>NC_090934.1:790732538-793232538 GCF_040938575.1 Ambystoma mexicanum
GTATCCTTAAATCCGAGATCACTCGCTAGAGTCTTCTCTCGGTCAGGATGGGAGCTTTAGAAAAGCAGTCCTGCATTTGGTTCATGAAAACCTATAAGAAACTGAAATTCTTAATTCCTGGGATGCATGGAACGGATTGGATTGCATGGAATGGATTGGAGTGCATGGAACGAATTGGAGTGCATAGAATGGCGTGACTTACATGGAATGGTTTAGGGTACATGGAGCATTTGAAAGAGCATTGAAAGGAACGATTCTGTTTGCTTGAAACAGTCGTAATACATGGAACAGTTCGGAGTACATGGAATGGATGAAGTACATGGAACCATTGGAGTGGGCTTGATCTCAAGCACCTAAGGTAAACCACCAGATCACATCTCCATGCTTACTCTCTTCTTAACACCACCACTCAACTAGAACACAGCGATACTATGACACCATTCGGTATAGCTGTTCTCATACCATCATTTGCCTCATACTCCCCATCACCCTAAACACTGCTGGTTACACACCCTCCAGCCTAGGTGTTCTCCTCAGGCCTAACACAGCCAGAATTGGTCTAGATAACAACCTGCCAGAACAAACACATACTCTTGATCTCTCAACCACCACACCTCCCGCTAAGAAGCAGCTATCACACGAATGCCACACCAGCTGCACAAATATCTGGTGCTCACGCGCACCATTTGACTCTCTCTATTCTCTCTACTGACTTGAACTTCGGTTCCCGAGGGCGTTCAACCTACCAGTGCCTTGAGACCATACCACTGGTACATAAGGCGCTATACAAATGCAAAGTAACATAACATAACATGCATTCACGTACATACCCAATTTCCACTTCAGACTCCTCAGACTCAGAACACGCACTCTACCTATGCTCATCACCGCCCTTCCTACACATGCAGCATACAGAAACCTCAGACTAAGAACGCGCACCCCTTCTAGACATAACATTTTTCACCAGGGCTTGCACACCCCCAACTCCAGCACCATTCTGCCATCCAAAACTAAGCCCAGTTTCAGCACTACCAAGCCACATAATTAAACACCCAAAATAGATAAACAGGCACAACCATACACAATCAACTCTGCACCGCATTACAGATGCGCCCTGCTCACAGGTCCGCTTTCTTACCGCGCATGCTCTTGAAATTAACAACCTCATCTTAAGCCAGGACTTACATATTAGCCATCACTGAAACATGGCTTCACAAGGCTTCAGGCCCGTCCATAACTCTAGCCCTACCCGCAACTACTCTATCCTCAGACAGGATAGACCCTCTAAAATAGGAGGTGGGGTAGCTCTAATCTTCAAAAATGCCTTACATCTTAGACATATAACCCACCTCTGGGAGGGTAACAAGACATCCTATCTGCCAAATTGTCACTCTCACCCAAAAGCACCATTAATATTCATACTATTTACTAGCCCCCGGGACTGCCGGCAGACTTCCAAGGACCCATCACCCACTTACTCAGTGAAAATATTTAAAAAACTACTAAAACCCTACTCCTTGGCAACCTTAATCTAAGATTCAATGACCCCATTGATAAAGCTGCCATCTCACTCACCAAAGACCTCACAGACCTGGGCTTCTCCCAGAAAATTACAACCCCACCCACTCCAAAGGCTGTACCTTGGACTGGCTGGTCGACCACAATTGTGACCCCACCATCACTTCCAACACGGTCTTCCCTTGGACAGACTATAGCTGTATACAATTCACCATCCCTACAGTACCAAGTACAAAAAACACTACTCATGCACCTGCCACTCTAGCTAGAACTTCAAAAACATTAACGGCGGATAACCTCCGATCCTATCTTGACATACCATGCCTTGCACCTCCTTTTTCGCAAGACCCCAGCATTTTAGCGGATATATTTAAGGATACCCTTACCCATGCAATTAATACCATTGCCCCTCTTGAAGAGAAGAAGGAAAAGAAGTCATTTCACTCAAACTCCTGGTTCACAGAAGACCTCCAAACCCTAAGCAATAACAAACACCAGGCGCTCAAAAACTGGCAGGCAAACCCTTGTGACACCACTAAAGAAAATGTTAAAGCTACGGCAAAAAAAAACAAAGACGCCATATTCTATGCTAAATCTGATATGTCTAATCGCTGAATATCTGAAGCCAACTCTCAATACAAAGAACTCTTTAATGAATTTACAGATCCTTCCAACTCCACTGATGAGATCGTCAAAGATGAAGCATGGTGCACAAGCATTCAAGCTGCCATACTCAAAAAAATAGACCTTCTACAAAACAAAATTCTAGACCACTACAATTCCTTACTCAACCAGAACCAGCAAATACAGACCCTGCACAGCACCAAAAGTATCAACTTCCCATAATTCACCTTTAAAGACATCTCAGAATCAGAAGTCAAAGACATCCTCAAACACTTGAAACCATCACAATGCAAGGGCAATATATGCCCCGCTAAGATCATAAAGGAATGTTATGAACCACTGGCTCCACTCCTGACTGCCTTCATAAATTCCTCCTTTAAAACAGGCATTGTCCCAGAAAGCCTTAAAGAGGGTTGGGTGCGTCCCCTATTAAAAAAACCTACACTAGACCCCTCCCAGCCCAACAACTACCGGCTTATAACAACTGTTCCATTTCTTCTCAAAATACTGGACAGCCAGATCAAACTCTACCTAGAAACCAAATCCATCCTAGGGAAATGAGAGTCGGGATTCCGCAAAAGGCACAGAACCCAAACCGCCCTGCTGGATCTAAAAAAACAAATCACTAAAATCCTCGACATTGGCAAGCCCGCCCTCCTCCTCTCCTTGACCTCTCAGCGCGTTCGATTCTGTGGATCATTAAACGCTCACCACACATCTCACGCATGTAGCACACTTCTCTGATCAAGCAACTTCCTGAATCACCTCCTTCTTAGAAGGAAGAGCAATGGAAATCTTTTCTAACACAGCTGATGCAGCTACCACCATCATTCACTGCAGTGTCCCACGGGGATCCTGTACAGCTCCTATGCTAGACAATCTCTTCACAAAAGACCCTTTTTGATAAACTTGATGCACTTGGGATCGCAGACACAAATTATGCTGATGATACCCAAGTGCTCCTCCCATTAGCCGGCACATATCACCAAGACGCTACAGCCCTCAGGCAAATCTACTCCACTATCCAAGCGTGGATGGCCACAAATGGCCTATGCCTTAACGGGGACAAGACAGAGATTCTCATTCTTGGTCAAAAGGCCACTCTAGCCAAGCTAGACCGTCTTTACGCCAATTTCAACATCGACAACTGCATCATCCCAGTCTTATCCTCAGATAAACCTTTAGGGGTCCACATTGATGCCACCTTCTCCATGAACAAGCAAGCCAGCGATATCGTCTCTGCCTCCGCTCTAAGTACCAAAATCTTTAACGCCATAAAACCTTTCCTAACTAAGGAAAATTGCCTCTCAATAGCCAGAGACACCATAGGAGCCAAGCTCGACTATTGTACCGCGCTCCTAGCCGGCACCTCGATAAAAAATCTAAACAGACTCCAAATCACCCAAAATAACTCGCTAAGAGCTGCATTAAGCATTCCAAAAAGAGACCACATCTCACAAGTAAGAAAGTCTGTTCACTGGCTCCCAGTCAAAGACCGCATCACATTCAAAATTCTCACGACCACACCTAAATGCATTAACCTCGTAGCACCACTCTATCCAGATTCACTTCAAGCAGGCCTACCAGAACAAACAACACCAACCAACTCATTGTAATGCGCATTAACAGGGCCGAAGCTGGAGGGATAGTCTTACCATATTTAGCCCAGAAGCTCTGGAATGTGCTCCCCACTGCCTTCAGAGCAGAAACATCTCTCCCCTCCTTGCGAAAAAATCCTTAAAACTGCTCTCTTTAATTAATCAACCTCAACTATCACACTCCTCACCCCCTCACACTTTGTACATGTTGTCAGGAACTGTTTCATGCAAAGTGCACAGTAACTAAGCTTGTATGTTTTTTATATGTAACTAAGTGATGATCATTTTCTTGTAACAAGCGCCATGATGCCCCAGGGCTGTTGTGCGCTCTACAAATATGAATAAATAAACAAATAAATAAATAAAATAGGGTGTAGTTGAGTCTCTCTGTTTGACCATTGCTTTGTGGGTGATAGCCTGATAAAGAGGCCCTGTGGATTCCCAGAAGGTTACACAGTGTCGACCAGAAAGATGAAGTATACTGTGATCCTCTGTCAGAGACTACAGTATTTGGAAGTCTGTGTAGTCTAAAAATGTCACAGAGAAAGATGGATGCCATCTGGGGAGCTGTAGGAACCCTTGAAGGGGTGTAAAGTGAGCCATTTTAATGAACAAATCTATTGTGACCATAATGGCTGAACACCTTTGGGCAGTGTTAGTTCAACAATAAAATCAATAGAAACATGTTGCCACGGACCCAGAGGAGGTGGTTCCTGCTGCAAAAGACCCACAGGTTTGGCAGCTGTATACTTGCTTTGAGCACAACGTGAACAGGATGCCATATACTCTCATAACTCATTTTTGATAGATGACCACCAGGTGTGACATCAAATCCAACAGGGATATTGGAGAGGAAGGACAGCTCAGGGACAGCACGTTTCTCTTAGAAGCAAGACAATGTGATGCAACAGAGGTTCAAATCCCGATCCTGCGCTTAGAAACCACTCACTGGTATTTATAAATGAATAAAATAAATTAAAACAATGTTTAAAAAATGTGACTGAGATTCCCTTATGGCCAGCCAGCTTGATATCATGGTACGAGGATATGACCATTGTTTGAAGATCGGTGATGGGTACATATATTCTCTTTCCTTGAAATAGAAGTCTATCTTCTTCCCTGATGGTTGCTAGGGAGCCCGATGGTTGGTAATCTGCTATGACTCTTGAGGCGATCCAAACGTTGTGCAGAAAAGTATTGACTTCAAAGTCAAATTTCTTTCCTGAGAGTTGCTTTTCTTGCCCCTAGTACTTCCCTGTCCCTTCACCCAGACTCCAAGAAAGACTGTCCGCTAGAATGTTATTCTTGCCAGGGATATGGGTAATAAAGAAGTCAAACTGTGAAAAGTATTATGCCCATCTGGCATGACACGAGTTATGGCACTCCATCTGTTGGAGGACTTGAAGGTTGCAGTGATATGTTCATACCTCAAAAAGGTGTGCAGCATCTTGGAGGAGATGGCACCATTCCACACAAGCCTGGCTAACAGCCAGGAGCTCCTTATCCAAGACTAAATAATTCACCTCGCTCAATGAGAGCATGCGTGAATAATATGCCACGGGATGCTTTTCCTTGACTGGTCCTATTTGTATGAGGACGGCTCCTATGGTGTCCCCTGAGGTATCTGTTTCCACTATAAAGGTGGAAGTTTGATCCAGCTGGAGGAGAACAGGAAAAGTACAAAAGGGCGACTTTAGTCGTTGAGAGCCTGAATCGGCCTCGGTATTGCAACCAAACTGGGAATTTTTCTTGAGAAGTGCTGTTAGGGTAACACAATTTCTGAGAAGTTTTGGATGAACTTCCTGTAGAAATTGGCCAGTCCCAGAAAGAAATGGATGTCCTTAACAGATCATGGTACAGGCCAATGCATGATTGCCTTCACCATTTGGGGATCCTTCTGTACTCCTTCTTCAGAAAGAATAAACTCTATATAAGGGACAGAGTAGGCTTCGAAGTTGCATTTATCGGGTTTAACCAGAAGTTTGTGAATACAGAGATGGTCTATGACCTAAGTGACGTTTTGGGTATGCATGTCTTTAGATGGTGAGAAAACCAAAATATTATCCAGGTAAATGATTACTGTGCAAAAAAGGAGGTCAGCTAAGATCTTATCCATAACATGCTGGGAGACTGCTGGAGTGTTGACCAAGCCAAATTACATCACTTGATGTTCAAAGTGCAATAGAGGTGTTCTGAAAGCAGTCTTCAACTCATGTTCTTTTTCAGATGCGCAGCAGATGATAAGCGCCCCGTAAATCTAACTTAGTGAAGACTGTGGCACCTTGAACAGCTTCTAAAATATCCTTTATATGGGGCAGATAACAGTCTTGAATGGTGATAGTGTTAAGGCCACAGTAGTCTATGCAGGGTCTCAGTTCTTCAGTGTCCTTTTTGGCAATAAAGAATAATGATGGTCCAGCAGCAGATCTGGATTCTCTAATTAGTCAGATTTGAAGATTACTCTTGCAATATTCCCTGAGGGCTTCCTTATCCGGAAGGGACAATGAGAACATTCTTCTAAAGGGAACAGTTGTATTTGGCAATCATTCGAGGTGCAATCTTCTGATCGGTGAGGTGGTAGTTCCTTTCGGGATTTATCCTCTAACACATCATGGAAATCATCATGCTGGGTAGGTATGCTCAAAACTACCGCTGCCGGCAGGGTGATTAGCGTTACTGGTTCTGACCATTCCTTAGCAGTTAATCTACAGTTAGTGGTACAGTACCCGGATTGGAAATGTATGGTGTTCTTTTCCCAGTCATAGGGTTGTGCCTGTGGATACATGGTATGCCCAAAATCACTAGGAAATGGGTCATCTTCTTCCGGTCAAAACAAACCACCTCCTCATGGTGGAACATGGATATTCAAAAAGGTTGGGTACCCTGAGTAATAGGGCCAGTGACGAAGGGAGAGCCGTCTATTCCTACCACCTGTACTGGCTCTATCTTACCTTTTCTTGGGATGAGCCATTCCCCAGCCCAGGAGGAGTCCATCAAGTTACCTGCTGCCCTGCTATCTAGCAAGGCTTCTACCTAAATGGGAGATCTATGAGGGATGTCCAGATAAACTCAAAATGCCATCAACCGGTTATCGCTCTGTGCTGACCCTTTCTGGGCAGTGTTACAGGGACCTCTGTAGACACCCCGGTCCTTAGTTCCAATCAGGTGTGGGGTTGTTCATTTTCTTGTCTGCGAGGGGGAACATCAGGACAGTTTCCAAGTGGATGTGTACTGGATCTGCAGGACATAGATAGGCCCTGCTTTCTTCTTCTCTTGCATTTAAAAAAAACACAATCCTATGCACATTGTAATGGGGATTTAGAAGAACATTGGGGATGATTTTAAATGGAAAAGCATTAGCTATGGGTAAACATTTTTCAACTATATATATGGCCAGCATTGATTTATCTAATGCATTTGACAGGGTTAATAGAAACAGTGTTTGGTGGAAATTAAAGAATTTGAGAATGATCCTGCATTTCGATACGGAAATCCAAATTAGGTTAACATCATGGGGGTGCTATCAGATGCTTTAAGAACAGAACTTGGCTTACAGAAGGAGTGTGTATTGACAACCATGCTTTCTATTGTATATACTGCAGATATTCAGGATCTCTGTAATAATAAAAATAACTCTGTTCCAATAAAATGTGCACATTTATGTTTAAGTTGGTTGACATATGCCGATGAGGAGTTATTTTTTTTATCAAACCCCAATCTCATTGTAAATGAAATGATTCGCTTTTTGAGAATATGCATAATTTAACAGCTTAGTTAGAAGTTGCAAAGAAATCTAAACTTCAAATATGTTCATAGAAAAAGTCACAGAAAAAAATAAGTTGGAAGTTGGGTGTGGAAAAAATAGAAATTGTCATGGGATTAGTATATCTCTGATTTTGACTTTTGAGTATGCATTCTGTAAAGACATTTGAAGACAAGTACAGGTAACCCTTGTTACCCCAGCAGCTGCTAATATTTTTAACATTTCCTAAATTTACTATTGTTTCATCTATCCAATATTATACAAAAACATTCTGACTCTATTATATGGTTTGGAGTTTGAAAATTAGATTGTGGGAACACTATGAAAGAGAGAGGAAGGGATTAGGTGGAAAAAGATTATGGGCTCACTATACACGTGCTAAGCAATGTAATAAAATTTGAATTAGGGTTGATTTTTATTGAAGCTACGTGGCTAAGGAAGCGTCTCCAATTGTATGCAAAATGTATAGATCCAGTTCACAAGTGCCTTTTTGAAGACCTTAGGATAATGTGGTTGAATAGGTCAAGGACAAAGCTGAATACATTTGCTGTTTTTAACAACACCATATTGGCCGGATTGGACATGGATTTGGAAACTTTAATTGCAAACCCTTTGCATGTAAAAAAAAAAGAAGCTCTAAAAAAGGCACTGGGTTAGTACAGATGAGACAACGTATTCCTATTCAATGTTTTGAGACGTTGTTGCAATTGGGCATCCCAGGAATGCACTGCCAAAGTACTTATTTAGGGTTCCATCAATTAAGTTGTGCGCGTTGTATGTGAGATTTAAATGCTACGTTGTACCAACCAGAGAAGTATTAGGAGCACGATTACAAATCCTTAGGGCACAGTGGTACTGTAGATTATGTAAAGGACCCCTGAGATTTACAATGCCTGTATATTGCTAAATTTAATCACACGTTATTATGAAAAGGCAGCAGCCCATTTGTGATTTGGATTCATGGAGGGACAATTAACTTTCCCTGATTTTAGCATTGTGTTAGATTTTTAGTTCAATAGTATGATATTTTAGAATAAGTTCTATAATACCATAGAATTGGTATTTTAGTCAATTGATAGTGACATTTATGTTAGTTTTAGATTGTTAATGAATTATGAATTTTGAATTTATGAATTTGTGAATTTTGTTAAATGTTTGTCTTAATTGTATACAGACTTTAACACAATAAAAAATTTAACAAAATAAAAAGAACTGTATTTAAATAATAGTGAGTGGAACATTCCTCCAAACTATTTGTCAGCCTATTCAAATATCCCACAAATGCCTCGGTCTACAAAGGTGCCAAAGAGCCAGGCTATAATTAAATACGTCACCTAGCACAGAGTCAGGGCTGAGGGATAATTCCATTTCAAGCTTGCTAGCTCTTATAGCATACTCAAACTGGACCTCAAAACACACTGCTTATTTTACTCTGTCACTAATCATCATGGGAGATCAAAGGTAATACACATAGTGTCATCAACTACTGGATGCCATGTAGTGATGACGAATAGTTTAACCAGTACTCTTAAATGTTGATCTCTAGCCTGTTAATAGCGTTGGTCATGAGAATTTTTTTGTTTCCAGAATCTTCTGGAATGTATTTCTGCTGCTTTTTCCAAGAATGCAATCTATCCCTATTCTACAAGTTCTCATTTTCTCTTTATCATGGCTATATTATGTAATTTCCTTGGTCGGGCAACTGTTTTAGGGTCTTTCTGTGCACATTTTGGAGTTCTGGTGATCTCTTATTTTGACTCCTTTAAACTATCATCGGCCCAACATTTCCTTAGCCTAAAAGTGCACATCTTACTTGGACACACCAATAAAGTGTTTGTGTTTTTTTTAGGAGCAATATAAAAGGACCAAAGGTACTTTGATTTCATTTAGAGACTGTTGGTGCAGGGCTTTCAGGATTACCTTCTCATCCAATAATGTCCATATAAGGGATCTGCTGTTAAAGGACAACATTTTATCCAGCCTTCAGGTAGCTCACCCAAAGGTCGTTTAAGTGATCTTGGGTCCCCAAACTAATACTGAATAATCACAAATTATTTTGGCTTAATCCTGAAAATGTGCCTTTGCAAATTTGGTGTAAATCCATCCAGTAGATATTTTTAAAATGTTTAAAAAGAAGGTAAAAGAAATTAGTGATATCTGTGTCCGGTCCGTGGACTTACTTCCTAATTCGGTGTCCGCAGATGCCTCTGAGCCAATCAGGACATTGCGTTATTTTGACGGACATCGTACATGCCCGCTGATTGGTCAATTGAAAACATGAGGTGGGTCAAAACTTTTTAAACGGATGGCATGTTGGTTTCGTAAACTTCACCCATAGTCGGCAAACATTGCGGTAAAAACAAATATAAAAAATGACACTTTTCAAACTAATGAAACAATCTCTGGGGAGGTGAGGGGTGATGAGGATTAGATGGGATATGGCCATAAAAAACAAAAATCTGGTGTCCGCTAAGATGTTTGTGAACTTGACAAAAGTTTGCGGAAATCCATGCATTTTTCTGCATTATAGGGTTGGTGGAGTTGGTGAAAAGCAGTTTTTGGATGGCTTATAACTTTGGTGCCTTTCAATGAAACTGCATGATATTTTTCATCATCATTTTGGCCCCAACTTTGAATGCACCTGCACAGTATCGTGCTGTTTCCCCAAGAGTGGGCAACATTAGAGGGGCGTCCAAAAATGTTTGAATGACTTATACACTTGGTTTGCAAAATGATTTTAGACCCAACTTTGAATGTTTTTGTAAAGTTTGTTGGGATTTTCTCAAGAGGGGGCAACATTAGAGGGGTATCTCAACATTATTAGATGGGTTATAACTTTGGTACCTTTTTATGAATCTACACAAAAGTTAGAAAACATATTATAGGCCCATACCTGAATGTTTATGCATAGTCTGAATGGATTTTCTCAAGTGGGGGCTTTTCCTTTGTGGCTTTGACACCCTAGGCCCAAATCTGTAGGTTGTCCACATGAGCAAAATCTGCTCTGCCAAAAGGTGTGGGGTTACAAGTGGGTTAGCCTTTTCCCTTTGCGCCCAGGTAGGTGCACCCACACATGTGAGGTATCGTTTTTGTCGGGACACCTGTGGGAACGCGGCAAGGTAGGACAACTGTTGTTGGCGGCGTGTATTGGTGGGTGGGTAAAGGGAAATGTCTTTGACATTTGGTGGAAAAAAAACACAATTTTCAGATATTCCACCGAAACATGCTGCCAACAACACATGGCCTACCTTCGCACGCTCCCAAAGGTTTCCCAATGAAAATGGTACCTCACATGTGTGGGTGCACCTACCTGGGTGCAAAGGGAAAAGGCTAACCCACTGTTAACCTCAAGCCTTTCGCTAGATCAGATTTTTCTCATTTGGACAACCTACAGATTTCGGCCTACGGTGTCGTAGACACCAAGGAAAACAGGGAACCCCATGCATTTCCAAAAAAAGGACACCCATGGGAATCCACAGTGGTCTGACTTGCATGAATCTGCCCAGAACGTATTACGCACAACCCCTGACAAAGTCCGAAATGTTGCAAAAAAACCTACGTTTTCGCACATTTCACTCTGCTCACCCACCAGAACACACCGCCAACAACACATTTCCTACCTTCCTGCATTCCCACAGGTGTCCCAACAAAAACGGTACCTCACATGTGTAGGTGCACCGAGCTGGGCACAAAGGGAAAAGGCTAAACCACTGGTAAACCCAAGTCTTTCAGCAGAACAGATTTTCAGGAATTTTGCTCATGTGGACAACCTACAGTTTTGGGCCTAGGGTGTCAAAGCCACAAAGGAAAACAGGGAACCCCATGCATTTCCAAAAAGAAGACACCGGTGGGAATCCACAGAGGTCTGACTTGCATGAATAGCCTGAGAATGTATTACCCACAAACCCCGGCAAAGTCCAACATTTGGCAAAAAACCTACAATTTTCAGACATTTCACTCTGGCCACCAACCGAAACACGACGCCAACACCACGTCCTACTGTCCCGCATTCCCACAGGTGTCCCGACGAAAACGGTACCTCACATATGTGAGTGCACCTACCTGGGGCAAAGGGAAAGGCTAACCCACTGCTTTGGGCCTAGGGTGTCTAAGCCACCATGGAAAACAGGGAACCCCATGCATTTCCAAAAAGAAGGCACCGGTGGGCACCCCCTTTCCACTAAAAACATCCATGGTGGTTTAGTGCCCCCCATACCCACCCAAAACAAGTTATCATTTTTTTATTTTTGTTTTTGTTTTGACCCTTTCCTAGGGGCAGATGGGCACCTCAGTGTGCCCATCTGCCCCCTTTTTGGGTGGGCAAAACGCACTGCCCCATGAATTGGGGGGCCATTCCAATGTTTTCTGGTGGCCCTCTCCCCCCCACCCCAAATGTATGGGGATATATCATGTACTCCTTCCTAGGGGCACATTAGTGTGCCCAACTGCCCCAGGGTGGTCAAAAACATACTGCCCCATGCATTGGGGGCAATTCCAATGTTTACTGGGGCCCCCTCCTCCCCAGATTGATGGGGGGCCATCCCATGTACTCCTTCCTAGGAGCAGCTGCCCCCAGGGAGGGCTACATGAGATGACCCCCATCCATTTGGGGTGGGGGGGAGAGGCCACCCCCTTTCCACTAAAAACATCCATGTTGGTTTAGTGCCCCCCCACACACCCACCCAAAACAAGTTATAATTTTTTTTGCCCCTTTCCTAGGGCCAGATGGGCACATTAATGTGCCCATCCACCCCCGGGGTGGGCAAAACGTACTGCCCCATGCATTGGGGGGCCATTCCAATGTTTTCTGTTGGCCTTCTCCCCCCACCTCAAATGGATGGGGGCATCTCATTTACTCCTTCCTAGGGGCAGATTGAATTAGCATTCTGCCCCAAGGGAGGGCTTCATGAGATGACCCCCATCCATTTGGGGCGGTGGGGAGAGGGACACCCCTTTTCCAATAAAACCATCCATGGTGGTTTAGTGCCCCCGCCACACCCATCCAAAACAAATTTTCATTTTTTTATTTTAATTTTTGTTTTGCCCCTTTCCAAGGGGCAAATGGGCACATTAGTGTGCCCTTCTACCCCAAGGGTGGGCAAAGCATACTACCCCATGCATTGAGGGGCCATTCCAATGTTTTCTGGTGGCCCTCCCCCACCCCAAATGGATGGGGGGCATCTCATGTGCTCCTTCCTAGGGGCAGACTGCATGAGATGCCCCCATCTATTTGGTGTGGGGGGAGAGGGCCACCCCCCTGTCCACTGAAAACATCCATGGTGGTTTAGTGGACCTCCCACACCCATCCAAAATACGTTATATATCATAAAAAAAACACTGATACAGCTGTGTGTGCTTATGTTTGCGATGTTGGCATACCATTGTTTCATAATGAGAACATTAAATTTGATATGGCCAAAATTTTTCGGCAAGATGGAGTACATCTAACTGATGTGGGTAATCAGATTTTTGTGGAAAACATTAAAAATGCATTGAGGCAGTTTTTGTGAAAGTGAGAAGAAATCATTAAATTCAGTGGACCTGTGACATTGTTCTCACTTCTATTTTTTAACTGTGAAAGGTGGCTTCCAAAGGAAAGGATCCTTTATTTGTGTTTTTTGTATTATGTATTTTATTTTGGCTTTTTATCAGGAGATGCTCGGTAGGGCAGGGAAGGGGCACCAACCACAGGGATGAAGGGGCAGGTGGAGAGAGGGAGATGTTGGGTAGGCCTTAATCAGGTAGGTGGCAGTGTTTCCAATGCTCCTTGACTGTAGCCTTGAAAGCACTCTGAAACTTCTCCCAACCTACAGATCGGTGCTTCACAGTACATATATAGCACTGTGACCCTGGAAAGGTAAGGGTCAACAGCATTCTGTATGGCCTGTGAAACCGCAGCTGGGATCCTCTGCCCCAAAGGAGTATCCTTTGTAGTGACAGTAACAGATGAAGATGATGGGGTGGAGGAAGTCAACCTGTTCCTACCTGAGAAATGTATTGCCTGGCGTGGGTAGATTTGGTGTGGTGCCTCATGGAAGTAGTCCCCTAGGAATAAAAGCCAGGTTTCCCATGACTGAGTACAACTTTGCACGTAGTGCATCTAACCTTGCTTGCACAAGCCTTTGGGACATTTCCAATGGTCATAAAAAATTGCCACACCCAGGACTCACTCCCGAGTACTGGTGACAGGGACTTCCGCCACTTCATCCTCTTCTTCCTTTTGATCCTCTTCTATATCACTGCATCTTTTCCCCTCTCCAGGCCCTTAAGACAATGATGTTGGTGGTGGTGGGGGTCGTTGGGAAGAAGTAATGGCCATAAGATATGCCATGGTCTCCAAAAACAAGTTCAGCAAAAGAAATGTGCCCAGCAGTGAAACAGGTGCTCTCTCCTGGATTGCCAGATTGAGAAAGAGGAAAAGTAATGGGTGGTTTCCTGCTGAGGCACCATCTGCAGACACTCGTGCTGTCCACAGACAACCTAGTCAGAAAATAGCACTTAAAAGGTTGTGAAAAGTTGCCAGATCAACGTAGAATGGGTATGGGAGCTCTGCAAGGGGAAAGTTTGTGCTTGAAACACCCTAGATTGGCTGGAAAATAATTGTAAACGTCCGCAGCCACGGACACCATTCGTGGACACCGCTGTCATGCTGCACAGGTGTGGTCACAGTATGACATCCACGGCCCTGATGGCCGTCCGTAGACACCCATCAGGCGGGATCAGCAGCGGTCATGCGCTGGATGACCGTAGAACATGTGCAGTGTCCGCAGACTAATTAAAAGTGTGCCACAAGAAAACAAACATGTCTGGAAATCGCACCTTTCCGGGGGCACCTCTGTTTTGAAACCGGACACCCCGGACAGTCTTAGTGTCTGTGGACTCATAATAAGACTTTAAAAAAAATATAGGAAATATCACACAACAATAAACAAAACATTTATAGTACAAAAATATATGTATTCACGAAAGGGATGGGTTATCGGAATGGGATACATAAATGGGAGAATTTGGAATGTGTGTGCAATAATTATGAAGGGAGGATGAGAGTGAGGTTTCATCAAAGTGTTTTGATTAAAATGTTCAGAATTTGATGGGGATGATTGCTGGGGTCAAGGGTGACATGTTCAAGAAAGACAGTGATAGGGAACATTTTAAATGGCATGATTTTTGACATACTGTAACAATTCCTTAAATTAATTACTCAGTTCATCAAATATTTTAGACAAGTTCATGATTTGATTATGTTCAGTTGGGGATAGGACCTCTGTTTGCGATTCTTGGGATTGTGTGTAATTAAACTGGGGCATGGTTTCTTCATGCAAACTATGTACTGTAGGAAAAATAGAAATTATTATGTTAGTAAGGATTGTACAAAATACATTATTTGTTTATATTAAACTATGTATTGTATACCATTGGAGATGTTATCATCACTCATTTCTTCTTTTGGGAAGTTCTCCTCTAACCACTCAAGTGTGCTTGCCATTTATGTGAGAAAAAAAGTGCGTCTGTCTTATTACAAATGTTTATATAATGCAAAATAATAATAGAGAAATAAATACAATGCACTTGCTGTTTAGTAAGAATGTGTTGTTCAATAAGCACCTGGTGTTTCTCAATCTGCATGCAGAGTTGTAGTGAAGAGATTTTATGAAGAGTACAGTTATGGTATGTGATTGGTGCATACCATTGTAATGTGTGCTAAATAAAATAATTAGTATTTTTTAAAGTCAATGTTTGTACAAAAATATATATATGCATGTTGTAAACATTAATTGTGCTTTCATGTATATTTGTTTGTTGGTTGATGGGTACATCCTTTTTGGGTCTCCCCTATGATTCATGCATTCTGATTCCCATTCTGATTCCCCTCCTTCCGCCATCCCTTCTACACACATATACACTCCTACCCTTGGTCCTCAAATAAGGCTGTAGTGGTTCGGTGCCCGTTGGCAAGCATTCCCACATCTCCCGGCATGTTTACGTCCGTTCCTTCACTGGGAACTACCTTTGTGCCTTGTTACAAGCAGGATCGGGCGTCCTGTTTTCAGGCAACCATGATCTGCTCTGCGTCACGTTATGCGGAAGACCTGCTCACGTGTTATCCCTGCAGATCATGTGATACGGAAGACCCGCTCACGTGTCTTCGCTTCCATGGCGACAGGATAAATGCTCTGTGATCACGCCCTTCAGTGCTTCACAGCTGTTCTAATCAGCACTGTTTGGCGTACTCACAAACTTGATTAGTGGTTTTTGGATTACGGACTATGAACTACGGATTACCTTTTGCCTCTTTCCTTGGATTGTTTGCCTCCGATTCTGCTTTTTCGACCCTCGGACTTGGAACTCGGATTCCTGTTGGTTTCTCCTTCGGAATTGTTGCTACTTGTTGACTCACTGGAACTTTCGTCCACGGACTTGTTGCACAAACTGGATTCTGCTCTGCCCTCTTGCTACTACGATTCAAGTTCTTCCCTTCCCAATCTGGCTGCAACAACTGTGCTTCTACAGGTATTCCAGTGTGCGATATGCCACGGCCAATCATCCCCACCTTACTGCTGCCCCCTCTATCTCACACTGAGGGTACTTCCAGAATGCCCACCACGTTATCTGCCCTGAGCCCACAGTTTGGTTAAAGCTCCATTCCTATCACAATAGGTAAGCGGTTTAGGGATTCATAGATTGTGAACATATCTGTTACTGCCTGCTTGTTTCTGTGCTAACCGTTTGCTTACTTTACAGTGGCTTGGGGTTTCCGGCGCTCCTGGGTTCTAGCGTTCCAGTACCTATGACCTGTGGCTTCAAGGATTGCACAGGGAGTTGTTTCATATCTCCGTGTGTGGTACTTGGAGACAGAGGCCCTCTTAATCTTCACGAATATCAAGTCTTGACAGATTCTCAGCCTTGTAAATGCTGCCCGACATCCGCAGACTCCACAGACTCCATAGCTGCCATATTGGGGCACGGGGGAATAAAATAACGGACTTGTATCAGAGTAAAGGTGCACTTGTAAAAACAACTAAAACCAAAAAAGCCTTGAAATTCACCAGTTATGGTACGCTAAGCATCAATACCTCACACCCACCTCCATGCACTGCTGAGACTAACACCAAGGACATCAAAGATGACTTCACAAATGTCCTTGATGACATCACCAATGACATCACATATGAAATTAATTTTGATACAACTTTTCTAAAAGAGGTTGTGTTTATAATGTTAGTAACAAGATGCCAGTGGTGATCGGGTGACTAATCATGAACTACTTAATGTAGGAATGTACTCATCTGAACAAAACATGAAATTGGAGTGTTGTTCTTAATAGGGCAACCTAGTCATACATACAAATAGGCAATGGCTGCAGCATGCACTATAGAAGTACAATATATTTAATCTGCTAATTTTGGATAGTAAAATAATGAATGGTACATTATCAGACTTTTGAGTTATGATAAACATGTAATAAATATCTAATAGCTAATAGCTAATAATTGAAAACTTACTACATACTTATGTTAGTACAAACAATAGATATGAAGACCCACAATGCATACAATTCTGAGGCACATACAGGGGAACTTCACTAAGGTGGAAAAAAACAACACCACCAAAAAATGACAGTTGCATTAGACTTTATTATCAAGAACTGAAATGATTTGTTGTTTGAAGTTTGGTTATTTCCACATGTACGTGTACCTTGAACTGAGGCGAAATTCTAAGGAAAGTGCCTTAACAACATACAACAAGGTTAATGTCAACATATGTAACACCTTTTGATTTTTAAGTTTGTCTCTATCAGTAAACAAAACCATGTGGCCTACATATGTCAGTGAACAAAAAGAAGTGGCCCATATATGTGATGTCATCTGTGATTTCATCAATGATATTTGTGATGTCATCTTTGATGTCCTGGGTGTTAGTGTTAGCAGTGCACTGAGGTGGCGTGAGTTATGGTAGCTTAGTGTACGATAACTGGTGATTTTCCAGGGTTTTTCGGTTCTGCTTGTAACCATGACGTCCATAGGATCATCCTAGATGTGGACCCCTTGCTCACTGTGCTCAGAGAGGCACAGCTCCACCTCACTGATGAGGCCCAACAAGGCTGAAACACGTGCATTGGATTGCTGTTGGTACTCTTGTTCAGAAGTGAATTGGCATAGCATTTTGGTGCTGGACTGCCCATGTGGGCGGGACAAAGACTGATATGCAAATGGGTATTTCCCATCTGTGAAAGTTATAGTGAGCTAAAGTGTGGCTGCGGACTCTCAAGGGGGTACCTTCCCAAAGAATAGGTCATTCAGCCATGTTCGTTCTCAAAGAGGGGCACCTATAGACTATTTTTTGTTTGTTAGATTATAGATCCAACCTTGAATGTTTGTGCAAAGTCTGAATGGATTTTGTCAAGTGGGGACAAAGTCGTACGACTATTTTATTTATGTGCATTTTGACAATTTTCAAAAAATAAAACATGGGAGATTTTCAGCAAACTCGTGTAAGGAGCATTAGCAGTGACCTGAATAGCATGTTTTTGGAAATACGTCTTGTGTTTTATTTTTAAAAAGTGTAAGAATGTAAGTAGAAAAACTAGTGATATACATTTGGTGTCTGGGTAGTGGGCCTGGCCCTCGGCTAACACAAATGTGTACTCTGGTTGCCCCACGGATTTGGCGATTGGCCATGGCTTAAAGTTACATTCTTAGGGTATAGTGCCTGAGCTAGGATGCAGGGTAGGTGCAGTGAATAATAGGGGTGGTTTGGTTGGCCTGGGGTCATGATTGAACTTTATGCCGTAGGCTATTGAACAATGTTTCATCCTCAGCATGTGCTGCTGATAATGACAGACATAAGTATATGTTACAAAAAAGTGTTTATTAAAGGAGGTTTATAGACCTTTCATATACATTAAAAGAGTAATTATTAATAACTTATATCCAATGATGAACCACCATGAAACATTTTCACTAATAAAAACCTATTAAATTGAAAGAAAATACCTTGTTAAAGGGATGTCACTGTTAAGATGCATCCCACCCTTGAGACTCCTCTGCTCCAGTAGTTAGCCAGTGGTGTCTCACCATGGCATCCCTTGACATTTCCCTCCTGGGTTCTCATGATTACTTGCCCTTCTGTACTGTCCCTTCAATTTATGAGCATTGATAGGAGCACTGTGTACAATTTCATTTGTATAAGTAAGGGAAATGCAGATAGAAAAGATTTGTAGAAGATTGTTAAGTGGGCGTTGGTGTGTGCAAGCTTAATATGGTCATAGGCTTATATGTACAGTTTTTGGAAGTTATTGATGGATGGATGTGTGACTGTTTGAAAGCTGGCATTGAGGGACTTTTACAAATATAAAATTTTAAAGCATAGAAGGGCTGTCATATGCGATGGTGTGCATGTGCCATCCAGTTCTTTTAATGATCCATGGTCGGGAAAGGGGAGTGTGGAGACTGCAGATAGTTATAAAGGTCCATCGATTATGGTCCTTATTGCATGCTATAAAAAGGCATTTGGGACAGAAATGTTTTCTCTAGTATACAATTGTCCATTATTCCCATTAGCAGAACACAAATTGCTAATGGAAATGTTGGAGCATTTTATTGAGTCCATCTACTTAACTAAGAAATGTAAGATCATTTGTTTTATTTCTTTTTTTTACTGTGAAAGGTGGTTCCTAAAGGAAACTTTTTTTCTGGTGTGTTTTGATCTTTTTTGCACGTGAGGTCAGAAATGAAGGTGGGGCGGGGAGATGAGGGAAGAGGCACCAACCACAAATATGGACGGGCAGGTGGACAGGGGAGATGCTGTGTGTGTGATACATCTATGGTATGCAGAAGTGTTTCTCAAGCTCCTTGATTACAGCCTCAAAAGCACTGCGAAATTGCTTCCCCCTGCAGAGTGGTGTGTTGCAGTATATGCAGAGTATTGTTGTCTTTGAAAGATATGGATGAACAGCCTCTTGTATCACCTGTGTGGTAGCTGGTGAGATTCTGTGTCCCACAAAAGTAGGCTGTGTCGTTGCAGTATTGGTTCAGGAAGATGAAGTGGAGGAAGACAGCCTACTACTTGGTAAGAAAGGACAACATTTCTGAGAGCATTGCATTGGTTAGATTTGGTGTGGCAGCACAGGGAGGTGGTCCCGTAGGGGTACTGTCCAGGTAGTCAACGACTGGGTACAAAGATGCACTCAGTGCATTTCACTTTGATAGCTTTAGCCTTTGGTACATTCCCAACAGTGGCAAAGAACTGCCACACCCAGGATTCCCTCTGGGTGCTAGAGTTTGGCACTTCCTCTACCTCATCTTCTTGGTCCTCTTCATTGTCTTTTGAAGTGCTGTGCTTTTTTTGTTGTGTAGGTCCTCCAGATGGTGGTGGTGGTGGCTGCATTTGGGGGAGATACATCGCAATAGCTGATGTCATTTCTAAGATGAATAGCAGTTTTGCTAATATTCTTCACAAGAACAATCTGAAAAGTCACATTCTACACTTAAAACTACCAGAGAAAAGTGTTCCTTGAATTTCTTATTGAGAGCACATTTAAACTAGAGATCATTCTTCATATTACTTTCAAACAGAATGAAACCACTGACTAAATTAATAAAGAAACTACGAAGATAACTAGTAAACATGTGCAAATTCAATATGATACATTTTCTAACTTCTGTCCAGGTGAATGGTTTCACACCACCAGCACAGAACCATACTTCAATGAAGAAGCATATGAACAAGAACAAACAAACGCAATTGCTAAAGACAATAATGGGAGAGGCAATTAAGGGTTAGCAGACACCATCATGGCAAAGGAAACCTTAATAGAAACATGTTCACCAACAAACTTTCAACCAAATGTTCCTTTTGTCTAAACCATGTGTCTAGTATAAAGGTGGGCATACAGATCAATATGCAATGCGTGCCAACAGCCAATCAAATTTTTACGACAATTCCTCAATCAATATGTAAAATTAAAAGCGGTGTGCGAGCAGTGTGTGTTTGGTGTTGGTGGCACAGGACACTACTTTATTTCCTCAGGATTTTGTAAATACTTTGCCAGAGAAACCGCGAGGCATTTGTCCTCTTTCTACATTTGTGAATTTCAGCTCCCAGACTACATACACACTGCACACGCGCAGAGCGCGGCACGGTGTGCGAGTAGTGTGTGTCTGGTGTCCGGTTGCACGGGGCGAGAAGCAAGGCGAGGCCTAAGCTCCTATTCCACTGAAGATTTCATCTGGATGAGTCCAAACTTAACAAATGTGTGCTGCCACATGCTCTGAAGGACAAGGCTTTTGAAATCATAGACAAGATCGCTGCTACTGTTGCTCATAAGCTTTGCCAGCTGCTTGAATGTGACTGTGGGGGAAGGCCCTTTGAGCAGTCAAGCAAAATTGTTACAACACACCATTAAGCTTTGCCTGCTGGTTGACTGTGACTGTGGATCAAGGCCCTTTGAGCAGTCGAGCAAAATGGTTACAACGCACCATTAAGCTTTGCCTGCTGCTTGATTGTGACTGTGGGGCAAGGCCCTTTGAGCAATCGAGTGAAATTGTTACAACACACCATTAAGCTTTGCTTACTGCTTGACTGTGACTGTGGGGCAATGCCTTTTGAGCAGTCGAGTGAAATTGTTCTAACACAACATTAAAAACTGATGTGCAGGTGGGGCTACACTTGCTGAACTTTTGCCTGCTATAAAGGGCCTGAAAAGTGTAAATGGTTTACAAAAATTACACATTAAAATCTAATATGCATCTGACATTGAAAACAAGAACCACGTCACTTATCTTAAAGTCCACCCCAGTACGTCGCTCGTCGAGGAATGCCCTAAAACATAAAATGGTGAATTCTACTCTTGACTTTGGAGAAAAGAAATCTTGCGCTGGGGACATACACGACTTTTGCAAGCCTATGTGTTTGACTTCCTTTGCAGTGAAAGAAGCGGTGGGGAACTGCATAGCTTTCCCTGACCGTTCCCCCGTATTAGTCTCCAAAAGCAGTTTGATTACTGATCCTCCAGATGCAGCGATAGTGAGCTCTGTTGAGGGGTCCAATATTCTAAAAGTGAGTGCTATTGAGATTTTGGACGGTAATGCAACACCTAACCAAATGCCAAAAGGAGTGTTAGCCTCATCGCATTAGGCTAGTAGTAACTTTGTCCTGACAGAAATTTGCGACCAAATTGAGCGTTCCATTCAGCAATACATTGAATTTCAACATACATGTGTGAATACCAAATTGAAACAGCCTCAAATGCCAGTGGTGACACAGGTTACTAGCATACTAGCACAGCCTCCACAAATAATGGATGTTGAAGCTATGGGCGTTCTTGACAAGACATCTCTTGTGACTGACATGATGCACTCATCAGCGGTGCACTACAATCAAGAAGTAGACAAATTGATTCCAATGTATGCAGTGTCTCATGCACAGGCGACAAGAGAAGTAAATAGACCTCTGATGGAGCCTCGGTTGTCACAGGCAGTGATATGTCTACCTACCATGCCTATGGCAAGTTTAAGAGGGTCTACTTTAAATTCTGAAGCCCCTGGTGTGCGAGACAACGCATCTCAGTACAGTAATTCGGAAATTCATCCTAAAGTTTAGGAGGTCCATGGCTCACACGGGATATCAAATGGACAATCAAATTGCTAAAGCAGTGCAAAATTATTTTGACCAAAATCAGTCACATTATGATTCTGTGAATCAGGACCCATCATTGCCTAAGAAACAATCTAGTAAACTGGGTCAAACCGCTAATTCCGACTTTCCTGAAACTAACACCACTCTAAGAGTAAATGAGACACCTAGAACGATTACAAAACAAGCAAAAATCAACATGGCCAAAAAGAAACAAGCTAATTTTTATCGGCTCATTCTCAAAATTATTTGAAACATTAGACTATAAAATCTCAGCGCAAGCCAAACAAATTGACTTAATAGTGAAATGGATGAGTGATAATGTGTTACGAAATGCAAATCAACTGACTGAAAAAACAGCAGAGAAAGGCACGAAGGAGCTCCCATTAGCTCATGATCCTCTTGTGCAAATGCCAATTGATGCTGATTATGGTATTAAGTTGGAAAAGCTTGTGATGTGTGAGAAGTCATCTGTTGTTGGCATGAAAAATAAGACGGTTCTGTCTGTTGATGCAACTAATATGAGTATGAATACGTCAGTTATTGACCTTGTAAACCAAGCTGTGAGTAGTCCTTGTGCTGACATAGTGGTAGTTGACAAATCAGTGAGCTATCACAAGGTTGATGAGCCTATAACAGAACAAAACTTAGAGCTGTCTGTAGAGACAGGAGGCCATCCTGACCAAGGTAAAAAGGCCCCTTATAAGTTATTTCAAAACAAAACAGGCTCGACACGAAGGAGTGGGAATTCAGATTTGATAAAGAAATGGAAGAACCAAACGGCTCCTCCTTCTCGATCAAGAGCCAATCTTAAACAATTGCTAAAACGTCTGGTCCCACAAGTGAATATGGGGTCAACATTGAAAACAAATATTTGTAAAAATGTGCCCAGCACACTAACTGACACAACGCAGGTTGCACACACTATTACTTTCATTGAAGATTATCAACCACTAAATGAGCTTATAATGAGCTATTCCTAAAGTGAAATCCAGCGCTATTGGCACTCCAGATGCCGCTAAAGCTAGCACCTTAGAGACTCCAGATGCTGTGTCAACAAACAATGTAGAGCCTCCAGATGCAGCGATAGTGAGCTCTGTTGAGGAGTCCAATATTCTAAAAGTGAGTGCTATTGAGATTGTGGACGGTAATGCAACACCTAACGACATGTCAAAAGGAGTGTTAGCCCCATCGCAGGAGGCTAGTAGTAACTTTGTCCTGACAGAAATTTGAGACCAAATTGAGCGTTCCATTCAGCAATTTATTGAATTTCAACGTACATGTATGAATACCAAATTGAAACAGCCTCAAATGCCGGTGATGACACAGGTTACTAGCATACTAGCACAGCCTCCACAAATAATTGATGTTGAAGCTTTGGACGTTCTTGACAAGACATCTCTCGGGACTGACATGATGCACTCATCAGCGGTGCACTATAATCAGGAAGTAGACAAATTGATTCCAATGTATGTAGTGTCTCATGCACAGGTGACAAGAGAAGTAAATAGACCTCTGATGGACCCTCGGTTATCACAGGCAGTGATATGTCAACCTACTACGCCTATGGCAAGTTTAAGAGGGTCTACTTTAAATTCTGAAGCCCCCGGTTTGCGAGACAACGCATCTCAGTACAGTAATTCGGAAATTCATCCTAGAGTTCAGGAGGTCCATGGCTCACACGGGATATCAAATGGACAATCAAATTGCTAAAACAGTGCAAAATTATTTTGACCAAAATCAGTCACATTATGATTCTGTGAATCAGGACCCATCATTGCCTAAGAAACAATCTAGTAAACTGGGTCAAACCGCTACTTCCGACTTCCCTGAAACTAACACCACTCTAAGTGTAAATGAGACACCTAGAACGATTACAAAACAAGCAAAAATCAACATGGGCAATAAGAAACAAGCTAATTTTTATCAGCTCATTCTCAAAATTATTTGAAACATTAGACTATAAAATCTCAGCGAAAGCCAAACAAATTGACTTAATAGTGAAATGGATGAGTGATAATGTGTTACGAAATGCAAATCAACTGACTAAAAAAACAGCAGAGAAAGGCACGAAGGAGCTCACATTAGCTCATGATCCTCTTGTGCAAATGCCAATTGATGCTGATTATGGTATTGAGTTGGGAAAGCTTGTGATGTGTGAGAAGTCATCTGTTGTTGTTATGAAAAATAAGACGGCTCTGTCTGTTGATGCAAATAACATGAGTACGAATACGTCAGTTATTGACCTTGTAACCCAAGTTGTGAGTAGTCCTTGTGCTGACATAGTGGTAGTTGACAAATCATTGAGCTATCACAAGGTTGATGAGCCTATAACAGAACAAAACTTAGAGCTGTCTGTAGAGACAGAAGGCCATCCTGACCAAGGTAAAAAGGTCCCTTATAAGTTATTTCAAAACAAAACAGGCTCGATACGAAGGAGTGGGAATTCAGGTTTGATAAAGAAACCAAAGAACCAAACGGCTCCTCATTCTCGATCAAGAGCCAATCTTAAACAATTGCTAAAACGTCTGGTCCCACAAGTAAATATGGGGTCAAAATTGAAAACAAATATTTGTAAAAATGTGCCCAGCACACTAACTGACACAACGCAGGTTGCACACACTATTACTTTCACTGAAGATTATCAACCACTAAATGAGCTTATAATGAGTTATTCCTAAAGTGAAATTCAGCGCTATTGGCACTCCAGATGCCGCTAAAGCTAGCACTGTAGAGAATCCAGATGCTGTGTCAACAAACAATGGGCATCATTACGACCCTGGCGCTAATGGGTTAACAGCGCCGTAAAAGGCTGCGGCGCTGTTAACCCATTAGCGCCTTACTACGAGGTCCCTTTGCGGGACCCAACCTGAACAGCTGGTCTAGACCAGCCATTAAATTAGGGACCCACAAAGGGACCTCGGTGCTAAGTACGGTACCGCAATTTGCGGTACCGTACTTAGTGCCTTCCCCAGTCCCATTGAGCCCTGTGGGGCAAAAAGGGGAATGGGGAAGGGCCAATGTTCAATGGGGAATTACCGCCCCGCCAACCTTGGAATGGGGTGGTAATTCCCCATTGAAAACTGGCGTACTCGTTATGATACCGGCACCAACCATGGTGCTAACAGCGCCATAGTTTAGCGCCAGTATCGTAATGAGGGCCAATGTAGAGCCTCCAGATGCAGCGATAGTGAGCTCTGTTGAGGGGTCCAATATTCTAAAAGTGAGTTCTATTGAGATTGTGGACGGTAATGCAACACCTAACCACATGCCAAAAGGAGTGTTAGGCCCATCGCAGGAGGCTAGTAGTAACTTTGTCCTGACAGAAATTTGAGACCAAATTGAGCGTTCCATTCAGCAATTTATTGAATTTCAACGTACATGTGTGAATACCAAATTGAAACATCCTCAAATGCTGGTGATGACACAGGTTACTAGCATACTAGCACAGCCTCCACAAATAATTGAATTTGAAGCTTTGGGCGTTCTTGACAAGACATCTCTCGTGACTGACATGATGCACTCATCAGCGGTGCACTATAATCAGGAAGTAGACAAATTGATTCCAATGTATGCAGTGTCACATGCACAGGCGACAAGAGAAGTAAATAGACCTCTGATGGACCCTCGATTGTCACAGGCAGCGAAACGTCAACCTACCATGCATATGGCAAGTTTAAGAGAGTCTACTTTAAATTCTGAAGCCCCCAGTTTGCGAGACAACGCATCTCAGTACAGTAATTTGGAAATTCATCCTAAAGTTCAGAAGGTCCATGGCTCACACAGGATATCAAATGGACAATCAAATTGAGAAACCGGTGCAAAATTATTTTGACCAAAATCAGTCACATTATGATTCTGCGAATCAGGACCCATCATTGCCTAAGAAACAATCTAGTAAACCTGGTCAAGCCGCTAATTCCAGCTTCCCTGAAACAAACACCACTCTAAGAGTAAATGAGACACCCAGAACGATTACAAAACAAGCAAAAATCAACATGGCCAATATGAAACAAGCACATTTTTATGGGCTCATTCTCAAGTGTCGCCCTGCACCTTTCACTGCTTACACAATGAACAGAATGAGTATTCTGGCCATTTTTGATGAGATCAGTGCGCTGACAGGCATAACATCAGCGGACATTGACCAAGTCGACTTTGTCAAGAGCAATGACAATTCGATTGCTAGAATATGGCTTCAATCTCCTTTCATAAGGAACGCCCTGTGGCAGGCGCGGATGGATATATTTGCTCTGGGTTTTGTTTTAGTGGTTGATCCATTTACACTGGACACAGAGGGCAACTTAATTCTGGTGAGCAATGCCAAACGTTTTGAGAGAGTCAACACCCAAAATTACATGGTGGGTCCATTGACAAATGCAAAAGCACTCCAGCACTTCATCTCAGATAAGGCTTATTCTAATCGAAAATCATAACCAAGAATTGAAAAAAGCAAACATGACATTTTAACAATCAGTTGGAACACATGTGGTAATTCACATCTTTTTGGTCAAAGTGCAGGCGAACTATCCAAGTATGATATTGTTCTTTTGCAGGAGACGTGGCTAAAGGAAAAGCCAGTATGGGAAGACCACTCAATAGTGTTCCATCCGGCTAAGGCCTCTGTCAAGGGGTGGCCCTCGTCTGGCATGCTAGTAGCAATTAAAAATCCCGGGAATTGGCAGCTCACTTGGTGGGCAGCTCCTAATCCCTACTTACTTCTTACTAAGCTTAGTTTCCGCTGAGGAATAGTGGCAATACTGAATATATATCGCAATCCATTAGGGATGTTGGATGACAATTTTTTTTGTGACTTGGAGTGCCTACTTAATGAAGTCTCAGAATCCTCGCATATCACTAAGATTATTGTTATGGGAGATATAAATCTTCAGATTTTGCCCGAAAACAACACAAATTTAATTTGGCTTGTTTAAGATGGCATCTGTTAACACAAAATAGGGGCCTCTATATGTGCAATGGTGCACTACCTGGAGATACGACTCCACAACCTACATGGCAGAGAGGAGAACACACATGAATTCTTGATTATGCCTTTGTTGAGCTAAGCACGTTCGAGCAGGCCACGAGTTTTAGGGTTACAGTTAACTCAGTTAATTCAGGGGTTCCCAATAATGATTATTACAAATTCTCCAAGACGATGACGGTTAACAATGCACGAATGCGACTGAGTTGGAATCCTCAATCCTTATTGGTTTTTCATAACCAGGAGGTGAACTGCTATTATGATGATTCAGTGACAAACAATGACTATACCACTTATTTGCATAGTTACCGCGGGAAGGTCACATCTCTTTCGCAAGTGCACTTTCAACTGCAGCACACATTCGATCCCCTAGTACAGCCTAAGAAGGCGCTTTGGCGCAAAAACTAAAAGCTTGTTGCTTCCTCCAACTGTGTGAATAAACATGAGCAGTTACGTAGACTGCACTGACAATATCGAAACTGGATGCGAAGTCACCAAATACAGCTGTTGCAAGTTGATGGGGAAAGCATGTTGAGAAGTATCTGTTTCAAAAATTCTGCTCAAACGTGGGCTTTGATAAATACTGCGAACAACTTAACTAAACAATCTGTTCAGATAAATGGCATCAGTGAGGCAGACTGGATAGCACATTTTTCTTCTTTGTACGAATGCCTGATTGGGCAGGACTCCTATGTTTGTATGGGGATCTCAAATTATGATGGTCTCAGTATTGATGAGCAGGACATTCTTAGAGAAATTAAAAAACTCAATAATTCTCGTGCCCCTAGCTCGGAGGGCTTAGCAATTATGTGTTTAAGCAAAATGACAAATTGAGGGCAAAAATTCTGCACAAAACTTTCATCATATCCTGGTTACCAACAAGATTCCTACTTCCTGGCTTTCTGTAATAATTGTTCCAATTTTTAAAAGGGGAGATCGATCTGTGTCTAACAACTACAGGCCCATCTCTCTTTTGGATGCACCCGGAAAGCTGTTTGCCAAATTTCTATTAAGAGATTGTAACAACTGGACCAACACTGAAGGTATTAGAGATCCCTTTCAAACAGGGTTTATTTCTGGCATGGGCACCTCTGTTAATCTTTTGACTTTATCATCAATTATTTACAGTCATCAAATAAGAAAGCAAACTCTACACATGGCATTCATAGATTTGAAAGCAGCTTTCAATTCAATCACCAGGGAATTGCTGATACACAAACTAATGCAACAAAGTTGTCTGCACTACATAATTTCCCTTATTAGGGATTTGCATGATAATAACATGATTCAGGTAAGACTGACCGCTGATGGTAAACTCTCAGCACCATTTATGGTTCATCGTGGAGTAAGATAAGGATGCACTCTAGCATCCGCTATTTTTAATTTTTTCATCTCTGATGTTAACAAGGTATTTCAAAACATACTCTCCGATCCTCCGAAATTGGCCCTAAAAAAATACCCTTTTAATGTACGTGGATGATTTGGTTGTTATATCTAAAACTCTGAGGGGACCCCAAACCGCATTAGACGTGCTTGCTGTATACACCCAAGACAATTTCCTGATCATCAACCTTGATAAATCCAAGATCATGGAATTTAATGTAGTAGGCAAGCACAGTTCTAACAGAAAAATGTGGACCCTTAGAAACCAAAACTTGCAGGTGGTTCGCCTGTACACCTATTTGGGTGTTCAAATAGCTAACCAAGGGGTAACTGATATTTACAAATAGCTTCTGATTGATAAGGTCAATGCAGCTAAGAATAAAACAATCATTATTCAAAGGAGTTACAGCACATTTACTGCCGTTCCTGCGCTGACCTATTATCAACAGAAAGCTACTCCAATTCTGCTATATGCTGCAGAAACCAGGACCATTATGACCAAGGAGATTTGGTCTTCGTTAGAGGGGACATTTTGGCGAGGAATCCTACACCTGCCTAATTGTACACTGCTTCCTCTAATAAGTTACAAATTTGGTCTCATTTTGTTGTACAGCAGATACACCTGGCATGTGATTGCATTTTTCAGAAAGTGTATATTGGCCATTGACAACAAATCTGTTTTGGGTTTTTAGCAGACTAATAGGCTTATTCATGGAATTTTTGTGCCGAAAAACAGGGATTTGTGCGCCATTCTGGCCGCAAATCCCCATTTGTTAAACAGGGATTTGCGGGCAGAATGGCGCACAAATCACTGTTTCTCGGCGCAAATAATTCCATGAATCAGCCCCTAAGTGTTTTCGTCCACTGATCCATTCATAAGTAAATGGCGATCTCATGTGATTCAGGCCATGGCTGGAATAGATGTATCCTTAACAAAACTAGATTGTATGCCATGGACTGGGTCAATAGTTGCGAGCAGTGTGCAAAATACTGTGACTGCAATCCAGAAGCATATGGATTTAAAAAACATAGCATACCGGAGGCATACTTGGTAAAATCCCAGTCTTCGACTTTCTACGACTAAGACTGAATCCATGGCCGACAAGATAGGTCTTGATGCGTAGGAAGCTTATGGAGGAATCTCTGAAGATTGATCGTTTTTGCCTGGATGATACCAAAAGAGAAGATCTACAGCATTTATTAACTGAATGCAAGGCACTTTTACTGCAGCGCCAACTTCACTTCAAAGCAAATGTAGATCAATATGAAGTCAAAAGTTCTATCACATTGTGGCAAATGATCTACTCTGGCTATTTGGGTAAAGTGAGAATACGATCTCTAGCACTGTTGTATGGTCTCAAACTTCAAGAGAATACTGGGGAACTTGCCGAAGAGGTTTAAAAGACACTAGCCAGCCTTGAAAGCTCTCTGTGCAAAATCAGTGTTCTCTTTTATGCTTTTGTTTCTCTTGGTATTTACATAGGCGAATGACTATATGCTATGTTTTTCTTATGAATTTCGTATGGTTTTTCTTTTGTTACTTTTTATGTGTTTGTAACTTTTAGATGTTTTAATTTTCTTTTGTTTTAATGTTGCAAAGTTGATATTTTTCGGCTATATCAATAAAAAATAAAAAAATTAAAAGAGCAACCTAAAATTAAAACTTTAGAAACCATGGACTGCTAGCCAGAAAGCATCCACACTGGACTACGAGAACATTAATTACAGTGCACATCAGGAACTTCCTGTAAAAGCAACTTTCATCATATAAACATTCTGAAATGTGAAACCTGGTCCATAGATTGTACCATGCAAACGTTTCAGCTTTAGAAATCCAACAATTAAATAACAATATACTAAATGGAACACCCAAACAACTACTTAGACAAATAGAACCCATACAAATGACATTTTTTTTAAAAAAAGTAGAGTTAGAAAATACAGTTAGTTTAGAAAACACCAACCAACAATTTACCAACAGTAATCTACTTACAAACACATTCAAAAAAGAAATAGCAACGTTTTGAAACACATCTGCAGGAGTTCCAAAGTATGTGTTTGTTGCTGCATATAAAAATAGTGCAAAATAAGTAGATATTGCCTACAAAATAGAACACAATGAAGAGTCCCAATGGTTCCAATTAGCTGTATATCTAAGAGTAGATACATGCAAAATAACTGATCCCTTAATAGTATGCTCATACTGCAATACTAAGCTTGATAATAACTAAATGCCATCACAGGCTATCAATAATAACATAGATATATTTCCACTTCCACAAGCTATCCAACAACTTAACCTGTAGGAGAGCATCATAATTCAAACAGTACACCCATTTCAAGCTATAATTATTCTCCGACTCAAAATTGCCAATTTACACACCATCGAAATTACTGAAAGACATTTGCAGAAACGTAGTGCATTTACCATTAGATCTTAATGAAAATGTAGAAATTCTAGGAGTAGGTTGTCCACTACATCAATCTTTGATTGTACTAGTTAATGGTGTGCCAACAAAAGACAAAATAATTTGACACTAACTAGTTTACTTAAACAAAATTACACAAGCCCTGGAATATCTTAAGGAAAATATGTAATACTACAGAGATATAAACATTGAGGAATACTTAAAAAAAGCAAACAAATATTTGCGGATGCACCAAAAACTGGCCAATTTCAACTTGTTGATCCTATTGCTGCGGACCACATTTTAGACCAGTATACAATTCAACCACTACATTCCAGAGACACCATAGAAGATACATTAGAAACATATCAAATGTGACAAAGCAAAGGGTCTCCAATGAGCATTCGGGAAATAAGTGTAGGAGTATGTTGTTTTCCACTACTCTTTCCCACAGGAAAGGGAGGAAGATATGATGACAGACCAATACAAATCATTGCATGTGACTATCATTCTTTATGAATGTATTCTGAACACCCAAGATTCAGACAAAATGTTAAATACATTTTCCACCTCGTGTTTCTTAGACGTGTCAGCTACACAGCTCCTTCAAAAGATAAAAGACAAAGATGAAATTTTGCAGTCAAGTATCACACATCCCTTGGCAATCATGCATGGTACAAAGGAATACTGGTTCTGACATCATGCTAATGTGTGTTGTAAGTTAAGGAACCTAGGGCCATCGACATGGTTTGTTACTTTAAGTTGTGCAGAATAGGCATGAGATAACTTCCATGACTTCCTGCGCCCTGCAAATGAAAATAAAGAAGGAATAGACATAAAAAGTCCAGGAGAGCTCTGTTCTCTTGATAATTTAATGTATCACTACACTTTTACCATCATTTCATTGTCATGCTGCACTTCATGTGTACAGAAAAAACATGTGCCTTCGTCTTGGAGAAGTAGAACACTTCTTCTGGAGAAAAGAATATCACTCCATAGGAGCTTCACACATCTAAATGCTCCCAAATTCGTTCATGACAGATATGCGGCTGTTTAACAATTTATCGAACATTACATTACCTGTGACATTGCTTCAGAAGACACAGATACTGCCCTATGGACACAAATCTTACAATTTAAAAGATACAAGTGCAACAATACTGATGACATCGATATGGAAACAAAGGAAAATAATATACCAAATGTTGCTTTGGCTTCCCTAGACCAGTTTGCACCAAAGGTCAGGAACATAGTTTCATGCCTTGAGTTAGGCACAGTGTAAAAGGCACATTTCCCAAAAACACATACAACATGAAAAGAGACAAGGCACCCAAGTGCATCAATGATTACAATCCAATCATTACCCTCGTGGGGAAAGCTAATATAAACATTAAATACATTTCAGACAATTCCTGATTGAAAGTATGCCACAGCCAATCACTCAAAAACTGAAAAGACTGAGCTAAAAGACATTTGGGATGCCATTTCATCCAACAAAACTCTGTCACAAAAATAATACAGCTTTGGAATAAAAATGCTGTCACATAGTTAATTCAAGCCCTATGAAGCTGCAGATTGTTTAACAGGTACAGCCTTATGTGGGAATCTGAAAACATTCTGTGGGTAAACCTTGGTCCAGCTTCATCATAAAAAATAATACTTAAATCATATGAAGAAATAAAAAATATAGACACAAATGATCCCAACAGCTGTGATATTTTTAAAAAAACGATTTGATTGACAGATACTATCCAAACAGAAGTAATGCTTTGGAAAACATATACAACATAGCCCAAAACTATTCTTACAAAAATAATGTTATGCCAGAATAGACAACTGGCAAATACTCCCTCTTAAATTTTGAAGCAGGACTAGTAAAGATTACCAAACCCAGCATTATTAACCATGTAAAGTTATCCTTCAAATCTCCTGAGCATAGAGCACTTTATTACATGGCACTACTACAACTATTCAAATTTAGGAGAAAAGAAAAATAATTGTTGGGTCACCATGACACATTTGAAGTTGCATTCAAGGCAAATGAAAGCAGTAAAACAAATGACAATTTTAAACAGTACAAACAGTCCTTGGTGGACAGTCAACGCCGACAAGAAAAAGAATTAGAAACTTTACTGTAGACAAAGACACCCCTTAAGGCAGCCAACCTTTTCTTACAGGGAGACCTAATGAGCCAAAACAAGGCAGAAATAGCAATGAAAATACAAGCAATCTAAATAAGATTTGTCAGTGCTCAGATCACAGCTAAATGATGAACAACTCACCATTTACCTGGAAAGCACTGAAAAAATTGATTATGGGCTAAAACATAAAAATAAAACTTACACTTGTGCAAATTACAAGCCACTGCTGATGTAAGTGATGAAGCAGGTTCTGGGAAAACGTTCCTAGTTAAAACTATCAGGAAATATTTAGAAGAAGTAACAAAAAAAACAATCTTTCAACTGTTGTAACAGCCCCCACAAGTCTTGCAGTTTACAACCTAGGATTTGTAATATTACACTGACTGCTTCTCCTCCTAGTAGAACACCGAAACAAATGACATTATTACAAATTGTCACCAGAAGCTGTGACTGAAGTACGCAGAATTCTCATCAAATGAAAGTCATCCCAGTAGATGAAGTAAGCATGGTTTCCAAGCTCATGCTAGCTTTAATTCACGTAAGAATGCAGGAAGTCCTAAAAACTGATTACGAGGAACTATTTGAAGGAAAACATGCTACTGTTTTTGGAGACCTCCTACAGCTAACAACACTGAAAGGCCAACCCATATTCCAAACATTAGGACAACAACAATGCTGTAATGCATTCGGCAGCATTGGCAATGTCGATTTGTTGCGTCATTTTCACTACAGAGAACTGACCCAAAATATGCAACAGTCTGCAGATTTAACATTTGCTCACATTCTAAAAAGCATTAGAACTGGTCTGCTTACCAAAGACACACAATACACCTTAAAAACTAGACTAATACATGAGCTGTATGGACAAAACATATCTGCCCTGTATACGATGGAATAATTAACTCAACACAATCTAAAATGCATGTGCTGTGAAGGCATCATGAAAATAATACACAGACAACCAATTCAATTTTTATCAACAATTGATTAATTTCTCTTATATGTCAGGATGAATTAAGGACTAACTTGCCCTATGCTAAGGTGGGATTTCCCTACCTGAATAAACTAAGGATAGTCTGTTTCATTAAGTTCAACTAAAAAGTCTAGCTGTGCCCAAAACCTATACTTGACCTCACAACGAAAGATATACAATGTGTAGGGATGTCAGCAATACAATAAACAGTGTTCAATATAAAGTTCTGAGCTTCTTCCAGCTCCTGGCTTGCTTTGCAGCTTCCTCTTCCTGAACTTCAAACAGTTCAAAGAAAGGCCTCTGGGTTCCTTCCGCAAATTCAAACAGTTCCAAAAAGGTCTCAGAGTTCTCTTCCCCAAGTTCGAAACAAAGACCTCTGGGTTACAATCCGCAAGGTCAACACAGTTCACAAAGTCTTGCTCTGTCTCATTAGTCCACATCCAATTCTGTTTCTCCTTGTCAGTCTCTTGACCACAACATGACGTTCACACAGCTCACTTCATTGGGCCTCATTACGACCCAGGCGGTAAGTTACCGCCTGGGCCGTGACTTTACCACCATGGCGTAAACTACGTTTACGCCATGGTGGTAGGCGGACTTACCGCCCCATTCCGAGGTCGGCGGGGCGGTAAGTCCCCAATCCCCATTTACCCTTCCCCATTCCCATTTTTGCCCCATAGGGCATAATGGGAGTGGGGAAGGCGTTAATTACGCCACCGTAAATTACGGTGGCGTAATTAACTCCATGGTCCCTTAGCGCCATGGATTTTAACACCTGCTAAAAGCAGGTGTTAAAACCTCCATGGCGCTAAGGGACCTCGTACTCAGGCGGTAAGGGTCGGCGCTGTTTACGCCGCCGTAAACCCCTTACCGCCTGAGTCGTAATGAGGCCCATTGTGTTTATTCCTTTCCACCACTTTGCTTTCATATTGTGCATTAGTATGTCTCACTTGCTTTTTACTTGGATCATAAGTGCTCATTACAGGTTTTAACTTTGTTAATACTTTCCCATGGTCCATCAAGGCCTATTACTTGTTTTCACTGCATCCATAAATGAACATCACTTTCTTTTCACTCATCTGGTATCTTCATATACTTTGCATATTGGTTCTTTGATTCGGTATTCAATAATACTTGTTGCATTTCAAAAGTATTTTGCAGCTTGTTCGATATTCAATATTTTTCCAATTGGTCTTCAAACCCATTAATTATATGTTTCTGTTCTATCAGCATTTCCTTCTGCCCAATTCCAGCCACTGGAGCTCCCCAGCATGAGTGTTCTCTTTCTTTCACTCATCAGTGTCCGGCCGCTCCGCCGGGTGTCTTTGTTCTCATATCTGGCTATTTCTCAATCCCTGTGTGCATGTAGGGAGCTCCGGTGAGCAGCGCTCACCTTCTTCCTTCGAACCTTTCTGCAGCAGACTGTGGTGCATTGGATTCCTCTGTGTCGCACAGCTCTGACTGTGGACACACGGCACAGGGGACTGCAGGGATCACAACCCTCTCATGGCTTGATCAGGCCCCAGCATCTTTCTCATAACTGTGCAATGTTTGATGTCCTTTTCAGTGGCCACTCTCCAGCCTGCTCCATGTTGGGTTACTGCCTCCTTATTCCCAGGCTGTCTTCTCCCTCCCTCCCTCCCTCCCTCCCTCCCTCCCTCCCGCCTGTCTCTCCTCTTATGCACCTGTAGCCTATCAATTGGTTGCAGGTGCAAGTCCTTTGCCTGACAACAGTGAATTATATTAGTGGCACATGCCTGGCCTTTGTAATGGTACTCCATAGTCCTCTTCCTCGTCTCACTACCAAAGTGGTATGAACATCTGGAAGTGTGCATGACTCCCAGTTCCCTCATCCTCAACCCAGTCTTAAGGGAGTATGCATGTGGGACAGTCGGTGTGGGTGAAAGAGAAAATGACTGACAGACACCTACAAAGGTAGGGGAAGGGGAAGATTATTTTTTACAAGGGAAAGGGGGGGTACCATGCCTCACCTAAAGAAATCCTCTCCCCACCCCCCACGGTCCCTTCACCCAGGTGATATTCCCTTGCATACCCACCCCCAGGGTCGGTACCCAAGAGCGGTGGCCTTTCCCTAGCCACCTGAGAGGAATATTCAAGGGGAGTAGATGGACGAATGCCCTCAGGTTCCTCGCAGTGCTTAATGCTAACACTGGCAAGTTGTAGCCAATTCAATGAAACTATGTGAAAAAAAGAAATGCAACCCTTAGTGCATATCAGCTCCACAGATAAACTAGAAATGCATGGCATGACACTCCCTATGTGTCAACAAGCAACAACATGATTAAATAGCCTAGTAAAGACTATCTCAAACACAGCTGAAAAGCTGTTAAGTCTTTTTCTCAACTGCCAAATAATACTAATATGTAACCTTGATGTAGAACATGGTTTAGTCAATGGAACAATTGGTACAGCTGTTAGCTTCCAAACATATGCACATGAAAACAGCATTCAGTTTTTTAACATACACTTTGAGAAACTCACAGAAACTATACAAATCCCCTACACAATTGCATGTTTCCTTCTTTTTAAAGACATGTATTCACATTCTCTCTGTCTTTTGATCATACTTACCCTATTCACAAGTCACAAGGTCTAACCCTAGACCAAGCACTAGTTGACATTGACAGCACAATCTTCAAAGAAGGAATGAGTTATGTAGTACTTTCACTTCTGCATACACTCAATGGTCTGTTCTTAATCAACTTTGATGCAAATCAAAGCTGACATTCCTTGCATCCGCAAATACAACAGGCTGCATGCACTGTACACTCCCCATCTGGATACGTACCCTTTAACTCAAAAAATAAAACATTTAAAAAGACAACTAGAAAAAAAAACTGAAGGCACAGCAGATCTCCCTGCAATCCCACCCGAAAATGAAAGAACAACTGCATGCCCATCAAAGGATACAGAGGCAGCATTATCTGGTCTGTTTAAATTCTGCAGCACAACTGGAGTAAATTGCTATGCAAATGTAGCAATCAATCTTCTCTTCCAATTGCAACCAATTGTTGAGAGCATTTTTTACGTAAACGGATCAGATCAGGGGGCAGATGACAGAAACTTTGCACCGGTGCAAGTGCAAAGTTTGCACGGTATTAGCACTAGGGCAAAGTTTGCCCTATTTTTGAAAACACTGGGACACATTAAAAAACCATTGCACTTCGACAAGTACAGTTTGGCAAATTAAAATCACCAGGGCTAAAATTGCCCCAGCGCTAAAAAGATACATTTTTGATGCATTTTTGCATCAGGGCAAAGTTTGCCCTAGTGCTAATACCATTCCGTTGTGCTTTTAATAATGCTAAACTGCGCTTGTCGAGGTGCAATGGTTTTTTAATGTGTCCCAGTGTTTTAAAAGATAGGGCAAACTTTGCCCTAGTGCTAATACCGTGGAAACTTTGCACTTGCACCGGTGCAAAGTTTCTGTAATCTGGCCTCAGGTGTCTTTGTAAATGCTCATCTTTCACAGAAATGCCCAAAATAATCCCGACAGCACCCCTAGTGTCTCAGGTCTAAGGCAATAATTGGAAAACTGGATTAGAATTAATAAATTCACCATAACACACAGGAAAATCCACAAGAATTATGAACGTACTTACTAGAAATACTTGAAAAAAGAACATCCCTATAAATTAAATCTTCTAGATTTCATATAGGTGGAAACATGCATGCACTCTCTGCAACTATGGTTTGCAAGATCCCATCCCTAATGAATGATTTGTGTGTGCATCCATATCAAATTGTTAATCCATTCCATTACAACAGCTTCTGCAAATTGCAAATCATGGCATATTATTCTCTTTTTGCAATTGAGACAATATCGTCCAGCATACAAATAGAGGTCATGGCCAATATATGATACTAATATGTTTCAGATACAATGCAGTCGGTACCAAAAAAAACTGTATGCTCATTAGCTTTACACATGACCAAGCATCTCTTGGCGAAAAAACCTTCACAACAGTAGGCATAATATACCACACGGGTGCCACAACCACTTCAGGCCACTATACTGCATATGTGAAAAAAGCAGTGATTGATTTGAATGTAATGACACTTGCGTTACTCAAAAACATATGTTGCCACCAACTCTAACAAATGCCTACTTAATATTCCTTAAACTCAAATACAGTCATTAAAGTACACTGAAAAATCTGAATGACTACAATCCACAGTTAGAATGCGCCAATGGGGATCTAACTAATTTAAACATACACTTAATTAAAATACACCTAAAACATGCCATCCCATTTATAATTACACAACGCCTCCATAGTAATACAATAGTACTTTTAAAATCCAATACAGTTAGAAAACACCAATGGGTATCTAGCTACTTCAAACCCACACATAGGGCCTCATTACGACCCTGGCGGAATGGGTTAACGGGCTCCGCAAAAGCAGGTTGATCCGTTAAACCCGTTCCGCCACATTACGAGGTACCCTTGCAGGACCCGGTAAGGACGCCTGGTAAACCAGGCGTCCTTACCGGGTCCTGCGAGGGGAAGAGGGAGCAAACAACGGGCCACTCGTAATCGGCCCGTTGTTTGCTCCCTTTCCCATTCCCATTCAGCCCTATGGGGGTTGAAATGGGAATGGGGAAGGTCCGGGCCCGGGTTCCTGGAGGGAGTAATTACCGGGCCCTCCAAAATCGGAATGGCCCGGTAATTCCCCATTCTGGGAACCCGGATGCGAATTTGGCGGCAGGCATGCCTCCAATAGCGGCATGGCTACCGCCGAGGTCGTAATGAGGCCCATATATTGTGTAACATGTAAACTTTAAAACCATGTAAATGCCAGAAAATGTAACTGTATACAATGGGCGTTCTCATTCCACCATGGATTTTCTTTCCAATGACCCAATGATTAGTACATGTTAATACAACAACAGTGTACCACGTACACATGTTGTACCAAACATAGGACACACAATGTACTACTTATGAGGGTCAAAAATACAAATATATGCATATAAATGTAACTAATTACATTTTTCAAAGTATATTCTATAACACATTATTTTTTCTTTTCTTTACAGAGAAACAACCACAGATTGCAGCTTTCTTACTATACTGCTCATGCCCAGTATCAGTTACTATGAGCATATTACTGTAGCCATAATGACTGAGTAGAAATGTTTGTGGCCAAGGCCAGTGTCCAGATTTTAGATTGAAAACTTCTTTCCATATTCAACTAAGTGTCCATGGCCAGTATCAATTACTGTGGGCATATTACTGTGGCCATAATGACTAAGGAGAAATTATAGTGGGCATAGCTAGTGTTCAGATTTTTCCGAGCATTATAAACACTGTGTACACTTCAACAATAGCCTTCAACATGGGCATATGACTGTGGTCATAATCACTGAGAACAAATTATTGTGGCTATAGCCAATGTCCATATTCTTGGCGGCATAGCCTTCATCCATATCCCCAAGAATCTGGACACTGGTCATGCCCACAACAATAAACCACAACCATATCACAAACACTGTAGACAATTCAATAGCCACTAGAATGTATATTTGTATTCCAAACACATATATATTACTCAACCTGAATACTTTCATGAAACATGTATAAATACACCAAGACAGAGAACACCTCCCAGTCGAAATGATGTCCGTGGACAGATTTTTGTGTTCACAGCTCAGAATACGGCCACAGACAGTAACATTGGCCGCAGACTTGGTGGCAGTTCCATGTCTGTTTTCCACCTATAAAAACAGCTCAATCATAACTTTTTGCCACTTCTCCATTCTTCCCAGATACACGTTCATGCACAAAATAGCCCCAAATGCATTTGCCAGAGGTTTTTTCTGCCGCGCTGTCGATGGACTAAGGAAGTGGTTTGTGGATCCAATATGGCGACCATCGACACGGCTCATGTTTTTCAATAACCAATCAGCGTGCCTGTTTGATGTCAGTCAACCTCATTCAACCCCCTAATTGGTTCAGAGGTGTCCACGGGCTCTGAACCAGGAATTAAGTCCGCTGACCGGATGGAGATATCACTAATATTTTTGGACCTACTTTCTGACCATTTAAAAAAAATGTACTGGAAAGATTTACACAAAATTTTCAAAAGCATGCTTTTGACACCAGGCCACCGCTCCTCGTGCAAGTTTGGTGCAAGTCCATCCCGTGGTTTAGGCTGAATGTGTGAGCAACTTTTTTTTCAATGTATGTCAATCCGGATTGCAAAATGTTTCCGTCCCCCATTATAACTTAGCCCCCTTGACGAAACCAGAACAAACTTCAGAGAATCATTTGGGGGTTTATCATATTCTTTTTCTGAAAAGTTTGGTGAGGATTTGTCAAATGGTGCCAACATTATAAGCTGCCCAAAAAGTGCTCTTCCCATGGGTTGAGGAACTTCACCATAGCTATAGGGTCGCTACTGCAGACCCTGTGATACAGGGCTTCTGGTGGCGACCTTGTAGTTATGGTTAAGTTGCTCAATTCATTGAAAGAGCACTTTTTGGGCGGCTTATAACTTTGTACTCCCTGGACGAAGTTTGGTAAAGTGTCATCCAGGCGGGGCAAAGTTAGAGGGGGGTCCCAAAATGTGTGGAAATCCTCATAGATGCAATGGACATTTTGTTGAGCTTTTGCCTACAGAACAAACCGCTGGACAGATTTTCACCATATTTCCGCTAGGAGTGCCAGCTTGGTCTCAAACGTGTTCTTTTTAAAATTTGGAGTAAATCGGTCCAGTAGTTTATTTATAAATGGCAGAAAAATAGGTTAAAATAATAGTGATATATGGTCCGGTCTGCAGACTCACTTCCTGATTGGCGGTCGTTGGACGTCTCTGGACCAATCAGGGGAGCAGCATGATGTTCGCGCACATGGTACGCACCCTCTGTTTGGTCGGTTAAAGATGCAAGTTGCATCAATACCTTTGAAACAGACACCATGTTGAATTCACGAACAGTGGCCGTAGTCCATGGACGTTGCGGTTAAAACATTTGAAAAGATACAACATTGCACTTGTCATACAAATGAACCTATCTCTGGGGAGGTGAGGGGTGATGGGGATGGGATATGGCCATAAAAAGCACAAAATCATGTGCTTTTTCTTCTACAATGTTCTGTGACCTTCCCATGATGTTCACGAACATCTCAGATGTTCAGGGACATCCATGCATTTTTCTGCATTACAGGGTTGATGAAAAGCAGTTATTGGGTGGTTTATAACTTTGGCTCCACTAAAGACCTGACCCTGAATGGTTATGCAAAGTTTGCTGCTGTTTCACCAAGAGGCGGCAAAATTAGAGGTGGGGATCTCAAAATATTTGAAAGACTTATAAATATGGTGCTGTTTGACAAATCTGCACAAAGGCTTACAAAAAATTTTGAGACCCAGATGTGAATGGTTTTGCAAAGTTTGGTGGGGGGAACAATTAGAGGGGGGTCCCATGTTTTTAGATGGCTTATGTGAGAAACTAGAAGGTGTCTCACCCGCTAGTCCCAGGAATCTCTCTCTCAGGTGGCCAGGGCCCGGCCTTCACCTTTGGATCCAGACCCTGGGTGTGGACCAGTGTAGGAGGATCACCTGGGTGAGGGGTCTTCGGGCAGATGCAGTGGGACACTGGATGGGGAGATGTAGTATAGCCCCCCTCTAACACCTTTATCCCATCCTACCAGGTAGGATATGTGGGATCTTCAAACCCCCCCTTTTCCTTTAAGAAAACTATCACATGGACAGCCTGCTCTGGGAGAAAACATACTCACACCCGACCAGTGTACCTGACATGTTCCATTTTTTTATTTTTTATTTACATGTTTTATTGGTTAAATAATAGAAATGTCAACATTTAACATAAATTCTATGAAACATAACATAAGTCCTAAGAGGCCTCTCTCTGATTAGCGTCTAATTTCCCAATCCTTCCATGTTGGAATTGGAGCAGAGGGAGCAGAAGGAGGGAGAGATAGGAAATTAGTGTCTGATTTAGGCCGAGTCAGAGACCAAAAGCAGGCATAGACCCCTCTCTGACCTTCAATAGTTCTGTTTCCCATTAGAGAATATTAGAGAGTAAGATCTGTTCTATGAATTTTAGGGCGTTGAGTGTCCTGCCAATTGTTTCCACAGTTATCAGCCTTTCCCAATATTCCTCCTCCGTATTCGAGTCAATAAGACTAACATAGGTTCCCAGGCACTTTCTCCTTTGAGGTAGGAGATTTGGAGAAGACCATGTCAAATGCCTAGTTGTTTCCAAGATATTGGAGTTGTCACAGTATCGACATTCAGCGTCTTGGAGAGCAATTTGTTTTCTTAGAAGTTGTACTTCTTTAGTTGGTAGGATATTTAACCTACATCACATCAGTAAATCCCTATAGCGGGATGATGGACATTTTCCTAGATACGGAGGCAGGTCATTCACTGCTTTGCGCTCCCATATGATGTTGTGACAGAATTTGCTCGCTTGCTTTAGCGTGTTAGTTTCGTCCCAATCATTTTCTCGCAGGATTTTCTTTGCATTATCAGGATTTATCCCTACTGTCTCTTTTTTGATGATGTAATGCGATAGAACTTCCTGACATTTCATTTTCCAGAGTTGAAGATTTTTATCCTGCTTCCCAACCGTTGTTTTTGCCATTATCTCGAAGGAGGCTGGAGGCGAATCAAGAATACATTTCCTGTAGAACGAGATAGTCTTCCACAGGACTGTCGATCTTAGAGACTGAAGCCTGAGTTCATGATTTATTGTCGAGATAGACAAACAATTTGGGAGTCTTAGGATTTTCCGCCAGAAAAAGGCTTCGACTATATCCCAGATTTCCCATCGAAGGTTTAGCAGGCACTCTGCTCCATATGTCAGAACCGCCACCACTTTTTGCTTGTAAAATGTCAAAATTGGGATCATTGAATATGTCCCATATCTTCGATGGAGAGCTCACCCTTGATTTGTCAACTTTATCAGTTTTTCTCTGATAAGAGTATATCGGCCTTGTTCATTTACGTTCTTGTTTATTCTTACCCCAGGTAGATCGTGGAGTCGACTGTATCCAGTTTTTGGTTGTTGATGGTCCACACAAAATACTTTTTTTTTCAACTTTTGTCCACAAGCCGATTTCATTATTAGGATCACTGATTTCTTAATGTTTATCTTCATATGATTTCTCTCCAAATAGTTTCTGAATTCCGTGATGCGTCGCTGAAGACCTATAGCGGTTTGGTCTATAAAGACCACATCATCAGCATATAGGATCCAGGACAGCTCATCATCTTCAATTATTAGTGCAAAGGCTCTTATCTTGCACTGGGACTCGGCCATGTCAGCCAGATATATGATAAATAAGAAGGGTGCCAAGGCACAACCTAGCTTAATTCCCTTAAATTTCGGGATCTTTTCACTGGTGGCACCTCCTTTTGTGGTTATCATTTAAATTGATGTATCCATATATAATTCCTGAATAGCTTCTATAAGATCTACCAGGCATTTCCAGTTCTTCAATTTTGCCCAAAGGAGATCTGTACTGACTCTGTCGAAAGCCTGCTCTAGGTCGATGAAGCCCAGGTAGATGTTTGTTTTTGTTTCGAGGGCCCAGAGCATTTACTTATTTGAAATAAATAGATTCAGGGAAGTTCCAACTCCACTCACAAAAGCTGTTTGGCGTTTATCCAAAAGACCTGCCATTATGACCCACTTTTTTAGATCTCTCAAGAGGATGGAGGCAAAGATCTTTCCAATGGAGTCCAATAAAGCAATGGGTCTTTAATTCTCAGGGTCTCCACAATCCCTTTTGTTGAATATTGGGACAATTAGTGCCTCCTTCCATGATAGAGGGATAGTTCGAGTTTTCTTTATTTGGTAAAAGAGCAGTAGAATAAAGCTGGCCCAGCCTTCTCCATTTTCTTTAAGCATATGATTTGATATGCCATCAGGCCCGGTAGCTCCTGAAGAGCTTAGTTTTTTTATTTTCCCATGATATCATCATAATCACACTCGATGTGCCAGGGAGATTTTTTCCTCAAGTACATGTTTGTTTCCACCATGTGGCTCTTCTGGAACAGGTTTGTATAGTGCTTAACCCATAGGTCTTTTGGGACTTGGTCAAGGCCGGTTGGAATTCATCACCTCTATTAATAATCTCCCAAAGGCTGCACACATTTGCTGTTTGAATTGCTGCCAACATCTTCTCTGCATCTCATTGAGCGCTCCAAACCTTTGATGAAATCAGCCAATTTTTATATGAATGTTTACATTTTCGCAACAGTTCTTCTTTGATGGGTAGAGAGCTTTGTCGTATGCCTCGTAATTCACCACAATGTTTCTTTGTCTTGGCCACCAAGTCTGCATTATACGCATGCTTTCTTGAGATTGATAGGTTTTTATTCCCATCGCACTGTACTTCATACTCCTTTAGTAGCCATTTATATTCTACTTCCTCTAGGTTTCTTTTTACCTGAGTGTTGAAGCCGTCCACTAATTTTGCAATAGCCTGCGGTTTTATTCTTGACCGATTTCTTCCTCATGTCACTTCCAGAATGGGAAGGGCGGGATTTGTTGTGGCTCCAGACTCCCAATGGAGTTCAATCTCCAATAAAGCATGGTCACTGGCCTTCTGTTTCTTAACTGTAAATGTATTTATCCACCTTTCTGTGTTCCTGGCAACGAAGCAATAGTCTAAGACCGCACTACTTATGTTGTTAGACCACGTGGTGGATCCTTGGAGATCTCCTTTCGTCCGCCCATTTCAGATTTTCATCACTCTGATTTCCATTTCTTCTGTCCATCGTTTTTCCTTTCCCTCCAGCTGCGAGTTTGGTTTCAATTTGCCTTCATTATCAAGAAGCTTTAGATTCAAGTTGATTTTTTTCAACTAGCATAGATTCATCTATTGCCTCCATAATGTCAAGCAAGTATTTTTCATTTTCACAGTCCGTTGGACTCCATTATGTGTTAATTAAAAGGAGCCTGATGTCATGGGATTCCATCTTTTTCTTGATCTTTAAAATCTGGACATATGGGTTGGGGGTACGATGGCTCAGCACGTGGAGGTCACAATCGCCTTTTACTAATGTCAGCAGGCCGGCATGTGGTCTACCCAGCAGGCCTTTCTTAGCAGGATTCATGTACACTTCATAGCCCTCACACAGAGGGACCGATCTTATCCAAGATTCCTGTTGGCAGATTATTTCAAATTTCCCCAGAAAGGCACTTTCTCCATAGTAGAGGTGATTGAAGCCTCTGGTGTTCCATGAGGCCAGTAGGGACTTTTCCCTCACTGCATCAATATTAGCCTATTGTATCTTTTTCTCTGGATTTAGCTTGTGAACTCCTTGTTGCCATCCTGAGTTCCAACCTCCTCGTGGTAGTGCCTTAGATTTAGAGTTATCCACCGTGAATCTCAATTTTGACGTTTGGCTGTCGGCAAGAGACCTGGGACTTTCTCCCGCTCTTTGGGGATCCACAATGTTTCTGTCTTCTAATCTAGCTCTCTGAGTTTCTTTCGCCCTTTGCTTAAGGTATTCTCGTTCTGACTGTTTGTGGTGTTTGGTTTAGCCGGTTTAGTATTTGGGGCCTCTCTCTCGGTATTTCGGTGTACAAGCCTTTCTTCTCTTTTGCTTTCAATAGGCCTGGTTTTAAGATACTTTCTTTCTGGATTGTTATAATATTTTCCTCAGGAATTTGACTTTGGCACTCTGGGTCTTGGTCTGTCTCTCTCGCTTCTTGATCGAGCATGATTTTCCCTTCTTCGACTCTCTTCAGCTGACTCAGAGTCCGTTAGTCTAAAGCCAGCATCCGCCAGCTTTCCCTTCGCACTCAGCATTATGCCTTTGGTCCTTTGTGATCTCAGATGGAGTATTATCACATCAGGCTTCTTTTCATCTGGAAATTCGACAATTACAATGTTGTCCAATAAGACCTTTATTAGTGATGAAAGTTGGTTTAGTATAGTCATCAAGTTCTTTCTATTCAGGATTATCCTTTTTGAGTCTTTCGCTATTCTCTCTAACTTTTGTTTGTATGTTCGGTGGGTGATCTTTCTTTCACTAACATTCTCCATCTGATTTTCATATGTCCTTAAGTTTTTTTTGTTTCTTTGTCACTCAGACTTGTTCCTGGGATCTCTCCTGTGAGCCGCTCCCGCTGCTTGGAATCTAGTCTCTCTTCTTTCTTCTAGATCCTTCTTTTTTTTTCCCTCACTGCGAGATCGGTTGCTGAGTTTGCGGGTGCTAAGGTCCTTAACCTTTCCCCCTCTCAGATCTTTTACATATTTCTTCTCCTTTTCTCTTTTTTCCCTTTCATAATAATGTTACTGGTTGTCTATGGCTTGCCAATCTGACAAGCTGATGTTTTGCCAGTTTTCATCCTCATTGTTCTCTTCTATCAGAACGATTAGATCACTCAAATATCCATTTGACTCTGTTTCAATTTCAATTTCAATTGAGACTGAATTCTTAGGAATTTACTGGTCTTTGGATGAGTTGCTTATTTTCATTTCCATCCTTGGCTTCTTTGCTGGATGGATCTGCTCCTCACCAGCTGGTATTTTAATGTTCCTTAGAAATGATCTTGAGCCACATTCCTTCCGTTTAGTTGTTTGGTTTTTAGTTTTCTTTTGCAATTTATTTTACGAGTCTTTTTGAGACATCATAGGAACAATTATTGACGGTTTATTGACCGCATTCAGTGTCTCTTGAAATATTGCATAGCTTGATTTAGAGCATTCGCTGTGAGCCATTTCCTGTGTAGGCGCTCGAGTAGCCTCAATAGGTAGAGATTTTTTGTCCTCTTGATTTGTTTTAGTTATGCTGAGACCCCTTCCTAGTACCAAAGGGCTCCCTTTTGTCGGTCCCTGGATTTTTTTCTCAGAGGAGACCGATCTTTGTTCCTTCGATTCTTCGTTTTCCCCTCTTGCATTTCAACTTTCTTCCGTCATGGGACATAGGGAAATATTTTGTTGACAAATCTTCCTTAGCCACTTGTGCTCTTCTAACACTGCCTGCGTGAGCAGTTGTTTGTCATTGGAGTTGCAACGTGCTAATCTAATCTTTTCATGAATCCTTCAATTTCATTTATCTGTTCCCTTGTTTTCGAGTTTAACAAATGAACCATTTGCAGGGATTCATTAATATTTTCATAGATCTTAAGGAATGGGGCAATTGCAATGTTGAGGTACGCCATCACCACATTTTGAGTATGCACAAAGTCATCCATTCTCCCCTTACTGCACAGCTCTCTTATTTTCTCCAAGGAGTTTTCGTCAATAGTCATTTCCGATTTCTCACTTGTCACCGGACTGGTGTCATCACTTATCCTGTTGACATGTTTATTGGAAGAAGGGCTTGTGCTCATTCCCCTTCGCCTACACTGGCTTTGACTTGCCACAGCAAAGGGTTCCTCTACGTTGAGGGCAGCTATTTTTTCCTTAATAAAGGATAGGTTTCTCCTTTTTTCCGTTGTAATTTTGCCGGTTAAATTAGAGATGTCCTGACTGAGTTTCTCCGCCAGGCTTGAGTTGCTTTGTTGTTCTTTTCCTATGGTTTTCCATCCGGTTAAGACTTTCCCATTGAGGGGACCCATTGAGCCCCCAAGTCGGTTCCCATCATAGGAGTCCAATGCGTCTCCACAATCTTGGCATTCTTTGGAATTTTATGTGTGGGTGAGAAAGGCATTTCATCATCCGCCAATTGCCTTTTTTTTAATCTGAATTTTCCACTATTATGCTTTCATTATGCCTTATGTTGTTTATTAGAGCCAGAGTCTGGGGTGATTTATCCATGTCCACCCAAAAGCTTTGTCCTGCCAGGTCATTGTCTCCAATTCACTGATTTCTCCTGTTCGACTTTCATAAGGTTCACTTTCAGGGAGAGCAAGTGTCTGCAGTTTGATTTCCTTCGAAGTACAAGGGACTGGTTCAGCCAGTCCCAGGGTCTTGGGTGGACTTGGTAAGGACTCTGGTGTAATTAAGTCTGGATCGGCATTTAATCTGGCTTCTTTCAATAAACTAACAGTTGTTTTCTCCCTTTTAGGTACCTTTGACTGGCTTGATGTAAGCGCTGGTACCGGGAGATTCAGATCAGCATTTGCCTCAGAATCTGGGGCCATTTCAGCAACATCTTTGCCTGTTTCCATCTGTTCTATAACCAGCCCTGTTATCCGTGGGCTGATTGACGGGTTGGAAACAACAGAGTCCTTTTTTTCCACTTCGTTTCTTTTGGGTGGTGTATTCTCAGGCTTCTCAACTCCTTCTCCCATCCAGTAGGCGGTGGAGTTTTCCTCGTCCAACACGTCTATCGTGTCTACTTGGGCGGCAAGACCGTCCTCCTCACAGTTCTCCTGTTCGATGTCTATGGTCAGGGGCTCGATCAGTGGGTATGGTCCATCTTCCTCCCTTGGGGTTTTCATCCCGATTTCTGATGTTTTGGTCAAGTCACTTATACCCAACACCCTTTGGGAGATCTCCGTGAGCGATGAATGTAGAGGAGACTGTAGACCACCTCCCACCCTAGGAGTTTCCATACCTTTATTAGGTGTTTGTGCCAAGTAGCAGGGTTCCATCCCCTCTTTGGCTGCATCCTTGCTCTCAGATGGTATAGATGGTATAGGTATTTATTCTGGGGCAGGGGCTGTAGTCCGCCCTGCCTCCATAGGGAGTTTGTCTTTAACAAAAGGGAGTCGTGATTGCTTCATTGGTGGCATTAGGTTAGTTTTCATGATCCTAGATGGTGGTGAAGACAACGGTAATACAGGCTGGGAGGCTAGCCTCTGTCTTACCTTATCTTTTCTTTTACAAAAGGTGTACACACAATACTGCTATGAATGCACACATCCATGTGTTACCTTTTCAAAATGCTCTTAAAAACAAACAATTTTAAAAGCTCCGCATTTTTAATGTTTTATTTCATATAAATGTCACACTCTCAAACCTCACCCATTGCATCACTTACACGGCCACCATTCTCCACCTGCTCACGCATATTTGTATATCAGCAAAGTATCCATATACAACACTTCACCTAACATATAGAGTACTCTTCTTTCCCAACCTGTACTGCAAGACACCAAACACTGCTGCAACAACAATCGACCATTGCATTACCACTAGGCTGCAGTTTCCCTGTTGTTGGATGACACTGCAATACATTACAAATACATTGCACCACAAACACAGCACTTCTTTCATTAAAATCAGCAGCACAAAAATAACCTAGACATGAACCTTTTTCTCACACCCATTTTTACCCTGTTCCTTCTAATGTCCCAAACAGCACTTCTCATACTCCAATTGTTCTAACAACATAGTTAACATACTTTAGTACACCATCCATAAGACAACTTTACTAACTCTTTCGCCCAACAACTCCTCCTACTTTCATAAATAACAACCTCTCTTACTAAAAGTACTGCACCATTACCACATATACCCACTAACTTTCTTTTACAATTACAGGAAAGAAGAAGATTCCTGAAGACAACTGCCAAAAAAAGAACACTCTGCACATCCTACAAAGTAAGTACATTAATATAGCATATATCTCTCTCTAATTGTAACAATGTACTTTCACTATTTATTAGCTTAGGTTATTATTTTCAAATCAACAACATTAATTTGACTCTTGCTCTTTTTATTGCAACATTCACACTCTGTTTTTTCCCATCTAAACACCACTATTATAATGCCCAGTGTGTTTCTCAAAACATCATAATGTTCCTACTATTCAATCACAGCACCACCCCTTTACTCAATAACCCAAGCCCATCACACTTGTACAGAGTCTTACTCTTACAACCTTCCCTACCACACCTACCATCCTACTACACCACCACACAGCACTCTATTTATCTCTACAATCACAACCACACACCCATGCACAGTACATCAAAATACATTCCACAACTTTAAAACCTGAGCTTTCTTTTTTCCCAAAAGACAAAACACGGCTACTAAAAAAGCAACTCAGTAGAAAACAAAAAAAAAATTGGTCAGGTAAGACTAAAAGCAAGCCATATAGTCATCCACCTCTAAAACATTTTACAGAATACATGAAAAAAATGGAAAGTAACATCGCTCAACAAAATTAAACCAACCAACACTCCAATAAAATGAGGCCCCTCTTGCAAAAACTAAAAGTAAAAAAGATGTACAAACAAAAGCACACCCACTAATGAACCTCACACTATATCTACCAATGTTAACAAAGCCACAGTAGAGCATTCCAAAAACATTATTTTACAAAAAATGTTGCACTGTAAAGTTCTTCACAATCTTATAAAAACAGCTGAAAAGTCACAATCTACCATTAAAAGCTACCTCAAAAGACTAATCCTTGAAGCTTTAATTGACAGCACATTTCTACTAAAGAGAACGTTGTTTATATTGATTTTAGACTAAATGAAACCACCAACTAAATGAATCAATACATTACAAACCCTACTTCTTAACCTGTGCAATGTCAATATAATGACCTTTTCAAACGTATGTGAAGAAGCACAGAACAATCTTCAATGAAGAGGGTTATTAACATGACGAAAAAAAAGCAAAAAAGCAACAATTTCCATAGACAGTACTGGCCAAGTGTATGAAATGGTAGGAAACACCATTTTGGCAACAGAAACCTTTGTAGAAAACATGCCTCGAACAAAATGTCAACCAAATGTTCCTTTCGCCCCCACAAACAAACCATCCAGTGTAAAAATGGACATTAAGCTCAATGTGTAATGTACGCCAACAGTCCTTTAAATATTTACAACAATTCCTCAATCAATATGTCAAACTAAAAGACAAAAGTAAAATGAAAACTTTACAAACCATGGACTCTTGTCTTCGAGGACATTTAGTAGTCTTCATTTCAGGAACTGTTTGCAAAAGCACCTTCCAGCACATTAAAATCTTAGAAATACACCATATCGCTAAATGGAATCCTGTGCATAGATTATACTATGCAAAAAGTCCTGCTCTACAACTGCAAAATTTAAATAACTTTCTCCTACATGGAAGAGCCAACAAATTCCTTCAAGAAATACAGCACATCCAAAATAAAAAAACATTAGCAAAAACCTCACAAAAACGAACCTCCTGACAAACACATACAAAAATAAATAGCTAAGTTTAAAAACACATATGATGAAATACCAAAGTATGTGTTGGTTGCCGAACATTTTGATAAAAAGGGCACAATAAGAGTAGATATGGCCTACAAAATAGAGGACATTGAGGAATCCCAATGTTTCCAATTAGCTGAATAGCTAACAGAAGAAAATATATACAAAAGAACGTATCTCTCAATAGTTTACACATACTGCAATAGAAAGTTTGACAATAACCAAATGCCATCACGTGCTATCACTAATAATTAAAATAATACCTCTTCCAAAGGCTCTCCAACAACTTAACATGTATTAGAGCATTATAATACAAACAATATGCCCATTGCAAGCTATAATAAGCCTTCAATCGAATACAGCCAAATTGCCTCCATCTGAGTTACTGAAAGCATCCGTGGCAAAGTAGTATATTTGCCAATAGATCTTAAAGAAAATGTGGAATCTCTAGGAGTAGAACGGCCAATAGATCGATCTTTGATAGTACTAGTTAATAGTGTACCAACAAAAGACAAATACATTTGGCAACAACAAGTCAACTTAAACAAAGTTAGACAAGCCCTACAATATCTAAAAGAAAACAATGAATACTACAAAGATATAAACATAGAGGAAAACCTAAGAGAAACCACCCAAATTATTCAAGACTCACCAACAACTGGCCAATTTGAATGTGTAGATCCTGTTACTGCAGCCAACATTTTAGACCAGTATACAATTCACCCACTACACTCCAAGGATGCCATTAAAGATGCATTAGAAACATATCAAATGCGTCAAGCCAAAGGATCCCCAATAAGCATATGGGAAAAAAGGGTAGAAGCATGTTATTTTCCCCTATCCTTTCCTACAGAAAAAGGAGGAAGATATGATGAAAGATCCACACAAATTAGTGCATCAGGATATCACTCTTACAAATGTATTCTGAAGGTCCACAGATTCAGACACAATGGGCCTCATTAGGACCCAGGCGGTAAGGGGTTTACGGCGGCGTAAACAGCGCCGACCCTTACCGCCTGATTCCGAGGTCCCTTAGCGCCATGGAGGTTTTAACACCTGCTTTTAGCAGGTGTTAAAATCCATGGTGCTAAGGGACCTTGTTGTTAATTACGCCACCGTAATTTACGGTGGCGTAATTAACGCCTTCCTCACTCCCATTATGCCCTATGGGGCAAAAATGGGAATGGGGAAGGGTAAATGGGTTCATGGGGACTTACCGCCCCACTCACCTCGGAATGGGGCGGTAAGTCCGCCAACCACCATGGCGTAAACGTAGTTTAAGCCATGGTGGTAAAGGTACGACCCAGGCGGTAACTTACCGCCTGGGTCGTAATGAGGCCCAATGTGGCATACATGTTCCACCTCCTTTTCGAAAGTGAACTAGCAACTCTATGTTATGGAGTTGCACAAACATTAAAAACAGGCTCTAATTGTTTAAACATGTCCGCTACCCAACTGCTTCAAAATATAAAAGACATAGATTATGTTTTGCAGTCAAGCATCAAAAATCTCTTAGCAGACATGCGTGGTACAAAAGAATACTGGCTCTGATATCACGCTGATGTTCATTGTATGCTAAGGAACCTAGGCCCACCCACATGGTTTGCTACTTTAAGTTGTGCAGAGTACGCATGGAATGACTGAAAACCAAAATAAAGGGGAATAGATATAAAAACAGCAGGAGAACTCTGTTCTCTTGGCCCTGTCAATGTACCAAGGTACTTTCACCATTGCTTCATTGCCATGCTGCCCTTCATATGCAGTAGAACTATCCCTCCCCTCGAAAGAAGTGTAACACTTCTTTTGGAGAAAAGAATATCAATTCAGTGGAGCACCACACAACCACATGCTTTTGTGGATAAAAGATGCTCCCAAATGTGGCCTTGACAGTGATGCCAATGCTTTCAAGTTTATTGAAAAATACATTACCTGTGACATCCCTTCAGAAACCACACATACTGACGTATGTACACAAATCGTACAATTCCAAAAACATAAGTGTGGCAAAGACTGCAACATAATTATAAAAACAAAGGTAAATACTATACCACATGCAGCTTTGACTTCCCTAGACTAGTTTGCAAAAAAGGACAAGTAAAGAGCTTGATGTCTTCTGTTAGACACAGTGTAAAAGGCAAAACACCTAAAATCACATACAACATTAAAAGGGACAAAGCATTCAAGTACATCCATGATTACAGTACAAGCATTGCCCTCTTGTGGAATGCAAATATAGACATACAATACATTGCAGACAATTCCACTACAGTTGCAAGATATGCCACAATCTATCCCTCCAAATCTGAGAAAACAGAGCTAAAAGACCTCTGGGATGACATGTTATCTGACTAAACACTGCCACAAAAATTGTACTGCTTTGGTATAAAACTGCTCTCCCATAGAGAATGTGGGTGTGATGAAGTTGCAGACCGTTTAACCAGCCTTACATGGCAACACCTTGGTCCAGCTTCATCCCAAAAAAAGAGTACTAATATCCTACCAAGAGATAGGAACATTAGCCACAAATGTTCCCAACAACCAGGATATTTTAAAAAGCAATTTAATTGACACATACTACCCAAACAGAAGTATTGCTTTGGAAAACATGAACATGTACAACATGGCCCAAAACTACTTCTAAAAAAATAATGTCAAGATGAGACCACTGGCAAATATTCAGGCTCGTGGCAGAAGCCTAGTGAAACCTACCAAACCCAGGATAATTAATCATATCAAGTGATCATTTAAATCTCCACAACATAGAGAACTTTATTACATGGAGCTAATGCAACTTTTTAAAACTTGGAGACAAAAGTAGAATTATTAGGTGACTATGACTCATTTGAAGCTGCATTCAAAGGAAATTAAAGCAGTATAACAAATGTCAATTTCAAACAATACAAAGAAATGTTGAACAATGAATGCCAACAAGAGGAATACATTGAAGCTCTACTAGATAAAGGCACTCAAGAGGGCAGTCAACCGTTCCCTACAGGAAGCCAAGAACCACTTGGAGAACCACTTGTTTTAAATGAAGCAGAAATAGCCAATATTGAGGTAGAAAATGCCATCTATCAATCTAAACAATCTGAAGAGCACTTGTCAGTGCCAAAATCATAGCTAAATCATGAACAACTCACCATGTATCTAGAAGCACAGAAAGAAATTGAACATAGTTTTAAACAGGAAACTAAAGCTTGTAGCTGTAAACATTATTAACCTCTCCTCCTATATGTAAGTGGTGAAGCTGGTTCTGGTAACACATTCTTCATTAAAATAATCAGCACATTTACATGACTTAAAAAACAACCTTTAATCTGTTGTAACTGCACCCACAGGTTTCGCTGCCTACAACAAAGGAGCTGTAATTTTACACTGACTGCTGCTCCTCCCAGTTGAACATTAAAACAAAATAGAATACTACAAATCATCAGCAAACGCTGCTTCTGAAGTACGCAGAATTCTGAAACAAATGAAAGTGTTCCTGATAGATGAAGTAGGCTTTAATTCATCTCAGTTTGCAAGAAGTCCTAAAAACTGACTATGAAGAACCTTTTGGAGGAAAACACGTTATTGTTTTCGGAGATCGCCTACAGTTAACACAAGTAAAAGGTCAACCCATTTTCAAAATATTAGGACACAAACAATGCCATAACATACTCAGCAGCATTGGAAATGTAAATCTCTTGTAACATTTTTGCTACAGAGAACATATTCAAAACATGCATCAGTTTGCAGAAGTGCTAACATTTTAAAAATAATTATAACTGGTTTGCTTATTAAAGATGAAAAATCCATCTTAAATACTAGAATAATCCATCAGCTATATGGGCAAAACACATCTGCTCCTGATGTCATGGAACAATTAACTCAATAAAATATAAAATGCATGTCCTTAATGCCAACCTTTGCAAGCTGTAGTCAATTCAACAATATAATGTTGAAAAAGAAATGCAACCCATACTGTATATCTGCTTCACAGACAAACTAGAAGTGCACGTCATGACACTCCCTATGTGTCAACAAGCAACAACACCACACTAAATAGCTTAGAAAAAAGTATCCCCAACACAGCTCGATTAGAAAAAGTATTAACTCTGTGACCAAACTGCAGAGTAATTTTAAAATGTATCCTTGATATAGAAAAAGGTTTAGTCAATGGAGTAATAGGTACAGCTGTTGGCTTCCAAACATATCCACATGACAACAACATTCAGTTTGTCAACATCGCTTTGACAAACTTCCAAAAGTAAAATTAATAGGCTGCACAATAGCATGTTTCCTCCTTATCAAACAGATGTACGTATGCAGAGAAAAATTCTCTCTTTCTCTTGCATATGTTATCACAATTCACAAATCGCAAGGTCTAACCCTAGATCACGCATTGATTGACACTGGCAGCACAGTCTTTAAAGAAGGTATGAGTTATGCAGCACTTTCATGTCTGCATACACTCAATGATCTATTCCTAGTTAACTTTGATGCAAGCAAAGTCAACACTGACATTACTTGCATCCTACAAAACAGCAGGCTACATGCACTGTACACCCCATCTAAATATGTACACTGTACCTCAAAAAACAAAACCTTTAAAAAGTAGCAGATCTCCCAATAATACAGCTAAGAAAACAAAGAGCAACTGCTACTCCATCAAATAACACAACCACAAAACTGTGTAGTCCAAAATCAACTGCATGCCCATCAGAAGACAAAGAGACAAATGGCACTTCTGGGAGAGTGCTTTCTCGCGAGTGCTGTTCTGCCTGGATAATTTGTTAAACCGATAGCATTACTGCTTTCACCAACCTCCTTGCACTCCAATTGAAAGCAATACCTTCGAATTTTACTGCTACATCACTTGCGTGAAATTCCTCCCCCTTCTTCACAGCAGCCCGATAAAATCACAGGCACGCATGTTTCTGGGGGAGTGCTTTCTGATGATTGCTGTTCTGCCTGGAAACTTTGTTAAACGGACAGCGTTTCACCAGCCTCCTTGCACTCCATTTGAAAGCAATACCTTTGAATTCTACTGCTACATCACTCGGTATGCCCTTCTACTGAATACAAACCACTATTTGTGACTATTTGTAACTTGAGAAAGCATTTCTTCAAATACTGAAACACTGATTTGATTATTTACAGCATGAAGCTCCTCCCCTTCTTCCCAGCAGCCAGATAAAATCATGGGCATGTGCGATTCTGCGAATGCGCTTCTGGAAGAGTGCTTTCTGACGAGTGCTGTTCTGCTGTTCAGCTGAGCAGCTGACATCACTTGTGGGCTTGACCACATTGCACGCATTTTACACCTTCTACTGCTCATTATCTATTGACCTTTTCTCTAACAATATCGCTGAACACACTAAAAACAGCCATGCCCGCTAACACCGACAAATTAATGGAAAAGCCTCAACCTGACCTCCTGTTTGCGAGATACACTTCTCATACAAGTGCTAAACACGCCCTTAAAAAGAAACAGGATGTGCGTTCCAAATGTTTGGGAGCTGACATTAGACTATTTTGGCTCTCGACAGTCAAGCTCTTACCTCTAATTCCCTCTCTTGAGTGGATCAGCATACCCTGTTTGACTTTGAACTCTTCATCACTCTCGGACTTGCACTGCTCTGATGTTGGGTGTCCTCCTTACATCTCGGATGAGAACGTTCTAGCGGGCCAAACAAGTGTACCCCTTCTAGCATACTATGCTTGATGAAAATGAGCCCAACATCCAAACAACAATCATTGTAGGGGATCTAAATATAGAATGCTTCATTCCCAATGATGCTCCGCTTGCACCTAGGGGTTCTAAATGGATGAGACTGATGACTGATAGGAATATGACACTCCTTAATGGTAGCACACTCGACCTGGAAAAGAAATTAATCTCAGGCAATACTTCACTATGCATTCATGTCTACCAACGCTATAAACTCTGTCACCAAATGTACCATCATCCCAACCAAAGAAAGTGACCCCAATATATTAGAAATAACATGCACATTTGTCACTGCAGATAACATGCACATCTTATTATAAAACAGACCTGCAACAATTACAAGGTAGAAATCGAATCAAGTGGACAATTCCTAAATTAAACAGATTATTAAACAAATTGCACAGCAATAACTCACTGGTAGAAACCATACACAATCTACACGATGAGTATGTCAACCCTCTTTCTCTCTTTCTCTCTTCACCCAGACTGTACATTCTAATAATTGTCCTTTCCATCGACTTGTATGTTTGCATGATCCGATTATTTTTTTTATTTTTATTTTTTATTTGTGTTTGGTTCAATTACAAAAATGATTGTGGAACCTTTACAAAACAGAGTACAAGGAAAACAGTAAAATATGTACATTTACAACATATAAACTTTACATCATATTATGAACAGGTCCAAAATAGAGGATATCATGTCGAACACTTTATACCCTCTAATTCTTAAAATTCTTTAAATTTAAGCAACTCTTTTTCAATGTGTTTACACAAACTAACCAATTCAAATATCAAAGGTTTGTGTGTACCTTGCATCATATGTACCCAGAGAAATTGCAAGGAATCTTCAAAATCAATATTCAAAAATTCTGAGAGCCGGTTGGTCCTCATTAGATTGAAATGTGGACATTCGGGAATGAGATGTTCCATGGACTCAATCGGCTCTTTACAAGAAGAGAAGTGGCATTTCGTTACCTTGGGTTCACCATTTTTGATCCAGTTAGCAGTTCTTTCTCTAGTATGGTATAAATTCAATCTATACGTAATGTAAGCTTGTTGGGTATGGTTGCATGGAAATAAGACCACATGGTCAAAACGGGGAATGCGTTGTTTGAGAAAAGCACCATACTCTTTGTACATATGATATGTTGATATACTTTCTATTGTGCTCCTCCAATCCTGTTCAAAAAGCTTCTTTTTTGCAAAAGAAGGACGTTGATATACATCTTCTATAGTAATGCCTAAGGAGTTCAGATTGTGTTGCATACTAATGTGATATATATTAAAGGAGGCAGAAGTGGAAGAATTCAACATACTATTCAAGTCGACGTACGAAGAGTTTTTGGGTGCAAAGCGAATCTTTACATAACCGGATAGTTGAGCCATTTCCAGCCTGTAGATAATGCAACCAACCCAAGCTTGTGGCGTATCACTGCATTTGGTATGCACAATGGAAGGTGCATGGCTGATTTTATCAGTGATCCCTGCGTAGAGTTCAGAATTGCAGTGACATCACTTAGACACATGTCAATAGAATACAGAATGACGGATTCAATTTTTAGTGTCAAGAAATCTATCATGGGTGTTAATGAAAATTTGCAGTATTTTGAATAAATCATTTTTAGTTGGGATAATAGTGGGCGCAACTTGTTTTTAAAGTCTGTCCATGCTTTAATTGAATTTTGATCAGTCAAGTTATAACCCAGATATATCACACTAGAAGTACATGGGATTTGGGTTTTCATGATCTCCCATTGATATCCTTTACTGTTCTGCTTGGTGCCAAATTTTAAAATAGCTGTTTTTGCAGGGTTTGGAGTAAGGTTGTGTACGAATGCAAAATCCTGAAAAAGCAGTAGCTTAGTTTGCAGCCCGGCAGGAGTGGGGTCAAAGACTATGATGTTGTCTGCAAACACGATCCATTTCAGTCGCAGGAAGCCAATTTTGACAGAGACAAGATTGCTGTGGTCCCATTCCTTATCAAGGTCAGAGAGATACAGGCTAAAGAAAGTTGCCACTAGGTTGCAGCCTTGCTTGAGACCAATGGACGTGCTAATGGGATCAGTTGTTCTTCCGTCTGCAGAGATTTTTATTTTATACGAAGTGTTAGTGTGGAGTTTGATGAACCATTAAAGTAATACTGTAGGAATTCCCATAGACATCAGTTTGTTCAATAGGAGGTTTCGTACGACATTATCAAAAGCTGATGTCATGTCTATCGTGGCCATGTATACGGATTGAGAATTCTTTCCCTTTGTGCCCGCGATCAGATGAGACGTGACAGCAGCGTTCAGCGAGGTACTCATACCTTTTCTAAAACCTGTTTGGTATTTCGAATAAAGGCTATTTTCTTCAATGAATTTTTCAAGGTCATGTAAGAGAAGAATAGCGAACAGTTTCACATCTGTATCAATCAGAGAGATAGGTCTGTAGTTCTGTGGAAGAGAAGGATCGCCCTTTTTGAATATTGGAACAATATTCGCTGTAGTCCATGAGGGAGGAATAAGACCCGTGCTTATAATTGAGTCAAATTTATATTTCAGAATTCCTATCCAAAACTCAGGATCAGCTTTATAAAGGCAGGGAGGGAGGCCATTGGGGCCTGCTGATTTAGAGTAAGATATTTTTGATATTGCCCATTTTAGGTCTTCCTGTGTCCATTTCAATCGGGCGATCCTGCTATAACACAATTGTACATTTGGGACAGATTCAAATCTCAATGGAGTGTGGAATTTCGTTGTTATATAATCACACCATACTCGATCAGATATGCAAAAGGATGTGGTCAATGGAATTCTTTTATCATCCTTTTTAATCGTACGCCATATTGTTCTTCTGTCATGCGTGGTTATAGCTCTTATAAGGTCACAGTTCTATCTGTTATATTTAAGTATACGAGCATGTTTCAGATTCCTCTTGTAAACTTTCAGAATATGTGACCGGATAGACCGGGAGTGTTCTACTCCAAACCTGATGTTTTAAGTTGTCTGAGTTCCTTTTTTTTTCTCTCGTTTTAGGGTCTTATAGGTGGAGTCAAACGGGTGGGGGTGAGCACTCCCAATATACTTTTTACTAAAAATGGAAAGAGCATTATTTATCACATCGGAATACCAATTCATCCTTGAAGGGTCCGATTCATTGGTGAAAAATCGGGATGATTGTATTTGTTGTGATACATAGTTAACAAATTGCTGGCACAATCCTTGACTCCATCTAATGGAGATTTGAAGACGATTGATCTCAACTAGTGCCAGGGCTGGTTCCATAGCCAATGGTCTACATTCCCATTTCAGATTACAATTTATACGTGCATGGTCACTGGTTAGGATACGACTGTATTGCATGGATGAGATAAGAGTGGACAGGGTTTGAGTAACAAAAATGAAGTTGATTGTCGATAATTTGGATCGGCGGGACCATGTAATCTCAGACTTCACCTCATTACTTGCAACAGTATCCATATCCCAGTTTTCTAGTGACTCTCTGAATTGCGCGCCTCTTCCCCGTGAAAGATATGATGGTTTTATTGGTCCACATTCACTCAATTCCCTACAGTCACAGTTGAAGTCACCACCAATGATGATTTCTAGGGGTTGGTATTTGCTGGATAATTCTCTAGACATTCATCCAGTTCATCAAGCATTGCTTCAATCGGGGATGCAGCGGGATTCCAATATAAAGAAATGATTAAAATTGAAGGGGTCATTTTTGACAGGTTGTTCTGTACAAGTACACCCAAAAGGTTTGCAGATTCCCATACCCACTTTGACTGGAGATTGACCAAATTATTAATAGCAATTACAAGGCCACCACTGGGACGGCCTAAGAGAGGAATCTTTACAAGCTTGCAATAAGTGGAAAACCCTGGTATGGTAAATGCGGTCAGTTTCATTGTCTCCTGTAGTATAAGAATCGTTGGTTGGTTCTTGGTCGATAGTGATGCATGCCATCCCGTGAAATTAGCGTAGCCACAGGTATTCCATGAGAGAACCTTAAGCAAACTGTGTTCTGCATGCTACGAGGAAATAGGTGACATTTTAGATCCTAAAATAGCAGTGACCATTGGTTTGAGCAATGGAATACCTTTTGTTAACGCTACATGCGCTAGGAGTTGTAGGTGCCTTTCCCCGTCTTACTACGTGTGAGAGAAAATAAAATAACCAACACTACCCCTTGTCGGGGAAGGAGGCACTGAGACCCGGCTGCAAGAGTTCAAAGGATGGTTTATTTCTCAAGCTAGGAAATAACCCAAAAAACCCTCCACCTCATTTACATCACACTTGTTTATATATCAATTAAAGTAACTCTAACAAAAATTCTAAATGGACCCGATTGGCCAGGCGGTGTGGTGCTGTAGGTGTGGGTGGCATCTCTTCCTTCTGGTTGGCTGAGTGGCTGATGAGATGATGGACGTCAAATACCTTGTGCTCCACGCAGGTCAGGGTCCGGTCACTGTGGTAACTACCTAAGCTAATATGTTACACACTAAATAACAAATTATCTAAAACATTTTGTGCTACTTTTCACATTTCTACATAAATCACACACAATGATTGTTGTCAGTACAATTGGGTCATTGGTGGCTTTAATTGGAGGCCTTGACCTTGTTGTGCACGTAAAAGAATCAAGCTATGTTTCACATCTCTCCTAAGTTTCAGACCTATTGGTAAAAACATATATTGTAATAAAAATGCTTAAGGTTAGTAGTGAGTGTGTTGGGTGGGTTTTTCAGCACAGGCGGTGGTCTGGTACTTGAAAGAAATACCGTACTGGGAGCACAGGGTCAGGATGGCAATAAATTGTTCTAATGGGGGTGGGTGGCTTGCACGTTTATGAGGACGAATCAAACAGAAAGTGCTTAGCTCATCCTGGTTCACATGCCGGTTCTCAGGAGAGCAGTGATTTCAGAGGAGGGAAACTGTATCATCGCGGGTTGTTGCAACTTTCTCTGGTTTCTGCGTGAGAATGGGAGCGCAGGGCTTTCCTTCGCAGGGGAAGTGCAAGGGTGGGGGCCAGCCAGCTGCCTGCGCGCCTTGTATGTGTCTCTGTCCTTGGCTGCTGTGGTGGAAGGGGAGCTGAGCATTGCTGTACTATCGCAGTGAGGCCTGTTTATCCAAGATGGAGTCGAGAGGGGGCACAAAAGATGGATGCCCCATGTCCTGCTCAGTAGTCCCATCTATGTAGCAGTCAACCGTGGTTAACTTTACATAAGGGCGAGGGGCAATCCCACTACCGGAGGCACATGGTCCAAGCTTTGTACTGAGGAGCGTACGATGCGAGGGGGCCTGAGGACCCCTCGCTCCCATACATTCCCCCCTTTCGTTACATCTAAAGTAACAAACTACTTATCTCGTTCTTTCCGTTCTCCCTTCGGTAGCGCTCAGCTTCAGCTACAGCCTCATCCCAAGCGGGTGTACCTTTTATTGGCTCCATGCTTTGCACACACTTCTTAAGCTATTACCTCTTCTTGCGTATTCTTCTGGGGTAACCATTAAGTATATCTCACCATCCCCATCTAAATCTATCCAAACCTCATTATACCACAACAAGTTCTTTGGTTCTTTAATGGTAGTGTAATGTACATTATCGACCACATCCACATACTGCCTGTAGATGGCAGTCATCCTATACTGCGGTGTGGTGTACTCTCCAGTTTGTACTTGGGCATCTATCATGGTAGCCTCCGTTGTCTGTCGGCCCACTGTTACCATCATCATTGCTGAATTAGGCATATTATTTTCACAGCATCTTAGTCCCAGTTGGCACACACAAAATATTAGGACAAGAAAGACTATAATGGGAATGAGTATCTTCGCTGCTATGTTCACCCATGATGGTATCCAGCTGAACAGATTGTCGGACCATGTGTCATTGTCTGCTCCACCTTCTGTTCTCATTCTTTCTCCTAAATTATGCAGTTATCACGTGTGACAGCATCCCGTTATCAGCATCTGAAGTTGGTATGAACGTGCAACACGCCCCCCCAATTTTTTTGCAAACACCACCGTCCATCGCCGTGACAAGATCTAAGACATATCTGTTTTGCATCGTCATCAGGCGTAGTGCACGGAGCTCTATTTTTATGATGTTGAATCCTTCTTCAGTGTCGTTGGCCAACTGGATGAGCTCCCAGCGTGTTATCTGCAGCCATTTCGCGTTTGTCCTTGCTTGAACGCCTGGTGCTAGAAATGATGTAAATGAGAAAAGCTTGTACTGCTGTGGGATTTTAGCAAGGAGTTCTGACGATTTGGACGAAATATATTTGGATCTTTTGCTGCGTGACAACTTGGTTCTCAAAGTTTCTTCTGACAATAGTTTGTATGCTGGGGGCTCCGTGATTGTCTCATCGGGCGCTGTCGATGGTTCAGCCAATTGCCCTGCTGCCAATGTGTCAGTCGATTGGCCTGCTGTCGAACTGTCAGCCGAAGACCTTGTTGTAAGCTGAACGTGGCTTTCTGGTATCACCATTAGTGCTGAGTGAAGTGTGGCTAGGGCACAAGTGCCCCTCCAGGTTGCTGGGAGATGCAGGTAAGCTCGTTTGCCACAGATCCAGTATATGTCCATCAATGCGGCAGTGCCTTTTTTCATATCTGGCATTACTATAGTCTTAGTGCACTGCTGCATGGTTCCCATATTCACCATCCCTTCTCCATGGAAGCAAAGTTTGTGCGATATTTCTCTTTGAATTTGTATGGGCCTCTCCAGGGGTGTGACCCAGGTCAGCTTGGTGATATGTTGTGACCAGATGGGGATGCACGTTTCTTTTGCCCACTGGTACGTTTCGTCTGGCAGCCCTTGAAGCCCCTCAGCTTTGCATTTAATCATTTCATCATGCCACTTGTCATCTGCATACCTGGTTCCTTTTATGATGAAAAATGGCTCTTGAAGGCAGATTACTCCTTGTCGTCTGCTGGTGCAAGTTTGTTCGTTTTCCAATTTTTCCATGGTGACTGTGTGTGCTTGAAATGTCTTTTTTATTCTACACAGCATCAGATGAATCAAACATTGGGCCTCAGACAAGGGTACTTCCTGTGGGATTAACATTTTTGGGGTTCCAGTTGCATGAGGAATAAGTGAGCACACATAGCAACTTTCAGTACTTGCTTGCTTTGCTGCGGCGCTCATGTCTGAATACCATTTATTTGATTGGTCAGGGTGTCGGGGTTCCTCTATTTCATCTAACCCCAGGTTATGATAAATATCGTATCTGTTTTTTCCCGCCCCCCTTTTTCTTCTCCTTTTGTCTTTTAATTGGGTGCCAACTCGTTGATATTGTAGCGGGAATATTCTGGACCGTGCATCATCAATGTTGTTCATGGTGGCCTGTGTGTATTCAGTAGTGGTTTCCGGTGTCGTGTGTGTGTGCATGCTTGTATTTTTGGAGTTAGTCAACTAATAGTAATTGTCATTTACATTCCATCCAAGTTCTATTTCCTTGGTCATAGTATTACTCAAAAATGGAATGGCAGTTTTGTTCACATGCAAATGTTCATAGGGCGACGTTGTATTTATACTATTCAATTCAACGTTATAAGTGTCCTTCAAAATAGTCGTTGCTCCAGTCCATATTAGTTTAGACTCTGATTTTGTAATATTAGCCCCGTTCCCCCTTTGTTCATTTCATTTGCCACAAATAAAACAACATTATACCAAATAAAATAAAACATCATTATTACGAATAATATGGCAGCATATTTGATAATGCATTCCAAATTACTTAATCTACTGGCCCTAGTGGCATCCCTATTTCTATTTAACATTTCAGCCTACTCAGCTGTTTCGTCGCATTGGCTCATGTTGAACCTATGTGGGCGAGACAAATTCGTTAAGTCATCATAAAAAGAAACATATTTGCAATTGTTCATTCTTTTTCATTTCTTTGCTCAGTTAGGCATTTAACAATTTCTTTTCATTTTATCATAAAAATAATGAAGAAAAATAGAGGAGAAACAAAATATGTAAATAACATTTTGCTTTTTTACTATACTTTCTCTGTCTAAGTTGCAGTTTTCATCATGTCAGACTGTGTTAGCTATGGCATCCACCCAGTCAGTTTCATTTTGGGGAAGTGCGACACTGTGCGCCCTTCTCACATCTGAGAGGTGCACCCAGTATTTCAACACCTTCACTTTAACTGCAGTTGGGGTGCTGTACACCACGGTGTATGGTCCATGAAATCTTGGTGAATTCCACCTTCTTACAAAACCTCTGACATAAATGTGTTCCCCTGGCATTAAAGGCCCCTCCGGGCTATCTGCTGCCGGCATGGAGGTATTTGTTGCTACATTTTCAGTAAATGGTGGAGCAATTTGTTTTGCTATGCTGCGTACTGCGCGCGTTAGCTGTGCTAGGTATTCCTTAAAATCTTCTCCCAGCCCTGTGGCAGCCCTGTGCGCATCAGATGCCCTCCTAACAGGAGAGAGCGGCGTGTGCATTCTTCTCCCCATCACGATTTTGTGCGGGCTTAAATGGTGATCTTTGCATGGTTGATTTTTGGGTTGGAACAGTGCTAGGGGTAGACAATATACCCAATTTTTTTTCAACGTGCTGCATAATTTCGATAAATTGCTTTTGAGTAGGCCGTTGATCCTCTCCACAACTCCATTGGCCATTGGATGATAAATCAAACATAGTTTATGTTTCACCCCCAGAAGGGAGGTTACTTCTTTGAAGAGATCATTCACAAAGTGCGTGCCGTTGTCTGAACGGATCACGTCACAGATCCCCCACCGGGAGAACACTTCTCGCACAAGGAACTTGGCAGCACATTTTGCATCAGGATGAGGACAGGGGCCCGCTTCTACCCACTGTGAAAAAGGGCATACTACCACAATCAAGTATCTTGCTCCATTACATCTTTCTCCCATATCGGCGTAGTCGATATGTAGTTCTCTAAAAGGACCTGTAGGACGTGGCAAAGTGCCACGCAGAGAACGTAATGGCATCCCTGAATTGTAAGTTTGGCATGTAGTACATTCAATCACAAATTTAGACAAATGTTCGTGCAGATTGGGAACTAACCAATTCTCCTGAATGTCTGAGGCGATATGTTGTTTTGCAACATGAGCTGGGAAATGCAGTTGTTGGAATGCTACTACTAATAATTCTATAGGCATCACTACCTTGCCTGTCGTTTCGTGTCTCCAAATGAGATCTGTGGCTGATTGCTTACACCCTCGTTTGCCCCACATCTCCTGCTCTTCCGGTGGGGCCCTTCTCTGGAGTTCTATCAATTGTGCTATGGGCATGTTACTGTATGCTTCTGCTGATTGCTCTGCTGTAGCTGTCTTTGCAACGTATTCTGATGTTGGTGTCTCATTGAAGTACGAGGCCTCCTTCGCTGCTGCGTCGGCTGCCACGTTCCCCAATGAGACGGCGTCCGTGTTACTGGTATGGGCTTGGCATTTAACCACCGCTACTATCGATGGCTCTGCAAAAGCTTCTATTAATTCATTTAGTAACGCGGCATGTTGTACGGGGGACCCATCTGCTCTTCTGAACCCTCTCCTTCGCCAGCGTGATAGCCCTGCGTGAACTGTGGTGGTGACGTAAGCTGAATCTGAATATATTGTTACGGCACAATCTTTGGCTTTGTGTAACACGCTAATTAGTGCGGTCAGTTCGGCTGCTTGCGCAGAGTAATGTGAAGGGAGGCGCTTTTGAACAATCACTTCGTATGTGTCTTCTTCCATGTGCACTACTGCCATCCCCACATGTTTCTCTCCTGTCTCTGAGTTTATGGATGCTGACCCATCTATGAAATAGATTTCTCCTTCTGTAAGGGCATTTTCTTTTGCTTTGGGAATGTCATCACCCTCTCCCTCATATGTGCTACAATCATGTTCCTGTAAATCCTCAATTGTGCATGGCTCCGTAATAAATGTGGCTGGGTTTACTGTCTTGCATCTGACCACATGTACATTTGGACTTGATATTATTATTTCATAAGCAGATGCTCTCTGTGTTGTGAGAGTAGATTTTGATCTTTCCAAGATAGCAAATAATGACTGTTCCGCATATAGCGTTACTGAAGATCCCATTACAATCGTGGCACTTTTCTCAACGGCGAAGGCCGCTGCAGCGAGGGCCTGTTCGCAAGCGAAATGTACCTGCATTACTGGGTCTAATATCCCACTGTAGTACGCTAATGGTTTGTGGCCTAGCAATGTCTTTTGTGTCAAAACTGCTGTCATCAGTGTTCCATTGCTGTGTGAAAACAGGTAAAATTCCCTTTCATAATCTGGGTTTGCAAGGACTGGGGCATCTGCAATAAGGTCTTTTAATTGAGAGAATTGGGCAATCGTCCCCTGTGTCCATTTTATTGGGGCTCTGTTCTTTTGTGCCTCTTTCAGTTGTAGCATTGGCCGTGTGTATGCTGCGTAATCGAGGATCCATGCTCGGCAATAGTTGCATATGCCAAGACATTTCTGCATGTCCTTCACTGTTTTTGGTAAGATAATGGCCCTCATTACAAGTCAGGCGTTAAGGGTTTAACGGCGCCGTCGGCGCCGTTAACCCTTAACACCTGATTCACACTTTAACATCTGCTTTTTGCAGGCGTTAAAGTCCAAGGCGCTAAGCGACCTTGGTGCTAATTACGGCACCGTAATTTACGGTGCCATAATTAGCGCCTTCCCCATCCCCATTATGCCCTATGGGGCAAAAATGGGAATGGGGAAGGGCAAATGGTGAATGGGGAATAGCGCCGCCTTCTACCCCGTATGGGCTAGGATACCACTTCTCTTCTTCTCACTTCTTACAACACCTAATGGCCATATAAAGGATAGATCAGAAAAGCCTCACCGTCACTCACACAGACCCTATTCTTAACTACCTTCCCTTTGTTGCTAATTCCCTTCTTCCCGTATTTCCCCTTACCTTCCTTTGGGGTCAGGTACTCCGAGGGTCGCCGCTCATGGCCGGACCTCGCTCAGGTCCGTCCCCCAACCAAGCCGTGGCCTGCCTTGGTGAGCAGCTTTTCCGATCGGGTATTCGTCAACCGGGAACCCTTGACCCTTTCTTCTTGGTGTGCACAGTCTGGTCAACCGCGGAGGGGATGGTTTTGCTGGGGGCGCCCTGGATCTCGCTGCCGGGCGGCGCAGGCCTCAAGGCACCTCTCTAAATCACGTTGCGGGGTCACCAAAAATGTAGGTGCCTTTCCCCGTCTTACTACGTGTGAGAGAAAATAAAATAACCGACACTACCCCTTGTCGGGGAAGGAGGCACTGAGACGCGGCTGCAAGAGTTCAAAGGATGGTTTATTTCTCCAGCTAGGAAATAACCCAAAAAACCCTCCACCTCATTTACATCACACTTGTTTATATATCAATTAAAGTAACTCTAACAAAAAATGCTAAATGGACCCGATTGGCCAGGCGGTGTGGTGCTGTAGGTGTGGGTGGCATCTCTTCCTTCTGGTTGGCTGAGTGGCTGATGAGATGATGGACGTCAAATATCTTGTGCTCCACGCAGGTCAGGGTCCGGTCACTGTGGTCACTACCTAAGCTAATATGTTACACACTAAATAACAAATTATCTAAAACATTTTGTGCTACTTTTCACATTTCTACATAAATCACACACAATGATTGTTGTCAGTACAATTGGGTCATTTGTGGCTTTAATTGGAGGCCTTGACCTTGTTGTGCACGTAAAAGAATCAAGCTATGTTTCACATCTCTCCTAAGTTTCAGACCTATTAGTAAAAACATATATTGTAATAAAAATGCTTGAGGTTAGTAGTGAGTGTGTTGGGTGGGTTTTGCAGCACAGGCGGGGGTCTGGTACTTGGAAGAAATACCTTACTGGGAGCGCAGGGTCAGGATGGCTATAAATTGTTCTAATGGGGGTGGGTGGCTTGCACGTTTATGAGGACGAATCGAGCAGAAAGTGCTTAGCTCATCCTGGTTCACATGCCGGTTCTCAGGCGAGCATTGATCTCATGGGAGGAAAACTGTATCATCTTGGTTGTTGCAACTTTCTCTGGTTTCTGCGTGAGAATGGGAGCGCAGGGCTTTCCTTCGCAGGGGGAGTGCAAGGGTGGGGGCCAGCCAGCTGCCTGCGTGCCTTGTGTGTGTCTCTGTCCTTGGCTGCTGCGGTGGAAGGGGAGCTGAGCATTGCTGTACTATCGCAGTGAGGCCTGTTTATCCATGATGGAGTCGAGAGGGGGCACAAAAGATGGATGCCCCATGTCCTGCTCAGTAGTCACATCTATGTAGCAGTCAACCATGGTTAACTTTACATAAGGGCGAGGGGCAATCCCATTACCGGAGTCACATGGTCCAAGCTTTGTACTGAGGAGCGTACAACGCGAGGGGGCCTGAAGACCCCTCGCTCCCATACAGAGTGCATGCAAGTCTCCATCAACGCAATCGTTAGTTTGTTGAGCATTAGTGCCACTTGCTGCTTTCGCAGCAACGACAGGGTCAATGTAGGCTAGAAAAGCATTGGCTTTTTCAAAGGTGAATAAGTTTAGACCTTGATTTTTAAGCTCACCCCGGTTGAACCAAAGAAACTTCAATATGGTTTCAGAGCTCAGATAGCATACTGCTCTACAGTTGTCAGTCTGGGCTATAGACACTCTGAGGATGTCTTCGGATTTAACCATTCTAAGTTGTGGGATGCGTGAAAAGAGAGACAGGATAAAGGATTGATTAATGCGCTTCCCTGCAGTTAAGTCCCTGTTACCTTCGAGGCCAACAAGGTGGAGTTTGTTGACAGCCTCAGGTGGGTTCTCAGGCTTTTTCACCTTGCTTCGTGGAGGAGTGGCTTCCCCTTTCACCATCTGCGATACAGGTGTTGGTATCACCTTACTTTGGGTTTCAGTATTCAAATCATTGATGTAAAGGGCCTTTCTCAGGATTTCTAATATTTCATGGTGGGATTTCACAGGGCTTTTTTGTTCAGTACATGGAGGTGGCAATGGATCCTCCCTAGTCATTTTCGATGACACGACAGGGAGCGTCTTCATGAGTGTTTCAATACTCAACGTGCCCTCTTCCAAAGATTTTTTCAGAGTTTCAAGAGATTCTTGGTGAGAGTTCCCGAGGTCCTTATAGTTGGACTCAGGAACGGCTCTACTCAGAGCTGGACCGTGTATGGAAATGCGAGTAGGGGCAAAGATAGTTTTTGCCTCCTCTTTGCCAGTGGTGCTGTTCCTTTTCAGTGAGATAGGTTGTACAATTTCCAACTCGTTGTCTGGCAATAGCGCCTTGTCTTTGCCAGAGGTGGGGCCTGCAGATTTAGCCTTGAGTTGGTTAGATTCTGTATCTAATACTGAGACCTTTCCCTTACCATTGATCATATTTGAGAACTTGTTGATACTAGTCATATTTTTCCCTACAGGAGTCCCTGAGCAGCATGGGAGCTCAGTGCATACGGCGCTGTAGGATTTTCTCAAAACCCGATGTGGGTTGGTGTTGATTTTCGCATCGTTATTGAAGATGGGTTGTTCAAGTGTGACGTCTTTTCTAGTTGTACAGCTTGTCCCTGAAATCGGAAAATAGCTGTTCAAATTTGATTTCAAGTGCGGGAGAGACGTCTCATCTGTCACCTTGGCCTCCATTCTGGTTACAATTGATTCCAAATTAACTTGTGGGCATTTGATAGAAACATCAGCGAGAGGAGGCTTGGTTATTGTCATTTTCACAGGAGCCCTTGGTTTTTTCAGGATAGGTTCAATCCTTCTGTTTTTGGATTGTAATTTAGACTTAATGGATGGAGTCGATATTAATGCTTCCTGACTTTCCTTTGAGAGTTGCTGAAGGTCAATGCTTTCTTCATCGGAAATTACAATGACCATTTCTTGTTCAGAAATCTGGGAAGATTCGGGTCTCGGTGATGTAATGTTATTAATTACATCCTTATCAGATTTTTTAAGCATAGATTCCTTTCTCCTCTTAGCATTCCTTTTCATTGCCCTGAGGTGTAACTTTTTTTGCACGGCGAGACATGATCAGGAAATTCTTTTTGGAGTTGAGGGATTTGCGTCCTTCAGCTGCTGTTCATCAAGTACCTTCACCAAAGTTGAAGGACTATCCAGACAGACAGAAAGAGGAACTAGCTTGATCAATTGAGAGGTGATAGTAAAATTCATTACTTGAATTAGGGCTTTGAGTTCTTTTAATTCAGACGTGCAGTTACATGGCAGGGAGGAAATGGAAGTGCTTTGTGGTTGTGAGAAATCAGTGCTTAACTCATCACCAGATTGAGTAGCTTTTTCAAAATGAACCTGCGCAGCCTGAGTGGGATTGCTGTTTATGGCTCATAGGGTATCTGAAGCAATAATAAAGCCTTCTATATTGTCCATTTTGGAGCATAGATGATATAGGGTGCCTTTTATGTCTTTCAGTTCTAGATGGGTCAGGTCATGCCCCTTGTCCAGTAAATCAAGTATTTTAATGATTACTGGAAAGGTACATGGAGATCGCGTGTCTTTCTCGCCAGAATCAATTGGGCCATCCAAGGGGTCAATTTGGAAAGGCCTAATGGAGACATCTGCAATATCAGATGAATCTGACATGCGCGGTGGTGGTAGTTTGTGGTTTATATTTTGAAAACAGTCTCTATCAGGCTCATTTAGAAAGTCTTGATCACCAAATGGTTGCGAGAGAGCGGGACTTTTTGAGTGGGCCATAGAGGAGAGGGGTTAGTGTGCCTATGGCACGGGACACTTGATTATCGAGGGCAGCCATATTTTTATAATGAGATCATGCTGCTCACTGTTAGATAGAGTAGATGGGGGCACCTCAGGGCAACTTCGTGTAGTTCATCTGGAGGCATCACTGGGGAGTTATTCATGTTTCTATCGCCATGGGAGAGTGTGGGACAAGGAGTTGATGATGGACTCGTTTTAGTAGCATGTATCATAACCACATATGGGGACAAGTTTGGGCGAACATAGGCCTCCCCAATTGTACCTGAAGTCGATGCTTCTAAAGCAACTGGTTCAATGTATGATGTGCGGCCATGGCAAACAAGTGAGTCGATGCTAGAGGATGTGAATGTCGTAATACCTAAGTTGTTGCATTTACTCCGTAAGCCTGCAGCCATAACTGGTATAGATAGTTGTCCTAAGAATTCCAGATATTGATAGCACATGTCGAATTGATTAGTAAAGGTGAGTGGCTAACAATCTGGCTAACATTGGCTAGCAATCATAAGTTAGTAAACAAAAGGGACGCGCTTTGAGTATACTAGTGCACCAGTGAAGCGAGAGCTTGAAGGGCCCTGATGCAAAAAGGGGCAGAGGGCAGCACACCATACAATTTACTATATGTGAGCTTATTGAAGTTTATCTTACCAGGCCACAGGTCGAAATCAGATCTTAAATCAAGATTATAGTTTTATAGGACACAATCATAACATCACAAATCATCGAAACAGCTAACAGCCAACAGTACTTTTGTGTACTTGCGTGTACGCGCGTGAGTGTGCTGCACACAGTGTATTTGAAAGTGAAAAGGGGTGGAGTCAGGGGCATTTTAAGGGATGCTGACCCAATCAGGAGGCAAGCTGAAAACAAGTGAGAGGGAGAGATGTTAGTGAGTGACGCTAAGCGTGGTTACTCACGATAGCGCTAAACGTGTTCCCTCTAAAACAGCGCTAAACGTGATTGCTCTTTAACATTGTCCCCAATGTTCAATATTTACATCCAAATTGAGGGTCAGGCAGCCTCTGTGTGCATGGCAAAGACGTCCGCTTTCATGCAGAGTCGCCGAACGGCAAGAAGAGACTTTGCAGTTCCAAAAGCAGGCAAATCCAGGGAAGTCGTTTCCGAGTCGCCTGCAACAGCCAACAGTACTTTTGTGTACTTCCGTGTGCACGCACGGGTGCCCTGCACACAGTGTATTTGAAAGTGAAAAGGGGTGGGTTAAGGGATGCTGAACCAATCAGGAGGCACGGTCCAATTTGAGGGTCAGGCAGCCTCTGTGTGCACGGCAAAGACGTCCGCTTTCATGCAGAGTCGCCGGACGGCAAGAAGAGACTTTGCAGTTCCAAAAGCAGGCAAATCCAGGGAAGTCCTTTCCGAGTCGCCTGCAACAGCCAACAGTACTTTTGTGTACTTATGTGTGCGCTTATTAAGAAAAGAAAAATACAAAAGAGACATGACATGAAAGACATCAAAGCTAAAAACTACTTAGAATGTAAAAAACAAGTTGTGAATATTACCGCCAAGTATGCACATTTTACAACTCAATACAACATTCTTAAATCACAAAGGGAAAAAGATGCTACAGGCACTAGCCACTAAATCTAGTGCCCACATTTGGAGTCTCCTTAAAGAACGTTAAAAAAAGAGCTCCTCATCATATATGGTGAATGCCATAGGTGAGCAGGAGTGGGTCAAACACTTCACCATATTGTTTTCAGATACCATGTCCACTAACTCTGTTTCCCCACAGTGCCAAAATCTTACTGGCAATTTAGTGATAGATATCTGAGATATATGTGAACAAATCAAAAATCGGAGCTCTTCCAGAGCTCCTGGTCCCGATGGTATATCAAACACGGCGATAAAACAGATCCAGACCAATGGTCACTAATACTCCATGCAATCTTCTTAAAAATAGCTGGAACGGGTTCCATTCCATCATCCTGGAAACATTCCATTTTAAAACCCATTTTCAAAAAAAGTGGATCGAACAAAACCAGCAAATTATAGACCCTTGCGCTACTAGATACACCAGGGAAAATCTATGCAACACTGCTACTTAGAGACCTGAGCCAATGGCTCAAGACAAAAAACATGCTTGATCCCTGTCAATCTGTCCTTGTCACCAGATTAGGCACAGCTCCAAATGTGCTCTTAAAATCGGCCTTAAAAAAACATGTACAATCATTGGGTCAATACAAGGGGACAGTGTGAACAGTATAGCATTTGCAATTCTGGCATATTCATTCGGAAAATGATCAATGATATCCCCAAATACCTGCAGAAATATCCTGATGCAGGTTATCGCTCACAATTAATGAGGCTATGTTTCAATTTATGGCCAACGAGAGCTGTAATAGCAGCTAGATTTAAAGACCACCTTATTATAAATGCACGTAGATTCTGCAATACAAATAGTCAGGCTTAAACACTGGAGCATATAATGGTGCACTGCAAGGTGCTGTCGAGCTAAAGACATGAGTACTTCTTCACATTTTTTTACAAATACCGCACTGTAACACCTAGCTTAATGTGGTCCATAATCTTAAATGCCCAGCATATCTCCTTGAATATAGCCTCAATTAAATATTTGCTAAAGCTAAAATGATGATGAATTCAAACAGTGGGGGGCTTGCATTTGTCAATGTTTGCCCTAAGAATTAATAAACAAATCAGAGTATTGCCAATCTTAATATTATGAGAAAATTGTAATAAGGGTATATATTTTCATTTTTTTATTTTATTCATTTATGGTTTTTGAAAAAAACCTTTATCAAAACATTCAAACATTACATGCCATTCATCAATAGCCAGTAAAGCCCACTAATTGACAGTAAAAAAAAGAAAAATCCAAAAAGTAATTACGGCGTCAAGTCAAAAACTTTTTTCAGAAACTGCAGGCGGGAAATGGTAGCCGACAAGCTCTCTCCTCTCATCAGAAAACACCACATCTCCCTCTCATCCAGCGTCCCATGTGACTCGAAAATGTATATCAAGTGTCTAGTTCTCAGATCCGTCAGTCCTTGGCTGACACATGACACATGCTTTAGAGTTTCCATAGTGTCTTCCTTCCGACAAAATCTACATCCCTTCGCAACAGCTTTCCCATAGATGTTTCAAAGTTGGTTTGTGGGGTACAGATTAAACCTGAAATGAAGGCATCTATCTCTGTACCAGTCGTTAGGAGCTTTGGCTTGCTATTTCAGGAGGACTCTGCAGGATTTTGTTTCCTCCATTAAGGAATCCATCAAACAGTGTAAGTTTATTTCATCCAAAGTCTTGATCCAGACACTTCGCCATAGCTTTTTTTTTTTTTTACCTTTTCCGGGAAGTTACATAATTCCTCTGCATCTGATTGTAGGTTTTTCAAAAGTTGTCGACAACAATCCAACCACAGTGTCATTAAGATCTGATCTCACTAGGTTAACTTTCAAAATTTCATATGGAACCACCGGCGAGGGAATTAAAGTTTTCCTGTAAAGTAACAGAGGCTTGCACGACACTCGTCCTTTGAGTGAGATGAGCCCTAACTCGTATCTGATCAGGGCCATTGAAATGATCCAGGGCAAGCTCAGAATTTTCCTCCAGACAGAGCCTTCCAAAGAAGCCCACAGTTCCCAAGGAGTAAGCAGAAATGCCTCAGCTCCAAAAAGTCAAAGAAGGGAATATCTTTAGACTGTAAAAAGAAAGAATGAGTTGGATCCAGAATTTTCTATACTTTTTGTGGATCCTTCTCCCTTGACCAATCAAGCTCTTCAGCCTGGATCTAAGATGCCCTTGACGTAGCTGAGTGCAAATGCTGTTGCTATTCAAAGCTCCAAGATAAATGATCACTCAGGTCATTCGTAGAGTTTGGCCTTAAACATGTCACTTAAAGTCAGGTTTTTGGTTGATTCTTTGTGGCCCCAGCGTCATGATACTGGTCTTCGATAGATTCATAGAGAGGCAATATTTCTGTAAAAAGTTGTTTAGTGCTACTAGCAGTCTCTGAAGGCAAATCAGAGTTTTATCCATCAGCACAATGTCAGCCGCTTAGAGGAGCCTTGATAATTCCACCCCCGCAATCAATAGAGGAAAAGCATGCACTTTTTTAGCTCACCACACATGTCTGGGGTATATAGAAAGATCTCTGTAACGTTCTTGACATACGTGTTGCAAATTTCTATGCGTGCCCACACCGAAAGCCAGAAAAATAAATTCTGAGTGAATGAAATAAAATATACAAAAATGGATGGTACTCATATAGTAGACAGCTAAATCATCTTGTTAGCAAATGAAACAAAATGCTAATACTAATTTGGCATTGGTCATGTATGAGTGAGATAGAGGAACATTGTTTTAATTTTGTATGATAAATGTTAGTATCTTATTCTTTCTTTCATTTTTTTTCTTTCCTTTTTCTCTACCTTTGATTATCTTTCCTTTCCAATATTAACAGAGATTACATAGCATGACTAATTACTTTCAAATGATCTATTCTATCTCTCTTTGAAATGCAAAGGATCAATTATTTTAAATGAATTGTTTTTTCTATTCAGAAATGCACAAATTGTTAATTGTATATTTGAAAAGTTGTAATTGCAACTAAAACAAATACAAAAAAATGTCTCTTCTCAAAAAACAACTGCAGGCCAATCAAAGGATACAGAGGCACAACTCTCTGGTCCATTTAAATTCAACAACACAACTGGAGTAAATTGATATGCAATGTTGCAACCAATCTTTCGCTTCCCTTTGCCACCAATTATTTACAGCATTTACTTAAACGGCTCAGAACCGTTGTATTTGCAAATGCTTGTCCTTCGTAGAAATGTTACAAATAATCCTGACAGCACTTACAATTTCTCAGGTTTAAGGCAAGAATTGGACAACTGTACAGAAATGGTAAAATGTACCATAAGCACTTAGGAATATCCACAAGAATTCCTAATGTACTTACTATAAGTACTGGAAACCCAAAACATCTCTATAAATTACATCTTCCAGATTTCATACATGTGGAAACATACATGCACTCTCTAGAACCATGTTTCACAAGAGCACATCCCCAATGATCGATTTGTGTATGTATCCATACCAAATTCTGAATCCATTCCATTTCACCAGCTTCTGCAGAATGCGCATCATAGCATATTATGCCCTTTTTGTAATTCAGACAATCGTTCCTACATACAAATAAACTCACATGGCCAATATGTGATACTAATGCTTCTAAGGTACAATGCAGATGGTACCAAAAACAACTGTAAGCTTACAGGCTTCACACATGGCCAAGTATCTCTTGGCAAGAAAGCCTTCATAACAGTGGGCATAATCTTCCACAGTGGAACTGCAACACCCACCTTGATGAAACCGCACTAAACTGTGCACAATTGTTCCAAGGAGCCATATACTTTTTTTGCATTTTTTGGTGAGGTTTCCGTCCGGGGGGGCAAAGGTATAAGCCACCCAAACAGTGCTCTTTCTATGAGTTGAGCAACTTAACCATAACTACAGTGCTGCTTCTGCAGACCCTGTAATTATAGTGCAGCAGTCGCTGTACTATAGTTAAGTTGACTTAAGTTGAGTATCAAGTTCCATAGGAAACCCGAAAATTGAATTTTGACTCGCATGACGGATTTGGAAATCAGCAGCTTAAGTCGGCGTGTTCCCGTTGCAAAGCCCATTAGCACATACATGGGCTGAACAATGACATACAAAATGGCATTATGGGGGACATCAACGGGAGCGCACTGAGTTAAGCTGGTCATGACTTCCCACATCTGTTGAATTTCAGAGGATTTGTTGTGTTAAATCTGCACAACTTAACTGCACCTTACTTAAGGTTTTTTTCAGTAAATATATAGTTATATAGATAGCTAGATAGATAGCTAGATAGGTAGCTAGATAGACAGATAGATAGATAGATAGATAGATAGATAGATAGATAGATAGATGTCCCTTCGAAAGTTGCATTTATTTGCTACATGGCAAAAAGGCCCATGGCGGTGAGTATTTAAAAGACTAATACATTAGTCGAATAGTGTGAAAAACTATGAAGAAAGTAGAAGGGTAACTCAGGGAGACCGTATAGCTAGAATGCCCATAAACACCATGTGGAAACATGCGATTTCAATTACCACGCTCAATCAATAAACAAACATTAAACACCAAAAATTGTCAATTGTGTGGCTATTATGGACATGCTACTTACTCCTCTTCACAAGCAATTTGCTAGGTATCTTCATCTAAGTTTCCAACATTCTGGAGTCCAGGCATATGAACGTAGCACCAGGTGTGCCATCCAATATGTTCAGGATCTCGACTAGACTCAACAGATGTGCATAAAAGTGTTATTCAGTAGTCCAGAGCAGCATACAAATTTGAAAATGGACAAGCAACACGTTATGATATGATATGATATGGTATTTTAACATGCCTATACACAAGTGTTTCAAGGCTCGACGAGGCAAGGGAGGGGGGGAACAGAGGGAAAACAGACAGCGATCCTACTAGGCCATATGTCATTCAGATCGTGCAAGTGCATGCGAAGGGGGAGGGGGAAAAGTGCGGCGGGAGGGGGGGCACAGTGCAATACATGGGATAATAGAATAAATAACAGTAGGTAAAGTATGGCCAACAGGTGGCAAGTGCAAGGGTAAGTACAGACATTGGGTGTCAAGTGCTGGTAGGAGGACTGCAGGGATACCGAAACAGTCCCCAAGTGTGAGGGTTGCCAGGAGGGCAGTGCAGGAAAGCAACTGGTGGGGGGGGACCTGGGCCCGCGATCAGGGGGTAACCAGAGCAGTTTCGGTATCAGCCAGGAAGCCAACATGGGAGAGGAGAGAAAGCAGAACCAAAGAGAAAGGTTTTGAGGTGCTTCTGGAACCGGAGATGATTCTCCTCAAGTTTCAGGGAGGCAGAGAGGCTGTTCCAGAGGGAGGCCCCAGACGAAGAAAGATATCTACCACCAACTCATTGCTTGGAGAAGTGACTGACCCTGAGGGAGTTGGAGGCGGTTTGTTTGTTTGTTTGTTTGTTTGTTTGTTTGTTTTATTTGGTTGAGCGAAGAGCTCGAGAAGGAAGATATTTAGGAAGAGAGAGTTGAAGGTATTGAGGCCCCAGACCCCAGAAGGCCTTACGGACAATGCAGAGGGTTTTGAACTTGATCCTTGCAGCCACTGGGAGCCAGTGCAGAGATTTCAGTCCTTTTCAGTTCAGTGATACAGATCTACAGGTTCAAGTCAGTTCCTGAATATGCACACGAGGTGAAAACACGAATGGGTTTGCAAAAAGGAAACAGTTTTAAACATATGATTATTCGATTGGACATGGGCTAAGAATTCAGACGCTCGTCTTTATTGTTGTGGATCATGACTTTCGTAATCATTAGGTGTATGCCTGTTATGCTCATGATGGAAGTCATGGTCTGTAACAGATTCTATTAATTGCATATTTATAATTAGTTTTATACATTACATTCAAATCCCACAGTAGTAGGAACTGGTTTTAAAAGTGGAAAAGAGAAAAGCAATGATGAGTCAGTTCAATAACAATAAACAGTATAATAAACCAATTAAATGTACCTTTTAAAATAAACAAGTGGCTGTAAAGGTCTACTATGGTGGGGGATCTGTGTAACAGACACATTTCTATCAAAGGAGTCCGAAATCATTCTATCAAAGGAATCAGAGGCTGACACCCCCCTGAATGTCATTTTAGAGTCTACATTTGTTAGGCCTTGATCCAATAATGATGTATACCCCTACTGTAAACTTAGGGCCGGATTCATGGAATTGTTGGAGTAGTGCAAAGTGACTTTGCACTGGTGTAAAGTCACTTTGCACTGCCAACACACACCCCGATTCATGGAGCGTGGTAAAGTGTATTTTTGCAGTGCAAAGTGACTTTGCACTGACTTTGCACCTACTTTCGCCTGGTGCAGTCACTTTGCACTGCAAAAATACACTTTGTACCGCGTACTGAATCAGTGTGTGTGTTGGCAGTGCAATGTGGCTTTGCACGAGTGCAAAATTACTTTGCACCGTGCTAAAAATGTCATGAATCGGGCCTAGAGTCATGTGTGTAATGAGCCAGCTCTTTTGCATTGGGACCAGCAGCCATTGTATGATATGATATGATATGATATGGTATTTGTAACGCGCCTATACACAAGTGTTTCAAGGCGCGACGAGGCAGGGAGGGAGGGAAACAAGGGGAAGACAGACAAACGATCCTACTAGGCCAGGTGTCATTCAGATCGTGCAAGTGCAGAGGTAAGGGGAAAAGGAGAAAGTGCAGGGGGAGGAGGTGGGGGGGGAAAGTGCAGTACAAGGTAAGTAGCGTAATAAAATAATAAATAATAAATAATAAATAAAAGGGCCAGCTGGTGGCAAGTGCGAGGTAAGTGCAGAGCAAGTGCTGGGAAGGGGGCTGTAGGGATGCAGTGACAGTCCCACAGTGCAGGAGGAGCCAGGGAGGCAGTGCAAGTGGAGAGTGGCTGGGCCCTGGACCGAGGTCACCAACAAGTGATCCCCTAGTGCTATTATGGGTATGTAATATGTTCCCCCAAACCTGTGGTATTATGGGTAAGTAATATGTTACCCCAAACCTATGGTTGATTTTGAGGGTATATGCAATTTCATGTACTATGTGATTTGCGTAGACCTGACAGTAAAACGTTAATGTCAACATGCTACATTCCAGTCGGGCGATGCTACTTCAGTCCTGAGTTTAGCTTTGCACTCCGAGTTTTGCAGTCCTGGGCAATATCTTGGACTATGACCCCCGGGATGCAAATTTAAATCCAGGATTAAACTGCTATCTTCTGAATGGAAGGGGGCATGTTGGCATGCATCGTAAAATGCAGTGTTAGAGGTTTAGGCAGCCATTACAGTGTTACCATTTGTTTTAAACTGTCAGCACTGTGATCCCATTTTGGCATGCAGAAGGAGCTTTTGCATGTTTTTTAAATTAGCCATAATCATTTTTATTTTTCTTTATTAAAGAATACAGCATGTATGGTATTTTACATGTTTCAATGTTCATGGTGGTGCACAATTCTGTGTAGTTTGCTGTCTAACTGAAACAGGGAAAGACCATTCTGTGGGCCTCATCACAAGTTGGGCAGTAGCCCTTAAATGAAGTGGTAATGTTATTATATCCGCATTTAAGGGCTCGACCGATCATCAATTGGGCACTAAATGGGCTGTTTTACCTCCAGCTTTTTGCTGTAGGTGAAAATCCCATTTAGTGCCCTGTTTTCGGCACTATTACCCCTAGCTGTATTAGCGTGCAGTATTAGCGCTGAAAATGCCCCAGTGGGTCCAATGGCGATATACCGTTAACGCCCAACCTGTGATGCAGTGCTAATAACAGCGGACCGGCTGGTGCCAACGTATTAGTATTACTGTGGGAATACCGCCTTACTGTCTGGTGGAGGGATTGGGCAAAGTGGCAGCATATGTGGTTCATTTTGGGGTATTCATGCACAATTTCTTCTTTTGAGTTGCTCAGAGTTGTCAGGAGGCGAAAAGTGGCAGAAGCTCTTTAGAATGAAGCAGACCTTATAACTATTGCTTGTATTCATAGCTGCCATGGTGATAATGTGGTGTTAGTACGCAGGGCTCTCATAGGTTAACACCTTCAGGAGAGTACCCTGGTTGAGAACAGACAGCTAATTTTGACTTGAGACATTGGAGCTCATTACGAGTTTGCTGGTAAAATGGTGGAAATACCAGCGTGACAGTGTTATCCCCCACCTCCACCGGAAGCGGTAATCCCGGCAAGCCAGCATGTACATTCATCGGCCAGTATAACCAGCAGTTTCCGAAAGGTAATACCGTTTCTGCCAACAAATTGTGCCGGTATTACCAGTGCAAGAAATAGCACCACAGCAGGAATGAAAAGCCAGGCGGTGGCCATCTTTAAAAACTCAAGCCACACCTATTCATCCATTTCCATCTGGTATCCGGTCCACAAAGTTGTAGCAACATCATGGCACAGCAGAAGAAGGCCCGTCTGCCAGATGTTCAGCTGTGCAAGCCCAAATTCACAGGCATAGCTAACTGCAACAGCCGATGCACTTTTTGGTAGCAGGCAAAGGAAAACCAGTGGCCAGCAAAAGACTACCACATGGCAGAAATCCATGGCAAGGGGGATGGCAGTGGGAACTGTACCCTATACTGTTAGGTATTGCCGGAATCGCTGGGATGACCTGGAAGCGAGGTTCTGCAGCTTGATTTCCAAACACTGGAAGGAAAGTGCCGGCACAGTAGGGGGCATGGTGGAACCCCTCCACCTCATGTCCTGGGAGGAGATGGCCAGCTCCATACTCCATATGGAAGCCATCGAGGGGATAGAGAGCATAGAGGCGGCAACAGGAACCCAGGCAATGGTGGTTAGTACAATTGACACCATGTGCATATGCATGTAGCTACCAAATGCATGCTTCCCCAGCATAGATGTACAGAAAGGGCATTAGGAAACAGTTCAACAAATAGCAAATACAGCAAATGGCCAGTGAGCACACACACGTGCCAGGGTATGCGGGTGAACGTACCAATGCACATGCACTTTAGCCGAAACGTGCATGCTGATACATGGACATATGAGAAGCACCAATGTCAGAAAGTGATGCCCCACCACACTCACAACAACATACCATCTTGGCAGGCCAACAGGCAATGTGCACATTAATGCACTGTGTACACCGTCAGCATGCACTACCACCACCTACAAATAGGAGCACTCATTGGGCAATACCACCCAAGAAATCAACATGAAACGTGCATCTCTGGATACACATAAAGTTGCATGAGTGTAATGCAAGCCCACAGACATTCTTGAAAGAATACTAACATCCTGGGATTTCATTCTCAACATGTACACAGTCTGCAGAGAGTGAAGAGGCCAGACCCACAACCACAGACACATCATCTACCTCCACCCCTGCACAGGACAAACCCCTCACCAGCAGAAGTATTCCGCAGGTCAGGGCTGCAGCACCACCACCAACTCCACCACCACCTCCACCATCAACACCTACAACTACTGAGGACACACGGTCAAGACCTGGGGGGGCTCACAACCCCATGTCAGTGCTCATTGGATCCTCCACCAGCCATGTGGGTGACACAGCTGTCACTGCAGCTTCCAGTGCCAAGCCACAGCCACCACCTGTAGTGGTGCACACCGATGCAGTCCCAGCAGTGGGTCACTGACCTCAGGGGCCTTGTATGCCCTTATCCCCATTGCATGGACTGCAGCCACTGGCACATTGTGGCAGGTCCCATGTCCCTACCACCGATTAGAAAAAGGAGGAGGAGGACTTTGACCACGACATGGCAAATACCACACCATGCTTCAGACCTGTGCCACTGCAAAGCCCAACACCCCACCAGTACAGCCTGTGACCAACATGTCCACAATACATGCAAGGCTGGATGGGATTGACAGGCAGCAAGCATCCATACAGACACTTGCAGGCCAGCAGCTGCATGAAATGCAGGCCATCTGAGACTGCCTACAGATGTGAACACGCAGGATTGCCTGGTCACTCAGCCATGCCACTGCAACCATGGTCACACTGGGGCAGAGAGTGCGTGACCACAGAGAGGTTTCCTCTGCCTCTGCTGAATCACACACCAGACCATCCAGCTAACCCTGCAGTTTGTCAGGACACCAGGGTCTGAGCCATTCACCTCTGTGACCCCCACAGAGGGATCACTACCCAGTACCCCAAGGTGCCGCTCATTGTGCCACCTCACTGCCAAGGAGCAGGTGAAGACCCTGAAGCCTGTGAAGGGCAGGAAATGACAGTCAGACACTGCTGAGGTGTCTTGAGGGCAGGGTACTAGGGAGGGTGTTTTGAGGTGGGTTATTGGGGAGTGTGTTTTGAGAGTGGAGTATTGGGGAGGGTGTTTTGAGGGTGGGGTATTGGGGAGGGTTTTTTGAGGCAGGGGTATTGTGGAGGGTGCTTTGAATGTGGGATATTTAGGAGGGATGTTGGTGTTGTGCTGAAGGTCATCTTACTCTGCAAGTTGCCCAATACAATAATATTTGCATGAGCAATGACAGGACATTCTTTATTGTGTGCAAGTGTTTAATGTGCGCAAGAAAATAGAAATATACCAATGTGCAAGGGGAGTACAATTTGGTGGCTTCATCAGACCAAGTTCTCAATAGGTTCCTGGTGAGCAAGTCACCCGAGTATGGATTCCACATGCTCAGTTTGTGCATGTATGGCACCCATAACCACTGCGTCATCCTCCTCAGGGCCTGGCATGTCCACTTCTGGGGGCAGGGATATATTGCGCCGGATGCAGATGTTATTCAAAATGCACATGCCAGCACAATCTGGCCCGCCTTCTCCAGCCTGTAAATGAGAGCACCCACCCACCCCGTCTGGTGTAAACATGGGAAGCAGGACTTCCGCAGGCCAAAGGTGCGCTCAGTTAACACACTGGTTCCGACATGTGCACGGTTGTATGCCTCTTCCTGTGGCATCAGGGGATTCCTCAGAGGAGTCATCAGCCATGGAAGTTGTGGGTATCCAGAGTCACCTGAAAGGGGAATATACATAGGTGTCAATCACAGTGATCTGCTGGTGTATTGCCTGTAACAGCAGCATCTAAACTGACCAATGTGTCCCATGTGTCATCGCACTACATTATTTGACACTCTGGCTCTTGCATGTGGTGTCAACTACTCAGGCGTCCATGGTCGGTGATTGACAGGGCAGCCTGCCATGTTGGATGGTTTGGGCCTGTTCATTGCCCACATGCATGATTCCTTATGGGGTCTGCGTTACATGTGCAGGTTGTCTCTGTGGATCAGTTTATGGATTTAAATACATGGTGCCCTGGTTATATGCCATGTAAAATGCCAGTGTCATGTCCCTCCATTGTTGTTTATCAGGATGTCATTACATTTATGGCAGTGTTCTTCAGGCCTTGACATAGCATACACCCCATGAGCTCAAATGGTGATGGTAGTCCCGACTGCTAGTCGTTCATAACTCCCATCAGCTTGCACCAAGGGTATCTGGGGATGGACAGTCTGTTCAGCCTTCCAGGGTGCTGTAGTAGCAATGTTGTAATATGTGGTTTCACTTTGCATGGACGGTAATTGGGTATGTTGACATCTATCATCTTCGCACTTCTTTCATGGCTCTTGATGCACCCCAGAACCTACTTTGGACACCCCTAGATGGTCCAGCTCCCACCCTTGCAGACCATGCATGTAGTGGGATGTGTAATGTTGCATTCTGGTACCTGCAGTCTAGTGTGTGTGACTGGCCTGTTGGGGAAGCATGTTTTGGCCATTCACTGCTGTATCGTGAGCATTGTCCTACTCCACCAGGTGGCAGCCTGTCATCCGTTGGGTGTGCGGGTGGGGCCTGCATGTATGGGGCCTTGACAGGGAATGCAATCTCTGTGTGTGGGCAACGCCCAATTGCATGCCACTTGTACAGCAAGGTTAGTGTGATAGAAAATGTACTCACCCAATGGCCAAATCTGTTGGCCCCTATGCCCATCCCTGTACACTGGCAGCATGCTATTCCACAGGACTATAGCATCATGGGTTGTTCCTGGGAAGAGGGCACAGCAGTGGGTGATCATGAGGCCTGCATCACAGGTCACCTGGAAATTAGGTGAATGGAACAGCATCCGGTTCCTGTAGACTTCCTCTGAGGTCTGAGGTGCCACCAGCTTCACATGTGTGCAATCCAGGTCTTCCACCACATTGGGCATGTGTGCAATGGCATAAAATCTTGTCTTTGTGGTGTTCACCTGAGCCATGGAGGTGGGGAGTGCAATCTGCTGTCCCACATGGAGCAGGAGTGCTTCCAGCAGCTGAACCAGCACTTTGGAGACTGCAGTCTGTAAAATGCCATGCACCTGGCTCAGAGTGGGCTGGAGAGTTCCCGTGCCAAGCAAGTGCAGAACTGACACTAGCTTTTTTAGTGGTGGTATGGCTGTCCCAATGCCGATCCTGCTTCCTATGTCATCCTGGGTGTGGTTGAAGAGATCTGCAATGGTCTCCCTGTTGAGGTGGTAGATTGTGAGTATTTGCATGTCAGTGAGGGCCCATGGTGTAGCACTTTCACGGGGTATGGGCACACACCTTGTGTGGCGTTTCTCTTCACAATCCATCTCCTCGTCCTCCTCCTGCTCCTCCTCTTCACTGACTCTTGTTCCCTTCAGTGGTACTCCAGCCCCTTTAGCTCCATGTTGGCCTGGAGCATCTGCATGTCAATACTGACTGTCATCAGTGGCAGCATGGTGGTGTAGGGAACTGTGTTTGGGGAAGGTGTGGCCTTTTTGTAATCTTCCTGGGTGCATTGGGTGAACCTGTGTCCTCATTTCCATCACCTGTATGCCTTTACTGCCTAGTTTCTGGTGTAGGTATCTCAGCCTTGATTTTACTGGTATTACCAGTGATTAACCGCAGTGTTACTGCCATTTTCTGATTTGTAATTAGCCAGTAATACCGCTGTGCCAGTAATACCGGTGCTGAGTGTGCCGCCGTCGGATATACCGTTGCTGGTTTTACCAACACCAGTTTTTCTGCCACTGGGAATACCGGCACCGGTAATACCGCCAACGATATTGCTGCCAACTCGTACTTCGCCAGAATGGTAAATGTGCTGGTAACTGGAATTAGCGCCACCTTTGCCATATAACAGCAACCTTGTAATGAATGTGCCCAATGTCAGTTCCTATAATCTACTCTTAAAAACTACGAACAATTAACGTATCATTGGATTGCATGGATAAAGTGGAGGTCTTCACTTATCTCTTCCTTTGATTTCTTCATTTCATCACTTTTAGAACTTCCTAGACACCATGTGGAACACTTCAGTCTTGAACTCCTTTGGAGTGCACTGTCCCATGCCAATCCTGAAGGAAACTCTACTGACTGGATGAAGAACACAAAAGAAAACGGACCGCAACCCAGCAAAGCACACATTGCTCTTCCAGAACACTGACTTCAGTGGCCTTTTAAAGCAGCTATGTTGAGAGAGGACCGATCATGTTTTACCTCTCTCTTTGATGTGAAGGAGCAGCATCTCACTCTGCATTCCTGCAGATCACCCCTGCCTGTGATGAGCCGAACAAGCCTTTAGGCTAAGAAGACTCGGGTTCCTTTCAGATTCTCAGTTCTTCATTGTCATACCTTTTGCCAACTCTTGCCTGATAGTGGCTCTTGAAGGATGAGAGTCTGAGTTTGCCAACCCATCTCCAAGCCCAAGACCTGCAGGTTTGATTCATATCTCTACACCATGTGCATTATCCCACTGAGAGATCTTAATGTGTTGACGATCTGTGATATACCATATTTCCCTTGTGATCACCTAGTCTTCATCCTTACCATAGGACCTGTTGCTCCTTTGCTGCAGTCCAATGTTCCATTAATATTATGTGTTGCTCTAATTTCTTTTAAAAATTGACAGTGCTTCATTGACAACCTGCAACTTTAACATTGTGGTTTGGGAACATGTTGGCACTCTTATGTGATTCTCATAAGGAAGTATGTGTGTCCTTCTAAATCACCACATTTTCTTAAGGTACTTATCAAAGTCCTGCAACTCACCCACACCGACGCATAGTAAAGACTACTTGTATGGTTTTCACTACTTCTTTGCAGTAGCATTATTTTCTGTGTCACACATTCCCACAAACGTATAGATACATACGTTAAGCCTTTTATTTTTAATAAAATGTGTATTGTCCTGTATATCTATATATTTGTATTGCTCAAGGGAGCATGCATTTCACTATTATGCTTTATCCTATTATGCACTAAATAGCTGCACATGACAGCTCATTCTTGCACCAGAAACCATCGAACATTATCATTTTACTTTCACACATTAACAATATTCCTACTGATTGAATGTTACAGTCAAAATATGCTCCGCAGAATATTTGCGCTCAGAGATGTGTGTCTAATCATCTTTAACTTCTGCTACACTTGACATGGAGCATCATGGGTGATAAACCTCTGCTGGTGACATTTCTGCTGATATTACTTCTATCAGGAGAGTCATTTGTGTGTTCAGAAAATATCCCTTTGTCATTGCAGATGAAGTTTTGGAAGTGTTAAAGACTTTGAAAGGAAAAGTGGTGAAAGATTGTAAAATGAAATGCCAGCATACTAAACCTAACTGGAGGCAGGCACAGTAGGTTTGTATGATATTTAATTCGCGAAATGACCGTACAATTTTAAACGTATGTCTTTTTCGTAATACAGAAAAGATCTTAATGCAGATTACCAAACCAAAAACGTATTGCACTCGAAAAACCTTGAACCTCTCAGACGCACACAATACTCTTTGTAGAGAGTTTCCAATAAAAACACACTAACCTGAAAGTAGAGATTAAGAAACTCAGGTGGGCAACAGAAAGTACAAAAGGGGGGCACACTGACTCCACAGCGTAAATTTAACTGCACGAAAATCTTATTGGAAATGGCAACCTAACAGCCTTATAACATAACACAACCTAAGAATCAGCTTGCTTAATGACCGTAAAGTATGATTAGGATCCGGAGAAACAGAAAGGGCACCACAGACTGCATACAGTCATACGACAAGTGTCCAAAATTGCTGACCTCTAATTGGTGGCACTCAAAAGAGTTTGAACAAACTTCTAACAAGCTGAGTCTTGTAAAATTACATCTATTTCCAGTATTGTATCCTCATTTGAGGGTGTACGAAAAAAAGGTTAGCAAATTCAGCCCCAGCATACGCTTATGATGATCAAGGTGAGTCTGATGAAGTTGTTGAAAGAGGTAGGTATGTTCTGTTTGTTGTTTGATTGTTGTAGGGAGGTACTTTGGAGAAGCACCTGTGTAAAATAGAGATTGAATAATAATCATAGACAAAGACCAATGTCTGTGGTAGGAAGGTGTTAGGCAGAATCACATGCAGTACACTTTGGGAACACTACATGCAATTAAGACTACAAGTGTCAGTACATATTCACTTTTGGTACAAGCCTGTATTACACAGTAAAGTGGTAGCGATGTATGAGCAGCCAGACTTATTTCAAGAGTTGAGTGAGCAGTAGAACAAGTTACACAAAGGACCAACAAATACAGTGGTTCAAACAAACAGTTATTCAAGGTTTCTTGGTAAAAGAATATAAAGAACAACTATGTCGACAAATTCATTGTAAAAGTCATTTATTGATTAAACACAATAAAAAAGAAAAGAAAATATACATTTATTTACAGTCAGTTTGAAAACATTACACTAGCACGAGCAGCTCAATATTAGATACTAATACACCACAAATACACAACCAAATAAGTTACTGAACAAGTTCAGCTCCCCTGAAGTGGCAGCAAAATGGCACTTCAGATACTTTTAAAAGGGGTAAAAAGACAAGGTTATAAGAATAGACAGCGCAAATACTTTCATAGGCAGGGCAAAGGATTTTAGTAAACTACAACCAGCAATTCAGTTCATAGGCCTGGCCAATCTTTGTATAGGATAGCACATTTCCGGTAGTAACCGGTTAAGTCTTTGCCACAGTGTTTAGAAGAATTTGTCTAGGCCAAAGGTTTGAGGAATCTTTAGAGAAGGACAAGCCTTCAAAGTCGGGAAAGATTCACAAACTTTCTCCATGGCTGAAAAGATTTCCGGACCGCGTTTGCACAGTACCTTAAAAGTGAAGAAGAGCTGTATCTGAGGCAGTTGTTCCTGGCAGTTTGAGCAGATCTCGCTGTTCCTGAGCTTCAGTCGTGGGAACAAGAAGGAGGACGTAGCAAGGTTCCTCAACTGCCCAGGGATGAGGCCACAAGCTTGGCAAAACGTCGGTTTAAGGTGTGAGTGCCTTAAAGACCACATCTAGTATCCTTCCCGCTGGCTAGCCGGTTTTTGACAGCACTCTGCAGAAAATTCGACCAGGAGGGCACGGTGTCCAGGTGGTTTGCGAGTTGGTTGTTCTCACCAAACTCAAGGGAAGAAGTTAACCTTGAAGGGCTTCTCTGTCGATGGAGTTTCAGTCAATTCGGACCTGCAGCAGGGCTTCACCGGTCGTCTAGGAGTTGTAGCAGTCCTCTTACTTCAGCTCGTCTTCTGTTCTTTCATTCCAGTGGTCGACTGAGACCTGCTTTTAAACAGTTTTCCCCCATTCATTCCAGCCTGGCTGTCACTCACACAGCAGGGTGGCTGTCCTTGATGGACAGCCAGCGGCCAATCCCGCCAGACTGCATTCAGGTCTCCTAGGAGACTAAGCACAGGGAGTTTCAGGCACCTCCCTCACATCCTGTAAATCCCAGACACTCAGGCGCCAGAGGAGGGCTTCAGCACTGAAGCTTGCCAAAGGCCAACAAACAAAGGGACCAAACTAGGTTTGGCACGCAGAGACAAACACCAGAAGGAAATTTCCTAAAAGAAATGGCGAAAAAAGATGACTGGAGTCTGTTTTTACAGTTAGGTCTTGGGTGCCATATTGAAAAACATGGTTGACCCGATTTTTAGCTACCGTTGATAGCAGGGGGGGCTAGGCAATCCCTCCAGCACTCTATAGGAAGATAGTGTGTGCTGGGTCTGTAAATTAAAAGAGACTAGTAAAGTCAATTTAACTTTACATGCTCTGGGAGACGGTAGTCAGTCCCAGAGAAGGTATTTAAACCTTGGGAAGTCTGAAAGATATCCCTGTGCCACTTCACTGACGGTGCTGTGTGACACACAGAAAAAGATGATGCCTATGGAGTTGTTTTAAAACTCCATAACCAAAGAACACAAAAGTAAAATACACATCAAAATACATTGAAGAGTGGGAAAAAAAGGCTCACACTCTTCCCAGGTAAAAAAAAGCAAATCCTAGAAATCCACCAAAGTTGCTGGGGGTCTGAAAAGGTAATGAAATTAGCACATTTTGAGAACTCTCCCTAACAGAAGGCTAAGGGTAGAGGCCTTCCCACATGTTTCTTAGATAATGTGCATTACAAATCAGTCCACACATAGAAATATCTCGGTATCCATATACAAACATCTTCTTTTGCGTATTTAGAGGAGAAGATAGTAGCTCAAGCGTGGGGTAAATGCTTAGCAATTAGGAGGGTTATAATCCAAAATGGGGGAGATCTATTGAAGCAATGGTCATGGCTTACAAGGTGGCAATTATCACAACCATCCTGTATGCCTTGGAGGCCTTCCCCCTTAAAGCAGTATCCTGGCTGTCTGAGCTTGAAGCTACAATTCTCTGTTCGTTACTACATCTCCCCAGTGCCGTTCCAGTAGAGGCTCTGAGACTTGAACTGGGATTGCAGTCACTAATATCTGTGAGGAAAGAGGCTGCTTTTAAGGTATCCATACACAAAAATCTTCTTTTGCGTATTTAGAGGAGAAGATAGTAACTCGAGCGTGGGGTAAATGCTTAGCAATTAGGAGGGTTATAATCCAAAATGGGGGAGATTTATTGAAGCAATGGTCATGGCTTACAGGGTGGCAATTATCACAACCATCCTGTATGCCTTGGAGGCCTTCCCCCTTAAAGCAGTATCCTGGCTGCCTGAGCTTGAAGCTACAATTCTCTGTTCGTTACTAAATCTCCCCAGTGCCGTTCCAGTAGAGGCTCTGAGACTTGAACTAGGATTGCAGTCAGTAATATCTGTGAGGAAAGAGGCTGCTTGTAAATTCTGGGCCAAAATTAAATGTATTAGAAATTCTACTAACTCCCTATTTTATAACATGTATATAACACGTAAAACCATAGTGATCGCTTATCCAAATGTACTTGGTTCAGGGACTTAGAGACCACAGCGATAAACCACTGTCAAGATATTAATTTACCTTGCTCCCGGACGTTTGACATTCTGGTATTCCTGAGCAGGATCAATGTGAAGACTCACTTATTTGATCGCTGCATTTCCTTGAACAAGTTAGAGAGGCGCAAATATGCAATATAAACACACCAGGGTTTGTTCTGGGACTCCCCAAGAAGATATCTAACCACACTCCGGCTTCCAGCACTCACATGATTTATCCTCGACCTGCGATTTGATCTTTTCCCTGTACTAGCTAACACGGAAGCTTGGAGGGGAATTAAAAGAGAGGAGCGTACGTGCCGACTCTGTAATACTAAAGTAGAAACTGCTTTTTCACCACTACAGATTTTACAAAAAAAGGGGAAGCCCCCTGCATGTTCAGTGAGAGTTCGGGGCAAGACAAAAAATAAACACAGGGTTGTAACTCTCACTAGCATATGACCAAACAGTTTATGGTCTAGGTTAATGTATTAATTTTCCCAAACAATGAATGTTCTGCTTCTTGAGAAGTCAGAAAAAAAATAGGAAACTTCCAGAGTGAACAATTAGGGCAAACTACATGTATATATTTAGTCATACATATTGTTTATTAATGTAAACAAAAAAAGGGAGGTTTAAAATGTTTTCATTATACATTGAATTTAAGTAAAGAATAATGGTTCTGAGCAGTGCCATGAAAATGTACACATAAGATATTCAGACAAAATCTTAAACAAAGGAAAACAAAAGGGTGACCACTTAAATGGTTAATGTTTACAAACAAGATGATTCAAGATATAAATGCAATAAAGGGTAAAGAAAAAAAGGAAAGAAATACGTTCATATTAAAGCAAACAAAATGCACAATTAAAATCAATGTTTGAAATGCTGAATCAAACTTTCTTGTGGACAAAGGTACCTATCCTTTGTATGTACTCATGATCAGCATTTGATCATGTTTTGAATAAAGCTGCACCACTACAGGATATCTATGTAAGGGGAAACAGTAGATTTGGCAATGATCGCTCTGATCAGTTTTGGAGTGCCCTTTTTTCAGCAGAATCTTCTGTTATCACGGCCTCTGCCTTTCATTTTTGGCTCAAAGTGAATTCTGCATATCCAATTTTTAATTGATCCACTATGTATGATGATTGTTTGATATGAAATGTTGTATTTTATATGTGATTCTAACTCGCCATAGGCTATGAAATTGTATTCAGATTTTATGCAGGTTGTTTATTATTGCAATATTGTTATATTTGTGCTATTTAATCCTGTCTTTTTTCTTCTGTATATGAAATTGGGTATTGATTTTAATGGAATGTGCGAAACGATGCTAAGTACTCCTAAAAGCACAAGATACAAAAATAATATTAGGCATTATTTTCGAAAGTAACTAGAATGTATTATAGTTTAGAGATGGCTTAGATTAAAACAGAATAAGAATTTGGAAAATGCGTTTTAATGATTCATAATTTTCTGGGGAGAGGTGGCACATGTGCTTTTTGTCTTAAGGGACGTATACACTATAAAGCTCGGCTCAGAATGCCACATTTGCTTTTTCCTGATGGAGCAGAAATTAACAGTTGTTTCTTTAGGAGTGATGCCTTCTTCTTTCCTGAGGGTGAAACAGTCCTGTTGTCTGGGTTCAGCGGGGCCCTAGTTTATTATCAGAGTAACACAGGCTTTTTTCCTGATGAATCACACAAAAACAGTCCATGGGTTCACAGGTTTGATATTCCTGATAGATCTCAAGATGAAAGTGGCATGTTTCATAGTAGCACACATTTAATTTCTGCTCAGGGAGAAGTTAATTAGTGTGATAGGTTTCAGAGTGACACTTCTAATTATCCGGAGGGAGCAGACATTAACAGTGACTGTGCTAAAATATCCAAACATGATTTTGTTTCTTTGAGAGAGTAGACATCCAGAATCACTACATTGAGGGTCGAACTTTTTCCTTAATGGAACAAAAGTTCACAATGTCTGGTTTCAAAGTGATACACACGATTTCTCCAGTTTGTTGCATACAACCTAAGAGACATGGTTCAGAGTAACACACATATTTATTTTCTTTAGCGAGCAAGAACATCGAACTTCTGAGTACAGTGGGATGTACTAGGAAATCACAGGGACTGTGGTCGGAGTGGCACACATGTCTTCTTTCCCTAGGGAAGCAAAACATTGGAGTGATTGAATTCATAGTACCACACGTTGTTTTATTTTTATTCGGACAATTCTAAATGTTAAATCACAGTGAGCCTGTTCAGAGTGACATACATGTGTTTTCTTTTCCTGAGAGAGCAGAAATGACAATGAGTGGATAAAGAGAGAAACAGGGTTTCCCCTTAGCGACCAGACCATCATTAGGGCTGGACTCAGAGTGACCCACGTCTTTCCTGCAGGGGCATGGATTCACAGTAACTTGGTCCAGAGTGACACAATAGGTATTTTACTTTGAGACAATAACATCATAGTGATTGAGTTCACAGTGGCCCATTGTATTCTCTTGGAGAGCAGAGAATCACAGGAATTTGGTTCAGGATAACACACAGTGGAAGCAGAAAATCATAATAATATGGTTGTGGAAACAGGAAGACCACTGGCTACGACTGAGGGATTGCACTAGGAGCAAACAACGATAGTGATTTACATGTAACAAAAAAAGGCTCTGTAAATGTAACTGCTGATTATTTATGTATATGCTGTAATTATTTGGTTGGTCAAATACTTCTACCAGAAGTTCTGTACATACAGCAAAAAATATAGACATCAAAGACTGTCACTTTTCAGGAAGTCTTTGCATAATTTCATGATAATAATGGTGGGATTGAGACGTGTAGTGCAGACGTAATTCCTGTATATAGGAACGAGCCATTTATTGATGAGGAGACATAGAAAATATAGTACTCATTTGGCCATGTGCCTGGATTAACATATGTGCAATGTTCATGTATGAATTTGTCTAATGATGCGCCAGGGCAGACAGGGTTGTTATTAAAGGTCAGTAAAGTGGATCAGAGGACACACTTTCATTGTCTAGAAGGTGTAGCTTGAGACTGGTCTCAAATAAATCCAAATCCAGTGAGAGCATTGCTTTGGTGAGGAGGGGTTAGAGAGGAGTGAACGTCCGAGGTGGAGGAAAGGGAACATTGGACTGAGAGTTTGTTGAGAGTTGAAGAGTGGAAAAAATTAGTGGGAGAATAGAGGAAGTTGCAATCCACTGGGTAATGGTGGGAAGGGGGAGTAGGAATAGACATTTGAAGAGGGAATAACTTTGTATTGAGAGCACCTGGCATGGTGTCAGTACAATAAGATGGTATTGGATCTACATAGGTTGAAGAGGGTGCATGCTGCTAAGTTAAGTACTCTGTTGAGAGGAGAAGAAGAGACAGGTGGCCACGACACGACAATTACTATTGGATTCAGGTCCTGAGGAAGAGTTACTTGGATGGAGGGTCCCTGGGGAGTGGGAGTGAGATACCGACAGGTGAGACACATTATACTGCTTCTTCTAATACCTTTTCCCCATCCTATCACATAGGACATTCAAAAGCACTGCCCCCCGCCCCCTTCCGACACACACACTTCTGCACAAAACGAAAGACAACAGACAACAGACTAACACCAGAGCCGTTTACATGACATGTCCCAATACAAGGGTCAGACAAAGTCAGGCAATTGATCAGAATCACACACAGCTGACAGCGCTTTCCCTTCCCCACAGAGATTAAAGGTGGAGCACGAAAGCACACTACGAGCAAGGCAGACCGCATGACGTGAAAGCTAATTCAGCCCGACAGTTCAAGAGAAGGAGAAAAGTGGTGCAAACTGAAAGGGTGACAAGGAGTCAAGCGACCTCACCCTTTCCGTCCCAGACCCGTGAAGCCTTTGTAAGAGGAAACATAAGACCGCACACAATAGCCCAAGTGTGCTGCAGCAGATGTCAATGGTACATGGAGCGTGCCTACACTGATAAACCGAAGCGAGGACAACTCCTGCTACCGTGGTACTGGCCTTGACTTCAGATACAAAGAAAGCCAAAGTGGTTCCTCACAGCCAGTGCGTCAAGGAGTGAATCGATAAAGAAGCCAAATTGTCTGAAATGAAAGGCGCCAAGTGCCATAGTGAAAGAAAGTTCAAAGAACTGTAACATTTTAAGGGGAAATCAGCTGCAGAGGAGACCGGCACCAAGTGGGTGCTGACTCCAGAAACTCTGGTTGAGCCCATATTGATTGAAACTACTGATACCAGAAGGCCATAGGAGAGCTGACAAGACAGGTCAAAGTGGTCATACAGGAGGTCTAGCAAAATCCCCATAGGGTTGAAAGTCTTTGACCGAAGAATTTTTGAGAAAGCAACGGAAATGAATACCGCAATCATTGAAAGCAAAAGGAATTGTGAAGTGGCAAGATTGTTCACGGGAACTCTTTAAAAAGACATTAAGATTTGTGAAGGAGAAGAAAGCGATAGTGAACCCTGCCAAGGGACGCTGAGATACGAGAGGGGTCTGCATCTGGAAGAGGGGGACCCAAGGGTGAGAAATGAACACCCTAAGTGAACTTAACTTTTCTTTTGTTATTTCGGAGACATCAGGCCCTCGAAGGCAAGAGACTTTTCGAAAGTAAAGAGACATGGCCCTTGAGAACTTTATAGCTGACACAGAACTGTCGACTCGTGCTGGGAAGGCTCTAGTGTGTGCTGCGCTCAGGTGGCCCACCTTATCCCATGATCAAAACATGGGGAAGGGAGATCCCTGGCAATCACATCCTGACATATTATTTGTGAACATTTTAGAAAACCCTATCCCACACTCTTTCTAAATTTAGTTGTAAGGATTTGCAAATAGATTTTTTTTTAGTATAGGCCATTTACTTTGATAAGACACCACAAGGATTGCCTTATTTTCATTTGATGGTCGGAGCTTGCTCCCATATTAGATTTAGGTTTATATTAGGTGTTTTACAAATCTACATACAGTTTAATAAACACCCTTGAACTGTGATCACTTGTGTCTGTCTTTACTGTTGCCACCATGAGTTCCTTACACATGCTGTCAGCAGTGGGATGTGACTCAATTGGAACAAATTGGGTAACCCTACATTTTCAAAAACTTAGCCAGAGAGCCTCTAACCCTTCCATCATCACTAAGGAATCAATAGGGTTTGATAACTGTAACTATGGACTTGGTTTTGATACCCCCTACAGGGTGGTACATATGATTAGCCCCAAAATCTGGATTTGCGTGGAAGTTCAGGATAGATGTCCTATCAGGCGTTGTTGATCCCGACCTCCGGGGAGATGTGAAAGTTCTTTTACAGAATCATGGTGAAGTCCCTTTTGAGGTACGTCAGGGTGATGAAATTGCCCAGGGCACTTTGGAAAGAGCTCTATTCCCTCTGTTTAAAGTAAGTGAACCAGATAAAACAGACAAAGGTACCATAGGCTTTGGGGAAGCAGATACATCTCTTAACATTGAAGAAAGAAAATGATAAGAACCCATCATCTACCCCGACCTAGCCTTCGCCAAGCAAAATGACCCAGCTCTTCCTGACGCTTTTTTAGAAGCAATTCCAGAAGAAGAAGGCATAGAAAGGGAGGTCCATTTTTTTTCCTAAATCAAGGATTACTCTACAGAAGAGATACCTCCAGAGAAGGTTTGGTAAAAACACAGTTGATGATACCCAAGAGCCACCAAAAAGTTGTACAAGAGATTGCGCATTCCCACCTTACCGGGGGGACATTTAGAACACGTTAAAATCCAGGAACACATTATTGTATAAGTTTTACTATCCAGGTATTCACGTCGATATAAAACTTTTATCCAGACATGCAAAATCTGCCAAAAAATCACCACGCACATCCCATTTCCTGCCCCTCTGAACCCGTTGCTGATCATTGAAATACCCTTTTCAAGTATTGGTATGGATATAATAGGACCGATAGAGAAATCCAAATTGGGCAATAAATATGTCCTGGTGATCATGGATTATGCGACTTGATATCCCGAGGCATTCCCAATGTGAAACAACACCACTCAGAAGATCCTTAAACTTCTTCTACCGTATTTCTAAAGGGTCAGATTTCCCAAGGATATACTAACTGACCATGGTTGAATTCTATGAGTAAGCTTATGGCCAAAGTCAAAAAGCTACTCCACATTACTACATTGAAAACTTCTGTGTACCATCTCTAGACAGATGGTTTAATAGAAAGATTCAATAAGACCCTGAAACTAATTTTACGGAAATTGGCAGACAAGGACGGAAAAGACTGGAACCAAATGATCCCATGGGCACTATTTGCAGTGAGGAAAACCCCTTAGGTTTCCAAAGGTTTTTCTCCCCTTGAATTACTCTATGGAAGAGAACCAAGAATTGTCTTGGACATGCTCCGGGAAACCTGGGAAGAACAATAGGAGGCCCCCATTCCAATCACACAAACCACCACTAGAATGCAAGAACACATAAAGTTGGTTTGGGATTTAGTTTGTACTCATATGAGAAAGGCCTAGAGCCATTCTCTTTAGGACAGAAATTACTGGTCCTCCTATTCATGTCAGAAAACAAACTTGTCTCCAAGTGGCACAGACCTTGTGAGATAATAGAACGGACGGGAACCTGCACATATAAAATAGCCCAACCAGATAGAAAACAGAAAGTTCACTTTAATCACATAAACCTCCTGAAGGAGTGGAAAGAGAACTCATCATCCACCCATGCCAAAGTACTAGCCTGCCGGGTTCCCAAAGACATAGATAACTTTGACTTAATTCCTTTTGAGTTATCTATCCAACAGAGAGAAGATCTAAAATATGTAGTTTTCTCATTTCCCAATGTATTCTTAGAATAAACAGGAAGAGTGAAAGGTACATACCATTATATTCGAACACTGAAAAGTAAAGTGGTTCACTTAAAACCATATCGTCTACCAGAAGCCCATAAGCAGATAGTGATTGAGGAAGTTAACAAAATGTTAAAAGCTAATATTATTGAGCCCTCCTCAAGTCCATGATCCTCTCCTATCGTGTTGGTCACTATGCCTGATTGTTATTGGAGATTCTGTATAGATTTCCATCAAGTTAACATCATATCAGACTTCGATGCCTATCCCATGCCATGCATTGATGATCTAATTGATAAACTCGGGTCAGCCATCTTTCTATCTACCCTAGATTTGACAAAGGGTGCTTGAAAAGTAAACATGTATGGGCCAGACATGGAAAAAAAAGCATTATCAATGCCCTTTGCTTTATTCCAGTTTAAAGTCCTTCCTTTTGGCCTGTACAGTGCGCCAGCTACATTCCAATGCCTTATGGGTAACATCCTATAACCCTACTCTCATTCTGTAGAGCTTATATTGAAGGTATCGTCATTTATATTAAGACCTGGAAGGACTATGTCTTCCATTTTTATACCATCATGAAGGTCCTCTGAAACACTGGCCTAACTGCTAATACAGCTAAATGCAGATTGGCCCAGTTAGCTGTAAAATATCTTGGCTTCTTCGTAGGGAATGGGAACGTACAACCCCAATATGAAAAGGTAAAAGTCGTCTTACTTACACCAACTCGCAAGACCAAAAGAGACCTCAGAGCTTTCTTTGGGTGAATAGGATACTACTAGAAGTTTATCCATAACATTTTGGACGAAACGGTCCGGCTGACAGATAAACTTAAAAAATGCTGAACCCCAGAAGCTTCATTGGAACAAAGATGATGACGACGAGGTGTGCTATAACATCCTAAAGCCGATGCTATGCCAGAAGTCAATCCTGAAAGTAGTTGCCTTCTCAAAGGAGTGTGTGTTGCAAACAGATGCCTCCCTTACACGTTTAGGAGCCGTCCTGTCCCACATTTTTAACGGACTAGAACATCCCATATTATAAACCAGTCACAAGTTGTTCCCATGTTTAAAAAAATACTTTGTGGTAGAACTAGAGGCTCTAGTCATCAAATGAACCATTATCCATCTTAGGTAATACCTATTGGGACGAAAGTTCACACTAGTTACAGACCACTCACCCCTAGGTTGGATTAGCCAACACAAAGAGTCCAACCCTCAAGTCATGACAATAGCCCAAGTGTGTTGAAGTAGATGTCAATGGTACATGGAGCGTGCCTACGCTGATAAGGTGGAGTGAGGGCAACTCCTGCTACCGTGGTACCGACCTTGACTTCAGATACAAAGAAAGCCAAAGCAGTTCATCACAGCCGGTGAGCCGAGGAGTGAAATGACAAAGAAGCCAAATTGTGTTGAATGAACGGCGCCAAGTGGCATAGTGAAAGGAAGTTCAAAGAACTGTAAAATTGTTAAGGGTAAATCAGCTGCAGAGGAGACCGGCACCAAGTGGGTGCAGACTCGAGGAACTCTGGTTGATCCTGTGTTGATTGAAACTACTGATACCAGAAGGCTGTAGGATAGCTGACAAGGCAGATCAAAAGTGGTCATACAGGAGGTCTAACAAATTCCCTGTACAGTCGAAATTCTTTGACCAAAGAATTGTTGGGAAAGCAGGGGAAATGAATCCCGCAATCATTGAAAGCAAAAGAAATTGTAAAGTGGCAAGAGTGAACCTGGTGGTAGGATGTCAATAAAGGGGGCGAATTCTAAAGCCCCAAGAAACAGTGTGTTGACAAAGGTAAACCTGGCAGAGGGATGTCCACAGGAACAGTTTAAAAAGACGTTAAGATTTGTGAAGGAGAAGAAAGTCGTAGTGATCCCGGCAGAGGGAGTCTGAGATTCGAGAGGGGTCTGCACCTGGATGAGGGGGACCCAAGGATGAGAAATCAACAGCTTAAGTACCAAAAAGAACCAAACTTGGTTATTTCTGAGACATCAGGCCCTCGAAGGCAAGAGACTTTTCAAAAGTAAGGAGACATGGCCCTTGAGAACTTGATAGCTGAAACATAAATGTTGACTTGTGCTGGGAAGGCTCCAGAGTGTGCAGCGCTCAGGACACCTCTCTTATCCCTTGCTCAAAACATGGGAAAGGAAGACCCATTGCAATCACATCCTGACATATTATTTGTGACCACTTATTTCTTTTGAAAACCATATTTTTTAGTATAGGTCATTTACTTTGACAAGACGCCACAAGGACTGCCTTATTTTAATTTGATGGGTGAAGCTTGCTCCCATCTTAGATTTAGGTTTAGATTAGGCTTTTTTCCAACCTGCATACAGTTTAATAAATACCCTAGAACTGTGATCGCTTGTTTCTGTCTTTACGTTTACCACCATGAGTTCCTTACAGCATACAGAAGTAGATTGACTTGTCTGCCTTGACTCTATAGTCACACACCATGCTAGATTGTCAAGAAGCTTACTTAATTTTTCTAGAATTTAAGTTTTAAAATATTTTGTATATTTTTTGTGAACATAAACATGGAGAATGGACATTTAAAAAGGGAAAATTGGTAATATATTTTTTCTTTAGACTAAAGGATAGATGGTTACTAGGCTGCAATATAAATTCACCATGAACAAAATGGATATATTAGATTGTCACAATTGTACACATTACAAACAAGCACTCTTCAATCTTCTTCTTATGTTTTATTATGTGAAAAACTATATATTTTAACATTTACATATGTTCCCTATAATTACTAGGTTAAATGAGTGGTTCTATGTGCATATTCTGAGTGCTAGGGATAGCAGATGTTGATAACTGTTTACATCAGAACCAAGTAAACAGTAGGAAAAAACAAAATGAAAAGTGCAGCATTTAAAAAAAAAAAGAGTTCTGACCACAAATTGGAATGTTAAGGAAAGATTTAGGTTTATGGTTATTTACTCCTTATGTGTGTAGATGGTCAAACTAAGGACACACACTAATTTCACAAGAAGTATTGTAATGCAGATGAAGAGGAAATTAGTATATTGTTCATGAAATGTTTGAGTATATTAGAAAATGTTTTTATTAACTTCTTAATTGTGTTGGTGGCCAAAACAAGGACACACACAGAGTTTACAAGAAGTATTGAAATTACATTTCAAAGATAGTGCAGCTTGTAGTAAATACTCATGTATTTAAATACAGGGAACTCTTATTGTGTACCTATTATTTGAAATAATGGTATGATTAGACATTAAAAAGGTTTATACTCAAAATAATTGTACAATGTTGGCATGTCTGGGTATTTATTTTGTAAAACTGATGACATAGTTAGGTTATATGTTTCAGTTGCCTAGTTAAGGTTGCATAAATTACTCTGAAAAAGAGATATGTTTTAAAATAAAAGAAGGTTTGGCTTTTTGTATATAGTTACGTATTCTTCTGATAGTCTTATTGCACACATTTTCTCTAAATACAATGGGCCTCATTACAAGTATGGCGGTAAGGCAACAACGGTGCCCCTATTGCTACTGACACCGTTGCCACCGTACCGCCATACTAGGAGTTCTGCTCACGGGTGCCCTTGCAGCCACCAGGTCTGACCTGGTGGCCGTACCGTCATCCGCGAGCAGAACATGATGGTAGCTCCCGTACCGTCATTAACCTTACCGGTGCTACTGTCAAATGAGAAATTATATCGTGCCTCCTATCACAATAAATATATGTATATTGGCCTACGCCAAGGTGCTTGTAAGTCGCTTGCGAAGAAATCCGTGTTGCAAGGTCCAGACCTTAGAATCAATGTAAGCCACCATTTTAGGTCAATCCGCCATTTTAGGTTCGCTTTGTAAAATCACCCTGTGAGTTAAAATGGTGGACGATGTCATTCCAAAATACAACATGGCCGTCTTGACTTCTGTATGTAGCTAATATGTAACTTGCCTCCAGGCCACTTGTTGAGGTTGTGAACTGAGACCTTGTCCTTCGTTGACCTGTGTGTAAAGGATTACTCATGCAAAGAAACTAATTTGCGAGCATATGTTAAAAACAATGGGCCTCATTACAACCCAGGCATTAAGGGTTTAACGGCGCCGTCGGCGCCCTTAACCCTTAACGCCTGATTACCATTTTAACGCCTGCTTTTAGCAGGCATTAAAATGCAAGGCGCTAACCCGCCTTGGTGCTAATTACGCACCGTAATTTACGGTGCCGTAATTAGCACCTTCCCCACTCCCATTATGCCCTATGGGGCAAAAATGGGAATGGGGAAGGGTAAATGGGGAATGGGGATTTACCGCCCCACTCACCTTGGAATGGGGCGGTAAATCCGCCATCCACCATGGTGTAAACAGAGTTTACACCATGGTGGTAAAGTAGGGAACTTACCGCCTGGGTTGTAATGAGGCCCAATGTATTCAAATACTGAACGTAGAACACTTGTTTAACTACATTGTATTAATGTTTGAGAAGACCTACATGGAAAAACCCAGAATGCACAGTTGCCATATAGGCTTTTTGATATATGTATTAAAAGCAAACCAGTTATATGCGGAGGTGCGAGACTTGGCATGAACCCTAGATCGGTGATGTATTAGCGGAATATTGACCCGTAGTGGGGCTGGACATCGTGCTCACAAAGAATATAAAAAGCCAATGCATTCTAATGTACAGTGTCTCTCACTGAACACACTGAACCACGCTGGAGTTCATTGTGTTGCACTGAGGGCCGCTAGCTATCTGATTTTGCTCTGTTCTTAGTAACTGGATTCAGTATACAATAAAGCACTTTGTATGTTCCTTTGTAACCCGTGTTCGGTGTATTTCCTTTTGGGGTACTCAGCCTCGATATTTTTGATTTTGTTTACACAGTTGGCGCCCGAATAGGGACCCTCAAGATTGATGCCGGATTGTTGAAGGTTGATGCAGGCTATCGGACCGGGATCGGACGGTGTGACAAAAACGGGCCCCACTGAACGAGACGCAACACCTCAGCAGCGCTGCACGACCCGATCCATGGACGATTAGCTTGTGGTCCGAGACGGCATCTTGACGAGGGTCCACTTATTGAGGTGAGCAGATTTGCCGAAATCACCATACACGAGGTAAGATTAGTTAGGTAAGATTCTTTGAAATCCGATCGGACCTCCTTAGGTTTGTTCAGGTGAGTCGTGACCCGACTCTTAATTCAACCCTGATAATTTGAATTTGGCGCATTGTATATGCAGACACAATTATTGACCATGTAACACCAATAATTTGATATGCCTGGGAAATTGTCTACCTGCTTCAGGGCGTTGTTCTGCAGCAATAGACAATCTCTGGAATTTAGCCGTCCCGCACCAGAGGATGGGTCACCGGCATGTACTATGTACTGTAAGCATGGCATTGGAAGTATAGTATTTAATGACATTTGGCACAGACAAACCAGACATGCCTCCGAACTTCAGTGGCCAATCAATGGTAGTTTTGAAATCCCTCGTATTGAGTATTTAGAGTCAATTCTATTAAAGAAAAAGGCCAGACCTGCAGCATTTGATGTTTTGCAGAAATGGAAAAAAGAAGCGTTGCAACAACTTAAAAGTAGAGAAAAACATGCACGTCGTCATAAAACAAACGCCAAAAAAGCATTATTGTATGATCAAGATAAACATTCTGATTCGACTAGGAATATGGATAGGGCTTTCTCACTTGGAATTCAGAAAATCTATCCTTCCAAAGACTTCCATGCTTCCGATGAATTCATAGACAAATTGTTAAATGAACGAAGGCCTCGTGCCTCTGCGCCACCTCCGTATGTTCCTCTTCCTGCTGCTTTGCCTCTTCCTGCTATTCCTGCTCTACCTGCTGTTGTTCCCGTTGTTCCTGCTCCTCCTAATGTTCCACTTCCTCCGGCTCCTCCACCTCTTCTTATCGCACCAGTTACGTTACCTCCATTGAATTTGCCTACTCCCTCTCTTCCAAGTGGTCCTGAGTCGCTTGTAGTCGATCGAGGTGCAGGGTGAAAGGTTGTCACTCGCAATACTGTACCACCAGAGAGAAAACATGATTTGATTGCATGGGCTAAGCATTGTATGGAGAGGGAAGATCAAGTTAATGTTTTTGCCACACTTTGTAATATGGATAATTTTCCTGAGAAAAATGTTTTTATTGAAGGTTTAGGGATTCAATTATGTGTAATGTGGGGAAAATTGAAAAATACAGATCTCCCGCAATGGTTAAGGGATCTAAATACTTTAGAGTTTTCTGGAGACACTGTGGAGAAAGTAAATGAGCATGTCGAGAGGTTATTTGGGTATAGAAAGGAGTTAGATGTACAGAAATGGTTCCTTCGTTGTCGTAAATCGATATCTGATGAAGCACGAATTTGTACGAAGGACGCACTTAGATGGATTTCGGATATGTCGATAACTCCAGTTGAAGTATATGACACATATAGTCGGTATACGTCAGAAATGCAGAGGAAAGTGATACAGGTAATGATAGAGTACCTACAGGATGATTGTGTACAAAGAAAGATTAGTTGTCCCACAGAGTTATTGAGTATTTACAAGAGAGCTTTTTCACTTGACACTTCTTCGACTGCTTTAGCGCTCGATTTAGCTCTGTTGCTTAGTAAGCGTTCAGAGCCACCTACTTCTCAGTTGCCTATGAGAGAGGTTCCTCCGACATTTGTCCCAAAGGTTGAGATTGCGGCCGATGCTGCACGGGGTATAGTCGCCGTGGACATTCCTGCACATTATGTATCGCAGTTCGTTCACCTCCCGTTCTCAAAACAGGAAGTGAATACTATTAGACAATCTATTCCTGATATTAGGAAAAATCCGACAGGATTCTATAAAGAAATAGAGTCCGTCTTGCAATACTCAGTGTTCACCTTAGGCGGTATCGATTTGTTATTCCCTGTACTCCTGCCCGTAGATTTGTGGAAACAAGTTAGAACTATAGACGACGTGCCAGGGTTGGGAGCTACATGGGTGAATATAACTAGACTCGATGAAGAAAGACCAGCTGGTGAAAGACCGCCTCAGGTGATATTAACTTTGCCTGATAGAATCATTGCAAAATTGAAAACCATAATTCCAGAGAAAATAAATATTTGGGACAAACTTACGGCCTGTGTCCAAGGAAAGTCTGAGGGTGCTACCAAGTTCTTTAATCGGTTCGAACAGGTATTCTCGGATTTCAGTGGACAAGACCTAGGCATAGAGTCTGGGATAAGATTATTTGTGGACAAATTTGTGTGTGGATTGCAGCCTGAGATCCAGTCACAGATTATGGCCCTCATTACGACCCAGGCGCTAATGGTTTAATGGCGCCGTAAAAGGCGGCGGTGCCGTTAAACCATTAGCGCCTGATTACAAGGTCCCTTTGCGGGACCCGTACTTTACGGCTGGTGTAGACCAGCCATTCAAGTGGGTGCCGCAAAGGGACCTTGGCAATAATTACGGCAACCGATATTAGCAGTGCCGTAATTACCGCCTTCCCCATTCCCATTATGCCCTATGGGGCAAAATGGGAATGGGGAAGGGCAAATGGTGAATGGGGAATTACCGCCCCCGCCAACCTTGTGATGGGGCGGTAATTCCGCCATCCACCATGGCGGAGACCGGCATGGACCATGGCGCTAATAGCACCATGGTCCAACGCCAGGGTCGTAATGAGGGCCTATGTCTTCTGAGAGTGCTTAGCAGGCAAAGTCCCAATCAGAAGTACCACACATGGCTCAGTACTACAAGAACCATGTCAATAATGAAAAAGATAGAGTTGAAAAACAAAAAGGTGATTTGAAGAATAAAGTGCTATTACAGCAAATTGTTAGAGGTCCCAGAGGGGGTAGTTCTCAGATTAGAGGTCAGTATGTCCCGCAAGGGAATAATGTCATTGGCGTGCACAATGCCCCATCCTTCGACAAAGGTCGAATAATACATTCGGAATATGGGCAGACGATCCAGAGGTCGCCCGGGGGTAGGGGGCCCTGGTAGAGGTCAGCTTACACAGGACCCTCAGCAACCTTTTTCACAGGATAATCAGATTTTGAGTGTGGACACCAGGAACATAGTTGATCATCCTTCCGCTGCATATTTATCTGAAGAGCTTCCTTTTAATGACATTCTGTTTCGTTAGGATTGCCCGAAGCAGGGTTTGGAACCTACACCTATTCCCGTCAATCAGAAAGGTCCCTACGTTGAAATGATGGTGGGAAATAGGAAACATCAGTTTTTGATAGACACTGGAGCACAGAAGTGTTCCATTGATCATTCACGGGTTCCAAGCATTCCACTGTCAGGGCAAACCAATGTTTCTGTAGGGCTTTCTGGCACACCAGTTGTTTGTCCGGTTTCTTCGCCGGTACCCATTTCTTTGGGTCCCTTTACGGACCACTGTCCATTTCTGTTAACTTCAAATTGTGGAGAGAACTTGCTGGGGTTGAATCTGTTAAAAGAATTAAATGCAGTGATTTATTGTTCTTCTGATGGAGTGCGCTTGACGATTTCACCACAGCAATTTTCTGTCTCGCAATTCTTGACTAGACCTTTGCCGCCAGAATTCATTAATGTACCAGCGAGCTTATGGGCTGTTGATGACAATGATGTTGGCGTTTTACAGATTGAACCTGTTAAGATAGTTTTGAAACACGGAATTGAGCTGCCACACATTCCCCAGTATAAGATTTCAGTTGAGGGCGAGCGACCTTTGAAATGCATTGTTTCCGATTTTGTGCACCGCGGGGTGATTGAAGAAATTTCAGGAAGTTTGAGTAATAGTCCGATTTTACCCATGTACAAGAAAGGCGATAATGCAATTCCAATCCGTTTCATAATTGATTTACGTGCCATTAATAAAGTCGTCGCTCCACAATTTCCAATTGTTCCTGATGTGACGACAATCTTAACCATAATTTCAGCTACAGCTACTTACTTTAGTGTGGTGGATCTAAAGAATGCTTTCTTTAGTATTCCTATACACAAGGATAGTAGATACTTGTTCGCGTTCACCTTAGGGGGACGCTTGTTCACATTACTCGTGCACCTCAAGGATACACAGAGAGTCCTAGCATCTATAGTAGGGCTTTGAAAGAACAGCTTGATACCCTTGAATTGCCCTCTACTTGTACATTGCTTCAGTATGTTGATGACTTGCTTTTGGCTGCTGACTCTGAGAGCGCCTGTAAGGAGGGCACTGTGTAATTGCTTATCCATCTAGCTAATCATGGTCACAAAGCTTCGCTTAAAAAATGTCAATATTGTTGCCAGGAGGTCGCCTATTTAGGGTATCTCCTGTCAAAGGAGGGAAGAAGATTGACACCTGAAAGAATAAAACACATTTCTGGCATGTCTGTCCCAAATACACAGAAGGAAGTTAGAGCCTTGATAGGTATGGCTTCTTACTGTAGGTTGTGGATCTCAAATTTTTCACTAGTGATCAAACCGATTTTGGCTTTGACAAAGAAGGGGATTTCTTCGCCATTTCCGTGGAACACGGAACACCAGCAATCGTTTGACTTGGTTAAGACTGCATTATGCTCTGCACCAGTTATGGGCACACCAAACTATGAAAAGGCCTTTGTGTTGTTTGTGCATGAATGTGATGGATGTACTTTGGCTGTATTAACGCAGGAACATGGAGGGAAGAATAGGCCGTGCGGTTACTTTTCTTCCGCCCTAGATCCTGTAGCATGCGCTTTGCCAAGATGTTTGCGAGCTGTTGCTGCTGCGTCTGTAAAGCAGAGTGAGGGAATGGTCCTAGGCCATGATCTAACCCTGATGGTGCCTCACTCTGTAGATGTTCTACTGAACCGAACCCAAACGCAACACCTCACTTCTGCACGGTTGACAAGATATGAATTGATCTTGTTTGCTCCTCACATTCAAATTAAGAGGTGTTGTGTTCTTAATCCGGCTGAACTCCTACCTTTCCCGCAAGATACTACTTGCGGCGATGAAGAGTCACATGACTGTCTGTATACTACCGAACAAGAGACAAAGGGTAGAATTGATTTGAAAGACACTCCTTTGGATAATCCACAAGGAGAGCTGTTCTGTGATGGCTCTTGCTTCAAACTTCCGGATGGTACATCCACAGCTGCTTATGCAATCACCACATTAAGCACGGTCGTGGAAACTAAGAGAATCACGCATAATTCTGCGCAGGCCCCAGAGATTATAGCATTGACCCGAGCTTGTGAACTTTCCGAAGGGCTTGCAGTAAATATATATACTGATAGTCAGTATGCCTTTGGGGTGGTTCACAACTTTGGGAGACGTTGGTCAGAGAGAGGGTTCCTAACTTCACATGGCACTAAAATCCAACATGGCTCCCTAATAGTACAACTACTCTCAGCGCTTGCGCTCCCTACTCAGTTAGCAGTTATGAAATGTGCAGCACATCGAAAGATTACAGATGACATAGGGAAAGGGAAGGCTTTCGCTGATTAGATAGCTGGACAAACTGCTACCGATCCCCTTACGGAGATGTATGTTTCAAGGGAGACTGTAAATGCTTATGCAATGGATGAGGGTGTTGGGTCTGTACGGGATATCCAAGCTGATGCCACGTTAGAAGAATCCAAGAGGTGGGCTGAAGGCTTGGGGAAACTTGATGATGACGGGTGTTGGGTGGACATAGCCAAAGGGAAATGTCTACTCCCTGACACGTATATAATGATGATGGTCATCATCGCCCATGGTCCTACGCATGTATGTGCCCAGAAGATGACAAAAATGTTAGAGAAAGTTTGGGCAAATGACAAAATTTTGAAAATTGCCCAGCGCTACGTCCAGGATTGCATGATTTGCCTACAACACAATGTGTGAAAGGGGACAGTAACTTCAAGGGGAAGTTTTGGGCCACCCTCTGTCCACTTTGAAGTTATGCACTTTGACTTTATTGAAATGGAACGATGTGATAAAAAATATGTGCTGGTGGTCATCTGCGCTTTTAGTAAATGGGTTGAGGCTTTCCCCGTTAAAGATGCTACAGCCATGACTACTTCAAAAACCATGTTAAAGGAATACTTCCCGTGGTTCGGGCTACCAAGAGTTATGTGATCGGACAATGGTCCACATTTTGTCGCTGCTGTAATTCTGCAGATATGTGCTGCATTACAAATTGACAAAAGGTTCCATTCGGCCAGACATGCTCAGAGCGCCGGAATAGTAAAAAGACACAACGGTATCATCAAGAACAAGCTCGCTAAGACGTGTGCCGGCACCAAACTAAAATGGCCGGACACCTTACCGATCGTGTTATTATCCATGTGTACAACCCCTCAAACTAAGACTGGGCTCTCTCCATTTGAGGTGGTAATGGGGAGACCTGCCAATATCTGGGACCTTCCTAAATGCAATTCATTGAGAAATGTTGAAAATGTATTACTTTCAGATTATTGCAGCCAGTTGACTAAAAACCTGCATTTGAATTATCACCAGGTACAAGAAGCTTCACCTGTGCGATACGAGGGCCCGGGTGTAACGCTCACCTGATTCCCACGGAGGCGCAGGTCTGGCTTCGAGTGCTGATGCTTCTTCAATGGTGAAGCGCAGGACTCTGTAGCTGGACAGGAATGGCCCTCTACTCTGGCTTCTCCGGCTCGCAGGAATATTCACCTGTGCGTGAAAAGGGATTATTACCTACTGACTGAGTTATGCTCAAGCCTCCCACTCTCTTCCAACCCTCCACGATACCCTTCCACGATTCCCCGTGAAGTCTCACCTTAGGGTCAGGAAGGATGAGCTCTCCATCCTGCTTCTGATGCTGGGGCGCGTTGAAACCCAGTTACTTCACTGGATTGAGGATTGATGGGAGTTCAGGTAAGCTTGACTATTCAGGTAAGGCTCTGTAAAAGTTCTGTTGCAAGTTCAAAAGTCCAAGCTTAATAATAATGTTCATTTTCTTTTTGCAGCAAGCGCTAATGCTTATGTCTTTTTTCCCCTTAGGAGCCGGGGTTCGGAATGCCGGAGATATGGCGCTGACCCGAAGTGAAACGTGCAGTTCCAGTTCCAGTAAATGACAGGTTAGTTCTGGATGAGCGCTCGGGAACTGTCTTTGCATACGCTCATTCAATGTCTTTGTCTTTTTTCCCCATAGGGGCCGGGGTCCGGAAAATGCCTGGAAGCGGCAAGACCCGAAATGAAATGGGAATGACCCAACAGGTAAGTCTTATTCCCTTCCTTCTCTCACCTCTTATTCTTGTCTTTTTCTCTAGGCTCTGGGAAGTGGCTGTGTATCCGGATGATCGCTGCTGAAGATGGAGGAACCCAGGAAAGGTGAGTGAAATGCAGCGCTGCAGCGATCGTAACGAAATGCTTTTAAAAATAATGTCTTCCCTTTCAGGATCGTCGGTGATGTCTCCGTGGAGCAGATTTAGCTGGTAAGGTCTCTTGTCTCCCTTTGCAGGTGACCCAGGATGCTGACAGGCATGGCTGAAGTCCAGATGCAGGAGCTGACACGGTGAGCGTCCAGCTGCGAGGAGCAGAACAACGCGAAGCGTGAGTTGCTGATCGGGCGTGGTTTAAATAGCTTTGGAAGAAGTTCCAAGTGTGTATCCTTCCTCCGATCAGGTATGTATCCTTCCCCGACCACACCCGGGTGGAAAGTAGTCCCACAGGTAAAGTAGTTCCATTCAGGCCTCAAGAGGGCCTGGATGTGGCAGCATGGTCTGCATCAGGTAAGTGCACATAAAAACACTTGAACACATGTCTAGCTTTATGAGCCTGGCGCCTAAGGCGCCAGGACAGAGGTCCAACATGAGCCTGGCGCCTATGGCGCCAGGACTGCTTACAAAGGGCCCCAGCTTGGGCCCACTGGCACTCCCCTGGGGGAAATGATGCCTGCCTCTGGGGTTGCTGGGTCGGACCTGGCTCCTTGGAGGTAGGCATCATGACACCGGGCCACAGTATACGGCCTGGAAGTTGGGTGCTCATCAAGGCATTGGAGCGCTCTTCCTGCCTTGTGCCTCGCTGGCGTGGCCCGTTCCAGGTCCTGTTGGTCACCCAAACAGCGGTGCGGGTCTCTGGAAGAAAGAACTGGATCCATGCGTCCCATGTTAAGAAACATCCTCACCCAGTGCCACACGTTACAGAAGAAACAGAACCCCTCGCTAATGCTGCAACCAACGATCCCAAAGCAGTAAATAGCGCCGAGAGTGTGTCGGAGAACCTTTCTGAGCCCGTGAGGCTTGGTGAAGCCGCCATTTTGTCTCCACACTCTCCAAAAGTTTTGCATCCGGAAACTGCTGTTTCAATTTCGGCATCTTCACTTGTCTCTGATACGTTGCTTCCAACGGGAAGTGACAACACATTGTTTCCGGATCACTCAGTACCCGGAAAAGTGAGGTACAATCTGCGTGCAAGAAAATAGACTTACGGCACGGTTCGGCTGTGCATTCGAAGAAGAAAAGGACCATGGAGTGCTTGTTTTTGCCCAAATTTGAGAAAGGGGATTCTGTTGGCTAGAGTTGTGGAAGGACTAAGAAGTCGCGCGGCCGGGAGGTTGCCAGCAACGAACATTGGGGTATCCGTCTGCAGACTACAATGCCTGCTACCGCTACCCCTCGTAACCGGGACAATGGAAAAAATGCCTGTGCCCCGAAAACGTATTGCTGGGTTTTTATAATGATATTTGGGTTTTTAATAGTCGCTGCCTTAGGGTTGTGGTACCTTGAGGAAACTCATTCTTTAGAACTTTTGTTACCTACTGAAAGTATACCTACTGTTCCTACTCCCTTTGTACATTTGCATACTCTGTCCCCTAGGGGCTCTCAGCATAGACAAAGGTACCACAATAATACTCTACTACTTATCATGAATGCTACGCATGCCATTTTTAATAAGTCTAACTGTTGGGTCTGCTCGCATTTACCGCAACAAGGGGATAAGGGGCTAGGTTGGTACATTCATCCTTTACCTCTGACAACTGCTTGCTATGCTTCTCTTAGAGCACTGTTCTTTGGTCGTTGGAATGATAGCATCTCAGGGAACTTTGATGGCACCAATTTGAATAGCGTTGAGAAACGTGTTTTGACTCCCCTGGGATGCTCGCTTTTCGCAAACAGGAGTAAACCTAATTTTTCGTCTATTAGGCCTTCTGATAGACTGTCTCATCCTTTCCAATCTTTGATTTCCTTTAAGATGGCTCCGATAGGCAATAAGGATGCCATGCCTCCTTCTTACACTGTTAATCATAGCCCCGATTCAGTTTCTTTTTGCATACAGAGGAATGGAACTCAGTCAATGGGAGATTTTCTAGGTTGTGCCAACGTTGAAAATTTAACTGGGGAAAACAGACCTTTGTATGTAGGCGAACCTGTCTACTTTGTCTGCGGTAATGTAGCATTCCCATGGTTGCCCAGGGATTGGCAGGGAACCTGTTATTTAGGGATCCTGTTACCTGGGTTGTTTATAGCTAGTACAAAAGAAGTTTCAAAGGCTCGTCCTCAGCGGGACAAGAATGGTGACACCCCAGTACAAATCTTAGGGGATATAGCAAAATCAGTTGTGCCATTTTGGGGGCAGATAGCGAATTCCGAAGATATCAGAAAACTAGCGAGAGTACTGGAGAGAACCATCAACCGGATCACGGACATACTCTATAATATGACATTAGAACAGAAGGCGATAAGACTAGTAGCACTTCAAAACCGGATGGCATTAGATGTCATTCTGGCTGAATGTGGTGGAGTGTTTAAATTAGTGGGGTCCTCTTGCTGTGTTTTCATGCCAGATTCCTCCCCAACCATCTTCAAGGCAATACAGAATCTGCATGTCCTTAGTTCAGAAGTTCACGTTCCCGAGGGAAACTGGGATCTAAGCGCTTGGTTCTGGGACTTCTTGCGATCCTGGGGTTGGAAGGTACTTTCGGTCTTGCTGATTATTTTGGGAATCCTGTTGTTTCTTTGTTGCTGTATTCAGTGTCTACCTAGTATATGTTTGATGCTAGGGTGATGTTGCGCACAAGCGATAGGTACGATAGGCCATAAAGTGTATGCCCCAGATAAAACTTCCAAAGAATAAGTGTTGAAAGACATTTTTGCTAATGACCTAATGGCAATAGATATTTCCGACAGCGATTCTGGGTGCATGGACGATGATGCATGGAGTTATTTGCAAGGAGATCCAAAGTAGTTTTAGCACTTGGCATAGGCCAAAAGGAGGGTTTGTCAAATGAGAAATTATATCGTGCCTCCTATCGCAATAAATATGTGTATATTGGCCTACGCCAAGCTGCATGTAAGTCGCTTGCGAAGAAATCCGTGTTGCAAGGTCCCAACCTTAGAATCAATGTAAGCCGGCATTTTTGGTCAATCCGCCATTTTAGGTTCGCTTTGTAAAGTCACCCTGTGAGTTAAACTGGTGGACGATGTCATTCCAAAATACAACATGGCCGTCTTGACCTCTGTATGTAGCTAATATGTAACTTGCCTCCAGGCCACTTGTTGAAGTTGTGAACTGAGACCTTGTCCTTCGTTGACCTCTGTGTAAAGGATTACTCGTGCAAAGAAACTAATTCGCGAGCATATGTAAAAAACTATGTATTCAAATACTGAATGTAGAACACTTGTTTAACTACATTGTATTAATGTTTGAGAAGACCTACATGGTAAAACCCAGAATACACAGTTGCCATATAGGCTTGTTGATATATGTATTAAAAGCAAACCAGTTATATGCGGATGTGCAAGACTTGGCATGAACCCTAGATCGTTGATGTATTAGCAGAATATTAACCCGAAGTGGGGCTGGACATCGTGCTCACAAAGAATATAAAAAGCCAATCCATTCTAATGTACAGTGTCTCTCACTGAACACACTAAACCACTCTGGAGTTCTTTGTGTTGCACTGAGGGCCGATAGCTATCTGATTTTTCTCTGTTCTTAGTAACTGGATTCAGTATAAAATAAAGTACTTTGTATGTTCCTTTGTAACCCGTGTTCGGTGTATTTCCTTTTGGGGTACTCAGCCTCGATATTTTTGATTTTGTTTTCACACTACCACCCTCCCCATTCCCATTGAGCCCTGTGGGGCTCAAATGGGAATGGGGATGTACCGGGCCCGGCACCCGCGAAAGGGCAAAAACCGGCAAGGCTACCTCCAACCTCGTAATGAGGCCCAATGTACTGTAGTACCTTTGCGAGGTGCATGAACCAATAACATTTCAGCAAATGTATTTGGAATTTACTGATGCAAAACCAAGTTTGCAGTTACCTCAGTACTTAGTATAGTTGCCCTACCCATACAGTGTTGTTTTTCATCTTTTACTAACTCTCATCCCTAAAGCAGAAATACTTATTCAATTCAATTCTTTTTAGTTTATTTGGTTACATCCATAAAACCTATACACAGCATATGAATATGCAACAATGAAACAGAAATTAATATTGAGCATGACATATAAACATAAGACAATGTGATTACAAAACCTATCACAATAAAATGAGCTGGTCATATGACACAATTACACCAAGGCATCCACGATACGCTTTCTTAAATGCCAGGCCCACCTCAAATATACAAGGAAGCACCAAGCAACAATACACAGTTCAAACTGTAGTAATAAAATGAGTGCTGGATAGCATTGAGAAAATGTTGCTTGTTTCAATAATGGCAAAATAGTCTACTTTCTAATTTCCCTATAGTGTGGACAAAATGAAACAAAATTCAAGACATATTCCACTGCAGCACTGTAACAAGGGCAAACAGAATTGTGAACATAACCCTGCCAATTCATAATATTAGTATTAGCTCGCAACAACAGATGACACTGTGCTCTTGTCAGGATCCAGTGATCTGTAAAAGTATATTTTGCATGAATAATGCATAATAGTAAACGTTGGCCTAAGCATATTCGCATTCCACTGTAAATCACATTTGACTGCACCTGAAATGGGCTGACTATGCCGCCATTTTAAGTTATCCGCCATTTTGATTAACTCCTGCTTTCTGTGCCATGTTAGAAATTGTGTTTTCGGCTCCAGCAGAGCAAAATGAACTTTGTACTGTGTCAACATAGATAAGCATGTTGAAGCTGCTAAGGTGGATTGTTTGTCCTGCACTAAGAAACCTTGGAGTTAAACAAGAGCTGTATTTAACCAGTAATTTAGATGACATCTGTGCTAACAGTGTCTTCCCCGTTCAAACAGCAAAGTAGAATGACAGAATAGGTGAACATGTGCTTTTGCAGAAACCTTTGTTTTCGCTCCTTGAAACTAATCTGACTTCAAACTTAAGAACAAATGGTAGACAAATATGAGTAAATGAAACAAGGACTGTTATCTTTGTGGCCAATGTTTGGAAAACATATGAAGTGTTTAACAGAAAACAACCCACTATTCATAAATGTTTAAACTTGTATTAATTATGTGGAAAGGCTATGAACCCTAGGTAAATGTGTAACATGAAGATGGGCTGGACGATGTGTGACGATTCTGAGAGAAATGTATAAGTATTAATTGTTTTGAAATGTCCAGCATTCTCTCATCTCACAGCGAATCATAAATTCAGTGTAGACATTAATGAGTTTTGGGTGTCCGAACAATGATTATTGTATCATCAGCGAACGTGAGGAGTGGGAATGGTTTATTGCTAGTCCGTGGAAAGTCTGCATTCACGTAAACAAGGGCCTTATAAAGACTGTTAATGTATAAAGTGAATAAAACCAGCACCAAAACACTGACCTTTGGCAAACTCCGGTTGCCACCTCAAACTATCTGGTGCATTGACCCTGTTCACCAAAGCTGACACAAGCCTTTGTGCCATTATGGACCTGTTGTAATCAGTATCTCTGCTGGGTCACCCATGGATACAAGCATCTACCACAGTTTTGCTCAATTAACCTTATCAAATGCAGTGCTTAGGTCAATGAAGGCCAGGTAGATTGGTTCACCCTTAACAAAACAGACTGGGCCCCACTAGATACAAAATAAGTGCTTGATCTCAAGTCCCCAAACCTGGCCTAAAACCATATTGAACATCTGTGAGGACCGCATGGGTTGAAATCCAGTCCTCAAAGTGCCCCAATAAAATGCAACCAAAGGTTTTAAATGGAGTATCCAGAAGTGATATCGGTCTGTAAGCCAGGGGGCTCCATCAAACAATGTTTTTAAAAATAGGGTGAATGATGGCATTTTTCCAAGAATGTGGCAATACCCCTGTTTGTTGGTTAATCGCACCCTCCACCTCTCTTATTTATTTATTTTTTATTATATTTATTTTTAGGTTGCCGAAGACAGGCCCTGAGGCATAGTGGCATAGATCAGATTCTCATCAAGTCAGGGATCAAGTCTCACCTTAGCAGAACAGAAGTGTCTTAAGTCAGGCTTTGAAAGCTCCCAAGGATTGGTCAAGTCTCAAGTCTGGAGGAAGAAAGAGCATTCCAGATTCTTGGTGCCATAAAGCGAAAAGATCCCTGTGCCCTATGTCAAGTGTAGCCTGAGGCGTTTGAAGAAAACCCAGATTATCAGATCCCAATGTTATTCGGATGGGTAGCCTGGAGATGTGGCTAGATAGATAAGATGGACTTATTCCAAAAAGACATTTGTAAGTAATACATATTAGTCGAAAAGATATCCTGCTGGCCGTAGGAAGCCAGTGTAATGCTTTCCTAGCTGCGGAAACATGGTCCCTCCTTTTCAGTCCCATGACTGCCCTTACTGCATTATTTTGTGTGATCTGGAGACGCATCATGTCTCCTTTACCTATACCATGTAGCAGACTGGAACCATAATCTAATTTGGCACCAATCATTGCCCTTGCAATTGTTTCTCGATTGTCCTGCGACAATTTCGGCCTCAGTTGTACCAACAATTTCAGATATTAGGAAGTGGACGACACCTTGAACCTTCATGTTAAACTCCTGGTCAATCACCATGCCCAAAGTCTTCACCTTCTGCAAGGTGGGAATAACACATTCGGCTATGTTGAATTCACTGAAATCCGGCCCTAGCGTCTTTATACGTGCCGCTGTGCCCACAATCATAACTTCTGCTTTCCCGGCATTCAAGGCCTACTCAGTCTTCATCATCCAGGTCTGGATTATGGCATACAACCTATTGTCTCAGAGTCATCAGTATGGTTTCCTGACAGAGTGATTAGGCACTTAGTATCATCAGCGTAGTTTGTGAAAAGGTTCTCCCTGTCACTCAGTAGCTTAAAGAGTGGAGCTGTAAACAGATTAAATAAAGCAGTGGATAAACGTAACCCCTGTGGAACTCACACAGTCAATTTCAAATATGTCTGCTTTATGATCATCAATAAAGACTCTGGTTGTCCGATGAGACAAAAAGGACTCGATCCAGTTAGCTGCAGAAGTAGAGAAGTGCAACCATGTTTGAGCCTGGACACGAGTATTGAATGGTCCACTAAACTGAAATCTGCAGAGAGATTGATAAGCAGCAAGAGCGCTGTCCCATCTCCTTCTATAATTTCCAGCATGTTTGCCTTGAGATCCAACTAGACGGATTCTGTACTAGGGGCCTTCCAAAAACACCTGCAACAAAAACAACCTGTTCTCTCTCCATACAATCATTTGTAGGACCCTCAAAAAGAGCAGAGAAATACTTACTGTATATAGTACTGATACTTTTTAGGAAATGTTGAACAATGAAGACATGAGATTTAATAACATTGTTTTAGATTATTCATATTGTATGCATAGAAAACAGTTTAGATGTAAAAGTAACCTTTCACCACACATTTGAGTTAATTGAGTTTTTTTTATCTCAAATGAGAAATTGTTTCCTCTACAAAATGATTCATATTCACAACATTAATTGGTTGAGTACTAGGAATACATGAATACACTCAGTATTCGTACAGTACTATTATGATAAGAAAATTCCCACTCTCCTTTAGATTTTCATTATTAAATATATTGTATTGTCTTTTACAGGTGTTTTATTGACTGTGCAGATAAAATCATCCTTGAAAAAATCAGATAAGCAATTTTGAAGAACACGTCTTGCTGTTCAAATTGTTTCACATTTGTTTTTCTCGAAAGTAAATACATTTTAATATTTTTTGTGAATGCTATTAGTGATATTAACAAAAAAAATGTTTAAATTATGGTATAACAAAAACCTTTGCAATTCAAGGAAAGTTCAGTTGCAGGCACATTAAGGTAAGAACCCCTGAAATTCAGCTAAAACCACCTTAACTTTGCGCCCTCTGCTGCACAGCCTATGATCACAAATATGACATCACAAATGACATCCCTGATGACATCACTGATCACATCACAGGTGACATCACTAATAACCTCATCTAAGACATTCCCAATGACATCACTGATTACATTGCAACACTAACAGTCCATGGCCATTCATCCATGCCCACTGCCTATTTGAACAATTAAGGGGCCACTAGCCATGGCCTTTGGCCATGGCCACTGTATAATTTATCACATTAAGGGGCCACTAGCCATGGCCTTCATCCTTGGCCAGTGGCCATGCCCTTTGGCCGCCCCCCCTGTAAATTCTAACACATGAAGGGGCACTAGTCTTGGCCTTCAGTCATTGTCAGTGACCATGGCCTTCGGCCTTGCTTACTGTCTATTTTACTAGAAACTTATGGATGGGCACACCCCTAATTTCGTAGACACCTGGGAAAGATGATAATGAAAATCTGCAAAGATGGTGTCGCACAAGTAACGTTATAATTATACTGGAATACATCTTTGGGTCCCATTGCCACTATGTCAGTTCCATTAATTTAAGAAGTGTGCAGAGTGTTTGTGGTGTTGGGACCACAGATTTTTCTCTTGAGGAGCTGCAGCGATGAGTGTTTCTTCTGTGGCTATTACCAGAGGAGGAGCTAATAGCCTAAAGCATGCACCCAGAAGCGGAGCATTGCAGAGTGTGCAGAGTGTTTGTGGTGCAATAAGGAGCGCATCATGGAGCCTATCATCGTCTCCAAACTTGGTCCATTGACAGCACTGTTTAACATGGCAAGTACGAATATGCCTCCACCCCCTAAGACCCGTCTGCAGACCGGGCATTGTAAATCTGTTGTCGCACAGACGACCGGAGATGATAAATCCGGAATCCTTGGATGCGGCTTGAGAAATGTAAGTAAAAACAAAAGCAAATGCCTGCAAGGGGCTGTAATATCATGGAGGGAGGCGGTCGAAAAACAAAAACATAAAACAAACATACTAATAACCGATGGAGGGTTAGAACCCAAAACAACAGTGGCAAACACTGACACAAACACTGATAACGATTGCTGTGCAGCTTCAAAACCACATAACGGACGTATTAGACACATCCGACGTAAGCAAACAGATCGCAGTTGATTACTCAAATGCAACAATGGGAAATGTAGGCAATGGAGGAGTGAGTTGTAACACACTCTGGAACCTGCAAAAGCAGAGAACACAACCTTATGTAGAGTCCATTGAGTGTGAGGATCTGTGTGAGGATCTGTCATGGCGAAACATGAGAAGACCGTCTCAACTAAGAATTCTCGCATGGCGCTGCGCCGAACGTTGTAATAAAGAGATTGCAGTTAAAAAGGCGAGGACAGATCCTCATAAAACAATTAAAGAATGTGAATGAAAATCGCTTCCAAGCCCTGAATGAACATGAGAAAGGATGTAGATCGAAGAGTTCTGGATTGAACTTGGATAACAGCGAAAGTATCTCAGGGTGGTCTGATGAACCAAAGCCTCACCAAGAGAACAACAGAGCAGAAGAAACAACTACGCAGAAACAACAACATGAGCAGTGGGAGCTGGAAGATGTCTTCATTCCGGAAGTCCGTCTAGACGACACCTTTTAACATATAAACACAAGATCAACACTGCAGAGAGTTTGGAACCAACTCCCACAAGATGCACTGTCCCCAGTGGGTTTAGAAACAGACACTTATCGACATAGCTCACTGGCAGTTGCAGACCAGCTACTGAGGGACCTAGATTCCCTTAATGAAAAAAATCAACCATGGTGGAAATAAGGAAGTCAGTATAAGTAATCAAGATAGCAAACATTCATCACATAATCTTCTTACTAGAAAGAAAAAGGAGAGCCATGACTCGAGCGAGGAAAGTGTACATGAACAACAAAAACAAATTAAGTGGTCTAAAAACGCAGAAGGATAGATTCTTCAAGTCCATCAACACAAATTTTGAGCTCCCAAAATAGGTTGAACAAAGGAACGAGACACAACACAAGGCCAAAACTACCTACTCAACAGAGCAAAAAAGAAGCGATGCGTTATTACTCAAGAGATTCAGCCTGGTCATCAGATGATCTAATGACCGACTCATCCCTTGCTGAAAGGGAATTTCCAAAAATATGACTATCTATCCCCTTGAAGTACTTGAAACCAAATGAAACAAACAGAAAAATAAGAGAGATGGCTGAAGCAGTGTGTGCTGAATTAAGACCGAACATATCATCAGTCATTACCATAGCAGTGGCTCCGTTTACTAAAATGTATGAGCAATTCAATGAAAACTATAAGGATCAAAATGCACTATAGCCATAATGAACTCCAAAATGGTAAGCATGGAGTCTGAAATAAGAGAAATGATTTGCAAACTCTGGAACTATCATGTACCCTGCTAAAAGAGCAACTAAAAAACAATGCTGATGACAAAAAATTATTAGCAGAGGTAGCCCGTGAAGCACTAACGATTCTAAAAAGAGTGCACAATGAAAAGACCAATCCGGAGACGAACCCAGGAGAACGCCTCAATAACGGAGAGAAGTAGTGTACTCTGCATACAGAGAGAGTGTCCTAACTCTCAAGAAGCTCTTCCTATAAATATTACGGAAAAAAATGGAGAGACAGCTGTAGCCCCCAAAGAATCAAGATGGGAAAGCTCGACAGGGACAGAGGATATCATGAGGGAAACAAGTGGAATCCGGACGTGCTCACTAGGGAACAAAACACAAAAACCCTAATGAATCAGAGGGACGAGTACTTACCAGAGCAACCAACGCCTGCAAACGCAAAAGGCCAAGTTGAGAATCCTGAGGAGTCCTGTAAAGCTGACAGCAAATGTGCTGAAATAATAAGGAAACCTACTCGATTTTTGAGAAACTGAAAATAACCAGCCTTGTGGTTAAGTGCTTTGCCCTTGACCCTAACCATCTCATGTTGGAATCCTGGCTCCGGCAGCATCGACAGTTTAAAGCAGTCCAATCGCAATACAATAATAAAGGGGGCTGATGGATGTTGTCGGATTGCAGTAAGGGCAAGACATTTTTTGGCAGATCTCACACCCGGCAACCCTGTCCTACATGGTGGTCGAGGTGCTGCTGTATGTCTAGCTGACTTTGACAAGGCTTGGTGAACTTGAACTGTTGCCATGGTGCCGCATGGGCTCAGACATCTGGCCTAGGGTGAAGTGCAAAACCCAAAACCATGTAAAGATGTACACCTAAAGATGCGCATACGGCCATGCACCCTATCCCAATGTAAGCGCATCACCATGGCGACAGCCTAGTAATCCGCCTAAGATCGCCTATGATCTACTATTCAGGGAGCAGCTCACAGCCCTTTTAAATAAGCCATGCTCAAGTCTAATTGTGTTACATTTGCCATGCCTGCCCTCAAAAATTACCACTTTGCCCCACAAAAGTAAATACAGCACCCTACAAAAGTATATTCACAGCCTGATTAACATCCTGGGCAGATCACTGCATATCGTCCAATACCTCCTCGAGGTGCCCCTTGGTCATGGTGCATTTCCCAGGTGCGAGTGGGTATTACCCAGAGTCACACAGACTGCCACAACAGTGCCACCAGCACAGAGGACAAACCCCCAACAGGTAGAAACAGCGCTTTAAACACATTGCTCTGGCGTGTGTGCATTCCCCACATGTGCACATGCAGATTACAGCTGGTGGCCAATGTAGCACAGCAGCCTCGCCTCAATTCGGCTTTAAAATACATGGGTGGTCTCCCTATAGGTTCGTAAATCCATATTCCAGGAGCGAAGAGCAGCCGTTTCATTATTTAAAGAGTGTCCGAGTAAGGATATGTGCCTGCCATATGATGGACCTACAGCACCCACACCAGATTATAATAAAAAAATGATCATAATTTAGTAACACTTTATCCTTCTGGACCGCAGGTCAAAGAGTTTGCCATGCAATAATGTCATTGCCACTAAAATCGCAGACACTGTAGTTGGCATGACAGAGATGTGATCTGCTGGCGTTCAACTCTGCAAACAGGAGAGCCATGGGTTAAACATGCATGATTCTGGTCAAATCCCCTAAACTGGGAGAAATAAAAAACTGGCCAGCGCTTGAATTAGTGGCTGGTCAAAGAATTAACATTTGAAAACACTTAGGCGCGTTTGTTGTTTTTATTCGGGTTGCATGTGCGTACACACACACACACACACACATTGTTACAGTGACCTAGATTTTGGTGACCTTTAACACTGGGTCATCTTTAAAAAAATAAAGCTGCTCTGGAGCAGCAGATGTAGCGGCAGTGATTCAATTAAAAGGCATTTTTGTGTGGATAAAACATTTGTCACAAAATCAGTGTTTCCCAAACCATGAACGAAAACTCTGTAAAAGAACACCATACATTTCACAGTGTAATGCAAAATATTTTTGCAACACAAGTAGTCGTGTATAGAGCAGGATCTACTTGGACACTGCAAATTGTCAAGACAGCGGGTTGTGGTTTCTTAAGGATAGGTCCCTGACTCAAGACATCACACACTCCGTCACATGATGAAGCCCGCAGAAGTATTTTTACATGATGCATGATGCAACTGCAGACTGTTCAAAGACACAGTGCACTGCACTATGCACAACAACACTTACATATTCTGGGGGGATAAATGCCATTATATCCCCCCACTTCAAATTGTGGAGGAATTTGTCCCCCTGCTCCCCCCATGTCCTACGCCAATGCCAATACTACCAAATGTATGAACAAGGAAAAAGTAAAAAGAAAACAAAAAATCTACCGGCTGGTAAACACATAAATGTGAATAGCTCACAGAAGTTAAGAAACTTAAAATCTCTGGATGTTACTGTCCACGCGATGAGTTCCCAAAAAGAAATAGCCTTAAATGCAACGCAAGAGACATCACTCAAAGACACTAAAAATTGTAGCAAACGTGAACAAAACGAGAAAGAGCTTGGCAAAACACAGCTGGAGGACCAAAGGGTTATGACCGAACTGATGAACCTCTCGACCTATCAGACTGAAGACGATAACGAGATTCAGGAGGAGGACACAACCGGAATGAAAAGGATAATCATATGCAGTTATTCAGAAGATGAGATTGAATTGCTAATACAATAAGACATTGTAGTAAAACCAGTACAAATCATAAAAAGAACTTATGTCATGGCTCCCTCCCCTGAAACTAAAGCAATTCCTAGCAAAAAAGGATGACAGACAAGAGAGGAGTGAATGCTTCCAAACAATAGCCGAGAGGAGATCAGCTGTCGGAGCAAAAAATGAGAGCGTGAAGAGATCTCAGCTGAGGTCTCAGACAATAGAATGGCCAGACAACGGTCCGAGATTGGTGCCAGCGGAAGTTGTAATCAAGCTGATAAAAGGCCAAATAATAAGAAAATGGTCCACTCAAAAAGAGAGGGAGGATGACTGGAGAACTGATAAGCAGAAGACGATGCAGAACAGAGACAAAGATAATCACTGAAGACTCAACATCGAATCGAACTACTGTATACTGTTGGAAAGTATCTCTCACTCTGAGGACGGCCTAATTCTAAATAGGAACAATGTCCTTTGTTTATTTCATCACATCCCATTTTTTAGATCAATTTGCTCAAAAGACATTAAAATGGTTGAGTTTATTAAAGAATCACAATTCGACCGAGTACTACTTCATATCTATTCCAGCGACATAAGGGATGTGATATTAAACAGAGTGAAAGACATAAATTACCTAGGCTTTGATGTAGCTGAGATCAGTCTGGAAAAAAAACATGGAACCCACATAACAAGAGCCATCCAAAGGGTTGTAGAAGAAAGACCATTCTTGAATCAAATGATGGCAATCCATGAATTTCACGAAAATACCAGTAAAACCGTAATGGGTTCACGTGAAGTAGAAAGCTCACAGGTCGAGCCAAATAATACAAATGGCTAGCCTACAACAAAACATAAGAAACAAATAAAGATCACAGTCCCTTGTAACTCCGATGAGGAGAACAGAGATAAGGAAATAAAATATCCTGAAAACAAACAAGAGGTCTAAAACTGGCGTTGACTCGCGGGATCCTTGAACACGAACAAAGCAAGCTAATGTCTAAAGATCCCAGCCAAAAGTGATACGCAAATAGGCTCCTGGAACCACAGTGTTTTCTCATTTATTTCAAAGTCCCTCAATTGCTTTGAAGGACCTAGACATACTTTGTCTACAGGAAACCTGGATGTTAACAACTCCCTGAGTAACAGACTATGAAATTGCTCTGATCCCAGCTGTAAAACAACCAAAGGGACGACCAATGTCAGGACTAATCACTCTAGTTAAATTGAAGATCGGACTACACATATTGAGCACTCGTAATGTATCTCCATATATTCAAATTACCACAATAGAATCTACACTGGATCAAGAAGGAAAGAGACAAATGTTAAATATTGTCAACATATATTGGCAACACAAAGCGACCAGAACGTGGACTTTCCTCGACGAGTTGTGTGACATAGTAGACAACATAACGTCAACTGAGAAAAATCCAAATATTATAATATGTGGTGATCTGAACCTAGAATGCGTACAAATAGAAGTGGAAGAAAACTAAACAGAGAGACAAAGTTCAATCCCCGATAAGATCAAAGCACAATGGATGAACAAGATGAATGCTAGAGAAATGAGGATGTTAAATGGGAACATCCGAGGCAACATCCCCCCAAAGGCGATCTGGAGAAGAGCGAACCAACAGTCAGTGTTAGATTATTTCTTTGTATCTGAAGCACTTACTAAAAATACGCTATATTTGAAAGTAATCAACATCCCACAGAGTGACCACAACTTGATAAAATCACTCTCAAATACTCTGAATGTCTGGAAAGAGAAAAATGGTCACAAAAGTTGAGATTGAACCAGGCCGAAACAGATTAAGATTGAACAGCAAAAAGATAACCAAAATACCAAAAGATCTGTTTAGTAACAGCACAAATGGAGGTAGAGATGTCGTGGAGTATTTTCCCATATCGGAACAATACAAAGAGCTACAGCACGAGACTGGAAAAACGAAATTTAAGCCATTACATAATTTTGACTTGGATATTGCACAAAAGAAAAGAGAATTAAGAAAAAAACATCAGACGCCTTAAGTGCTTAAAAGCACACTGACAGAGCCAAACAGAACTCAGGATGAAGTATAACAACTGGCTAAAATCTCATAATTCCATTATGGAGCAAAGAGAAGCGGAAGAGATGCTAGAAAGTATGGCATGTAAAACATCTCAAGACTTCTGGGCAATAACAAACAAGACAGAAGCTCCACAACGTGCATCAAGTTGCAATATGGTAACCGAAGATCATTGGATCCTACATTTTAACAACTTGTTCAAAAAATAAGGAACTGTAATAGAGCAACACTTTGAAGCCTTGAGATTGTGGGACATTCAAATTACAAGGGAGGACATTGAGGAGAATGTCAGACACATAAGCTCCTCAAGGGCCCTGGACTGGTTTGCATAACAAATTATATGTTATAGCAAAACCCAGAGGAGTGGGAAGTGTTCTGTGATACCTTGTTTTGGTCTATTCTGAAGGAGTGTAGAACCGACATCATGGAAACGTGCCATAATTGTACCCATCTTCAAAAAGCGACTAAGAACAGATCCCAGAAATTATAGACCCATAGCGCTCTTGGATGTCATAGGCAATATCTTCGCAACACAACTTCAACGCAGATTAACAGGTTGGATAAACCTGACAGGTGCCTTCAACAGCAGGCAAACAGGTTTTGTCAAAGGAGTGGGCTTTAGTCTGCATCTTCTTTTGCTTAACCTCCTGAAGATGGAAGCAATAAGAAAAAAAAGAAAAAAGTTTATTTAGCCTTTGAGGACTCAACTTACACCTTTGATGCTGTAGACCATGACGTGTTGTGGAAAAAGATGGAAGATCAGAATTGCCTAATAGGGCTATTACAGGCAATAAAAGAATTATATACCAACACTGAGATTAAAATTCACCTGGACCAGAATGGAACCCTATCAGTCCTGATACACACTGGGAGAGGAGTAAAGCGGGGATGCCCACTGGGAGCAATCCTGTTTAACTTCTTCATTACTGATATTGGAAGAGCCATGGGTGAGATACACTATTCTGGTGTAAAGATCAATGGAAACCAGTTGGACTGGATGTTATACGCTGATGATATTGTTGTGTTAGATTTAACACCAGTGAGATTACAGCATGAATTGACAGTGCTCCAGGAATACATAACCAAAAATGGTCTGGAGATAAACACCAACAAAACAGAAATTCTGGAACAAAAAAATCTCCAAGGAACCAAAAGACATTAAAAAAAAATCCAATGGAAAATTGGACAAGAAACCCTAAAGTGTGTGACGCAGACAAGATAATTGGGAACTTTGATCAATCCCAGTATCACTGATGAACCAATGGTAAAACAAATAAAATGTGCAGACAACTTGCTTCTCAAGAAGCAATGATAAGCAAAAAGTCTGGAAACTTTACTTTAAAGCCGGTCATTGGGCCTCATTACACGGATGGCGGTGAACCATGGCGCTATTAGCGCCATGGTTCATGCCGGTAAAATACCGGCACCGCCTTGGTGGAAAGGGTAATTACCGCCCTATTCCAAGGTTGGCGGGGCGGTAATTCCCCCTTCCACCATTGCCCTTCCCCATTCCCATTTTTGCCCCATTGGGCTCTATGGGAATGGGGAAGGCGCTAATTACGGTACCACAAATTGCGGTACCGTAATTAGCTCCCTGGTACCTTTGCGGGTTGGTTTTTAACGCCTGCAAAAAGCAGGCGTTAAATTCCCCAACCCGCAAAGGGACCTCGTAGTAAGGTGGTAAGGATTTACCGGTACCGGTAAAATACCGGTACCGGTAAACCCTTACCGCCATCCGTGTAATGAGGCCCATTAACTTTTATAGAACAAAAGTGATCCCCGCATTGATTCACGGTGCAGAAACCACCTTAGGATGTGCATACACCATCTTGGAGACATGTGAACACATCTTTTGGAAGAAGGTACTACACTTACCAAATGGAACTCCAATGGCCTGTATTAGGTATGAGTTCAGCCTGACATCAATCAACACAAGAGACACTTGGAATACGCTTTCCCTGTACAGAAAAGTGATCGGCACTGACAACCTGCTGCAGTTTAAGATCTTGAATACTGGACCCATAGACAAAAGAAACTCGGTATTGGGTTTATGGGAAAAATACTGTGAGGAAATCTTGTTAGAATTAAACACCTCCAAGGAGACGCTATGAGAAAATTCAAACACAGTAAAGTAAAAATTATGGCAATCGTAGTGGATGAAAACTACAAACCAGAGAGGATGCCATAGACACATGAAAATGGCTGCATCAGAAGCAAAGGCTTATAGCGAACTGCCAAAATATCTTGTGAAGTTTCCCTCTAGACGGTTATGAAATGTATTCATAAAGTTTAGACTGAATCTTTTTGAGACTAAAGAAATTCTAAACCTAAGGAATGGAAGCCCATTTGTAGACACTAACTGTCTTTTATGTAATATCGATGAAGAGAACTTGAAACATCTGGTGATATACTGTCCGGAACTCCAAACAGTATGAATGAAATACTTTGGATCAGAGATTAGCAAAAGAACCACATGGGGTGGTGAAGAATTGTGGTGCGCATTATCAGAAGGAAGCGACAACAAGTTGACATTTGCACTAACCTTATATCTGGAGCAGATGAACAAAAGGCTACAGAATTGAAGTGGAAAAAAGGAAACAAGGTTTAGACACGTAGAGGTCTTGGATGTGATTGGTGGATCGTCATTCTCATCCTATTGACTGTAAATACCAGACCCCATTTACACTGGCTCTATACTCTCATGCTCCACTCTTTCCATTCAATATGTTTCTATCAGGGAAATGAAAATGAAAGAAATACAATGTATTGAATGGGTTGAATCCTGTTTGTAAAACATTTTAAAAGTTTGTAAAAAACTAAATAATAATAATAATAAAAAACAATGGCCCTCATTACGACCCAGGCGGTAAGTTACCGCCTGGGTCGTACCCTTACCACCATGGCGTAAACTATGTTTACGCCATGGTGGTTGGTGGATTTACCGCCCCATTCCAAGGTGAGTGGGGCGGTAAATCCCCATTTCCCATTTTACCCTTCCCCATTCCCATTTTCGCCCCATAGGGCATAATGGGAATGGGGAAAGGCGATAATTACGGCACCGTAAATTACGGTGCCGTAATTATCGCCAAGGTCCCTTTGCGGCATGGATTTTAACAGCTGCAAAAAAGCAGCCGTTAAAAGCCATCCCGCAAAGGGAACCTTGTAATCAGGCGTTAAGGGTCGGCGCCGTTTATGGCGCCGTAAACCCCTTAACGCCTGAGTCAGAATGAGGGCCAATGTATTTACTTTTCTGTGTGGCAACAAATAACTTGTAATGCGACAGCATAGTTTGTAGCGGTAGAATGAAAGCTGCATCCAATGTTTGACAATGGCGCAGCATATTATAAAACATGCTAAAAACAGCAGTAATGAATGATGGAGGCAAGAATTCTAGATAGGACAACATGGCACCGGTTCATTCAGTTGTGAGTGGGCTCTCAAGCAAGGGTGTCAATAATTAAGCGCAAGGTGCATATTTTAACGTGCTTTTATTTTAAAAGACCAGCATCGTGGACGGTTCCTTTTTAACACCCTGGGACGGCAATGTTGACTGAATCCATCGGATCGGGCTTCATACATGTTCTCGGTAAGAATTAGAAGCAGATCGGTTCAATAAGAAGTGTTAAGATCATCACATTCATTTGTTTGTGAATTATTTTTTGTCATTGCAGACATAGCTAGCTTATGTATGTTAAGCGTTGCAGATTTAACAAGGGGGGTCCTGGGAGTCCCTCTGCCAGACATTAGTCCTGGTTACGAGAGACTTACCCAGAGTCTTTAGCTCACTATCTTTCACAGAGAAGAAATATCCCAAACATATCAGTCTTTGTCCTGCCCTGGGGCAGTCCAGCACCGAAATGCGAGGCAATTCTCCTCTGAACAAGAGTACCAACAGAAACCCCAGACACGTGTTTCGGTCTGGTTGGACCTCATCAGTAGGGTGGATCTGTGCCTCTCTAAGAATAGTGAGCAAGGGGTCCACGTCTGGATTCCCCTAGTAACTTAGGGTGAGACCCAAAGTTACTTAAATATGCAGATTTAACAAGGGGGGTCCTGGGAGTCCCTCTGCCAGACATTAGTCCTGGTTACGAGAGACTTACCCAGAGTCTTTAGCTCACTATCTTTCACAGAGAAGAAATATCCCAAACATATCAGTCTTTGTCCTGCCCTGGGGCAGTCCAGCACCGAAATGCGAGGCAATTCTCCTCTGAACAAGAGTACCAACAGAAACCCCAGACACGTGTTTCGGTCTGGTTGGACCTCATCAGTAGGGTGGATCTGTGCCTCTCTAAGAATAGTGAGCAAGGGGTCCACGTCTGGATTCCCCTAGTAACTTAGGGTGAGACCCAAAGTTACTTAAATATGCAGATTTAACAAGGGGGGTCCTGGGAGTCCCTCTGCCAGACATTAGTCCTGGTTACAAGAGACTTACCCAGAGTCTTTAGCTCACTATCTTTCACAGAGAAGAAATATCCCAAACATATCAGTCTTTGTCCTGCCCTGGGGCAGTCCAGCACCGAAATGCGAGGCAATTCTCCTCTGAACAAGAGTACCAACAGAAACCCCAAACACGTGTTTCGGTCTGGTTGGACCTCATCAGTAGGGTGGATCTGTGCCTCTCTAAGAATAGTGAGCAAGGGGTCCACGTCTGGATTCCCCTAGTAACTTAGGGTGAGACCCAAAGTTACTTAAATATGCAGATTTAACAAGGGGGGTCCTGGGAGTCCCTCTGCCAGACATTAGTCCTGGTTACGAGAGACTTACCCAGAGTCTTTAGCTCACTATCTTTCACAGAGAAGAAATATCCCAAACATATCAGTCTTTGTCCTGCCCTGGGGCAGTCCAGCACCGAAATGCGAGGCAATTCTCCTCTGAACAAGAGTACCAACAGAAACCCCAGACACGTGTTTCGGTCTGGTTGGACCTCATCAGTAGGGTGGATCTGTGCCTCTCTAAGAATAGTGAGCAAGGGGTCCACGTCTGGATTCCCCTAGTAACTTAGGGTGAGACCCAAAGTTACTTAAATATGCAGATTTATCAAGGGGGGTCCTGGGAGTCCCTCTGCCAGACATTAGTCCTGGTTACGAGAGACTTACCCAGAGTCTTTAGCTCACTATCTTTCACAGAGAAGAAATATCCCAAACATATCAGTCTTTGTCCTGCCCTGGGGCAGTCCAGCACCGAAATGCGAGGCAATTCTCCTCTGAACAAGAGTACCAACAGAAACCCCAGACACGTGTTTCGGTCTGGTTGGACCTCATCAGTAGGGTGGATCTGTGCCTCTCTAAGAATAGTGAGCAAGGGGTCCACGTCTGGATTCCCCTAGTAACTTAGGGTGAGACCCAAAGTTACTTAAATATGCAGATTTAACAAGGGGGGTCCTGGGAGTCCCTCTGCCAGACATTAGTCCTGGTTACGAGAGACTTACCCAGAGTCTTTAGCTCACTATCTTTCACAGAAAAGAAATATCCCAAACATATCAGTCTTTCTCCTGCCCTGGGGCAGTCCAGCACCGAAATGCGAGGCAATTCTCCTCTGAACAAGAGTACCAACAGAAACCCCAGACACGTGTTTCGGTCTGGTTGGACCTCATCAGTAGGGTGGATCTGTGCCTCGCTAAGAATAGTGAGCAAGGGGTCCACGTCTGGATTCCCCTAGTAACTTAGGGTGAGACCCAAAGTTACTTAAATATGCAGATTTAACAAGGGGGGTCCTGGGAGTCCCTCTGCCAGACATTAGTCCTGGTTACGAGAGACTTACCCAGAGTCTTTAGCTCACTATCTTTCACAGAGAAGAAATATCCCAAACATATCAGTCTTTGTCCTGCCCTGGGGCAGTCCAGCACCGAAATGCGAGGCAATTCTCCTCTGAACAAGAGTACCAACAGAAACCCCAGACACGTGTTTCGATCTGGTTGGACCTCATCAGTAGGGTGGATCTGTGCCTCTCTAAGAATAGTGAGCAAGGGGTCCACGTCTGGATTCCCCTAGTAACTTAGGGTGAGACCCAAAGTTACTTAAATATGCAGATTTAACAAGGGGGGTCCTGGGAGTCCCTCTGCCAGACATTAGTCCTGGTTACGAGAGACTTACCCAGAGTCTTTAGCTCACTATCTTTCACAGAGAAGAAATATCCCAAACATATCAGTCTTTGTCCTGCCCTGGGGCAGTCCAGCACCGAAATGCGAGGCAATTCTCCTCTGAACAAGAGTACCAACAGAAACCCCAGACACGTGTTTCGGTCTGGTTGGACCTCATCAGTAGGGTGGATCTGTGCCTCTCTAAGAATAGTGAGCAAGGGGTCCACGTCTGGATTCCCCTAGTAACTTAGGGTGAGACCCAAAGTTACTTAAATATGCAGATTTAACAAGGGGGGTCCTGGGAGTCCCTCTGCCAGACATTAGTCCTGGTTACGAGAGACTTACCCAGAGTCTTTAGCTCACTATCTTTCACAGAGAAGAAATATCCCAAACATATCAGTCTTTGTCCTGCCCTGGGGCAGTCCAGCACCGAAATGCGAGGCAATTCTCCTCTGAACAAGAGTACCAACAGAAACCCCAGACACGTGTTTCGGTCTGGTTGGACCTCATCAGTAGGGTGGATCTGTGCCTCTCTAAGAATAGTGAGCAAGGGGTCCACGTCTGGATTCCCCTAGTAACTTAGGGTGAGACCCAAAGTTACTTAAATATGCAGATTTAACAAGGGGGGTCCTGGGAGTCCCTCTGCCAGACATTAGTCCTGGTTACGAGAGACTTACCCAGAGTCTTTAGCTCACTATCTTTCACAGAGAAGAAATATCCCAAACATATCAGTCTTTGTCCTGCCCTGGGGCAGTCCAGCACCGAAATGCGAGGCAATTCTCCTCTGAACAAGAGTACCAACAGAAACCCCAGACACGTGTTTCGGTCTGGTTGGACCTCATCAGTAGGGTGGATCTGTGCCACTCTAAGAATAGTGAGCAAGGGGTCCACGTCTGGATTCCCCTAGTAACTTAGGGTGAGACCCAAAGTTACTTAAATATGCAGATTTAACAAGGGGGGTCCTGGGAGTCCCTCTGCCAGACATTAGTCCTGGTTACGAGAGACTTACCCAGAGTCTTTAGCTCACTATCTTTCACAGAGAAGAAATATCCCAAACATATCAGTCTTTGTCCTGCCCTGGGGCAGTCCAGCACCGAAATGCGAGGCAATTCTCCTCTGAACAAGAGTACCAACAGAAACCCCAGACACGTGTTTCGGTCTGGTTGGACCTCATCAGTAGGGTGGATCTGTGTCTCTCTAAGAATAGTGAGCAAGGGGTCCACGTCTGGATTCCCCTAGTAACTTAGGGTGAGACCCAAAGTTACTTAAATATGCAGATTTAACAAGGGGGGTCCTGGGAGTCCCTCTGCCAGACATTAGTCCTGGTTACGAGAGACTTACCCAGAGTCTTTAGCTCACTATCTTTCACAGAGAAGAAATATCCCAAACATATCAGTCTTTGTCCTGCCCTGGGGCAGTCCAGCACCGAAATGCGAGGCAATTCTCCTCTGAACAAGAGTACCAACAGAAACCCCAGACACGTGTTTCGGTCTGGTTGGACCTCATCAGTAGGGTGGATCTGTGCCTCTCTAAGAATAGTGAGCAAGGGGTCCACGTCTGGATTCCCCTAGTAACTTAGGGTGAGACCCAAAGTTACTTAAATATGCAGATTTAACAAGGGGGGTCCTGGGAGTCCCTCTGCCAGACATTAGTCCTGGTTACGAGAGACTTACCCAGAGTCTTTAGCTCACTATCTTTCACAGAGAAGAAATATCCCAAACATATCAGTCTTTGTCCTGCCCTGGGGCAGTCCAGCACCGAAATGCGAGGCAATTCTCCTCTGAACAAGAGTACCAACAGAAAACCCAGACACGTGTTTCGGTCTGGTTGGACCTCATCAGTAGGGTGGATCTGTGCCTCTCTAAGAATAGTGAGCAAGGGGTCCACGTCTGGATTCCCCTAGTAACTTAGGGTGAGACCCAAAGTTACTTAAATATGCAGATTTAACAAGGGGGGTCCTGGGAGTCCCTCTGCCAGACATTAGTCCTGGTTACGAGAGACTTACCCAGAGTCTTTAGCTCACTATCTTTCACAGAGAAGAAATATCCCAAACATATCAGTCTTTGTCCTGCCCTGGGGCAGTCCAGCACCGAAATGCGAGGCAATTCTCCTCTGAACAAGAGTACCAACAGAAACCCCAGACACGTGTTTCGGTCTGGTTGGACCTCATCAGTAGGGTGGATCTGTGCCTCTCTAAGAATAGTGAGCAAGGGGTCCACGTCTGGATTCCCCTAGTAACTTAGGGTGAGACCCAAAGTTACTTAAATATGCAGATTTAACAAGGGGGGTCCTGGGAGTCCCTCTGCCAGACATTAGTCCTGGTTACGAGAGACTTACCCAGAGTCTTTAGCTCACTATCTTTCACAGAGAAGAAATATCCCAAACATATCAGTCTTTGTCCTGCCCTGGGGCAGTCCAGCACCGAAATGCGAGGCAATTCTCCTCTGAACAAGAGTACCAACAGAAACCCCAGACACGTGTTTCGGTCTGGTTGGACCTCATCAGTAGGGTGGATCTGTGCCTCTCTAAGAATAGTGAGCAAGGGGTCCACGTCTGGATTCCCCTAGTAACTTAGGGTGAGACCCAAAGTTACTTAAATATGCAGATTTAACAAGGGGGGTCCTGGGAGTCCCTCTGCCAGACATTAGTCCTGGTTACGAGAGACTTACCCAGAGTCTTTAGCTCACTATCTTTCACAGAGAAGAAATATCCCAAACATATCAGTCTTTGTCCTGCCCTGGGGCAGTCCAGCACCGAAATGCGAGGCAATTCTCCTCTGAACAAGAGTACCAACAGAAACCCCAGACACGTGTTTCGGTCTGGTTGGACCTCATCAGTAGGGTGGATCTGTGCTTCTCTAAGAATAGTGAGCAAGGGGTCCACGTCTGGATTCCCCTAGTAACTTAGGGTGAGACCAAAGTTACTTAAATATGCAGATTTAACAAGGGGGGTCCTGGGAGTCCCTCTGCCAGACATTAGTCCTGGTTACGAGAGACTTACCCAGACCCCCCTTATTAATTTGCATATTTAAGTAACTTTGGTTCTCACCCTAAGTTACTAGGGGAATCCAGACGTGGACCCCTTGCTCACTATTCTTAGAGAGGCACAGATCCACCCTACTGATGAGGTCCAACCAGACCGAAACACGTGTCTGGGGTTTCTGTTGGTACTCTTGTTCAGAGGAGAATTGCCTAGCATTTCGGTGCTGGACTGCCCCAGGGCAGGACAAAGACTGATATGTTAGGGATATTTCTTCTCTGTGAAAGATAGTGAGCTAAAGACTCTGGGTAAGTCTCTCATAACCAGGACTAATGTCTGGCAGAGGGACTCCCAGGACCCCCTTTATTAATTTGCATATTTAAGTAACTTTGGTTCTCACCCTTCGTTGCTGTATGTTTTACATCACTAACAGGCCACTAACCATGACCTCCTTACTCCCTTACATCAACCTATGTAAAGCATCCTTTAGATCCCCAAAGAAACAAGCATTTCCAATGAAGTACAACGAAACGCCATCTCCAGTAAAGTAGTGCACATTAAGGGAATCAATGTTCTCACTGGAGAAAGCAGACATATCAGCACTTCCCAAAACCTCATCCATGCCGCTGTTAACAAGGCACCTTGCAACCTTTGGCTGGGGATTGAAGACATTGGGATCGTTCCATTGTGCTCTTGGTATTATTTGAGAAGAAATACCTTTGCATTAGGGAAAAGCACCATTAGGTCTTCCACGAATAACTTCAGTACATGAACCAAACTTGGGGCACTGATGTAGCCCACATGCTCTCCTCCACAGTGTACCACCAAAACATCAGTACTAGCAAAAGTAGCCATGTTTCTACAATTAGCAAACAGTGCCTTCAAATTGCGGCCAGGCACACTGCACCATAAAGCCTCCACGACTGGAAAACCAAGATCTGCATAAAAACCTCATGCAAATGAATCTCCCACTATCGATACAGTAACTCCAGCCATCTTTAATGCACAACCAACACAGCAATGAAACAAAGTATAACCATCCCTTCCTATTAAGCACACCCTGAACACCTGATTGGATAATCCCCATAGTACAATCCTATTTCCATGCCAATAATGATAACAAGCCCCAGATGCAGAACGTGCTCTCTGCAGACTACTGCAGTGTCCGCGGATCTCATAAAACAGGGGCAGCCCTTCTTCCCTTTCCACTTATACTTTACAACACTATCTCATTGGCTACTGGTAAGCAGTCACACAATCATCCACCAATCACATCAAGACCTCTACATCTAACTCTATCATCTCTGTTAAACACTCCAGATTTACTTTAAACACTCAGAGTACAGGTCTCCGTACTGTAAAACTATCCAAGATGTTTGCTTCCAGATTCATACACATCTCCATCCATCAACACAAACTACAGGTATGAATATTTTTGTACAGTACATTTGCAACTCTATTATAAATGCATGTGAAGAGGGTACCTGCCACTTACCGTGCATAATCTACTCAAAAAGCATACTGTCATTTGTCCCTTGACCTATCATCAAGTGGCACTTACAATGCTACGTGCTTTAAACATTTTCATTAACCCATATCACCCATTGCAATGTGCAACTGTTATTCTATTATTTCCTTCTGTCATTTTTACAACCACTTCCCCCACTAACACTCTTCCTATAAAATTCCTAAAATGCACACAGAAATGGGAAAACTGAATGTATTTTACCAAACCATAGCAAGTACATAGATTGCATGCATCTCAACAGGGTGCCTGCCACTTACCTTGCACAGTCCACAGAATGCACCATTACTTAAAAAGCCAAAAAATGTATGTGCACATTGAGAACAGTACATTTACAAATGTGGATAAATAAATCAAACAACAAAAATGATCGCTCGACTCAAGTATCAATCATCCATCTACAGACAACTTAATGGAATTCCACGCACAAAAATATACTCCTTTCCAATCTGTACATCTTTCCGTACCTTTGCCTCACCCTACTACAATTTGCACTAATCCATTCCAAACTGAATAGTCCTACAGCAACACACACACTTGCTAAAGTGAACCTCATATGGCACACTTATAAACAATCCATGACCCCCTTACAAAACATGCTGATGCTCCCAAGTCCCCCTTCATATAAAAACCTATCCAATTGCACACACACACTAACTCTTTCTGCCAAGACATCCTCCTACAATTTTAAATAATGTATTCTCCAAATGCAATCAATATGCCATTAACAAACATGTGTTCTTACTTCCTTCTTTCGCAGTTGCAGTGAACACCTCTCTCCTGAAAGCCAGTGGTGTCTCAAGCGGAAAATAGAACCTTGAAGAAATCTACTCTCATCATCCAACAAAGTAAGTGCAATACTATCGTAGGGTACTACCTCTTACTCAGACAGTGCAGTATTCTTGTATTGTAGATACACAATTCCATAAACCCAACAGTATTTGCTTCATTCTTATTCATTGCACCTCAGCAGGTGCCCACTTCCTATTGTCACCTGACCACCATTATAGTAACACACAGATACCAATACAGCCTTCCCAACCTAATGTAAACGCCCATTACACAATCACACACCTCTATGTGTATGCCTACCCTCATATTTAAACACTCATGCATAGTGTACACATATAGATTGCACAACCTACACCCCCACACTCTCCTTTTTTCTCCAACAGATACTGGAGAATGCCTACCAAAAATCAACTATGTAGAAAACAACACAGAAATAGAGCAGATCAACCTAAAAGCATACAAAATAGCCATCCGTCTCTTTCAGAATTTGTACAGAAAGTTCAAACAAAACAGCTAATACAGTCACTAACAAAGATGGAAGCACCTAACAGGTAACACACTTTAACTCCTCTTTCAAAATGTAAAAATAAAATGAATTGTACTAAAAAGATTGCAACTACCACTACTGCAAACGGAGCACATGCAAATGGTAACATAGCCAAAAATAAGCATTTCAAAATGAAATATTTATAAAAAACCTTTCCAACACAGAGTCCTTCAGAACCTTATAAATTCAGGGGAAAAATCAGGCTCAACCCTTAAAACCTACCACAGAAAACTGATCATGGAAGCTCTTGTAGACAGGGCAATGCTCCTCAAAAGGACATTCTTTATATACATTTTAAACAGAATGAAACCACTAACCTAATTAATTAGTAAACTACAAACAGTACTTTGCAACAAATGCAACATCAGCATAGATACCTTTGGCAACATCTGTACAGGTGACTGGAGTCACACCACCACCACAGAGCCGTAATTCAATGAATAATCATACAAACAAGAGCAAACAAACCAAATTGCCATACATAGCAGTGGGTGAGGGTTTGAAAAGGTGACAATACAATAATGGAAGAAGAAACACTGCTTCAAAAATATCCTTAGAATCAACTCTCCATTCCACCCAACCAATACGCCCCATCTACAAATGGGCATGCACCTCAATGTGTAACGTATGCCAAATCTCTTTCAAATCGTTGCAGCAGTTCCTCAATCACAATGTGAAAGCCAACGACAAAGGACAAATGAAAATACTACAAACTATGGACTTCTGTCCAGTGCGCAAATACACAGGACTACAAGGACATTCGTTAGCCTGAATTTCTGGACCTGCTTGCAAAAGCACCTTCCACCATATAAAAATGTTAGCAACACACCATTCTACTGTAAGACATCTTGTTCACAAACTGCACTATGCAAAAAGTCCTGCTTTAGCACTGGAGTATTTAAATGACATTCTCCTTCATGGTACAGCCAAACAACTGCTCGAACAAATAGACCACATCCAAAGCAAATATTTTGGAACTGAAGAGCACTTACAAAATCCAGTAACTTCAGAAAACAGTAGAGACAACCTTGCAGATGTCAACTTTCTAGTACACACACACAAAAAAGAAATAGCCAAGTTTAAAAGCACATCTGCTGAAGTACAAACCAAGTATGAGTGTGCTGTTGCAGAACTTTTTATACAAAGAGCACGGAAACTATAGATATGTTGTGCAAAATAGAAGACAATGAGGAATCCCAATGGTTACAATTAGCTGTCTATCTTATAGCAGAAAACAAATATGAAATTACTAACCCCTCAATACTCTGAACATCCTGCACTGCAAAACTTACAATAACCAAATGCCTTCACGGGCTGTCGGTAATCATTTGGAAATATTCCCACCACCAACAGCACTCCAACAGCGACCAAGGTAATTCATAGAATTTCGCAGAAAAGTGTCGCAAGCGGCTGGCGCAGAGTGTCCGCGTGCGATTGTCTGCGCCAGGCACGTGCGCTAAAACCGATTTCCGCGCACAGCGTATTCATGGATTTTAGGCTCCCAAACCAGCCGTGGCGCAGAGTATCGCAGCGACCCTGCAGCAGCGCCAGTAACGCCCCCAAGAACGCCCTCGCGCAAGGAAAAGCCATCAAAATCGCTAAATCATCGCAAAGGGCTGCGCTAACCCTGGACCAGTTTACAGGGCTGCCAAACAAGGAACGCAAAGCGGGTAACGTGCATATCAGGGGTAAGCGTGAAGTTATACACGCGATTAGCCAGGCTGCCAGGGTACGTGTATTTCAGGGGTGCGCGGGAAGTTCAACACGCGATAGTCCAGGGAACGTGTATTACAGGGGTACGCGGGAAGTTCAACACGCGATAGTCCAGGGAACGTGTATTACAGGGGTACGCGGGAAGTTCAACACGCGATTGTCCAGGGAACGTGTATTACAGGGGTACGCGGTAAGTTCAACACGCGATTGTCCAGGGAACGTGTATTACAGGGGTACGCGGGAAGTCTTACATGCGATTAGCCAGGGCACGTGTAATACAGGGGTACGCGTGAAGTTATACACGCGATTAGCCAGGGTACAAGTATTACAGGGGTACGTGGGAATTATCACACGCGATTTGGCTGGGTACGTGTATTACAGGGGTACACGGGAAGTTCTACACGCAAATCGGCTGGGTACGTGTATTACAGGGGTGCGCGGGAATGATCACACGCGATTTGGCTTGGTACGTGTATTACAGGGGTGCGTGGTAATGATCAGACGCGGTTTGGCTTGGTACGTGTATTACAGGGGTGCGTGGGAAGTACTACACGCGATTGGCCAGGGTACGTGTATTACAGGGGTACGTGGGAATTATCACACGCGATTTGGCTGGGTACGTGTATTACAGGGGTACACGGGAAGTTCTACACGCGATTCGGCTGGGTACGTGTATTACAGGGGTGCGCGGGAATTCTCACATGCGATTTGGCCAGGTACGTGTATTACAGGGGTGTGCGGGAATTATCACACGCAATTAGGCTGGGTGGGTCCTCACAGGTGTTCCCTGTACACCCTCCACGGCCCCAGCAGGCAGCCCACAAAACAGGGGACTACCCTGCACACCTGCTCATGTCCCCCTGCACCCCCAGCCCCCAGCAGTGCAGGGTCGCCCTCCACCAGGCCCCCACTCATGTCTCCCACCACCCCCACCCCCCAGCAGTGCAGAATCACCCTCCACCAGGCCCCCACTCATGTCTCCCACCACCCCCACCCCCCTGCCACCATGGGCAGCCCCCACCAGGCCCCCACTCATGTCTCCCACCACCCCCACCCCCCAGCAGTGCAGGGTCACCCTCCACCAAGCCCCCACTCATGTCTCCCACCACCCCCACCCCCCTGCCACCATGGGCAGCCCCCACCAGGCCCCCACTCATGTCTCCCACCACCCCCACCCCCCAGCAGTGCAGGGTCACCCTCCACCAGGCCCCCACTCATGTCTCCCACCACCCCCACCCCCCAGCAGTGCAGGGTCACCCTCCACCAGGCCCCCACTCATGTCTCCCACCACCCCCACCCCCCTGCCACCATGGGCAGCCCCCACCAGGCCCCCACTCATGTCTCCCACCACCCCCACCCCCCAGCAGTGCAGGGTCACCCTCCACCAGGCCCCCACTCATGTCTCCCACCACCCCCACCCCCCTGCCACCATGGGCAGCCCCCACCAGGCCCCCACTCATGTCTCCCACCACCCCCACCCCCCAGCAGTGCAGGGTCACCCTCCACCAGGCCCCCACTCATGTCTCCCACCACCCCCACCCCCCAGCAGTGCAGGGTCACCCTCCACCAGGCCCCCACTCATGTCTCCCACCACCCCCACCCCCCAGCAGTGCAGGGTCACCCTCCACCAGGCCCCCACTCATGTCTCCCACCACCCCCACCCCCCAGCAGTGCAGGGTCACCCTCCACCAGGCCCCCACTCGTCTCCCACCACCCCCACCCCCCAGCAGTGCAGGGTCACCCTCCACCAGGCCCCCACTCATGTCCCCCTGCACCCCCACCCCCCAGCAGTGCAGGGTCACCCTCCACCAGGCCCCCACTCATGTCTCCCACCACCCCCACCCCCCAGCAGTGCAGGGGCACCCTCCACCAGGCCCCCACTCATGTCTCCCACCACCCCCACCCCCCAGCAGTGCAGGGTCACCCTCCACCAGGCCCCCACTCATGTCTCCCACCACCCCCACCCCCCAGAAGTGCAGGGTCACCCTCCACCAGGCCCCCACTCATGTCTCCCACCACCCCCACCCCCCTGCCACCATGGGCAGCCCCCACCAGGCCCCCACTCATGTCTCCCACCACCCCCACCCCCCAGCAGTGCAGGGTCACCCTCCACCAGGCCCCCACTCATGTCTCCCACCACCCCCACCCCCCTGCCACCATGGGCAGCCCCCACCAGGCCCCCACTCATGTCTCCCACCACCCCCACCCCCCAGCAGTGCAGGGTCACCCTCCACCAGGCCCCCACTCATGTCTCCCACCACCCCCACCCCCCAGCAGTGCAGGGTCACCCTCCACCAGGCCCCCACTCATGTCTCCCACCACCCCCACCCCCCTGCCACCATGGGCAGCCCCCACCAGGCCCCCACTCATGTCTACCACCACCCCCACCCCCCAGCAGTGCAGGGTCACCCTCCACCAGGCCCCCACTCATGTCTCCCACCACCCCCACCCCCCTGCCACCATGGGCAGCCCCCACCAGGCCCCCACTCATGTCTCCCACCACCCCCACCCCCCAGCAGTGCAGGGTCACCCTCCACCAGGCCCCCACTCATGTCTCCCACCACCCCCACCCCCCAGCAGTGCAGGGTCACCCTCCACCAGGCCCCCACTCATGTCTCCCACCACCCCCACCCCCCAGCAGTGCAGGGTCACCCTCCACCAGGCCCCCACTCGTCTCCCACCACCCCCACCCCCCAGCAGTGCAGGGTCACCCTCCACCAGGCCCCCACTCATGTCCCCCTGCACCCCCACCCCCCAGCAGTGCAGGGTCACCCTCCACCAGGCCCCCACTCATGTCTCCCACCACCCCCACCCCCCAGCAGTGCAGGGGCACCCTCCACCAGGCCCCCACTCATGTCTCCCACCACCCCACCCCCCAGCAGTGCAGGGTCACCCTCCACCAGGCCCCCACTCATGTCTCCCACCACCCCCACCCCCCAGCAGTGCAGGGTCACCCTCCACCAGGCCCCCACTCATGTCTCCCACCACCCCCACCCGCCAGCAGTGCAGGGTCACCCTCCACCAGGCCCCCACTCGTCTCCCACCACCCCCACCCCCCAGCAGTGCAGGGTCACCCTCCACCAGGCCCCCACTCATGTCCCCCTGCACCCCCACCCCCCAGCAGTGCAGGGTCACCCTCCACCAGGCCCCCACTCATGTCTCCCACCACCCCCACCCCCCAGCAGTGCAGGGGCACCCTCCACCAGGCCCCCACTCATGTCTCCCACCACCCCCACCCCCCAGCAGTGCAGGGTCACCCTCCACCAGGCCCCCACTCATGTCTCCCACCACCCCCACCCCCCAGCAGTGCAGGGTCACCCTCCACCAGGCCCCCACTCATGTCTCCCACCACCCCCACCCCCCAGCAGTGCAGGGTCACCCTCCACCAGGCCCCCACTCATGTCTCCCACCACCCCCACCCCCCAGCAGTGCAGGGTCACCCTCCACCAGGCCCCCACTCATGTCTCCCACCACCCCCACCCCCCTGCCACCATGGGCAGCCCCCACCAGGCCCCCACTCATGTCTCCCACCACCCCCACCCCCCAGCAGTGCAGGGTCACCCTCCACCAGGCCCCCACTCATGTCTCCCACCACCCCCAACCCCCTGCCACCATGGGCAGCCCCCACCAGGCCCCCACTCATGTCTCCCACCACCCCCACCCCCCAGCAGTGCAGGGTCACCCTCCACCAGGCCCCCACTCATGTCTCCCACCACCCCCACCCCCCTGCCACCATGGGCAGCCCCCACCAGGCCCCCACTCATGTCTCCCACCACCCCCACCCCCCAGCAGTGCAGGTCACCCTCCACCAGGCCCCCACTCATGTCTCCCACCACCCCCACCCCCCAGCAGTGCAGGGTCACCCTCCACCAGGCCCCCACTCATGTCTCCCACCACCCCCACCCCCCTGCCACCATGGGCAGCCCCCACCAGGCCCCCACTCATGTCTCCCACCACCCCCACCCCCCAGCAGTGCAGGGTCACCCTCCACCAGGCCCCCACTCATGTCTCCCACCACCCCCACCCCCCTGCCACCATGGTGTCGGGGGGGAATTCTGCCGGGGTCGGCCGGGCCGTCCGCGGACCTCCGGGCAGGGAGGCCCCAACTCCTCCCGTGTATATCTCGGATCGAGACAGAGTATGAGGCACACACAAGGAGCAAGGCAACTTCTGTCGTTTATTATGCAAACGGCAGGGATGGGTCAAGGAGCGCACGCGTTCGTCCTGACACACACACAATAGTGGGGCTCGCAGGCCCTTTTTACTACATTATGACGCGCTACTTGCGTCATTCCAAAAAGTTACCAAAAGAACCTATCGCCACTCTTGATTGGTTGCTCGAGTGGTGGGGTTAGTATAGTACGCCTATAGAGAATGATATTAGTGGTTAAGGTGTAGTCAGGTGGTATATCTGGGTTGTCCCTACAATTAGATACATAAGAATTGTTACATGAAGACCCCTGAGGATTGGCTAACGTTACTGACGTCTGAGATAAGAACCTCATGTTCTGATTGGTGCATCCGTGAGCTCCCCAGCCTGGGACCACCGTTGTTCCCAGCACACGGTGCACCTGTGGTTGCAACAGTGTTTCAGTATGGGTACGTGCAGGCAATGTGAGGATTTATTCATAGGTGGGAGACTGACCGTTCCCACTGTAGCAGGTGTCCATTGAGCCTTTCAAGTATGTCGGCCTGCGTCTCGTAGCGAGGTACCCAGACGCCTTTTCTCTCCTGGGTTTTGGCATCTCGTCAGGTTCGGCTTGGTCACGTGGGGAGGGACCGTGTTTGAGGCATAATTCTGCACAATTAATATTGTTTTTCCACTGTATGTCTGGTTTAATTTGCAGATATGATTTTAACATTGGTACGTGGAGTGCGAGGTTGCAACATCGTGCCTTTGAAGATTTGTTTCTTGACTGTGGGTTTGCAACATTACGACCTTGGCTAGTTGCTCCACTGGGTTCTTTCTGCAGGCTCAGCAACCTGACTTTTGCTTTGTTAATGTCCACGGGAACTCTTGCTTGGGGCCTACTTGGGCCTGGTGCACGAGTAATCCATTTAGTGCATGGATGCTTTAGGTTATAGTGGCATACAGTTTCATGGCCAGTATCGTGTTTCCATTATATCTCTCATGATGGTAACGGGTTTCAAGAGAAGCGTGAGCAAGCGTTATAAATGAGCTCATGGTGCGTCTTGCGTTTCTGCATTCTGAAAGCCTATGTAAAAATAATAAAGATGCACGTCCGTGAATAAGCCTGTCGCCTACGTCAGAGCACTGAGTATGTTCTTCGTGTAGATTGGTGTGGAAATGTTCAGCGTGTATAATAGTTCAGCGGTGCTTCCCGTTATCTAGGTCGTCATGGCATCTCTAACGATGTGTAGATTTCAGTCTAGTTGGTCCGTGCCGCAGGTGTCGGCATGGCCAGTGCGGGCTGTTGGGCAGGCAGATGGACACATCCGTATGTTTCTGTACCAGGGTATTTGGTCATCTGGTAAATGGGCAAACTCTTCTCGTGGCGGGTGTCTGGGCCGCGACCCTCTAGGCCAAGCGCGAGAGGTGAAGGACGGGAGTCTGGTTTTCCATTCTCCCACTTCAGTCCCCCCTCTGGTCGACTTGTCGACCACAAACATATCCTTCTCGTTATCTCCTCTTACTCTCCATATCTTGGTTATCCCTCCGAGATGTCCATAATGGTTTACGTGATCTTCAAATGACCAATACATGTATTCGCATGTTCCTCCAGGAGTACAGTACACCCATCTTCCTATGTAGCTCCTAGGGTTCCTTGGGTTCTCGATCTTCACTGATGGTGGGTCTAGATGATTGGCGATGATTTGGGTGCGCAACTTCTCCCTTTCGTGTATTATCACACCTGTGTGCTGGCCGTCATCCGCTGGCATCAAGGGGTGCATTCCCACCATTTCCAGCAACTCATCAGTTGAGCGCGCCTTCCGGGCTTTCCAAAATCTAATTATTATCAGTGCAGCTCCAGCCAAAATAGCACATCCCACTATTATTTTCAGTCCATCTGACAGCCAAGATGGCATCCATGACCATAATAGTGAAAACCAGCTTTTATCCTTGTTTACGCCGTTACTTTCGTCCATCATTTTGGAGTGCATCTGGGCCAATTGTGAAACTGCTTCTGTTAGTGTACCATTGTCGGCATCGTTGGCAGGTATGAACGTGCAGCATGATTGTCCTATCTTTGCACAAACTCCTCCTTCCATTGCTGTGAGAAGGTCCAATACATATCTGTTCTGTAGTGCTACCATCCTTACAGCTCGCAGCTCCTCTTTAATTGCGTTAAACCCATTTACTGTCGAATTTATGGTCATCATTAGTTCCCATCTGGTTATTTGCAGCCATTTTGCGTTTGCGTATGCCTGCAGTCCCGGATGTATTATTGAGGAGAAGAACATTGCTGCTCTGCTGAATAGTCTGTGTTCTGGCGGTATTGATGTTAGTTCCGTTTCCGACCTTCCCCACAGATAATTTCCTGTTAATGGCTCTCCTTGTCTTTTTCTCCTGTTTAGGACAGTATCATTGCTGTTGGTCCTGTTTTCTTGCTCCTTCTGGAGTGGTGCAGATCTCTTTCTTCTCCTGTCTCCTTCATCCATTTTCGGAAATTTCGCCACATCGACATGCTTCTTAGGTACCACTAGTGATGGTACATTGACGTGTACCATTGTGCACACACCACTCCACAGGGGAGGCAGTGTATGATATGCCTTTTCTCCGCAGGCCCAATAATGGTCCATTATTACTGCTGTTCCCGCTCCCCCCTCAGGTAACTCCATCACACTTGCACAATTGGTGTTATATCCCACGTCCACCTCTCCTTTATGCTGGTAACATACTTTGGGCGCAGTCAATGGTAATATAGTTATCGGGTCTTCATCTTCTTCTACCCACGTGAGCATTGGTACGTACTTGATCCATGTCGTCCAACATCGATGATTGTGTGTCTCGATGGTTGAGATAGTTTCTTTTGTTACCATGTTGCTGCCAACCACTCCTATCTCCCAGCTGGTACCCAGGAACACCTTTCCTGTTATCGTCAGTAATGGCCTCTCCCAGCATCCTTGTTTACCCGGAACTTCCGTGGCGTACCAATCACATGGTAGATACTGCAGTGTTACCTTCTTTGTTTCTCCTTTTTCAGGGCCACTTGTTATGTATCTGAATGCTTCAGCATGTAAACTGGTCTTGTGATAACTCAGATAGGTCTTGAGGAAGTTGTTTTCATATGGGTATGAGTCTCGTGTTTTCCATGTCATGTGCACTACTGTTCCTTGGAATCTTCCTTTCGTTTGGAACAGGGCCAAATATATTATGCACTGTGCTGTTTTTTCATCTATTTCTGTGGCAACAAATGTTCGTGAAGCGCTCATGGCGTATGGTATTAATGAGCAAACGTAACAGCTATCCTCAGTTGTCTGCTTACCAATGCGGGTCATGTGCTGGTACCATATGTTGTTTGTGACGTGTGCTGAATCTTGTACATAATTATCAATACCTTTATTGTCTGAGTATGTGCTGCGTTTAACTTTATTTCGCTTTTGTTCATTGTTACTGTTACCACCTGACGTAACACCTGTTGCAGCAGGGAGGTGGGGTACATTAGGTTTGGGTGCAGCAAAAAAACTCATAGCATAGCTGTACTGCCATACAGAGGCAGCCAAAACTCCGGTGATCATAAAAATCCCTATTATTTTTATTACATATGCTAACCTCACCGACATTTTTGCTCTTACCTTGCTGCAGTCCTGGCAGCGTATTCTTGCGACGTTAAAGTTGCCCGCCTAAAAATTCTCAAAAAGTGCTTGTTATTAAATGTTAGTTTTGTTTCATTAAGCTCTCCCTATCAAATAGTCATTCAGTGCCCAGGTGAAGAGTTGCTCCCACGCTACTCTAAGTGATCGGTCTCTCAAGACCGGCAAGTATGGGCGGAGGTGGGGCATGTAATTTTCTATGGCCAGGAGGAAGGCCGTGTAGTATACACGTACCCTTTTCTTTTTTAAGTATGTTGGCCTTTTTATTTCGTATACAAATTGGTGTGACAATTCTTCTGGGTAACTATCGTCTGGCAGCACCATCTACGCCTGCACACTGAATTTGTTAGATAACTTTTCTTAACAATACAATATTACGCAGCTCCTGTATGTGCGAGAGAAAAAGAGAACATTCACGTGTTTACATGTGTATTGGTGCAAGCGAAGTCCTTAGTTTTTATTACAATTGTATTTAGTAGTCAATGGGGGGGGGGTTTGCTCAGATGGCGGGAGCAGTTTTACTCTTTGAACGTGTGACCATGGGGTGGGCAGTGTGGGGATCGCCCCCTTCTTCGTCCGTTATTCTCTCCGAGGGAACAATTGGGTCGTTGTCTGTGGTTGTGTTTTCTTCCGCTGCCGGGGATGTTGTTGGCGTTTTTCCAATGGACCTGTCGTTGGCGCTGGGGCGGGTCTGCAGTTTGTAGATTTTTACATCATGCAGGTGGTTCCACGCACGCTTATCCTTTAGTTTTACTGCTCTTGTTGATACGTCCTCTACTAAATGGGGGCCAGTGAACCTCTGCTGGTTCCACCTTCTATTAAAATTTCGAAGTAGTACGTGGTCACCTTTGGCAAGTTGGCACAAGTTCTCCTTTTCCAATTCTTTATTTTCGTCTATTTTTTGGTTGCTGGTGGACCCGCCCCGTGTGCGCTCGAGCTGTTGAGACACAAACACAACGCTAGTAATCAAAGAAGACACATATTGATACATTTCATCACCTAACACATTCGCAGAACTTTCTTGGTCGGTGAATGCCCTTGACGTTGGTGTTAGGGGAAGGCGCATTTGGCGTCCAGTAACCACCTCGTGTGGGGTGAGGTGGTGGTCGGACCCTGGCCTGTTTCTAAGTTCGAACAGTGCTAACGGAAGGCAATACAACCAACTTTTCTTTGTTGTTTGCTGTATTTTAGCAATTGCCTCCTTCAATAGGCCATTCAGGCGTTCACATACACCATTGGCCTGTGGGTGGTACGCACATGCAAATTTGTGTTTAATGTTCAGTAGGGATGTGATATGCTGGAACATTTCATTTGCGAAATGGGGTCCGTTGTCTGATCTTAACACCTCGCACACTCCCCACCTGGGGAATACCTCCCTTACTATAAATTTGGCTGCTCTAAACGCATCAGGGTGTGAACAGGGCCCTGCTTCGATCCACCTAGAAAATGGGCATACTACTACTATCATGTATCTATTGCCTTGACAAATGTTGATCATATCAACATAGTCAATGTGGAGGTGCCGAAAAGGTCCTTCTGGTCGGGGTATGGTACCTCTTATCACCTTTAAAGTATGACCGGCCGTGAACTGTTGACATGTAAGGCAATTGCTGATAAAATTTGACACATGGGATGTTAACTCGGGACAGAACCAATCTTCTCTAATTCGTGCTGCTATTATTTCTTTGCCTGTATGGGCAGGGTGATGTAATTGGTTCAAGGCGGTATTTAACAATGCCAATGGTATTACAACTTTCCCAGTGCCACCCTGGCGCCATAGTGCGTCGGTTGGTGACATTGTGCATCCTCTTTTCACCCATACTTCTTTTTCGGCCATTGGTGCAGCCGCTTGTAACTCCATAATCTGGGTGGCTGGGAGATGGGTGTACCCTTCTTTTATTAACATCTCCCTCGCTATTCCCCTCCCTCTCCCTCTCTGTGAGTCTGTGGGGTTCCATATCTCACCAAAATATGCAGCATATTTTGCATGTGCGTCTGCTGCTGCATTTCCTTTTGATATATAGTCTTCTCCATTGGTGTGTGCTGTGCATTTTACTAGGGCTAGTTCTTGGGGATCGTTTATTACTTCAATTAGTTCAGCCAACAAGAGGGCATGTTGTACTGGAGTGCCGTCAGCTCTCCTAAACCCTCTTCTTCTCCACTTTGATAGCCCTGAGTGGACAGTGGATGTAACATATGCACTGTCGGAATATATAGTAACTTTTTTATTAAAACTTTCCTTTAGTGCCAATATGAGTGCAACCAGTTCCGCCGCTTGAGCAGAGTAATGCTGTGGTAATTGTACACACTTAATAGCCACACACACTGGCGCTTCCATCATTTGTACTACTGCTGCCCCAGTCCTCCTTATCCCGTCTCCTTGATCAATAGTTGATGACCCATCAATAAACAAAAGCTCACCTCCCTCTAGTGCGTTTTCTTCAACTTTCCTAGTACATGAGTACATCTCAGTTACTTGGGTGCAGTCGTGGGCGTAATCTCCCTCTTCAATTACTTCTGCTAGGAACCTTGCAGGGTTAACCGTGCTACATCTAACAATTGCCAGTTCAGCTTTGGACAAAATAATCTCATAACCTGTTGCCCTCTGTGTCGTCAGTGTGGACTTAGGTTTATTCAATATCGCAAATAGTGCATGTTCTACAAATAGTGTAGTTGGACACCCCATAGTTATTGATGATGCTTTTTCTACTGCAAATGCAGCTGCAGCAAGACCTTGTTCGCAAGAGAATTGTCCTAACATTATTGGATCTAAGTGACCGCTGTAAAATGCTACTGGTTTATAGCCCATGCTAGTCTTTTGGGCCAATACTGCTTTCATTACTGCTGAGTCGCAATGTGAGAATATAAAAAATCGTCGCTCATAGTCTGGGGATGCTAGTACTGGAGCAGTTGATATTGCTTCTTTTAATTCATCAAATGCCTCCTTCATTTCCATAGTCCATCCCAACTTTTTCTCCCCTTTATTTGCTTCCTTCAAACCCTCAAGCAGGGGTCCTATGTAAGAGCTGTAATCAAATACCCATGCTCTACAGTAGTTGCACAGTCCCAGAAATTGCTGCAGTTCTCTTACAGTCTGTGGCACGGGAGTGCCTGATATTGCCTGTGCTCTTTGTGGTGCAATCCTTCTTCCATATTGTGATATCAGTTGGCCAATGTAAAGTACCTGTTCCTGACAGTATTGTATCTTTTCCATGTCTACCTTGTACCCCTTTTCAGCCAATATCGTCAACATTTTTAATGAGTCCTCTCTACATTTATCTTCATTTGTACTGCAAATTATTATGTCATCCACATACTGTAACACTGTGCTTTCCAACTCAACGTTACCCAAATCCATCTGTATTACCCTATTGAAAATTGAAGGTGATTCACAATATCCCTGTGGTAATCTGGTATGTTTCCACTTCCTATTTCGGTAAGTGAAGCTTGTCAAGTCTTGTGAGTCTGGGTGTAATGGTATTGAGAAAAAAGCATTTTTAAGGTCAATCACTGTAAACCGTGATGCTTCTGCTGGAATGCCACACAAAATTGTGGCCGGGTTTGCTGTTACTGGATACTCTGCTTCTACTATGTTGTTCAACGGTCTGAGGTCCTGTATGAACCGCCAAGACCCTCCTTTAGCCTTGCGCACCGGGTACACAGCTGTGTTGCATGGGGATTCTGAGGGGACCAATATGCCATTGTTTATAAGGGCTGTTATGGTTTCGTATATGCCCTCATCTGCCTCTCTTGACAATGGGTATTGTTTCACTCTTGGTAGTATGGCACCCTTTTTTAATTTTATCCTTACACCCCCTATGCTTTTAATGCATCCTACATCATAAGGGCTAATAGTCCATAATGATTTTGGCACCTTTGACATATCTTCTTTAAAAAATGGGACTGGTGTGCCAGCGGGTGCCTCAAGTGCCATTGCAATTTTCTGTGCCACTTGTTTGTGAGCCACTGTTAGCCACATTTCTACACTCATCATGAACACCATTTCATTTTCCTCCTTTTCTTCTGAAAACAACTCTTCATCTGACACCTGGGTCAGCCTACATCCTTCTGCTAGTGCTATCACCGCCCTCCATGCTCTCCCTTCTTTATCTTGGGCGTGCACAGCAACATAATCAGCTGTTGCAATAATGCTCTCAATGTCCACTGCAATGACCTTCCCTTCCAGTTCATTAGCTGGTGTTTCTGGTCGGAATAGATAGGCTGCTGGTCTCCTCCATATTTTCCCTCCTATCCCTGGCATCCATGCAAATGCCATGTCTGTTCCGTACTGGAATAGCTCGCCGTCTACCGGCTCCGCCCTGATCGCTATCTGTCCACAGTATGCTTGCAAAATCTGTCGTGCTGCAAGCATGTTAATCCCTGGAGTAGAGCAAATTATGCCATCCTCTGTAAAGGAGATCGTCATATTTAATCTGTTCATTATGTCCCTCCCCAGTATGTTTACTGGTGAGGCACTATAATACAAAAGTGGTACTGACAGATCGTAATCTCCAATAGATAGCGGGACGTTATCAGTAAATGGAACCAACCCTTTAGCCCCAGAAAACCCTTGTGTGTTCATGGCTTCGCCTGACATCTTAAACTTACCTTCCCTTATGCAAGACCGGGTCGCCCCGGTGTCAACAAGGAATGATAATTTTTTGTCACCTATCGTTACCTCTATGCGTGGCTCCTCCGCACTATTAGGTGTTACTGACAGGATGGGACACACCAAGGCCGTCTGTGGGCTGTCCTATTGGGGGTACAATGACTGGCCATTCCCTGTGTAAGGGTTGTGCCCCAACACCGTCACCCCACCCAATTGCGTTCGTTCAGGTTGTGGTGGTGGTTGTATTAACGCTGCACCAGTTACTTGTGGCAGGTATTGTTTTATTTGTTGTTGTGGTAGGGAATAGTGTTGGTCACTCCCTTGTGGTGACATCTGCTGTGGTTGTATGCCCTGCTGTTCTTGTGATGTCCTATGTTGTGCTTGTTCGTTCCATGCTGGTGTTCCTGGCCTGACCCTGCATGTACGTGACATGTGTCCTAATAGTCCGCAGCTCCAACACACGGGTGGTTCCCTGTTTTGCCATGGGAAGTTCCCTGTGTTGTCCTGGTATACTGGTTGCCCTGTCTGGTAATTATTTCTGAGTCCCCCAGCCTGTTGTTGGGTATTATATCCGTATCCTCTTCCCCTCATAAACCCTCCTCTCCCTCTATTATAATTATAATACCCAGCTCCTTGCATTGGGTACCCTCCTCCCATGTTCTGTGCGTGTGATTGCAGAGGCAGCACTTGCTCTATTACCTCTTGTGGAGGCGCTATTTGAGCTGGATTTTGTGCAGCCACTACTTGCGTTGGGCTTTGGGCCATTGGTGTTGGCGCAGTTATTAGTGCCCCTTCCATGGTATATTTAGTAAGTTTTTTCTGTACTAATTTGGCCTCTTCTGTTTTCCTGTCCTCTTCCTTTTGTTTCATTTTTCCTTGCCATGTTCTACAGTGATGTACTATAGTCAGTTGTATTTCCGGCCATGGTTTTGCTTCCATCCCCACTACTTTCTTTAATTGTCTCTGAACTCCTTCTGGGAGCCCTTGTACTAGTATATGATAAAATATGGCTGGTGTTTTGTCCCATTGTTCTCTAGTTTCCATGCGCCACTTCTCTTGAATATCCTGGATATAATCAACAGGATCCTCGTTCTCACCCATCTTACGGGAAGTAATGGCTCCTATGTCTGATGTGTCTGGGTACTGCACTCTTAGTGCCTGCCATAGCGCATGTCTGCAGTTTGCAAATGGTGCCCCATCATGCGATGTGTTTGTTATTGTTACCCCATGGAATCCCGCTCTTTTCCAAATGTCATCCGCTCTATCCCCTAATATTGATATTAACAGGCCCTTAACATCTCCCACTGCTAGTTTCTGTCCTGCGGTGTGTTTTTCCATTTCATATATCCATTTACCCGCACCTCCACTTAATGATGGGAGCCTACATTTTATGTTTTCCTTATCCGTATGTTTCCAAGGTACATATTGTGGTCTAACCCCTCCTCTCTCCAGCAGTGGCATTACATTCTGTCTTGTGTCATCCTTTATGCTCCATGATGTTAACTCTTCACACCCCTCCTCTTCCCCCATTCCTTTTACTACTTCAAATCCTTCCTTACTACCTCTTCTCCTACCTCCCTCTTCTTCCTTTCCCCTTTTTTCATCCTTTCCTGTGTTCAATATTGGCACGTCTGTTTGCCTGTCTTGCCTGCGACTAGGGAGGTCCCTAAGCCGACATGCATAAGGTGTAACTTCGTCCATGAAGGGTGCGAGCTTTATTCTGTGCAGAGAGCGTGCAGTTGTTGAACATGTGGGGTGTGGCGTTAGAGAGCGTGATGGTGATGTGGGTGGCGTGTGTTGGTTGGTGAGCGTCGGTGGCGTGTGTTCGTTAGTTTGTGTTTCTCCCATTCTTTTCACTTCCTCCTTACTTCTCTCCAGCTCCTCCCATCTTCTACTCACCCATGGCGAATCTATGTTTGTTCTAGTGAGGTATAGCTTATCTAAGCTTTCCCTTTCACTCTTCCTTCCATCCTCACTACAAAAATCATTCATAAATTGCGCCCCCCACTCTGCCTTTTTTCCTTTTATTGTTACAGTTTTTAAGTCTATTAGGTCTCCCTCTTCCTTTCCGTTGTTACCACCTGTTCCCCTTAGTGCTGACGTTGTTGCTACCTCTCTATTTTTATATACTTCTCCCCATCTTTCACTCTCCCTCTTACTCTCTTCTCTCTCCCCTTCACTCCTCTCCTCCATCTCCCTACTATTTTCCTCTCTTTTCCTTTTTAATTCCTCCATTACTTCGTTGCTCATCTGTTCCAATATCCTTTCATCCTCTCTCCTCCTTTCCCATTTCACCCTTTCTCTTTCTACTATACTCTCTATTACCTTCCCCTCTTCATATTTTTTAGCTGTCTCTGATATTATCCTCCTCCTCCATATTTCCATTTCCTTTTCATTTTCTTCTTCTTCCTTCTTCTTCTCCCTCATCACTACTCTTGATACCCTTTCTGCTGCTGCTTTTACCCTTACAGCTTCCCTCTTTCTCTCCTCACTTTGCTCCCTTAATTTTTCCAATTCGTCCTTATCTTCTTTCCTTTTCCTCACTCTCTCTCTTTCCTCCCCCTCAAGTTGTTTTATCAGTTCATTCTGCTCATCCCTTAGTTTAGCTAATCTTTCCTCCAAAATCTCTTCCTTCTGCCGTAGCAGCTCCTCTCCCCTCATTTCACTCTCTCTTTCACTATCCTCGTTTGTTCTCTTTACCGCCTCCCTTTCCTCTCCAGTTAGTGATCCTCGTAATTTCAACAATATCTGTGCAGCTACCCACTCATCGTTTCCTATCTCTACAGTCTGCTCTTCTCTCCTCCCGTCCCCCATTGGTATCTTTCCATGAGCCACATATGGTGGAGGGCTGTATGCCGGGTTTGAGTATCCTTCAGCCGCCCTTAACTGTCCTTTTATTTCTCCTAATTCTCTTAAAGGGTACAACCCTCCCCCCTCTGTTTTCACTCCCGGTGTTAAGGGTATCTCATTGCTCGGTTCCTGTTTTATGTCAGCTAATTTATCAACCTTTCCTCCACCCAATTTTTCATTCCCCATATTCTTTGTTCCTTCACTCTCCTTTTCCCCATCCGTTCCTTCTTTCTTAATCTCCTTTTCTTCCGGTGTTTCCCCCATAGTGAACATTCCATTTGGTCCTGGTCTAGACCCCTGGAACATCCTCCATAAGTTAAACACCTCCACATGGTTTGCCAACTTCTTCCCCTTGTATGTATTGTGCAGATGGTTTAATAGTGAATGTTGGGCATATGGGTCAAAGCTACCATTAGGCGGCCATGGTGTCAACATTTTGTTGTCCGTCCCCTGGGTCCACTCTATGCTGTACTTAATTAACTTCTCCCTATGTGGTGGCAGTGTGGTGCATATATGTTGTAGTGGGGTAGTGAGGGTATTCCCCCACCCTCCCAACCCTCTCCCGTATGACATACTAGCGCACCCTTTCTTACCCTTCCCCTTGCTACCAGTTTGCAACATACAACCTTTTATTGCTTACCTTGCCCCGCAAGTGTGGGGACTTACGACAATCCTTTGACAATTTACGCAATGATAATAATCACAAAAAAAAATTATAAAACAAATATATTTATGATGTTATATTATATTCCTTCCCCTACGGCCCCCTGCGGCCGAAGCGCACGCAGCCCCCTGCAGCTGCGTACCCCTTACGACGATCTTACACAGTCGTCCTTTTTCCCCGTTCTCCTCCCACCTTTACACTTGCCGTGGCCGGCGTTCTCCGTGCGCAGCCACGCCCCCTTCCCCTTCTCCTCTTTGATCCACTCGTTTATCGTTTATCTCCGTGTCCGCTCCTTTATCATGTTTCTCTTCCCCACCAATGTCAAACCCAAAGCTTCTTGTGTTCACGATATCTTACTAAATCCCTACTGGTGACGTCACCTATTTCTTCGAACTACTGGTATATTCGTGTTATGTTCTTTAAATTCAAAATACACTTGCAATCTACCCCGCTAACCCTACAGCTGTCTTCCTGTCTCTCCTGGAACAAGGTAATCTCATCAATACTATAACCGGACTGCGCACGCTGCGTCGCCTCGCGTGTGATACGCCCCTCAACAGGAGGGCTTAACCAGCCAATTATCTTCCGTTTTGGGCAACTACGTAACTAGCCACCGCCCACAGGGAAACGTCATCTACCTATCGAGTTTCTTGCTCGAACAATAGGGAACCTCATCTACCTATCGAGTTTCTTGCTCGAACAATAGGGAACCTCATCTACTCATTGAATGATAAATGTCAAATCGTAGGAAACCACACACACCCACCCTCACACGTAGTCGCGATTTAGGCCAATCAGTGTCTTTCGAGCGGCTGCACGTGATGTTTTCGTGCCCCGCCCCCCTCTGTCGCGTAACGTTAGCTTCTTGTTACGAGCGTCTGCACGTGTTGTTTTCGTGCCCCGCCCCCCTCTTTCGCGTAACGTTAGCTTCTTGTTACGAGCGTCTGCACGTGTTGTTTTCGTGCCCCGCCCCCCTCTTTCGCGTAACGTTAGCCGCCTTCTCTCGCACTCAATTCACTACCATTCATTCCATTATCATCACTCAATTAAACCTTCACCCCACCTTTTTACAATACCTCCCTCCTCCCTTATTTACTTCCGCCCCCTCCCTCACAATTTCGCATTGCTTGTTGTGCGTGTCATGCTCACCAAGTTCCCTCGATGCAGGGCCGCTCGACTGCGTGCACCCCTCCAAGCGGCTCGCCACCTCCCCTCGTCTGGACCACGTCTGGACACTCGCCGACCGCGGGCGGGATACTTCTCAACCGGCTCCCGAGGGCCAATATCCGGATTGCGCTGTCCGGTCCTCTCGCAGCTCCGCGATGGTCCTGTAGTCCTCAGAAGGGGGCAACGGCAGAGGGGGCCGCGCCGCCGGGCCTCCCCGCAACGGGAGTGCCTGGAAAAATAAAAAATAAAAGTCGATCTTAAACAGATCTCAGCAGTGCCTCCAACTTGTCGGGGGGGAATTCTGCCGGGGTCGGCCGGGCCGTCCGCGGACCTCCGGGCAGGGAGGCCCCAACTCCTCCCGTGTATATCTCGGATCGAGACAGAGTATGAGGCACACACAAGGAGCAAGGCAACTTCTGTCGTTTATTATGCAAACGGCAGGGATGGGTCAAGGAGCGCACGCGTTCGTCCTGACACACACACAATAGTGGGGCTCGCAGGCCCTTTTTACTACATTATGACGCGCTACTTGCGTCATTCCAAAAAGTTACCAAAAGAACCTATCGCCACTCTTGATTGGTTGCTCGAGTGGTGGGGTTAGTATAGTACGCCTATAGAGAATGATATTAGTGGTTAAGGTGTAGTCAGGTGGTATATCTGGGTTGTCCCTACAATTAGATACATAAGAATTGTTACATGAAGACCCCTGAGGATTGGCTAACGTTACTGACGTCTGAGATAAGAACCTCATGTTCTGATTGGTGCATCCGTGAGCTCCCCAGCCTGGGACCACCGTTGTTCCCAGCACACGGTGCACCTGTGGTTGCAACAGTGTTTCAGTATGGGTACGTGCAGGCAATGTGAGGATTTATTCATAGGTGGGAGACTGACCGTTCCCACTGTAGCAGGTGTCCATTGAGCCTTTCAAGTATGTCGGCCTGCGTCTCGTAGCGAGGTACCCAGACGCCTTTTCTCTCCTGGGTTTTGGCATCTCGTCAGGTTCGGCTTGGTCACGTGGGGAGGGACCGTGTTTGAGGCATAATTCTGCACAATTAATATTGTTTTTCCACTGTATGTCTGGTTTAATTTGCAGATATGATTTTAACATTGGTACGTGGAGTGCGAGGTTGCAACATCGTGCCTTTGAAGATTTGTTTCTTGACTGTGGGTTTGCAACATTACGACCTTGGCTAGTTGCTCCACTGGGTTCTTTCTGCAGGCTCAGCAACCTGACTTTTGCTTTGTTAATGTCCACGGGAACTCTTGCTTGGGGCCTACTTGGGCCTGGTGCACGAGTAATCCATTTAGTGCATGGATGCTTTAGGTTATAGTGGCATACAGTTTCATGGCCAGTATCGTGTTTCCATTATATCTCTCATGATGGTAACGGGTTTCAAGAGAAGCGTGAGCAAGCGTTATAAATGAGCTCATGGTGCGTCTTGCGTTTCTGCATTCTGAAAGCCTATGTAAAAATAATAAAGATGCACGTCCGTGAATAAGCCTGTCGCCTACGTCAGAGCACTGAGTATGTTCTTCGTGTAGATTGGTGTGGAAATGTTCAGCGTGTATAATAGTTCAGCGGTGCTTCCCGTTATCTAGGTCGTCATGGCATCTCTAACGATGTGTAGATTTCAGTCTAGTTGGTCCGTGCCGCAGGTGTCGGCATGGCCAGTGCGGGCTGTTGGGCAGGCAGATGGACACATCCGTATGTTTCTGTACCAGGGTATTTGGTCATCTGGTAAATGGGCAAACTCTTCTCGTGGCGGGTGTCTGGGCCGCGACCCTCTAGGCCAAGCGCGAGAGGTGAAGGACGGGAGTCTGGTTTTCCATTCTCCCACTTCAATGGGCAGCCCCCACCAGGCCCCCACTCATGTCTCCCACCACCCCCACCCCCCAGCAGTGCAGGGTCACCCTCCACCAGGCCCCCACTCATGTCTCCCACCACCCCCACCCCCCAGCAGTGCAGGGTCACCCTCCACCAGGCCCCCACTCATGTCTCCCACCACCCCCACCCCCCTGCCACCATGGGCAGCCCCCACCAGGCCCCCACTCATGTCTCCCACCACCCCCACCCCCCAGCAGTGCAGGGTCACCCTCCACCAGGCCCCCACTCATGTCTCCCACCACCCCCACCCCCCTGCCACCATGGGCAGCCCCCACCAGGCCCCCACTCATGTCTCCCACCACCCCCACCCCCCAGCAGTGCAGGGTCACCCTCCACCAGGCCCCCACTCATGTCTCCCACCACCCCCACCCCCCAGCAGGGCAGGGTCACCCTCCACCAGGCCCCCACTCATGTCTCCCACCACCCCCACCCCCCAGCAGTGCAGGGTCACCCTCCACCAGGCCCCCACTCGTCTCCCACCACCCCCACCCCCCAGCAGTGCAGGGTCACCCTCCACCAGGCCCCCACTCATGTCCCCCTGCACCCCCACCCCCCAGCAGTGCAGGGTCACCCTCCACCAGGCCCCCACTCATGTCTCCCACCACCCCCACCCCCCAGCAGTGCAGGGGCACCCTCCACCAGGCCCCCACTCATGTCTCCCACCACCCCCACCCCCCAGCAGTGCAGGGTCACCCTCCACCAGGCCCCCACTCATGTCTCCCACCACCCCCACCCCCCAGCAGTGCAGGGTCACCCTCCACCAGGCCCCCACTCATGTCTCCCACCACCCCCACCCCCCAGCAGTGCAGGGTCACCCTCCACCAGGCCCCCACTCATGTCTCCCACCACCCCCACCCCCCTGCCACCATGTGCAGCCCCCACCAGGTCCTCACAATCCCCAATCATGTGCGTAATGGTCAGCCTCCACAGCCAAAAAGCCCTACCAAGTAACCCATTCACCCACATGGAAATGAAAACACATGTTACACCCCCAATGTTCATGAAGCAAATGAACCCATGTCCGTCACACACAGATTTTCAAATTGAATGGGAAAACACACAACATGACATGCATGAAACCAATGAGATGAAACCACACAGTGAACAATGGAAAATAAAATGTATTGGACAAAAATACGAATGGTAAAGAAAGAAAAATAACTACAATGTAAATGTGAAAAAATAAGCTGCATGTCCGCATAAAAACACAAAAGTAGAAAATCAAATCCCTAAAATTTTGTCCAAAGTGAAATGTAAAAACTCTCCATGCAACAAAGAACTATGTACAAAAATAACAAGGGTCCATCATCACAACTGAACTAAGGAAACCTCCTAAAAAACCTACCTAAATATCAACTATATACAAAAAGTGGAGCAGTGTCCGTCGACTCCAAATCATAAGAAAAAACAAAGGAAACCTAAAACTAAAGAACTATATACAAAGGCGGCGGGCAAGTCCAGCGGCTCACTCCGTGGTGTTCCGGGCCAGGGCATCATCGAACTCCTGTTCGATGTCCCGGAGGCGGTCCAGTTCCATGGCCCCGAGGGTCCGCAGGGACGACGCCGTGTCCTCCTCCAACCCCCTGCGGATTGCCTCGAGGCACTCGGCCCGCCTCAGGGCCCTCCGCATGGAGTTCTCCGCCCTGACCATTGTGAGCCGCGCCTCTTCCGCCCGCCGCCGCTCGGCACCTATGGCGTGGCCCAACCGCTGCCACACGGAAGACACTCTCTGTCCTGGGTCCTCCTGCCCTCCGGCCGATGCCTGCCCCTCCGATGTCGAAGGCCCCGAGCCTTCATGGCTCCCACCATGTTGCTGCTGCTGCTCTGCCTCTGCCCGTGCACTGCCTCCTGCTGCCTGCACATCCTCCGCCGGCTGGGCTGCAGTTGTTGATGTGGCCACCCCTGCTGGACGTCCGACTCCCGACTGTGGCAGGGATGCCTCCTCCACCAGCCTGACCGCACTGTCAGAGGCAGCTCCACAGGGCACCCAGGTGACTGATGGGTGGGAAGATGGCACAGAGGACGACTGGCGCGTAGGGGGTCCAGTTGAGGAGGGGGTCGGAACAAGCCCCATCAGACGGAGGAATCCGGTCTGGGTGACCTGTCCCAGCAGGCTGACGTGGTCAACGAGCCATTCGAGATGACGTGCAGTCTCTCCATGAAAAGACTGCAGGTCACCTCGCATGGCCCGTTGACGCAACGCCACACCAGCCAGGACAGGCTCAACCCGGACCTGGATAGCCACGTCCGCAGGCAGAGGAAGGCCAGTTGACGTCAGCTCATCCCCTGCCTGGAAACGGGTCTGGACGTAGGCATCCCTGCTGGTGCAAGATGATGCAGGGACAGGATCGGGGACAGGATTGCACACAGGCACCTCCGCGGCGGCCTGTGCTGCCTCCTGTCCCTGGTCCTGGACTGCACCACTAGCACCAGTGGGATCCCCACCTCCAGACCCCGTCTCTGGTGCTTGCACGGCCTCCTCCTCCACCAGACCCCCCACCAACCTGGATGACTCCGTGCCATCTTCCCCTGTTGGGCCCTGTGGGGTCCCAGCTGCCCCTTCTGCTGCCGAGGAGTCCAACTCCAACCTCCGCCTCTTGGACCTCCCCCCGGCAGCTGCGGCCTGGGACGAGGCACCGGACTCCTCACTCCCCGACGAGATGACAACACGGGAGGGGAGCCGGGCCTTGCGTCTCCGGCTGGCGGTCGGATCCCCGCCGCTGTGCTCCACAGCACCTTCTCCGCCCTCTTCATCAGTTGACGCTGCAGACAGGGAGAAACAAAACACAGGCATCAGGGCACTGTACAATGGACACATACACACATGACAGTTGCACATGAGTGGCATTGGCAAACCTCAGACATGTCATCACAATCCCCAACACACATGTCATTGCAACTCGCACACATGAGCCATACCACAGCCATATCGCAACTGCCACCACCATCCATACACATACAACAGCATGAGCAGCCAAAGGTGACCCAGACATCACATGCAACACAGGAAGTGCACCACACATGTACACACACCACCACACTTGCATGCATGTGTACACCTCTGCCAAGTGTCGCACTGTTCAGACGGGCATCCATGTCACATCTGCCAATCAGGCTTACACATACCGCAGTCACATGCATCCATGTTGCATCACTGTTGCACCCTTGTCAAATACACACACATGCACATGTACACAGTGTACATGCAGCCCAATACAACATACATGCGTGACATCACGGACATGTCTACTTACATACACATACATACAAACATGTGTGCACGCACAACTGCATTTGCCATGCAAGCCTACACACACAAGCACCATCCATGTCTCACACATTACAGCCCTCGCATGTGTCAGCCCCACGGCCATGTACACCCCCACCCATACTCGACCCCATACAAACAGATGTGCAACCTGCACAATACCGAATAATCACCACACGCACTGCTCACAATCAGGATGCATGTACACTCACCGCTCGACTCCAGACGGGTCTGCTTCTCCAGGACCTGGACGTGGAGCGCTGGGGATATGCGTTCCAGGACCCCCATCTCCCCCCCATCTGTTCTTCCGACAAGTGGCCCCGGCGCCCCTTGGCATCCGCTGCCTTCAAGAGGCGCCGGGCCTTGTTCAGGGTCCTGGACCTGAAGTCCTCCCAGCGCTTCCTGACATGTTGTAAGTCCCGGACTGCCACCCCCTCCGCGTTGATGGCAGTCACGATGTCAGTCCAGATCCGAGTCCGTCCTTCCTTGTCGGCGCGGGAACTTCCGAAGAGGGCATCATACTGCCCCAGGACTTGCTCCACCAGGACACCAACTTCGGTGGCACTGAAGCTGGTGCCCCTCTGCCTCTCTGGCCGGGGGTTGTCAGTGGTCACAGATGGTGTTTGCCCCGACATGACAACCCCAGAGGCAGGAGTGGGTGGGCAACTGGGTCCTGGGGCTGGGCTGTGGAGCGATGGAATTCCAGTCGGGAGTCTTCGGTACCAGCAGGGGTGGTCACAGCAACAGCACCCCTGGCTGATGTGCAGGCAGCAAATGGCAGTGCACGTGGGCAGCAGGCAGTCAGGCAGCAGCAGATGGCAGGTGGGAGCGTGCTCGGGGCTCTGGGGGGCAGTAGTTCGGCCTTCTGGGCAGGAGCGTGGTCTTCCGTGTGCTTACGCGTGGCCAGCTTGGTACGGAGTGATTTGGCACGTGAAAATCCTGCACGTCAGCGTGAAAATCGAGGAAAGGCCCTTAGCGCGTAAGCGCGTCAGCACGCATACGCGATTCTATTGGACCAAAGGCCCTCAGCGCGTAAGCGCGTCTGTGACGTGACCCGCACGGGTGTTTCCCACACAGCACGTGATGACAGAGCACACGTGGAAAGACTGCACGTCAGAGTCTCATCGCGTGTGATTGGTGGAAATGGCCCTACACGCAGAAGTGACAAAGCGTGTAATTGGTGGAAATGGCCCCACACGCAGAAGTGACAAAGCGTGTAATTGGAGGAAATGTCCCTACACGCAGAAGTGACAAAGCGTGTAATTGGTGGAAATGGCCCTAGCGCGTACACGCCGCGTAAGTGACGCTGGACGTGTGGGCCTGTATAAAAGGTACGCGTAGAACACCACTTCCTTGTACGTGCTTTTCGTGGAGAGCGAGTGGGTGAATTCTGTACTTCTTGTCGTTTCACACGCGATTTACTTCACGGCGTTTCAAGTTCGTATTCCCTGTTACCTCTGACAGCTTTTTCTCTTCTTTCGCTTTTACTGGTTTACCTGGGCCTGTTCCCTCAAACAGTGTTCCCTTCTACTGTTGTCCTGTCTCCTCAGACAGCGTACAAATCTTCTTTTGGCGGGGGTGTTGCCAACCAAACGTGCTCCTTTTACACGCTCGTTTACCAGGCAGACGGTGAGTCACGCACGTATCTAACATCTGTGCTTGCCCCGTGTGTAGCCTACCCCTTCAGAGGTCATTCTAGGCTGCGTGTGACACGCATACGTTCATTCTTGTGTTTCTGGGTGCCACAGCGTAGTGCAGGTTTTTCTTTCTGCACACGTGGTCTAGGAGGGGTTGCGTGCACGTCATCTCCCTTTTTTGGGCCTCCTGTGCGTTGCGTGACCCGTCATCTTTCCCCAGGGGTTACATTCAGCCTTGCTAGAGCACTAGGGTACAATTACCATCTGGTACCCAACCCCTTTGACCCCCAATTGCCCAGGACAATAGTCTACATCCACTCCCATACGCACATTAACATCAGTGCCATGGCTGGGAGGCGAGGATTCCGTAAGGGTGGCAAAGGTGGAAGAGCCACAAGTGGTGGCCGTGGTGGATCCGGTAGGGGACGTGGTCGTAACTTGCAGGGTGAGCCTGTCCCCCCATGTGTGGAGGACCAGTCACGGGCACCCATAATCCCCCCCCCTCCCCCCCTCCCATTGAGGCTGATGTGGCTGACACCATCCATGCTCAGCCCTTGTTGGACCAGCCCATTGTGGCACCAGACCTGGCTGACTCCATGGCTGACTTCCAGGTCAGCAGGGCTACGACACGTGCGCTGGTTCACGTTGATGCCATCATGCCACGTGGATCTGGGGCAGCAAGGTCATCTGCTGCACCAAGGAGGCAGGGCGGAGAGGCTGCAGGGGCAGCTGCGGCTCCATCCACCCCAGCCCTCACACACCCAGCCAGGACAGTGTCGGTCCTAGTCCATGCTGCTGACATTCCCCCTGACACCATCACACTAGAGCCAATGCCTGCACCAACTCCCATGCTGAGTGTGCAATCCCACACTCCTGATACAGAGTCCACCAGGGCTCCTGCCCCTAGTGTCCAGAGCGGCGCAGGACACTCAGGATCACCACCACCTTCCAAGCGGAAGAGGAAGAGTGCTCGTCCGGCACAGGCTGATGCCCCAGACACGGCTACACAGTCCGGCCCGTCCAGGAAGCCCAGCTTCACGGATGACGAACTGAATGCACTTGTCGAGTATGTGTCCGGACATGACAACGAGATGGTCATTGTTGCAGGATCCAAGACCACACCTGCACAACGCCAGGCACACTGGCAGACCGTTGCGGACATCGTAAGTGCCCTTGGAATCGTGAGGCGCACAGCCAATGATTGCTATAAGCGCTGGAATGACCTAAAGCGCAGGGCAAAGAGTAAGCTGGCCTCAAGTCATGCCGCAACTCTAGTGACTGGAGGTGGGTCTCCAGTAGTAGACATGGAACTCACTCCACATGAGTCAGTCGCTGGGACCTACGTCACGGAGGAACAGATCCAAGGCGTGGGAGATCTGGCTGATTACGAGGCATTGTCCGGTGAGTGCACATGCATGTGTGTGTCATACATGTGCATGGTGTGTGTGTGAGGGCTTCTGTTTGTGTGCCAGGTGAGAGTGTGTGCGCCTGAGTCGTATGGGTCAGCCATGTGCTTCATGCAATACTTCCTGCGCAGCTGCATTTGGCCATAGCAGTATCCCTTCTGCCAACAGTAGACATCTAGCCCAACTGCACGCCAGTTGCCCTTGAAGTGTCACCTTGCCACAACATATTTGCTTATTTTTCACTGTTCATTCAGTCAGTTTGTTTGCATTCCACCACTTTCACTAGGCATGTCGCTGTCCACTAGTCACATGTCTGACATGGGTATGGTAAAGTGGAGTGACTTTGTTACCTGGATATCATTTGTACACACATGTCCCTGTGCAATTGGACCATTTCAACTGGCAGCTCCAGGTGAAAAATCTGACCTGTTAGAATTAGAAAAGCAATTACATGCGGGAACTGGACTGAATGAATAGGTGCTGCCCTCCTCTCCATCTTCACTCAATAGCAATGGTACATGCCATCTGTGTGATGGCATGTGTGTTTCACCTGGCAATCACAGGCCAATGTGTGATGCCACTGCCAGGCAGCATGCAGAAAATGTGTTCATCTTCCATCTTGGTGTCATCAGTGTGTGCCATTTGCCTGCACTTCATACGCAGTGAGGGTGCATGCATGGGAGGGTTTCAGTCATGTGGGACATGTGTCAATCAAGTACTGCTTCTCTTGCTTCTCAGCCCTCATTGTGTGCCATGGTGCTGATGCCTGTTTCCATTTCTTTGTTTTCATGTCTTTGCAGGGGAAGACGCACCTGATACTGCTGGGGTTGTGGAGATGGTGCAGACCCAGGAGGGGTCCGAGGGCCGACCAACCACCAGTGAGGGACGTGGTGTGGTGGTGGGGGAGAACCCACAAGTGCTGCAGGTCGTGCTCTCAAGGGGTGTCTCTGGCTGCACCTCCCCCGAGCTGTACTCAGGTGTTGATTCGGATGAGACCTACGTGCCGTCGCAGGTGAGTGTTCCAGGGAGGGATTCTGTTCTGTCTCACCCACCTGCACCAGGGTCAGAACCCTCCATGGGGATGTCAGTGTTGGCAGCTACGCCTTCGGTGGTTACGGATGCAGGGTCACACTCCGCGACATCTGATCCTGTTCCTGGGCCAGCAGATCAGAGGGGGAATGCAGTCCTGCAGCCTCAGGCAGTGCCGGCACAGCAAGGCGCAGTTCGCCTTGCCCCAGACAGGTGTGGTGCCCGCCGACGTGGTGGCCGTACGCCACCCGGCAATACCGCATGGGAGCAATCCATTTACGGTATGGCAACCCAACAGGCTGCATCATCCGAGATGATGGCTCAGGCCATGGATAGGGTGGCCACTTCCATTGTCCCCCCAGAAAGGCTGATGGAGCGACTAGAGCAGGCAACCGACTCCATCTGCCAGTCACACAGGGAGGACATGTTGGGTTCCAACAGGGACAGGCGGGCGGCACTGGCGACTCTGCAGGAGGCCATCTCCATTGAGTCCCAGGGCCACAGGGAAGCCCTGAGGCAGGAGCTCCTTCACCTCAGGACGACTCTTGTTGAGCTTGAGGCTTCAACACACCAAAGGACAGAACAGCAGCTGGAGCGTCTCACCCGTACGCTCTCAGCTGAGATGCAGGCAACGAGGGCGGAGGTCCGGGCATCCCGTGAGTTGTTGCATGGGGACCTCCGCACACTCATCCTCCAGAACCAGACCTACCACACCTGCATGCTTGCAGCCATGGAGGAGCAGACTAGGGCCTTGCGTGGGCTGCCTCCCATAGTGCAACCACCTCCGGATGCAGCTGCACAGGGTGATAATAGCGACAGCAGTGATACTCCCACAATAGGGTAGCCGTGTGGGCCATGAGCCCATGGAGGTGTTTTATCTTCCCAGGATCCACGCAGGTGGGTTCTGGTGTGCATCCTGTCCTCGGACCTCCTGGGTGGCCTCCCCAACCCCCCCGGGCCCATCAATGGCCATTTTTGATTGTTTCTTATTTTTATTTTTATTTTGATTTCTTTTATTCCCAATTTTTTTGGGACGATCTGTTGGCTTCCGTGATTCCTGTGGGCATACGCTGCATTGTGGCTGGGCACATGCAGGCTTGTAATGTATTTGGTTCAGATGCTTGGGTTTGAGTCACACACACCCCTCCTGCTTCCCGTTTCCATGGGCTTGCAAAGGGTGTGCCCAAGTGACAGTGAATTACACAGTGACGTTGGACTCCCATGAGCTGTGTGGGCAGTCTGTAGTCAATACTGTGTATACATTCCTAGTGCATATTGCTGTTGTGTTGTACACTGCATGTTGCATTGATGTGTAACTCTTCTTCTGTGTCTACCTCCCAATTTGCAGGTCCCTTCCTCATGTCCACACAAGGACCTCTAGTCTGGAGATGGGGTCCATGTTGGCAGCAGTGCACCTACAACTCTACATGGCGCCAACACTGCACAGTTGGTAGTGGTGGGAGACATGAGTGGGGGCCTGGTCGAGGCTGCCCCTGCACTGCTGGGGTGTGGTGGGAGACATGAGTTGGACATGGGTGGGGGCCTGCTGGCAGGTGCCCCACAGTGCTGGGGGGTGGGGGTGGTGGGTGACATGAGTGGGGGCCTGGTGGAGGCTGCCCCTGCACTGCTGGGGTGTGGGGGTGGTGGGAGACATGAGTGGGGGCCTGGTGGAGGGTGCCCCTGGTGGCTGGGGTGTGGGGGTGGTGGGAGACATGAGTGGGGGCCTGGTGGAGGGTGCCCCTGGTGGCTGGGGGGTGGGGGTGGTGGGAGACATGAGTGGGGGCCTGGTTGACGGTGCCCCTGCACTGCTGGGGTGTGGGGGTGGTGGGAGACATGAGTGGGGGCCTGGTGGAGGGTGCCCCTGGTGGCTGGGGGGTGGGGGTGGTGGGAGACATGAGTGGGGGCCTGGTGGAGGGTGCCCCTGGTGGCTGGGGTGTGGGGGTGGTGGGAGACATGAGTGGGGGCCTGGTGGAGGCTGCCCCTGCACTGCTGGGGTGTGGGGGTGGTGGGAGACATGAGTGGGGGCCTGGTGGAGGGTGCCCCTGGTGGCTGGGGTGTGGGGGTGGTGGGAGACATGAGTGGGGGCCTGGTGGAGGGTGCCCCTGGTGGCTGGGGGGTGGGGGTGGTGGGAGACATGAGTGGGGGGCTGGTGGAGGGTGCCCCTGGTGGCTGGGGTGTGGGGGTGGTGGGAGACATGAGTGGGGGCCTGGTTGACGGTGCCCCTGCACTGCTGGGGTGTGGGGGTGGTGGGAGACATGAGTGGGGGCCTGGTGGAGGGTGCCCCTGGTGGCTGGGGTGTGGGGGTGGTGGGAGACATGAGTGGGGGCCTGGTGGAGGGTGCCCCTGGTGGCTGGGGGGTGGGGGTGGTGGGAGACATGAGTTGGACATGGGTGGGGGCCTGCTGGCAGGTGCCCCACAGTGCTGGGGGGTGGGGGTGCAAGGGGACATGAGTTGGTGTTCATTAGTTCAAGGAGACATGTGCCTTTGCTGGGGGGCATGCCCATGTTGGGTGGGCTGCCTGCGGGACATGACCAGGGATGCAGGGTAGTCCCTGTGGTGTGGGCTGCCTGCAGGGGCCGTGGAGGGTGTACAGGGTACACCTGGGAGGACCCACACTGTCAAATCACATGTGGAACTTCCCGCGCACCCCTGAAATACACGCGCCCAGGCTATTCGCGTGTGGAACTTCCCGCGCACCCCTGAAATACACGCGCACCCAGGCTATTCGCGTGTGGAACTCCACGCGCACCCCTGAAATACACGCGCCCAGGCTATTCGCGTGTGGAACTTCCCGCGCACCCCTGAAATACACACGCCCAGGCTATTCGCGTGTGGAACTTCCCGCGCACCCCTGAAATACACGCACCCAGGCTATTCGCGTGTGGAACTCCACGCGCACCCCTGAAATACACGCGCACCCAGGCTATTCGCGTGTGGAACTTCCCGCGCACCCCTGAAATACACGCGCCCAGGCTATTCGCGTGTGGAACTTCCCGCGCACCCCTGAAATACACGCGCCCAGGCTATTCGCGTGTGGAACTTCCCGCGCACCCCTGAAATACACGCGCCCAGGCTATTCGCGTGTGGAACTTCCCGCGCACCCCTGAAATACACGCGCCCAGGCTATTCGCGTGTGGAACTTCCCGCGCACCCCTGAAATACACGCGCCCAGGCTATTCGCGTGTGGAACTTCCCGCGCACCCCTGAAATACACGCGCCCAGGCTATTCGCGTGTGGAACTTCCCGCGCACCCCTGAAATACACGCGCCCAGGCTATTCGCGTGTGGAACTTCCCGCGCACCCCTGAAATACACGCGCCCAGGCTATTCGCGTGTGGAACTTCCCGCGCACCCCTGAAATACACGCGCCCAGGCTATTCGCGTGTGGAACTTCCCGCGCACCCCTGAAATACACGCGCCCAGGCTATTCGCGTGTGGAACTTCCCGCGCACCCCTGAAATACACGCTCCCAGGCTATTCGCGTGTGGAACTTCCCGCGCACCCCTGAAATACACGCGCCCAGGCTATTCGCGTGTGGAACTTCCCGCGCACCCCTGGAATACACGTAGCCCGCTCCCCCAGGCCCGATCGCGTGAGGAACTTCACGCGAACCCCTGTAATACACGTAGCCCGCTCCCCCAGGCCCGATCGCGTGAGGAACTTCACGCGAACCCCTGTAATACACGTAGCCCGCTCCCCCAGGCCCGATCGCGTGTGAAACTTCACGCGAACCCCTGAAATACACGTAGCACGCTCCCCCAGGCCCGATCGCGTGAGGGACTTCACGCGAACCCCTGTAATACACGTAGCCCGCTCCCCCAGACCCGATCGCGTGTGAAACTTCACGCGAACCCCTGAAATACACGTAGCACGCTCCCCCAGGCCCGATCGCGTGAGATACTTCACGCGAACCCCTGAAATACACGTAGCCCGCTCCCCCAGGCCCGATCGCGTGAATAACTTCACGCGAACCCCTGTGATGCACGTACCCTGCTGAAATCGCGTGTTAGACTTCCCGCGCACCCCGGTATACACGCACACGTATTTTTTGTCAGCGGGTGTCCGTGTTTGTGGGTACCCCTTTGCACGTCATTTTTCCTGGAGGGCCACAGTATGGGACATTCATCATGGCAGTATATAGGTGCTATTTGTTGGCGCACCTTTTGGCGCACATTTCTTACAGCCGCAGAGACGCTACCGCCTGCTTTCTTGTGGCGGTCGTGTTTGTGCCTGTGCGCTGGTTTGAGCGTGCGCTTTTTTCCCCTATTCTATTCCATGAATACGTGTTGTAGGCGAGCGTGTGGGCGTTCCGCGCACTTGTGCCCTGTACTTCCCCCGTGACGCCCACGTTTTGGCAAGTTGTTCCCCATTCCGAGTGTTACGCCCGTGTTCCGCCTACTTTTGTTGCGTGCGCCGCGCTATGTGCGAATTTCGCTGTGGCCTGTGCGATTTTCACTGTGACCTGGCGCACGCTGTTAGATGGCCTGTGCGCCAACGTGCGCCGCGCACTTTTTTATCGCACATACGCTGGTTTTCTCGCGCACGGCCTTCCATGAATCGACGTGCGCTGCTTTTCGTGCGATTTTCGCAATTGCACTGCGATTTTCGCTATTCCACTGCGATTCGCACGTTTTTGCCCACTTGCGCCGCGCTAATTATTCCATGAATCGGCCTGTTAATGTGTATGAGACCATTATAATCCAAACAGTACACCCATTTCAAGCAATAATACGACTACAACTAAAAACTGCAAAATTGCCTCTCACTGAATTACTGAAAGGCATTTGTGGCAAAGTAGTTTATTTGACATTACATCTCAAAGAAAATGTAGACACTCTAGGAGTGCAATGGCAAGTAGAACAATCTTTGATTATCCTGGTGAATGGTGTACCTACAAAAGACAAAGGACAAAAAAAATTGGCAGCAACTAGTGGACTTAAACAAAGTTAGAGAACCCTGCAATATCTTAAAGACAACAATGAATACTACAAATAAATAAACATTGAATAAAACCTGAGAGAAACAACCGAAATAATTCAGGACTCCTCAACAACTGGCCAATTTGAATGTCTAGATCCTACTGCACCCTCCAATATTTTAGACCACTATACAATTCACCCACTGCACTCCAAAGACATCATAGACGATGCACTGGAAACATATCAAATGCGGCAAGCCAAAGGATCGCTGATCAGTACATGGGAAAAAAGTATAGAAGCACAAGCCTTTCCTCTACTTTTTCCTACTGAAAAGGTGGAAGGTACGATGAAAGATGCAAAAAAATAACAGCATCAGAATACCGCTCTTTACAAATGCATATTCCCCCTCCTCTTTGAAAGTGAACTAGCAACTCTATGTTATGGAGTTGCACACACATTGAAAACAGGTTCCAATTTTCAAAATATGTCTGCTATGCAGCTACTTGAAAAGGTGCAGAAGAAAGACTGTGTTTTGCAGTCAAGTATTACAAATCTCTTGGCAAACATGCGTAGCACAAAAGAATACTGGTTCCGATGGCCCACATATGTATGGTGTATGCTACGCAACTTTGGCTCACCCACATAGTTTGTCACTTTAGGTTTTGCATGGGAGACTTGCACACTTTCCTACCATAGCAAACAAAAACAAAACAGGTATAGACATGAAAACACCAGGAGAACTCTTCTCTCTTGATCCTGTAAATGTATCAAGGTACTTCCACCATCACTGTTTTGCCATGCTGCACTTCATTTCTAATAAAACACTTCCTCCCTTCGGAGAAGCGGAACACTTCTTTTGGAGAAAAGAAGATCAAGCTAGAGGAGCACCATACATCCACATGCATTTGTAGATTAAACATGCTCCTAAATTTGGTCAGGACAGTGATGCAACTGTTTTGCAGTTCATTCATAAATATGTCACTTGCGAAATCCCTATAGAAAGTACACATAACGACCTACATGCCCAAATTTTGCAGTTTAAAAGACACAAAAAGACACCAAATGCTGCTTTGGTTTCCCTAGACCAGTTTCAGCAACACCACAAGTAAACAGCTTCATGTCTTTGGTTAGACACAGTGTGAAAGGCAAATCTCCTAAGAACACATACTACATATAAAGAACCGGAGCATCAAAGTACATCAATGATTACAATGCAATTTATTGCCCTCCTATGGAATGCAAATATAGATGTGCAGTACATTGCAGACAATTCCACTGCAGTTGCATGATATGTCACAGCCTACTTAATAAAATAAAGCAGAGAAAACAGAGCTGAAAGACCTCTAGGATGACATATTATCAGACAAAACACTGTCACAGAAATTGTACAGCTTTGGCATAAAAATGCTCTCCCATAGAGAATGTGGCTGCTACGAAGCCACAGACCATTTATCCGGCATCGCCTTATATGGGAAATCTGAAAACATAGTCTGGCTAAGCCTTGGTCCTGCTACATCCAGAATAAGAGTTCTCAAATTGTACGAAGACATAGAAACAATAGTCAAAAACAATCCCAACAGCCAGGACATTTTGAAAAACAACATATTGGACACATACTCCCCAAACAGGAGTACTGCTTTAGAAACCATGTGCCTGTACACCATAGTCCAAAATTTCTCATACAAAAATAACATTAAACCGGATGAGAAAAAAGGTAAAAACATAGTCGAAAGTTATGAGGGCAGCCTGGTGAAACTTACCAAACGTAGCCTGATTAATCATATGATGCTGTCATTAAAAACTCCTCCACTCAAAGAACTGTACTACATGGCCCTACTGCAACATTTTCAACCATGGAGAAAAGAAGATTTATTAGACACCCATGTCTCCTATGAAGATGATTTCAATGCAAGTGAAAGCACCATAACAAATATTAACTTTACGCAGTACAAAAACATCTTGGACAATGAACGCCAACAAGAAGAAGAACTTCAAGCACAACTAAATATAGACACACCTGAGAGAGCAATCACATCTGACAGGAAGCCAAGAATCACTTGGACTGCCACTCATAGCAAATGTGGCAGAATTAGCCATGACTGAAATAGAGAACACCATGGCCCTCATTACAAGTCAGGCGTTAAGGGTTTAACGCCGCCGTCAGCGCCGTTAACCCTTAACGCCTGATTCACACTTTACCGCCTGCTTTTTGCAGGTGTTAAAGTCCAAGGCGCTAAGCGACCTTGGTGCTAATTACGGCACTGTAATTTACGGTGCCGTAATTAGCGCCTGCCCCATCCCCATTATGCCCCATGGGGCAAAAATGGGAATCGGGAAGGGCAAATGGTGAATGTGGAATTACCGCCCCACTCACCTTGGAATGGGGCGGTAATTCCGCCATCCACCATGGCAGAATCTGGCATGGACCATGGTGCTAATAGCACCATGGTCCACCGCCTGACTTGTAATGAGGGCCCATGTGTCAGTATGCACAATCTGCAGAAGACTTTGCTCTACTGAAATCACAACTAAATAATGAGCAGTGTATCATTTTCCTAGAAGTAACTAAGGAAATTGAACATGGTATGCAGCACGAAATTAAAACGTGTACGTGTCAACACTATAAACCTGCAATGCTGTATGTGAGTGGTCAAGCTGGTTCATGCAAAACATTCTTAATAAAAATCATCAATAAATTACACCAACAATGAACAAACAACAAGCTTTTAGCTGTTTTAACCGCCCCCACATGTTTAGCTGCCTACGACATAGGTGGTGTCACTTTACACCAATTACTACTCCTTCCAGTAGAACAACAAAACAAATTAGACTACTATAGACTTTCAACAGAAGCTGCTATGGAGCAACGCTGAGTTCTGAAACAAATGAAAATGCTCCTAATAGATGAGGTGAGCACGGTCTCCAACCTAATGTTGGTTTTGATTCCCCTCAGATTGCAAGAGGTCCTCAAAACAGACTACGTAGAACTCTTTGGAGGAAAACATGTTATTTTTTTTGAGATTTCCTTCAATTAACACCAGTGAAAGGTGAACCTATTTTTAAAACCTTAGGACACAAACTATGCCGCAAAATTCTTGGAATCATAGAGAATGTAAATCTCTGGCAACCTTTCCAATACAGAGAACTAACTGAAAACATGTGTCAGCCTGCAAACCTCACCTATATCAATATTTTAAAAAGCATTCAGATTGGTGTACTGTCTAAGGAATCTCAGTCTAACCTAAATACCAGACACATCCATGAGGCATACGGGCATAACACATGTGCTATTGATGTCATGGAACAATTAATACACACAAATGTCAACTGTATGTCCTTAATGCCAACTCTAGCAAGCTATGCACAATTCAATGGAAAAATGCTGAAAAAAGAAATGCAACCACTAGTGCAAATTTACTCCACATACAAACTGGACGTATACGGTATGACAATACCTATGTGTCAAAAATCCATAGCACGACTAAATGCCTACGTAAACTCTCTAACACAGCTGGTTTGGATAAAATGTTTAAACTGTAGAGTAATGCTAAAGCGTAAGCTTTACATGGAGCAAGGTTTAGTTAATGGAGCACTTGGTACAGTAGTTGGCTTCCAGACATACCCATGTTACTACAGCATTCAGTTTGTCAACATCACTTTGATAAACTTTCAGAAGTTAAAAGGATAGGATGCTAAACAGCCCGATTACTTCTTCTCAAAGACATGTATGTACTCAGAGAACAGTTTTCTCTGTCTCTAGAATACACAGTCACTATTCATAAATCGCAAGGTCTAACCTTAGATCAAGCATTGATTGATATTGGCAGCACAGTCTTTAAAGAAGGCATGGGTTACGTAGCACTGTCACACCTACATATACTTGAAGGACTATTTATTGTCAATTTTGATGCAAGTAAAGTCAACGCTGACATTCCTTGCATCGTAGAGTACAATAGACTATGTGTACTCTACACGCCCCATCTCAAAATGTCCCTGTTCCTCAAAAACACAAACTTTGTAAAAGAAAATTAATGCAATCAGAATTTACACATGATCTCCCAACAGTACTACCAAAGAAATTGAAATCAGCTTATCCTCCATCAACTACCAAAACCACAGAATAATGTGCTGAAAAGGAAAATATATACCCAACTGCACAAACAAAAAGAACTACCTCTTCAAACACACCACATGGACTTCCATCAAATGACTCAGACACAGTACTATCTGGTCCATTCACATTTTCCAATACAACTGGTGTAAATTGCTATTCAAATGTAGCAATCAATGTTCTATTCCAATTGCCACTAATTGTTGAAAACATTAAATGGCTTGGACCAGTTGTGTTTACAAATGCTATTCCTTCACAGAAATGAAACAAACAATCCTTAGAACACTTACAGTTTCTCAAGAATAAGACAGGAATTGGGCAACTGTGCTGGAATGGTGGGATTCACTATAAATGCACAAGAAGATCCACAGGAATGTCTAATGTACTTACTACAAGTACTGGAAAGCAAAAACATACATACAAATGAAATCTTCCAGATTTCATACATGTGGAAACATATATGCACTCTCTGTAACCATGTGATACAGTAACAAGTCCCTAACAAGTGCTTTCTCTATCAATCTATACCTAACTGTGAATCCATTTGATTTCAGCAACTCGTAAAAAATGCAAACCATAGCATATTATGTACTAATAGCAATTCCGATAATCGTTCCACTTAACAGATACAATCACATAGCCAATATGTAATAGTAATGCTTTTAAGATACAATACAGATGGAACCAAACATAACTGCAAGCTTACTAGCTTCACACACAGACAAGTATCACTTGGTAAGAAACCCTTCACAACAGTAGCCATAATATACCACACAGACGCCACAACCAGTGCAGGTCACTATACTGTATACATTAAAAAGCAATGTGCATGGTTTGAATGCAATGATACTTCCATTTCTCTAAAGCAGAGATTACCAGCAAATCTTGCAAATGCCTACTTATTATTCTTGATACCAAAATGTACTCAATGATCTACAAAATTAGAATAACCTACTCCCGAACACCCACCAGTACATATATAATTGCACAAAAAAACTGTCCATTTACTCTGTGGAACTGGAACAATATAGCATACAGCAACTATCCAGCAAATGCATCGGTTTGCCTGCTATACAGTTTTTTCCCCAATGACCCAATGGGTACAGTCATAAAAACAATAAGTGTAGAAAAGACACACTAATAGTGTTTCCTACATGGTACTTAAAGAAAAAGTTCTGAGTATGAGGGTTTAAAACTGTCCTCAGTAACCTCTGAAACAACCAACTACTAGAATAAGGCAACAGCTGTAATACGCTAATTTTATTAAGTACACCCATAGTGCTGCAACGGCACTTAAAAATATTGAAATATGTAAATGTACCAACAAGAATGTACAAGCTTCTTAACATAGCCTGCAAAAATGAGAAACTGATAAAAGTTAGAATACGCCAACTAGTGTCTAACTGCAGCCATAATACTTCAATATTACTTGCAGCATTCAAACTGTCAAACTCAACCTTCACCACCCACAGTACTACAAACATACCCGCAACAACTTACAAACTATCAACAGTTAGAACACACCAACAGGTATATAACTCCCCCAAAATCTGCAATATCACAGTGCAATGCCACAATACTTTAAAACTTCAACAACAGCCAAACGCATAAAGAAACACTGCAAAAAAGAGGAAACAGGTAAACAGTTAGAATACGTCAACTGGTATCTAACTGCAACCATACTACAACAACTTTCAAAAGACAAATAATACACCATTTCAATTCCTCCTACTGCAACAGTGCACCTTAAACATTGCCGTAACTAGTGCACATGTCACTAAAACGGACTGTGCAACATAACAACAAATGTATGTAGACTTTTTTATCCTGCATGGATTTCTTTTCTCCCACAGACCCAATGATTATGTGAAGAGATACATGAACTGCACACATTGCAAAGTACACTTGTTTAAAGCATGGTACTTATGAAGCACTAATTATGAGGGTCCACAATGTATACAAATTTTCTGCAATGCAATGAACTACAAAATGACAAAGTGCGTACCCTAACATGTTATGTTTTCTTTTATCACAGAGAATGAAACCATGATTACTCCTACATTTCCACATATCATGCACAAAAACTGCATAGGCTCTCAACAATACAAACAGTAAGTATAAAATTATTGGTGTCATACTTCTCTATAATCTCCAAATTGTAATCTTCACACATATTTCTGCAATCCACATACCAGTATCACAATGTTGAATGCATAGGTACATTATACTGTGGTTCTTGTACCCATGGCCTACACTTTTGAGTGAATACCCTACAGTCTACGGCCTCCAGCCATGCACTCAATACTCTAGACCCTGGCCACAACAACCACAGCATAACACAGCCATGCATGCAAACATCTACCCTTTACCACAAAACACAAACATAACACAGCCACCTTATCCCTATCCTTTTCAGTTCACATAGTATTGCAGTACTTCCAGCCAATGGACAAACTCTTTGATGCATGGACTCTGCACCCAAGGCTCTAATAACTGCCTGCAACCAAGACATCATAATATAGTAAGCTACCGAATAATCTGCCCAGTGGCCACAACCCAAAAACGGAATGCATCCATATCTCGTACATAACTGTACTCTGTCTGTAAGATTTGCCTCCTCGCATGCTGGTGGCATCGTTTAGCCCATTACTTGATCTTTATTATTATGTATGCCATTTGAATGGAACAAGTAGGAGACAGAATGAACCAGACCAGATGGTGCAGGACTCGGGCAAGCGTATTTTAAAGTCTGCTCTACTCTTTAAAGTTTTAAACTTCTGCTTTACTTTTTTAATATCTAATGGAAACACTATTTGAAAACTATGTCCCATTTATAATCTTTTTAAATGTTTTAAAGTAGTTCGTTGAGCTTGGTGGAGGGGGGCCCCAAAAATGTCCACGCCAAGGGCCCCAAAAAGCTTAACATGGCCCTGCCACCCACATATGCTCAGCCGTCTGACACACAGAGTCTGTCACACACAGTATCTAAACATGCACTGTTGATTCGTAAGAAACTGTGTATAACAGTATTACATAGGGGGCGTAATTCTAAAATTGTTTTTTTTGCTCATCCGTCTATTCATTGCAAAGTATGTAAGGTAGGATCATCTCTCCATGAAGCTAATGTTAAGGTCTATGTAACTACACTAATACTGCAAAATACATGATAATATCCTAACAGTGTCCCACCTCAATGCCTTTTTTTCCCACATTCTTTCTGGAAATTGAAACCTAAACGTGTCTGCCTTTGAACAGTGCATATTGTAATTTGGTCTTCAACGCTACGCATCAATTGCTCGAAGGACATACATTGTGCGAAATAGAAAAAAAAGAAAAGATAACTTTAACTATGTTCAGAGCGGACATGTACCGCTGAGTTAGTCTGAAAATGTGTGATACATCGTACAGAGCGATTGCCCGTGGAAACAATCTAACCATGGAAATTCCAGAAATTATGTACATTGAAGTTTACATAACATTTTTATTGGGATTAGAAATGAGTAGGATAGAGTGCTGTATGCATAATTATTAATGGACAGTAGCCTAAACATTGTCTGTGTGCACTCTGCTCGGTTTTCGAACAGTAATCTTGCATGCTTCGTTAAAATGACATATCTCCGGGGTTCAAGCTGAATGATTGCTATGATGTTTTTCGTTTTCTCCATGTGGTTCTCCATCCCGTTCAGAGCTATACCTAATTCACAGCACTCAAATTGTACTTCACTCGTGGTCTCAAACAGTACACCTTATTTTCATTTGTGTGTTAAAGATTGGCTGTTTTGCGCTTATGATTAGGTTTAGAACAGTTATGAGTTATACACTAACTTATTATCTTAAAATAAAGAACGGCTACTAAAATGTATTGTTATTGTGTTTCGTTTGAGATACTTTCTACCGAACTGCCCCTGTCACAGCTTCCAAGTACCAACAGACGGATTCTGGAACCAACATTGGAGGAATACCATAAGCAGTGTTTTTTCGCTCAACGTTATCTGGGACAATCAAAATGGCCCTATATGTCCATTTGTGTTTCCGTCAATAAGGAGCAACATGTCAGCATTGATGATATAAGAAGCCTCAGAAACAATAACTTTCATCTTTCAAAATGCAAAAAAGACTTGTGTTCTCCCACACGGACCATCAAGGACCATCATTGAATTTTTTTCACGGAGCTTACAATTTCTTGTGAACATTATTTTAAAAATGAAAGCACTTGCAACATTGCACACTATTGTTGATGTATTATTGAAATATTCACTTATAAAATACTATTTATGCCAAGACAGAGAAGGTGCGCTCTGGGTGATCAGGTCTGTTTGAGCGGGTGTGGGTGATGACATGGCACGTTGGGCTACTCTGGGCACAAACGGAATGAAAAGAGCTGGAGCAGATCGTTGGGACAACTGATGTCAGCTTCGGAGGTGGGTGTTTTTATTTATTGCCGCGCCCTCACTTAAACTTAGGGCGATCGATCCAAGCATAAGATAAGCACAACATGGCCGTGCCCAACACGTTCTTTCGAATCTGTAAAAGTGAGGAAACCTAAGGTAAGATGCATAGGAAAATTGTCTACGATTAATCAACATATGGTTATAAAGACTTGCCCAAATGATCGGTACAATAAAAAATGTTAACGCACTATTCCTTTTACTCAAATAAGCCAGCCACTTGACACCCTATCCAATTTTGTAAAGATACTATTACAGTACTTCAACCAGTGCACACATTCTTGGACTCTTGGACATCGCCTCCAACCATACACCTAAAACTATAGTAGCTGGCACAATAACATCCCACTGCATACAATATAGTACAAGCAAGATTCTCAAAACAGTCCAACAAACCACCTGATACACACCCTATCCACTTCTGTACACATACTATTACACTACTTACAGGCAATACACAAACCCTTAAGTCTTCCAGCCATACACCCAACACATACTAACATAAAAGTAATAGCTTCTCACAATCACCATAGCATAATATAGCCATGCACCCAACAACCTAAACACTGCCATAAGCCACACACATAACCCAACCACCGGAGGCCCTGTCCACTTCTGTACACCTAGTATTCCAGTATGTAAAACCAGTCAGCACACCCGTCAAACCAATAACCCAGCCACTTAAGGCCCTGTACACTTTTCGAGACATACTACATCAAAAATGCATAAACACTAACCAATACAAACAATAAGTATGCAATTATTGGTGTCAAACTTCCTTCCAATCTGCACAGTGCACTCTGTTCACATATTTGTCGAATCCATATACCAGTATCACAATGTTTGCATGCATGGCTGTATTATGTTGCAGTGGTTGTGGCCAGGGCCTAGACTCTTGCCAGGGCCTAGACTCTCCGGCCATGCACCCAAGCATCTAGGCCCTGGCCACAACCACTGCAACATAATGCAGCCACGCATGCAAATATCTGCCCAGTTACCACAACCCTCAAACATAACACTGCCACCTGTGGCCCGACCCACTTCAGTTCACATACTATTATAGTACTGGCCTCTGCAGCCAAGACTCCATTAACCGCAACCAATACATTGTAATACAGTAAACTACCCAAGAATCTGCCCAGTGGTCACAGCCCAAACACATAAACCATCCACCTAAGGCCCTGTCAACTTCTGTAGACATAGTATTCCAACACTGAGTGGGCACACTCCTGGACTGTTGACTCCATCACCTCCAGGCATCCACACAACACTGTAGTAGCTGGTCACAATCACCACAACATAACACATCCATGCGCCCAATTATCTGTAAACTGGTCACAAACCACACACATAAGCCAACAACCTGAAACCCAGTCAACTTCTATAAACATAGCATTCTAATACGTACAACCAGCAACCATACCCTTAACTCCAATAAACCAGCCACCTAAGCCCCTGTACACTTTTTCTAGACATACTATAGACCCTCAAAAATACAAACAGTAAGTATACCATTATTGGTATATTACTTCTTTGCAATCTACACATTGCATTCTGTACACATATTTGTGCATTCCATACACCACTATCACAATGTTGACAACATGGCTATATTATGTTGTGGTTGTTGTGGCCAGGGCCTAGACTCTTGGCCAACAATCTCTGCACTGCCGACAACCCACACACATAAACCAGCCACCAGAGGCCCGATCCACATCCTTACACATACTATTGCAGTACTTGCAACCAATCGGCAGACTCTTGGGTCCAATAAGCCAGCTGCCTGAAGCCCTGTCCACTTCTGTACACATTCTGTCCACTTCTGTACACATACTATTGCAGTACTTGCAACCGGTGGGCAGACTCTTGGGTGCATGGCCATGGGCCATGCACCCAAGAGTCTAGGGGCTTACCACACACAATACAGCATAATACACCCTATACAAACATCCTCACATCATCTGAAATCCACTCCCCTTCCATAATTAAGCCAGCCTGCAGTCACCACATAAACTGCTCACCTCGGGACCTATCCTACCCTAATTAATTCTGCCTGCAGTCACTACAGAAGGTGCTCGCCTGAGGAGCTACCCGCGAACTGCCGTAGCATTCACGGACACCGCGCACACACCACTGTCTTCTTCCACCTAAACAGATACATCATATGAACCATTTCTCACTCCCCCACCCTTTTCAGTCACTCTTCCCACCACCAAATGCCTCAAAGCATGTTATTGAGCCCCTTTCGCTGCCGCACTATCCTCGTATACAACATGGCAGTCATTTCCGAAAATTATGACACACATCACATTTTCCTCCAGCCAATCAGCGGGTGCATCGCATGTCCGTGAACATCACGCCGCCCTAAATGGGACGCAGAGCAGAGCCAGATATCACTAATATTTTGGGACCTACATTTACCTGTTTTTAAAAAACTACTGGTTGGATGTTAACCACATTTACAAAAAAACACTTTCGGGACCAAGCTGCCACTCCTGATGCAAATTTGGTGAACATCCATCCAGCGGTTTGGGCTGCACGCATGCGCAAAGTTTTTCTCCACTCAGACTATGAAAAAAAAACATTTTTGGGACCCTCCTATAACTTTGCCTCCGCCTTGATGAAACCTCACCAAACTTGCCATATAAATTCAGAGCAGGCCATATAGTTGTTTTGCAAAGTTTGATAAGGCTTCGTCCAGGGGGAGTGAAGTTATAAGCCGCCCAAAAAGTGGTCTTCCTATGGGTTAGCAACTTAACCATAACTACACAGCCACTACCGAGTGCCATGTAATATGAATATATATGTATATTCACTACAAAAAAAAACTTTGTTGAGGGGACGTTATGGTTAAGTTGCCCTAACAAAAACCTTTACACTTCACTAAACTTTCCTCCTCCCCTTTATGCTTCAAATTAAAACCAAAAAAAACCCTAAAATAAGACAGTTATGGTAAAGTAAGCCCTCAACCCTGCCACCACCCCTGTGCACTGCTAACACTAACACCCAGACCATGAAAGATGTCACCTCATATGTCAATGCTGACATCAATGACGACATTAGTGATGTTATCAATGATATTTGTGATGTCATCTTTGATGTCCTGGGTGTTAGTCATAGCAATGCATGTAGATGGTGTGAGTTATGGTTGCTTATCTTACTATAATGGGGGAATGTGCAGTAGTGTTTGGTTGCACTGTGAAGTATAACATTCCTTTAGAGACATTGGGCCTCATTACGAGTCCGGCGGTAACCGCGGCGGTAAAACCGCCTGGTTACCGCCGGACTCGTATTACCATTCCGCCTCCGTGATTCCCGGAATTACCGGGGCATTACAACCCCGGTTTTCCGGGAATCACGGAGGCGGAATGGTGTAAATCCCCATTCCCATTGAGTCCTATGGGACTCAATGGGAATCGGGATCATGGAAACACCGGCAGCATCTCGTAATGCTGCCGGTGTTTCCTCGTCCGCCTGCATGCGGGAGGTGTTAAACCCGCCAGGTCAGACCTGGCAGGAACATCACCTCCCGCCTGCAGGGGTCGGGATCAGGCGGTCCGGAAACAACGGTGGCGGCGGGTTTACCGCCACCGTTATTTCCGGACCGCCAGGGTCGTAATGAGGCCCATTGTTTTAGTGAATGTGCATATATATGTATGGAAGGGGAGGAAAAGAAAGGGGCTAAACAAGTGATGTCATCATTGATGTCAGTATCGACATTTGAGATGACATCTTTCATGGTCTGGGTGTTAATGTTAGCAGTGCACAGGGGTGGTGGCAGGTTTGGGGGCTGGGGGCTTACTTTATCATAACTGTCGAATTTCAGGGGTTTTTCGGTTTTAATTTGAAGCATAAAGGGGAGGAGGAAAGTTTTTTTTAGTGAAGTGTACAGGTTTTTGTTAGGGCAACTTAACCATAACGTCCCCTCAACAAAGTTTTTTTTGTAGTGAATTTCACTGGGTTTCGGGAGGGCAACTGAACCATAGCGTCCCCTTAACAAAGTTTTTTTTTTTTAGGGAATTGAATGTGCATAGATATGTATGGCAGGGGAGGAAAAGAAAGGGGCTAAACAAGTGATGTCATCATTGATGTCAGTATCGACATTTGAGATGACATCTTTCATGGTCTGGGTGTTAATGTTAGCAGTGCACAGGGGTGGTGGCAGGGTTGGGGGCTGGGGGCTTACTTTATCATAACTGTCGAATTTCAGGGGTTTTTCGGTTTTAATTTGAAGCATAAAGGGGAGGAGGAAAGTTTTTTTTAGTGAAGTGTACAGGTTTTTGTTAGGGCAACTTAACCATAACGTCCCCTCAACAAAGTTTTTTTTGTAGTGAATTTCACTGGGTTTCGGGAGGGCAACTGAACCATAGCGTCCCCTTAACAAAGTTTTTTTTTTTTAGGGAATTGTATAGGTTTTTGGAAGGTGGAACTTAAGGATGAAATTGTGGCAATGAAGTCGTTGAGCAGAATATACACTGTAATCTTGTGATTTTGAGACATATGTAGTATAATCTACGTACTTGACATACATTTAACATAGAACATGCAGAACCCCCTCCCTATTGATATTGGAAAGGGACGGACTGAGCGCCTGTTTGCGGACGGGGTTGGACAGGATCAACATTACCCAAAGAGGTGTGGAGTAGCTGAAAATGTACTATTGTCTTACACAAAAAGTGTGCAATGTAGAAGAAGGACATAAAGATATTATAAGTAGTAATAAGTAAATATGGAAACCTGAAACTGGGAAAAGGAAACAACACATTTAATAACCATGTAGAATGAAGTGGATGGTACCATAAAAAAGAAAGGATGCCTCCAGCGTAATCACTTCACAGAAACTCGGCAGTCTGGAACGACAGTGGACGGACGCAGTAGGACGAAGGGAGATTACAGCAAAAGAGTGAGTGCAGGTCATTTTTTCATATGGGTGATGTTTTTTTGTGGTATGTGGTGCAGAAATAATAATTTATTTCTGTTGTTTTGACTCAGAAATGGCTAGTACTTTGGAGTGGCTGGAGGAATATTTCCCACATGAGGAAATGTCTGAAGACAGCGACAATAATGGTACACAGTGCTCTGCATATGCAAAATAGTGACCAGTATTTTAGAGGCATTCAACTTATGTTTTTTTCTTTTTAACAGACCAGGAAAGAAAAGAAGAAAGGGCAACAAACGAGACAGTTTGTGGAGGACTGTGTGAGAGGAAAAGTTTGTTATCATTGCCCCACATGCACCTACCCTGCTTCTCCATTACCTAGTGAACCATCCCCATTTGTGTGTAGATTTTATTTTTAAAAAGACGTAAAATGTTTGCGAAAAGCGCACCTGTTCGACCTATCCGCAAGGAATGGAATGTGGGTGCTGTGTAATGTCAAGTAAGATGGATGTGATGTGTGACTGCACCATCTGTTGAAATTGTGCGTACATAAACAGAAAGGGGTGATCAAATGATATACTACCTCGGCGTACTGCTTGGAAACGAGATAATACATGTTCGTAGAACACACCTGATGTGTGGAATGGGTGTAAATGAGGAAAATGGGAGTGTGTGAAGGACAGTATAGCGGTCTGTATTGGGCGCAGCCAAAATGTTGCTGTCCGTAGAACAGGCGTGGTGGCCGTGAAGGTCGTACGCAAACAAAATGGAGTTGTCCTAAGGACATAGGAACTGTCCGTACAGTGAACATAGCATGCGCGCACATGCGCAGGAGAAACGTAAGTATTGCGAACATCGCGCCTGTTCCTAACTGTCCGTCTCACTTGTGTCGCACTTTGAAGTAGTTTGAGGACCCAAACACTGTCCGTAGGACACTTGTGCACATGCGCACATTTGATTATTTGCATTTGCTGTCCAGAAGACTTTAATTACTGGGGCGGATGTGTTGAGGAGGTCATCATGTGACGGCACCTACGCTGAGCGTGGGGACTAATTTCTGTGGTTGGTGTGCTTCTGCAACAATACAAATAACCTTATAGACACAAGGCAAAGTATTGAAGACTGTCACACCCCTGCACCCCTACAAAAGGCCACACCCCGAGCACATCTTCATTGTCCTTCTAGCTATAGCAGATTGAGGTGTGTTGCCTTTACTCTGTAGTGACGAAAAGGAAACTAATCGGTATGGCTTCCATGGCTCCTGGTGGGTCATTAGCCTCTGCACCACCCCCAAACCCACCACCACCACCTCACCAAGGGCCTGCAGAGAAATATATGGGTGAGGCAGTACTCTGCAGGGGGGAGAGTTTTCGAAGTGCTTTTGAGGCTGCAGTCACCGAACACCAAAAGATCTGCTCCTTACCTAAATAAAGCTCACACTAAATCTTTCTCTGTCCAGTTGCTCTTTTTTATCCCTGTGGCTGGTGTCCCTTCCTTACCCTCCTTTCGCCTCTTCTTCTAGTGTATCATATGATGTTAAGCAATGAACGTAAAAACAACAAAAACTACAGAAAAGCATCTTTTCAGAGCCACCTTTCTCAGTATAATAATAGAACTATGAAGTGACGGCCATAGACCCTTGCAGAGTTCTGAAAAAGTTTGCAGACAGTTGTACAGGAAAAAAAGGAGGGTGCATGCGGAGCAAACTCAATAAAGTGCAAGCTTAGAGTAAGTGGCGGCTCTGAAAAGAGCCTTTTGGTGGTGTGTTGTGTGGGTCAAAAACAGTGGATTGGGGAAAACGGATTGTCAGATAGGTTAGTGTGATTGCAAAAGAGGTTGCAATGCATTTTGTACATTGCGAAGAAAAATCTGATTGCCAGCATATGTGAGGTGGACTCCAACTCTGAGGAAAATGAAAGTGCTGCGAATCAAAATGTTTTAATTGTGGAAAGAGGACATGCCAACATCTCTTAAAAATGCACACACAGCCTTATTCACATTGCTTCTCGCTTTCTCCATTTGTGGACCAAATGCAGAAGAATGCAGCCATATTTGTCTTTGGGCAGTACGGGAAAAAATTATTTGACAATTTGGAAACATGTCCATGACCTTCGCGAGTCCTTCCTTCATTGCAAATTGCTAAGAAATTCCAGATACATGGCCTAAACTGTTTCCTCCACAATGAATGATCAGTATATCTGGAGGACGCTCTGTCAGTAAAGTAACACAAAGAGGTACCAAGTCCAGCCATCTCATGCCACATACGCCATGCCAGTGCACTTCCGCATGTGGAAATCCGAGATTTGTAGATAAACTGCAGCTTTCTGCATGCACCTTCAACCAACGTATCCATGAGTCTCCCAAAATCCATATAATCTGTTTTCGAGCATGGAAAGCCATGGCTGTGTGGTCTCCTGTAAGGGAGAAGATGGTCTTATTAAAGTACGTCAGTCAGAACACTCCTACTGAACTTTATGGACCAATCCCTAGCGCCGCTCATTCTCATTTACATGCGACTCCACCCTTGAATCCCCGGTGGTGATATGTGCTGGCTGCTAACTGCCGCCATGTTCACGGACATGTAAAGGATCAGAGCGTGACGACGGTACAGTAAAGTACTATTCCCCTTTTTCCCCTTTAAGGTAGGCTCTGAAAAGATACCATCCAGACATCTGGTATTTTATGTATTTTTTTGTATTTTTTGTCCTTGGTTTACTCTTGCAAACATTACAGAACCTTCTCTAAAGCAAGCCTTACGTTCCAAAAGAACATCACATTTCCCAAAGAAGATAGTGCAACACCATCTCCTTCAAAGTATTGCGCATTGGTTGGAGCAATGTTTTTGTGGCTGCAAAAAAACATACCAACTCGTAGCATGAATGCACGCATGCTGCGATTGATGATACACCTCCCGATGCTTTGATCTGGACAGAAAACAGAAGTGTTGTTCAATTGTACTCTCGGGAGTAAAGCAGAAAAAAATACTTTAGTTGTTGGGAAGATGGTCATGAGTGCTTCAACCAACTGTGCCAAATCTGCCAACAAAGTACGTGAAGTCAGGTATCCCAAATGGCAAGCGCCGTAGTGCAAAATTACCACATGAGGAGTGGTCATTCTACGCATGTCTCCACAAACTTTCAGAATTGCTGCAGCATTGGCATCAGTGTCAACGCTCCATACCACCTCCACTCCTCGCACATCGGAATGGTGTGCCACATGCCTACTCTCGGCATAGTGTTGAAAGCCTTGCAAAAAAATGTCTCCAAGCATCAAAACCCTGACCCTCTCCACCTCTGCCATCTTCGGTGCGCGCACCGTCTTTCCACACAAAAGAATAATGTGAACATCTGATTGGCTGATGCCTACAATCGCCTTTCCATGCAGGATTTGCTGTAGAAACCCGTATGTGACACGCCCTACCAGCAGACAAGCGTTGCCTTCGTGCGGCACATAACTCTTACCCAGTGCTTCCACCCTTGCTACAGCGGTACCAAAGCGAGTTCCTCATTGGACACAACTAAGCGGTTGCACAATCATCCACCAATCACATAGAACATTGCTAATTTGAACTCTGTCATCAACATTGCGCATCAATCAAAATTGCTGTCGATGATTCTGAATGGAAGTCGCATACCATTGCAAAGCACCTACTTCACAAGGTACTGTGCAAGGATTGCAAATTTCTACGTACAGCTCCATACATGTCCACAGGCATCAGTATAGAGCACAGGTATGTATATTTTAATCTGAGAACATGTGGAAGCCTTATGATTTAAATTAGACAAAATAATGCCGCTAAATGTCCATAGGGAACACATGACAACCCTCCCCCTTTAAAGTGCAAGATTGCCGATTTGTCATTCACAAACCGCACGAATGCTTACTGTCTTCCGCATAACCTGTACATACATTGCAAGCATGCCTATTTAGGGCACACCTCAATTTTGTAGGTGAAAATGTCAGAGTTCTGTACTCTGTACGGCCTACAGTAATGCTACTTGCAATGTGATTCTATGAGAATAGTAAGTGCTCCCGATTGTAGTGCTGACTTTTCCTTCTGAGGGTCTCCCGATTTTACAACATTGTGCTTTTCATTAACAAGCAAAAAAAAATGTCCCCATCTAGTACTTTGTCCTATCGCTTACAAACCTCTCTCCTATGCATAGTACACTTTGTAAAGAACAAGCCATATCCTTAAAAGATTTAGTTATTTTGAAGGATTTACAAGTACCATATTGCACGTACTATGCCAAGACTTCACAGAATGAAGTTAAATGTGCACGGGCACTGGGTTTGAATATGAAAGTTCAATCCTCTGACTAAAGAAGCACAATTAATGTCTGCAGTATCATCACTGCTGCAAACACACAAAGTAATTGATTTTGTTTTTTTAATTCGCAGTGAAGACTACTCTCCTGAGAATCAACAGCATCTACACTGCAGACGACATATCCGAAGAAACCTGGTCATTGCACAAAAAAGTAAGTACAGTACAACCTTTATATTGTAACTGCTCATTAGAGAGGCTGCGTGGCTTATTTGTTTATTTTGGGCACCAACGCAAGCATTGATTTGTAAACATTCTACCTACATATATCCATTTATTGAACAAAGAATAACAGGCAGAATAGCTGACAAATCCCTGTGTGTTTGGTACTGAAATAACATACGTAATCCTTAGAAGGTTAGATTGTGAAAAGTTGCTGTAGCAAGTTTTTGGCATTTCAGTTATTAATAATGGTTCTCGTCACAAGTAGGCCACTTTGTACTCTCATCTGAAGCACATTGTAGTACTATACAAACAGTAAGGTAGCCTTACCAAATGATTGTTAGAGTTCACTGTACGTTGACACACCATGACAAAGAGCTTCCCCATCAGACTTATGCACACATGCACACTGCAAACATACATTGGACAACATGCCATAGAAAGGAATGCAGAATTAGAGCAAAGAAAAATAAAGGTGCCCAATGTAAGCATCCACCTGTTGTAGAGTGTGTAGAGAATCTTGGTACAAACCAGCTAATGCAGTTGGGTAACATAATAAAGGAATTCTCAACTACCGAAACTGTACCTCCTCCATCAAAAAGTGTCACAAAACACAGAAATGTCAATAAAATGGCTGCCAGTACAGCTAACATTGTTCCTAATAATCCTGATAGTGTAAGAAGAACCCATGGTAAAAATAGTATTTTAGCAAAAATGTTTCATCACAGAGCCCTTCAGAATCTACTAAGAATAGGACCAAAATCATCCTCACCCCTTAAAACCTACTGTAGAAAGTTAATCCTACAAGCTCTCGTGGACAGTGCAATCCTTCTCAAAAGGAAGTTGTTCATATTAGTGTTAAATAGGATGAAAGCACTAACAAAACTAAGTACCAATCTACAAAAGAAACTCAGCAATAAACGGAATGTGAACAAAAATAATTTCTTGCATGTTTGTGGTGGTGAATGGAGTCACACAACAACCACAGAGCCACATTTTAATGAAGAAGCATACAAACAAAATCAAACAAACACAATTGCCATCTATAGCAGTGGACGAGGGTATGAGAAAATCAATACTACCATCATGGAACAAGAAACACTGCTTACAAAACTATCTCCTGAAAACTCAGAATTACCTCTCAATTCAGTAGAACCACACCATCCAGTATACAAATGGCCGTGCAGATCAATGTGTGCCATTCCAAACAAAGCTTTCAAATATTTACGTCAGTTTCTCAATCAATATGTAAAAGGTAAAGACAAAAGTAAAATGAAAGTGCTGCAAAATATGGCTATTTGTGCAGTGCAAAAAGACACAGGACTAAAAGGACATTCATTAGCCTGCATTTCTGGGCCTATTTGCAAAAGTACCTTCCATGATATCAAAAGAATATCAGTACATCATTCCAATGTAAGAAATTTAGTGTATAAAATATACTGTGCAAAAAGTCCAGCTTCAGAATTAGGCAATTTAAATACCACTCTTCTGCATGGTACACCCAAATACTTACAAGAAGAAATGGACCGTATCCAGAAAAGGTATTTTGGAAATGAGAGCCACCTAGAAAATGCAACAGTTTTAGCACATAGCAACCTTCTACTACACACATACAGAAAAGAAATAGTAAAATTTAAAAGGTCATCGGCTGAAGTAGCAAACCATGTTTGTGTGTGTTGCCGCAGAACGTTTTACAAAAGGAACACAAACAATGTGGACATAGCATACAAAATAGAAAACAATGAAGACTCTAAATGGTTTCAATTAGCTTTGTACTATTTAGCTGAAAACAAATATGAAATAACTGAACGCCTAATATGTTGCGGTTACTGTACTGCAAAATTAGACAACAACCACACTCTTTCACGTGCTATTACAAATAATTTGGAATTGTTTCCATTACCAAAAATCCTGCAACAGCTCAATTTGTATGAGAGCATAATAATTCAAACAGTTCACCCATTTCAAGCCATTACACGCCTTCATCCAAAAACAGCAAAATTACCTTCCTCTGAATTGGTGAAAGGCATTCGTGGCAAAGTAGTTTACTTGGCATTAGATCTAACGGAAAATGTACACACTCTAGGAGTGGAACGTTCAATACAGCATTCTTTAATAGTCTTGGTAAATGGAGTACCAACAATTAGTGGACTTACACAAAGTTAGACAAGCATTGCAATATCTAAAAGATAATAATGAGTACTACAAGGAAATACATATTGATGAAAGCTTAAGGCAAACAACTGAAATAATTCAAGAGCTATCAGAAACTGGACAATTCGAACTTCTGGATCCAGCTACATTATCCACTCTTTTGGACCATTACACATTTCATCCATTGCATTCCAATGAAAGCATAGATGATGCACTAGAAACTTACCAAATGCGGCAACAAAAGGGTTACCAATGAGTATTTGGGAAAAAAGTATAGAAGCACATGTTTTTCCACTGCTATTTCTGACTGACAAAGGTGGGAGATACGATGATAGACCCACTCAGATTGGGGCATCAGAATACCGCTCATTACGAATGTATTCGCAAGATCCCAGATTTAGACAAAATGTGGAATACATATTCCACCTACTCTATGAAAGTGAATTAGCAACACTATGTTATGGAGCTGCACACATTCTTAAATCTGGAACGCACTTTCAAAATATGTCAGCTATGCAGTTAATACAAAAAGTATAAGAAAAAGATGAGGTTTTACAATCAAATATAACAAATTTGTTTGAAAACATGCGTGGTACAAAGGAATACTGGTTCAGACAGCACAGAGACGTGTGTTGCATGATCAGAAACCTTGGACCACCAACTTGGTTTTTTACGCTAAATTGTGCAGAATATGCATGGGAAGATTTACATGAGTTCCTACGCATAGCAAACAGCAACAACAAACAACATAGATATATTAACACCTGGAGAACTTTGCTCTCTAGATCTAGTTAATGTCTCAAGATATTTTCATCATCATTTCATTGCAATGCTACACTCTATTTGCAATAAAACTGTTTCTCCACTTCTTTTGGAGAAAAGAATATCAAGCGAGAGGAGCACCACATATTCAGATGCTGTTATGGATCAAAGGTGCACCGAAATTTGGGCACGACAGTGATACCACTGTTTTGCAGTTTATCCAAAAATATGTCACATGTGAAATCCCTTCACAACAGACACATAGTGAGCTGCATGGGCAGATTTTACAATTTCAAAGACACAAATGTGGAAAATATCGTCGCCGTAAATACAAAATCAAAGATAAATACTACACCAAATGCCGCTTTGGTTTCCCTAGACCAGTTACAGAAACAGGTGAAGTAAACAACTTCATGTCTTCAGTTCGACATAGTGTTAAAGGTAAAACACCTAAAAACACGTATTACATAAAAAGAAGGAAAGAATCAAAATATATCAATGATTACAATGCAATCATTGCCCTATTATGGAATGCAAACATAGATGTGTAGTACATTGCAGACAATTCAAGTGCTGTTGCACGATATGTTACAGCCTGCTTAACAAAAGCAGAAAAAACAGAGCTTCAAGACCTCTGGGATGACCTAGCAACAGACAAAACATTATCACAGAAGTTGTACAGCCTAGGCATAAAAATGCTCTCTCATGCAGAATGTGGGGCCTATGAAGCAGCAGATCGTTTAACCGGCACTGCTTTGTATGGAAAATCAGACAACCTAGTATGGCTCAGTCTTGGCCCTTCAAAATCTAGAAAAAGAGTGCTAAAATCATATGAGGACATAGAAACAATTGCCACAAATGATCCCAACAGCCAAGACATTCTAAAAAACTATCTACTGGACACATGCTATCCGAACAGGAGTACTACTCTGGAAAGCATGTGTCTATACCACATAGCTCAAAACTTTGCATACAAAAATAATGTAAAACCCGATGAAAGCAAACGTAGATATGAAATTGTCATTAAAAACTCCTCAACAGAAAGACCTATATTACATGTCTCTGTTACAACTTTTCAAACCATGGAGAAAAGAGGAAGACATACTAGATAATTATGACTGCTATGAAGATGCTTTCAAAGCAAATAAAATCACTATCACCGATGTGAACTTTACGCAGTACAAAGCAATGTTACACAATGAGCAACAACAGGAAAAAGAAATTCAGGCCCAACTAGATAAAGACTCTTCCGACAGTAGTCAACCTTCTGTAACAGGAAGTCAAGAACCATTAGGACAACCACTAATAGCAAATGAGGCTGAGGTTGCTATGGCAGGAGTAGAAAACACCATGTATCAGTATCAAGAAGATACAGAAGACTTAACTGTACAACAAGCAAAACTTAACAACGATTAGCCCACCATTTTTGAAGACGTAACAAAATAAATTGTACATGGTGTACAACACGAAAATAAAGAATGTACCTGCCAAAATTACAAACCTATACTACTGTACGTCAGTGGTGAAGCTGGATCAGGGAAAACATTCTTAATCAAAATGATCAGCAAGTTCCTTCAACAATTGACAAACAACAAACTGTCAGCTGTTGTAACAGCCCCCACAGGTTTAGCTGCCTACAACATAGGCGGTGTGACTTTACACCGATTACTACTGCTTCCAGTAGAGCATCAAAATAAATTAGACTACTACAAACTTTCTGCAGAAGCTGCAATGGAATTACGTAAAGTATTGAAACAAATGAAATTGCTAATAATAGATGAAGTGAGCATGGTCTCCAACCTAATGTTGGCTTTGATTCTTCTCAGATTGCAAAAAGTATTGAAAAGTAATAACGAAGAACTCTTTGCAGGGAAACACATTATCGTTTTCGGAGATCTTCTACAATTGACACCAGTGAAAGGTGAACCGATTTTTAAAACCTTGTTGGTAGCATAGGTAATGTTAACCTTTGGCAACATTTCCAATACAGAGAAATAACTGAGGACATGCAGCAATCTGCAGATCTCACTTATGCTAACATCTTAAAAAGTATTAGAGTTGGTGTATTATCGCAAGAAGCACAAGCTGTATTGAAAAAGCGGCATATATATGCACTTTATGGCCATAATGCATGTGCAACTGATGTTATGGAACAAATAGCGCACAAAAATGTCATGCCAACTCTTGCTAGCTGTTTCAAATTCAATGAAACAATGTTAAAGAAAGAAATGCAAGCAATAATAGAAATTAGCGCCACAGACAAACTAGACGTACATGGTATGACAGTACCCATATGTGAGCAAGCCACAACAAGACTAAATAGTTTAGAAAATTCAATCTCCAACACAGCTGGGTTGGAAAAAATATTGAAATTATCATTAAATTGTAGAGTAATGTTTAAATGTAACCTTGACATAGAGCAAGGGCCAGTTAATGGAGCACTGTGCACAGTTGTTGGCTTTCAATCATACCCACGCAATAGCAACATTCATTTTGTAAATATTCTCTTTGATAAAGTTTCAGACGTGAAAAGGATAGGATGCTCAATTGCTCAATTCCTTCTCTTCAAAGACATGTATGTACGTAGAGAGCAATTTTCTCTAACTCTTGCATATGCAGTAACCATTTATAAATCCCAAGGTCTTACCCTAGAGAAAGCATTGATAGATATAGGAAAGACAGTGTTTAAGGAAGGCATGAGCTTCATAGCATTATCACGCTTACGTACACTTGATGGTCTATTGCTAATAAACTTTGATTCAAGTAAAGGCAAAGCTGATATTCCTTGCATTCAAGAATACAATAGAGTGCGTTCACTGTACACCCCTCATCTGAAACAATACCCTCTTCCAGATAAAGTGAAACGTGGTAAAAGAAAAGTAAATGAAACAGAAATGCAACAGAATGCAACAGCAAATTACGCAAAGAAAAGAGAAGAAGAAGCTAAAGTTTCATCAATTGCCATAAACATAGAAGAACCTATTAGGGAATGTAAACCAGGCATGTCGGCAAAGAAGCAACAGACAAGCCGAAAAATGCACTAAGATACAGAAGTTGCTGGCCCATTCAAATTTACAAACGAAAGTAGGGTAAGTTGCTATGCAAATGTAGCAATGAATATCCTATTTCAATTGCCACCAATTGTTAACAATATTTACCCGCACAGCACAGACCAATTGCGTTTGCAAATGTTAGTGCTGCATAGAAATGCAACAAGCAATCCTGACAACACATACAGTGTTCATGGATTAAGGCAACAATTGGACGACTGTGCTGGGATGGTGAGATTCACTATGAACTCACAAGAAGATCCACAAGAATTTCTAATGTACATAGGGCCTCATTACGACCCTGGCGGAGTGGGTTTACGCCAGCGGTATTCGCGGCGGACCCGTCCGCCCTACTACGAGTTCCCGTAGCGCCATGGAGCGTTTTCCGCCTGGTTTTTCCGGGCGGAGAAATCCATGGCGCTACGGGACCTTGTTGTTAATTACGCCACCGTATTTTACGGTGGCGTAATTAACGCCTTCCCCACTCCCATTATGCCCTATGGGGCAAAAATGGGAATGGGGAAGGGTAAAATGGGGAATGGGGATTTACCGCCCCGCCAAGGTCGGAATGGGGCGGTAAATCCGCCAACCCCCATGGCGGTATCGGCAGCTTTCCGCCGTGCTCCATGGTGCATATTGCACCACGATTTCCGCCAGGGTCGTAATGAGGCCCATACTATTAATATTGGAAAACAAAAGCATACCTGTAAATGAAATCTTCCAAATTTCATACATGTGGAAACATACATGCACTCTCTGTAACAAAGTGATACAGGAAGAAATCCCAAATGAGCGATTTGTGTATGTTTCCATACCAAATAGTGAGAGCATTCCATTTTAGCAACTTGTACAAAATGCAAACCATGGCAGATTATGTAGTATTTGCAATTCAGACAATCGCTATACCTTACTGATACAATCACATAGTGCATACATAATACTTATGCTTCTATGTTATAATGCAGATGGCACCAAAAACAACTGCAAACTGACTGGATTCACGCACAGTCAAGTGTCACTTGGAAAGAAAACCTTTACAACAGTAGGAATAATCTACCATGCAGGAGCTACAACCAATGCAGGTCACAACACTGCATACATTAAAAAGAATTCTGGATGCTTTGATTGTAATGATAGCACCATTACTCTAAAGCAGAGGTTGCCAGCTAACCTAACAAATGCGTATTTAATGTTCTTGAAGCCAAAATGTACGAATTAATGTGTACTTCAAAAAGGTCAACTAAGTATGTGAAAGACTACAAACAGTTAGAATACGCCCACAGGTATCTAACTACCCAACAGGATGGAAGAATGACACAAATAAATGATTATCACAGATCGTTGGAAACAAATGCACAGGTAGAATAAGCCTATAGGTATCTAACTGTTGTTAAAAATCGGCAGGAAGGCAACAAAGAAAACATTAATGGGAAAGATAAAGGAAACAGGATATGACAATGACACAAATGAATGAGTATCACAAATCTGTAGGAACAAATGCACAGTTAGAATACGCCTACAGGTATCTAACTGTTGATAAAAATGGGCAGGAAGGCAACAAGCATAACATTGATCAGAAAGATGAAGAAAACACAGAAAGGAAAAAATGAAGTAGTTAGTACCATATGAAATTAAGGTTTTTTTTAATCCGACAAGGATTTTTTTCCCCAGACCCAAGGATTAGAAAATCAAACACATAAACTGAGCACAATGCACAGTACACTGGTTTGTAAACTAAATATGAGGGTAAACCAAAGTTAACTGTCTATTATGCAATGTAGTACATTTTTAAAAATGCAAACACTAACACACCTTTTTCTTTCATCACAGAAATGGAAAAAGTGATACTTCCGTCAAGTACGATAGCCAATTAAAAAAAAGTATGTGGAATCTGAACAAAGTAAGGAGTAAGTATATTGGCAGGCATTTTCTACACATGGGAATCTACGCGTCTAATCTATGGTACTAATATGCTGCAGTGCCTGTAGGCTGCCCTTCCTTCTTTGGTGAGGAACCTACCACCTACGCCTTACAACCAAGGTACAAGGAGTAGAGTTTCTATCCACAACCATCGCTGCATATGGAAACCATGGTCCTTGTAAATTAGCTGCTTATAAGTTTACTTTTCAGACCATCGTCTACAGCCATGAAGTTAAGACACTAGGGCATCAACACAACTAGCACATTCCACCACACCCATATTGACTTGTAACACCACTGCTTATAACTTCATTCTTGCATGCATGGGCTTTAGCCATGCACCCAAGAGTGCAGGGTCTCCCCACAACCGCCTCGGTTACATGTGGTAGTGGGGGTTATTCTATACGTGTGTTATCCTTCAGCACCTCTGCCCAGAGGCTTCCCTCCTAGGTGTTTGTCTGTACATCTTACATGGGATGGGTGTGCAGTGTCTTCCAAGTCTAGTAATTAACACTTTGTTCTTGGTTGCATGGCCTTTGGCCATGCACCCAAGACTGCACGCACTCCCCACAACTTGCCAATCAAAACGCAACACTACGGGTGTATGCATGGGTGGCACATGCGGCGGTGGTTGTGGCCAGGGCCTACAGTCTTGGAAGTAAGGCCTTCGGCAGACGGCCATGCATCCAAGACTCTACGCCCTGGCCACAACCACTGTAGCATGTGCAACCCATGGCGGCGTACTAATGAATATAATAATAGCCATTTGAAAAAATAATGCATTCACGCCATATTGTCAATTACAATGTTCCCTAACACCACACATGTCCTTGCAAATATAACAACTCCCCCGTGCACTGCACGGTAGAGTTCCTATCCACAACCATCGCTGCATATGGAAACCATGGTGCTTGTAAATTAGCTGCTTATAAATTTACTTTTCGGACCATCGTCTACAGCCTTGAAGTTAAGACACCAGGGCATCAACACAACTAGCACATTCCACCACACCCATATTGACTTGTAACTCCACTGCTATGACTTCATTCTTGCGTGCATGGGCTTTAGCCATGCACCCTGGAGTGCAGGGTCTCTCCACAACCGCCTCAGTGATGTGTGGTAGTGGGGGTTATTCTATAGGTGTGTTATCCTTCAGCACCTCTGCCCAGAGGCTTCCCTTCTAGCTGTATGTCTGTAGATCTTACATGGGATGGGTGTGCAGTGTCTTCCAAGTCTAGTACTTACCACTTTGTTGTTGGTTGCATGGCCTTCGGACATGCACCCAAGACTGCACGCACTCCCCACAACTTGCCAATCAAAACGCAACACTACGGGTGTATGCATGGGTGGCACATGCGGCGGTGGTTATAATCAGGGCCTACAGTCTTGGAAGTAAGGCCTTTGGCCTTCGGCCAACGGCCATGCACCCAAGACTCTATGCCCTGGCCGCAAGCACCGTAGCATGTGCCACCCATGGCGGTGTACTAATGAATATAATAATAGCCATTTGAAAAAATATTGCATTCACGGCATATTGTCAATTACAATGTTCCCTAACACCACACGTGTCCTTACAAATGTAACAACTCACCTGTGCACTCCACTGCACAAGCTGAAATACTGGCCTTATTGGACCCCTCATTTCCTGTGCATACAAGAAGGCCATAAAACATATGTCATTAAGTTGTAACGCTCACCTGGTATCCACGGGGACATCACTCAGCCTGTTCTGACCTCTTATGACCTCGAACCCTTCCCTGGAGGCTATTCGACTGGAGACTGGGCCTGAAACACAGGATTGATAGAGTTTAACTTCCTATTGTCTCTGTGTGCTTGAACCCCTTCTTCCCCGGTGTCCAACCCTTCCCTTTATCACCGTGCACTGTGTTAGCAGTGCACGGTGGCACAAGTTATGGTTGCTTATTTTACCATAACTGCCGAATTTCAGGGGTTTTTCGGTTTTACTTTGAACCATAATGTCCCTTTAACAAAGTTTTTTCACTGAATTTCATAGGTTTTTAGTAGTGCAACTTAACCATAACGTCCCTTTAACAACGTTCTTTTACTGAATTTCATAGGTTTTTAGTAGCACAACTTAACCATAATATCCCTGACTTTAAATACATGTAACATAGAACATACTGAACCCCTAGCTAGTGATTTCGATGTACGCAGACTACCGCCTTGTCCGCTGACCTATCAAAAATCTGAGCGTGGTGAATGTAAATTTAAAAAGTGTGCCCCATTTCCCCTTTGAGGTTGGCTCTGAAAAGAGCCATTTTTTTTTGTTTTTTTTGCAGATGCTTGACAGACACCTGTTATTTTGCATTTTTTTCTTCTTTTTTTCTTACTTTACTCCTAAAATCTTCACATAACCTTCTCCAAGCAACCCTTACATTCCAAAACAGCATAGCATTTCCCATGAAAGATAAGGAAATGCCATCTTCTTTAAAATAAACAGCATTACTGGAATCAATATTCTCATTATTACAGAAGAACATACCAGCTCTAAGCATGAAGGCACACATGCCTCGGTTGATGACACAACTAGCATTGTTTTGCTGAGGACAAAAAACTGAACTATTGCCCCATATTGCCCTAGGTAGTAATCCAGAAAAAAAACTTTGGCATTTGGAAGGATGTTCATTACTGCTTGAACCAAGTGTTCCAAATCTTCCAACAAAGTAGGGGCACTGACATAGCCCAGGGCACTTTCCGCGGGGCGAACAGGGAAGTCCGTCCGCAAAGCGAATGGAGATATCACTAATTTTTGTGCCTTACATTTTGGTCATTTTAAAAAAAACTACTGGACAGATTTACACCAAATTTGCAAAAGCACGCTTTCGGGACCAAGCCCCCACTCCTGCCGCAAATTTGGTGTAAATCCGTCCAGCGGTTTGGGCTGTAGGCGTGCGCAAAGTTTTTTCCCATTATGTCTATGAGAAAAAAACAAAAGTTTTGGTACCCCCCTATTACTTTGCCCCCCCTGGACCAAACCTCTCCACACTTTGCAAAACAATTCAGAGTGGGCCGTATACTTTTTTTGCAAAGTTTGGTGAGGATTCATCCAGAGGGAGCGAAGTTATAAGCCACCCAAAAAATGCTCTTCCTATGGAAACACCAACTTAACCATAACTACATGGACGCTACCGCATCCATGTAATATATATATATATATATACATATATATATATATATATATATATATACTATAAAAAGAGGACTAGGGGTCGTAAAGTGACCGTGCGCTATTTGTTACCGCTGTAGGTTGAAATGGAAGAAAAGTAGTACGAAATGGATCTGCAGCATCCACACACTTCCACTGGACCCCCTAGAAGGAACCAGGACATATGAATTGTAAGTTTTGGAATTGAAGGTGAATCAGATGCGCTGATCCTGGGTAATCAATTTGAACATAAATCAAAGGAGCTGATTTGACGAGAAAAGCTTCTGAGGCTTCAAGTCTTGAAAAGTGTGTGAGTCTTTATAGTAGAAAATAGAAAGTCTTGAGATTCAAACAAAATCTTTAACGTCAAATCAAAGTGAGTGAATCTTGGAAAACAGCCGACACGTGTTTCGACCTTCACGGTCGTTATTAATTCTGTATAATTAACATACATAAGTTGAAAAACGAAAATAAATATTATAACATGGTAAAAGAAACAAATTATGAAACCAAAAAAAGAACATTGTCACTTAGTATCAAGTGGGATGTTGTCAAAGAACAATATCATACCATGGTTCAGTAGTGTAGATGAATCAAGCAGGTTCATGTTGAGAAATAACCAGCCAGAAAGTGAAGTGAAAAAATTATATTAAATTAGTGGTCACAGAGATGTCTAAAGATGACCAACTGGGGGTAAATATATCATACATGTTTGATAAACCAGATTCCCTTATTAATCAGAAGGGAAAAATGATTGGGCCACCCATGTTGGGAAGAAACTGATAGTGGAAAAAATGTGAAAGTATGAGAAACAAAATAGGGAATTTAGTGAAATGTCATAGACATATAAAACATACCATGTAATGAGATACTGCTGATGCAGAACTGGATGAAGGGTAGTTGGCTACGGAAAGTAGAATCATCACCTAAAAAATTGAACAGAAAAGTGTTGCGATATGTTGGATTGTGCAGTATTGGTAAAGAAAGGAACAGGAGATAGCTACTTACCCTATGTGTTGAATCATAGAAGACTAAAGCTGAAGCTTCAATGCTAATGTTGTGGTCAGTCAAAGTGGTAAAAAAAAACAACACAAACATAGAACAGATAAATCTGTTGAAAGTTGGATCAAAATGCTCTACGGACAGATGAGCTATGTGTTAGATTAAAGGGAGCTCAAATTGTAGTTAAAACAAGGTATGAAATATAATAGGTCAATGTGCCCAAAATGCTATGAAAAGAGAATGTATGCCAAACGGGCTCAGCTAATAGTAATCAAAAATATAAGTTAATGAAAGCAAGGTTGGATTGCCCCTGGGCCAAAATTGCAGTTTTGGAATTAAATTCAATGGGAGCTTGGTTATAGCATTGAAATGGAAGGGAGCAAGAGTAAATGTTCATTTAGAGAAAACTACACAAAAATCTGTGATTACCTGTATATCGCGTAATAAAGGTGTCCATTCCCCATTGATGTGCGGCGTGACAAGCACGTCCACCTCACAAACGCGAATATTATGCTGGTCTGGATAGCTCTGACGTAATGCGGGCGCCGCGCTCGTGACGTCATACGCATGTAGTGCGCATGACATCACGCGCACGACGCCACGCGGCGAAAATGTAAACAGGCGCGGCGGTAAACATCATAGAGCATTTATGGGCAAGGAAATTGCAAAACGGGGATGCTCTGAAAGTGTGAATGAGGAGGAGTGCCATAAGTAGGCATATGTTATATAAAAAAGACAAATATTAGAAAGGAAATAAAGTTATCACATGATAACTAAGATACTGTGAATTAGAGTAATAGAGTAAGATTTAAATGAAATAGCACCAGCTGAATCCTGATTAATGAGCATAAAAGTGTGCCAAAGAGAATTAGTTAATAGTATTGAAATGTTGTGCATAGGAAACAATGATATACTATGTAAAGGCATTCAACGTGTATTTTGGTGAAATGAAATTGGTCAAATTTAACATCTGTGAGACCAGTCGGAAATGGATCAAAATATTATCAAAGGTTCTATCCAAAGTAAGAGTTGAGCTAATATTATCGGGGTAATTCATAGAATTTTGCGCACAAGTGGCGCACGCGGCTGAAGCACAGTGTGCGCGTGCGAATGTCTGTGCCAGCCGCGTGTGCTAAAACTGATTTCCGCGCACAGCGTATTCATGGATTTTAGCCTCCAAAACCAGCCGTGGTGCACAGTGGCCGCAGCGACCCTGCAGCAGCGCCAGTTACGCCCCCAAGAACTCCCCTCGCGCAGGGAAAAGCCATCAAAATCCCCAATCAGCACGGCAAGCGGGGAACGTGTATTACTGGGGTTCGTGAGAAGTTTCACACGTGATAGGCCCTGTGCGAGTGGGGTACATGTATTACTGGGGTTCGCGGGAAGTTTCACACGTGATTGGAGCAGGGTACGTGTATTTTGGGGGTGCGCGGGAAGTTTCACACGCGATTGGTCCTGTGCAGGTGGGGTACGTGTATTACTGTAATTCGCTTGTAGTTTCACACGCGATTGGCCCTGTGCGAGTGGGGTACGTGTATTACTGGGATTTGCAGGAAGTTTCACACTCGATTGGCCCTGTGCGAGTGGGGTACGTGTATTACTGGGGTTCGCGGGAAGTTTCACAAGCGATTGGAGCCGGGTACGTGTATTTCAGGGGTGTGCGGGAAGTTTCACACATGATTGGCCCTGTGCAAGTGGGGTACGTGTATTACTTGTGTTCGTGGGAAGTTTCATACGCAATTGGAGCAGGGTACGTTTATTTCGGGGGTGCGTGGGAAGTTTCACATGCGATTGGCCCTGTGCGAGTGGAGTACATGTATTACTGGGGTTCCGGGGAAGTTTCACACGCGATTGGCCCTGTGCGAGTGGGGTACGTGTATTACTGGGGTTCGCGGGAAGTTTCACACGCGATTGGAGAGGGGTACGTGTATTTTGGGGGTCCGCGGGAAGTGTCACACACGATTGGCCCTGTGCGAGGGGGGTACGTGTATTACTGGGGTTTGCGGGAAGTTTCACACGCAATTGGAGCAGGGTAGGTGTATTTCGGGGGTGCGCAGGGAGTCCTACACATGAATTGGCAGCGTGGGTCCTCCCAGGTGTTCCCGCTACACCCTCTATGGCCCCTGCAGGCAGCCCACACCACAGGGGACTACCCTGCACCCCTGGTCATGTCCCGCAGGAAGCCCATCCACCATGGACATGCCCCCCAGCCAAGCCACATGTCACCTTGCACTACTGATCACCAACTTATGTCCCCTTGGACCCCCACCCCCCAGCACTGAAGGGCACCTGCCAGCAGGCCCCCACTCATGTCCCCTTGCACCCCCAACCCCCCAGCACTGATGGGCACCTGTCAGCAGGCCCCCACTCATGTCCCCTTGCACCCCCACCCCCCAGCACTGAGGGGCACCTGCCAGCAGGCCCCCACTCATGTCCCCCTGCACCCCCACCCCCTAGCACCGAGGGGCACCTGCCAGCAGGCCCCCACTCATGTCCCCCTGCACCCCCACCCCCCAGCACTGAGGGGCACCTGCCAGCAGGCCCCCACTCATGTCCCACTCATGTCCCCCTGCACCCCCACCCCCCAGCACTGAGGGGAACCTGCCAGCAGGCCCCCACTCATGTCCCACTCATGTCCCCCTGCACCCTCACCCCACAGCACTGAGGGGCACCTGCCAGCAGGCCTCCACTCATGTCCCCCTGCACCCCCACCGCCCATCACTGTGGGGCACCTGCCAGCAGGCCCCCACTCATGTCCCACTCATGTCCCCCTGCACCACCACCCCCCAGCAGTGAAATGCCAATCTCATGACACAAACCTAACGTCAACTATGTACATCAACACATGTCCGTCACACACATACACTGGTTGGCATTGCTTGTGTAAACCCACAGTTTCACATGCATCAACCCAATGAGCGAATCCCACACATGGAACTAAAAAATGAAAATGTATTATGTACATAAAATCAAAAATGAAAAGAAAGCATACCAAAATATGAAACATAAAATGAAAAGCATGTGAAAAAGATGATTGAATGAAAATGATAACCAATCCAAAAAAATCAGAAAGAAAAACAATCCAAGTCACCCTCCAACAACGCAAATCCAAAGGAAATGTACATCTCCATTGCTTCATGTTCATAATTAAAAAAAAGAGAAATCAATCCATAGTCGAACTACTTACAATCCATTGTCCGGAAAAAATAAATCCATTGCTCCATGTCCATAAAGCAAAAAAAAATAAAAAAATGAATACATGATGAAACTATATACAATCCATTGTCCAAGGATGTAAAGGGTCCATGATCCCAACCAAACAAATGAAACCTACCTAACAAACTACCTAAAAATATAACTATATACAAATTTGTGTGGCATTGTCCATTGTCCACAAATAAAAGGAAAACGAAAAGGAAACCTAACTCTAAAAACTATTTACAAGGGCAGCTGGCTAGTCCGACGGCTCACTTTTGGATGTCCCGGGCCAATGCATCATCGAACTCCTGCTCAATGTCCTGGAGGCGGTCCTCTTCCATGGCCCAAGGGTTCGCAGGGACGACGACATGTTCTCCTCCAACTTCCTGCGAATTGCCTCGAGGAACTCGGCCCGCCTCAGGGCCCTCCGCATGGAGTTCTCTGCCCTGACCATCGTGAGCCGTGCCTCTTCTGCCCGCTGCCGCTCCGCATCTATAGCATGGCCGAACCGCTGCCACACAGAAGACACTTCCAATCCTGGGTCCTCCTGCCCTCTGGCCGATGCCTGCCCCTCTGATATCGAAGGCCCCGAGCCATGATGGCTCCCACCTTGTTGCTGCTGCTGCTGTGCCTCTGCCTGTGCCCTGGCTCTTGCTGCCTGCACATCCTCCTCCGGCTGGGGTGCAATTGTTGAGTTGGCCTCCCCTGCTGGACGTCCAACTCCCGACTGTGACAGGGATATGTGCTCCACCAGCCTGGCCGCAGGGTCAGAGGCAGCTCCACAGGGTACCCAGGTGATACATGGGCGGGAAGATGGCATGGAGGCTGACTGGCGCGTAGGGGGTTCAGGGGCGGAGGGGGTTGCAAGGAGGTCCAGCACACGGAGGAATCCAGCACTAGTGACTCGTCCCAGCAGGTCAACGCGGTCAAAGAGGCACCCAAGATGACGTGCAGTCTCTTCACGAAAAAACTGCACGTCACCTCGCATGCCCCGTTGACGCAACGCTATCCTGGCCAGGACAGGTTCAACACGGAGGCCGGAAAGCCATGTCAGCAGGGAGAGGAAGGCCAGTTGTGCGCTCATCCCCTCCCTGAAAACGGGTCTGGACGTAGGCATCCCTGCTGGTGCCAGATGATTCAGTGACAGGATCAGGGACAGGATTGCACACAGGCACCTCCGCGGCAGCCTGTGCTGCCTCCTGTCCCTGGTCCTGCACTGCATCACTAGCACCAGTGGAATCCCCACCTCCAGACCCCGTGTGTGTCCCTTCCACGGCCTCCTCCTCCACCAAACACCCACCAACCTGGATGACTCCATGCCATCTTCCTCGGTCGGACCCTGTGGGGTCTCAGCTGCCCCTTCTGCTGCCGAGGAGTCCAGCTCCAACCTCTGCCTCTTGGACCTACCCTCGGCAGCTGTGGCCTGGGACACGGCACCAGACTCCTCACTCCCCGATAAGATGACAATCTGGGAGGGGAGCCGGGCCTTGCGTCCCCGGCTGGCGGGACGATCCCTGCCGCTGTGCTCCACAGCACCCTCTCCGCCCTCTTCTTCAGTTGACGCTGCAGACAGGGAGAGATAAAACACAGGCATCAGGGCACTGTACAATGGACTGATACACACATGACAGTTGCAGATGAGTGGCAATGTTTAACTTCAGACACGGCATCCCACTCCATGAGACACATGTCATTTAAACTCACACACATGAACATTTCAACAGCAATATTGCACCAGGCAGCACCATCCATACACATACAACAGCATGAACAGCCAAAGGTGAGCCTGTCATCACATGAAACAAAAGGAGTGCACTAGACATGCACACAAGCCACCACACTTACATGCATGTCTACATCTCCTCCAACTGTTGCAGTGATGAGATCGCCATACATGTCACATCTGCCATTCATCCTTCTACATATCAGTGTCACGTGCATCCATGTTGCATCACAGTTGCACGCTTGTCAGATACACATACATGCATATGTAAACAGTGCAGATACATGCATTAAGAACCACCACCCATGCCACAACCATGCCAATGTACATACACAGAAATTCAAACATGTGTGCTCCCACACCTGCATTTGCCCAGCATTCTTACCAACACATACACCATCAATGTGTCGCACAACTGAGAGGACTCACATGTGGCAGCCTCACGCCCATGTTCATACACATCCCTACATGGCCCTACATAAACACATGTGCAACCTGCACACGACTGGCACACCACGACACGCACAGCGTACTATCAACATGCATGTACACCTACCGCTCGACTCCAGGCGGGTGTGCCTCTCAAGGATCTGGACGTAGAGCGCTGGGCATATGCGTTCCAGGACCCTCATTTGATGGTTCGACAGCTGGCCCCGGCACCCCTTGGCATCCGCTGCCTTAGCGAGGTGCCGGGCCTTGTTGAGGGTCCTGGATCTGATGTCCTCCCAGTGCTTCTTGACATGATGTAAGTGGCGGACTGCCACCCCCTCCGCGTTGATGGCAGTCATGATGTCCATCTAGATCCTGGTCCGTCCTTCATTTTGGGCGCGCAAACTTCCAAAGAGGGCATCATACTGCCCCAGGACTTGCTCCACCAGGACACCAACTTCGGTGGCAGTGAAGCTGGTGGCCCTCTGCCCCTCTGGCTGGGGGTTGACAGTGCTGCCAGATGGTGTTGTGCCGGACATGGCAACCCCAGAGGCAGGAGTGGGTGGGCAACTGGGTCCTGGCGCTGGGCTGTGGAGCGATGGAATCCCAGGCAGGAGTCTTCGGTTCCGGCAGGGGTGGTCACAGCAACTACACCCCTGGCTGACATGCAGGCAGCAAATGGCAGGGCACGTGGGCAGCAGGCAAACAGGCAGCAGCAGATGGCAGGTGGGAGCGTGCTCAGGGCTCTGGGGGGCAGTAATTCAGCCTTCTGGGCAGGAGCGTGGTCTTCCGTGTGTTTTCGCGTGGTCAGCTTGATACGGAGTGATTCGGCACATGAAAAAATTGCACGTCAGCATGTAATTCGAGGAAAGGGCCTTAGCGCGTAAGCGCATCAGCACACGCACACGATTTCATTGGACCAAAGGCCCTTAGCCCGTAAGCGTGTAAGTTACATTACGGGTGCAGGCGTTTCCCTCATAGCACGTGATGACAGAGCACATGTGGAAAAACTGCACGTCCGAGTGTCATCGCGTGTAATTGGGGGAAAGCACCCACGTACACGCGTATCTGACGTGTACGTGTGGGCCGGTTTAAAAGCTACGTGTAGGATGCCATTTCCTTGTACGTGCTTTTTGTGGAGAGCGAGTGGGGGAAATCTGTACTTCTTGTCGGTTCACACGCGATTACTTCACAGCGTTTCTAGTTCGTACTCCCTGTTACCTCTGACAGCTCTTTTCTGAATTTTTGTTGGGCCTGTTTCCTCAAACAGAGTTCACCTCTCATTTTGTCCTGTCTCCTCAGACAGCGTACAATTCTTCTTTTGGCGGGGGTGTTGCCAACACGCGTATTTTTCACGTTCTTTTACCAGGCAGACATTGAGTTCCGCACGTACTTAGCAACTGTGCTTGCCCCGTGTGTCGCATTCCCCTTCAGAGGTCATTGTAGGCTGCGTGTATTACGCGTATGCTTAGTTTTGTGTTTCTGGGTGCCACAGCATAGTGCAGGTTCATTTTTTCACGCACGTGGTCTACGAGGGGTTGCGTGCAGGTTCATTTTTGATTTTGGGCTGCCTGTGCGTTGCATGACCCGTCATCTTCCCCCAGGGGTCACAGACAGCCTTGTTAGAGCACTAGGGTACGAATTCCATCTAGTATCCTACCCCTTTGACCCCCAATTGCCCAGGACAATAGTTTACTGCAACACCCATACGCACAACAACATCAGTGCCATGTTTGGGAGGTGACCAAGCTTTAAGGGAGGCAAAGGTGGCTGACCTTCAAAAGGTGGGTGTGGTGGGCACGGTAGGGGACATGGCCGGGATTTGCAGGGTGACCCTATACCCCCTGTGCGGAGGAACAATCAGGGACACCCATGCCCCCCCCCATGGTTGAGGGAAACGTGGCTGACACCATCCCAGCTCAGCCCCTGTTGGACCAGCCCATTGTGGCACCTGACCTGGCACAGGATGACTCCCTGGCTGACTTCCAGGTCATCAAGTCTAGGCCACGTGTGGAGGTGCAAGTTGTTGTCACCAAGCCACGTGGATCTGGGGCAGCTATGTCATCTGCTGCCCCAAGTATGCAGGGTGGGGAGGCTTCAGGGGCAGCTGCAGCTCCATCTGCCCCAGCTCTGACTCTCCCAGCCAGGACAGTGTCAGTCCAGGTCCATCAAACTGACGTTCCCCCTGCCAACATTACCCTGCAACCAATGCCTGCATCAAGACCTATGGTCATTGTGCATTCCCACACTCCTACTACCCAGTCCACCGGTGATTCTGCCCCTACTGACCAGAGCGACGTGAGCCACTCTGGCTCTGCTCCACCTTTAAATAAGAGGAAGAAGGGTGCTCTGGCATGACAGGCTGAGACCCCAGACACCGCTACACACTCCGGTACCTCAAGGAAGCCTTGCTTTAATGATCCGGAACTTGATGCACTTGTGGCCTATGTGTCAGCACATAGCTGCAAAATGGTGGTGACTGCAGGGTGCAAGACCACACCTGGTCAACGTAGGGCACACTGGCAGACCATCGCGGACCGCATAAGTGCTTTTGGATTTGTGAGGCGCACAGCTGATGATTGCTACAAGCAGTGGAATTACCTGAAAAGGAGAGCAAAGAACAAGCTGGCCTCAAATCATGCTGCTACTCTGGTGACTGGCGGTGGGTCTCCACAAGAGGACAACAAACTCACTGAACATGAGTCTGTTGCTGGGGCCTTCGTCACAGAGGAACAGATCCAAGGTGTGGGAGAACTACCTGATTATGATGCATTGTCCGGTGAGTGCCCATGCATGTGTGTGTAATGCAGGTGTATGTTGTTTGGGTGACGGGTTCTGATTGAGTGCCAGGTGAGGGTGTGTGTGCCTGGTATGGGTCACCCATGTGCTTCATCCAAAACATTCAGCAGCCTTGGATTTGGGTATGACAGTATCCCTTCTGCCCACAGTAGTAATTTAGCGCAACATTACGGCAGTTGCCCTTGAAGTGGCATCTTGTAACAACATTGTTTGTATTTTTCAGTGTTCGTTCAGGCGGATTGTTTCAATTTTCCCACTTTTGCTACGCATTCCTCAGCCCTATTGTCACATTTGTGACATCCTTCTGTCATTGATGAACCCCACATTGGCCCACATGTGTTACCTTGTTAGGTGAATGATTTGACCATTCAGGCTGGTTGAGTATTGGCCTGATCACATACATTTTTGGGCCTGTTTGAATGTGGAACATGATAGTTGTTTCCTGTCATGTTGAAGTGCACAACCATTGATGTGTACATCGGCCTGCAATCACTGTAGTTTTGTACACTGGATGTGTTGCAGTGTGTGGCACATGCCTATTTTGTCACACTATGTAGCATTTTTCATCTCATCATGTCCATCTCACATGATGGCTGACAGTATTCATTCACTGACATATGGATGTACTTGTGGAATGTACCATGGGTATGGTACATGCCATCTGTGTGATGGCATGTGTCATGTATGTGTATTGGACATGCCACTCACAGGCCAATGTGTGATGGCAGTGCTACCCAGCATGCAGCTAATGTGTTGCTCTTCCATCTTGGTGTGATCAGTGTCTGCCTTTTGCCTCCCCTTCCAACTCAGTGACAGTGCATGCATGGGAGGGTTATAGTCATGTGGGACATGTGTAAATCATGTACTGGTTCTGTAGCTTGTCAGGCCTATTTGTGTTCTATGGTGCTAATGCCTGTTTCCATTTTTTGTCTTTCATGTTTTTGCAGGGGATGACACACTTGATGCTGTTGAGGTTGAGGAGATGGTGCAGACCCAGGAGGGATCTCAGGCACGACCGGGCACCAGTGGGGGGCGTGGTGTGGTGGTGGGTGAGAACCCAATCTCGCTGCAGACCATTCTGTCCAGGGGTGTCTCTGGGTGCACCTCCCACACCTCTATTCAGGTGCTGATTCGGATGATGAGACTTATGTGCCGTCGCAGGTAAGTGTTTCTGGCAGGGATTCTGTTCTGTCCAACCCACCTGCACTAGGGGTAGAACCCTCTATGGGGTTGTAAGTGTTGGTAAGTCCGCCTTTGGCAGTAATGGATGCAGGTTCACACTCCACAACATCTGATCCTGTTCCTGGGCCAGGAGATCAGAGGGGGAATGCAGTCCTGCAGCCTCAGGCAGTGCCGGCACAGCAAGGCGCAGATCGCCTTGCCCCAAACAGGTGTGGGCCCGCCGACACGGTGGCCGTACGCCACCAGGCAATACCGCATGGGAACAATCCATGTACGGTATGGCAACCCAACAGGCAGCATCAATTGAGATGATGGCTCAAGCAATGGAGAGGGTGGCCACTTACATTGTCCCCCCTGAAAGGCAAATGGAGCAACTACAGCAGGCAACAGACTCCATTTGCCAATCACACAGGGAGGACATGTTGGCGTCCAACAGGGACAGACGGGCGGCACTGGAGACTCTACGCCAATCGATATCAATAGAGTCCCAGGGCCACAGGGAAGCCCTGAGGCTAGAACTCCATCACGTCAGGGAGACTCGTGTTGACCTTCAGGCTTCCACTAACTTGAGAACAGAACCGCAGCTGGAGCGGCTCACACGTTCGCTCTCAGCTGAGATGCAGGCAACTCGGGAGGAGATCCGGGCATCACGTCAGGTGGTGCATGGGGATCTCCGCACTATAATCCTCCAGAACGAGACCTTCCACACCCGCATGCTTTCTTCCATGGAGGACCATACCAGGGCTTTGCATGGGCTGCCTCCCATAGCACCACCACCTCCTGTGGCAGCAGCAGAGGGTGATGAGAGTGACAGCAGCAGTTCTCCCACATTGGAATAGCCGTGCAGGCCATGAGCCCATGGAGGTGTTTTTTTCCCCAACATACACACAGTTGGCTGTTGGGCCGCCCCCATCCCCCCCGGCCATTTTTTTTTTTATTTTTTTTTATACAGTGTGTTGCCTTGTGTGGCTCCCGTGGGCATCCACTGTATTCCGGCTGGACACATGCAGGCTTGTCCTGAGTTTGGGTTAGATGCTTGGGTTTGTGAGACACACACCCCTCCTGCTTCCAGTTTCCATGGGCTTGCAAAGGGTGTGCCCAAGTGACAGTGACTTACACAGTGACGTTGGACTCCCATGAGCTGTGTGGGCAGTCTGTAGTCAATACTGTGTACACATTCCTAGTGGATATTGTTGTTGTATTGTACACTGCATGGTGTATTGATATGTGCTTGTGCATCCATGTCTTCCTCCTAATTTGCAGGTTCATTCCTCATTTCTTCACAAGGCCATCTACTTTGGAGATGGAGTTCATGTTGTAAGCAGTGCACTTACACATTTGCGTGGCAGCAGCACTGTAGAGTTGGAAGTGGTCGATGTGCTGGCATAATCAGTTTGTAAGACTACCACTACTTTAACTTAGTACTGTTATGTTTATGCTATGTTTAAAGTTGTGTAGCTGCATTGTATTGTTGGTAAGTATTTGGTCATGTGTGTTGTTAGTTCTACATTACTGGGAGCATATTGTGTGTGGCCAGTTTCCATTAGGGACACTGTACTTTGTGACGCTTGTGCCTTGTTTTGGGGATTGCTTTGTTTGCTCTCACATAGCATGACATGCCATGGTGTGTTGGGTGGCGGTGCTGGGAAGGGGTTGGGTGACATGGCACTGTTGTCATGTTGTATTTTGCAAGGGGGTAATGAATTTTGCAGCATAGAAGTGTGTCTTTTGATGACACAGAATTGGTGGTGTTTGTGTAGGTAGGGATGCACACAATGTAACACTTCCAGGTGACCAATCTCAGGCTGGTATGGTTGTGACAGTTGACTATCCCTTATGTCATCATCATTGATTGTCAGATGGTATGTGCCAGGGCTGTGTGCACTCCACAGGGGTGTGATTTTAGGTGAAGTAATTAGCCACCAGCTGTGTACGGGCTGCCTCACCCCGTGCCCTTTCCCCTCCCATGCGCAGCGGCCATGCATGTGGTTGGGGATGTGGGGGCACCACCATGTCCACGGGCAGGCCCTGGCGTGTTGCAATGTTGTGCAGGACACATGCTGCCACTATGATCCTGCACACTACTGGGGAAGCGTATAACAGCTGCCTGCCAGAACGGTCAAGGGAGCGAAAGCGTGACTTGAGCACTCCGAATGTGCGCTCCACTATGCCCCGTGTTGCAATGTGGGCTGTGTTGTATCTTACCTCGGGTGGCGTGGTGGGGTTCCGAATTGGCGTCATCATGTGGGTGCTCAGAGGGTAGGCACTGTCCCCTGGGGAGGTGGTGATGGGTATCATTAGTGGGGTTGTGACATTACTCAGTATCTGACATGCATGCATGTGCTGTAGCATTTATACTCACCCAGCTTCTAGGTCCCGGTTTAGGGTTGACATTCTGTAAATAAAACTGTCATGGATGGACCCTGGATAGTTGGCATATACTGAGGTGATGATTCCCTTGGCATCACATACTACCTGGATGTTGATGGAATGCCAGTGCTTGCGGTTTCTATAGATATGCTCTAATGCCTTGGGGGGACGTGGAGCCACAGGGGTGCAATCAATGGCACCTAGGACTTTGGGGAATTGTGCCACCCCGTAGAAATCCTGGACGGCAGCCTGCCTTTCTGCAGGTGTTCTGGGCAGGTATATGTGCCTGCGGACTGATGGGTGTGCTGTCATGATGGCCAAGACCTGGTGTAGGCAGCGTGACTGCGTGGCCTGTGACACCCCCCCCCCACTATAGCAGTTGTCCACTGAAATGATCCAGTGGCCAAGATGTGCAGTACATTGAGGATCTTGTATAGGGGGCTGAGTTGTTGGGAGCACAGGGTGGGTGATGTGAGGTCTATGTGTCAGCACATAGCTGTGAAATGGTGGTGACTGCAGGGTGCAAGACCACATCTGGTCAACGTAGGGCACACTGGCAGACCATCGCGGATCGCATAAGTGCCCTTGGATTTGTGAGGCACACAGCTGATGATTGCTACAAGCGGTGGAATGACCTGAAAAGCAGAGCAAAGAACAAACTGGACTCAAATCATGCTGCTATTCTGGTGACTGGCAGTGGGTCTCCACAAGAGGACACGCTTTTGCACGCTTGCGCTGAAAATTTCAGCGCACATTAATTCCATGAATCGGCCTGTATATATGTACATTGTTACAAGTGAAGTTGAAGAAATGGTACCAAAATGAGATATGTAAAGCAATTTACAATTGTTAGTGATTCATCAATAGTTAAATTCAGTTGTATTGGGTTGTAACAAAGACTACAGAGTAAGGAACTGAGCGTACAATAAAATATGAAACAATATTGGCACAAATATATACTACAAATAGTGAGACTCATTTACAAAAATACATGCATCTCGTGGTCTCAATTGAGGCCAGAAGTGGTACAACAAAATAAGCAGATCAATCTGGATTCTAATTGTCTTAACTTCAAACAGAGATTGCCACCCCGTTTCTCACTTTTGGCTCGTGCAAGACCTATAAAACGAATGTCTGCTTTGTTATCAAGTTGATGATGTGATTGCCAGTGGAGTGCCAGTGGTAAATTGGTGTCACTTTTACTAAGACTGGAGAGATGTTCCCTTATGTGGATTCTCAACTGTCTGTTAGGATACTTACCTCGGGTAAACGCTTCCGATCCTGGCGGTTTTACCCCAGATTCCGGCTGGCGGGCGGATTGGTTTCCCGACGGTCATCCGTACTCGTTCCTAAGAGACGCGGATGCACGCCGGGGAGACCAGACTTTGGCAGCTTGGTCTTGCGTGTCAAGCCTCGTTCTGCTGTCAAGGGACGTCAGCGCATGCGCGGTGCGGCATGTGCTTCAAGCCTCGGTTCCATGCCGAGAGCTTCTTATTGCGCTCGAGTACAGGAGCGAATCGTGTCTTAACGCGGTTCGTTCCTGACTCGCCACTGCGCTCTCCTACCTGTTTGTTCCTGCTCCAGTCTCTTGTCCTGGGTCCGGGTTCTCCGTTTTTGGTGTCCTGCCTAGTCTCCCAGTCCTAGAGCCCCTGTGGAGTCCCGTTTTTTCCTCCTTGGATTCCCTACCCGCTGGTCCCTTCTCCCAGCCTCCTGAGTTCCCTTGGGGCCCCTTTTCCTTGTTACCAGATTTTTTCCTTTGGAGCCATCTCTCTTGGGTTCCCTCTCCTTGACTCCTGGCCTTCCCCTTCTGGCTCCAGTTTCCCTTCAGTACCTGTTCTCCCGAGGGTCCTGCCTTCCTTGTACTCGCAGTTCCCAGTTCCTCTTGTTTTGGTTTCTCCTACGATTCTCTGCCTGTGCCTTCCAGCCGGGCTACCAGCTCCTGTTTTCAGCTGTTTTATCATCTGAGCTCCAGGATACATCTGCAACATTTTATGGACTGAATACCACTGGCTAGTTTCATCGTACCTTGGAGTATCCATCTTCAGTCTTCAGATCTGGACATTCCTGAATCATCTACCTTCCCTGTCAGTGCTTGCACTGTCCTGGCGTCATGATAATCCGCAGCGAAGTGTCTCCGTGGCGTCAGGAGCGGATCCCCATCCATACCTGTTCTATCAGGGCTGGGTGGAGGTTGCTTCCTTACGTCATCTTTTCTTCATTTGACTTCCTGCAGCTACAGTCTGGCTTCTCCAGTTCGGCCGTCTTCAGGGAATACAGGTACGCAACATCCATGCGACGTCCACCTTAACAGATTAAGACGCCCACCAACCAGTTCTGATACTGAGATGGAGGATGTGCAAGAATTAAAGGACGAGATCAGGGTGTTGCGCACCGAGATGACGGCATTACATCAAGAAAATCTCACTCTACGTCAGATGGTAGCACAAGGAGCCGGGTCAAGCAGTGCAGTGGAAACTGCGATGGCTCAGACTAGCCCAGTGAAATTCAATGGTGATCCTCGAAGAGTAGCTGAGTTTTGTAATCACTGCAGGATCCATTTCTTGTGCCGCCCTATGCACTTCAACCAGGACAAGGCCAAGATAGGATACATTTTGGGGAATCTGACTGGTAATGCATTGGCTTGGGCTACCCCGTTCGTGGTGGCTAAGAGTCCAATCCTGGAGGATTTTGCTGCATTCGAGAAGGCTTTCCTAGAAGTATTCCAGTCACCGAATCTCGCTGCGATGGCCCAGAATCAGCTCATGGATTTGAGACAGGGATCAAGCGACATAATCACATATATCAGTCGTTTCCGACAATTGGCCACAGACTCCCAATGGCCAGAAGTTACCCAAAAGACCCTTTTCCGACGAGGACTGAGGGAGGAATACAAGACGAATTATTGCACATCCCTGAACTTGAGTCTCTGCAATCCCTACAAGAACAAGTATTGCATATCGACCATAGACTGGCGGAGAGACGGAGTGAGAAACGTCGACAGGAAAGATTGACTCCAAGGTTTTTTCCCGCACCAGTCAGAACTCCAGGACCTTCTGAAACTGCTTCCGAACCCATGCAATTGGGAGCAATCAGGGGTCCTTTATCCGATGCTGAGAGGAAACGAAGAAGGGATCTTCGGCTGTGTTTGTATTGTGGGGCGTTGGGCCATTACCTTAGTACTTGCCCTCTGCGGCCCTTTCGAAGGACGGAAAACTAAATGGCCTGTCGTGTGTTGGGAAGGCAACGATGGGCCTATCCTCTTCCACAGTCCTTCCAGATTCCACATCAGTCCAGCAACCAATGCAACCGGCGGTTGTCATGGCCTTAAATATCAAGGTATCATGGCCAGGCAAGGAAGCCATTGAGGTATTGGGGTTGTTGGATTGCGGCGCCTCTGGCAATTACATCAACGTCGATTTTGCATTAAGGAATGGGATCCCTTTGCTGGAAAAGAATTGTGCGTCCATGGTAGAGGTAATAGATGGAACACCCTTATCTTCTGGCCCTGTCAAACAACATACTGGGGCTTTAAAGTTACAGATTGAAGGACATCTGGAACGGACATCTTTGGATGTCATCAAGACCCCTTTGTACCCTATCATCTTGGGATTACCATGGTTATTGCACCATAATCCGAATATCAATTGGATTAGTCGGACAGTAATGTTTTTTTCCGATCGTTGTTTGCGGGAGTGTTGTGTTACTGAAGCCTCTTCAAAGACACTGTCTGTCTACTAACAAACAGAGGGAGGTGTTACTCCTTGTCTTTATGCAGTAACTACAGTACCATATGAGTATTCGGAGTTTTGAGGGGTCTTTTCCGAACCAAAGGATATTCCGTTGCCGCCTCACAGAACATTTGATTGTTCCATCGATTTGCTCCCTGATTCAGTGATACCACATGGCAAGGTGTATTCTCTAACTACTCAGGAGAAGGAGGCTTTACAGGAGTATCTTGAGGATTGTCTTCAGAAAGGATATATCACTCCTTCCAACTCGCCTGCAGGATTCCCTTTATTTTTTGTCAAGAAGAAGGTGGGGACCCTACGTCCATGTGTTGATTATAGGCAATTAAATGATATGACTAGGAAGGACAGATATCCACTCCCTTTAATACGGACAATTATGGAGTCCTTACATAACGCCCGAATATTTACCAAGTTTGACCTGCGAGGCGCTTACCATTTGGTGCGCATAAAGCCTGGAGATTAATGGAAGATGGCATTCAAGACTCGTACAGGACATTACGAATATCGAGTTATGCCGTTTGTCTTGTGCAACGCCCCTTCCGTCTTCCAACAGTTCAAGGATCATATATTTGCTGATCTCATTGGAATATCCGTCTGGGTTTATCTGGATGATATCTTAGTGTTCTCCAAGGATCTAGGAGACCATATTGTTCATGTGAAGGAGGTTCTCAGACGTTTGCAGCAAAATAATTTATACGCCAAAGCAGAGAAATGTCTTTTTCACCAAGAACACATTGAATTTCTGGGTTATGTAATCAGCGCCTCAGGTGTACACATGGATCCAGCTAAGATTCGTGCCATTCTGGAATGGAAACATCCCAGTAATCTGCTGTCTCTCCAACGCTTCCTTGGTTTCATTAACTTTTATCGCCACTTTATTCCATCTTTTTCACGGTTAACCACACCTTTGTCTTGTTTAACTAGTACTAAGAAACCTTTTGTTTGGGGACCAGAAGCAGAACCATCCTTTGAACAACTTAAGAAGGCTTTTAGTACTTTGCCCATACTTCACCACTCACAGGACGACAAACTCTACATTGTGGAAGCAGATGCTTCTGATTTCGCAGTTGGAGCGGTTTTGTTGCAGTATGATCCAAGGTTGGAGATGGACTTTCCCGTGGCTTATTATTCTAGGAAACTCTCTGCTAGTGAACGGAACTATCCAATTATCGAGAAGGAGCTCTTAGCCATCAAGACAGCTTTTGAAGAATGGCGACACCATCTCCTAGGGGGCCGGTTTCCTGTGGAGGTACGCACTGATCATCGTAACTTACAATATTTGCGTTCTCTTCAGTGCAGAACTGCTCAACAGGCTCGGTGGGCCTTTTTCTTTTCACACTTTGACTTCAACATCACCTACATTCCGAGTTCCAGAAATGTGAAAGCAGATGCTTTAGCTCGCTCTCTGAAGGATGACATCAAGCAGGAGGGACGGGACCAGCCTCTGTTGGCTCTGAAGCATTTTCTTTTGGCTCTCGTACCCTATCTACAGAGAGTGGCACAGGAAACTGTAGCTGATCCCAGAAGACCTGTATTGATCAAACTTCCTCAGATGAGAGAAAAGGATGGATTGCTATTTTATCGAAGCAGATTGTATCTTCCCACTGAGGATCTCCGCAGGATCGTTTTGCAAAGTTTCCATGATTCCAAGATTGGCGGTCACCGTGGTATTCGTACCACCCAAGAAGTAATCGCACGTCAATTCTGGTGGCCGGGATGGGCCACACAAGTCAAGCGTTACGTGAAGTGCTGTCCAGTTTGTGCTCAAGTCAAGAATCCACGTAAGAAACCCATCGGCTTGTTGCAACCTACTGAAGAACCACCATATCCTTGGCATACCATCGCCACAGACTTTGTAGTTGACCTTCCACCTTCTGATGGGTACACCTGTATTATGGTAGTAATAGACTGTTTCACCAAGATGGCTCATTTTGTTCCTTTTGAAAGGATACCCACAGCTCTCCAGATGGCACAATCCTTCCTGTGTAACGTCTTTCGTCTGCATGGTCTTCCAGAAAAGATAATATCAGATCGAGGATCTCAGTTTGTTTCATCCTTCTGGAGTCAGCTCTGACAACATTTAGGTGTTCATCGGGCCCTCAGCTCTGGCTATCACCCACAAACCAATGGTCAGACCGAGAGGACGAATCAAACCATGGAACCATATTCACGCTGCTTCACTAATGCTTCTCAATCTGTCTGGATTTCACATCTTACATTGGCTGAAGTAGCATACAATAACTCTGTTCATTTGGTTTCTACGATTCAAGAACTCCACCAACGGGCTGCTGGTACCCTAGCTCAGGCACGGGAGAGTATAAAAAAGACTGCCAATAAGTTTTGGAGTCTTGAACCCCCTTTTCAAGTGGGAGATTTGGTTTGGTTATCTTCCAAGAATTTACCGGCCCGGAACCTTCCGATCAAGCTTGCCCCCAAGTTTTTAGGGCCTTTCCGTATCACCAAACGGGTTGTCCCCAGTGGCCTTTAGGCTAGCTTTACCTGTGTCTTGGTGGATCCATCCAGTATTTCACGTTTCCCTGTTGAAACCCCATCTGCATGACCCCTATGGTCGTTCCTGCTCCCGGCCTGCTGCCATTGCTGTAGACAGGGTCCCTGAGTTTGAGGTCCAAGAGATTTGCGACTCCCGTTACCGGCGGGGACGTTTGCAGTTCTTGGTAGATTGGAAGGGTTATCCCGCCTGTGATCGTACCTGGGAACCAGTGGGTAATGTGCATGCTCCTCGCTTGATGCGAGAATTTTATTCTTGTCATCCTTGGAAACCGGGTGCTCCAGGTCTTTGTGAGGGGAGTCATGGTGTTAGGATACTTACCTCGGGTAAACGCTTCCGATCCTGGCGGTTTTACCCCAGATTCCGGCTGGCGGGCGGATTGGTTTCCCGACGGTCATCCGTACTCGTTCCTAAGAGACGCGGATGCACGCCGGGGAGAGCAGACTTTGGCAGCTTGGGCTTGCGTGTCAAGCCTCGTTCTGCTGTCAAGGGACGTCAGCGCATACGCGGTGCGGCATGCGCTTCAAGCCTCGGTTCCATGCCGAGAGCTTCTTATTGCGCTCGAGTACGGGAGCGAATCGCGTCTTAACGCGGTTCGTTCCTGACTCGCCGCTGCGCTCTCCTACCTGTTTGTTCCTGCTCCAGTCTTTTGTCCTGGGTCCGGGTTCTCCGTTTTTGGTGTCCTGCCTAGTCTCCCAGTCCTAGAGCCCCTGTGGAGTCCCATTTTTTCCTCCTTGGATTCCCTGCCCGCTGGGTTCCCTTGGGGCCCCTTTTCCTTGTTTCCAGATTTTTTCCTTTGGAGCCATCTCTCTTGGGTTCCCTCTCCTTGACTCCTGGCCTTCCCCTTCTGGCTCCAGTTTCCCTTCAGTACCTGTTCTCCCGAGGGTCCTGCCTTCCTTGTACTCGCAGTTCCCAGTTCCTCTTGTTTTGGTTTCTCCTATGATTCTCTGCCTGTGCCTTCCAGCCGGGGTACCAGCTCCTGTTTTCAGCTGTTTTATCATCTGAGCTCCAGGATACATCTGCAACATCTTATGGACTGACTACTGCTGGCTAGTTTCATCGTACCTTGGAGTATCCATCTTCAGTCTTCAGATCTGGACATTCCTGAATCATCTACCTTCCCTGTCATTGCTTGCACTGTCCTGGCGTCACGATAATCCACAGGGAAGTGTCTCCGTGGTGTCAAGAGCGGATCCCCATCCATACCTGTTCTATCAGGGCTGGGTGGAGGTTGCTTCCTTACGTCATCTTTTCTTCATTTGACTTCCTGCAGCTACAGTTTGGCTTCTCCAGTTCGGCTGTCTTCAGGGAATACAGTTACGCAACGTCCACGCGACGTCCACCTTAACACTGTCTGATAGTACTACCAATATAAAGCTTATTGCAAACACATATTATCACAAAAAACACAAACTTAGTTTTACAATTGATAAAATCATTAATTGTGATCTTAATTCCAGATTTGTCAACAAAATCAGAACTGTTATGATGAGCAAATTGACATTGGTTACAATTGGTACATTTGAAAAAACCCTTAGGTTTGTTAAGCCATGTGGTGGGAATGGTGGCTTTGGTAGGATCAAAGAAAGATGGACTAAGTCTGTTACGTAGGGTACTCGCTTTGGTATAAGTAAATTTAGGCTTTGTAGCAATATGCTTTCGAAGATCAGGATCTAATAATAGAAGGTGCCAGTGTTTGCTGGCCATTTTGAACAGGATGGGGGTGTCTCTGGTATACTGGGTAATGATTGCAATTGGTTGGGATTTGTTATCTGTAGGTGGTTTAGGAGTGAGCAAATCTGTTTGTTTGGTCACAGAGTATTGCTGGAAAGCAAAATGCACTGTTTTATGTGGATAACCCCTTTGTTTGAAACGTTCAATCAACTTGATGCGTTCATCGGCAAAATCTGCATCTCTAGAGCAATTTCTTCTTGCCCTATAAAATTCACCCTTAGGGATATTGAGTATAGTAGTTTTCTGATGGCAACTTTTGGCATGAAGTAAAGCATTGACTGTAGTGGGTTTCTAAATGTCTTACGGGGTAATTCATAGATTTCAGCGCAGAGCAGCCCACGTGAGCAGCGCAGAGAGGGAGCATGCGCCAGCCGTATGCGCTAAACAGCATTCTGGAATTGCCAAGCCATTTTGAGTGCTGGCGCAGAGAACATCCCTTGCGCCAGTTACACCCCCAAGAACGCCCCTTGCGCAAGGAAGAACCATTGAAATCCCAATGCAGTGCAAAGAGCCGCGCTAACCCTGGACCAGCTAACAGGACCGCTACACTGCAATCGCGTGAGTGGGGAACGAGTATTTCTGGGGGCACTGGAAGTTTCACATGCGATAGGCCTTGGGCGAGCAGGGTATGTGTATTTCTGGGATGCGCCGGAAGTTTCACACGCGATTTCGGTTGCAGAGCGGGGTAGGTGTATTCTGAGGGGTGCACGGGTACTTTCACATGCGATTTCACTGTCTGAGCGGGGTATGTGTATTCTGAGGGGTGCGTGGGTACTTTCACATGCGATTTCGCTTGCAGAGCGGGGTACATGTATCCAGAGGGGTGCGCGAGGAGTCTCACATGCGATAGGCCTTGGGCGAGCGGGGTACGTGTATTTCTGGGGTACGCGGGGAGTTTCACACACAATTTCGCTTGCAGAGCCGGATATGTGTATCCAGTGGGGTGCGCGGGGAGTTTCACACGTGATAGGCCTTGGGCGAGCAGGGTACATGTATTTCTGGGTTGCGCGGGGAGTTTCACACACGATTTCGCTTGCTGAGCGGGGTACGTGTATCCAGTGCGGTGCACAGGGAGGATCACACGCGATAGGCCTTGGGCGAGCGGGGTACGTGTATTTCTGGTGTGCGTGGGGAGTTTCACACGCGATTTTGCTGTCTGAGCGGGGTACGTGAATTCAGTGGGGTGCGCAGGGAGTTTCACACATGAATTGGCAGTGTGGCTCCTCCCAGGGGCGCCCTCTATGCCCTCCCCAGCCCCCGCAGGCAGCCCACACCACAGGGGACTACCCTGCACCCCTGGTCATGTCCTACACATGTAACCTTGCACTAGTGATCACCAACTCACCCACCCAGCATTGACGGTCACCTGTCAGCAGGCCCCGACTCATGTCCCCCTGCACATCACCCACCCACCCAGCATTGACGAGCACCTGTCAGCAGGCCCCGACTCATGTCCCCCAGCAGCCCCACCCACCTAGCATTGACGGGCACCTGCCAGCAGGCCCTGACTCATGTCCCCCTGCACCCCCACCCACCCAGCATTGACGGGCACCTGCCAGCAGGCCCGACTCATGTCCCCCTGCACCCCCACCCACCCAGCATTGACAGGCACCTGCCAGCAGGCCCCGACTCATGTCCGCCTGCACCTCTACCCACCCAGCATTGACGGTTAGGGCCCGACTCATGTTCCCATGTACCCCCACCCACCCAGCATTGACGGTCACCTGTCAGCAGGCCCCGACTCATGTCCCCCTGCACCCCACCAACCACCCAGCATTGACGAGCACCTGTCAGAAGGCCCTGACTCATGTCCCCCAGCACCCCCACCCACCTAGCATTGACGGGCACCTGCCAGCAGGCCCTGACTCATGTCCCCCTGCACCCCCACCCACCCAGCATTGACGGGCACCTGCCAGCAGGCCCCGACTCATGTCCCCCTGCACCCTCACCCACCCAGCATTGACAGGCACCTGCCAGCAGGCCCCAACTCATGTCCGCCTGCACCTCTACCCACCCAGCATTGACGGTTAGGGCCCGACTCATGTTCCCATGTACCCCCACCCACCCAGCATTGACGGTCACCTGTCAGCAGGCCCCGACTCATGTCCCCCTGCACCCCCACCCACCCAGCATTGACGGGCACCTGTCAGCAGGCCCCGACTCATGTGCCCCCCAACACCAATCATGGGCCTCATGTCCACCAAAATCGCACAGCACGCCACCCCAGTCTTGAGCGGCAATCAAGTCCTCAATCCACCCCACACTGAAATGCCTATTTCATGACACCAACCAAAAGTCAACTATGTACAACAATACATGTTCCTCACACACACACACTGGGTGCCAGTGATTGTGTAAATCCACATTTTCACATGCAGCACCCCAATGAGCGAATACCACACATGGAAGTAATAAATCAAAATGTATTATGAACAAAATGAATGAAATTAAATGAAAGCATTACAAATATTTCAAACATGAAATGAAATGCATGTCCAAAACAGAATAAAAAAAATATGAAGAACCAATCCAAGTAATCCAAAAGAAAATTTGTCCAATCTCTCGGTCCACCAAAGCAAATCCTAGAAACGCAAATTGTAAAATCCATTGATCCATGGTGAGTAAAAAAATACAATTCTCTCATAAATCCACTGTTCAACTATGTACAACGATTTCATCCAGGGTCCAGGAGCCCAACGAAAGAAATGAAACCTATCAAAAAAACTACCTAGGAAATAACTATATACAAAAGTGTGGGGCATAGTCCAAATACCCCAAAATAAAGCAAAACGAAAATGAAACCTAACACTACAAACTATATATAATGGCGGCGGGCTAGTCCGACGGCTCACTTTTCGATTTCCCGGGCCGGGCATCATCAAACTCCTCATCTGTTCTGGAGGTGGGCCTCTTCCATGGCCCCGAGGTTTCGCAGGGACAATGCCATGTTCAACTCCAACTCCCTGCGAATTGCCTCGAGGCACTCGGCCCGCCACAGCACCCTCCGCATGGAGTTCTCCGCCCTGACCATTGTGAGTAGTGCCCCTTCTGCCCGCCGCCGCTCAGCATCTATCTGCTGGCCCAAACGATGCAACACGGAAGACACTCCCAATCCGGGGTCCTCCTGCCCTCTGGCCAATGCCTGCTCCTCTGATGTTGTTGGCCCCAAGACATCATCGCTCCCACCTTCAGCCTGCTGCTGCTGTGCATGTGCCCTGCCCGTTATTTCCTGCATGTCATCCTCCTGCTGGGGTCCAGTTGTTGGGGTGGCCACCCCTGCTGGACCTCTGACAGGGATGTCTCCTCCACCAGCCTGGCCGCTGGGTCAGGGACAGCTTTACAGGGTGCCCGGGTGACACTTGGGCAGGAAGATGGCACGGAGGACGACCGGCGCATAGGGTGTTCAGTTGAGGAGGGGGTCGGCAGAAGCTCCAGCACACGGAGGAACCCAGCACTGGTGACCCCGCCCAGTAGGTTGACGTGGCCTTCGAGACATTCGAAATGATGTGCGCTGCCCTCGCGAGAACCCCGCACGTCATTCCGAATGTCACGAACACGCAACGCCACCCCACCCAGGACAGGCTCAAGTCGGTTCCAGATTGCCACGTCCGCAGGGAGAGGAAGGCCAGTTGTTGTGCAGCTATCCCCTCCCTAAAAATGGGTCTGGACGAAGGCATCCCTGCTGGTGCCAGATGATGCAGTCACAGGATCGGGAACAGGATTACAAACATGCACCTCTGCGGTGGCCTGTGCTGCCTCCTGTCCCTGCCCCTGGACTGCACCACTGGCACTAGTGGAATCCCCCCTCCAGGCCCCATGTGTGTGACTTCCACAGCCTCCTCCTCAACCAATCCCCCCACCAACCTGGATGACTCTGTGCCATCTTCCTCCGTAGGCCCCTGTGGGGGCTCAGCTGCCCCTTCTGCTGCCGAGGAGTCCACCTCCGACCTCTGCCTCTTGGACCTACCCCCGGCAGCTGCGGCTGCGGAGGCGGCACCAGACTCCTCACTCCCCGACGAGATGGCAACCTGGGAAGGGAGCTGGGCCTTGCCTCTCCGGCTGGCGGTGGTATCCCTGCCTGTGTGCTCCACAGCACCGTCTCTTCCCTCTTCATCAGTTGACGCTGCAGACAGGGAGAGACAGAACACAGGCATCAGGGCACTGTACAATGGTCTGATACACACATGACAGTTGCAGATGAGTGGCAGTCTCAAACTTCACACATGGCATCACACTCCCCAACACACATATCATTTCAAGCGACACACATGCACAAATGAACAGGAATGTTGCAGCAGCCAGCACCATCCATGCACATACAACACCATGACCATCCGAAGGTTAGCCTGACGTCACATGCAACACGGGGATTGGCAAACACATGCACACACACCACCAGACATACATGCATCTGTACATCTACACCACCTGTTGCAGTCAAATCCTCGGCATCCATGTCACATCTGCCAATCAGCCTCCTACATGTCAGTGTCACTTGCATCCATGATGTATCACAGTGGCACACATGTCAAATACCCTCACACACACGTACACCATGCACTTACATGAAGGTGGAACCCACATCTATGTGTCACACCCCAACCATGCCATGGTACATACACAGATATGTAAACATGTGGGCACCCCAACATGCATTTGCCCATAATGCTTTTGTACTCATACACTGTTGATGTGCCTCACACATGACTGGACTCTCATGTGGCAGGCTCATGTCCCTGTACATACACATCCGTACATGGGCCTTCCAAGACATATGTGCAACCTGCACACACCTGCCACACCTCAACATGTACAGCATCCAATCAGTACGCATGCACACTTACCGCTCGACTCCGGACGGGTATGCCTCCCAAAGACCTGGAGGTAGAGCGCTGGGTGTATGCGTTCCAGGACCCTCATCTGCATGTTGGTAAGGCGGACCTGGCGCCCCTTTGCATGCTTTGCCTTCAGGAGACGCCGGGCCTTGCTGAGGGTTCTGGACCTGAAGTCCTCCCAGCACTTCAGGACGTGTTGCAAGTCGCAGGCTGCCACCTCCTCCAGGTTGACCACGATATCCGTCCAGATCCTCTTCCGTCCTTCATTGTCGGCGCATGAATTTCTAAAGAGGGCATCATAATGCCCCAGGACTTGCTCCACCAGGATACCAACTTCTGCAGCAATGAAGCCGGTAGCCCTCGGCCTCTCTGGCTGGGAGTTGCCAGTGGTGCCAGATGGTGTTGTGTCCGACATGGCAACCCCCGAGGCAGGTGTGGGTGGGCAACTGGGTCCTGGGGCTGGGCTGTGGAGCAAGATGGTACTCCAGTCAGGAGTCTTCTCTTCCAGCAGGGGTGGTCAAAGCAACTGGACCCCTGCAGATGGCTGACATGCAGGCACCAAATAGCAGGGCATGTGGCCAGCAAACAGGCAGCAGCAGATGGCAGGTGGGAGCGTGCTCAGGGCTCTGGGGGGCAGTAATTCGGCCTTCTGGTCAGGAGTGTGGTCTTCCGTGTGTTCTTGCATGGCCAGCTTGATACGGAGTGATTTGGCATGTGAAAAAACTGCACATTAGCGTGTAATTCGAGGAAAGGCCTTTAGCGCGTAAGCGCATCTGTGACGTTATACGCACAGCCGTTTCCCACAACATGGGTGCATACTGAATTAGCACGTGAGAAAACTGCACGTCAGCGTGGTATTGGAGGAAAGGGCCTTTGCGCGTACGCGCGTAAGTGATGTTGCACATGTGGGCTAGCTCAAAAGGCACGCATATGACGCCATTTTCTCGTACGTGCTATTTGTGCAGAGCGAGCGGGTGATTCTTGCACTTTTTGTCGGTACACACGCGATTACTTCACAACGGTTCCAGTTCGTACTCCCTGTTTCCTCAGACTGCGTTCATTTGTTCTTTTGGCGGGGTGTTGCCAATGCATACACATGCGTCTTTTTCACGTTCTATTTCCAGGCAGATGGTGAGTTGCGCACGTATTTTCCAACTGTGGTTGCCCCTGTGTGTCGCGTACCCCTTCAGAGGTCATTGTAGGCTGTGTGTATCACGTGTACGCTTATCTTTGTGTTTCTGGGTGCCACAGCATAGTGTGCGTTCATTTTTCCACGTATGTGGTCTACCAGGGGTTGCGTGCATGTTTGATATTGTTTTCGGGGTGCCTGTGCGTTGCGTGACCCGTCATCGTCCCCAGGGGTCACAGACAGCCTTGCTGTAGCACTAGGGTACGAATACCATCTAGTACCCTACCCCTTTCACCCCAATTTCCCAGGACAATTGTTTACTGCAACTCCTATATGCACAACAACATCAGTGCCATGGTTGGGAGGCGACCAAGCAGTAAGGGAGGCAAAGTTGGCGACCTCCAAAAGGTGGGCGCGGTAGGGGACGTGGCCAGGATGTGCAGGGTGGCCCAAGCGGGCAGTGTGTGAAGGACCAATCGGGGCCACCTCTGCCCCCCCAAATGGTTGGGGGAAATTTAGCTGCCACCATCCCAGCTCAGCCCTTGTTAAACCGGCCCATATTGTCAACTGAACCGGCCCAGGATGACTCCCAGGCTGACTTCCAGGTCACCAAGTCTAAGCCATGTGTGGCGGTGAAAGTTGCTGTCACCAGGCCACATGGATCTGGGGCAGCAATGTCATCTGCTGCCCCAAGTAGCCAGGGTGGGTGAGGAGGCTGCAGGGGCAGCTGCAGCTCAATCCACCCCAGCTCTGAGTCTCCCAGCCGGGACAGTGTCGGTCCAAGTCCATCACACCGACATTGGTCCTGCCAACATCACCATGCAGCCAATGCCTGCACTGAGACCTTTGGTCATTGTGCCTTTGCAAACTTACAGTACCCAGTCCACCTGCGCTTCTGCCCCTACCAACCAGAGCGGCGTAAGCCACTCAGGATCCGCACCACCTTCCAAGAAGAAGAAGGGTGCTCTTGCACTACAGGCTGGGACCCCAGACACAGCTACACACTCAGGCATTGAAGCCTAGCTTCAATGACGCCGAACTAGATGCACTTGTGGCCTATGTGTTGGCACATAGCTGCAAAATGGTGGTGACTGCAGGGTGCAAGACTACGCCTGCTCAACGTAGGGCCCACTGGCAGACCATCGCGGACCACATTAGTGCCCTTGGATTTGTGAGGCGCACAGCTGATGATTGCTACAAGCGGTGGAATGACCTGAAACGCAGAGAAAAGAACAAGCTGGCTTCCAATCATGCCTCTACTCTGATGACTGGCGGTGGGTCTCCACCAGAGGACGACAAACTCACTGATCATGAGTCTGTCGCTGGAACCTTCATCACAGAGGAACAGATCTGAGGCATGGAAGACCTACCAGATCTTGAAGCATTGTCCAGTGAGTGCCCATGAATGTGTGTGTAATCCATGTGTAGGTTGCTTGGGTGATGTGTTCTGATTGAGTGCCAGGTGAGGGTGTGTAGTCATGACTGGTATGGGTCACCCATGTGGTTCCTCCAAACCATTCCCCGGCCTTGGGTTTGGGTATGACAGTATCCCTTCTGACCACAGTAGCCAATTTGCACCAGATTACTGCAGTTGCCCTTCAACTGTCATCTTGCAACAACATTGTTCAAAATGTTTTCCTGTTCATTCAGCCTGATTGTTTTAATCCTTGCCATTTTTACGAGGCATATCTCTGCACTATTGCCACAAATGTGACATGCTTCTGTCATAGATTACACCCCACAATGGCCCACATTTATTACCTTGTTATGGGAATGATTTAACCATTCAGGCTGATTGAGTAATGGCCTGCACACAAACATTTTTGGACCCTGTTTGAACGTTGAACATGACTGTGGTCTTCTGTCATGTTGAAGTGACCAACCATTGATGTATCCATCTGCCTGCCATCACTGTATAATTGAACACTGGATCTGTAGCAGCGTGTGGCACATGCGTGTTTTGTCACACTATTTTGCATGTTGTATCTCATGATGTTCATCTCACATGGATGGGTGACAGTACTTATTTCCTACCATATGGCTGTACTTGTCAAATGAACCATGGCTATGCTACGTGCCATCTGTGTGCTGGCATGTGTCATGTATGTGTATTGGACATGCCACTCACAGGTTAATGTGTGATGCTAGTGCTATCCAGCATGCAGTACATGTGTTGCTTTTACATCTTGGAGTCCTCAGTGTCTGTTTCTTGCCTCCCCTTCCAACTCATTTACAGTGCATGCATGCCATGGTTATAGTCATGTGGGACATGTGTAATTTATGTACTGGATCTCTGCATCGTCAGGACTATGTGTGTGCTATGGTACTCATGCCTGTTTCCATTTGTTATCTTTCATGTTTTTGCAGGTGATGAGGCACTTGATGCTGTTGAGGAGGAGGATATGGTGCAGCCCCAGGAGGAATCACAGCCACAACCGGGCACCATTGGAGGACGTGGGGTGGGGGTGGGTGAAAACCCATTTGTCCTACAACCATGCTGTCCAGGGGTGTCTCTGGGTACGCCTCTGAAGACCTCTATGAATCAAGTGCTGAATCGGACAGTGAGACATATGTGCCATCGCAGGTGAGTGTTTCTGGCAGGGATGCTGTTCTGTCCAACCCACCGCCACCGGGGGTAGACCCTTCTATGGGGATTTCAATGTTGGTAAATGCCGGGTCACACTCCACAATATTTGCTCCTGTTCCTGGGCCAGCAGATCAAAGGAGGAATGCAGTCCTACAGCCTCAGGCAGTGCCAGCACAGCAAGGTGCAGATCGCCTTGCCCCAAACAGGTGTGGTGCCTGTCAACGCAGTGGCCGTGCACCACCAGGCAATACAGTGTGGGAGAACTCCATGTATGGTATTGCAGCACAACAGGGAGCATTGTGTGAAATGATGGCTCAGGCAATGGATAGGGTGGCCACTTCCATTCTCCCCCCTGAAAGGCAGATGGAGCTCCAGCAGCAGGCAACAGACTCCATTTGCCACTCACACAGGGAGGACATGTTGGCGTACAACAGGGACTGACGGGCTGGAATGGAGGCTCTGCGCAAAGCCACATCTGTAGAGTCACAGGCCCACAGGGAAGTCCTGAGGTTAGAACACAGAATCCTCAGAGATACTCTGGATGAACTTGAGGCTTCCCGGAATTTTAGGTCAGAACAGCAGCTGGAGCAGCTCACACATTTACTCTCAGCTGAGCTCCAGGCAACCCGTGCGGAGATCCGGGCATCACGCCAGGCCATGTAGGCAGAAATGCGGGCAACCCATGAGGTTCTGCATGGGGATCTCTGCATCATCATCCTGCAGAACCAAACCTTCCAGACCCGCATGCTGGCTGCCATGGAGGACCATACCAGGACTTTGCGTGGGCTGCCTCCCATATGATGGCCACCTCCTGATATAGCAGCAGAGGGTGAAGAGAGCGATGGCAGTTCTCCCACTGTAGCGTACCGTGCAGGCCATGAGCCCATGGAGGTATTTTTTTTTCTCAACATCCACGCATGTGGGTGTTAGGGTGCACCCCGTACCTCGAACCTCCTCGGTGGCCTCCCCTGCCCTGGTCCACACATGGCCACTTTTGATATATTTTTTTTTAATAATTTTTTTTTTTACGGTGTGTTGCTTTGTGTGGCTCCCTTGGGCATCCACTGTGTATTCCAGCTGGGAACATGCAGGCTTGTCCTGCCTTTGGGTTAGATGCTTGGTTTCCTGACACACACACCCCTCCTGCTTCCCCTTTCCATGGGCTTGCAAAGGGTGTGACCAAGTGACAGTAACTTGCACAGTGACATTGGGCTCCCATTAGTTGTGTGGGCAGTCTGTAGTCAAAACTGTGTGTACATCCCTAGTGGGGATTGTTGTTGGATTCTACACTGCATGGTGTATTGATATGTGCTTGTGCATCCATGTCTTTCTCCTTATTTACATGTAGGTTCTTCATGTCTTCACAAGGCCGTCTCCTTTGCAGATGCAGTTCATGTTGTATGCAGTACACTGAGACATTTGCCTGACAGCAACACTCTGCAGTTGGAAGGGGTCGATGTGCTGCCTTAGTCAGGTTGTGAGACTTGCAATACTTCAATTTTTTACTGTCATATATTGACACGGTTTCATCCTGAACTGATGTTTTGTGTTGCTGGTAAGTATTTGTTCATGTGTGCTGCTTCTTATTGATTGATGAGCGCATATTGTCTGTGGCCTGTTTACATTATGGACAGTGCACTTTGTGACACTTGTGTCATGTGCTGTGTATTCATTTGGTTGCTTTCACACTGAATGCCATGGCATGGTGTGTTGGGTCGCTGAGATGGGGAGGGGTTGGGTGACATGGTAGTATTTTGATGTGGTATTTTGTAAGGGGGTAGTCATTCCTGCTGCATGAATGTGTGTCTTTTTGTGACACAGCGTTGGGTGTTTTTAAGTAGGTATAGATGCACACAATGTAACACTTCCAGGTGAACAATCTCAGGCTGGTATGGTTGTGACAGTTGACTGTCCCTTTTGCCATCATCATTGATTGTCAGCTGGTATGTGCCAGGCCTGTGTGTACTCTGCAGGGGTGGGATTTTAGGTGAAGTAATTTGCCACAAGCTGGGTACGGGCTGCCTCACCACGTGCCCTTTCACCTCCCATGCGCAGCGGCCGTGCATGTGGTTGGGGATGTGGGGGCACCACCATGCCCACCGGCACGCCCCGGCGGGTTGCAATGTTGTGCAGGACACATGCTGCCACTATGATCCTGCACACTACTGGGGCGCATATAGCAGCTGCCCACCAGAGTGGTCAAGGGAGTGAAAATGTGACTTGAGCACTCCGAATGTGCGCTCCACTATGCCCCAGGTTGCAATATGGGCTGTGTTGTATCTTACCTCGGGTGGTGTGGTGGGGTTCCGAATTGCTGTCATCATGTAGGTGCTCAGAGGGTAGACACTGTCCCCTGGGGAGGTGATAATGGTTGTCATTAGTGGGGTTTTCCCATTTCTCAGTTTCTGACATGCATGAATGTGCAGAGGCATTTATACTTACCATTAGCCATGTGTCGCCATGCCGGCCAGCTTCCAGGTCCCGGTTTAGCAGTGACATTCTGAATATGAAACTATCATGGCTGGACGCTGGATAGTTGGCATATACTGAGGTGATGATTCCCTTGGCATCACATACAAACTGCACGTTGATGGAATGCCAGTGCTTGCGGTTCCGATAGATGTGCTCAGTGGCCCTACGTGGACGTAGAGCCACATGGGTGCAATCAATGGCACCTAGGACTTTGGGGAAGTGTGCCACCCTGTAAAATTGCTGAACAACAGCCTGCCTTTCTACAGGTGTTCTGGGCATGTATTTATGCCTGCAGACTGAGGGACGTGCATTGATGATTGCCTGGTGTAGGCAGCGTGACTGCTTGGCCTGTGAGACCCCCCCACTATGGCACTTGTCTGCTGAAATGAACCAGTAGCCAAGAAGTGCAGTACATTGAGCACCTTTTCCAAGGGGCTCAGTGCTTGCGAGCACAGGGTGGGTGATGTGAGGTCATCCTCCCACTCCCTCACCAGGTCTAGGATTATGTGTGGTGGAAACATGTAACTCCCATACACCTGGTCATCAGGCATCCAAAAAAGCCTGGTCCTGGGTAAAAAAATGTGGGGCCTGGCTATCCTCCTCCGGTGTCCCACGACCACTGCTGCGAGGAACGGTATATTCATCATAGCGTCTGAGCTTGTTTGTTGTTTGCGCGCACTTTTAAGCTGCGCAGGGCCGCTTAAGCCTGCTTCCTGCTGGCGTATGTGTTTCCAGATTAGCGCATTTTTTTTTTTTGGGGCACGCCTTTCCCTTGTTCGATTCCATGAATACGTGTTGTTGGCGCGCGCGTGGGAGTTGCGAGCATTTACCTCCTGTACTTCCCCCGTAACGCCCACATTTTCACGCATTGTTCCCATTCCGCATGTTATGCCCCGTGTTCCGCCCACTTTTGTTGTGTGCGCTGCGCTATGTGCGCTTTCCCTGTGTGCGTAGCGCACGCCGTTTAATGACGTGTGCGCCCACGTGCACCACCCACCAATTTAGCACACATCCCAGGATTTACACGCACACTGAATTCCATGAATCGATGTGCGCGGCTTTGGCACGCGTGCGCTGCAATTTTCACACTTGCGCTGCAATTTTCACGCTTGTGCTCCCCTTTTCGGCACACATTTATTCCATGAATCGGCCCGTCTGTTTGTAAAGTTATTCCATGAATCGGCCCATCTGTTTGTAAAGTGTTGTTAACAACAAAGATCTCAAGGTCAAGAAAAGTAATGTTCGAACGGTTACAATGCCCAGACAGGGTAATACCAAAGTTGTTATAGTTAGCATGTGTAACAAATTGGTTGAAAGCAGTAGTGGAACCATTCCAAATTATCAAAATGTCATTGATATAACGCTTCCAACAGATGAGTTAGTCTTGGAATTCTGATTTGTTGAGTAGGTGAGTCTCTTCATAATGAGACATGAAGAGATTAGACAAGGGGCCTCATTACGACCCTTGCGGAAATCGAAAAACGATGGCGGAAATGCAATACCGCCATCGAATAGCGCTCGGTGCGACTATGACCCGTCACCGCAAAGTACGATGCCATTAGCGACACCGTAGTGAACGCCAACGCTAACTGCACCAAGTACGCGCGCGCGCGCCATGCCAAACCGTAAATACCACCATGGCGCAACGGTACGCGAATTCCGACCCTAGCGGACATGTACCTAACGCCATCAAGCACGGCGGAAAGTACCATTCCGCCATGGTGAGAAGTACGGCATCGCGAATCAACCGTAAACGGCCCCACTGAGTGCCTGTACACCGCTCCCTGCCCACAAAGTACAACTCCCCGTAGGTGCAATGAAGTCACAATGCAACCAGTGAAATGTACAAGTCACCCATGCATGCCAACGAACAAAAGAATCACAAGAGGGGCCAATGGGAGCTGCAGGGCACAGATGGCACGAATACAGAAGCTATACAAATGGACATGACCACAGTCCCCCACCAAGAAACGCACGCAAACACAGGCACCTGTGACCAGCAATATTCCGAAAATCACATCATTCCACCAGTCCACCTGGCTGACCGGCATCTGTTACACAAAACCCAATCCCCCGCCCCTGAGCATGACAACATTCAAACAGTCATATTGGCAGCCCCCATCCCTGACCTCACTGGGCTTCGTAGGCAAACGCGCCCAGCACAGTACCACGCAACTAAACTCCGAAGCTGGAACCCAATGCAGATCTCCTCACAATACATCGCTCCCCAAATAGGAATATGCCACATCACTTGCAAAGAAGAACGCTACACGGCCCATATAAGAATAGAAATTTAATGCACAACAAAATCACCAAGCCCATACAGCCATTAGGCCATGAACTCCAAAACACATTTCACCATTGTGGGCTGCATCCGCAAGAAATGACCAGCTACTACTTGTGTGACGCCCTGTTCCATCATGGTACACAGAGCCACATTCACGTACGAAAAGGCAACATGGAAGCGCACAGAACCGCAGGGCCGTCCCAATGGGGAGGCACTAGTCCAGCTGAAAGGCCGAAATGTTGCTCCGAGCCACTAGTACTGCGTAAGGGCATGTGGCCCATTGGCGATCGTCCCATAAGATCGTAATGCTGCTCCACTGATTAACACGAAGCAGCAGGTGTCGGGAGTAAAAGCCATCTGCAGGAGTGGCATACAGATGGCAGTGGCAAAAGGGGAGGAGATACCTGTCAACCAAAAGAAAAGAAAAAGAACAGAATGGCCATCAGAACTACATTCGAACAACTCACTTCAATGATCACACTAAATCCACAGCCATATGCATGCTAGCCCACTCCAAAGGATCATCACCACCCCAAAACCACTTGCGACTCATAACCATCTATATCGAGGTGTAAACACCATCACAAACGAGTGTACCTGTGCATGCGTCTGTGAAAACAGAATCCATCAGATGGGAATGTTAACGTGCATGGACACAAGTGTCTGAAGGCGCGTCGAGACAGGGAGGGCTCAACAAGGCCAGATAGACGATGGTCCCACTATGGCAGCCCTGCATCACATAGCGCAGGGGAGGCGGACAGATTCCAAGAAGCCCTGTACATGGCAAACTCTGTATCAAATCATCTGCCCATGCATCCATTCATCATTCCCTCATCCCGGTATAAAAACGCCTGAATATTTACTCACATAACATTAGAAATATCCATTGAGTCTGTGCGTTATGCAGCCTGCAAAATCCACAGTGCCCCAGCCCGTAATTCCAGTGTTGTGAAGTAACATGTATTTGGGAACGTCCGGCCTCATCGCCCACGTCGCTATTGCGCATCCCAAACTATTCATATCAATCATTGCATCCTCGCCATGGCCCCTGTCTCAAGGACATTGAACAATAGAACGTTATATTTGCAGTCAGACCTGTGGGCATCTCCCCGCCGCTAGCTGAAAACCGAAAGCGCCGCCCTTCGAATTCCTCATTTGCAACATCACGTCGAAAAGGCATCTGTGGCCGTTTGAAATCACAAATTAATCCATCTAGTGCGGCTGTGTGTGGAAATGGCAACTGCCTTCACCCACAAATGGGACGCCCCGCCCGTCGGTGCAACTCGGTACAGTGATGCATGAGGGCCCACCGTTACTCGAGTACTACGTTCCACTGACCCTTCACAAGTCTGTTCGCGACTGCAAAGATTGCATGTGAAACAATGGAACCATAGCCGAATGTACATATCAACCAATGTTACACGGCCATCGGGTACAAATACATGATTGCAATAGCAAGATGCCATTACTCGAATTGCAGCGTTGTGTGCGGGACGTGCTCGGCCAAAGGGGAGAGCAGCTTGCACAGGTGGAATGAATCACCACAGGTGGAGGCCATACAGCCTGAAAACACATAAATTGCACACCCAGTCTCCTCCCACAACCACACCCACTCCGAAATGCTACCGGCAGGACTCGCGATGTTGGCCCTGGGGGACCTGATAGCACTGCAAGTACTCCAACTCCAAGAAGAAGACGAACACCAACTACAACCGGCCGCACGGAGGAGACGCAGGAGGAGGAGGAGGCCAAGGCAGGGCCAGCAAGGGCCGCCAGCACAGCCACTACCACCACGCAGGCAGCCCGCAATCCCACGCCTCCGAGCACATCCGTTCAACCTCACTGATGAGCAGATCCACACCCTCTACCGTTTGGACCGGGACACCATAGCCGCCATTGTGGACATGACACAGGCTGACCTTGTCAGCATGATAGATAGCCCAACCGCCATCCCACCCCTACTGAAGGTGGTGTCTGTACTCCACTTCCTGGCCACAGGCACCTACCAGCACACAGTCGGACAGTTGCATGGCATTTCTCAGCCACTGTTCTCACGGACACTATTGCAAGTGCTCGATGCCCTCCTGCAGCACGCAGACGACTACATCTCTCTACCACGCTCGGAGCAGGAAATTACCAACACAAAAGTGGGATTCCATGCACTTGCCGGCATACCGGGTTGCATTGGTGCCATCGACTGCACCCATGTGGAATTGGTCGTCCCACATGCCATGGAGGCCCAGTACCGCAACCGAAAACAATTTCATTCCCTGAATGTACAAATGGTGTGTGACTCCAACAGGATCATTACACATTGTTGTGCCCGATTCCCTGGATCAACCCATGATTCTATGGTCTTGAGGAACTCTACAATACCACGCTACATGGAGCGACACGCAGGGAACAGATCCTGGCTACTCGGTGAGTCTCATTTCATGCATGATAATGTGGGGTATGTGATGCGGCAATGACCTGGCAGGAAGGGGGGGGTGTGTGCGTACGTAGCAATGGCATTCCACATCATACGTTTATCGTCCACATACAGGTGATGCTGGATATCCACTGAAGAGATGGCTCCTCACACCAGTCCGGAACCCACGGGACCAGCATGAGGAGGACTACAACCATGCCCACTCACGTACCCGTGTAGTCATTGAACAGGCATTCGGCCTACTGAAGACTCGTTTCCGCTGCCTCAGCAGGTCTGGCGGGGCACTCCTGTACCGCCATGAGAAGGTTGCAAAGATGGTCATGGCATGTGTCATGCTCCACAACATGTGCGTACGTAGAAATGTGCCCATGCCCCCTGACGCAGAACTGCAAGCACCTGAGGATGGTCATGATGAGGGTGGGGATGTGGCAGCACCTCAAGGAGTCTGCGAGGCACCGGAGGGCCGTGACATTCGTCAGCATCTCATTGATGCATGCTTCTAGCACTCACGCCTGGTGGCTGATACATGGACACGGTACTCGTGGCACTGTGTGTGTCTGGTACATGCACAATATGGACTGTACGCCTATGATGGCCTAGTACACAAAGATCATTGTCCACACATCTCATTGGTTGATCGTGCATTGTTTATGGCATATGTGATATCATGTTGAACACCCTATCGACCCGCCACCCAAGTGAGCCCAAAACACCCCCTCCACCCTCCTACCTCCCCCCCGAACACCAGTGTCCAAAGATGCTCATTGTCAGTGGGCAGTCGCTATTGCAAGCCCCCTCTGCGGGTATCAGGGGCACCCCTGCCTGTGGAGCGCAGGTTCCTCCCAGATCTACGTTGGGGGCTGCCCTGGACGGAACTTGCAACGGATGATGTCTCTGCCTGCTCACGTCCATGCATGTCCCTAAGGGTTTGTGAGAGCTCAGTGAGCACACGGCGCACTGCGGCAAGTTCGGCACATACGTCTTTGGACGTCGCATGCAGTTCCCCCCTCAGGCTCTCGGTGCTTCTCTCCATTTGTACTCTCAGGCTCTCGGTGCTACTCTCCATTTGTACTCTCAGGCTCTCGGTGCTACTCTCCATTTGTACTCTCAGGCTCTCGGTGCTACTCTCCATTTGTGCCCTTAGTGTCTCTGTACTTCTCTCCATTTCTGCCCTCAGTGTCTCAGTTGATGTTTCTATGTCTGCCTTAGTGCCCCCACATTCATCGGCATGGTCCTTGAGGAGCGTGGCCAGTTGCTGCTGTTGCACGATTAACTGGTCGAGGGACTGTTGCCTCTGCTGGGCCATGGCCATTTGCGGTGGTGTCACAGAGGGGCTGGTGACCTCATGTTGCCTTGCCACAGGGCTTGTGGGGGATGGCCAGTCGTCGTCTTGTGGGTGCCCCTGCGTGGTATCCTCATGTTGTACGGGATGGGACAGACAGGGGGATTGGGACAGGTCATGGATGGATCTGACTTCGACATCCCCGTCTTCTGTGTCGGAGCATGCTGCCATCAATGGGGTGTCACCTATGGTGCTGCTGCCACCAGAGGCAGTGCCTTCTGTGGCATCCATTGGGGGGACCTGTGGTGGTGGTGTTGTGGGCATGCTGGCTGCTGGGGTGCCTGTTGATGTTCCCTCCTCTGTGCTGCCACCTGATTTGTGCTGCTGCCGTGTCTTGATGCGTGCAGCTGAGGTGGAGGGTCTTTGGCCGTTGGTCTTGGCCCTCTTTGCAGGTGTGCTGGTAGGGGTGTCCTGATGCTCGTCGTTTGGATCGGACCCTGTGGTGGAGTAAAGGAGGGCGAGGGTTATTAATGGGTCTGTGGGAATTGGAATGGCATTGTATCACATGCATTGGGGTGGTACCTGAGGGTGATTTGGGTCGGGGCCTTGGAGGTGCTTTCATTTGTGTGTGGAGTGAGGGTGCAGTTGTTTGGCAGCCTGCAGTTAGGGTGTGCCTGCTGCACGTGTAGTGGGTGTTTTAGGGGTTTTTAATTATTTATGTATTTATTGTGAGTTTTAAAGTGCGCTATCAGGCCAATGTGTGTGGACGTTCTCCTGGACATGTGTTCCTGTTGCACTATGGGGACACATGGTACTTCACATGATTGGAAATTGTGGATTTAGCATTGTTTTATTTGGGCCACCTACCTGATTCTTCGGATGTCTGCACTCCTTTCTCCATCCCTCCGACTCCCTCTATGCTCTCCATTCCAATGGTGGAGGCACAGATTTCTTCCCAGGGGGTCAACTTGATGGGTGATTCAGGACCTCCCCCGGTGGCTGTGGCAATGTTGCGGTTGGCAGAAAGTATGCTACGGACGCGTATCCGCAGGTCGTCCCATCGCTTTCTGCATTGCTGTGGGTTGCGGGGTGCGGTCCCCACCGCACTTACCCGCTGTGCCACCAGAGCCCATATGGCCTTCTTGTTCGCAAGTGCCGTCCTGGTCATTTGCGTGGAGAAGACGACGGCAGCATTCTCCTGGAGGGTCTCTGTTAGCACGGTGAGTTCCTCACGGGAGAAGTGGACCTGCCGCTTGCGGTCGCACGCTTTCTTCGCTACTTTTCCCATTTTTCTTGGTTTCGCTAGGGTGGATGACGGGTTGGGGTGTGTTTCAGGGTAGTGTTTTTAGTGGTTGTGTGGATTTTGTGGTTTTATAGGTGTACGGCGGGATGTTTCCCGTTCCGGGCCCATGTTTTTACTTCCGTTTCCGTATATTTCCGGTCACCGTACTTTCCGGTTGGCGCTCACTGCGGTGTCCGCTGAGATGGGTGGCGGTATTGCACCTAGGGCGCCGTACGGCGGCGGTGTGGGCCGTTTTGGGGTCATTTCCGCCATCGCGGACTTTGCACTTCCGCCATGCCGTGGTGCTCGTGCCCGATGGGTCGGAATGGGCCGCACTTTGCTCCATCGTGCAATGGCGGAAACGCTATTTACGCTGTGGCGGTCCGGTCAGTCACTTTCCGCCAGGGTCGTAATGAGGGCCAATGTAGGCACACATTTAGCACCCATAGCCAAACCTTTGGATTGGAGGTAGTAGGTATTGTTGAAAAGACAGACATTGTTGTTCAAAGCAAATCTGAGAAAAGACTTGATAATCTGTATGTGTTGATAATAGGAGGCAGAAGAATTGCGAAAGATGAAATCTACAGCCTGAATTGCTAATTCATGATTAATGTTAGAGTAGAGGGCCATAACATCTAGAATCGCCAAACAATAGCTAGGTTGCCAAACAGTTTGTTGAATGAACTGTAAGACTTGCGTGCTGTCCCTAATATATGAACTCATTTGTGTAATTTGCTTATTTCGTTGTACCACTTCTGGCCTCAATTCAGACTATGAGATGCATGTACTTTTGTAAATGAGTCTCACTATTTGTAGTATATATTTGTGCCAATATTGTTTCATATTTTATTGTAGGCTCAGTTCCTTACTCTGTAGTCTTTGTTACAACCCTATACAACTGCATTTAACTATTGATGAATCACTAACAATTGTAAATTGCTTTACATAATTTTGGTACCATTTCTTCAACTTCACTTGTAACAATGTACATATATAATATTAGCTCAACTCTTACTTTGGAGAGAACCGATGCTAATTTTTTGTTCCATTTCCGACTGGTCTCACAGATGTTAAATTTGACCAATTTTATTTCACCAAAATACACGTTGAATGCCTGTACATAGTATATCATTGTTTCCTATGCACAACATTTCAATACTATTAACTAATTATCTTCGGCACTCTTTTATGCTCATTAATCAGGACTTAGCTGGTGCTATTTCATTTACATCTTTCTCTATTACTCTAATTCCCAGTATCTTAGTTATCATGTGATAACTTTATTTCCTTTCTAATTTTTTCTCTTTTATATAACATATGCCTACTAATGGCACTCCTCCTCATTCACACTTTTAGGGCAACCCCGTTTTGCATTTTCCTTGCCCATAAGCACTCTATGACATTTACCGCCGCGCCTGTTTACATTTTCGCCGTGTGGCGTCAAGCGCGTGACGTCATGCGCACTAAGTGCGTATGATGTCATGAGCGCAGCGCCCACGTTACAGCAGAGCTATCCAGACCAACATAATATTTGCGTTCATGAGGCGTACAAACTTGTCACGCGCACATGAATGGGGATTGGACCCCTTTATTACACGTTATACAGGTAATCCCAGATTCTTGTGTAGTTTTCTCTAAATGAACATTTACTCTTGCTCCCTTCCATTTCAATGCTATAACCAAGCTCCCATTGAATGTAAATCCTAAACTGCAATTTTGGCCCAGGGGCAATCCGACCTTGCTTTCAATAACTTATATTTTTCAGTACTATTAGCTGAGCCTGTTTGGCATACATTCTCTTTTCATAGCATTTTGGGCACATTGACCTATTATATTTCATACCTTGTTTTAACTAGAATTTTATCTCCCATTAATCTTAGACATAGCTCATTTGTCCTTAGAGCATTTTGACCCAACTTTGAACAGATTTATCTGTTCTATGTTTGTGTTGGTTTTTTCCTCACTAGGACTGACCACAACATTAGCATTGAAGCTTCAACTTTAGTCTTCTATGATTCAACAGATAGGGTAAGTAGCTATCTCCTGTTCCTTTCTTTACCAATTCTGCACAATCCAACATATCCCAACACTTTGCTCTTCAATTCTGTAGGTGACGATTCTACTTTCCGTAGCCAACTACTCTTCCTCCAGTTCTGCATCAGCAGTATCTCATTACATGGTATGGTTCATATGTCTATGACATTTCACTAAATTCCCGATTTTGTTTCTCATACTTTCAAATTTTTTTCACTATCAGTTTCTTCCCAACATGGGTGACCCAATCATTTTTCACTTCTGATTAATAAGGGAATCTGGTTTCTCAACCATGTATGATATATTTACCCCCAGTTGGTCAGCTTTACACATCTCTGTGACCACTAATTTAATATAATTTTTTCACTTCACTTTCTGTGTTGCATCTGGCTGGTTATTTCTCAACATGAACCTGCTTATTTCATCTACACTCTGAACCATGGTATGATATTGTTCTTTGACACCATCTCTCTTGATACTATGTGACAATGTTCTTGTTTTTGGTTTCATAATTTGTTTCTTTTACCATGTTATAATATTTATTCTTGTTTTTCAACTTATGTATGTTAATTATACAGCCTCGATAATGACCGTGAAGGTCGAAACACGTGGCGGCTGTTTTCCAAGATTCTGTCATTTTGATTTCACGATAAAGATTTTGTTTGAATCTCAAGACTTTTCTATTTTTTACTATAAAGACTCACACAGTTTTCAAGACTTGAAGCCTAAGAAGCTTTTCCCGTTGAATCAGCTCCTTTGATTTATGTTCAAATTGATTGCTCAGGATCAGCGCATCTGATTCACCTTCAATTCCTAAACTTACAATTTATATTTATATATATTCAATGAAAAATGTTTGTTAAAGGGACATTATGGTTAAGTTGCACTAGTAAAAACATATGAAATTCAATGACATGTGCATTGCAGTGCACTGCTAAGACTAACAGCCAGGACATCAAAGATGATATCACAAATGTCATTGATGACATCACTGAAAAATTAATGTTGACGAAAAGTCCCTACCTACAAGGGATCGTTTTTATTATGTTGGTAACAAGATGTTGTGCTAGTACAAAACATATGAAGACCCACAATGCATATAAATTAGAGGCACATACAGGGAAACTAAAGTAAGGAAGAAAGAAACAGCACCATAAGAAGATGTTAATAGCATTAAAGTGTATCTTCTTGTATACAAATTAATTGTGTGTTTGAGGCCTGCTATTGCCCCATGCATGTGCACCATGAGCTGAGAACAGACCCTAAGGAAAGTACTTTAAGAAAATACGACAAGGTTAACGTTTTGATATACAGCAACTTTTGAATTTTAATATTCTGATTGTCAGTGAATAAAACCACCGGGTCTAGATTTTCACAGTGAACCAAAATAAGTGAGCCAGACATGTGATGTCATCAGTGATGTCATAAATGACATTTGTGATGTCATCTTTGATGTCCTGGGTGTTAGTTTTAACAGTGCACAGTGGTGGGGTGAGTTATGGTTGGTTATGGTTGGTTAGCTTACCATAACTGGCGAATTTCTGAGGTTTTTCGGTTTACCTGTAACCATAACATCCCTGTAACAATGTTTTTCCAATGAATTTCATAGGTTTTTATTAGTGCAACTTAACCATAACGTCCCTTTAACAAAGTTTTTTCAGTGAATTTCATTGCATACCTTCTGGACAGTGCCATGTGACCATATGCTTGCGCGTGGCATTGTGACGTGTTTGCGAAGGTGTCTGCACTTCGTGATAAGATCCGTGCTTTGAAGACAGAGGAGCTGCATTTTCTACTGATCTAGGAACTTTCAACTTCAAAATTTCCCTTCCACACCCCCTACGCCTTTTCGTACTCATTATCCATTACCAATCTAGTACACAGTACATGCTTGGAAGAATTTTATCAAAACTGCTATTTATCTTAAAAATGGCATCAGTTATTACCATCCCTCCTCCCCAATAGCTACCACCACCACCAGCTGGATGACCTTCACAACAAAAAAAGTGCAGTACTTTTGAAGACAATGAAGAGGACCAAGAAGATGAGGTAGAGGAATTGCCTACTTCTAGCACCAAGTTCGAATCATGGGTGTGCCAGTTCGTTGCTACTGTTGGGAGTGTACCAAAGGCTAGAGCTACCAAAGTGAAATGCACTGAGCGCAATTTGTCACAGACTATCTGGACAGTTCTCCTACGGGACCACCTCCATGCGCCGCCACACCAAATCCAATGACTGCAATGCTCTCAGAAAGGTTTTGCCTTTCTCAGCAAGTAGTAAGCTGTCTTCCTCCACCTCATCTTCCTCAACAAATACTGTAACCACACAGCCTGATGTCTGCAGGCTTAGGTGCGTTATAAATAAATAAATAAATAAATAAATAAGGAGGGCTACAGACCATTATCATCCATTGCAGCCCCTGAAATGGGGGATAAAGGCCATTAGCACCCTGGTTCCCAAAGCAGGAACCCAGGGTTCTAAAACATATACTTTTCTTCCTATTGCAGGATGCCTGCGGCATCCCGCTGTAAGAAGGAAGAAAAATCCTTTTCCAAGACAGCCAGCATAGAAAGAGAAGGCGGAGCTCCGTACACAGCACCTCTTCCCTTGCCATGGCAGCCTGCAAAACCCTATGAACATATTACCACAAGCACTTTTTTTCCCTTTCAAACCTATCCTACCTTCAAATAACTTTACCACATAGCCGGTCCCATATAGACATAGACACTTTAACACCATTTTTCGTCCATAGCGGTCATGGTCAGTAGCCAGATTGTCCGCGTCATGACCTTATGCCATGACCCAGACAATCTGGCTACTGCCCACGGCCACAGGCTATACCTCAGTCACCAAAGGTATATGACTATTTTTTGTAGCTACATAATGAGACTTGTCAAAAAATAAAACACAGGCACATTTGCAAAACCATGGTTTAATGTCCTTGCCAATGTTCCTCACGAGTTTGCTCAAAATCCGCCCATGTTTTATTTTTTTAAAGTGTCAAAATGTATGTACATACAATAGTCATATAATTTAGCCCCCACTTGACAAAATCCATTCAGTCTTTACACAAACATTGAAGGTTGGGTTTATAATCTTTCTCAAAACTTTTGTCCACATTCGTCAAATAGCAACAAAGTGATAAGCCTTTACAATATTTTGGTAACCCCCTCTCTAATTTTGCCCCCTCTTGACAAAATCCCACAAAACTTTGCAAAACCATTCAGGATTAGTTCGAGAATGAAATTGCAAAAGAACATGCAGTTTCCTTGAGTGGTGCAAATGTTATAAGCTATCCAAAAACTGCTTTTCCCCAACCCTATAAGGCAGGAATAGATACATATTTCCTAGGACATCTGAAGTGTCTGCGAACACCAAAGGACTGCCCAGGACATCTGGAGTGTTTGTGGAATATTGGGGGGTGAAACAACACAGTTTCTGGCTTCTTGCCCATATCCCATCCCATATTCATCCACTCACCTCCCCAGAAATTGTTTGTTGAGTTTGACAAGTGCAATGTTGCTTTTTGGTTTTGTTTGTTTTCACTGTGCTGTCCGCTGACCCCAAAAAAGTCAGTGAATCCAAGATGCCAGACGTTTCAGGGAAACCGACACACATTTTCCCACTACCCAATCAGCGGCTGCGCCCAAGATGTCTGCAGACCACGCAAAAGTCTGCACATTTTTCTGCCCAATCAGAGGCCAGTCCGCAGACTGTACAGGGAAGTAAGTCCGCAGAGCGGACATATATATCACACATATTTTTGCCTTATGTTTTGGTTGTTTAAAAAAAAACTACTGGATGGATTTACACCAAATTAACAAAAGCACGCTTTTGGGTCCAAGCTGCTGCTCCTACCACAATTTGGTGAAAATACATCCAGCGGTTTGGGCTGTAGGCGTGACAGACATTTTTTCTCCATTCAGTCTATGGGAAAAAAGAAATGTTGGGACCTCCCATAACTTTGCCCCCCTGGACCAAACCTCATCAAACTTTGCAAAAAAAAATTCAGAGTGGCCCATATACTTTTTTGCAAAGTTTGGTGAGGATTCATCCAGGGGGAGCAATCTTATAAGCCACTCAAAAAGTGCTCGTCCTATGGGTTTAGCAACTTAACCATAACTACACGGGCCGTGTAATATTTATACAGACATTTGTCTGCCCCTTTCAAAATGGAGGCATTTGCAAACATCAGGAACTCTCTCAAACAGTATGCTAGTGTTTTTGTTTCAAGAAGAGAGATGATGGACTTATTAAGTCAAGTGGTATTCATAAATGCACAGTTCTCTTTCCTTTACCTTTATAACAGACGAAGCCCATGTAGGATGAAATGCGTCGTTTTGCTGCTGCCTTTCTTGTTTATCCACAACCATGAAACAATAAAGGACTATTTTTGACAGCAACTGAAGCTCGAATTTGGATTGGATTATTTCCATCTACATTCTTTATGCATTTGCTGGAGTGCCACTACATTTTAGACTGGGTTTCCAGTCTACCTTTCCCTTGCAATGTTTTTCTTTCTTTTTCCTTATTCTGTGATAAACTATAAATAAAGGAAACTGTTTGTCTGGAATCCCTTTGATGTTGCTGCCTCATTACTGGAAGCTATTACAGCGTTTCTGTCACCCAGATGCCCTATGCACAGAAATGTTTGTACAATAATATATTATTACACCCTCCAAATACACATATTTTCACACCTTTTGACCTGTGTCACTTACAAAATTATGTGCCGAAAGGTGAGTGGTAATGGTGTTGTATCCAGTATTTCTGACGTCATTGCGCTTCGCATCACAGAGTTTGTTTGGCATTTTATGTCAATGTAAGTATGTCAATGTAAGTACACTACTCCTTTGCAGTTTTTACGCACATTTTTACAGAAAACAATTAGCACATGTACAACACATGTATGTAAAGGTCATTGACAACGACTGAAAAGCTTCGTGTTGTGCATGTGATAGTCTTTTCATATTTAACGGTACAGCTTCCGTCTCTGAGGGGTAGCCTCTATGTATGGGTAGTGCCCACAATGTCGAGGATATGGCTACTGGCTTTTACTGCAAGGGAGAAAACATTGCATTGAAGTCGCCATGTCCACCAGGGACTGCCTTTCTGGTAAATATCTTGCTCATAACCACACATTTATCAAAGAAAACAAATGTGGTGTTGCCATAACGGTAACACAGTTTCTTTTTTGCTTTCTGCAGCCTGCAATGGAAAGCGAAGAAGGCTTTCTAGCCAATGCCCGTCTTCCCTTTGTATGGTGGCCATCTTGAAAAAGGATTTTTCTTCAGCCGGGAACCCCGGAGGCGTTCCGATTGAAGACAAAAAATCCTCTTTCTTGGTACCACAAATTACTGCTGTAAAATCTCGATTGCCAATGGCATTCATCCCCCACTCTTTGCGGAGGAATGGGGGTGAATGATCCAGAAACGTCAGTATGCACTCTTGCTTATATTGTGTTGCACACTTGCATTGTGGAGCTCTGTGCCGGAAATTTTGCAGGTAGAAGTTCTTACAAGAATACCCAATGTACTTTCGCACTATCAACCAGTTACACATGTCATTGTGAAGTGTGTATGACTGTTCGAACACGCCCCCATGCTGTACGTCAGCATTTGATAATGTGGAATTCTTCGAAAGGTGGTCAGTTACTTCAAATGTTCCTTTACAGTCGTATGCTTACATGTTACTATTAGACCCTGATAAATGTAGTCAAAAATGTTTGTTAAAGTAATGTTATGATGCATTTATACTACTAAAAACCTATGGCATTCAGTTATAAAAACTTTGTTACAGGGACGTTATGGTTACGCTGCCCTCCCAAAAACCTGTAAAATTCACTACAAAAAAAACCTTGTTAAGGAGACGTTATGCTTAAGTTGCCCTACTTAGTGCTGTATAATAAGTGATCCCTGCATAATCCGTGTGCCTTGTTATAGGCCATTTCTATGATTTTGCGCTCATAGCCTTGTTTAACAAAATCTAGACCCGCCAGGGCACAGTGATGGTCAAAAGATGCTAGATCTGTACAATTCCTACGATATCTAATGAATTCACCATATGGAATACTACGTTTGCATGACGTAGGATGGCAACTAGTTGCATGCAAGGGCAAGCCGGTTTTTTGAAGGTTTTTTGTGTAGTGCTGTGTGAAAACCAGATCTTTCAAGGGTCACAACTACATCAAGATAGACAATTTCAGTAATGCTGTTACATTCTGTGAAACACAGATTGGACATGTTTGTATTAATATGTTTCACAAATGATTGCCACTCGGCTTCAGTACCCTTCCATATGACAAAGATATCGTCGATGCATCGCCACCAAGTGACAATTTGTGTAGCAAAGCTGGATGCAATTAGATCACTGAGGAAGGTGGCCTCCCATCATCCCATGGTCAGGTTTGCGTAAGATGGAGCAAAGGTACTGCCCATAGCAGTGCCCCTTACTTGACAAAAAAGAACACTTAAATAGAAAGACATTGTTATTCAGACAAAAGGACAGCATTTCAAGGATCATGGAGCTGTGGCTATGGAAATTCAATGAGCGGGTATCAAGGAAATATTTACAAGCTCCCATGGCAATTTGATGGTCAATGGAGGTGTAAAGGGAGACAACATCGAGGGTTGCCAGAAGGAGACCATCCTCCCAGGGTATGTTAGAAATGTGTTGCAAAAAATCCTTGGTATCCCGCAAATAAGAGGGTAGAACTGACACAAGAGGAAATAAGGTTTCATCAACAAACTGGGCCAAATGCTCAAGGAGGGAACCACACAAAGTAACAATAGGTCTCCCCGGTGGATGAACAAGAGACTTGTGAGTTTTGGGTAAAAAATAAATAGTGGGTATAGTATAGCAGGAGGGTACAAGGAATTTAACAATATCATCATCAATAAGGCCGATGTCAACCCATTTAGTACAAAGGTTAGTAAGCTCAGACTGCATGTCACCAAAGGGATTTTTAGACAATTGGGCATAACGCAGTCGGTCTTTAAGTTGACGATTGGCCTCCGCAACATAGTGTACTTGATCTTGGACTACAATGTTTGACCCCTTATCGGCCAGTTTGATGATAATATTCGATAAGCTTTGTAGTTCGCCGATGGCCGTAAGTTGGGCAGAGGTGAGATTATGTTTATTCTTGATGGTACTTCTCCATAGTTTTTTAAAGTCACTAATGCACAAGTCGTAAAATGCTTTGATACATCCACCAACGGGGAACTGTGGATTAAATTTAGATTTAACGTTAAGTTTAGTATGTACATCCCAGTCAGGGTTGATATCAAAATCAGCAAGACAGGCAATGGAGGGATCAAATCCGGAGTCTTCAAGACAGGCCAGATCCATGAGAGATGAAACATCAGAGATCAAAAGGTTAGTGCGGCCCATACGAGGTGTCGGTGGTTTTGGCACGGTGGGATTCAAATAAAAACATTTTTTTAGTCTGATCTTATGAACAAATTTATGTAAATCAAGGCGTGCTTGAACGTAGTCAAAGGCCTTGGTAGGGCAAAAGTTAAGGGCCAATGAAAGAACTGAAGTTTGTGCTTTGGTGAGGACATGGGAGGACAAATTGATAATTTGACACAGCTTCACATCGTCAATGGTTATTTTTTGGCCCCAGAGCGCGTTGCTCTGATCTCTTGGCATGCTTCTAAGCCGTTTCCCACGCCGGCCTCGCCCAGTTGTTTTCCTCCTCGTAATTTCTGTCCTTTTCCTCTTCCTTTTCCCCTGCCTCGGCCCTTGCCGCGTTGTTTTTGATTCTTCCCGTCCTGGCATAACAGCCGCATCTCGTCTAAAAAATTTAGTCTAGCAGAAGGCTCCTCATTCTCAGAAACTGAGACATCTGATTCAGAAGAGACAGAACCAGGATCACCCCCGACGGTAAGTTGAGCGTCAGGATTTTTACGTAATGAGTCAAATCTTCTGGCAAAAGTGAAGATCCTGTCTGTTTCATAGTCAAATTTGTCCCTGATAAACTTGCGATGTTTTCGTTGCTTAATGTCATCTTCATATACGAGCAAAGCTTCATTAATTTTAATACAAAGTTGTTTCCCCTCTTCAGAAGGAGGCATTTTGTTGAGTTCCGTTTCCTTTATAGCCAGTTCTTCCAGTGCCTTTGCTCGATCTGATTTGGCATATTTAACCAAGATGGTGAGGAAGTGTGCCGAACAACCTTTGCTGGCTTCTCCCCACTCCTGAAGCATGCCAGGGTCTTGGTCCTCAAAGGAGGGCATTGTCAGAATTCGTAATCCTCGCGGTATGCGTCCAATATCCAGGTAGTTTTGTAGAGAGTGTTCCTCCCACCATTTTGAGATTTCCTTCCTGCGTAATTTTTCAATATCTTTAAGTAACGTTATTTCAGGATTAAGGCTCACATTATTCTTTTTTGCCCCAATAGTAGGTAGAGAAGTGGGCATCACTTGAGATTCACTAAACAGGTCCCTGGCCTGTACAAGCCGAGCTGCTGTCAGAGGGCATTGTCAGAATTCGTAATCCTCGCGGTATGCGTCCAATATCCAGGTAGTTTTGTAGAGAGTGTTCCTCCCACCATTTTGAGATTTCCTTCCTGCGTAATTTTTCAATATCTTTAAGTAACGTTATTTCAGGATTAAGGCTCACATTATTCTTTTTTGCCCCAATAGTAGGTAGAGAAGTGGGCATCACTTGAGATTCACTAAACAGGTCCCTGGCCTGTACAAGCCGAGCTGCTGCCCAGGCGTCCTGCATGTTTGCAATGCTGAAAACCCTGCCACTTGAAATGTCCAAAAGAAAAAATATTTCAATGGATGAATGTAAATACCTCAGAGCACGTGTGAGCAGAAAATTGCGCTATTAGAGATAGGATAGCCGCGGCATGCCCAAACTATTGCAATCAGCAATATAGAGCGGCAACAAGAAAAGCTAGGGTGGAGTACCAGAAAGGTACGATACCATCGTAGTAACAAATGAGGAAATATGTAAGGCACAAAAGACAGCACCTACCATACGGCCACAGTCCGCGCGTCCTCCGGCACGCTTCTCGCACACGTACAAGGCAGGGGTCCTCAGGCTACACTTCCTCATGGGTACAACTCCGCTCCAATGTGCAGTAAAATCTGCCCCTAGTGGCAGCGATTCTGCTTGAAAAAAACGACTCTAAGCAGAGGCGCGCCAGAAGAAAAAATCTCGGTGCAGGTCCAACACGGTACGCTCCGTGTAATAGTATTGAAGAAAAAGGAGGAGAGAGGAAGGACCACACTCTCCGTGGACCCAGTAGAATCAGTCAATCCAAAAAGGAAAGAAGGAAGCGCAGCTCCCAAGAGGTAGTTAAAAAGCTTATTTAATGAAAACAGCACAAAATGTGCAAGACAAACGGCTGGGGAAACAGCAAAAACAAACATAGGCAGGACGCCTAAAGGCACGACCTGCTTACAACGTGTTTCACGCCCGACTGAGCGCTTGATCACGTAAAGAAACGAAGGACAAAAGCACAGTTAAGAAAGCATGTAGTCCAACAACTATGTCAGTAGAAATAGGGGTGCATGAAAGGACTGATTCAATGGCGGCCATATTTGAAGGGAAAATCAGATAATGGTCAACCATAAAACCAAACGGGACCAATAGAATAGGCCAATAGAATGATCGAAGTGAGCCTATTTTAAACGTAAAGACCAAAGGCAAGCAAATGAACGGTCAAATACAGAGACATGGCCATATGAGCAAATTCCCATGCACCCCAATTTCCTACTTGTGTTACCGGTCTAAAGAAAGAGATTACAATACACAATTGGCAGTAGAGTTCCTGCTACTTACACTGCAATAAGCTTCTCAATAAGCTTATGCTCTTTTTAACCACTCTAGCAAATGCCATGCATTCCAGCATTCATCACCTGCTCACATGAAGCATCAAAAAATTGCAATGCTCTGCACTTCAAACTGTTTCTATATACAATCCTTTTGATGAAAGTTAAATAATGCATATGAGCGTATATAGCAGCACTGTGTTACTGTTTCATGAAATAAGGGAAAAGAACATGAAATACATCTGTAGACCATTTTTAAATGGCCCTCAGTGTCTGCAAATTTAATATGTTGGAGGCACATGCATACAACCGAACATCTGGAAAGTGGCAGGGGCATTCTTCAACCCAAAAGACATGACCCTAATCTGGTAAAGACCCTCTGATGTTGAGAAAGCTGTCTTCTCCTTGGCATGTGACACAAGGGCTATTTGCCAGCATCCTGCAGTGAGGACAAATGTGCTGAGATATTTGGAGGAACCCAAAGTATCCACCAGCGCATCTGTTCTAGGCAAGGAGTGTGCATCTGTCTTGGTGATAGGATTCAGAGTTCTATAATCCACACAGAACCTCATCTCAGAGGTGCCTGCTTTTGGAACCAAAACCACAGGGCTGGACCAAGGACTACTAGAGGGTTCCATCACCCCAAGATGCAACATTTTGTGGATCTCTGTCTTAGTGTAAGGCCTTACTTTGTCTGACATCCTGTATCCCCTACTTTTAGTAGTTACACTGTCTCCTGTGTCAATGTGTCAATGTCATGTTTGCACCAAGGAGTCAAACCAGGAGACTGTGAGAACAAGGGGAAAATTGCCCCAGAACACTTTTCACCTCAGCTTTTTGATCAGCAGTCAGGTGAGTGGCCACTTGGAAACCCTCAATGGAGCTGTCTGAAGGACTGCCATGGAACAGGTCAGGGAGAGGTTCTGACTCCTCCTCCTCAACATCTGAATCCAGCAGCAGTGTAGCGATTTCAACTCTTGGGATGAAAACCTTCTAGTAAAAGTCTATTTACTTGGAATGCTTTTGGAGCCTGATCAGCCCTTCCAAGGTCCACTAAATAGTTGACCTCACCCAGTGACTCTACCACTGTGTAAGGGCCTGACCATTTGTCCTGTAAAGCTCAGGGCCTTACAGGATTCATGATCAGGACTTGCTGACCTGGTGTGAAATTGATGAAGGCAGCCTACTGGTCATACCAATGTTTCACCAGGGGGTGCCCTGCCTTCAGTTTCTCACTAGCCAGACCCATCAGGAGTACCATCCTTTTTCTGAGCCCTAGCACATAGTCTACTACGTTGGTAGTGATGGGGGCAGTGGGCATGTCCCATCCCTCCTTGACTATTGCTAAGGGTCCCCTCACAGGGTGGCCAAACAGAAGCTAAAAAGGGCTGAAGCCAACACCCTCCTGAGGAACCATTCTGTAGGCAAACAGTAAGCATGGCAATAGAAGATCCCATGTTCTTCTATGGGGCTCTTCCAGAGCCCCTATCATGCTTTTTAAGGTTCTGTTAAACCTTTCTACGAGACCATTGGTTTATGGGTGATATGCGGATGAAAATGTATAGGTGACACCACATTCCTTCGACATGCACTGCATATATGTTGACATAAAGTTGCTGCACCTATCAGACACAACTTCTTTAGGGAAGCCAACCCTAGTAAACATGCCAAGTAAAGCTTTTGCAACTGACTTGCCAGTCACTGGGCCTCATCACGACCTCGGCGGTAACGCCGGCGGTATTAGCGCGGGGGCTATTAGCGCAACCGCCATAGCCCCCGGTGCTAATAGCACGGGATCACGAGTTGGGCGCACTTGGAAGTCCCCATTCCCCATTGAGCCCATTTGGGAATGCCCCATTCCCCATTGGGCTCAATGGGGAAATTTCACGCTCATACCGCCGGCGGAGATCCTGCACAAGCTGGCCAGCCCACTGGTTGGCCCAGGGACACTTCTGAAATGGCTTACTTGCAGGTTTTGATGAAGGTGCTGAGAATAGTTTGTCCCACTATTCCAATGGGTCGAAGCATCTTTGCAGAACCTCATGGATGGCCAGATACAGAGGGGTCCCACAGGTCGACAGTGGGCTCAGGGTGCCAAACCTTCCAGCAAGTCACCAGCGGTTCCTCGACTCTTCTTCTTAGTTTCAGGATACTTGGATCCTATCATTCGTACAGTGAGAACTCCAGAGATTGACATGGTATGGGTGTTTGGAACCTTCTCTTATCCAAAATCTCCTTTCCACTAAAATGAAGAAGACCCAATGGCAGATCTGCTCACATACAGTCAGACCATACATGGACCAATCATGGAGCACAGTGGTCCCAGGGATTCACAGCACACCAGACTCTCTGGCACCCAGCATGTGTATTGGAACTAGACAGTTCATCCCACATCCTGGGGGCGCACACTGAAGGCATGCAGAAGCCCGCAAAAGCTCGGCACTTCGCGGGGAAATGCATGCTGAAATAAGGACTTAGCTGGGTCAGCTTGCCCTGGGGAAGGTGAAGGGGCAAGATGGCCAAAGGACAGGACAAAGAACCTCGTGGCATGGCCATTTTGGAGCCAGGCCGCCTAACCATGCCAAAAGGGGTAACCACAGTTTACCTGGCAGGAAAGGGTTAAACATGCACGAAAAGATAAGCTCCCATCGGCCCTGTCCAAGGCACATCTGCACCTCTCCTAAAAAATCCTTCAAGAGCAACTAGGGCCTTTAGAAATGACAGGAAGACCCAAGTGCACTGTACTGCAAGGTACTTTGTGCACTTGGAACATGTTGTATAAAAGTTGCAACATTGACAAGGACTGAGGGAAACAAAGTCTCCCATCACTCACTGTCTTTAAGGACATGTCAGTTTCCCCATAGAAAAATGAGTGAAAAAGCCCTGAGGAGTGCAGCAGAAGGCTGTGATCCTCTGGTAAAGTCAGACTATGGTGTTTAAACAAAGTATAAAGTTGGGGGTGGGGGGTACACAACTGGAGGGAAAATTACACATGAAATGGAAATCTTTCTAAGCACTTTTCAAAATATATATTTGAAGCATTTTTAAGAAAGCAAAATTGCATTTACAGCAGCGCTGTGTCACTTTTTCATAAAAGAAACTAAAAGCAGATAAAATAGATGTGTACACCATTTGTAATTGGCACTCAGTATGTGCCAGGTTAACGTGTACTTCCTAACGTAACCAATTCCAATCTTCAGCTGCTCATGCAATCCTACTTTTTTCTCTACATTCTGTGATTTGTACTCCAATGTTCACAATGCTAAAAGTGGAACTATAAGTCCCATAATGCAAACAAAAGATCTAGCACTAAATAGACACCTACATATTAGAATGCATCATGTTGGCAAGTATGCATATACTCCTAACACATACACTTCCACACACCAACTGCCATTTAAAAGTGTTCTACAAATCTTTTCCATCAACTTCTCTTCTCTTTTACAAAATGTTACAGAGCTTCTACAAATGAACATACACATATCTTAACTTTCATGAAAATGCTCCTAAACCATACCATATTTAGCCATCCACCAATTTTATTAACTTTTTCTCAACCAATCCTTCAATCGTAAATATGAACCTTGCTTCTTAAAAGTACTTTAGCCATTAGCACATATCCCCACTAACTTTCTCTTACAATTACAGGAAAGAAGCACAACACTGAAATGAACAACCGAAAACTGAAAACCCTTTGCATCCCACTAAGTAAGTACAATAATGTACCAGGTATATGTATGTAATTATAGCAGCACAGTTCCACTTTATATATTACCCAGTACTACTCTTTTCAAACCAACATTTCTTTCACTCTAGCCCATTAGATTCCACCATTCACACTCTTACTATTCCCATCTACACACCACCATTGCAACACCCACTCTGTTCCTCAAAACAGCACAAAGACTGAACAGATTCCACCACACCACCACTGCCTTACTCACCAACCCAACACCATAACACCTCTGTAACCCGTATTCTCACAAGCTTCCCAACCACACCTAATATACCACCTAACAATCAAACACCACTCTATTCAACTCTACAATCACACCCACACACCGATGCACCATATATGCTTATACATTGCACAACTTTCCAATGCAACCTTTCTCTTTTCCCAGCAGACACAACAAAATACCTACTTAACATCAACTCTGTAGAAATGAAAGAAAAATCAGAGCAGATAAGACTAAAAGTACACCATATAGTCATCCAACTCTGAAACAATTTATAGAAAACATTAAAACAAAAGAGCTAGTAACCTCACTGAAAAAACTAGCCACACGTAAAGAAAGTAACGCCCCTCTTGCAAAAACAAAAAGTAAAATATTATGTCCAAAGAAAAGCAGACCTACTAACAAACCCAATCTTCTATATACCAGTGTTAATGTAGTCATGGTAAAGCAACACAAAGAAAGATGTTACAAAAAATGTTCAACTGTAGAGTTCTTCACAATCTTATAAAAATATCTGAAAAGTCACAATTTTCCCTTAAAAACTACCACAGGAGAGTAATCCTGCAAGCTCTATTTGACAGCGCTTTTCTACTGAAGAGAACATTGTTTATATTGATTTTAAACAGAATGAAAGCACTAACTAAATGAATCAATGCATTACACCAAGTACTTCTAAACATGCAGTGTCAATATAGACACCTTTTCAAACTTCTGTGATGGTGAATGGATTCACACAAGCAGCAAAGCACCATATTTCAATGAAGAGACTTATAAACAAGAACAACAAAAAACAATTGCAATAGACAAGAATGGTGGAGGGTATGAAATAGTGGAACAAACCATTATGGACATTTTAAAAAACCCTTATAGAAAAAAAGTCCTCAACAAACTTTGAAACAAATGCTTCTTTCACCCAAACAAACCATCCAGTGTACAAATGGACATGCAGCTCAATGTGTAATGTACGCCAACATTCCTTTAAATCTTTACGACAATTCCTCAAACACTATGTGAAACTAAAAGACAAAATTAAAATGAAAACTTTACAAACCATAGACTCCTGTCCAGTGCGCAACCACACATTAGCCGAGGGCATTCATTAGCCTGCATTTTAGGACCTGCTTGCAAAAGCACTTTCCACCACATCAAAATGTTAGCGACACACCATTCTACTACATGGAATCTTGTGCATCGACTTATACTATGCAAAAGGTCCTGCTCTAGAACTGCAAAATTTAAATCACATTCTCTCCTACATGGAACAGCAGAATAACTCCTTCAAGAAATAGAGCACATCCACCGTAAATACTTTGGAACTGAAGGTGACTTCAAAAATGATGTACCTTTAGAAAACATTATCGAAAACCTCATAAACACCAACGTCTTAATAAAGACAGACAAAAAGAAATAGTTAAGTTTCAAAACACATCTGCTGAAATACCAGACAAAGGGCCTCATCACGAGTTGGGCTGTATTCCCGGCTGTGATACCACAGACTGTAATAGCCCTAGCACCGACCGGTCCAGTGGTATTACCACCGAATCACGGGTTGGGCCTTAATGGTAAATCCCCATTCCTGATTGGGTCCATTGGATCCAATGGGGAATTTTTGGTGCTAATACTGCGGGCTAATACAAAAGGCTGTAATACCGCCAAAAACAGGTATTTTCACCTCCAGAAAAAGCTGGAGGTGAAACAGCCTATTTAGCGCCCAACTCATGATAGGGCCAGCCCTTAAATGCGGCGGTAATACCGTTATCGCCGCATATAACGGCTGCAGCCCAACTCATGATAAGGCCCAAAATATGTGTCTGTTGCCGCAGAACGTTTCATAAAAAGAGCACACAAGTAGATCTAGCCTTCAACAGAGAAGACAATGAAGAATCCCAATGTTTCCAATTAACTTTATATCTAACAGCAGAAGCTAAATACAGAATCACTAACTCCTCAAGAGTGTTCACGTACTGAAACACAAAGCTTGACAATAACCAAATGCTATCATGTGCTATCACTAATCACTTTTATAAGTAATACAAAAAGTGCACCCATTTCAAGCTATAATACGCCATCAACCAAAATCAGCCAAATTACATCCATCCGAGTTACAAATCGGGCATCTGTGGCAAAATAGTGCATTAACCATTGAATCTAAAAGAAAATGTATGAACTCTAGGAGTACAACGACCAATAGATACATTTTTGATTGTACTAGTTAATTGTGTGCCAACAAAAGACAAACAACATGTGGCAACAACTAGTACAAATTAGACAAGCCCTAAAATATATAAAACAAAACAATCAATACTACAAACATATAAATATAGAGGAAAATGTAAGAGACACCACCCACATTATTCAAGTCACCAGAAACTGGCCCATTTGAACGTATAGATCCTGTTAAAGCAACCAACATTTTAGACCAGTATACAATTCACTCACTACACACCAAAGACACAATTGACATTGCATTAGAAAAATATCCAATGCATCAAGCCAAAGGATCCCCAATGAACATATGGGAAAAAAGTGTAGAAACACATTCTTTTCCTCTACTCTTTCCTACATGAAAAGGAGGAAGATATGATGAAAGGTCCACACAAATTAGTGCATCAGAATATCACCCTTCATGAATGTATTCTAACGGCCACAGATTCAGAAACAATGTTGAATATATTTTCCACCTCTTTGAAAGTGAACTAGCAACTATATGCAATGGAGTTGCACACACATTAACCTGTTTAAACATATCTGCTAACCAACTGATTCAAGAAATAAAAGACAAAGATGAAGTTTTGCAGTCAAGTATAACAAATCTCTTGGCAAACATGTGTGGTACAAAAGAATAATGTTTCAGAGGACACGCTGATGTACGTTGTATGCTAGGCCCACCCACATGGTTTGTTATTTTAAGTTGAACAGAATACGCATGGGATGACCTGCACGACTTCTTACGAACTACAAACCAAAATAAAGACAGACTAGACATACAAACACCAGAAGAAATCTGTTCTCTTGACCCTGTCAATGTATCAAGATACTTTCGCCCTTGCTTCAATGCCATGGTACATTTTATCTGCAATAAAACTACCCATCCACTCTGAGAAGTGCAACACTTCTTTTGGAGAAAAGAATATCAATCAAGAGCAGCATCACACATCCACATGTTTTTGTGCATAAATGATGCTCCAAAATGTGGCCATGATAGTGACACCACTGTTTTACAGTTTATTGAAAAATACATTATCTGAGAATTCCCTTCAAAAACCACAGTGATTATCTACATACACAATTTTACACTTAAATAAAAGTGCCAAATACTGCTGACATAGATATAAAAACAAAGAGAAATTCTATACCAAATGTTGCTTTGGCTTCCCTAGACCAGTTTGCAAAAAAGGACAAGTAAATAGCTTGATGTCTTCTGTTAGAGAGGATGTAAAGGGCTAATCCCCTAAATATACATACAACACTAAAAGGAAAGAACCATCCAAGTATATCAATAATCACAATCCAATCATTGCCCTCTCATGGAATGCACACATAAACATACAATACATTGCAGACAATTCCACTGCAGTTGCAAGATTTGTCACAGCCTATCTCACCAAAGCTGTCTGAGGAAACAGAGCTAAAGGACCTTTGGGATGATGTATCATCTGACAAAACACTATCACAGAAATTCGGTTAAGAAATGTTCTCCCATAGAGAATGCAGATGCTACAAAGCTACAGACCATTTAACACATACAGCCTTAGGTGGCAAATCTGTGCACATTGTCTGGCTGAACCTTAGACCAGCTTCATCCCGAAAAAGAGTACTAACATCCTACCAAGAGAAAGAAAGCATAGCCACACATGATCCCAAAAGCCAGGATATTTTAAAAAACAATGGGCCTCATTACAACTCTGCCGGTAGCTGTGCCCCTATTAAGGGCACGGCTGCCACCGGAGTTGCATTTTTCCAGCACCCGTGAATGGGCAAGAACCGGGTCATGCCGAGCTTGGTGGACCCGGTAATTGCCCATTAGCGGGTGCCGGAATCAAGGGCCTACCGATCCCCATTCGGCCGCATAGGGCTGAATGGGGATGGGGAGGTCGGATGCACCGGCACATACAGAGTTTTGACGGTGCATCCGACATACTCTGCTCATGGGTGCTGTTACACCCGCCAGGAAAAACTTAGTGGGTGAAACGGCACCCTTGAGCAGAGCATGTAGCATTGGTGGTCCGTGAACTATGGTACCGGCATGCTTTCCGGTACCGTAGTTCCCAGACCGCCATGCTTGTAATGAGGCCCAAAGTAATTGATGCATATTACCCAAACCCAAGTAGTGCTTTGAAAAACATGTGTCTGTATGATATTGCCCAAAACTAGTCCTACAAAAACAATGTCACACCAAATGAGGCAACTTGCAAATATTCAGTCTCAACTTGTGAAGGAAGCCTAGTGAAACTCACCAAACCCAGTCTAATTAATCATATAAAGTTATCATTTAAATCTCCACAACATAGAGAACTGTATTACATGGCCCTACTTCAACTTTTTAAACATTGCAGAAAACAAAAATAATTATTCGGTGAGTATGGGCCTCATTACAAGTCCGGTGGGAGCTGTGCCGGTAAAACCGGCAGGCTGCCGCTGGACATGCACATTTTTTCCAGCATCTGGATTGCTGGTAACAGTGTGGGATTCTAACCCTGCCGGTCTGGAAAGTCAGGCACTGGAAAAATTGTATTCCCCATTCCCATAGAGTTAATAGGACTCTATGGGAATGGGGAACACGGAAGCACCGGTTCCGTTAATAACGGTGCTGGCGCTTCCGTTTAGGTCTGCTTACCGTGGCTACTGGGCCCGGCAGGGTCTGACCTGATGGGCTCAGCAACTCCGGCAAGCAAACCCATAGTGTGCCGTCCCCTAACAATGGTGCAGGTAGGCTTACCGGCACAGTTGTTACTGGACTGGCACACTTGTAATGAGAACCTATGGCTCATTTGAAGCTGCATTTAAAGCAAGTGAAAGCAGTATAACAAATGGCAATTTCAAACAATACAAACACATGTTGGACAATGAATTCGAACAAGAGGAAGAAATTGAAGCCAAACTAGACAAAGACACTGCTGAGGGCAGTCAATCTTCCCTTACAGGAAGCCAAAAACCACTCATTGTAAATGAGGCAGAAATAGCCATTACTGAGCTAGAAAATAACATGTATCAATAGAAACAAGCTGAGGAAGACTTGTGAGTTATGGAATCACAGCTAATTGATGAACAAAACACCATTTATCTAGAAGTCACTCAAAAAATTGAACATGGTTTTAAACATGAAACTAAAACCTGTAGCTGTAAAAATTATAAACCTCTCCCCCTTTATGTACGTTGTGAAGCTGGTTCTGACAAAACATTCTTAATTAAAATAATCAGCACATTTCTATAAAACTTATCAAAGAACAATCTTTCAGCTGTAGTAAAAGCCTCCACAGGTTTAGCTGCCTACAACATAGGTTGTGTAACTTTACACCAATTACTATTGCTTCCCATAGAACATCAAATCAAATAAGAATACTATAAATTGTCAACAGAAGCTGCTAATGAAGTACGACAATTCTACAGTTTACAGCAGTGAAATGGCAACCTATTTTCAAAACATTAGGACACAAAGAATGCTGCAATACCCTCAGAAGCATTGGAAATGTAAATCTCTGGCACCATTATCGCTACATAGAACTAATTTAAAAAAATGTGCCAATCTGCAGACCTCACATATGCTAACATTTTAAAATGCATTAGAACTGGGCTGCTTGTTAAAGATGCAAAATACATCTTAAATAGTAGACTAATTCATGAGCTATATGGACGAAACACATCTGTTCCTGATGTCATGGAACAATTAACTCAACAAAATCGAAAATGTATGTCCTTAATGCCAATCCTTGCAAACTGTAGTGAATTCAACGAGACAATGTTGAAAAAAGAAATGCAACCCATAATCCATATCAGCTCCAGAGACAAACTAGAAGTGCATGGCATGACACTTCCTATGTGTCAACAAGCAACATCACGACTACATAGCTTAGAAAAATGTATCTCCAACACAGCCAGATTGGAGAAAATATTGACTTTGTGTCTAAACTATAGAGTAATTCTAAAACGTAACCTTTTCATAGAACAAGGTTTGGTCAATGGAGCAATTAGTACAGTGTTTGGCTTCCAAAAATATCCATATGACAACAACATTCACAGGCCGATTCATGGAATAAATGTGCGCCGAAAATCCCGGCGCAGAGGGGCCAATACGTGCGCTGCGCCGAAAATCAGCGCAAAGCGCAGGGAAACCAGCGCACGTCGATTCATGGAAGTCCGTGCGCAAGAAAAGCAGAGGACGTGCGCCGAAAAAGCGCGCGGCGCAGGCCGGCGCACAGGTCAACCAACGTCGTGCGCCACGGCCACTGCGCCATCACTCCGAGCGCAGCGCACAGCTCTAAAGTAGGCGGAACACAGGGCGGGACACTCGGAATGGGGAATAAAATGGGGCACAACACTCGGAATGGGGAAGAATGTGGGCGGCACGGGGAAAGTTCAGGAGGCAAGTGCGCGGAACGCCCACACGCTCGCATACAACACGTATTCATGGAATAGAATAGGGCAAAAAAGCGCACGCTCAAAGCAGCGCACAGGCACAAACAGGCACAAACACGACCGCCACAAGAAAGCAGGCGGTAGCGTGTCTGCGCCTGCAAGAAATGTGCGCTAAAAGGCGCGCCAACAAATAGCACCTATATACAGACATAACCAATGTACAATACTGTTGCCCTCCTGGACAAATGACGTACAAAGGGGTACCCACAAACACAGACACGCGCAGAGAGAAAAAATAAACGTGTGCGTGCATACCGGGGTGCGCGGTAAGTCCCACACGCGATATGGCAGGGAACGTGGAATCGAGGGGTGCGCGGGAAGTTGCACACGCGAAATGGCCGGGTACGTGGATTTCAGGGGCGCGCGGGAAGTCCCACACGCGATATGGCAGGGAACGTGGAATCGAGGGGTGCGCGGGAAGTTGCACACGCGAAATGGCCGGGTACGTGGATTTCAGGGGCGCGCGGGAAGTCCCACACGCGATATGGCAGGGAACGTGGAATCGAGGGGTGCGCGGGAAGTTGCACACGCGAAATGGCCGGGTACGTGGATTTCAGTGGCGCGCGGGAAGTCCCACACGCGATATGGCAGGGAACGTGGAATCGAGGGGTGCGCGGGAAGTTGCACACGCGAAATGGCCGGGTACGTGGATTTCAGGGGCGCGCGGGAAGTCCCACACGCGATATGGCAGGGAACGTGGAATCGAGGGGTGCGCGGGAAGTTGCACACGCGAAATGGCCGGGTACGTGGATTTCAGGGGCGCGCGGGAAGTCCCACACGCGATATGGCAGGGAACGTGGAATCGAGGGGTGCGCGGGAAGTTGCACACGCGAAATGGCCGGGTACGTGGATTTCAGTGGCGCGCGGGAAGTCCCACACGCGATATGGCAGGGAACGTGGAATCGAGGGGTGCGCGGGAAGTTGCACACGCGAAATGGCCGGGTACGTGGATTTCAGGGGCGCGCGGGAAGTCCCACACGCGATATGGCAGGGAACGTGGAATCGAGGGGTGCGCGGGAAGTTGCACACGCGAAATGGCCGGGTATGTGGATTTCAGGGGCGCGCGGGAAGTCCCACACGCGATATGGCAGGGAACGTGGAATCGAGGGGTGCGCGGGAAGTTGCACACGCGAAATGGCCGGGTACGTGGATTTCAGTGGCGCGCGGGAAGTCCCACACGCGATATGGCAGGGAACGTGGAATCGAGGGGTGCGCGGGAAGTTGCACACGCGAAATGGCCGGGTACGTGGATTTCAGGGGCGCGCGGGAAGTCCCACACGCGATATGGCAGGGAACGTGGAATCGAGGGGTGCGCGGGAAGTTGCACACGCGATATGGCAGGGAACGTGGATTCGAGGGGTGCGCGGGAAGTTGCACACGCGAAATGGCCGGGTACGTGGATTTCAGGGGCGCGCGGGAAGTCCCACACGCGATATGGCAGGGAACGTGGAATCGAGGGGTGCGCGGGAAGTTGCACACGCGATATGGCAGGGAACGTGGATTCGAGGGGTGCGCGGGAAGTTGCACACGCGATTTGGCTGTGTGCTCCCAGGCATTACCTGTACACCCTCCACGGCCCCTGCAGGCAGCACACACCACAGGGAACTACCCTGCACACCTGCTCATGTCTCCCACCACCCCCACCCCCAGCACTGTGGGCAACCTGCCAGCAGGCCCCCACCCATGGGCAACCCATGTCTCCCACCACCCCCACCCCCAGCACTGTGGCCAACCTGCCAGCAGGCCCCCACCCATGGGCAACCCATGTCTCCCACCACCCCCACCCCCAGCACTGTGGGCAACCTGCCAGCAGGCCCCCACCCATGGGCAACCCATGTCTCCCACCACCCCCACCCCCAGCACTGTGGCCAACCTGCCAGCAGGCCCCCACCCATGGGCAACCCATGTCTCCCACCACCCCCACCCCCAGCACAGTGGGCAACCTGCCAGCAGGCCCCCACCCATGGGCAACCCATGTCTCCCACCACCCCCACCCCCAGCACTGTGGGCAACCTGCCAGCAGGACCCCACCCATGGGCAAGCCATGTCTCCCACCACCCCAACCCCCCATCCACCTGGGGCACCCTCCACCAGGCCCCCACCCATGTCCCCCTGGCCCCTGGTCCTGACGATACACAATAATGGCAGTAATGACCAGCATACCCAGCACAAACACCCAGGCAAGGATTGCATGCACCCACATAGTGAATGCAATCACATGACACAACCCCAAAGGCAACTAAGCAAAAGAACACATGTCCGCCACACACACATACACAATGGGTGCAAGTCAATGTCAAAACCCATATCATGGCATGTAAGAAATCAAAGAAAAAATGACACAAGTGTAAGATAAAATAAAAATGTATTAAAAAATAAAAATAAAGTTAACTCTGACAACTATCTGGGAAAGCAAATAAAAGGTCCATGTCCGGGAACAAAAATGAGAAACCAAAAAACAAAGGATAGAAAAAAGAATCGATTTTGTCCAAAGTAAACACAAGTAGAATGAAATGAAACATAAACCATTACGTCATGGTGTGACCAATATGAAAGTAAAAATAAATTATCTCACAAAAAAATATAACTATATTTACAGGATTGTTCAAGGGTCCATGAGCCCAACAGCACTAATTAAACCTAATACTAACTATCTAAAAAAATATGTACAAAGAAGTGGCCATTGTCCAAGCGGTCCAAAAAAAAATTTAAAATAAAGGAAACCTAGCACTAACTAACTAAAAAACTATATACAGAGGCAGCGGGCTAGTCCTGCGGCTCACTTGGTGATGTTGGCCAGGGCATCCTCGAACTCCATGTCTATGTCCTGGAGGCGGGACTCAGTCCTGGCCCCGAGGTCTCGCAGGGACAACCCCATGTGCTCTCCAAATTCCCTGCGAGCCTCCTCGAGGCACGCAGCCCGCCTCAATGCCTGATGCATGGAGATCTCCGCCCTGGCCATGGCGAGCCGCTCCTCTTCCGCCCGCTGCCGCTCCGCATCTATCCGCTGGCCAAACTCCTCCCACACGGAACACACCGCCATGCCAGGGTTGCCCTGCCCTCCGGCCGATGCCTGCCCCTCCGATCTTGATGGCCCTGAGCCATGATGCCTCCCACGTCGAGCCCGCTGCTGCCTGCGACGCCACTGCCTCTGCCAGCACGACGGCATCCAGGCTGATGGTAACCACCGACGCCGTCGTGCACGTGCCCTGCCCGATGATGCCGGCACATCTTCCATCTGCTGGGGTCCACTTGCTGTGTCGTCCACCCCTGCTGGACCTCCGACTCCCAACTGCGGCAGGGATGGGATCCCCACCGAGCTGGCTGCATTGGTTGGGGCAGGTCCACAGGGGGCCATGGTGGCATCTGGGCCGGAAGACGGCAAGGAGAACGACTGGTGGATAGCCTGCACAGAGGAGGAGAGGGCCGTCAGATTGGCCAACACATGCAGGAACCCCCCGAACATGGCCGATCCCAATTGGGCCACGTCGGCACGGTGCACTTCGTGATGACGTGCGTGCTCCTCCCGGGAAGCACGCACGGCATCACGAATCACAGCCGTGCGCATCGCGACCCCAATCAGGACCTGCTCCACGCGGCCAGGGGTTCCCACGGCCGCAGGTGGAGGGGAGTCAGTTGACATGGACATCCCCTCTACCTGCGGACGGGCCTGGGACGGGGCATCCCTGCTGGTGCATGGTGGTGCACTCACAGGGTCAGGGACAGCGACATGCACAGGCCCCTCCACGGTGACCTGTGCTGCCTCCTGCCCCAGGCCCTGGACTGCACCACTTGCACCAGCAGGGATGCTCCCACCAGGCCCCATGTGTGCACCAGTGTCGGCCTCCTCCTCCTCTGTGCAAACCACCAACCTGGATGGCTCCTCACCGTCTCCCGCCGTAGCAGGCCCCTGTGGGGGCTCACCCACCCCTTCCGCTGCAGCCGTGGGGGCATCCCCGCCGCCTTGCTCCACAGCGCCGTCTCCGCCCTCTTCTTCACTAGCCGCTGTGTAGAGGGAGACAAAGAACACAAGCATCAGGCTACTGTACAATGGTCCCCTAGACAGGAAGCAATAGCAGATGAGCACCCCTGTCAAAGTACACTTCCATCATGTCCCTCCACAACACATGGGTCAGTGCAGGCGAAACACACACAGTAACAGGCATGGTGCATGCCATGCACATTTCCATGCATGTCCAAATGACTATTGAAACATTCAATGAAATGTAACTCACATGCATCATGGCTCATGCATATCACATGCACACACTACACCTCAGTCACATCCATCTGGCCACAATCACACCAAACACAGGCAAAACAAGGGTAAGGTGGGTGCGTCACTGAATCTGTGCATTGTCACACACATGAGTCATGCATCCATGGCATGCACAAGTCACAGACATGCAGGTCAGGCACACAGACATGGCTACCATATATGTACCTGGCATCAGCACCCATCCTCACCCCCATCCATGTCCAGGTACAGAGACTGCCATGCTCTCATGTCCCAAATCTGCATAGTGCTCCCCATGCCGCATTTCTACACATGCAACAACCATGTGGGTCACACATCACTGGTCGCACAGGCAGTACCATGATGTCCCAGCACACATACATGCATATATGGCACATGGCACACATACAGGCAAGTATCATAGAACCAGCTCACCGCAACATGCCCTGTCTCACACAGTGATGCTTGGACACTTACCGCTCAACTCCAGACGGGTCTCCCTCTCAAGGATCTGGGCGTGGAGCGCTGGGCGTACGCGTTCCAGGACCCTCTTCTGGATGGTACTCATGTGGCCCCGGCCCCCCTCCACGAGGCGCCGGGCCTTCACAAGGGTCCTGGACCTCAAGTCCTCCCAGCGCTTCTTGATCTTCAAGACGTTGCGGGTTGCCACCCCCTCCGCGTTGATGGCAACCACACAGTCGGCCCAGATCCTCTCCCGTCCTTCCTTGCTGGCGCGGGACGATCCAAAGAGGGCATCATACTGCCCCAGGACATGCTCCACCAGGACACCAACTTCGGTGGCAGTGAAGCTGGTGCCCCTCTGCCCCTCTGGCCTGGGGTTGCCACTGGTGCCAGATGTAGAAGTGCCCGACATGGCAACCCCAGAGGCAGGTGTGGGTGGGCAACTGGGTCCTGGGGCTGGGCTGTGGAGCGATGTAATCCCAGTTGGGAGTCTTCAGTTCCAGCAGGGGTGGACACAGCAACTGGACCCCTGCAGATGGCTGATGTGCAGGCACCAAATGGCAGGGCACGGTGGCAGCAGGCAGGCAGGCAGGCAGGCAGGCAGCAGCAGATAGCACGTGGGAGGCTGCTCAGGGCACTTGGGGGGCAGTAACTCGGCCTTCGGGGCAGGAGCGTGGTGTTCCGTGTGTTTTCGGGTGGCCAGCTTGATACGGAGTGATTTGGCACGTGAAATTCCTGCACGTCAGCGTGAAATCCGAGGAAAGGCCCTTAGCGCGTAAGTGCGTCAGCACGCATACGCGATTCTATTGGACCAGAGTCCCTCATCGCGTGAGCGCGTCTGACGTGATCCGCACGGGCGTTCCCCACTCAGCACGTGAAGACGGAGCACACGTGGAAATCCTGCACGTCTGAGTGTAATCGCGTGTAATTGGCCAAAAGTGCGCGTACACGCCATTGGCCTATGTACGTGTATTTCAGGGCCGCGCGGCCCCTTACACAGGCAAGTACGTCAGCGCACCTGTATGCCTGCAGCGTGGGAATATATACACGCGATTGGAGTGGGAACTCGATTCCAGGGGTGCGAGGCTCACACGCTGCCTACTACACGCGCAAGGCATTAATTTGCGCACTTTTCAATAAACAAGCCAGATGCCAGGATGAACATACCGTTCCTAGCAGCAGTGGCAGTGGGCTACCAAAGGAGGATGAGGAGGAGAGTCAGGGCCAGAATATTCACACCCAGAACCAGCCTATTCGGGATGCCTGATGACCAGGTGTATGGGAGGTACAGGTTTCCAGCACACATCATACTGGACCTGGTCAGTGAGTGGGAGGATGACCTCACATCACCCACCCTGTGCTCCCAAGCACTCAGCCCCCTGCAGAAGGTCCTGAATGTACTGCACTTCTTGGCCACTGGATCCTTTCAGCGGACAAGTGCCATAGTGGGTGGTGTGTCACAGGCCACGCAGTCACGCTGCCTACACCAGGTCTTGAACATCATCACTGCACGGCCCTCAGTCCGCAGGCACATATATCTCCCCAGGACTCATGCAGAAAGGCGGACGTGCACCCAGGAATTCTATGGTGTGGCTCAAATCCCCAAAGTGCTTGGTGCTATTGACTGCACACATGTGGCTCTACGTCCTCCCAGGGCAACAGAGCACATCTATAGAAACCGCAAGCACTGGCATTCCATCAACGTCCAAGTTGTATGCAATGGCAAGGGAATCATCACATCAGTATATGCCAACTATCCAGGGTCCACCCACGACAGCTTCATCTACAGAATGTCTACCCTATGCCGGGACCTAGAGGCTGGCCAGCATGGAGATACATGGCTGCTTGGTGAGCATGAATGCCACTCCACATGCATGCATGTCAGATACTGGGTCATGACACAACACCACTAATGATACCCATCACCACCTCCGCAGGGGACAGTGCCTACCCTATCAGCCCCCACATGATGACCCCAATCCGGAACCCCACCACGCCACCCCAGGTAAGGTACAACACAGCCCACATTGCTACACGGGGCATAGTGGAGCGCACATTCGGAGTGCTGAAGTCACGCTTTCGCTCCCTTGACCGTTCTGGCGGGCAGCTGTTATATGCTCCCCGAATAGTGTGCAGGATCATAGTGGCAGCATGTGTCCTGCACAACGTTGCAACACGCCGGGGCCTGCCCGTGGACATGGTGGTGCCCCCACATCCACAACCACATGCACGCCCGCTGCGCATGGGAGGGGAAAGGGCACGGGGGGAGGCAGCCCGTACGCAACTGGTGGCCAACTTCTTCACCTAGGAATCACAGTGCTGGCTAGTGCACACTGCTCTGGCACATGCCATCTGACAATCAATGATGACTCTACCTGACAATGTCTGCAAATTACTTGACAATGAACTGTCAGATACACATCAGCCTGAGATTGTTAACATGGAAGTGTCAATATGTGTGCACCCCTAGCTACACATACACCAGCTATGCATCACAATGCAAAGACACAACTCCATCAATCTAAAATGCATTGCCACAGGCGATTCACTACATGACAACATTGCCATGTCACCCACTCCCTTCACAGTCCCGCCACTGAGGACACCATGTCATGGTATGTGACAGCAAACAAACTGGCCATCACAACATGACACCAGTGTCACAAATAGCAGTGCCCAAAATGGAACATAGCCGCACTTGAGCAGCTAACCGCCCTGGGCCCACTACTACACACCTGTGTAAGAGTAATTTCAATCAAATTACACACCAACCCACCCTGAAGCCCACCCAAACAAGACACATTGCTTGTAATCAATGGTAGTCTCATTACCTGAATCTGCTGGTATGTCCTCACCGTCCAGGTGTACAGTGATGGCGCCATGCAAAAGTGTCAGTGCACATCTACCGACATGTAGTGTGACTCCAGAGAGTATGCCCTTGTGAAGATCTGTGTGAAATACCTGCAAAACATGAGCAACATATGTAAGTAGAGGCACATATCATACCATCATGCATAGTTAGGTGCAACAACAATGAACACTATGAATGTCTACACAGTATTGACTATGGACTGGCCAACAGCTCATGGGAGTCCAATGTCACCGTGTAATTTGCTGTCACTTGGGCACACCCTTTGCAAGCCCATGGAAAGGGAAGCAGGAGGGGTGTGGATGTCTGCTACCCAAGCATCGAAACCAAACTCAGGACAAGCCTGCATGTGCCCAGCCACAATACAGTGTATGCCCAGGTACCCACACAAGGCAACACTCTTGCAAAATAAAAATGAAAAAGAGAAAAAATGGCCATGAAAGGGCCGGCGGGGGGGGGGGGGCCACCTATGAGGTCCGAGGACAGGATGCACGCCACAATCCACCTGTGTGGATCATGGGAAAGGAAAACACCCCATAGGCTCGTGGCCCACACGGCTACTCTGTTGTGGGAGATGAGTCGCTATGGCTCTGCCCAGACCCTGCAGCTGACTCTGGAGGTGGGGGAGCTGCCTCAGATGATGGTGTGACAATGGGAGGCAGCCCACGCAAAGCACGAGTTTGCTCCTCCATGGCTGCAAGCAGGCGGGTCTGGTAGTTCTGGTTCTGGGTTATAATCATGCGGAGGTCCCCATGCAGTAACTCCCGGGATGACCTGACCTCCGCACGAGTTGCCTGCATCTCGGCCGAGAGCGTCCGTGTCAGACGCTCCAGCTGCTCCTCTGTCCTTCTATGGGATGAAGCCTCAAGCTCTAACAGGGTCGACCTGAGGTGACGGAGTTCTTCCCTCAGGGCTTCCCTGTGGCGCTGGGACTCCATGGAAAGTGATTCCCCCAGAGTCGCCAGTGCCGCCCGCCTGTCCATGTTGGACGCCAACATATCCTCCCTGTGTGCCTGGCAGATGGACTCTGTAGCCTGCTCCAGTCGCTCCATCAGCCTTTCTGGGGGGACAATGGAAGTGGCCACCCTATCCATGGCCTGTGCAATCATCTCGGATGATGCTGCCTGTTGGGTGGCCATACCGTAGATGGATTGCTCCCATACGGTATTGCCAGGTGGCATACGGCCACCACGTTGACGGGCACCACACCTGCCTGGGGCAAGGCGGACTGCGCCTTGCTGTGCCGGCAAGGCCTCAGGCTGCAGGACTGCATTCCCTCTCTGATCTGCAGCCCCAGGAACAGGATCAGAGATTGGGTGGTGTGGCCCTGCATCCGTAACCACCGGAGGCTGATCTGCCGACACTGACATCCCCATTGAGGCCAATGGCCTGGCTGCAGGTGGGTCGGACAGAGGAGATTCTCTCCCAAGAACACTCACCTGCGACTGCACATAGGTGTCATCCTCCGAGTCTACACCTGAATACTGCTCGGGGGAGGAACCCCCAGAGACACCCCTCGACAGCACGGCCTGCAGCACTTGTGGGTTTTCACCCACAAACACACCACGTCCCTCACTTGTGGTAGGTCGGCCCGGGTTGCCCTCCTGGGACGGCTCCACCACCACATCCCCAGCATCAACAAGTGCTTCGTCCCCTGCAAAGACATGAAAGAGAAAAATGGAAACAGGCATTAGCACCATGGCATGCAACAAGGGCTGATGAACAACATAGGCAGTAGTCCTACGACACATGTCCTACATGACTGGGAGTCCTCCTATGCATTCACCATCACTGGGTCTGTAGGGGAGGCTCAGGGCATACTATGTACTGATTGGACAGCAACGCCTGCTCACCTTGATGCCTAGCACTGCCATCACACATTGGGCGGTGATTGCCATGTCAAAGGCACATGCCATCACACACATGGCATGTGACATAGCCACCAAGTGAGGAGGGAGAGGAGGGCTACTTTTTTGGATTTCAACCACTCTGGTCCTGACATTGCATCGTCACATCAATTAGTATACATGTTGTACATGGATCTGCTAGTCCAAATTGGCAACGATGCACAGTGCCTTGTCTAGATCAACATAATGCAGTAGACATTGTGATTCCACCTCCCCAACACCTGTAACGGAATAATTTTGCATTCGTGAAGCACCGGTCAAGTAATGTTTGTAGGTGCAGCGGAGCACTGAGGGGTGGTGGGGCAGAAGGGGATGCCAGTCAACAATACTACTGGTGCTGGTGTCATTCATGTCACGCAAGTGCAGGGGTGGGTGGCACAATGAAGTGCAAGGGGGAGTGGCGGCTGGAAGTGCTGTACAAGGTAAGTAGGACTTGACGTCAAGGGCAGATGGTGTTAGGCGCAGACAAGTGCTGGGGGGGTGGCCTATAGGGGTACAGAGACAATCATGCTGTGCTGTGGGCTCGGAGGGGACAGGGGAGGTACACACTGCCTCTGGCTCGGCAAGGTCCTTTCAGATTTCTATGTGTCCTGCAGAGTTGTCACATGCCGCAGATATGTGCCCTTGGATTGGGGATCTCATCTTGGTGAGAAGGGTGAGGCGCTATTGCCTTTGGGGCATGTGGCAGGCCAGTTTGCCAGAGGATGGCCGTGATGCAGGACATTCCCTCTCTGCCACCCGGCACCTGTGGTTTGGGTTCCCAAGATCCGAGTCATGCCAGGACTCTGCATTGGCATGGGGCTTCAGACAGGTGGTCATGACCGTGGCTAAGACATCCAGTGTACCTGACATGGAGTGGAGCATGGAGTGGGCCCTGTCAGGATGGGAGTGAGCCTAAGGGGGAGCTGGATGGGGGGGACATTTTGGCAGCATGAGCCTCGACTGACACACACTTCATGGGTCGGAATACAAAGAAGGTGTGTGACAGTGGTGAGGGTGGCTTTGCCTGTGGGGTGTTGAGGGTGAGCTGGGAGGAGAGGAGAATGTGATCACTCCAGGAGAGAGGAGTGCAGAGATGGACGGAGAGGGGAAAGTCAGATGAGATCAGAGCATCAAGAGTGTGCCCTGCAGAATGAGTAGGGACAGACGGGAGTCTAGAGGGTGAGAGGGAGTTGCTGAGGTCACAGAAAGGTCACGTGGGGGCGTCAACAGGCATGCAGGTGGATGCGTACCGCACCAAGGATGAGGAATTCTGTGTCTGGGGACATGAGTGAGGAGGAGAGGTGAGGACACTCAGAAAGGAAGTAGTACATTTGACCAGTTTTCCCAGACACAGTACGCACTGTTTGGAATGTCAAGGTGTGGTGGACAGTAACCTCACACAAGCCATTCCAGAGTGGAGTAGGTCTAAGTAGGTGTGACAGTGGCAGGAATACCCTCAGGGAAGCCAAGGGCACACACCCCCTGCACAGTGGTGGCGGGCCAAGGAGAGGGTCAAGGATGCAGACAGAGCTGGCCGTCTGACATGTTTCCATGAGACCAAGGATGTCAAGGTGCATAACCTCATGTAAGTGACAGTTATCGGAGGAATGCCTGATGCAGCCGCAGTGAAAGGAGTGTAATTGTGGAGGAGGTTGACAGCCTTGTAGGACTTACGGGGAGTGCTAGAGATCAGAGGTGCCGCATGTGTAGGAGTTGGAGTGGGAGGCGGAGAAGGTTCATGGGAGGGTGCAGGGAGGCAGTGCAGGATTGATGAGGAGAGAGGAGGGGGGACAGCAGGAGAGGTAAGGAAGTTGATGAGATGTGGGTAGCATTTCTCAAGGAGATTGAGGTTGGCCTAAGGGCCTTGGACTGAGACGCTCCCATTACCATGCACATCATTAGTGGTATCTGAGGATTGGAAGGAGGCCAGGAGTACACCCCAACGGGTCCCACCTATGATGGTGGAAGAGGAGCAAGGAGAGAGGACAGGGACCATGTGAAGGGTCTATGGGACAGGCAAAGGCATGTATGAGCAGATGTCAGTGAGAGTTAGCTTAGAGTAGGCTCAGATGCACTGGTCAGCAATAGGGTGGGTCGCATTGGAGGGCAGGCTGCCCTCATTTGACTTTTGGCAAGCAGGTGTCGTGCGTAGGGCACGATGGTCTGAACTGTAGAAGTCATGGAAGATAGACCATGAAGAGCAGCATGGAGTGTGAGGGAATGGGGCTCGAAACCAGACGGTACCAAAGGACCCAGGAAGGAGGTGGATCTCAAGGCTACATCCACATTATGACTGCATGTTGGTAGGCATTTATATACAGAGGACGCATTAGCATGTGGTATCATTGCATGTCAGGCATGTGAAGATGATACTTGAATGGCTGGGGGAAAGGAGAGGAATGGTATGTAAGACATCAGATGAATAGACAGGGGAGTATGAGCAACAATGTAGTGACAAAATTACTAATCAAGGGCAACTTCCATGGTGTTGGCCCATATGTGCACTGTTGCCAGTAGGGATAGTGCTGTGGCCAGATGGTGTTGCACTGAACATACTGGATGAGGCACATGGGTGCCACTATCAACTCTGCCACACACCCCCTTGACAGGCACCCAACATGAATGCTTCACACACACAACATGCACAGGGATGATACACACATGCATGTGCACTCACCGGATGATGCCTCGTAATCAGGGAGGTCTCCCACACCTTGGAGTTGTCCCTCGGTGACGTAGGATCCAGCTACAGACTCGTGTGGTGTGAGTTCTATATCCTGTGCTGGGGACCCACCTCCAGTCACCAAGGTTGCGGCATGACTTGAGGCCAGCTTATCCTTTGCCCTGCGCTTAAGGTCATTCCAGCGCTTCTGGCAATCACTAGCTGTGCGCCTCATTACTCCAAGGGCACTTATTCTGTCAGCAATGGTCTGCCAGTGTGCCTGGCGTCTGGCATGTGTGGTCTTGGACCCTGCAACGATGACCATTTCCCTATCATGATCTGACACATACTGAACAAGTGCATTAAGTTCGGCGTCTGTGAAGCTTGGCTTCCTTGATGGGCCGGACTGTGCAGCCGTGTCTGGGGCATCAGCCTGTGCCGGACGTGCACTCTTCCTCTTGCGCTTGGAAGGGGGTGGGGATCCAGAGTGTCCTACGCCGCTGTGGACACTAGGGGCAGGAGCCGTGGTGGACTCTGTACTGGGTGTGTGTGATTGCCCACTCAGCATGGGAGTAGGTGCAGGCATTGGGGGTAGTGGGATGGGGTCAGGCCTGATCTGAGGTGCATGAACTAGGACCGACACAGTCTTGGCAGGGTGTATGAGAGGTGGGGTGGATTGAGCCACACCCTGGCTACGGGGGCCAGCAGATGACCTATCTGGCATAGATGCGCGTGCCCTGATGACACCGATGTGCACCGGTGCACGTACAGTGGACCTGCTGACCTGGATGTCAGCGATGGAATCACCCTCGGACAGGTCTGGTGCCACAATGGCCTGGTCCGACATGGGCTGATCAGGGTTGGTATCAGCCACATGACTCTCACCGGGGGGGGGGGGGGGGGGCATGGGTGTCCCTGACTGTTCCTCCAGACTGGGGGGAACAGGGGCGCCCTGCAAGTCACAACCACGTCCCCTGTTGGATCCTCCACGGCCACCACGTGTGGCTCGGCCACCTTTGCCACCCTTACGGCTTGCACGCCTCCCAACCATGGCACTGATGGTATTGTGCGTATGGGAGTGGGTGTGCACAATTGTCCTGGGCAATTGGGTGTCAAAGGGGTTGGGTACCAGATGGTATTCGTACCCTAGTGCAGTGGCAAGGCTATATGACACCCCTGGGGAAAGATGACGGGTCACGCAACGCACAGGCACCCCAGAAAAGTAAAGGAAAGTGCACAATACCCCTCCTAGACCACGTGTGCTGATGGAAAACCCTGCACTACGCTGTGGCATCCAGTAACACAATGAACGTATGCGTGTCACACGCGGCCTAGATTGACCTCTGAAGGGGTAGGCTACACACGGGGCAAGCACAGATGTTAGATACGTGCGTGACTCACCGTCTGCCAGGTAAAAGAGCGTGAAAAAATAGCACTTTTGGTTGGCAACACCCCCGCCAAAAGAAGAGGTGTACGCTGTCTGAGGAGACAGGTCAACTGTAGAAGGGGACACTGTTTGAGGGAACAGGCCCAGGAAAACCAGTACAAGAGGAAAAAGAGAAAAGAGCTGTCAGAGGTAACAGGGAGTACGAACTGGAAACGCCGTGAAGTAAATCGCGTGTGAAACGACAAGAAGTACCGAATTCACCCACTCGCTCTCCACGAAAAGCACGTACAAGGAAATGGTGTTCAACACTACCTTTTATACAGGCCCACACGTACATCGTCACTTACGGCGTGTACGTGCTTGGCCCATTTTCACCAATCACACGCTTTGGCACTCCTGCGTGTAGGTATCTTTTCACCAATCACACGCTTTGTCACTCCTGCATGTGGATCCTTTTTCACCAATCACGCGCTTCGACACTCCAGCGTGTAGCTCAGTTTTCACCAATCACACGCTTTGTCAATCCTGCATGTGGATCCTTTTTCACCAATCACGCGCTTCGACACTCCTGCGTGTCCCTCACTTTTCACCAATCACACGCTTTGACACTGCACGTGCAGGTAACTATTGACGCACATATGCTGGTGACGGGTTTTCGCGCGATGAGTGGGGGGTTTTCAGGTGCACATTCACTCCCTATCAGGCTGTCCACGCGTTCTAACACGAAAGACCACGCTCCTGGCCAGGAGGCCAAATTTAAGTCCCCAAGAACCCTGAGCACGCTCCCACCTGCCATCGGCTGCTGCCTGACTGCCTGCTGGCCACGTGCCCCACAGTGCTGGTGGGTGGGGGTGGTGGGGGCCTGGTGGAGGGTGCCCCTGGTGGATGGGGGTTGGGGGTGGTGGGAGACATGGATGGGGGCCTGATGGCAGGTGCCCCTGCACTGCTGGGGGGTGGGGGTGGTGGGAGACATGGGTGGGGGCCTGGTGGAGGGTGCCCCTGGTGGATGGGGGTGCAGGGGGACATGATCAGGTGTGCAGGGTAGTCCACTGTTTTGTGGGCTGCCTGCAGGGGCCGGGGAGGGTGTACAGGGTACACCTGTGGGGGCCCACCCAGCCTATTCGCATGTGATGATTCCCACGCACCCCTGTGATACACGTACCCTGGCCAATCGCGTGTTGAACTTCCCGCTACCCCTGTAATACACGCACCCTGCCTGTTCGCGTGTGATGATTCCCGCGGACCCCTGTGATGTACGTTCCCTGGCCTATCGCGTGTTCTACTTCACGCGTCCCCCTGTAATACACGTTCCCTGGCCCATCGCGTGTTGAACTTCCCGCTACCCCTGTAATACACGCACCCTGCCTGTTCGCGTGTGATGATTCCCGCGTACCCCTGTGATTCACGTTCCCTGGCCTATCGCGTGTTCTACTTCACGCGTCCTCCTGTAATACACGTTCCCTGGCCCATCGCGTGTTGAACTTCCCGCTACCCCTGTAATACACGCACCCTGGCTGTTCGCGTGTGATGATTCCCGCGTACCCCTGTGATGCACGTTCCCTGGCCTATCGCGTGTTCTACTTCACGCGTCCCCCTGTAATACACGTTCCCTGGCCCATCGCGTGTTGAACTTCCCGCTACCCCTGTAATACACGCACCCTGCCTGTTCGCGTGTGATGATTCCCGCGTACCCCTGTGATTCACGTTCCCTGCCTAGTCGCGTGTAGTACTTCCCGCGTACTCCTGATTTGGAGATTGCCCGCTTTGCTTTCCTTGTTTGCCTGCCCTGTGAAGTGGTCCGGGGTTAGCGCAGCCCTTAGCGATGATTTAGCGCTTTTGATGGCTTTTCCGTGCGCGAGGGCGTTCTTGGGGGCGTTACTGGCGCTGCTGCAGGCTCGCTGCGATTCTCTGCGCCACGGCTGTTTTGGGAGCTTGAAATCCATGAATACGCTGTGCGCGGAAATCTGTTTTAGCGCACGTGCCTGGCGCAGACTATCGCAGGCGCACGCTGTGCGCCAGCCGCGTGCGCTACTTGTGCGCTGGATTCTATGAATTAGCCTGTCAGTTTGTCAACATCCACTTTGACAAACTTGCAGAAGTTAAATAAATTTGCCGGACAATAGCACATTTCCTTATTTTCAAAGACATGTAAGAATGCAGAGAACAATTATCTCTGTCTCTTGCATATGCTGTCACTATTCACAAATCACATGGTCTAACCCTAGATCACCCATTGATTGACATTGGAAGCACTGTCTTTACAGAAGGTATGAGTTACGTAGAACTTTCAAGTCTACGTACACTCAATGGTGTATTCCTAGTTAACTTTGATGCAAACAAAGTCAACACTGACATTCCTTGCATCCTAGAATACAACAGGCTATGTGGACTGTATACCCCCATCAGATATGTACCTTGTAGCTCAAAAAAGAAGACCTTTTTGTATTTTATTGTTGTTAATCACAACTTCACATCTAGCTATTTGCAATGTCATTTGATCTGTTCAATCACATCTCACCATCACTTTAAGGCAGACTTCAAACTTCATCAATACTCAAACCATATTCGTTTGACACTAACCGATATTACACCATTTTGCTCCACTATACAATCACTTTTTTAAGACAGGTCTAACGAGTGAAGGCAGCCCTTTACCCATAAACGAGTGAAAATGTCACCAGCAATAACCATACATTGGCTCCAGAGCATATCAGATGAATCTCGGATGCCCTTGTTGACATACAGCATGAAATTTTTAAGTCGATGTTGGGCAGAAAATACACAATTGATGGTCAAATGCTTCAATGTTTCATAGTCAGTGTCAGATTTACAAAATCTGCAGCTAATGTCGTTAGCTGAACTGGAGGTTTTTTCAAATTTTTCATCCGTACATTAGTTGTAAACAGATTTAGTCTAAATTGCATGAACATTATCTTGACTTTGTGAGACGGCACCTGTATAATGTAGGGAATATGCAGTTTTTGATTGTGACTAAACTTTGCATATTCCACATACAAACTGTAGGTGCCGATCAAATCAGATGTAGTAGCCCAATCCCATTGATATCGTTTTTTTTTAACGATCTGGGGGCACGTTAACACGTCGCCTGGGTGCATGGCTATCTCATTCAAAGATCGTTTCAATTGGTTATATTATAATGTAAGAAGTCGGGTTACCATTTGCAATCATTGCTGCTAAATCCTCATATATCGAATTCCAAGGTGGATGTAGCATTTTTGCCAAGTTCATCAGCCTTCTCCAAACGAGCCTTGAGTCCAGCGAGGATAGGCCGAGTTCATGAATGATTATTGCATTGGGAAGACTATTAGGTAGATGTTACACCTTTTTCCAAATCATTCCCTGGATGGAGTTCAGGACTGGTCCTATCGGTAATATGCATAGGTCGAGACCATATAAGATAATTGCCTCCACTTTAAGCCGGTAGAAATCAATGAGAGGTAATAATGAAAACCTGCATAACTTATGTGCAATGACCTTCATCTGTGCAATTAAAGGGAAAATCTTAATAGTTATCGCAATTTGCCATTTCGCAATGGAATTAGTATTAGTCAAATTATAACCTAGATAGGTCATTCCCAGAGACTGGGATATTGTGATGGTATTTAGCACCCATTTATACGATAAAGTTTTTGTTTTGTTCATGAATACTAGGATATTTCATTTGGCAAGATTTGGAGTAAGGTTGTGTTTATCACAGAAATCTGCAAAATAATAGAGTTTTTTTTTGTAACCCGAATGGTGTGCGGTCAAACAAGATCACGCCATCGGCAAATGCGAGCCAGCTGATTCGCAAGGCACCAAGCTTGTCCGGAAATGTATCAGCATTCATACAAGGTTTGTCAATGTCAGCTAGGTATGAGTTAAACAATATAGCGTCCAAATTGCACCCTTGTTTGACCCCCATATGCGTAGAAATGTGGTCAGTTAATAGCGCAGTATGATCGATTCTCACTCTGTAGTTTGTGTTGTTGTGCAATAATGCAATCATGGCGATGATATAAGCTAGGATCTGAAAACCTTGCATTTTTTGCCACAACAGCCCCCTGATGACGCTGTCAAATGTGCTAGATAAATCGAGTAATGCCATAAAAATGGGTCCAATTTTTGATTGGTGGGCAGAGGATAGCAGATGTGCTAATAATGTAGCATTTAACTGCATGCCCATTGCCTTCCTAAAACCTGTTTAAAAGCGTGATAGGGTTTGCTGAGAAGAGTTTGCCTGGTTCAAGTCTTTGAGCACCAAGGATGCAAAAACCTTTGCTGCCACATCCAGCAAGGCAATGGGCTGAAAATTGACCGGGTTGTCAAAGGGACCCTTTTTGTGAAGGGGAATAATTATCGTGGTTGACCACGATGCTGGAGACATCTTGTAATAAAAGATGTGGTCAAAGTGACGCTTCAGATATCCTGCCCAGAATTTCAGATCGTCCTTTAAGACACAGGGCAGTATACTGTCTGGGCCTGCTGCTTTGGAAAATTTCAGGTTCTTAATGACTGCCAATATCTCTACTACACCCCATGGGTAGTGCAAGGGAAAAATGCGCAGACAGAGTTTGTGACTGAGTGCACTCGAATCTCTGAGGCAGAGAGTATTTAAAAAAAAAATAATCTGACCATTGCTGGCCGCTAACTGCGGATTTCATCCCAACCGGTAATTTCACTACAGGGTCTCTCAAACAGGCCCAAATTTCACAGGTTTTCTTTTTACTTATGGGGCTAATCATATTTTGATTTCTTTTTAAATAGGATTCAAACGTAATGGTTTTAAGATCATTTTTGAATTTTAATAAAATGGCTTTATTTTCAATTTTATGCGCTGTATAATTAATGGACTTTTCTTCAGATAACAGATTGCTGCATTTTTTAGCCTTTTAATGCGTGCAATGGTGGCATTGAAGAGACCTTGCTTGTCAGAGGAGTGACAAGCGCTTTTGAGTGATGCTAGCTGATAAACATGAGTGTGGGTCATCTGTTAATTCCTCATATCGGTGGCTATATATTCTGCTTCTGACATGTTAAACTCGTCAATAAACTGAACATACCGATTTACTATGAAGCTCAAATGCCTACACAGTGAGGGTACCCATCTTATTGATAACATCGCTCTATCATTGCCGGTAACACCAATGGTAAAGAGAGTTTATATATATGACTAATGAAGTCAATACAGCGTGTCAATATACAATGATCACTCATCTTAGACCTCCTAATGAAACAAGGGCTAGATTTCACTCCCAGACTACCAGAGAGAGCAATATAATCTATACAAGATGAATGCTCCTCGCGAACCCAGGTTCTAGGTAGTACGTGGGAGGAAAAGGGAATTATGTGTATGTCCCAACCAGCCAAGAATTTCACCCAAAGTAGCCCTCTCTCGTGTGATAGAGTCAAGTATTGATGATTCTGAATGTCAACATTTTTTACATTGCAGGCAAATAATTTTGCATTAAAATCCCCCTTGATTATAAATTGTACTTTTGCGATCCTAAAAAGAAGAACTTTAAAAAGAAAACTAATACAAACAGAACCCATAACAGATTTTCCAACAATACTGCTAAAGAAACAACAATCAAATGCTTCTCCATCAAATAATACAACTACAAAAGTGTCTACTACAAACTATACTGCATGTCCATCAGACGGCAAATAGACAAATATTTCTTCTGCAAAAAAATCTGCAGGCCAATTAAACAATGCAGAGACACAACTCTCTAGTCCAGTTAAATTCAACAACACAACTGCAGTGAATATGCAGATATAACAATCAATCTTCTTTTCCAATTGCCAACAATTGTTCACAACATTTACTTAAACGGCTCGGGCCAGTTGTGTTTGCAAATGTTTATCCTTCATAAAAATTACAAAAATAATCCTGACAGCACTTACAGTGTCTCAGGTATAAGGCATGAATTGGACTACTGAGCAGGAATTGTAACATTTACCATAAACACACAAGAAGATCCACAAGAATACCTAATGTACTTACTACAAGTGCTGGAAATCGAAAAACATCCCTATCATTGAAATCTTCCAGATTTCATACATGTGGAAGCATGCATGCACTCTCTTAACCAAGAGCACATCCCTAATGAACAATTTCTACATGTATCCATGCCAAATATTGAATCCATTCCATTATGCCCTTTTTGCAATTCAGACAATAGTTCCAGCATACATTTAAACTCACACAGCCGACATGATATGATATGGCATTTATAACACACCTATACACAAGTGTTTAAAGGTACGACGAGTCAAGGGATGGGAAACAGAGGTGAGACAGAGACAGCGATCCTACTAGACCAGGTGACATTGAGATCATGCAAGTGTAGGGGGGGTAAAAGTGCAGGGGGAAAGGGGAGCGGGCAGTGCAGTACATAGGATAACAATCAAATAAATAAAAACAGTAAATACAAGTGCAGCCAGCTGGTGGCAAGTGCAAGGGGAAGTGCAGATATCAGGTGTCAAGTGCTAGTAGGGGCTGGAGGGATACAGAAACAGTCCACGAGTACAAGGCTTGCCAGGTGGGCAGTGCAGGTGTGCAACTGGCGGTGGGACCAGGGCTCGAGATCAGAGGATAGCTAGGTAACCAGTGCAGTTTCAGAATCAGCCAGGAGATCAGCAAGGAGAGGAGGAGAGAAAGCAGAAGCAAATAAGAAGGTTTTGAGGTGCTTCCGGAACCAGAGATGGTTCTCCTCAAGTTTCAGGGAGGCAGGGAGGCTGTTCAAGAGGGAGGCCCCAGCAGAAGAAAGAGATCTACCATCAACTTGCTGCTTGGAGAAGCGACTAACCGTGAGGGAGTTGGTGGCGGATGAGCGAAGAGCTCGAGAAGGAAGATAGTTAGGAAGAGAGAATTAAAGGTATTGAGGTCCCAGGTCCCAGAAGGCCTTGTGGACAATGCAGAGGGTTTTGAACTTAATCCTTGCTGCCACTGGGATCCATTGCAGAGATGTCAGTCCTGGTGAGATACGATGCATGGGCTTGAGGCCCAAGACAAATCTCGCAGTCTTGTTCAGGATGAGCTGCAAAGGGCGAAGAGTAGAGGCAGGTAGATTTAGAAAGAGGATGTTGCATTAATCCAGCCTAGAGAGAAGAAGGGTTTGAGATACAGTGAGCTTCTGCGGGAAGGAGAGGAAAAGCAGAATACCTCTGAGGCGGTGCAGTTGGTAGTTTGACTTTTTAGAGACATCAGAGATGTGAGCAGAAATAGAAAACATGGAGTGGAAGATGACCCGAGGTCCTTCGCCTCACAGGTGGGAGTAGGAGGAGGGCCAAGGGAAGCAGGCCAGAGAGGGACATGAAAGGAAGGTGAAGGTGTGCCAATGAGGATGATCTCAGTCTTACTGGCATTAAGGCAGAGATCATTGGTGGCACACCATTCCTGAATAGCAGACAGGCCATGAAAGATGAGAGAAGGAGAAGAGGTTCCAGAGGGAAGCCTGAAAATTAGTTGAGTGTTAGCCGCATAGCACTGAAAATTAGAGAAGAGATAGGCAATGCAATGGGTGAGAGTTGCCAGGTATTGGTTGAAAAGCCAGGGAGAGAGGTTAGTCCCCTGAGGAACACCGCAGGTAGAGAGGGACAAAGAGGAGAGGAAGGACTCAAGTTGGACCTGGGAGGGTCAATCAGAGAGGAAAGAGGTCAGCCAGGTCAGAGCCTGATCAGTGATACCCAGGTTGTCTACTGGCATGCTTGTTAAACCATTTGTTGTGTAGGAAATCTCAACTTCATAAAGAGATACAGGGGTTTTACTTTCTTCTCTTTAATTACATTGTAAATCGTGGATGTTTCTGAAAAGTTCATTCCAATGGCAAACCACCTGCCCCTGTAACGATACATTCAAAAGACATCAAATCTGATAAGAAAGATGGGAGGGGATGTGTCACAGGAACCAATACACCCAGAGTTTTTGTTTCCCTTGTCGAGTTTCAGTGAAACAAAGCAGCTAGCTGGAATGGTGCACTGAATAGGTTGCTCAGCTGGCAAAATCAATGAAAGAAATAAACAGTAGACATGCCATAGTTATGCAGTGTTTATCTACGGGAAGACTAAAGCCCAGGTAACAAAGCCCACACAGGTGATGCCCACTCAGGCCAAGGACGCATGTGTTGTGCAGCGCAGGTGTTAAGTACCGTTATGTGGCGCTCGCAGATCTCCATATCTACAAACTTTGAGATGCACCCCCTGCACCCATCCAGGCCCACAACCCCTTGTATCAGTAAGTGCATTTGTGCAACTTACCCTACTGGCCTGCTACTCCCTGCATCAGGCAAGCACACTCGTGCAATGTTCCCTATAGATTTCACCCACATCTTATTTACAGACATCATGGCACCCCTCACTCATCCACCCCCCATCCATTAGAAATGATCACCTCCAGCTCCCCACCAAGAGATCCTTCACCCTAAACACCCCACCACCCACCACAGCACCACCTCCATCCACACTAGAAACAAGCTCCTCTGCTTGCGCACCTGGCCCACCTTCGACTCCTAAACACCACATTCGCTCATCTCCACACACCCCCAGTGACAACACCTAACAAGCCCCTTAAATGGTCCCTGATCAATGCCAGATCATTCTCTGTGCACGCCCCTGACATCCATGACCTCCTGACCTCTAATGATTTTGACATGATTACCATATCTGAAACCTAGCTCCACCGAGCTGCAGGCCCTGCATTATCTATTATTATCCTCCCAGGATATGCCATCTTGCACAATGACAGAACCCACACAAAAATTCACAAAAACACCATAGCCATAAGGGTCATCAACTCTTGCCCGGTTTCAAACTGTGAGATGCTCTCTGCAAAGATCACTTTTTCTCACCCACCAATACTGTCAGACTCCACCTCATCTACCGCCCCCCAGGTCCCATCCTATCCTTTGAGTTCAAAAGTCCTGATCTTAGGAGACCTCAACCTTGGTCTCGACCCCACAGACACACATGCAAACAGCCTAACCACAGCCCTTGATGATGCCAGCTTCACACAGCGAGCTACCAAACCCACCCACATCCATGGACAAACCCTTGACTGGATTGACAACCTTAACTACAACCTGGCCAGCCCTACCACCACAACCTGGCCGTGGTACGACCATCACCCCATCGCAATCGTCATTCCTATCAGCAAACGGCCGCCCCTGTCAAACAGTGAAACCAGAAGCCTTTGCCTGCTGCACTACAAATCATAACAAAGACTGCCTCACACACCTTCTCTCACACCTCAAGGTCCTGTTCAGTGTTGCAATCATCCCAGAGGTCCTTGTCAACCTCTACAACACCACCATAGCAGAAGCTGTCGACACCCTTGCCGTGCTAAAAAAAAGTGCAAAGCCAAACCTGGTCTAAAAAAGAACACTTGGTTCACCCCCGAACACTTTGCATCCTGTGCTAAGAAGCGTGCCCATAGAATGGCATGGAGAAAAGACGCTTCCTTGACTACAAAAGCTCATTTCACCTTCCTCACCAAAGACTACAAAAGAGCGATACATACTGCCAAAGCCAGAAGCTGCAATGTGAGAATAGATAATGCACAGTCAAACACCTGTGTACTCCTCACGATCCTGCACACACTTGAGTCACCATTGACCCCCTCCCCCCACAGACCTCATCATAGGCAATAGCTGGTCTACCAATGTGCATGAAGCCCTCACAGGAACACTCCTCTCCCTCCAGGAGAAAATCTGTGGCAAGCAACTAGCCATTCACGCCAAACCACAATCAGCCACCTCCACGCCCACCACAGCCACCATCAGTCTACAGACCACCCAATTCGACTTCAGCCTAGTATCACAATTCGAAGTTGGCAACATCATCAAATGCCTCAAGCCCTCCCCCTGCAAAGGTGATGTCTGCCCATTTACCATCATCAAAGACTGTGCCAAGACTCACCCCCATCATCACAGCAATAATTAACTCATCCTTTGCCAAAAAACTGTCCCAACCTCCTTGAAGGAGGCATGGATTCTCCAGCTGCTAAAACAAAATCACTTGATCCCACCATCCCAACAAACTACTGCCCCATTACCACTGCACCCTTCATCCTGAAAATCCTTGACCGCATAGCCTACATCCAAGTCCAACAATACCCAGAGGACAACCCCATCTTGGGCACCCGCCAATCAGGCTTCCAACCAAGGCACGGAACTAACACCGCCTTGTTGGACCTGAAAAACCAGCAAGATGATATCAAAGACACAGGTAAACTCTGCCTGCTCCTCATGATATGACATGATATGGCATTTATAACGCACCTATACACAAGTGTTTCAAGGTGCGATGAGGCAAGGGAGGGGGAACAGAGGAAAGACAGAGACAATTGTCTTACTAGGCCAGGTGACATTGAGATCACGCAAGTGCAGGGGAGGATGAAGGGGAAAAGTGCAGGGGGAAAGGAGGAGGGGAAAGTGCAGTACATAAGATAAACAGTAAGATAAATAAGACAATAAATAAAGACAGTAAATACAAGGTGCGGCCAACTGGTGGCAAGTGCAAGAGTAAGTGCAGACATCAGGTGTCAAGTGCTGGTAGGGGGCTGTAGGGATACAAAGACAGTCCCTGAGTGCAAGGGTTGGCAGGGGGGCAGTGCAGGTTTGAAACTGATGGGGAGGGGACCTGGGCCTGAGATCAGAGGCTAGCCAGGTAAACCAGTGCAGTTTCAGTTTCAGCCAGGAGAACAGCAGAGGAGAGGAGGAGAGAAAGCAGAAACAAAGAAAAAGGTCTTGAGGGGCTTCCGGAATTGGAGATGGTTCTCCTCAAGTTTCTCAGAGAGGCAGGGAGGCTGTTCCAAAGGGAGGCCCCAGTGGTCTGCCAACAATTAGTTTCTTGGAGAACCGACTAACCCTGAAGGAGTTGGAGGCAGATGAGCGAAGGGCTCAAAAAGGAAGATATTTAGGAAGAGAGAGTTGAAGGTATTGAGGCCCCAGGCCCCAGAAGGCCTTGTGGAGAATGCAGAGGCTTTTAAACTTGATCCTCACTGCCACTGGGAGACAGTGCATAGATGTCAGTCCAGGAGAGATACAATCCCTGCCAAGGACACGTTTTGCAGTCCTGTTTTGAATGAGTTGCAGAGGGCGGAGAGTAGAGGTAGGAAGGTTTAGAAAGAGGCTGCTGCAATAGTCCAGCCTAGAGAGAACCAGAGCTCTGGAGACACTGAGCTTCTGGGAGAAGGAGAGGAAAGGAAGAATACCTCTGAGGAGGTGCAGCTGGTAGTGTAACTTCTTAGAGACATCAGAGATGTGAGGAGAGAAGGAAAGTGTGGAGTTGAAGATTACCCTGAGGTTTTTAGCCTCACAGGTGGGAGCAGGAAGAGGGACAAGAGAGGCCAGCCAGAGAGTGACAGGAGAAGAGGGTGCAGTTGTTTCCGATGAGGAGAATCTCGGTCTTACTGACATTAAGGCAGAGATCATTGGTGGCGCACCACACCTGTAAAGCAGACAGTCAGTCAGGGATGAGAGAAGGAGAAGAGGTGGCGGAAGGGAACCTGAAGGTAAGTTGAGTGTCATCCACATAGCACTGAAAGTTGGGGCAGAGAGCGGCAATGCGGTGGGCAAGAAGTGCCAGGTATTGGTTGAACATCCAGGGAGAGAGGTTAGACCCCTGGGGAACACCACAGGTAGAGATAGAGATAGAGGAGAGGAAGGACCCAAGCTGGACCTGGGAGGGTTGATCGGAGAGGAAACAAGTCAGCCAAGCTAGGGCCTGATCGGTGATACCCAGATTATGACAGAGACAGTTGAGCAGGATGGCATGGTTGACCATGTCAGAAGCAGAAGAGAGATCAAGTAAGATGAGTACACAGGGGGTGTTGGAATCAAGGTTGGAGAGCAGGTCTTCACAGATGTTCAGGAGAGCAATTTTCATGCTTCTGACAGTTCTGAAGCCAAACTGATGGCCATGGTGACAACCAACATATTCAGTGTGAAGATTAAGCTGGGAGATGGCCAGCTTTTTGAGGAGTTTGCCCAGGAAAGGAGTGATGGAGACTGGGCGATAGTTAGCCGGGCAGGAAGGGTCAGCAGAGGTTTCTTAAGATTATGCACAAGGGAGAGTTTCAGGGGGAGGGGAAGACTCCAGTGGTGAAAGAGTGGTTGCAGAAGTCAGCCAGAGCAGGAACCAGGTTTTGGAGGAACAGGGGTGAATCTGTTTTGATGAGACTTTCATAGATCAGACTTGTCTAGAAAACTTGTCTGGGGAGAACAGGGAAAGGCACAGAATGAGGCTTATCAGTGGTGTTCGACCTTGTCAACCACAAGAAACTCTACAACCATTTTACCACCACAGCAAACTATCCCCTACAGCTGTAGAATGGATCAGATCCTTCTTGGCAGACAGATCCCCCCGGGTCTTGATGGAAAAGCATGCTGCCCACCCACGCCAGTAACATGCAGAGTCCCACAAGGATCATGTATCTCCCCACCACGCATAACATTTATTCTAAACCCCTCTTTGATTGCCTGGCTATCCTTGGCATATCTTACACTAATTATGCCAATGACACCCGAATACTCCTCCCTCTCTTAGGCACCTACCCCCTAGATGTTGCAGCTATCAACTCAGTCTATGACATTGTCCAGCACTGGATGGTACCACACCAGTTTTGTCTAAATGATGACAAAACTGAGATCCTCATTGTAGGCTCGCACACCACTCTCAGCAACATGGATCCAGTTTACAAAGCCTTTAACATTGATGGCAACAGGATCCAAACCTTTCCTGCAGCCCAGAGCATGGGCATCTACCTAGACGGTAACCTTAACCTCTCTCGCCAGGTAAATGCCATTGCCTGCTCTGCAGGCTACACAGTCCAACTTCTAAATGCCAGCAAGCCCTTCCCCACCACATCCAACCACCTCACCACAGCCAAATTGGACTACTGCAATGTCCACTAAGATCCACGAACTGTCACTTCCTCAAAGTGCTTAACTTCACCAGAAAGACTTCAGGAGGTTCAAGCTTTCCAATCATTGCTGCCAGACTATGGAACAAGCTCCCCATCACTCTGAGAAAGGAACCCTCCTACTGGAAGTTTAGAAAAAAACCTAAAAACTTGGATTTTCGCCTAAAGCTCCCCAAGCTAGACTCTAGAAACGTCCTCACCTGTCTCCCCTCACGCTCACGCTCCCCCCATGAACTTTTAATCTGTTATGTACTATCTGTGTATAATCCCTCGTGTTCTTTCTATTTATTCTTTCTTCCAATGTAACTAGAGCTTAAATACCTAAGGTTTCAGTGCGCTGCAACAAATGCAAAAGTAAAAACATGAATAAATAGACACTATCTTTGAAAGCGAATATGACTCTCCCTCTTTCAGCCTCTGCTTTACCACCTTGATGGAAACATGGATGAAAATCAATTAAGCATTCATGCCAACAAAAAATATCACATTCATTTCAACCATTGCCCACTGAACTATGATATTTCTCTAATTGTATTCAGACAAATAACAATCTGCATTTGACTCCCCACAACAATGCACTTCATTCTGGTCTCCTGCAATTGTTGTGTCTAAGTAATCTTTAGGGATTTCAACATCTTTAATGATAGTTCCTATCACCCCCACCCCCCTTTCTTTTCCTTTGTGCATTCATTTGGACGCTTATATCTATGTTTAAAATATCAAAGAGCCCAACATGATCACTGCTGCTGCCTTCTCAACACACACAAACACACTCAACCCACTCACTCTAGGGGAACATCTATACCAAATTATCGTCTCTAAATTATAACCGTGTCCCACCTCTGTTCAACAATTTCATCTGTAAATAACTCTTGGCACTCAATAGATAACTGCCCCTCTTCCACACCACTGATCACACCCACACACATTTTGTTAGACAAAGATTCTCACCCACGTCCATTTCTCTATAAATGGATCGCATCCATTAATTTATATTTGCCCTACTAAGCTTGCATTTATTTTCCCATCACCAATTCATTCAACAACAACGCACTCTCTGTACTCTAAGCAATACCTATTTTCTAGTGAATACTCTTCCTGTTACAAAATGCCTATTGTCGATTATTTATTAAAAAGTACAACCAAAGACCTTTGCACACTGTCAGACTCCTGCATAATCACACCTTCTTTTTCTCTAACACCCTTGAAATGATGATCTTTAACAAACAACTAGTGCCCCAGTATTGTCAAGATATAGCCACTTGAAATCAGTCTTCTGGCAGATGCCCTTAAATAATAAAACCACACGTCTATGTCTCTAAGTTAGTCAAATCTGATCTTGCCAATCCTTTCTCCTCTCTCAACTGATGGTGTTGATCACACCACACTGTCAACACCTGTGTTTACGTTGGGCATCAAAGATGGCGCGCGCTTCTCACCCTGCTCTTTCCTTGCTGCCTAGGCACACTAACTATTAGGGTGCTTCCCCAGTCAAACAAAGGCCACAAGCCAATGGGAATCATTCAAATATCTGTTAGTGACCCCCCACTGCCCTTTTCTGCTTTTACACAATCTCTCTTTAGGATGTCAGTTCTTCGTAACAGCCCTTTACTAGTTACACAGAACATGTGCCCGTCTCCATATTCTTCAAATATTCATTCCAGGGGATGCGTGACTGCCTCTCTGTTAACCGATACTGGAAGTCTACACCGTGTGAAATTCCCAAATCACAATGGGCCTCATTACAACTCAGGCGGTAAGGGGTTTACGGCAGCGTTAACAGCGCCGACCCTTACCGCCTGATTACGAGGTCCCCTAGCGCCATGGTGCTTTTAACACCTGCTTTTAGCAGGTGTTAAAATCCATGGCGCTAAGGGACCATGGAGTTAATTACGCCACCGTAATTTACGGTGGCGTAATTAACGCCTTCCCCACTCCCATTATGCCCTATGGGGCAAAAATGGGAATGGGGAAGGGTAAATGGGGATTGGGGACTTACCGCCCCGCCTAGGTCGGAATGGGGCGGTAAGTCCGCCAACCACCATGGCGTAAACGTAGTTTACGCCATGGTGGTAAAGTCACGGCCCAGGCGGTAACTTACCGCCTGGGTCGTAATGAGGCCCAATGAGTCCTATCATCTACGCACCCACATCCACCGTTTCCAAAACCATTCCATGTACCATATGCTGCCCATTCAACACAACTAGACTTTTTTATATTGTCCCCCTTTAGCTGAATCCTCAGGGTTCATTAATGCAGTGTAAAATGTCATCCACCTTTATAATAATTCTATCCACCTCTACCCACTGCCACATTCTCAACATCTGCAGTTATTTCTGCAGTTTTTGACGTCATTCTCTGCAAATTGATACACTGCAATAACGTCCATAATCTCCCTTGCCGCTCCATAAACTCTCTTGATCAAGATCTACACTTCACAAGATGTTGGCGGTCCAACTTCACTTCTCGTCAGGGACCCCAGGCAGATTGCCACAAACAACATCTAACTGTGATCTGCGTGCTCCTACCTCAAATAGACCCGATAGAGTGTTTTGAGTCTGGGGTATCAGGCTGCACCTCTCACCTTATAAGTGAAATCGTATGGAAGACGTTTCCCTGAAGTTTCTGCACCATATGTGGTATGTACACGGAGGTCTTAAAGGTGGGCGAGCTGTGAGACACTTTCCCAGAGGAAAAGAAACACCTGATGGAAAACAACTCCAATGCAAATTAAATTAACCTCTCTGATGGGGCTCCAACTGCACTGCAATGAAGACAATATGAAGAGAAGCACAGTGGCATCCATGGAAGTGGAGAATAGGTGGCATGCCAAGATGTCTTCCTTCCTGCCAGAAACTCCTTATATGCTGCTCCTGTGTAACATATCAGGAAGCACGCACATGTCCACCACAATATCTTGGGACATGCTCATCTATCAATCTGTAAGAAGGGCAGGACTATAAAATATGACAGATATTTCACATTGGCTGACATAGTTACAGTAAAGCCAGAGGCCAGATCCCAGCAACGATCAAAGATGGCAGCTCCTTCATGCAACCCAGTGAAGGCTTCAACCACATGGCATTCCAATGCCCCATAACATAGCTTCTGCCAGAGCACCCTGCTCTGTGGAACCCTGCAAATATTGGCCAGGCCCCCCTGAAAGTCTGGCCAACCAAAATGAATGAGGTAAATAACAACCCACCCACGCCATCTCGCACTAGCAATTCTTTGTACTTACCTGAAAAGTACCAACCAATATGAGCTAACTATCCTTACGTCATTCTCTGGGTTTTCTTGTTCTTCTCAGAATCGTGGTCTTGGAGCTAACAGTTCCACAAGCAACTTTGATGGTTCCATCATCTCAACAACACCAGCAGTGCCAACACCTCTTCAGCAAACCATATCTTAGCACGACATTGACATATAGGAATAGCATTTAAAGCAGGAGTACTCAGCCTGCAGCTCTCTCTGGATGTTTGGAGTTCCAACTCCCATGATCCCCAACCATTGTCTATGCTGGCTCAGGCTGATTGGAGGGATAGTCCAGAAACATCTGGAGCTATAGTCATATGCTTATACAACATTGACCACTAACTCTCCAAAATAGTGTTCCTTTGATATTCCCACCTCTAAGTCCCTCTAACCTGTGGAGTGCAATGGCTTAACAGAATTGTCTGCTTGAGGTGCCCGGAAAAAAATACCTACAAATAAAATATATCTGTTGTATGATTGTACAGAATACTGATATTATGGCTTCTCACGCATCATGCACGTTTTTCATCTGTTTTGTTGAACGTCACACTGTATATTAAAGAATGCCAATGAGGCAAGTCCAGCAAAAACACTCCACAAAATGAGGGACACAATCTCCAAAAGCACTGGTTCATGTTCAGGTCCTCTGCAGGATACAGGACGTGTTTTGCATGTTATTAAGTTGTTAAAAAGAAGAAGGACCTACATATATTAAAGTAGAACTGCATCATGTTAGGGAATATCGACAATTATTACACGCAGTTCGCAGTGCGCCTGTTTCGGCATTGTCTTATATGTAACAACATGGAAAGTAAAATAAAGGGTGCTCGTTCATGTCATCCTAGTGGCGCTCAGCACTGAGGCTATTCTCGAGCGACGTATTAGGAAGCATTTCTATTGATTGTAGCCAGAAGCTCAATATATTCGGCTACTCATTAACATGCAGTTGGGGCCAATTGCATTCAGACTGAGGAAGCAATATTCAGATTCGCATCGGCCACGAAACAAGGGCCTTTTGGTCACCAAAGTGTGCAGTCTTTGCCGCCAGCCTATGATCTACTTTCCAGTTACTTTAGAAATATTGGGTTCGTTTCGAGACGAGGTTGGAAGCGGCGCAAGAAACGGCAGGAATGTCATAGCCAGCGAGTGACCAGGCTGTCAATGGTAATATATTTAAAGGGTCGAATGAAATCCATACACGGTCACGAAATAAGACAAACGTAGGCCTGAAGTCTGATGGGAAAGGCAACATCCATTAAGTCCATTACATTTAACATGGAAATCAATGTTTAAACCGCACGAAGTAATTAGTGTAATTTATATTACAGACCGTTTGGAGTTTTGAAACCATGTTTAATTATACTTAAAAAAAGGACCGCTTCATTATTTGGGCTTTTGAGTTAGACGTTGCAATGCGAGAGGCATGTTTATAAAGGCTGGTCGCTGATCATATTGTTTTTAAACAGCATTAAGCAAGGCACAGGCGCTTCGATTAAGCGAGGACTGATAAATCACTGTGCAATTGATTCCTGTTGTTAACCTGAGACAATGCACATTAGCAATGCAGTTAAGCACACATGCAGCTGCTGTTCTTTGCAATGCATTTGACGGATCACTTAAATAGGGATTTTCAGTATACTTTCACAAAGTGACCCCTGTCTTCTCTGAAGGGTTCAACTTGAAAACATGGCATTGCTGCATTCCCACCACGTAGGCATTCGTATTAGGCTCCATCAAAGAAAGCTTCATGGACTACTGCAAAGGTCTGCAATTGGAAGGCTTGGAGGTACCACATTGGGTGGCGACATTACACTATGACGGCTTGAGCGTTCCTTCCCCTCTACCTGTTCCACACCCGTGCAGGCTATTCCACGCACCTCAGTGTACATTCTCAAACCGGTCTCAGTTCAAGCATTTTGGCTTAGCCCCCACAATTTCAAAGTGCACACTCTCAACTACCACACTACCTATCTGCCATAATCGCAAACTGCACACTCTCAACAACCACACTACCTAGCCCACGCAATCTCAAAGTGCACACTCTCAACTACCACATTACCTATCCGCCACAATCGCAAACTGCACACTCTCAACTACCAAACTGCCTAGCCCACACAATCTCAAAGTGCACACTCTCAACTACCACAATACCTATCCGCCACAATCGCAAACTGCACACTCTCAACTACCAAACTGCCTAGCCCCCACAATCTCAAACTGCACACTCTCAACTACCACACTACCTAGCCCCCACAATCTCAAAGTGCACACTCTCAACTACCACACTGGCTAGCCCCCACAATCTCAAAGTGCACACTCTCAACTACCACACTATGGAACTATAGGAAGACATAAAGCCTTTGACTGATTTAATAAAAACTCTCTGGCAGGTTTCTGTCACTCATAAAATGTAGGGCCGGAGAATACTTGCACCCCTCCATTACACAGGAAGGATGCCTTTGGGAGTGTAGAAGCTGCTATGTCTGGTTGCTCTGCAAATGGTCGCTCCAGTCAAACGATGTATGCTAACGAAACACAGGGCCTTTGAAACCGCTGGGTAGATTGATCAGCCCCTGATGGACAAGCTTATGCAAAACATTAGTGTTTTCATTTTTTGTTTGCATTTCCACCTTTAAACAAGTGCATCTAATAGTTAAATTGCGTCACCTACAATTATATAAAGTGCTGCAAGGACATACCTGCCCATGCCCTGTACACTAGAACAGACTTGGACCAGTCTGTCAGTGTAACTGCACCTCTCGTCACACACATGGATGTGTGCCTGAACCTGCTGAAGCCTCCTCCCACAGAAATGCAAGCATTATTGGCTCCCAGTGGATGCAAGGATTAAATTCAAAACCCTCTGCATTGTCCACAAGGCTTTCTAGGGCCTGGGTCCAAAATACCTTCAGTTATCCCTCCGCAAATACCTCCCCTCTCGAGTTCTTCGCTCCTCTACCTCTAACTCCCTCAGGGTCAGCCGTTTTTCAAAGAAACAAGCTGGGGTTAGATCTGTGTCCTCGGCTGGGGCCTCCCTCTGGAACAGCGTCCCTGCCACTCTAAAACTTGAGGAGAACCATCTCCGGTTCAGGAAGCACCTCAAGACCTTCCTCTTTGCTTCTGCCTTCGCTCCCCAAGACCTTCCTCTTTGCTTCTGCCTTCGCTCCCCCTCTCCCCTGCTAACTCTGCTCTCTCTACGCACTGTGCACCTGGCCAACCCTTGACCCCTGGGCCCAGGTACCTTCTCATCCTGTCACCCCCCTGCACTGCCTCTTGGCCAATCCTTGCACTGGGGACTGTATCTGTACCCATACAGTCCCCAGTTCAGTTTCATTTTTTGTTTGCATTTCCACCTTTAAACAAGTGCATCTAATAGTTAAATTGCGTCACCTACAATTATATAAAGTGCTGCAAGGACATACCTGCCCATGCCCTGTACACTAGAACAGACTTGGACCAGTCTGTCAGTGTAACTGCACCTCTCGTCACACACATGGATGTGTGCCTGAACCTGCTGAAGCCTCCTCCCACAGAAATGCAAGCATTATTGGCTCCCAGTGGATGCAAGGATTAAATTCAAAACCCTCTGCATTGTCCACAAGGCTTTCTGGGGCCTGGGTCCAAAATACCTTCAGTTATCCCTCCGCAAATACCTCCCCTCTCGAGTTCTTCGCTCCTCTACCTCTAACTCCCTCAGGGTCAGCCGTTTTTCAAAGAAACAAGCTGGGGTTAGATCTCTGTCCTCGGCTGGGGCCTCCCTCTGGAACAGCGTCCCTGCCACTCTAAAACTTGAGGAGAACCATCTCCGGTTCAGGAAGCACCTCAAGACCTTCCTCTTTGCTTCTGCCTTCGCTCCCCAAGACCTTCCTCTTTGCTTCTGCCTTCGCTCCCCCTCTCCCCTGCTAACTCTGCTCTCTCTACGCACTGTGCACCTGGCCAACCCTTGACCCCTGGGCCCAGGTACCTTCTCATCCTGTCACCCCCCTGCACTGCCTCTTGGCCACTCCTTGCACTGGGGACTGTATCTGTACCCATACAGTCCCCACTCCATTTTCTTCTTTTTCTGCACTTATTCAGACTTACCCAGTCTGCTGCCGTAGACACAGAACTTGCCACTTGCTGGTTGCACTACCACTGTTTATTGCCTCTATTATCTATTTAGTTTTATTTATTATTATTCATTTATTTATCTGTTATCCTCTGCTCTGCACTTTCCACCCCCCCTCCATGCGCTTTTCCCTTTTTCCCTTTCCCATGCACTTGCACGTTCTTGATGTCACTGGGCCTATTAAGATCGTTGTTGTGTTCTCCCCTGTTTACCCTCCCTCGCCTTGTCACCCTCTGAAACACCTGTGTACGAGTGCGTTACAAATAAAATATTATCATTGGCATTATATGACTCACGACAGAGTGATGGACACACTTACACCTGAAAACCGTTCGCCAAATAGAAAAGAAGCAGAAAAAGGTAAAATGGTTCATCATGCATCTCCGAGGACTCAGGAAAACTAACCAGAATTAGAGAAAACCTTGAGAAAACACTATAGCGAGAGAGCCAAGTTCGAATACCAATATCAAATTCATCTAAAAACCAAAGGAATTGCACTCTAACAAATTAATCCAAACTGCAAACAACCCATGAAAAAATATATGAAAATCATTGCGATGAGAAACCGAGCCTCTTTCAATAACACCCCCACACCTTCCAAAAAGCACCACAATGACATCTGAAATCATTTCAGGAACAAAATCAACAACATCCAGCAAGCCATCAATGCAGCGACCCTGAATACAATCAACAACCCCTACCGCATACTCAAGACCCATTAACACCAGCAGAGCTCAAATGCTTCAAAAGTATTATCACTGAAACCTTTCTTAAACCTGTGAAAGAGAGGAATACAGCTGTCTCACCCAAAGACCCCGGCCCACCTTACAGCATGAAACCCATGCTTACTAATTGCAAAAATTGAAGAACCTATCGCTGGAAATCGGAATTCTACCGAAAGCTTTCTAAGTGGACTGCATGAAACCGCTCATAAAGAATGTGTCAGGAGGAGCGCATTACCCAACCTATATCAAATTTACCGTACCCGTCCGAAATCCTAGAAAGTGAGTCATAGAAAGAAACCCTAAAACATATAGAACAAAACGTGGAGCATCTCAAACAGGCTATGGACCAATAATAGGAACCAAATTAGCACATCCCTACATCTGGGATGAGCTAAAAAGGAACGGCAGCAAAATCATATGTTCAGCCCTCATTCTACTAGACACATTGGCAGCTTTTGAAACACTCAACCAAACAACCTTAATCAAGAGACTTCAAGAATTCAATATTTTCCGCAATGAATTACAATGAATACAATACTTCTACACACACCCAACCAAAATGACCTTAATAGCACCAATCGCCCGAAGCATGCAAACCATCAAATGTGGTGTTCCACAAAGATCAAGTCTTACAACATTTCTTTTTAACATGGATGAGACTAATTAAAAATCACTGGTGCACATTTTATAACTATGAGGGCAAGACACAATACTCAAGAATGAAACAGACCTCGATTCAAAGAACTCTCTCAGTAACTGCTTTAGTGAGATACATGTCTAGATGGCCAATAACAACCTGAAACTAAAACCAAACAAACTGAAAATCATGATCCGCCCCACCCCCACCTCCCCCTGAAACAATGGACCACATGCACTGCTTCCCTGGCCTGCAATATTGAGAAAGAGACTGGAAACCTCATCAGTGATTAAAAGCCCTGGGATCCTTTTGATCTGCAGGCTCCCACTAGAAGCACACACCAACACCATAGTAAGAAACTGTGTCTACTATCTGCATTCAGTCAGATATATTGTGCTATATCTCAGCTTCCCAAACAGGACACTTGCCTTCACTTCGCACATCACCTACAAGAAAGAGGAAGAGAACGCTCAATGTGAAAGCAGCTTAAGAAGAAATGTTCTTCCCTGTCAAGCCTACAGAATAAGATTATCTGGGCAACATTTGGGTTCGAAGATTAACGACCACTGGAAAAATAATGAACTTTTGTCCTGATGAAGGCGTCTGGAAATGATCGGGGAAACCTTATCCAGGATGGGGGTATCCTTGGTGTAACAGGCCGAAACACAGAGCGTCGACACAACACTATCAGTACATCCTTTTGGGGAAATAACTGACAGGGATAATGGACACTAATAATACCACAGAGATTAGGAGAGGCAAAAAAGAGTGACACAACGGACAGTAGAAGGCTCTACATACACCAGGAACCTAGCATAGTGGTATGATTGTATAGAAATATAATGCCCGGATTGTAAGTGAATGGAAACAGCGGTAAGGTTGTGTTCCGTTTTTCTGTTTCCATTTACTCTAATAATAGATGCTTGCACACCATTTGACCATCTGTAGTATCTTGTTTGTTACACAATGTTTGGTAAACTAACCCTTGATTGATTAACTAAAAGTATGCATTTCACTGTGTATTGTTTTATGTGATATATGTTTTTCAGAAAAAAAATAAACCCTCCACATAGGAGGTATCTATGTGATTAATAAATAAGTCTATGTTTTGTATGAAAAAGACATTAGGTTTTTTGGGACCTTTTATTGTGCGTGAATGTAAGCATCAGCATATATGAGCTATGTTTGTCCTTAAGATACAAGGAACAGAAGGAGGGTGCATTCTGTGATTCTTGATACTGTTAATATATATGTTTCCAATTGCTAGAAACATTGCTAGATTCTGGTCTGTTCTGTACAATGTCATGAGTATAGGAAATTAACTTTCATCTGGGTATCTTTACCATCAAATGGCCGGACAGAACAACAGAATTGGACCCTGATCCTGTAATAAGGTAGTCTCACGAATGCCACTCATTCAAACTGGACATTCTTACTAACCATGGCAGTGTTGGTCTATAACAACATCTCTCATGCCCCTTTGGGCAAGTCTGCCTTTTTGTATATACAGTCTCCACCAATTGTTCTTCTCCACAACCATTTATCTGTCAATGACAACCACGGTCAATGTATATGCTCCAGTAGATTCATCAGATGTTTCTGAAGGTAAGTATTGTTGGTGTTCCTCCCAAGATTCGATGACCTGAGTAGTAAACAGAATGCTAATAATGCCAAATTAGCTAGCAACTAAGGGCTTAAGGACCAAACTATCAGCCCATTGTCAGGGCCCTCATACTATTGACAAGGTTATTTCCTTGTCTTTATGACTCGTGCTCCTGAGGACCTGGATAGTTCACCCTTTATTATTCCATGTCCCACTACTAAAACCCTTTAAGACTGGACCCTTCCCCGACCTCTGCTCCAGTTATCCCTCAATGGTGTTGATCAATGACCAGCAGGAATATCAAGTTGGTGGTGTATTCAATACCATCATGGAAACGTACAGATTTTGATCTTTAAAGGTTTGGGTCCATCGGAAAGGCCTTATCAACTGTCTGCCTATCTGCACACTCCATGGTTTCTTCATCTTTTTTGCCATTTTCCCAATACCTATGTGCTCAGACTGGTGACCGTTTTCCACAGTGAGTGGGAACGTAAATATGTAGAGTAGTTTCAGTATCTCCAATTTAACATTAATAGAAATTATTTGTGAACAGAAAAGACGTTTGAAACATTCTGCTCATTTAAACACAGACCAATGCAGACTGTTTTTAAACTAACTGACATAAGGTTGACAGGTTGGAGCTTTAAGGAACTGTGGATCTCTGCGCTAGAGCACAACCGTTGTTTTTTGTTGTTGATGATCAATAGTTATTTTCTGTTCGTAGCTATATTTCCTGCTGCCTGTGCACAGGGTTCCAATGGGACAGAGCTCCTGCAGTCCCGGTTTTTAGAATTGTACTGGTTTTGGGGTTTCGAACCCTGTTGTAGAATGTCGCTGGATCTGGTGTTAACCTGTTTTAATTGTTGTACTCAAAGTTCAGTCTTCAATGATAAGTGACACCATTTTGTGCTTTGAGATTGGATGTATTTATTATACCATATGATTAGTTGTACGTTATATCAGAAAATAGTTGCCACATGTGTGACGTGCATATATGCGTACATTTGAAATTATGTCATGAGCTGTTTGAAAACCTGCACAAAACCTGACTTAGAATCACCCTGCTTCATACAAACAGCTCCTGCAAGTCTTGTATTCATCAAACCATGTGTGCATGTTGACATATTTAGGCCCTCTCCAACTGTAACCAGTAAGACCATTAGGTGAATGTTGATGCATTACCTTGCTCCAGCAAATGTTATGTCAACAAGGCCAATGCACAGAATGTAAGTGTAATCTATCTTAAGAAATGTTTGGTTTTGGATATTGAGGGCCTGATTTACAAACATGTTTTCAATGGGACGTTCCCATGTTAAAACATTTGGGCAAATCAGGCCCTATGCGTGTTAAAAATGAAAAGGTCTAATTGAAAATGTCTTTGTCACCAGCTATGCCAAAGGAATGCCGGCTCTAGTCAAGTTCCACTAAGGAGTTAGGTGAACGACAAGAATAGAAGAGAAAATGTGAAGTGTGCTGATCTAACATCGAAAGTTACCTGATGTATATTGCACATGGAGTGATCAACGCATTTAAGCAAATAGTAACCCTTCACGAGTCGATGGACTTTAGAGCTAGTTGTCACATTGGAAGAATCTTTAAAAAATAATTAAAATGCTAAACGTCTATTGCAAGTTAATGTAATTATCCTAGTTGTGTCAGTATCCAAATGGCTAACCTCCACTGGACTCTGAGATCATGGCTTAAGTCCCACAAATGTGTGCCTTATAAGTTAAGGTAACCTCTACACAGAAAAATGCATGAAACACTGTGCTACACAGAGCTTGGTATTTTACATTGAGAAACCGAACTTGGATCATTTTTGGATTATAACTGTTAGCTAACTAATTTAGAAGACATGATCATGCGTAATATACTGAGAGTGCTTAGATACCTACTCGAACGGAAAGGGGATCTCCATCACCTGAATTAAATAAAAGAATGAATCCAAAGGTATGCAAATCTCATTAAGAGCATTCGAAAGATTCAATGGAGTATGAAGCAATCCAAAATGTGTGTCTGTGTCGTGGCATTGCTGATAAACTTCCTTTAACAAATGGGAGTGAAGTGAGACTCCTGCAGGGTAATGTACCCCAGCTCATTAGCATCTTCTCACTAATTGACCTGACCAGATGAGAAAGTGAGCACAACTGTGTTTCTTCAAGTCCACGACGACGAAAGTAAGGCATCTGTGAGACCCACAGTGATGAATGAAATTATTAGTTGCACAGAATGTACAGCTTCATTGTGAAAGTTAAACAATACCATTCTCTGACCTACTACTAAAGCTTCAGGTCTTGCTATATATTGTGTGACTTTGACAATTGATCAACTCATATGTACAACATTAAATAGGGACTGCTGCCTGAAGTTAGTGGTGGCATAGTTTCAATGAAAAACGCCTCATCATCTTTAATTATGCCACACACATGTTTATAAGGTAATTAAGTGTTAAGACTCAATTGAAACTTCTTAGCTTTGCCAACAGTATCTCAGAGTTACTTTTGTTCTTCCTAGTTGAAAGAGTTCAGTCATTTATGTTTTAATTCACCAGTGTTAACTTCCTGAGAACACATAAAAGGGAATTCAATCATACACATAGAATATAAGGAAGCTATTCCACACCTCTTACCATACATTGCTGCTTCTGTTTTATACATAACGCCTGTGCCCATATTTTTATGTTGTTATGCGATTATGTTATGACGAATTCAATACATATACATAGACATTTTTTTAAAGAATTTGCTCTAGAACTTTTTGAATAAATACATTGTTATTTGGCAAATTACATAAAGTATACACACACACACACACATACACTAAGCTGCACATTTTAAGGGACTCTCCTAAAGTTTATACATAACGCCTGTGCCCATATTTTTATGTTGTTATGAGATTATGTTATGACGAATTCAATACATATACATAGACATTTTTTTAAAGAATTTGCTCTAGAACATTTTGAATAAATACATTGTTATTTGGCAAATTACATAAAGTATACACACACGCACACATACACTAAGCTGCACATTTTAAGGGACTCTCCTAAAGTTGGTGTGCAAACCTAACAAGGTTTAAACTTACCTAACAATTATATGTTAATTAGCAATACCTATCCTAAATATTAATACTAGATTACACCTGTTTTTTCCCTCACACGCACATATATTGTACACACTGAGTGGGGTTAAGAGCAGGGAGGTGCTAAAATGTTGTCATGAACAATTGAATCTGAATATACACTAGCGAAAGATCATTATGCAGCTGTGTATTCAATTATGGTGAAAGCTATTTCAAATGATAATTTAATTGGATTGATATACACTGGTTATAGCATGTGCGCGTATGCATAGTGCAATTCAACTATTTACGGTAAGATGCCAATGCTCAAAAACAGCCTAGATATTTGAGGAGTGCTGGATGAAGTTGTTGTGAATAGGCCACTAAACTATTTGTGTTCTGTGTTAACAACAATTCAATTCAAATGGAACTATTTGTCAGAATGTGCTATTAAACTACCCTAAATAAGCATCATCCAATTAATTCTAAGAGTGCCAGTCCTCCTTTCATGACTTCTTTTACTCTGAAAATCTGTGGTTTTACACTTCGACAGGCAAGAAGGGGGTTGTGGACGTGGCTGAAAGGAGCAAACAGGCATGCGGTTGGAGGGGGTGAAAGCAGGAAGCAACATTTGGCCCTTACAAAGACATTCTTTTGGGTAAATACATTTGCTTTTTACCACAATTGATGTCTTTTACTACGAGACAATTTATCAACAGGATACTTAATTTAAACATTATCATATTAGCCACCAGCCTCAAACAATATGCTGTTATGTCCCTGCCAGTCCAAGTCAGAGCTGGTTAAGTTTTTCATACCTGAAATAAAATATATTATAATCTCTGCTTCTGATTGTGACTTTCACCTTTCATGTGAACATTACATTTAGCAAAGATGCTTTGAGGTGTTTATTTGGTAGTACTCACTCTGTCCATTTAAAATATATTTCTTTTTAATTAATGTGTGTTATGCTATAGGGTTTGTTCTGTACTCTGCTGCCATGTTAAGGGTTTATTTGTGCTCTGGCAGATCTGACGATGGGAGAGCTGAGTTTGGATGGTTAGGAAAGAGGGAAAAGGCAGGATTTTTAAGGATGCGCCTCTGGCAAAGGTGAAGAAGCCCTGAATGTTTGGATTTTTAGTAATAATGAAATGATGCCGGTGATTTTGCATCAGGAAGAAGTGTGGGGTGTTATAAAAGGCCCCAAATGAACGGAACTGAAGGACCATTTGAAAAAGGCCTACCTGTCATTACCAAAGGAAAAGCAGCATCATTATACTTCACATACAAAATACCAGCACAATATTTGAAAATAAAAGCTCTCTTGGTTGCCATGAAAAGTTCCTGTGGGCCTATTTAGGCAGACTATGTTGGTGTCTTTTAGACAGGGAAATCCATAGAAAGCAAAAACAATAATGTAATCTGAGTGCAGATTGGAAAAGCACATCAGATTGCAGGCTGAGAAAAAAATGCATAATTTTTCATTTAAACTGTCACCCATCAAAAGGGGGTACACTGTGACAATTCAGACCCACATTTCAGCAGAAAAATGAACAGCAAATAATAAAGAGTGTACTTTATTAATGACATAAAGAAACAGCCATGCACTTCCGGGGCAAAAGCAAAGTGAATCCTGATCAGTAAAACACACTGTATATCAAATGATAAAGGCTGATGTTAGAAATTGCAATCTGTGACTTCCATTCAGCCAGGGGCAAATAGTGGGGCTCTGGGCAGACTTTACAAAAAATTCCCCCGTTGGAAGCCTGGTGTTTACATCCCCCAGATGTTTCCAACTGCAGTAAAGTGTGGCTGCTAAGAGGTGTAGAAAACAGACATGTCCTAGACTTGGTGTCTGTGAAAGGGCAATTCAGAGCAGGCCAAATGCTCTATCTTGTGCATACCAGGTATTTACGAGTAAAAATCAACTTCAAACAACCAACTTCATAGAGACTAATGAAAGCATTGGCCCAGTGAGAACAAATGGCAGGAGAGCTACCATGTGTCCATTATTTTAAAATGACTATTATAACTTAGTCTTTTTTCTCAGCAACCACAACCATAAGTCTTGGTGATATAATATTCATCCACATGCAACTCAGGGAACTGCTATGGCCATCTAAGATGTGATTCTGGCTGATCTGAAAAAGTTGCAAATTTGAGAGTTGGCAAGCTGGTGGAGTGTAAAATTAGGAATATGGATAACAAATTACATGTTACTAACTATTAAAAATTTGGTAAAAATGGCAGAAAATTGCTACATGGCCGTGCAACATGGTGCAGACCTGGTTGCCATCTTACTTAATTCCCCATGATTAGCTGAATCAGAAAATATGTATATTATGGAAGTTATTATTAAAATTAGGAAGTTTTGCCACATAGCTAGTTTTTGCCAATAATTTGACATGAGAACAACTGGGGATTGCCGATAGAAGCTGCCATATGTCTGCTCCAGACTCTATGAGCCAATCCTGAGATATTGGATTGAGTTCGGAGGAGAGAGGAGAGTAACTGTGCCAATCCTATCTGCGAGAACTCTTGCAGGGTACTCCCCCAAGATTATATACTTGATAGTGTCATTGCTGCTATATGAAGTGGAATGCACTATGAGGAAGGGAAGAGAGCTGCTAAAAAATTACCATCAGACACAGCTGCCAGGAATGACCAAATGTAGATTTTGCAGAGATTGACTCTGGGTGGAGCCGCCTATTTCTATGAATGCCTAAAAGCTGACTGGGTCCTATGGTGAAGAGCGGGAGGCCAGCCTTGAGAGTGGAGTGCCCATACCCCTGTCCTATCTTTCCAGAGTGTCCTGACATGCAGCTGGCTGTCCTAAGCTTTAAACATAAGTTTTCAATGTAAGTAGACTTGAGCTCTTTGTAACTAAAAGGTGGGGTAATCAACTGCATGTAAACCCTTTCCATTTATAGTGGGTGGGTGGGGGCAAAACTATGTAGAGCCTTAGCCTATTTAACTAAAATTATTCATTTAATTAATTTCCCTTGGCGGGACACCATGGGGTGATTTTTGTTAAAATTTGAAAATTACATGGCTCATTCCCGGTGTGCACTCAAAACTATAGACTGTAATTTAATTGGGCTATGCTATTTGTCCTGTTGACCCAAACTTCTTTAGGAAGAGGGGTGTCTTTGTCCCTAATCGAAAAGAATCATTAAACTGCCAGCTTCCCCAACACAGGCCTTTAAGTGGAGGAGGATCTGAAATCCAAAATTCCCAAACATGCCAATTTTTCTGTCTTACTTCCCCCGCAGAGACCAAAGTAGAGGGGGTCTTAAAAACAAACCGCTAAATCACCCTGTGTTTATTTTAAACCAAGAGTGTATGTGAAATCATTATTGTCATATACATTTGTACCAATCTATTAACCCTACTGCTAGCCTTTTAAGCACACAGAAAAATCGATATTGTGGAGCACTACATTTTTTATTGTTTTTGGTTATTGATCAGTTTAGTTATTTCTTGAAGTGAAATTTGGAGAAAGTAAATACTTGTGATTTGTGTTCTTTTCAGCCTACTTGTGTGATTTATTTATGTTGAGAGAAGTTTATTGTGTTGTGCCATGGATAAAGTGGTGTTTGATTTTATTGTGATTTTCTTAAAATCGAATTCAAATAAACATAAATATATTTCCTGTACACTGGCATGGCTCATTGGTAGCTCAGGGGGAGGGAAACAAGGGTTATTAGATGAATTGGAGATACAGCTGAAGAAAAGAACTGAAATTATCCTTTTATTGTGTGATACTTGAGTGGTCCCTCAATGAGCCGTTAAAAATTGTCGGCTCATCTGGGATGTGGCTGACTATTTCTGACTCTCGACAAGTGCATTGTGACAAACCATCCATTTTGATGTAAGTTCATTATGGTGGAGGGAAAGTCATATTTCCCTTGTAAAAGTGCTGCAAGGACTTTGCCCCTGAGTTCCAGGGAGGTGTATAGGTGAAAAATTAACATTGAGGAAAAAGTGATTTTATTTGATTTGGCATTGTGAGTGGAAATTAAGCAGGAACAGGGTGATATTTGCTTCTGTGCAAAATACATTCTACAAGAATTGCAAAAAGGCCATTAAAAAAAATTATGCAATTGAATTAAATGATGCCAGGATGCACTTACAAAGCTGTTGATTCATGGTGGTTGGACAGATATAGTTGAAGGGAGATGGCCAGCTAAAATGAGGCAAGATGTCACATCAGAAGGAATTGACATTGGGTTTTTAAGGTGGGATATGGCACAAAGCAGTGGATATATGATAAGATATTTTATTTGTATCGCGCTCGTACACAAGTGTTTCAGAGCGCGACTAGGCAAGGGAGGGGAATAGGGGAGAACACAGCACAACATAAAAACAATCTTACTAGGCCCAGTGACATTGAGAACACGCAAGTGCATGGGAAAGGGAAAAGGGAAAAAATGCATGGAAGGGGGAGAGTGGAAAGTGCGGAGCCGAGGAGCGCAAATAAATAAAATAAATAAAAATAAATAGAACATTGAGGCAAACGGTGGTAGTGCAGCCAGCAAGTGGCAAGTGTTGTGTTTAAGCAGCAGACTGGGTAAGTCTGAATAAGTGCAGAAAAAGAAGAAAAAGAAAAAGAAGAAAAAAGGGGAGGGTGCTGTATGGGTACAGATACAGTCCCCAGTACAAGGGGTGGCCAGGAGGCAGTGCAGGAAAGTGGCAGGATAGGCAGGTACCTGGGCCCAGGGGACAGAGGGTGGCCAGGGGCACAGTGCCACGATAGAGCAGATCAGCAGGGGAGAAGGAGAGCGAAGGCAGAAGCAAAGAGGAAGGATTTGAGGTGCTTCCAGAACCAGAGATGGTTCTCCTCAAGTTTTAGAGTGGCAGGGAGGCTGTTCCAGAGGAAGGCCCAGCCGAAGATAGAGATCTACCCCCAGCTCATTTCTTTGAAAAACGATTGACCCGGAGGGAGTTAGAGGTAGAGGAGCGAAGAGCTCGAGAGGGGGGGTATTTGCAGAGGGTTAGCTGAAGGTATTTTGGACCCAGGCCCCAGAAAGCCTTGTGGAAAATGCAGAGGGTTTTGAATTTAATCCTTGCATCCACTGAAGGCCAATGGAGAGATTTCAGAGCTGGAGAGATACGATCCCAGGGCTTGAGGCCAAGGACAAGTCTCTCAGTCCTGTTCTGGATAAGTTGTAGAGGGCGGAGAGAGGCAGGTAGATTTAGAAAGAGGGTGTTACAATAGTCCAACATAGAGAGAACCATAGCTTGGGAGACAGTGAGCTTCTGAGGGTAGGAGACGAAAGGAAAAATACCTCTGCGGAGGTGCAGTAGGAAGTTTGACTTTTTAGAGACCTCATAGATATGGGCCGAGAAGGAAAGTGTGCAGTCAAAGATGACACCAAGGTTCTTAGCCTCGCATGTAGGGGTAGGAGGAGGGCCAAGGGAGGCCGGCCAGAGCGTGAGAGAAAAGGATGGAGATGGTGTGCCAATGAGGAGGATCTCCGTCTTGCTGGCATTCAGACAAAGATCATTGGTGGCACAGCAATCTTGAATGGCAGTTAGGCAGTCAGAGATGAGAGAGGGGCATTATATCTGGCCCGAAATGCTCAAGAAGAACTGAGTCAAATGGCTCAGCTCACAGCTTATCTGTACTTCCAATTGCAGTTACTGGGAGAGTGAGTGCAGAAAGGTGAGGCCTGTGTGCAGAGTCTGACTGAGAATCTAAATGAGGTGCAGAAAGAACTTAAACAGTTAGAAGATCAAGCACAGCAAAGCCATATTTTTGAGTTAAAATAAGAAAGCCTCATGGAAAACACAACAGTAAAAGCTGGAATCACTGTTTTCTGCACAGCAAGATGCAAATAATGAGTGTGTGGAAAATATGAGGACACTGCAACATAAGGTACATGATCAGAATATTTATAATAAAGAGTTGCTAGATTGACATTGTGACCCTCAAACAAAGAATTAGGGAATTGGAAAGGGAAAAAAGTCAGTCCATCATTAAAGAGATGGACTCAGAAAAGGAGTTTGATGAAATGCGGCAGAATGTAAATATTCTGAAATAACGTAATTTACAACTGGTCAAAGACCAAGATTCATTCAGGCTGAAAGTGGATGCAGAGAAGCAACAGTCAGGTCCTCAGGAACGGACCAGAATTAGAGAAGAAAGGAATGAGCTAGTAGAGCATGTGAGACAAATAGAAGCTGAACTATTAGAGGCAGCAAATTGGAGGGATGAGCAAGAGAAAAAGATTATTCCCCTGAAGGAAAAGCTCCTTGAATATGCACGCAGCATAGAAGGCTCACATAGGAAGAATGAATCACTTCAGCTTGAGGTTCAGCAAACAAAAGATCGGTTGGTAGCTCAGAGGATGTTACTTGACATTAATCGGGCCTTATTTTCAGAATTAAAAAGCCAGCTCTCTGATTACCAACACAACATAAGGAAAGAGAGATACAGGTGTGAGAGCCTCACCAAGGAAATTGAAAATTATAAACAGGCCCTGAGGCACACTGACCAGTCTGGATATGGGACAAGGTGCACTGATAAAGGTGAGACATCCCTCCCAGCAGGGGACTCATGCCAGTCATTTACAACCTCCCATGTACAAATGGAACAAAGTACAATCATTACACATCAAGGGGCCTAATTGGTGATACACCCCTTTTGTTTTGTTTCACTTCTCTTTAGTAGTAAGAACACACACCATTGGGAGAAAAGTTTTTCCCGCAAGGGAGTCAACCCCCCTGTAGAAATTAACGTCCTGAAGAAGATGACCTAAAAAATTGTGGTTCTGAAACCGGTCGACCCTGTTATGGCATGAGCTGGTCTCATGCTTTTTTATGATCTATGTAATAAGCAACCTGACATAGACTGAAAGAATTCAATGAGACCTGAGTTACGTATTAGGTCTGTTTTATGAAGTTTATATGTGTGAAAAAGGACCGTACTGTTTAGGATCCTTACAAGTGTGTCACATCACAACAAGGATTTTTCTAGTAGCTAGCACCACGTTAGTCAATAAAATTAAATAGAATTCAACGCTGTGCATAGAAAGCTCTAGAAAAATCTAGAATTAGGCATTGTCTAATGTAAAATGCCCCATTTTCTTAGTTTCTACCACAACACTAAGTCTGATTTTTAAACTTTTGTATCTGCATGAATCGGAATAAGTTACCTTCCTTCTACTTTTCGTTACAAGTGGTGCTATACCCTATGTTAGGGATGGCCCCTCTAATAAGTGCTGCTAAGAGTATATGACAAACTCAGTATACATATATAATATGTTTAGCAGAATCACTTCTCCATAGACCGTGATAGAGTGTTCACATGTATTTCAAATACACGGTAGGAATGTAAGTTTGACCTTTAATATGTCCAAAAAAGAAAAACACCCATTGTGTTACAGTACCAATCGTATGGTAGACAGGGAGGGGCCCAGGACAATGATCCCTCAGACCCTGACACCTTTATAAGCCCTAGGTACAAGGGTACCAATCCAATATTGGGCTACATATGCACTCCAATGGGGGGGGGGAATAATCAGGTAAGTACTGCCCCAGGAAACTTCTCTCCAAACCTCCCTCAGGAGAGAAGTATCACTCGACCCATCAATCTGAACTTTTTCTCCAGATTTCCCCTGAATCAGAACTTCCAAGATAATCCTCCTCTCTCTACCTTGTTCCAGGACCATAGATCCCCGAACATGGGATAAAGGAGATTCAGGATGGAAAATTATGGGGGAAAATTATGGCTCCCGAGCTACTCTGGGAGAAGGGACAGTTAACCTTTTCAGGAGCAGCTGAGGTATGACTCAAGATCTCCCTTCCACCCAGAAAAGGTTTTGCAGCTGGAGCGGCAGGTCCAGCAACTGACTGACAACCTGGTGTGCATGCTGTGGGCTCAGTCCAACCCACACGATAACACTGCTTCCCATAATGCTCAAACACCCACAGCTGATGCCTCGGGGTAGAAATGAGGGGAGGAAATGTCTGACAAACCACAGGCTCCTGTTAATGGGGCCCAGGTGGAGGTGCCTCGGGTGGAGGGGATGTGCCAAGCCTTAGAGGAAGCTTCCTTCCTCACACAGACAGAACCCCTAAAAACCTCTCAGCCTGAAAGTGACTCTTCTGCCCCCAAAATGTTAGAACCCAAAGAGCCAAGGGTAAGTAGGCAAGGCCAAAGAAGAACCGACTTTGTGGAGGAGCTTAACATTATCCCTGTTGAAAGAGAAAAATCACTGGAGGACGCAGGTAAACAGACCTTCTCTTTCAGAAATTTGTGGATTCCACCCAAAGAAAAATGGGTCCCAAAAGACCCTTATTGGGACAGGGTAAGTATGGAGACTGACTCAGAACCAGAAACACTTCAACCCCAAAAATGTGAGCCAGACACGATTGAGATGGAGCGGGTGTCCTCTTCCCAAATGGGTTATGAGAACTGTTAACAGGTAAAAGCCAAGGAGCTGGGGAGAAAGAGATTTCCCCAATGACTCCCATTGCGAGTTGCAAAGATTTCCTTACAGATTCCTGATCTCCGACCCAGAAAATTGCCCCAGATAACACAGGGTCAGAGTTCAATATTAATGAACTGACTATCAGGCTGTCAAATAACTCACACTTTCATTGCACCTTAGAGGAGAAAGGAGGCCGATTGCATGTACCTGTTGAGGTGCAGTGTCAGTGTGAATTATCAGCGCTAGTGGATACTGGATCCCAAGCCACCTGCCTGTCCAAAAAGGGCTTTGACAAGCTAAACTCAGGATGGGGGGATAGCCATCAGATTCCCCTCACACCACTTCCCAGACCACTCCAAAATTCTGATCTAATGACATTTCCGTTGAAGGGTCTGTGGATCTGGAGATAAAAATTGGAAGGCTCTGAGTTAAACATTCGGTGATAGTCGTGACTCCAGAGGACACCCCTTGTTTACTGAGGAATGATCTCTTGAGGAGGTTATCACCTTCGATCGACTCTGTAAACAAGGTCCTCTGGACCCAGACTAGCCGCCTTATACAATTAAAAATAAGTACCATTTATATAAGCAGGAATGGTACCTGTAATTTAATTGATCAGCATTCTGAGAAAGTAGAATTACATTTCAAGAATAACTAAGTCCCAGACATCAATGTCATCTCTATGGGAGAACTGGTGACAGGAACCCTTCTCCATTCTTGAAAATCAACTTCCTCCCACTTTAAAGTGGCAATCCACACTGGAAGGGGACACCTTAAAATGTTACACCAGTGCAAAATCAGAAGAAACATTGAATCCCATGAAACCAGACAAGGAAGAACCTGCTCAAAGTCTGATGGACATTCAGAAAAAGGGAGAACAGTTGTTTTTCCACATTTAGTTAAATGAGGGGGAGGAGCCGATGCTCAACAGAGTATGCCTGAAAAATGGAAGGAACTTCATCAGCAAAGAATTATTCAGGAAACTCTCAAAAGATCACACCATTCCCACATTTAAATTGATTGACAAATTGGAAGTAGGCCTGGAGACCCAAATTTGAAGCATCTCCTGCCAAGCAAGTGTATGCTGAAAATGTACATTGGCACCAAAAGCATAGAGCATAATTGTTGGGCCATGAGAGATGTCCCTTCCATCTTTTATTTGGACAGTGACATTCCCAACCGATTAGCAATGAATTTGGACCTAATTGACAATAAAGCCTGGTCACGACTGGGGGGAACTCCATGTACTTTGACAACAATGAAAAAGCATTTTGGTCAGCTCAATTCCTACCTTATGCCGTTGGAGTTCAAGTACGAGAAGAGGTTACCATCCCAGGACAGGTGTGACATTTCATTATTGCCCTCAAAATTAAGCGAGGACAGAACTTCAAACATCTGGATGCCTATACAAATTTAAATTCCCATCTCCAACAACACGGTTTGTATTTCAATCCAACACCTCTAGTAGACTTATATCATAAGACAATTCAAATATTGGTGGATAACAGCAACCCTAGAAGTATCACTCTGGGTGCAGACAACTTTATTGGAATGGCCGTTGATGCCCATCATTATTCTATTGATTTAGGTAATGAAATCGTAGGATCAATCCCAAATGACTATTGCAACATCAGTGACAGTATTCCTCCAGAAAATATGTTTCCCAGGCATGGGGGGAATTTCCTGGTGTTCTCTTCCTGCCCCTATGGGGTGGAAGAGGTGACCTGTGACATTAAGAGGGAGGAGGTTGTTTTCAGAGTCAAGGACCACTACCTCAAATCCCCTGTCCATGTCAACACCATCAAAACATATCTCTCCACCCAACTGGAGGATACCACTGAAAGGATAAATCTTGCTGATGCCTGTGAGACCGAGGAGCAAAGACAAAAGCTAACACAGGTCTTCCTGGAATTCCAAGATATCTTTTCAGTGGACTCATACAACTGTGGACGCACATCCATTCATTCAACCACCATTCACATTTACCCCTGAGATGGCTCCAGTATTTGTGAAACAATACCAGTTACATCTTGCGTCCATGAAATCACTCAAAGAGATTAAGAATCCTGTGGGATAATTTATTTGATCCACAGTACCCTCAACAACCTGTTACTGGGTATACTCAAACAGAATGGCCAATGGAGACTATGTGCAGATCTGAGGGAGTTGAACAAACGGGTCCACATGTCAAGATGGCCACTTCCCTACATCGATAAAGGGCTGGCACAGATCGGAGGATGGATGGTGTACACTGCCATTCACCTGAGCAAAGGCTACTGGACAGGACCCATGAGCAGGGAATACCAGTATAAGCTTGCCTTACATTCGGTGGACAACAGAACATGTGTACCCGAACCTCCTATGGATACAAAAAACCCTGCAATGAGTTTAACATCTTTCTACATAAGGCCATCCCCAACCTGGGCGAATGGGAAAACTTGGCCTATGTGGATGATGTTCTGATCAAGAGCTCAACTGTGGAGGAACATATAGCAGAAATCCGCTATGCTCTGATCCAGTTGCAGAAAGGCAGAGCAAAACTGTCCTTTCAGAAGGTATAGTGGTGTAAGACCTGAGTGAACTACTTAGGGTACAAGATCACCCCTGAAGGTCTTAAGCTCCATGTGAAGATGGTGGAAGCCTTATTGAAATCAAAATACCCTACTACTCTGCAAGAATTAAGAAGCCTTTTTGGACTCATTAATTTTGGTCAGAAGTTTTATTGAAGACTACGCAGAGGTCAATTAACCCTAGGTCCATTTATGAAAGACCAGAGTAAAGTGGGAGTGGGTTCTGGAACAAGCTGAACCAGTTGAACAACTGAAAAAATCCTTTCCCATGCTCTTGGTTTGGCAAGGTCAACAAAGTCATCTCGCACGCAAGCAAGACTTTGTCCTTTGTGGAGGAAAAATTCAATGACTGCGAGAAAGCACTCCTGGCAATGGTGCGGGCGTTGAAAAATTACTGCCCACTCATAGAGGGGGAGCACATCATGATGGAGACTGCTCACCAACCCTTGCAATATCTCCAAAGTGACAGAATGCAGGTGGGGAACATTTGTAATTCCAGAATTACTTCCTGGATTCTGTCCATTCAAGGCTTTCCTGAGGAGGTCAGATTTGGACAAAACAAGAAGAGTCCCCTAGCGCAAGGGTTGGCAGATTTGCAAGAGTGTGCTCAAGAGAACTGTCTCGAGGAGGAAAGTCTAATGACCAACATCCACATGGAGGAATACTTAACTTCCCCACACAAGGTCTATAAAGGAGACATGTGTCAGGAGATACCCACAGTATATGTAGATGGGTGATCCTACAATGTTGATAACAACAGGGAAAAGGAACTGGTGTCTAGCATTGGGAATGCCTGGGTGAATGATCCCCCAGAACCCTATGCTGGTTATAAAATAGAACCCCGAAGTAGTCAGGTTGCAGAGTTGCTAGCCGTTCATCAAGCCATCCTCACTGCACCAGCAACTCAATGTTCTGGTCATAATCACTTATGTCACGAATGGGTTTGTGCAGCACCTGATTAACTGGAAAAATCAAGGCATGCTTTGTGCTAACAATAAACCCCTAAAGCATGCCAAACTGATCCAGTCAATTAACAATCTGGTGACCTCCAAGGAGATGACCATCTATTGGAAAAAGATAAGAGGTCATTCCAAGATAGAGGGGCCAGATAAGACTGGGAATGACCTGGCTGACCAGCTGGCTAAAACCAGAGCTCTGCAGGAGAATTTCATAGAAACAGAATCCCTGCTGGGAAAAATCCAAGCTGCCACTATCACCAGGTCACAAACCAGTGCAAATAGTGAACTATTGACTGCCCAGTCGAGTAAAGATACCCCAGGTGCAGATTTGATCACTGCACAGAAAGAGGACCTGATCATTGGAAAATTGTATCAACACATTAAAGACCCCCTGAGTTTTCCTCTAACAGAGTTGGATTGTACCGGTAAAGAGGATCTCTGGGTGTTGGTGACATTTTCCAAGATGTTCCAGATCCAAGATGGTTTGTTGGTAAGGAGAGCCATATCTGCTATGGACAGTGGGTGGTACCTACCTCATTCCAAAGCCTGATGTTGAACCAAACACATGACGCAGTCACTTCTGGTCATAGGAGGTTCCACACAACATTAGAAATCTTGCCTACTGACCACACATTGGCCAGAACCTTGATACTTTCCTAAAGGGGTATCTTGTATGTGCTCAATTTCAACCTAGTCCACTCACACACAGAACTCCCCTACAACAAAGGGGGATATCATTGCCTTGGTCAGATTTGCAAGTCAATTTCATTGGGCCACTGATTCACTCCTCGAGAGGAAACAAGACATGCTCACTGTGACTTGCTTGTACACAAAGTGTGTAGAGTGTCTTTCAGTCATGAATTGTAAGGTAGAGAGAGCAGCTACAGTAATGATCAATCACATCTTCTCTCGTTTCAGCATCCCGCTTAGGATTGAGTCAGAAAGAGGAACCCATTTTACCAATGAGGTGATGGCGAAGATCTGTGAGATTTTAGGGGTATAACGAAAACTCCACATAGCTTACCTCCTTCCCTCAAGCGGGTGGGTAGAGAGATACAAAAACTATTTTGAGTACCTTAAAGAAGTTTGTGACAGACTCTGCACCCAGTTGGGATATTCAATTACTGCTTGTCCTGGTGGCTATTGGGTCTACACCATCTTCTGCAACAAGGATGTCTCCATTTGAGCTCATGACCGGATGAAAAATGGTGTTACTGCCGCATCTGCTATATATAACTCGGGAGCAGACACTGATAAATGCGTCCACTGCTCGTGAGTGCATTGAAAATGTAAGGCAGTACCAGCAGCATGCTTTTGCTCATGTTCAGTGCAATTTAGAAAAGTCGGCTGAAGGAATGAAGACCTATTATGATCTGAAGACCACCAAGAAAGAATATGAAGTAGGTGACAAGGTTTACCTGTACAATTACCAAAGGAATCAGGCAAAGGAGCAGACATTTCTTCCATTTTAGCGTGGTGCCTTAGAAATTGTATATAAAATATTACCTGTTGCCTACAAGATCCCCATCCCAAAAGAAGAATATCCAGAAGAAAAATGGGTCTACATCAATCAGTTGAAAAGCTGTCATCCCATACATGCTTTTCAACTGATTGAGGAGCCAAATGAAAGTCGAGCAGAAGAACAATCTGAATGAAGAAATGGAAGGATGAAAAATCGGATAGAAACCAAGATATATAAAATATATATATATATAATATATATATATATATATATATATATATATATATATATATATATATATATATATATATATATATATATATATATATATATATTCAATTAAAAAACTTTGTTAAAGGGACATTATGGTTACAAGTAAAACCAAAAAAAACCCAGAAAGTTGCCATTTATGGTAAGCTAAGCAACCATAACTCACACCACCACTGTGCACTGCTAAGACTAACACCCAGGACATCAAAGATGACATCACAAATGTCATTGATGACATCATATATCTGGGGCACTTGTTTTTGTTCACTAATATATATAGGCCGGTCAGAATATTAAAATTGAAAAGGTTCAATATATCTAGACGTTAACCTTGTCATATGTTCTTAAAGTACTTTCCTTAGGGTTTGGTCTCAGCTCATGGTGCACATACATGGGGAAATGAGAAGGCCTCAAACACACAATTCATTTGTATACATGAAGATAAAGTTTAATGTTATTAACATTTTCTGATGATGCTGTTTCTTTCTTCCTTAGTTTAGTTTCCCTGTATGTGCCTCTGATTAGTATGCATTGTGATTCTTCAGATGTATTGTTTGTACTAGCACAAGTGTTGTAAGTCTTGAATTGTTAGCTAGTTATTACATATTTAACATTACTCAAAGCTCGGATAAGGTAGCATTCATTATTGTACTATCGGAAAGTACTAGATTATAAATATTATACTTTTATGGTGCATGCTGCAGTCATTGCTTATGTTTATATATGATTAGGTTTCTGTATTAACAACAACACTCAAATACAATGATTTTAGATGAGTACAGTTCATGATAGGTCTCCCGATCACCCCTGACATCTTCTTAACAACAATATAAACACAACCCCTTGTAGGGACTTTTCATCAAAATTAATTTCACATGTTATGTCATCATTGGCATTTGTGATGTCCTCTTTGATGTCCTAGGTGTTAGTCTTAGTAGTGCACGGTGGTGGCGCGAGTTATGGTTGCTTAGCTTACCATAACTGGTGAGTTTCTGTTTTTTTCGGTTTTACTTGTAACCATAACGTCCCTTTAAAAAAGTTTTTTAATTGAATTTCATAGGTTTTCATTAGTGCAATTTAACCATAACGTCCTTTTAACAAAGTCTTTTTCTTTGAATTTCATAGGTTTTTAGCAGTGCATGCTATTTTCCTACAACGTGCTAATATCATACTTACCCAATATAGCATATTTGTGTCCAATTTACAAAGTGTCACCTTAAAACGCTGCCATTTTTCACCTTCTAGCATCATTTTTAACTCTTCTATAAACTTCTTGCAACTATTTCAACTGATTTTGCATGCGTAGACGTCTACGAACATGTGACTTAATTGCGGACCTTCCGGACAGTGCCACATGACCATATGCTGGCGTGTGGCATGATGACGTGTCTGAGAACCCGCCTGCTCTTTGCGATAAGATCTGTGCTACCAAAGTAAAATGCAATGAGTGCAACTTTGTATTCAGTCGCAGACTCCCTGGACAGTAATCCTATGGGACCACCTCCATGTGCTGCCACACCAAATCCAATGACCGCAATGCTCTCAGAAAAGTTGTTCCTTTCTTAGCAACTAGGAGGCTGTCTTCCTCCACCTCATCTTCCTCAATTAATACTGTAACAACTCAGCCTACTTCAGTGGGACACAAAATCACAACAGCTAACTTGCAAGCAACAAAAGAGGCTCTAGATCAATTTCTTTCAAAGAGTACAGTCCTCTCTACATAATACAACAAAACATTCTGCAGAGACACACTTTCGAAGTGCTTTTGAAGCTGTAATCAAGGAGCATGAGAAACACTTCCCCCACCCTAGAAATAACACACGCGCAACATTTTCCCCTGTCCACCTGTCCCTCCACATTAGTTTTGGGGCCTCTTCCTTCATTTCTCTCCCCACCTTTCGTTCTAATCTCTCCTGCCAAAAAGAAATTACATTCAAAAACAAACAAAAAAAAACCTTTAGGAACCACCATTCACAGTTAAAAAATAGAACTAAAAAAAACGAATAGACTCCATCTGCTTTATATTTCTCAGTAAAGTACATAGACTCAATAAGATTTTCCAACATTTCCATTTGCATTTTATGTTATGCTATTGGGAATATTGTGGCATTCATCCCCCGTTCCAGGGACTGGAACAGTGGATACCAGCCCAGCAGCCCAAAGTTATCAGCCCAAGCGAAGCGAGGCTGGATAACTAGGTCTCTGGACCATTATCCCCCCATTCCAGCCCCTGTAATGAGGGATGGAGGCCATTAGCACCCTAGGTTCCCAAAGCTGGAACCCAGGGTGCTAAAAAAGCATCCCGGTGTAAGAAGGAAAATCCTTTTCCAAGATGGCCACAATGGAAAGGGAAGGTGGGGTTCCATACAGGCCCCTCTTCTCTTTGCATGGCAGCCTGCAGAAGGCGAAGAGAGAACCCTATGACCATATTGCTACGAGCACATTTTTCTTCCCTTTCAAACCTATCCCAATTTCAAACAACTTTACCACAAAGCCGGTCCCAGCTGGACATGGCCACTTTAACCCCATGTGTTGTCCCTCGTGGTCATGGCCAGATTGTCCGGATCATGACCTTATTCCATGACCCAGACAATCTGGCCACTGCCCATGGCTACCAGCTATACCTCAGTCACCAAAAAGGTATAGCACTATTTTTTGTACATACACTATGGCACTTGTTCAAAAATAAAACATGGGCACATTTGCAAACCATGCTTTCAGATCCTTGTCAATGCTGCTTGCACAAGTTTGCTGGAAATCCACCCATGTTTTATTTTTTCAAAAGTGTCAAATGTATGCACATACAATAGTCATATAACCTAGCCACCACTTGACAACATCCATTCAGACTTTATGAAAACATGTATATCTATATCTAAAATCTTTTTGAAAACTTGTGTGTAGATTTGTCAGATTGCACCACATTTATAAGCCTTTACAATATTTTGGGACCCCCCCTCTACTTTTGCCCCCTCCTGACGAAATCCCACCAAACATTGCAAAAACATGTATATCCAGATCTATAATGTTTTTGCACACCTTTGTCTAGATTCGTCAAATGGCACCCCTTTTATAAGCCTTTAAAATAATTTGGGACCCCCTCTAATTTTGCCCGCTCTTGAGAGAATCCCACCAAACTTTGCAAAAACATTTAAATCTAGATCTATAATCTATTTACAAACCTTTGTGTATATGTGTCAAATGGCACCACACTTATAAGCCTTTAAAATAATTTGGGACACCTCCTCTAATTTTGCCCCTCTTTACAAAACTCCACCACACTTCGCAAAAGCTTTTATACCTAAATCTATTATCAGTACCCCAACTTAAGTGTAGATTCATCAAATGACACCTCATTTATAAGCCTTTATATTATTTTGGGATCCCCCTCTAATTTCGCACCCTCTTGACAGAATCCCACCAAACTTTGCAGACTCATTTGGAATCAGGTCAAGAATATAAGTGCATGCTGTTTAATTAAGTGGCCCCAAAGTTATAAGCCATCCAAGAACTGCTTTTCACCAACCCTGTAATGCAGAGGTGTCCGCGAACTTCACATGACTTTTTGCAGACCTTTGTGGCAAAAAACAATTGTGGGAAAAAAAGAAATGTTGGGACCCCCCTATAACTTTGCCCCCCCCCCTTGATGAAACTTCACCATTCTTCACAAAACAATTCAGAGCGGGCCATATACTTTTTTTGCAAAGTTTGCAAAGTTTGGTGAGGATTCGTCCAGGGAGAGCGAAGTTATAAGATGCCCAAAAAGTGCTCTTCCTATGGGTTTAGCCACTTAACCATAACTACTGGCCCGCTACCACAGGCCCAGTAATATATATAAATGTATATTTTGTATATTTATATATATATATATATATATATATATATATATATATATATATATATATATATATATATATATATATATATATACATTTATATATATATATATATATATATACACACACACACACACACACACACACACAGGGAGTAATTTACTTAGTGCTCATGGTAAAGAGAAAAAAAATAAGGTTTAGTGTTTAGTGATAGTGACAAGAGGGCAGTCCGGAAAAGATCCTTAGGACCCTAGAAAGAAGGATAAAGGATGGTGCCGTGCCACTCCCCCAACCCAGAGATGGAAGGGGAGGTTGGAGTGCTCACTCCCTAATGAAGGAAGAAAGAGGGTGCCGTGCTACACTCCCCAACCCAGAGACGGAAGGGGAGACTGAAGTGCCCACTCCCTAATGAAGGAAATTGAGCCAAAATGGGGACATGGGATGAAACTCCACTCTGCCCATCTCTTCCCCACTAAAGAGTCATGGAAGAACCAGAGAGGGGCATGTGGGGTGTAATCAAAGGACCCAAATGAATGGAACTGAAGGGACATGTTAAAAAGGCCTACCTGTCATTGCCGAAGAAAGAGCAGCATCTGAATTCACAAAGGAAGAAGATATGCAAAGGTTCCTTGAACATGAAAAACAGGATTTTTCAAACACTGACACAAAAACGGTTTTGCATGCGTGTTTGCAAGTTAGAACAAGACATGGGGAAAATGCTCCCCTGCCAACATAAAGATGTCAGGGAAAAGACATGGGGCCTCATTACAAGCCTGGCGGTCTAGAATTAAGGGTGCCGGTAGAAGCATACTAACATCCTTTCCGGACCACCAGACTACAAGTATGCCTACAGAGGCCGTTGCTCCTGGCAGGTCTGACCTGCTGGGGGCACTGGCCCCTGCAGGCATGGGTTTCACAGAAGCACTAGCACCATTAGCAGCAATGCCGATGCTTTAGTGTTCCAATTCCCATGGGGACTTACACTTTCTGCCACCTGACATCCGGGCCGCAGGGACTTGTAATGTCTCGTTGGCACTTGGATATTAGGAGGCAGAACGTTGTTACAAGTTTGGTGGCAACCCGCCGGTAGTCCCAACGTATTACTGCCAAACTCATGATGAGGCCCAAGGTGTGTTTCTTGCCATAAAAGTAAGGTAGATTATGCTTGACATTCAAAATACCAGCAAAACATTTGAAAAGAAAAGCCTGCTTGTTTGCCAAGAAATGTTCCTGTGGGCCTATTTGGGCAAACTATGTGGGTGTCTTTCTGCAAGGGAAATCCAGAGAAAGCCTAAACAAAAATATAATCCAAGTGTAGATTGGAAAAGCACATCACATAGCGGGCTGAGTAATAAATTCATAATTTGTTTATGAAATTGTCACTCATCAAAAGGGGATATACTGTGACAATTCATACCCACTTTTCTCCAGAAAATGAACAACAAATAATAAAAAGTGTATTTTAATAATGACTGAAAAAACAGCACTGCACTTTCGGCGCAAAAGTGAAGTGAATCCTGATCGTTAAAACACACTGTATGTCAAAGAATAAAGGCTGAGGTTAGAAATTGTAATCTGTGACTTCTATTTCAGCCAAATACAAAGGCTGTGGCTCTTGGAAAACTTTACAAAGAACTTCCTCACTGGAAGCCTGGCTTTTACATCCCCCAGCTGTTTACAACTGCAATAAAGTATGGCTGCTAAGAGATGTCAAAAACAGACTTTCCCTCTACTTGGTGTCTCTAAATGGGCAGTTCTGAGCAGGCCATATGCTTCAAACAACCAATTTCAAAGAGACTAATAAAAAACACTGGTGCAGTGAGAACAAATGGCCTGGAGGCGGGAGAGCTATCATTTGTCCAACATGAAGATTTTCTTTTAATTTAAAAGGAATTGTATAATTTAGGCCTTTTTTGCTGCAACCGTTAGTCATATTGATTACATGTATGATTCATTGTTTAGATAATTTCCAGGTGATTTTGATGATTTAAAATTCATCCACATGAGACTCAGGGAACTGTAATGGCCATCTAAGATGTGTTTCTGGCTGATCTGAAAATGTTCCAAATGTGAGAGTTGGCGTGCTGGAGGAGGGTACAATTAGGAATATCGGTAATAAATTACATGTTGCTAACTATTATGCTTTTGGTAAAAATGGCAGAAAATTAACACACGGCCATGCAACATTTAGCAGACCTGACTGTTGTCTTATTTATTTCCCCATGATTAGCTGAATCAGAAAACATGTATACTATGGCAATCAATAGTAAAATTATGAAGTTTTGCCACATAACTAGTTTTTGCCAACAATTTGACTTGAAAACAAATGGGGATTGTAAACAGGAGCTTCCATTTGCCTGCACCAGACTCCTGAGCCAATCCTGGGCTGGAGTTAGGAGGAGAGAGAAGAGTAACTGTCCAATCCTATTTGCGAGAACTCTTGCAGGGTACTCTCCAAAGGTTGTAAATTTGATAGTGTCATCGCTGCTATATAAAGTGGAATGCATTATGAGGAAGGGAGAGAGCTGCTCCAAATTATCATAAGACAGAGCTGCTGAAATTAACCATTGGGGAGAGCTGCTGAAAATTACCATCTGACACTGGTCAGGCAACACCAAAAGGAGATCTTGCAGAGATTACCTCTGGGTGGTACAGTCTATTTCTAGGAGGGCCTGAAAGATGACTGGGTCCTATCGTGGAGAGCAGGAGGGTGTCATTGAAAGTGGAGTTACCAGACCCTGCCATATCTTTCCAGAGGGTCATTACATGGACCTGACTGTCTTGAACTTTAAACAGAGGTTTTCAATATAAGTAGACTTGAGCCCTTGGTAACCAAAAGGTGGAGGAATCTACTGGCCTTAAATAATGTCCCTTTGTAGTGGGTGGGAGGGGGAAATTGTGTAGATCCTTAGCCTATCTAACTAAAAACATGAATTTAATTATTTCTCTTTGGCGGGAATTAACAAAGCTCATTTGCAGTGTACTCTGAAAACTATAGACTGTAATTTAACTGGGTGATCCTATTTGTTCCGTCGACCATGACTTCTTTAGGAAGAGGGGTATCTTTCACCCTAAACTGAAAAAACCCTATACTGCCTGCTTCCTCAACACAGGCCTTTAAGTGGAGGGGGACAGAAACCCAAAATTCTCAAAACATCTCAATTTTTCCTATCTAGCTTCCCCAACACAGGCCGTTAAGTGGAGGGGGTTCTGAAATCAAAAATTGCCAAATCATTCACATTTTTCTGTCCAACTTCACCAACAGAGACCAAAGTAGTGGGGGTTCTGAATAATGAACCACTAAGTCACCATGTGTTTATTTTAAACCAAAAGTGAGGGTGAAATCATAATTGCCATATGCATTTGTACCAATCTATAAACCCTAATGCAAGCCTTTTAAGCACACAGGAAAATCGAAACTGCACAGCACTGCATTTGTAATTGTTTTTGGTTATTGTTCAGTTTAATTATTTCTTGAAGTTGAATTTATAGAAAGTAAACAATTGTGATTTGTGCTCTTGTGTGATTTATTTATGCTGAGAGAAGTGTATTGTGTTGTGCCACAGATAGAGTGGTGTTTGGTATTTTAGTGTAATTTTCTTAACATCAAATGCAAATAAAACAGCCTGGTTCATGGCTCATTGGTAGGGGAGGGATCCAAGGGGTATTCCATTAATTGAAGATAAGGCTGAGGAAAATAACTGACATTAACTGTTTATTTTGAGACACAGCCTGGGAAGGGAAGTGACTCCCTTTGTTGATGGTGGCCTCTCAATAAACTTTTACAGAAGGGCCTCCTGACTAGACCCCTCTTTCACCAAACTCCTTGCCAAAGCATTGTGTCCTGCGGAATCAGTATTGTGATCTGCAGCAGCTGCTCTCCTGTTGTACAGAGCAGATTCAAGGGGTACAGGTGCCCCTCTAACAGCTGCAGTCATAGCCAAGTCACTCCAGCACAGGGGCTGCATTAAGGATATGCACCTGTGTTTCCAAATCACATATATTTATTTAGGGAGTATGTACAGAGTATGAAGGGATAACTGGGGGCTGTGAGGTACAGGGGTTCATGCATAGGTAGTGGTAGTCAGTTTATGTAGAAATACAAACATCAGAAATGGCTGCCACACATTATAAATGGAAATGCACACATTCTTGCAGTGAACACATGTTTTAAAAATGTTCTACTTCACGGTAACATTTAATTGGACTGGCTTGCATTTAATCTAAATACTAATATGAACTAACAACCCCTTCCTGGTATCCTATAACATGTCATAAACAAATTAGTGCAAATGGGTCCAGATGAAATAACCTGAAAATTATTTTGGGAAAATGCTCTTCTGCAATGGAGTTTTAAATGTGCAGGCAGTTATCAGCTGTGTGGTTTTATTCTCGAACGTGCAGCATGGCATGAGCTGCGAAGATGGGATGTGCCCTTTTGAAAAACACCATTGTTAAGTCAGGAAGCCAAAGAAAGACAATTGTTTCAAATTGCTGTCCAACAGTAATACCACGAGGGTCAGTGGGATGATTAGAGCAAGGGGAAGGTTTATTCTTGAGTGACAGCGAGATGCTTTAAAAAAGAAACTGGGAGAGGGAGTGGGTCAGACGTGCAGGGGAACGAGCAGGAGTCACTTGGGTAGACATCCACTGATATCCAGGTTGTGTTTTTCTTGAGGGCTTCCCGAGAGCTGGGCTGAGGCAGTGCTGACAGTTGCCAGCGTGGGTACATACCTTATCGGTGGCGAACCAAGCAAGAGGGTATTGCACGGTCAGCTGTGTCGGGAATCTCATCAATCTTTAGGTAAACAGGTAAACATGGTTCTTAAGTGAGGATTTTCCACATGAATGCATGGCAGATAGCCAGGCAAGGTTAGCAGACTGTTTTCATGTATAATTGTTATTAATGTTTAAAACAGTATCTCTTCAAATGTTCATTTAAAAAAAAAGTTGCTTTGCTGCTGTGATTTTCTCTCTCTCAAGCTGCATTTCTTGCCAATTTTTCTGCATGCAAGGACATTGGGTAAGATAATATTCGGGGAGCCTTTGATGGGTGCAACTTTGTAATGTAAAATATAATCATCTACGTTTTTCTTTTGTACACATGGCTCATACCGCATGGTGTATTTCATCTGAATAACTCTGAACATCATTAGCATATAAAGCCAGAAACTGAAAACATATTAGTCAGATTTCAATGCATGGCTGCACTTATTAGCACAGAGACTGAGAGTTCACAGGGACTATCCGTATTTTACTATAGGTGGTAATTCATTTTACCACAGGTGGTAAAATCTGAAGTGAGCTTTTGGTTTTCTTAGTGAGTGAGTTTAGAAGTGTATGATGTGTGTGTATCCATTCACCTGTTCAAAATGTAATATGTTTTGCATTTTGGCTGCTAGAGCATAACTCAGCATCGTAGATAAGTTTCTGAGAAGAAGTGATACTGTCACATTCAGTGTAATAATTCCAGTAGCTGGTACTTTGAAAAACCCTGAGAAAAAGGACAGGTGTTGGGTTATATTGTGAGGGGAGTGTTACAACTACAAATAGGAAGCCACCAATGCATCACTACAATAATAATATTCCACAATAAAATACGACTATCTATCACAATAATAAAACACCCCACAATTAGGTGTGACTCCTCCAGAAAATATACCTAACAAATACAGGTGCCCGTTTGACAGCTGGAGTCATAGCCAAGTAACTCCAGCACACGGGCTGCATTAAGGATATGCACCTGTGTTCCCAAATCGCATACATATGAGAGTTACTATCTATCCTGGTGTCAGTTGTACATTTAGGCATGTGAGATAGCTGAATGTAAGGTATGGTGGCTAGAATCACTCATACTTCTCAAAGCCACATCTATTTATTTCACAGATATGTCAGCACTGTGTTCAGCTCAGCTGTGGAAGAGTTATGTGTATCCTGGTCAAACAGCCTGGCACTGACAACTGACATATGAGAAATAATGACTATGCCTCTCCTTTGATCCTTAGAGAGGTCGGGTAAAACCCCACTCCAGTAAAACAGCTTCCAAGCAGGAGCTCTCCTGGGCAACTGGAATCAAAGGGCACACGTGTTCTAAAATGGCTAGCCTCACACAAGATTGCTGGATACCAAAAGGGTCTTTGATGCTATTGATAAGGGAAAGTGCGAGAGTTAAGGTAGCCATAGGAAGCTTAGTGTAGTTGGAGGAAGATTCACCATCTTCTTTCTTTCGGTACCTCTCTATCCTTCCTTTCTTTCTTTCACCTCCACTTTCTTTAGCGCAAACTACTTTGGGTATGATTCCAGAAGGCAAATACCATTTGTCTCAAGGACAGGGATGGACCCCTTACAGCACTCTTGCTTTTGTCCAATTGGCTGTGCATTTTTGCCTTTAAAAGAAGGAATCTCCAACTCCTTCTATGATTCACTCTGGGACAAACACCTCAAGAAGCATTAATTAGGACTTCTTTTGGGAGAGTTCATCTTTTCAAAGCCCTGACCCACCGAGGTGAAGAAGAAGCAGTGCAAGGCAGAGCAAGCTTTGCTACCCGCACACTCCCAGGGCACATTACGGGTGACTCTTGCTGAGGACCAGGGCCTACCACTCTGCACCAGTGATATGATATGATATGGCATTTATAACACCCCTATGCCCAAGTGTTTCAAGGCCCGACGAGTCAAGGGAAGGGAAACAAAGAGAAGACAGACAACGATCCTACTAGGCCAGGTGACATTGAGATCGCGGACGTGTAGGGGAGGGTGGTGCGGTGAAAAGTGCAAGGGGAAAGGGGAGGGGGCAGTGTTGCAGAGAGTATAACAGTGAAATAAATAAAGATAATAAATAAAAGTGCAGCCACCAGGTGGCAAGTGCAAGGGTAAGTGCAAACATCAAGTGACAAGTGCTAGTGGGGGCTGTAGAGATACAGAAACAGCACCCAAGTGCAAGGGTTGCCAGGGGGGCAGTGCAGGTGTGCGACTGGCATGGGGAACCAGGGCCCGAGATCAGAGGGTAACCAGGTAACCAATGCAGATTCAGAATAAGCCAGTAGATCAGCAGGGGAGAGGAGGAGAGAAAGCAGGATTAAAGAGGAAGGTCTTGATGTGCTTCTGGAACCGAAGATGGTTCTCCTCAAGTTTCATAGGGGCAGGGAGGTTGTTCCAGAGGGAGGCCCCAGCAGAAGAGAGAGTTCTACCACCAACTCGCTGCTTGGAGCAGCGACTAACCCTGAGGGAGTTGGAGGCTGATGAGCGAAGAGCTTGAGAAGGAAGAAAATATGATATGATATGATATGATGTCATTTATAATGCGCCTGTACACTAGTTTTTCTAGGCTTAACAAGATAAGGGAGGGAAGTAAGAGGTAGGACAAGACAAACAATCTTACTAGGCCTTGTGTTATTCAGATCGTAAACGTGCAAGAATGAGAAGTGCAAGGGGAGAGGGGATGGGGAAACAGGGCAGCAATGCTCTGAGTAAGTGCAGCCAGAGCAGTACAGCTCTGGGTAGTACAAGATGAACAAGGGACTGTAGGGTTACAGTTATAGCCCCTAAGTGCGTGGTAGGCCCGGAGGCAGTGCAAGGGTGACTGATCAAGAAAGAGCCTGGTACCCAGTGAGACTCTGTGGGTAGCCAAGCAATGAGTCTGTACAGCAGACAGGTAGGTCAGGTAGGTCAGCAGGGGATGGAGAGAGTGAAAGCCAAGGAGAAGAGGAACATTTTGAGTTGCTTCTGGAAATTCAGGTCGTCCAGTTCAAGTTTGAGAGGGTCGGGGAGGCCATTCCAGTGGGAGATACCTTCAGAGGTAAGAGATCGACCCCCCACACTCTGCCCGGAGAGGGTCTAACCCTTAGAGAGTTAGAGGTAGTTGGCTAAGTACTTGAGAAGGATGGTATTTTTTGAAGAGAGTGTTGGATGTAGTGTGGGCCCCGGCCCCAAAATGTCTTGTGGACAATGCAAAGGGTCTTGAACTTGATCCTTGCAGCCATCGGGAGCCAGTGGAGAGATTTCAGGGCTGGAGAGATGTTGTCCCTGGGCTTGAGGCCAAGGATAAGTCTACCTAGGCTGGAAAAGGGTAACCTGCAAGGGCTCATCCTGCCCTAGAGCCCCTGGAGTGGGTCTCAAAGCTTCAGGAGAAACAGATCAGCCAATGCTTTGAGTTCTGCCACATCAAACCAGTCAAACTGTATTCAAACCATGTTCACTGCACTCACATTAAAGAGACTCACTTATGCTGCTTTTGGCACTGCATTGATATCAATCTACTGCTGCATAACACCTATTAAACAGGCTCACCACTACATCATGTTAAGCAGAGCACGTCACCTGTTTGGCCCAAACAACCTGCTTGCAACTGCAGACCTAATTCAAACCACAATGTCTTCTTACTCTGCATTGGATCACCAAGATCAGTGGATTGTACTGACGGATCTCGACTTGAATCACAGGCGCATCATGTCACTCGCTGATCTGAGCCAGCAGTTAGCAATGTCTCAAACTGCTTCGACTCCCGATCTGATCCTTGTGAACCATCCACAATGCGTGACACAGCCACTGCATTCAAACTGCCTCGAGTTCCTGATTCAAACTAACAAGATGCCATCTTGTTGCTTGACCCAGCATGAATCACTAGAGACAATTTTCTAAGAATAAGGGAAATGCACCATTGACCCATGTTCCCCCTCAATGTCCATCTGTGAGGCATAGAGACTGCTTAGGTCACCTTTGCACTGTGGTTCCATAAAGAACATATACTTCTAACATGATCAGTTGCTGATTGCCTCCTTAGCCCTGTTTTAATTACCCAGAGTGCTTCCACTTTTTATATTTGGATATTCTGTGTTCTCTCTTACAGAGGTAGACATGTGTAGAGTTTTAATAGTTGTTGGTACCTTGATGTGTTTAATTAAAATATATATATATAATATATATATATATATATATATATATATATATATATATATATATATAGATTCAGTGAAAAAACTTTGTTAAAGGGACGTTATGGTTCAGTTGCGCTACTAAAAACCTATGAAATTCAGTGAAAAAACTTTGTTAAAAGGACATTATGGTTCCAAGTAAAACCGAAAAATCATTGAAATTCACCAGTTATGGTAAGCTAAGCAACCATAACTCGCGCCACCACCGTGCACTGCTAAGCCTAACACCCAGGACATCAAAGATGACATCACAAATGTAATTGATGACATCACTGATGACATCACATGTCTGACGCCCCCTTTTTTCCTTTCCTGACATATCTAGGCCACATGATTTTCTTCAGTAACAGTTAGGAACTAAAAATTGTAAATGTACTATATTTGTAGACTTATCCTTCAAGTATGTTCTAACAATAATTCCCTTATGGTCCAGTCATATCATATGAAACATATACATAGGGGAAGACACAACCTTGAAAGACAGCAATCCTTTTTGTGCATTAAAATTATCAGTAGAGTTATCAGCACTTTCTGATAGTTTTGATGTTTTTTTATTACTGTACTTTCCCTGTATATGCTCATATTTGTATATGTTGTACTCACACTATTTTCCTTAGGGTCCAGACACATCATGTGATATATATATGTATAGATAGGGTAAGTAACATTTTTGAAACGGAGCAATCATTTCTCTGCGTAAAGGTAATCAGTTAGGTTATGAACACTTTCTGCTACTATTGCTGTTTTTTTCTTACTTCAATTCCCTTGTATATATTCATATTTGTATGTGGTGTTGTCTCTTTGTGATGTCTCTATAATAATGCAATTATGTAGTAAGTGGGTTTTATTACCTACTTATCACAAGTTTCACTGTACCCAAAACTCTAATATGAAAACAGTTATCATTTCACTATTCAACATGGCAAGCTTATGAATATTGCACCTCCATCATGTATGCTGCACACAATGCCTATGTTTCTACATGAGTACCTTAGTATACTGGATTGAAGTTAATAATAGAATGCTATTTATATCAATGCATAGCTTAATGCACTGATTAGCACTTGATATTTATTCCAATAATCGTTGACACTTTTTTTATTAACATTACACTAAGAATCCCTTGTACAGGCTTTTCATGAAAGGTAAATGCACATGTGATGTCATCAGTGATGTCATCAATGACATTTGTGATGTCATTTTTGATGTCCTGGGTGTTAGGCTTAGCAGTGCACGGTAGTGGCGCGAGTTATGGTTGCTTAGCTTACCATAACTGGCGAATTTCAAGGGTTTTTCGGTTTTACTTGGAACCATAACGTCCCTTTAACGAAGTTTTTTCACTGAATTTCATAGGTTTTTAGTAGCGCAACTTAACCATAACGTCCCTTTAACAAAGTTTTTTCAATGAATTTCATAGGTATTTAGTAGCACAACTTAACAATAATAGCTTTGACTTTATGTACATGTAATATGGAACATACTGAACCCCTTCTACTGAATTTGATGTCCGCAAACTTTTTTGATGTCCGCGGACATGTTCGGACAACAGTACCACTACCTAAAAACTCTGGGAGGGTATGTTTAATAGTTATATGATAACATAGTAACATTTGAAAAAATCACAAAGCAGCACACATACATATTATATGTAGTAATACATAAGAAATGTAACCCATATATGTAACACACTAACCATTCATTTAAATACAATATGTTCCAAAATGGAATATACCAAAAGAAGATAAATTGGCTTCCAACAAAATTACCTCACAGACACTCCACAACTAAGAGCAAGACCAGACCTACAGAGTACTCAGAACATATCTTACCTGAAATAGTAAGTGTACTTCATTTTACTCATATATTTAAGAACTTTCTGTATTAGATAAAAAATAATATATTATCTTTTTTTTTTCTCACAGAAATGTCTAGTACTCTGGAATGGCTAGAGGAGCATTTCCCGCATGAGGAAATGTCAGAAGATAGTGAAACTAATGGTACACACTTTACAATATAAACCATTTAATTATTATTTTATATACATTTAATATATATTTTGTTTTTGTACAGAGCATACCAAAATAGAAAATACCTCTGAAGAAACTGTTACGGATAACACTCTTGACAGCATAAAAGAAAAAATGGATATATTGTTGACCAATTTTAATAATTTGAAAACTTTTGTTGAGGAGCGTTTTAAAACAAAAACCTCATACCATTGTCCCACATGTACTTGTCCCCCCTCACCATATCCCAGTCAATTATCCCCAAACCCTATCCATAACCCAAAACGTTTTGATGAGACTTCCATCCCTTCTTCACCTGATACCAATCATGTTGAAACCCCTAATTCTCCTGTTTTTGTTTCTGCCTCACCTTCTCTGTCATGAATTGTTAATATATGTAAAATAAAGTTACATTTTTATATTGTGTTGTAATTAGGTGTCCACGGACAGCGCGGTTGTTCTGAAATGTTCGTAAATAAATGAAAATGGAGCTGTCCTGAAGAACACTATACCTGTCCGTACTGTTCGCTAGCAAGTTGAAACTGTTCTAAGAAAACAAGTGGTGTCCTGAAATGTTCGTAAATAAACGAAAATGGGGGTGTCCTGAAGAACACTATACCTGTCCGTACTGTTCGCTAGCAAGTTGAAACTGTTCTAGAACACACGCGATGTCCTGAAATGTTCGTAAAGAATCGAAAATGGAAGTGTCCTGAAGAACACTATACCTGTCCGTAGTGTTTGCTAGCAAGTTGAAACTGTTCTAAGAACACACGCGTTGTTCTGAAATGTTCGTAAATAAACGAAAATGGAGGTGTCCTGAAGAACACTATACCTGTCCGTCCTGTTCGCTAGCAATTTGAAACTGTTCTAAGAACACACACAGTGTTCTGAAATGTTCGTAAATAAACTAAAATCGAGGTGTCATGAGAACGCTATGTCTGTCCGTATTGTTCGTAAGGAAGTTAAACTGTTCTAAGAACAAACAGTTGTCCGTAACTGTTTGTTTGACGGGTGACGCACTTTTAATTACTTCAGGACTTGAACAGTGTCCGTAGAACATCAACGCGCATGCACAAACCAATGTCCATGCATTTGGTGTCCTGCGGACAGCCGCTTCCTTCGCAAACATGTTCGCGAAGAGATCATGTTACCGCGCCCATGCTAATCGCATGTTCTGAATGCGGACACTGTTCGTGTCCCTGAACAATTTAAAAGTACATTTTCAAGTAATCCGCAATATTTCTCAATAAAAACTCACCATAGCACAAGTCCCACATACTAATACTGAGTTTGTACATACTTTTTGAAAGTTTTTTAACCTTTTTTTGTGTTCGATCTGTCCATGGACAGTGCGCATGTCCGCGAACCGCGTACAAGCACCCCTATAAAAGACCACCCACTAGAGCTTATTCTCATTGTGTTTCTGGCTATTCTTCAGGGCACAACTATTTTTCCTGCAACTTGCAGATTACAACATCATCGAGATGGCATCCATGGCTACACTACTGCCACCTGGTGCTGCACCTGCTTCAGCACCACCCCTACCCGCTCCACCACCACCACCTCCCCAAGAGCCTGAAGAGGGGAACAGGAGGGAGGATGCAGAGGAGGAAGAAGAGGATGACAAGAATGAGGTAGTGGAAATCCCTACTACCCGCACTCGTCGTGAGTCTTGGGTGTGGCGATTATTTACCATTCATGGGGATGGTCCTAAGGCTCGTGCGAACCGAGTCACCTGCAATGAGTGCAAAATGGTACTCAGTCAGGGAGGCATGGTTCGTACAGCTTTGGGACCACTACCATGAAGCAACACCTAAGGTCATTTCACTCTGGGGCCATTCGCAAGGTTGTACCTTGCGAGGAGCATAGTAGGTTGATTTCCTCTGCTTCATCCTCCGTTTCTGATCCTGTCACCACAAGGAACACCTCTGTGGCACAGCGTCTTCCTCAAGCTGCCTCACAGGCCATACACAATGCTGATGACCCTTACCTTTCGAGGGTCACAGTTGTGTGTATGTACTGCGACAAAGTACTCTGCAAGGGGGAGCGACTTTGTAGTGCTTTTGAGACTATCGTCTCAGAGCACGAGAAGACCTACTCGCTACCCAAATGAAACCCACTCTTCATCTTCCTCTCTAAGCTCACCCTTTCTTATCCCTGTGGTTGGTGTCCCCCCTTTACCCTCCTTTCCCCTCCTCTCCTAGTGTGTCATGTATAAAAAACCAACAAAAATATAAAATAACAAAAGAAAAAATAAATAAGCCTCTTTTCAGAGCCGCCTTTCACAGTTAAAGAATAGAAGTGAAAATAAATGAAGCAGGGCCCTTTGTATTTTTTAGAAGTCCACGGACAGTCAGCGGACATCTAAAATTTTGGGGTGCTACCCTATCAAAACCATTGCAATTTTCTCTGGGAGGAAGTGGTGGCTCTGAAATGAGCCTTTGGGAGGTGTTTGTGTTTCAAAAATTGTAAATACTCAACACCTACTTCAAAATGGATGCTGTCATTCTAAAAAAGGTTGCAATGCATTTTGTATGTTTCTTAGAAAAATCTGATTGCCAGCATAAGTTAGATGTACTCCATCTCTGCGAAAAATGTATGTACTACGAAAAGAGGACATGCCAAAATCTCTTAGAAAGGCACAAACAGCCTTATTGACATTGCACCCTGCTTTCTCCATTTGTGGACCAAATGAAGAAGAAGAAATCCACATTTGTCTCTGCGCAATCCGTGAAAAAATTACTTGAGAATTTGGAAACATGTCCATGACCTTCCCAAGTCCTTCTTTCATTGCAAATTGCAAAGAAATTCCAGACACATGTCCTAAACTGTTCCCTCCACAATGAATTACAATTATATCTGGATGTTGCTCTGTCTCCAAAGTAGCACAGAGAGGTAACAAGTCCAACCACTTCATTCCACGTACTCCATGCCAGTGTACTTCCACATGTGGGAATCCAAGATCTAAAGCTACTCCACAGGTTTCTGAATGCACCTTCAACCAATGTATCCACGAGTCTCCCAAAATCCAAGCAATCTGTTTTCTGAAACACACAGCCATGGCTATCTGTTCATCTCTCAGCAAATAGAGTATCTGAGAAACTCTCTCCTGGAACGACACACCCACTAAACTTTCCTCACCAATCCCTTTCAGTGCTCATTCTCATTTGCATGACTTCTGAACCCAAAAATCCCCTGATGTAACACCCGATGTCCGCGAACTACCGCCATGTCCGCGGACATATCATAACATGAACAGCCCTTCTACCATTGCCATTTCACTCTCTGTGCCATTCCTTCATTGGATGTAGCTAAGAAGTCACATGACCATCCACCAATCACATTCAAGACCTCTATATCTAACTGCATCATCATAGATCAGCACTGCAAATGTACTGTGAATCTCTCTGAGTACAAGTGTCATATCATTGGCAAGCACCATCTACAAGAAATACTGTACAAGTCTCCAGGACTTCTACTTGCAGCTCCATGCATATCCATATGCATGAACACAAACTACAAGTATGCATATTTTCTGTACAGTACATGAACACATTTTCTAACTGACTTTTAGCTTGTATAATCTGTAAAATGAATCTACTGTCTTTTTTTCAATCTCCTAAAACCAACTGTCACTTACAAATCTTTATACTATTTCATTTCTTTATACACACACACACTCAAATAATGTTAAACTAACATTTTTGAAATGAAATATATAGACTTCATATAGTCAAACAAAATTGCATGCACACTCTATTTTCAAATATCAAAAAATAATACTTGTACAATTACATAATTTGTTTTAATTTCTTTATTTATTTAATTACTTACATTTATATAGGACAAGCAGCCCATGACATTGAGGCACTATTACTTGGAAGAGCTTAGTTACAGGAATAATGGTATTCAGTGGTACATTATGAATTTCACAAGACATAGTAAAGATATTTTGTTTGCTACAGTTAGTCATTGCAATACAATTTGTTCATTAAGAAGACATCATATGTATTCAACTGGTGCGACGTATCTTATGTAAATAAGATAGTTTTAATGGTTTTGAGGAAGGCGCTGAGGATTTCAATTGAAAAAATCAATGTCTAAATTAAAAACAGTGCTATATACAAACAAAATTACTAATTTATTTCTTTTACAATTGCAGTGAAGACCATGCTCCTGAAAAGAAGCAACCAAATTTGAAGTACAAAGAACAACTAAGAATTAACCTGTTTATTTTAGAAAAAAAGTAAGTAGAATACCACCATAATATTTGTATTATTACTCAAACACACTGTAAGGTTAATTAATGCTATTTCTGTGCTTAAAAATAGAGATTCTGCACCATTCTGTCCAAAAATCCCCATGTCTTAAACAACGATTTACAGCCAGAATGGCCCAAATATTACTATTTTTTGACACACAAATTACCCAACTCAACCGCTAGAATTTAGATGTTATAGAACAAACAACTGTTTTAACTGTACAGCATTAGATATACTATTTATACTTTTCCAAACCACTAGCTTACTTTTTTCTGTCATTTGAACCCCAGTTTAGTAACACATTAATTCAAGAATACCCATCCCTAATGCACAATCACACACCATTACATACATCTTTATTATCTTACTCAAACACTCATGCACACAGCACACATACATTGCAGAACACCACAACCCATACCTTCTTTATTTTTTTCAACAGACGCTAAAGAATGCCTACCAAAAATCAAGTCCGTAGAAAGCAACGCAGAAGTAGAGCAAATGAAAATAAAAGTGTTCAACATAAGCATCCATCTCTAGCACAATTTGTAAAAAAAGTTGAAACAAAACAGCTAATACAGTCATTAAGTGAAACAAAAGAAGTTTCAAGGACAAAAACTTTGCCTCCTCTATCAAAATGTAAACAAAACCAAAAAAAAATTAGTAGAAAATCAGCTATCACTACAGATAAAACTGCTTCTTTAAATCTTGATATAGTTCAAAGTAAGCATACCAAGAAAAGTATTTTAGCCAAAATGTTCCTTCACAAAGTCCTTCAAAATCTTATAAAAACGGGAGAGAAACCAGGTTCAACACTTAAAACCTATCGTAAGAAATTAATTTTAGAAGCATTGGTAGACAGTGCAATTCTTCTCAAAAGAAAGTTATTTATTTTAGTGTTAAACAAAATGAAACCACTAACAAAACTAATAACTAAATTACAAAAAAGACTTCTAAATAAACAAACTGTCAACAGAAAGAACTTCTTAAGTATCTGCGGAGGTGAATGGATTCACACTATGAGCACAGAACCATACTTTAATGAAGAAGCGTACAAACAAAAGCAAACAAATACAATTGCCATACATAGCAGTGGTCGAGGTTATGAAAAAGTTAATAATACCATAATGGAACAAGAAGTACTCCTTACAAAAATATGTCCTGAAAACTTAGAATTACCCATCCATTCAACTGAATCAGAACGTCTAGTGTACAAATGGCCATGCACGTCAATGTTTAACATTCCCAAACAATTTTTCAAGTCTTTATGCCAATTCCTCAATCAATATGTGAAAAGCAAAGACAAAATCAAAATTAAACTACTGCAAAATATGGATACCTGTCCAGTACGCAAGTACACAGGACTACAAGGACATTCATTGGCCTGCACTACAGGACCTACTTGCAAAACCACCTTCTATGATATCAAGAGGATATCAACACATCATTCAACTTTAAGAAATCTAGTTTATAAACTGTACTATGCTAAAAGTCCTGCTTTAGCCCTAGCAAATGTAAATAACATTCTTCTACATGGTACAGCAAAAGACCTACTAGAAGAAATCGACTATATCCAGAAAAAAATATTTTGGAAGTGAAACCCACTTACAGAATGAAATAGCTGTAAACCAAATTAGTAACAATTCTACACATGGCAACTTTTTACTTTACTACACACATACAAAAAAAAAACCTAGAATTTAAAAGTACATCAGCTGAAGTACCAAACCATGTGTGTGTATGTTGCCGCAGAACTTTTTATAAAATTAACACAAAAACTGTAGACCTATCATACAAAATAGAAGACAATGAAGATTCTAAATGGTTTGAATTAGCTCTCTACCTTATAGCAGAAAACAAATATGAAATAACTGACCCCGTAATACTTTGTAGTTACTGCACTACAAAACTTGACAACAACCAAACTCCTTCACGAGCTATCACAAATAATTTGGAATTATATCCACTACCAAAACCCCTTCAACAACTTAATTTATATGAGAGCATCATAATTCAAACAGTGCACCCATTTCAAGCAATAATACGAATTCAACCAAAAACTACAAAATTACCTCCCTCTGAATTAGTGAAAGGTATTTGTGGAAAAGTAGTGTATTTACCATTAGATCTAAAAGAAAATGTGCACACTCTAGGAGTGCAACGTCCAATGCAACAATCTTTAATTATCTTGGTAAATGGAGTACCTACAAAAGACAAAAAAAATTGGCAACAGCTGGTAGATTTACATAAAGTTAGAGAAGCCTTTCAATATCTTAAAGAGAATAATGAATATTACAAAGAAATTAATATTGAAGAAAACTTGAAGGATACAACTGAAATAATTCAAGAGACACAAGAAGCTGGTCAATTTGAGCTCCTAGATCCTGCTACAATATCAAACACTTTAGACCATTATACAATTCATCCATTTCACTCTAATGACACCATAGAAAATGCACTGGAAACGTACCAAATGCGTCAAACAAAAGGATCACCAATCAGCATATGGGAAAAAAGTATAGAAGCATGTGCTTTTCCTCTACTCTTTCCTACTGGCAAAGGAGGAAGGTACGATGATAGACCTATTCAAATATCAGCATCAGAATACCGCTCATTACGGATTTATTCTGAAGATCCCAGATTTAGACAAAATTTGGAATACATATTCCACCTACTCTTTGAAAGTGAACTAGCAACTTTATGTCACAGAGTTGCACACATATTAAAATCAGGATCACATTTTCAAAATATGACAGCTACACAATTATTACAAAAAGTGCAACAAAAAGATGAGGTTTTACAATCAAATATTACAAATCTATTAGCAAATATGCGTGGTACTAAAGAGTACTGGTTTCGACGTCACGGAGATGTACGTTGTATGATCAGAAACCTTGGCCCACCACTTGGTTTGTTACATTAAGTTGTGCAGAATATGCATGGGAAGATTTACATGATTTCCTACGCATATCAAACAAAAACAAAACAAACATAGATATATTAACACCTGGAGATCTTTGTTCTCTGGATCCTGTTAATGTTTCAAGATATTTTCACCATCGCTTCATTGCTATGCTACATTTTATTTGTAATAAAAATGTTCCTCCCCTTGGAGAAGCGCAACACTTCTTTTGGAGAAAGGAATACCAAGCCAAAGGAGCACCACATATCCACATGCTTTTATGGATTAATGATGCTCCTAAATTTGGTCAGGACAGTGATGCCACTGTTTTACAGTTTATTGAAAAATATGTCACTTGTGAAATTCCATCAGAATCCAAAAATAGTGATCTTCATGCACAAATTTTACAATTTCAAAGTCACAAATGTGGAAAATATTGTCGTCGCGAATACAAAAACAAAGGGAAATACTACACCAAATGCCGATTTGGTTTCCCTAGACCAGTTACAAATACAGGTCAAGTGAACAACCTCATGTCTTCAGTTAGACATAGTGTTAAAGGTAAGTCACCTAAAAATACATATAAGAAAAGAAGAAGAAACATATATCAATGATTATAATGCAATCATTGCCCACTTATGGAATGCAAACATAGATGTGCAGTACATTGCAGACAATTCTACTGCAGTTGCACGATATGTCAAAGCATACTTAACCAAAGCAAAAAGATAGAGCTGCAAGACCTCTGGAATGACCTGTCATCAGATAAAACAGTGTCTTAAAAATTATACAGCTTGGGCATAAAAATGCTGTCCCATAGAGAATGTGGATCCTATGAACCAGTTGATCGTTTAACTGGTACTGCACTGTATGGTAAATCTGAAAATATAGTATGGCTAAGTCTTGGTCCAGCTAAATCTAGAATAAGAGTTCTAAAATCATATGAAGATATAGAAACAATAGCCAAACATGATCCCAACAGCTAAGACATTTTAAAAAACAATTTATTGGATACATACTACCCAAACAGGAGTACCACTTTGGAAACCATGTGTCTATACCACATAGCCCAAAACTACACATACAAAAATGATATAAAACCTGATGAAAAAAACAGTAAATACAGAGTGACAAACTGTGAAGGCAGTTTAGTAAAACTCACCAAACCAAATATAATTAATCATATCAAATTGTCATTAAAGACTCCTCAACATAAAGAAGTATATTACATGTCCCTGCTACAACTCTTTAAACCATGGAGAAAAGAAGAAGAAATACTAGATAACTATGACTCACATGAAGACGCTTTCAAATGAAAGCACTATAACTGATGTAAACTTTACACAGTACAAAACAATGTTGCACAATGAACAGCAACACAAAGAAGAACTCCAGGCCCAACTAGATAAGGACAATCCTGACAGTAGTCAACCTTCTGTAACAGGAAGCCAAGAACCACTGGGAGAGCCACTAATATGAAATGAGGCAGAATTAGCTATGATAGAAGTAGAAAACTCCATGTGTCAGTATGCAGATAAAGAAGACTTAACTATACTGCAATAAAAACTAAACAATGAGCAACGTAGCATTTTTCAAGAAGTAACAAAAGAAATTGCACATGGTGTACAACATGAAAACAAAGAATGCACCTTCCAAAATTACAAACCTATACTATTGTACGTCAGTGGTGAAGCTAGTTCTGGCAAAACATTCCTAATCAAAATCATCAGTAAGTTCCTTCGACAATTAACAAACAACAAACTGTCAGCTGTTTTCACTGCCCCCACAGGTTTAGCTGCCTACAACATAGGTGGTGTCACTTTACCCCGATTACTACTCCTGCCAGTAGAACACCAAAACAAATTAGACTATTACAAACTTTCTACAGAAGCTGCAATGAAACAAATGAAAATGCTTCTAATAGATGAAGTGAGCATGGTGTCCAACCTAATGTTGGCTTTGATTCACCTCAGATTACAAGAAGTACTCAAAACAAACTATGAAGAGCTCTTTGCAGGAAAACACATTATTGTTTTCGGAGATCTTCTTCAAATGACACCAGTAAAATGTGAGCCTATTTTTAAAACATTAGGACACAAACTCTACCGTAAAACTGTTGGCAGCATTGGAAATGTCAACCTTTGGCAACATTTCCAATACAGAGAATTAAAAGAAAACATGCAGCAATCTGCAGATCTCACTTATGCCAACATCTTAAAAAGTATCAGAGTTGGTATACTTTCTAAAGAAGCAGAAGCAATATTGAAAACCCAGCACATTCATGCATTTTATGGTGATAATGCATGTGCTACCGATGTTATGGAACATTAGCCCACAAAAATCTCAATTGTATAGCCTTAATGCCAACTCTTGCAAGCTGTTTCAAATTGAATGAAATAATGTTAAGTAAAGAAATGCAACCAATAATGGAAATTAGCGCCACAGACAAACTAGATGTACATGGTATGACACTAACCATGTGTGACCAAGCCACAACAAGACTAAGGCCCTCATTACGACCCTGGCGGAAATCGAAAAACGATGGCGGAAATGCAAGACCGCCATCGAATAGCGCTCGGTGCGATTATGACCCGTCACCGCAAAGTACGAAGCCATTAGCGACACCGTAGTGAACGCCAACGCTAACTGCACCAAGTACGCGCACGCGCGCCATGCCAAACCGCAAAAACCACCATGGTGCAAGGGTACGGCAATTCCGACCCTAGCGGACATGTACCTAACGCCATCAAGCATGGCGGAATGTACCATACCGCCATGGTGAGAAGTACGGCATCGCGAACCAACCGTAAACGGCCCCACTGAGTGCCTGTACACCGCTCCCTGCCCACAAAGTACAACTCCCCGTAGGTGCAATGAAGTCACAATGCAACCATTGAAATGTACAAGTCACCCATGCATGGCAACGAACAAAAGAAACACAAGAGGGGCCAATGGGAGCTGCAGGGCACAGATGGCACGAATACAGAAGCCATCCCAATGGACATGACCACAGTCCCCCACCAAGAAACGCACGCAAACACAGGCACCTGTGACCAGCAATATTCCGAGAATCACATCATTCCACCAGTCCACCTGGCTGACCGGCATCTGTTACACAAAACCCAATCCCCCGCCCCTGAGCATGACAACATTCAAACTGTCATATTGGCAGCCCCCATCCCTGACCTCACGGGCTTCGTAGGCAAACGCGCCCAGTACAGTACCACGCAACTAAACTCCGAAGCTGGAACCCAATGCAGATCTCCTCACAATACATCGCCCCCCAAATAGGCATATGCCACATCACTTGCAAAGAAGAATGCTACACGGGCCAAATCAGAATAGAAATTTAATGCACATCAAAATCAACAAGTCCATACAGCCATCAGTCCATGAACTCCAAAACACTTTTCACCATTGTGGGCTGCATCCGCAAGAAATGACCAGCCACTACTCGTGTGACGCCCTGTTCCCTCATGGTACACAGAGCCACATTGACGTACGAAAAGGCAACATGGAAGCGCACAGAACCGCAGGGCCGTCCCAATGGGGAGGCACTAGTCCAGCTGAAAGGCCGAAATGTTGCTCCGAGCCACCAGTACTGCGTAAGGGCATGTGGCCCATTGGCGATCGTCCCATAAGATCGTAATGCTGCTCCACTGATTAACACGAAGCAGCAGGTGTCGGGAGTAAAACCCATCTGCAGGAGTGGCATACAGATGGCAGTGGCAAAAGGGGAGGAGATACCTGTCAACCAAAAGAAAAGAAAAAGAACAGAATGGCCATCAGAACTACATTCCAACAACTCACTTCAATGATCACACCAAATCCACAGCCATATGCATGCTAGCCCACTCCAAAGGATCATCACCACCCCAAAACCACTAGCGACTCATAACCATCTATATCGAGGTGCAAACACCATCACAAACGAGTGTACCTGTGCATGCGTCTGTCAAAACAGAATCCATCAGATGGGAATGTTGACGTGCATGGACACAAGAGTCTGAGGGCGCGTCGAGACAGGGAGGGCTCAACAAGGCCAGATAGACGATGGTCCCACTATGGCAGCCCTGCATCACACAGCGTAGGGGAGGCGGATAGATCCCAAGAAGCCCTGTACATGGCAAACTCTGTATCAAATCACCTGCCCATGCATCCATTCATCATTCCCTCATCCCGGAATCAAAACGCCTGAATAATTACTCACATAACATTAGAAACATCCATTGAGTCTGTGCGTTATGCAGCCTGCAAAATCCACAGTGCCCCAGTCCGTAATTCCAGTGTTGTGAAGTAACATGTATTTGGGAACGGCCGGCCTCATCGCCCACGTCGCTATTGCGCATCCCAAACTATTCATATCAATCATTGAATCCTCGCCATGGCCCCTGTCTCAAGGACATTGAACAATAGAACGTTATATTTGCAGTCAGACCTGTGGGCATCTCCTCGCCGCTAGCTGATAACCGAAAGCGCCGCCCTTCGAATTCCTCATTTGCAACATCACGGCGAAAAGGCATCTGTGGCCGCTTGAAATCACTAATTAATCCATCGAGTGCGGCTGTGTGTGGAAATGGCAACTGCCTTCACCCACAAATGGGACGCCCCGCCCGTCGTTGCAACTCGGTACAGTGATGCATGAGGGCCCACCGTTACTCGAGTACTACGTTCCACTGACCCTTCACAAGTCTGTTCGCGACTGCACAGATAGTATGTGAAACAATGGGACCAAAGTAGAATGAACATGTCAACCAATGTTACACGGCCATCGGGTACAAATACATGATTGCAATAGCAAGATGCCATTCCCCGATTTGCAGCGTTGTGCGCGGGACGTGCTCGGCCAAAGGGGAGAGCAGTTTGCACAGGTGGAATGAATCACCACAGGTGGAGGCCATACAGCCTTAAAACACATAAATTGCACACCCAGTCTCCTCCCACAACCACACCGAAATGCTACCGGCAGGACTCGCGATGTTGGCCCTGGGGGACCTGATAGCACTGCAAGTACTCCAACTCCAAGAAGAAGACGAACACCAACTACAACCGGCCGCACGGTGGAGACGCAGGAGGAGGAGGAGGCCAAGGCAGGGCCAGCAAGGGCCGCCAGCACAGCCACTACCACCACGCAGGCAGCCCGCAATCCCACGCCTCCGAGCACATCCGTTCAACCTCACTGATGAGCAGATCCACACCCTCTACCGTCTGGACCGGGACACCATAGCCGCCATTGTGGACATGACACAGGCTGACCTTGTCAGCATGATAGATAGCCCAACCGCCATCCCACCCCTACTGAAGGTGGTGTCTGTACTACACTTCCTGGCCACAGGCACCTACCAGCACACAGTCGGACAGTTGCATGGCATTTCTCAGCCACTGTTCTCACGGACACTATTGCAAGTGCTCGATGCCCTCCTGCAGCACGCAGACGACTACATCTCCCTACCACGCTCGGAGCAGGAAATTACGAACACAAAAGTGGGATTCCATGCACTTGCCGGCATACCGGGTTGCATTGGTGCCATCGACTGCACCCATGTGGAATTGGTCGTCCCACATGCCATGGAGGCCCAGTACCGCAACCGAAAACAATTTCATTCACTGAATGTACAAATGGTGTGTGACACCAACAGGATCATTACACATTGTTGTGCCCGATTCCCTGGATCAACCCATGATTCTATGGTATTGAGGAACTCTACAATACCACGCTACATGGAGCGACACGCAGGGAACAGATCCTGGCTACTCGGTGAGTCTCATTACATGCATGATAATGTGGGCTATGTGATTCGGCAATGACCTGGCAGGAAGGGGGGGGGTGTGCGTACGTAGCAATGGCATTCCACATCATACGTTTCTCATCCACATACAGGTGATGCTGGATATCCACTGAAGAGATGGCTCCTCACACCAGTCCGGAACCCACGGGACCAGCATGAGGAGGACTACAACCATGCCCACTCACGTACCCGTGTAGTCATTGAACAGGCATTCGGCCTACTGAAGGGTCGTTTCCGCTGCCTCAGCAGGTCTGGCGGGGCACTCCTGTACTGCCATGAGAAGGTTGCAAAGATGGTCATGGCATGTGTCATGCTACACAACATGTGCGTACGTAGAAATGTGCCCATGCCCCCTGACGCAGAACTGCATGCACCTGAAGATGGTCAGGATGAGGGTGGGGATGTGGCAGCACCTCAAGGAGTCGGCGAGGCACAGGAGGCCCGTGAAATTCGTCAGCATCTCATTGATGTATGCTTCTAGCACTCACGCCTGGTGGCTGATACATGGACACAGGACTCGTGGCACTGTGTGTGTCTGGGACATGCACAATATGGACTGTACGCCTATGATGGCCTAGTACACAAAGATCAATGTCCACACATCTCATTGGTTGATCGTGCACTGTTTATGGCATATGTGATATCATGTTGAACACCCTATCGACCCGCCACCCAAGTGAGCCCAACACACCCCCTCCACCCTCCTACCTCCCCCCCGAACACCAGTGTCCAAAGATGCTCATTGTCAGTGGGCAGTCGCTATTGCAAGCCCCCTCTGCGGGTATCAGGGGCACCCCTGCCTGTGGAGCGCAGGTTCCTCCCAGATCTACGTTGGGGGCTGCCCTGGACGGAACTTGCAACGGATGATGTCTCTGCCTGCTCACGTCCATGCATGTCCCTAAGGGTTTGTGAGAGCTCAGTGAGCACACGGCGCACTGCGGCTAGTTCGGCACATACGTCTTTGGACGTCGCATGCAGTTCCCCCCTCAGGCTCTCGGTGCTTCTCTCCAATTGGACTCTCAGGCTCTCGGTGCTACTCTCCATTTGTGCCCTTAGTGTCTCTGTACCTCTCTCCATTTCTGCCCTAAGTGTCTCAGTTGATGTTTCTATGTCTGCCTTAGTGCCCCCACATTCATCGGCATGGTCCTTGAGGAGCGTGGCCAGTTGCTGCTGTTGCACGATTAACTGGTCGAGGGACTGTTGCCTCTGCTGGGCCATGGCCATTTGCGGGGGTGTCACAGAGGGGCTGTTGTCCTCATGTTGCCTTGCCACAGGGCTTGTGGGGGATGGCCGGTCGTCGTCTTGTGGGTGCCCCTGCGTGGTATCCTCAGGTTGTACGGGATCGGACAGACAGGGGGATTGGGAGAGGTCATGGATGGATCTGACTTCGACATCCCCGTCTTCTGTGTCGGAGCATGCTGCCATCAATGGGGTGTCACCTATGGTGCTGCTGCCACCGGAGCCAGTGCCTTCTGTGGCATCCGTTGGGGGGACCTGTGGTGGTGGTGGTGTGGGCATGCTGGCTGCTGGGGTGCCTGTTGATGTTCCCTCCTGTGTGCTGCCACCTGATTTGTGCTGCTGCCGTGTCTTGATGCGTGCAGCTGAGGTGGAGGGTCTTTGGCCGTTGGTCTTGGCCCTCTTTGCAGGTGTGCTGGTAGGGGTGTCCTGGAGCTCGTCGTTTGGATCGGACCCTGTGGTGGAGTAAAGGAGGCCGAGGGTTATTGATGGGTCTGTGGGAATTGGAATGGCATTGTGTCACATGCATTGGGGTGGTACCTGAGGGTGATTTGGGTCGGGGCCTTGGAGGTGGTTTCATTTGTGTGTGGAGTGAGGGTGCAGTTGTGTGGCAGCCTGCAGTTAGGGTGTGCCTGCTGCACGTGTAGTGCGTGTATTAGGGGTTTTTAATTATTTATGTATTTATTGTGGGTTTTAACGTGCGCTATCAGGCCGATGTGTGTGGACGTTCTCCTGGACATGTGTTTCTGTTGCACTATGTGGACGCATGGTACTTCACATGATTGGACATTGTGGATTTGGCATTGTTTTGTTAGGGCCACCTACCTGAATCTTCGGATGTCTGCACTCCTTTCTCCATCCCTCCGACTCCCTCTATGCTCTCCATTCCGATGGTGGAGGCACAGATTTCTTCCCAGGGGGTCAACTTGATGGGTGATTCAGGACCTCCCCCGGTGGCTGTGGCAATGTTGCGGTTGGCAGAGAGTATGCTGCGGACGCGTATCCTCAGGTCGTCCCATCGCTTACGGCATTGCTGTGGGGTGCGGGGTGCGGTCCCCACCGCACTTACCCGCTGTGCCACCAGAGCCCATATGGCCTTCTTGTTCGCAAGTGCCGTCCTGGTCATTTGCGTGGAGAAGACGGCGGCGGCATTCTCCTGGAGGGTCTCTGTTAGCACGGTGAGTTCCTCACGGGAGAAGTGGACCTGCCGCTTGCGGTCGCACGCTTTCTTCGCTACTTTTCCCATTTTTCTTGGTTTTGCTAGGGTGGATGACGGGTTGGGGTGTGTCTCAGGGTAGTGTTTATAGTGGTTGTGTGGATTTCGTGGTTTTATGGGTGTACGGCGGGATGTTTCCCGTTCCGGGCCCATGTTTTAACTTCCGTTTCCGTATATTTCCGGTCACCGTACTTTCCGGTAGGCGCACACTGCGGTGTCCGCTGAGATGGGTGGCGGTATTGCACCTAGGGCGCCGTACGGCGGCGGTGTGGGCCGTTTTGGGGTCATTTCCGCCATCGCGGACTTTGCACTTCCGCCATGCCGTGGTGCTCGTGCCCGATGGGTCGGAATGGGCCGCACTTTGCTCCTTCGTGCAATGGCGGAAACGCTAGTTACGCTGTGGCGGTCCGGTCAGTCACTTTCCGCCAGGGTCGTAATGAGGGCCTAAATAGTTTAGAAAAATCAATCTCAAACACAGCAGGATTGGAAAATATATTAAAATTATCCTTAAATTGCAGAGTAATGCTTAAACGTAACCTTGTCGTGGACCAAGGACTAGTTAATGGAGCACTGGATACAGTTGTTGGCTTCCAAGCATACCCACGTGACAACAAAATTCAGTTTGTCAATATTCTCTTTGACAAACTTTCAGAAATAAAGAGGATAGGACGCTCAACAGCTTGATTCCTTCTCTTCAAAGACATGTATATACGCAGAGAACAATTTTCTCTAACTCTTGCATACGCAGTCACTATTCATAAATCACAAGGTCTTACCCTAGACAAAGCAATGATAGACATTGGTAACACAGTCTTTAAAGAAGGCATGAGCTACGTAGCACTATCACACTTACGTACACTTGACAGTCTATTTCTAATGAACTTTGATGCAAGTAAAGTAAACACTGATATTCCTTGCATTTTAGAATACAATAGACTTTGCTCACTATACACCCCCATGTAAACACATATTCTGTACCACAAAAAGTAAAACGTTGTAAAAGAAAACTAAATCAAACAGAAATGCAACAGGATGTCACTGCAAATCCTCCAAAGAGAGTAAAAGAAACTAAAACTTCATCAAGTACCACCAACATTAAAGAACCCATTAGGGAAAGTAAACCAGGTACTTCAAACTAAAAAAAAAATCAATCCGATATAGAACTACCTGGTCCATTTAAACTCTCAAATATAGTTGGAGTAAGTTGCTACGCAAATGTAGCAATGAATATTCTATTTCAATTGCCACCAATTGTTGACAACATTTACTTACACAGTACAGACCAATTGTGTTTGCAAATGTTAGTACTTCACAGAAATGCAACAAACAATCCTGACAACACATTTAGGGGCCGATTCATGGAACAAACGTGCGCCGAAAATCTATGCGCAAGCAGGCGCAAGCAGGCGCAAGCGGAAAAAAAGAGGCGCGTGCGATTCATGGAAGTCCCTGCGCGTGTCTTCCTCGGGATGTGCGCCAAACCCGTGCATGGCGCACACGTCACTGCAACATCCCGAAAGACGTGCGCGACGCGCACAGTGAAAGCGCACAACCTCTGCGCATACACTAGAAAGTGGGCGGAACACGGGGCGTAACGCGCGGAATGGGGAACAGCTTGCGAAAACAAGGGCGTAACTGGGGATGTACTGCAGGGAAGCAGAGGGAACGCCCACACGCACCCGAACCACACGTATTCATGGAACCGAATAGGGCAAAGCCACGCACAGCGAAAGACACGCACAAGCCGATACACGTCCGCCACACGAAGGCAGGCGGTAGCGTCCCTGCGCATTACAAAAGTGGCAACATACAGCAATAGTGTCTGTGCGAGCGGGGCACGTGTATTTCGGGGTTGCGCGGGAAGTTACACACGCGATTGAGCGGGGTACGTGTATTTCAGGGGTTTGCGTTCTCACGTGATCGGGCCTGGGGGAGCGGGCTACGTGTATTTCAGGGGTTCGCGTGAAGTTTTCCACGCGATCGGGCCTGGGGGAGCGGGCTACGTGTATTTCAGGGGTTCGCGTGACGTTTTACACGCGAATAGCCTGGGCGCGTGTATTTCAGGGGTGCGCGGGAAGTTTTACACGCGAATAGCCTTGGCGCGTGTATTTCAGGGGTTCGCGGGAAGTTTTACACGCGAATAGCCTGGGCGCGTGTATTTCAGGGGTGCGCGGTAAGTTTTACACGCAAATAGCCTCGGCGCGTGTATTTCAGGGGTACGCGTGAAGTTTTACACGCGAATAGCCTGGGCGCGTGTATTTCAGGGGTGCGCGGGAAGTTTTACACGCGAATAGCCTGGGCGCGTGTATTTCAGGGGTGCGCGGGAAGTTTTACACGCGAATAGCCTGGGCGCGTGTATTTCAGGGGTGCGCGGGAAGTTTTACACGCGAATAGCCTGGGCGCGTGTATTTCAAGGGTTCGCGGGCGCTATTCGCGTGTAATTCAGGGGTGCGCGGGAAGTTTTACACGCGAATAGCCTGGGCGCGTGTATTTCAGGGGTGCGCGTGAAGTTTTACACGCGAATAGCCTGGGCGCGTGTATTTCAGGGGTGCGCGGGAAGTTTTACACGCGAATAGCCTGGGCGCGTGTATTTCAGGGGTTCGCGGGAAGTGTCTCACGCGATCGGGCCTGGGGGAGCACGCTACGTGTATTTCAGGGGTTCGCGTGAAGTTTTCCACGCAAATAGCCTGGGCGCGTGTATTTCAGGGGTGCGCGGGAAGTTTTACACGCGAATAGCCTGTGCGCGTGTATTTCTGGGGTACGCGTGAAGTTTTCCACGCGAATAGCCTGGGCGCGTGTATTTCAGGGGTGCGCGGGAAGTTTTACACGCGAATAGCCTGGGCGCGTGTATTTCAGGGGTTCGCGGGAAGTTTCTCACGCGATCGGGCCTGGGGGAGCGGGCTACGTGTATTTCAGGGGTTCGCGTGAAGTTTTCCACGCGAATAGCCTGGGCGCGTGTATTTCATTGGTGCGCGGGAAGTTTTACACGCGAATAGCCTGGGCGCGTGTATTTCAGGGGTACGCGTGAAGTTTTCCACGCGAATAGCCTGGGCGCGTGTATTTCAGGGGTGCGCGGGAAGTTGTCTACGCGAATAGCCTGGGCGCGTGTATTTCAGGGGTGCGCGGGAAGTTGTCCACGCGAATAGCCTGGGCGCGTGTATTTCAGGGGTGCGCGGGAAGTTTTACACGCGAATAGCCTGGGCGCGTGTATTTCAGGGGTGCGCGGGAAGTTTTACACGCGAATAGCCTGGGGGAGCGGGGTACCACTCACCGTCTGCCTTGCGTGTAGTAGAACGCGTAGCCAACACCCGCTGTGAAGTAATAGCGTGTGAACCCCAACTGATGGAAAACACACGCACCGCACGAAAAGCACGTACAGAACATAAAGGCACGCGGGATCTCCAAGCCCTGCCAGGGCAACGCCCGTGCGCAAAACGTCACAGACGCGCTTACGCTTTAAGGGCCTTTGGTCCAATGAAATCGCGTACGCGTGCTGACGCGCTTACGCGCTAAGGGCCTTTCCTCGAATTACACGCTGACGTGCAGATTTTTCACGTGCCAAATCACTCCGTATCAAGCTGGCCACGCGAAAACACACGGAAGACCACGCTCCTGCCCAGAAGGCCGAATCACTGCCCCCCAGTGCCCCGAGCAGCCTCCCACGTGCCATCTGCTGCTGCCTGCCTGCCTGCCTGCTGCCACCGTGCCCTGCCATTTGGTGCCTGCACATCAGCCATCTGCAGGGGTCCAGTTGCTGTGTCCACCCCTGCTGGTACAGAAGACTCCCGACTCGAATAACATCGCTCCACAGCCCAGCCCCAGGACCCAGTTGCCCACCCACTCCTGCCCCTTGGGTTGCCATGTCGGGCACATCCACATCTGACCCCAGTGGCAACCCCCGGCCAGAGGGGCAGAGGGGCACCAGCTTCACTGCCACCGAAGTTGGTGTCCTGGTGGAGCAAGTCCTGGGGCAGTATGATGCCCTCTTCGGATCGTCCCGCGCCAACAGGGAAGGACGGGATAGGATCTGGGCCGACTGTGTGGTTGCCATCAACGCGGAGGGGGTGGCAACCCGCACCATCCTGAAGGTCAAGAAGCGCTGGGAGGACTTGATGTCCAGGACCCTCATGAAGGCCCGGCGCCTCGTGGAGGGGGGCCGGGGCCGCATGAGTTCCATCCAGTTGAGGGTCCTGGAACGCGCACACCCAGCGCTCCACGCCCAGGTCCTTGAGAGGGAGACCCGTCTGGAGTTGAGCGGTAAGTGGCCAAGCATTGCTGTGTGAGACAGGGCATGTTGCAGTGTGCTGGTTGTCTGATACTTGCCTGCATGTGTGACATAGGCCATGTACGCATGTATGTGTGCAGGGACATCATGGGAATGCATGTGCGACCTGTAATGTGTGAACCGCACGGTTGTTGCATGTGTTTGAATGCGACATGGGGAGCCCTGTGCAGATTGCACACATGAGAGCATGGCAGTCTCTGTTCCTGGACATGGGTGGGGGCGAGGGATGGGTGCTGATGCCAGATACATATGTGGTATCCATGTCTGTGTGCCTGACCTGCATGTCTGTGACTTGTGAGTGCCATGGATGCATGACACATGTCTGTGACAATGTACAGATTCACTGATGCAGCCTAGTCATCCTTGTATGCACTGTGATTGGGGTGTACGGGGCCAGATGGATGTGACTGAGGTGAAGTGTGTGCATGTGGTAGGCATGACCCATGATGCATGTGAGTCCCATTACATTGTATGATTCGAGAGTCCATTGGACATGCATTGAAATGTCCATGGCACGCACCATGACTGTCACTGTGTGTGTTTTGCCTGGACTGACACATGTGTTGTGGTGTGACATGATGGAAGTGTACTTTGACAGTGGCACTCATCTGCTATTGCTTCCTGTCTAGGGGACCATTGTACAGTACCCTGATGCTTGTGTTCTATGTCTCCCTCTACGCAGCGGCTAGTGAAGGAGAGGGCGGAGACGGCGCTGTGGAGCAAGGCGGCGGGGATGCCCCCACGGCTGCAGCGGAAGGGGTGGGTGAGCCCCCACAGGGGCCTGCTACGGCGGTAGACGGCGAGGAGCCATCCAGGTTGGTGGTTTCCACAGAGAAGGAGGAGGCCGCCACTGAGGCGCACATGGGGCCTGGTGGGGGCATCCCTGCTGGTGCAAGTGGTGCAGTCCAGGGGCAGGGGCAGGAGACAGCACAGGTCACCGTGGAGGGGCCTGTGCATGTCGCTGTCCCTGAACCTGTGGGTGCACCACCTTGCACCAGCAGGGATGCCCCGTCCCAGGCCCGTCCGCAGGTAGAGGGGATGTCCATGTCATCTGACTCCCCTCCACCTGCGGACGAGGGGACCCCTGGCCGTGTGGAGAAGGTCCTGATTGGGGTCGCGATGCGCACGGCTGTGATTCGTGATGCCGTGCGTGCTTTCCAGGAGGAGCACGCACGTCATCACGAAGAGCACTGTGCTGACGTGGCCCAATTGGGATCGGCCCTGTTCGGGGGTTTCCTGCATGTGTCGGCCAATCTGGCGGCCCTCTCCTCCTCTGTGGAGACTATACGCCAGTCGTTCTCCTTGCCGTCTTCCGGCCCAGATGCCACCAGGGCCCCCTGTGGACCTGCCCTGACCAATGCAGCCAGCTCGGTGGGGATCCCATCCCTGCCACAGTCGGGAGTCAGAGGTCCAGCAGGTGTGGACAACACAGCAACTGGACCCCAGCAGATGGAGGATGTGACGGCATCATCGGGCAGGGCACGTGCACGACGGCGTCGGTGGTTTCCATCATCCTGGATGCCGTCGTGCTGGCAGAGGCAGTGGCGTCGGAGGCAGCAGCAGGCTCGACGTGGGAGGCATCATGGCTCGGGGCCATCAAGATCAGAGGGGCAGGCATCGGCCGGAGGGCAGGAGAACCCTGGGATGGTAGTGTCTTCCATGTGGGAGCAGTTGGTCCAGCGGATAGGTGCGGAGCGGCAGCGGGCGGAAGAGGAGCGGCTCACCATGGTCAGGGCGGAGTTCTCCATGCGTCGGGCGTTGAGGCGGGCTGAGTGCCTCGAGGAAGCTCGCAGGGAGTTTGAGCTGGACATGGGGTTATCCCTGCGAGACCTCGGGGCCAGGACAGAGTCCCGCCTCCAGGACATCGACATGGAGTTCGATGATGCCCTGGCCGGCAACATCACAGAGTGAGCCGCAGGACTTGCCCGCTGCCATTGTATATAGTTCTTTAGTTAGTTAGTGTTAGGTTTCCTTTATTTTTTAAGTTTTTTTTGGACCGCTCGGACAATGGCCACTTTTCTGTATATATTTTTTTTATTAGTTAGTAGTAGTAGGTTTCATTTATGGTGTTGGGCTCATGGACCCTGGGATATTCTTGTACATAGTTTGATGTTTGGAAAACATTTGTTGGATTTATATTTGTGTTCACCATGAGGCAATGGTTTTTCCTTATTTTTCCCCCCATTATTTTGCTTTGGACTACATTAGTTTTTGGATTCCTTTGTTTTTTGATTTTTTCTATTAGTTCTCGGACATGGACCATTTGTTTTGTCATCCCCATTGTTGTGTGTTTTATTTCTTTACTTCATTTTCATCTTTAATACATATATTTATTACTTACATTTGTGGTATTTTCTCAGTGGTTTCATGCATGTCATGATATGGGTTTTGACATTCACTTGCACCCATTGTGTATGTGTGTGTGACGGACATGTGTTCATTTACATACTTGCCATTGGGGTTGTATCATGTAATTGCATCTACTATGTGGGTGGATGCAATCCTTGGCTGGGTGTTTGTGCTGGGTATGCTGCCCATTACTGCCATGATTGCGTTTCGTCAGGACCTGGGGGCAGGGGGACATGAGTGGGGGCCTGCTGGGGGGTGGGGGTGCAAGGGGACATGGTTGGGGGCCTGCTGGCAGGTGCCCCACAGTGCTGGGGGGTGGGGGTGCAAGGGGACATGAGTGGGGGCCTGCTGGGGGGTGGGGGTGCAAGGGGACATGAGTGGGACATGGTTGGGGGCCTGCTGGCAGTTGCCCCACAGTGCTGGGGGGTGGGGGTGCAGGGGGACATGAGTGGGGGCCTGCTGGGGGTGGGGGTGCAAGGGGACATGGTTGGGGACCTGCTGGCAGGTGCCCCACAGTGCTGGGGGGTGGGGGTGGTGGGAGACATGGGTGGGGGCCTTGTGGAGGCTGCCCCTGGTGACTGGGGGTGGGGGTGCTGGGAGACATGGGTGGGGGCCTGCTGGCAGGTGCCCCACAGTGCTGGGGGGTGGGGGTGGTGGGAGACATGGGTGGGGGCCTTGTGGAGGCTGCCCCTGGTGACTGGAGGGGTGGGGGTGGTGGGAGACATGGGTGGGGGCCTGGTGGAGGCTGCCCCTGGTGACTGGAGGGGTGGGGGTGCAAGGGGACATGAGTGGGACATGGTTGGGGGCCTGCTGGCAGGTGCCCCACAGTGCTGGGGGGTGGGGGTGCAGGGGGACATGAGTGGGGGCCTGCTGGGGGGTGGGGGTGCAAGGGGACATGGTTGGGGGCCTGCTGGCAGGTGCCCCACAGTGCTGGGGGGTGGGGGTGCAAGGGGGCATGAGTGGGGGCCTGCTGGGGGGTGGGGGTGCAAGGGGACATGAGTGGGACATGGTTGGGGGCCTGCTGGCAGGTGCCCCACAGTGCTGGGGGGTGGGGGTGCAGGGGGACATGAGTGGGGGCCTGCTGGGGGGTGGGGGTGCAAGGGGACATGGTTGGGGGCCTGCTGGCAGGTGCCCCACAGTGCTGGGGGTGGGGGTGCAAGGGGACATGAGTGGGACATGGTTGGGGGCCTGCTGGCCGGTGCCCCACGGTGCTGGGAGGTGGGGGTGCAAGGGGACATGTGGCTTGGCTGGGGGGCATGCCCATGGTGGATGGGCTGCCTGCGGGACATGACCAGGGGTGCAGGGTAGTCCCCTGTGGTGTGGGCTGCCTGCAGAGGTCATGGAGGGGGTAGAGGGGAGACCTGGGAGGACCCACACTGGCAATTCACCTCTTCAACTTCCCGCACAGCCACGTAATACACTGCCCCACTCGCACAGCCCCAATCGCGTGTAGAATTTCTCGCGCACCCCCGGAATACACGTACCCAGGCCAATCGCGTGTAGATTTTCTCGCGCACCCCTGTAATACACGTACCCAGGCCAATCGCGTGTAGATTTTCTCACGCACCCCTGTAATACACGTACCCAGGCCAATCGGGTGTAGAATTTCTCGCCACCCCTGAAATCCACGTACCCAGGCCAATCGCGTGTAGAATTTCTCGCGCACCCCTGTAATACACGTACCCAGGCCTATCGCGTGTGGGAACACCCGCACACCCCTGAAATACACGTGCCCAGGCTATTCGCGTGTGGAACTTCCCGCACACCCCTGAAATACACGCGCCCAGGCTATTCGCGTGTGGAACTTCCCGCGCACCCCTGAAATACACGTACCGTGCTGGAATCGCGTGTAAAACTTCCCCTGCACCCTGAAATACACGTACCCTGCTGATATCGCGTGTGGAACTTCCCGCGCACCCCTGAAATACGCGTACCCTGCTCGCACGGGGCCAATCGCGTGAGGTACTTCCCGCGCACCCCAGTGATACACGTAGCCCGCTTGCTGTGCTGGTACAGGGTTAGCGCAGCCCTTTGCGCTGGATTGGGTATGTTGATGGCTTTTCCCTGCGCGGGAGGCGTTCTTGGGGGCGTAACTGGCGCTCCTGCAGGGTCGCTGCGCCACTGTGCGCCACGGCTGGTTTTGGTGGCTGGAATCCATGAATACGCTGTGCGCGGAAATGGATTTTAGCGCACGCGGCTGGTGCAGGGATTCGCACGCGCATACTGTGCGCCAGCCGCGTGCGCCACTTGTGCGCTGAATTCTATGAATTACCCCCATAGTGTTTTTGGAATAAGACGACAATTGGACTACTGTGCTGGAATGGTTAAATTCACTATAAACTCACAGGAGGATCCACAAGAATTTCTAATGTACTGTATAAAAACATACCTGTATAAAAACATACCTATAAATGACATCTTCCAGATTTCATTCATGTGGAAACATACATGCGCTCTCTGCAACAATGTGACACAAGAAGAAATCCCCAATGAACGCTTCATATATATATCAATACCTAATTGTGAATTCATTCCATTTCAGCAACTTGTACAAAATGCAAACCATGGTAGATTATGTACTATCTGCAATTCGGATAATCACATCACGTTAGTAATACATACACATAGTAAATACGTAATACTAATGCTTCTACGTTACAATGCAGATGGTACCAAAAACAACTGCAAGCTGACTGGATTCACACATGGTCAAATATCACTTGGTAAGAAAACCTTCACAACAATAGGTATAATCTACCACACAGGAGCCATAACCAATTCAGGGCACTACACTGCATATATAAAAAAGAAATGTGGATGGTTTGAATCTAATGATAGTACCATTACTCTAAAGCAGAGATCACCAGCAAATCTTACAAACGCTTATTTAATGTTCTTAAACCCAAAATGTGATAACTAAGCTGTACCTAAACTTTAAGTAAACTTATAGTAAAACAATATAAACTGTTACAATATTCTAAAAGCTATCTAACTGCCCAAAGATTCTACAACAACTAATCAGATAAATGAATACTACTAAATTAGAGCAAAAAATAGACAGTTAGAATACGCCAATTGGTATCTAACTGTCCCAAAATTTAACAATATCCAAACAGATAAATCAATACCACTAAAATATATAAAAAATAGACAGTTAGAATACGCCTACTGGTATCTAACTGCTCCAAAATTTTACAATATCCAAACAAATAAATAATATGTTACTGCTCCAAAAAACTGCAACACGCCAATGTGTAAAGCATTAGCCAGAAACAACAAGTGAACACTGAAAACAAACAAACAAATAAACTGTAGCATAACAGAAAAAGTTTTTTTTTAATCCAACATGGATTTTTTTTCCCACAGACCCAATGATTTTAGCAACAAACACAGACACTGACCAAATTGCACAGTACTCTGGTTTGTAATCTGCTAAATATGAGGGTCCAAAAAAAAATAATTGTTGATTATACAATGTAATAAGTCATTACAAAATACTAATAATAACATGCTATTTTCTTTTACAACAGAAATGAACAAGAAATACATGTACTCCAGTTACTAAACCAAACAGTAAGTATATTATAATAAGTACAACCATCGCAGCATATCACACCCATAGTGGCTTATAACTTTGTTCCTTATAAATTTGTTTTTGACTCAAAGTTATAATCAACTATGAGTGTGATATGCTGTGGTGGTTGTGGCCAGGGCATAGAGTCTTGGGTGCATGGCCAAATGGCCATGCATCCAACACTCTATGCCCTGGCCACAACCACCGCAGCATATCACACCCATAGGCCCTCATTACAAGTCAGGCGTTAAGGGTTTAACGGCGCTGTCGGCGCCGTTAACCCTTAACGCCTGATTCACACGTTAACCCCCCTTTTTTGCAGGCGTTAAAGTCCAAGGCGCTAAGCGACCTTGGTGCTAATTACGGCACCGTAATTTACGGTGCTGTAATTAGCGCCTTCCCCATCCCCATTATGCCCTATGGGCAAAAATGGGAATGGGGAAGGGCAAATGGTGAATGGGGAATTACCGCCTCACTCACCTTGGAATGGGGCGGTAATTCCGCCATCCACCATGCCGGACTCCGGCATGGACCATGGTGCTAATAGCACCATGGTCCAGCGCCAGAGTCGTAATGAGGCCCATAGAGTCAAACATTTCAAATATGGCCTATGGAAACTTTTAATGTCCGTGGACATTATGAGTGTTCTTAGAACACTTTAAACTTACCAGCGAACAATACGGACAGCGTCCTCAGAACACCCCCATTTTTTATTTGCGAACATTTCAGGACACCGCAAGTGTTCTTAGAACACATTCAACTTGCCAGCGAACAATACGGACAGCGTCTTCAGGACACCCCCTACGAACATTTCAGGACACCGCGAGGGTTCTTAGAACACTTTCAACTTCACAACGAACAATACGGACAGCGTCCTCACGACACCCCCATTTTGTTTATTTGCGAACATTTCAGGACACTGCAAGTGTTCTTAGAACACATTCAACTTGCCAGAGAACAATACAGACAGCGTCTTCAGGACACCCCCTAAGAACATTTCAGGACACCACGAGTATTCTTAGAAAACTTTAAACTTGACAACAAACAAAATGGACAGCGTCCTCAGAACACCCCCATTTTGTTTATTTACGAACAATTCAGGACACCACAAGTGTTCTTAGAACACATTTAACTTGCAAGTGAACAATACGGACAGCTTCCTCAGAACACCCCTATTTTTTATTTGTGACCATTTCAGGACACTGCAAGTGTTCTTAGAACACATTCAACTTGCCAGCGAACAATACGGACAGCGTCTTCAGGACACCCCCTATGAACATTTCAGGACACCGCGAGTGTTCTTGGAACACTTTCAACTTGACAATGAACAATACGGACAGCGTCCTCAGAACACCCTCATTTCGTTTATTTGCGAACATTTCAGGACACAGCGAGTGGTCTTAGAACACACTCAACTTGCAAGAGAACAATACGGACAGCGTCCTCAGAACACCCCCACTTTTTTATTTGCAAACATTTCAGGACACCGCGAGTGTTCTTAGAACACATTTAACTTGCCAGCGAACAATACGGACAGCGTCTTCAGGACACCCCCTACGAACATTTCAGGACACCACAAGGGTTCTTAGAACACTTTCAACTTCACAACGAACAATACGGACAGCGTCCTCAGGACAACTCCATTTAGTTTATTTGCGAACATTTCAGGACACTGCGAGTGTTCCTAGAACACATTCAACTTGCCATCGAACAATACGGACAGTGTCCTCAGGACACCACCATTTTGTTTATTTACGAACATTTCAGGACACCACGAGTGTTCTTAGAACACATTCAACTTGCCAGAGAACAATACGGACAGCGTCTTCAGGACACCCCCTACGAACATTTCAGGACACCGCGAGTATTCTTAGAAAACTTTAAACTTGACAACAAACAAAATGGACAGCGTCCTCAGAACACCCACATTTTGTTTATTTACGAACAATTCAGGACACCACAAGTGTTCTTAGAACACATTCAACTTGCAAGAGAACAATACGGACATCTTCCTTAGAACACCCCCATTTTTTTATTTGCGAACATTTCAGGACACTGCGAGTGTTCTTAGAACACATTCAACTTGCCAGCGAACAATACAGACAGCGTCTTCAGGACACCCCCTATGAACATTTCAGGACACCGCGAGTGTTCTTAGTACACTTTCAACTTGACAACAAACAATACGGACAGCGTCCTCAGGACACCCCCATTGTGTTTGTTTGCAAACATTTCAGGACACTGCGAGTGTTCTTAGAAAACATTCAACTTGCCATCAAACAATACAGACAGCGTCCTCAGGACACCCCTATTTTGTTTATTAACAAACATTTCAGTACACCACGAGTGTTCTTAAAACACATTCAAATTGCCAGAAAACATTACGGACAGCGTCCTCAGGACACACCCATTGTGTTTATTTGCCAACATTTCAGGACACCGGGAGTGTTCTTAGAACACATTCAACTTGCCATCGAACAATACGGACAGCGTCCTCAGGACACCCCCATTTGGTTTATTTACGAACATTTCAGGACAGCACGAGTGTTCTTAGAACACATTCAACTTGCCAGATAACAATACGGACAGCGTCCTCAGGACACCCCCATTTTGTTTATTTACGAACATTTCAGAACACTGCGAGTGTTCTTAAAACACATTCAACTTCCCATCGAACAATACAGAAAGCGTCCTCAGGACACCCCCCATTTTGTTTATTTACAAACATTTCAGGACACCACGAGTGTTCTTAGAACACATTCAACTTGCCAGAGAAAAATACAGACAGTGTCTTCAGGAAACTCCCTAAGAACATTTCAGGACACTGCGAGTGTTCTTAGAACACTTTAAACTTGACAAGGAACAAAACGGACAGCGTCCTCAGAACACCCCATTTTGTTTATTTACAAACATTTCAGGACACCACGAGTGCTCTTAGAACACATTCAACTTGCCAGAGAACAATACGGCCAGCGTCTTCAGGACACCCCCCACGAACATTTCAGGACACCGCGAGTGTTCTTAAAACACTTTCAACTTGACAACGAACAATATGGACAGCGTCCTCAGGACACCCCCATTTTGTTTATTTGCGAACATTTCAGGACACCGCAAGTGTTCTTAGAACACATTCAACTTGCCAGAGAACAATATGGAGAGCGTCCTCAAGACACCTCCATTTTGTTTATTTACGAACATTTCAGGACACCACGAGTGTTCTTAGAACACATTCAAATTGCCAGAGAACAATACGGACAGAGTACTCAGGACACCCCCATTGTGTTTATTTGCCAACATTTCAGGACACCGGGAGTGTTCTTAGAACACATTCAACTTGCCATCGAACAATACGGACAGCGTCCTTATGACACCCCCATTTGGTTTATTTAGAAACATTTCAGGACAGCACGAGTGTTCTTAGAACACATTCAAATTAATCAGAGAACAATACGGACAGCGTCCTCAGGACAGCCCCATTTTGTTTATTTACAAACATTTCAGGACACCACGAGTGTTCTTAGAACACATTCAACTTGCCAGAGAACAATACGGACAGCGTCTTCAAGACACCCCCTACTAACATTTCAGGACACTGCGAGTGTTCTTAGAACACTTTCAACTTCACAACGAACAATACGGACAGCGTCCTCAGGACAACTCCATTTTGTTTATTTGTGAACATTTCAGGAAACCGCGAGTGTTCTTAGAACACATTCAACTTGCCATCGAACAATACGGACAGTGTCCTCAGGACACCACCATTTTGTTTATTTACGAACATTTCAGGACACCACGAGTGTTCTTAGAACACATTCAACTTGCCAGAGAACAATACGGACAGCGTCTTCAGGACACCACCATTTTGTTTATTTACGAACATTTCAGGACACCACGAGTGTTCTTAGAACACATTCAACTTGCAAGAGAACAATACGGACAGCTTCCTTAGAACACCCCCATTTTTTTATTTGCGAACATTTCAGGACACTGCGAGTGTTCTTAGAACACATTCAACTTGCCAGCGAACAATACAGACAGCGTCTTCAGGACACCCCCTATGAACATTTCAGGACACCGCGAGTGTTCTTAGAACACTTTCAACTTGACAACAAACAATACGGACAGCGTCCTCAGGACACCCCCATTGTGTTTGTTTGCAAACATTTCAGGACACTGCGAGTGTTCTTAGAACACATTCAACTTGCCATCAAACAATACAGACAGCGTCCTCAGGACACACCCATTTTGTTTATTAACAAACATTTCAGGACACCACGAGTGTTCTTAGAACACATTCAACTTGCCAGAGAAAAATACAGACAGTGTCTTCAGGACACTCCCTAAGAACATTTCAGGACACTGCGAGTGTTCTTAGAACACTTTAAACTTGACAAGGAACAAAACGGACAGCATCCTCAGAACACCCCATTTTGTTTATTTACAAACATTTCAGGACACCACGAGTGCTCTTAGAACACATTCAACTTGCCAGAGAACAATACGGACAGCGTCTTCAGGACACCCCCTATGAACATTTCAGGACACCGCGAGTGTTCTTAAAACACTTTCAACTTGACAACGAACAATATGGACAGCGTCCTCAGGACACCCCCATTTTGTTTATTTGCGAACATTTCAGGACACAGCAAGTGTTCTTAGAACACATTCAACTTGCCAGAGAACAATATAGAGAGCGTCCTCAGGACACCTCCATTTTGTTTATTTACGAAGATTTCAGGACACCACGAGTGTTCTTAGAACACATTCAAATTGCCAGAGAACAATACGGACAGAGTACTCAGGACACCCCCATTGTGTTTATTTGCCAACATTTCAGGACACCGGGAGTGTTCTTAGAACACATTCAACTTGCCATCGAACAAGACGGACAGCGTCCTTATGACACCCCCATTTGGTTTATTTACAAACATTTCAGGACAGCACGAGTGTTCTTAGAACACATTCAAATTAATCAGAGAACAATACGGACATCGTCCTCAGGACAGCCCCATTTTGTTTATTTACAAACATTTCAGGACACCACGAGTGTTCTTAGAACACATTCAACTTGCCAGAGAACAATACGGACAGCGTCTTCAAGACACCCCCTACTAACATTTCAGGACACTGCGAGTGTTCTTAGAACACTTTCAACTTCACAATGAACAATACGGACAGCGTCCTCAGAACACCCCCATTTCGTTTATTTGTGAACATTTCAGGACACAGCGAGTGTTCTTAGAACACATTCAACTTGCAAGAGAACAATATGGACAGCGTCCTCAGAACACCCCCACTTTTTTATTTGCAAACATTTCAGGACACCGCGAGTGTTCTTAGAACACATTCAACTTGCCAGAGAACAATACGGACAGCGTCTTCAGGACACCCCCTACGAACATTTCAGGACACCGCGAGTGTTTTTAAAACACTTTCAACTTGACAACGAACAATATGGACAGCGTCCTCAGGACACCCCCATTTTGTTTATTTGCGAACATTTCTGGACACCGCAAGTGTTCTTAGAACACATTCAACTTGCCAGAGAACAATATGGAGAGCGTCCTCAGGACACCTCCATTTTGTTTATTTACGAACATTTCAGGACACCACGAGTGTTCTTAGAACACATTCAAATTGCCAGAGAACAATACGGACAGAGTACTCAGGACACCCCCATTGTGTTTATTTGCCAACATTTCAGGACACCGGGAGTGTTCTTAGAACACATTCAACTTGCCATCGAACAATACGGACAGCGTCCTTATGACACCCCCATTTGGTTTATTTACAAACATTTCAGGACAGCACGAGTGTTCTTAGAACACATTCAAATTAATCAGAGAACAATACGGACATCGTCCTCAGGACAGCCCCATTTTGTTTATTTACAAACATTTCAGGACACCACGAGTGTTCTTAGAACACATTCAACTTGCCAGAGAACAATACGGACAGCGTCTTCAAGACACCCCCTACTAACATTTCAGGACACTGCGAGTGTTCTTAGAACACTTTCAACTTCACAATGAACAATACGGACAGCGTCCTCAGAACACCCCCATTTTGTTTATTTGTGAACATTTCAGGACACAGCGAGTGTTCTTAGAACACATTCAACTTGCAAGAGAACAATACGGACAGCGTCCTCAGAACACCCCCACTTTTTTATTTGCAAACATTTCAGGACACCGCGAGTGTTCTTAGAACACATTCAACTTGCCAGCGGACAATACGGACAGCATCTTCAGGACACCCCCTACGAACATTTCAGGACACCGCGAGGGTTCTTAGAACACTTTCAACTTGACAACGACCAATGCAGACAGCGTCCTCAGGACACCCCCATTTTGTTTGTTTGCAAACATTTCAGGACACTGCGAGTGTTCTTAGAACACATTCAACTTGCCATCGAACAATACAGACAGCGTCCTCAGGACACCCCCATTTTGTTTATTTACAAACATTTCAGGACACCACGAGTGTTCTTAGAACACATTCAAATTGCCAGAAAACAATACGGACAGCGTCCTCAGGACACCCCCACTGTGTTTATTTGCCAACATTTCAGGACACCGCGAGTGTTCTTAGAACACATTCAACTTGCAAGAGAACAATACGGACACCGTCCTCAGGACACCTCCATTTAGTTTATTTGCGGACATTTCAGGACACCCGCGAGTGTTCTTAGAACACATTCAACTTGCCATCGAACAATACAGACAGCGTTTTCAGGACTCCCCCTATGAACATTTCAGGACACCCTGAGTGTTCATAGAACACTTTCAACTTGACAACGAACAATACGGACAGCGTCCTCAGGACACCCCCATTTTGTTTGTTTGCAAACATTTCAGGACACTGCGAGTGTTCTTAGAACACATTCAACTTGCCATCGAACAATACGGACAGCGTCCTCAGGATACCCCCATTTTGTTTATTTACAAACATTTCAGGACACCACGAGTGTTCTTAGAACACATTCAAATTGCCAGAAAACAATACGGACAGCGTCCTCAGGACACCCCCATTGTGTTTATTTGCCAACATTTCAGGACACCGGGAGTGTTCTTAGAACACATTCAGCTTGCCATCGAACAATATGGACAGCGTCCTCAGGACACCCCCATTTGGTTTATTTACGAACATTTCAGGACAGCACGAGTGTTCTTAGAACACATTCAATTTGCCAGAGAACAATACGGACAGCGTCCTCAGGACACCCCCATTTTGTTTATTTACGAACATTTCAGAACACTGCGGGTGTTCTTAGAACACATTCAACTTCGCATCGAACAATACGGACAGCGTCCTCAGGACACCCCACATTTTGTTTATTTACAAACATTTCAGGACACCACGAGTGTTCTTAGAACACATTCAACTTGCCAGAGAAAAATACAGATAGTGTCTTCAGGACACCCCCTAAGAACATTTCAGGACACTGCGAGTGTTCTCAGAACACTTTAAACTTGACAAGGAACAAAACGGACAGCGTCCTCAGAACACCCCCATTTTGTTTATTTGCGAACATTTCAGGACACCGCGAGTGTTCTTAGAACACATTCAACTTGCCAGAGAACAATGCGGAGAGCGTCCTCAGGACACCCCCATTTTGTTTATTTACGAACATTTCAGAACACTGTGAGTGTTCTTAGAACACATTCAACTTCCCATCGAACAATACGGACAGCGTCCTCAGGACACCCCCATTGTGTTTATTTGCCAACATTTCAGGACACCGGGAGTGTTCTTAGAACACATTCAGCTTGCCATCGAACAATATGGACAGCGTCCTCAGGACACCCCCATTTGGTTTATTTACGAACATTTCAGGACAGCACGAGTGTTCTTAGAACACATTCAATTTGCCAGAGAACAATACGGACAGCGTCCTCAGGACACCCCCATTTTGTTTATTTACGAACATTTCAGAACACTGAGAGTGTTCTTAGAACACATTCAACTTCCCATCGAACAATACGGACAGCGTCCTCAGGACACCCCCATTTTGTTTATTTACAAACATTTCAGGACACCACAAGTGTTCTTAGAACACATTGAACTTGCCAGAGAACAATACGGACAGCGTCTTCAGGACACCCCCTACAAACATTTCAGGACACCGCAAGTGTTCTTAGAACGCTTTCAACTTGACAACAAACAATGCAGACAGCGTCCTCAGGACACCCCCATTTTGTTTATTTGCGAACATTTCAGAACACTGCGAGTGTTCTTAGAACACATTCAACTTCCCATCGAACAAAACAGACAGCGTCCTCAGAACACCCCCATTTTGTTTATTTGCGAACATTTCAGGAAACCGCGAGTGTATTTAGAACACATTCAACTTGCCAGAGAACAATACGGACAGCGTCCTCAGAACACCCCCATTTTGTTTATTTACGAACATTTCAGAACACTGCGAGTGTTCTTAGAACACATTCAACTTCCCATCGAACAATGCGGACAGCGTCCTCAGGAAACCCCCATTTTGTTTATTTACAAACATTTCAGGACACCACAAGTGTTCTTAGAACACATTTAACTTGCCAGAGAACAATACGGACACCGTCCTCAGGACACCTCCATTTTGTTTATTTGCGGACATTTCAGGACACCCGCGAGTGTTCTTAGAACACATTCAACTTGCCATCGAACAATACAGACAGCGTCTTCAGGACACTCCCTATGAACATTTCAGGACACCCTGAGTGTTCATAGAACACTTTCAACTTGACAACGAACAATACGGACAGCGTCCTCAGGCCACCCCCATTTTGTTTGTTTGCAAACATTTAAGGACACTGCGAGTGTTCTTAGAACACATTCAACTTGCCATCGAATAATACGGACAGCGTCCTCAGGACACCCCCATTTTGTTTATTTACAAACATTTCAGGACACCACGAGTGTTCTTAGAACACATTCAACTTCCCATCGAACAATACGGACAGCGTCCTCAGGACACCCCCATTTTGTTTATTTACAAACATTTCAGGACACCACAAGTGTTCTTAGAACACATTCAACTTGCCAGAGAACAATACGGACAGCGTCTTCAGGACACCCCCTACAAACATTTCAGGACACCGCAAGTGTTCTTAGAACGCTTTCAACTTGACAACAAACAATACGGACAGCGTCTTCATGACACCCCCATTTTGTTTATTTGCGAACATTTCAGAACACTGCGAGTGTTCTTAGAACACATTCAACTTCCCATCGAACAAAACAGATAGCGTCCTCAGAACACCCCCATTTTGTTTATTTGCGAACATTTCAGGAAACCGCGAGTGTATTTAGAACACATTCAACTTCCCATCGAACAATGCGGACAGCGTCCCCAGGACACCCCCATTTTGTTTATTTACAAACATTTCAGGACACCACAAGTGTTCTTAGAACACATTTAACTTGCCAGAGAACAATACGGACAGCGTCTTCAGGACACCCCCTACGAACATTTCAGGACACCGCAAGTGTTCTTAGAACACTTTCAACTTGACAACGAACAATGCGGACAGCGTCCTCAGGACACCCCCATTTTGTTTATTTGCGAACATTTCAGAACACCGCGAGTGTTCTTAGAACACATTCAACTTCCCATCGAACAATACGGACAGCGTGCTCAGGACACCCCCCATTTCGTTTATTTACGAACATTTCAGAATACTGCGAGTGTTCTTAGAACACATTCAACTTCCCATCGAACAATACGGACAGCGTCCTCAGGACACCCCCATTTTGTTTATTTACAAACATTTCAGGACACCACGAGTGTTCTTAGAACACATTCAACTTGCCAGAGAACAATACGGACAGCGTCTTCAGGAAACCCCCTATGAACATTTCAGGACACCGCAAGTGTTCTTAGAACACTTTCAACTTGACAACGAACAATACGGACAGCGTCCTCAGGACACCCCCATTTTGTTTATTTGCGAACATTTCAGGACACCGCGAGTTTTCTTAGAACACATTCAACTTGCCAGAGAACAATACGGACAGCGTCTTCAGGACACCCCCATTTTGTTTATTTGCGAACATTTCAGAACACCGCGAGTGTTCTTAGAACACATTCAACTTCCCATCGAACAAAACAGACAGCGTCCTCAGAACACCCCCATTTTGATTATTTGCGAACATTTCAGGACAGCACGAGTGTTCTTAGAACACATTCAATTTGCCAGAGAACAATACGGACAGCGTCCTCAGGACACCCCCATTTTGTTTATTTACGAACATTTCAGAACACTGAGAGTGTTCTTAGAACACATTCAACTTCCCATCGAACAATACGGACAGCGTCCTCAGGACACCCCCATTTTGTTTATTTACAAACATTTCAGGACACCACAAGTGTTCTTAGAACACATTGAACTTGCCAGAGAACAATACGGACAGCGTCTTCAGGACACCCCCTACAAACATTTCAGGACACCGCAAGTGTTCTTAGAACGCTTTCAACTTGACAACAAACAATGCAGACAGCGTCCTCAGGACACCCCCATTTTGTTTATTTGCGAACATTTCAGAACACTGCGAGTGTTCTTAGAACACATTCAACTTCCCATCGAACAAAACAGACAGCGTCCTCAGAACACCCCCATTTTGTTTATTTGCGAACATTTCAGGAAACCGCGAGTGTATTTAGAACACATTCAACTTGCCAGAGAACAATACGGACAGCGTCCTCAGAACACCCCCATTTTGTTTATTTACGAACATTTCAGAACACTGCGAGTGTTCTTAGAACACATTCAACTTCCCATCGAACAATGCGGACAGCGTCCTCAGGAAACCCCCATTTTGTTTATTTACAAACATTTCAGGACACCACAAGTGTTCTTAGAACACATTTAACTTGCCAGAGAACAATACGGACACCGTCCTCAGGACACCTCCATTTTGTTTATTTGCGGACATTTCAGGACACCCGCGAGTGTTCTTAGAACACATTCAACTTGCCATCGAACAATACAGACAGCGTCTTCAGGACACTCCCTATGAACATTTCAGGACACCCTGAGTGTTCATAGAACACTTTCAACTTGACAACGAACAATACGGACAGCGTCCTCAGGCCACCCCCATTTTGTTTGTTTGCAAACATTTAAGGACACTGCGAGTGTTCTTAGAACACATTCAACTTGCCATCGAATAATACGGACAGCGTCCTCAGGACACCCCCATTTTGTTTATTTACAAACATTTCAGGACACCACGAGTGTTCTTAGAACACATTCAACTTCCCATCGAACAATACGGACAGCGTCCTCAGGACACCCCCATTTTGTTTATTTACAAACATTTCAGGACACCACAAGTGTTCTTAGAACACATTCAACTTGCCAGAGAACAATACGGACAGCGTCTTCAGGACACCCCCTACAAACATTTCAGGACACCGCAAGTGTTCTTAGAACGCTTTCAACTTGACAACAAACAATACGGACAGCGTCCTCATGACACCCCCATTTTGTTTATTTGCGAACATTTCAGAACACTGCGAGTGTTCTTAGAACACATTCAACTTCCCATCGAACAAAACAGATAGCGTCCTCAGAACACCCCCATTTTGTTTATTTGCGAACATTTCAGGAAACCGCGAGTGTATTTAGAACACATTCAACTTCCCATCGAACAATGCGGACAGCGTCCCCAGGACACCCCCATTTTGTTTATTTACAAACATTTCAGGACACCACAAGTGTTCTTAGAACACATTTAACTTGCCAGAGAACAATACGGACAGCGTCTTCAGGACACCCCCTACGAACATTTCAGGACACCGCAAGTGTTCTTAGAACACTTTCAACTTGACAACGAACAATGCGGACAGCGTCCTCAGGACACCCCCATTTTGTTTATTTGCGAACATTTCAGAACACCGCGAGTGTTCTTAGAACACATTCAACTTCCCATCGAACAATACGGACAGCGTGCTCAGGACACCCCCCATTTCGTTTATTTACGAACATTTCAGAATACTGCGAGTGTTCTTAGAACACATTCAACTTCCCATCGAACAATACGGACAGCGTCTTCAGGACACCCCCATTTTGTTTATTTGCGAACATTTCAGAACACCGCGAGTGTTCTTAGAAAACATTCAACTTGCCAGAGAACAATACGGACAGCGTCCTCAGAACACCCCCATTTTGTTTATTTACGAACATTTCAGAACACTGCGAGTGTTCTTAGAACACATTCAACTTCCCATCGAACAATGCGGACAGCGTCCTCAAGACACCCCCATTTTGTTTATTTACAAACATTTCAGGACACCACAAGTGTTCTTAGAACACATTTAACTTGCCAGAGAACAATACGGACAGCGTCTTCAGGACACCCCCTACGAACATTTCAGGACACCGCAAGTGTTCTTAGAACACTTTCAACTTGACAACGAACAATACGGACAGCGTCCTCAGGACACCCCCATTTTGTTTATTTGCGAACATTTCAGAACACCGCGAGTGTTCTTAGAACACATTCAACTTCCCATCGAACAATACGGACAGCGTCCTCAGGACACCCCCCATTTTGTTTATTTACGAACATTTCAGAACACTGCGAGTGTTCTTAGAACACATTCAACTTCCCATCGAACAATACGGACAGCGACCTCAGGACACCCCCATTTTGTTTATTTACAAACATTTCAGGACACCACGAGTGTTCTTAGAACACATTCAACTTGCCAGAGAACAATACGGACAGCGTCTTCAGGACACCCCCTATGAACATTTCAGGACACCGCAAGTATTCTTAGAACACTTTCAACTTGACAACGAACAATACGGACAGAGTCCTCAGGACACCCCCATTTTGTTTATTTGCGAACATTTCAGGACACCGCGAGTGTTCTTAGAACACATTCAACTTGCCAGTGAACAATATGGAGAGCGTCCTCAGGACACCCCCATTTTGTTTATTTACGAACATTTCAGGACACCACGAGTGTTCTTAGAACACATTCAAATTGCCAGAGAACAATACGGACAGCGTCCTCAGGACACCCCCATTGTGTTTATTTGCCAACATTTCAGGACACCGGGAGTGTTCTTAGAACACATTGAACTTGCCATCGAACAATACGGACAGCGTCCTCAGGACACCCCCGTTGTGTTTATTTGCCAACATTTCAGGACACCGCGAGTGTTGTTAGAACACATGTAACTTGCCAGAGAACAATACGTACAGGGTCCTCAGGACACCCCCATTTTGTTTATTTACGAACATTTCAGAACACTGCGAGCGTTCTTAGAACACATTCAACTTCCCATCGAACAATACGGACAGCGTCCTCAGGACACCCCCATTTCGTTTATTTACAAACATTTCAGGACACCACAAGTGTTCTTAGAACACATTCAACTTGCCAGAGAACAATAAGGACAGCGTCTTCAGGACACCCCCTATGAACATTTCAGGACACCACGAGTGTTCTTAGAACACTTTGAACTTGACAACGAACAATACGGACAGTGTCCTCAGGACACCCCCATTTTGTTTATAAACGAACATTTCAGGACACCACAAGTGTTCTTAGAACACATTCAACTTGCCAGAGAACAATATGGAGAGTGTCCTCAGGACACCCCCATTTTTTTTATTTACGAACATTTCAGGACACCATGAGTGTTCTCAGAACACATCGAAATTGCCAGAGAACAATACGAACAGCATCCTCAGGACACCCCCATTGTGTTTATTTGCTAACATTTCAGGACACCGGGAGTGTTCTTAGAACACATTTAACTTGCCTTCGAACAATACGGAAAGCGTCCTCAGGACACCCCCATTTTGTTTATTTACAAACATTTCAGGACACCACGAGTGTTCTTAGAACACATTCAACTTGCCAGAGAACAATACGGACAGCGTCTTCAGGACACCCCCTACGAACATTTCAGGACACCGCAAGTGTTCTTAGAACACTTTCAACTTGACAACGAACAATACGGACAGCGTCGTCAGGACACCCCCATTTTGTTTATTTGCGAACATTTCAGGACACCGCGAGTGTTCTTAGAACACATTCAACTTGCCAGCGAACAATATGGAGAGCGTCCTACGGACACCCCCATTTTGTTTATTTAAGAATATTTCAGGACACCACGAGTGTTCTTAGAACACATTCAAATTGCCAGAGAACAATACGGACAGGGTCCTCAGGACACCCCCATTGTGTTTATTTGCCAACATTTCAGGACTCCGGGAGTGTTCTTAGAACACATTCAACTTGCCATCGAACAATACGACAGCGTCCTCAGGACACCCCCATTGTGTTTATTTGCCAACATTTCAGGACACCGCGAGTGTTCTTAGAACACATTCAACTTGCCAGAGAACAAGACGGACAGCGTCCTCAGGACACCCCCATTTTGTTTATTTACGAACATTTCAGAACACTGTGAGTGTTCTTAGAACACATTCAACTTCCCATCGAACAATACGGACAGCGTCCTCAGGACACCCCCATTTTGTTTATTTACAAACATTTCAGGACACCACAAGTGTTCTTAGAACACATTCAACTTGCCAGAGAACAATACTGACAGCGTCTTCAGGACACCCCCTACGAACATTTCAGGACACCACGAGTGTTCTTATAAAACTTTGAACTTGACAACGAACAATACGGACAGCGTCCTCAGGACACCCCCATTTTGTTTATTTGCGAATATTTCAGGACACCGCAAGTGTTCTTAGAACACATTCAACTTGCCATCGAACAATACGGAGAGCGTCCTCAGGACACCCCCATTTTGTTTATATACGAACATTTCAGGACACCACGAGTGTTCTTAGAACACATTCAACTTGCCAGAGAACAATATGGAGAGTGTCCTCAGGACACCCCCATTTATTTTTATTTACGAACATTTCAGGACACCACAAGTGTTCTCAGAACACATTGAAATTGCTAGAGAACAATACGGACAGCATCCTCAGGACACCCCCATTGTGTTTATTTGCTAACATTTCAGGACACCGGGAGTGTTCTTAGAACACATTCAACTTGCCTTCGAACAATACGGACAGCGTCCTCAGGACACCCCATTTGGTTTATTTACGAACATTTCAGGACAGCACGAGTGTTCTTAAAACACATTCAACTTGCCAGAGACCAATACGGACAGCGCCCTCAGCACACCCCCATTTTGTTTATTTACAAACATTTCAGAACACCGCGAGTGTTCTTAGAACACATTGAACTTCCCATCGAACAATACGGACAGCGTCCTCAGGACACCCCCCATATTGTTTATTTACAAACATTTCAGGACACCACGAGTGTTCTTAGAACACATTTAACTTGCCAGAGAAAAAGACAGATAGTGCCTTCAGGGGACCCCCTATGAACATTTCAGGACACCACGAGTGTTCTTAGAACACTTTGAACTTGACAACGAACAATACGGACAGCGTCCTCAGGACACCCCCATTTTGTTTATAAACGAACATTTCAGGACACCACAAGTGTTCTTAGAACACATTCAACTTGCCAGAGAACAATATGGAGAGTGTCCTCAGGACACCCCCATTTTTTTTATTTACGAACATTTCAGGACACCATGAGTGTTCTCAGAACACATCGAAATTGCCAGAGAACAATACGAACAGCATCCTCAGGACACCCCTATTGTGTTTATTTGCTAACATTTCAGGACACCGGGAGTGTTCTAAGAACACATTTAACTTGCCTTCGAACAATACGGAAAGCGTCCTCAGGACACCCCCATTTTGTTTATTTACAAACATTTCAGGACACCACGAGTGTTCTTAGAACACATTCAACTTGCCAGAGAACAATACGGACAGCGTCTTCAGGACACCCCCTACGAACATTTCAGGACACCGCAAGTGTTCTTAGAACACTTTCAACTTGACAACGAACAATACGGACAGCGTCGTCAGGACACCCCCATTTTGTTTATTTGCGAACATTTCAGGACACCGCGAGTGTTCTTAGAACACATTCAACTTGCCAGCGAACAATATGGAGAGCGTCCTACGGACACCCCCATTTTGTTTATTTAAGAATATTTCAGGACACCACGAGTGTTCTTAGAACACATTCAAATTGCCAGAGAACAATACGGACAGGGTCCTCAGGACACCCCCATTGTGTTTATTTGCCAACATTTCAGGACTCCGGGAGTGTTCTTAGAACACATTCAACTTGCCATCGAACAATACGACAGCGTCCTCAGGACACCCCCTTTGTGTTTATTTGCCAACATTTCAGGACACCGCGAGTGTTCTTAGAACACATTCAACTTGCCAGAGAACAAGACGGACAGCGTCCTCAGAACACCCCCATTTTGTTTATTTACGAACATTTCAGAACACTGTGAGTGTTCTTAGAACACATTCAACTTCCCATCGAACAATACGGACAGCGTCCTCAGGACACCCCCATTTTGTTTATTTACAAACATTTCAGGACACCACAAGTGTTCTTAGAACACATTCAACTTGCCAGAGAACAATACTGACAGCGTCTTCAGGACACCCCCTACGAACATTTCAGGACACCACGAGTGTTCTTATAAAACTTTGAACTTGACAACGAACAATACGGACAGCGTCCTCAGGACACCCCCATTTTGTTTATTTGCGAATATTTCAGGACACCGCAAGTGTTCTTAGAACACATTCAACTTGCCATCGAACAATACGGAGAGCGTCCTCAGGACACCCCCATTTTGTTTATATACGAACATTTCAGGACACCACGAGTGTTCTTAGAACACATTCAACTTGCCAGAGAACAATATGGAGAGTGTCCTCAGGACACCCCCATTTATTTTTATTTACGAACATTTCAGGACACCACAAGTGTTCTCAGAACACATTGAAATTGCTAGAGAACAATACGGACAGCATCCTCAGGACACCCCCATTGTGTTTATTTGCTAACATTTCAGGACACCGGGAGTGTTCTTAGAACACATTCAACTTGCCTTCGACCAATACGGACAGCGCCCTCAGCACACCCCCATTTTGTTTATTTACAAACATTTCAGAACACCGCGAGTGTTCTTAGAACACATTGAACTTCTCATCGAACAATACGGACAGCGTCCTCAGGACACCCCCCATTTTGTTTATTTGTGAACATTTCAGGACACAGCGAGTGTTCTTAGAACACATTCAACTTGCAAGAGAACAATACGGACAGCGTCCTCAGAACACCCCCACTTTTTTATTTGCAAACATTTCAGGACACCGCGAGTGTTCTTAGAACACATTCAACTTGCCAGCGAACAATACGGACAGCATCTTCAGGACACCCCCATTTAGTTTATTTGTGAACATTTCAGGACACCGCGAGTGTTCTTAGAACACATTCAACTTGCAAGAGAACAATACGGACACCGTCCTCAGGACACCTCCATTTTGTTTATTTGCGGACATTTCAGGACACCCGCGAGTGTTCTTAGAACACATTCAACTTGCCATCGAACAATACAGACAGCGTCTTCAGGACACCCCCTATGAACATTTCAGGACACCCTGAGTGTTCATAGAACACTTTCAACTTGACAACGAACAATACGGACAGAGTCCTCAGGACACCCCCATTTTGTTTGTTTGCAAACATTTCAGGACACTGCGAGTGTTCTTAGAACACATTCAACTTGCCATCGAACAATACGGACAGCGTCCTCAGGACACCCCCATTGTGTTTATTTGCCAACATTTCAGGACACAGGGAGTGTTCTTAGAACACATTCAGCTTGCCAACGAACAATACGGACAGCGTCCTCAGGACACCCCCATTTTGTTTATTTACGAACATTTCAGAACACTGCAAGTGTTCTTAGAACACATTCAACTTCGCATCGAACAATACGGACAGCGTCCTCAGGACACCCCCCATATTGTTTATTTACAAACATTTCAGGACACCACGAGTGTTCTTAGAACACATTCAACTTGCCAGAGAAAAATACAGATAGTGCCTTCAGGACAACCCCTAAGAACATTTCAGGACACTGCGAGTGTTCTCAGAACACTTTAAACTTGACAAGGAACAAAACGGACAGCGTCCTCAGAACACCCCCATTTTGTTTATTTGCGAACATTTCAGGACACCGCGAGTGTTCTTAGAACACAATCAACTTGCCAGAGAACAATATGGAGAGCGTCCTCAGGACACCCCCATTTTGTTTATTTACGAACATTTCAGAACACTGCGAGTGTTCTTAGAACACATTCAACTTCCCATCGAACAATACGGACAGCGACCTCAGGACACCCCCATTTTGTTTATTTACAAACATTTCAGGACACCACGAGTGTTCTTAGAACACATTCAACTTGCCAGAGAAAAAGACAGATAGTGCCTTCAGGACACCCCCTATGAACATTTCAGGACACCACGAGTGTTCTTAGAACACTTTGAACTTGACAACGAACAATACGGACAGCGTCCTCAGGACACCCCCATTTTGTTTATATACGAACATTTCAGGACACCACAAGTGTTCTTAGAACACATTCAACTTGCCAGAGAACAATATGGAGAGTGTCCTCAGGACACCCCCATTTTTTTTATTTACGAACATTTCAGGACACCATGAGTGTTCTCAGAACACATCGAAATTGCCAGAGAACAATACGAACAGCATCCTCAGGACACCCCCATTTTGTTTATTTGCTAACATTTCAGGACACCGGGAGTGTTCTTAGAACACATTTAACTTGCCTTCGAACAATACGGAAAGCGTCCTCAGGACACCCCCATTTTGTTTATTTACAAACATTTCAGGACACCACGAGTGTTCTTAGAACACATTCAACTTGCCAGAGAACAATACGGACAGCGTCTTCAGGACACCCCCTACGAACATTTCAGGACACCGCAAGTGTTCTTAGAACACTTTCAACTTGACAACGAACAATACGGACAGCGTCGTCAGGACACCCCCATTTTGTTTATTTGCGAACATTTCAGGACACCGCGAGTGTTCTTAGAACACATTCAACTTGCCAGCGAACAATATGGAGAGCGTCCTACCCACACCCCCATTTTGTTTATTTAAGAATATTTTAGGACACCACGAGTGTTCTTAGAACACATTCAAATTGCCAGAGAACAATACGGACAGGGTCCTCAGGACACCCCCATTGTGTTTATTTGCCAACATTTCAGGACTCCGGGAGTGTTCTTAGAACACATTCAACTTGCCATCGAACAATACGACAGCGTCCTCAGGACACCCCCATTGTGTTTATTTGCCAACATTTCAGGACACCGCGAGTGTTCTTAGAACACATTCAACTTGCCAGAGAACAAGACGGACAGCGTCCTCAGGACACCCCCATTTTGTTTATTTACGAACATTTCAGAACACTGTGAGTGTTCTTAGAACACATTCAACTTCCCATCGAACAATACGGACAGCGTCCTCAGGACACCCCCATTTTGTTTATTTACAAACATTTCAGGACACCACAAGTGTTCTTAGAACACATTCAACTTGCCAGAGAACAATACTGACAGCGTCTTCAGGACACCCCCTACGAACATTTCAGGACACCATGAGTGTTCTTATAAAACTTTGAACTTGACAACGAACAATACGGACAGCGTCCTCAGGACACCCCCATTTTGTTTATTTGCGAATATTTCAGGACACCGCAAGTGTTCTTAGAACACATTCAACTTGCCATCGAACAATACGGAGAGCGTCCTCAGGACACCCCCATTTTGTTTATATACGAACATTTCAGGACACCACGAGTGTTCTTAGAACACATTCAACTTGCCAGAGAACAATAGGACACCCCCATTTATTTTTAGTTACGAACATTTCAGGACACCACAAGTGTTCTCAGAACACATTGAAATTGCTAGAGAACAATACGGACAGCATCCTCAGGACACCCCCATTGTGTTTATTTGCTAACATTTCAGGACACCGGGAGTGTTCTTAGAACACATTCAACTTGCCTTCGAACAATACGGACAGCGTCCTCAGGACACCCCATTTGGTTTATTTACGAACATTTCAGGACAGCACGAGTGTTCTTAAAACACATTCAACTTGCCAGAGACCAATACGGACAGCGCCCTCAGCACACCCCCATTTTGTTTATTTACAAACATTTCAGAACACCGCGAGTGTTCTTAGAACACATTGAACTTCTCATCGAACAATACGGACAGCGTCCTCAGGACACCCCCCATTTTGTTTATTTGTGAACATTTCAGGACACAGCGAGTGTTCTTAGAACACATTCAACTTGCAAGAGAACAATACGGACAGCGTCCTCAGAACACCCCCACTTTTTTATTTGCAAACATTTCAGGACACCGCGAGTGTTCTTAGAACACATTCAACTTGCCAGCGAACAATACGGACAGCATCTTCAGGACACCCCCATTTCGTTTATTTGTGAACATTTCAGGACACCGCGAGTGTTCTTAGAACACATTCAACTTGCCATCGAACAATACAGACAGCGTCTTCAGGACACCCCCTATGAACATTTCAGGACACCCTGAGTGTTCATAGAACACTTTCAACTTGACAACGAACAATACGGACAGCGTCCTCAGGACACCCCCATTTTGTTTGTTTGCAAACATTTCAGGACACTGCGAGTGTTCTTAGAACACATTCAACTTGCCATCGAACAATACGGACAGCGTCCTCAGGACACCCCCATTGTGTTTATTTGCCAACATTTCAGGACACAGGGAGTGTTCTTAGAACACATTCAGCTTGCCAACGAACAATACGGACAGCGTCCTCAGGACACCCCCATTTTGTTTATTTACGAACATTTCAGAACACTGCGAGTGTTCTTAGAACACATTCAACTTCGCATCGAACAATACGGACAGCGTCCTCAGGACACCCCCCATATTGTTTATTTACAAACATTTCAGGACACCACGAGTGTTCTTAGAACACATTCAACTTGCCAGAGAAAAATACAGATAGTGCCTTCAGGACAACCCCTAAGAACATTTCAGGACACTGCGAGTGTTCTCAGAACACTTTAAACTTGACAAGGAACAAAACGGACAACGTCCTCAGAACACCCCCATTTTGTTTATTTGCGAACATTTCAGGACACCGCGAGTGTTCTTAGAACACAATCAACTTGCCAGAGAACAATATGGAGAGCGTCCTCAGGACACCCCCATTTTGTTTATTTACGAACATTTCAGAACACTGCGAGTGTTCTTAGAACACATTCAACTTCCCATCGAACAATACGGACAGCGTCCTCAGGACACCCCCATTTTGTTTATTTACAAACATTTTAGGACACCACAAGTGTTCTTAGAACACATTCAACTTGCCAGAGAACAATACGGACAGCGTCTTCAGCACACCCCCTACGAACATTTCAGGACACCGCAAGTGTTCTTAGAACGCTTTCAACTTGACAACGAACAATACGTACAGCGTCCTCAGGACACCCCCATTTTGTTTATTTGCGAACATTTCAGAACACCGCGAGTGTTCTTAGAACACATTCAACTTGCCAGAGAAAAATACAGACAGTGTCTTCAGGACACCCCCTAAGAACATTTCAGGACACTGTGAGTGTTCTTAGAACACTTTAAACTTGACAAGGAACAAAACGGACAGCGTCCTCAGAACACCCCCATTTTGTTTATTTGCGAACATTTCAGGAAACCGCGAGTGTATTTAGAACACATTCAACTTGCCAGAGAACAATACGGACAGCGTCCTCAGCACACCCCCATTTTGTTTATTTACGAATATTTCAGAACACTGCGAGTGTTCTTAGAACACATTCAACTTCCCATCGAACAATGCGGACAGCATCCTCAGGACACCCCCATTTTGTTTATTTACAAACATTTCAGGACACCACAAGTGTTCTTAGAACACATTCAACTTGCTAGAGAACAATACGGACAGCGTCTTCAGTACACCCGCTACGAACATTTCAGGACACCGCAAGTGTTCTTAGAACACTTTCAACTTGACAACGAACAATACGGACAGCGTCCTCAGGACACCCCCATTTTGTTTATTTGCGAACATTTCAGAACACCGCAAGTGTTCTTAGAACACATTCAACTTCCCATCGAACAATACGGACAGCGTCCTCAGGACACCCCCCATTTTGTTTATTTACAAACATTTCAGGACACCACGAGTGTTCTTAGAACACATTCAACTTGCCAGAGAAAAATACAGATAGTGTCTTCAGGACACCCCCTAAGAACATTTGAGGACACTGCGAGTATTCTCAGTACACTTTAAACTTGACAAGGAACAAAACGGACAGAGTCCTCAGAACACCCCGATTTTGTTTATTTGCGAACATTTCAGGACACCCGCGAGTGTTCTTAGAACACATTCAACTTGCCATCGAACAATACAGACAGCGTCTTCAGGACACCCCCTATGAACATTTCAGGACACCGCAAGTGTTCTTAGAACACTTTCAACTTGACAACGAACAATACGGACAGCGTCCTCAGGACACCCCCATTTTGTTTGTTTGCAAACATTTCAGGACACTGCGTGTGTTCTTAGAACACATTCAACTTGCCATCGAACAATACGGACAGCGTCCTCAGGACACCCCCATTTTGTTTATTTACAAACATTTCAGGACACCACGAGTGTTCTTAGAACACATTCAACTTGCCAGAGAACAATACGGACAGCGTCTTCAGGACACCCCCTACGAACATTTCAGGACACCGCAAGTGTTCTTAGAACGCTTTCAACTTGACAACGAACAATACGTACAGCGTCCTCAGGACACCCCCATTTTGTTTGTTTGCAAACATTTCAGGACACTGCGTGTGTTCTTAGAACACATTCAACTTGCCATCGAACAATACGGACAGCGTCCTCAGGACACCCCCATTTTGTTTATTTACAAACATTTCAGGACACCACGAGTGTTCTTAGAACACATTCAACTTGCCAGAGAACAATACGGACAGCGTCTTCAGGACACCCCCTACGAACATTTCAGGACACCGCAAGTGTTCTTAGAACGCTTTCAACTTGACAACGAACAATACGTACAGCGTCCTCAGGACACCCCCATTTTGTTTATTTGCGAACATTTCAGAACACCGCGAGTGTTCTTAGAACACATTCAACTTCCCATCGAAAAATACGGACAGCGTCCTCAGGACACCCCCCCATTTTGTTTATTTACAAACATTTCAGGACACCACGAGTGTTCTTAGAACACATTCAACTTGCCAGAGAAAAATACAGACAGTGTCTTCGGGACACCCCCTAAGAACATTTCAGGACACTGCGAGTGTTCTTAGAACACTTTAAACTTGACAAGGAACAAAACGGACAGCGTCCTCAGAACACCCCCATTTTGTTTATTTGCGAACATTTCAGGAAAGCACGAGTGTATTTAGAACACATTCAACTTGCCAGAGAACAATACGGTCAGCGACCTCAGGACACCCCCATTTTGTTTATTTACGAACATTTCAGAACACTGCGAGTGTTCTTAGAACACATGCAACTTCCCATCGAACAATGCGGACAGCGTCCTCAGGACACCCCCATTTTGTTTATTTGCGGACATTTCAGGACACCAGCGAGTGTTCTTAGAACACATTCAACTTGCCATCGAACAATACAGACAGCGTCTTCAGGACACCCCCTATGAACATTTCAGGACACCCTGAGTGTTCATAGAACACTTTCAACTTGACAACGAACAATACGGACAGCGTCCTCAGGACACCCCCATTTTGTTTGTTTGCAAACATTTCAGGACACTGCGAGTGTTCTTAGAACACATTCAACTTGCCATTGAACAATACGGACAGCGTCCTCAGGACACCCCCATTTTGTTTATTTACAAACATTTCAGGACACCACGAGTGTTCTTAGAACACATTCAAATTGCCAGAAAACAATACGGACAGCGTCCTCAGGACACCCCCATTGTGTTTATTTGCCAACATTTCAGGACACCGGGAGTGTTCTTAGAACACATTCAGCTTGCCATCGAACAATACGGACAGCGTCCTCAGGACACCCCATTTGGTTTATTTACGAACATTTCAGGACAGCACGAGTGTTCTTAGAACACATTCAATTTGCCAGAGAACAATACGGACAGCGTCCTCAGGACACCCCCATTTTGTTTATTTACGAACATTTCAGAACACTACGAGTGTTCTTAGAACACATTCAACTTCCCATCGAACAATACGGACAGCGTCCTCAGGACACCCCCCATTTTGTTAATTTACAAACATTTCAGGACACCACGAGTGTTCTTAGAACACATTCAACTTGACAGAGAAAAATACAGATAGTGTCTTCAGGACACCCCCTAAGAACATTTGAGGACACTGCGAGTATTCTCAGAACACTTTAAACTTGACAAGGAACAAAACGGACAGAGTCCTCAGAACACCCCGATTTTGTTTATTTGCGAACATTTCAGGACACCCGCGAGTGTTCTTAGAACACATTCAACTTGCCATCGAACAATACAGACAGCGTCTTCAGGACACCCCCTATGAACATTTCAGGACACCCTGAGTGTTCATAGAACACTTTCAACTTGACAACGAACAATACGGACAGCGTCCTCAGGACACCCCCATTTTGTTTGTTTGCAAACATTTCAGGACACTGCGAGTGTTCTTAGAACACATTCAACTTCCCATCGAAAAATACGGACAGCGTCCTCAGGACACCCCCCCATTTTGTTTATTTACAAACATTTCAGGACACCACGAGTGTTCTTAGAACACATTCAACTTGCCAGAGAAAAATACAGACAGTGTCTTCAGGACACCCCCTAAGAACATTTCAGGACACTGCGAGTGTTCTTAGAACACTTTAAACTTGACAAGGAACAAAACGGACAGCGTCCTCAGAACACCCCCATTTTGTTTATTTGCGAACATTTCAGGAAACCGCGAGTGTATTTAGAACACATTCAACTTGCCAGAGAACAATACGGTCAGCGACCTCAGGACACCCCCATTTTGTTTATTTACGAACATTTCAGAACACTGCGAGGGTTCTTGGAACACATGCAACTTCCCATCGAACAATGCGGACAGCGTCCTCAGGACACCCCCATTTTGTTTATTTGCGGACATTTCAGGACACCAGCGAGTGTTCTTAGAACACATTCAACTTGCCATCGAACAATACAGACAGCGTCTTCAGGACACCCCCTATGAACATTTCAGGACACCCTGAGTGTTCATAGAACACTTTCAACTTGACAACGAACAATACGGACAGCGTCCTCAGGACACCCCCATTTTGTTTGTTTGCAAACATTTCAGGACACTGCGAGTGCTCTTAGAACACATTCAACTTGCCATTGAACAATACGGACAGCGTCCTCAGGACACCCCCATTTTGTTTATTTACAAACATTTCAGGACACCACGAGTGTTCTTAGAACACATTCAAATTGCCAGAAAACAATACGGACAGCGTCCTCAGGACACCCCCATTGTGTTTATTTGCCAACATTTCAGGACACCGGGAGTGTTCTTAGAACACATTCAGCTTGCCATCGAACAATACGGACAGCGTCCTCAGGACACCCCATTTGGTTTATTTACGAACATTTCAGGACAGCACGAGTGTTCTTAGAACACATTCAATTTGCCAGAGAACAATACGGACAGCGTCCTCAGGACACCCCCATTTTGTTTATTTACGAACATTTCAGAACACTACGAGTGTTCTTAGAACACATTCAACTTCGCATCGAACAATACGGACAGCGTCCTCAGGACACCCCCCATTTTGTTTATTTACAAACATTTCAGGACACCACGAGTGTTCTTAGAACACATTCAACTTGCCAGAGAAAAATACAGATAGTGTCTTCAGGACAACCCCTAAGAACATTTCCGGACACTGAGAGTGTTCTCAGAACACTTTAAACTTGACAAGGAACAAAACGGACAGCGTCTTCAGAACACCCCCATTTTGTTTATTTGCGAACATTTCAGGATGCCGCGAGTGTTCTTAGAACACATTCAACTTGCCAGAGAACAATATCGAGAGCGTCCTCAGGACACCCCCATTTTGTTTATTTACGAACATTTTAGAACACTGCGAGTGTTCTTAGAACACATTCAACTTCCCATCGAACAATACGGACAGCGTCCTCAGGACACCCCCATTTTGTTTATTTACAAACATTTCAGGGCACCACAAGTGTTCTTAGAACACATTCAACTTGCCAGAGAACAATACGGACAGCGTCTTCAGGACACCCCCTACGAACATTTCAGGACACCGCAAGTGTTCTTAGAACGCTTTCAACTTGACAACGAACAATACGTACAGCGTCCTCAGGACACCCCCATTTTGTTTATTTGCGAACATTTCAGAACACCGCGAGTGTTCTTAGAACACATTCAACTTCCCATCGAACAATACGGACAGCGTCCTCAGGACACCCCCCATTTTGTTTATTTACAAACATTTCAGGACACCACGAGTGTTCTTAGAACACATTCAACTTGCCAGAGAAAAATACAGACAGTGTCTTCACGACACCCCCTAAGAACATTTCAGGACACTGCGAGTGTTCTTAGAACACTTTAAACTTGACAAGGAACAAAACGGACAGCGTCCTCAGAACACCCCCATTTTGTTTATTTGCGAACATTTCAGGAAACCGCGAGTGTATTTAGAACACATTCAACTTGCCAGAGAACAATACGGACAGCGTCCTCAGGACAAACCCATTTTGTTTATTTACGAACATTTCAGAACACTGCAAGTGTTCTTAGAACACATTCAACTTCCCATCGAACAATGCGGACAGCGTCCTCAGGACATCCCCATTTTGTTTATTTACAAACATTTCAGGACACCACAAGTGTTCTTAGAACACATTCAACTTGCCAGAGAACAATACGGACAGCGTCTTCAGGACACCCGCTACGAACATTTCAGGACACCGCAAGTGTTCTTAGAACACTTTCAACTTGACAACGAACAATACGGACAGCGTCCTCAGGACACCCCCATTTTGTTTATTTGCGAACATTTCAGAACACCGCGAGTGTTCTTAGAACACATTCAACTTCCCATCGAACAATACGGACAGCGTCCTCAGGACACCCCCCATTTTGTTTATTTACGAACATTTCAGAACACTGCGAGTGTTCTTAGAACACATTCAACTTCCCCTCGAACAATACGGACAGCGTCCTCAGGACACCCCCATTTTGTTTATTTACAAACATTTCAGGACACCATGAGTGTTCTTAGAACACATTCAACTTGCCAGAGAACAATACGGACAGCGTCTTCAGGACACCCCCTACGAACATTTCAGGACACCGCAAGTGTTCTTAGAACACTTACAACTTGACAACGAACAATACGGACAACGTCCTCAGGACACCCCCTACGAACATTTCAGGACACCACGAGTGTTCTTATAACACTTTGAACTTGACAACGAACAATACGGACAGCGTCCTCAGGACACCCCCATTTTGTTTATTTGCGAATATTTCAGGACACCGCAAGTGTTCTTAGAACACATTCAACTTGCCATCGAACAATACGAAGAGCGTCCTCAGGACACCCCCATTTTGTTTATATACGAACATTTCAGAACACCACAAGTGTTCTTAGAACACATTCAACTTGCCAGAGAACAATACGGAGAGTGTCCTCAGGACACCCCCTTTTTTTTTTATTTACGAACATTTCAGGACACCACAAGTGTTCTCAGAACACATTGAAATTGCCAGAGATCAATACGGACAGCATCCTCAGGACACCCCCATTGTGTTTATTTGCTAACATTTCAGGACACAAGGAGTGTTCTTAGAACACATTCAACTTGCCTTCGAACAATACGGACAGCGTCCTCAGGACACCCCATTTGGTTTCTTTACGAACATTTCAGGACAGCACGAGTGTTCTTAGAACACATTCAACTTGCCAGAGACCAATACGGACAGCGCCCTCAGGACATCCCCATTTTGTTTATTTACGAACATTTCAGAACACCGCGAGTGTTCTTAGAACACATTGAACTTCTCATCGAACAATACGGACAGCGTCCTCAGGACACACCCCATTTTGTTTATTTACAAACATTTCAGGACACACGAGTGTTCTTAGAACACATTCAACTTGCCAGAGAACAATATGGAGATCGTCCTCAGGACACCCCCATTTTGTTTATTTGCGAACATTTCAGGGCACGGCGAGTGTTCTTAGAACACATTCAAATTGCCATCAAACAATACGGACAGCGTCCTCAGGACACCCCCTTTTTGTTTATTTACGAACATTTCAGGACACCACAAGTGTTCTTAGAACACATTCAAATTGCCAGAGAACAATACGGACAGCATCCTCAGGACACCCCCATTGTGTTTATTTGCTAACATTTCAGGACACCGGGAGTGTTCTTAGAACACATTCAACTTGCCTTCGAACAATACGGACATCGTCCTCAGGACACCCCATTTGGTTTATTTACGAACATTTCAGGACAGCACGAGTGTTCTTAGAACACATTCAACTTGCCAGAGACCAATACGGACAGCGCCCTCAGGACATCCCCATTTTGTTTATTTACGAACATTTCAGGACACTGCGAGTGTTCTTAGAACACATTGAACTTCTCATCGAACAATACGGACAGCGTCCTCAGGACACCCCCCATTTTGTTTATTTACAAACATTTCAGGACACACGAGTGTTCTTAGAACACATTCAACTTGCCAGAGACCAATACGGACAGCGTCCTCAGGATACCCCCATTTTGTTTATTTGCAAACATTTCAGGACACCACAAGTGTTCTTAGAACACATTCAACTTGCCAGAGAACAATATGGAGATCGTCCTCAGGACACCCCCATTTTGTTTATTTGCGAACATTTCAAGGCACCGCGAGTGTTCTTAGAACACATTCAAATTGCCATCAAACAATACGGACAGCGTCCTCAGGACATCCCGATTTTGTTTATTTACGAACATTTCAGGACACCACGAGTGTTCTTAGAACACATTCAAATTGCCAGAGAACAATACGGACAGCGTCCTCAGGACACCCCCATTTTGTTTATTTGCGAACATTTCAAGACACCGCGAGTGTTCTTAGAACACATTCAACTTGCCATCGAACAATACGGACAGCGTCCTCAGGACACCCCCATTTTGTTTATTTACGAACATTTCAGGACACCACAAGTGTTCTTAGAACACATTCAACTTGCCAGAGAACAATATGGAGATCGTCCTCAGGACACCCCCATTTTGTTTATTTACGAACATTTCAGAACACCGCGAGTGATCTTAGAACACATTCAACTTCCCATCGAACTATACGGACAGCGTCCTCAGGACACTCCCTGCGAACATTTCAGGACACCGCGAGTGTTCTTAGAACACTTTAAACTTCACAACGAACAATACGGACAGCGTCCTCTGGACACCCCCATTTTGTTTATTTGCAAACATTTCATAACACCGCGAGTGTTCTTAGAACACATTCAACTTGCCATCGAACAATACGGACAGCGTCCTCAGGACACCCCCATTTTGTTTGTTTGCAAACATTTCAGGACACTGCGAGTGTTCTTAGAACACATTCAACTTGCCATTGAACAATACGGACAGCGTCCTAAGGACACCCCCATTTTGTTTATTTACAAACATTTCAGGACACCACGAGTGTTCTTAGAACACATTAAAATTGCCAGAAAACAATACGGACAGCGTCCTCAGAACACCCCCATTGTGTTTATTTGCCAACATTTCAGGACACCGGGAGTGTTCTTAGAACACATTCAGCTTGCCATCGAACAATATGGACATCGTCCTCAGGACACCCCCATTTGGTTTATTTACGAACATTTCAGAACACTGCGAGTGTTCTTAGAACACATTCAACTTAGCATCGAACAATACAGACAGCGTCCTCAGGACACCCCCCATTTTGTTTATTTACAAACATTTCAGGACACCACGAGTGTTCTTAGAACACATTCAACTTGCCAGAGAAAAATACAGATAGTGTCTTCAGGACAACCCCTAAGAACATTTCAGGACACTGCGAGTGTTCTCAGAACACTTTAAACTTGACAAGGAACAAAACGGACAGCGTCCTCAGAACACCCCCATTTTGTTTATTTGCGAACATTTCAGGACACTGCGAGTGTTCTTAGAACACATTCAACTTGCCATTGAACAATACGGACAGCGTCCTAAGGACACCCCCATTTTGTTTATTTACAAACATTTCAGGACACCACGAGTGTTCTTAGAACACATTAAAATTGCCAGAAAACAATACGGACAGCGTCCTCAGAACACCCCCATTGTGTTTATTTGCCAACATTTCAGGACACCGGGAGTGTTCTTAGAACACATTCAGCTTGCCATCGAACAATACGGACAGCGTCCTCAGGACACCCCCATTTGGTTTATTTACGAACATTTCAGAACACTGCGAGTGTTCTTAGAACACATTCAACTTCGCATCGAACAATACAGACAGCGTCCTCAGGACACCCCCCATTTTGTTTATTTACAAACATTTCAGGACACCACGAGTGTTCTTAGAACACATTCAACTTGCCAGAGAAAAATACAGATAGTGTCTTCAGGACAACCCCTAAGAACATTTTAGGACACTGCGAGTGTTCTCAGAACACATTCAACTTGCCAGAGAACAATATGGAGAGCGTCCTCAGGACACCCCCATTTTGTTTATTTACGAACATTTCAGAACACTGCGAGTGTTCTTAGAACACATTCAACTTCCCATCGAACAATACGGACAGCGTCCTCAGGACACCCCCATTTTGTTTATTTACAAACATTTCAGGACACCACAAGTGTTCTTAGAACACATTCAACTTGCCAGAGAACAATACGGACAGCGTCTTCAGGACACCCCCTACGAACATTTCAGGACACCGCAAGTGTTCTTAGAACGCTTTCAACTTGACAACGAACAATACGTACAGCGTCCTCAGGACACCCCCATTTTGTTTATTTGCGAACATTTCAGAACACCGCGAGTGTTCTTAGAACACAATCAACTTCCCATCGAACAATACGGACCGCGTCTTCAGGACACCCCCCATTTTGTTTATTTACAAACATTTCAGGACACCACGAGTGTTCTTAGAACACATTCAACTTGCCAGAGAAAAATACAGACAGTGTCTTCAGGACACCCCCTAAGAACATTTCAGGACACTGCGAGTGTTCTCAGAACACTTTAAACTTGACAAGGAACAAAACGGACAGCGTCCTCAGACACCCCCATTTTGTTTATTTGCGAACATTTCAGGAAACCGCAAGTGTATTTAGAACACATTCAACTTGCCAGAGAACAATACGGACAGCGTCCTCAGGACACCCCCATTTTGTTTATTTACGAACATTTCAAAACACTGCGAGTGTTCTTAGAACACATTCAACTTCCCATCGAACAATGCGGACAGCGTCCTCAGGACACCCCCATTTTGTTTATTTACAAACATTTCAGGACACCACAAGTGTTCTTAGAACACATTCAACTTGCCAGAGAACAATACGGACAGCGTCTTCAGGACACCCGCTACGAACATTTCAGGACACCGCAAGTGTTCTTAGAACACTTTCAACTTGACAACGAACAATACGGACAGCGTCCTCAGGACACCCCCATTTTGTTTATTTGCGAACATTTCAGAACACCGCGAGTGTTCTTAGAACACATTCAACTTCCCATCGAACAATACGGACAGCGTCCTCAGGACACCCCCCATTTTGTTTATTTACGAACATTTCAGAACACTGCGAGTGTTCTTAGAACACATTCAACTTCCCATCGAACAATACGGACAGCGTCCTCAGGACACCCCCATTTTGTTTATTTACAAACATTTCAGGACACCATGAGTGTTCTTAGAACACATTCAACTTGCCAGAGAACAATACGGACAGCCTCTTCAGGACACCCCCTACGAACATTTCAGGACACCGCAAGTGTTCTTAGAACACTTTCAACTTGACAACGAACAATACGGACAACGTCCTCAGGACACCCCCTACGAACATTTCAGGACACCACGAGTGTTCTTATAACACTTTGAACTTGACAACGAACAATACGGACAGCGTCCTCAGGACACCCCCATTTTGTTTATTTGCGAATATTTCAGGACACCGCAAGTGTTCTTAGAACACATTCAACTTGCCATCGAACAATACGAAGAGCGTCCTCAGGACACCCCCATTTTGTTTATATACGAACATTTCAGGACACCACAAGTGTTCTTAGAACACATTCAACTTGCCAGAGAACAATATGGAGAGTCTCCTCAGGACACCCCCATTTTTTTTTTATTTACGAACATTTCAGGACACCACAAGTGTTCTCAGAACACATTGAAATTGCCAGAGATCAATACGGACAGCATCCTCAGGACACCCCCATTGTTTTTATTTGCTAACATTTCAGGACACCGGGAGTGCTCTTATAACACATTCAACTTGCCTTCGAACAATACGGACAGCGTCCTCAGGACACCCCATTTGGTTTATTTACGAACATTTCAGGACAGCACGAGTGTTCTTAGAACACATTCAACTTGCCAGAGACCAATACGGACAGCGCCCTCAGGACATCCCCATTTTGTTTATTTACGAACATTTCAGAACACCGCGAGTGTTCTTAGAACACATTGAACTTCTCATCGAACAATACGGACAGCGTACTCAGGACACCCCCCATTTTGTTTATTTACAAACATTTCAGGACACACGAGTGTTCTTAGAACACATTCAACTTGCCAGAGAACAATATGGAGATCGTCCTCAGGACACCCCCATTTTGTTTATTTGCGAACATTTCAGGGCACCGCGAGTGTTCTTAGAACACATTCAAATTGCCATCAAACAATACGGACAGCGTCCTCAGGACACCCCCATTTTGTTTATTTACGAACATTTCAGGACACCACGAGTGTTCATAGAACACATTCAAATTGCCAGAGAACAATACGGACAGCATCCTCAGGACACCCCCATTGTGTTTATTTGCTAACATTTCAGAACACCGCGAGTGTTCTTAGAACACATTGAACTTCTCATCGAACAATACGGACAGCGTCCTCAGGACACCCCCCATTTTGTTTATTTACAAACATTTCAGGACACACAAGTGTTCTTAGAACACATTCAACTTGCCAGAGACCAATACGGACAGCGTCCTCAGGATACCCCCATTTTGTTTATTTGCAAACATTTCAGGACACCACAAGTGTTCTTAGAACACATTCAACTTGCCAGAGAACAATATGGAGATCGTCCTCAGGACACCCCCATTTTGTTTATTTGCGAACATTTCAGGGCACCGCGAGTGTTCTTAGAACACATTCAAATTGCCATCAAACAATACGGACAGCGTCCTCAGGACATCCCCATTTTGTTTATTTACGAACATTTCAGGACACCACGAGTGTTCTTAGAACACATTCAAATTGCCAGAGAACAATACGGACAGCGTCCTCAGTCACCCCCATTTTGTTATTTTGCGAACATTTCAGGACACCGCGAGTGTTCTTAGAACACATTCAACTTGCCATCGAACAATACGGACAGCGTCCTCAGGACACCCCCATTTTGTTTATTTGCGAACTTTTCAGAACACCGCGAGTGTTCTTAGAACACATTCAACTTCCCATCGAACTATACGGACAGCGTCCTCAGGACACTCCCTACGAACATTTCAGGACACCGCGAGTGTTCTTAGAACACTTTAAACTTCACAACGAACAATACGGACAGCGTCCTCTGGACACCCCCATTTTGTTTATTTGCGAACATTTCATAACACCGCGAGTGTTCTTAGAACACATTCAACTTGCCATCGAACAATACGGACAGCGTCCTCAGGACACCACCATTTTGTTTATTTACGAACATTTCAGGACACCGCGAGTGTTCTTAGAACACATTCAATTTGCCATCGAACAATACGGACAGCGTCCTTAGGACACCCCCATTTTGTTAATTTACGAACATTTCAGGACACCACAAGTGTTCTTAGAACACATTCAATTTGCCAGAGAACAATATGGAGAGCATCCTCAGGACACCCCCATTTTGTTTTTTAAGAACATTTCAGGACACCACAAGTGTTCTTAGAACACATTCAACTTACCAGAGAACAATACGGACAGCGTCCTCAGAACACCCCCATTTTGTTTATTTACAAACATTTCAGGACACCGCGAGTGTTCTTAGAAAACATTCAACTTGCCAGCGAACAATACAGACTACGCCTTCAGGACACCCCCTACGAGCATTACAGGACACCGGGAGTGTTCTTAGAAATGTCCTCAGAACACACCCATTTTGTTTATTTGTGAACATTTCAGGACACTGCAAGTGTTCTTAGAACACATTCAACTTGACAGAGAACAATACGGACAGCGTCTTCAGGACACCCCCTACGAACATTCCCCTTACACCGCAAGTGTTCTTAGAACCGTCTTCAGAACACCACCATCTTGTTTATTTGCGAACATTTCAGGACACAGCGAATGTTCTTAGAACACATTCAACTTGACAGAGAACAATACGGACAGCATCCCCAGGACACCCCCATTTTGTTTATTTGCGAACATTTCAGGACACCGCAAGTGTTCTTAGAACACATTCAACTTGTCAGCCACAACCCCATTCATATTTGCGAACATTTCAGGACACAGCGAGTGTTCGACAACGTCTTCAGAACACCCCCATTTTGTGTATTTGCGAACAATTCAGGACACAGCGAGTGTTCTTAAAACATATTCAACTTGACAACGAACAATACGGACAGCGTCCTCAGGACACCCCCATTTTGTTTATTTGCAAACATTTCAGGACACTGCAAGTGTTCTTAAAACAGTTTCAGTTTGCTTGCGAACAAAACGAACACATTTTGAGTCCTCAGAACACCCCCCCATTCAGTTTATTTAGAACATTTCAGAACACCCGTGATGTCCGCAGACAAATCGAACACAAAAAGAACGTCTAACACATATAAAACACAACTTTCATCCTATCTCATACACTCCCACCCTCCCCAAACACTCCTACACACCAACACACTCTACTAAATACAAATTTTAAACCAAGTTTTACTGCGCTGTCCGTGGACGTCCGCGAATCCAAGATGGCGGGCGCTACCAAAAATCTGACGTGCATCACGCTCCGCGCCGTCCAATCAGCGAACACGTCACATGTCCACGGACATCACACAAGCCGATTGGCCAATCAGGACACTGTCCGCGGAGTGAACAGGGAAGTGTGTCCGCGGACGGAACACAGATATCACTAACTTTTTATGACCTACTTTTTGGTCATTTTAAAAATAACTACTGGATGGATTTTCACCAAATCTGCACAAGCACGCTTTCGGGACCAAGCCGCTCCTCCTGTTCCAAATCTGGTGAAAATCTGTCCAGCGGTTTGGGATGTAGGCGCAAGCAAAGTTTTTTCTGCATTCAGTCTATGGGAAAAAAAAAGTTTTGGGACCCCCCTTATAACTTTGCCCCCCCCCCGGACGAATCCTCACCAAACTTTGCAAAAAATTCAGAGTCGGACATATACTTTTTTTGCAAAGTTTGGTGAGGATTCTTAACCATAACTACATGGTCACTACGGTGGCCATGTAATATATATATATATATAGATATATATATAGATATATATATAGATATATTCAATGAAAGAACTTGGTTGGTTACAAGTAAAACCGAAACCCCCAAGAATTTTGCCAGTTATGGTAAGATAAGCAACCATAACTCGCGCCTCCACCATGCACTGCTAAGACTAACACTCAGGAAATCAAAGATGACATCACAAATGTAATTGATGACAATGGAAAAAGCGTAATGATGCAGAAAACAATCAAGAGGACCAGGAAGATGAGAACGAGTAAACCCATACCTTCAGCACCCAGAGATAATCATGGGTATTGTGGTTCTTGACCACCGTTGGGGGTGTGCCGAAGGCTAAGACTACCAAGGTGAAATTAATGCAACATTGTACCCAGTCACAGACAATCTAGCCAGTTCTCCTACGGGACCACTTCCATGCACTGCCACACCAAATCCATCCATCAGGATGCTCTGAGAAAGGCTGGTCCTTTTTCAGGAAGTAGTAGGCTGTCTTCCTCTACCTCAACTTCCTCAACCGATACTGCCACCACACAGACTACGCTTGTGGGTCACAAAATCCCACCTGCTACCTTGCAAGCCATAAAAGAGGATGTTGATGCATATCTTTCTAAGACAACAGTACTCTGTATATATTGCAACACACCATTCTGCAGGGGGTAGCAGTTTTGAAGAGTTTTCGAGGCTGTAATCAAAGCATGAGAAACACTCGCCCCTACCTTAGATTTAACACACGCCCAACTTCTTCCCCATCCACCTGCCCCTCCATATCTGTGGTTGGTGGCCATTCCCTCATTTCGCTCCCCACCTTACTTCCTGATCTCTCCGGCAAAGAAAAAAAAGAAAAAGAAAAAAAACACCAACACAAAAGCTTATAGACTCCATCTACTTTCAATTTTTCAGTAAAGTAGTTAGTCCCAATAAGATTCTCCAACATTCCCATTTGCATTTTCTACTATGCTAATGGGAATAATGGACAATTGTACACTAGAGAAAAAGAAAAATGCACAGAAACAATTTTGTGTCCCAAATACTTTGGATAATCCATGGACCTCCATGACTATGCACGGTCTCCGCAGTCCCCTCTCCAGGCCATGCATCATTAAAAACCCGGATTGCAGGTGCACAACATCACACAAGACAGCCCTTCTACCCGTTTTACTGTCATGTTTGTAACACTTGCGCTTTGCCTGCTTTCAAACAGACACACATCTATCCATCTATCAGTTAAAAAACTCTACATATAACCCTATCAACATATTAAACTTACACACACCAACTGCCAGTTAAGAATGTTCTACACACAACTGCATCTGCATTTCCCTTCCTTATTCAAATAAATTGTACACACTGCTGCTATAAATGCACATATGAATTGTGCAGTAGGATAAAGTGCATGAATGGAAAGGGGAGTAAGGATTGCCAAGTGTTGATTGGAGTGCGGAAGGAAAGTGCCAAGAGATCCCAAGGTGGGCGGCCACTGGCTAATTGCTGGGGCACATGAGTACCAAGGGTGGCGTACACAGCTATAAGGCGGAAGACTGGCAAGGGCAGTGTTAAAGGGGGGCGGCGAGGTGTACTGGGATCGACTACATATGAGGCCTGGAACCTGTAAGGTTCATGAGGGTTCAGGCCACCAGTCTCAGTTGTAGTTGTATGATTTAGCAGGCAAGGGATTAAGTAAAACAGGAAGAAAAATGCAGAGTTTTTAGAAGTGTCACTGCCAACGTCACTATAGTTATAAAAATATCTTTAAAAAATAAAACATTACTACATATACTCATGGCTAGCTGTAGTCCTTTGTAACCTCGGATATAGCCATGAATATAGGCAAAACAGCCAGAAATAAAAATGCTTCCCTGCCCCCAGGCCATCCGCAAGGGCCCCCTCATATATGCCAGGTCCCTCAGACGGCCTGCCCTCTCCCTTTCACCCTTTCACACGAGAGCACACACTGCTTCTGTGTTCAGTTTGCTTTCAGATGTCAGCTATTTGCGGCTATAGCCAAGGCTAGAGAAAGCTTTGTGTTGCAAACTCGGTTCGTGGACACTCTCCAACTCCCAAATTTCACTCAGTGCTTTCTAGCCATGCCCCTACCTCTACCCTGATGGAATGTGTATGTTTCTTGACCTGCAAATAGCTTTTTACTGTGTTTCATTTTCCCATAACCTCGTCTATAGCCGTGAATATCTCTCGCATCGAAGAAAAAAAAAGATGATGGTTGTTTCATTTCTGAAAACCATGATCCTGCGATTCACCACGGGAGATGTAACTATAACTATGTGGGACTTGGGCACCCCCTTCTCTGTCAAATTTTAAAATACTTATGGCACAGAATAACCCCCAAACAAAGCATTGATCGCGAGTCAATGCTTGGTGCCTAAATTGTTTCAGACCTGGTCCAAATCTGTCCAGCGGTTTAGGCTGTGCGCTTTGGCAAAAAGTGACCGTTTTTGTCTGTGGTAACATGAATGGGAAGTATGCTGCAGTTTTGGAGGAAAAAATTATGTTTGGATGCTTAATAACTTTTTAGTTTTTAACAAATCTTTACGAAACTTTGCAGTCCAGGGGGATAGGGTGGGGGGTGGTGGAGGGGTGGTGCACAGACTTTGTATCACTTTCGAGATTTCGGCAAAATCCGTTACTTGAATCAAAAGTTATTAACAAAAGAATTTTGAGGGGTGCCTAATTGTCTCTCACTCACCTTAATTAGTCAGCTACTTGCCTGTATGCTCCTGCAGAGCACACGTTATTTCGTCATGAGGATAGCTTTACGTTTATGCTGATGCATGAAGTTCAGAAGAAACTGGGTACTATGTGTGGGTCTTCTTATAGGTGGTTCATGTTTAGAGCACTTGAAATATCTGTTCAGAGGGGATTTTCTTTTTTCTGCAACACAAGGATTTGTCAGTCAGGACTTTGATATATAGGTTTGTTGGAGAGGTGTAGTATTTTGTTGTTGAATGTCGGTTGGGAAGGGTCTTATATTGCCATGTGTTGGTGGTATGCTTTTTCTATGTTGGAATATGGAATTTGAGTGTGTTAGTGTTTAGTGCAGCCAGTAGAGGACTTGATGGGCCTTTGAAGCATCCATCTGCTATGGATGTGCCACTGCTGCACCTGTGATGGGATAATTGCAAGGAGGAGAAATCCTGATGCACCCTTGATTAGGCTGGTATTCCTAACAGCTTACATTGTGCGGCAACTGGTTCTAAATCACATTACAGAAAGGTGGTGGAAGAGCTACTTGGTCATGCAGAAGTGGGTAGCAAGTCAACAATGGAGTAAATTCCCATCATTGGAAATTCATCATAATGACACCTTTGAGCAGAACTGCAGTTTCACAACTATGCGGAAAATATCATTGGGGCAACATTAAAATAGTAAACATAGGAGCAAAATCTCATTGGGGAAAATAGTTACAGTGGAACACACTGGAGGCAAATTGAAGTTGTACTTGTGGGAACACATTCCAATGGACATAATCCCAGTGGGACACATAGGAGCAGAATCTAATTGGGGCACCTAAGCGCACCATAGAATAGGGTTGATAGTGGAATGTTCAAAGGGTTAGTGAGAGGTGCAGAAAATCAAGAAGCTACATATAGCAAGTCATGACGTGGAATTGTAAGGGATGGAACAATCGTGGCATGACATAAGAGGCATAACAATGTAATAAGGCATGACAAGTTTCCCCAGGACAAAACACCATGGCCTGCTCCCTGCACTTCTACCACTGGTGTATGCAGGCAGCTCAAATTTCATTCTGTCCCTCCGGTGTTCCAACAGGCATACAAGGGAGGGGGGTAATGTTAAATAATGTCACGAACGTTTCAACTTGTAACACGTGTAACAGCTCCTTAAAAAAACCCTTTTTCAAATTCTATGTTCATTTTGTAGGAATAATGCCAATGGCTCGAACTTGTATTTACAAACCTTTATGACCCTCTACAATCTTTTTAGATTACAAATCTGTTTTAAGTATATATCCATAATGAATGGATATGTCCTCAAAAATGATTGTCTGCAGCATCGTTGTCAATAAACCATTTACAAGTTCTGTCTCAGTAGGCCATCATCCTTTTGAGACTCATACAATTGCTACTGCTAATTATTGGTCAATTGTGCTTGCTCTGTGGACCATGCAAACACATTGGAGAAAAAAAGGAATGTTGAGGCCCTATCAAGGATAGATGATGCTTTAAATTGCTACAATGTTACTATTCTTTCTCTTCATCCTATCAGATGCCTCCGTTATCTTGCATGCCAGCAGGAACATCTATTGTGTTTTGCATTGCATTTATCATGCGAGCATTACGTACAAGCAGTGACAGCACAATCAATCAAAGGCAAACAACAAAAACTAGTTGTGTGTTTTAAGCACTTAAATGCCGAAAACCATGAGTGTCTTAAATCTTCCCTCACTTAAAGGCAAATAAATGCATATGTGAGCACATGGCAAACATCCCCGGGGTCCCGGAAGTTGAGGCAGCATCACTTATCAGCATTAAAGCTTGCCTCTGTACACCTATAAACAAACGTGTCTCTGCGGGGTATGGATCAATAGGACACAAAGAGCCCTGGCCACTGACAGAGAATTCACATCTAAGAGAGTTTCCAACACATGCTCCTATGCGTGCCATTGTGAGTTCTGCCACACATCACAATACGTAAATAACGCCAGGAAGCAGCAGAAATGATATGCAGATCGTGAAAAACCAGGCCATCACCTTCAGAAGGTTGTTCATGGGAAAGTGTGCACTGTAAGGATACAGTTCATATGATAGGGTGCATTTACAGATTAACAGAAATGCAGGTTGAATACTTTGTTTAACTGTTACATCAAATGAATCACAAAAATCCCATCTATTTATATAACATTAATATGTATGTGTGTTTTTGCCGTAAATGTACAGCATATCATTATTTTACTAAAAAATAGCCTCTATTTGTCTTCTATATAAAAAAATATATAATGCCAGTTACAGCACCCTTGGTGACTTGTAGATGGTGGAAAGCTGTATCGGCCAGCACAAGTGGTGCTCAACCCAGTGCCACCTGTATTTCTTTAAATGGATGCATCAGGCATGCCATTGATACTTTGCCTCCCATTATGATGGTACTAGTAACAATAAGTGGAGTGGTAACCCTTAAGTGCCAAGGGCGAGCATGCTCGTTCTTTTTCATAGACTTGCATAATAGCTTGGCAGTTAAGGTTAAGTAACTTATAGTTTCAATATACTTCCTAATGATGAGTTGGGATCACATGTGAGATTCACCACATTTATTATGTAGAATATAAACTATTGGGTGAAATATGGGCTATTTATCATGCAGTAAATATCCCATGCCGTAGCAACGCCTATTAAGGTGGTATTTACTTTAACCATCATATGCATGTTGAGATATGTAACCGAATGGCTTTGCATTGGCTCTAGGCACCCAGATAGGCAGGTGGCTTGGTCGTGCTCTCTTCACCAGGGCACAATCCACCCACAATGTTGGCTACTCAAAGTGCATTGTACCTCTTTCGTCACAAATGATTTTGATTCCCAACCACTCAATCATGGCAATTATCAAAACCTGAATTCACGTCCATGACCCCACCACCCTGGCAGCCACTCAGACCTACTTTGCCTCTTTCTCTCACTCTCTTTGTCTCTCCAATAGATGGTGATGTTGGGTTAATTATCGGCAAGAATACACCATTGCCTCGCTCTGATTTCATTGATCCTCCTTAGAGCATATCTCACTCCAACTCCGCTTTCCCACAATTGCTAATATCCTTCTCATCTACCGCCCAGCAGGCATCCACCACGTATCTGTCGGGGGGAAATTCTGCCGGGGTCGGCTGGGCCGTCCGCAGACCTCTGGGCAGGGAGGCCCCAACTCCTCCCGTATATCCCGAAACCAACAGAGTATGAGACACACGCAAGAAGCAAGGTGGTTCTGCTGTTTATTAGACAAAACGGCAGGGATGGGTCAAGGATCGTACGCGTCCGTCCTGACACACACTCAACATCGTGGGGCTCGCAGGCCCTTTTTACCTTAGTATGACGCGCTACTTGCGTCACCTTGGAAAGTTTAGCAAAAAACCTATCTCCACTCTGGATTGTTTGCTCGAGTGGTAGGGTTAGTATAGCATACGTATAGAGAACGGTGTTAGTGGTTGAGGGTCAGTCAGGTGATATACTTGGGTTGTCCCTTCAATTTGATACATGAAAATTGTTACATGAAGACCCCTGAGGATTGGTCAATGTTAATGGCGTCAGTGATAAGAGCCTCATGTTCGAGTGCCTAGGCCGTGATCCTCTAGGCCAAGCGCGAGAGGGGATTGGCGGGAGCCTGTTGTTCCATTCTCCCACTTCAGTCCCCCCTCTGGTCGACTTGTCGACCACAAACATATCCTTTTCTTTATCTCCTCTCACTCTCCATATTTTAGTTATTCCTCCCAAATGTCCATAGTGGTTAACATGGTCTTCAAATGACCAATACATATATGCACAGGTTCCTCCAGGAGTGCAGTATACCCATTTCCCTATGTAGCTCCTTGGGTTTCTTGGGTTTTCGAGCTTCACAGATGGTGGGTCCAGGTGGTTGGTGATGATCTGGTTGCGCAACTTCTCTCTCTCTTTTATGATTGTGCCTGTGTGTTGGCCGTCATCTGTTGGCATCAAGGGGTGCATACCAACCATTTCGATCATCTCGTCTGTGGTGCGTGCCTTCCGGGCCTTCCAAAATCTTATTATGATCAGTGTAGCTCCAGCCAAAATAGTACATCCAACTATAATCTTCAGTCCATCTGACAGCCAAGATGGCATCCATGACCATAATATTGAAAACCAGCTCTCATCCTGTTTCACACCTTTACTTTCATCCATCATTTTGGAGTGCATCTGGGCCAATTGTGAAACTGCTTCTGTCAGTGTACCATTGTCAGCATCGTTGGCAGGGATGAATGTGCAGCATGATTGTCCTATCTTTGCGCCAACTCCTCCTTCCATTGCGGTGAGGAGGTCCAGTACATATCTGTTCTGAAGTGCTACCATCCTCACAGCTCGCTGTTCCTCTTTTATTGCGTTGAATCCATTTACTGTAGAATTAATAGTCATCATTAGTTCCCATTGAGCTATCTGGAGCCATTTTGCGTTTGCGTAAGCCTGTAGTCCTGGATGTATTATTGAGGAGAAGAACATTGCTGCTCTGCTGAATAGTCTGTGTTCTGGCGGAATTGAAGTGAGTGCTGTTTCCGACCTTCCCCATAGGTAATTTCCTGTCAGAGGTTCTCCTTGTCTTTTCTTTCTATTCAGGACAGTATTATTGCCGTTGTTTTTGTTCTCTGGCCCCTTCTGAGGTTGTACAGATCTCTTCTTCCTCTTGTTCCCTACATCCATTTTGGGGAAGTTCGCCACATTCACATGTTTCTGGGGTACCACTAGTGATGGTACATTAACGTGCACCATTGTGCATATACCATTCCACAGAGGGGGCAGTGTGTGGTATGCCTTTTCTCCACAGGCCCAGTAATGGTCCATTACTACTGCTGTTCCTGCTCCCTCCTCAGGTAACTCCATCACGATTGCACAGTTGGTGTTGTATCCTACGTCCACCTCTCCTTTATGTTGGTAGCATCCTTAGGCGCAGTTAGCGGTAGTATTGTTATTGGGTCTTCATCCTTCTCCATCCACGTGAGCATGGGTACGTACTTGACCCAAGTCATCCAACATCTATGGTTGTGTTCATCAATAGTTGAAATATTTTCTCTTGTTATCATGTTGCTGCCAACCACTCCTATGTCCCATCTGTTGTCCATGTACACCTTCCCTGTTATTGTCACCAGTGGCCTTTCCCAACATCCTTTTTTACCAGGAACTTCAGTGGCGTACCAATCACATGGTAGGTACTGTAGTGTTACTTTCTTTGTTTCTCCTTTTTCAGGACCACTTGTTATGTATCTGAATTCTTCAGCATGTAAACTGCTCTTGTGGTAACTCAAATAAGTCTTGAGGAAGTTGTTTTCGTATGGATATGTGTCTCGTGTTTTCCACACCAGTTTCACCACTGTCCCTTGAAATATGTAGGGTATTTTGTGGAGATTTTGGGGCCTGACGGTATTTTATTACCGCCGAAAAATAACTTAGCAATAATCACTCTTTGTATTCAGATTTGGCCATGTGCAACAATAATACAATGGACATGCATTATTTCAGCACCCAGACCTGCATATTTGGTATACGTGGTTGGTGGTATTTTGGTGAGCATAATTCCCTTGTTTTATTTGTGGCCCCAATGTCCAGAATCCCTTATCTTTGCTTAGATTTTTCGTGTGATCACTAGAGAGACCTCAGACCTGCATTCTAGGAATACCACATTTCCAGTGATAGTGTTGGTGTGCCACCATGGGCGAACTCACTGACTTATTTACGACAGAGAGCTATATGTGGTAGTCTTGTGGTAATTTCCACTACCTTATATACGGTAGGGAGCTATGTTCAGAGAGTCTCTCTTCCCGTTGGCTCATGTACCTCCAACAAGCTATGCTACAGTCACTCACAATTATTCATACTGATTCTGACATGCACACATCTGTCTTAAAATGACCATTGCACTGTTTAAAAATCTCCCCACATCATCGGCATTGTAATGGTAAATAGAAAATAAAACACCCGTCTGTTTTCAAATATTTTCTGTATTATAAAAGCTGCATTTAGACACGATCTCATTCTTTACAGAAATAAATAAAATGGTACAGTCAAAGCATTGTCTATGACACACTGCAAAGAGCGTGGCGGAGAACAGAACTCAAATTGCAACATTGGTATTTGATTAAGACACGCACAGGAATCCTACACTGACTGCATATTACCGTACACACTCAGCTCCCACACTTCTCATTACCTTATCTTTTTAGTTGTTCTCTTTGTGAATGTGGCTCTCTTGGATTAACTCCCGCAAAAAGGAACGCTTGCCTTCTCAAGCCGGGGTCATTGCCTGGAATTCTCAGCTTTTTCAGATAGGAATGCCTCAGCCAGTGGAAAGGTTTTTCTTTCAGCTCTCCCCAATCTCGACTGCAGCAGGACACAGGAATCTGCATTCAGTCAGGACCCCACAGCCAGGTCTTCCCCCCAGTAGTGCAGAAAGATGTCTGCCTGGAATTTTCCCCGTTACTGCCCACTAAAACTTTCCTCTCAGCCCTCTGTATGACGTGTCCCAATGAAATCCATCATCTCTCATCCTCCTACTCTTCAACAATAGCTTCGCTTATACATTTGCAATTGTTGCAAATCTGACTTCCTTCTTCCTGCAGTTACTGTGCACAAAAACACGGAGAATCAGGCAGAGAAGAGAAGAGAAAAAAAAATCTGCACACACATTTAAATGGTTTTCAGAGTATGCCTAATTCTGCAGTGGAGAACACATTTTATTAGTGGGTTATATTAAATAAGGTTTTATTAGTCAGGTTAATGGTTAATAGGTTAGCTGTTAATTTTCAAATGTGTCTCTAGCAATATAGGCATTTCAGGTGAAAAATAGTGTGCATTTTTAAATGAGCACGTGTGCTTTTAACTGTAAAAATAGATTTGCATCTTATATGTTAAAATCGTTTTTGACTGAATAGCCTGTCTTTCCTTGTTAATCTGGCAACCCATATAGCAATGCACCGCACCCTTGTGGTGGTGCTGCAAAAAATGTGCTACTTGTGCAGTATTACTGTACTCTGTACTGTAACACGCCAAATATCCTTACATATACCCTCCTTTTGTTTTTAGAACTTGGCTATAATCCAAGCCAATTCCTAAAAACAACTTGTTCTATTTTTTTTTACAATATAGCAATCCAACAAAATGAATATTCATGTGTATCAATGAAAATTTGCAATCAACATTTCATCTGAGTCCATCAGTTCATAAAATGTTCCACATTTGCCTTCTCAGTGGAAGTGGCATTACTTTAAGTTTAAATTTTCCAAGTCAATTAAAAACAATGAAATAAAACAACTAACTAAAACAAATAAGTAATATAACAAGTTAAAATAAATAATTAAAATAATAAATACGTGGAACTTCATATGCCGGAACTTTTGTTTTGTCTCTTTTGGTATGTCCCGACCAGCGATGTTATTCGGTTCATTCGAGTACTCTTTCATCTTGGCAATCTTGAATCCACAGTAGTCATCTCTTTTGGCATTCCGGTTATTTTGTCTTCACCTCCACCTGGAGGCAGGCATCTTTTGGTCTTCATCCAGGGGACTCCAGGACTCCATCGTCTCCCGTGGCCTCTGATCCCGGAACCTCCGACCAAATAATGTTAATTGTCTAAATCAAAATAGAAAATAAACAGATTAAGTACATAGCACAATACTAACTTCATCCTTTTGCCAAAAATAAAACATGCTTGGTAAAAATATTTTGTTTTTTTTTTCTTTCTTCTGAAATTAAACACAAGTTAAAAGAAAACAAGCATATATAAAACAGCATTCAATATTTAATACACTTTCTCTCTGCACACCAACCACGAGCTTCCGTTATATGTGCATTTATTTATTTATTTATTTATTTATATTATATATTTTTACATATATTACAGTGTTTATGTGCCATCATAACAATCAACTTTTTTTTAACTTCTTTGTCACTGCCTCCTGATTACACCCATTTATTTTCTCAAGGGACTCTATCCGTTTCTACATGCTCAAGCTGCCTGATCTCATGTCTGGGATGGCATGGTTTGATTTGATTTACATGGACAAACTGCTCTATTGCTGTTTCACCTTCATTTTTCAAAATTTTATACACTACAGGAGAAACCTTATCTATAATTCGAAATGGCCCCTGCCAGGCTGCTAGAAATTTAGAATTTTTCTGTTTACTTTTTCCAAAATGAAACTTGTACACCTGATCCCCTACATTGTATTCCTTCACTGATGTCTTTTTGTCATAATATGACTTAGCACTGTCAGCAGCCCTTTCCAGATTTCTCTGCACAAAAGCAAATGCATGTTGCAAATGCCTCCTCAGTTCATCAATATATTCATGAACCGTGGATGCACTCACTAGAGTTTGCTCATGTGTTCTGTATAGTAGGTGTTGTGGTAACACCATTTTCCTACCTGTCAAGACCTCATGGGGGCTAACACCTGTTGCTTTGGCAGGAGTCGACCTGATTGCCATCAAAACCAATGGTAAACGCAAATCCCAGCTGGAACCTGCTTCTGCCACAAATTTCTTTAAAATATCCACAACAGACCTATTGCTTCTTTCAACTGTACCTGAAGACGCCGCCCGATATGCGATATGTAGTTTCCTTTTCACACCTAGTATTTGCCATACCTTGCTCATTAGAGTACTTGTGAAATGACTTCCTCTGTCTGACTCAATTCTTTGCGGCAACCCAAACCTTGAGAACACATGGTTCACCAGTAATGTGGCTGCTGTTTGCGCACTACAATCTGGTGCAGGAATGCACTCAATCCACTTTGACATCAAACATACCACACTCAAAATATAACGGTGTCCCCTGCTCGACCTTTTTAAAGGACCTACATAGTCTATTTGCAAATCTGACCATGGGAGAGTTAGGCCTCTTTTCATCAATGGTGCTCTATGCATTGGTGAAGCAGGTTTAAATTGGGCGCATACTAGACATCCTCTAGTATATAATTCCACATCTTGGGACATATGAGGCCAGTAAGCATAATCTTTTAGTATTTCTAATGTTTTTTGTGAACCTCTATGGCCTGCAGTTATGGCATCATGTGCATGGTGTAGCATTAGTCCTCTGAATGAAAGGGGTACTACCCACTGTATTTGCCCTGTTATGGACTCTCTAATCATGAGCCCATCCTGTAATCTAATTCGTGTTTTGTTCTTTAATAACACCCTCAACTCTTCTTTTCCCATACAATCTTTTTCTGTTACAGGATTTTGTTCAGGATCTATCAAATGATTATAATAGATTCCCAAAATTTGATCATTCTTTTGTGCCTCAATCAAATCTTGGTCTGGCGTGTCATGACTCCACTGCACCACCGGTTGATCTACCTCCTTTGGTGCTTTAGAACGTGTGACTGCATCAATTTGTATTTCACCCATTAAATAATCAATAGGTAGCAATTCTCCCATCACAGCCCCAATCTTAGCCAGATGGTCTGCCTTATCATTTCCCTCCTTATCCTCTCCTGGTGTTTTTAAATGCCCACGAATTTTTCTCCAGTATATTGTTAAATTATTTTCTGACACCAATTTGTCTATGGCTTGTATCATTTTTCCATGTTTAAGTGGCTTTTTGTTGTATGTAACCATGCCTCTTGCTTTCCAACCAGGCAGATACTCCACAAAGCTATTCCGTGCATAGTCAGAATCAGTCACCAGGACAATTTCACTGAACTTTTTTTCAACTGCAGTAGCAATTGCTTTATAAATGGCTGCCAATTCCGCCACCTGACTGCTCCTATCTCCAATCCTCATCCCTATACTGGGAACGCCTTCACATTTCAACCAGACATTTCCTATTCCTGCCACTAATTGTTTATTACTGTCATTTTCAATGTGAAAAGTACAACCATCCACATATACAGTTGGCAAATCCTTGCATGTTTTTTCATCAAAAGCTTTGTGTGGTGATTGTTCAAATTCCTGCAAACCAGTTTCCACTTCCATTTCATTTGGTATTTGTTCAGCTGCACAGTCATGTAAGTCAGCTAACCCTTGAGCAATTGGGCTCTTTTTATTTTGTCCATATCTCACTTCTACGGGAAAACCTTGTAATGCCAGCGTCCATGAAGTGATTCTGGATTGCGCTAGATTGCCTGATCTAATTCTTTTACTCTCTAAAAATTGCAAAGGTTGATGATTTGTTTCAATAATCACCTTTTCTCCCTGAACAATGGGGCGAAAATGTTGTAGCGCCCACACAGTGGTTAATAGGGCCTTCTCACATTCATTAAATTTCATTTCAACTTGGGAAAATGCCTTACTTGCATATGCAATGGTTTTGTGATCCAAATCGTGTTTTTGTGATAACACTGCTGACATACAATGTTCAGAAAAGCCTATTTCTATAAAGAAATCCCTGTCCTTTATGGGGTATGCTAAACATGGTGCCTTTACAAGACATTCCTTCAATCTAGCCACTGCATCAGACTGCTCTCTTTCCCATCTCCAGGGAGTATTTAGTTTAAGCAGTTTAGTCAATGGTTGAGTGATTTCTGCATAATTCTCAATGAACTTTCTGTTATAGCCTGTCATCCCTAATAAACTTTTTACTCCTTTCACATTTTTAGGATCTTTTAATCTTTGTATGGCCTCTATTTTCTTCCTTTGTGGATTTAGCCCATGTTCAGTCACTTCATGCCCTAGAAAGTTCACTTTTTTCTTGCACCATTGTGCTTTTTGCAAAGATACTTTGGCGCCTGCTTTCTGCAATTGGCCAAGCACATGTCTTATTTCATCAAAATGGCTTTTAAGGTTTTCATTTTTTATCAGGACATCATCCACATAAACTATTGTTCCTCTTTCCGCTGCATCCGGCATGGCCTTTCTCAAAAATATGCCAAATTCACTCCCACTATTGATGTACCCGAACGGAGCTCTAAGCCAGGCATATTGAGTCCTGTCAAATGTAAAGGAAAATAAGTGTTGTATCTCCTCTGCCAATGGCACACACCAATATCCAGAGGTGAGATCTAACGTGGTAAATACATTTGAACCATGTATCTGAGCTAGGCCCTGATCAATGAATGGTAGTGGCCATCTAGATACTGGTACTCTTTTATTTAACTCTCTTAAGTCTGCACACAGCCGCCATTGACCATTTGGCTTTAACACACCTAAAATAGGCGTATTGGATGTGCTATGAATGGGCCTGATTATTCCCCGTGATTCCAAATTTTTAATAATCTCTGCCAATGATTCTAAACATGCCAGCGGTAGTCTATACTGGCGTACAAACACTGGATTTCTGCTACAACCTTCTGGTAGTGTGGCCACATGTAAATCAGTTAAACCACAATCATAAGCATCTTTTGCAAATACATCCTTAAACTCCATAAATATTTCCCTCAGGTCGTTTAGATCCCCATCGCTGTCACATGCATCCGCTAAGGAGATCTGCTCTTCTACCATTCTGGAAAATTCTGGAAACTCTTCTGGTAAAGGAATCTCAGCGCTTTCCTCTAACTGTGTGGCTGTGTCTTTTTGTAGAGCTGCCACTTTTAAATATTTTGGCATATCAGCTTCCACTTCAATGGGCTGATTTCCTGTTTCATTTTCATTTAAATTAAATATTATGCAATCCTCTTGATGGCAGCACACTGTCTCATTTGAATCATAAGGATACACAGAATGAATTTTAAATATTCCTTTGGGCTGAGAGTCCAGGTGTTCTGGCAACTCGCCCTTGGCATCTACATATTTTTCAGGAATATTCCCAATCACCATGTTATTTAAATCTGCCGTGTAATGTGATTTTTGTATGGCCATTCCTAATGGGGAGTTTTCCTCTAAATGAATATCCTGACAACCTTTATTATTTACCATGATTTTTACAGATCCCTCACCAATGTCTACCAATGGAATGTATTCATAATCCAGGCCTTGCTGTTTTATGGATTCATTCAGGCATACAAATGCATCAGAGCCTTTCATCTGCTGCCCACTTTTGCATTTCAGTGTTATTGCAAACTGTTTTGTAAATGCAGGAATAATAGTATCTTTCCTTATTTGTAATTCGATGGCATAAGGAACCAGTTGTGCACAATGATAAGCCCTTCTTTTGTCTTCAAATTCAGGTGCCGGCCCACCTAGGCGTGACCATATTTTTTGATTAAGGAAATCTAACACCATACACATTCTGTGCATGATGTCATTGCCCATGTAAAATTCATTTTGTGCTCCATTCACTATCCATACATTATGGTAAATTGTTTTCTGCCCAATGCTAATTTTAAGCATGCATCTGCCTGCAATTCGGTTTTCAAAGTCTCGATTGTCCAACCCAGAAACATATTGGTTTTTAATCCTAAATTTCGGGATTTCTTCCCTCTCCATAATTTTTTGCAACAATTTCTCATTAATGAAACTCCTTTCATGTTCAAGCGCTAAAGTGGCTTTTATTGTTTTAAGATAATCATTTATACCAACGTGAACCCATGGTTGCTCATCTTCCATGTGTATTTCTGCCAGAGTGGTAATGTGTTTTTCTGAATCTGTTTTAGGAACAATATTCTGTTTGCATGTACTCTCTTTTAAGTAGAAACGTAATGTGTGCTCGTCTATGGCAGTCTGCCAATCTTTCCTTGGGTCCAAGTATATTTGTACAGGTAGTTTTTCATTGTCGCTCTGATCTTTGTCTTGACACATTAATATAACAGTGACACTAGGTATGCAGCTATTCTGGAGATATACCTCCACAGCATCATTTGTTTTGGCAACGGTGTGACATTCTTTTATATTGCTGTTTTGTGATTTTAGTTTCTTAGGCCTCAATGGTTTTTTGGTTAAGGACCACAGCACTCCATTCACCCCATCTATGAGAGGAGACAATCTTTTCAGGCAATCTGTCCCCATCAGAAATGGAATTTCACAAATAGATGTGATCAATACCTCTTGTTTCATTCTGTGCTTTCCTATTTTTATGTCAACCTCAGTTACACCTATGATGGGCACCTCCTCCCCATTAAAGTTATGCACTGGGCCTTGATTTGCCTTCACTGTGATCTGACTCTGTGGAGGCCTCCCTTCATTGATACTCTTTACCAGCTCCTTGGACATAATTGTGGCCTGTGCGCCAGTGTCAATCATAGCGAAGGTGTGGCATTTTTCTTCTACAGTGATGGGTGCATAATATCTGTCCTCAACTTCCTCTAATACACATAAGAAATGTGAATTCTTACTGATTTCAGGGCTCACCTTTCTCAGGTCTTTTTCACTTTTGGCTAAGCACATTGGTAAATGAAAAGACATTTTTCCCTCCTTTTTACCCATTTCTGTGCGAGATATTTTATTCATTTCTCCATGTTCAGAGGTTTTTTGGAGTGTGGCCACTGTTCGCCCATCCATCTGGGTAACATCAGAGACCACATTACAACCTTCCAACTGAACATGTGTAACAACATCATTCAGCAATTTGTCATTTTTTAATTCTTTGCATTTGTGATCATTTAGTGTAATACCAGCCCTTTCAGCCTCTTCAAAAATATGTGGCTCAAAGAATTTTTCAGGTGATTGACTTGTACCCTCCTTGTGAGTATTTCCTTTTTCTGTCCGTGTTTGGTCATTGTTTTGCTTGCCCATGGAAGGAGCTATGGCATCCCCACTTACTCCCTGTTCACTGGTATTCCCCATGCATGAGTCATTTTTCTTAAATCTGTTCCTTTGTTCTTTTGGAATTCCTAATGTTTCTTTTTCATTTGTGCAAATCTTTACGGTTTTATTTAGCTCTAAGTTAAACCGTACCTCTTTTTTAGAAGTATTTGCACTTTCTATCACAATTTCATTTACTGGTACTTTCATTTTTAATCCATTAGGCATCTCAGAGTTGTTATGCAAAATTATATCAGAGCAATCTGTCATTTTGGCACTGCGATTATCATGAGTACTTAGTCACTTTTCGGAAGCCCCCCGGTCATTGCTATGGCCATCAGCCTCTTCTTTGGAAGGTTGTTTTTGCGCTGTATAGAGCTTTCCTATTTGCTCAGCTAACATTTTCACTTGGGCCTCAAGGCACTGGAACCTTTCCATCTCTCTAGGATCCTCTTTCTGTGGCCTAGGTCGATATTGGTTGTTTTCCTCCTGATTGGATCTATTCTGATACCTCTCAGGTGATTGATACCGGTTGGGATGGTTTCTGAACTCTTGATTCATTTGTGGAGGGGAGCGGGTTGCACCCATCCTTTGATTATAGTCCCCTGGTGGGGAATCATTGTACTGGCGTGGACTGTAGTTCACGTTTTGCCTCATGTCCTGTCTCTCAGATTGTGGGTACTGGCCCCTATGTTGATTTCCATTATCAGTAAATCGATCCACATATCGGGGCCTATCCTGATTACCATATATCATGGTGTTGGGATCAAACCTACTCTGTGTCCCCAATGACTGGTAGGGACCATCATTTCTTTGATCTTGATTTTGTCTCTGGTTATTGTTCATACCTGCCATATCAGGCCGATATCTTACCCGGGGTCTATCCCCTAAATATCTAGGGCTGATGTAGCTCTCTCTATTACTAGGATCATGTGTTTGGAACATTGGTACAGGAAATGGCGATCTTTGTTGATTACCCCTTTGTTCAGGTGTCACATTATTTTTACCTTGGCTTTGAGCAGACTCAAGGGACATTTTGGCTGACCTGATTTCCATTACTGTGGCTGAGGGTTCCTTAGATTTAGGCCTAGTATCTTTCATTTTATCACTTTCTCTACCCTGACAATAGAGTACCTCATATAGCTTGGTGCTTTGATGTACAATCCATTCAAGGGACTTGTCACGGTCAAATTCACGGACCAATTGGGATATGATGTCTTTCTGTAGCCCATAGAAGTATGCGGTTTTAAACTCATTGGAATTTGAGTCAAAAGATACATCAAAGCGAGAGAATGCTCTTTTTAAGTCTTGTAAAAATTGGCGAGGGGATGTATTAGGTCCAGCAGTAATAGTGTACGCGACTTTCTTTGCCTCCTGCAATGACTGAAAAGGAGAAAAATGACGCCTAATTTCTTTTTCAAACTCCAGCCATGTCATATTCTGCTGTTCATTTAATCCCCTTATGATGCTGGCCGTCGGGGCATCTAAAGTTAAATGAAAATATTGTCTGTACTGTTCCTTAGGTATCTGGAGTGCTTTAAAAATGTCATGTAACGCTTCTAAGTGATCCTCAATGCAGCATTCACCTCCCTTTTTAAATGGTTTGATCAGGGCTTTAATGGATTTCATTATTTTTATGGGGCTACTTGTTGCAATGCATGGAATTGCACTATTTTGTGATTCAATCCTGTTTTCAGGTGTATGAGATTGGTGGCTGCCCCCAATGGGAGTATCAAATCCCCCAAGGGCGCTGCAACCAAGTTCAGTCACCGGCCCAGTCACTGGGGCACTAGCTCTTTGGGCAGAGCTAGAATTCACCTCCACTCCATTGAATGTGGTACCCTGCCGCCTCTCCTGGGACCTGGGAATGCACATTTGCTGTTCTAAGTCCTTACACTTTTTAAGGAGTCTAGTTGCTTCATTCTGCAAATAATTATTTTCATCGCTCATTTTATTAATCGCCTCCTGCATGTCGCACATTTGCATTTGGCATTCATTGAACTCTTTATTTCTCTTGTCTCTTTCTTGAATCATTTTAATCATTTCTTGTTCTGCACTCTGGAGATCACCTTCTTTTTCACAATGTTCTTTTTGTAAAATCTGCATTTCTGAAACAACCTCATCTTTATCCTGCCTAATGTGATCCACTAAGGCTTTTAAGTGTGTCAATTCTTGCTCACTATCTTCAAATTGTTTCTTGCTTTTGGATAACTGAGAATCAAAGTCTCTGCATTTTAATTGCATGTCTTTTTGGCATACATCCAATTCTGCTCTCAACATTTCCTGATTTTTACTTGCCCCATCTAATTCAGTCTTTAACCTGTTAATTAGCTGAGTATCATTCTCTTGCATTCGCAGGGACTTGTTTAAAATAAACCATATTTTGCCGCATAGCCGTATTAAACAGTCTTTCTCTGCACTTTTATCGGCTGCATTCAATAATCTTGTAAGGCAGACCTGAATTATGCTGCCTTCTGCAAAAATATTGTCTAGTTTTTCTTTCTGCACCTCACCCTGAATGCGGTTACTTCATTCTAACGTGCTATTCGAAGACCAATTCCCATGTGCAAATAACTTTGCCTCTAAATATTGCACTAGATCTGAGAATGTGGTTTCCCTTTGTGACATTCTGAAATTCGTTTTTAGTGGCACACTGCTATTATAAAATGGGTTCCCTTTAATGTGCAAATGGCAGTGTGAGACACGCTTGCCACGCCCAGTAGGTACTCTATGATCACTTTCCCGGCCTGCAACGCACCATAAATATGTAGGGTATTTTGTGGAGATTTTGGGGCCTGACGGTATTTTATTACCGCCGAAAAATAACTTAGCAATAATCACTCTTTGTATTCAGATTTGGCCATGTGCAACAATAATACAATGGACATGCATTATTTCAGCACCCAGACCTGCATATTTGGTATACGTGGTTGGTGGTATTTTGGTGAGCATAATTCCCTTGTTTTATTTGTGGCCCCAATGTCCAGAATCCCTTATCTTTGCTTAGATTTTTCGTGTGATCACTAGAGAGACCTCAGACCTGCATTCTAGGAATACCACATTTCCAGTGATAGTGTTGGTGTGCCACCATGGGCGAACTCACTGACTTATTTACGACAGAGAGCTATATGTGGTAGTCTTGTGGTAATTTCCACTACCTTATATACGGTAGGGAGCTATGTTCAGAGAGTCTCTCTTCCCGTTGTCTCATGTACCTCCAACAAGCTATGCTACAGTCACTCACAATTATTCATACTGATTCTGACATGCACACATCTGTCTTAAAATGACCATTGCACTGTTTAAAAATCTCCCCACATCATCGGCATTGTAATGGTAAATAGAAAATAAAACACCCGTCTGTTTTCAAATATTTTCTGTATTATAAAAGCTGCATTTAGACACGATCTCATTCTTTACAGAAATAAATAAAATGGTACAGTCAAAGCATTGTCTATGACACACTGCAAAGAGCGTGGCGGAGAACAGAACTCAAATTGCAACATTGGTATTTGATTAAGACACGCACAGGAATCCTACACTGACTGCATATTACCGTACACACTCAGCTCCCACACTTCTCATTACCTTATCTTTTTAGTTGTTCTCTTTGTGAATGTGGCTCTCTTGGATTAACTCCCGCAAAAAGGAACGCTTGCCTTCTCAAGCCGGGGTCATTGCCTGGAATTCTCAGCTTTTTCAGATAGGAATGCCTCAGCCAGTGGAAAGGTTTTTCTTTCAGCTCTCCCCAATCTCGACTGCAGCAGGACACAGGAATCTGCATTCAGTCAGGACCCCACAGCCAGGTCTTCCCCCCAGTAGTGCAGAAAGATGTCTGCCTGGAATTTTCCCCGTTACTGCCCACTAAAACTTTCCTCTCAGCCCTCTGTATGACGTGTCCCAATGAAATCCATCATCTCTCATCCTCCTACTCTTCAACAATAGCTTCGCTTATACATTTGCAATTGTTGCAAATCTGACTTCCTTCTTTTGCAGTTACTGTGCACAAAAACACGGAGAATCAGGCAGAGAAGAGAAGAGAAAAAAAAATCTGCACACACATTTAAATGGTTTTCAGAGTATGCCTAATTCTGCAGTGGAGAACACATTTTATTAGTGGGTTATATTAAATAAGGTTTTATTAGTCAGGTTAATGGTTAATAGGTTAGCTGTTAATTTTCAAATGTGTCTCTAGCAATATAGGCATTTCAGGTGAAAAATTAGTGTGCATTTTTAAATGAGCACGTGTGCTTTTAACTGTAAAAATAGATTTGCATCTTATATGTTAAAATCGTTTTTGACTGAATAGCCTGTCTTTCCTTGTTAATCTGGCAACCCATATAGCAATGCACCGCACCCTTGTGGTGGTGCTGCAAAAAATGTGCTACTTGTGCAGTATTACTGTACTCTGTACTGTAACACGCCAAATATCCTTACAATCTTCCTTTCGTTTGGAACAGTGGCAGATATATTATACATCGTGCTATCTTTTCATCTATTTCCGTGGCAACGAATGTTCGAGAAGCGCTCATGGCGTATGGGATTAATGAGCAAACGTAGCAGCTGACTTCTGTTGTCTGCTTACCTATGTGGGTCATGTGTTGGTACCATATGTTGTTTGAGATGTGTGCTGAATCTTGTATGTAGTTGTCAATACCTTTATTATCTGAGTATGTGCTGCGTTTAACTCTATTTTCCTTGTGTGGGATTTTACTAGTACCACCTGACGTAACACCTGTTGCAGCTGGGGGTGGGGGTGTATTAGGTTTGGGTACAGCAATAATATTGATAGCATAGCTGTTCTGCCATACAGAGGCAGCCAAGAACCCGGTGATCATTAAAATCCCTATCAATTTTATTACAGAGGCTAATTTCACCGGCATTTTGCTCTTTCCTTGCTGCAGTCCGGCAGCTTATTCTTGCGACGTTAAAGTTGCCCGCCTGAAAATTCTCAATATGCTTGTTATTAGTGTTAGTTGTTGTTTTTAAGCTCTCCCTATCAAATAGTCATTCAGTGCCCAGGCGAAGAGCTGTTCCCACGCCAATCTAAGCGATCTATCTCTTAGGGCAGGCAAGTATGGTTGGAGGTGGGGCATTGAATGTTCTATGGCCAAGAGGAATGCTGTGTAATATATACGCACCCTCCTTCTTTTAAGGTACGTTGGCCTTTTTATTTCATATACAAATTGGTGTGACAATTCTTCCTGGTAGTTATCGTCTGAGGGTGCCATCTACTCCTGGGCAGTGAATTTGTTAGTTATCTGTTTTCTTAGCAGTACAATAATACGCTGTACCTGCATGTGCGAGAGAAAAGAAAGAGAACATTCAGGTGTTTACATGTGTACATGTGCAAGACAATGTCCTTCAGTTCAGTTATTACTGCAGTGGGTAGGGGGTCGATGGGCAGAGGGTTTGGGGCTCAACTGGCGGAAGTCTCTTCACTCTTTGATCGTGTGACCATGGGGTGGGCGGTATGGGGATTACCCCTTTCTTTTCTAGTAGTTGTCTCTGGGGAATCTGGGGGGTGACAGGGTATGGAGACACTTAGGCCGTTAGCTGTGGTAGAAGTCTCTTCCTCCGTTGGTGACGCTGTTGTTGTTCTTCCAGTGGCCCTGTCGGTGGCGCTGGGGCGGGTCTGGAGTTTGTAGATCTTTACGTCGTGTAGGTGATTCCAGGCACGTTTGTCCTGTAGCTTTACTGCTCTTGTTGATACCTCCTCTACCAGGTGGGGGCCAGTGAAGCGTGGGCTGTTCCACTTTCTGTTGAAATTGCGGAGTAGTACATGGTCACCTTTAGCAACTTTGCACAGTCTTTCCTTTTCCAATTCTTTATCCGCGTCTTCTTGTTGATCGCTGTTAGACCCGCCCCGCGTGCGCTCGAGCTGTTGAGACACAAACACTACACTAGTAATCAAAGAAGACACATATTGGTACATTTCATCACCAAGAACAGTTGTAGTATTTTCGTGGTCAGTGAATGCTCTTGATGTTGGCGTCAGGGGAAGGCGCATTTGACGTCCGGTAACCACCTTGTGAGGGGTGAGGTGGTGGTCGGAACCTGGTCTATTCCTTAGCTCAAATAGGGCTAGCGGAAGGCAATACAACCAACTCTTCGTTGTTGTTTGCTGTATTTTTGCAATTGCCTCCTTTAGTAGGCCATTCAGGCATTCGCATATACCGTTGGCCTGCGGGTGGTATGCACATGCAAATTTATGTTTGATGTTCAGTAAGGATGTGATGTGCTGGAACATTTCGTTTGCGAAATGCGGGCCATTATCTGACCGCAGTACCTCGCACACTCCCCACCTGGGGATGACCTCCCTCACTAGGAATTTAGCTGCTCTGAATGCATCTGGGTGTGAACAGGGCCCTGCTTCAATCCACCTCGAGAATGGGCATACTACTACAATCATATACCTATTTCCTTGACATACGTTGATCATATCAACATAGTCAATATGGAGATGTCGGAAGGGTCCCTCTGGCCGGGGTATAGTACCTTTTATCACCTTCAGTGTGTGACCGGCCGTGAACTGTTGGCATGTGAGACAATTGCTGATAAAATTTGACACATGGGAATTTAACTCGGGGCAGAACCAGTCTTCCCTAATTCGTGCTGCAATTACTTCCTTGCCTGTGTGGGCTGGGTGGTGTAGTTGGCTCAGGGCGGTGTTCAATAGTGCCAGTGGCATTACAATCTTTCCAGTGTTACCCTGGCGCCATAGTGTGTCAGTTGGTGACATTGTGCATCCTCTTTTTACCCATATTTCTTTTTCTGCCATTGGTGCAGCCGCTTGTAGCTCCATTATCTGTGTGGCTGGGAGATGGGTGTACCCTTCTCTTATCAACATCTCCTTAGCCATTCCCCTCCCTCTCTCTCTCTCTGACTCTGGGGGGTTCCATATCTCACCAAAATATGCAGCATACTTCGCAGGTGCGTCTGCTGCTGCATTCCCTCTTGAGACATGATCTTCTCCATGGGTGTGTGCGGTACATTTGACCAAAGCTAATTCTTGGGGGTCATTTATTACTTCAATTAGTTCAGCCAATAAGAGAGCATGTTGCACTGGAGTGCCGTCAGCTCTCCTAAACCCTCTTCTTCTCCATTTCGACAGCCCTGAGTGGACAGTGGACGTAACATATGCGCTGTCAGAATATATGGTCACTCGTTTGTCAAAGCTTTCCTTCAACGCCAAGATCAGTGCAACTAGTTCTGCTGCTTGAGCAGAGTAATGCTGTGGTAGTTGTACACATTTCATCGCCACACACACCGGTACCTCCATCATTTTTACCACCGCTGCCCCAGTCCTCCTTATCCCATCCCTTTGGTCAATTGTTGATGACCCATCAATGAACAGGAGCTCACCTCCCTCTAGTGCGTTCTCTTCAACCTTTCTAGTACATGAGTACATTTCAGTGGTTTGCGTACAATCGTGTGCATAATCTCCTTCCTCAATTACTTCTGCTAAGAACCTTGCAGGGTTGACCGTGCTACATCTAACAATTGATAGTTCAGCTCTAGATAAGATGATCTCATAACCTGATGCCCTCTGCGTGGTTAGGGTGGACTTAGGTTTATTCAATATTGCAAATAGTGCATGTTCCACAAATAGTGTGGTTGGGCACCCCATGGTGATTGCTGACGCTTTCTCTACCGCAAAAGCAGCTGCGGCGAGACCTTGTTCGCAAGGGAAATGACCTAACATCACAGGATCTAAGTGGCCGCTGTAAAACGCTACTGGTTTGTAGCCAATGCTTGTTTTTTGAGCCAACACTGCTTTCATTACTGCTGAGTCGCAATGTGAACATATAAAGAATTGTCGCTCATAATCTGGGGTTGCCAGTACCGGAGCAGTTGATATCGCATCTTTCAGTTCATCAAAAGCCTCTTTCATTTCCATTGTCCACCCCAACTTTTTCTCCCCTTTGTTAGCTTCCTTTAACGCCTCAAGCAGGGGTCCTATGTATGAGCTGCAATCAAATACCCATGCTCTACAGTAGTTGCACAGACCCAGGAACTGCTGCAGTTCCCTCACTGTTTGTGGCACTGGCGTTTTTGAAATGGCCTGGGCCCTTTGTGGTGCAATCTTTCTTCCATGTTGGGATATGAGCTGACCAATGTAAAGTACCTGTTCCTGACAGTACTGTAACTTTTCTATGTCTACGTTGTAATCTTTTTCAGCCAATATTGTCAGCATCTTTAATGAGTCCTCTCTGCATGTTCTTTCGTTTGTGCTGCAAATTATTATGTCGTCGACATACTGCAACACTGTGCTTTCCACTTCAATGTTACCCAAATCCATCTGTATTACTCTGTTGAAGATTGAGGGTGATTCGCAGTACCCTTGTGGCAATCTGGTGTGTTTCCACTTTGTGTTTCTGTAAGTGAAGCTTTTCAGATCTTGTGAGTCTGGGTGCAATGGTATTGAGAAAAAAGCATTTTTAAGGTCGATCACTGTAAATCGTGATGCTTCTGCTGGAATGCCACACAATATTGTGGCCGGGTTTGCGGCTATGGGGTATTCTGCTTCCACTATGTTGTTCAAGGGCCTGAGGTCCTGTATGAAGCGCCAAGACCCCCCTCTAGCCTTGCGCACTGGGTATACAGCCGTGTTACATGGTGATTCTGAGGGGACCAATATGCCATTATTTATAAGGGCCGTTATTGTTTCATATATGCCCTCATCTGCCTCTTTTGATAGTGGGTACTGTTTCACTCTGGGGAGTATTGCACCTTTTTTCAATTTTATCCTTACTCCCCCTATACTTTTTATGCACCCCATGTCATAGGGGCTAGTAGTCCATAATGATGTGGGTACTTTTGTCATATCCTCCTCAAAGAAGGGAACTGGGGTGGATGTGGGTGCCTCAAGTGCCATTGCAATTTTCTGTGCCACTTGTTTGTATGCCACTCTTAGCCATATTTCCACACTCATCATAAACACCATTTCACCTTCCTCCTTTTCTTCTGAGAACAGCTCCTCATCTGACACCTGGGTCAGTCTACATCCCTCTGCTAGTGCTATCACTGCCCTCCATGCTCTTCCTGCTCTGTCTTGTACCGCAATGTAATCAGCTGTTGCTATAATGCTCTCTATGTTCACTGAAATCACCTTTCCTTCTGGTTCATTGGCTGGTGTTTCTGGTCTGAACAAATAGGCTGCTGGCCTCCTCCAGATCTTTCCTTCTATCCCTGGCATCCATGCAAATGCCATGTCTGTCCCGTACTGGAATAGTTCACCATCTACTGGCTCAGCCCTAATCGCTGTCTGTCCGCAGTATGCTTGCATAATTTGTCGTGCTGTGAGCATGTTAATTCCTGGAGTAGAGCAAAATATGCCGTCCTCCGTAAAGGAGATCGTCATATTCAACCTGTTCATGATGTCTCTCCCCAGTATATTTACTGGTGAGGCCCTAGAATATAAAAGTGGGACTGACATGTCATAATCCCCTATTGATAAGGGAATGTTATCAGTAAAGGGAACTGAAGTGGGAGAATGGAAAACCAGACTCCCGTCCTTCACCTCTCGCGCTTGGCCTAGAGGGTCGCGGCCCAGACACCCGCCACGAGAAGAGTTTGCCCATTTACCAGATGACCAAATACCCTGGTACAGAAACATACGGATGTGTCCATCTGCCTGCCCAACAGCCCGCACTGGCCATGCCGACACCTGCGGCACGGACCAACTAGACTGAAATCTACACATCGTTAGAGATGCCATGACGACCTAGATAACGGGAAGCACCGCTGAACTATTATACACGCTGAACATTTCCACACCAATCTACACGAAGAACATACTCAGTGCTCTGACGTAGGCGACAGGCTTATTCACGGACGTGCATCTTTATTATTTTTACATAGGCTTTCAGAATGCAGAAACGTAAGACGCACCATGAGCTCATTTATAACGCTTGCTCACGCTTCTCTTGAAACCCGTTACCATCATGAGAGATATAATGGAAACACGATACTGGCCATGAAACTGTATGCCACTATAACCTAAAGCATCCATGCACTAAATGGATTACTCGTGCACCAGGCCCAAGTAGGCCTCAAGCAAGAGTTCCCGTGGACATTAACAAAGCAAAAGTCAGGTTGCTGAGCCTGCAGAAAGAACCCAGTGGAGCAACCAGCCAAGGTCGTACTGTTGCAAACCCACAGTCAAGAAACAAATCTTCAAAGGCACGATGTTGCAACCTCGCACTCCACGTACCAATGTTAAAATCATATCTGCAAATTAAACCAGACATACAGTGGAAAAACAATATTAATTGTGCAGAATTATGCCTCAAACACGGTCCCTCCCCACGTGACCAAGCCGAACCTGACGAGATGCCAAAACCCAGGAGAGAAAAGGCGTCTGGGTACCTCGCTACGAGACGCAGGCCGACACACTTGAAAGGCTCAATGGACACCTGCTACAGTGGGAACGGTCAGTCTCCCACCTATGAATAAATCCTCACATTGCCTGCACGTACCCATACTGAAACACTGTTGCAACCACAGGTGCACCGTGTGCTGGGAACAACGGTGGTCCCAGGCTGGGGAGCTCACGGATGCACCAATCAGAACATGAGGTTCTTATCTCAGACGTCAGTAACGTTAGCCAATCCTCAGGGGTCTTCATGTAACAATTCTTATGTATCTAATTGTAGGGACAACCCAGATATACCACCTGACTACACCTTAACCACTAATATCATTCTCTATATGCGTACTATACTAACCCCACCACTCGAGCAACCAATCAAGAGTGGCGATAGGTTCTTTTGGTAACTTTTTGGAATGACGCAAGTAGCGCGTCATAATGTAGTAAAAAGGGCCTGCGAGCCCCACTATTGTGTGTGTGTCAGGACGAACGCGTACGCTCCTTGACCCATCCCTGCCGTTTGCATAATAAACGACAGAAGTTGCCTTGCTCCTTGTGTGTGCCTCATACTCTGTCTCGATCCGAGATATACACGGGAGGAGTTGGGGCCTCCCTGCCCGGAGGTCTGCGGACGGCCCGGCCGACCCCGGCAGAATCCCCCCCGACAAGTTGGAGGCACTGCTGAGATCTGTTTAAGATCGACTTTTATTTTTTATTTTTCCAGGCACTCCCGTTGCGGGGAGGCCCGGCGGCGCGGCCCCCTCTGCCGTTGCCCCCTTCTGAGGACTACAGGACAATCGCGGAGCTGCGAGAGGACCGGACAGCGCAATCCGGATATTGGCCCTCGGGAGCCGGTTGAGAAGTATCCCGCCCGCGGTCGGCGAGTGTCCAGACGTGGTCCAGACGAGGGGAGGTGGCGAGCCGCTTGGAGGGGTGCACGCAGTCGAGCGGCCCTGCATCGAGGGAACTTGGTGAGCATGACACGCACAACAAGCAATGCGAAATTGTGAGGGAGGGGGCGGAAGTAAATAAGGGAGGAGGGAGGTATTGTAAAAAGGTGGGGTGAAGGTTTAATTGAGTGATGATAATGGAATGAATGGTAGTGAATTGAGTGCGAGAGAAGGCGGCTAACGTTACGCGAAAGAGGGGGGCAGGGCACGAGAACAACACGTGCAGACGCTCGCAACAAAAAGCTAACGTTACGCGAAAGAGGGGGGCGGGGCACGAAAACATCACGTGCAGCCGCTCGAAAGACACTGATTGGCCTAAATCGCGACTACGTGTGAGGGTGGGTGTGTGTGGTTTCCTACGATTTGACATTTATCATTCAATGAGTAGATGAGGTTCCCTATTGTTCGAGCAAGAAACTCGATAGGTAGATGAGGTTCCCTATTGTTCGAGCAAGAAACTCGATAGGTAGATGACGTTTCCCTGTGGGCGGTGGCTAGTTACGTAGTTGCCCAAAACGGAAGATAATTGGCTGGTTAAGCCCTCCTGTTGAGGGGCGTATCACACGCGAGGCGACGCAGCGTGCGCAGTCCGGTTATAGTATTGATGAGATTACCTTGTTCCAGGAGAGACAGGAAGACAGCTGTAGGGTTAGCGGGGTAGATTGCAAGTGTATTTTGAATTTAAAGAACATAACACGAATATACCAGTAGTTCGAAGAAATAGGTGACGTCACCAGTAGGGATTTAGTAAGATATCGTGAACACAAGAAGCTTTGGGTTTGACATTGGTGGGGAAGAGAAACATGATAAAGGAGCGGACACGGAGATAAACGATAAACGAGTGGATCAAAGAGGAGAAGGGGAAGGGGGCGTGGCTGCGCACGGAGAACGCCGGCCACGGCAAGTGTAAAGGTGGGAGGAGAACGGGGAAAAAGGACGACTGTGTAAGATCGTCGTAAGGGGTACGCAGCTGCAGGGGGCTGCGTGCGCTTCGGCCGCAGGGGGCCGTAGAGGAAGGAATATAATATAACATCATAAATATATTTGTTTTATAATTTTTTTTTTGTGATTATTATCATTGCATAAATTGTCAAAGGATTGTCGTAAGTCCCCACACTTGCGGGGCAAGGTAAGCAATAAAAGGTTGTATGTTGCAAACTGGTAGCAAGGGGAAGGGTAAGAAAGGGTGCGCTAGTATGTCATACGGGAGAGGGTTGGGAGGGTGGGGGAATACCCTCACTACCCCACTACAACATATATGCACCACACTGCCACCACATAGGGAGAAGTTAATTAAGTACAGCATAGAGTGGACCCAGGGGACGGACAACAAAATGTTGACACCATGGCCGCCTAATGGTAGCTTTGACCCATATGCCCAACATTCACTATTAAACCATCTGCACAATACATACAAGGGGAAGAAGTTGGCAAACCATGTGGAGGTGTTTAACTTATGGAGGATGTTCCAGGGGTCTAGACCAGGACCAAATGGAATGTTCACTATGGGGGAAACACCGGAAGAAAAGGAGATTAAGAAAGAAGGAACGGATGGGGAAAAGGAGAGTGAAGGAACAAAGAATATGGGGAATGAAAAACTGGGTGGAGGAAAGGTTGATAAATTAGCTGACATAAAACAGGAACCGAGCAATGAGATACCCTTAACACCGGGAGTGAAAACAGAGGGGGGAGGGTTGTACCCTTTAAGAGAATTAGGAGAAATAAAAGGACAGTTAAGGGCGGCTGAAGGATACTCAAACCCGGCATACAGCCCTCCACCATATGTGGCTCATGGAAAGATACCAATGGGGGACGGGAGGAGAGAAGAGCAGACTGTAGAGATAGGAAACGATGAGTGGGTAGCTGCACAGATATTGTTGAAATTACGAGGATCACTAACTGGAGAGGAAAGGGAGGCGGTAAAGAGAACAAACGAGGATAGTGAAAGAGAGAGTGAAATGAGGGGAGAGGAGCTGCTACGGCAGAAGGAAGAGATTTTGGAGGAAAGATTAGCTAAACTAAGGGATGAGCAGAATGAACTGATAAAACAACTTGAGGGGGAGGAAAGAGAGAGAGTGAGGAAAAGGAAAGAAGATAAGGACGAATTGGAAAAATTAAGGGAGCAAAGTGAGGAGAGAAAGAGGGAAGCTGTAAGGGTAAAAGCAGCAGCAGAAAGGGTATCAAGAGTAGTGATGAGGGAGAAGAAGAAGGAAGAAGAAGAAAATGAAAAGGAAATGGAAATATGGAGGAGGAGGATAATATCAGAGACAGCTAAAAAATATGAAGAGGGGAAGGTAATAGAGAGTATAGTAGAAAGAGAAAGGGTGAAATGGGAAAGGAGGAGAGAGGATGAAAGGATATTGGAAGAGATGAGCAACGAAGTAATGGAGGAATTAAAAAGGAAAAGAGAGGAAAATAGTAGGGAGGTGGAGGAGAGGAGTGAAGGGGAGAGAGAAGAGAGTAAGAGGGAGAGTGAAAGATGGGGAGAAGTATATAAAAATAGAGAGGTAGCAACAACGTCAGCACTAAGGGGAACAGGTGGTAACTACGGAAAGGAAGAAGGAGACCTAATAGACTTAAAAACTGTAACAATAAAAGGAAAAAAGGCAGAGTGGGGGGCGCAATTTATGAATGATTTTTGTAGTGAGGATGGAAGGAAGAGTGAAAGGGAAAGCTTAGATAAGCTATACCTCACTAGAACAAACATAGATTCGCCATGGGTGAGTAGAAGATGGGAGGAGCTGGAGAGAAGTAAGGAGGAAGTGAAAAGAATGGGAGAAACACAAACTAACGAACACACGCCACCGACGCTCACCAACCAACACACGCCACCCACATCACCATCACGCTCTCTAACGCCACACCCCACATGTTCAACAACTGCACGCTCTCTGCACAGAATAAAGCTCGCACCCTTCATGGACGAAGTTACACCTTATGCATGTCGGCTTAGAGACCTCCCTAGTCGCAGGCAAGACAGGAAAACAGACGTGCCAATATTGAACACAGGAAAGGATGAAAAAAGGGGAAAGGAAGAAGAGGGAGGTAGGAGAAGAGGTAGTAAGGAAGGATTTGAAGTAGTAAAAGGAATGGGGGAAGAGGAGGGGTGTGAAGAGTTAACATCATGGAGCATAAAGGATGACACAAGACAGAATGTAATGCCACTGCTGGAGAGAGGAGGGGTTAGACCACAATATGTACCTTGGAAACATACGGATAAGGAAAACATAAAATGTAGGCTCCCATCATTAAGTGGAGGTGCGGGTAAATGGATATATGAAATGGAAAAACACACCGCAGGACAGAAACTAGCAGTGGGAGATGTTAAGGGCCTGTTAATATCAATATTAGGGGATAGAGCGGATGACATTTGGAAAAGAGCGGGATTCCATGGGGTAACAATAACAAACACATCGCATGATGGGGCACCATTTGCAAACTGCAGACATGCGCTATGGCAGGCACTAAGAGTGCAGTACCCAGACACATCAGACATAGGAGCCATTACTTCCCGTAAGATGGGTGAGAACGAGGATCCTGTTGATTATATCCAGGATATTCAAGAGAAGTGGCGCATGGAAACTAGAGAACAATGGGACAAAACACCAGCCATATTTTATCATATACTAGTACAAGGGCTCCCAGAAGGAGTTCAGAGACAATTAAAGAAAGTAGTGGGGATGGAAGCAAAACCATGGCCGGAAATACAACTGACTATAGTACATCACTGTAGAACATGGCAAGGAAAAATGAAACAAAAGGAAGAGGACAGGAAAACAGAAGAGGCCAAATTAGTACAGAAAAAACTTACTAAATATACCATGGAAGGGGCACTAATAACTGCGCCAACACCAATGGCCCAAAGCCCAACGCAAGTAGTGGCTGCACAAAATCCAGCTCAAATAGCGCCTCCACAAGAGGTAATAGAGCAAGTGCTGCCTCTGCAATCACACGCACAGAACATGGGAGGAGGGTACCCAATGCAAGGAGCTGGGTATTATAATTATAATAGAGGGAGAGGAGGGTTTATGAGGGGAAGAGGATACGGATATAATACCCAACAACAGGCTGGGGGACTCAGAAATAATTACCAGACAGGGCAACCAGTATACCAGGACAACACAGGGAACTTCCCATGGCAAAACAGGGAACCACCCGTGTGTTGGAGCTGCGGACTATTAGGACACATGTCACGTACATGCAGGGTCAGGCCAGGAACACCAGCATGGAACGAACAAGCACAACATAGGACATCACAAGAACAGCAGGGCATACAACCACAGCAGATGTCACCACAAGGGAGTGACCAACACTATTCCCTACCACAACAACAAATAAAACAATACCTGCCACAAGTAACTGGTGCAGCGTTAATACAACCACCACCACAACCTGAACGAACGCAATTGGGTGGGGTGACGGTGTTGGGGCACAACCCTTACACAGGGAATGGCCAGTCATTGTACCCCCAATAGGACAGCCCACAGACGGCCTTGGTGTGTCCCATCCTGTCAGTAACACCTAATAGTGCGGAGGAGCCACGCATAGAGGTAACGATAGGTGACAAAAAATTATCATTCCTTGTTGACACCGGGGCGACCCGGTCTTGCATAAGGGAAGGTAAGTTTAAGATGTCAGGCGAAGCCATGAACACACAAGGGTTTTCTGGGGCTAAAGGGTTGGTTCCATTTACTGATAACGTTCCGCTATCTATTGGAGATTACGATCTGTCAGTACCACTTTTGTATTATAGTGCCTCACCAGTAAACATACTGGGGAGGGACATAATGAACAGATTAAATATGACGATCTCCTTTACAGAGGATGGCATAATTTGCTCTACTCCAGGGATTAACATGCTTGCAGCACGACAGATTTTGCAAGCATACTGTGGACAGATAGCGATCAGGGCGGAGCCGGTAGACGGCGAGCTATTCCAGTACGGAACAGACATGGCATTTGCATGGATGCCAGGGATAGGAGGGAAAATATGGAGGAGACCAGCAGCCTATCTATTCCGACCAGAAACACCAGCTAATGAACTGGAAGGGAAGGTCATTGCAGTGGACATTGAGAGCATTATTGCAACAGCTGATTATGTTGCTGTGCACGCCCAAGATAAAGAAGGGAGAGCATGGAGGGCGGTGATAGCACTAGCAGAAGGATGTAGGCTGACCCAGGTGTCAGATGAAGAGTTGTTTTCAGAAGAAAAGGAGGAAAATGAAATGGTGTTCATGATGAGTGTAGAAATGTGGCTAACAGTGGCTCACAAACAAGTGGCACAGAAAATTGCAATGGCACTTGAGGCACCCGCTGGCACACCAGTCCCATTTTTTAAAGAAGATATGTCAAAGGTGCCAAAATCATTATGGACTATTAGCCCTTATGATGTAGGATGCATTAAAAGCATAGGGGGTGTAAAGATAAAATTAAAAAAGGGTGCCATACTACCAAGAGTGAAACAATACCCATTGTCAAGAGAGGCAGATGAGGGCATATACGAAACCATAACAGCCCTTATAAACAATGGCATATTGGTCCCCTCAGAATCCCCATGCAACACAGCTGTGTACCCGGTGCGCAAGGCTAAAGGAGGGTCTTGGCGGTTCATACAGGACCTCAGACCGTTGAACAACATAGTAGAAGCAGAGTATCCAGTAACAGCAAACCCGGCCACAATTTTGTGTGGCATTCCAGCAGAAGCATCACGGTTTACAGTGATTGACCTTAAAAATGCTTTTTTCTCAATACCATTACACCCAGACTCACAAGACTTGACAAGCTTCACTTACCGAAATAGGAAGTGGAAACATACCAGATTACCACAGGGATATTGTGAATCACCTTCAATTTTCAATAGGGTAATACAGATGGATTTGGGTAACGTTGAGTTGGAAAGCACAGTGTTACAGTATGTGGATGACATAATAATTTGCAGTACAAATGAAGATAAATGTAGAGAGGACTCATTAAAAATGTTGACGATATTGGCTGAAAAGGGGTACAAGGTAGACATGGAAAAGATACAATACTGTCAGGAACAGGTACTTTACATTGGCCAACTGATATCACAATATGGAAGAAGGATTGCACCACAAAGAGCACAGGCAATATCAGGCACTCCCGTGCCACAGACTGTAAGAGAACTACAGCAATTTCTGGGACTGTGCAACTACTGTAGAGCATGGGTATTTGATTACAGCTCTTACATAGGACCCCTGCTTGAGGGTTTGAAGGAAGCAAATAAAGGGGAGAAAAAGTTGGGATGGACTATGGAAATGAAGGAGGCATTTGATGAATTAAAAGAAGCAATATCAACTGCTCCAGTACTAGCATCCCCAGACTATGAGCGACGATTTTTTATATTTTCACATTGCGACTCAGCAGTAATGAAAGCAGTATTGGCCCAAAAGACTAGCATGGGCTATAAACCAGTAGCATTTTACAGCGGTCACTTAGATCCAATAATGTTAGGACAATTCTCTTGCGAACAAGGTCTTGCTGCAGCTGCATTTGCAGTAGAAAAAGCATCATCAATAACTATGGGGTGTCCAACTACACTATTTGTAGAACATGCACTATTTGCGATATTGAATAAACCTAAGTCCACACTGACGACACAGAGGGCAACAGGTTATGAGATTATTTTGTCCAAAGCTGAACTGGCAATTGTTAGATGTAGCACGGTTAACCCTGCAAGGTTCTTAGCAGAAGTAATTGAAGAGGGAGATTACGCCCACGACTGCACCCAAGTAACTGAGATGTACTCATGTACTAGGAAAGTTGAAGAAAACGCACTAGAGGGAGGTGAGCTTTTGTTTATTGATGGGTCATCAACTATTGATCAAGGAGACGGGATAAGGAGGACTGGGGCAGCAGTAGTACAAATGATGGAAGCGCCAGTGTGTGTGGCTATTAAGTGTGTACAATTACCACAGCATTACTCTGCTCAAGCGGCGGAACTGGTTGCACTCATATTGGCACTAAAGGAAAGTTTTAATAAAAAAGTTACTATATATTCCGACAGTGCATATGTTACATCCACTGTCCACTCAGGGCTATCAAAGTGGAGAAGAAGAGGGTTTAGGAGAGCTGACGGCACTCCAGTACAACATGCCCTCTTGTTGGCTGAACTAATTGAAGTAATAAACGATCCCCAAGAACTAGCCCTAGTAAAATGCACAGCACACACCAATGGAGAAGACTATATATCAAAAGGAAATGCAGCAGCAGACGCACATGCAAAATATGCTGCATATTTTGGTGAGATATGGAACCCCACAGACTCACAGAGAGGGAGAGGGAGTGGAATAGCGAGGGAGATGTTAATAAAAGAAGGGTACACCCATCTCCCAGCCACCCAGATTATGGAGTTACAAGCGGCTGCACCAATGGCCGAAAAAGAAGTATGGGTGAAAAGAGGATGCACAATGTCACCAACCGACGCACTATGGCGCCAGGGTGGCACTGGGAAAGTTGTAATACCATTGGCATTGTTAAATACCGCCTTGAACCAATTACATCACCCTGCCCATACAGGCAAAGAAATAATAGCAGCACGAATTAGAGAAGATTGGTTCTGTCCCGAGTTAACATCCCATGTGTCAAATTTTATCAGCAATTGCCTTACATGTCAACAGTTCACGGCCGGTCATACTTTAAAGGTGATAAGAGGTACCATACCCCGACCAGAAGGACCTTTTCGGCACCTCCACATTGACTATGTTGATATGATCAACATTTGTCAAGGCAATAGATACATGATAGTAGTAGTATGCCCATTTTCTAGGTGGATCGAAGCAGGGCCCTGTTCACACCCTGATGCGTTTAGAGCAGCCAAATTTATAGTAAGGGAGGTATTCCCCAGGTGGGGAGTGTGCGAGGTGTTAAGATCAGACAACGGACCCCATTTCGCAAATGAAATGTTCCAGCATATCACATCCCTACTGAACATTAAACACAAATTTGCATGTGCGTACCACCCACAGGCCAATGGTGTATGTGAACGCCTGAATGGCCTATTGAAGGAGGCAATTGCTAAAATACAGCAAACAACAAAGAAAAGTTGGTTGTATTGCCTTCCGTTAGCACTGTTCGAACTTAGAAACAGGCCAGGGTCCGACCACCACCTCACCCCACACGAGGTGGTTACTGGACGCCAAATGCGCCTTCCCCTAACACCAACGTCAAGGGCATTCACCGACCAAGAAAGTTCTGCGAATGTGTTAGGTGATGAAATGTATCAATATGTGTCTTCTTTGATTACTAGCGTTGTGTTTGTGTCTCAACAGCTCGAGCGCACACGGGGCGGGTCCACCAGCAACCAAGAAATAGACGAAAATACAGAATTGGGAAAGGAGAACTTGTGCCAACTTGCCAAAGGTGACCACGTACTACTTCGAAATTTTAATAGAAGGTGGAACCAGCAGAGGTTCACTGGCCCCCATTTAGTAGAGGACGTATCAACAAGAGCAGTAAAACTAAAGGATAAGCGTGCGTGGAACCACCTGCATGATGTAAAAATCTACAAACTGCAGACCCGCCCCAGCGCCAACGACAGGTCCATTGGAAAAACGCCAACAACATCCCCGGCAGCGGAAGAAAACACAACCACAGACAACGACCCAATTGTCCCCTCGGAGAGAATAACGGACGAAGAAGGGGGTGATCCCCACACTGCCCACCCCATGGTCACACGTTCAAAGAGTAAAACTGCTCCCACCATCTGAGCAAACCCCCCCCCCATTGACTACTAAATACAATTGTAATAAAAACTAAGGACTTCGCTTGCACCAATACACATGTAAACACGTGAATGTTCTCTTTTTCTCTCGCACATACAGGAGCTGCGTAATATTGTATTGTTAAGAAAAGTTATCTAACAAATTCAGTGTGCAGGCGTAGATGGTGCTGCCAGACGATAGTTACCCAGAAGAATTGTCACACCAATTTGTATACGAAATAAAAAGGCCAACATACTTAAAAAAGAAAAGGGTACGTGTATACTACACGGCCTTCCTCCTGGCCATAGAAAATTACATGCCCCACCTCCGCCCATACTTGCCGGTCTTGAGAGACCGATCACTTAGAGTAGCGTGGGAGCAACTCTTCACCTGGGCACTGAATGACTATTTGATAGGGAGAGCTTAATGAAACAAAACTAACATTTAATAACAAGCACTTTTTGAGAATTTTTAGGCGGGCAACTTTAACGTCGCAAGAATACGCTGCCAGGACTGCAGCAAGGTAAGAGCAAAAATGTCGGTGAGATTAGCATATGTAATAAAAATAATAGGGATTTTCATGATCACCGGAGTTTTGGCTGCCTCTGTATGGCAGTACAGCTATGCTATGAGTTTTTTTGCTGCACCCAAACCTAATGTACCCCACCTCCCTGCTGCAACAGGTGTTACGTCAGGTGGTAACAGTAACAATGAACAAAAGCGAAATAAAGTTAAACGCAGCACATACTCAGACAATAAAGGTATTGATAATTATGTACAAGATTCAGCACACGTCACAAACAACATATGGTACCAGCACATGACCCGCATTGGTAAGCAGACAACTGAGGATAGCTGTTACGTTTGCTCATTAATACCATACGCCATGAGCGCTTCACGAACATTTGTTGCCACAGAAATAGATGAAAAAACAGCACAGTGCATAATATATTTGGCCCTGTTCCAAACGAAAGGAAGATTCCAAGGAACAGTAGTGCACATGACATGGAAAACACGAGACTCATACCCATATGAAAACAACTTCCTCAAGACCTATCTGAGTTATCACAAGACCAGTTTACATGCTGAAGCATTCAGATACATAACAAGTGGCCCTGAAAAAGGAGAAACAAAGAAGGTAACACTGCAGTATCTACCATGTGATTGGTACGCCACGGAAGTTCCGGGTAAACAAGGATGCTGGGAGAGGCCATTACTGACGATAACAGGAAAGGTGTTCCTGGGTACCAGCTGGGAGATAGGAGTGGTTGGCAGCAACATGGTAACAAAAGAAACTATCTCAACCATCGAGACACACAATCATTGATGTTGGACGACATGGATCAAGTATGTACCAATGCTCACGTGGGTAGAAGAAGATGAAGACCCGATAACTATATTACCATTGACTGCGCCCAAAGTATGTTACCAGCATAAAGGAGAGGTGGACGTGGGATATAACACCAATTGTGCAAGTGTGATGGAGTTACCTGAGGGGGGAGCGGGAACAGCAGTAATAATGGACCATTATTGGGCCTGCGGAGAAAAGGCATATCATACACTGCCTCCCCTGTGGAGTGGTGTGTGCACAATGGTACACGTCAATGTACCATCACTAGTGGTACCTAAGAAACATGTCGATGTGGCGAAATTTCCGAAAATGGATGAAGGAGACAGGAGAAGAAAGAGATCTGCACCACTCCAGAAGGAGCAAGAAAACAGGACAAACAGCAATGATACTGTCCTAAACAGGAGAAAAAGACAAGGAGAGCCATTAACAGGAAATTATCTGTGGGGAAGGTCGGAAACGGAACTAACCTCAATACCGCCAGAACACAGACTATTCAGCAGAGCAGCAATGTTCTTCTCCTCAATAATACATCCGGGACTGCAGGCATACGCAAACGCAAAATGGCTGCAAATAACCAGATGGGAACTAATGATGACCATAAATTCGACAGTAAATGGGTTTAACGCAATTAAAGAGGAGCTGCGAGCTGTAAGGATGGTAGCACTACAGAACAGATATGTATTGGACCTTCTCACAGCAATGGAAGGAGGAGTTTGTGCAAAGATAGGACAATCATGCTGCACGTTCATACCTGCCAACGATGCCGACAATGGTACACTAACAGAAGCAGTTTCACAATTGGCCCAGATGCACTCCAAAATGATGGACGAAAGTAACGGCGTAAACAAGGATAAAAGCTGGTTTTCACTATTATGGTCATGGATGCCATCTTGGCTGTCAGATGGACTGAAAATAATAGTGGGATGTGCTATTTTGGCTGGAGCTGCACTGATAATAATTAGATTTTGGAAAGCCCGGAAGGCGCGCTCAACTGATGAGTTGCTGGAAATGGTGGGAATGCACCCCTTGATGCCAGCAGATGACGGCCAGCACACAGGTGTGATAATACACGAAAGGGAGAAGTTGCGCACCCAAATCATCGCCAATCATCTAGACCCACCATCAGTGAAGATCGAGAACCCAAGGAACCCTAGGAGCTACATAGGAAGATGGGTGTACTGTACTCCTGGAGGAACATGCGAATACATGTATTGGTCATTTGAAGATCACGTAAACCATTATGGACATCTCGGAGGGATAACCAAGATATGGAGAGTAAGAGGAGATAACGAGAAGGATATGTTTGTGGTCGACAAGTCGACCAGAGGGGGGACTGAAGTGGGAGAATGGAAAACCAGACTCCCGTCCTTCACCTCTCGCGCTTGGCCTAGAGGGTCGCGGCCCAGACACCCGCCACGAGAAGAGTTTGCCCATTTACCAGATGACCAAATACCCTGGTACAGAAACATACGGATGTGTCCATCTGCCTGCCCAACAGCCCGCACTGGCCATGCCGACACCTGCGGCACGGACCAACTAGACTGAAATCTACACATCGTTAGAGATGCCATGACGACCTAGATAACCGGAAGCACCGCTGAACTATTATACACGCTGAACATTTCCACACCAATCTACACGAAGAACATACTCAGTGCTCTGACGTAGGCGACAGGCTTATTCACGGACGTGCATCTTTATTATTTTTACATAGGCTTTCAGAATGCAGAAACGTAAGACGCACCATGAGCTCATTTATAACGCTTGCTCACGCTTCTCTTGAAACCCGTTACCATCATGAGAGATATAATGGAAACACGATACTGGCCATGAAACTGTATGCCACTATAACCTAAAGCATCCATGCACTAAATGGATTACTCGTGCACCAGGCCCAAGTAGGCCTCAAGCAAGAGTTCCCGTGGACATTAACAAAGCAAAAGTCAGGTTGCTGAGCCTGCAGAAAGAACCCAGTGGAGCAACCAGCCAAGGTCGTACTGTTGCAAACCCACAGTCAAGAAACAAATCTTCAAAGGCACGATGTTGCAACCTCGCACTCCACGTACCAATGTTAAAATCATATCTGCAAATTAAACCAGACATACAGTGGAAAAACAATATTAATTGTGCAGAATTATGCCTCAAACACGGTCCCTCCCCACGTGACCAAGCCGAACCTGACGAGATGCCAAAACCCAGGAGAGAAAAGGCGTCTGGGTACCTCGCTACGAGACGCAGGCCGACACACTTGAAAGGCTCAATGGACACCTGCTACAGTGGGAACGGTCAGTCTCCCACCTATGAATAAATCCTCACATTGCCTGCACGTACCCATACTGAAACACTGTTGCAACCACAGGTGCACCGTGTGCTGGGAACAACGGTGGTCCCAGGCTGGGGAGCTCACGGATGCACCAATCAGAACATGAGGTTCTTATCTCAGACGTCAGTAACGTTAGCCAATCCTCAGGGGTCTTCATGTAACAATTCTTATGTATCTAATTGTAGGGACAACCCAGATATACCACCTGACTACACCTTAACCACTAATATCATTCTCTATATGCGTACTATACTAACCCCACCACTCGAGCAACCAATCAAGAGTGGCGATAGGTTCTTTTGGTAACTTTTTGGAATGACGCAAGTAGCGCGTCATAATGTAGTAAAAAGGGCCTGCGAGCCCCACTATTGTGTGTGTGTCAGGACGAACGCGTACGCTCCTTGACCCATCCCTGCCGTTTGCATAATAAACGACAGAAGTTGCCTTGCTCCTTGTGTGTGCCTCATACTCTGTCTCGATCCGAGATATACACGGGAGGAGTTGGGGCCTCCCTGCCCGGAGGTCTGCGGACGGCCCGGCCGACCCCGGCAGAATCCCCCCCGACAGAACCAACCCCCTAGCCCCAGAGAATCCTTGGGTGTCATGGCTTCGCCTGACATCTTAAATTTACCTTCCCTTATGCAAGACCGGGTCGCCCCGGTGTCAACAAGGAATGATCATTTTTTGTCACCTATCGTTACCTCTATGCGTGGTTCCTCCGCACTATTAGGTGTTACCGACAGGATGGGACACACCAAGGCCGTCTGTGGGCTGTCCTATTGAGGGTACAACGATTGACCATTTCCTGTGTAAGGGTTATGTCCCAGGACCGTCACCCTACCCAGTTGTGTTTGTTGTGCTTGGGGTTGTTGTGTTATCGCTACCTGTTGTTGTGGCAGTGAATATGCCTGTGGCTGTTGTTGTGTTACTAGTTGTTGCTGTTCATTTCCCTGTTGCAACGTCTGCTGTTGCTGTATGCCCTGCTGTTCATGTGTGGGCCTTAGTTGTCCCTGTTCGCTCCATGATGGTGTTCCTGGTCTTACTCTACACGTGCGTGACATGTGCCCTACTAATCCACAACTCCAACACACCGGTGGTTCCCTACTCTGCCATGGAAAGCTTCCTGTGTTGTCCTGGTATACTGGTTGCCCGGTGGGGTAGGAATTTCTAAGTCCTCCCACCTGCTGTTGTGTGTTATATCCGTATCCTCTCCCTCTCATTATTCCTCCTCTTCCCCTGTTGTAATTATAATACCCAGCTCCTGGCATTGAGCATCCTCCTCCCATGTTGGTCGTGTATGGTTGGAGTGGCAGCACCTGTTGTGTTATAGTCTGTGAGGATGGTATTTGGGAGGGATCTTGTGCAGCCACTACTTGTGTGGGGCTTTGGGTCATTGTTGCAGGTGTAGTTATTAGTGCCCCTTCCATTGTGTATTTAGTAAGTTTTTTCTGTACTAGTTTAGCCTCTTCCGTTTTCCTGTCCTCTTCCTTTTGTTTCATTTTTCCTTGCCATGTCCTACAATGATGCACTATTGTCAGTTGTATTTCTGGCCATGCTTTTGCTTCCATTCCCACTACTTTCTTCAGTTGTTTCTGAACTCCTTCTGGGAGCCCTTGTACTAGTATATGATAGAATATTGCTGGTGTTTTGTCCCATTGTTCTCTAGTTTCCATGCGCCACTTCTCTTGGATTTCCTGGATATAATCAACAGGATCTTCGTTCTCACGCATCTTGCGTGAGGTAATTGCTCCTATGTCTGATGTGTCTGGGTACTGTACCCTCAGTGCCTGCCATAGTGCATGTCTGCAGTTTGCGAATGGTGCCCCATCGTGCGATGTGTTTGTAATTGTTACCCCAGTGAATCCCGCTCTCTTCCAAATGTCATCCGCTGCATCCCCTAATATAGATATTAGAAGGCCCTTTACATCTCCCACTGCCAGTTTCTGTCCTGCGGTGTGTTTTTCCATTTCATATATCCATTTACCCGCACCTCCACTTAATGATGGGATCCTGCACTTTATATTTTCTTTGTCTGCATGCTTCCAAGGGACGTATTGTGGTCTAACCCCTCCCCTCTCCAGAAGTGGCATTAAGTTGTGTCTCGTTTTACCCCTTGGGTTCCATAAAATCGAGTCCTCATACCCCTCCTCTTCTTCCCTCTCTCCTACATCGTCAATTTCGTCCGTATTTCCCCTGCTCGTAACTCTTTCTTCTCCATCTTTTCCCCTTCTTTCATCATTTCCTGTATTTAATGTGGGCGTGTGTATTCGTCCTTCCTGCCTGCGTCTAGGGAGGTCTCTAAGCCTACCTGCATAGGGTGTCAGTTCGTTTGTGAAGGGCGCGAGTTTGGTTGTACGTAATGAGCGTGAGGTGGTTGAGCGTGTAGGGTGGGATGGTGACGGTGTGGCTTCATGTGTCTGTCTTTCCGCTATTCCTTGCTCTTCCTCCTCACTTCTCTCCAGTTCATCCTTTCTCCTACAGATCCATGGTGAGTCTGTATTGGTCCGGGTGGTGTATAGTTTATCTAGGCTTTCCCTTTCACTATTTCTTCCTTCCTTCTCCATTCCTTCTTCTTCCTCACTACAAAAGTCATTTGTAAATGGCAGCCCCCACTCTGTCTTTTTCCCCTTGATCGTTACTGTTTTTAAGTCTATTAGGTCCGGTTCTCCCTTTTCTCCTTTACCAACCGCTCCCCTTTGCGCTGATGTTGTTGCTACTTCTGTGTCTCTATATACATACCTCCTTACTTCACTCTCCCCTCTCCTATCTTCTCTTTCCCCTTCATTTCTCTCCTCCATCTCTCTACCAATGTCCTCCCTTTTCCTTTTTAATTCCTCCATTACTTCACTACTCATCTTTTCCAATATCCTTTCATCCTCTTTCTTCCTTTCCCATCTCACCCTCTCCCATTCTAATATACTCTCTATCACCCTCCCTTCTTCGTATTTCCTAGTCGTTTCTGATAGTAATCTCTTCTTCCACATTGCCATTTCTTTTTCTTTCTCTTCTTCTTCCTTTTTCCTCTCTCGTAGTATTGCTCTTGATACCCTTTCTGCTGCTGCTTTTACCCTTTCGGCTTCTCTCCTTTGCTCCTCAGTTCGTTCCCTTATTTTTTCCAACTCGTTCTTACCTTCTTTCCTTTCCCTCGGTCTCTCTCTTTCCTCCCTCTCGAGCTGTTTGATCAGTTCATTCTGCTCATCCCTTAACTCTGCTAGTCGTTCCTCCAAAATCTCTTCCTTTTGTCGTAACAGCTCTTCCCCTTTCATTTCACTCTCCCTGGTATTATCCTCGTCCATTTTCCTTACTACCTCCTTCTCTTCTCCTGTTAATGAACCTCGTAATTTTAATAGTATCTGCTCAGCTACCCACTCATCATGTCCTATTTGCGCAGTTTGCTCTTCTCCAGTCCTCCCCTCCCCTGCTGGCATCTTCCTATGAGCTGCATATGGTGGCGGGCTGTATGCCGGGTTCGAGTACCCCTCAGCCGCCATTAACTGTTCTCTTTCTATTTCTCCTAGTTCTCTTAAAGGGTACAACCCCCCTCCCTCTGTTTTCACTACCTTCGCTAGGGGTATATCGTCGCTCTGTTCCTTTTTTATTTCATTTTCTTTTGAGTTATTATTCTTTTCTCCTCCCTCTTGTCCGTTCCCCGTGTTCATTGTGCCTTCACTCTCCTTTTCCTCATTCTCTCCTTCCTCCTTAATCTCTTTTTCTTCCGGTGTTTCCCCCACAGTGAACATTCCATTTGGTCCTGGTCGGGACCCTTGGAACATCCTCCATAAGTTAAACGCCTCCACGTGGTGTGTCAACTTCTTCCCCTTGTATGTGTTATGCAGATGGTTTAATAGTGAATGTTGGGTATATGGATCGAAGCTACCATTAGGCGGCCATGGTGTTGTCATTTTGTTGTCCGTCCCCTGTGTCCATTCTATGCTATACTTGATCAGTTTCTCCCTATGGGGTGACAGTGTTTTACATATGTGTTGTAGTGGGGTAGTGAGGGTGTTCCCCCACCCTCCCGATCCTGCCCTGTATGACATAGTAGCGCTCCACTTGTTATCCTTCCCCTATTTGGTAGCTATTATCTTACTAACACTTACAATACACAGCCTTATACCTTTACCTGGCCCCGTGAGTTTGGGGACTTGCGATAATCCGCTAAGGAAAATTATTAAAATATAGTATTTACATTTGTATATTCTTTTCTTTCTTTTCTTCCTTTACAGAACACCCTTACGGCCCCCTGCGGCCGAGGCGCACGTAGCCCCCTGCGGCTGCGTACCCCTTGTGACGTTCTTATATAGCCGTCCTATTTTGATTTGCTCCTCCTCCCTCTTCTACACTTGCCGTGGCCGGCGTTCTCCGTGCGCAGCCACGTCCCCCGTTTCGCCTTCCCCCGATCAACTCATTACCGTTTATCTCCGTTTCCACTCCCTTACCACAATTCTCTTCCCCACCACTCTCAGAAAGAAAGATGCCTTGTGCTCGAGGTATCCTATGAAAGCCCTACTGGTGACGTCACCGATCTCTTCAAACTACTGGTAAGTTCTTAATACACTTGCAATCTACACCCGTTAACCTCACAGCTGTCTTCCTGTCACGCCTGGAACAAGGTAATCAATAATATAAGCGGACTGCGCACACTGCGTCGCCTCGCGTGTGATACGCCCCTCGACAGGAGGGCTTAACCAGCCAATTATCTTCCGTATTGGGCAACTAGCTAGCTACCGCCTACAGGGAAACATCATCTACCTATCGAGTTTCTTGCTCGATCAATAGGGATCCTCATCTACTCATTGATCAATAATTACCAAATCGTAGGAAACCACACACACACACACCCTTACACGTAGTCGCGACCTAGGCCAATCAGTGTCTACGAGCGGCCGCACGTGATGTTTTCGTGCTCCGCCCCCCTCTCTCGCGTAACGTAGCCAACTGTTCTCGCACTCGTTCGGCTACCATTCATTTCATTGCCAACACTAAATTGTCAAACCTTCGCCGCGCACCTGTGCAACACCTCCCACCTCCCGTATTTAATTCCTCCCCCCTCCCTCACAATTTCACATTGCTTGTTGGGTGTGTCATACTCACCAAGTTCTCCTGATGCGCGGCCGCTCGACTGCGTGCACCCCTCCAAGCGGCTCGCCACCTCCCCTCGTCTGGACCACGTCTGGACACTCGCCAACCGCGGGCGGGATACTTCTCAACCGGCTCCCGAAGGCCAATATCCGGATTGCGCTGTCCGGTCTTCTCGCAGTTCCGCGATGGTCCTGTAGTCCTCAGAAGGGGGCAGCGGCAGAGGGGGCCGCGCCGCCGGGCCTCCTCGCAACGGGAGTACTTGGAAAAATAAAAATAAAAAGCAGATCTTAAACAGATCTCAGCAGTGCCTCCAACTTGTCGGGGGGAAATTCTGCCGGGGTCGGCTGGGCCGTCCGCAGACCTCCGGGCAGGGAGGCCCCAACTCCTCCCATATATCCCGAAACCAACAGAGTATGAGACACACGTAAGAAGCAAGGTGGTTCTGCTGTTTATTAGACAAAACGGCAGGGATGGGTCAAGGATCGTACGCGTCCGTCCTGACACACACTCAACATCGTGGGGCTCACAGGCCCTTTTTACCTTAGTATGACGCGCTACTTGCGTCACCTTGGAAAGTTTAGCAAAAAACCTATCTCCACTCTGGATTGGTTGCTCGAGTGGTAGGGTTAGTATAGCATACGTATAGAGAACGGTGTTAGTGGTTGAGGGTCAGTCAGGTGATATACTTGGGTTGTCCCTTCAATTTGATACATGAAAATTGTTACATGAAGACCCCTGAGGATTGGTCAATGTTAATGGCGTCAGTGATAAGAGCCTCATGTTCTGATTGGTCCGCTCGCGAGCCTCCCAGTCTGGGACCATCGCTGTTCCCAGCTCGCGGTGCACCTGTCATTTGCAACAATGTTTCACTATGGGTAGGTGCAGACAATGTGAGGATTTATTCATGTGTTGGAAGGCCGACTACTCCCACTGCCGCAGATGTCCATTGAGTCTTTTAATTGTATCTGCCTGTGCCTTGTAACGGGGGATTCAGGCGTCTCCTTCCTCCTGGCCTTGGCATCCTGTCAGGTTTGGCTTGGTCACGTGAGGTGGGACCGTGGTTGGGCAGAATTCTGCACAATTAATATTGCATTTCTCACTGTGTGCCTGGCTTATCTTGCAGGTGCGACCTTGGCGTCGGCTTGCGCTTCGAGAGTTTGCAACATTGTGCCCTTGGCTGTCTGCTTTCGCCGGGCTCATTCTGCAGGGTCAGCAACCGGACTCTTGTTAATTTAATGTTCATGGAAGCTCTTGCTTGCGGCCTACTTGAATCTGGTGTATAGGTGGAACCGTTTGGTGCACAGGCGCTTTAGGTTGTGTTATCATATTGTATATTTCTCACTATGGCACCTGGGTTTAGGAGAAGCGTGAGCAAGCTCTCTAGATGAGTTCATTGTGCGTCTTGCGTTTCTGCATTTTGAAAAGCCTATGTGAAAAATAATAAAGATGCACGTCCGTGGGTGTGTTCGTCACCTATGTCATAGCACTGAGTATGTTCTTCATGTGGATTGGTGTGGGAGTGTCCAGTGTGCATGTTTGCACAGGTGTGTTGACCGTTGGCTAGGTCGTCATGGCATCTCTAACGATGTGTTGGTTTAGTCGAGTTCATCCATGCCGCAGGTGTCGGCATGGGCAGGGCGGGCTGCTGGGCAGGTGGGTGGGCACATCCGTATGTTCCTGTACCAGGGTATTTGGTCGTCTGGTAGATAGGCAAACTCCTCTCGTGGCGGGTGCCTAGGCCGTGATCCTCTAGGCCAAGCGCGAGAGGGGATTGGCGGGAGCCTGTTGTTCCATTCTCCCACTTCATATCCTTCTCTGATCATGACCTCTTACTGGAAAGGCTCCAAGATGATGTCGCTGCCATTATATGGATGATGTCAATCTCTCCAATATAACTGAGGGCCAAAAGCTCCAAATTAGCTCCACTATCTCTGACAAATCATTAGTAAACCTACATAGCCTTCCAACCCACATCCAAAGCAACCCTCTCAATCTAATATTATCATCTTCCACTTTAGTCTCATCTGCTAAAATAATGTATCCCTCACACTCTCGTTCCGTTCACTATCTCTATTACTCAGTAACAATTCCATCCTCCTCCCTCATCTATCAGCAAATGTACATTTAAACCTGACTCCATCGTACCCAACATCAGCCAAGTGAACTTCTTGCTCCAAGTTCTCTCTCCTCCACTTACTCATTCAATTGAACTTTTGTTTACCAAATTCAAATGGCCAATGTCTACCTCCATCAACGATCACTCCATTGCCTGATTCTTCACCTCTTCCTGTCCAGATCCAAAACCATGGCTCACCCCAGCAATCCAGTGCTAAGGAGATCAATGCATCACTACTTACATCGCTGGTACAAACACTGATCCCCAACCGTTGCCACTGCCTACAAAGGCTCTCTATGACAGAGCAAAATCACACTCTCTCGAATTTTGGTTAACAGTTGTGCTCACATCCTCTCAAATTATCCACAACCCTTCAGGTGATCCACCCTCTCCCTGCTTCTCCAGTTCTGCAATCTTCTCCACACTCTCCTATTTGATGTCTTTGCCTCCTCCCACACTGAACGTCTACTAAGCCTTTGTTTTGCCAACCTTTCCTCTGCTTCAACTGACCTCCTTTCACCACTAATGCTTAAGGAAGTAGCATCATTCACCTCCTCACACCTCTCTCCCTTATTCATTTCATACTTTTGTCTCTCTACTGGTATCTTCCCAGCATGCAGCAAACAGCCATAGTGATACCTCTCCTAAAGAAACCAAAATGTTAATTTCCTCCTACTCTGAAATCCCCAAGAAGCTTTATTTTTTTTATTTTTTTTATTTATTTGGATTTATAAAACGTCCCACGGCCCGGAAGAATTGTGGCGCTGTTACAGTATATTCACTTTGATACAATTTAGGACAGATACTTCAGAGGAAGAATTGCAGGTCCAAAGACAGTTTTGTAGAGGTGTTCCGTGGTTACAGAGGAACAACCTTAGACATCAAAAGTACAATCTTAGTTGAATAGCTTGGTTTTTAGTGCATTTCTGAATGCTATGAGAGAGTCTTCGTTTCTTAGGCTAACGCCTAAGTTGATTCTTAATGTAACCTAAGAATGTTGGTTACTTTTATATGTGCCTAGAGACAAGCTGGTGGCAGCAACTACAATTTTTACTATTTTTGTGTTCATTCTAGGTTGTCTTCAAATGCTTAGTCAACTAATCTAGATCCGGTCCAAGCACTCCATTAGCATGCACTTATCTACATTGCCAATTCTCTTTCCACTTCCCACTACTCTTACCTGTCCTCCATTTCCATCCTTCTTGACCTTTCTGCTGACTTTGCCACTGTGGAATGCCCCCCTCTTTCAAACTCTTTCCCATCTTGACTTCAAGAACACTGCACTCAACATTGAGTCATCTTATATTCCTGGCTGCTCTATCTCATGGGACTCTAGCACCTCCTCCCTGATAGTATCTGCACAACTCACCATTGCAGTATCACTTCATGTGTTGAACGGCCATTTTACACCATTTTCATTAGGAGGATGTGGGGTTAGGGTATTGTTTTAATTGGATTTTGTGGTAGGTGGAGAAGAGGTGAGGGTGAAGTTGGAAATGAGAAGATTGGCCAGAATAAATGCAGCAAATAATGTGGTATAATGTCCCTCATGGTGAATAGTGATCCAGATCAGCATGGGGGGGTAGACCCCACCCTTTGGAGATCCATCCACTGAAGGTCACTGTGACAAGTGAGTGCGCGTGTCATAGTGAGCAAAAAACATGTATGTGTTACAAGAAACAGAGCAGGGGCGTCCCCGGTTTGTATACCAAGTATTGTATGTCACTTATACAGTTGTTGATCACATATTACATAAGTAGAACCAACATAAAATGTATTCAACCAATGTTCACAAATTACAAAGCATCCAATTTGCACAGGTACTTCCCGGAGAGAAAGAAAAAGTGTAGGGGGCCGGGGGGAGAAGGGGAAGGAGAGAGAAGATAGCTGGTGTTAGTGCCTGGAGGTGTGTTTAAGCATTTTTACAACATAAAACCAAGATTGGCACACTTCTTGTGTGCTGTCCTTACCTAATGTGATTGTTGCATGAGGCCCTGTATAGGTCATTTGCTGGTAAGTTGTCCTGGTTAGGCTAAAGCAAGGAGGTATGAGGCCCTTTATGATAATGGTTGTCCTGGTTAGGCTGAGGCGAGAGAGTGTAATAAGTTGATTAGGCCAAGGTAATTGGGCCATGGCTGTGATAAGGTAAGCCCTTGTGTGCAAGCACCACAAGTGTGGGTGGTGATTGCCTGCTGTTGTATAGTGCCAGTGCAGGTGCAGTGGTTAAGGGTAGTACGGAGCCTTTGCCTACCCTTGATCATAATGCTGTGTATGTAGAGATCCCAGTAGGGAGTCCCGGACTATGGTGTTATTAACACTAGTGAAGAGGCCTACTTGCGGTTTTCATTTCACATTCCTGAAGGCATGATGGGTGGATCGGTTTATAGTGAAAAGGTTGAATTTAAAAAAGTCGAATGTCAAAATCTCGAAAAAACATTTTTTTAATGTCTTTTTTATTCGAAATGGGGGTGTTCCCCCCCAACCCCCCTTTTTTTTTTTTTACCCATTTTTTTTATTCCTGGACCCCAAAATAAATATATAATTAAAAAAGAGGGAATTCGACTTTTTTTTTCGAGATTTATTTTTCGAGATTATTGTCATTCGACTTTTTTTTCGAGATTTTGACTGGATACCGGGTGGATCCCAGGGGGCGGTGTGTGATTGGGGGCCAGGCAGGAGTAACATCAGTGTGGGTCAATTGTGCTGACATGGGTCGATACCAAGGGGTTGCGTAGTGATAGGCTTCACCGTTAAGTCCCAATTGTTTTTCTGTGATGAAAATTCAATTAGACAACTGAAACAATATAAGCACAGAATAAAATCAACTACATCAGGGAACAAAGAAAGAACATATTAAACAACAATATGCCTGCAACACAACCCTCAAATCCATCACATTGTAAAACAGCTTTAGATTACAGTTTGGTTTAGATGACACACATCATAAAACTTGTGAACCAATTTCATAACTTCATCTGAATTTGTGCGCCCATTCAAACTGGATTTTCCCCTAACTGGGAACTCAGTGTCTAACCCTCATTTGGCACACTCTCCCCAGGGGGAAAGATGCCTTTTAAGAATCATAAAGCGGGCAAAGACCATTTAATCAATTTGTCGGTGAGGATATGTTGCCATAACCACCTGGTGTGTTCCACCTTATAGTCCTTTACAAGATGCGAGAAATGTGTCTGGCATTGGGCCTTTAGCTTGGGGCAGAAACCCATCAGATGTTGTCTGGTTTCTATCAAGGAATCCACTTTACAAAGTCTACAGCTATTCAAATCACATTGCACTCCACCGCAGGCTCCCAAGATTTCATTAGTGAGGAACAGATTTAAACAGAGTCATAAACATTGGGCCCGCCGGTATTGCCCCAGGCATTTCCTCATGTAATACGGTAAAGTGTTGTATGATCGCACATCCAGCAGGATACCCTTGAATAGATGGTACTTCCTAACACTATCAATCATAAGGATCCTGTCACTCTTCTAAACTCTCTTTTTCACCTTTGAAGGATTTGCTAATAAATACTCCACATGTATGGCCAAGGGATATTTTGCATCCTGACTTGAAATAGTGGATAGGTGCTCTCGTATCCTAATCTTGAGAGGCCGAATTGTACTACCAATGTAGTATTTGCCACACACACAAAGTATACAATAAACACAAAATTTGGAGTTGCAATTAATAAATGCATTCACTTTGAATGTTCCCAAGTTACCAAAATCAATTATGGCTGCCCGATTGTGCTGTGTTTCCGGGTTTTAACTTTGCAGCTAACAACACAGGCAACTTGCATTTACAGTAGCGCCGCTTGCATGCGCAAGGCTCCAGTTTTTCTTACTGCGTGCAGAAACGCCGATAAGCGAGTCCTTTCGCGCAGACCCCTGCTGATGTACCAGAGGCAGGGGCCGTCGGCATGTGACTCTTTTCGCAACTTTGCGTGTTTTAATGAGACCTGTTTAGCATCCTTAAATACGGCTGTTTGTTTGTTTTTGTCTCCCTGTGAATCCTGTGTTGCTTCCATGCAGACCTTTACGCCTTGTACAATTATCAACCATGGACAGTGGTTGAATTGCAACCGCAACTATATAGGTATGGTTTTGCATGCCTATAATTATTTAATTTAATTTGTGTTACATTGTTAGTACATGAATTATATGTAACACATATAATTCTTATATTGCAGTGGAGCCGGCGAAAGCGCCCTGTATATTTTTCTATTCCGTATTATTCTATAGGTAAGGCTAATCAGCTAGTTAATTTTATGATTTGTACATTATCTTGTTGAATCTCAATCGACAAACACAGAATGTGCCCATTGGCTCACTGTGGCATGCTGATCTTGTAATCTTTTTATTTATTTATTTATTTATTTATTATTCTTCTCTGTTGCTTTACTAGTCTTCCGTTTCAAGCTCCCACAAGGTAAATTCCTATTTTTGGATGAGGCAGATTTGCCGTTCAATTATATAGTACAATGGGGGACCATGGTTGTGCTTACATGATTGTTCTTACTCCAATAATTTTCTGATCAAATTTATCTTTTGTTTTCTCTCACTTTGTGTGTTAATTGTTTTCATAAGACTGGCTAACTACATTGTCAATATACCATATCGTTTTTATGAATATTTTCTCCAATCAATATGTGATGTTTCTTTAACTATTGATTATCTTTGTCAATGCATATTGGATTTTTTGTGTTGGGTAACTATTATTCCTGTCCGATATCTATTATTATCGGGACTTCTTTACCCCTAATTTTTCTCCCGCCTCCCTTTTGCTGTTTGGGCCTGTTTGTTTTGTGATATTTTGGTTGTTAAATATGATTATGTTAAATATGTACAATTGACAAAATTATGAACATAACTGCAGCCTGGAAAAAGAGCGCTGAAGCTCGAAACACGTGTCGGCTGTTTCTGATTTGCATTAAATAATGCTCAAATGAGCTAGAATCACCGTGTTTGTGTGCGCAATTTATGGTAGCAAACCCACTCTTAAAACTAAAAATGTCCTCCTGCCTTGCCTCGGCCCCTTTGCATTACCAAGATTTTTTATTTTGGAACTCTGATTGTCAAGTTGTTCTTTGTTGAGTCCACATCCAAAGCCTTTAGCTGACGTTGCAACCCAATAGGCGTATGATGAATTAGGATCAAGTCGTCAGCGTACAAGTAATTAGTTCTAGTAGAGACCAATTTTGGAGGGAACCTAATAATGTCACTAAAAGCTTCACCCTAATCCGACATGAAAAGGATAAATAAAATTGGGGCCAATAGGCATCCCTGTTTAATGACTCTCGGCAGGTTAATCAGGGCCGATAAACTGCCCACTCTGTCCAACCGCACATGTATGGATGTATCTGTATGCAATGCAATCAAGATCACAAGCAGCGCAGGAGGACAACCCCACTTCTCCAGTTTGGCCCAAAGCTTGTTCCTCGGGACGGTGTCAAAAGCCATGGAGAAATCTATGAAAGTGACATACAAGGGTTTATTGTTCTTAATTGCCCCCTTCTTAGAAGTGTGGAAGGCATCCAAGAGGGCCTCCCACCGGGTGCCACCATTAATAGGTGAAGAAGAGAGGGGAGAGAGCACAGAGACCATATGAGGAGTCCAAAGGTCCGGCGAAGGAACGACAAAGAGGGTGACTGTGAGGGTCTGTCTGGAGGAATCGCTGGTGTAGGTGTCAGCGATAGGGAGACCAGGGTTACAGACCAAGATCTCCTTTTTGAACTTCTTCCTATCAGGCTTAGTGAGAAGGTTAGGATAGTCAATGGAGAAGCAGTTAGAGAAGATAGGAGAAACAGAAAGTGCCATGTGTGATGTGGAGGATGGGGGGGAAGAGAGAGAGGAGCGGAGGGGTGGGGGTGCATGGGGGAAAAGACAGGAACATCTGGACAGGGTAGCACAATGTAGTCACTGGGTACAGGCAACATCAAAACACAGTACAGGCACAGGGCACAGCTAGAATAAAATTAATATCAGATGGTGAAACACAGCGAGATTCAAACTAATAGCAGATACTGAAACACAGCTAGAATCAAATTAATAGCAGATGGTGAAACACATATACAATTATACATCTTCTCTCAGATTTCTTGCACGTCCTTACTGGTAAACCCTTCTTCAAATTGAATATCAAACTCCATGGAAGCCCGAATACTGTTGAAAGTCGTCATCCAACTCATTTCATTTCCCCCTCCATTTAAATCTAGCTCAAAGATTTAGCCGCTCAAAGTCAGCTGTCTCTCATTTCGGGCCTATGCAATTCTAAGCAGCAGGTGATCACTCACCACAGTGGCCTCCATAGAGAGTGACTATCTGTGAGTATATGTCCCTTGTTACATAAACATAATCCAGAGGGCCCCCCTCTCCCAGGTGTGGTGGGGAACTTTGTCCCCTTTGATTCTGTCATCCAACACTCTTGAAGGGTAAACAGGTCCGCCTTTAATAGGTGCATGCTGCCCGTCTGGAAAAAGTGTGAGAAACACCTTCAGTTTCATGAGACCAGATCCAGCCTTGAACTCACACCGCACACGCGGCCTCTTTCAGACTGGACCGCCATGCCTTGCATTAATAGTGGCTGCTGCCCAGTACCAGTCCTCCTACCTAACTGGGTGACTCAAACTGTCTTCCCACCCTGTAAAGTTGCTCTCATTATATGCCCCCCCCATGTTCTTATGGTTAATTTGACATTTTCACATGCATAAACCGTATTTGGGGGCTCAGCCCACTGCACCCTAATAGTAATAATTTGACCCCATTCTTAATAGTGAGTTTAAAGAGATCATAACCCCAAGCTCTAAACTCATCTGCCTCTCCCAAAACCTGATTGAGCACCATGCTAGAAGCAAAATGGAGAATGACCTTGGCCATATTAAAATGGTTCCATAATTCTACCCAAATAATGTCACTAGAAACTAGATCGGATAGAACCAGTAATTTCCATAGGATGACCAGCACCTTGGATCAATTTAAAGTAATCTGTTCCTGATCCAACAGTAATTTCTGGAGAACCAGTTTGTTGGTCGAGTCCACCCTTGTACATTGGGAATCTTTTATTTGATCTCCCCTTGCAGCTAGTCTTCGATCCTCCAAAGTCAGAAACTGGGCCACCCGGGAATTTAAGCCTCTTTCTTGTTCCTTACAAGGGTCGCCCGTCCCGTTGGTAATCACCCTGTTTTCCTCAAATGTATTTTGGGCTGCTTTATAGCCAATCTGCGCTTCTCTAGGGTCGCAGACGAGATTGCCCTGGTGTTTAGATCTCTATCACATGCCTGAGCGGTGCCCACTGTAAAGTTAGGGATAACCCGGTTACCCTGGATAGTTTCTTTTTCTGGTCGTACCCCCACACTCAACGCAGAAATCCCCCTTTCAGGGTCCTGAAGAGGGACCGATACCTGCTGTTTTCTCCCCACAGTCACCCACTCCCTCTCTGTAGATACGTCTTCCAATTCCTCAGTACAATTAGACTCCCTCCTCAAATGGAGGGTGATGGCATGAGAGCCTCCCCGCATTAATCTAGTGCTGTCCACCCTCACGTTCTGTTACGGGGCTGGGGGCGTAGAAAGATTATGAATGAACTGGGCTGTCCAGTTGTGGCCCCTTTTCTTCTGACCCATTTTATTTTTTGTTTTGGGACCCCTTTAGTGCACAAAATTAGCCCCTATCTTTTTTGGATCCTGCCCTTATTAAAACCTCAAATTTCTCAGGCACTGAAAGCATCTCCCCCGCTGCAGGGTCATCCGGCTCAATCTCGTTTCAGAGATCTTCAGCAACCTGGAGGGTGGCTGGGGACACTTGAACCAGGAGCACGGACCCACCCCGCTTCATCTCACTTGTTCACCCCCACCACCCTCTCGACCACACAGAGACACATTATCCTCATAACACGTTGCGATATCCGCAACTTCCACCACCTCACACGATGAAAAAGACATAGCACTCTGTGGGGGTACACTGACCACCAGCCATTGCTGCTTATCTCCCTCGCTCCCAGGAATGTGGGCGTCTGCCCTCAAGCCTCTAATAAACTCTTCCATATTATTTATTTTCATCATTGCGGCGGCAGGTGCTTTCTCTTGCGTGGCCCCCCGAGCACTGGGTCCCTCTGGACATTATTCTTTGTTAAAAGTGCAAGTTCCAGGGACCTGGCAACCGACCCCAGGGTATGGATAAGATCCCTCTGTTCACAATCACGTGTTTGTGGAATACACTGCACACTGTTGTTCAAGTGCTGGATCTGGAGCTTCGGGTACCTACTGGAATCCCGACTCACGTCTCCCCATGGACCTGCGGTATCGTGGCCCTGCAACTCAGCGGACGTCGGGCTGAAAAATGGCATTTTACATTAGCAGCAGTTGCCCCCTTTAACCCTGTTGAGTTTTGACCCTCCACCCTCGCTTACACCCCTTTAGGGAATGCAAAGCTACAACTCGAGGCATTACTCTTAAAAGGGACAGATCCATGAATTATTTCCCCTTTGCAGTCTGCACTGGGGGAGATATTACTAACGGCTCTCCCTCCAGGGCCCTCATTTCAATAATATCATTACCTGGTCCGCCCTCCACACACTCTGTAATGTTATCCCTACCATTAGGGCCAAGGCCATTAGGCGGCAGGGAATGTTTTGTGGAGTTTAAGGTCTGCTCCTCCCACTTTATTCTTGGGCCAAACAATTCTTCCCCTGCAGTGCCCCTATGACTAAAGCATTGAGAGGCCCGTTTTGGAAATTGCCATCCGCCAGAGCTAGGTCAAAGCAACTATCTGTCCTAGGAACATCAGACCCCCTCCCCTTCCCTTCCAAACACCCACGAAAACAAGTCTTCTTTATAATAATAAAACTACATTGGGTTTGAAATAAGACTACTGGAGTAGATATCAATCGTTTTTGCAAACAAAGAGCTCAAGGTACCCGGGATCATACTACCTTCATTCTACCAAAAAAGGAGGTGTGAGCTTCACCTCCACCAACCCGTGACAATGCAGTTACAAACCCCATTCCTTAAATTATAGAGCGAAGTCTGGCACGGTGCGAGAGCTCTTGGTGCCAGCAGAGGGACCTTTATGTCCTGCTACAATATCCAGGGTGATGCAGTGGCATCAAGAACACGAGCAGCTATTGAGAGAATGTTTATTGTTTTGTTTGAGCTGTTAAGTTGAGGACAGGCAAGGTTAGTTATGTCTGGTTTTCTGGGGAAGGAGTACATTACAGATACCGCTGTGGATAAAAGACAAAACCGATGGAAGCTCAATAAGCAGTGGGGGATGATTGAAGGATTTGAGTGAACATGACCTTCAGAACATTCATGACATATGGGAGATGAGGGTTTAACTTAAGGTTATTACATGGAAGGTTAGAGGTCTAAATGGGTATGTTAAGTGGAATAGAGTTCATATTTAGCTCCGATGGAAGAAGATCAGTGTCACACTGCTGCAGTAGACACCTCTATACAGGGCAGACAGGAGGCTATAGTTAGGAAGTGGAAAGGAATGGGATATGGGGCAACCTATTTGACATACTCGAAGGGGTGCTCATATGGATAGCAAATGAATACCTCTTAAGGTGGAAAGAGTGATCAGAGCATGGGAAGATAGACTGATATTAGTAAAGGGGGTGATGGAAGGGAAAACAATTTGCATAATTAATACATACGCACCTAATAGAGACACATCAACGTTTTTCAAATCAATATTGCAAAATGTAGCTGGCTACAGAGACAGATGTGGATTTGGGGGCGGGGGTTTAATTGCATGCTGGACCGACAGAGAGATAGGTCAGATGGGGAGCTGGGAAAGTATCAACATCAACACAGGTGCTGGGAACACTGGTGGAGACATTTAATTTGAGGGAGTTATGGAGCACTAACCCTTTTACTAAGGGCTTTTCTTTCTACCCCCCACCCCACATACAAGGCACATACAAGGATTGACTTCTTATTCAGGAAGGAGTAGCACTGAAAGTAGTGTGTTAGCCCACAAGAATTATAGGAACCATATCTGTTCATGCCCCATTCATTGCTACACTTTTCTGTGAAGAGAGCTGGCCACCCGTACCCACCTGGAAGCTACGGGCCGAGGCCCTGATTTGTCATAAAGGAAATGCTTGGGGGATGCTGCGAGCAGGTACTTTGAGGAAAATGTGTAAAGTGTTCCAGCTGGGTGGAATGGGATGCCTTGAGGTGTTGATTTGGGGAAAATGCATAGCGGGTTTGGCAGCGGTTAGTGTCACACGTTCAAATCCCTTGAGAGCATTGACAGCAAGATCGAAGAGGCAGAAAAAGCACTGGTGATTGGAACATGCAGTGAACCTAAAACAGGAATGCGCTGATGCCTGATAAAGATTAGGGAAACATGATTATGAGGTGTATTCCCAAAAATTACACGAGCAAGTGGACACGCCTGGTGGACTGCTGCCTTGGCTTATGAAGCGAGAAAACCCAAGGACGGTCATAGTGGCGAGATGTGGATAGCAGGTACTGAGATCATTAAAGTCTTTACTGAATATTACAGAAAGCTGTATGAAAGGGTGAAGCAAGTCCAATGGAACGATCTGGAATACACTGTTCAAAATATTGACCTCCCTAGAATCTCAGAATCACAGAAAGAGGACCTAGACGCACAATTGTCCAAGCAGGAGATATTGGCAAACATATCACAGCTGGCTACACAAAAAACACTGGGCATTGATGGGCTCCCAGCAGAGTTTTATAAAACATATCAGGCAATCCTTGCAGACAAATTGCTACAAATCTTGAATTCCACCTATGAAGTGGGAAACTTCGTGAGATCCTGAAGGCTTGAAAAGACCAGATGGAGTGTTGGTCTTATAGACCCCTTTCAATGCTAAATGTATATTCTAAGATCCTAAGATTGCTATTAGCAGGAGGACTGTAGACTGTACTCCCGGAGTTAATACACCTCGGCCAGACAGAATTCATACAGAACAGAAATACATCCCATCATTGGAGGAGATTGTAGCACATGATTTTCCACACAACCAATTGGAATGATGAGTATGCAATAATGTCATTGGATGCAATTAAGGCACTTGATTCAGAAGCGTGGGATTGGCTCTTTGCAATGCTGCAGACATTCGACCTTGTCAATGGGCTTCTGAAGTGAGTCCATCTATTATACGCCAGCCCGGTGACGAGGCTTAGGATGGGATGTCATATTTCTAAGAATTGGGAAATTAAGACAGACACGCGCCAGGGGTGCCCACTCTCCCCATTGCTGTTTTTGAGATGAGAGTTCAAGGCTGCAGCTATCACAATAGGTGAGCCACCATTTGATTTTGATGTATGTAGACATCGTTTTTATATACATCAGCAACCCGTAGGTGAACTTACAATACAGTTTGGATTTTGGATTGGAGAATTTTTTGAGAGCTGTCAGGCACCAACATTGGGCAAAGTTGTGCTTGTTTCCATTAGCTGGACTGTGCCACAAAGCGGGACTAGTAGGGGCAGTGACAACGCTATGCTGGGCAAAAGACTCCTTTATATAACTTGAAATTGAAATACGCCATGAGGTGCGGGATACCTACCTTAAAACATATATAGGACACTGCGCAAGCTGGACTCAACGATAGAACTCTGGAAAAATCTGCCTATCTCCCTGATGGGAAGGATCATCTTGATAAAGATTGTTCTCCTGCCACAGGTTATCTACTTATATCTAAATGTGATTTTCTTAGGTGCTGCGTGATCATTTTGTGGTACTACATGCTAAGGTCAGAGAGTTGATCTGGGTAAACTCCAGAAGGAAGATAGCTTTAACTACACTGTAGAGGCAATACAGTCGGGGGACTAGAGCCCCCCGCTTCGAATTGTATTATTACACGGTGCAACTACAATATGTGTCGAACTGGCTAGCTGACAAGGAGAATCTGGAGACGAATTTGATCTTATCTTTGATTTGCCCACATTATATGAAGGAAATACTGTGGGTAGACCTAGGAAGACATCAACAATGGCTCATGCTACTGACACTGGGTAGATCAATTTGGGGCTGCACGTTCCACAGATTATGAGTAAAAACACCCGTATTCGCCAATTATTCTGTTGACGCAGAACTTGTCAGGACAGGATAAGGATATGATGACCAGTCTGCTGAAATGGGAAGACATAGGAATTGCAACATGGGAGACATGTTTGAGGGAGAGAAATTGTTGGAACGATATGGTCTAGTGCACGGACAGTTTCTTAGATATGCATCATTAACAAATAGAGCCATGCATTATTGGCCAACCTTTCCGGCAGAGCCATTAACAGACGTTTTACTGACTAGAATGTATGAGCTACCAGATAGTGGGAGGATGGTGTCTACCCTGTATGGAGCATTGCTCCCCCTATGCAGTGGGAGGGAGCTCTTCATTAAACTAGGATGGGAAACTGACCTGTACACTACATTTGAAGATGAAACAGGGAGTAAAATCCTTGACTACCCTAGGAAAGTATTGAGAAACACCATATTCAGTATACATTCTTAAACAGGGCATAAGTAGGACATACATGACTCCTTCAACACTGGCTAGAATATTCCTTGACCATCCCTCTAGGTGTTATAGATGATCATTTGTAAACAAGGGGCTCCTACATGTATTGCAGGACTGCCCCATGGTGCAGGGGAACTGGATGGCGATATACAACAAGCTTGCAGAATAGAAAATATTGACCTTTACATACACACCACAGGTATGCCTCTTGGGAGTGTACCTCCAGACATGGCCTGAAAGTGCCAAAACCTGTATTGACATTTGTTGACGTGGCCGTTGTTTAGGCTAAGCGTAGAATAACACTAGCATGGAAAGATATAGAGGGCCCTAAATTTGATAGATGGCTGGCAGACATCAAAAGGTGAGCATTAGCGGAAACTACAGTCTGACTCTGAAGCAGAGATAGAGGAGGAGGAGGGGAGGAGGACACAATAATGGCCTGGAGTGTATTGACACAGTGGGCCTCATTACGACCCTGGCGGTAAATTACCGCCAGGGCCGTGACTTTACCGCCATGGTGCTAACTACGTTAACGCCATGGCGGTAAGGGGATTTACCGCCCCATTCCGACCTTGGCGGGGCGGTAAATCCCCAATCCCCATTTACCCTTCCCCATTCCCATTTTTGCCCCATAGGGCATAATGGGAGTGGGGAAGGCGTTAATTACGCCACCGTAAATTACGGTGGCGTAATTAACACCAAGTTCCCTTACCGCCATGGTTTTTTACTCCCGCTAAAAGCAGGTGTAAAAACCGCCATGGCGGAAAGGGAACTCGTAATTGGCGGTAAGGGGTCGGCGCAGCTAACGCTGGCGTTAACCCCTTACCGCCAGGGTCGTAATGAGGCCCAGTGAGTGTTTAACTCCTCGGATGATAAGCCACCAAGAAGGGCTGTAGGCATACATGAATATAGAGTTAACGATGACCCAGAGGACACTTAGAAGCCAAATACCTCACCTGCTAGACACAGTAGAGAGGAGGCAGGGGATGTAATGGTGATTGGCATTGAGGAGGTGGTCGAAAATCAGACATAAGGAGGGGACGGATGGAGGGAGGATATTGGGGCTAAGGCGGGTGTGGTAGTTGGGAACTGTTATATAATTGCTGTCAGGATACTCACTCATAATGTATTCATGTGCAGATGAGTGTGTTTCTTTTAAACAACCTGCAATAAAGACATTTAAAAAAAGATACTGATGTATCCCCTGGGTTGCCCAAAAAATCACATGAACATCATCTGCACACATGTTAGGGTATTTGTAAACAAAATGAATCCGCATCTTTATATGTTGTTATGTGAACATTTCAAAAATGTCTCTTTTACCATATGTTTTACATTTAGGGCAAAGCGAAAAATGACAAGTGGGGTGTAGAAAGAGTGAATCGGTTCAGCTAATTTCACTTGTTTTAACATTTTTTTTACCACTAACATAGTTTCCTAAAATATACTGAAACCATATAAGCTAATATGCAACATGCCTACCAGATATGAACAGAAATAGATTAATTATGAAACTACCAGAAACTTTGGAGGTGAGCGACTACTTCCTCCATCATTAGGTAGGCTTAATGGAACATGCAGAGGCAAATCCTTAATTTAATGCTGAATTAAAAACACACTGCAAACTAGGTTTACTTTCTATGGAAACATGGCTGAAAGTGAAAACTATCCAGCAGAAAAAAAATAAGACAGCCAAGTCAAGTCAAGTCAGTGATCCCAAAAGTGTGAAGCAAGAAATGAAATGGACAGCAGGTGACAAGGATACCTTGAAACAGGAAAACGATGATCAATTTGAATAAGCAAAAGCACAAAGAGAATAGAATGTCTTTCTGGGCAGTGATTGTGAATAATTGTGGCAGAGAGTAGGGTCCTGAAAACTAAGGTTTAAAAGACATCTACTGACCTCACTGATGTTAATTAGCAGAAGGGGCAATTTCGAAAGAGGTGACAGTTTCGCATTTGCCGGTTTTAGAAGAAATTATCAAAGGGTGAAGTTGTCAGCATTAAAAGCAGCACACAACAAAGGGACTGAAAACCCAACTTAAATTGTATTTTCTCCTAATAAACAAGGAAGGGATCCATATCGATATGTTGATGATAACATCATAGCATATGTTGATGATGGCTTACATAAACACAAATAAAAGGTAAGGTGTCAGCGTATATTTACTGAACCAATCTACTCTAAGGTCATGTTTTGAGAAATATCAGCTAAAGGGTAAGTATTTTAAAATAAGAATGCACAAAAAGTTAAAGTATCACACACCTTCACAGTATGGAATAATGAACAAGTGATTTAGAGACTTCACATGTGTTCAAACAGTTCCTCAAAGTGCATAAGTCATTTATAAATCACAGGTAAGTATTAAAAATACAAACAATGCTCCTAAAATATCAAACTTGCTCCAAAACATGTATGAAGTACAATTGACTATGTAAATACAATTTCGTGGTAGCTATAGGACGCTTAGAGAGTTTGTAAAAGATTTTCCAGGAGTACAGCGGGACAAAGTCTGTAGGTCAACTAGCAGGTATTGTGAAAAGCAGGTGCAACATTGTATTAACTGAAGTCATATGAGAGGAAGAGATGACAACCATCAGTCTGGAGAGTCTTGGGGACAAAACCAGAAGAGAGACAGGTCATGTTTAATCCATAGAGGCCTGGAAACAGATGGTTGCGTAGCAGGTCCATACGCCTCTTGAAGAAATAGGTGTGGTTTGGGCACCTTTAAAGTACTTAAATAAGAAGAGGACCAGTGACACAATGAAGGTCCGATGACCCAGGGAAGTTGGTCAAGGCTGAAGGATGCTATAGTGGAAGCAAAGGAATTGTGGGTGCATAGATCACTAGTGGTGCCAGATTTTAGTTTTGCGTCAAATGCTGATTCCCGAAATAGGGTCTGCAGGCAGAGCACTGTGATGAGGCAGAACTCGACAAATTGTACCAGTGATGTTGGATGACTCTACCCCTCTTTTGGAAAAAGCAAAATGGCAGGCATGACGAGAGCAGCAGCAGTGAGAAATTTCAGTGGTGATCTTATGAGGCAGGTCACAAGGGGCTCTGGAGAGTGGTTAGGATGTTTTTTTCAGAATGACTACTGATGTAGGGCTCTGGGAGGCCAAACAATGAACCTGCACCCGTTTAGTACAACATTATTAACTATTTTGGTAATTAAGATGAGCATTTAGGCTGATAATCAGGAGACCATGGGGGTCATTCCGAGTTGGGCGGTAGCCATGGTGCTACTAGCACCATGGTTGCCTCCCAAACCGGGTCCGGTCTGGTTCAATGGGGATTTACCGGGTCATTCCGACCCTGGAGGACCCAGTAAGTCCCCATTCAACCTACCATTCCCCATTCCCATTTGATCCCCCATAGGGCTCAATGGGAATGGGGAAGGTGCTAATAATGGGCCCGAGAATAGCAGGCCCGTTATTAGCGCCCTAGTCCCTTAGCGGGACCCGTAAAGGAAGTGTGGTAAGACCACACGTCCTTTACGGTTCCCACTAAGGGACCTCGGAATTGGGTGGTAAGGGCTTACCAGCACCGGTCTCCTTACCAACGCCCGGTATCCCTTACCGGCCATCTCATAATGACCCCCAATGAGTTTGATGTAAAGTGCAATTAACAACATAAGATATTGGCAAGGACTGTCCACACACAAGTATATCAAATATATTACTTATTTCAAACACACTAGCATTAATACTGTGCTACTGTAAGGTAACCAAAGCAATACATACACATATCAAGTAGAGTTTACCAACCCAAAATCAGACAGGTATCGCACTTTAATATTGACTAATTTTAAATGACAATACTGTGATAGTGCCTAAGTGGAGGGGAAATATGTTTAAACAATATCTCATAGGCCCAACGAGGCAGTGCCAACATGCAACAGTAAGCTTGAAGAGTCCAGCCCCATCCTGAGGGGGAGTTTAGAAAGTACTTCCAAGATCTCCCAAGGAAATTTAACAGACTTAAAAAATAGAACATTTTGTAGAGAAAGACATGGAGCTTTTGCCTTTTCACTATAGTAGTCAAACACTGGAATGTGCTACCAAGGGAAATGTGCACCTTAAAGGAAAAGTGTAAAAACGTGGTTCTTCAGTACTGAACTCAGAAAAGGTTTATCATACACCCATCAACCAGCAGAAACAACAGTTTGCAATAGTCTGACTTTCACGCACAGATACAACCTAATGGAATGCCTTGCTGGCTGCTGAGCATCTGTTTAGGACACATCGCATGGCACTCAGGAAACTAAACCCACTCAAGAACACCACATCAAGGCACTCAAAAACCATGACAGAATGCCTTCCCTATCTTCTAGAATGTCAAACCTTCAACACAGGGCATCTTCAAGCATCAACCACAAATGTCAAAGACCTGTCATATGAACACAACTGACAACAAGACAAATATTTTGAAACCACTACAGAAACCCCAAGAACACACCCAACTTTTGATTAACCCTCAATTTTTCTCCACCTTACTCATCACATGCCAGATCACGAACTTCACAAAGGTACAACTCCATCTACAGCTGACATACTCTGCCCCTGCCCAACACACACCCACACTATTGGCACAAGCCTACCCCTCTGGACACAAGGGCCTCATTGTCAGTTTGGAGGTAGCCATGGCGCTATAAGCGCCATGGCTGCTTCCAAAACCGGGTCCGGTACCGGTCTGGTAGAATGGGGACTTATCGGGACATTCCGACATGTGCGGACCCGGTAAATCCTCATTCAAACAACCATTCCCCATTCCCATATGAGCCCCCATAGGGCTCAATGGGAATGGGGAAGGCACTAATTACGGGCCCGCAAATAGCGGGCCCATTATTAGCGCCCTGCTCCCTTAGCGGGACCCGTAAAGGACGTGTGGTCAGACCACACGTCCTTTGCGGCTCCCGCTAAGGGACCTCGGCATTGGGCTGTAAGGGTTTAACGGCACCGGTCTCCTTACCGGTGACCGTTAACTCTTACCACCCAACTCGGAATGAGGCCCAAATTCTTCAAACATATCATATATCAATGACCCTTACATTTTACACATAGGAATTTTACAAGCAACCCAACTAACCAAAATCACTTTCTTCCAGATCCTTCACATTGACTGGAATTCATGCAAATGGCAGTGGTGCTCGGAATTAATCCTAACACCATAAGATAACATAGCATAGCATAACTAGCCCCAGTATTTTACATTATTGAACAGGTAGACACATCTAAACAGTGCCTAAACAAATATATTGAATGCTAATGCTAAATTGAAACAGATAATAAAGGTGATTCTGCATGCTCACGATGAGGGATAAAGGATGTTTGCCAAAATGATCAAAAACACACGTCACCTTACCGGAGATTGCCATCTGCCCCTCTAACTATCACTTGACCATCCCAGGATCTAAGGGGTGTCCTTTCACCACCAAAAAATTGCCACTCTCAAGAAGGGAGACTTGGCTTCATTATTATAAGGGAAGAGTTCCAAATAGTATCAAGATCTTCATATCTGAGGTGGTGGGAATGCATAGCATGTCATTGATAGAACTGAAAATCAACGGAAGAAGTCTATCAGAAAGAGTTGCTGTGATAAGGGATACAGTACAAGTCATCATTTAGCCCACTTTGGAAGACAACAGTTGCAACCCAAAAAAGGCATCCTAAAGAGAAACCATATTGCCGTGAAGTAAACATGATTTGTCTCTCCCGGGTTTCCAGAGGTGAAGTGGAACATACACACTATGTTAAGTAAAGAGGAAATACCATGTTAGCAAGAGTACCTATGATAATGTCCCATTTGTGTATCCAGAAGAGCAAGAAATCAATACATTCAGAAGGGAGAGAAAGCACTGGAGGAAGCAACCAGGTAGTGGTTCTGAGTCTGTTGCAGGATCATAGACCCTGGTTATGAAACCAAAAAGCAAAAGACAAGAACCCAGTTTTGAGCCAGGCCCAATCAAACACAATAAGAACATGAGTAGCTTGCATGTCTGACCACAAAGGAGATATATTCTAGTTTGGGAACATTAAGGATTACAGGAACAAGTAATGACATCTGTGAAACAAATATTCTGGGAAGCACAAATTAGATGAAATGTGTCAAGTGGTTCTTTTCTCCTAAATCATTTGACCTTTTTTGCTGGAATGGAAATTGAGTACAACCAGATATTGTGTGGCTAGTGTCAAGCACTTTTGAACACATAGATTACCTCACTGAACAAAATAGGTGGCATAGGATCAATACCATCAGAACTGTATTGAGAATTTAAAACAATGTTAAATGTTTAGAAACAGAAACAGAGTGAATTAGAGCAAAGGCTTTAAGACCATCTACTCCTACTTGTATGCCCCTGTAAACTATTTGCTAATCCAAATCACCCACGACATCGGCAAACATGTCACTATTGTGGATTATCATTCAGGACATCTGATTTTATAAGGAGCATTACCTGACCACAGTGGTAGAAGTGTGCCAAAAAAAGGAGTGGGACTGTGTCTATGATGGGGTAAGGTGTATGTAGAGGGAGCAAGTTGCAACACATGCTTCAAGGGGTTGTGGATGGTCCAGTTTGGCAGCCGAGTGGGTGGAACAAGCAAAATGAAGTCATCTGAATAGATTTTCATTAATTTCTCTCAGTTGGTCAGTTAGTTGGAACATTTATATTTGGCTTTTGTGAAGTCAATCGCCTCTGCTTACTGATCTTAACTTTGCTGGAAACCATACTTGATGACTTAAGAGCATTTGCTTGAGCAGGGGCATGCCACTAGACACATGTGAGCTTTCATTAATAGAATTTGGTAATTTATCACAAAGCCTGGATCCCAAGACTGCTGTCTTTTATCTTCTCTGTCAGACAGAGTCCTAATCATGAGAAGTCTGTAATCCTGAAGTATGCCACATGATTGCATTACAGTAGTCAAAGTGACTAGTCACTAAGACTCCTACTATAACTTCACGCTGGCATAAAGGGGCAAATCCCATTTAGCCAACTGATGTAAAAATAAAATCTTTTGGAAATGTCCTTAACCTACATTATTGTATCAACTAAGCATTTAACTATAGACTTCAATTTGACACGTTTTACCAAAATTAGGGGGCGATGTGATGTCAGGAGAGATGACGTCAGAGTTTGTCCAGGCTGAGATGTCATCCAAGCTTCTGTAATATACAGTAAAACAGATTTCAGTTTGGCTTTAACTGCCATATTGATATTGTTATTGATATTTTATTTTACATACACAAGTGTTTCAGAGCGCGACAAGGCAACAGAAGGGGAACGGGGGAACAAAAACAACACTCTTACTAGGCCCAGTGACATCGAGAATGCGCAAGTGCATGGTAGGGGGTAGAGAGGGAGGGGGAGAAGTGCATGGAAGGGGGAACAAGAGGAGAGTGCAGAGCGAGGAGGAAAAAACATAAATAATAATACATTAATAAATAAAAGGCAACAAACAATGGGAGTGAAGCCAGCAAGTGGCAAGCGCTGGGTTTAAGGCAGCAGGCTTGTAGGTCTGATAAGAGCAGGAAGAAAAAAGGGGGGGCTGTATGGGTACATATACAGACCCCAGTGCACGGAGGCAGTGCGTGAGGGTGGCAAGATGAGCAGGTACCTGGGTCTGGAGGACAGAGGGTGGCCAGGTGCAGGGTGCCGAGGGAGAGTAGAATCAGCAGGGATGAGGGGTGGCGAAGGCAGAAGCAAAGAGGAAGGTCTTGAGGTGTTTCTGGAACCGGAGATGGTTCTCCTCAAGTTTTAGAGTGGCAACGGGGCTGTTCCAGAGGGAGGCCCTAGCCGAAGACAGAAATCTAACCCCAGCTCGTTTCTTTGAGAAATGACTGACCCTGAGGGAGTTAGAGGTAGAGGAGCAGAGTGCTCGGGATGGAAGATATTTGAGGAGGGATAGCTGAAGGTATGTTGGACCCAGGCCCCAGAAAGCCTTGTGGACAATGCAGAGGGTTTTGAATGTAATCCTTGCATCCACTGGGAGCCAATGGGGAGATTTCAGAGCTGGAGAGATACGATCCCAGGGCTTGAGGGCAAGGACAAGTCTAGCAGTCCTGTTCTGGATAAATTGTGAAGGGCAGAGAGTGGAGGCAGGCAGATTAAGAAAGAGGCTGTTTCAATAGTCCAACCTAGAGAGAACCAGAGCTTGGGAGAGAGTGACCTTCTGGGGGTATGAGAGGAAAGAAAGAGTACCTCTGAGGAGGCGCAGTTGGAAGTTTGACTTTTTTGATACATCAGCGATGTGGGAGGAGAAGGAGAGTGTGGAATCAAAGGTTCTTGGCCTCGCCGGTGGGGATAGGAGGAGGGCCAAGGGAGGCCGGCCAGAGAGTGAGGGGAAAGGAAGGTGATGGTGTGCCAATGAGGAGGATCTCAGTCTTTCTGGCATTCAGACAAAGATCGTTGGCGGCACACCAATCTTGAATGGCTTTTAGGCAATCAGTGATGAGAGAGGTAGAGGAGGTGGCCGAGGGCAGCCTGAAAATGAGTTGAGTGTCGTGATAAAATGAAGTGTAACAATTTAACTTCAAAGAGAACTATTCCGGAATGGGGAAGTGTTTGTAAAAGTAGTGGAACTGTTAACAGTAAAAAATAAAAGCAGTAGTCCCTGCTCCTGATAGTTCCTACTAACTTCGACCACTGCCTGCCAATTTGTATGAAGACCAAATACTAACAAGCCATTATCAGCTGCTACTAAGATGGATGAGTAGAGGAGTTCATCTGCACTCTTTTTTAATTGTGTTTTTTGGATAATATTACATGCACAGGTTGACTTCAGAAATGTGAAGTTGCCAGGCAATGCAAGGGGGGAAGGGGAATTCGGGAGCTCAGTACATATTAAGTGGTGACATCTCAGACAGGGGGGTGGAGGGGTAACCTTATATTACAACCTGTGTGGGATGTACATTAACAATGACACTGTACCAAGTAATTTGTTTTGGTTACCTCAAGAAGAAGGAGAATGTGTCTCAACAGGTGAAGTTGGAAATTACAAGATTTGGTTAGGCTCTCAATTTGGGGGATACATTAAGTACTAGAGCCACATATTATGTCCATATTCGTCAAGATGTTAATTGGCCTTGGAGTGCTTTTTAATGAGCTGTGTGACTAAAAAGGGGGATGTGGGATGTTGAATCAGCCACAAAGTACGATCTCTGTTTTTTCACCATCAAGGCAGTGTCTGCTTAGTACTCGAATCACACAAATCATACACAACAACTTCTGCTGTTAAAAGACTGACAACCTTCTGTCCAAACGTAGTGAGATGGTTCCATTGGTGTATTGTAAAATTTCAACACAACCTACAATGAGAAAACATTTGACCTGAATAAAAATGTTTGTAGACAGTTATTGGCTGTCTATAATGGGCAGATTTTGGGGTATTTATTTGTATTTGTAATTCTTAAGAACATGGTGTCATTTCAAACAGAAAGGACACACAAATTAGGCCATAAGCAAGAGCACAGGGATTCCTAAGTTAATGTGCCCTTAATAAGAACATTGCTGTTTTGTGTGACATATAATAGGTTGTGAAGCGGTAAAATTAACCTATTTAGAAATTACACAGAATAGTCAGAGGACAGAAGGCAGGATAGGTGTGTTCGTTGGTTAGTGTGGATAGGCAGGTGGAGAGGTTTGGGGGGCTAATTCCATTGCTAGCAGGTGAAGTTTGAGCATCATTTTGAAGATTTCCATAAAAGAGATGGCTTTGATGGCCTAGGGGTGCACAATCTGTTGGAGTGGGCCAAGTAGGGAAAAGGAACAAAAGTGGGAGGATGTGTGCATGGGACTGATATGTTATGAAGAGTCGAGCAGCAAAGTGTGACAGTACAGTTATGTGTATTTAATGAGGTGCCAGATCCTGGATGGATTTATAGACGAGTAGCAGGAATCTAAAGAAAAGGCAGTTCTGAATGGAGAGCCATCCGGTGTGGTAACAGTAGGTAGAGGTGTGGGCGCAATCTGATTAGGTTGAGAATGGAGTTGGGGCCTTTGTAGAAATAAGGATTTTAGTTGAGTGGTCCATGAGGTCTGGGCAGATTTTTCTAATGCTTAGGAGGCTGAGTCTGTATGCAGGGGCAGTGGCTGCAATGAACTGGTACAGTTTCAGGTCGCTGTTATCGAAGTCACAATGTTTTTTTTTCAAATGAGCGACAGGCATACATTTGACATGGACAGAGAGAAACCCCAGCTATAACATTAAGATGATGCTGTGACAGCTACCATGATTAGGGAGGCAGTGCATTGAGAGACCTGTTTAACCCATAAGGATATGCAAGCATGATGATGCCTCTGTCTGAGGCTACGGTACACTCAATAACACACTCCAAATATACTAATTAAGTCATGTTAAACTGCCTGAGAACCTGAACAGGGATCACATGTGTGCTAGATGGAGTTATGCTCTTTTTTGTTGGGAATGATTTAGTGGAAGGCACTGAATTCTAATTGATCATGAAAACGACATCATACGGAGGAGACACAACCATCATCTTGAATACTAAAATTGTGTCAACCATATAACCCTCAATGGCATATGCCACTTCTTTGAGCATTGGTATAACTGTGAGTTCACTTCAGATACTATTTTTTGCATCATTGTTATTTCAGCAGTAGGGTGTAGATCAACAGTAAAGACCTTGCTATCACTTGTTTCAACCGCTACATTGGGAACATGCTACCAAATTTCAACAGGGTTCAAGTTGAAATGGTTGAGACAGAGAATCATCTTCAAAAGAAAGGACAGCTATTCTTCACCAATCAGATGAACAGTTGCTTGGAGATAGTTTAAAATTAAATGGTGTACCCCTAGTGACAGGATGTTCAGATAATTACAGAAGGGCTGTGCATTCCTTCTTTTAGTACCCAAAACTAATGGATAGTTGATATTGCCTGGATGGCAGCTCACAGTCTATGTTTATACCACGACAAGACTGAGTTACTGATCATCGGCTCACAAGCTCACCTAAACAAACTGAACAAACGCTACTCAGCTTTTGACATTGACGGGAACACCATAAAAGTAGCTAGCGAAGTCAAAACGCTTGGGGTTTACCTAAATTCCACCTTATCTCTTAAAAAACAAGTCAATACTACAGCCTCCTCCACAGCTTACACCAACAAACTCATAAATGCTTGCAAACCATTCTTATCAACCAACAGTTGCATTACGCTAGCCAGAGCTTTGATCCTCTCGAAGCTAGATTATTGTAAAACCCTATTCCTAGGTTCTTCAACTCAGAATTTAAATAAACTCCAAGTTCTGCAGAACAATGGCTTAAGGTCAGCTCTGAATATGCCACGCTCCACTCTTATCTCAAACTTCAGGGGGGATGTACACTGGATAGCCGTGCATGACAGAATCACATTACGATCCCTAGTCATCACACACAAATGTCTTTCTAACACAGCCCCAAAATACCTGACAGACAAATTCTCTAGGACGCAGTCAGACAGACCTACCAGATCCGGCTACCTCAACCGACTCATCATCCCAAAATACAACCTAAAAACTGCAGGAGGATCCAGCTTCCCAGTGCTAGCGGCCACATGTTGGAACTCTCTCCCTTCATCCATTAGAGGAGAACCCTCCTTCTGGTCCTTCAGAGCTAAGACAAAAGCATGGCTCTTCTCCCAGTGCCCAATTTAGCAAAGCTGACTGCCAAGGTGTCTCATAGCTTATTGCATGCAATTGCATAGCTAACTGCACATTTTGTAAATTCTTTGTAATTATGGTTAATGTAACTTGTAATTTTTATCCTACGTGTACTGTAAATGTATCGTTTTCATGGATCCTGCCGGATTTTGTAACTCTGTAAATATGTGTATTGGCCTAAATGTATTGCAATCTGTAACATACCTTGTACCCAAGTCAAAGCGCCCAGATACACTTGGGTTAGGTGTGCTATACAAGTAAATAAACTAAACTAAGCTAAACTAAACTAAACTAAACTAAACTAAACTAAACTAAAACCCAAATCACTAACATGTGATTCTTAATAGCTAATATGGAAATTAAAACTATAAGTTATACTTGGGCTGTGAGAGATAATATCATTTATTTCTACTGTGGTAGTGATGTAATGCAACCATCAACAATGCATTTGAATTATATTTTCGTGCCTTGAAACACATCATATCATATCATATCATATCATATATTAATGCCCCTGAAGAACAATATGGAAAATAAATATGGTCTGCACTGGTGGTTGCCTGGTGGAGTTGAAGTGAGGTTCAAAGAGGAGTTTACCAGCCCTAGAAACACCTCCCATTACAGTTTTCCATTAAGAATCAGAAAGTAGCAAACCACAGATGAACCGGACGCAATTGTTCTTTAAAACGTCAATCATAGGCTAACATGAAATCATGGTAAAATCCACCTGGCCTGGCTGAACTAAAAATGGACAAAACCAACCACTCATCACATTGCAACCGCAGCGCTGGGCCAATACACAGATGCATGCTGTCTTTAAATCCGATAATGCTTTGATCAATTCTACCAGGCCAATTTGTTTTAAACTGCACAAATAGCAGCTAATTTCCTCACGGGCGAATGGGAAGGGGGCCGCTGCAAGCAAGATTGCCCCAGCACTACCTGATCTCTAAGGTGGCCCTGGCCCCACCATTCAAATTGTTAGCCACCCCACCCAAAGTTAGGGTCTTGTTATGCCCCTATATCTATCCATCTGATTGCACCCCTAAATGCATGGAAGATGGCAGGACGGAAGAAGTGATCCATGCAAATGTTTAAAACCATTTGAAATCCTAGTTGTATGCAAGTAGAACTCACATTGGAGAAGTAATGCAAGAGCACATTTTGAATTCCACAATAATCGTTTTGATAAAGTGGGAGGATTTAACTACTGAGCGTAACCTCGTTGTCATCTGTAATATTTACATATGTTCAATAGTAAACTGTTCACTAAATAAAGATTACTGTCAGTTGTTTTGGCTATAAATCTTCTCTTTCACCTCTTGATGGCAAGCTGCAAGGGCTACTATTAGAATGTTTAATGCATATCTTAGAGACATGACAATGTGCATTAGTAAGGGCTCTGACTCCACTTTAACAATGAATTCTTTGGGCTCCCCCACCTCTATTCTATACATTAATTTGTATCACATAGGTTCCACAGGTGAATAATGGAATTCTATTGGGCTTTTGATTTTTTTTTTAAATTATTTGCATGACGTTTGATCCATTTGTGCTTGTAACTATTCATTAATAGAAATGTCCCTGGAGCATAGTTAACTGATCCATACTACTGATTAAATGGTGTTGTTAAGTAATCTGATTCTGTGCTGGTGAAAGACAATTGGCCACCCCAAAGTGAGGGAGTCTCACAAAACAGGGATTTGACAATTGGTCTGATTAGCCAAGTTCAAGGCTCATCGCACCTGAACCACATCCTTTGAGATGCCCAGACTGCAGTTCTGTCATGTTCACACCGAACCGTACACCGCAAACATTTTCTAAATGCAAATCTCACTACTGCTCAAAAGGGCAATCTCATTATTAATATGCATATCGATCAATATCTTTCCCGTTTGTGTGAACTGCCCCATCATATATTAAAGCAATATGCAATATGACAAGATATCTTATATTTGGAATATGATACAGGAGCATGCACATTTCGTGCACACGTGTCCTAGACACTGGACACCTCTATGGAAGGGAGGAATTACAGTAGGCTGGTCTCATCTTTCAGCAGCCGGCCATACCTGTTCTTTGGAATGACGAGTGTTGATGCGAGGTAAGGCCAGTCCCTCCGGGTAGCCACTATATCAAGCAGGAAGGTTGGAATTCGGCAGGCAAGTAATCGTTCCAGAAAGGTCGGCTTTTCGAGGAAAAAGCTTAACATAGAAATAACATACAAGGTCCACAATCCACCACAGTATCCAAGGTGAAGAATGGATGGACAAGTGGTAGACAGAAATGAAGAGGCTGAATCATGATTCTCCATTAGTTATACAGCCCGCAATGGCACGCAAATTCTTGATGCATCTTTCATCAATTATATTTGGTCAGCAAGAGTAAATTGGTGCAAGCTTACTGTCACAAAGCTGATTCAGACACTATATATATATATATATATATATATATATATATATATATATATATATATATATATATATATATATTACATGGCCACGGTAGTGGCCATGTAGTTATGGTTAAGCTGCTGTTTCCATAGGAAGAGCACTTTTTGGGCGGCTTATAACTTCGCTCTCCCTGGACGGATCCTCACCAAACTTTGCAAAAAAAGTATTTGGGTCACTCTGAATTTTTTGAAAAGTTTGGTGAGGATTTGTCCAGGGGGGGCAAAGTTATAGGGGGGGTCCCAAAACGTTTTTTTTCCCAAAGACTGAATGTGAACATTTTTTTGCTTGCGTCTACAGCCCAAACCGCTGGACGGATTTTCTCAAAATTTGGACCAGGAGCAGCGGCTTGGTCCTGAAAGCGTGCTTTTGCAAATTTGGTGAAAATCCATCCAGTAGTTTCTTTAAAATGACCAAAAAGTAGGTAAAAAAAAAATTAGTGATATCTGTGTTCAGTCCACGGTCACACTTCCCTGTTCGCTCCGCGGACAGTGTCCTGATTGGCCAATCGGCTTGCGTGATGTTCGCGGACATGCAACATGTTCGCTGATTGGACAGCGTGGAGCGTGAAGCGCGTCAGATTTTCGGTAGCACCGCCATCTTGGATTCGCGGTCGATCGCGGACAGCACGGTGAAACTTTGTTCAAAATGTGTATTTATTAGAGTGTGTTGGTGTGTAGGAGTGTTTGGGGAGGGTGGGAGTGTATGAGATAGGATGAAAGTTGTGTTTTTTATGTGTTAGACGTTCTTTTTGTGTTCGATTTGTCTGCGGACATCACGGGTGTTCTGAAATGTTCTAAATAAACTGAATGGGGGGGTGTTCTGAGGACTCAAAATGTGTCCGTTTTGTTCACAAGCATACTGAAACTGTTTTAAGAACACTTGCAGTGTCCTGAAATGTTCGCAAATAAACAAATTGGGGGTGTCCTGAGGACACTGTCCGTATTGTTCGTTGTCAAGTTGAATATGTTCTAAGAACACTCGCAGTGTCCTGAATTGTTCGCAAATACACAAAATGGGGGTGTTCTGAAGACGTTGTCGAACACTCGCTGTGTCCTGAAATGTTCGCAAATATGAATGGGGGTTGTGGGTGACAAGTTGAATGTGTTCTAAGAACACTCGCGGTGTCCTGAAATGTTTGCAAATAAACAAAATGGGGGTGTCCTGAGGACGCTGTCCGTATTGTTCTCTGTCAAGTTGAATGTGTTCTAAGAACACTTGCGGTGTCCTGAAATGTTCGCAAATAAACAAGATGGTGGTGTTCTGAAGACGGTTCTAAGAACACTCGCGGTGTCCAGGGAATGTTCGTAGGGGGTGTCCTGAAGACGCTGTCCATATTGTTCTCTGTCAAGTCGAATGTGATCTAAGAACACTTGCGGTGTCCTGAAATGTTCGCAAATAAACAAAATGGGTGTGTTCTGAAGACATTTCTAAGAACACTCCCGCTGTCCTGGAATGTTCGTAGGGGGTGTCCTGAAGGCATAGTCTGTATTGTTCGCTGGCAAGTTGAATGTGTTCTAAGAACACTCGCAGTGTCCTGAAATGTTCGCAAATAAACAAAATGGGGGTGTCTTGAGGACGCTGTCCGTATTGTTCTCTGTCAAGTTGAATGTGTTCTTAGAACACTCATGGTGTCCTGAAATGGTCGCAAATAAACGAAATGGGGGTGTTCTGAGAACACTGTCCGTATTGTTCGTTGTCAAGTTGAATGTGTTCTAAGAACACTTGCGGTGTCCTGAAATGTTCGCAAATAAACAAGATGGTGGTGTTCTGAAGACGCTTCTAAGAACACTTGCGGTGTCCGGGGAATTTTCATAGGGGGTGTCCTGAGGACGCTGTCCATATTGTTCTCTGTCAAGTTGAATATGTTCTAAGAACACTCGCGGTGTCCTGAAATGTTCGCAAATAAACAAAATGGGGGTGTTCTGAAGACGCTTCTAAGAACACTCCCGGTGTCCTGGAATGTTCGTAGGGGGTATCCTGAGGACGCTGTCCGTATTGTTCTCTGTCAAGTTGAATGTGTTCTAAGAACACCCGCTGTGTCCTGAAATGTTCGCAAATAAACAAAATGGGGGTGTTCTTAAGACGTTTTTGAGAACACTCCCGGTGTCCTGAAATGTTTGTAGGGGGTGTCCTGAGGACGCTGTCCGTATTGTTCTCTGTCAAGTTGAATGTGTTCTAAGAACACCCACGGTGTCCTGAAATGTTCGCAAATAAACAAAATGGGGGTGTTCTGAAGACGCTTCTAAGAACACTCGCGGTGTCTGGGGAGTTTTCGTAGGGGGTGTCCTGAGGACGCTGTCCGTATTGTTCTCTGTCAAGTTGAATGTGTCCTAAGAACACTCGCGGTGTCCTGAAATGTTCGCAAATAAACAAAATGGGGGTGTTCTGAAGACGCTTCTAAGAACACTCGCGGTGTCCGGGGAGTGTTCGTAGGGGGTGTCCTGAGGACGCTGTCCGTATTGTTCTCTGTCAAGTTGAATGTGTCCTAAGAACACTCGCGGTGTCCTGAAATGTTCGCAAATAAACAAGATGGTGGTGTTCTGAAGACGCTTCTAAGAACACTCCCGGTGTCCTGGAATGTTCGTAGGGGGTATCCTGAGGACGCTGTCCGTATTGGTCTCTGTCAAGTTGAATGTGTTCTAAGAACACCCGCTGTGTCCTGAAATGTGCGCAAATAAACAAAATGGGGGTGTTCTGAAGACGCTTCTAAGAACACTCGCGGTGTCCGGGGAGTGTTCGTAGGGGGTGTCCTGAGGACGCTGTCCGTATTGTTCTCTGTCAAGTTGAATGTGTTCTAAGAACACTCGCGGTGTCCTGAAATGTTTGCAAATAAACAAGATGGTGGTGTTCTGAAGACGCTTCTAAGAACACTCCCGGTGTCCGGGGAGTGTTTGTAGGGGGTGTCCTGAGGACGCTGTCCGTATAGTTCTCTGTCAAGTCTTGGGTCAAATGGCCATGCACCCAAGACTGTATGCCCTGGCAACAACCACCGCAGCATATCACATTCATATTTGCTTATAACTTTGGGTGAAAAACAAATGTATAAGGAACAAAGGTATTAGATACTATGGATGTGATATGCTGCTATGGTTGTCCTTATTATTGTATACTTACTGTTTGGTCTAGTAATGGGAGTCCATGTTTTTCTTCTTCATTTCTGTGATAAAAGAAAATAGCATGTTAGTATTTTTTTTCGACCCTCATATTTAGTAGACTACAAATCAGAGTACTGTGCAATTTGCTCAGTTTCTGTATTTGTTGCTAAAATCATTGGGTCTGTGGGAGAAAAAAAAATCCATGTTGGATTAAAAAAAAACTTTTTCTGTTATGCTACAGTTTATTTGTTTGTTTGTTTTCAGTGTTCACTTTTTTTTCTGGCTAATGCTTTATACTTTGCTTTGTTGTATTTTTTTGGAGCAGTAACAGATTCTTCATTTGTTTTGATATTATAAAATTTTGGAGCAGTTAGATACCAATTGGCGTATTCTAACTGTCTATTTTTTTAATATATTTTAGTGGTTTTGATTTATCTATTTGGATATTGTTACATTTTGGGACAGTTAGATACCAATTGGCGTATTCTAACTGTGTATTTTTTGGCCTAATTTAGTGGTATTCATTTATCTGATTAGTTGTTGTAGAATCTTTCAGCTGTTAGATAGCTTTTGGAGTATTCTAACAGTTTATATTATTTTAACACAAATTTATAATTTTGGGACAGTTAGATACCAATTGGCGTATTCTAACTGTGTATTTTTTGGTCTAATTTAGTGGTATTCATTTATCTGATTAGTTGTTGTAGAATCTTTGAGCGGTTAGATAGCTTTTGGAGTATTCTAACAGTTTATATTTTTTTATATTTTTTTAACACAAATTTACTTAAAGGTTTAAATACAGTTTATTTATCAAATTTTGGTTTTAAGATCATCAAATAAGCGTTTGTAAGATTTGCTGGTAATCTCTGCTTTAGAGTAATGGTACTATCATTACATTCAAACCATCCACATTTCTTTTTTATATATGCCGTGTAGTGCCCTGAATTGGTTGTGGCTCCTGCGTGGTAGACTATACCTATTGTTGTGAAGGTTTTCTTACCAAGTGATATTTGACTATGTGTGAATCCAGTCAGCTTGCAGTTGTTTTTGGTACCATCTGCATTGTAACATAGAAGCATTAGTATTACGTATTTACTATGTGTTTGTAATTCTAACGTGGAGCGGTTATCTGAATTGCAGGTAGAGCATAATCTACCATGGTTTGCATTTTGTACAAGTTGCTGAAATGGAATGGATTCACAATTTGGTATTGATATATATATGAAGCATTCATTGGGAATTTCTTCTTGTGTCAAATTGTTGCACAGAGTGCATGCATGTTTCCACATGTATGAAATCTGGAAGATTTCATTTATAGGTATGTTTTTGTTTTCCAGTACTAATAGTAAGTACATTCGAAATTCTTGTGGATCTTCCTGTGAGTTTATAGTGAATTTCACCATTACAGCACAGTAGTCCAATTGTCGTCTTATTCCAAAAACACTATATGTGTTGTCAGGATTGTTTGCTGCATTTCTGTGTACTAACATTTGCAAACACAAAGGGTCTGTACTGTGTAAGTAAATGTTGTCAACAATTGGTGGTAATTGAAATAGAATATTCATTGCTACATTTGCATAGCAACTTACACCAACTATATTTGAGAATTTAAATGGTCCAGGTAGTTCTGTATCTAACTGCTTTTTTTGGAGTTTGTCTTCCTTCTTTAAAGAAGTACCTGGTTTACTTTCTCTAATTGATTCTTTTTTCTTTGTGGTACTTGATGAAGTATTAGTTTCTTTTACTCTCTTTGGAGGATTTGCAGTGACGTCCTGTTGCATTTCTGTTTGATTTAGTTTTCTTTTACAACGTTTTAGTTTTTGTGGAACAGAATATGTGTTTAGATGGGGAGTGTATAGTGAGCGAAGTCTATTATATTCTAAAATGCAAGGAATATCAGCGTTTACTTTACTTGCATCAAAGTTGATTAGAAATAGACCATCAAGTGTACGTAAGCGTGATAGTGCTACGTAGCTCATGCCTTCTTTAAAGACTGTGTTACCAATATCTATCATTGCTTTGTCTAGGGTAAGACCTTGTGATTTATGAATCGTGACTGCGTATGCAAGAGTTAGAGAAAATTGTTCTCTGCGTACATACATATCTTTGAAGAGAAGGAATCTAGCTGTTGAGCGTCCTATCCGTTTTACTTCTGAAAGTTTGTCAAAGAGTATATTGACAAACTGAATTTTGTTGTCACGTGGGTATGTTTGAAAGCCAACAACTGTACCCAGTGCTCCATTAACTAGTCCTTGGTCCACGTCAAAGTTACGTTTAAGCATTACTCTGCAATTTAAGGATAATTTTAACATCTTTTCTAAGCCTGCTGTGTTTGAGATTGATTTTTCTAAATTATTTAGTCTTGTTGTGGCTTGGTCACACATGGGTAGTGTCATACCATGTACATCTACTTTGTCTGTGACGCTAATTTCCATTATTGGTTGCATTTCTTTACTTAACATTATTTAATTGAATTTGAGACAGCTTGCAAGAGTTGACATTAAGGCCATACAATTGATATTTTTGTGGGCTATTTGTTCCATAACATCTGTAGCACATGCATTATCGCCATAAAGTGCATTAATGTGCCGGGTTTTCAATGTTGCTTCTGCTTCTTTAGAAAGTATACCAACTCTCAAACTTTTTAAAATGTTGGCATAAGTTAGATCTGCAGATTGGCGCATGTTTTCTGTTAATTCTCTGTATTGGAAATGTTGCCAAAGGTGGACATTTCCAATGCTGCCAACAGTTTTACGGCAGAGTTTGTGCCCTAATGTTTTAAAAATAGGTTCACCTTTTACTGGTGTTAATTGAAGCAGATCTCCGAAAACAATAATGTGTTTTCCTGCAAAGAGCTCTTCATAGTCTGTTTTGAGTACTTCTTGTAATCTGAGGTGAATCAAAGCTAACATCAGGTTGGAGACCATGCTCACTTCATCTATTAGTAGCATTTTCATTTGTTTCAATACTCTGCGTAATTCCATTGCAGCTTCTGCAGAAAGTTTGTAATAGTCTAATTTGTTCTGGTGTTCTACTGGTAATAGTAGTAATCGGTGTAATGTAACACCACCTATGTTGTAGGCAGCTAAACCTGTGGGGGCAGTGACAACAGCTGACAGTTTGTTGTTTGTCAATTGTTGAAGGAACTTACTAATGATTTTGATTAGGAATGTTTTGCCAGAACCAGCTTCACCACTGACGTACAGTAGTATAGGTTTATAATTATGGCAGGAACATTCTTTATTTTCATGTTTTGCACCATGTGCAATTTGTTTTGTTACTTCTTGAAAATGCTACTTTGCTCATTGTTTAGTTTTGATTGTAGTATAGTTAAGTCTTCCTTATCTTCATACTGACACACGGTATTTTCTACTTCTATCATAGCTAATTCTGCCTCATTTGTTATTAGTGGTTCTCCCAGTGCTTCTTGGCTTCCTGTTACAGAAGGTTGACTACTGTCAGGAGTATCCTTATCTAGTTGGGCTTGGAGTTCTTCTTCATGTTGCTGTTCATTGTGCAACATTGCTTTGTACTGTGTAAAGTTTACATCAGTTATAGTGCTTTCATTTGCTTTGAAAGCATCCTCATATGAGTCATAGTTATCTAGTAATTGTTCTTCTTTTCTCCATGGTTTGAAGAGTTGTAGCAGGGACATGTAATATACTTCTTTATGTTGAGGAGTCTTCAATGACAATTTGATATGATTAATTAAATTTGGTTTAGTGAGTTTAACTAAGCTGCCTTCACAGTCTGTCACTCTATATTTACCTTTTTTTTTCTCATCAGGTTTCATATTATTTTTGTATGTGTAGTTTTGGGCTATTTGGTATAGACACATGTTTTCCAAAGTATTACTTCTGTTTGGGTAGTATGTGTCCAATAAATTGTTTTTTAAAATGTCTTGGCTGTTCGGATCATGTTTGGCTATTGTTTCTATATCTTCATATGATTTTAGAACCTTTTTCTAGATTTAGCTGGACCAAGACTTAGCCATACTATATTTTCAGATTTACCATATAATGAAGTACCAGTTAAACGATCAGCTGCTTCATAAGATCCACATTCTCTATGGGTGAGCATTTTTATGCCCAAGCTGTATAATTTCTGAGATACTGTTTTATCTGATGACAGGTCATTCCAGAGGTCTTGGAGCTCTGTCTTTTCTGCTTAAGTTAAGTATGCTGTGACATATCGTGCAACTGCAGTAGAATTGTCTGCAATGTACTGCACATCTATGTTTGCATTCCATAAGTGGGCAATGATTGCATTATAATCATTGATATATTTTTCTTCTTCTTTTCTTTTTATGTAATATGTATTTTTAGGTGACTTACCTTTAACACTATGTCTAACTGAAGACATGAGGTTGTTTACTTGACCTGTATTTGTAACTGGTCTAGGGAAATCAAATCGGCATTTGGTGTAGTATTTGCCTTTGTTTTTGTATTTGCGACGACAATATTTTCCACATTTGTGTCTTTGAAATTGTAAAATGTGTGCATGAAGATCACTATTTGTGGCTTCTGATGGAATTTCACAAGTGACATATTTTTCAATAAACTGTAAAACAGTAGCATCACTGTCTTGACCAAATTTAGGAGCATCTTTAATCCATAAAAGCATGTGGATATGTGGTGCTCCTCTGGCTTGGTATTCTTTTCTCCAAAAGAAGTGTTGCACTTCTCCAAGGGGAGGAACAGTTTTATTACAAATAAAATGTAGCATAGCAATGAAGTGATGGTGAAAATATCTTGAAACATTAACATGATCCAAAGAACAAAGTTCTCCAGGTGTTAGAATATCTATTTTGTTTTGTTTTTATTTGATATGCGTAGGAAATCATGTAAATCTTCCCATGCATATTCTGCACAACTTAATGTAACAAACCAAGTGGGTGGGCCAAGGTTTCTGATCATACAACGTACATCTCCATGACGTTGAAACCAGTACTTTTTAGTACCATGCATATTTGCTAATAGATTTGTAATATTTTTTGTTGCACTTTCTCTAATAATTGTGTAGCTGTCATATTTTGAAAGTGTGATCCTGATTTTAATATGTGTGCAACTCCGTAACATAAAGTTGCTAGTTCACTTTCAAAGAGTAGGTGGAATATGTATTCCACATTTTGTCTAAATCTGGGATCTTCAGAATACATCCGTAATGAGCGGTATTCTGAAGCTGATATTTGAATAGGTCTATCATCATACCTTCCTCCTTTGCCAGTAGGAAAAAGTAGAGGAAAAGTACGTGCTTCTATACTTTTTTCCCATATACTGATTGGCGATCCTTTTGTTTGACGCATTTGGTAAGTTTCCAGTACATCTTGTACGGTGTCATTACAGTGCAAAGGATAAATTGTATAATGGTCTAAAGTATTTGATATTGTAGCAGGATCTAGTAGCTCAAATTGACCAGCTTCTTGTGTTTCTTGAATTATTTCAGTTGTATCTTTCAAGTATTCTTCAATATTAATTTCTTTGTAATATTCATTATTCTCTTTAAGATATTGGAAGGTTTGTCTAACTTTATATAAATCTACCAGCTGTTGCCATATATTTTGTCTTTTGTAGGTACTCCATTTACTAATATAATTAACGATTGCTGCATTGGACGTTGCAATCCTAGAGTATGCACATTTTCTTTTAGATTTAATGGTAAATAAACTACTTTTCCACGAATGCCTTTTACCAATTCAGAGGGAGGTAATTTTGCTGTTTTTGGTTGAAGGCGTATTATTGCTTGAAATGGGTGTACTGTTTGAATTATTATGCTCTCATATAAATTAAGTTGTTGTAGAGGTTTTGGTACTGGGTATAATTCCAAATTATTTGTGATAGAACGTGAAGGAGTTTGGTTGTTGTCAAGTTTTGTAGTGCAATAACTGCAAAGTATTAAGGGCTCAGTTATTTCATATTTGTTTTCTGCTACAAGGTAGAGAGCTAATTCAAACCATTTAGGATCTTCATTGCCTCCTATTTTGTATGATAGGTCCACAGTTTTTGTGTTACTTTTATAAAAAATTCTACGGCAACATACACATACATGGTTTGGTACTTCAGCTGATGTACTTTTAAATTGTAGTATTTCTTTTTTGTATGTGTTTAGCAAAAGGTTGCCATGTGTAGAATTGTTGCTTAATTGGTTTAAAGCTATTTCATTCTGTAAATGGCTTTCACTTCCAAAATATTGGTGAAGCCCGCGGGTGAAAGGGCGCGGGTGTTTGCGGCCCGCAGGGTGTTTCGCTTGGCCCAGGAGGGCCTCCATACTGAAGCCACGCCCCCTCCACTACTTTTGCTCGCCTCCCGCACCCGCCAGGGTGAAGCCCGCGGGTGAAAGGGCGCGGGTGTTTGCGGCCCGCAGGGTGTTTCGCTTGGCCCAGGAGGGCCTCCATACTGAAGCCACGCCCCCTCCACTACTTTTGCTCGCCTCCCGCACCCGCCAGGGTGAAGCCCGCGGGTGAAAGGGCGCGGGTGTTTGCGGCCCGCAGGGTGTTTCGCTTGGCCCAGGAGGGCCTCCATACTGAAGCCACGCCCCCTCCACTACTTTTGCTCGCCTCCCGCACCCGCCAGGGTGAAGCCCGCGGGTGAAAGGGCGCGGGTGTTTGCGGCCCGCAGGGTGTTTCGCTTGGCCCAGGAGGGCCTCCATACTGAAGCCACGCCCCCTCCACTACTTTTGCTCGCCTCCCGCACCCGCCAGGGTGAAGCCCGCGGGTGAAAGGGCGCGGGTGTTTGCGGCCCGCAGGGTGTTTCGCTTGGCCCAGGAGGGCCTCCATACTGAAGCCACGCCCCCTCCACTACTTTTGCTCGCCTCCCGCACCCGCCAGGGTGAAGCCCGCGGGTGAAAGGGCGCGGGTGTTTGCGGCCCGCAGGGTGTTTCGCTTGGCCCAGGAGGGCCTCCATACTGAAGCCACGCCCCCTCCACTACTTTTGCTCGCCTCCCGCACCCGCCAGGGTGAAGCCCGCGGGTGAAAGGGTGCGGGTGTTTGCGGCCCGCAGGGTGTTCGCGGATCCGTGGGGGACCAGACTGACCAGCCCATAACGTCCTGGACTGCTCCGTGGGTCTTCAAGGTGAGCAAAAGCCAGCAAAAGCCAGCCATCATTATTCCTGCCAACCTTCCTTTGGAGTACCTGAGGTCCCCTGTAACAGCCAAGCCCACAAGCCCTCAACAAGCCCCCAACAAGATTCTTACGCGGGTTAAGGGCGCGGGGTGTTGGTGGTCCGTGGAGAACGTTGTCTGTCCCTGGAGGGACCTCTTAAGAGACACCTAAGAGACAGCCATCAAGCAACCCCAAATCTAACTGCTGCCAAGGGGGGACTGAGATCGTCGACCATGACTCTCCTAAAGTCTCTAAGGTCCTTGAAGTCTCATGCTGAGCCAAGGAAAGCTCCCTCTGTTTTGCCCCTTCTCCCCCCCCCCCCTTGCCTCACGTCTGCTCCCCATGTCAACGGTCCTAAATCGGCTCGCAAGATACTGGTTGTCAGGAGACAGCGCCAACAGGGCCATACAGTCAAACCCCCCAACTCGGCCCCCCTGAATTCCGATGAGGTCGAGCTCTCTACACCCCAGTTCCCCACGATACCCAGTGTCTTACTTGGGATTCCTGTATCCGACCAACCCTGTTTCGAGCAAGAGCAAGAGGGGGAACAAGAGTGGGAAGTGGCCGGGCCTGTAACATTGGAAAGCAGCTGTCCTCTACCAAATCCTACCCCCGGAACCCTCAGCATGGTCCCTATCCCAGTCCCTTGCTCTAACCCTGGCTCTTGCACAGAGGTGGGCCTGTCCAGCTCCACCCCTGACTGCTCACTCAACGAGGGCTGCTTGCATCCTTGCAGTTCGCCTATTGTCACACCCCCGCTGAATCTATCCTCTGATCATAGCAGTCTCTGGAGCGATTTTATGTCATCGTTAAGCCCTTCAGTCAGCTCGCTTTCTTATCCATCCTTACTCGGGGCTCCAAAGCAACAACCTGATGACCCCAATTCCGCTATAAAACAAGCCACCGACCCCCCAATTGGGGGTGATTCTACAGCCAGGGTGTGCAATTGTATATGCATCCAAGTGTTGGCTGAGTTGGCAGTTATTAAAAATCTGCTCTCAGTCCTCATAGGAATGCAGGGGGAAAAGCTGTGTGAGGGGGAGCCCTGTACCATTCCAATAGCTCGCAAAGGGCCCATCGTCTCACTCATGGCCCACCCCCTGGCACACCATCAGGAACAGGCCCCTATGTCACCCACGTTCACTGAACCTTGCTCTAGCTTGGTGCTTGGGAATCTACAAGCAGCCAAGGGTATTAACCCCAGTACTTGTGTTAAGCCTAGAGTGTCCATGGGGTGCCACAACCTAAGGAAAAATCTATATCTCGGGAGGACACTGCACCAAGTAAATCGGGCCCTAAACGCCTCACTCCTGGAGAGGGGAGAGCTTATGGCCCGTGGCGTAGAGAGAGGCTACCTCCACCCTCTGGCCTAGGCCGGACCGGACAAGCTACCATGTACCTGCATGGCGTACCCAGGTTGGCAAGGGACAGGAAGGAGTCTAGGGATGCCCTCCTCAACAAAAGTCTACATTGGCTGCGGTCCGTAAGAGGCTGCTCTTTTGTGTCCAGGGAATCCTTGGCAGGGTGTCGCAGAATGCTAAGAGTGGACAACCAGCAGGGTGACATTGTGGAACTTGCATTTTGGGACTTGGGAGTGGCAAGGGCGGTCCTAGGTCAACGTGGGGGGTCTAGTTGGTCACCCAGGAGTGGTATTCTAATTAGTAGTCATCCTCAAATAGTCCCTGAGTGCCCCCCGAGGTTAACTTTGAGACCCTCCCCCCTGTCCGGTGCTAACCTCACCCCTTTGGGACGTCATGGGTCAGGTTCCTTGGGGGACAGGCCCTTGTAATGGGGGACGTCTTGATGATAATGGGGCTTCTAGTTTTATTTATCTCCCTCCTCAACGATTTTTGATGGGGTGCATTCTGTTATCTCTTGGAATATTGAATGTAATTGTTTTTGTATGATGTTTTTTGTGTTTGATGGATTTCCTTCGGAATCCGAATAAACTTGTTGACTGACTGACAAAATATTTTTTCTGGATATAGTGAATTTCTTCAAGTAGGTCTTTTGCTGTACCATGTAGAAGGATGTTATTTAACTTTGCTAGTGCTAAAGCAGGACTTTTAGCATAGTACAGTTTATAGACTAGATTTCTTATAGTTGAATGATGTGTTGATATCCTTTTGATATCATGGAAAGTGGTTTTACAAGTAGGTCCTGTAATTCAGGCCAATGAATGTCCTTGTAGTCCTGTGTACTTGCGCACTGGACAGGTATCTATATTTTGCAGTAATTTAATTTTGATTTTGTTTTTGCTTTTTACATATTTATTGAGGAATTGGCGTAAAGATTTGAAACATTGTTTGGGAATGTTACACATTGACGTGCATGGCCATTTGTACACTAGACGTTCTGATTCAGTTGAATGGAGGGGTAATTCTAAGTTTTCAGGGCATATTTTTGTAAGAAGTACTTCTTGTTCCATTATGGTATTATTCACTTTTTCATAACCTCGACCACTGCTATGTATGGCAATTGTATTCGTTTGCTTTTGTTTGTACGCTTCTTCATTAAAATATGGTTCTGTGCTTGTAGTGTGATTCCATTCACCTCCGCTGATACTTAAGAAGTTCTTTCTGTTGATATTTCGCTTATTGAGAAGTCTTTTTTGTAATTTAGTTATTAGTTTTGTTAGTGGTTTCATTTTGTTTAACAGTAAAATAAATACATTTCTTTTTAGAAGAATTGCACTGTCCATCAATGCTTCTAAGATTAATTTCCTACGATAGGTTTTAAGCTTTGAACCTGATTTCTCTCCTGTTTTTATAAGATTTTGAAGGACTTTGTGACGGTATATTTTGGCTAAAATACTTTTCTTGGTATGCTTACTTTGCACTATATTAAAATTTGAAGAAGTAGTTTTATCTGTACTGATAGCTGATTTTCTGTAAAAAATTTTTTGGTTTGTTTTACATTTTGATAGAGGAAGCGAAGTTGTTGTACTTGAAACTTCTTGTGTTTCACTAAATGATTGTATTAGCTGTTTTGTTTCAACTTTTTTTTACAAATTCTGCTAGAGATGGATGCCTATGTTGGACACCTTTATTTTCATTTGCTCTACTTTTGCGTTGCTTTCTACGGACTTGACTTTTGGTAGGCATTCTTTAGGGTCTGTTGAAAAAAATAAAGAAGATATGGGTTGGGGTGTTCTGGAATGTATGTGTGCTGTGTGCATGAGTGTTTGAGTAAGATGATGAAGATGTATGTAATGGTGTGTGATTGTGCATTGGGTACTAAAACTAGTAGGGATAGGTATTCTTGAATTTATGTGTTACTAAACTGGGGTTCAGATGACAAAAAAAAGTAAGCTAGTGGTGTGGAAAAGTACAAATAGCAAATCTAATGTATACAATTAAAACAGTTGTTTGTTCTATAATATGAAAATTGTAGTGGTTCAGTTGGGTAATTTGTGTGTCCAAAAATAGAAATTTGTGGGCCATTCTGGCTGTAAATCGCAGTTTAAGACATGGACAATTTTGGACAAAATGGTACAAAATCTCTATTTTTAGAAACCAAAATAGCTCGTATTAACGTTATAGTATATTTGATTAATAATACAAATATTATGGTGATATTTTACTTACTTTTTTTAAAATTAACAGGTAACTTCTTAGTTTTTCTTTCTTCTTCGAATTTGGCTGCTTCTTTTCAGGAAACCGGTCTTCACTGCAATTGTAAAAGCTTCAAATTAGTAACTTTGTTTGTATATAGCACTGTTTTTAATTTAGATATTGATTTTTTTAATTGAAATCCTCAGTGCCTTCTGTAAAACCATTAAACTAATTTATTTACATAAGATACATTGCATCAGTTCAGTACATATGATATGTTCTTAATGAACAAATTGTATTGAATGACTAACCGTAGCAAAAAAAAAATATCTTTACTATGTCTTGTGAAATTTATAATATATTGGTGAATACCACTATTTCTGTAAGTAAACTGTTCTAGGTAATAGCGCCTCAATGTCATGTCTAATTTAAAGTAATTAAGTAAATAAATAAATAAAAACAAAAATATGAAATTGTATAAGTATTTTTATAAAGGTTTAAACATAGATTGTGTTTGCATGCAATTTTGTTTGAATATATGTAGTCTATATATTTCATTTAAAAAATGTTAGTTTAACATGATTTGAGTGTGTGTGTATAAAGAAAGTAAATAGTATAAAGGTTTATAAGTGATAGTTGATTTTAGGAAATTGAAAAAAGTACAGTAAAATTCATTTTACAGATTTTACAAGGTAAAAGTCTGTTTGAAAATGTGTTCATCTACTATACAGAAAATATGCATACCTGAAGTTTGTGCTCATGCATATGGATATGCATGGAGCTGCAAGTAGAAATCTTGAAGACTTGTACAGTATTTCTGGTAGATGCTGCTTGCCAATGATATGACACTTGTACTCAGAGAGATTCAGAGTACATTTGCAGTGCTGATCTATGATGATACAGTTAGATGTAGAGGTCTTGAATTGGTGATTGGTGCATGGTCATGTGATTTTTGAGGTACATCCAATGAGGGAATGGCAGAGAGAGTGTAGTGAAAATGGTAGAAGGGCTGTTCATGTTACGATATGTCCGCGGACATGGAGGTAGTTCGCGGACATCGGGAGTTACATCCGGGGATTTTTGGGTTCAGAAGTCATGCAAATGAGAATAAGCACTGAAAGGGATTGGTCAGGAAAGTTTGGTGGGTGTGTTGTGCCAGGAGAGATTTTCTCAGATACTCTTTTTGCTGAGAGAACAAAAGATAGCTATGGCTGTGTGTTTCAGAAAACAGATTGTTTGGATTTTAGGAGATTCGTGGATACATTGGTTGAAGGTGCATGCAGAAAGCTGTGGAGTAGCTGTAGATCTTGGATTCCCACATGTGGAAGTACACTGGCATGGAGTACGTGGAATGAAGTGGTTGGACTTGCTACCTCTCTGTGCTACTTTGGAGACAGAGCAACATCCAGACATAATTGTAATTCATTGTGGAGGGAACAGTTTAGGACATGTGACTGGAATTTTTTTGCAATTTGCTATGAAAGAAGGACTTAGGAAGGTTATGGACATGTTTCCTAATTCTCAAGTGATATTTTCACGGATTGCGCAGAGACAAGTGTGGCTTCGTTCTTCTTCATTTGGTCCACAAATGGAAAAAGCAAGGCGCAATGTTAATAAGGCTGTTTGTGCCTTTCTAAGAGATTTTGGCATGTCTTCTTTTCACAATGAAAATATTATGTTTTGTAGTACATACATTTTTCGCAGAGATGGAGACCATCTTACTTATGCTGGCAATCAGATTTTTCTGAGAAATGTACAAAATGCATTGCGACCTTTTTTGGAATTACAACAACGATTTTGAAGTAGATGTTAAGCATTTACAATTTTTGACTTACAAACACCACCCAAAGGCTCTTTTCAGAGCCACCACTTCTTTCCAGAGAAAATTACAATGTTTGTGATGGAGTAGCAACCCAATTTTTTTAATGTTCGCGAACTGTCCGCGGACTTCTAAAAAATACAAAGAGCCCTGCTTCATTTATTTTCACTTCTATGTTTTAACTGGGAAAGGCGGCTCTGAAAAGAGCCTTATTTTTTTTTGATTTTTGTAATTTTGTATTTTTTTTGGTTTTTCAGACACGACACACTAGGAGAGGAGGGTAAAGGAGGGTAAAGGGGGGGACACCAACCACAGGGATAAGAAAGGGCGAGCTGAGAGAGGAAGATGTAGAGTGGGTTTTATTTGGGTAGAGAGCAGGTCTTCTCGTGCTCTGAGACGATAGTCTCAAAAGCACTCCGAAGTCGCTCCCCCTACAGAGTACTGTGTCACAGTACATACATACAACTGTGACCCTCGAAAGGTAAGGGTCATCAGCATTCTGTATGGCCTGTAAGGCAGCTTGAGGAAGACGCTGTCCCACAGAGGTGGTCCTTGTGGTGACAGGATCAGAAACAGAGGATGAAGTAGAGGAAATCAACCTGCTACGTTCTTCGCAAGGTACAACCCTGCGAATAGCCCCAGAGTGAAATGACCTCAGGTGTCGCTTCATAGTAGTGGTCCCAAAGCTGTACTTACCGTGCTTCCCGCGACTGAGTATCATTTTGCACTCATTGCAGGTAACACGGTTCGCACGAGCCTTAGGAACATTACCATGAATGGTAAATAACTGTCACACCCAAGACTCACGCCTAGTGCGGGTAGTAGGGTTTTCCTCTACCTCATTCTCATCATCCTCTTCTTCCTCCTCCGCATCCTCACTCCTGTTCCCCTCTTCAGGCCCTTGGGGAGGTGGTGGTGGTGGAGGGGGTGGGGGTGGTGCTGAAGCAGGTGCAGCACCAAGTGGCAGTTCAGCAGCCAAGGATGCCATCTCGATGATGGTGTAGTCTGAAGAATAGCCAGAAACACAATGGGAATAAGCTCTTGGGCGTGGTCTTTTATAGGGGTGCTTGTGCGCAGTTCGCGGACATGGGCACTGTCCGCGGACAGATCGAACACAAAAAAAGGATCGGAAAGTTTCAAAAGGTATATAGAAACTCAAGATTGCTATGTGGGACTTGTGCCATGGTGAGATTTTATTGAAAAATATTATGGATTAACTGAAAATGTACTTTTAAATTGTTCGGGGACACGAACAGTGTCCGCATTTCAGGACACACGATGAGCGTGGGCGCGGTCATATGATCCGTTCGCGAACTCGTCCGCGAAGGAAGCGCCTGTCCGCAGGACACCAAGTGCACGGAGATTGGTTAGCGCATCCGCATTGATGTCCTACGGACACTGTTCGGGTTCTGAAGTAATTAAAAGTGCGTCACACGTGAAACGAACATTTCAGGACACCGCGTGTGTTCTTAGAACAGTTTAAACTTGGTAGCGAACAGGAAGGACAGATATAGTGTTCTTCAGGACACGTGTAATTACGTTTATGTACGAACATTTCAGGACAACAATTGTGTTCTTAGAACAGTTTCAATTGGGTAGCAAACACTACGAACAGGTATAGTGTTCTTCAGGACACCTCCATTTTCGTTTACGTACGAACATTTCAGGACACCAATAGCGTTCTTAGAACAGTTTGAACTTGCTAGCGAACAGTACCGGACAGGTATAGTGTTCTTTAGGACACTTTAATTTTTGTTTGTTTACGAACAATTCAGGACACTGCGTGTGTTCTTAGTACAGTTTCATGTTGCTAGAGAACACTACGAACAGTTGTACTGTTGTTCAGGACACATCATTTTCGTTTATTTACGAACATTTCAGGACACCAATTGTGTTCTTAGGACAGTTTTAAGTTGATAGCGAACATTACGGACAGATATAGTGTTCTTTAGAACACTTTAATTTTTGTTTCTTTACGAACATTTCAGGACACCACGTGTGTTCTTAGAACACTTTCAACTTGCTAGCGAACAGTACGAACAGGTGTGGTGTTCTTCAGGACACCTCCATTTTCGTTTATGTACGAACATTTCAGAACACTCGCACCGTCCGCGGACCCTTTTATTGTTTTTATAAAAAAAAAACGGAAACTATTCACAATACAATATAAAAATTTAACTTTATTTAACATATATTAATAATTTATGACAGAGAAGGTGAGGCAGAAATAGAAACAAAAACAGGAGAATTTGGGGTTTCAACATGATTGGTATTAGGTGAAGAAGGGATGGAAGTCTCATCAAAACGTTTTGGATTATGGAGAGGGTTTGGGGATAATTGACTGGGATATGGTGAGGAGGGACAAGTACATGCGGGGCAATGGTACAAGGTTTTTGGTTTGAAATGATTTTCTACAAACGTTTTTAAATTATTAAAATTAGCCAACAATACATCAATTTTTTCTTCTATATTGTGAAGACTGTTATCCATAACAGGGTTTTCTGAAGTTTTTTCTATTTTGGTATGCTCTGTACAAAAAAATAATATATATGTTAAATGTATATAAAAAAATAATAAATAAATGGTTTATATTATAAAGTGTTTACCATTAGTTTCACTATCTTGTGACATTTCTTCATGTGGGAAATTGTCCTCTAGCCATTCCAAGTACTATACATTTCTGTGAGAAAAAAAAAAAAGATAATATATTTTTAATCTAATACAGAAAGTTTATAAATATATGAGTAAAATGAAGTACACTTACTATTTCTGGTAAGATAAGTCCTATGTATTCAGTGGTTCTGGTCTTGTTCTCAGTTCTGTTGTGTCTGTGAGGTAATTATGTTGGAAGCCAATTTATCTTCTTGTGGTATATTCCATTTCAGAACATATTGTATTTAAATGAATGTTTAGTGTGTTACATATATGGGTTACATTTCTTATGTATTACTATATATAATGTGTTTGTGTGCTGCTTTTTGAATTTGTTAAATGTTCCTATATTATGATATAACAATCAAACATACCCCACCACCCCCCCCCCCACAGTTTTTAGGTAGTGGTACTGTTCTCCGAACATGTCTGCAAACATTAAATAAGTTCGCGGACATCAAGTTCATAAGAGATCTAGTCAGTTCCATATGACATGTATATAAAGTCAAAGTCATTATTGTTAAGTTGTGCTACTAAAAAACTATGAAATTAGGTGAAAAAACTTTGTTAAAGGGACGTTATGGTTAAGTTGCGCTACTAAAAACCTATGAAATTCAGTGAAAAAAACTTTGTTAAAGGGACGTTATGGTTAAGTTGCGTGACTAAAAACCTATGAAATTCAGTGAAAAAACTTTGTTAAAGGGACGTTATGGTTCCAAGTAAAACCGAAAAACCCTTGAAATTCTCCAGTTATGGTAAGCTAAGCAATCATAACTCGCGCCACCACCGTGCACTGCTAAGACTAACAACCAGGACATCAAAGATGACATCACAAATGTCATTGATGACATCACTGATGACATCACATGTGTATGTACTTCTCATGAAATATGTGTAGAAGGGATTCTTATTATGTTGCGAAAAAAGTGTCAAGAATCATTGCAAGAAATATACCCTAATAAGTGCATTGAACGATGCATTGATATAAATAGCATCCTATTATGGGGTTCTATCTAGTATACTAAGCTACTCATACAGAAACATAACATTGTGTGCAGCGTACAAGATGAAGGTATGATATTCGTAATGTTAATATGTTGAATAATGAAATGATAATTGTTTTCTTAATAGATTTTTGTGTACTGTGAAATATGTAATAAGTAGCTAATAAAACCCATGTATTACATAATTGCATTACTAAAGACAAAACACAAAGACACAAGAACACATACCAATATATATATATATAAAATAGGGTGGCAGTCACCACTCAAGGTGAGTCAGAGACGCATAGGAAAAACTCGAAATTATATCATTAATAACTTTTGATTCGAGTAACGGTTTTGGCCGACCTTTCGAAAGTGATTAAAGACCTATGGGCCCCCAGACTGCAAAGTTATTCAAAGATTTGTTAAAAAAAAAAGTTATTAAATGTGAAACAAAAAAAAATTGAGTGCAGCTTACTTCCTATTTATTTTCCCATAGACAAACAAGTTCAATATTTGCCAAAGTGCACAGTCCAAACCCCTGGATGGTTTTGGACCCAATCCAAAACAACTTAGGCAAGAAGCATTGACTTGCGATCCATGCATGGTTTGGGGTTATTCCGTGCAGCAGTTATTTAAATATTTGATGGAGAAGGGGGTGCCCCCCTACCAAAAAAAATTAGTGATATTTAGGGGATTTACCCAAATCCAGGTGTTTTTAGAAATGAAACGACCGCCATCTTGTTGTTCTCTGATAGCGATCGATATCTGCAGCTAGAGTCGAGGATATCGGAAAATGAAACGCAGGAAAAAGCTATTTGCAGGTCAAAAAACATGAAAATGACACCACGCTAAAGGTGACGGGAGGCTAAAGGGCACCATGTGAAATTTTGGAGTTGGACTGGGTCCAGTGACTTAGTTTGTAACACAACGATTTCCATAGACTCGGCTATAGCCATGAATAGCCATCATCTGAAAGCAAACTGCGTCAAAGAAGCAGCGTGTGTTGTGGAGGAAAGGGAGAGGCAGGCAAGGTGAGGAGGCCATCAGGGGCGTGGGGGGAGCTGTCAGAGATGAGGGGGGCATGTGGTGAGGTGCTGGGGGGCAGCTAAGCATTTTGTTTGTTGGCAGTTTTGCCGATATTTGTGGCTATATCCAAGATTACAAAGGACTACAGATAACCGCTGGTACGTGCAGTTCTGTTCCTGTGGCTATATATTTTGGAGTGTCAGTGTTTAATTTCTTTTTTATTTAAAGTTATTTGTATAAGTATAGTGACATCGGGGGTGAAAAATCACTGGCCATGGCCAAATGTCATGGTAGTGACCTGGTAGGTAGTTGGGACTCTTTTTTTATTTTGGCTGTGTGTTTTCAGGCTTTTGTATATGTGAGACATTGGAGAAAAATAGAAGAAATTAGTTTTACAAAATTAATATAAAAAGGATCAATCGTATTCTATTTTTAGATGCCCATTACAATGTATTTTAGGTTGTGTATTCTTACTTATGGTATTGTGTTTGTGGCTGTGGGATGTTTGTTACCCATTTTACTGTTATTTATTAGTCTCTGCTTGCTTTATTTTCAGGCACTTTATATAAGTACATGAGTAGTGTTGTACTGTATTGATTTTTTAAGTTGTATTGTAGTATAAAACTTGAAGTGAGGCCTTCTTTTTAACAAGTTTCTGTAACCGTGATTATGATAAAAGTCAATGAAATGTAACCGTGGGTGTAATAACAAACTTTTATTTTATTTTATTGTATTGGTATATTTGTATGTCATAAGTAGTCATTAAAAGGACTGTTTGGGGTACACTGACTGTAGTATTTTAGCACATCTGAACTTCTGTTTTGATGTTTGAAAGAACACTGCATTTCCTTCATCAGTTAGGTGCATTCTGGCAGGTCTATAGAAATTGGTCATGTAGCACTGCATGTTGTTCAAAATAAATAATTGGTTGCGGTTTACCTTGAATGCTGAAACTGCTTTATTAACATTTCTACGGGGTTTCAAATCTGGTGGTCCATATCCATTTTAGTTTCTGAGTCAGATTGCGAAATATGAAGATGTTGTGAGGAAATAGTTCCATTAGTTTCGCCATGTCTTGTTTGATCATTAAACTAAGGGACACACCTCGTACATTCCCCAATCCTTGCCTCGACAATTAATTAGTATGATGTCTAAGTGCTATGTACTTTTTCAGACTGAACAATTTTGGGAAAACCTGGAACGAACGGATTCCACACAATCCAAACCATTTAATTGTAAACTCTCTGAAACCTAGGTCCATGTTAATATTTAGTTTCTCACAAAAAGCCATTAACCAAAACAGCCAACTGTCTCCACCCAATCAGCCACACAGTTTTCAAACCAGTCATGATATCTACAGTCTTTCTCTGTTTCCAATAAAATGATTTCTAGTTTGAATTTCCAGTAGTTTGTATGAGCAGGGTTTGTATGATGTGTGTGTTTTGTAGTTTCTAATTGGTTGATGGTGCTGTTGCAATTATTCGCAGCTATCCAGGAGCCACCCAGCACGCGACATTGCTATCTGTGGGTATATTGCCCTCCCACCCTCTGCGGGTGCGGCTATTTGAGGACAAATGGCACGTCGTGTTTTTGTGTACTTGTGGTAGCTGTGGCAATCTGTAATTTTGGGTGGGGTAGCATCTTAGATGCATTGAGTGTTTTGGGAGATTGCAAGAGACTAAGGGAATGGAGAAGGACCATGGGAAGTGGACGAGAGGGCTGCTAAGCATGTTGGGGACACTTGTTTGGAGTTTGGTGAAGTACAAATACAATTTTAAATCCAGAGTTTTCGCGAATAGCTGCGGCTATCAGCAAATGGCTACGAATGGCTGCTGTATAACCGCATGTATAAATAGCACGTGTGTCAGCGACTTTTCGGCATTTAATTGGTTTTACCCGTAGATGCAGATATATTTATAGCCACATCTATAAACCTACATGTTCTGTACAATAATCATATTGTTATGTGGATGATGCAGTACATAATTTTATTTGTGTTTTTTATTAAATCTGGTTAAGTGTTGTCTTATTTTATTTGAAGTTCTGAAGGCCGGCTTAGTTTGATTTTGGGTATGCAAAAAATGTACGTGCAGCCACAGATACAAAGCAATATCTGCAGTCGCATCTAATAAGTGTGGCTATGAAAGATGCTGGGTGGGGGGAAATAGATTTCTGTAAGTTTCATTGTTTGTTGGTACTTTTCTATTTGTGTAGCTGTCTGAAAATGTGTCATCCATTTTAGTAGTTGTATTAGTATATAGTTCTCTTTTTTGGTATTCATTTTAGGAAGTATGAAAGCCACCATTTTCTGCCGTTTTATCCTTTTGATTCCAGAACTGTCACTGTTCACATGGCAGGAGTCTGGCTGATGTGAATGTAGTGTTAATACTTTTTAAATGTTTGATGCTTTAGTTGCAGTTTTGTGTGTGTTAGTTATATATACCACTGTTTTCAGTTGGTTATTATGATTGTTTTCATTTGCTGTGATTGTGTGGCATGTGTTTAATACATTTTTAAGTTTTAGAAATATGGCCTTATAATTAATGATATTTACATGCAGGGATTTACTTTTTGTATTTATGTAGTGATGTTGAAGGTATACTTGATTGTATTTATTGTGATTTTAATCAACTTTCAGGTATGTAGTACTCTTAGGTCTTTTTAGTGTTTTGTGAGGTAGTTGAATTTCTGGTGGTTTGCGATTTAATTTGAGTTATTTTGCTTTTGTATTTTATTTTAGCTGTATCAATCTCATTCTCCGAGTGGACTCTCAATAGATGTTGTACAGTTAACTCCTGTGAAAGGTCATCCTATATTCAAAACATAGTGGTACTGTTGGAGATGGGAGCAGCATGTGTGTATACTGTTCATGAATAGCCTCCTTTGTGACGTTTCTAGCATTTCAGATGATTCTTGAAATGCAGTGCTGCAGGTGTTTTAAGACTCTGGCTGTTGGTGGCAGCACCTTCAATGTGTGTTGGTTGATTTTGTTCAACCACCGCTCACAGCTTCAGTGATGAGGGAATGTGATATGTAAGTCAAAGATGGTGATGTTGTTGCACTGGCGGGTGGAGGTTCTGCAGACGGACTATTGGAAGGCACATGGTGAAGTTTTTTTTTTTTTTTGCAGAATGTGAAAAGTACCTCATCTGCCCATTTCTAGAACAGTGTGTTTTTTTAACTTTAAACAAGTTCCAAATGCCAGCAGTGGTTTTCATCTTAGTTGCCTTTTTCCTTGGCGGTGCTGGATTCGCAAACCAACATGATAATGTCAGCACTGCTTTTACTATCATGGTCATTGTACTAGTGTTTCTACCTGTGTGATTGTTTTCTATCACTTGTTCTCCAAGTTTACTTATACTACCCTATTCGCTCTTGTTCTCCAAGTTTACTTTACCTTCCCATCCTTTGCCTTACAACATCCCAGTATTATGGTCTTTGTTTATTTACACCCAGTTTATATATCCCTGTTGGGTACCCGCAGCAATGACTGGGGGGTTTCCTAGATGCTGTTCCAATGAACTATACCTATGGCTGTAGCTGTAATGCATAAAAAGTCCACTCTTGTTGTTCTCTTTTTATACTGTTACTTTTGTAATAATATTTTACACATGGTTTACGAAAAGAAACACTGGTAGTCTTATAGCCATGGCTACAAGACTTGGGGCTTCATTGGATTTTTTTGTAACCAATGCTATACAAAACAATAGGAGAAAAAAAAATGTTGACATTTTCTTTAAGGTGTATTGAGTGTGGTGGTTTGTAAACAGTTATTGTAACATTAATAAAACATATACGTGTACATATTTCAAAAAGGTAAATAAATATGCAATCAAAGTTCACTACCCTCGCCGATCTATCAGATCACGGAGCGCCCAGGTTCGCAGAGCATCCAAGATCCCTCGGCTCAGTTATCTACTCTGCTCTGCAAAGCAGAGCACAGATCACTGAGCGCCAGGCGTCTTTGTCCGTTGGCAAAGCTTTATAAAAGATGCCTTGACTTGTGTACTTTTCAAGCCAACTTTTATAATTCAAGCCATCTTTCTTAAAGCTTTTTCCACAGAAAAAGACACCTCAGGTTTTGTCCGTCCTCAAAGCTTTATAAAAGATGGCTTGAATTGTGTAGGTTTCAAGCCATCTTTTATAAAAATAGAAATATGTTACAGATGTCTTTGTTTATAAAACCCTAGTAAGTATTTATATACAGGGTAATTCATAGAATTTCGCAGAAAAGTGTCGCAAGCGGTTGGTGCAGAGTGTCCGCGTGCGATTGTCTGCGCCAGAGGCGAGCGCCAAAAACCGATTTCCGCGCACAGCGTATTCATGGATTTTAGGCTCCCAAACCAGCCGTGGCGCAGAGTATCGCAGCGACCCTGCAGCAGCGCCAGTAACGCCCCCAAGAACGCCCTCGCGCAAGGAAAAGCCATCAAAATCGCTAAATCATCGCAAAGGGCTGCGCTAACCCTGGACCAGTTTACAGGGCAGCCAAACAAGAAACGCAAAGTGGGTAACGTTCATATCAGGGGTACGCGGGAAGTTTTACACGCGATTAGCCAGGGTACGTGTATTACAGGGGTACGCGTGAAGTTTTACACGCGATTAGCCAGGGTACGTGTATTACAGGGGTACGCGGGAATTATCACATGCGATTTGGCTGGGTACGTGTATTACAGGGGTGCACGGGAAGTTACACACGCGATTTGGCTGGGTACGTGTATTACAGGGGTGCGCGGGAAGTTACACACGCGATTAGGCTGGGTGGGTCCTCACAGGTGTTCCCTGTACACCCTCCACGGCCCCTGCAGGCAGCCCACAAAACAGGGGACACCCTGCACACCTGCTCATGTCTCCCACCCCCCACCCCCCCCAGCAGTGTGGGGCACCCTCCACCAGGCCCCCACTCATGTCCCCTATCACCCCCACCCACCAGCCACCAGGGGCAGCCTCCACCAGGCCCCCACTCATGTCTCCCACCACCCCCACCCCATAGCAGTGCAGGGGCAGCACCACCAGGCCCCCACTCATGTCTCCCACCACCCCCATCCCCCAGCCACCAGGGGCAGCCTCCACCAGGCCCCCACTTATGTCTCCCACCACCCCCACCCCCCTGCCACCAGGGGCAGCCTCCACCAGGCCCCCACTCATGTCTCCCACCACCCCCAGCCACCAGGGGCAGCCTCCACCAGGCCCCCACTCATGTCTCCCACCACCCCCACCCCCCAGCCACCAGGGGCAGCCTCCACCAGGCCCCCACTCATGTCTCCCACCACCCCCACCACCAAGCCACCAGGGGCAGCCTCCACCAGGCCCCCACTCATGTCTCCCACCACCCCCACCCCCCAGCCACCAGGGGCAGCCTCCACCAGGCCCCCACTCATGTCCCCTATCACACCCACCCCCTAGCAGTGCAGGGGCAGCACCACCAGGCCCCCACTCATGTCCCCTATCACCCCCACCCCCCGGCAGTGCAGGGGCAGCCTCCACCAGGCCCCCACTCATGTCTCCCACCACCCCCACCCCCCAGCCACCAGGGGCAGCCTCCACCAGGCCCCCACTCATGTCTCCCACCACCCCCACCCCCCAGCCACCAGGGGCAGCCTCCACCAGGCCCCCACTCATGTCCCCTATCACCCCCACCCCCTAGCAGTGCAGGGGCAGCACCACCAGGCCCCCACTCATGTCCCCTATTACCCCCACCCCCCGGCAGTGCAGGGGCAGCCTCCACCAGGCCCCCACTCATGTCTCCCACCACCCCCACCGCCCAGCCACCAGGGGCAGCACCACCAGGCCCCCACTCATGTCCCCTATCACCCCCACCCCCCAGCAGTGCAGGGGCAGCCTCCACCAGGCCCCCACTCATGTCTCCCACCACCCCCACCTCCCAGCCACCAGGGGCAGCCTCCACCAGGCCCCCACTCATGTCTCCCACCACCCCCACCCCCCAGCCACCAGGGGCAGCCTCCACCAGGCCCCCACTCATGTCTCCCACCACCCCCAGCCACCAGGGGCAGCCTCCACCAGGCCCCCACTCATGTCTCCCACCACCCCCAGCCCCCAGCCACCAGGGACAGCCTCCACCAGGCCCCCACTCATGTCTCCCACCACCCCCACCCCCCAGCCACCAGGGGCAGCCTCCACCAGGCCCCCACTCATGTCCCCTATCACCCCCACCCCCTAGCAGTGCAGGGGCAGCACCACCAGGCCCCCACTCATGTCCCCTATCACCCCCACCCCCTAGCAGTGCAGGGGCAGCACCACCAGGCCCCCACTCATGTCCCCTATCAGCCCCACCCCCCGGCAGTGCAGGGGCAGCCTCCACCAGGCCCCCACTCATGTCTCCCACCACCCCCACCCCCCAGCCACCAGGGGCAGCCTCCACCAGGCCCCTACTCATGTCCCCTATCACCCCCACCCCCTAGCAGTGCAGGGGCAGCACCAACAGGCCCCCACTCATGTCCCCTATCACCCCCACCCCCCGGCAGTGCAGGGGCAGCCTCCACCAGGCCCCCACTCATGTCTCCCACCACCCCCACCCCCCAGCCACCAGTGGCAGCACCACCAGGCCCCCACTCATGTCCCCTATCACCCCCACCCCCCAGCAGTGCAGGGGCAGCCTCCACCAGGCCCCCACTCATGTCTCCCACCACCCCCACCCCCCAGCCACCAGGGGCAGCCTCCACCAGGCCCCCACTCATGTCTCCCACCACCCCCACCCCCCAGCCACCAGGGGCAGCCTCCACCAGGCCCCCACTCATGTCTCCCACCACCCCCACAACCCCAGCCACCAGGGGCAGCCTCCACCAGGCCCCCACTCATGTCTCCCACCACCCCCAACCCCCAGCCACCGGGGGCAGCCTCCGCCAGGCCCCCACTCATGTCTCCCACCACCCCCACCCCCCAGCCACCAGGGGCAGCCTCCACCAGGCCCCCACTCATGTCCCCTATCACCCCCACCCCCTGGCAGTGCAGGGGCAGCACCACCAGGCCCCCACTCATGTCCCCTATCACCCCCACCCCCGGCAGTGCAGGGGCAGCCTCCACCAGGCCCCCACTCATGTCTCCCACCACTCCACCCCCCAGCCACCAGGGGCAGCCTCCACCAGGCCACCACTCATGTCTCCCACCACCCCCACCCCCCAGCCACCAGGGGCAGCCTCGACCAGGCCCCCACTCATGTCCCCTATCACCCCCACCCCCTAGCAGTGCAGGGGCAGCACCACCAGGCCCCCACTCATGTCCCCTATCACCCCCACCCCCCGGCAGTGCAGGGGCAGCCTCCACCAGGCCCCCACTCATGTCTCCCACCACTCCACCCCCCAGCCACCAGGGGCAGCCTCCACCAGGCCACCACTCATGTCTCCCACCACCCCCACCCCCCAGCCACCTGGGGCAGCCTCCACCAGGCCCCCACTCATGTCTCCCACCACCCCCAGCCACCAGGGGCAGCCTCCACCAGGCCCCCACTCATGTCTCCCACCACCCCCAGCCCCCAGCCACCAGGGACAGCCTCCACCAGGCCCCCACTCATGTCTCCCACCACCCCCACCCCCCAGCCACCAGGGGCAGCCTCCACCAGGCCCCCACTCATGTCCCCTATCACCCCCACCCCCTAGCAGTGCAGGGGCAGCACCACCAGGCCCCCACTCATGTCCCCTATCACCCCCACCCCCTAGCAGTGCAGGGGCAGCACCACCAGGCCCCCACTCATGTCCCCTATCAGCCCCACCCCCCGGCAGTGCAGGGGCAGCCTCCACCAGGCCCCCACTCATGTCTCCCACCACCCCCACCCCCCAGCCACCAGGGGCAGCCTCCACCAGGCCCCTACTCATGTCCCCTATCACCCCCACCCCCTAGCAGTGCAGGGGCAGCACCAACAGGCCCCCACTCATGTCCCCTATCACCCCCACCCCCCGGCAGTGCAGGGGCAGCCTCCACCAGGCCCCCACTCATGTCTCCCACCACCCCCACCCCCCAGCCACCAGTGGCAGCACCACCAGGCCCCCACTCATGTCCCCTATCACCCCCACCCCCCAGCAGTGCAGGGGCAGCCTCCACCAGGCCCCCACTCATGTCTCCCACCACCCCCACCCACCAGCCACCAGGGGCAGCCTCCACCAGGCCCCCACTCATGTCTCCCACCACCCCCACCCCCCAGCCACCAGGGGCAGCCTCCACCAGGCCCCCACTCATGTCTCCCACCACCCCCACAACCCCAGCCACCAGGGGCAGCCTCCACCAGGCCCCCACTCATGTCTCCCACCACCCCCAACCCCCAGCCACCGGGGGCAGCCTCCGCCAGGCCCCCACTCATGTCTCCCACCACCCCCACCCCCCAGCCACCAGGGGCAGCCTCCACCAGGCCCCCACTCATGTCCCCTATCACCCCCACCCCCTGGCAGTGCAGGGGCAGCACCACCAGGCCCCCACTCATGTCCCCTATCACCCCCACCCCCGGCAGTGCAGGGGCAGCCTCCACCAGGCCCCCACTCATGTCTCCCACCACTCCACCCCCCAGCCACCAGGGGCAGCCTCCACCAGGCCACCACTCATGTCTCCCACCACCCCCACCCCCCAGCCACCAGGGGCAGCCTCGACCAGGCCCCCACTCATGTCCCCTATCACCCCCACCCCCTAGCAGTGCAGGGGCAGCACCACCAGGCCCCCACTCATGTCCCCTATCACCCCCACCCCCCGGCAGTGCAGGGGCAGCCTCCACCAGGCCCCCACTCATGTCTCCCACCACTCCACCCCCCAGCCACCAGGGGCAGCCTCCACCAGGCCACCACTCATGTCTCCCACCACCCCCACCCCCCAGCCACCAGGGGCAGCCTCGACCAGGCCCCCACTCATGTCCCCTATCACCCCCACCCCCTAGCAGTGCAGGGGCAGCACCACCAGGCCCCCACTCATGTCCCCTATCACCCCCACCCCCCGGCAGTGCAGGGACAGCCTCCCCCAGGCCCCCACTCATGTCTCCCACCACCCCCACCCCGCAGCCACCAGGGGCAGCCTCCACCAGGCCCCCACTCATGTCCCCTATCACCCCCACCCCCTAGCAGTGCAGGGGCAGCACCACCAGGCCCCCACTCATGTCCCCCTGCCCACAGGCCCTGACAATCCTCAAGCATGGGCCTCATGGCCAGCCACCACAGCCCAAAGACACAACCAAGTATTACATGCGCCCATGATACTACTCCAATGGAAACAATGTAAATGAACACATGTGTCTCACACACACACAATGGTTGCAAGTGAACCTGAAAACCCATATCATGACATGCATGAAAACAATGAGATGAAACCACACATTGAAGAATGAAAAAATCAAAATAATGTATTAAAAACAACAGTAATGGCAATCAAAATTAAACAATATACACAAGTATAAAATAAAGAAAATTAAGCTGGCTGTCCCTTTTCAAATTAAAATCAATAAATGATAATCCAAAAAATGTCTTCCAAAGTTCAAGTCCATAAAAAGGAAATGAAGGGAAAAAAGAAATAGAAAACCATTGCTCCATGGAAAAAAATATTCATAGTAAAAAAAATATCCAAATGCAAAGTACAACTATGTACAAAGTATTCAGGGTCCATCATCCCAACAGAAGAAATGAAACCTACAAAAAAACCTGTCTAAAATGGAAGTATATACAAAAGGTGGAGCAGTGTCCGTCGACTCCAAATAAAAATAAACAATAGAGGAAACCTATCACTAAATAACTATATACAATGGCGGCGGGCCAGTCCAGCGGCTCACTCAGTGGTGTTCCGGGCCAGGGCATCATCGAACTCCTCGTCTATGTCCCTGAGGCGGTCCTGTTGCATGGCCCCGAGGGTCCGCAGGGACGCCGACATGTTCACCTCCAACTCCCTGCAGATTGCCTCGAGGCACTCGGCCCGCCTCAGGGCCCTCCGCATGGAGTTCTCCGCCCTGACCATCGTGAGCCGCGCCTCTTCCGCCCGCCGCCGCTCCGCATCTATGGCGTGGCCCAACCGCTGCCACACGGAAGACACTGCCCGTCCAGGGTCCTCCTGCCCTCCGGCCGATGCCTGCCCCTCCGATGTTGAAGGCCCCGAGCTATCGTGGCTCCCACCTACAGCCTCCTGCTGCTGCAGGTGCTGCTGTCCATGTACCCTGTCCGATGGTGCCTGCACATCCTCCTCCAGCTGGGGTGCAGTCGTTGATGTGGCCACCCCTGCTGGACGTCCGACTCCCGACTGTGGCAGGGATCTGTTGTCCACCAACCTGGCCTGCCCATTCCCCTCCCATGCGCAGCGGGCGTGCGTGTGGTTGGGGATGTGGGGGCACTACCATGTCCACGGCCAGGCCCCGGCATGTTGCAACGTTGTGCAGGACACATGCTGCCACTATGATCCTGCACACTACTGGGGCAGCGTATAACAGCTGCCCGCCAGAACGGTCAAGGGAGCGAAAGCGTGACTTAAGCACTCCGAATGTGACCTCCACTATGCCCCGGGTTGCAATGTGGGCTGTGTTATATCTTACCTTGGGTGGCGTGGTGGGGTTCCGAATTGGCGTCATCATGTGGGGGCTGAGAGGGTAGGCACTGTCCCCTGTGGAGGTGGTGATGGGTATCATTGGTGGGGTTGTGACCTTGCTCAGTATCTGACATGCATGCATGTGCAGTGGCATTCATACTCACCAAGCAGCCATGTATCGCCATGCCGCCCAGCTTCTAGGTCCCGGCTTAGGGTGGACATTCGGTAAATGAAGCTGTCATGGGTGGACCCGGGATAGTTGGCATATACTGAGGTGATGATTCCCTTGGCATTACATACTACCTGCACGTTGATGGAATGCCAGTGCTTGCGGTTCCTATAGATGTGCTCAGATGCCCTGGGGGGACGTAGAGCCACATGGGTGCAGTCGATGGCACCTAGCACTTTGGAATCGTGCCACACCGTAAAAATCCAGGGCGGCAGCATGCCTTTCTGCAGGTGTTCTGGGCAGGTATATGTGCCTGCGCACTGATGGGCGTGCAGTGATGATGTTCAAGACCTGGTGTAGACAGCGTGACTGCGTGGCCTGTGACAACCCACCCACTATGGCACTTGTCCGCTGAAATGATCCAGTGGCTAAGAAGTGCAGTACATTGAGGACCTTCTCCAGGGGGCTGAGTGCTTGGGAGCACAGGGTGGGTGATGTGAGGTCATCCTCCCACTCACTCACCAGGTCCAGTATTATGTGTGGTGGAAACCTGTACCTCCCATACACCTGGTCATCAGGCATCCCGAAAAGGCTGGTTCTGGGTGTGAAAATTCTGGCCCTGACTATCCTCCTCCTCCTCCTTTGGTAGCCCACGGCCACTGCTGCTAGGAACGGTATATTCATCCTGGCGTCTGAGCTTGTTTGTTTTTTGCGTGCAAATTTATGTGTCGCGGGTCGACGTATGCCTGCTTCCTACTGGCGTACGTGTTTCTTTGCGCGTGTTGTAGGCGAGCGTGTGAAACTTCCCGCACACCCCTGAAATCCAGTACCCAGGCCAATAGCGTGTGGAAATTCCCGCGCACCCCGGAATACACGTGCGCTGATGTACTCGCGTGTGTAAGTGCCCGCGCACCCCTGAAATACACGTACATAGGCCAATCGCGTGTACGCGCACTTTTGTCCAATTACACGCGATGACACTCTGACGTGCAGTCTTTCCACGTGTGCTCCGTCATCACGTGCTATGAGGGAAACACCCGTGCGGGTCACGTCACAGACGCGCTTACGCGCTGAGGGCCTTTGGTCCAATAGAATCGCATATGCGTGCTGACGCGCTTACGCGCTAAGGGCCTTTCCTTGAATTTCACGCTGACGTGCAGGATTTTCACGTGCCAAATCACTCCGTATCAAGCTGGCCACGCGAAAACACACGGAAGACCACGCTCCAGCCCAGAAGGCCGAATTACTGCCCCCCAGTGCCCCGAGCAGCCTCCCACGTGCCATCTGCTGCTGCCTGCCTGCCTGCCTGCCTGCTGCCACCGTGCCCTGCCATTTGGTGCCTGCACATCAGCCATCTGCAGGGGTCCAGTTGCTGTGTCCACCCCTGCTGGAACAGAAGACTCCCGTCTGGGATAACATCGCTCCACAGCCCAGCCCCAGGACCCAGTTGCCCACCCACTCCTGCCTCTGGGGTTGCCATGTCGGGCACTTCGACATCTGGCACCAGTGGCAACCCCAGGCCAGAGGGGCAGAGGGGCACCAGCTTCACTGCCACCGAAGTTGGTGTCCTGGTGGAGCATGTCCTGGGGCAGTATGATGCTCTCTTTGGATCGTCCCGCGCCAGCAAGGAAGGACAGGAGAGGATCGGGGCCGACTGTGTGGTTGCCATCAACGCGGGGGGGTGGCAACCCGCGACGTCCAGAAGATCAAGAAGGGCTGGGAGGATTTGAGGTCCAGGACCCTCGTGAATGCCCGGCGCCTCGTGGAGGGGGGCCGGGGCTGCATGAGTTCCATCCAGATGAGGGTCCTGGAACGCGTACGCCCAGCGCTCCACGCCCAGGTCCTTGAGAGGGAGACCCATCTGGAGTTGAGCGGTAAGTGGCCAAGCATTGCTGTGTGAGACAGGGCATGTTGCGGTGTGCTGGTTGTCTGATACTTGCCTGTATGTGTGACATAGGCCATGTACGCATGTATGTGTGCAGGGACATCATGGTAATGCATGTGCGACCAGTGATGTGTGAACCACATGGTCGTTGCATGTGTTTAAATGCAACATGGGGAGCCCTATGCAGATTTTACACATGAGAGCATGCCAGTCTCTGTTCCTGGACATGGGCGGGGGTGAGGGATGGTTGCTGATGCCAGGTACATATATGGTAGCCATGTCTGTGTGCCTGACCTGTGTGTCTGTGACTTGTGAATGCCATGGATGCATGACACATGTGTGTGACAATGCACAGATTCACTGATGCAGCCTAGTTATCCTTGTATCCGCTGTGTTTGGGGTGTATGAGGCCAGATGGATGTGACTGAGGTGAAGTGTGTGCATGTGATAGGCATGACCCATGATGCATGTGAGTTCCATATCATTGTATGTTTCAAGAGTCCATTGGACATGTATGGAAATGTTCATGGCATGCACCATGCCTGTTACTGTGTGTGTTTTGCCTGGACTGACCCATGTGTTGTGGAGGGACATGATGGAAGTGTACTTTGACAGTGGTACTCATCTGCTATTGCTTCCTGTCTAGGGGACCATTGTACAGTACCCTGATGCTTGTGTTCTATGTCTCCCTCTACGCAGCGGCTAGTGAAGAAGAGGGCGGAGACGGCGCTGTGGAGCAAGGCGGCGGGGATGCCCCCATGGCTGCAGCGGAAGGGGTGGGTGAGCCCCCACAGGGGCCTGCTACGGCAGAAGACGGTGAGGAGCCATCCAGGTTGGTGGTTTCCACAGAGGAGGAGGAGGCCGCCACTGAGGCACACATGGGGCCTGGTGGGGGCATCCCTGCTGGTGCAAGTGGTGCAGTCCAGGGGCAGGGGCAGGAGGCAGCACAGGTCACCGTGGAGGGGCCTGCGCATGTCGCTGTCCCTGACCCTGTGAGTGCACCACCATGCACCAGCAGGGATGCCCCGTCCCAGGCCCGTCCGCAGGTAGAGGGGATGTCCATGTCACCTGACTCCCCTCCACCTGTGGACGAGGGGACCCGTGGCCGTATGGAGAAGGTCCTGATTGGGGTCGCGATGCGCACGGGTGCAATTCGTGGTGACGTGCGTGCTTCCCGGGAGGAGCACGCACGTCATCACGAAGAGCACCGTGCCGACGTGGCCCAATTGGGATCTTCCATGTTCGGGGGTTTCCTGCATGTGTCGGCCAATCTGGCGGCCCTCTCCTCCTCTGTGGAGGCTATACGCCGGTCGTTCTCCTTGCCGTCTTCCGGCCCAGATGCCACCAGGGCCCCCTGTGGACCTGCCCTGACCAATGCAGCCAGCTCGGTGGGGATCCCATCCCTGCCACAGTCGGGAGTCGGAGGTCCAGCAGGGGTGGACACCACAGCAACTGTACCCCAGCAGATGGAGGATGTGCCGGCATCATCAGGCAGGGCACGTGCACGACGGCGTTGGTGGATTCCATCAGCCTGGATGTCGTCGTGCTGGCAGAGGCAGTTGCGTCGGAGGCAGCAGCAGACTCAACGTGGGAGGCATCATGGCTCGGGGCCATCAACATCGGAGGGGCAGGCATCGGCCGGAGGGCAGGAGGACCCAGGACGGGAAGTGTCTTCCGTGTGGCTGAGGTTGGGCCAGCAGATAGGTGCGGAGCGGCGGCGGGCGGAAGAGGCGCGGCTCACGATGGTCAGGGCGGAGAACTCCATGCGGAGGGCCCTGAGACGGGCCGAGTGCCTCGAGGCAATCCGCAGGGGGTTGGAGGAGCAGATGGCGTCGTCCATGCGGACCCTCTGGGCCATGGAACAGGACCGCCTCCGGGACATAGACGAGGAGTTTGATGATGCCCTGGCCCGGAACACCACGGAGTGAGCCGCTGGACTTGCCCGCCGCCATTGTATATAGTTCTTTAGTTTTAGGTTTCCTTTGTTTCTTCTTATGATTTGGAGTCGACGGACACTGCTCCACTTTTTGTCTATAGTTGCATTTTAGTTAGGGTTTTTTGTAGGTTTCCTTTGTTCGGTTGGGCTCATGGACCCTTGGATGTTTTGTACATAGTTCTTCATTGGATTGTTCTTTTTTTTTTTATTTTTATTTATTCACCATGGAGCAATGGTCTTTGCATTTATTTTTCTCTCTCGGATTGATTTTATTTTTAATGTGACTTTGGACAACATTTTTTTGGATTTGTAGTTTTGATTTTTTAGGGCGGGCATGCAGCTTATCTTTTTTTCATTGCCATTGTAGTTTGTTTCATTTCATTTGCATTCAATTTTTTTTAATACAATTTTGTTTTCATACTTCACTGTGTGGTATCATCTCATTGGTTTCATGCATGTCATGTTGGGTGTTTTCCCATTCAATTGCAACCATTGTGTGTGACGGACATGGGTTCATTTGCTTTATGAACATTGGGGGTGTAACATGTAATTTCCATTTCCATGTGGGTGAATGGGTTACTTGGTAGGGCCTTTTGGCTGTGGAGGCTGACCATAACACATGATTGGGGATTGTGAGGACCTGGGTGCAGGGGGCCATGAGTGGGGGCCTGGTGGAGGGTGCCCTGCACTGCTGGGGGGTGGGGGTGGTGGGAGACATGAGTTGGACATGAGTGGGGGCCTGGTGGAGGGTGCCCTGCAATGCTGGGGGGTGGGGGTGGTGGGAGACATGAGTGGGGGCCTGGTGGAGGGTGCCCCTGGATGCTGGGGGGTGGGGGTGCAGGGGGCCATGAGTGGGGGCCTGGTGGAGGGTGCCCTGCAAGGCTGGGGGGTGGGGGTGGTGGGAGACATGAGTGGGGGCCTGGTGGAGGGTGCCCCTGGTTGCTGGATGGTGGGGGTGGTGGGAGACATGAGTGGGGGCCTGGTGGAGGGTGCCCCTGGATGCTGGGGGGTGGGGGTGATAGGAGACATGAGTGGGGGCCTGGTGGAGGGTGCCCCTGGATGCTGGGGGGTGGGGGTGGTGGGAGACATGAGTTGGACATGAGTGGGGGCCTGGTGGAGGGTGCCCTGCACTGCTGGGGGGTGGGGGTGATGGGAGACATGAGTGGGGGACTGGTGGAGAGTGCCCCTGGATGCTGGGGGGTGGGGGTGATAGGGGACATGAGTGGGGGCCTGATGGAGGCTGCTCCTGCACTGCTGGGGGGTGGGGTGGTGGGAGACATGAGTGGGGGCCTGGTGGAGGGTGCCCCTGCACTGCTGGGGGGTGGGGGTGCAGGGGGACATGAGTGGGGGCCTGGTGGAGGGTGCCCCTGCACTGCTGGGAGGTGGGGGTGGTGGGAGACATGAGTTGGACATTAGTGGGGGCCTGGTGGAGGGTGCCCTGCACTGCTGGGGGGTGGGGGTGATGGGAGACATGAGTGGGGGCCTGGTGGAGGGTGCCCCTGGATGCTGGGGGGTGGGGGTGCAGGGGGCCATGAGTGGGGGCCTGGTGGAGGGTGCCCTGCACTGCTGGGTGGTGGGGGTGGTGGGAGACATGAGTTGGACATGAGTGGGGGCCTGGTGGAGGGTGCCCTGCACTGCTGGGGGGTGGGGGTGATGGGAGACATGAGTGGGGGCCTGGTGGAGGGTGCCCCGGGATGCTGGGGGGTGGGGGTGCAGGGGGCCATGAGTTGGGGCCTGGTGGAGGGTGCCCTGCACTGCTGGGTGGTGGGGGTGGTGGGAGACATGAGTGGGGGCCTGGTGGAGGGTGCCCCTGGATGCTGGGGGGTGGGGGTGGTGGGAGACATGAGTTGGACATGAGTGGGGGCCTGGTGGAGGGTGCCATGCACTGCTGGGGGGTGGGGGTGATGGGAGACATGAGTGGGGGCCTGGTGGAGGGTGCCCCTGGATGCTGGGGGGTGGGGGTGATAGGGGACATGAGTGGGGGCCTGGTGGAGGCTGCCCCTGCACTGCTGGGGGGTGGGGGTGGTGGGAGACATGAGTGGGGGCCTGGTGGAGGGTGCCCCTGCACTGCTGGGGGGTGGGGGTGCAGGGGGACATGAGTGGGGGCCTGGTGGAGGGTGCCCCTGCACTGCTGGGAGGTGGGGGTGGTGGGAGACATGAGTTGGACATGAGTGGGGGCCTGGTGGAGGGTGCCCTGCACTGCTGGGGGGTGGGGTGATGGGAGACATGAGTGGGGGCCTGGTGGAGGGTGCCCCTGGATGCTGGGGGGTGGGGGTGTAGGGGGCCATGAGTGGGGGCCTGGTGGAGGGTGCCCTGCACTGCTGGGTGGTGGGGGTGGTGGGAGACATGAGTGGGGGCCTGGTGGAGGGTGCCCCTGGATGCTGGGGGGTGGGGGTGGTGGGAGACATGAGTTGGACATGAGTAGGGGCCTGGTGGAGGGTGCCCTGCACTGCTGGGGGGTGAGGGTGATGGGAGACATGAGTGGGGGCCTGGTGGAGGGTGCCCCTTGATGCTGGGGGGCGAGGGTGATAGGGGACATGAGTGGGGGCCTGGTGGAGGCTGCCCCTGCACTGCTGGGGGGTGGGGGTGGTGGGAGACATGAGTGGGGGCCTGGTGGAGGCTGCCCCTGCACTGCTGGGGGGTGGGGGTGGTGGGAGACATGAGTGGGGGCCTGGTGGAAGGTGCCCCTGCCCTGCTGGGGGGTGGGGTGGTGGGAGACATGAGTTGGACATGAGTGGGGGCCTGGTGGAGGGTGCCCTGCAATGCTGGGGGGTGGGGGTGGTGGGAGACATGAGTCGGGGCCTGGTGGAGGGTGCCCCTGGATGCTGGGGGGTGGGGGTGATGGGAGACATGAGTTGGACATGAGTGGGGGCCTGGTGGAGGCTACCCCTGCACTGCTGGGGGGTGGGGGTGGTGGGAGACATGAGTGGGGGCCTGGTGGAGGGTGCCCCTGCACTGCTGGGGGGTGGGGGTGCAGGGGGACATGAGTGGGGGCCTGGTGGAGGGTGCCCCTGCACTGCTGGGGGGTGGGGGTGGTGGGAGACATGAGTTGGACATGAGTGGGGGCCTGGTGGAGGGTGCCCTGCAATGCTGGGGGGTGGGGGTGGTGGGAGACATGAGTGGGGGCCTGGTGGAGGGTGCCCCTGGATGCTGGGGGTGGGGGTGATGGGAGACATGAGTTGGACATGAGTGGGGGCCTGGTGGGGGGTGCCCTGCACTGCTGGGGGTGGGGGTGATGGGAGACATGAGTGGGGGCCTGGTGGAGGGTGCCCCTGGATGCTGGTGGGTGGGGGTGCAGGGGGCCATGAGTGGGGCCTGGTGGAGGGTGCCCCTGGATGCTGGGGGGTGGGGGTGGTGGGAGACATGAGTTGGACATGAGTGGGGGCCTGGTGGTGCTGCCCCTGCACTGCTAGGGGGTGGGGGTGGTGGGAGACATGAGTGGGGGCCTGGTGGAGGCTGCCCCTGCACTGCTGGGGGGTGGGGGTGGTGGGAGACATGAGTGGGGGCCTGGTGGAGGGTGCCCCTGCACTGCTGGGGGGTGGGGGTGCAGGGGGACATGAGTGGGGGCCTGGTGGAGGGTGTCCCTGCACTGCTAGGGGGTGGGGGTGGTGGGAGACATGAGTTGGACATGAGTGGGGGCCTGGTGGAGGGTGCCCTGCAATGCTGGGGGGTGGGGGTGGTGGGAGACATGAGTGGGGGCCTGGTGGAGGGTGCCCCTGGATGCTGGGGGGTGGGGGTGGTGGGAGACATGAGTTGGACATGAGTGGGGGCCTGGTGGAGGGTGCCCTGCACTGCTGGGGGGTGGGGGTGATGGGAGACATGAGTGGGGGCCTGGTGGAGGGTGCCCCTGGATGCTGGGGGGTGGGGGTGGTGGGAGACATGAGTTGGACATGAGTGGGGGCCTGGTGGAGGGTGCCCTGCACTGCTGGGGGGTGGGGGTGATGGGAGACATGAGTGGGGGCCTGGTGGAGGGTGCCCCTGGATGCTGGGGGGTGGGGGTGCAAGGGGCCATGGTTGGGGACCTGGTGGAGGGTGCCCTGCACTGCTAGGGGGTGGGGGTGGTGGGAGACATGAGTGGGGGCCTGGTGGAGGCTGCCCCTGCACTGCTGGGGGTGGGGGTGATAGGGGACATGAGTGGGGGTCTGGTGGAGGCTGCCCCTGCACTGCTGGGGGGTGGGGGTGGTGGGAGACATGAGTGGGGGCCTGGTGGAGGGTGCCCCTGCACTGCTGGGGGGTGGGGGTGCAGGGGGACATGAGTGGGGGCCTGGTGGAGGGTGCCCCTGCACTGCTGGGGGGTGGGGGTGGTGGGAGACATGAGTTGGACATGAGTGGGGGCCTGGTGGAGGGTGCCCTGCAATGCTGGGGGGTGGGGGTGTAGGGGGCCATGAGTGGGGGCCTGGTGGAGGGTGCCCTGCACTGCTGGGGGGTGGGGGTGGTGGGAGACATGAGTGGGGGCCTGGTGGAGGGTGCCCTGCACTGCTGGGGGGTGGTGGTGGTGGGAGACATGAGTGGGGGCCTGGTGGAGGGTGCCGCTGGATGCTGGGGGGTGGGGGTGCAGGGGGGCATGAGTGGGGGCCTGGTGGAGGGTGCCCCTGCACTGCTGAGGGGTGGGGGTGGTGGGAGACATGAGTTGGACATGAGTGGGGGCCTGGTGGAGGGTGCCCTGCAATGCTGGGGGGTGGGGGTGGTGGGAGACATGAGTGGGGGCCTGGTGGATGGTGCCCCTGGATGCTGGGGGTGGGGGTGATGGGAGACATGAGTTGGACATGAGTGGGGGCCTGGTGGAGGGTGCCCTGCACTGCTGGGGGGTGGGGGTGATGGGAGACATGAGTGGGGGCCTGGTGGAGGGTGCCCCTGGATGCTGGGGGGTGGAGGTGCAGGGGGCCATGAGTGGGGGCCTGGTGGAGGGTGCCCTGCACTGTTGGGGGGTGGGGGTGGTGGGAGACATGAGTGGGGGCCTGGTGGAGGATGCCCCTGGATGCTGGGGGGTGGGGGTGGTGGGAGACATGAGTTGGACATGAGTGGGGGCCTGGTGGAGCGTGCCCTGCACTGCTGGGGGGTGGGGGTGATGGGAGACATGAGTGGGGGCCTGGTGGAGGGTGCCCCTGGATGCTGGGGGTTGGGGGTGCAGGGGGCCATGAGTGGGGGCCTGGTGGAGGGTGCCCCTGGATGCTGGGGGGTGGGGCTGATAGGGGACATGAGTGGGGGCCTGGTGGAGGGTGCCCCACAGTGCTGGGGGGTGGGGGTGCTGGGTGACATGAGCAGGTGGGCAGGGTAGTCCCCTGTGGTGTCGGCTGCCTGCAGGGGCCGTGGAGGGTTTACAGGGAATACCTGGGAGCACACAGCCAAATCGCGTGTAGAATTTCCCGCGTACCCCTGAAATACACGTACCCAGCCAAATCGCGTGTGGAAATTCCCGCGCACGTACCCGGCCAAATCACGTGTGAAACTTCCCGCGCACCCCTGAGATCCACGTACCCAGCCAAGTCGCGTGTGGAAATTCCCGCGCACGTACCCGGCCAAATCGCGTGTGGAACTTCCCGCGCACCCCTGAAATCCATGTACCCTTCCAAATCGCGTGTGAGACTTCCCGGGCACCCCTGAGATCCACGTACCCAGCCAAATTGCGTGTGGAAATTCCTGTGCACGTACCCAGCCAAATCGCGTGTGGAACTTCCCGCGCACCCCTGAAATCCAAGTACCCTTCCAAATCGCTTGTGAGACTTCCCGCGCACCCCTGAGATCCACGTACTCAGCCAAGTCGCGTGTGGAAAGTCCCACGCACGTACCTGGCCAAATCGCGTGTGCAACTTCCCGCGCACCCCTGAAATCCACGTACCCTGCCAAATTGCGTGTGAGACTTCCCGCGCACCCCTGAGATCCACGTTCCCAGCCAAATCGCGTGTGGAAATTCCTGCGCACGTACCCGGCCAAATCGCGTGTGGAACTTCCCGCGCAACCCTGAAATCCACGTACCCTGCCAAATCCTGTGTGAAAGTTCCCGCGCACCCCGGAATACACGCACACGTTATTTTTCAGTCAGCGGGTGTCCGTGTTTGTGGGTACCCCTTTGCACGTCATTTGTCCTGGAGGGCCACAGTATAGGACATTCATCATAGCTGTATATAGGTGCTATTTGTTGGCGCACCTTTTGGCGCACATTTATTACAGGCGCATAGACGCTACCACCTGCTTTCTTGTGGCGGTCGTGTTTGTGCCTGTGCGCTGGTTTGACCGTGCGCTTTTTTGCCCTATTTGATTCCATGAATACGTGTTGTAGGCGAGCGTGTGGGCGTTCCGCGCACTTGCACCCTGTACTTCCCCCGTGACGCCCACATTTTGGCAAGTTGTTCCCCATTCCGAGTGTTACGCCCCGTGTTCCGCCTACTTTTGTTGTGTGCGCCGCGCTATGTGCGATTTTCGCTGTGGCCTGTGCGATTTTCGCTGTGACCTGGCGCACGCCGTTAAATGGCCTGTGCGCCAACGTGCGCCGCGCACTTTTTTAGCGCACATCCGATGGTTTTCTCGCGCACGGCCTTCCATGAATCGATGTGCGCTGCTTTTTGTGCGATTTTTGCACTTGCACTGCGATTTTCGCTATTCCACTGCGAATCGCACGTTTTTGGCCACTTGCGCCGCACTAATTATTCCATGAATCGGCCTGTTAGTTGTCTGCGTACATACAAATATATAACATATTTCTATGTTTATAAAAGATGGCTTGAAAAGTGCACAAACCATAGTAAGGTATTTGTTTGCATACCTTATTATGGTTTGTGCACTTTTCAGGCCATGCCCATCATGGAAGCCATGCCCCCAAATGATTGCCCCCCTCAATGTCTTACCCCACTTATATATATAAAAACTAAGTTTAAACATTGCTATTCATTCTTACAAAACCTGCCACAAACGAACCTCAACACTTCAGCTTTTTTCAGCCAAATACTTAAAATGAAGCATGGCAAAGAAAAGAAGCCTGACACGTTTCGCTCCCCACCAGGAGCTTTCTCAAAGAGGTATAGATCCAAGTAGGTTTTATTTAGGTATAAGAAATTTCAATATTTGGGCCAAGTGGGAAAAATGAAAGAAAAAAAAAACAGGATGGCTTCTGATTGTGTTCACAAAACAGCTTCTCCAGAAAAAAGACCCCTCAATCTCCGGATTCCCTCCCGGTTGAAAGATTTCAGTCGTAACAGTCATTCAAAGTCTGTGGGTTTAAAAGTGTTTGTGGCTCTTCTTCTTTGACTCTTAGGTCTGGGCGCTCACAATCCCCTTCTTTTAAAACTTGTCCATATCATGACCATTTTCATTGGTCGTAACACCCACATGCTAGATCTCAAGCCCTCAAAAGCAAGAGAGCTCTAGGCTCAGGGAGCCAGTGCCAAGAGATTCGATATGCAACTAAGCACCCCAGACGTTAGACTTCATGACTTGGTCTCCTTGTCACTTTCTTGATCAAGGACCTGACTCTATTTCATATGTCCTCCTCTTCCTCTGCCTAAATGATGGCATGCAATATGCATGTATGTAGAGAGACCTCTTGTGGGTATCACGTGGATTCATCCCCAACAGGTTTTTCAAAATACATTTTTTATCAAAATTATTTTGAAAAAAATCCATCAAAATATATGGGGAGTGGGTTAAAGGGTTAAAAGGGATGGGATGGGGAGGGGGTATTTATAATTAAGGGAAGGGGGAGTCCCCCAAATATAAATAAAATACATTTTGATGTGTGTTTTTGAAATAATTTCATCACCATATATACAATTTTTAAACTAATGTCAATGTTGAGACATAGAACCCTCTTGTGGCTTCCCTTTCTCTACATAGTGGTTCTAATCCTTCTCTTCTTAACATGTGCTTGCTCATCCCCACATCCTAGTCTTCAAGTTCAGGCGCGTGTCTTCTCCTGTCCCTTATCAACTTCCTCTTGTGTTTTATCTTCATCTGCTCTTGACTTGCATGCCCAATCCCCTCTTTTTTACTCACTCCTTTCCATTGCTGTCCTCCTCCAGACTGTTCTATTGCCACTTCCTTGCAATACCCAACAACCTCCTTATCTTTTACATTAATATCCTCACCTGTGTTTTTTCTTCCTTCTCCCTGATATTTAATCCTCCTTCTATCTCTATGTTACCTGCTGTTGCTCCTTCCTTCTTTCTCATGACAGTGCTCACCCACTTCCACCTTTCCTCCGTCACATAGTTCCTTACAGGTTTTCCTTCTCCTCCATCTCAGTACTCTCTCTGCCTTCCTCATTATCTCTTCTGCCAGTCTGCCCTCTGGTGTTCCGTCCTTCTGAATCAACACCTTTGCCACCACCCTCCTCTTTCCACCTTTCTCCCCCCTCCTTCTCGGACTCCTCGTTCTACCCCTTCATCGCCTTCTCTCTCCAAAGCTACCTCTCACCACCTTTTAGTACCTTCTTCTCTCCCCCTCTTTACAGTGTCCTCTCTGCACCCTCTTTAACCTCAATTGCTTGCTTGGCAGATCCTCACACCTACAGCATTATCAATGTTCCCACAAGTAGGAACTTGGGCAGTTCTCACTGTGGTCGGGTACATCTGGGTGTAAAAACGTTGCTCTGTGGTTGGAATATTGGGCTTTGGGAATTGTAGTAATTGACCTTGGCTAGGCTACATTAGTATTTGAACCAAGCATACTTAAGGCTCAGCCCACATTTTGGAAATGCTGCACACTACACTCAAGCTTTGGAGCAGAACACCTATTATCTCCTTTCTTGTTAGCAGCAGCAGCCATGTCTGCTTGAGACCCAGACCCAGTGACTGTAAATTCTTATTGAAAGAACCTTTCCCAGAACTTCGCCCAACCAGTAAAACATAAGGTTGTGTTAACAATCCGGTCATCCATACTGTGCAAGCCAACCTTTATATGTTTAAAGACCAGCCACTATACTCTGGGTTAGGCAAAATGTAATTCAGTTAATCGAAATTGGCAAATGTTGCTCTATTTTTCACTTTTGCCCTTTAACACAATGAAAGGTATTTTATTCTGCACATTTCTCACTTTTAGAAACCCGAAATTACATTTTTTTGCAGTTGAAATTCAAAAAACTTTGGTTGGAAAGTTGCAAAATTTGGAAATGTTTGCAGAGGAAAATACAAACGTTCAAAACACCACATGCGGTGGTATCGAGCACATGTTTCCACCTTTACCTTACCTCCAGACACAAACATGGAATATCATCACATTCTTCATACTTGCCGCTTTACAAATTTAGTAGACCAGACCCAGACCAGGATTTCTAAGAATGAAACAACTGCCTTTTTGAGAATCAACCACGTTTCCACACTTTTCACTTTCACAGTCGATTGAATCTGATTAGGGTCAATTATTTTACCAGCAAAGAGATAACATTGACAGGGGAAATCATAGTGGTGAAGCGAAAATCTCCACAATGCGTGGAGTAACAAAACTCATGTAGACATCCTAAAGAAATGACATTCACGATTGTTCATGATCCCTATGGCCCCAAATTCAAGCACATCATTTTCTACATGGACGTCACCATCTAAATTGATCATTGGTTAAAAGTAAGTTGTACACTAGCACATCACCTATGAGACACAAGAGCAAACATGGTTCAGGGCATTTGCAGCACAAAACTATGTAGAGACCCCAAGGCGACAACTGAAATATGATTTTAAGCTCAGAGGAATTTTGAGAAGTCTTCTGCATACCTGAAGACATTTAACAGTTTAAAAATGATAAAAGGAGAATAGGAGGTAGGCAATAAAGTCAACCACTGCAACTTCCAGAGGAGCCAGTCCAAGCAGAACGTGTACCTGCATGGATGGGCCACTACCCTATCAAAGACAAGTGTAGCCTGTATGTTATGGTATTGCTTATGTGTAAGTGTAACCTTTCTTATAGCGGTGGTGTGTCCCTTGACATACCAACCGTGCTTTTGCCAGGTCTGGTGAGGAGCAGGTGATGGTAAAAGAGGGGCACCTCTGAGGGAGAAACTGCAGCGCAGCCAATGTTCACTTGCAAGAGTACACTCGAGAGGTTAAGAAACCTGTAAAAGCAACATGAGCAGGAGATGGGCAGCATGGTTCCATGTAGGAGTGTCTGCAGTCATGTGTGTGACCATTGGACGTGATGTGTGTGCTGCTTCTAGGTGGGAAAAACAGTGAGTGGTACATTGTGAAGGAAACCTAACCACCAGAAATGTGCAAACCGAAGTGACATGGCATTTCACTGGAAGGATTATACTTAGATACAAACTCATGATCACAGAGTGTTCCATCTTTCTGCAAAAAGAACAGGGTTTGCATGCCTCCACGTGCAGTTCCAGCAATGCATGCAATTTACTTTCCCCAAATGGGTGTGGCGATTTACACACAACCATTACACGTTTTAGTGATAAACATTACTGTGGCTACAACTAGCAGTTAAGTGTTTAGCCGTTTACTTTCCCTCATTCTTGCCTCACGCAACATAAAAGGTAAGAAGAACACATACTATCCAAGTGGGTCATTTCTGACCCTAGATTGCACCTTCAGTCATAAAAAGTGAACAACCTAAAAGTCAAAGACACATGCAGCCTGCAGTGGCTTACTTGACACATTCTGATTTTGAGTGATGAAAGTTTATTCGAGACACAAGCATACAATGATGGATGTGTGTATGTTGATGCTGTAGTACCAATGTCGATTTTGTATGACAAGTAGAAAATATAGCGTACATTCTCATCTCACCTTCTGTGTTGGAGTAATTCCAGGGATGTGCTTGGTTTGACAGAACTGGGCCCTCTCAAGACCAATTTTGGCCGCCAACAATAGATTGGATTTGGCCCAATCAATGACGTTTCCAGCTAAAGTGACCTGTACAAATGGCTCTTTGCATAATATCACATAATGCTGTTACGTTACCATTACTAGACAGGAAGGTCCAGTTAATTATGGTGGTGGATGTAAGATCACGGAGCAGCAAAGCGAGAGGTGAGCCTTTCAAAAATGGTTTATAATTTTACTTTTCTTGGCAGCAGAAAACCACAGTGTCAAAGTCATGTTGATTGGCATGGTTCCAGAGTAGCAGAGAGGGTGCCTTCAGTTCAGAATATTACATGTAAAACAATCCTATCTTTTATAGTGCAAAGAGTGCCGGCGTGATAATGATGGCATCAATCCATAATAGCTTTATAAATACCCATCAAACTGACGGAAGGCGGCTGGTAACACATTAGAGACGCAGGCACATTAGCAGAAGAGCTAGAGTGGGCAAGGGTACTGATATGAATTCCTTTTGAGACAGGTGTAGTTACAGAATGAAAACTTATTTCCTTTATTTTTTAAGAGTATTAGAAATTGCTCAGTGTGCTAAAAGTGCAAAGGGGCAGATTGTTTTGTCGTAATTTGTAATGCTTTAAAGCACATACGTATGGCTTCCTGGCATGCATGTTGTATTGTAACGTGGATTGTTGTATATTGAATGCAAAAAAGATACGTTTAGATGAAGAAACTAGCGTTTAGAAGGATTTCTGCACGAATTACATTGTGGCGTGCACATGATGCCGCACGTATTTGATGATGTAAGTATTATGATGTAAACCCTAGATGCGATACAAAATTGCAAAGGTATAGTTAGTGGCCTTATCCGATTATGTAATCAAACCGAAATAATATGAGAGAAGGTAATTGCTAAAAAAAACAAAAAAAACAAATGCGCATATATATTTTATTAAAATACATTTCATAAACTAAACTTAATATTAGTAACAAGTAAATATTGATTGATTACAAATGTTGTTTATTTAGCTAAATGCATTTATCAAGTACATGAACAGAACGTATGGTTTGCTTAGATAAAACAAGCAACATTTCAGTGCATTCTGTAAATGAAAGTAAAGACACGCCTCAATAGAAAGTGCGAAGGTGTAAAAGCAGATGTGAGTTTCTAAGTATGCCAATGAGGAGATAATCAATTGTAAACTTGTCAATTGCCTCCAGGGGACGAGAACACACAGAGATCCAATCATTTCTGGAGCCCTGCATCCGGCAGAGCACTATTCAATGCTTTTTACCCCTGAACATATGTTTCAAATGAAACATTAGACATTAAAATCTATCCATACATAACAGAGCTATTGAATATTGTATGAACTTCAATGGAGGCCAACACGATGATGTCATCAATCATAGATGCCGCACACCGTATGGGAATTAGTCATCTATTGGTATCTATTGGTATGTTCTGATGACACAAGACGAGTTCCACCTTTTCCTCACTAAAACTGCCCTAACTTGCCAATGCTTCCCTACTATTGTTCATTCCTCTCTTTGAGGCAGTGAAGAGAGGGCAGGCTGCTGAGGCGCTCGGGAGGCCCAGTGGGCAATGATGGCCCCGTGTGGCGCTGTGATGATGCTCATTTCTTCTGAATACAGGCAGACCATGAGGGCATAATGATTACCTAGGCACTCTTTTCTTGAAGTAGTGTTTACGTTTCCGAATCTCTCTCCTCTGACCCGGGGTTCCACTTGGACTTGTTGTCCTCCTCCTTGCCTCCCACGACAAATGACCAGAGGCCAGTCGGTGCACGTTAGGACAGCACGGAGCACAGTGCTGCACCTTCTCTCTCAGCCCCGAGGCGGAGCTCAGGCTAATGTCACTGTAGTTCTGGCAAATAATGATGCACCTGGAGGTGGTAATGTTTTTTTTTTTCATAGTGCCAGAATTTATATGTAATAAATGACACAACTCAGTCACTGGAACTTCAGGGAAGTGATTATGTGGCGTCATTTTGTTTACTTTATCCCCAGGATCTCTTTATGATGGGGCAGGAAGCTGCAGGAATAGGGCCTGAGCTGGGCAATGACAAAGATCCCCCAGGTAAGCACCCATTAATGATATTACTCTTCTTTCTTCTTAAAAACAGCAGGAACACCAAGTGGCAGGAGGGAAGCAAGAGGTGGCTTGGTGGTATTTTGCTTCCTCAAGGAGGGGAACCAATAACTAAATCTGATAATCAATCGGGGAACAAGATAGATCCTAGGGCATGCCTCCACAACCTGTGACAAGCCCACAGGGCCGAAGCCCCCGGCAGGGAAAACATCCTTAGGGTCACTCGTTCCTCCAACAATTTTGCTCCAAACCCTTTATTGCCTAGACTCACCCACGCCCTTTTTCTCAGTCACTGTATTACCAGACATGCACAGTTATCAAGTGTCTGGGTGTCCGCTGGCCAGAGGCAGCCCAAGTGCAATAATGTCATGCCACATTATCTCAAGTAGTTACAATTTTCAAATTGAGCCTTATATAACTAAAACAAACTGCATTTAAAATGCACTATTACGCATTTGAACACTATTTGTTTTTTCATTTGTATTTCCATTGATGTACATAGAGAACTTTTACTATTGTTTATTTATTGGTATTGTTTATTTTTATTGTTTATTTATCTTCCTTGATTTTGTCCCCGATTGATCATTCTATAACCTGGTCAATAAGCAGAGTACATATTGTGATTGTTATGATTTTATTGGAACACTGTGAAATGTAAAGAATTTTAAAGCTGTTTTATGAACTTTTAATTGGCTTATAAATTGGATGAAAAGTACATTTCTTTTTGTAAGATGTTAAAAAATATATTTTGATAACATTTGTAAAGGTTCTACACTTTTGTAAGTGAACCAAAAACAAATAAATAAATATAAAAAAAATTGTGATTGTTCTTTGATTTTCCCTGATTATGTTCCTGTAACTGTCAACTATGCATGCATTAGCACCCAGATACCTCAGGGTTCGGTGTGCTCTACAATAAACTAAACTAAACAGATGTGTGCATTTGTTAGACTTCAGTAACCCAGGGTTGGCTGTTTGGATGGTGTTGCACGATTTCTCTTGAAGCCTACAAGATTCAGAAAGGAGAAAAAAGAAAAAAGAGCGGAGCACCCAATAACTAGCCTAAGATCTGCTCATCTGTCAAAATACATATTGAGTTGACGGTCGAATCAGAGTTAAGTAGAGGGGTTGAGGAATGTGGTAAGTCAAAAGCTGAGCCCAGAGTCTACCCAGCCAATTATTTGTTCTCTGCTGGACATCTGCTGGGGCCAGATTACAGAAACTTTGCACTGGTGCAATAGCAAAGTTTGCACGGTGTTAGCACTAGGGCAAAGCTTGCCCTATTTTTAAAAACACTGGGACACATTATAAAACCATTGCACCTTAACAAGTGCAGTTTGGCATATTAAAAGCACCAGGGCTAAAAAAAGATACATTTTGATGCATTTTTGCCTCAGGGCAAAGTTTGCCCTAGCCCTAATACCATCCTGTATTAGCACTAAGGCAAACTTTGCCCTGGTGCAAAAATGTAGTGAAAATACATATTGTTTGCACTAGGGCAATTTTAGCCCTGGTGCCTTTATTATGCCAGACTGCACTTATTGATGTGCAATGGTTTGTTAATGTGTCCCAGTGTTTTTAAACATAGGGCAAACTTTGCCCTAGTGCTAACACCGTGCAAACTTTGCACTTGCACCGGTGCAAAGTTTCTGTAATCTGGCCAGGTGGCTCAACGAGTGGCACTTCAGCTTCCTCAAAAATCCTACACTATGCTAAGGGCTAGGGTTTCTCCCGTCTGTCTTGAGAAGGCTGGTCAGTGCAGGTCTGTAGCGCCAGCAACATCATCGGCAAGAGGAGGGGATGTTCAAACTCTGACACCCATTTACCTGAAGGAGCCGAAACAACCCATGAAGCCGGGCCTAATGCAGACATGGCCTCTTGATGTTGCATACACAGGTGTTAATGACTGTGAAAACGATATGCTAACAGTGCAGAATGCAGAAAGCCAGAGGATTCTATTGGCTGGAGAATCATGTGACCACCATATACCACAGGGGTTTTGCAACCTGCTGCTGGGAAGTCTGTTCTCACCTCTTTGACGGATAAGAGTAGCAAGCTGACAACACAAGTAACTGCCATTGTTTCTTGGAGGCGTAATGAAAGAGTCAGCAGACTAAAAGCTGCATTCAAAGAGAAAGACGCAAGGCCGGGAGAGCCAGAGAGTGTCACTGGAATCCAAGAAGTGCTTTGGGGATGTTGTCATTGTTTGGACAACATCCCCAAAGCACGAAGTCAAAGCGAAACCCAGGAAAACGTTGTGAAGCTGTGTGTGAAACACTTCATCCTCTAAAGTCGTACATCAAGGTCAGGAGCTCACTATAATGTCAATGGGAACCAAGGTGTTAGCCAACCATTTCAGAAATTGTATATGTTTTGATGCATTTGGAAAGTTTGTAAGAAATGAGTGGTCGTAATTTACCAATCACAGAGGATTAGTTTCAAACCAAAACCATGGAGTAAAGCTGCCTATCAGGGTTTGGAGGAGATAACCAAAACACTTTGGTGAAACACGGTCTAGCAAGACTAATTGTGCAGCTGTTTTTAAAACACTCTAGAGCAGGGACGGCATTTTGGGGTAGCCAGGGGTCTCAAGTGCGACCCCTGGCGGCCACAGTTGCAACCCCTGGGACTCGCCTGCGACCCCAACTTTAAAATAAATAAAGAAATGTTGGCAAAAATATTTTTTCCTTTTTTGTCAAAACAAACAGGCGCTCCTGGTACAGCAGGCATTCCCACGGCAGGGGAGTCCCACCACACTCGGTCTGGTGGGTCCCCGGCCCAGTCTTCACCCATCAGGGTGAAGGCTGGGCCAGTGAGGCATTCAGTCGGGGTTGAAGATGACCGTGACACATGTCAAATGCCACGTTCAGCTCCAACCCCTTCTCCGTTGTCTTCCTTTCAGTTCATATACAGGAACCAAGAAGCTCTTGCAGCTTCCTGGTTCCTGTTTGTGAGCAGCACGGAGGAGCCAAGGAGGTCTGGAATGATGGACCGAAACTGCAAGAAAAAGGCTAGAATGTTTTTTTGGTGTCTAATATGATGTGTGTTTTTCATGTGTGAAGTACGTGTCAGATGTATCTATGTGAATGGTGGGTGAATGAGAATTGATGTGAGGTGTGTTTTTGAGTGATCCGGGTCGGTGGGAGTGTGCCTGTTTAGAGAATGTAATGAGATGATGCAAGAGAAAGTGTGATTGACTGGTGAGTGAATGAGAAGTGATGTCATGTGTGTTTTTGTTTGAATGTTCTGGATGGGTGGGTGTGTGCCTGTGTAGAGAATGTAATGAGTTGATGCAAGAGAAAGTGTGATTGACTAGTGGGTGAATGAGAAGTGATGGCATGTGTCTTTTTGAATGTTCTGGTGTGTGTATGCATGTGCGGAGAATGCAATGCGTGGATGTAAGAGAAGTTGTGAGTGACTGGTGGGTGAAAGAGATGTGATGCAATGTGTGTTTTTGAATGATCGTATGTGCCTGTGTAGAGAATGCAATGTGTGGATGTAATAGAAGGTGTCAGTGACTGGTGAGCGAATGAGAAGTGATGTGATGTGTGTTTTTGTTCTGGGTTGGTGGTTGTGTGCATGTCTAGAGAATGCAATGAGTGGATGTAGGAGAATATGTGTGTGAGTGACTGGTAGGTGAATGAGTATGAATGTGATGGTGGGTTTTTGAATGTTGTGGGTGGGAGGGTGCGTGCATCATCTGTGTAGAAAATGCAATGGGCAGAGGTAAGAAAAGGTGTATGATTGAGTGACTGGTTGGTGAATGAATATGAATGTGATGTTGTGTTTTGGAATGTTCTGGGTGGGTGGGTGTGTGCCTGTGCAGAGAATGCAATGAGTGCATGTAAGAGAAGCTGTGAGTGAGTGACTCGTGGGTGAATGAGCATACATGTGGAAGTGTGTATTTGAATGTTCTAAGCGGGGTTTGTTGTGTGCCTGTGTGATAAATCCTGTGTCAGCGAGTGTAAGAGGAGATGTATGGGTGAGTGACCGGTGGGTGAAAGGGGATGCATATGTGTGTAAGGGCCTGGGAGACTGGGGATCACTGGAGCATTGTTGCCAAATCCTTCATTGACTTTGCATGATTTACTGGTATTTTTGGGCAAAGGCAGCTTCATGTGTGCCATTCTCTGTCTAGACTGGCATTTTGGTGCAGTCAGTCTAGCCATTGCTTACTGTGGCATGACATTTATTATTCAGCATCTTTAAAAAAGCAAGGATGATAAGTAGTGTTACCTCGCTAGACCGATGTTTTGGCCTGTATATTCTTCACTGTAGCATTACTTTTTATTAACTGAGCAACTATGATGAATCAAGCAAGATAAGTGTTTGGACAGGTTTTCCTGTTGTGACCTGTCACTTTTAATGACTAAGCCAACGGGACTATGTACTTACATAGGAGTACTGCACTATATTGGCATTTACTCTGGGGACGGAGAAGTCCTTCGCTATGCTCAGTTGCAATCACATACTTGTGGAAAATATTTACACCCTCCAAAAAAACAACTCACCACTGGTGGCTGGTGTATTTGTGGACCAGGCACTGCCCCCTTCTCTCTATGTTACGTTAAAGATTTAAGCTTTGATTGAAAAGCATATTTACTTCTTTCACTTGCAGTAGTGCATGCCCCTGCAGAGGAATAATCATCATGGACATTGTGCACAAGTGGTGGTCCGGACTGGCCCAGGGTGTGACGTGCCCTGGCCCTTGTTAAGGAGCTTGGGGGGCCCCCACAGCATGGCTTGCAGGATGGCGGCCAAATTTTGTGCTACGAAGAAAAAAGACAAAGGCTATAGTACCCTCTTTTTTGGTGATGGGGGGCCTGACTCATGAGGGTTTTAACAATCAAAAGAACAGAAACTGAGTCAAAGGCTACCTCTCCCTGATAGCGCTAAGCAGTTGTTGACATAGTTCTAAGGCCTAGTGTAACATAATTAGATTACACCAGTGGGGCACAGGAATTGAGTAAAAACACATTTATTTTTTATTTATTTATTTTTTTTATTTTTTTTATTTGTTTCTAATTCATAAAATTGAATTTTTACAAAAGGTTGAAGACAACAACAGCAACAAGTGTGATGCACCTTGAGCTTTCGTGTCGTTGTTTCAGATTCCGGTAGGATCAGGGCTGCCCCTTTCAGTTCAGTAGAGTGTATAAGAAATGTAAGTGAAGACTCAGATGGGCCTAGGTGTCCGGGGGGGAAGAGGTGTCGAAGGAAGCTAGATCTTCTTTATTCAACATTTTTGAAGGGGAGTGGATCCTTCGGGAACTGTGCTCTCGCTCGTAGTTTGTGAGCTGGAACTGATCATTTCAAGGGCAGTTTCCAGGAATTTGACAGTCGCAATTGTCCATCTGGTTTTTTCCCCCGACATTAACCTGTTCCACCAAATAAGTTCTTCTTCCTCTCCGAAAGACGAGTGTTCACAGATTAGTGTCGACAGGTAGGTGGCTCGAATTTTTCTCACGTTAGGACATTCAAGTAAGAGATGTTTGATTGATTCTGTCGTGGCAGAGTTATGGCAAAGGCGACAGGTAATGTCAGGCGAACTGGATCTAATTGATAAGATTTCTCTCGTCGGCAGGAGGTTGAAACGAGCTCTCATGAAGAGTTTTCTTAGCTGTTGGCTTGGAAACTTAGAGCAGTATGGTATGGGTACCTTGAGTCTATTAAAGGTAGGTGGGAGATCTTTGGTCAGTTTATTTGATTGAGCTTTAGACAGGGTCAGGATCCAATCCTGATCCTTTAACTTTCTTTTTACTCTTTCAGGATTTTGCTTAAGATCTTCCACTGAGCATGCAATATCTGCTAGCTTCCCTTTTAAGTTTTCTGACCATGCATTTAGATTTGTTGTTCGCTGCTTTAAGATTTCGTCAGCGACGATTTTGTAGATTAATGGGCTGTCTGGTATTAAGGTGTTTCTGAAGAGAGTGAGAGCGTGTTGCGTCACCGTTGCTTCTAACGACTGTAGGCCCAAATCTCGTCTGATGAGATCCATCGAGGTGGAATTTGGTAGTCCTAAGACTGCTTTCCAAATCAGGCTTTCTAATCTGCGCCAGATGCTATTTGGAATGGTCAACGATGCTCCCATACCGTATGTGAGTTTAGGCACCACTTTTCCTTTGTAGAATTCAATAGCTGGTTTAAGTGAGAATTTACCAAATCTGTTGTTAACTGTTTTCATTTGGGCTACGAGGTTGCGCGCTTTGTCCCATAAGGCTTGTTGCATCGTGGCCTCCCTGGCTGAGTGGTCGATGTGTATCCCTAGGTACTTGATGCTAGTAACCACCTCAATAGGTATTGTGTCCATGGTCCATGTGAAGTGGGGTTTGGTCTTTTTTCCTCTTTTTCCGATTATCACGATTTTTGATTTCTCTTTGTTGATTTTCATGTTGTTCTTTCCCATGTACAGGGCCAGGTTGGATAATTGGCGAATTATGGGCCGGAAGATTTTTGGGGGAAAATCCAGCAAAACATCCGTAGTGTGTCTACAGATTCAGCTGCAACTTGCACTTTTTGCATCTTTATTTCTCAGGCAGAATTTTTTTAAAGCCAAATCCTGCCAACAGGATTTTTTACTCAACCGGATGCCACTTAAGGCGCCATAATGAGGATTGCAGTAACAGTAAAACAGGACGTATTTACAAATACCACTTATATTAACTGCCCACCATATTCTGCGTGTGGTGAAAGTAAGACACGTTGTGATTACCACCGTATTAGGAGTGCAAGTACCTACTAATTAGCTCCATGTTTTACTTTCTTCGAGGGTAAACATTATAAAACATTCCCCCAAGTTTTAAAATGAATATGGCCTGTCCTGAAGGCAAGCACCAGTGCTTCCCTTCCATGCAGCAAAATAATGTGCAGGTACAGGGACAGCAAATGGCTGTGAACACTGCACGTTTCTGATTCCCACCTTCTAAACACTGATGCAACAAAGGGTAAGTATGTTCGGCTACTGTATTTATTTAATTAGATAATCTTTTACCACATGCTGAATACCGAGACCAGCCTCTAAGCACAGGCCCACGAGTCTAAGTTGTCTAGCCCTGCGTTGTTTTGCTTCCCAGGCAGACGCTTTGCTCTTGAGCTATCCAGCTTCCATCCTAAATGTTCAGGTATACAAATGAAAATCCACGGCTGTTACTCCTCACCTGTCCGATCTGTTCATAATGAGGCAGATTTCCACAGTTTACAGTATTTTCATTTGGAAATATGCAACATTTATAATGAGGACCTAAGCGTTATTAACAATGTCCACTTCATCTTTTCATAAACGTTCCTTTGACAATGCACACTTCATGCACTGTTCATTAGTTGTAAATTAAACACATTCGCGGTGTATATTAGTGCATTTGTAAGCAAGACATATTGTGAACATTGATTCAGTTTATTCTTGTACAGTTATGACGTCTACGGTATATGCCACATGGCGTGAAACGTTTTGTTCGCCATTGTCAGATACTTAACGTTTTCCAGTGCATGGTAGCTTCTTTTTTTAGCAACACTCGGTGGTGAGTATTTCCTCAAGCTGTGAACATAATTGTTTGAATTCGTAAACAAAGTTAATTCTTTCTAATCCAGTGTAATTAGAATTAGGACAGGCAGTCTGATCTGAAAATAATTGCATGGAGGAATGCCCCTATTTGTCACAGATAATCATTTAGCAAACGTTTGCAGATTTTCTATACCTGGTTTTTGTTTTAATGTGTGACATTTCAAGAATGAGAGCTGGCACCTGAACACAGACTGTCTGAACATTTTGTAAACGAAAAAACAACACAAATGCTTAGCCAAGTCGAGCAGCGTTTGGCTGGAATAAGAACAGGCACCTTTCACATCAACGATAACTACTTAACAGAAAAATTAAACTGGATCGGAGTCACATTTAAACCGGAAACACCAACATCCTCAAATTCCTTCAGAACAAGTCAAGAGTGCAAATCACTCGCATTTCTGGCTTAAGTGTAGGTTGCATTTTCGTTTGCATATGTATCATATGTATCATTACCATCCCCGTTGTAATGTTTCCTCTCTTTTGGGAAATCCCCTGACTCTTTGCATAAGGTTATAGAAGCCTAGCTGTCATAGAATACAATGAGAGCCACATGGTGGGAGGGCTTGCAGTCTCTGTCTCTGCATGCACTACGAACACATCAGTTCCCACCGAGAACATTCAGGCTCCTCCTGTCACTCATAGATGGAATTTGGCAGACACACGGTTGCTTTGCCCTGCCTCTTTTGGGTCGGACTCCATGGGGAAGAGATTGTCCCAGAGCACATGATTGCAGTATCACTATGGCAGGTTTTTATTGGGCTCCAGGATTGCACGTGTCTGTGGCTCTTACTGGAGCTTCACGACGAGTGGGGATACTTAGGCTCTTTAATTGTCTTAGAATTCAACCTTTGGATGCTGTGCAGACACGTGTCATCATGTATTGGTGAGCCATGTCTCATCATCTCTCTGAAATCTGTGATTCAGCATGTTCCAACCACATGCAATCCGCATGATGGCCCCTCATCGAACAGCATAATGCCTTGAGTTTCTTCCTCATGATCCCTAATGCCTAACAGCATATCTAGTTGCTTGTTGGTCAGTCTGCTCAATGTTGGATTCACAAGCAATGTTTATATGGTGACCTGCATGTACCTCCCCACTCCTGTTCAGCTAGAAACCCCAGCCTCATTTACGACTCTTCTCAAACCTTCTCTATTTTTATCTCTAATACTACAATGGTGGCTTGCCTCAACCTCCTAAACAATCAGACACCTAATTTCTTTTAACGCTGCCAAGCACCACTTATCCACTTGTGTCTTCTCTAATCTGGACTATTGTGTCAGAATTCTCTTTGGTCTCCCCAACTATGTGTTCTGTCCTCTTGAAACAATAGTTAACTTCGCTACCAGGACCCCCTCACTTTCCACCTCTTCCTATTACCGTCAACAGGCTGAATGACTGACAATGTAAAACTGGGCCAGATTTAAATGTTTTCTCCTGGTTCACAAATCTATCCACGATAAGGCACTGCTGTATTTACCTTCCTACATCCAACTCTACAAGCCTTCCTATAATCTCTGCTATGTCTCCTTGACTACCCTTGTGGCACTTCACCCTCCCTGTACTTCCTCTCACTTCCGCTATTCCTCTCTTCTTGCTCCACTTGCATGAAATTTTCTTCCCCCTGGACATCCAAGAAACAATCCACACTGATTTGATCAAAGCTAAACTGAAAGCTTATCTACTCACAATCGAGTTATCCTGCTAACCTACCTCTCAACTGACTTCACTGGCATAGCTGGCCATATCACCTACCTGCACTTAAAAATGCCTAAAGTTGATTGTCCTTAATCTATTTTAGTCTACCCATGAATTGTCGCTGGTCGCTGTTCCATTTACTCCCCAGCACAATCTGATCAGACTGTCACTAGAACTCACCCCATTGGAAGTAGCTCACTGCTTCCTGTCAAATCTGATAGCTTATCTATTGTAAATTCTTTTGTGATCAAAAGAACATTTTTCTTCCCTGTATGTAAATATTTTCCTGTATTTTTCAGTCTCAAGGCTACATATACAGGCATGCATAAACATTAATTGCAACACAGACTGAGATTTCAGCTTTATTCCCATATAACCTCTAATGTTTCCTGGGTTTTGCAGTAATAGAATTTACAAGTAGGTAGCATTTGGAAGCAACATCTAAATTCCTTTATCAATCAGGCACTCATGTTTTTGAAGATCAAAATGTTTTTGTTTTACATATTTGAAAGCTGTTGATTGTGTCAATATGCTACTTTCCAAAAAGATGTCTATATTCAGGATCAAAAGCACAGGAAGCCTGTAGACATCTCCCCCTCATGAGTGAACTTTTGAGGGACAAACTCATTCTACATGCTAGAGTACAAGTGAAGGAAAGATACACAGATCTATGGCTGTGTGCAACGCAGTACCATTGAGGAAAGGTTGTCTTGAATATTGTCCAATTCAGATTGGTCTGTAATTGATGCTCAGTCATGATCTGTACAAAACATATCAAACAAGGTCTGGTTCTGACCTACGAAGAACCATGTCCTAGAGGTGCGGTGCAGTATAGTTGCACTAATCATACCTCTTCACCCAAGAGTTGTTCAGTATTTGATACAAAGGTGTTATTTGTTTAAAACAGTAACTATTTTGCTGATGTGTATTTTCAGATTCATACTAGCAAATGTCATATCACAAACAAATAAGCCATGGATGATTGTTCCGACTAAGGCAATAAATTACACTTGGAAGCCTTGGAGCATGATTCGTATTGCTGAAGATGATGATACTTATTCATACCAACGTCCTCCCATTAGTGAATTGAGGTCCCTCAAGTATAGCTTTTGAGCACTTTCCTCTGCTACAAAATGTTTGAAAGTTACTTCAAGGATGCAGTAGGAAAGATGTCTTGAAGGTCATGGCATGTTAATATCCACAACTAATCATGATAAATAACACATGTCTATGGCAAAAATAGTTTGTCTTTTATGATAAACATGGCAGAAGGAGTGGTTTCCATTACTGCATAATTCAGAAGCAAAATTCAGAAGCAAAATGCCACAATTCAGAAACAAAATGCTGCATCAGTCAAACACAGAGTTTGGTAGATGCCAGTTGACCCGCAGGGCCAGTTCAGGACCCACTCAATCAAATGGTGCAAGAGTGTGTACTTCAAGAAATTGAACCATTTGAACAGGTGGCCCCTACTATCTGTGCACACAAATGTGAGGATATGAGGATGTGTGTGCGTGTGTGAGTGTGCGTGTGTGTGTGTGTTTATAAATCAGAATGTGTCATTGTGGAATGTCATCCCTCACCAAACATGAAATAAACAATGATCAAAATGGTAAACAGCACTCATGGTTTCTTCTCCAAGACCTCAGTTGCATTACCATTATGTTAAATTACCTGAGGACACAGACCATATATTGTTTATGTGGCACAATTTAATCATTTTGCAAGGATGATGCTAAGTACATCTTCTGCATTTTATGTTGTTCAGCTCCACTTGTTTATTCATAACAAACCTACAATACACAAAGACACAAATACAAATCAAAGGATTTATTCAAGATTTCCATCCGTCTGCTTGTTTCATTCAAAGTTTGAATGAGCAGCAGAATCTATCACGGGAGGACTTTGCAAGAGATATTATGAAACAATTCTCCATATCATTCTATCTAAGATGCTAAGAAGGCCACCTACAGCATGACAGCTCAATTAAATAAGTCGCCACACCAGTTCTTACAAAATTTGATAAGGGCATTCTCACATTTTGATGTGGCTTGTGATTTTCAATCAACAGAGTTCACAAATATTTTTTTATGGATTGCAGCGAGACGCCATTTTACAACTGGCCTGTGAATTTAATAGGGATAAAACATTAGAATGGGTTATTGAACAAGGCACTAAAATCTATGAAATAATTTGTCATGTGATGGGAGAGGTTAGAATTAAGGAACCCAGACCCCAACAAGCTAAAGAATCTGCCCCTGCAGTATTAGAGGTAACATCTGGGAAGATGCTATTGGAGATAGCCCAAATTCAAATAAAGAAATACACACCACATAATCAGAGGGGTGTGGTCATGCAAGGGAATGCAGCACCAACCCGAACACCTGTTTTCCAATCCATAGATCCCAGTGACAGAAGCTCATACATTAGACCTCGGTTTCTTGGTATTTCATCAAAGGTGGGATTTCGCTATGACATTATGGGGCAAAATAATACCCAGAATCAGAAGTAAAATGGGCCATAGCAGACATTTGGGGCCCAGAGTAGATTTGACCCTGCCACAATGGTATATGGCAATTAGGCAAGACTAAGGTATGTAGATAGGTTCATTGAAAACGGAAATCATCAAAGGGAACAATTTCAGCCAAATGAGAGACAAAATGTCAAATATGCACCTTGCCACTATGCTCGGTCCTCCCCACAGGTTGACCATGGTCAGAGGATGGTCACTGCACGCTCCCAAACCCCTGTGTCCTGAAAGGTTCCAGAAAAGACCTGATCAGGGTGAATTCAACCAGTACCGGCCTAGCACAGAGGGATGAGTTTAGGAATATGTACATATTTCATTGCTTGGAGGCACAGGTGAAGATGTTGTCTGAGCAGATAGGGAAACTGTGTGCAGAATAGAAGCAGCAGCTGATTGAAAGCGTAGAATGTCACAAGAGTGACTTTGCATGGGGTGATAATAAATGACAACTACAATGAACGTGCAAATGACAATGATACACCACTGAATGAACAAACTGAAATGCTTAGTGATTTCAAACCAAGAAAACAGATGAATAGTGGTAACATAGGAAATGGAAACACACACAAGAAAGGGGTGTGATTTAATTTAGAGCTGAACCAAACCAATCCAGTGTGAAGAAATGAGAGACAACAAAACATAAATACACAAGAAGAACCCAACGAGCAAAGAAACAAAAGACTGCTTAAAAAGGGCTTGCAATGTGAAATAAATTAGATGTTAGTTGATGTTATAAAAGCAAATGAAGAGATTGCATTGCCTGACAGTTCTAATAGTGATCGTGGCCCCACAAACATGAACATATTGCAAAGTTCAGATGCAAATGAACTCCCTGAAGAATATTTAGAGCCACAGATGCTTCATGCGGCAGAAATAACAGGTAGCATACAAAAAATAGGTAAGTGTCACACACCAGAAACTGATGTGCTGCCACACGATGCTAATGAAAATACAGAGCAATAGGGGTTACAGTGTGGAGGTAAGTGAAAGAGATCCAGGCAATGGTGAAAAATCAGAACAAGTATGGCTATGAACACTGGTGGTCCCGAGACAGAAGGGCAATCAGTGGAAATGCTCCAAATGAATTATCAGAATCGAAAAATAAAAAATAAACAAATTGAAAAGAAAATGGCCATATAGAGTGGTAAAATGCCATTTTTAATTTCCCCCTCTGCCTAGAAAGAAGCCAGGCAGGTCTTAAGAAAATAAGCCCTGAAATCACTCACAATTCACTCTTTTTGGCATTCTTGAAGAATGTGAGGAGGGGGATTATGTACCTATTACAAGAGAGGTGTAATACATTCACAATGATTGGGGATATAGTAGGGAGCCTGTATTTGTGTGACAATAAAGGCTACCCTTGGCCTGCCTGGAGTCCCTAGGAGAAATAATAAACATTTTAGAATCCCGTGGAATCATTCGGCCTATCCACAGTACTTCAAATACACCCATATTAGGTGTGCTAAAGCCCAAGGGTAAATAGTGCTTGTGTGCAGACTTGAGAGAATTAAACAAGAGGGTACCTGTGTCAAGGTGGCCACTTCCATTTATTGATCAAGGCCTTGCACAGAATCAAGAATCAAAGGTATTTACCACTTTGGATCTTACAGCAGGGTGCTGGTGCATGCCACTGGCTGATATTCAAAATCTATTTTCTTTTTCATTTAACAAATTAACGTATTCATGGAACCATTCCCCATTTGGTTATATCAATAGTGGGAGTGAGTTTGGGATATTTCTGAGCAAGAAACTCCCAGATACAGTCCAGAGGGAAATTGTGATTTATGTGGATGATGTCCTGATCAAGAATGAAAACAGGAGAAAATGGGGGGTGGTAGGCACTAACACGTCAAAAATTAGTTGCTAATGTATAAAGGAATATTGAAACCGGTATGAAAATATGAAGAGACTTCAGGTGCAAAGGGGCCAATGCCACGCGGCCGCTCGGGACTGATTAGACACTAGAAAAACGAAACCGTGTGTTACCACACGGTAGCCCCACATGCACTCCAAATGGGATAATATCCCTGATAACACTAAAAGGTCTATTTGCCCTGCGACCCCAAGGGTGGGATATGCAGGAGAGTATGGATATAGACCTAATCAATTTATTTTAGCGATCAAGTATTTCACAAACAGTTAGTACATATAACTCTCAAGGGGAGAGTGAGTCTGATTCCGTAACAGAACAAAATAACTGGCAGTTTGGCCAGTATTGTAACTCAAATTACTTTCCAAAAGGAATATACACACAGGTTTTTATTAATAACATGAAAAACACAAAGAAGTATAACAATATTTCAAAAAAAGTTCAACAAGCATTTTCAAATAAATTGCAGATGACTAGGGTTTACAACATTCAGACTAGAACATTTTTGAGAATTCATCAAAGTCCATAAGACCCATTTCAAACAGCACCACTGAGTTCAATCAAATGCCAACGCGTTTTGGATTACTACAGAATCCATCCTCAGGGCTATGGTGACTATTTGTTCCAATTCTTCAAAATATTTCACAATTCAAATCTCTAGAAAATAACAGAGAACACAATCACTAAGAGTTTGGATGTTTTACCACAACTAAATCACTAATAATATAGGGAGGACCACAAACCTTGTAGTCCATCAACAGTAGTTGTTGTCAGATAGTAGAACCAGACTTTGCGGGACCACAGTGCACCCCTGGGTCCGGTGGCAGGTAGGTGTAGGACTCTGTGTGTATACATTAAAAAAGGGTAAACCTCACTGTCAAGTAACATGAGGCCCCTAGGGCCTCACAGTCAATCGCATATGCAATTGGCACACCATTTAGGACTCAGAGCTGCTCGGAACTCAACATAAAACAACCCTTGAGGGCATACTGTGCAACTCAATCAAACCCAAAAAGGGGCTCCTAATTCAGAGGGTCAGGCGCCCCAAGTGAGCGGTCAAGGCCGCAGTACAGACTAAGGCATTGTGGCATAATACAAACATTAACGTTAGCATGAAGAAACATAATTCAACATGAACGTTTAGCGTAAGGAAGCATGACTCGACATTACAGCGTTAGGCACCTATGCTTCTAAACAATACGAGCGTCCCATGACACTCAAACCTCAATATGAGTTCCAAACTCATATACCTGCTTCACAACAAAGGGAAGCGTTCGTGCGAGCACTCACCGCGCTGTGTATCCGCTGTGTATTCGAGAAACCAGCCGTCCGACGCATAAGCGCAAGGCTTTCTGTATCTTATGTTTATAGGTTGCCATGGCGCTATCGCAAGTGTCGCCGGCCGCCATCTTGGAGTGGGCATTAGTGAGTCCCAATCCAGGAAGTATACATTCCAGGCGATGCAGCAGATGTCCAAAGGCACCTGGATCGCAAAGGCCTCAAGACGCTACATTGCTGACAAGGTGAAGGAGAGACTCATATGTATTCCGAGGTGGCATTATTACATTAAGTGTTTTAGGAACCATACCGTGCTCATAATTGACCCCAAGGATATATGAGGTACACATAGGTTACACAAACCTAAAGGCGGGCAAAAGGGGAGATGCAGATCAAAGTCTGTTGGGGTCCCCGTGGCCGCCCAGTTCTCTAGTGCACAAAGGTGACAAAACCTAAAGGTGGGTGTAGGGGGAATGCAGAACAAAGTCTGCTTGGGCACCATAGCCACCTAGATCTCAAGTAACGATGTTCTACAATTTCCTTGATACAGTCCTGGGGGGATTGCAGATCAAAGTCTGCTGGTGCCCCAATTACCCCCAAGTTCATCAATACAAACGTATCAAAAAGCCATGCTAAAGTCGATGTCTTCTATGGTCTATTAGGACAACCAAGGGATGGAACATAAATAGATCCATGCAAATCTCAAATTCAGGCATTTACATTCACTGTCGACCCTTGAATAAAGTGATCCACATCAAGAGGCAGATACATGTCTCAACATACTGTCGCACTGGGAGCACCCAATACTGGGCATCTAAGCCATTCACAATCTACAAATCAATTAACAGCATATTCCTACACAGAATAGGCAAAATTTACCAAATTTGTTAGTGGTCTGTCATTGGCATCAGCAATGCAATCGAATAAGGTATGGCAGATAATGGATGAGAAACAGAAATCTGTCTCAGCGATCTGCCCCACTTGGAACCCCCAGGGCAAGTATCCAAGCCGTTCACAATCTAACTGCCACCCTGCAGCATGTTACTCAACAAGATATGCATCTTGACGGTACAGGAGACAATAGTTGAGTACAATTCCACATCTAGTCAATACTCATATCCTATACAGTCAGCATGACAGTCGGAGGTCAATAAATTGAAGGGACTATCAACATAAAGCCAAGGGTAATTAGACGAAACACATCAAATCAAATTCAAGGTTCATGCCTCTTGGACTGAGGCAATCCAGCAACTCAATCCAAAAGATTTCTCTCTGTTGAAGCTTCCTTGTGATATCACCTCTCCTCGACCCCAATTTCACCTGTTCCAGTATGACGCATTTCAATTGGGCTACTGTGTGCCTGGCTTCTGCAAAGTGTGCCGCCACTGGTGATTTTTTACTCTTGGTACTGATATTTGATTTATGCTCCGTCCAACGTATCTTGGCCTTCCTAGTGGTCATCCCCACATAGTAAAAGCCGCAAGGACATTTTAGGCCATAGATCACATTCACTGCATCACATGTGCACGAATGTTTCAGCCAGATTGGTTGCCCTGAATGTGGATGTCTAACACTATTACCCTTGATAACATTAGCACAGTGTTGGCAATTCAGGCAGGGTATCGTGCCCCTAAATGTACTTGTGTCTTATCTGGGAGTTTGTAACTCTGCTTTAACGAGGCTTCTGCGCAGCGCCTTATTGTTTTTATATGCAAATGTGGGTGTTTGCGGAAAGAGTTGTTGTAGCATTGCCCAATGTTTCTGTATAATCCTCTTGATTCTCCTACTTTGCGTAGAGTGTGTTGTAACATATACAAGAGTCTCGCTGGTCTTCTGAGCTTTAGGTGTGAGCAAGGTGTCTCTTTGAACTTTACTAACTCGGCCTTTCATGTTTTCAATGAGTGTATGTTCATAGCCCCTTTCTTCAAATTTCCTCTCCAACATGGCAGATTGCCGTATGTACTCCGCGGGTTCTGAGATGTTACGCCTATACCTTAGGAATTGGCTAAGGGGGACACTGTCCAGTGTTCTCTGTGGGTGGAAACTAGTAGCGGGTAACAGGCTGTTCCTGTCAGTGGCTTTCGTGAAAATGCGGGTCTCCAATTTCTGTGCTTGCGCATAGATCCCAACATCTCGTGAGAGTTGTGAATGGAATTCTCGGGTGCATCTGGTTCATCATATTGAAAAAATCTCGTAATTCATCTTCCGGTCCACTCCAGATCCCAAAGATGTCATCGATGTAACAGGTGTACATTGTCAGGTGTCTCGACCATCTTGGCGACGAAATCACATGTTCATGTTCAAGAAAATACATAAATATATTCACATAGCAAGGAGCCATGGCTGCTCCCATGCTGGTTCCTGAAATTTGCAAAAAGTACCTCTCATCGAACTTAAAGAAGTTGTTCATCAGAACGAGCTTCAGTAAGGTCAATACAAACACACAATCAACTTGGCAATTCTTTGAATTTAATAGCAGCCATTCTACTGCCTCAAGTCCTGATTCATGGACTATATTCGTGTACAACGATGTCACATCCATTATGAACAATGTGTCCCGTCCTTCAACAAATTGTACTGCTTGAAGTTTTTCAGAAAGGCCATATTGTCCCGCAGATACGTTGGCGTGTCCTGTATTAGAGGTTGTAAAATCCTGTCCAGGTACTGTGCAAGTGGCTCTAAAAGGCTCTCAGTTGCAGCAATTATCGGACGTCCTGGAGGCTTTAAAAGTCTTTTATGAATTTTGGGGAGTATATATAGTACCGGGATCATGGGATGTTTGTTCTCCAAAAACCTCTGTGTTTTCTCGGATATGACCTCCCTCCTCTCCGCTTCATCCAGCGTCTCCTCTATCAGAGTCATAACTCGTGCTGTTGGGTTAAACAAAATTTCTTGGTATGTTTCCTTATCCGACAGTTGCCGCTCTATTTCCTCCAAATAATCCTGTTTATCCATTAGCACAAGGGCACTCCCTTTGTCCGCTGGTTTAAAAATGATTGTGTTGTTATCCAACAAGTTCTTCAATATTTGGCGCTCTCGTACTGAGAAGTTACCCGATCCTTTACTTTTAAACTGCAGTTTATTAAGGTCTTGAAGTATTGCCTTCTCGAAAGTAGACAGAACATGGTTCTGCACTGGCGGGTTAAACATGCTCTTTGGGCTGATCTCAAGGTACTCAGATTCCTCCCCGTGTTCCTGACCCTCTTCTTCCAAGCCTGCAAAGAATAATTTCAATTTCATTTTCCTTACTAGTTTAAAGAAATCAATCTTCTCCTTAAGAAGCGTGCTGTTGTTCTGTGGAACAAATGAAAGCCCTTTCCTAAGGACCTGTAGTTCAAGCGTGAGAGTCTATAAGAGGATATGTTGACCACTAGGTCTTCTTCTGTATCTTCTTTCTGGGGAGATTTCTTCTTTTGTCCGCGTCTGATAGGTCCTTTTCTAAAAAATGAACCTCTGCGTCTGTTGTAGCAATGTTGCTGGAACCAAGAATGGGATCAAGAATGAAGACATAAAATGTCAGTTCAATGAAATTAGATATGTACTTTGTTAGTTACAAAACGCTGCGGCAAAGTTATCATTACAGAAGGCACAGTGGTGTAGAAAAAGGGTAAAATTCCTGGACATGAAGTGCAAGGGTTAAACCCACAAAAGAAAAACATAGAAGCTATTCAGAAATGTCAAGATCTCACTAATCTGAAAGGCCTCTAGAGTCTGTTAGGAATGGCAGGTTACAACAGAACATTTCTTGAAGATTATACACAGGCATTAACTAAATTACTGAAGCAGGGTGTACCCTGGAGATGGTGAAGGGAGCAATGTGAGGCATTAGCCAAGTTAAATAAGTGGTCTGATAAAAGCCCCATATTTAGCTTATCCAAAAAAGAACCAGTATTTCTTTATAGCGATAGGGTTCACAGATCAGTGTGTGTCAGCAGTTTTATAGCAAAAAAAATATGCAAATAACAAAACCATTGCATATACCGGCAAAGCATTGTCACAGGTGGAAACAAAATTTAGCAAATGTGAAAAGGCACTATTGACCACTGTGTGGGCATTACAACATTTCAACCCTGTGATTCAAGGGAAGCGGGTGATTGTTGAAACAAATCATCAGCCACTGACATTTGTGCAGAGTAAGATGATCTGATCAGGGAATTGAGCTCAGTCAAGAATGACATCATGAACATTGGTATTGCGGGGATTCCCAGTGCAAGTGAGATATGGACAGAATAAAAAGAGCCCAGTTGATCAAGAGCTGACAGGTTTACAGGATTGTCCAGCCATCTGTGCCTCTGATGTCATAGAGTTAGAAATTAATCTAGCCAAATTTGAACAATCCCTACACAAGGCATTCAATGAAGAGACATGCAGGGATCTCCCAACCGTGTATGTAGATGGATGTGCAAACCACGTGGGAGGTGATTCTGCAAAATAATTTCTGGCAGGAATAGGGAATTTCTGGGTCAAATGTAAGGGCATCCCAAGAGTAAGCATGAGGTTAGGTTCCAACAGTAGTAAAGTTGCAGAGTTGGCTGCCATCTATGAGGCAATATCCACAGCGGTAGAAAATAAATTGAAAGAAATAGTTTTAGTTACTGATTCTGATTATGTCTGAAAAAGTTTTGTGGAATTTGAGAGGAATGGTCACATATAACAAGAACCCACTCAAACATGGTAAATTATTCAAGCCATAGATGAGCTGGTGTCAGAGAAGAACATGGTCACTCACGGAGGAAAATACAAGGCAAACTGAAAACACCAGGGGAAGGCAAAGAGGGGAATGACAAGACAGATCAGTTAGCCAAGATTGGGGCAGAGATGGGGGAATTATTTACTATTGAGCACTTACTTGCTGAAATCCAGGTGGATGCAATATCATGCTCCAAATATCAGGGAACATTTTATCAGCCTCTGGCCCAGTAGAGTTGTGATACCCCTGATCGGGACTCAGTGAAGGCACACAAAAGAAATCCTGTTTTAAGTTTACTCTATAACCATTTACAAAATGCAGAGCAAATTCCTCTGACAGAGGAGAAGTGTAAAGGGAGAGAAGAATTGAGGGTGTTGTTAAAGAACAAATAGAGTATTTGATTACACGGTGGGCTGATGGTTCGGGAGTCTGTGTCAGGCCAAATGCAGTGGGCGGTACCTTTGTCATTTCGGAGATTGATGCTGCATCATGCCCATGATGACATAACTGCGGGTCACAGAAAACATTGGACATTTTAAAAGAATGTGCTTAGTGGCCACACATGTCCCAAGATGTAGACTTGTATACTCGGCAATATTTGGTGTGTGCACAGTTTCAACCTACCTCTCCAAGACATAGCCAATTGGATTGTGAATTATTGTGCGCAAGCATGCTTTCACTTGGTTGAAATAATATTGTTAGTGTTCAAAGTATCTTGTTTTAAAATTGTTAATTTTATTAAATGAATCTCTTATGTGATTTTAAATTACTTAATATCTTCTGTTGGGTGCATTAAAGCAGTGTTCTACTTTAAGAAAGGATGCTGCATGCTCCGACTTGCTGTTGAACTACAGTTCCCAGCAGTATTGTAGTCCTCCAGCCCTTATCCTCGCCGGCAGCCGCGATAGCACCGGCACGACTGAGTCTGTTAGTGCCAGTACATAAAGGAACCTGCTGTCACTTACCCTTTTAGCCAATTAAATAGTGAATTATTGTGCACAATTGTGCTTTTACTTCATTGAAATAATATTGATATAGTTCAAAATATATTGTTTTAAAATTGTTTATTTATGAAGTGATTCTCTTATGTGATTTTAAATGACTTAATATCTTCCGTTGGACACATTAAAGCAGAGTTCTACTTTAAGAACGCTGCACGCTCTAACTTGCTGTTAAACTCCAGTTCCCAGCAGTAATGAAGACCTCCAGCCCTTTTCTTTGCCGGCAGGCACGACAGCGCTGGCGCGACTGAGTCGGTTAGTGCCAGTATATAAGGAACCTGCTCTCACTTACCCTTTTAGCCGATTGAATTGTGAATTATTGTGCACGATTGCACTTTTACTTAGTTGAAATAATATTGTTATAGTTCAAAATATCTTGTTTTAAAATTGTTTATTTTATGAAGTGATTCTCTTATGTGATTTTCAATGACTTAATATCTTCCGTTGGACACATTAAAGCAGAGTTCTACTTTAAAAACGCTGCACGCTCTGGCTTGCTGTTAAATTACAGTTCCCAGCAGTATTGTAGTCCTACAGCCCTTTCCTATGCCGGAAGGTGTGCCAGTTTGTGGAAGCTTTGTGGAAGGTTTGTTGCTGTTTTTCTTAAACAGTCTCCTATTCCAGCTCTTTCTAAAAAGCACTAGGTAAGACTCCCTGTCTTAGTGCTTCCCTACTTGTCTCACAGTATGTATTATGTCAGCCCCAGTGAGAACCCGTTCTCAAATTAAATGGGCGGAAATCTCGCAAAATTATCTAGCGTTAGCTTTGCTCCCTGGCAGTGATATTACTACAGAAATAAGTCTCCCTGCCCTACCATTTACGGATACCAAAGAAGATACTCAATGAGGGGGCAGTAATACAGACCCTTCTCTCACCTAGAAATCAGGTTATTCCAACGAGTCAAGAAGAATTCTTCTGGGATGGTAACTCTATCTCAGGCATCAAAACAGATGTCGATAAATCACTCTCTGACAAATTGTTAATTGTATCACAGCTTAACACCTGCTCATTAGTTAAACACAGAGTGGCGGTTACTGACTACATTACCCTGCATAAACCTGATAAGTTGGTGCTTACCAAAACTTGGCTACATGATGCCGCTCAGATCACCGTAAATAATACTCTGCCATCTGAATATAAAATGTATAGGGCATCTCGTACATCACAGCGAGAGGGGGGGTGGAATTTATTGTGAAAGATTGTTATGATTGTCATGCTCTTAACATCTCAAATTTAGATGGCTGCGAAAATCTTACTGTAAAAATGAAAAATAATCCTCATGTCTCCCTTACAATGCTCACGCTATATAAACCTCCCCAAAATGTATGTTTATTTGAAAAACAACTCCTTGAGTTGTTAAATGGTATTACCAAGTCCAACTCACCAGTATTGGTACTGGGCTGATGACCTATCTGACTCGCAAGCAAACTCTCTGCTCTCTTCTCTTGAAGTGGCTGGCTATACTCAACTGGTGGAAGATGAAACGCATCGTGGTGTGCATACGCTGAACTGGATTTTATCCCATAACTTGCATAGGCTAGGCATGGGCACTCAGACCTGTCCCTAGTCAGATCATTTTTTGGTAAATACAACTTTTCGGCTACCTACTTCTCCATCCAGACTGCAAGTAACATAAGCACAGAGATTGTGTGTAGGAACATTAAGAATTTCTCACCTTACTTTCTACCGAGTTGGGCAGTATAAAATAATTCAAGAAAACCCCAGATTTAGTTTCTCATCTCTCGCTGGCCATCAAGGCTACTATTGATACACTTGCCCTTGAAAAGACAAAGAAAGTAAAAATAGAAACTATTAATAAATCATGGTTTAATGATAATGTGCTAGAAGCAAGTCAAATTAAAAGGGTGCTGGAACGCGAATGGCGGAAGAACCCTGACCCTCTTACTTTATAGAAATACAAAAGATCTGTAAATACCTATAAACATGCCATCATTGAAGCAAAAAGGAAAATGTACACAATGCGTATTGAGAATGCTAAATCAAGCTCCAATTAACTATTTACAATTCCTAAAGAGTTTGAGAGCCACACATCCCCATTTGCCCCAATCACTAAAGACTCTGTGTGGTGTCAGTCTATACAAGAGGAATGTTCAAATAAAACTATCAGGTATCAGCTGACTATTGCTAATGAACTGGCTGGCTTTATAACTAGCAAAGGGCCAGATCGTATAAATGTTACACCTCTGAACCACTTAGTGACTCTCCCAAAAAGTGACTTCCATTGTTGTTCAGAAATGGAGGTTCTTGAGATTGTTAGAAATCTGAAGTGTACATCATGTCTTGGGGATTAATGTCCTGCTGATATTTTGAAAGGCTCTTTAGACATATTGGTGCCTTGGATCACTAAGATGATTATTAAATCATTCATGGAAGGCATGGTGCCCCCCCATGAAGGATGTCTGGGTAACTCCTCTCTTAAAAAAGAATACTCTTGATCCAGCAGGAGCCATGAACTATTGGACAATCACCAATGTGCCTTATTTGTGGAAGATTATTGACAGAGTGTCGTACTTGCAACTACAGAAGTTCACAGAAGAAAATGAAATTCTTAACCCAAACCAATCTGGCTTTACAACCCAACACGGAACAGAAACGGCATCCTAAACCATTGTGGATCCTAAATCAAACATAATAGGGGTTATCGAGAAGGGTCATCCAGTATTACTTATGTTAGATCTCTCTGCAGCGTTTGATCTTATTAATCATAACTTGCTACGTGAGAGGTTGAAAATTATTGTCAATTGCTCAGAAAAAGCCTCTTAATGGATTTCATCATTTGTGGGTCCTAGAACTTCTACAGTGGCTGTTGAAAATGCTCAGGCTCCCCTATTGTCCTGACATGTGGCGTATGACAGGGTTCCTGTCTATCCCCTTTATTGTTCACTATTTATATCAAGCCATTACTCGATCTCCTAGATAGACTGGGTGTCCAATATACAAATTATGCAGATGACACCCAGGTCTTATTTGAGCTGACTGGAAACTATTTGAATGATGTTACAGCAGTTAATTGAGTTTATACTAAAATCCAGACCTGGATGGCACGCAATTCACTGGCACTTAATAAAGAGAAATCTGAGTTTCTCATTATGGCCTCTGGTCCACGATTTAAGAAACATAACACTCAGTATGCTCAGTTTCTGATTTCTGGTAATTTGATGCCAGTGAGCGAGTCCGTAAAAACATTGGGTGTCATTTCTGACGCCGATCTATCTGTGAAGCAACATGTTTCACAGATTCGATTATCATGTGAATACATGATTAAACTACATCAGATTATGCCTTACCTCTCCATAATGAATATATCATTGCTAGCCACTGCATTAGTAATTTCACAATTAGACTATTGCAACAGTTCACTTGCCGGTACATCACAGGTAAATCTCCATCGCCTACTGACTACTCAGAACAGAGCAGCTGTTAGGGCCATTTTTGGACTCTCCAGGTGTGACCACATCACTGCTTTTAAGAAAGAATTACATTGGCTGCCAGTTAAGCAAATAATCAAGTACAAGATTTTGTATCTCACCTATAAATGTCAGAATGTGGATGCCCCTCAATATCTCATTTAGAGGCTCTTGGTGACACGAATTCTGAATTCCATACACTGCAGGATTAAAACACCTTGTCATCTTCTGTTAGATCAACTCTGACACTGACAGTGTTTAAGAGGATTATTAAAACCATACTTTTTAATTCTGCTGATTAATTCTGATTGCCTCAGTTTGATTGCTTCCTTCAGTTTCTCTTTCTCTTTTGTTATTTTCTGCGCTCTGAGGCTCATGGGCATGGAGCGCCTAATAAGAATAAATATAATAATGATGATGATGATAATAATAATAATAATAATAATAATAGGGCACCATTAATTAAAAGAGATTCGACACTTCCCTGGTCAGATTTTCAGGTAATTTCTTTTGGGCCAGTCCAACTATCAGCAAGTGAAAACAGATGTATGCTGACATTCACCTGTTAAATGTCCAATTGGTTGAAGAGCATTCCAGCACCTGACTACAGTGTGCAAACAGCAGACACATTGCCAGTGAATCCTATTTTCTTTAGGTTTGGCTTGCCTCAAAGAAAAAAATCAGCCCATGGGAATCATTTTACTAGTGCAGTGATGACTAAGATGTGGCAAATATTAGGAGCGAAAAGGTAACTGTGTATCACATATGGGCCATCATCTTCTGGTGGTGTGGAACATTGCAATAGATCAATTATTGATATTTGAAAACATTTGTAGCTGAAGCAGGATCCAACTTGGATTTGCAAATCCCTCTGGTGCTAATGGCTATTAGGTCAACACCATCAAAATCCATGGGTCTCAGCCCACATGAAGTTATGACAAGCAGCAGAATGGTCTTGCCACAACATTTACTATACAGAACTGATGAAGAAGTCCTAGTAACAGCATCTACAATTCTTAAATATGTGGAAAATTTGAGAAAGCATTTGCAGCATGCATTTGCATTTGCGCAGCAGAATTTGAGCTGCTGACAGTGCCAAATCATACCATGATAAAAAAGACATCTGTGAGAGAATATGAAATAGGCAATCACGTTTTGAAATTCAATTTCACAAATGCAAACATAAGAATGCCAAATTTCTAGTATCCTGGCACGGCCCATACACAATTGTGGACAAGGTTTCACCTGTTGTCTTCAGGATTATGGTAAAGGAAGTAGATTTAGTTGTGGAACAGTTTGTCCATGTGAACCAAATCAAGCCATTTCATCCGAAGCATGAGGTTGAAAGGTTTGAACAAGCTGGAGAAACTTGCAGGGAATGAAAGGTGTAGTTGTACACTTAGATAAAATAATAATAATAATAATATATATATGTATATATATATATATATATATATATATATATATATATATATGGCATTGTAACTTGAAGGGATTCACTGTAACAGGTAAGTAGATGCACCGTAGTAGGTAGGTAGATGTGCATGGAACTATCAATATATGTTGTAAAAAGGGGAATAGAACAGGTGAGTAGGTGTGTGTGAGAGTCTGGATGTGAGGTGTGAAAATAAAAATAAATAAATACAGAAATAAATGAGTAAAAGTGTTTAGGCTTGTAATATTGTATTTCCTGGTTAATGATAGGTAGTATACACTTTTGGTTTCTGAATAGGTGGAAAACATGGGGGAATTGCTTCAAATTGTATGTTTTTCATTATGTTTAATCTATACATCTGTTTTCAGTTGCAGAGGGAGACGTGATTATAAAATACATATGTTTATATACTGTATAACACATGTTTCCAGAAAAAGAATGAAATGAGATGTTGTATAATGTGTTTGTATATTGTATAATGCATGAAACGTTTCCAAGTGGCGAAGGGAAGTGGAGTAATGGCAATATAAAAAAAGAATTTACTTGAAACTTAACCTGTCTGTTTCTCTTCCAATTTAGATTACTAACTTCCTTACGTCACCAGGACACATGGTTCTGGGTGTCATTGGAGGGTGTCTTGGAGGAGTCTGAAGGACTATAGGCCCTTTGCACCAAAACTCCCTGAAACTGAAAAAGGGAAAACGATGGTGAAACTGACAAGCATAAAGGAGGAACACAGAGGTGGGGAAAGGAAGCCTGCACCTCTGTTGTGTGAATATGTGTGGCATAGACGCAAGCATATCGGGCAAACAGGTGCATTTGTGCAAAATTTCCGGGACAGCATTGGACATTGTGACAGATATGCCACCACCCATCTGATTTAGTTCTCAGTGCCTTCTCATTGTCTTAACCTATACCATTACACATATTGAAAATGTTTATTTCTTGGCTGGACATTCATTGCCATTCCTCTTGGCTTTAATTGACTTTATGGACTATTGTGGAGATAATGGTCAAGTAGGATTGGACATTCATTGACTACTGTATTCTTTTATTATTTTATATAAATTATTGAATAGTTTATTCTTTATTTTTATGTTTTAAATGGTCACTGAAATGTTTAACGGACTGTAATTTTATAAAAATTCAAGCTGTTAAGTTTATTTAAAAAATGATTTTAAAAAAGGGTTTAAAAAGGTTTTTATATTACAAAAAACCTTATATGCAAATGTTATAAACAGAATGCGGGTTCACAGGTTTAATGCCATGCAAATTAATGGTCATATATTACAGACAGGATTTTTGTTTTTGAAGAGGCCCTTATTACAGAAACAAAGGGGGAATAAGTGTCGGAACAGGTAGTCATGCATTTTAGCTATGCAAGAATTTTAGTGGGACCTCAGACTCCTATAGCAAATGTATGATGGTGTTGTAGCCTGAAGCCAGACACTGATGAGAATTCATATAAACCAAAGAAAGGTGTGAGTGTAGTATGGCTTGAATTGCTTGAATAGCATAGCATAAAACAGTATGACAGTGTAGGCTAACATTTAACATACTAATTACTAATTTCTAACCCATTAACAACTAACCCTAACATACTAAAATAATTAGCGATTAGAATGGTGCAAATTATCGGTGCACACTAGGGGTGTAGATCCTGGATGCAGGCACAGACTCTGCAATGCTGATTTGGAAAATAAATGCACACATTTCAAATCCATCCACAGTTTGTGGACAGACGGCTGTGTGATGAATTTGCAGAATCATTCTCTCTGAAACAGTCCATCATGTGAGCCTTCAGCCCAGGAAATTAGAATACAAGTGTTTCAAATATCCATCCGGGGTCACTGTGCTCAATGATGTAAAAAGTTTACTGTGAAGAAGCACTTTTGTAGAAACATTATTAATGACAACACCATTTATGCAGGAATGAGGGGAAAAGAGGTAAATATTCCATACTTGGTATAGGAGTGAAGGGGCGGCAGAGGAGTGGACTTAATAGAGTGAGGAAGAGTTCATTTGCTGGTTGATTGAGAGAGAGAGAGCAGAGAAAGAGGATTGAGAGCGAAAAGAAAGGAACATCCTGGGATACAAGGCCTTGCTGGGTTGGTGCGTGTGTGCTGAAAAGCAGCAGTGTCAAGCTGAGCTGGGCAGCACCAGTAGGAGGGTACCACGCGATTCTTGGCTTAGTCCTGACTACAGCTGAGGGGGGAGGCGGCCTGCACCCTGCCACACAGATGAAGAGACATTGATCACTTGATAAGTATCTAAATGAAAAATAAAGAGAGACTCTTACATGTTTCAGATAACTTAACACTAGTCAAATTAGGCAGGAAAGAGGAAAATCCCTTTCTTCTCCATTCACTGGAGAACAAATGTATTATCCTGTATGGAGAAAGCCACTTGTAAAAAGGGAGTTTACCGTGCTCGCAAAGCAAGTTATATCTCAAGGTTGATTATAAAAAAAAGAAAATGGTGTGCTTTGGCAGCTTGCAAAGGGAGAGGCTTGCTTTACTGAGCACGGGGGAGAGATTTTGCCTGGTGTGAAAGAAGCCAGGGAATTGATAGCGAAATAGCTTTGAATTTTAACACATTGCAATAACAGGTTGTGAAAACAGAGATGTCTGCTAAGCTGGAATAATTTGTTTATCAATGTTTCTCATGCATCCAATGAATGTGCATTGTGATATTGCTCTCTGTGTTTTTGGTATGGTTTGCAGAAAATGTATTAAGTGTATAATAGAATCACAAAAGCTGTTTATGGTTGGTTATTCTGTGATCTGTTTATTCTTGTAATGTGAGGGTAAAGCTTTGGCGAGGGGTGTTTGATACTGTCAGTGGTAAAATGAGTGTGCACAGCCCTAGACTAAGTCTGGCAATTGTAAACAGAGAGGACCTGAATAAAAGAAAAGAAGAGGATGCTATTTCCCCATGTTTAGATGCATGATATGCATGAAACAAAGGATAGGCACATTATTGCATATGCTTGCAGGTGGTGGTAGCAACCTGGTGAAGGTAAGTAGAGATATATAACAAATCCTGCAGTACTCATGTCGAAAATGGAAACATAATTCAGTACAAAGCTAGGGACATTGTCTGAACTTCATTTTTTGTAGAGGCCCTGGAGTAGATAATTTGGCTACTGTCCCAATTGCTTGGTCTGATAAATCTGAAAGGATTTTTCCTTTTGAATTTGGTCAGTTATCATCGCAACATACAACCTCTCGCTCTAATCTGGACCTGTTACATAGTATTGAGGACATACTTGAGATTAGAGACCATGATTTTAGCTCTGCTTTAGTATGCCCTAATTTTGTGATACAATATGAACAATTCTTCCTTCCAATGTGAGTAATGTACAGACTGTGTGATTCTTTCACCCCCCCCTTTCCCTGTACCAAGGATTGTGATGAAAAACATCACAATCCTTGGTACACTCCACTCTTAAAACTGTGAATCAGGAAATCTGCAGTAAAGAAATTAGTTGCAGGAAAATAGGGATATGCCCTGTTTTCTTGCTGTGAAAACGACCTTAATAGCTACAAAAAATATATTTTTACAGCAAAATCTGATTTCTTATCTGAAAAAAATATTATTATTATTATTATTATTATTATTATTATTATTATTATTATTATTATTATTTGTATTGTTATGGTTGAAAAGGAAAGAAAAACAATATCAACCTTTCAATTGAATTACTACATGATAAAATACAATGTAAAATGACACTGTTATGCATCACAAGCGTTAAAAATGGTTGAATCATACAAATTTAGGATTAGCATCATTTGATTTATGCTAAATTCAATGAAATGCGAAATTTGACAATTGGAATTCTAACTGCTGTGAGTTTAGTCTGGAATATTTTATTCCATATGATGTCCGAAGTCATAATTCTCAAATGTTTAATCCGGTTTCAAATGTTGAATTTGCTTGTTCATTGGGGCATTCAGTCAATAAATGCTTTAGGCTTTTACATTGGGTAGAGCTGCAACCAAATCTACATATACTGTCACATTTGGGTATAATCTTTTGTTTGGCTAGAATCTCTTTGGTTAAGATTAAGTCAAAAATGTAAAAATGCATTTCAATATGCCGGTCCCGGAAATTTTGTTAGATATGATTCCGGCACTCTCTGATTTTTTTCGGGCAAATTGGTTGTCTTTAAATGATTTGTATGTCAAACATAATTGGTTCGTGTGTATCTAATCGTACTGCCACAATTTTTGTTTAGCTTGAGTTGATTTGATAATAATAATTCTGTGGCGATATCGGCTGCAGCCATGATGGTGATGATTGGTTTTCTCAATTCTGTTATAAAGCTATGTTCAGAGGACTTGATGTAGGTGGATAAAATGTACAACAGTGATCCTAGTTTATCACTTAGCAGACATTTTCTATACAAGCAACATCATTTCCAGGCATAAATGATGTACATTGAAAGTAAACCCAATTTGTATCTGAGTATGCACATAGGTTGGTATTTGGGTAGAGCAAGTACTCTTTTCCAGAGCATCCCTTTCTGTTTCAGCCAGTATGATTCTGGTCTATAGGTCTTGGTCTCTGCACTGTACAGGACTGTATGTGCTACTTCTTTAATTGTAAAAGGTTAGTAATGCTAAGCACAAACATTTCCCATATTTAGAGTAAATAAATCACGCTTGTGAGATTTTTCTTTTAAGTTCAGTAAGAAAAGGAAGATTGGTACTAAGGTCATTAATATTTAGGCCATGCAGAGACCATCTCGAAGAGCACTTTCTGATTGGTGCTTTCGAGTTACAATGCAATATCTTTGTTTTCTCTGTGTTAATGGTGAGAACATTATCAGAAACATAAGCCTCTAAAGCAGTCAATAGGCTTTGTAATCCTCTAGTAGTCTTGGATAAAAGCACAAGAGCATCTGCATAGAGTAGCCATGCTATGGGTTCATTTCCCAAATGGGGGAGTCCAAAACAACAGAACTAAGTCTTTGTCTAATGTCTGAAAGAAAGAAGTTAAACAATACAGAGGCTAATACACTTCCTTGTTTCAGGCCCCGGAAGGTGGATATGGGGCGGATAGTTTACCCTCTAGTGTCAACCGAATTTGCACTGTTGTATTGGTGTGTAATTGGGATATGAGTGCTTGAAATGAATTTGGGCAACCAGCCTTGCAGAGTTTATTCATCAGTGGTTCCAGTGAGACAGAGTCAAAGGCTGTTTTGAAGTCAATGAATGCCATATATATTGGTCGCTTTATTTGAAGTCCGTACATCTTAATGGCAGTGATTGCTGTTTAATTAATTGCAGCCCAGGCCAACAACAAACCCAGTTCGTTAGGGATCTTGCAAATGGCATCTGATTACCCGTTGATTGAGGTCTCTATGAACGAGATGTGAGATGTGCAAAATGTATACCTGGAGCATCTAGATTTGCCAGCAGGTAATTGGCAATATCCTTTTTTAAAGATTGCAATAATTACTGATTTCTGCCAGGAACAAATTATTAATGTCACCAACAAACCTGGATATTTGTTTCACATTGTCAATACATTTTGTAATCCTCTCTGTGAAACCTCAACTATAGCACCAACTATTAAATAGGAATGTGATTTTAATAACTTCTTTGTGGATAAAATGTAATCTTTTCATGAAGCACTTAATAAATCAACCCCTGCGGTATTGTCTCACTTCTTAAGTTATGTATCGGATTCCACTATGGTGGTCTTTCATTTTTCCCCAATTTTCTCAGTTTACTGCACCCACAGTCCTTAAATCCCACTAATTGTACATGTGATTTCATACCAGTTTGTATGGCTCATACACATGCTGACTATCATTCAACTTTGTCAAGGTCTGTGTGGAATCATCTTTTCCTCAAGTCTTCCACCATTACCACTTTATTTAAAAAAAATCATGTCTTAACCCAGGGCTTAACCCAGGGCTGTTACAGATTATTTGGCCGATAGCTGTACTACCATGGCCTGCAATAACTCTGGAGAAGGTGGTTATGGTGCTACTACAGAATGATGTCGAATATCAGCTTCCGGAGTCTTTGCAGTCTGGATTTCATCCAGCTCTTGGGACTAAAAACACCCTAGTAGCGTTATGGGGTGGCATCCTAAAATAGGCTCATGAGGTTGACTGCACCCTAGTCATCATGTTGCATCTTTCCAAAGCCTTTGACAAAGTAGATCATAATATCCTTTTGCTAAGGCTGTCTGAAATCGCTGGTGTATCATAGTAGGTACTGAGCTGGTTTCATTCTTTCTTGTCAGACCTCACTCAACAAGTTAAAATTGGCAGCTGTCTCTCTCTGGAGTAACTCAGGCATCATCACAATCACCTCCACTCTTTAATATATATATTAAGCCTCTGATGTCTCTTTTTTGCACCTATGACCTATAACTATCACTCATATGCCATTGACAAATAGACTTTTGTACATGTAAAAAAAATGTAACGGATTTGTTACAGAATATCTTGGACTGTGTGCTTGAAGTCAAATGTGTGAAGAGCATTAATAGATTAGAGCTCAATCTATCTAAAATTGAGATGATTTGATTTGGCACTAATCATACATTTAAGGATCCCTCTAGGTTTCCATCCTCACCTCCCCTGTTTGGTCTTCCCACTTGCTTTGCTGATAAAGTAAAGAATATTCGTTATTATTGGCAATCCAATGTAAGCTGTGAGTCTCAGGTAGCTTTTTATATAGGCTTTGCATATTACCATCAGTATTGTCTTATATTCTTACAGGCTACCATTAATTTGTAATCAGTGCATTAGTCAGTTCTAAGCTTCACTATGAAAATGCTACCCTAGTGGGTATTCCAAGGACAATTAAACTGCAAGACTGTGAATCCAAATTGTTAAAACCAAACTACCAGTACCATCAACCCAGAAATGCTGGAATGAGAAAGATGCACTGAGTAATGAGGATTATTGAGAGCCCGAAGCACACACTCCATTCTACTGTGTCAGGTCACACCTCTTCATTCCTGCAGGAGTGGATGATGAACCCACCAGACCACTTATGCTCACCTGTTCAGCAATCTTAGATCTTATCATTACTGCACTGACAACCCCGGGAAGGAAAGGGGAAGTGGATAAAATAAAAAATCAGGTCTCCGCTGCTCACTGCTCTCACAGGGTCAGTCTGAAGTCTGTGCAGACCGGCAATTGAGAATACATACTCAGTTACCTCCAAGTGTAACTAAATACATAAGTACCTGAGAAACCTTTTCTTGGAGTTGAAAGGCTTCCTTAGAAATCTTGTGTTCAATTTGTAACCTCTTTTTTTCTCAAAGTTCATTTTTAAACTCCTAGTACCTTTGAAGACCTTGACTCACTTTAGTTTCTTAACTCTTGTGTGCTGCTCTTCTCTCACACTACATTTTTTAACACTGGTAACTGCTTCTCAGCACTAGTCTTAGTGTTGCCTCTAAAAACGAACAATATATACACTGAGAATCCTTGCCTCATAGGAACTTCTTACTGCACTTCCTTATAGTTCATAAAATGCCCTAAATTAGAAAAATGCATTAAATGTTTTTTCTTTTCTTTACCAAGTCTCTGCTTGCTTCTGGGTCATACACACGCTCTCACCTTCACTCTCCAGATATGCGCCGCTCTAGATGACATGCGCTACTGCTGCATTCTGAACCGCACCTCAAAGATGACTCACGCTCCAGCCGCCTCTGCCACACTGAAACTGCTCCCACAGTGCTGACAGAAAACTCAAAGTGCACCTTTCTTTTTAGAGTGCCTTCAGCAATATTACGAGGAGTTCAGAGCTTTGAAGGCTATGCGCGCGCACGCTCTTAGGACTTTTACTCTGGACCCACACAGAGCATTATTCAAAGTAAATATTATTCTGAACATGTTAGCTCACGCTCATGTGTTAGTGAAAATGCACCCGCTCGCCCCTACTAGATCAACAGCAGTAAACCCTTTTTCCTCTTGAATTGAAAAGTAAAAAATCAGGGCAACCTTTAATTTTAACTTTATTTCTGCAGCCAACAAAACTCTTTAAAGGAGATTGTAATAACAACATAATCTTCCACTATTTACATATATAGAAACGGCACTTAGCTCAGTTCAGCTGCAGTAGCGGAGATAGTCTTTCTCCTTGTGTTCTCAACTGAAATACTTAGATGATTGTCATACATTTTCTTTAAGATGAACTCTCGAGCTCAGCAAACTAGGACCTTCTCCTTGACATGATCTGAATGAAAGGCAGTTTAGAATTCCTTTCAGGATTACAAACGACCTCACAATGCCTGCTCAGCCAATCAGCTTGGGAGAGCATTACCACCATCTTGGGCTGGGATCACCCTAGTCACCTAAGGATCATGGTTAAGGAAAAAAGTGAAGCATGACTTCTACCCAGAAACAATACGTACACTCTTTTCTTGTTATCTGCAACCCTACTGTGTCTCGCACAGAGATTGTGCACCCTGAGTCTTTTCCTAGCATGAACACTGGAGGAAAACCTGGTAAGTGTTTAGGAAAGTCAACCCAAAGGCGGTAGATTTAAACTGGCAAAACAGCTGAGAAGCATTCAACCTCACTGGCTGGAGAAAGCGACGTCTCATGATGAGGAGTTAGAGACTAGAGGGCTGGAATGGCATCCGTGGAGCAAAAGGGCTTTCCAGAAAGGGGACGGAAAGCAGACTGAAGATGAGCATTCACGGCGAGGATGCCAGAAGTATATGTTGAGCTTCTGGGTATACGCCAGTACTTCAAAGCAGCCGCCACTAATCCGAAGCACAGATAAACATGGAAAGGAAAAGCTGGAGCCACGAGAAGAAGTGAAAATAGTATGGAGGTGGGCAGAGAAAGAAAAGCTCACACCACCTCCACTGGCTGACAATAGGAGGACCGACACATGCCAGCCAAAGTCCACCCAAGGGACACAGAGATCACAGGGTGTGTCGGAAAAGCCTGTCAAAGTACAAGCCACATATTTAAAACAGATGAGAAAGGACGTGCAAGGGAAATACTCGCAAGAAAGCATAAAGAAGCATGCAAAAGATGCTACCAAGTTTCTGAATGTATGTATTACATGTGCATGAGAAGCCCTGGAAGGACAGTGTACCAGCCAAGTTAAGGAAACTGTGATCAGTATAAAATACTGGCAAGTTTGCAGGTGTGTGCAGAGCACACATTGGAAAGTTCCTGGCAGGAGACAATACCACACAAATTGAGAAACACAGAAGTACACATGAGAAAAACCCTGGCAGGAGAGTATTCCAGGTGAATGCAAATTGCAAGTGTGTTCTTACCAGAAAGCCCTAGCAGGAAAGCATACACGGTAATGCTAAGTTAAACAGTGTATATTATTTAAGCAACCAAGGAGGTCCTGCACAGTATATATATATATACCTACGATATAAAACAGACAATTCACTCTAGTGCACAGCGACCTATCACTGCCACCGGCTACTATAATACAGGCAATAAATCATGGCGCCTACTACTGAATTCTAAAACTATATGGTTTCATCTATATTAATGGTGGCAATGTTCATGCTTCGAGTTTCATTCACGGTATTCTTTATTGGACTTCCCCCAGTCTGCTTTCAAGATGTTTCAAAAATTGCGGGAGTGCAATTGTCAATTTTTCGTTTGAAATACAATGCATTTTTGCCCACCATTCATCGGCACTTAATGTCGATGCCATTCTCAGTTCTTGATCAAGATATTTAGATCTTTGTATTGTTAGGTCATTGCAAAACAAAACTAAGTGTTTCAAGGTTTCCTCTTCTTTATTACAAAACGACATTTAGAGTCTCTTCCCAACAGCTTCCTTCTGTAGCCTTGGAGTTCTCTCCTCTCATAGAGGTTTAGCCTGAATTTCAGGTAGTTTCGTCTTAAATGCTTGCATGGGAACATTTCCTTATAGTGCGGTACTCCATTAAGTTGCTTTGCCTCGGGGGGAGAGTTTCTCATGCATTTCTGGGATCTTCTCTTCTCATAGGTCTCGATCCAATCTAGTTCAAACACTTTACTTTTCACCAGATTTCGATTGTTTATTAATGTTTTTTCATCAGATCCTATATGGCTAAAAATCTCCCTGCATGTTTGTTTCCATTTTTGCATTGGGAGTTGGTTTCCCTTGAACCATATTCAGTTAGAATGTGAAATTGAGGAATGCACTTTCCGATTGTTTTGCCATACAAAATCAGCATATTCCATGTAATTCTCGCATTCAGCGATGACATGCTGACATCGTATAGGACACAGGCAGTTGGACAGCTTTGGGGAATTTGAAGTATTTGCTTCCAAAACATTCCTTCACACCGGGCCCATATCTTACTAGAGCAGCCAAACATGCATTCTGCCCCGGAGGTTAATGCTGGAATTACCTTGCTTTTATAAAAGTTTATCACAACTTTATACGAGAATTTTCCATATCTTCTCTGTATCAGGGTCGCTTGTGCTGTTAGTTGTTTACACTTGCTTAGGATAAATGTTACCATAGGCTCGTCTCTTATGCTCGGGCTGATGTATGTTCCCAAGTATTTACAAGAGTCGGTTTGCCTTAGGGTGTGGCCTCCCAGGGTCCAGTTAAATATATTCTTTTTTGAAGACCTGCCCTTCAGATTTTCAAGGATCAAGATTTCCGATTTTTCTGAGTTGATTTCTAGCCCTATTTCGTCAATGTATGTTTTCAGGGCATTTATTTTACGTTGCAACCCTATTGGGGTCGAGTGTAGTAGAACTATGTCATCCGCATAGAGTATCAACCTTATGTGCTTGCCGTTCAATATATAGATATCTGGATTAACAAAAGACTGTGCAACTATATTCAGAGAGAAAAACAACCTGTAAGGAGAGTACACCAGGTATCCTGACAAGAAAAAGAACAGTGGGCAAAGCATTGTTTGCACCAGTTGGGTTGTTGGACAGGAGAAACCTAAGGAACTGTTACCCATGATCATAAATCACAGTGCAAAGAAATCAGGGGAATGGAGCCACTCGCTGAAACAAGGAACTCCGACTTTATGGAACGTTTGCTTTGGAGTAACATATTTTCTTTTGAACATGTATACACAGTTCAAGGCCAAAGATATTACCCCTTTTCACATTACAGTTAAATTATTAGAAGGTGAGGGTCAGAATAGAACTTTGGACACATGCCAGTTTTGCTTTGGACAGTCTGACATCAACGGAGCCTTAGTTTTGGTTTTAGGCAGGGAAACACCTCTAGAGCAGGGACAGATAGTAATTTCCCCACCCCCTATTATTTTAATCAAAGTCTTCGACCAAAACCATGACTCACTTGTGTCCGAGTTTCATTCCTGACTCTTCACACTATGCAGCAGTACGAAAAGTGTGGTGTAGTTGATGTTAATACAGGTTTAAACAGAGTGAGATGAAAACTTCCAATGTTGGAATGGCAAATGAAATCACCTGTGATGATATGCAGATCTTTCTAGGACTGATAACTGGTAACTCTTCTCTAATAGTGGACAATAAAGAAAGGTGGTTGTACAAAGTCTCCATCAGTTACCTGATATGATTGATACATAAGACAAATAGTTTACGGGCCGCTGAGCTTGACGGCATATCCAATTCCCTACTAAAGATGAACCCTGAGCTCTGGGATGCTGCTTTACACAGATGATATGCTTGAATCAGTCTTCAGGGCAATATTCCTGAATCTTGGAAGGACGGGAATATCATCTCTATATAGAAAAAAGGCTTCAGAATGTATCTGGCCAATAATCATTCATTAGCAATGTTAGACATCCCCTCCAAAATCTTCAGTAGGGTTCTGCTTGAGGAATCAACAAACTGAAGTGATATATATAACATTGTCCCATATAATCAAATAGGGTTTGGAAAAGGTGCCAGTACACTCTATAACGTGATTACCTTGGTATCCCTAACGGAGTATTCATGGATGAGGCGACAATTACCTGTGTATGCTGTATTCATAGATTACAGCTCAGCATTAACACAGTGCTAAGGAATCGATTATGGAATAAATTAACAGCATGAAACATACCAAGAGGGCTTCTTTTCATGATTATCCAATTCCACATGGAATTAAGTGTCAGAGGAAGACTTGACAGAGATGGTCATGTTGCAAGTTGGACCCCTACAAGTAGGGGCATTAAACAAGGGTGTGTTTTGGCCCCTTCATTGTTCAACTTGTATTTGGACTTAAATGAGGCATTGGAATCACCTAATAGCAACTTTATTGCCATCGCTTGGCAACGATATGCTGATGACCTATTGATTTTGGATTATACCCCAAGGGGCCTCCAAGATAAATTGGACGCCCATGGAAGATACTCTGAAATTAACGGGTTAGAAATTAATACAACAAAAATGATGGTATTCAAGCCTAACAGGGCCAATAATAAGCGTTTTTGCTGGAAGATCAACAAACAAACATGTGAACTTGTCCATAATTATAAATACTTAGGGGTTATGATGGACAATCAATTGAATTGGGAGGCACATTGGGAGATTGTGTGTGAAAAGCTCAATAAAGGGCTGCTTTAAGTAAATCAAGGAAGACATTGGGCCTCATTACAAATCAGGAGGTCCGGAAATAACGGTGGCGGTAAACCCGCCGCCACCGTTGTTTCCGGACCGCCTAATCCCGACTCCTGCAGGCCGGAGGTGATGTTCCCGCCAGGTTTGACCTGGCGGGTTTAACACTGCCCGCCTGTAGGCCGACGAGGAAACACCGGCAGCATTACGAGATGCTGCCGGTGTTTCCATGATCCCCATTGAGTCCCATAGGACTCAATGGGAATGGGGATTAACACCATTCCGCCTCCGTGATTCCCGGAAAACCGGGGTTGTAATGCCCCGGTAATTCCGGGAATCACGGAGGCGGAATGGTAATACGAGTCCGGCGGTAACCAGGTGGTTTTACCGCCTCGGTTACCCCCGGACTCGTAATGAGGCCCATTCTCTGCAGAGTCTGCAAACTATCTATCAGGCAAAAAGTAGTGTCAAATATTTTATATGGGATGGAGGCATGGCATAGGAACTAAAAGAAAGCTCTGGATGTCATTGAAGGAAAATACTTGAAATGGTTATATAGGTTGGCCAGGTCATTGTCTACTGAATATGTCCACCTTGAATGTAACATTAAAAATAAAGAAACAGCTATTGCTGAGCTTGAATCTAAAGTCAATAGTGGTATGTATCTGGACTACTACTTTTATAGACATTGTTACCCAGAATACATCAGTGCTTCTCCAACACTTTCCTCTTCACCTCCACCTTCACCCTCTCACTCCCGTGCTAATACCCTACAGTCACTGATATTGGTGGCCTGGGACCTTTATGTGGCCTTCTATGTCCCAGCCTTCTTCCCAATCACCTGCAGCCTTCTGCAACATCCAAGCCCTTGCCTTCAGGCACCCACTGGCTTGTGTTCTCACAGGCCTGCACTTATTAATGGCAGGTGATCACTCTGTACCAAGCAATCACTGCCAGGCACTTACTTCTGCACACAACCTACTCCTCTGCACTTCCCCCTACGGAACTCCTAGCACTTACCCCCGTCCCTGTCACCTTCTCTCTCCATGCATGTGCACTTTCCGAATGCTCACAAGGCATAGTAGGACCGGGATCTATGTGATTTTAACAAATTCCATTACAGAGATGGCTTTTTTACCAAACGCAAAACAACACAACAAATACCTTTTTTTTTGGTGTTGAGGGCCCCTCTCAAACCCCCTGTTTTTCTAAAAGCCTAATCCCACCCCAACCCCATCCCCACCCGTTTACCCTCTTACCCCACATATATGTTTACTAAATTTCTGTATTTCTTTCGTTGTTCATGTTGTTGGTAAAAAAGCATTCTCTGTAATGTAAAATCAGTGGATACCATAGGACCACTGCTTTCCTGTTCATCTGTTTATTTGTTTTCGCCTTTGCTCCCATGTTCCCTCCCCTTTGCCCTGTGGGTGCTTTGAAACAGAACTTCTTGATGTAAAAGTGCCTTACAAATGCATAAAAAAATAAAAATAAATAAACAATCCTCACAGTTATACTGTGAGTTCATATTTGCTGATTAAAATCAATGCAGTCAACTCACTTGAAATTGAAGGTGCACGAAGGCGCATAACTTGGAATAAAAGATTGTGTAGACTATGCAGAGAACCTGTTACTGAATCTATCATACATCTACTTAGGGAATGTGATAGCCTACATATGCTTCGTCTCAAACTCTTGTTCCAATATAAGAATGAAGCAAATGGTTTTAATTATCGAGAGGTGTGATAATTATTTATGCCACGTTATTATTGCAATATGATTTATTATGTTGTCAAAATTTGTGTTCATGTCTTGCCTATTGTAAAATAAATTATTTGTACTTGTTTTTAGGAATTGTGATGTAGAAATATAAAAGGATTAATTATTGCATTAACGTTTCTAATGTGGTAGGGTTGCTTCCCTTTTATTTATTTTTTCGATTAGTTTATTGCGTACAAAGTAAATATGTGACTGTATGTATGTAACATTTTATTAAAAAAAGGAAAATGTAGAGAAATACCCTTACAGAGCACTGGATGTTCAAAGAACTATACACAGATTAGGGTAAAAATACCCAATCTCTAATTACAATAAATGTGAACAGGGCTCAGGGATAAATAGTAATAACACAGGGAATGCCCCTGGGGTTTTAACATTTTTAAACCTATGATTTTTACCAGGATCTTAAAAAAAAGAAGAGCGTTCAAAGACTCAGATGAAATTAACTGGAATCAGGCTATTACATTGGTACAATTGTGGTTTTAAATAGTTTTCAATATAAATGCACAACTTGCATATCATGTAATTAAATCATTTTCTATAGTAAAAAGATAAAGAGCAAATATGCATTATTAAATTGAGAACTCTTACCCATAAGTGTTCATTCAGACATTCATCACATGAATGCTTACCATCCACGTCTTAATTTGACTTTGGAACAAGACATATGTTATGTTAGGTTTTTGGAACGTAGGAAGCTGAAAGAGATGTCTCTAGCTACGATAAGGAAATATGTTACAGCCATACGACAAAAAAATATGATCTCCTGTAACCATGCATTCATAGACTTTCATGGAAGTTGCCCCAAGCAAATGAAATTCTTTGGAAGTCAAGGCAGCGTGTGCACACTATGTTGCAGCAATAAAGAGCTAAGAGACACTTGAGGGCTCATTTGGTAATGACCCGATATTTCATGGACAGAAGTCTAAATAAGGAAGAGAAATTAAAACGTTCCTGACATAATCTGTCCATCGAGGATTGATGGTCCTTTCTCTGTGCTGGCATTCCTAACTCTGCCCAAGATGGACTAAGCTTAGTAGTTCACAGAGGCCTAGGCCCTCATCTTGAGGTTGCCGGTAAGCCGCTGGTGCTATTGCAGCCTACCGGCAACCTCAGCTTACCGTTTTTAGAGCCGAAATCCTGGTAATACCAGGCTATTACAGGTGGCAGGAATGTTAAAGGATATTTGTACCGCACACTATCACCACCGGAGTGGTCCCCTGGCGCTCTGGCGGCTCTGAAAGAGGGGAAAGGGAGGGTAAGTTGGTGGGATGAAGCTGGAAAAGTGCAAGAGAGTAGTGATGTGCTGTTGACGGCCTCAGCCCGGCGGGTCCGTTGGCTGGGCCTGGGGTGTTTGCGGCCGGTAGTCGTTATGTACTGTTGTGTGAGTCAATGTGTATTTTGTTTTGTTGTTGCAGTGTAGTGAAGGTTGTGTGGTTTGTTGTGCTGTAGGCTTGTGGTTGTGTTTGGTTTTAGAGTTTGAGAGGTGTATGCAGAGGGGAACAATTAGTGGATTGGTTACTTGGCATTTCTCTCTCGAGGTGAGGCGCTGGGTTTCCATAATCTCCCAAGATTGGGTGTGGGAGTATTTCTGCACCTCTGTCCTGGTCTGGGCTTGTCCAGTACTCACAGTCCCTTTCACACCTGGCCTCCACTTCCATCAACTTCCTTCATAACCTTACCTGCCTTCCTTCGCCACTCATGCGGCCAGTGTCTATGCTAATGTACTCAACTTAGTTTGAGTGTGGTTAGTGCTAACATTCAAACAACTCTGTATCATTGTGATACCTGGAAGAAATTATGAGGCGGTTGGGGTTGTTGGCTGGCATTGTCTGGGGATGCTGATTCTGTCCCTATGGGTGTCACTTGTGTTCTATTTGACTTGGCGTTACCTATCTACTTGATTTCTCTGGACAGTTCTGGGTGTTGTCAGTGTCCCCTTAAGTTTAGTCATCCTTTTCCTTTCTGTTGTTTTGCTTTTTCAGTTTGAATTTGTGGTGTTGAAGAGCCAGGTTTTTAGTAATTTTCGGAATTGTAGGTGATCCTTGGTGTTTCTTATTTCTTTTGGGATTTTGTTCTAGATTTTTGCGGCTAAGTGGGAGAAGGAGGCACCTCCAAGTTTTTTCTTAAGGTATGGTTTTTGTTCCAGGCAGATTTTGTTGCTTGACCTGAGGAGTCTCATTGGCTTGTAGATCGTTATTTTCTTTTGTAGTAATTCAGCTCCTTGTCCGATGATTGCCCTGTTTGTTATGCACATTGTGTTGAAGGTGATGCGACGTTTAACTGGGAGCCAGTGTAGTGTTTCTAGGGCAGGAGTAATGTGGTCTCTTCTGGATAATTCAAGGAGTAGTCTGGGTGTTGTATTTTGGATCTGTTGTAGTTCCTTCATGATGTATTCTGGTGTTCCGAGGTAGAGGCTGTTTGCATAGTCGATTCTTGACATGATGAGGGCGACGATTGTGAGTGTTTTGTGCGTGAAGGAGAGGAAAGGTAGGATTCTTCTTGTCGTGTGGAGGAGGAGGAAGAAGCATTTCTTTATGATTGCATTTATTTGTGGTTCTAAGGTTAGGTTGTTGTCGATCAGGACTCCCAGATTTTTTACTACCTTAGATGGTGTTGGTGTGGTTCCCATTTCCGTTGACCATGGAATGGCGGTTTCGTTCTCTTGGACACTCGATTAGGGTTGAGTGTTCGGCTTGAGTGTCTTCGATTTTGAAGATGATTTGGGTGCCATCTGCATAGTTGTAGCATATAATGTTGTATTTTTTGAAGATTCTGATAACTGGAGTCTGGTAGATTTTGAAGGGAATGGGAACATTGAATCACCAGCACCGTGAGTAACGGTGCCAGTGTTTCAGTGAAAGGTCTCTTTAATCCCTCTCTCCATTTTCTTCCTCTGTGCTCTCTCACTCTTATCTGGTCTGTGCACCATGAAACAGTTGTGTCTGTATTTGGGCCTATCGGCCTCCCTCTGCCTATTCCTGGTCTTTCCTCCCATTCTTTCCTCTTGCTGAATCTGCACCCACTGTGGGGATACTATTCATATCCTTCCTTACACCTCATCATGCTGATTTACCCCAATATGTGTTCACTGTGTGAAGCTTCCTTGTGCCTCATCATTCTGATTCTCCTCACTATAGGTTCACAGTGTAAATCTTAGGTTGCAAAGCTTTATACTGAACACAATTTGGAGTCTCACTTGGTACTGTGACTGTGTCCTAGATTGCTGGTTCTTTTCACAGCCTCCCAACAGTTCAATACTCATCTTTCACTTTTATTCTGATGAGCATTTGGCACAATGGTCTCTTGCTTTCACCTAGCCCTTGCATTGCATCTACATATGTTGTTCTCCCTACCTCACTCCTTGTCAGACTGGAAGGATGTTATTTTCCTTGTACATACATAATGCGCCTGACCCCTCTTTATGTCTGTAACCCTAGTGGATGTAGTACCCAAACTCCCTAATCTACCATGATATTTTTTACCTAGATGGTTCCAACAGTGGAACAGACTTTTAGTTGTAGATACAACACTATGCCCTTATTCCATGATTATACTAAGAAAATGTGTGAAATCTATCTCTGTCTGTGAAGTGTTTTATTGACTCACCACAAGCGTTGCTCCCTGGATAAGCAAATGTGCTGCCAAGTCAAATGCAGATAGAAAGACTTACAAAGGTCTTGGTGAGTGCCATTTGATCCTGTCCTATCCAACTGAAGTGCTGTTCCAGGGCACCTGTTCTTCAAAATCATACCCTATGTAACACATTCCCAAGTCTTACCCTTATTTCATGGGTGGTGTGGTGGGTAAGGTGGCTGAGTGCCACAACACAAATTATGATGTTCGGATCAGGGGGGGTATGGGAAGAATCCATGGCTAGCCTCGTTAAGCTTTGGGTAGGGGACAATGACATGGACATGTACAGCCAACAGTGCTCTGGACCTTTACGAAAGGATATAGGCCAACATAGGGGAATGGCATGGGTGTTTTTAGTCAGAGCAGGGATGCGCTTGGCTTGAGTTGGAGAGTGCATGACTTAGAGGAAAGAGCAGGGTGAAGAAAGGAGAACATGTAGGAAGAAAAAGATGGGGAAGAGGAGTGCAGGAACAGCAGAGAGAAAAAGAAGGCTAGAAAGAGGCAAGCAGAGGAGGAGCATAGGAACATCAAAGTCACTGGGGCTCATTATGAGTTGGACAGTAAGGGATACCGGGCACCGGTAAGGAGACCAGTGCCGGTAATCCCTTACCGCCCAATTTCGAGGTCCCATAGCGGGAACCGTAAAGGACGTGTGGTCTGACCACACGTCCTTTACGGGTCCCGCTAAGGGACCAGGGCGCTATTTACGGGCCGTCTATTGGCAGGCCTGTAATTACCGACTTCCCCATTCCCATTGAGCCCTATGGGGGCTCAAATGGGAATGGGGAATGGCTGGTTGAATGGCGATTTACCGGGTTCTCCAGGGTCGGAATGACCCGGTAAGACCCCATCCAACCAGACCGGACCCGGTATTGGAGGCAGCCATGGCGCTAGTAGCGCCATGGCTACCTCCAATCTCGGAATGAGGCCCACTGATAAGGAGATGGGGAAAAGGAGACTAGTGAATGAGAGGAGGACTATCAAAAAGGACATGGGATAAAATGGAGCACAGTAAAGATAGTGGGACTGAGTGAAGAGGAGATGAGGTGGAAGAACATCAGAGGCAGGAAACAAGGAGAGGAGGAGGGACAATGGGTTAGGCCAGGGCCGGTAGAATCAAAAAGACAAAGAAAGGTGAACCGTCTAACCAAAATGAGTGACTCTGTGAGAAGCAGAAGTATGAACATTTGATGTGGCGTCATGGACGTTCAGGAGTAGATTTGGAGGAAGGGAGAAGGAAAGGAGGGACTAGAGCATGAATGAACATGTGGTAGAGCAACAATGAAGGGAGAGTGGATCATACAAGAGGGAGGTGCTTAGTGGCCTAGTCAAACAGCTAGTGGGATTTCTAGGGAATGCTTTGGGAAGTTTTGTCAATGTTTTACTAAACGTTGTTGAACAGCTATGCTTTGTAGTGTTCAAAATGTAGAAAAGCATTTGTCCCATGGTCTCATACCTTCTAAGAAGGAGCTAGAGAGAACTTCAGAAAGTTGCTGCATGAGACATTGTGTGTACTGTGACAGATCTGGACTTTTTGTCCCTTCTTCCCGAGGGTAGCCACCCGCTTTGAGGCTAGGGAGGTGAGCCTGCTAAGCAAGGCCCTCCCTATGGGTCTGGGAAAGTGGGACCTCACTGGGAGTGATTCCCCTCTCTGGGACAAGGACTCCCATTCCTATGAGGAACTCCATATCAAGAATACATTGTCTGCATATATAGGAATCAAAAAGACTGATGTTACTTCTGTTTTGGAATACAAATATATTGGGCCTCATTACGACCCAGGCGCTAATGGGTTAACGGCGCCGTAAAAGGCTGCAGCTCCGTTCGTTAACCTATTAGCGCCTAATTACGAGGTCCCTTTGTGGGACCCGACCTTAACGGCTGGTGTAGACCAGCGGTTAAAGTAGGGACCCGCAAAGGGACCTTGGTGCTAATTACGGTGCCGCAATTTGCGGCACCGTACTTAGCGCCTTCCCCATTCCCATTGAGCCCTATGGGGCAAACATGGGAATGGGGAAGGGCCATGGAGGAAGGGGGACTTACCGTCCCGCCAACCTTGTAATGGGGTGGTAATTCCCCCTTTCTCCTTGGCGGAGTCGGTAACTTACCGGGATGGACCATGGTGCTAATAGCACCATGGTCTTCCGCCAGGGTCGTAATGAGGCCCTTGACAATATTTCAGTCTCTTTGATTTCAGGTAATACTGGATTCCCCTTAAAATCAACAGTCAAAGAGGGACAACAATACCCTTTCGTTTGTTGAGGGGAACATAAAAAGACAAGGAACTGTGTATGGAGGAGAAAGAATCCTAGACAGTGGCAAGCCTCTGACAGAAAGACATCCTGGAGGGGCAGAGCAAGCTGATTACAAGGGAGACAATTGAAGGCTGGAGTCCCAAGAGGCAACAAAGCGAAAGCAGAGAATGAGACAGAGACAGTAGAAAGACCATGTTGCCTGGTTTCATGACCACACTGAAGCCACGGTTGGCCTGGGGCTCATTCATCTAGACCAGTCAGCAGCAGAGAGATCGTATCACTGATGTCTGCATGAGAAGTGTGACAACTACTTCAGTCCCGGGGCAGAGAAAGGGAAGCAAATGCTCCTGGGAAGGTAACGCTGGGAAAAGGAGCAAACGGGTGTGTCCCTGATGCCGTAGAAGCCAAGAGGGCTACGGGTCCCTGAGAAACCTGTACCCTGGACACGGACTGGTGCCAGATTAAGACCCAGCTTAATTAAGCATATCGCAGAGCCAGAGGGCTCTGGTAGCCCTAGTAAAACAAGTGACATTGATATACAAGGCTGGGAAGCCAAAAGGGTGGATTGGAGCCCGAGAGATCTGAACGCTGGACACGGGCAGGCGCACAATTGAGACCCTAGTGAATTAAGCATATCTGAGGGCCAGAGGGCTTCAGGAAGCCATAGAAAAACAAGAGAGAGTGATATATGAGGCTGGGGAAGCCAAAAGGGTTATGGGAGCCAGAGAAGCCCAACACTGTAACAAGCAGACACCCAAGAAAACCCCCACTAAAGTAAGGATATCATAACACCAGAGGGCTTTAGGGAGCACTGGATAAATAAAGAATTCTTCTATAATTAGTTGTGGAAACCAAAAGGGTTACGGAAGCCCAAGAAATCCGAACATTCGACATGGACAGACGCCCAAGAGATACTCTTGAGCTAAACACCTCAGAGAGACAAAGGGGTTTTGGGGAGCCCTAGAATGACAAATAACATTGAAAAAGACTGGGAACAAAGAGGACCTGGAGGTTTGCACTGTTCCAAGTCAAAACAAGAGCCATTTCAAAAGACAAAGACCTAAAGGGGGAGGAATCACACTAAGAAAATCCTTTTTCCCCTTCAAAGGACAGAAAACTTTGGATGTGTGGGAAGACCTAAAACTTGTTATTCAGAACTTGAAAAGAGGACTGACAACTGTATTGTGAAACATTGACAAATTTTGACCATTTGATGAACATTATTTTGAAGGCACCCAAGCGTGTCTATTTTTGGTTACATTGTTCTAAAGTGGTAGGGCCAGACAGCAAGTAGATTTTGGACTGAGGACTATTTTGTTGTGGACATTTGATGTGCCCCCTTAGTTTAGCTATTAGGTACCCTAAATGTAAGAGTATTAGATAGGTATTTTTCTTATTATTTAACTAAATATTATTGAACAAGCGAAGTGCTAGTCCATTTTCAGGTCTGCCAGAGTGGCCTAGGAAGATCTGTGAGCTTTCCAATGACACTTAAATAGAGACTATTTTCTAATTGAATAATCAGGAGTCATCATGAGAGATGTTGTGTTGGCTACTATTTCTTCTCTTTGTGTTCCTGCAGAACCAGTCTCTGTACCCCGGGAAATAAATGATGCTCACTTGTAAGATAGTCTACAGGTTCTGAGGGATTCCTTGTTCTGTAGAAATTAACATAATCTTGAGCAGTGAGGAGCAACCAAAGGGGGAGGTCCTACCAGAGTTTTTGTGAGCTAGCGCAAAACCTGAGTTACTGAGGTGGGATGAGGAAGGATGAACCATAATTGCAAATGGGAAATTATTCTCTTTAAGTTGTTCCATGTATATTTTGGAATCACCCTTTAGTAAATGATCTTTGGAAAACCCTAAAAAAACATAGTATGATAATGGACTACTTCCTGTGTTAGGTTGTGTGCTCCTACACACATATCATGACACCTTAATTGAAGCACTGCTCTGCACCAAAGGCATACACCAAAGTATATAGAACACAGTTTAAATATGTCTCTTTTAAATCATTCTTTGCTAAGTTTTGTAGGAAATATGAACCACTCCCACCCCTCAAATCAAAAGCTTTGCAATTTACCTTGATGCCAACACAACAACACCATCATCATTTCAAATGTGCTCACAGTGATACTTCAGCAACCTCACCTTCACCATGAATCTTTCATGGCTATCTATGTGCCCACCACCAGGTCCCTACCTGAGCAACCTGTTGAGCAATGCTGTACATTACTTTTCTCCCAGGAACACTAACCCTAGAACTCAAACAATCCAAAATGCTGCCTGAAATTGGTTGATGCTTTCTGTGTGTGGGTACAACTTCATCACTCTGTGACCTGGACTTTCTCACTGCATGGACACATTTGTGTTAATGACAGTGGGCCTCATTACACGTTAGACGGTAGAGGGATAACGGCGCCGGTAGATCTGCTGGCCCCGTTATCCCTGTACCGCCTCATTACGAGGTCTGCTCACGGGTCCCGCAAAGGCCATCTGGTAAAACCAGGCATCCTTAGTGGGATTCGCGAGCAGACCAGGATGCTAACAACGGGCCTGTCATTAACAAACCCATTATTAGCATCCTCCCCATTCCATTGAGCCCTGTGAGGGCTCAAATGGGAATGGGGATGTACCGGGTCTGGGTTCCTGGAATGGGGAAATACCGGGTCCTCCAAGGTCGGAATGGCCAGGTATTTCCCAATTCCAGGAACCCGGACCCGGTACCCGGTATGGGGGTAGCCATGCCGCTAAAAGTGGCTACCTCCATACTCGTAATGAGGCCCAGTGACTTTGTTTTAAGGGTCCTATGAGGTGTGTTGTAAAAACGGCTATCCACTCTTCACTGATATGGGTTCTGGGTGGACAGTTTAGTTTACTTTCCTATGTCTTTGCCATATGTGGTATGGGAAAGTAGTGGTGGCCAGTGAATATGTGGCAGAGATCTTGTCGCTCCTGCCAGTCACTTGCCATAATGCATACTTCACTGTTTTCAGCCACTGTTGTTGAACCCTACCTCTCATCGAGACACCTTGCAATACTCCCAGGCCCACAAGGTTGATGGTAAAAGGAGGGAATTCCTTTTTTCCTCCTTGTACTTCTGAGGGGACTGCTGGTCATCTTACACCCTCATTGGGCTTAGTGCCGCCTCTTCCTCCTGGCTCCTGCGGTACTGACTTCAACAACATGTCAGACTTTTCCATCAACTCTAACTTTCAATCTAATCAACTACCTCTTGTCTTTCACGGTCGAACTCTACCCATTACACAGGCTCATCCACACCATCATTCCCTTAATCACTCCAAACCCCTTCAACAAACTAGCTTTAAAAACAACTATCTTTCCAAAGACAAAATATGTAGTAAAAGGTTCACCATCTTAAATAACAACGTTTTCATAACATAAACACAATCCCGACTCCCTCCAAATGATCTTAATTTCTTCCTGGTATGAATGAATCCTGCCTCGCCTTAGTGAAGTCAAACTCAGCCCAGAGAGGGAACAGGCAGTTGCCTGTATAGGCGTCTGAGATCACTTTCAGTGGAACAGCTCACTCACTTCCTTGTATAAGTGCCTGAATCCCATGTGATTTTGCTAATCTTGCCTAAATCCCTCGACACACTGCCTATCTGGATGTGGCTTCCCAGTCTAGCCCAAACTAAGGGGAGAAGTTTAGCAGTCATAGTTCTCCCAGGGTCCCCCGTGGATTTATCTGAATCCAGCAGTTGAGCCTGAAGGGATCTTCTGATCACTTTTTATAATGTGCTGTTTGTAACTGCTCTTTCAGGGTTTGTATTATTGTGTAGTTTGATAAACCTGATAGTGCTTACTATTTGTGGTAAATTTTCTTTTTTTCTAATAAAACTTCCCAGGTAAACACAACCATTATTTATTCACTGCAGTCACTGTTTCTGAATATTGTTACTTACTTTTGCATTGTATATTCTATCGTGACTGCACTTTAATTTCATTCATAGTATTTCCTAAAATTGATTTTTTTTGTTTTACTATTTCCTGCCAGCCCACTGTCTGTGTGAAGCACAGCATGATTTGCTTATTTTTCCAAAACATGCTAGACTTGAGTTTTTCATTTTGCACATACATTGCAAGATAAAGGAAGATCATAACTTGGCCAAACCTCTTGTATGCAATAATACAGAGATATGTGATACATCCAACGGTGCCCTCTATTTGACAGGTCATGTAACCCAGTTTGAAGCATTGGTGGTAAACTGGGTGGAGAATTGTAGGATCGATACCCAAACAAAGTTCATTTTTTATGTACTATTGGATTCACTATTTGTGTGTGTGCTGCAAATATACATTAAATACATGGGAGCCCCACACAAAAAACATTCATGAAAAACTACACTGAGCCATTAATGGATCATCCTGACGGTGCTATATCAATGAAATTTCACAAACCGGGGTTTCCTATTTTAGCATAATATTCAATCAGCATTATTTATTTATGTCTACACAGGCCAGAAACCAAAGTGTGCTGTGTGAAACTCTTTGCATCAATAGCATGTAATTCTTTTTTATTGTTTTCAGTGAAATGAATGCTTCATCGCAGGATAAAAGATCACACTTACACACATTCCAACCCAACATAGAGCACATTAAACAACATTTTTTTTTCAACGTTATGTGTATGGTGTTCAGTGCGTTGACACATCAACCAAGGACAGTGCTGTGTTATGTCATGGAAGAGACAATGCGCCTCATTACAAATCAGGCAGGCCCGCCGCCACTGTTGTTCCCAGACCGCCTGATCCCGACTCCTGCAGGCGGGAGGTGATGTTCCTGCAGGCGGCCGAGGAAACACCAGCAGAATTACGAGATGCTGGCGGTGTTTCCATGATCCCCATTCCCATTGAGTCCCATAGGACTCAATGGGAATGGGGATTAACACCATTCCGCCTCTGTGATTCCTGGAAAACCGGGGTTGTAATGGTAATACGAGTCCGGCGGTAACCAGGCGGTTTTACCGCCTCGGTTACTGCCAGACTCGTAATGAGTTATCAATGGCCATAGATAGGAGTTTATGCTACTTTATTCATTGTAAAAACGTTAGGAATATTTTCAGGTGAAACTTTGGGCAATGTATACTTTGAAATATATTTGTATTTTCATCGGAGTGTCTGATGCCACTGACCAGGTAGGGAACTTTTGTAGAATTGGTAATTGAAGGTTTATTGGGATTGTGGGGCTGTTTGTTGTCAAAGAATCATTGATGCGGTCTGCTGCTTGCCTTCCGATAGTGCAGCTGATTAGAATATGTAAATTTGTGATCTTGATGCTGCTTGCCACAGGTAGTGGGCAAAGAAGGCTGGCAGGGACGTCATTTGGGGGTTGACAGTGGTTGCAACTGCGACCCCTGGGGGCATCGGTTGCAACCCCTGGGGACTCCCTTTTGACCCCAACTTTAAAAAAAATTAAAAAAACGGAAGCCCCTGGTGAAGCGCAGGTCTGGTGGGTCCCTGGCCAATGCCTCACCCATCAGGGTCAAGGTTGGGCCAGAGAGGCGCTCAGTAGGGGTAATATCTGACTGTGACTGGTGGCACATGTAGCATGTCACATTCAGCTCCAGCCCCTTCTCCCTAGGTTCTTCACAGCTCACTTACAGGAGCAAGGAAGCTTGCACAGGTTACTGGTTCCTGTTTGTGAGCAGCACGGAGGACCGAAGCTGCAAGAAAAAGGTAGGAAGGCTTTTTAAAAAATATGTATTTTACATGTGTTAAGTGCATGTCAGATGTATGTATGTTAATCGTGGGTGAATGAGAAGTGATGTGATGTGTGTTTTGAATGTTCTGGGTGGGTGTGTGTGTGCCTGGGTAGAGAATGCAATGGGTGGATGTAAGCGAAGGTGTGAATGACTGGTGGGTGAAGGAGAAGTGATGTGATGTGTGTTTTTGAATGTTCTGGGTGGGTGGGTGTATGCCTCTGTAGAGAATGCAATGAGTGGATGTAAGAGAAGTTGTGAGTGACTGGTTGGTAAATGAGAATTGATGTGGTGTGATACGGGTTTTTGAATGTTCTGGGTGGGTGTCTTACTGTGAAGAGACTGCAATGAGTGGGTGTAAGAGAAGTGGCCTCATTACAAGCTTGGCGGTCCGGAAACAACGTGACGGTAATACTGATTACCGGCACGGTTTCTGGTCCGTCTAGCTATGAGATGTGATGCCTGTAAGAACGTTGCCTGAAACATCACAAACAGTCCAAATATTGTCGACAGCGCCAGCAACGGAAACTGTGTGAACCCCAATGAGCCATGCCGGAAACACCGGTGTCACAGTACTAAGTTGGCATTACAACTGCTGTCTTCATGGAAACACTGGCAGCAAAATGCCGGTGACACTGTGAAAACCACGCCGGAAACACGGACAGCATGAAACAGGCGGAAAGCAGGCCCAGATGTGGAGAAACATCCTAGAGGCGCACCCAATTAACCCAACTGCACACCATGAGAACTGTGGTTGCTGGAAAGGACCACACCCACACCCCATGCCCCATCCAACACAAGCATGCTGCCACTCGTAGCAGCAGTCAGGGACCTAGAGGCTCTGCATGCAGGAATGGTGCTCCATGACTAGGAGGTACAACAGTGGGAACAGGCAGACAAGCAGAGGAGGAGGAGGAGGAGCAGGAGGATAATGAGGGAGCAGAGGAACAATGGGCAGCAAGCACCACCATGGAGGCAAACACCCATACTGAATACAAGGGGCACACCCTGGTCCCTGACTGACAGGCAGATACACACACTGTATCACCTGAACAGGGAGACCACCCTCGCTATAGTGGACCTCATCCACAATGATATATGGAGCGTAATTGGCATCTGGACTGCCATACCACCCTTGCTAAAGGTGGTGTCTGTGCTGCATTTCCTCACCACCGGCTCATACAAGCACACAGTTAGGGAGCTGCATGGAATCTCCTAGCCCAGATTTTCAAATGTGCTTGTGCAGGTCCTGGATGCCCTCAGGTGTCATGTGTGCACATTGACCTTCCAACTACACAGGCCCAGGTTAATGTCACCAAGGTCCGTTTTTATGCCCTGGCTGGCATGCCTAATGTACTTGGAGCAGTTGACTGTACACACATTGAGATAGTGCCCGGCCACACCATTCAGGAGGTATATCGTAACAGAAAGTTCTAACACTCAATGTTTGTCTGTGATGTGGACCTGACCATCACACACTGCTGTTCACGTTTTCCTGGATCTACACATGACTCCATGGTCCTGCACTGCCTGGGTACATGGAGCACTATGTTGGACAAGGAACCTGGCAACTGGGTGAATCAAAGGACCTACACACACACACCACTTTGCATGTGTACTGGAGAATGGGGGAGTTATGCACTGTCACCAGTGCATAGGCCACAGGCATATTGGACATGTATGGACACAAACAGCATGCAAGAGCTGGTGCACATGGCTGGCATGAACCACATGAGTAAACGGAAGGACACGCCAGCATAATATGGTCACAGATGAACAGGCACATGACGTGCACCAGAGGTACCAGAATGCTTCACACCCATGTCAACTAGTACCACATGTCCTCAAATCCAGACACGCCTGCATTGCCCAGTCACCTCAAAAACATTTCCCTCTGTGTGTCCCTCCCATGCAGGTGATTTGGGCTACCCCTTGCTACCCTGGCTGATGACCCCAGTCAGGCATCTACAGACCGACCCGTAGAATGCATACAACAGTGTGCACATGAGGACAAGGTCCACCATTGAGCAGACTTTTCGACTTTTAAAGTCATGGTATTGCTGCCTAAGCCACTCGCTTGGGGTGGCGGGGGCACTGATGTAAAGGCCAGTGAAAGTGGGCAAGATAGTCCTGGCCTGTGCCATGTTACACAACATGTGCATCAGGTGTAACATTCCCCTGCCACTGGACAAGTATATGCCTCTTGCGGACGAAGATAATGGGAGTGAATCAGATGATGATGCCGACATACAAATGCACCATCACATGGATGACAGGGATGGCCATGCACCCCAACATGAACTAATACATAATTACTTTTGAGCACTCAACACCAGCACATAGCCCATGCCACACAGTGCATATGAAACTGCACAAATAATAAATCACACTTCACAATATATTAATGTCCGGACGTACATTTAAATGCTAAACCATGTGCATTGAAATATGTATGGAGAACAAGTAACTTGTGGTCCACCACCCCCTCCCCAACTATGCCTCCTCACCACCATCTCCCCAACTATACCTCCCCTCTATCCCACAACTATCCCTCCCCAACCATCCCTCCCCACCACCCCCTCCCCAACTATCCCTCCCCAACTATCCTCCCCACCAACACTTCCCCGACTTGCAAACCCCCAACGCCCCCTAGTGTCCAATAGTGTCACTGCATCTGCATCCCTGGTTCATATGTGTGGCTTTTTACCACATGGCCCGCCCTTACATGGTGAGGCTGACAAGTGCAAGGAGTGGCGCCTTGGGCTAGTGTTCTCGGGGAGAGGAAATTACTGACGGGCCCATTGGTCAGTACTCGACCCCCAAAAACTTGTAATACAAGATAGCTGCACCGTGTGAGGACAGGGTGCAGGACTTACATACTCCAGCACAAATCAATACTAGGGACTCAGTAAGTTGGCAAAGGGAAGTCTGTTTAATAATACATACATCAGCTTATGGATATCAGCAGCATCGCGAACACCTGTCTCGCCCCGACTTCCCCGAACTTCAGTCAAACAGCCTATTTATTGGCAAATTCCGTCATCAATGACGTACACTTCTATAAAAAATCATCATGCAATATAATTGGTTGGGAAAGGTAACTTAAGTATAGGTGTTATATCTGTATATGAAAATAAGGCATACGGATTGGATAACTCTTATTGGATGGGCGTCTATGCCCATCCCTCTACAACACACGTGATTTACGTCACTAAAAGTACGACGTCCTATTGGTTACAGTCTCTATAGGACCCTAGATTACATGGTCCATTGTGATTGGGCAAGTTACACCCCTAAACATAAATCTCCACTTTAATTAGCACCATGCAGAATAGACACCCTGGTGCCTGGTGTCCCAAGATTCAGCCTGCCTCCCTTCCATCAATCAGTGGATTTACAGCGATGTGTCAATTAGTTGGCTAAGGAAGGCCTCGAAACTGTTGTCTCTTATCAGGAAAAGTTATGGCACCCTCCGATCTGGGTGACATCAGAAGGTGGTACATCTTTGCGCCTGGTTAGTCACGTGCTAGTCCACCGTGAATCTGCTTCAGTTTTCAGCCTTTTCGTGCATTTGATTCTGTGTTCGCTTGGCCACCTGCATGGGTCTCTCTTATCTTGACCTTCCCACGACAGGCTGGTATGCTCTGAAGTTTCAGCTCTCTGTAGTTGAGCTTGCCTTCCCCTCCAGGTTGACCTCGATTCCCCAGGCTTAAGCCATTCTTTGTTAAGTTTCGATTCCGCTCTTCCTCGAGGCTTGGACCTAGATGTGAAACTTAGCCAGTTGGGCCTGGGCCGCCTGAGCATCCTTCTGCTCAAACAAAATGGAGTCGCACGTGTACATTGTGCTGCATTGAGGTAGACATATATAGTTGGTGCATGCTGTTCTATTCTTCTACTTAAGCATTGCAGGCAGTATAGATTTCTTAGCTTCTTGCGTTCCAAGCTTATTTACATGCATTAGTCGGTTGATTCTTCCATCTTGGTTCATAGTTATATTTTTTCTTACGTTTCATCACTGCATTGTCTTTCGTATCTCGCGCACTTAGTTTCGTTATTACTCGAGATCATGTGTGTTGCCTTTTCTCATGCGTTTGATTTGCTCTGGCTCTCTTCTCATCATTGTTTGCCCTCCATCAGAGCTCTTTGTGTCTCCTCATGAACAGTCTGTAAATACTCATTGTGTCGTATCAGTGGCTGGTATGGTTGTCTGATTGGGTACCGTGCTGCCCAGGGCTGTCTGGTTATGGGCGCTTCGGCTGGTACCGATCTCCTTATGTATATGGGGCAGAGGCCTAGTGCGGCTCTCTGCTGATTCAGCTGCTCCTCGTATGTCACATACCTAGGGGGTACCTTACTGGCACCTCGCATTGGGGGGCAGGGGTACAGGTCATATCTGCGACCTCCTCTACACTCCCCCCTCTGGTCAGTTCATCAACCACTTCTGCTTCCTCCTTTACATTCAGTTTCTTTGATTCCTCGAACTCTTGTTCATCGTCTTCAGGATTTACACAAGATGGCGTGAATGTATGCACTTTTGGTGTACATATCTTTATCACCCCTTTCAAGCTTCCTGCTGTTTTCATATGTTCATCTTTGTTCCAGGTCATCAATTGGCATTGTCCATTTGGACTGCAGTAAATCCATTTGCCTTCATACCTTCTTCGTTTCTTGGGATAAGTGAATTTCGTTCCCTCAGTTGCAAATTTGCTGGTCTTCACGAAATTCCTTATCTCCTCATCTGTTAGGTCTCTGGGCTTCCACCCTGGCTCGACATTGATCATTACGTTCATCCCAATGGCCTTCTTTGCAGTTTTCTGGCACTGTGTGATGATTATCTTGATAACATAGAATCCTAGCAGCACCATTGCTAGCAATGCTCCCAGAAACTTGAATATGTCTGCCATCCATTGCGGGAACCATGAGAATAGGTTTCCGAACCAGCTATCATCATCCATTTCATCAACTTCTTCGGTCATCTGGTTCTTCAGGGTTGTCAGCATGCCTATGGCCTCTGTGAGGGTCCCATTTTCTTCATCGTGTGATGGTATGAACGTGCAACATGATTCTCCAATTTTTGCACAAACACCTCCATCCATTGCAGTGATCATGTCCAACACGTATCTATTCTGAAGAGTCATCAGCCGGACTGCTCTTAGTTCCTCCTTGATTACATTAATCCTTTTATAGTGGTGTTGATGGTCTGCAATAACTCCTATCTGGTTATCTGCAACTACTTGGCATTTACTCAAATTTGGATGTGAGGTAAGAACATTGTGGTGAACACCGTCGAGGTGAGGCTGAACAGCCTGTGTTCGTATGGGATCGCATGGAATGCCTCTTCGGATTTGGCTGAAAAGTAGTTCTCACTCTTCATTCTGGACACCACTTCTACAGCTCTCCTTCTCCTCGGGTGAGCATCTGCTTTCGGGAAGCTGTCCAGATTCAGTTCATTTTTTGGGATTACCAGTGCTGGAACGTGGACATTCATCAGTGTGCATATGCCTCCCTAGTCCTTTGGTAGCCTTAAGTATGCCTTGGATCCACACCATTCCTGGGGCCTCGAAGATTTGCCCGCAGTTTTTATTCTCACCCATTTTCCTTGTGCGATTACTTCTGAAGCACAGTTTCGGGTTTTCCAGTGGCACTATTTGCAAGGGTCCTCCTCTGTCTTCGACCCATGTTAACAGCTTTACCAATTTTGGCCACAATGGTTTACATAGTCTTTGTGAGTTCTCTATAGCTTCTTGACAGGCTCCAAGGACCATCCAAGCTCGGCAGATCACAACTCCTTCTTCCCATCCATTTGGGGAAACTACTGACCCCCAGATCTGCATTTGGCCTCTGTTCTTCCAGATTTGAGCCTCTTCTGCAGTTTTTCCTTGGACGTTGAGTCTTGGGTTTATTTCCCATCTAATTCCTGATCCTTTGACGTCAGCGTTCTCGTATTTAATTACATGGTTCTTGGTGTGTGCCCTGTTTCTTGTTTTGATATCCTGGACGAAACCGTCATCATCAGGGAAGTCCTTTTCGTTGGCCCATATCAGCGAGGCGTCTCTTCCCATAAACTGCCCTCTGGTGTTGCACATCGCTACGTGTGTCATGCAGTGTGCCGTGGGGATGTCAACTTCTACTGCAACAAAGATTTTGGACTTGCCCATGCTATATGGCAGGAGTGCACAGACAAAACACTCCCCTTCAGATTGTCTTCTTCCAACTTCCTTCATGTGTTGATACCAGATATTGTTTCCAAGATGGGCTGTGCTGTCCAAATAGTCATTAAGTTCATTGTCGGCTTCATATGGGCTTCTCTTGATTCTCAATGTTTTCCTGTAATTAGCTATCACTATGTCTCTGAATGCGTCTGTGCTGCTTTTCCGCTCAGGTAGCTTCTCAGGTATTATCCTCGGTGAGGCAGGTTCCATTTCCTGCCCTGCAGTAATAGGGGGAGGTCTTGCGTTTCTTTTCCTTCCCTCATGCATTCTCTTGTAGAACTCCTCCCATCACCATTGGCTAGTCATCCTTCCAACACGTGGCGGTGTCGTGGGTTCGGTAGTTACTTCTGGCGTTGGAGCTGGCGTACTTGTTATCACAGTTGTGGTGGTTGTCATGCTCAGCTCTTCGTGTAGCTTCTTGAGTGGAAACACATACTCGACTACCACGTGCGTTTTCTCAGTAAGTTCTTTCGTAGCTTCCTCCGTTTTATTGAGGGATTTTGCTGTGTCAGCTTTGTTCGGTTTCTCGCTTGATTCTCTGTTTTCTGATACTGTCTGCTCCACGGGTGACTTCTCTTCTTCAGTTGCTTTGGCCTGTGGTTGCGTAGCCATTGACAATTGCCCTTGCTTGTGTGCATTCAGTGTATGGGTGCGTGCCGTGGACAGTGCTATGTTATCATTCATTCCGTGCTGACCCTGTCTCCAGCTTTTCTCACCATTCATTACTTCAAGTGTGTACGTATTACTGCTAATTACATTCAACTGTAAATCGTTTGCTTTATCATCAGGTTTTCTTGGAACAGGGACCACTATATAGGGTCTGGGCGCTTTTGTGGGGCCCATACGTTCATTACCCGGTGGATGCACAGATATTGGGATGCTCCGTGCTCCAATAATAAAGGCAGTTCTGACAGTTAAAGATACATATACTACAATAATCACTATGCATATACATATGACGGCCTTGAAAGACATCTTACAGCATCTCCTTCCAGGAAACCGGGGGCGTCCTTCTGCTGGTGGCATGACAAAATTACTGTTTTGGGCCCCCATTTCAAATATGTCCATAGTCAATAGTAGACTCTGCTTAATGCAATACTGTTTCTCTGCTATACTATGGAAAAAAGGTTAGACTATCGCTTCCAGCATATCACATTAGTTTTGTATTTCTTTGATAAACGTTGTCCCAGGGCATTCTTCAAAGTCGATTAGGCCCTGAGGACATACAGGGATCTGTTCACTGTGGCACCATAAGAGGGTATGTTCGCTGCACATCACGCATAGATAAACCATTGAAAAAATAAAAACAAAAATAAAAGTAAAAGTGAACACATGAGAAGGTAGGAAAAAATAAGAAAAAGGTTGTAAAAAGTAAACATGGCAGTGAAGTTCGCTGCTCTGTTCCTTTCGCTTGGTTCTTCGAGGTCGAGTTGCTGCAAAGTCTCTCTCTCTCCCCCCATTTACTCCACTGCGGAGGATGATGAAAAATAGAAAAACCAGAAAAATAAAATCACGATATTGGTATCCTTGTTTCTGCTTTCCTCGATCTGTCCTCCGTTAAAAGCATGGAGAACTGCGTCTTTATTTCCGTGTTCTTCCCCTGGGGGGGGAGATGATGAAAATGTTTTATCTTGGACCTCTCCCTTCTAAAGCCCTTCTCAGCAGCGGATGTCCATGGTTGCTTCTCAGCTGTGATGCAATAGCTCTCAGGAGTCTGTTGAGTTGTGCATTTTTTGCTGGATCACAGTGAAACGTGTGCACGTCGACAGTGATGGGTCTACCCACTAGCTCTGGAAAGTTCTCGATGAGGTGAAAGAAGACTGTGAAGGCAATTCTGCTATCTTCAGGTGAGAATGACATTTGCTCTGGTTCTCTGTGTCTTAGGTCACCGGTCTTTTTTGCAGTGTGATCAGTCCTTGCCTTCTCGATCTGTCCCTCGCCGAATAATTTCACTGGAATTCTCTCAGAAACTCCCTCTGAAAGCTGGACAGTTCCATTTGTAGCTGCATGCTATAGAAGAGTGTTCCTATCTTTCTCGCGTTGGCAGGGTCTCTGAGGAAGGTGAGGCCATCAACCTTGGCAGGTCTCCCTACCATTTCCCGAAAGTCATTTACTAAGCAAAAGAGGACATTGTGGGCTAGTAGGCTGTCCTCAGGGGACAGGGACATTTATTCATTTTGCAGAGTCTCAATCAAAAGGTTTTTTGCTGTCGTGAACAGTTTCTTTGCTTATCTCCCCGATCTGTCCCTCGGCGGAAAGTTTCACTGGAGACTCCTGAGGAATTCTTGCTGAAAGTTGGTCAGTTCTACCTGGAGCATGATTCCGTGGAGAAGAGTCTTCATGTGTAATAAATTGGCTGGATTTCTGAGGAAGGCTGTAACGTCGACACCAGAGGGCCTTCCCACCATTTCAGGAAAGTCTGTGACCAGTCTAATCAGAACATTGTGGGCTAGCTGTGTGTCTGGGGGGACAGTGGCATTTGCTTCGCCTTGCTGGGTCCCAATCACATGCCTCGCTTTTGCTTTGAGCATTCTTTGCATTGCCTGCTGCGTGGATGGTTACCACGTGGTTTATTTTATTCCATATTTGGGTCAGGAACTGATTATTTTGGGTATTTCGTATATAAGTCAGTGTGTCGGTGTTCCTCCCGACAAGTTCTGGGCACTCCTCTATGATCCGAAAGAACAACGCGTAAGTAATCTCATCAATGACTGCTTGTGGTGGTAGCATCAGTCTCTTGCTCCTCATGCTTGGGCAATTCAGCGAGGACTTCTGTGATGACAGTCAATAGTTGCCTGATTACCTTCTTATTTTCTGGATCTTGAATGAATTCTGTGACACTTGTTTCTCTCCCTAAGAGTGATGGATAAGTCAATGTCACTAATTGGAAGTAGGTGAGTACATCCCACTTAAGGCTTCTGCTGTGGTGTGCCATAAGTTCGTGAACAAAGTCTATACATTGGATGCTTTCAGGATAACAGTTTTAACTTATGAGAGTGTCCTGCCTTTACTGCTCATCAGAGTCTTAGAGTTCTTTGTTCACTACTCTGTGGCGCTACGTGTTTACGTTACCAGCGTCACTGCAGATTCAAAGTATGTGACCTTTTCCTTTGCTCTGCGATTTCAGCTGTATATTGCGTTTGTTTGAAAAGTCTTGCATCTCGTTCATTGCTTGGAGAAAAAGTTCAATGTATAGCCACAATTTTCACAGCGAGTTCTTCAGTTTGTCTTTTCTGCTTGTGCGTCCTTCTTCCTTGCCATAGACCTTGTCTGCACGTGCTGTGGTCCTTTCCCGTTGTCTGTAGATTCCACAGTAGATGCAGTAGGAGTGCCTTCTCCTATAAAGGGCTTGATGTTATTCAGGAAGATCCAGGCTCTTCTTCCTTGGAGCTTGACAGCGGACGGGGTGCAGCCCTCTACGATGAAAGGGCCATTAAATCGGGGTTCGTCCCATTTCTTCCTCATAAAGTTCCTCACCAAAACGCTGTCACCAGGGAAGATCAGTGGCGCACAAAGACTGTGTGCTGCGCCTGTCTCAGCACTGTCTGTTGTGGTTTGTGGTGTGCTGTTCCCTTTACGCCATCGCTGCAGCGGGCCTGAAATGACAGATGTACTAGAGGTAAGGCAGTCATGGTAATTCTTCATTTCTTCTCCCAGAACCTCCCTAGCAGGCTGGGCATCACATCTAGCCCTATCTCGGGGCGTAAGAGGGGTTCTCATTCTTCTACCAGTGATAATTTTGTGCGGCGTGAGGTGATGGTCAGAGCCTGGCTGGTTCCGAAGCGCATATAATGCCAGTGGTATGCAGTGAAGCCATCCCTTCTTTAATGTGAGCTTCAATTTGGCTATCCTTTCTTTCAACAGGCCGTTGAGCTGTTCACATATGCCATTTCCTTCTGGGTGATACGCCGACGAGAACATGTGCTTTATACCAAGCAACAAGCTAATCTGCTCAAATACTGAGTTTACAAAATGGGGCCCGTTGTCTGACCTCATAACCTCACACACCCCCCACCTGGGGAAACCTCCCTCACCAGGAATTTTGCAGCACAGGCAGCGTCAGGGTGTGTACAGGGCCCTGCTTCTATCCATCTAGAGAATGGACACACCACGACAATTAAATACCTGTACCAATTACAAACCTGAATCATATCGACATAGTCGATATGCAGGTGCTGGAAAGGCCCTTCAGGTCTGGGAATGATTACTCTCATCACCTTCAATGTGTGCCCAGAGGTGAATTTCTGGCAAATTATGCAATTGACCATAAAGAATGCAACATGCTCTGCTAGATTAAGCGTGAACCAGTCTTCTGAGAGCGTTGCCGCAAGATTTTCTTTTGATATATGGAAAGGGTAGTGGAGCTGTTCTAACGCTACCTTTAGAAGGGTGACAGGCATTACTGGTTTACCAGTGCTGTCCTGCCTCTATAACCCATCAGAGGGGTTTAAAGAACACCCTTGACGCTTCCATAAATTCTTCTCATCCTGAGGTGCCTCCCCCTGGAGTTCCATTAACTGTCTCTGCCCCATATTGCTATAGGATTCTGGAGTGGCTCGGGCTATCATCATTCGTTCATGGGTACGTGCCACCTCCACGTCCATGATTGTCTCACCCTTGGATGCCATGCGCTTGGCTTCCGTGTCCGCTTCATGGTTTCCACGTGACACGAAATCTGTTCCCTTGGTGTGAGCGGCTCACTTAACGACCGCTATGCACGCTGGGAGCTGTAGTGCTTTTATCAGCCTGTCCAACAAGGCTGCATGTTGCACTGGCGTGCCGTCCGCTCGGAGGTAGCCCCTCCTTTTCCATCATGCCAGGCCTGCATGCACGGTGGACGTCACATAGGCGGAGTCACTGTACACTGTTACTTCCTGGTCTGTGTGATTCTCAATGGCGAGTATCAATGCCACTAGTTCTGCAGCCTGTGCCGAATAGTGGGATGGTATTCGTGCACTGACAAGTACTTGGAACTCTCCATTTGCCATGTGTTTGATCACGGCCACGCCTGTATACCGTTGCCCGTCTTCTTGGTCAATTCTCGATGACCCATCAATGAAGACAACTTCTCCGCCTGGCAGAGCATTCTCTCTTACTCTGGGGATTTCATCATAAAACTCTTCATAGTTGGCGCAGTCATGCACAGGTTCTCCCTCTGTGACTGGCTCAGGAATAAACATAGCAGGGTTCACAGTTTTGCATCGCACTATTTTGATCGATGGATTTGAGATAATCACCTCATATGCGGATGCTCTCTGTGAAGTCAAGGCGCCTTTGGCTTCTCCAATATGGCAAATAATGAGTGCTCAACATATAATGTAATGGAGCATCCCATCACAATGGATGATGCTTTCTCGATGGCAAACGCGGCGGCTGCTAAATTTTGCTTGCATGGGAAGTACGCCCTCATGACCGGGTCCAAGCTCCCACTGTAGTACTCTAGGGGCTTGTACCACAGCGATGTTCGCTGAGCGAGCACTGCCGTCATAACATTGCCATCGGTATGAGAGAAGAGATAGAATTCCTCTGCATAATTGGGGATGCCGAGAACTGGGGCCTTACAAATTGCCCCCTTTAGCTCTGCAAACCCCTTTTCCATTTCTTCAGTCCATTCAATTTTTCCCTCTGTTGCCTGGGCTTTCTTTAAGGCCCGGAGCAAGGGCTTGGTGTACGAGCTGTAATCGAAGACCCATGCTCTGACATAATTGCATAGGCCTAAGGAGCTCTGCATTTGTTTTACCGTGAGCGGCTTAGCCGTGTTCATGATAGCTTCAGCCCTTTCTGGTGTTACCTTTTTCCCTTCATGTGAGATTAGTTGCCCTATGTATAATACATCCTGTTGGCAGTATTGCAACTTGTCCTTGTCCACCTTGTATCCCTTATCAGCTAATATGGTCAATAGCTGAACAGAGTCGTGTCGGCATTGCTCTTCAGTGGTGCTGCAGATCAGAATGTCATCTACATACTGCAATACAACACTGTCTACCACAATGTTGCTTAGGTCCATTTGCAGGACTCTGTTAAAAATGGACGGAGATTCACAATACCCCTGTGGCAGCCTTGTACTTTTCAGGCGCATTTGTCTTAAAGTAAATCACGTCAGGTCTTGTGAGTCACGGTGCAATGGAATCGAGAAAAATGCATTCTTCAAATCGATTACCGTGAAATATTTTGCCTTCGTAGGTATGTTGCACAAAATGGTCAATGGATTAGGGACTAGAGGGAATTCGGCTTCGACTATGTCGTTCAATGCTCATAAATCCTGGATTAAACGCCAAGACCCTCCCTTCGATTTCTTGACAGGATAGATCACCGTGTTACAAGGTGATTCTGACGTTACCAGAATGCCTTGCTCCATCATGGCAGAGATTGTCTTCGCAATCCCCTCATCCGCTTCTCTGGACATGGGGTATTGCCGCGCTCTTGGTAGGATCGCTCCAGGCTTGAGTTTAATCTTCACCTCTCCTGCCCTCTTCAGGAGTCTTACGTCATAAGGCCATTTTGTCCATACTGTGACTGGCACCTGGGCCATGTCCTCCTCAAAGTATTCTGGTCGTACCATCACTAGCATCATTCGCTGTGGCACTTCTCGTTTGATCATTTTGACCCAGAATATGAGACTTACTTCCACCCGTGTCTCCTCTAAGTCAGGGTGCTCTTCGAACAGATCATCATCTGTGACGTCAGTCACTCGATACCCTTCTTCAATGGCGATAACAGCGCACCATTGCCTTCCTTCGTCATCATATCCTTCCACTAAAACCACCTTCCCCTTTACTGCGGCAAACTGTATCTCCAAAGGAAATATTTGCCCCTCTTCGTCATGCATGGGTATCCTTGGTCTAAAAAGAAACTCGTCATGGTCCTCATAGTTTTGCCTGTGAGGCCCGGCAATCCCACCATAAGCACTTGCACGATATATTCGAAGACCTCCGGCTCCAGCAGTAAAGCTCTCATAGCTGCATGTCCCGAGTATGCTCTGATCATTTCGCACACGTTGGAATAATGCATTCCTGGCGTGGAGCACACTATGCCATCCTCAGTAAATGAGATTGACATATTCAGCTTCATCATTAGATCTCGACCCATGATTTTTACTGGGGACTGACGTGAGTACAGTAACTGCACATTCATTTCATGCTCTCCCACTGAGACCGGGAGAGTGTCTGTAAAGGGAACTCTACTATGAGCTCCAGTGAAACTCTGCATGTGTATTGCCTCACCGGACAAGGAAAACTTGCCTTCTCTTATGCACGAACGCGTCGCGCCCGTGGCAACTAAGAAGGAATACTCTTTTCCCCCTATGGTGACATTTACTCTTGGTTCCCTATTAGGGTTTGGTGTCACCGATAGGATAGGGCACATCCGAGTTTCCCGTGAGCTGTCCTATTTTATGTATAGGTTCGGCCCACCATAAGTTTGCGGAACACCCCAATTGTTCATTCGTTGTGGTACCGGCGGCGGTGCCTGCTGGGGTTGCACCTGCTGCAAGTTTCCCAAGTTCGAGAGTTGAAACCCTAGCTGTGCACCTTGCTTCGCATTCGCCGCCTGACGCTGTACCGGGTGGCCCTGTGCACTGCCTCGTTGCGGGGCAGCTGGCTGATTCGTCATACCTGCTCCCGCTCCTTGACTATTTTGCCACATGCCCTGGTTTCTGCACATGTGCGCCACATGGCCTACCATTCCACACACCCAACAAACTGGCGGTGGTCGGACCATCTGTCCATCCGACATGATTTGACCGCCCAATTGTACATTTTGAAATCCACCTTGGTTACCCTGAAAAACTCCCTGATTACCTTGGAAGCCTCCCGGGTTCCCTTGCCATCCTTTTCCTCTAAATCCTCTACCCCTCGGGTAATATCCCGTATTAGCTTGGTTGTTTACTTGCTGCGTGCTGGGCTCAGCCGGGCTGGTCAACATGGGTCCCTCGAGAGTATACTTCGAGAGCTTTTTTTGTACCAGCTTAGCTTCCTCCCCTTTACGAGTTGCCTCCTTTTTCCGGTTCTTTTCTTGTAACAATCTACAGTAGAGTGCGATTGTCAATTGGATTTCGGCCCATGGTTTGGCTTCTTTTCCCACCAATTTCTTGAGCTGTTTTTGCACCGGTTCTGGCAACCCTTGGCACAGTATATTGTCAAATACAGGGATAGTTTTCGACCAAGACTCATGCGTTTCAAGCACCCACACATCTTGGAAATCTGGATATAAAGCAACGTATCCTCTGACTCTTTCATTTTCCGAGTCATAATGGCTCCCATGTCTGATGTGTCAGGGTATAGCGTTCGCAGCGCTTTCCACACTGCGGCTCTACAATTATTAAACGGGGCTCCATCATGGGTTGTGTTGGTAATGGTTACCCTTGGGTACCCTGCCTGTTTCCACACATCATCAGCCCTTTCACCAAGTATGGCAATCAAGAGTCCCTTAACCCTTTAAGTACCAAGGACGAGGTATCTCGTCCTTGACAGTGCACACGCAGTGCCAAGGACGAGATAGCTCGTCCTTTTCGGCACCTTGTTTTGAGCGATCCCTGCAAAGCAGGGATCGCTCAAAACTGTAATCCAACCCCCGGGCTATGTGAGGGGGAGGTCCCCCCTCACTGCCACGGGGCTGGATTACCTTCAGTTTCACGTCGGCCTGCGTAACGCACGTCGGCGTGAAACTGAAAGTAAATTCCCCGCAGCAGCCATTTTCGGCTGCTGCGGGGAAGATAGAAGGTAAGAGACCTTCTTTGTCCGCCTCGATCTCCGGCTGTATTTCAAGCCGGAGATCGAGGCGGGTATCGTTGGAAAGGGGAGATTCTCCCCTTTCCAACGATACCCATTGTGTGGCATTGCTGCCTGCGGATCGGGCGCAGGGCGCGCGATCCGCGGGCAGCAATGCCACCGGATCAATACAGATCCGTTTGTGACGCAGGGGGAGGAGGGGGCTGCTTACTAGGTAAGCGCCCCCCCTCCCCCGTGGCCCCAAGGCATGGGGCCACAGCGGCAGAGACCCCTGGGGGCAGATGATCACTGCCCCCAGGGGTGAAATAAAAAAAAAAAAAAATCGAGGGATGGAGGGAGGTGGGAGGGGTTTTGGGGCCCTGGGGCCCACTGGACCACTAGGGATGGAACAAAAGTGGTGTCCCTGGAAAGGGGACTTTCTCCCCTTTCCAAGGACACCACATATGAGGCATTGCTGCCCGCGGATCGGGCGCAGGGCGGGCAATGCGCGGGCAGCAATGCCAGTGGATCAATGAAGATCCATTTGTGACGCAGGGGGAGGGGGGGCTGCTTACTAGGTAAGCGGCCCCCCTCCCCCAGTGGCCCCAAGGCATGGGGCCACAGCACCAGAGACCCCTGGGGGCAGATAATCACTGCCCCCAGGGGTGAAAATAAAAAAATAAACAACATAACAAAAAATCGAGGGGAGGTGGGAGGTGGGAGGGGGTTTGGGGCCCTGGGGCCCACTGGACCACCAGGGATGGATCAAAAAGTGGTGTCCCTGGAAAGGGGACTTTCTCCCCTTTCCAAGGACACCACATATGAGGCATTGCTGCCCGCGGATCGGGCACAGGGCGCGCGATCCGCAGGCAGCAATGCCAGTGGATCAATGCAGATCCATTTGTGGCGCAGGGGGAGGGGGAGCTGCTTACTAGGTAAGCGGCCCCCCTCCCCCAGTGGCCCCAAGGCATGGGGCCACAGTGCCAGAGACCCCTGGGGGCAGATAATCACTGCCCCAGGGGTGAAAATAAAAAAATAAAAACACCAAAAAAAAATCGAGGGATGGAGGGAGGTGGGAGGGGTTTTGGGGCCCTGGGGCCCACTGGACCACCAGGGATGGAACAAAAGTGGTGTCCCTGGAAAGGGGACTTTCTCCCCTTTCCAAGGACACCACATATGAGGCATTGCTGCCCGCGGATCGGGCGCAGGGCGCGCGATCCGCGGGCAGCAATGCCAGTGGATCAATGAAGATCCATTTGTGACGCAGGGGGAGGGTGGGCTGCTTACTAGGTAAGCAGCCCCCCTCCCCCTGTGCCCCAAGGCATGGGGCCACAGTGCCAGAGACCCCTAGGGGCAGATAATCACTGCCCCCAGGGGTGAAAATAAAAATAAATAAAAGCAAAAAGAATCGAGGGGAGGTGGGAGGTGGGAGGGGATTTGGGGCCCTGGGGCCCTCTGGACCACCAGGGATTGATCAAAAAGTGGTGTCCCTGGAGAGGGGACTTTGTCCCCTTTCCAAGGACACCACATATGAGGCATTGCTGGTCACGGATCGGGCGCAGGGCGCGCGATCCTAGGAAGGGGCATCTGACCCCAGGGAGGGATCCAAGAGGTGAGGCCCCCCTATCTGCCGCCAGGAAGGGGGGCCCTCCATTGGGGGTGGGGGGGGGCTGAGGGCCACCCTCCATTGCAGTACATCATTCGCTGCCAATTTAGGGTGCCCCTCAGCCCCCCCTAAAAAGCAGGCTATGAATTTGTATTTTTTTTTTGTTTACCCAACTTCGCTTGGTGCAGATGGCCACATTAGTGTGGCTATCTGCCCCCAGGGTGCCCAAACCCTACTGCCCCATCTATTGGGGGTCCTGCCCCACCTTTTGGGGTGGCCCTCTCCCCCCTCACCCCAAATGGAGGTGGGGTGTACCTCACGCAGCCGTTTGGATGATCTGCCCCCAGGCAGGGTTACATGAGGTGGGGCCCTCCATTTGTGGTGGGGGGGGTTGAGGGCCACCCCCCGTTGCGGTACATCATTCGCTGCCAATTTAGGGTGGCCCGCAGCCCCCCCTAAAATGCAGCCTGTGATTTTGTATATTTTTTTTTGTTTACCCAACTTCGCTTGGTGCAGATGTCCACATTAGTGTGGCTATCTGCCCCAGGTTGCCCAAACCCTACTGCCCCATCTATTGGGGGTCCTGCCCCACCTTTTGGGGTGGCCCTCTCCCCCGTCACCCCAAATGGAGGTGGGGTGTACCTCACGCAGCCGTTTGGAGGAGGCCCAGGGAGGCCTGCATGAGGTGTGTCCCCCAGCCATTGGGGGTGGGGACGGGGGGGGCACCCCAAAAGGTGGGGCAGGACCCCCAATAGATGGGGCAGTAGGGTTTGGGCACCCTGGGGGCAGATAGCCACATTAATGTGCTCATCTGCACCAAGCGAAGTTGGGTAAACAAAAGAAAATATACAAAATCACAGGCTGCTTTTTAGGGGGGGCTGAGGGCCACCCTAAATTGGCAGCGAATGATGTACCGCAACGGGGGGTGGCCCTCAACCCCCCCCACCCCAAATGGAGGGCCCCACCTCATGCAACCCTCCCTGGGGGCAGATATCTGCTCCTAGGAAGGGGCATCTGACCCCAGGCAGGGATGCATGAGGTGGGGCCCCCCCTATCCGCCCCCAGGGAGGGTTGCATGAGGTGGGGCCCACCATTTGGGGTCAGGGGGGTTGAGGGACACCCCCCGTTGTGGTACATCATTCGCTGCCAATTTAGGGTGGCCCTCAGCTCCCCCTAAAAAGCAGCCTATGAATTTGTATTTTGTTTTTTGTTTACCCAACTTCGCTTGGTGCAGATGGCCACATTAGTGTGGCTATCTGCCCCCAGGGTCCCCAAACCCTACTGCCCCATCTATTGGGGGCCCTGGCCCACCTTTTGGGGTGGCCCTCTCCCCCCTCACCCCAAATGGAGGTGGGGTGTACTTCACGCAGCCGTTTGGAGGAGGCCCAGGGAGGCCTGCATGAGGTGTGTCCCCCAGCCATTGGGGGTGGGGGGCATCCCAAAAGGTGGGGCAGGACCCCCAATAGATGGGGCAGTAGTGTTTGGGCACCCTGGGGGCAGATAGCCACACTAATGTGGCCATCTGCACCAAGCGAAGTTGGGTAAACAAAAAAAAATATACAAAATCATAGGCTGCTTTTTAGGGGGGGCTGAGGGGCACCCTTGATTGGCAGCGAATGATGTACTGCAATGGGGGGTGGCCCTCAGCCCCCCTCACCCAAAATGGAGGGCCCCACCTCCTGCAACCCTTCCTGGCGGCAGGTAGGGGGGCCCCACCTCTTGCATCTCTCCCTGGGGTCAGATGCCCCTTCCTAGGAGCAGATATCAGCCCCCAGGGAGGGTTGCATGAGGTGGGGCCCTCCATTTGGGGTGGGGGGGTTGAGGGCCACCCCCCGTTGCGGTAAATCATTCGCTGCCAATTTAGGGTGGCCCTCAGCCCCCCCTAAAAAGCAGCCTGTGATTTTGTATATTTTTTTTTGTTTACCCAACTTCGCTTGGTGCAGATGGCCACATTAGTGTGGCTATCTGCCCCCAGGGTGCCCAAACCCTACTGCCCCATCTATTGGGGGTCCTGCCCCACCTTTTGTGGTGGCCCTCCCCCCCCACCCCAAATGGAGGTGGGATGTACCTCACGCAGCTGTTTGTAGGAGGCCCGGGGAGGCCTGCATGAGGTGCCCCCGCCAGCCATTTGGGGTGAGGGGGGAGAGGGCCTCAAAAAATGGTGTGCAGGCCCCCCCAGTGGGTGGGGCAGTAAGGTTTGGGCACCCCGGCGCCAGATTGGCACACCAATGTGACCCTCTGCACCAAGGGGAGTTGGGTTACCAAAGGAAAAAAATTAAAATGGTGGAACGCTTTTTAGGTGGGGGGGGCGGTGGGGCACCCCAAAGGGTCAGGGAATTTTCTAATGGGATGGGGCGTTGACCCCCTCCCCCCCACCCGCAATGGAGTGGGTGCCAAGTCATGCAGCCCTTCCTGGGACCAGATATATGCTCCTAGGAACGGACGCCTGAGCCCAGGGAGCAGTGCAGGACAGCCCCCACCCTTATCTGCCCCCGGGAGGGCTACATTTTGCTGGTGTGACCGTAGGTAACACATGTTCTTTGTTTTGTTTACAGCTTTTTCTACCCGAGCAGCTGCAACGTTATGTGAGTACTGTTTTATATTATTCTATGGTTGGGGCCCACTGTCAGTGGGGTGGGTGAGACTGGGGCTGGATTGTTGGTGGTGTGGGTGGGAATGGCCCGTATGGGCAGATCACCTCCAACTGTCCTGGAGTTGCGGCTGGGCTGCATTACAGCTTTTCCCTTCGGGGAGGTATTGGCACACTGCCGAGACTCCTTGGTGGGGAGAAGCTGTAATGCAGGGCAGCCAGGGCTCCAGCAAAGTCAGCGGTAATATCCCTGGCCTTGGGCACCCTTCTCCCATGTGGGTCTTTGCTGGTGGTACTGGGTATTACATTCTGGGCCGATTTGCGTAAGTCAGACCTCTGTGGATTCCCACGGGTGTCCTCTTTTGGGAAATGCATGGGGTTCCCTGTTTTCCTTGCTGGCTTCCACACCCTAGGCCCAAATCTGTAGGTTGCCCACATGAACAAAATGGGCAGTGGCGAATGGCTTGGGGTTCTCAGTCAGTTACCCTTTTCCTTTTGCACCCCCGGTAGGTGCACCCACACATGTGAGGTACCATTTTCATCGGGACACGTGTGGGGACGCGGGAAGGTAGGCCACGTGTTGTTGGCGGTGTGTTTCGATGGGTGGCCAGAGCGAAATGTCTGAGAATTGTCTTCATTTCTGGCCAATTTCAGAGACATTTCCCTGTGTCTACTCACCGAAACACGTCGCCAACAGCAGATGTCATACCTTCTCGTGTTCCCACAGGTGTCCCGACGAAAAAGGTACCTTGCATGTGTGGGTGCACCTACCGGGGGCGCAAAAGGAAAAGAGTAACCCGCTGGTAACGCCAAGCCTTTCGCTACAGCACAACTTGTTCATGTGGGCAACCTACAGATTTGGGCCTAGGGTGTCGAAGCCGGCAAGGAAAACAGGGAACCCCATGCATTTCCCAAAAGAGGACACCCGTGGGAAAGCACAGAGGTCTGATTTGCGCGAAGCGGGCCAGAATTTATTACCCAGAACCCCAGACAAAGTGAACATTGTGTTTTTTCCCCACCAAAAATCACACTTTGTCGGGGATTGTGGCTAATAAAAACTGGGGCAATTTGCGCAAGGCAGACCTCTGTGGATTCCCACGGGTGTCCTCTTTTGGTAAATGCATGGGGTTCCCTGTTTCCCTTGCTGGCTGCGACACCCTAGGCCCAAATCTGTAGGTTGCCCACATGAACAAAATGGGCAGTGGCGAATGGCTTTGGGTTCTCAGTCGGTTACCCTTTTCCTTTTGCGCCCCCGGTAGGTGCACCCACACATGTGAGGTACCGTTTTCATCGGGACACGTGTGGGGACGCGGGAAGGTAGGCCATGTGTTGTTGGCGGTGTGTTTCGGTGGGTGGCCAGAGCGAAATGTCTGAGAATTGTCTTCATTTCCGGCCAATTTCAGAGACATTTCCCTGTGTCCACTCACCGAAACACGTCACCAACAGCAGATGTCATACCTTCTCGTGTTCCCACAGGTGTCCCGATGAAAAAGGTACCTCGCATGTGTGGGTGCACCTACCGGGGGCGCAAAAGGAAAAGGGTAACCCGCTGGTAACCCCAAGCCTTTCGCCACAGCACAATTTGTTCATGTGGGCAACCTACAGATTTGGGCCTAGGGTGTCGAAGCCAGCAAGGAAAACAGGGAACCCCATGCATTTCCCAAAAGAGGACACCCGTGGGAAAGCACAGAGGTCTGATTTGTGCGAAGCGGGCCAGAATTTATTACCCAGAACCCCAGACAAAGTGAACATTGTGTTTTTTCCCCACCAAATATCACACTTTGTCAGGGATTGTGGCTAATAAAAAATGGGGCAATTTGCGCAAGGCAGACCTCTGTGGATTCCCACGGGTGTCCTCTTTTGGGAAATGCATGGGGTTCCCTGTTTCCCTTGTTGGCTGCGACACCCTAGGCCCAAATCTGTAGGTTGCCCACATGAACAAAAAGGGCAGTGGCGAATGGCTTGGGGTTCCCAGTCGGTTACCCTTTTCCTTTTGCGCCCCCGGTAGATGCACCCACACATGTGAGGTACCGTTTTCATCGGGACACGTGTGGGGACGTGGGAAGGTAGGCCACGTGTTGTTGGCGGTGTGTTTCCGTGGGTGGCCAGAGCGAAATGTCTGAGAATTGTCTTAATTTCTGGCCAATTTCAGAGACATTTCCCTGTGTCCACTCACCGAAACACATCGCCAACAGCAGATATCATACCTTCTCGTGTTCCCAGAGGTGTCCCGACGAAAAAAGTACCTCGCATGTGTGGGTGCACCTACCTGGCTGGCAAGGGGCAAGCCGAAAACGCAAGCAACCGCCAGTCTGTTTGCAGAGGGGAATCTCAGCCATTCTGCCGACCGGCACAACATACAGATATGGGCCTCGGGTGTCCAAGCCACCGAGGAAAACAGGGCACCCCATGCATTTCCGAAAAGAGGACACCCGTGGGAATCCGTAGAGGTATGATTTGCGCACATCGCCCCAGAATTTATTAACCAGAGAACGGGGCACATTTCGGACTTTGCGGGGGTGTCTGGGTAATAAATTCTGGGGCGATGTGCGCAAATCATACCTCTGCAGATTCCCACGGGTGTCCTCTTTTTGGAAATGCATGGGGCTCCCTGTTTTACTTGGTGGCTTGGACACCCGAGGCCCATATCTGTATGTTGTGCCGGTCGGCAGAATGGCTGAGATTCCCCTCTGCAAACAGACTGGGGGTTGCTTGCGTTTTAGGCTTTCCCCTTGGCGGCCAGGTAGGTGCACCCACACATGTGAGGTACCATTTTCATCGGGACACCTGTGGGAACGCGTGACGGTAGGCCGTGTGTTGTTGGGGGCGTGTTTCGATGGGTGCGTCGAGCGAAATGTGCGGAAAATGCGTTTTTTTCCCCAAATTTCGGACTTTGCAGGGGTGTCTGGGTAAAAAATTCTGGGGCGATGTGCGCAAATCATACCTCTACGGATTCCCACGGGTGTCCTCTTTTCGGAAATGCATGGGGTTCCCTGTTTTCCTCGGTGGCTTGGACACCCGAGGCCCATATCTGTACGTTGTGCCGGTCGGCAGAATGTCTGAGATTTCCCTCTGAAAACAGATTTGGGGTTGCTTGTGTTTTAGGCTTTCCCCTTGGCGGCCAGGTAGGTGCACCCACACATGTGAGGTACCGTTTTCATCGGGACACCTGTGGGAAAGCATGACAGTAGGCCATGTGTTGTTGGGGGTGTGTTTCGATGGGTGCGTTGAGCGAAATGTGCGGAAAAAGCATTTTTTTCCACACATTTCGGCCTTTGCAGAGGTTTCTGGGTAAAAACTTCTGGGGCGATGTGCGCAAATCATACCACTGCGGATTCCCACGGGTGTCCTCTTTTCGAAAATGCATGGGGTTCCCTGTTTTCCTCGGTGGCTTGGACACCCGAGGCCCATATCTGTACGTTGTGCCGGTCGGCAGAATGTCTGAGATTTCCCTCTGAAAACAGACTTGGGGTTACTTGTGTTTTAGGCTTTCCCCTTTGCGGCCAGGTAGGTGCACCCACACATGTGAGGTACCGTTTTCATCGGGACACCTGTGGGAACGCGTGACAGTAGGCCATGTGTTGTTGGGGTGTGTTTCGATGGGTGCGTTGAGCGAAATATGCGGAAAAAGCATTTTTTTCCCCACATTTCGGCCTTTGCAGAGGTTTCTGGGTAAAAACTTCTGGGGCGATGTGCGCAAATCATACCACTGCGGATTCCCACGGGTGTCCTCTTTTCGAAAATGCATGGGGTTCCCTGTTTTCCTCGGTGGCTTGGACACCCGAGGCCCATATCTGTACATTGTGCCGGTCGGCAGAATGTCTGAGATTTCCCTCTGAAAACAGACTTGGGGTTACTTGTGTTTTAGGCTTTCCCCTTTGCGGCCAGGTAGGTGCACCCACACATGTGAGGTACCGTTTTCATCGGGACACCTGTGGGAACGCGTGACGGTAGGCCATGTGTTGTTGGGGGCATGTTTCGATGGGTGCCTCGAGCGAAATGTGCGGAAAATGCGTTTTTTTCCCCACATTTCGGACTTTGCAGGGGTGTCTGGGTAATAAAATCTGGGGCGATGTGCGCAAATCATACCTCTGCAGATTCCCACGGGTGTCCTCTTTTTGGAAATGCATGGGGTTCCCTGTTTTCCTCGGTGGCTTGGACACCCGAGGCCCATATCTGTATGTTGTGCCGGTCGGCAGAATGTCTGAGATTTCCCTCTGAAAACAGACTTGGGGTTACTTGTGTTTTAGGCTTTCCCCTTGGCGGCCAGGTAGGTGCACCCACACATGTGAGGTACTGTTTTCATCGGGACACCTGTGGGAACGCGTGACGGTAGGCCATGTGTTGTTGGGGGCGTGTTTCGATGGGTGCGTCGAGCGAAATGTGCGGAAAAAGCGTTTTTTCCCCCACATTTCGGACTTTGCGGGGCTGTCTGGGTAAAAAATTCTGGGGCGATGTGCGCAAATAATACCTCTGCGGATTCCCACGGATGTCCTCTTTTCGGAAATGCATGGGGTTCCCTGTTTTCCTTGGTGGCTTGGACACCCGAGGCCCATATCTGTATGTTGTGCCGGTCGGCAGAATGGCTGAGATTCCCCTCTGCAAACAGACTGGGGGTTGCTTGTGTTTTAGGCTTTCCCCTTGGCGGCCAGGTAGGTGCACCCACATATGTGAGGTACTGTTTTCATCGGGACATCTGTGGGAACGTGTGACGTTAGGCCATGTGTTGCTGGGGGCGTGTTTCGATGGGTGCGTCGACCGAAATGTGCGGAAAAAGCGTTTTTTCCCCCACATTTTGGACTTTGCAGGGGTGTCTGGGTAAAAGATTCTGGGGCGATGTGCGCAAATCATACCTCTGCGGATTCCCACGGGTGTCCTCTTTTCGGAAATGCATGGGGTTCCCTGTTTTCCTCAGTGGCTTGGACACCTGAGGCCCATATCTGTACGTTGTGCCGGTCGGCAGAATGTCTGAGATTTCCCTCTGAAAACAGACTTGGGGTTACTTGTGTTTTAGGCTTTCCCCTTGGCGGCCAGGTAGGTGCACCCACACATGTGAGGTACCGTTTTCATCGGGACACCTGTGGGAATGCGTGACGGTAGGCCATGTGTTGTTGGGGGCGTGTTTTGATGGGTGCGTTGAGCGAAATGTGCAGAAAAAGTGTTTTTTTCCTGACATTTCGGACTTTGCAGGGGTGTCTGGGTAAAAAATTCTGGGGCGATGTGCGCAAATCATACCTCTGCAGATTCCCACGGGTGTCCTCTTTTCGGAAATGCATGGGGTTCCCTGTTTTCCTCTGTGGCTTGGACACCTGAGGCCCATATCTGTACGTTGTGCCGGTCGGCAGAATGTCTGAGATTTCCCTCTGAAAACAGACTTGGGGTTACTTGTGTTTTAGGCTTTCCCCTTGGCGGCCAGGTAGGTGCACCCACACATGTGAGGTACCGTTTTCATCGGGACACCTGTGGGAACGCGTGACGGTAGGCCATGTGTTGTTGGGCGCGTGTTTCGATGGGTGCGTCGAGCGAAATGTGCGGAAAAAGCGTTTTTTTCCCCACATTTCGGACTTTGCAGGGGTGTCTGGGTAAAGAATTCTGGGGCGATGTGCGCAAATCATACCTCTGCGGATTCCCACGGGTGTCCTCTTTTCGGAAATGCATGGGGTTCCCTGCTTTCCTCGGTGGCTTGGACACCCGAGGTCCATATCTGTACGTTGTGCCGGTCGGCAGAATGTCTGAGATTTCCCTCTGAAAACAGACTTGGGGTTACTTTTGTTTTAGGCATTTCCCTTGGCGGCCAGGTAGGTGCACCCACACATGTGGGGTACCGTTTTCATCGGGACACCTGTGGGAACGTGGGACGGTAGGCCATGTGTTGTGTTTGTGTGGTTTTCATAACGTTTTGACCCATTTGCTGGTGCCCTTTGTCTCACAACCCTTTCTTTTCCCAAATGTGACCTACATTTAGTCGCTGCTTTAGCCACCATACACTTTTGTAACCTGCCCAAGTCACCTACCCTTGAAAAGGTCTGCCTGTGTTCTTTCAAAAAATGTATGGCTGCCATTCCTCACCACATTGGTTTTCCCAATTTACACATGCTAAGTGCGTCTGGTCAGGCCGTGAGCGTAAAACTCCTGTGTACCATGGCTCAGTGTTTGGCTTGTGGTATTGCTTGTTTTGTAAAAACACTACAAAAATGGTATGCTCTCCTAACTGCAAGAGTCAAGGAATGTAGCGGAGCATTGCTTTTCTCAAAATTCATGGAAGCCATTGCCGTACCAAGCCAACTATGTCCAACACATACCTTTTTTTTCAGTCATTTTCCCGCTTTTCCCCCATTCGATGGCAGTTTCCCCTACCTAGTTGTTGCCTGACCTATCACCCCTTCCTAAACTTGGAATTTCGTCTACTTTTCAGAAATATATGCCTTTCTGTCCTCCAATTTGGCTTTCCTGCCCTTTTCTTCCATTCCGTCCATGCATGTCCAATTGGCAAAAATGGCAAAAATCGCCTACCTCTCACAAAACGGTTGATAACCACATCAAAATATTTTCTTTCCATTTCCACTCAACCTGTTCCTGAAAGCCAACACATTGGGGAACTGAGCACAGCAAACCATTTGTTCTTAGCTCTTACAAGGAAAAACCACAGGCTTCTTTGTACATCATTTTATTGGCATTTTTTGAAAAAAAACAAAATTTTCGCACTTTTTCCTTATTTTCTCTCACCCCCCTACAGCAACCTGGGATTCCTGGGTGGCGTTACGACCGCCTACATGTGGGAAAAAAAGGAGCCAAATTTGGCCAAGATATCTCATGTAACAAAAAAGTTACAAGCCATTGAATGGCCACATACCAAAATCACCAAAAAAGGCCCTGGCACTGGGGAGAAATACCCATGGCACTTAAAGGGTTAATATCCCCTATTGCCAAAGTGACAAAGTTTCTAATTCGTTTATCCACTTTCCAGCCCCCGATGTCAGCATTGGGAGCGCTTATTTTTTAAGTTTTCTCAGTCCATGTGAGGCCATGGAATATATTGCGGTCTTGCTGCCCCCTTTTCTAACATTGGGAATTGGAATGCACAATCCTTCCTTCCCCTCTCTATACTTCCTTGGTCTCTCACTGGTGTGGCGTTCCTGCCTTGCCGTCTAGCTGGCAATGCCCTTAATCGATCAGTATAGGCCGGTGCCGACGCCCCCCTCTGACCGTGGCATGTTTCTTCATGTGGGCTGGACTGTCCAGCGGACTTCAATGTCCTATTTAAGGACTTGCCAGCATCTGACCATTGTACCTCTCGGTTCCCTGGGAGCCGCCTTTCACGCTGTTTCCCTTCATCATACATCACTTCCTCCGCTTCTCCATCTGAATCCGACTCTGAATACTCCCAGTTTGCACAACTTCTCGCATCATCTTCATTCTGTCCATCTCCCAGTCTATCTAGGGAACGTCCCCTACTCTCACTGTCATATAGCTGGGTGCTCTCTAAGCGCTCATCTTCCCTTTCCTCATGGGAGATTCGTTCCAGGCCCATTTCATCATATATTTTATCAATCGCCTCTCCGATGCTTCTGGTATCGAAGTCATTGTCAATATTTGTCCCGCTTGTACCTGGTACTGCCTCGTTTGCAGGAAAGAACTCTTCTATGTCTTCCCATTCTACGACAGGATTGGGTTTTTTAACTTCCCGCTGAAGATATTCTAAATCTCGTGCCCTTTGTCTATGTTTATGTTCCATTTCCTCGTCTGCTTCCTTGCGTTTCCTTGCGTCCTCTCTAATCTTATCTACTTCCTGCATCCTTTCGTCTCTACGTTCTTTTGCCTTTCTAATCTCTTCCTTCCTTTCATGCACCCTACGTTCTTCCTCTAACTTCAACATATTCAGTCTGTATTTTTCGTAGGCTGCATACTGGGTGCGACTGAGCGGTATTCCTTGCTCTTTGCGATAAAGTTGTTCTCACCTCAGCCTGTCCTCCTTTCTATTTCTTTCATCCCTTGTCTCCCTTTCGTCACGCCTTCCTCGTGGCCTTGCATCATCACTCCCCTTTCCATCTAACTTTAACAATATCTGTCCTCCCATCCATTCGTCTTTTGCGACTGTCATTTCATCACTCCCTTTCCGCTTCTTTCCCTCTCTCTCCTTATCGAGAGGTGCACTAGTCTGTGCCTGATCCTTTCGTCCATCTCCGTGCCTCTCCTTGTCCCTCGGGACGGCGGGGGCTGGAATGATTTCCCGCTCCTTCTCTTTAGTTTCATCACTACTGCATGCAGGTGATTCATACGCGGGGTTGCTATACCCCGTGGCTGCTTTGAGCTCTCGTAACGGGTAAAGACCCTCTGACTTGCTTCCCTCAATGACTGGTTCCGGCGGGGCCGGTGGCGCAGTAGGCGTCTCACCCCCCTCTGTACATACGTTTAATATCCAGTATGCAGGTGGGTCTTATTCTTTTGTTTGTTCAAACATCTTCCATAACTCGAGAACAGCATGGCGTTTCTCAAGCTTCTTGCCCATATATGTGGCATGAAGGAAGGTTGTCATGTGCTGCAAAACAGCCTTAGACAACGACCCGTTCTGGGGCCAAGGCATAAACATTTTATTGGCAGTACCCTTAACCCATTCTTGGCTATATTTTTTCAATTTCACTGCGTGCTTAGGCAATTGCTTACAGAGATGCATAAGCGGGGTGACCTCCTCCATCTTCTCACTTCAATACCCACAATGTTTACACAATAACTTAAGTCTCTCCACCAATATGAGCGAGCACCACACCGCAAGCTCCAATCCACTTTTTCCCGCCAAAATGTATGCCATCAATTTACTCAACAGAAACCATCAATTCACTGGCGATTCCCTCTCAGTTCCAGAATCACAAAAAAACAAAATGCATTTCACTCAAGCATCAACACATTATTCGCATCAATACATTTATTGCGCATTCACATATAGCAAGACACTTATGACAGATGCTTGACAGACTAGACAGACACCAGCTGGTCATACATCTACCTGCCTTCTACTTAGTACCCCACCATGGGATTTGAAGGAACCCCTTTGAATCCGTCTTTAAACTGAAGCGTAGCCTATAATGGCCCTACTCTGTGGGCTCTGGGTTCACGTTCCTTCTGACCACTCTTTAAAGTGCAGGAACAAGGCGAATATTCGTTTCTCTCTCGGGTGTCCCCCTGGTATTCTATTCCGTTTTAGCTCAGGTGCCCTCCTGGAATTCTATTACGTTTTGGCTCAGGTGCCCCCCTGGTATTCTATTGTATATGTCTTCCTTTTATACTCGAGTCATGGTTTATAGTGAAAAGACCGAAAAAAAAATATCGAAAAAAAAGGTCGAACCAAAAAATCTCGAGAAAAAAAAAATCGCATTTTTTTTCAATACCTTTTTTTTCGAAATGGGGGGGTTCCCCCCAACCCCCCTTTTTTCATTTTTTTTTATTTTATCCCTTTTTTTACTTACCTGACCCCAAAAATACATAAAAAATGCAATTTTTTTCGAGATTTTTTTTCTCGATATTTTTGTCATTCGATATATTTTTTTTCGGCCTTTTGACTGACCACCAGGAGTCATTAATTCACTATTCACTATATATATATATACCATCTTTTCTACCTCTAACTAATTTATCTTTCTCCGCCACCCTCCGTTACCTTTCCCCCACTTGCTCTAATGCCTATGAGTCATTTGCCAAGGTAACGAGCTTCGTTGTTTCACTTACCGATCGTCTCTTTTCCTCTCTGGATCTCCGGGATCACCGCCCCTTCCTCTTCCAGCTTAATGGTTTTCGTCCGATTCGCTTCCCGTGGGAATGAAAGGGCTTATGCTTGGAAAAGCGGGTTCCTTCAGACCCACTGCAGATTTATTTTTTTTTGGGAGTAAATGCACTATCACTGTCCACGGGAAGCTTCTCGGCCTACTCAGCCGGAATAACGAAAGGACTCGCGATGTAACCGAAGATCCAAGATTTACTTTGCGCCGTCGGTCTAAGGGTGTCTTATGACTATATTAATCGATTATCAATAATCGATGGCCGAAACCATCCTCTGCTACCAAGTGTTCTCGGGGAGAGGAAATTACTGACGGGCCCATTGGTCAGTACTCGACCCCCAAAAACTTGTAATACAAGATAGCTGCACTGTGTGAGGACAGGGTGCAGGACTTACATACTCCAGCACAAATCAATACTAGGGACTCAGTAAGTTGGCAAAGGGAAGTCCGTTTAATAATACATATATCAGCTTATGGATATCAGCAGCATCGCGAAAACACCTGTCTTGCCTGACTTCCCCGAACTTCAGTCAAACAGCCTTTTTATTGGCAAATTCCATCATCAATGACGTACACTTCTATAAAAAATCATCATGCAATATAATTGGTTGGGAAAGGTAACTTAAGTATAGGTGTTATATCTGTATATGAAAATAAGGCATACGGATTGGATAACTCTTATCGGATGGGCATCTATGCCCATCCCTCTACAACACACGTCATTTACGTCACTAAAAGTACGACGTCCTATTGGTTACAGTCTCTATAGGACCCTATATTATATGGTCCATTGTGATTGGGCAAGTTACACCCCTAAACATAAATCTCCACTTTAATTAGCACCATGCAGAATAGACAGCCTGGTGCCTGGTGTCCCAAGATTCACCCTGCCTCCCTTCCATCAATCAGTGGATTTAGGACGATGTGTCAATTAGTTGGCTAAGGAAGGCCTCAAAGCTGTTGTCTCTTATCAGGAAAAGTTATGGCACCCTCCGATCTGGGTGACATCAGAAGGTGGTACATCTTCGCGCCTGGTTAGTCACGTGCTAGTCCAACGTGAATTTGCTTCAGTTTTCAGCCTTTTCGTGCATATGATTCTGTGTTCGCTTGGCCACCTGCATGGGCCTCTCTTATCTTGACCTTCCCAGGGCAGGCTGCTATGCTCTGAAGTTTCGGCCCTCTGTAATTGAGCTTGCCTTCCCCTCCCGGGTTGACCTCGATTCCCCAGGCTTAAGCCATTCTTTGTTAAGTTTTGATTCCGCTCTTCCTCCAGGCTTGGACCTAGATGTGAAACTTAGCCAGTTGGGCCTGGGCCGCCTGGGCATCCTTCTGCTCAAACAAAATGGAGTTACACATGTACATTGTGCTACATTGAGGTAGACATATATAGTTGGCGCATACCGTTCTATTCTTCTACTTAAGCATTGCAGGCAGTATCGATTTCTTAGCTTCTTGCGTTCCAAGCTTATTTACATGCATTAATCGGTTGATTCTTCCATCTTGGTTCATAGTTATATCGTTTCTTACGTTTCATCGCTGCATTGTCTTTCGTATCTCGCGCACTTAGTTTCGTGATTACTCAAGTTCATGTGTGTTGCCTTTTCTCATGCGTTTGGTTTGCTCTGGCTCTGTTCTCATCAATGTTTGCCCTCCATCAGAGCTCTTTGTGTCTCCTCATTAACAGTCTGTAAATACTCATCTTGTCGTATCAGTGGCTGGTATGGTTGTCTGATTGGGTACAGTGCTGCCCAGGGCTGTCTGGTTATGGGCGCTTCGGCTGGTATCGATCTCCTTATGTATATGGGGCAGAGACCTAGTGCGGCTCTCTGCTGATTCAGCTGCTCCTCGTATGTCACATACCTCGGTGGGTACCTTACTGGCACCTCGCATTGGGGGGCAGGGGTATAGGTCATATCTGCAACCTCCTCTACACTGGTCTGCTGGGAGCCAGCAGGTGGGGGGCTTGTGGTGGGTGGTTCCAAACCAACCATCTCCCTGTACTCCAGTGCTGCCTGCAGGCTAAGGGCGAGGCTTGCTGCCATTGCTGACACAGCTTCACTCTCTTCCTGGGCCCTCTGCACCAGGAGGACCATTGCCACGGTAGACCAGCCCAGGCTAGGGGCACAACGCCGGCCAGTGGCCTGCATACTTTTGCGGAACAACCCTGCCTCCTGCTGCATCATTTGTGCCTCCTCAAGGTGTTGACGCACAAGTCCCACCATCTGGTATTTTCACTCCTTCATGAGTTATAGCCATTCATCCATATCCCTGATGTTGGAAATGGGGTGGGGGGTCACGGGCTATGTATGCTGTGGGGGCTGAATGTGGGACAGTGAAAGGAAGTGTGCTCTGAGGTGCTGTCTGTGGTGTCCCTGGCATCCTACATGCCATCCTCATACTTTTCACTAAGAGTGAGGTCCTGTTTCCACCCTCCTGGCCATCTGTTGTTTTCCTGCACATGTGGAGTTTGTGCCTGGCTGCTGACCATTCCATTAGGTACGTTCACTTTCTGTGCATTAATGCACCTCCAGCGGAATTATTGAACCTGAAAAATCGAAAATTGAAAAAAAAGAAGAAAAAAAACAAAATGTGCATACAATTGTTGGAAAGGACTGTCTTTTTGGGGCATTTTCATCGTGCTGCCATTTATTTGAGCATTTTAATACCAGAAGCTGCCTTGCTATTTTGCAAGCACAAGTTTTACCACTATTGCCTGCTCATTTGACTGTTTTTTGGCCCTTCCAAGATGGCCGCCATGGTTTTATTTGTTTTGTTGGCAGGCTGTACTGAACCACCTCTCTGTGTGCAGCACTCCCATTGGTTGCTGAGTGTTTTCTTCCATCCATCCAGGGACCGGCAGGTTTTAGCCAGCCCTCTCAGCAAGGACTCACTTCTAAGGCACCTGTCTGCTCCCTGTCTGCTTCAGGAACGCTAATTGTGTCCCCCCTGCTCCTTAACCACAATGATGCTGCCACCTCACTCCTCTAAGAAATCTGGACTGCCTTGACTTTGCCACCTTCAGAACTATGGGTTAGTTCCCTCCTTATGGACTCCCTTCTACCACCTTTGACTATCACTGTTCTTTCTGCTTGTTATTCCCATGTTGTCATCCTACTCATTAAAACCCTTTGCTAACATCTGAATCCCTGATTGGGAAGTCAAACCTTGCCGTTTGTGCTTTTTTCCTGAAAAGTGAGATCTTGCCGTTTTCGCTTTTTGCTAAAAAGTCAGACATTGCTGTTTTTGCTTTTTGCTGAAAAGTGAAATCTTGCTGTTTTTGCTTTTCACTAAAGAGTCATATCTTGCCGTTTTTGCTGTTTTTGCCTTTTTGCTTTTTGCTAAAAAGTCAGATCTTGCTGCCATTTCCGAAATTCTCTGTATTTTGCTTGTATACTGATGCTTCTCTGTAACTTGCCAGCCCAGTGACCTCACCACTCTCTTTTGTCCCACACCTACCTGCCTTAGCCCCCCAGTTTCGCCATCCTCTCTTCACTTCCACCCCCATGGTGCTTTCTGTTTCTCCTATCTTTTACAACTGCTTCTCCATTGACTATCCTTCCCTTCTCATTAAGTCTGATAGGAAGAAGTTCAAAAATAACATCTTGGCCTCTAACCCTGGTCTTCCTTCAGTGATAATCTGGTTATCACTGATCAGGCTCTGGCCTGGCTGACCTCTTTCCTCTCTGATCGACCCTCCCAGGTCCAACTTGGGTCCTTGCTAGCATCTATCTGCCTCTCTACCTGTTCCCAAGGGGTCTAACCTCTTGCCCTGGCGTTTCAATCAATACCTGGCAACTCTCGCCCACTGCATTGCCATTTTCTGCTCAAATTTCCAGTGCTACGCTGATGAGACTCAACTCATTTTCAGGCTGCCCTCGGCCACCTCCTCTCCTACTCTCATCTTTGATTGCCTAACTGCTATTCAAGATTGGTGTGCCGCCAATGATCTTTGTCTGAATGCCAGCAAGACAGAGATCCTCCTCATTGGCACACCTTCACCATCCTTTCCCCTCACTCTCTTGCCGGCCTCCCTTGGCCCTCCTCCTACCCCCACCTGCGAGGCTAAGAACCTCTGGGTCATCTTTGACTCCACACTTTCCTTCTCTGCCCACATCTCTGATGTCTCTAAAAAGTCAAACTTCCTACTGCACCTCCTCAGAGGTACTCTGCCTTTCCTCTCCTCCCCCCAGAAGCTCATGGTCTCCCAAGCTCAGTTCCATGTGTTAAAATCGTGGCACAAATGGGCGTTTACACATAAAACCTGTCAAAAGGGCGGTGGTTTTGCCGCCACAATCCATGTAAAGCATGCAGGGGACACCCCGCAACCCCCGCTCCCCTTAAATGGTATAACGGGGTACACCTTTACCGGGTCAAACCACAGCATTTTTGCCACGATTTTTAGCACAGGTGTCATTTTTGCAGCGATTTTATTACTGCATACCCCCAGCTCTGGTTCTCTCTAGGTTGGACTATTGTAACAGTCTCTTTCTAAATCTACCTGCCTCTACTCTCGGCCCTCTGCAACTAATCCAGAACAGCACTGCAAGAACTGTCCTTGGCCTCAAGCCCTGGGATCGTATCTCTCCTGCTCTGAAAGCCCTCCATTGGCTCCCAGTGGATGCAAGGATTAAATCCGAAACCCTCTGCATTGTCCACAAGGCTTTCTGGGGCCTGGCTCCAAAATACCTTCAGCTATCCCCCCGCAAATACCTCCCCTCTCGAGCACTTCTCTCATCTACCTCTAACTCCCTCAGGGTCAGTCATTTTTCAAAGAAACGAGCTGGGGGTAGATTTCTGTCTTCGGCTGGGGCCTCCTTCTGGAACAGCCTCCCTGCCACTCTAAAACTGGAGGAGAACCATCCCCGGTTCTGGAAGCACCTCAAGTCCTTCGTCTTTGCTTCTGCCTTCGCCCCTCCTTCTCCCCTCCTGATCTGCTCTCTCTCGGCACCATGCACCTGGCCACCCTCTGTCCTCTGGGCCCAAGTACCTGCTCACCCTGCCACCCTCCAGCACTGCCTCCGAGCCACCTCTTGCACTTGGGTCTGTATCTGTACCCATACAGCCCCCCTCCCTTTTCTTCCTGCACTTATCAGACCTACCCTGTCTTCTGCCTTAAACCTAGCAATTTCCAATTGCTGGCTGCACTACCACTGTTTGTTGCCTTTATTATTTATTTATTTATTATTTTTTATCTGTTTCCCCTTTGCTTCGCACTTTCCATTTCTCCCCCCATGCACTTTTCCCTTACCCTCGCCCATGCACTTGTGCATTCTTAATGTCACTGGGCCTAGTAAGATTGTTGTTTTGTTCTCCCCTGTTCCCCTCCCTTGCATTGCCGTGCTCTGAAACACTTGTGTACGAGCGCGATAGAAACAGAATATCAATATCAATATCTGTGAATGCAGCCATGTAGACGGGTGTCTGGTGGGAAGGGGTGGATTTACTTCTTGTTGATGTTGCTACAGCTGCTGCCGGAGTGGTAGCAGCTGCTGGTTGCGGTACTGCTGCGGCTGCAGCCCGAGTGGTGGCAGCTTCTGTTTGCGGTACTGCGCTGTCTGCTGCTTGAGTGGCGCCATCTGCTGGCTGGGGTGCTGCTGCGGCTGCTGCTGGAGTGGTGGTAGCTGTTGCTTGGGATGTAGCTGAGGCTGCTGCTGGAGTGCTGCCATCTGCTGTTTGTGGTCCTGCTGTGGCTGATGCTGGGGTGGTGACAGCTGTTGTTTGGGGTGCTGCTGCAGTGGTGTGGCATGGCATCTCGCTCCTCCTCCTGTGTGGGGCTGACCTGGAGGTGCTGGGGCCACCTTCTTCTCTGTCATGGGATGTGCCTGTGGGGGAGAGATGTGTAACAAAAGGGATATCCCTGGCAATGTGGAAGAAAGTAGAGCTCAGAATAAGTTGAAGAACAAAGGGGGGGGGGGCTCCAACCACATATCAAATTGGTTAACACTACTATTCAATTTGAGTGTCTACTGTGCTGTATCAGTTTCATTATGTCTTCATTATGAGCGTCGGAAGCGGCCAGTTCTGTGCTCTGTTACTCTGTTACGAGCGCTGGAACGTGGTGCGGCTTGACGCGTATCGTCACGGCAACAGGTCCGTTACTCTAACTGCAAAGGCTGCGGGAGAGTACAGCGCACAGTGAAGTCGAAGGGAAGCACTGCCGAAGCCCCCTGCTGCCCCTGTATACTGAGTATCTGCATCAACGGCCCCGTACGTTGCCTAGGGGCTGGGATCGCGGAGGGCAAGCGGCGGTGGGCACTCGGCTGATATACACTGTGATACCGCAATACCACGGCCCGTAATTACCGCGGTCCTGCGGCTGGAGCAGCGGCTGCAGGGGGCTCCGCGGGCGGTTCACGGAATTGCAGGAAAGCGGAGAAAAGCGGAGGGCGGCCCGGAGCAGTGAAATCTGCCTACCGGCAGAAGCGCCAATGTGAGGACTTGACACTTGGTAAGATCCATCTTAAACTCGGCTACTTTTTTCTTTTCGTTTCTGGGCCGTTTGATTTGGCCTTTGCTAGGTCCTAGGTCCTATATTGGAAGGACCTAATCTGCATTTTGCACTAGGTCGGGAGGCCTAGTCATACGTTGACCTCATTAGGAGACTGTAGGTCACCCTTGGAATCGGACTCCATACTTTGCACATAATCTGCTCCCTGTGACTACTTGAATTCCATTTGGATAAGTCTATAGCCTATAGACTGTGATCGGGTGCTTGCAAATTGAGTTTATAGGCATACTTAGCCCAGGGAACTGCTAATACACTGTTCTAAACAGTGTCTATACACACGAGACATTGAGTTACCAGAGTTTATTAAAGAAGCATCTCAAGACCCATTATGCTATCAGTTAGGAAATGCTCTGCGACGAGATATAATCTACGTAATCAGAAGAGCAGAACCCCGACAATAAAAACAAACAAAAGTAAAGGATCCAAAGAAGCACCTGTGGAGAAAGGTGCAATCACTGATTTCTTCTCACTCCCCGATACCGCTAATATTACAATACCAACACCCCTGATGGATAAATCTACGGGGGGCTCTGGTATGAATACCTCTATGGAGGCACTTGGTGAAAGTGTAATAGATAACAATTCATTATTGGACTTGTGTTTATCTATGCAGAGATCTATGACTCCTTACCCAGGAAGCAATTCGGCTATCCAGAATGATAGCTATCAACACCTGCCTACTCACACACAGCGTGAAATATACAACAGTCTATCTGCTTCTCCAAATTTGGATGTACATTTGGAATCTTCAGAACCTGATTGCGGTAGGGATCAAGGAGAAAGTCAAATAACCCTGGGTGACTTGCAATCTTCAGTTGCATCTCTGCAATTTGCTCTAAACATCCTACTAAAGATGTGCGGGAGGATATTGGAAGTCACCCTTACCCTACCATCAGCAAATAACGGTAACAGTGATCTGCCTCATACGGAAGAGAAGACCATCCAGCCAGATTGCCCGGAGATACGAAGACATTGATTCTAACACCACAATGAATGTGGACGTCTTCTACTCACGTAAACAGCGACAACTGGTGAAAAGAGCCCTTGCGAGGAAAAAGCGCCAAATGGCAACCTTAAGACCACCGGACACAGTGGAGCAGGAAGAAGAAATATCTACTCCTACCAAAGGCAGCACCCCTAAACAAGACAAGAAAAAACCCAAACGCAAGGCACCTCGAGAGAATAAAGGCACTGCTAGCAGGGAGAACAAACTGACTAGTTGGCTTATTCTTGAGAAGAGCACTATCAACAATACTGTTGAGGAGATTGTCTCTAATAAGAGTATTATTGTACCTCAAGCAGACGAGAGAGATCCAGACCATTCAACATGTCTTGATGAGTTGAAAGACAATCCCGCAGGTGACACTACAAATGCCGTACCAATCAATCCAGCTCGAACAGATATAGTATCTGTACCATTAGGGGAACTTCAAAATGACGACAAAGGCAATAATATACCATATCAAGGTGGAAGGATATGTATTATCAAAAACCTGTACCAAAATAGCGATCATGATTGGCTCTCTAGATCGGCGCTGTTGACTAGACAGTATTCTATACCACAGCTTAGGGTGCTGAGATCAGAAGACTTTGAATATGTGGAGCCCTTGAAAGCAAAGAATTCCAATACCTAGGCACTACACTGTAAATCTTTACCGACTGCCAATCTGATTCGCAGCTACAAAGCAAGCTTGTGGGAAGTGGATATTGAAGTAGATGCTGATCCAAATATAATCGATCCACAATGGCCAATACATATACCAAACACCAAAGCGGTTGAAACTATAGTACCGAAATTACCTAAAGGAAACACAGTACAACTAGCAGATGTGCAAAATGTTCTTAAATGGCTTGCCGAATCCCTACCGTCGCTCTCCTTAACCCAATGAGATCAAAGCTTAATCACATGGAATTGCCGGGGATTTAGCCACTTATTATCGGCAGTGGGCTCATCTTCTCTGCTAGTAGGGAAAACATGTATTTGTCTACAGGAGACATGGATCACTACTCAGACACTTCTCAATGGCTATTCAATTCATCAGGAATTAGCCAAAAAGGGTCTCAAGGTAAGACCGTATGGGGGCCTTATAACTGGAATTATACACCCACTAAAATCTTTGAGGATTCACTCGAACTTTGACGAATTTGTATTAGCTGTTGAGGTTGAACTCAGTGGTAAAGATAAAATGGAGAAGATGTTAGTGATTAATCTCTACAATCCACCTGACTCTCCACACAGAGATCTCATTCGGGATGCTTGTCATTCGTTACTGATTGATTGGATGATAGATTCTGACCACAATCTATTAACAATTGTAGGTGACTTCAACTGTCATATTATGGGTCCTATGAGTAAGACCAATAACCCATTGCTGAAGAATACAGGCACGATGTGGCATAAGGAGGCGAATGCGGATGGACTGCTGTGGCTCAATTTTTTCAATGCTTGGGATTTTGAAATCTTGAATGGTAGAACTCCCAGTGACTATCCAGGTCAATCTACTTGGAGAAATACCAGAGCCCGCAGTACTCTAGATTACATCTTTGTAAGTCCATCAATGGCTAATCTGACGGCGGATATGAAGGTCAGTTACAACAACTGGAGCGACCATTCCTCTTTATTGTTAACATTTAATTTTGTTCTTCAACATATTAGCCCTCGATCGATTGGCGATTTGAGAACGAACCACACTTCTTCAAATATTCGCTGGTCAGATAAAAACATCATAAAAGCTGTAGAAGCTATGAATAAAATGCCAGATATTGGCCATGCTGCTCTCCTCAGCATGTCCGGTAACGATATTGAAAAGTGGATAACTTCCTTCTCTCACAAGCATGCTGCTGTGAAGATTAACATAATCGTTCCTGATGCTAAAACAACTAATACATTTGATGTCGAAATCAGAGACGCTAAAAGAATCTTAAGAGTAGAACTTAAGATGCTACAGAAAAACTCTACCACCTGGGATAGTTACCTGATATCCAGTAAGAAATGCAAGAATGCCTTTAGATCTTGGCTTAGACAAAAACGCTATGCGTCCAAATTAGCTAAATGGCAAAAGACAGTTCAAATATTATGCACAAGAAACTCCCGCTCCATATGGAGTTTATTGAGTCAGGCCAGAGGCGAAACAAATAGTAGTCTTAACAATCCCATTGACAAGGGCCAGTGGGAGGAATTTTTGAGAAGCCGCAATAACCAGTTATCTGGTCTGTCTATGGTGCCGACGGTCTGGAGCAGCCCTGCCCCTCCTTTCAAGGTGTCGATTGATTCATTGATAATTATGATCAAAAAACTCAAATCATCAAGAGCGCCTGGGCCTAATGGCCTAGCGAATGTTATACTAAAAAGCAACCCTGAATATTGGGCAGAGGTCCTGAAAATACTGTTTGAAAAAACATTGAAAGACGGCCTTATACCGGACTCTTGGCGAACTGCAACCTTGGTCCCCATATATAAGAGGGGAAGTCGCACAGACCCCTTAAACAATCGACTATTATCTATGTTGGATTCCACTGGCAAATTATTTTCGACATATTTACTACAAGAACTCCATATATGGATGGACAGAGAAAAGATCTTGGACCAATTCCAATGTGGTTTTAGGAGTGGATACTCTACGGTGCACAACCTTATCACAATGGATATACTCCGTAACAAGGCCAGATCTCCCGACAGTCCTCCATTATACATATTATTCATTGATTTTAAGGCTGCCTTTGATCTAGTGCCGAGAGATTTGCTGTGGACCAAATTAGAAAATCTAGGATGCCCGAAGGGTATATTATACTACCTCAAACAGCTACATTGGGATACCACAGTCTCTCTAAAATTAGATGCAAAGGGTAACAGGACCAATAAGATCGACCAATCGCGAGGTGTCAAACAAGGCTGTGTGACAGCACCAACACTATATAATCTCTTTGTTCATGACATCCCAAAAGCCTTATCTGAAGTCCATAACTGCCCACCTAAGATTGGCCCTGCTCACTGTGCAGTTCTAGCCTATGCGGATGGCATAGTTATTATGGACCATACTATCAAAGGTCTTTGAAATTCTGCAGAGGCATTGTGGAGCTATGCCAATAGGAATGGCCTTACTATCAACCTAGACAAAACCCAGATGATGGTCATCAACAATAAGAAAATCGCCAGAGTGAGTCTACAAATACAAGGGTCCAGAATTCAATATACTCCCTTTTATAGATACCTGGGAATTGAAATAGAACCAAAGGGACAATATGCGATGTGCAAGCAAGTTCGAATTACGAGAGCGGCACAAATTAGTGCTTTAATATATCGTTTTTCCACTTCTCACTGTGGATACACAGTCTGGGCTGCACGACAACTGTATCTACAGGTACTAACCCCTATGATTATTTATGGATTAGAAGCCCTGCAGCTCATGGATTTGAGGTGGCTCCAGATATTAGAAGGAAAATTCTGGAAGAAATTACTTGGCCTCCCAAATTGTATACCAATGGCTATTTTAAGACTTGAATTGGGCCTGATATCTTTAAAAGCACAAGTTCTCAGAAAAAGAGCTGAACTATATTTAAAGATGTCACCAGTTACAGAAAATCCTCTCCTGAACACATTGCATAATGAAATAAATAAATCGTCTTCATTCCCTCTCATGAAAAAACAAATGGAGGAATATCTGGAAAAGATTGGTTGGTCAAATAGGCACAATGGCATTCAAACTTCTACCTTGCGTGCCTTATCTAAAAAATCAGAATTATATGATTGGATTGAAAACTATGCACACTTGGAAGAGTTGAAACAATATAAATTTGCCCAACATATGAGATACATTTTTAAGAAACCGGTTCCCTATCTCTCTCTGTGCCCCTCTCCGCGATTAAGACGATTTATCTTATTACTGCGGATGGACCAACTGCCGGTTTTGGGTATCAGCGGGATTATGAGTAATCTCACCAAGATAGAACGATCCTGCCGGTTATGCAAGAATAATATGGCGATTGAATCAGGAAAACATGTATTAACTAGATGTTCGGCCATGCAAAAAACCTATGCAATTTGTTATGTGGACTTTGTCCATCATTTTGACCATATTTGCAGCGAAGATTTTTGGCTTAGGGCGCTCAATGGCTCAGGAATGAAGCTCTATATTGCTGTATATAATGTATGGCTAACAATTGGAAAATTACTAGAAATAGCTATATAGAGATATTTTACCTACTTTTATTATTGTGAATATAACTAGTCATATGGCTGTTTGTATTAGTTAGGGTTTATAAGAGATATTGACACGCAAGTCTAATAATATAGCTTGAATGTCTATTTTATATAAGTTACATTATTACTAGATATGGATTAATGATATTATCTTTGTTTTATTTAAATAGAACTTTATTCTATAAAATGTTTTATTGATTTATATGTGAAAAGCTTATGTTAAGCTGTTAACACATTAATAAATAAATTATGTCTTCAAGCTTCATGAGTAAGCTAAGTATCCCATAGTAAAATAGTTTAATATGGATTTTAGTTTGTGCACATACTTTGAGACAACACATTTCTAGACAAACCATCCAGGGTCTGGCTTGTAACACTGGTATTAGGCGGAGACTGACCTGCTAAAAGTCGTAGGAGGAGGGCGGGGGCTGGAGGTGCCCTTTGGTTGTGGTGGTCGAAATCAATGGTACAGGCGTGCCTTATCGAGAAGAGGTGGGTAGTTGGCAAGCATGGCCGTCCTCTAGCATGGTAGAACCCCAGAATGGGCCGTGGAGCTGGACAAAAAATAAAAAAGAGAGTGGGGGGTTTGTTCAGCCAGTTGCAAGCAAACTGCTATTTGCAGAAAGCATGGCTAAAAACAAAACTGTAAGTTCAGCATACCTTATGGGCTTGTGTGTTGATAAGTTCCCTGTTCTTGGTGTGTTGAAGGGGATGGAGTAAGCTGCTGGCAAACCAGGCTGTGTTCTGTGCCATTTTCCAAGGTCCAAGTAGGGATTACTGAAAGAGGAGAGGGGAAAGACAGAGAATGGAGTGAGGATTCCAGATGGAAAATTCCATGTGGGTCCAATTTAAGGGGGCAAGGCACTCCTATCTGGCAGCTCCTTACCTCAAGGCTGGAGCAATGATCACAGCGATGGCCAGCGGTGAATCGCGGGTGTTGCAGCAACAGCTCCTTCACTATAAATGTGCGCTTGGGAGTGAGTTGTGCTTACGAGTGAAAGGTGCATGCCCGTGGGATCACTATTGATTCCCACGCATGCCTACTGAGATTGCTCGCGGGCGGTTGCTATGGCAACCTGATGATGCTGCTGTGAACGCGTACTGTAATGTGCTGTGAGGTGTTGTAGCAGAGGGTGAAGGGGGCATCTCGAGGGAGGCCTCACACCATATGTGATCTATGGTGCTGCAAAAAATTCCCAGAATGAGGCGGGCAGGCACAGTGTTTGTCCCACTTGAGAGGCTGGATGGCAGAGCCGGGTCTTAAAGGCGGTGGACAGAAATGGTTAAGAGATGGCGCCCTAGGTATGCTGGCTAATTTCTCACAGGGATCTAGTGGGTTTCTTGGTTCAAGACGCACAATTCTGTGCGTGTCTTGCGAGCTGCGGGTTCCCTGTACTCTGTGCTCACATGCTGAAAAAATGCGTGAGAAAAAGGGCGCTGAGTGGAGGAAAGTTTGATGAAGACTGCAAAGAGGTATGGCACTTAGCAACACACAGTCAGATGTGGAGTGTGTAAAGGTGTCCCTACCGGAGAGACCTAGATAAAGCCTATGGTGCAGCACAATATAGTTGGGTGGTAGTTAGTTGATGACAAGGTGTGGGCTAATGGTACTGTCACCATTTCAGAAGTAATGTGATGTCAAAAAATATTATATGGATGGGGCGCAAGGGATGGTCTGTGTCAGATATTTAAGCAGCTGCAGGATATACCATGGTCCTATAGCTAGGCAACCTAAGCACTGAAGCACAAGTGGCCAGACAGGAGTGCTGGTATTGAGGGCACCCCCTGGGTCGCTCCAGCCCTTGGGGTGGACGAAGGGTCGGTAAGGTTCCTCAAGTGTAAACAGAACTTGTAGTGGTGTGGTGTGCAGTTAATCCCAGTGCACATCTGCCTCATTGAGTCTTCACAAGATGGTTTGGAGTTTAAAAATCCACCACGCTTCTCTGTGATTTAATGTGTTTTTTGTATTTGCATCACTGTCCACTGTATCTATAACCCACCAGGTGAAGTCGTCAGGTTCATGGCGGAATTCAAAGAAATAGGACACCATAGGTGCATTGTGTACTTTGCACTGAATACGGAATCGGTGCTCGCTGATCCTCTTGTTGACCGGTCTTTGGGTTTGGCCTATGTATCTGAGTCCACAGGTGCATTGCACTAGGTAGATGACATTGATTGTCTTGCAATTGGAAAAATGCTTGAGGTCCCAGTCTTTGTTTCCAATTTTGAAGGATTTGGTTTTTTTTGTGGATTTGCATGCGACGCATGTACCTCTGGGATGGTGACCACTGAGGTCCCTCATGTTCCATAGGGCTGACCGTGATGTTTTCTTCAGGCGTGCATAGGTAAGGTGTTCCTTCAGATTTTTTGTTCATTTGAGGGCCATACTCGGGGTAGGTTCCTCTGGTAGACTCAACTGTATCAGAGGCCAGAATGTTTTAATGGTCTGTTGTATTCTGGTGGTGTCAGGTCCAAATGTAGTGACACATGTTATGCGGTCATTTTCTGTGTTCCTGTTTTTGGGAACTAGCAGTGTCTCTCATGGGGTGTAGAGTGCTCCTTTGTTGGTGTTTTTAACGATTTTTTTCAGATAGCCCCTTGCTTGCAATCTTCCTCGAGTCTGGCTGCATGAGAATTATATTGACTTGTTTCCGTGCAGTACCTGCGTAGCCTGAGGAATTGGCCATATGAGAGGTTGTTTCTTAGGTTCCTATGGTGGTTACTATTGTAATGCAGGAGAGTGTTGCGGTCTGTGTGCTTTCTGAACAGGGTGCAGGATAATTTATCCTCCTGAGCCAGTATTTTTAGATCCAGGAAGTTGATGTTTTCCAAACTGTAGTTCATTGTGAATTTTATTTCTGCCGTTTGGTGGTTTAACCAGGTATGGAAGTCCTTGAGAAGTGCAGATTCGCCATGCCATATAAAGATGAAGATGGGGGAGAGATGGGCATGTGGTAGTGGAGTCTGGGCCTTCCATTGGCCTTGCTACATGATGTTCAGTTGGCATCTCACATAATGCCTGGCCATTCTGCAGTCCATGCATTCCGAAGTGGCATGGTGCATATGCACAAGTGTCACTAGGCACAACCAGTGAGCTGTTGCTGTGCAAGGGCAGAGTAGTTACCAGATGCAGCCATAGTGGACCTTGTGTAATGGTCATCAGGCAAGTGCAGGGCACACTGTCATGCCTGGGAGTGCGGGCTCAGTGTGTTATGCAAGGGGTGTTGGACACAAGGGGCTGATCACAATTTGATGGCAGCAACAGGGGTAGGTTTAAGGGTGGTAATGGGAAGGGGAGTACATTGTGAGGGATGGTGTGAGCCAGTTCCAGGCTAGTACGGGGAAGGGTGTCCATGGCCACGTGCCATTGAGGGGCACTGGTGGTGACTGACTGTGGATGTCCTCATCCCAGTATGATTCCTGGGGGACCAGGCAACAGACATCCTTGTGTTTGGGGCCAGGGATTGTGGGATTGGTCAGTGTCAACACATGGAGCCAGTGCAGGGATCCCGTTCCTGCAGGGGAGCGGCCCCAGGACTTGGGAGCAGGTTTGATTCACAGAACAACATTCTGGGTGTGTATGAGGGGGCAAAGGGAGCTGAAAGGTACAATGAGGGAGGGCTGTTGCTGTCATCAGGCCCAGTAAGAAGCAATGATCCAGAGACATTGGACATATGGTGGTTGTTGGGGTGGGGGTGACTGCCTCTGGAGTGGTGGTGTGGTGCATTGGGCCTCCTGCCATGGACTTTGATGTGTGTGTGCGAGGTGTGGGGTGGGTCAGGTGTGTCATCAGCAGTGGTATATGCATGCTAACTTGGGGGGTCGTGCCTTGTGCCTGTTTTCAGACCTCTCGCTGCACGTGACAAGTGGTCATGTGGTCAGTTGTGTGTTTCTGTGTTTGGGGGGACAATGTGTGTGCACACTTGGTTGATGACTATGGTTGTTAGGCCACTGTTTGGGATGCCTGTGGTCTGTTGTTGTGCAGTTGGACATGTTTCTGTGTTTTGTGCACTAAACTGGCACGCACTATGTTAACTTCCTGGTATTTCATGTTGTACTCACCAGCCTCTGCAGGCGCCCCTGCACCAACCTCTGCTGCTCCTACTCCCTCAATGCCTTCCAAATGCAGCAAGGTGCAGCATCTCTCCTCCCAGGGCATCAACTTTATAGGGGAGGCCGCCCAGCCACGAGTTGCCAGGCATTCCATCCTGTGCACTGAGAGCATTTTGCAGATTCTCATGTGGAGGTCGTCCCACAGCTTGTGGCAAATTTTTGGAGTGCGTGGGAACGGGATCCACAATCGACACCTTCTCTGCCACCTCCTCCACTATTGCAGTCTTTCTTAGTTGGCTGGGGCGCCTGCAGTCAGATGTGAACAGCTCCCCAGCATTGGCCACAATGGTGTCCATGAGCATGCTTAATTCTGGCTCCATACACCCTTGTTCACGCATGCAGATTTGGGGTTTCCAGGATTGTGCAGCTCCTGACATGATGCCAGTGTTACAGGGTCCAGATGGTTACAGGAAGTGGGTGATTTTATGTGGATTTAGATTTTCAAAATGGCCACCGGCGAACTTCCAGTTCCTGCAATGACATTGTTTCCAGTTTTAGTGTTATGGCACAGGTGTTTCCATTGGAGACATGCCAGAAATGGTGCCACTGGCATTTTTGAAGATGGAAGCAATGTGAATAGTTACTTTTGATGATGTTTCCGGGATGACAGTGGCACAGTTACCGGCATGCCGGAGTACGTGTGCTCGCATACTTGTGATGTACCAGTGATTCTGTAATTTCGGCTGCCAGAAGCGTTGCCACCAGGATCAAGGAATACCAGTGATTTACCTGAAAACTTGCAATAAGGCCCAAGGTGTGAGTGACTGGTGGGTGAATGAGAAGTGATGTGTTTTTTTGAATATTCTGGGTGGGTAGGTGTGTACCTCTGTATGGAATGCAATGAGTGGATGGGTGTGTGCCTGTGTAGGGAATGCAATGAGTGGATGTAAGGGAAGGTATGAGTGACTGGTGGGTGAATGTATGTTTTTACGTAGGAGTACTGGCATATATTGGCAGAGACATGTTTCTATAGTATCATTACTGGCACTGGGCACAAAAATGGCTCTGCCAATATATGCCAGTTCTCCTATGTAAGTACATACTCCCGTTGGTTTGGCCATTAAAAGTGACAAGTCACAATAGGAAAACCTGTCCAAACTGGTTCCAGTGCAAGCCAGTCTGGAACCATAAGAACACTTATCTTGCTTGATTTATCATAGATGCACAGTTAATAAAATGTCATGCTACAATTAAGAATATACAGCCCGCTACACCAAAACATCAGTCTAGCGAGATAACACTACTTATCATGCTTGCTTTTATAAAGATGTGGAGTAATAAATGTGATGCCACAGTAAGCAATGGCTAGACAGACTACACCAAAATACCTATCTAACCAGGGAATGGCACACATGAACTTGCCTTTGCCCGAAAATACCAGTAAAATGTGCACATTCAATTAAGGAGGTGGCAAAATGCTCCAGTGATCCCCAGTTTCCCAGGACCTTACACACACATGCATCTACTTTCATCAACCAGTCACTCACCTATACATCTACTCTTTAACTCGCTCACATTGGATTCACCACACAGTCACACACCAAACCTCCCCCAGAACATTCAAACACACACTACCACATGTATGCACATTCAGCCACCAGTCACTCACTCACACCTTCTCGTACATGCACTCATTGCATTCTCTACCAGGCACACGCCCTCCCATCCAACCAGAACATTCAAAAACATGTCATCACATTCATACTCATTCACCCACCAGTCACTCAATCATGCACCTTTTCTTACCTCCACCCATTGCATTTTCTACACAGGCGCTGCACACAACCACCCACCTACCCAGAATATACAAGAACACACTATCGTATTCCTACTTATTTACCCACCAGTCACTCACACACACATTCTCGTACACACCCATCCACTCATTACATTCTCTACACATGCAACACCCACCCAGAACATTCAAAAACACACATTGCATCACTTCTCATTCACCCACCCGTCACACACACTTACGTTTGCATCCATGCGTTACATTCTCTACACATGCACACAACCACCCACCCAGAACATTCAAAAACAGACATTACATCACTTTTCATTCACCCACCAGTCACTCACACATTCCCTTACATCCACTCATTAGATTATCTACACAAGCACACACACAAACCCAGAACATTCCAAAACAACATGACATTACTTCGCATTCACCCACCATTCACATAGATACATCTGACATGCACTTCACACAAGCAAAACAAACATTATATTACAATAAAAAGCCTTCTTACATGTTTCTTGCAGCTTTGGTCCGTCCTTCCAGGCCCACTCGACTCCTCTGTGCTGCTCACAAACAGGAACGAGGAAGCTACAAGAATTTCCTGGTTCCTGTATGAGAGCTGCAAGGAAGCCAAGGGAGAAGGTGTTGGAGCTGAATGTGGGATGTGACATGTGCCACATGTCACGGTCAGCTCCAACCCCTACTGAGTGCCTCCTCGGCCCACCCTTCACACTGATGGGTGAGGACTGGGCCGGGGACCCAACAGAACTGATGTGGTGGGTCCCCCGCATCACGGGACGGCCTACTACACAAAGAGCTGGGGTTGCAAGGGAGTTCCAGTGGTTGCATCTGTGGCCTACAGGTGTCACAGTTGTGACCCCTGGTCACTCCCTTAATGACGTCCCTGTTCCCTTTCCTCTCTCTGCTTCATCCTCATTCTCTTGTTTTACCTGACTTTCTGAACATTCACTTTTGGTTTGTCTTCAAAAGACTAATTCCACTTCTCCCCTGTCTGATCCACTTCCTTCACCTTTTATCTCCTTGGTGTACCCTTTCTTGCTTGCTCATTTAACTGCTGTTATTCATTCTTCTTTGTCCACTGTTGTTTTTACTTTCTTTCAAGCATGCTACTTTTCTACCCATTCTCAAAACGTCCTCCATTGATTCTTCACTTCCCTCTCAATACAATCACATTCATCTTATCCCTTTTCTATCTAACCTTTGGAATATGCAGATTACTCATCTGTCATCATACCTGAATTCCAACTCTCTCCTTCCCCTTCTGCAAACTGAGCTTTGCTCTTTTGCATGCCACTAATTTCTTACTTTCTCTTGTCACGCAGAGCAATCTTCTATCCTCATTCTTCTTGATATATCACCTGCCTTCTTTGGCATGACATGGCACAGACCCAATCAACAGAGGAAGCCCCTGCCTGATTGTGTACATATGCAACAAATCTCCACCCGAACGGTCAGGTGCATATAATGCAACATTCCAGTGGACATTGGTCTCAGGCAAGGCAACCCGCACACATCAAAATACAGCAACGACTAGGACAAATTTAGTCGCACTGGTCACATAATGATTCCGCCTCATTACACTAGACTACTCCTCAACATCTCTGACATCAGTATGCAGCAAAGGCTTATGACAAATTTGGGCACGTTGGACACATAGCGAGTCTCCAACCCTCACACCATCTACTGATTCCTCTCAGCACCCATCCACATGCCTCACCTCATGGGTTGCTTTCTATCAGAGCCTAGCCAGCCCTTCTAAGTCTTATTTGGCCAACGCATACATGCATTCTAATCCTACTCTATCACCTCCAACACTCTGGACTTCGGTCCCTGACGATGTTCCCACAACCAGCGCATTGAGACTACAATAATGGTAAAAGGTGCTACATAAAGGACAACTATAATACAATACAATATTTGCGGGATCACTGTACTTTTGTTGTTTCTCTTTATTGTATTGGCATACCTATTGTTGTTGTGTCCTGTTTCCCCTCTTATCTTTCCACCACACAAATGTTGCATATTGGGCTGGGAATTCCTATTTTTGCCCTCTCAGTTTCTTTGCCCCTTGGTACTTTGCTGTTTTCTTTAGGAACTATTCATTTTTTCTTTTATTATTAGGTCATTTGGCGTTTCATTTGCATGCTGATAATTCCCAAATATTGTTCTCATTTCCCCCTACTCTGATTGACGTCATTCATCTATTTCTGCTCATCAACTAATTATCTTTGATTGTCTTCGCACTCTCTTAATCATATTACTTCTAAAACAGAGGTTATTTTCTTTCCAACCATCCAACCATGTCCCATTTTCACTGCTCTCCTCCTTCAGAGGTCTTCAACCTTTGGCTCTCAAGATGTTTTGAACTACAACTCCCACTTGTCCAATCCACTCCAAAACATCTGCAGAACACCAGGTTGCAGATCCCTGAGCTGTGTACTTTATTGAATACTCTCTTTCATTCAGTACTTTCACTTGTGATCCACGGGTTACTGTCTACACTTCTCTTCCTTTCGATCATCATATTGTTATTCTTGCTCAGTCCTGCCAATATCAGCGCTATATTAATCATATAATTCAATCGCTTACTTTTTTGTGGGACAGCCTGCCTATGTTTTTGCTCTTCTCGCATCCACCTTTAACCCTCCATCCACTTGCTCTGCCTCCCTACTCCCACATTACCCCATCTCTAGCCACACTTTATTGACTCCCTTTTCTTTGCTGCCTTCTGTTTCATTTTCTCGTCATCTCTATTCATTTTTCTTCTATGTTGGCTATTTTGTGCCCTTCTCTCAAAGCCCATCGTATTGTTTTTTCTTTAATAAAATTGTTCTTCATGTTTGATCAATTTTCTAAAGCTTTCAAACTGCTGCAACTCTTTAGTTTTGTGAAGCGCTTTATTGAAAGCATTCTAAGAATTAAAATAAGTAAATATTAATGAATACATCTGTGATCTATTTTTCACTAATTGGTATCAGGGTCGACTGGCAGGATATTGGTGCAGCCCAGTTAAGAATCCCATACCTTTACCTCGTCATGCGACTGTTTGTGGAGACAAAACTGATAGGAGACTTGTCAAGAGTTGTGAAATGCCCTAATTGCAAGGAGGAGAGCGTGTCCCTCTTGAATTGGCCCCAGGTCTGGTAGGGTTGGAGCGAGTGACTGTCGGAACCATGACACAGCCCTGTGTAACTAAGGGTCTTCTCTGAAGGCTTTGGAGAAGCAAGCCTATCAGACCTCAGACTCATAATGTAAATGGGCACTCCACCTCTGATTCATATATAACTGTGATGTGATGAAACTATTAAAATAGTTTTGATTCCTTAAATCTTCATGAATGGTAAATATTCTCAGATTCTAGGTTTTACTGAAGTAAGCTGCACAATGCTTCTGTATAACTTCTCATAAGTCAAGTGCCAAAGGTAAAGCAAACAATCTAGACCTCAAGTTCAGAATTCATGGAAAAGTGTGACCTTAATGAAATTATCAACATGAACATGACAAACCTGCAACTATGATACTGTGATTGAGGACCCGGCAATTTAGAGTTGAATGCAACAATCGTCTTAAGCAAAACTCTGAAAAGCATGGAAACCTTGTCCACATTAATTAGGAAACAATCTCATGGATGGCAGAAATCAAGCAACCTGCGAATACGGGACTTAGTTCCAAACAGCAAGGCAGCCATGACATTTCTACACACCTACGTTTATTCACCGTGAATATATCAGGAAATGAAATGATGCCCTACAAAACCCCCTATGTCAACAACGGCTCTTTAACAGGATGACATTCCATATAATTAAAATGCAGAAAGAAAAACAACATAAAACAATAAACTGCACAAATGCAAAGCCAAAAACATAATCCTATCCAGACTTCCACGCGCGTGGTGCCTATTCAAGCTCCAAGGTCTCGAGGGCTGATGTATGGGCACTACACCGTGAAATGGCAAATTGAGGCTCATGATAACCTATCAAAATTACAACCACACATCAGAGCTTGCCCCACGTAAGAGTGTGAAAGTGACAAAATGAAAAGCACGGACAGCCTCACATATAGCACACACTGGCTGCCTACACAGATAATGTGAACAGAAAGGCAACACACGGAATTGCTCCCAGGCAATGAGGTCAAATACCCAAAGCCACTCTTATGCCAACTGGATCCATGCCAATACAGGCCTATTGCCCATCTGGGCACATACACACAAATAAACAATCTGCAAGTAAACATCAATCTGCAAACTGTTAGCCAAGCCACGTGATGTCTGGTAGCTCAGTGAACACAGCAGCTGTTGCATTGTGCTGCTGAATCAGCTGATGGCAGGTTCACAAGGGGTGCTACCGGATTCACATAGAAACATTGCCACATCTCTTAGACATGCACCTGGGAACCGGGAACTACATGGCTGGCCCTTCTGAGGCCAGAGAAACTTGGACACATGACAAATCAGTGTGCCATCTTGTCGAAACGAACCATTGAAAGAAAGGAAGGCCAGCAATGAATGCACAGAGATCCTAAATGACAATCGGCATAATGCTCTGCACATAACATAGGAAACACCCATATGCACGTGTGCATGCCCACACTATACCACTGATGAGGTTAATGTGCAAACCCTACTGAGTGAGAAGTGAGAGGGCACAGCTTATTTTCTAATTAAGTTGAGTTTTAATCATCAAATAAGGGTAATGTGAGAGGGGTGCAAACCCTCTAATGGTGTCTCTGCACAGGACACCGGTAGTGACAAAGGAAAAAAACGACTAAGGCTTAAAGCCTGCGATGAGGGATACACACGCTGAGATACTTACATTTGGTAAATGATTGTCCAATAAACTAATGATCAATTCATGAACTGTTCCACAAGTTAAAAAGCAAGGTGATCAGTTTAATAGAACATATTGTTTAGCAGATGCCAACAAGGCCAAAATATTTCAGACCGTGTGGTTCTTCGTCAGGGCAGAATCTTGTATATACAGAAACAATCAATCAGTTGGAAGAGTACACTCCCTGGCGAAACAAATCAAACCAGAAATACTAATTACTCTAAACTGCTAAACTGCTAAAGTAACACCATGCGAATGATGAACCCACTTCTTTCAAAACAACACACTTAGTGTCCTCCGGCTGTGAAACTAAACAACAGCACACTACCAACTCATTTTCGATGAGGTAATGTGTGCCAAAAAAAAGACAAACCATTAGCGATACCTGCTGATAAGTAGCCCCACTACAAGCTCGGTAAACACTTTGTATGCTGCATATTCGCCCAAGCACAAAGACACAATCCTTGTGCCGTATCCTACCAAGCAAATGACATGAGCTACGTACCTAATGCATAGCAAACCTCAGGCATACATGTGCTACGTGCACTTAACTCCATGTCAACACACAACTGTGTTGGTGCTTAAAGGAGAGAGGCACGCAGCAAAAGTGCGATATTAGTTCTCTGTTTGTCTTTGCACCATCTTAACCATTGCATACACAGTCACATGACCACAGTCACCTGACTAGCATGTGTACATGATCCACTTACAGGAGCATGAACTCTGTATGTTGTGGAAAAAGGTAGCGATCGGAAATATTCAACCACATATTTAACCGTGAGGACTTCCACAAACAATATGAGACTCTCAAAGTTCTGATTGTTTAAAAAACATGCTGATCACGATTAATGGAAAGTGTGCAGTGCTACCATGCACATGTGTGTAGTATTGTGTGTGGGTGTGTATGTAATGTTGAACTTCCACTCATAGAGTTGCTAACAACAACAATTCCCAGTCCAAGGTACATACAAAATATATCAGAGCCTAGTTTCTAAGATCCTCATGTATGTGTGTACTGTTAAAATTCCACTCATAGAGTTGCTAACAACAATTCTTGGTAGTCTCCAGTCCCAGCTACATAACTAAACCTATCAGAGCCTAGTTTCTTGGCCATTGTCCTCCAACAAACTAAAGATAACATAAAAAGTATCCCCAGCGGGTTGTGTATCATATCCAATTCTCCAAATCAATGGAGAAGCACAGAATCGTTCACATGAAACAACAAAAATCTTGACTCTCACAAAATTTTCAGCAAGACATATATTGATTACATTCTGCCACCTCTCACTCAAAAGACATCTACATATGTAGAAGACAGACATTTTTTACAAATTCTTGAACCCATCACCCTTACCAGTGAGGACAGTCTACTCACAGTTGATGTCAGTAGCCTGTACACCAGCATCCCACATAACTTCGAGCAGGAGGCAGTTCAGTAAATTTTGCTATAGGCCAACTCCAATGGACTTTTATGTCTGAGGTTTATTATTTATTTGGTACATAGCTCACGTTTGATTACTATGTCATTTGCTTCTTAGGATATGGCATGAGGATTGTAGCTGTGCACTTCAACAAATATCTAGCAACACAAAGGGCCTCATTACGTGTATGCCGGTAAAGCCGTGTTCATTACCGGCATGCCGGAATGAGCGGGTCCGTGCACGTATGAACCCGCCAAGAGCGTTCCCCCATGCCGGTAGTGGCAACACCGCCATGCCGGTAAAGGGCCTCCAAGCCCCCTATACCGGCATCGCGGGGCCCGCCCATTGCGCTACCGCCTCACACTAACCCGTAAATACCGGCACGGTAATACCACCATGGTATTACCGTGTTCGCAAAAAACAGACCCGGAAATTACGTCATCGCGCAGGAACGCGAAATGGGCCGGCGGCCATCTTTAAAAACACAATCCATAGCCATCCTCCATTACTACCACTACACCCGTGTTGTTGAGTGCCAAAACAGAACCAGGATGTCAAAGGCCACCGGAAAAAGCAAACAAAGCAAACAAAGAAAGAGGAAGCAGCGCTTCTCAGATGCAGAATTGACAATGCTAGCGGACACCCTACAACAGCATGCTGACATTATCCGAAGCACGGACCTGAAGCATGCGGTCCAAACGCATAAAAAACAGGTGTGGCAGGAGGTTGCGCAGAGGGTAACAGCAGTGGGGGTTACCCCAAGGAGTGTCCGGGATTGCAGAAAGCGCTAGGACGACCTCCGCCTCCGTGTGCGGAAGATCCTTGCGGAGAACCGGAGGGCCGCAATGGCGACAGGCGGTGGCACACACTCCCCTGTTAAGCTCACCACATAGGAGGAGATTGCAAGTGGATTCATCGATCCAGAATCCATCGAGGGGATTGGAGAGCAGAAGTACGGGGCAGCTACTACAACAGAGGAAGGTGAGTGAACCATCACATCCACCTATAACAAAACATGATGTGACACAAGTGAGGTGGGAGTCAGAATAGGCAAGGCAATTCCCATACCCAAGGCAACATCAACTCACCAACAGAATATTGATTGCCACCCCCTGCACCACACGCATGCTGCGTGAAATCTGTAAACCCATCCATGCCCATGTCCCCCCCACACCTAGACAATCCATTGCCACCAGCCATGCAATCATTGCCAACATGTCCCCTCAGTATACCAAATGCCACACAACAGAAATGAAATCATGCCTGAATGTATCAAGATATAACACTGCCACAAATCACAGCTGCCATTTGGCAATCTCACTGATGACCTGCATCTCTTCTATCCCCCAGGCACCGATGAGGAAGGTGGAACCCAGGACAGGGGGCCAGGCACATCCAGTGCAAGCAAGGGGATCAGGGACACCGCAACCCCCTCCTCCAAAAAATTTCCTCTGACCACTCCCAGTGTGCCACGCAAGGCATCATCTCTGCAGGGGGCACCTGCTGCAACAGTGCCAGCTGTACCGCCGGTCACCACAGACGACCTGTCCACAGAGGTGGTTGAAGAGGCCGAAGAATTTTCGGGATCGCCCAGCCCAACACCCATTGGCCCCCCCCTCCCCCCATGCGGAGACAGAGAGCCTGGATGACCCATGTCTCCATGACTCCGACCTAGGGGACTCAGACATCGGCATATTTGAGGCCCCACGCAGGTGCCTGCCACCACCCAGCCCTCTGCCACCCAGCCCTCCACCGGTACACCTGCGACAGAAACCCCCTTTGAGGTCCGTCTGGCAAGGGTGGAGGCCCGTCAAGACAAGATGCTGCAGATAATGCGGCAACAGGTCCTTGCCGGTAATGAGGCCATGAAGGCCATAGCCACAGCCATTGCCGCAAATACAGCAGCCGTGGAGGCGTCCACGTCTGCATTCAGGCAGTGCATGGGGTCACTGACCGAGGCCCTACTAGCCAACATCAGGTAAGTGCAGCAGCCACACCATGGGTCTGACAGAGGATTGACAATTGACACCTCGACCACGTCAGCACCTTCCACCTCTGTCCAATCAAGCCCCGTGCGCTTAACGCGCAGGAGTGCACGGTGCATGGCCATGGCACCCCCAGACCTGAAAGTCGCCAAAAAGTGACTTTTTGAAAAATGGAAGAAATGTGAGGAGTAGGATTGTTGAAGGCAACACTGTTTGTTGCACACATGGGGACATCTGGGATCTGTGGGGTGGGTGAGGGAGTTTGTTGGGCTGTTCACTGGGGTCTGCGGGGTGGGTGAGGGAGTTTGTTGGGCTGTTCACTGGGGTCTGTGGGGTGGGTAAGGGAGTTTGTTGGGGGATCGGGGGAGGGGGGAGTGGGCCCAGTTTTGCACTTTCATATAATACACAAGTTTTCTGGAGAACAATCCATGGCTGGACATTGTCATTTTTGGTGTGCATCCATTTAATGTGTTACGGTGTTCCGTCTCAAAATTACAACATTCCCTTTGTGCATTTTCACATTGGCCCAGTGTCTGACTGACAAACGTCATTCATGGTCCCTGTGTCTTAAAAGTATTCGTCAATTAGTGTTTGGCGTACAGCATGGCCGTCCCGTGCATCACGTACTGGCAGGGGGGCTCCTTCGCCTCCGTCTCCATCCCCTTCATCCTCACCCGGGCCATGCATGTCAATGTCAGGTGGCAGTGGTACATTCCTTCGGACGCACATGTTGTGCAGCATGACACAGGCCATGGTGATCTTTGCCACCTTCTCAGGCCTATATAGGAGTGCCCCACCAGACCTGCTTAGGCAGCGGAACCGCGCCTTCAACAGGCCAAAGGTCTGCTCAATCACGACACGGGTACGAGTGTGCACACGATTGTACTCCTCTTCATGGCTGTTCTGCGGGTTCCGCACAGGGGTAAGTAGCCACGGCCTCAAGGGATATCCTCCATCACCTGCAAGCAGATACAAATAGGTGTGTGTCACTCTGAACTGACACCTTCAGGGAGCACGGTCATGGCAGCAGCTATTAGGTGTGAGCATGCACATGTCCCTGTACGTGTACCAAATAGTCACCTATATGGGATGTATACTGGAAAGAGATGTGGAACACTGGAGGGGTTGAATAGATGATGCAGGGTGTAATCATGCATGCTGAGGCAGATGTGCTGTGGCAGTGCAACAATGTTTAGCCTCCAATTCATGCTGTGTACTCTTTACTTTGCATGGTCACACTGGCCGCATTGGCACAGTTGCCATCCTATTCAGTCATGCATTGCTTGCCATCACCATGGTGCCCCGGTTGTGCCTCTTACTTGTTGTTATCCATTTGCATTATTTGTGATATGTGGCCCAGTGATGTGCCATTTTCCGTTTGGCTGTGTCAGGTGAGGAGTGTTTAGCTCTGCATTCATTCTCCACTCACAGGCTATTGCCACCCAGGTATACTTTTAACCCCCCCTTTCCCACCCTGGTAAACTACCCCCCCCTTTCCTACCCTGGTGAACTATCCCCCCCTTTCCCACCCAGGTGTACTATCCCCCCCTTCTGCATCCGCACACATGAGTACCCTACAGCATGGCCATGGGCCTGTTGTGCAACTCACCGAGCAGCCAGGCACGTGGTCCAGCATGTCGCTCCATGTGACGGGGTAGCGTGGAGTTGCGCAGTACCATGGCATCATGTGTGGATCCAGGAAATCTGGCGCAGCAATGGGTGATGATTTTGCTGGAGTCACATACCATTTGCACATTGATGGAGTGGTATTGCTTGTGATTGCGGTACACCGCCTCTATGGCATGGGGGACTACCAATTCCACATGGGTGCAGTCGATGGCACCAACACAATTGGGCATGCCGGCCAGTGCATGGAAGCCTACTTTGGTTTCAGCTATCTCCTGGCCAGTCCGTGGTAGGGATAAGTAGGTGCTTGCGTGCTTCAGGAGGGCATCGAGCACTTGGTTCAGCATGCGTGAGAATAGTGGTTGTGAAATGCCATGTAGCTGGCCCACTGTGTGTTGGCAGGTGCCTGTGGCCAGGAAGTGTAGCACAGACACCACCTTCAGTAGTGCGGGGATGGCAGTGCGTATTTGTATGTGGCTGGCAATGTCGTTGTGTATCATGTCCACTATGGTGGTGATGGTGTCACGGTCCAACCGGTACAGGGTGGGGATATGCTCAGGGGTTAGGTTGAATGGGCTGGGCCTGGTGCGAGGGATTGGTGGCTCCCTACGAGTCGCTGGTGGCTGCGCTGGTGATAATTGCTGGGCCTTTCTCACCCTCCTTCTCCTCCTGCGTCTCCTCTGTGCTGCCTGTTCTTGCTGCTGTAGTTGTTGTTGTTGTTGTTGTTGTTGATGTTGTTGCTGTAGTTGTAGCAGTATAGGCATGTCCTTCTGCGCCATGATTGCAAATGCTAGTGGTAGCATTTTGGTGTAGGAAGGGGTGTGGTGTGTAGGTGTGCTCCTTTTGTACTGGGCCACTCTGCATTGCCTACACCTGTGGGGGGGTTGTGGTGTGTGGGTGTGCTCAGTTCATACTGGCACAGCCTCCTTTGACTCCACCTGTGGGGATTGTGTGCACCTGTGGCAGCTGCCTTGTATCTTGGTTGCTGTTTGCGGGTGGTCCGCAATGCCTGTTTTTCCGGCATCATGCAGCCCGTTATTACCGTGTTCGCGATGTCAGTATTTGCATGTTTGCGTGGGTTGTGATTGCTCCCTATTACCGGTATGCCGGTATTTACTACCTGAGAAGGCGCGTGTACGCGCCTATGCCGCTATTAGCGGCACCGTAAATAACAGTGCCGTTAATACCGGGTTTGTGGGTCAGAATGCTACGGAACGTTAAATGATGCCGGTATTTACATACCGGCATCATTTTTCCCTTACCGGCATAACTCGTAATGAGGCCCAAAGTGTTTACCGAGTTTGAAGTGGGGCTGTTCATCAGCAGGTATCGCTAATGATCTGTTTTATTTGGCACAAATTACCCCAAATATGCACCCGAAATGAGATGACAGTGTACTGTTGATCAGTTTCACAGGTGGAGGACACTATGTTTGTCGTCTTAATAGAAGCATAATCATCATTCAGATGGTGTTACTTTAGCAGGTTAAAGCTATTAGTATTTCGGATTTGATTTATCACTATGCGCTTGTGTACTTGTTCCTGTGGTTCCAGCATGGCTAGTATCTCACAGTCACTTTTTGTTTCTCCAGTCAGCAACATCTTTATCTGTTTTTCACCTTGGTCTGTCCACCATTGTGACAGCTCACTTCCATCCAGACTTCTCTTTGTCTGGATTTTCTCTATAGACTTCTGTTAGAGCAAATGCCAGTGTGTGGCTTCTTTAATTTGCTAGAGAATATTTTAGTTTCGATTGTATGATCTGAGAGGACGTTCACGCAACTATGTATTGCCAACATACCCTATGATGGTATTTTAACATGTTTTTTCGTTTGTTTCTCTTTTTGCTCTTCTGTTTGTTTATGAGTCGCCATCAATGTTCAATGACATAATTGTTTGTGAACTGACTGTTTCAACTCAACATCATTGTTAATGACCTGTATGGATGTGCATTTCGGTTACTATGACTCTCGATTTGTTGCGCCATGCGGCGTAATCTTCCAACTGATTGATTTTTTCTGTATAACCAAGATTTTGCCCTGATGAAGGACTACATGGTCTGAACTGCATTGGCCTTGTTGGCATCTGCTAAATAAAATGTTCTATTAAATTGATCACCTTGCTATTTTGCTTGTGGAACAGTTCATGAATTGACCTATTGGACAATAATTTAACAAATATACGTATCTCAGGATGAGCAGCCCTCACTGCAGGCTATTTAGCCTTGGTCCTTTTTTCCTAATGGGCAAACCCTGCGACAACAAATGCACATGCCCAAAAGCAACATAATTCAACCCCATCTAAATTCTGTGAGGCAGTTTGAAGTAATAATGCCAAACCATTGCAATCACCTTTAATGTAATGCATGTGCACCAACACATTCACATTCAGAACAAGTGGAGAGGCGGAGGTTGTCCATCTACCCAGCATTTCATGTCACAATCGAGAGACACTGTAATGCCAGTATGCAGTGCTATACGCAGCTCAGCAAACTGAGCAGAAGAAGACTTCTGTGGGAATGACTCCCACAGAGGAGGACACCCCTTCAGATATCCAGCACACTAACAAAACTCAATCAACTGGACTGTCAGCCGTTTAGTGTGAAACCATAGCTGCCACAGGGGAAACAACATCTAAAACTAACTCAGACAAACTTACTATAGCAGCCGACCACATTGATGCCTCAAGACGCAATAGACATCTTCTGTAATTATGGAATGCTAATTCTGGCCCAAGAAGAATAGCTCATGTCACTCTGTTCTACCAGAGAGGCAAACCAACCATTAGCAACAGAAGCAGACCCGGGTGGTCATGCATGTGCACAGACACAGGTCTCTAGAAGTGCTGCACAACTCAAGAAAGCACAGCTAAATGCAAACATTCTTTAAGCACTGTGTGGTGATGTGGGGAAAATGCATGAATGCAGTCACAGAGACTTCCAACAAATGTATCATATGGCAAGAATTGAATGTTAGTGGCTTTACGTGAGAACAGGTCTCAGCAATAGGACATGCCAACACTACTGAACATGATACATCTAGTTGTATATCTCTTCAATGTGGTTGTATGTCAAAACAATAGAAGCTTGAGGAAATGTACACACTTTCAACATCACTGGAACATGTTGGCATGGTGTGTGCCAAAGGACTGGACTTTGGTGAGACAGGCCGACCATTCACCCTGTACTTTTTATATTGGTTTATTAGTATTTTCTTGTTTAAAGCGCAGACCTACCTCGATAGCTGTGGAGTTCTGTCCAGGGTGTTACTAGCCAGCGTTTGGGCTGGCATCTTTTAATAGTAGCCCAGTACTGTAGGCTGAAATCTGTGTATCATTGGAAGTAGTCCTTGGTCAGGTGTTGATCTAAAAGCCATGTTTTCAGAAAGTTACAAAATTAGAGCAGTGCAGGGGCATTACCAGCCGATACCAGGATTGAGTTCCAAAGAGTGGGTATGTGACAAGAAATGCATTGCTTTCGGGCCTCTCTTTGCAGACAAGGGGCCTCATTATAAGATGTGCGGAATAGGTTTAACGGCACCGGTAATGGTGCGGGCGCCCTTAAACCCACTCTGCACTATTACGAGGTTCCCTCGCGGGACCTGCTGTGGACGACTGGTTTATCCAGATGTCCATAGCGGATCCTGCGAGGGAACCAGGGAGCTAACAACGGGCCCATTATGAGTGGGCCTGTTGTTAGCTCCCACCCCATTCCCATTGAGCCCTATGGGAATTGACAAAGAGGATACATTTGAAAAGACAATGTGGACGTTTAATACTTCTTAATACTTTTAATAGCTTTGAAATTCAAGTTAAATTGATTTTCATTGGTCATGTACAATGTACAAACATTGTGTAACATACACACGGATGCTAATCATTTATACCGGGAAGTCTGTTCAACGAGGTCCAGTTTTGGTGAACAGGGCACGTTTGCAATGTTTTGTGGCAATGTATGTGTCCTAGGAACAAAATCATGATTGATTTCATTGGTATGCATGTCCAACACAGTCAAAGTGAGATCTTTCACAAAATTGAATTCCATTTCCTGGTATATTGGCTTGACCACCCATTTTTTGCTTCTTTTTGCAAAGGTCATTGTGTAACAGAGCATCCCAACTTTCCCTGCAGTTCTCGAGTGTTCTCTCCCTATGTTATCGTTATGCACAACTACTGCTAGTAATGTTCCATACTGCATACTGTCTATGCCGAAATGCAACCTCTTGGGCCTGTCCTTTAGGGACATATTTTGGAACACCTCCAAATCTCCGGTGTGACAGAATTCTGTGAGTCCCTTCAGCTATCTTGAAACAGTTTTATCAAACATGATCTTCTCAAGAGCTTTGTGTGGAGGTGAAGATGGAACCAACCACTTCTTTTGCATTCCTGTTCCTCTGATAAAGGTCCATGTGCACATTGGTGAAAATGTTGGTTTTCTGTCCATGTGTGAATGTTGGAACAGTGGTGCATCAATAAGTGTCATTTTTTAAGTAGAGTTTCCACAGACCCATCGCAAGTTTTGGAGCTCTACCAAAGATGGTTGCCGAAAGACTGGGACCACTGTAAAATAATTTCAGATTTTTTTTTTACCTGCAGCTGTGATTTTTTTATTGATTGATTTGTCAACGTGCCATACATCAAATTGATGACAAATGTTTGGAAACTGCTCTCGCATGGCCTTGGCTATTGAAACGTGTTTGTCAGTGGTTATGAGGTCTATTTGCAATCCCCTCCATTGAAGATGTTCGAGAGATTTTATGAAACCATGTTTCTTCATGGCCACTAGGATTTACATTCCGACACCTGCACAACCTCCGAACTCACAATTTGTTTAGTTTCCATGTCCTGAAAGTGGTATGTGCAGTACTTTGCTGAAAATCCGGGGCTGTCACACTGTCCATCACCAGCTAGCCTGAACTGTTTGCCAGAGAATGTCTTTTCAATTGACATTTGTTCAATTTTCCAGACAAATAGCACTGAATAAAAATTATCTTTGATATTTGTAGTTCTGCGTTTTAGCAAGGAACTGAAGTCCCACAAATTGACAGAAACTGGACAGATTACTAAAAGTAGAACCACTGAAAAGTAAAAGCTGCCAACACAATAGATTTCCAGCTGGCACTTTGCCCAGGATCGGTTGAGCAGACCATGAAAATCTATCATGGAGGTAGGCAGAGGTGGCTCGGATTTTCAGGTTAGAGCCTTGTAATACACGAGTCACAAACACCAATGGCTCCCCGCATATTTTCCCCCTCACTGGATGGACACATTTCAGCATCTGTATAATCTCTACCTGGCAGCTGTCAAATACAATTTATTTCTGCTCCTTTATTAGCCAATCGTCCTGCATGATTGTGGTTTGTGACTCAAATGTGGTGGACAATTCGGGCAAACTAGACAAACTGTAGTCGAGATCTTTGAGAAGTTCCTCGGTCAATTGCGTAGAAGCTTCAGTCTCTGTTAGTTCCACTTGTGTTATTTACACACGAATTGGAGAAAACATCAACATTGTTTGTTTATTGGGTGGACCTTTTTTTGCGGGTGTAGATTGTGTCAAGTGGTCAGCGAGGAATTCAAAAGCATCTTCATTATATTCACTTTCATCTTCATCTTGTTAAGTTCTCACATTGTAGCAATGGTCCAACAGCACTTTGTTGGCTTTACCAGTCACATTCAGTTCGTTTTCTGGCCATTGGACATAAGCATCTTGAGTCTGCTTATTGAGTGGACCATGCTGCGCCTCAAATAGTAGTTGATCCATGATGAAATCTGTTTGGTAAGCAGCTTCTTTGGTTTCATTTGCTGTCTGTGTCTTTATACTTCTTTTCCTTCTGGGCCTCTAGGAGATGGGTTGTAAAAACATGTTCAATGTAAATCACACATACAGCAGATAGCACTTTAAATAAAAAATATGTTATGAAGAAAACACCAGCCCAAAACATTTTCAGAAAATGATTTTTGTTTTGTTTACCCTTGTTTTCTTGATTCTCTGTGAAACGGTGGTCTTCTCTGCAACGACCGCACCAGCAAGCTGGTCCACCACCTCTGATCCATGTGCCTCCTCTTCTAATTCCCGACCATGTATACATTCCTTGAATAGCATATTCATAAAAAAAAAAGTCAAACGTTATTGAAATTAAAATCTTTCATCCCACACATTGCTTACATACCCTCGTAAACAGTGTACGTCATTTAGTCAAAATATGCATTTCGAATTTCACCTGATTGATGGCGAGTGTACTCTATGAGATGTCACTGTGCAAAACATACTGATTGTAATGTTGCCCTAAAATATTTTGCAATGTATTCTGCATTAGGGAGAAATTGTAACGCTAGAACTGACATGATAAAAGTTGGAAACACTGCACATTTATAAGAATGTCACTGTCTAATAGTATCCTATGTAGGATTTACTTTCTTTCATTCAAGGGAACTTTCAGTACACATACCTCAAACTCTGGACCAGATCCAAAGGATGATGTCATTGTAGTCGAAGTACCAGCATCCCCCTGTAACACAGTACTTTTTTTAGTATGGATGAAAACAGCGAAATGGAACAGAGACAATCGGATGCAGACAGTGGTACATATTTAGAGAAACCCTTAAATGACATATAGTGTAAACAACCAACAGGATATATAAACAACTTCATATTATTTGAAATTCCAAACATAATACATTCTCGTAATTGAAAAGTGAAATTAAATTACCTGATATGTGCTCAAAGTTGATGTTGACTCCGGAAAAGAAATGGATGCAGAATCTTGCTCCTTCATTTTCAGTGCATTGTCATGAATTTGTAAAAGGTAAAATTTGATTTGCATTAGATATGTGGGAAGATCCAACTGTCTATAACATGAACTTCTGCAAGTCTGTAGGGCTCACCATTGGTATACTGGACATGTCGGTGGTGTCGTCACTTGCGAGGGTCTGTGCTCCCGTCAGTATGCTGTCCTAAAAAAATTGACATGTCAAGCAACCAATTACAAAAAGATTATGCTTCTTTTTAATGACAATATGGATTGTTTTCATTGGTCATAATTACTTTCTATGATGCTCCGTAAACCAGGGACAGATGTGTACTAAATTGTGGTACGGTTAAAAAGTAATAAAATCTGGTAAATATGCAATTCATCCTCCGGGACTCACCTGAGGCAGCGTGTGCAAGGATAGAGTTGGAATTCTATTTGGAAGTTGATGCTTTTTTGTGTACTGTGATTGGTCGTACATATCCGGGGTAAAATGCAGGCTGCAGATGCGGAATCGATTGGCCCTCGAGTCTCCCAAGATATCCTGGACTCTACTTTCCAGCTTGTCCACCCAAAATCCACAATGTCGAACCCATTCTCTTATTAAATCAATATTCGCCGGGGATTTATGCATGATAGTGCCCTTACTTTTGACATGGCTCCTAGAACGGCAACTGAAAACCATACAAGCAGGCATTCTTGAAAAATCTGTATAAAAAAGTACACATAATTACAAAAGAAATCTACAGAATGCATGAGATTGATGGTATTATATCAAAGTTGTATATGCAATGTTTGTTTTGGTCACAGCAAAACCTGTGTAGCATAGTCGAATATACACTGGGTTAACTTTCATACAGAATTGATTGATGCGACGTAAATCGTAACGTGTTACTCGTCCATTGAATGTACTTTCATGCATCAAAAGGAAATATGCTTATAGACATGGTTCAAGAAATATGCAATTCTACCATAATTGACACTGATGAAATTTGCTATATATCGAGATCAGAACACTTTAAACGGTAGACAATGGTCAAGTCATTGAGATGAATGAACCATACTCTACTGGGAACATTTGTTCGAAATAGATAGAAATTCTGAGATCAGAAAGAGATGATTACGTGGCCTGCCCTTAACTTGACTAACACACAATTTATACAGCAAGCAGGGTAGTTAGTAGCAGGAGAACAGGTAGCACAATCAAGAGTTGACTTCCAGTGCTCAAAGATGTTCACAGGTAGCACGATCACGAGTTGACTTCCAGTGCTCACAGATGTTCTCAGGATAACTATCAAGTGGTTTATGAAGAATTAGAAAAGTGGGCGTGTATCTGATGCAGATGGTGTTTGGCATGAGGCATGCACAAAAGGGCCGGAACACTGCTGAAGGGAGACACATTTATGTGGATTACAGGGGCGCGGTCTGCTTCAGGGGAGCCTGCCTGGAGACACTGGGTCTGGCTAGACCATGTGAGCAATGGCCCATGCGCGGATGATTCCTTTGAAGTGTACATGGAGTTTGGCACCTTAGCTGTTCCCACCCTGCCAGCCCCCTTGGGAGGGCAAGGCCACAGGTGTGAACTTCCATTAATACTGGGGGGGGGGATGGAGGGGCATGAGGCATACAAAAAAGGGACAGAACACTGCTAACTGGAGACACACTTATGTGGATTGCAGGGGCGCTGTCTGCTTCAGGGGAGCCTGACTGGAGACACTGGGTCTGGCTCGGCCATGTGAGCATTGGCCCCTGCGTGGAAGATACCATTGAAGTGTACATGGTGTTTGGCACCATGGCCGTTCCCACCCTGCCAGTCCCTTTGGGAGGGCACGGCGTGCGAACTGCCATTGATACTGGAGGGGGGTGGAGGGGCACGAGGCGTGCACAAAAGGGCCGGAACAATGCTGAAGGGAGACACACTTATGTGGATTGCAGGGATGCAGTCTGCTTCAGTGGAACAAGCCTGGAGGCACTGGGTCTGGCTCGGCCATGAGCGCAATGGCCCCTGCGCTGAAGATACCTTTGAAGTGTACATGGTGTTTGGCACATTGGCCGTTCCCACCCTGCCAGCCCCCTTGGGAGGGCACGGCCACAGGCGAAAACTGCCATTGATACTGGAGGGGGGTGGAGGGGCAAGAGGCGTGCACAAAAGGGCCGCAACACTGCTGAAGGGAAACACACTTATGTGGATTGCAGGGGTGCGGTCTGCTTCAGGGTAGCCTGCCTAGAGACACTGGGTCTGGCTAGACCATGTGAGCAATGGCCCCTGCGCGGAAGATACTTTTGAAGTGTACATGGTGTTTGGCACCTTGGCCGTTCCCACCCTGCCAGCCCCCTTGGGAGGGCACTGCCACAGGTGCGAACTGCCATTTATATTGGAGGGGGATGGAGGGGCATGAGGCGTGCACAAAAGGGCCAGAACACTGCTGAAGGAAAACACACTTATGTGAATTGCAGGGGCGCATTCTGCTTCTGGCGAGCCTGCCTAGAGACACTGGGTCTGGCTCGGCCATGTGAGCAATGGCCCCTGCTCGGAAGATATAATTGAAATGTACATGGTGTTTGGCACCTTGGCCGTTCCCACCCTGCCAGCCCCTTTAGGAGGGCACGGCATGCGAACTGCCATTGATACTGGAGGGGGGATGGAGGGGCATGAGGCATGCACAAAAGGGCCGGAACAATGCTGAAGGGAGACACACTTATGTGGATTGCAGGGGCGCAGTCTACTTCAGTGGACCCTGCCTGGAGACACTGGGTCTGGCTCGGCCATGTGCGCAATAGCCCCTGCGCGGAAGATACCTTTGAAGTGTACATGGTGTTTGGCACCTTGGCTGTTCCCACCCTGCCAGCCCCCTTGGGAGGGCACGGCCACAGGTGCGAACTGCAATTGATACTGGAGGGGGATGGAGGGGCATGAGGCATGCAAAAAAGGGCCAGAACACTGCTGAAGGGAGACACTCATATGGATTGCAGGGGCACTGTCTGCTTCAGGGTAGCCTGCCTGGAGACACTGGGTCTGGCGAGTCCATGCAAGCAATGGCCGCTGCGCAGAACATACCTTTGAAGTCTAGATGGTGTTTGGCAGCTTGGCCGTTCCCACCCTGCCAGCCCCCTTGGGAGGGCACTGCCACAGGTGCGACCTGCTATTGATACTGGAGGGAGATGGAGGGGTATGAGGCATGCACAATAGAGCCGGAACACTGCTGAAGGGAAACACACTTATGTGGATTGCAGGGGTGCCGTCTGCTTCAGGGGAGCCTGCCTAGAGACACTGGGTGTGGCTAGGCCATGTGAGCAATGACCCCTGCGCAGAAGATACCTTTGAAGTGTACATAGTGTGTGTCACCTTGGCCGTTATCAGCCTGCCAGCCCTGCCAGGACAAGTGAGCGTGTCCGTGATAGACTGAAAAATTGAAACAACTGTTCATAAAAGATGATTTGTATTTTATTTTATTGCTGATGTTGATGGCACAAATGTACTACAAATTGTATACTTCGGGTTGCAGCACAGTGTGGGAAAAACCCCTGTACTTACCGCTGTCACTGGGGAATTTGGCTCGAATGGCACCAACGACACAGGTGGGTATTACATGTCGAACACGGTATCCAAGCCTCCCATGAAGCTACCATGTAAACGAACGATAGGCCACTAGACTGGTTTATGGTCTTTGCATTGAATGCAATTGCATCTAAAGCCATTCCATCGAAATATTTCCATCAACATGTTTTCCATCGAATGCATTTTTTGTCTTTTTTTTTGGGGTGGGGGGACCCTACAAACCCCTGTTTTTGTTACCCTTTCAAATGCACCTGAACAAAAATTAACCCTTTACCCCTAAAAAATATGCATTTGATGGACATTTTTTAGATGGAAACATTTAGATGGAATGGCATTAAAAGCAATGCCATTCGATGCAATGACCTGATACCCACTAGCCTGTGCTGCCTGTGGAAGAGAAACATACAAACTGTATTTAAATGACCATGATAAGTGTACAAACCTTAGTTGAAAATGCAATTGTGTATCCTATGGCATAGTTGCCAGTACAAATGTTGCTTCATGGATCAATCAACTTGGGCTTTAAAGTGTAGACACATTACAAAAGTGAACACCCATGCAATCCATAACGTTTGGGGGACAGAGAAATATTGTTTCATGGTTGTACGTGAAAGACACATAAAATGACCACTATGATTTCCCCAAATAACGAGAGATGTATGGAATTGCCAGACAAACATGAAATATTAGTGGCCTAAGTGACATCCCATCTAGAGTACACTTACTTGTTACTTGGATTGCGAGGGCGAACTGTTGCGAACTGTTGCGTGAAGTTCGTTTCATAATCACCATCATAATCCTCAACACTGACCTTGTGAGGGAGGCTGCCCTGAAGTAACGCAGCTCGGTAACGCCGTGTCTCATCTTCTGATATGTAGGCCAAGCATCCAGAGTTTTCTTTGCAGCAACAGTTCTCCTCCTCGGTTGGCATGACCTCTCACCGATTGCAGGTACACCAGGTGGAGACATCTTCCATGCGACTAAGCTCTGGCTCAGGATCCGGTGATTCGTCCGCCCAACTGTCGTCCGATGCCCCATCGTTTCCGCATCTTTCTATTTCAACTAACTCCGCCTCAGAATACTCTGGCTCGTACTGGTAGGGCTGTATTGTTGCCATTATACGACAAAATTAAAATCAATAGTAATGCTAGTACTAGTATCTGTTCGCACAGACTACAAGCAATGAAGATAGCTGAACAGAGCAGAAACGAGTCACAAGATATACAAAAACAGTCAGTGAACCGATTGAAAAAGCAACTCTGATGTTGTCTGATGAGAAGCGGTCTGTTTATACTTATTGAGGAAAGAGGCGTCCTGCCATTTCCATGGAGACACGTCATTAGCTGGCGCACAGAGAACATTGACATGAGAAATGCATTTACATTGTCAAATGGGCTGTACATTTCTAGTGATGTCAGCTTCAGGGTCGGGTGATATGATTTAGTGTCCCAAGGGTAGTTCAACTTAGGGCAATGCAGCAACGGATAAGATTAGCACAAGATGGCTGTGCCCGCTGCCTGATTTTGCATGTGTAGAAGTGAGGAAAACTAAGGTACGGTGCATAGGAAATGCTTTTACGACCGATCACAGTTTGCTTAAAACCACATGCCTGAACGCTCGGGACAATAATATTTTTGAGCGCACTATTCCTTTAATTTTGAGGTAGGCAGTCAACAGCCAGGATTTGATAATGGCTGTGTAATCTGCCTGTGGGTTTTGTACTCTCATGTACAAGTGGGTACCATCTGCCTATCACTGGATGGCTGTATACGATTTTTTGAGGAGTATTCCCAGAAGCTCAATGTAAAGGTTAAAAAGGATTGGTTAGAGGAAGGAGCATTGGGGGACTGGCAGGAGGCTGGGAGTTGGTAAGAACACAACATGTTCATCTGGACGACCTGGTGTTTGCCCGAAAAGTAGGAGGTAAACTCATTCTGGACAGTACCAGAGAGTCCCATCCTGCCAGCGAGGAGGTAGAGGATGCAGTGGTCGACAATGCAGCCGAAAGATCAAGGAGAATGAGAAGGTATCAGTCAAAATAATCTATGATTTGGAGGGCATTATCCACCACCTGGATGATGTCAGTCTTGATGCTACACTTGGGGCGGAATTCCATCTGAAAGTCATTTATGAGGTGCAAGTGTTTGATTCTGGTGAGTAGTTGTGTTGCGACAACTTTTTCCAATATTTTGTCACTAAACACAAGGTTCATAATGGGCCCGTAGTTGGCCAGATTATCTGTGTCTCGAATTTGTTTTTTTCAAAGGAAGTTATATGAGACAAATCTTCAGAGTGTCCAGGAATTACACTTCTGAGGGTGGCATTAATGATGCTGAGGAGTGCGTTGAGCACTGGGCCCATCTGTTGTTTCATTATGGAGGCCATGATGATATCATCAGAGTAGGAAGTAGGTTCAAGGAAGGTATTGTTTTTAGCAGGTTTCTGGAAGAGGGTAGATAGCAATTGGTCCAGAGGGCCAGTGTGTGTGATGGTGTGCAGGTTGGTCTAATGCTGTGGAAAATCGGTTTGATGATTTGTTGGATTTTTGGCTATTTTTCAATAAAAAGGTCCTGTCACATTTTTCCTGAGTTGTTGGTGCATCTGGGTCATTTGAATGTTTGGTACAATACTTTAATTCTTCAAAGAGGGATTTGCTCCTGTTAGAGAATGCAACAAAGGTGGTGGAGTAGTAAGCAGCAGATTTGGCCTTGGTAATCAGAATCCCACGGTTGGCACAGAGATTTGAGTTTTGTGAGATCTTTATGGTTATGGTTTTTGCACAACCTTTTCCAAGGGCTCTCATTGAGCATATATTTGGAGGTGAGCTTTGGGGTGTACTGAGGGATGGATAGTTTGGTCTTAGAGCAAATGGTTTCTAGGGGGCAGGCTTTGCTTAAACCATCCTTTCATATGCATGCCCTTGTGTGCCACTGCACAGTGTGCTTTGATTAGTGAGGTAGATGTAGCCACCCATTCTCCATATGCTCAGCAGTACTGCAGAACATGTCCTGAGTAGCATTCATACCACCTTTGCTGCATATTACATGCTGCATCTGCCACACATCAATACAAGAAGTTGAAATGTTTTCAGAGAACAGCCATAAAGGCACTGCCTTATAGTTTATGAGATCTTCTATTGTGAAATCTGCCACTCATTTACCCATTATGTCAGGTCTTACAACACGTCCTTGTTCTTTCATCCACACAGAAGAAGAGGACACTGGCACTTGTTCCCAGAAATAAGCATCCTTATTGAACCAAGAGGAATTGGTCCTTCAGATTAAAGATCTGCTACACAACACTAGTAGGACAACAAGTTGTAGTGACGTATGGACAACATGCGTCTAGGATGCAATGGGCAAGTTTGCCTAGGAGACTGGGCCGGAAGCTCCAGTGGGGACTAGGTCAGTATGGGTGGATAAATCAGATTGTCATATTATTGGGTCCCTGCCTTGAACAAGAGTCACATATTTGGTTCATGGTGATGGCCTCCATTGCCGACCCACCACCCTCAAAAGTCTAGGCAGCATTGTGGACAAGAAAGGCCAGGTATGTATAGATTCAGAGTATGTACATGCTGGGATGGGTAACAGTGATAGTGAAAAAGATTTGAAGGGTAATAGACACATCACAGGTGAGGTGTAGAGCCTGCTGAGTACATTCCATGGCCGACAGGGGAAATGACTTTGAATGCTTATGGTTACAAACACGTTTTTTACAGTATTAAGACACTTAGGGCCTGATTTATGGAAATGTTTTAACATGGGATAGTCCCATTGAAAACCTTTTTTGTAAATCAGGCCCTTACTGGACTTACAATTATCCAAAGAGAGAATATCCCTTAACATCTCCTGATTAAGAACAGATCTCAAATTTTTCCATATGGCAAGACTTAACAAAGATGGGGTCAAAAACAACTTCTGTGAAAGCAGAATGATATGCACCACCAAATACAGGAATTCCTTGCTGTCAAAGTTCTCACCACTAAAATATATCTTATAAAGTTATTTTTTTAAATATGCAGTGATGGCATTGCATTCGTACCCCGGACTCCAATGGCATAGTGATGCACGCTACAACATTTGGCATCACAAGTTCTACAGCTGAGGGAACTGCCTCGAGCCATAATGTTTTGTAAAATGTGTGACTCTGCTACATGCAAGTTTCAATCTAATTAGCATCTTCTTAAAGTGATCTCTAAGTATTCAGAAGTATAGACACTTTCAAGAAGATGGTTTGATATATAAAACCTATAGGTATTTTACTTTTTTATGATGCAACCCAAAACGTTCTGATTTCTAGATATTAATAACCATTTTATGCGAGTCTATACATTTTGTAACCCACAACATGAACATTTCTAAGGTAGCAGGAGTGTTTCTGATTAACACACTATCAACACCATACACAAAACGTGGTATAAATCTCCCTGCTGCTTTAGATACATTGAAAGTAGTTGACAAAAGCGCTTGCACCAGGCAATTTATTTATATGTTCAAAAGGAGGGGAGAAATCACACAGTTCAGCTTAATTCTATTCTCTTTGTGTTACAGAGATTTTTTCAGTCTTATCTCTACACTTCTCAAATGTAACAAAAGACTAATTTCCTGTATGTAACTGGATCAGTAAGCTTAAAACAGCTAAAGCAATACTCTTACTGAACAATATTTTATACTAGCTGGGGTACCCAGCATTGCTCTTGTCCTAATCGAGTGGTATCTCATGTGCCCTGGAGGATGTTGCTCGTGCCCTCTTGTCGGCCAGTCTTGCTTTAGTTTGCTCTGGCATCTAATTTACACAAGAGAAAATTGCTTCTGTCCTCTGGTAAGCAAGTCATGCTGCTGCCTGTTGGTGTGTTTCAAAAGCTCTTGATATTGATTTTCACTTTGCATCAGATGGAGTTTTTCCAAGAGGTGTTTGCTTTTTGTGCAGTATGTTTCAGTCACTCAGTGGCTTCAGGACATTTGAGAAAATGTCCAAGAAAGATTGATTGATTGTGCTCTCTTCTCGCGAATGAACTTAAGTAAACTGTAACCGTGCCAGTTCCCATATTTGGAGTGGCGTGATAACTTTTCTTTTTCTTATTCCCTTTAAAAATGCTTTAATAAACACTTTATAACTGTATAAAGTGGTAATACATTTCAAAGGAATAACCAACACATCGAACATTTTGCTTCAGACGCTTTCCAAAATGTTGCCTCCTTCTAGTACCTACATAGTGAATCGGGGTGAGCATCGGTAAATGTCGGTGTCTATGGAGTGAATGTTTTGCATCCAAACATAGACTACAATCTTGGCCCAGACAAATGAGGAATCCATGGAAAATGTTGTAGCAATTGGTTTAACTGTGTGTATTTGTATAGCCGGACTAACATACAGACACGCATCCAATCATTTGTTTGCATATACGATTTTTGCATCAAAACATAGACCATAATATTGCCCCAGACAAAAGTGGAATCCATGCAAAATTTGGTAGACGTAGGTTCAACAGTGTCAATTTGTATAGCCAGACAAACATACACACATATATACATTCTGCTTTATATATAAAGATACAATTGTCTAATATACTTTGTCAAAAGCTGTGGACAAGTCGTTGAATGGACGGCATAGATTTTTTTTCTGGCATCATGGTACTTGTACACGACTAAAGGCACATTAAGTCATTGTTATGCTGCATCCAGTGATTAACAGAAACCCAACTGCTTGTCTGAAATCAAACTTGTTTCAGGGAAATGTAATATAAGGATATTGGGATATAACATGTGGGGTCCTACCAATCACCTTTTAAAAAAAAAATAAGGACAATAGAAGAAATCTGCGAAAATGGAAGAATTACTCTTGTCACCAAGACTGCCCCAAAACAAATCACCACCAACAGTGCCCATAGATCAATGTTTGACTTATAAAGGTAACCAGATGTATCATCAGGACCAAAAACCTCAATTCTTTCAAAATCTCTAGTGTGGTTCATGACATTTGCTAGAGTAGTATGTCTACTAAATGGTAAAGAGGTTTTGTTATATCAACATGTATTTGAAATGTCCTTCTCCGTACTAAATAAGCTTGCAAAATGGTGAAACCCAATTATAGCAAACAGATTGTCCTGTAAAGCTGGGACAGCATTATTAGATAATGGTTCTTGGGGAACTAGCTGCTAAAAGGTGTAAGAGTATTTACCTTTAAAGGCTACATGCAATTGACCCATGCTTCTTTCCAAGCACTCTTTTCTCTGTTCAAAGTACTAATTTAAAATCAGACTTTTCAGCAAAAATGTGTGCTTTTGATAAGCTCTCATCCCAAAGACCAGTCAGTAGTTTCAATTTTGCAGCTTTATAATACTCATCATAGCAAATTGTGTGACCTTTTGTCACACCTAATCTCACTGAGCAAGCCAGTACATCTTTAATTACCTTTTTTTACACTGTAAATGAGTTGTCTAACATGTTTAGACCAATGCCAGATGATAAACAAACGATAATTAATTCCTTTCCTAATGAAAATATCTCTTTAATGCATTTTAATTTATAGCCCTCTCTTCACTTCAATTTCCTTCTGTTATTAGGGCAAAAAGAAGGATGAAGTTACATATTATTGACATTGATTACCCCTAAAGTCACATAATTCATACGTGCACTGGAAAATGATTGACATCAACATATTTAACTCTATGCCAATCTTCCCATATGCATAGAGAGGTGAGTGTACAGGTTGCTTCCTGCAGCTTGATCCTTTCATCTTTAGAACACTTGAGCTACCAGATAATGGGGTTGGATGAAGATGAATTGAAAAACCTTTTGGAGAGGGTATACTCTTAGTTCAATTGCAAAAAGTCTCCGCGCCACATATTTCTCTTTAAAGGTCATTCTTATGTCATCCTTATATGAACCAGGTGATTATTTTAATGTTTATGAAATTGTTCCTCTATTTTGATGCCACTCCTGATCATCACACAGCAATCTTCGACATGATGAATCAAATGTGTGACTTTGTTGACCAGTGATTCTGAATTTTCATAAGTACCGTCGGAAAGCTTTTGGGCCATTAAACGTATATACTACCTTTGGATTAGGTTAGTGCAGGATGTCTAGTTTTTCATATAGAGTACATCGGCTTCAAACAATATGAGAAGAAATGTCCATTCTCGTTTCAACCTTATACTTCAGATTATTGTAGCTAGGATTCATTCCAGTAGCCACATTGATAGATGATGTTACCAACATCTGTGTTGCTATTGCAACATACTTTTGTGACTAATTAGCTGGGTCATTGTTTATAGTTTTACAAACTCCAGCTGATCTACCCTTTACTTTAACATTAAAAGTATTATCCCATCCTGAAATTCACATTATCCCTCTCCGAGTGGGTGAATGGAATTCCAAAATGGGCCCCCTTTTGTCATGAATACAATACAGCATACGTAGGAGTCATGGAAAGAAATGATGTACACGGTTATTTCATGTCGTATATATGATGGAGAAACAAATGGTGGATGTTAACTGTAATAAGCAGGGCAGATAGCTTAGGGGCAACACGTTTGTCTCTGAAGCAGGAAAACGCAGAGCAAGATAGGTTTGAATCATAGCCCTGCACTTAGAGACTCTTCTCTGGTATTAAGTGCTTTGTAAAAGATTAATTAATTAATGAAGCCTGAGTCAGGGAAAAATGCTTTTTGGCATATTGTATTGCATAATGAAATAAAGTAGTTGAGCAATTTTTCTGGAAGAATGGGTCTTAACAGGGCTCTCTGTGACTGGAATGTGTAAAAATGATTTACTTGTTTCAATGAGCGAGCTATCATTGAGTCCTTTCAAAGCAGTAGCTCAGTGCAGTTTGAAGGCAGCATTTGAGCAATGCAGTTTGAATGGCTCATCAGGGCTGGTTTGAAGGTTGTGGTACTTTTAGATGTTGAAAACCGTTGGGACGGTCAGATTGATGAGTGATGCAATGCTTCCAGTGGTTTAAGTCAACATCAGACAATGGCTCGAATCTGTGACCTTGATGGTCTAATGTAATGTTTGAGGCAGTGGTTCAAAGTTGTCTGCAGTAGTGAGCTGGTAGTTTGATACAAACAGGTGACATGGTCTATTTTGTACAATGCAGTGTCGAGCTGGTTCAATGAATGAATCAACAGTGGTTTGAAGAGGCTTGAATAAATAATTCCCAAAACAGTACCACAGGTCCTGGTGGCTCAAAGGCATCTGAACACGGAAAAATTATGGTTTGATGCAGGGTTGAAGCAGTAGAATGCCACAAATTGGCTGATTTTAATCTTCTGTTTCTGTGAGTCTCAAACCAGTGGTTTAGGGACAAAACTAGTCCTTGTTCTCTTCACTTCCACCCAAGGAGGGCTAGCAACCATCTGCAGGAGTCCTTCACCACCAGTGGGGCCTGAATACCAGTGTATCTAGCAGAGAGGCAGGACAAATAGCATTTCATCCCCAATATGCCCTGCGGATGGGTAGGGAGCAATGCCTCTACCCTGGAACAATGATCTTCACCTCTGGCAGAGGGCTTTGGGGAGGACTGCTCGTCCAACAGGATCCAGGGGAATTGTTTCTGATGTCATTGAAGGTATGAAAGAAGTGGGAGACCACCTCCTTATAAGGGCAAAAGGCTACCCAGTATTCAATCAAAGCAAGTCTGCCTTAAGCGGCCCAACCCCTGTTAAGGTCACAAGTGATGTTTGCCATCATGCATCATCCCCAAAGTGCTTTTCTATGCAGGATGTTGAGGAGACAGGAAGGAAAAAAGGCCCACAGAAAATTAAGATGGAGGAACCTTTCCTCCCTTCAATTCTACTCTGTCTCACTGTCTAATCCTACCCACTTCCTCAGGCTGCAACTTCAAAGGCCATCAGGTAGGCAAAACACTGGCATGAGGCTGGATCTCAGGGTGACTCCCAGTAGCTTTCTGCTGGGAGCTGCCTGGCTGGAGAGAGGTGTCACCCAACCTCACAAAGGATCAAAGAAACACACAGTATTTCTGCTCATGTGCCTGCTGGCTGAGTAGAAGTGGGCAGTCAGACTTGAATATGCGTAAATCTTACATGGCAGGCCTGGTCTCACAGTGTTGACATGTGCTTTAAACAGGTCTGCTGTGGCTTCACTAATTATATGCATAACCAGGCACCATAAAAAACCCAAGTATGGCTTATACCTCAAGATTGCCCTGCCACCAGATGGAGGTTTATCATAATTATTATCGTTTTGGAACAGACATGCAAATGTAATGCAATCGCTAGTTTGTAGGGATGTTGCTGTCACTGCAGATATCAGAAAGGTGCCTGTGACATCGGGATATGTTCCATGCCACTGGAGAGTCACAACTACAGATACTAGAGACTAATGCAGCAGGGCACAGGTATACACAACGCTTTTGGCAGGGAGCTTACAGAAAGGAGCTCTGATTAGCATACTACCCTTTCTGAGATGGAATTACTCACATTATTGTATTATTTAATACAAATGAACAAACAGTGTTGTCCTGGGTATGGTTCTACTGCAATCGATAATGCCTGCTTCTTATCATTTATACAATCATAATAGAAAACTGGTAACCTGGTTGTAGACAAATGTCAAGAATCCAATATAACATAAAAAGAGGAGTGGATTTTGTTTAGAAGGGGGACGTTGATTGTCTAAATTTTTTCATGCTGCTTGTTCCCAGAATTTAAAATAAAATTGTCTCCCCATATTTATAGGCATTTTGAGATTAAGCGTATAGTTAATCCTGTTGTTATTTGCCTTCATTTACCAGCTGCCTGGCAGATACAAATGGTATTACCTTTGCCTCACGTGAGAGCCTTTGATCGCAATTCTTTCCCTCATCTCTCCTTCAATATGTATATATATGTGAATGTATTTTCAACCCATGGCTATGTGTGCTATGAAGGTGTGGTTTGAGGTCTTTTGGAAGCACTGAGGTAGTCTTCTTGGAGAAACATCCAGGTATTGTTTCCCCTACCAGATTTCCTGACAAGCCTTGCTAATCTCCCTGAAAGGCAATACTACCAGCAGGGCCCACTGAGCACCACACCTTAGAAAGTTAGCATGAGATTTCAGATGGTGCTCATCCTGCCAACCAACATACTGGAAGGTGAAGTGAATGGCAGGGGTCCCCATCTCCCTGGTCGCCTTTCTCTATGAATGAAAATGTCATGCTTCTCTTACCCGTTAGCACTCCGCTTATGGTAATGAGTTGAGACAGAGAGAACCAGAGAGGGAGAAGAGATAGAGAGAGAGAGGGAGGAGAGAGAGAGAGAGAGGGAGAGATAGAGAGAGAGAGAGATATAGGGAGAGAAAGAGAGAGAGAGAGAGAGAGAGAGAGAGAGAGAGAGAGAGAGAGAGAGAGAGAAACAGTGGCAAAGTGAGAAGGGCAAAGGGCAGATCTCTGCATAGATCATTGGTAGGAGTGCTGGGAAGAGACCAAGATGTTTTTCCCTGCTATGTCATTTCAGAAATTCCTACAGATTCTCCAAATTCATATGTTTTGTTATGCCTTGTCATTCCCTTATCATGATTGCTTGTGCTTCTTGATACCATGCTTACTATTCAACATTTTCCTTATAGATTAAAGCTCCCAAGTGCCCCACTCTATATCTGCCAGCTGTGGTATGCTCCCACGTGATCAACTTTTCTTTTGCACTGTAATCTTGCCCTTCTGAGATTTAGCTCCCTCATGTCCCACTCTGACTTAACCCTCTAGTACCAATTGGAATTAATGACCTACTATGTTTTGTGGGATATTTTGACCCACTCAGCTGTGCTATGCTACATCACTTTGCTGCATTGGGGCAAGAAACAGCAAAATGGCTGTGCTTATTCCTGTGTGCGCCAAGGGCTCTAAACTCAGTTTTTGTAACAACCAGAAAATGGCTGCACCACCCTGCCACACACATTGCAGGTGGGGTGGAATGGAGTACTTACTGCAGGAATATGCCAGTGTGCTCTGCAATTGTTAACATGGAGTGAAGTGAAAGAGGCAGCATTAGTTTGCTGAAACCCCAAAATGCCTGCTTGGCACAAAATTCATCAATTTCTCATGAACCACTGTGATTAAAAAGGCTCTGCAATGCCCAGGATCATTTATTGTGTCTCGGAAAAACTGGTCCTCATTTGAATGACAGCTCCTTTCAAATGTATCCTTGAAAAATCAACCAGGGACTTTGTTTTCATTTTACACGGGAAACACATCTATTTTCTTTGCAACAGTATCAAGAATAAGCTGTCCAGAGAAAGAATCTAAATAGATGCCTGTAACTGTATCCATGCTGCAAAACAACTCCAGCACTCAAGAAAAAAACGATAGCTGCACAAAGTTTAGATTTGCTGGAGATGAAAACCGGATTTAAAGAAATAGTAAAATGTGCTTTTTCCTGACTGAAGGGGGAAAATCGCCTATTTTAAAGTACATTGTTGTGTGAAGGCTTGATTACTTAGAAATGGAAAAAGGAATTGTTGCGGGTAAAAATACATCTATAAACTGTTTTAATTCTATAGGTTTAAAGTCAAGATTTAAAAGAAGAAAATCAAAGCTAAAACCCAGGCTGAGTTGGAAAACTATATATAAATAAACTTGCTCTGCCAGTTTCTAGCCCTGAGAAAGGGTGACACCTCATAAACTTCTGGAACAGGAAAGTGGCTAATTGCTAGCATGGAGGATTTGAATACCCAGGACAAAGGGACTTTGCAAGTCGCATCAGACATTCGTCTTAGCTCCAGGCTGGGACAAAAGCAGGCTGAGACTCTCACCTGTCAAGTGTGAGGGGCAGTAAACTTCAATCAAAAGAGAGGCCCCTCATCCTGCTTCAAAGGCATTGACATTTGCTTGCAGTTGGAAGAAAGGAAAAAAATGATCAAGTGACATTTAGTTTTAAAAAGCTGATTTTTGTAACTGAACTTTAAAGACATTTAACTTTGCAGCAAGAATGAGGAAAAATATGAAACATTTGTAGTTTTAACACTAATTTTATGCTCTTTCCTTGAAAACTTGGTAGAACTCATTACTACATAAGGAATAGAAGTTGTAAAAAATAACTGAAATGCGCATCTGTGTAGAAAGTTGGGAACTTTTAGGCCAAATATTTCATGGTTAGCATTGCCAAAATATAGCAGAAAGGCAAAACCAGGTCCCACAGACTTGGGGTTTGGATTGAAATATGACCCAAAAAATATGTAACCTGTGTATCTGATTTTCTCAGAGGTTATAACTGTACAAATATGTATTTATGGCAAAATTAGATTTTGGTTCCAGTAGCTAGGGGTGGTTTCTAGTCATTGTAAAAATCATCCCATAAACATGACATCCTTTTCTGTGATCCAATCAGCAAAGAGCAAGGCAGAAACTATGCTCTGGACCAATCCTAGCATTATGGGTGTGGGTAGTAAACCTGCCCCTGCCATATACTTTAGTGATGTCATCTGGCATGATAAATAAGGGAACCTGACAACAAACAGGACAGACACTGATTCCTGATGTTATTCCTGATTTCCTGCGTGGCTTCCTGTTCCTGATTTCTTCATCCTGCTTGATCCTGATTCCCGATTTCATTGCAAAGCCAAGGCCTATGCATTGCTGAACTCCTTTTCAGCTAGGCCTCGCATTCTAAAAAAAAAAAAAAACCAAGGGAAGCATACTGATCCAACCTGGCTTGATACTGCTAGATGCATGCCTGCAAACTCGCCATCCCACTGATCTCCAGTCTCCAGTAACCAGACGGCCGGTCCAGTGCAGTCCAGTGCTGTCACGTGACCAGAATGGCCCAGATGATCCAGTCCCGCCAGATTTGCCCAGACATGTTTGGTTAGATCCGAACTGTGTGATGACCAGAACCCTTGACGGTCCAAAATCCTAAATTAAAGTGGACTGTAAGTATTAATAGGAATCATAGAAAACCATAGCATACCTTGCCTCGCCTTGTCCTATACCCACCTCTAAACCATCCTATCCTTACCTCAATAACTTGTAACTTTGTCAGAATCCTTTTTGCAATCCTGTCTTTGATTTATTTTGCTAAGCGCCATTTCTTTAGTCATTTTATCCTGTGTAAATCTTAAACTATCAATCTTACTTCGAGTGATCCGACTGGTTCCGCCGCGGCGGGCGCTGGGGGTCTGGTGTTGAAGTCATGAATCAACTCTAGAGCTTACTGTGTCCCTCCTTGGTATGCTGGCTGGTATGCTCTAGTATAGAGTAAAACTATAGTAAATATTTTCTTGTCCAAACTGAGTTTCTTTTCTGTTTCACTACCCAATTTTTCTAAAAACACCTCTCATTCAACCGTGCATATCTTCCTCAGTTTAATAGCCAGAGACTTCATTTCAACTCTGGATTATACCTAAGACCCGTAACTACATAACAACCCAAAATCACTTTCTTAAAAACTGTTTGGTTAATTTTAGGCAGGAATCAACAATTTTGCAAAGTTTTACATGTGTGATTTTTAGTCTAAATTATTTTCAACCTTCCATTCAGTTTCAAACTGTTTACTTTTGCTTAAACTAAAGCCCATGGTTGTTAGTATCTTTCCAATGTTGCCCCATACAGATTTGTACTGATTTAAGGAATTTTGCAAACATTCATTGTTTTACCCAGCCAGTTCCGAATGTCATTTTAAAGTGTAAGTTTTCAAATCCGTTTCTCTCTCTTGTTTGGGGAGTGAAGGTTGGATTTGAATTCTGTTTTCTATTCCTTATTCCTGATTACCTGCTGCTTTCTTATATTTATTTAGAATAGTTTATTTGTGGGTTGAGGAATATTGCAGGGGGGCATCCTAACTTAAGTGCTATCTTTCCAAACAAGCCAAAAGTGTTCTTTTCTCTGGTGTTTTTTCCTTCTGTGTTGCTAAAAAGTGAACTTAAGTGCATTACCCACCTTCCCATATGTTATTGTCACCACATTGGTGAGTGCTGCTCCATATTCAAAAGTATATGTTTGATTTGAATTTTAAATAAATAAATAAATATTACCTATAGCAACCAGCCTGATTCCTGGTACATTGTGACCCGGGGTATTTGAATAAGGGGTGTGATATGAGTGGTATATCACTCAAAATATAGAACCTATATATACATAATAAAATAAACATTTCAGCTGTGTGCCGCATACTGGGCTGAGACCAGGGGTGTATCACCTGATTGAAATACTTAACAGTTTCTCTCTGGAATGGCCAACACAATTCATGTGACTGGCTCTTAAATATCATGGCTTGATCTTATGGCATGCTGAGTTGTTCCAAGGAATCACAGCAGAAACATGTCCTCTTTGAAATCCCCAGCTTTGAACCCCTCTCAGAACATATCTCAGAACATATCTAACACACTGTCTACTCAATACTCATTACTGTATGCTCCCTAGATGTGCACTCCTTGCATTCCCCCACCCTCATAAAGGAGCAGCTTCTGCACTGTTTTCATTGCAAGAAATACCGACCCACTCTAGGGTGCCTCAGGTCATCTCACAACTACAGAAACTCTACTGAGACTTCACCACGACCATAACCTTCCCAAACTATTCTGCTTAACCTTTCCGCACAAACACACAATGCGTGTACCAGCTATGTCGAGTGCACACGAAAATTGAATAACCCTAAGAAAAGACATTAACCAACAGAACACTACAAACAACTTACATATCACAGACACATCCAGTGCATCCTAGCACGGGGGAAAGCACGTTTCCCCTCTGGGCACACATGCTTTGTATTCTCGAAACAGGATACTTAGTTATGAACCAGCTCGCAGAACTCAGGGTACTTCAAGTCTGCACACATCAATACAACAGCAAAGCTATCTTGTCCTTGCCCGCTCTCCACACTAATGTGCCCCCGAGCCCTCCCTTTCATGGCACCTGGAGACCATGTAAACGGCTTCTGTTTTCAGTAGTATAAATCAACATAACATAACATAGCCACAAAGGAAATGTGGTGGAACACTAAAATAGCATTTGTTCCGATATTGCCTATTGTGCACGTGCCAGTGTCCTATTGAGAGAAACAAAATATCTTGAATTTTAAAGTTTTCATGGGATCAGATGGCATATGAAATGAGCATATGTCAACAAATGGCAATAATTATTGTATGATGTAAGTTCTTAGATATGTTCTGGCAAAGTCTGGCAGCATGGAAAAGAATTGTGCTATCCAATGCTAACAGCTTGGTTTTGTCGATGCTCATTCTATTTTGACTGTGCCAATGCTTTCGATTCTATAACCCCTCGTAGTTGGTGCACACGCGACTCACTTTAAGGAGCACACATTCTTTCTGCATTTGTTCTTTCATCTAGCTTCCATTGTCTCCTAACATAGTCTGTTCAAGCAAACGTTGACAGTCCAGCGTGTCTCTTCACCCCACTTGCCGAATAGTTGAAGGTTTAGTAGGAAAGCAGTTAGAGACTACGTCAATTTGAACCCTACGAAAGAATTATTAAGTTCCAATGGTTGGCTCCAATTGTTCTTAAATTTATGATATTTCTGCAAAAAAAATATATTCACGGGGCACCACAAAAAGTAATAACACCTTATTTTATGGAAACATAATTATTCCCAGCATAATTATTCAAACCACCATTGCTATTGTTCCTGTGAATACCATATTTTCTTTTTTTAATGTTTGTATTAAGTGCAAGTGGCTTGTAAAAAAAAAAAAAAAAAAAAACTTTTACACTACCTAAGATAAAAGATAAAATACAAATCATGCATATTACATATTCTAAAAGAAAAGCAAATTTACACCCTAAAAGGCCATGTTTTGAACAGAAAAAAAGATCAAATACATCAGAAAATTCAACATTACGACCATGTGACTTTCATCATTGGACACCCTGCCGATATACACTCTAAATCAGATAGGAAATAACTCAAGTATTTTATTTGCCTTAAGCCATACATGATGTGCAGCAGCTGCCATTACTTAAGATTCTGCACCAAAGACGGACGCCAAAAACTGACCAGACCAATAATTTGAAAAATATTTCATTCCTATCCTTTCGCATATTCATGTTCAAGAGTAGGATAGGCCATCAAGATATGCGTTAAGGTTTTGATATTACATTTACACAGCTGGCATATGTGCTCCTCCAGCGGTGTGCCCTTCCATGCTCCCACTTACTGACACACCGGAAGAATACCCACATACACGTACATGATGAACCGAATTAGGGCAGGGCTGCACAATTTCGTCAAAGTAGCTGTGTGGGGTTTCAGTGAACTAACCATGATAGGTGTAAAGAGTGTACCTTCTCATTTTAGCTAGTCTAGAGAGAGACTGTTCGTGCTCCTACTCAATAGTTTTTATTCTTAACTTTTATGGGAACAAGGCAAACTACTGCTCAGTAGGAAAGGACATATTAATCTCCTCAAGATGAGCCATGACAGAGGCCACCAGTGCCATATACGTTATGCTGTTAGATCTCAGTTTAGCGTGGTCAACTGTCAGGCCCTATAATAATCCTTTAGCATCCCCCACCAAGAGGATTTTTAACCAGAACTTGCATTTACCCGTTTTTCAAAGGGTCAATAGGGACTGCAGCCCTAGTTCTTGTCTAATTACCTCAACCGGGACTGCCCCTGGAAGTCCCAGCAGGGAGTGCAGTATTTTAGACTCTATCTTATGCAACCACTGCACTGCTTTCTCAGGAAGGACTTCCAGCACATACAATATTCCTGGCATAACATAAATCTTATACGCTGCAACCTTGGCCTCAATAGAATGACCCCCACACAATCGATTACGCATTTAATGGCCAGCCATTTACACCATCTTTTTGGTGGGAGTCCTACATATTAATATGTTTTACCTGCTCCAATTGTGTCCCACCCGTGGCCCAGGAATAAGATGTTCCACAGTACGCCCTTTTTTCCGATTGGCATTCTTTTTGTTTTCAACAAATTAATCCTGAGAACATTTCGCTTGGCATACAAATGTAATGCATCTAGGGAGCGCTCACGACTCACTGCTGTCCGATCTAGACTGACAGTGTCATAATATATTCTTCCCTCCAAACTTAGGTGGAAAGTTGTGGGTGGACTTCAAAGCCACATCTAAATTGGCTACATAGAGGTTCAAAAGGAGAGGGTTAAGAACACGCCGCTGTTTAAGCCTGGTGTTAGTTGGGCAGCACTTTGAAATGCATCCCTCCTGAGTCAACCTCAACCTGACCAATGTATAACTGTTCAGTAGTTTGATAAAGTACAGGAGGGAGGGATCAGTGCCCCGTGCTTCCAATTTCAGCCAAAGTTTAGCATGGCAGACACTGTCAAAAGCTGCACAGTAATCAACATAGGATAGGTATAGACAGGACTCTGGGTTTTGATATGTTTCAGATATTAAAGATTGAAGAACCCAGATAGAATGATTTGTGCTACAACCCTTTCTAAACCCAGTCTGTTGGATATTCAAAAGGTTATTCACATCAGACCATGTAGTTAGCATTTCCAATAAAAGGCTTGCAAATATTATCGTGCTTGTATCAAGCATTACTAACAGCCTGTAGTGCTTAGGATCAGATTGCGAGCCCCTTTTAAGGACTGGTATTAGAATTGATTATTGTAATGTTTGGGAGATTTTGCTCACCCCAATAATATAAAGAAAGAGCTAGTGTAAAATGCCTGCCCATAACTGAGGGTCCTTCTTAATAACCACATTGGAGAGGCCATCTGGGCCAGGTGCCCATGGGGCCTTCACTTTTGTAATAATCCTAGAAACATCCGTTTTCTTAAAATACAATAGGACAGCTTTCCCCATTATACGTAGCAGTGCCTTTTCTAATCAGGAAATCAGAGAATCCCAATACATCCCATCCTTGTAAATTCCCTTGCCCTCCTCCGTAATACCACAGTGTTCATTTGCAGAATCTCCAGACCTATGAATACGGAGCAGATACCAGAACTTTTTAGTATCATGAGTTCTGATCAAAGTATGGATCAGCTTCCAGTTAAATGCACCTTCCTGAAATGTATGGCCACGGTGCCAGTTCTTATATTGGGTGCTGAGTGTGGTAATCTGATTCATTTTCTCCCTCTCTAGTAAATGCCGACCCATCCTAATCCTATGCACCACTGTCTATAATTCTTGCTTCTTCTTGGTAATTGCCAGGTCAAAGGAAACCCCCTGTTTTCCCATTGATGTATGTACAACTATGTGTCTGCACTGTTTCGGCCAGAATATGTCTATCGTTTATTTCATTTAGATACCAGTTGCTACTGGCCAAAAGATCCCTTGGTATTCTACCACACCGGGCCGTTGAAGTGTTAAGGCTATCTACCGCAAAATTAGATTTTTCTGTAGATTCACTGTAACATTCATGCAGGGCTTTTCTCTAATTTTGGTGGTATTTAAGGTGCATGGCCTGATCACTCAATTCTGTGGGTAGGATCAGGAGTTCCTGAAAAAGTTTGCAAATGTAAGGATTAGCAAAGATGAAATCAATACTATTGTAACAGTCATTACTCCACATTACATGCAAGTTCAGGCCCTCAGGTTTTAAAGGGCACAATTCAAACTGAAGCAATAGGTCCAGCCATCGCCCTCCTTTTTTTGGAACTTTCTTCATAAGATTCGCCTTGCGTGACAAGAACATTGCTTGATGGCATGGTGCCCTGCGAGCAGTCAGCATTATAGTCCCCGTAAAATATCATGCCACCTGTAGGAAATTGGGTAGACCATGACCTCAAGGCATCTCAAACACCATCACTAACTTGTCAGTAATTCCTCCCACAGGGACATCAAACAGAGTTGCCAGCAGTGTTTGGATGCCATCTATTGGAACATTTGGAAATATTGCACACAGAAAGTTAATGTAAAATCTTGCACCGGGGTATACGCTTAATGAAAGGGCAGATTTGGCTCTGATGCAAAGGTCACCCTTTGGACGCCCCTGTCAGGGGGTGCTGAGCCAAGCAAATCACCAGTGAAAACCCATTTTAGTCAAATGGTGATGATAGCCAAGCCTCTTGTAGAAGAAATTGATGTGCTTTCTGTAGCAAATCTCTACTCCTCGGATGTTGCAAAAAAAGACTGATGACCCTGCGTTGTGTTCCACGAGAGGGCGTGAAAGAGCATCTCGTTGTTGGAGCTCATTGGTCAAGGTGAGGGTACCATAGGAGAAAGCCAGTTTCCACTCATCCTCAATGCCTGCTTTGCTTGCTGTCTTCTTTGCTCTGAGGCGTGTGTGAGGGTAAAAATATGCAAAAACAAGGCGGGTTCTGGGATTCTCTCTACTACCGGTCTATATCCTGGGTTAGAGTCTCAAACAGAGTCTTTAGCTCACCATCCTTTCACAGAAGAGAAATGTCCACTACATATCAGTCTTTGTCCTGCCCAAGGGCAGTCCAGCACCGAAATTCCTGGCAATTCTCTGAACTCTCTTGAACGAGAGCACCAACAGCAAACCAAGACACGTGTTTCTGATAGTGAGCTAAAGACTCTGGTTGAGACTCTAACCCGGGATATAGGCAGGTGGTAGAGAAACTCCCAAAACCCCTCCTTGTTTTTGCATATTAAGTAGCTTTGGGTTTTCACCCTAAGTTACTAGGGTAATCCCTACGTGGAACCCTTGCTCACTGTTCTTAGAGAGGCACAGCTCCACCTCACTGACGAGGCCCAACCAGGATGAAACATGTGTCTGGGGTTGCTGTTGGTACTCTTGTTCAGAAGAGAATTGCCAGGCATTTCGGTGCTGGTCTGCCCTTGGGCAGGACAAAGACTGATATCCAGTGGACATTTCTCTTCTGTGAAAGGATGGTGAGCTAAAGACTGGTTGAGAATCTAACCCGGGATATAGGGCGGTAGTAGAGAAACTCCCAGAACCCCCCCCTTGTTTTTAAGGGTAAAAATAAACATCTAACACTGATGCACCTCTAAATCGCTCATCCTCATATTTCCCTTACATGCCATGTATTGGAACAAAAGACTTAACCATTCGAGATTTTGGCTGAAAAAATAGAATGTCAAGGCCCAGTTGCTATAAGACCAGAGAACACATACATATTAGTTCTACCACAACCGAGGAAACAAAGATGGCCATGACCCAATTTTTTGTACTGTAAAGGTCTGGCAGTTCCAGGCGTTCAATGTCATTTGAGGATAAAATCCTCAGTTCAGGAATTTGATGGAATATTTCCAGTTGTCTTGAGTGGTTTAAAAAGGAACTTGTTTCCGTAGGCTGGCCGTCTATGATCTTTAAGTGCCTGAATCCTGCAAAACGAGAGTAGGCAGGTGAGGTCACCAACATCCCTGTGGCTTTCGGGTATTGACCTGCAGCTGGTGCCAGCCAGGTGGCTAAAGTTGTCCCTGTACCATCTTTCAGTGCAACATAATTCTTTTGTTGCTGTTGTGAGGCTTTACCCAATAGGCTGTTTTTATCATCATCACATTGGTTGAAAACAGTGTTATTACACCGAAGGACAGCACTAATTGCACCTATGCTCTCTTTTGAAATTGGGATTTGTGTAGTCCCAAACACCACTTCACTTAGGTGAGCCACTTGGGGCATGAATCTATGGATATAGAGCCATTCATCCACGGGTCCCAAACAGCAGCTTGTTTCCAATGTTGCCTCCCCGCACTCTTTGCAAATGAGCTTTTCAGGCCTTTCCCCATTACTGCCACTCTTCTTTGTTGCAGTTCCTCTAGCCCCATGTCTGTCAGAGCGCATGTTGCCAGGAAGGCGCAATCGTAGTTCTTTTCCTGGTTCTTTTCATGCGCCTTCACATTTTTGTTGCTCCTGTCATGCTATTAGTTTGTGGCTGCCGTTGCAATGAGGGCAACCTAGCCCTGTGTGCAACACTTTTGGATTGGGTGGAATTTGTTGAATCCGCCACCTCTGTTGTAATCTTATTTGGTTGAGTTACCTGCCATAGGGGCTGATCGTTTTCCATGTCGCTTTCCTCAGGAGTCTGTGAGAACTGTCCTGCAAAGCTGGTGTCAAAGTCCACCTTATGGGTAGGAAGATATTCACTGTTTGTAAGTATGATATCCACTACCCGTGCAAGAATTTTTGTTCATGTTAGTTTGCTCTTGCGCAATGGTAGAGCACATGCCAAAAAACAGCGTCAATGTTAACTGATATTGAGTTCAGGGTAAATTAAATGCAGGTTCATCAGATATAGAATTCAGAGAAGCTGATTATGGACTCGTGCAGACCAAGCACTCTACCTGCCTATCTGATGTACCAGATATTAGCCCAGCCAGATCAGGTGATGGCGAGAGATTGGGGCAGATGCTGTTGTCTTTATTCATTAGTGTTGCAGCATGCATCTGGGGAGGTGTATGTACCACGTCACGTTGCAGATTCAAGCATAAGCTCAGCAACAAGTGGTTATTATTAAAGTCCACAGATCTTACTCCCTCCACCAAGACCTAATTTCTCACAGAGCAATTACTACATATCACCACTTGTGCAATTGTTATATTAGCTCATGTTGTGCTAAACAAAAGCAAATCTGAAACCTGGGGCAAAACCTGGTTTACAGACATCCTTCTTGAGCTCAGGAAGGTTAAGAGGCAGGCTGAAAGAACCTGGCAGAAATCTCCCAGTCATCTGAGCCTTACCACTTATGGGAAGGCAGCAGTTAATTACAAGAATTCTATTATCTCTGCCAAACGGGCTTATTATGAGAATAGAAGTTTTTCTCAGCCAAATTTTGCCAGAGAGAACTCTTCCCTATTCTTAAAGACTGTTAAGGCAAAACCAGCACGTTTCCTGTGATTATCAAAAGCGATCTTTGTTGCTCCGACATTCTACAAGACTTGATCACTAAACGTAATTCCCATCGAGCAAAGACTGAAGCTTCTCGTCTAACTTTAGCCTCAGTGGACAGAGATGTTATTAATCTTGAAATGTCCCCGTCCAACAAAAATATTAAGAACTCTGATCATACTTTGTCTGTTAATCCCCCATTGACTCAAGAGTTCTTCTTCAAAGAAATCTCTGAAGGCGATTTTTTAAAGATTTTCAGTGCCCTCAAACCTTCATCTTGTCCTGGTGACCGATGTCCAGCCAGTAATATTAAGAGTGCAATTAACTGTCTGGCACCTTTCATTACTAAAATTGTCAGCTCCTCTTTCTCTAGCTCGATAGCGCTGGCCATTCTCAAAAATGTATGGATCACTCCGATCTTAATAAAGGAAACTTTTGACCATAGGGATGGGAGTAATCACTTCCGTTTACCAATGGTCATTTTTTGTAAAAAATCTTAGACAGAAATGCATATTTGCAGTTCCAGACTTACATTGAAATAAATAATCCTCTAAACCCCTTGAAATCTGGCTTTAATCCTAAACATGGCACAGAGACTGTTATGCTTGATCTCAGAGCTAACCTGTCAAGTATTGTGGACTCGGGAAGGGTATCTATTCTTATGCTGTTTGATCTCTCTGCTGTGTTTGTTCTTGTTAATCAGGCATTGCTTCTTGAGAGATTGGAGAATATTGCTAAATGCTCGAAATAAGCACTATCCTGGCTGGCCTCTCTTCCTGGGTCCCAGATCAGCCATGGTGGCAGTAGGAGGATGCCAGTCCCTTCCAGAAGTGCTATCCTTTGGTGTTCCACAGGTAGCTTGCCTTTCACCAACCCTGTTTAATGTATACACTTGTCCTCTCTTTAACCTCCCGGACAATCTTGGCATTAAATATACCAATTATGCCTGTGATACTCAGGTGGTTTTAGAGCTGATGGGGGATTAATAAAGGGACTCTCATACCATTGTGCAAGCCTATGATCTAATACAAAAATAGATGAATGCCAAGTAACTTGCCTTTAATGGCAGCAAAACAGAACTTATGTTGGTTGGATCTAGTCAACGACTATCCAATTTAGACTCTAGGTTTGGCCAATTTACCATTGCAGGATGTTCCATTAAAACAAGTCCTTGGGTAAAACTCTTGAAATCTATTTAGACACTAATGTTAATATGAAAAAGCATGTCACATAGCTCAAGTCCACATGCACTTACACGACGAAGCTCATCAGACAGATCAAACCTTATCTGTCTGATGTCAATGGTGCTGCTTCGTCTACTGCAGTTGTGAATTCCAAACTTGACTATTGCAATAGCCTCCTTGCTGGAAACACACAAAAAAACCTGAAGATCCTGCAGAATGCCCAAAATAGTGCTGTAAGAGCGGTTTGTGGACTTGCATGAATGGATCATGTTTCTCACGCTCGTTGCTCTTTACACCGGCTTCCAGTTAAACACTGCATTTCTCATAAATTACTCTCCTTGACTTATAAATGTCTGACCAATCAAGCTCCTGTGTATCTGACAAAGAGAATTCCTAAGAATCTCGTTGTTCGTTCACTTCGATCGAATTGACATAATAAACTATTTCAGCCTCATTGCACGCTCCAGAACTTTGCAGGAACCAGTTTTGACATGCTTGCTCCTTTTCTTTGGAATTCATTGCCACTCGACTTGAGAACATTTCAGACCCCTGTCGCTATTAAAACATTTTTTTTCAACTCTAAGGATTAATCGAGGACTCTGTATCTTCCATCTGCCTGCCTTGACTCTCGATCACCGATTATATACTGGACTGTTAAGTTTTGTTCTTTTCTGTACAGACTGAGGACCTAGGGTGTGCTGTGCCATACAAAAAAATAAAAAATAATAATAATAATATATGCTGTCAGGCTAGCAAGAGCTATGACCACTTCCCTTGTAAGAGCTGGCAAGGCGACCGTGGCAGCATAATAGTGCATGATTTTTGCCTCCAAAGGCATTCCCAATTCCTGTAATAAGACCTTTTTCTTTACAAGTCTGCTTCTTTGTGACCTCGCCGCATGTTTGGCTTGATCCTGGCTATGTCCATTATGGGAGAAGGGGCGGCTTCTGAGGGCATATGATCGCGGCAATAGAGGTTTTGCTGCCAGTGCCTCAAGTGTCCAAAACATTTTCAATGAGGAGAGCTCAAGAAAAAAATAAGGTTAATGAAGTACTCTGTCTTATACTCTATGCAGTAGCTGCCAGAGTACAGGGTTTATAAGGATTTCTTCTGGCCTTGCGGCTCCACCTCCCTGCAACAGGCACCATGGAAAAAAGATCTGCCAAATGTCCTTACAGCACACAAATCGCTGGGCAGAGTGTAGCCCAAACACCAAACACTCCCGCAATCCACGTGGTCTGTGGAGTACAGGGGTTATGAGGATTTTTTCTGGTCTTGTTGCTCTGCCTTCCTGTAGCAGCCACCATGGAAAAAAAGACCTGCCATATGTGTTGTGATCTACCTAAGCTGGCTGTAACCTGTGTGTGTCTGAGCATGGAGTGTTGGGTCTTTGTAGAATGTTATGATGCAAGGCTCCTGGGGATTCTACCAGAGTCAGTTGGGATCTGGAGCTTGAACACAGGGGGACTGGTGGATGCTTCTCTAGCTATGCACTATGCTTCTCTCTTATTATGAACTTGTCCTGAATATGCTGTAATTACGCCCTAATGTACTTACCTGAGTTTGTGAACCCAGCAAAGCTATACATGTCACTTTGGGCTCCTGAGTGATCTGTCTTACCCTAAAGGCTAAACTCAACACTGGCGGCGAGGATCTTGGAAATTAAAGGAAGGCACGTATAGAAATGGAGTGTAGGAGTAAGAAACGTACATAGAAGGAGTAAAGGAGTAAGCAAGCTGAAACTAGAAGGCAAGAGGTGGAAAGGAAAAATTCCAGAAGAGCGGCATCCACCGAAAAGCAGTGGAAACAGAGGCATCCACCGGTCTCTCCCTGGCCCTGTGGCGTCCTTTCATGGCTCTAAGGTGAGCGTGCCCCTATTCTGTGAAACTGTGTGCTGTAAAGGACACCTGGAGACCCTTGGGGGGGCAGCGCAGAGCACCTTAAGTCAAGCGGTCATTCTTATGTGCTGCGGTTCTTTGCATCTATGATACTGAGAGTTTCATGTTTGGCAGTGTATTGTTGGAGTGACAGCTGTTGGAGAGGCCGGGGCACGTATATTCATGGTTGGCTAAGAAAAAAAAAAAGAGAAATGCCACAGTAATTACACCAGAGTGTTTGCAGTGAACTTTAATGGCTTCAAAAGCAGCTGCTTACAACACGTCGTGAGCGTACAGTGGAGAAAAATTGTTGGACGAAATGTTATCTGAAATGTGAAACGTATCATAGCTGTCAAGGCACGGATGACGGTTGGTGCTCAGAGCTCTGTGCAGGTTGGTGCTCCGTTCAACAATGGTGACGTCACCAGGATCCGTGGGGTATCGACGATGACAAGCATTGGGCGAACGCTGGAGCAGACGTACTTTGAAACTGTAGCAATCGTATGTACTTCAATGGTTGGAGGAGGAGTTCTAAGTAAAGGACCTGCCAACGTTCTCCAAGCATCTACCGGACCAGTCAGAATTATGCATCTGCATATTAAATGGAGTGCTAAGGAATGTACATTGGATTGCAATGTGTGGATCCTGTCACATCTTTGGGTATGGAACGGCGGCATGACCGGAATTCTTAAACAACTGACTTCCTCTTCTGGTAACGTTTGGTTTATGATCGTATCATCAATGCCTGGTAAAGAAGAAAAAAAAATGAGGATGCTGCCACACTTTATGGTGTTCACTGTATGACTGTATCACTGCAATGTTTTTGTTTAGTTTCACAAGAAATGCAAATGCTGTCACATGGTCTGGTATTTATGGTACGACCTGTATTACTGCAATATTGTTTTTTTGGTCGCAAATTTGTGCCGCCATCAAGAGGCTTCGCTGAGGTTATATATAGACCTATTTGTTGGGTTTTGTTACAACTATTAATGGTTGGTTTGCAATGTGAGTTACTGTGGCTGATGAGTGTGGTGCCATCATCCTTACTGTGTTTGTGAAAATATGTGGTTTGCAATTTGGTAGGTAGTTTATTTTAGGTACTGGTTACGATGTCCAAATGGCATTCAGTGGGCATGTTTTGTGGGGAAGGTGGTTCCTGGTGTTCGTGTCGCCATAAGAGATGGTGTGTGGTGGCATTTGTGGTGGCATGATGTGTAGCCGCAGTTGGTGGTGATGTGTGGTGCTAATAAGTGTGCTTATGGGGAGTCTGATGACTTGGCTGTACTGAACTTCAAAGCCTAATATGAGTTGTGTTTTCTTTGCACTGTTATTAACCAAATTCTCTTTCCACAGGACAATACCGTAAAGGACCTTGCAAGCTTAAATCTTGGACTCAAGTGTGGTGTTTAACCCTTGTTTACCATATTTTAATGTCCAATTTGCCTAGTTGGTGTGTGTGTGGGGGGAATGTGTGGTGCATGGTGTGTAGAGCATGGGGTTGCCCATGTGTGGCGCAAATTGATGTGTGGGGTGTGGAAGCCCGTTGTTGTGGTGCCAATTGGTCTGTGGATTGTGGATGCCCAGTTGTACTGCTAATTGGTGTGCGGGTTGTGGATGCCCAGTTGTGGTGACAATTTGTGCATGGGTTTTGGATGCCCGGTTATGTATTGCCAATTGTTGTATGTGTAGTGGTGCAAGTGAGTATGGGGCATGTTGCTGCCCAAGTGTGGGCCAATTGGTGTACGGGTTGTGGATGCCCAGTTGTACTTCTAATTGGTGTGTGGGTTTGTATATGCCCAGCGGTGGTGCCAATTTGTGCGCGGGTTGTGGATGCCCGATGTTGGTGCCAATTTGTGCGCGGGTTGTGGATGCCCAGTTTTGTAGTGCCAATTGTTTGCAGGATGTGGATTCCCGGTGTTGTAGGTGCCAATGTTGAATGGAGGTGTAGCACCGACTATTGTGGTACCAAATTGTTGAGAGGGTTGTAGAAGATGCTCTGATATCTGGTGCCCGGTGGTGAGCGAATTGCATTTGCCGGTATTTCTGGTGCCAATGGTTTGCGGGATTTAGATGCCCGACATTTTGGTTGATGCCAAATGTGGAGTGGAGCTGTGTAGTTTGCTTCAGGCTGTCAGTGGGGTTTGGAACCCTGTTTTGTGTTTTGGCACAATTAGTCATTGGTGGACAGAGAAGGATGGTTATAGGTATGATGTTTGGCTTGTTTTGGGTTTGCTTTGGATGGTGGGCTGGTTCCCTTGTGTGAGTTCTATAGTTGGCCAGTTATAGGATTGTGGATTGTTCTGGTGGTGACATAGCTATGTGGTTAGATATTTTTAAGGTTCTGTGGGGGGGAGAGCTTTGTTGCTCAGAGTGGTTTGCTTGGTAGGTGCCTTTAGAAGGATAGTCAAATGTGTGTGGTGGCTACACATTATTTTGGGAAACCTTTCCTTCTGTTTGTTTCCTCTGGTGTTTATTGTTATATAAGGGGGAGATGTGTTGTGATCTACCTAAGCTGGCTGCAACCTGTGTGTATCTGAGCATGAAGTATTGGGTCTTTGTAGAATATTATGATGCAAGGCTCCTGGGGATTCTACCAGAGTCAGTGGGATCTGGAGCTTGAGCACAGGGGACCAGTGGATGCATCTCTAGCTATGTACTATGCTTCTCTCTTATCATGAACTTGTCCTGAATATGCTGTAATTACGCCCTAATGTACTTACCTGAGTCTGAGAACCCAGCAAAGATATGCATGTCACTTTGGGCTCCTGAGTGATCTGTCTTACCCTTAAGGCTAAACTCAACAAAATGCCCTTGGATCAAACAAATCGCTCGGCAGAATGTAGTGCAAACACCAAACAATTCTGCACTCTGCGCACTTTGCGGAAAACATGGTTTATGAGGATTTCTTCTGGTCTTGCAGCTCTGCCTCACTGGAACAGCCACCACAGAAAAAAGACCAGCCAAATGTAGCCCAAACACCAAACACTCTTGCATGTCCTCTCTTTTCATAATTCATGTGCCAGAGCAGAAAGTTGGTTCTATTTGTGGTTGTTATATACCTCCAATGCTCTGAAATGCCACGTGTGCAGAGTACAAACGTAATATAAAGCCTTGCCGATAATCTAACCTGCCTTTTAGTATGAAAGGTTGAATTAAACTGATATTCTAGATACATTTAAAAGCATTTGGGAGTGCCTGATCCCTACTAAACATCGTTTCGTTTCATGGCATTCCATGATGTACTTATTGCTTCAGAGCTTTCATTGTTTTCATCTTTCACATTTTCTCTTTGGTTTAAGTGAATCACAGTTTCTGTAGCTCCATAAAACTGCTTTAAAGTTTCCAAGGAGAGAACAAAACAATGATTTACTTTTGGAAAATAATGGAATAAAAATCGTGGGTTACAGAGATGAAAAAGAACCGGAAATTCCCATTTCTAGGAAACTGGTAAGGCCACAGAACTGAGAAGAAAAGAAAACAAAATGGCGTTAGACCATCGCAGGCTTAACTTGCAAACTAACAATGCTCTTTATTTTTGACCATCTCCCTATTACCTATTATGGCTCGATGCCCGGAACATAAAAATCCGTTTCTCCCTGCTAGTGTGCTTGTATGGGCACAACCAAAGAAATCAGCACACATTTTAGAGCACTGCTGCATGCTTCAATTGATGTTTCTTCTAAGAATACAGGACGTCCAGTGAAATAAAAGTGCGGGGAATGTCTTACATGGAGAACATGTTTTCCACTGTGTTTATATGTTGGGAAAGCAAGCCATATTTATGTTCATGTTTCTAAGCCTTCGCATTGATCTCCTGTTAACTAAAAAACCAAGAAATAACCTCGGTGACTGCGCTTGCAGCTCAGCAGTCGATTTCGGCCTGTTCTTTAAGTAAAAGCAGCAATCGAGATGAGAATTGTGTGCTTCACTGGATATTGAAAGATGAGGCAATAAACTGCTAAACTTGAGTAATCACACACTCCCAGTGGAATGCTTCAAACGGGGCTGGTCACCAGCCTTGAAATCCTAGCCTTCTGCGCACTGCCTGGGCTTTAACATTTGATGAGATTCTTTATAGCAGGGGACTGAAAGCATGCGAGTGTATTCTGATTACAGACCCTCCATTAACACTTCCCACCAGTGGGCCCTTGCACAGCGCGGCATCAACGGGATTAAAATCTCAATTCACCCCAGCCAGTTCTCCTGCAACACGATTACATTGGAGCCGGGTGAGGAGGAAATTGCTCCAGAAAGCTTGGAAACAGCTGCTGTATAAATTATAAAGTGTACTTTCGACTAAGTGAACACACCTTCCGCTCAGCCACATGACTAATTAATGTGTAGGGTGGTCGATTTTATGTAAATGGCCTCTACCGCCCTCCTTGTGCTCTTCCTAACAACAGGTTCTTCCATAGCCGAGAAGAGGGGAAGATTATGCAAAGATATAATCATATGAAAATAACATATTAACATACTGCCTGTGAACTGTATCCAATCAGTTCCTTTTCACTGGTGTGTGTACAAAACAATTAAAATCACATTTCTACTGCACTGCGTTAATTTATTCTGGCATTAATATAATCAACAAACAAGTGTTAAGAAATACTAGCAGGTCCTCTCTGCCTTAAAATATGACTTTGCTTGCAATGGTGGTGGCTTCATCTTAACCTGGGAATGAGACACTCAGCTCTGTAACCTTCTGCATTGTGTGCTTGCTGTTGCCTTAAGTTGTCCCACTATGGGGAGGTCAGTACCCACGCGTAGGGAAGTTGTAGGATCAGCCATCATAGTTGAAACACATGCACACACAGCCATCTTGAATCCCTGCCAACTCCCACGGTCTCTTTCACTGAGACTCCAGTGGCATGTAAGATTCCATACGGCACTGGATTCGTTTATGCTGGCTGCCACTTCCCTTCTTTGGGATGATACTCGTATTTTCTGGACTATACATATGGAAGTGACACGGGGTGAAAAAAATAATGGCCTGCTGAAAATGTAAATACCTTGCTTCTGAGGGGACGTGAGGTCAAAAGGGACATTTCCTGGCAGTCCCTGTGCTATTGAGAGGGGATGAGAAGACTCCTATGGTGTACATGAGAACATATATATATATATTAACAAAAACATTGTTAAAGGGACGTTATGGTTAAGTTGCACTAGTAAAAACCTATGAAATTCAATTGACAATTGTTGTTACAGGGATGTTATGGTTACAAGTAAAACCGAAACCACCCCCCAAATTCGCCAGATATGGTAAGCTAAGCAACCATAACTTGTGCCACCAGTGTGCACTGCAAGCACTAACACCCATGACATCAAAGATGTCATCACAAATCTCATTGATGGCATCACTGATGACATCACGTGCATTTAGTTTTCATGGAAAGCCTCCACAAGGGATTGTTGTAATGGTGGCAGAAAACTATCAAAGATCATTGGAAGAACTATCATGAGATAAGTAGTTAATTGTGCAATGCATTGCTATACATACCATTGTATTACGGACTTCCCTGCAGTACATGAACCAACTCATGTGGACACGTAGCCATTGTCTGCCCATGCCTCGTAGAAGTGTAATCTTGAAAATCTTCCCATGTTACATAGTGAAATTATTAATGCTTTTGTTTTAGAGTTTTGGGTACTGTGAATCAATGAGATTTGTGATGGCATTTTTGATGTCATGGGTGTTGGTCCTTGAGGTGCACACTGCTGGCGCGATTTATGGTTGCTTAGCTTATCATAGCTGGCGGATTTTGTTTTTTTTTCGGTTTTACCTGTAACCATAACTTCCCCGTAACAACGTTTGTCAATTGAATTGCATACGTTTTTACTAGTACAACTTAACCATAACATCCCTTCAACAATGTTTTTGTTAGTGAATTTCATAGGTTTTTAGTAGGGCACTGTAACTAGAACATTGCTTTAGCATAGTGTTTTCTATAAAGATAATAGCTGTTTGGTACTGCAGCGGAACCATAACGTCCCGTTGCCAACGGTTTGTTACTGATTCCTTGGCTGCCATCATGATAAAGGCGTGGAAAGGCCAAATTGTCCGGTGTATGTGTCTATTTGTGCTACCCCTTCCTTTACCGAATAGCGTTGGTGTATTTTAGCAATTACAGATGTACATGGTAAATGTTGGTGAGTGTTTGAGTAGTTTCTCTTTTTGTGTTAACATTGCATGGTGAATCTGTACCGCACAGTACTGGCCAAGATGACTACAGAAGAGCAATATGGATGTTTCCTAGGGAGACTGCATCTGGTCGGCGTATGTGCAATCACACTGCAAGTATCCATAGGACTCCATTAGTGGCCACATGTCTGCATCTTCTAACGCACTGTTAAATAGTTTTGGAAGCGCAGGTGTATCCATTCCACACCTATACCCATGCATAGGCCATCCACTGTGCGCTGGTAACACCGCCCCTGTCGCCAGCCCTACGGATTCATATGGTAGGCTACCGCATTTCAAGTATTCCTGCATACTACGTGGGTGGCTCTGCAAACCTACCAATGTGTGGCTAAAGCACACCTGACTGTATGATGCCCACTGGTAAACAAGAAACAGCAACCCGCAGTGTAACGTGGGCGTGGTAAATGTCATATTAATTTGATTGATGTACTGCTTGCCTTTCTGTGACCTGTGAAACAGACAAATTGTGTCTGCACTGAGCAGTGTGACGGAAAGTGTCAAGAGGTCGCCTGCGGGCCATACAGTTTAAGAAAACATGTAACTGCAGGTGGGACAGTTTGTAGTGAGTCTGCAAAATGGCAAAGCTGGTGCGTCTTGGTCACGCACATACTACTACATGTAAAGGAAAGTAAGCAAACAGCAGAATGTGCAGAGCGCAAACAATGTTAGTGGTGGTTAGAAAAGTACTGTAGCTGCATGGGTTACACAAAATAAATGGCTTCCTGCTTCACGCAATGAAGCTGTGTTTCGCGTTGTTGTAAACATTCTTGTATTCCAGAATGTATGCATCTATGTAAATGCTACTCCTAAGACTAATGGCATAGCATGAAGTGTTTGCACTGCATGTGACGACAACTGAAATGAAAGCACAAGGGACCAGTGGGCAGTCTACCGGCCTTCCAACAATTACATAGGGTAATTTATGTACACACACATCTGCTGCGGGAAACAAGTGGGGCACTCCTGTAGGTCAGCGGAACTCTAAAACATTCTTGCAGACCATATACTGCACTACAGACCCGTACCCGGTAAAGGGCATTGTATTGTGCATGTACTGCAATGCTCTACTTTACAGAGGCAAGGTACTTTTAAGTGCGTGGGAAGGATCCTTCTGGGAGCATGACAATGACTGTCGCCTATGTAGGTGAAGGCCACCCAATAATTCTGTCTCTCGGCACGTCTCCTATGGTATCCATGCAGGTGCTGTCCCTTCTGTACCAGGCCTTTCCTGACGTTCCTTCTCTGGCGTGTGTCAGAAGACCATAATGAAAATGAACTGGGAAAGGAAAAAAGGGAAATAAAGAAAGCACCTTTAGAGATGAAGAATGCAATTGCCAATAAACGTATGAATCGGTTGGAAAAGGGGTAGCTGTAGAAAGAGGTTTCTTTACATGTTGCACACCGGTTTGAAGAGTGTCAGTGTGCAACACTTACTACAAAAAATGTTCACTACTTTCAAGAAGAGCACCAAGGCAATTTGGATGGGGTGTGCAGAAATTGGGATGTCAGGCATACTAACATTAATGTTATAGCTGGGGAAAACTGTTTGTGCTATGAAACGTCATATCCCCATGTGTGAAGTACGCCACTGGCACATGTCGTACAAAAGGCACAAATACACTTCTTTGCAGTGTACCGCACTTTCTCCATTTGCCAACCAAATAAAAAAGTGTCTGCATAATGCGCTAGAAAGTTATGCAAGAGATAGGAAACCAACGCATGACCTGGGCAAGTGCCTCCTTCATCGCAAACGGTACTGAAACTCGTGTAGCATGCTGTGCAATTTTCCCTCCACAGTGAACAACAATAAAATAGGCATGATTGCGTGTCACCAAAGTGTCACATAGACAAACTAAAATCAGTCACTTCATTGTAGATACTCCATTTCACTACACATGCACATGATAGATTCCAAAATGATCAGCCACTGCACAGTGTTTTCCATTCACTTTCAGTCAATGTATTTCGGACTCCCCTAAAACCCGCTGTGGCTCATGAAACACACAGCCATAACCGCACCCTCGGCGTTTCTGTCGATAAAAACACCGTCTGTGCGTACACATCACACCCAGAAACCTTATTGACCAATCTTGTAGTATCTACAGGCCCATTTCTATGGCTGGCAGCTGCAAAAGGGGCATATCTAACACGTGCCACCCTGCAAGTATTGTGATATTCACTGACTTTTCGTGCTGTGCGCGCATGGGAGTGGGGGAATACATTTCAAACGGGTAGGGAAGGTCATTAGTTGTGGCGGGTCTTAAAAGAGCATTTGTTTTCTTTTTTTAAAGGTATTTCCATAGAAACACCTTTGTTTGTGTTTTTTATAAATAATTTTGTGTTTTCAACGTCAGCTCACATTCTTACAAGAGGGTCTTCAGTGCAGCCTGTAGATTGTGAAACAAAATGTCATTGTCAATGTTCGACAAAGACATGCCATTTCCTTTTAAAAGGTTTATATATATTTAGTACCAATGTTCTCATTGTCACAGGAGAACATCCCAGCAGCACTCAAGAAGTCACACAGGCTTCTGTTGATGAGACCCCTTCCGACCTCTGGCTGGCAACAGGAATCATTGGTATACTTCCACATTATTCTCGTGGGTATTCATGAGAAAAGCACCTTGGCATTGGGAAAAATGAGCTGCACTGCTTTCATCATCTTCTTCAGTTGACGGTAAACATGGGAACAAGGCATGGAACCCAAAAAGAAGGCTCCAAAGTGCACGACCACAACATGTACAGTTGCCGAAGAGCCCATGCGTCGACATTCTACAAGCACTCTGCCAAAACAGCACGCTTCGACACTGCACCACAAAGCCTCCACTCCCTCCAAACCGAAATTGCCACAAAAGCTTTCTTGGAGGGCATACACAAACAGATCTTCCACAAAGGCATCATCCACGACGAAAACTGTGCGCCTTGCCTTGTTTGCCAGCCACACTACACAAACTAATGGGGAAAATTATTGCTGCCATTCCTGTGACATACACGCTGCGCACCTGATTGGACATTCCCCACAGTCCCATTTCCATTGGCCACCATGGTGAGAAGCACAGAATGTGGCACCTGCCTTTTCCCAAGTTCGGTGAGGGCTGCGCCCTAGTGGAGCAGGAGGAGTCCTTCTCACTACTGGTGCTCTTGCCTGTGACGCACACCCTGAGCACCTGATTGGCCAAAGGCCATAGTCCCATTTCCATTGGCAAGCATGGTGAGAAGCGCAGAATGTGGCACGTGTCTTTCCCCAAGTACCACAAGGGCCGCGCCCCAGAAAAGCAGGAGAAGTCCTTCTCCCTATTGGTGCTCTTGCCTGTGACGCACACCCTGAGCACCTGATTGGACAAAGGCCATACTCCCATTTCCATTGGCCAGCATGGTGAGAAACGCAGAATGTGGCACGTACGCTTCCCCAAGTACCAGGAGTGCCGCAGCACAGTAAAGCAGGAGGACTCCTTTTTTCGCTTCCCACTCCAGCCATGCATGCAAGGCGCTAGGCCCTCCCCACAGAAAACATACCATAGTACAGGCTATGGCTAAATGCTCATGTCATGTGCACTGCACTCCCCATCTGCATTCCAGCCTGCCAGCTTTCACCCCGGGCACATATTTGCACGCATGTCTTCATAACGTTGCATTGGGTGTGCTGAACGGAATGTAGGAGCCTGTGTACGTTAGCCATAGCTTACATGTGTGCTGCCGAGCACGGCCTTACATGCCGCAATATCTTACACAACTCCCAAAAGCAAGGGGATTATAAGGGCCAAACCATAGGAAATGCACATGGTGGCATGTGGCTCCGTATTGTTCAACAGGGTCAATGATGTACACTGTATGCTAATGTACGCATACCAGCTCACTTCTGCTGCTGTACCAAGTCTACAATGTCCTCCACAACCATTGTGTAAAAGTCACCAACTTCAAATGCATGCAGACACCATTGCACACGCTATGTTTAAATGCTCATGCCATGTGCACTGCACTCCCCATCTTCAATTCAGCCTGACCTAGTACAGGCTATGGTTAAATGCTCATGTCATGTGCCCCCGTCTGGAAATCAGCCTGCCAGCTCTCACCCTGGACACATATTTACAAGCATGGCTTCATAACGTTGCGTTGGGTGTGCTGAACGGTATGTAGGAGCCTGTGTACGTTACCCATAGTTTACATGTGTGCTGCTGAGCACAGACTTTCATGCTGCAATTTATTACAGCACTCCCAAAAGCAAGGTGATTATAAGGGCCAAACCATAGGAAATGCATATGTTGTCATGTGGCACACTATTGTTAAACCGGGGCAATGATGTACACCGTATGCTAATGTACGCATACCAGCTCACTTCTGCTGCTGTCTACAATGTCCTCCACAACCATTGTGTAAAAGTCACCAACTTCAAATGCATGCAGACACCATTGTACACGCTATGTTTACATGCGCATGCCAAGTGCACTGAACTACCAATCTTCAATTGAGCCCACCAGCTTTCACCCTGGGCACATATTTGCATCCATGGCTGCATAACGGTCCGTTGGGTGTGCAGAACGGTATGTAGGAGGCTGTGTAGATCAGCCATGGGTTACATATGTGCTGCTGAACACGTCCTTTCATGCTACAATCTTAAAGCACTCTGTAAAGCAAGGGGCTTATAAGGGGCAAACCATATGAAATACACATGGTGGCATGTGGCAATCTATTGTACAATAGGGGCAATGATGTTCACCATATGCTAATGTACGCATAGCACCTCTCTTCCGCTGGTCAACCAAGTGCACAATGTCCTCCACAACCATTGTGTAAAAGTCACCAGCTTCAAATACATGCAGAGAGACAACTGTATGGCTGCAATAGGTTGTGGTGGCTGGAATAAAGGCCTAGGCTGTTGGGTGCAAGTATGGTGAACGGTATGTAGGAGGCTGTGTGCATTGGCCATGCTTTAGATGTGTGCTGCTGAGCACAATCTTTCATGCTGCCATATCTTACAGCACTTCCTAAAGCAAGGGTCTTCTAAGAACTTAACCATAGCAAACGGGTGACATGTGGCTCCCTATTGTGCACCCTTAATACGATTGGAAAGGTGGAGCCGCTTGACACATACCTGCCATACCACTCATATCGCAGCACTGAAGGCATTGAACAATACATTTGAACTGCCCATTTTTTCTTGAGGTGAGAATATAAAAGCAAAAACACATGTCTGCCTCTAAAGTTACTCTGGTTAGCAAATGGTGAAGAGTGTTGTATGAGCTGAAACACGAGTTGAAATACGGTGAAAAAGCCCTGCCCCGGGCAAGCAAAATAGAAAAGAATAATTATGGATCTGGCAGCTACTGCATAGAGTATAAGACAGAGTACTTCATTAACGTTGTTTTTTTCTTAAGCTCTCCTCATTGAAAATGTTTTGGACACTTGAGGCACTGGCTGCAAAACCTCTATTGCCGCGATCATATGCCCTCAGAAGCGGCCCCTTCTCCCATAATGGACATAGCCAGGATCAAGCCAAACATGGGGCAAGGTCACAAAGAAGCAGACTTGTAAAGAAAAAGGTCTTATTACAGGAGTTGGGAATGCCTTTGGAGGCAAAAATCATGCACTATTATGCTGTCACGGTCGCCTTGCCAGCTCTTACAAGGGAAGTGGTCATAGCTCTTGCTAGCCTGACAGCATATATTATTATTATTATTTTTTATTTTTTTGTATGGCACAGCACACCCTAGGTCCTCAGTCTGTACAGAAAAGAACAAAACATAACAGTTCAGTATGTAATCGGGGATCGAGAGTCAAGACAGGCAGATGGAAGATACAGAGTCCTCGATTAATCCTTAGAGTTGAAAAAAAATGTTTTAATAGCGACAGGGGTCTGAACCAAGGAACCAAAGACGAGCTGAGTACATGGAATACCTCAACACCAATGACTTTGGTATTGAGCTAACTAGCCACACCAGCAAGGTTCAAATTGACTTCCTGGATCTCACGATTAGGATAGAAGAGAACAAAATCACAACCAGAACCTACCGTAAACCAACGGAAGTGAACTCCACCCAACATGCACAGAGTTGTCACAGAAAAAGTGTTATACGCAACATTCCCAAAGGGGAATACATTCGGGCAAGAAGAAATTGCAATACAGATAAATCCTTCACAGAAGAATGCGACCTACTAGATCGAAGATTCAGATGTCGGGGCTATTCTCACCAAAACCTGGCAGATGCAAGAAAACAAGCCTGCCAACTAGAAAGATCAACTCTACTCACACCCAAACCCAGAAGGCAAGATGACAATCCCATGATCAGATTCGTAACCAGATATAACAAAGAAAGCTATGCACTCCAAAAAATCTTGACCAAGCACTGGGGACTACTCCGCATGGATGAACATATCAAGCCACAACTAGAAACACATCCTAGTATGTCATACAGCAGAGCACCAACTCTAAAGAACTTGCTGAGCCCCTCCTTCCTTTCAGACAAACACATCACAGCACAGGATTGGCTCAGTAAACTCAAACCAATTGGCTTCACGAGATGCGAGACTTGCTCAATGTGCAAGTATGCAACCCAGACAAAATGTGCCAAATTTTCAGGCTGCCCAATGTTTAACATCACTGAGCACATCAACTGTAAAAGTAAATTTGTGATATATGCAATAATCTGTGTTTGCAATAAAATATACATAGGCAGCACCATCCGAGAAACACGCTTCAGGATAAGAGAACATTTCAACAGCATATATTCACAAGATCCAAAACTACGATTGGCAAACCACTGGCAGAAGAATCACCAAATGGACAACAAGAGTGACATTAGGTTCATCGGACTCAAGACTGTCCGGTTGGGCCCCAGAGGAGGAGACAGAATCCAAAAACGGAGACAAGAGGAAGCACGTTTGATTTGTCACTTCAGATGTGTTAAAAATGGCCTGAATAAAGAGCATGACCTGAATGTTTTTCTGAAACCTCCATTCTCTCATCTCTCCCCCATTCTCTCTTAAGTTTCCCCCCTGGGAACCACGACTTGATACTCTCTGGGCAAACCCTGCCTAGCACACGATTATGCTACACACAACGCGTTTAGGTTCACACCTATCATGCAGAGATTAGACAAATGCCGCATAGATACAACCACCAGATATCCCTCACCTAAACACCATCCTCAGTGGAACCCACCCCATGGCACCATGGACCCCTCTCGCGACATTGGGATAACCATCCCAGCAGGTTATTATCAACACAGGCTATAACTATACATAACCTCACCACCCATGCTTCTCCCCATCACGATCCCCTTGTCCATTGCTCCCTGGTTCAATCATTTCAATAGGGAAGCCACCAGCTTCCAACATTACACATTGAGCACTCAAACACTAGAGAATTCCTTCACTGATCCACGACGCATGCGCGATTCTTACTCTTGACGCGCATGCGCTGGGATCAGCCAAGTGACACTACCCAATCGCGCATGCGCAATTAATCACCATACGTGATTCAACGCCAATGCCGACTATTTATAAATGGCGGCTCCCTGCGTGGTATGGCAGCGCAGAATACCGCCCAGGACGCCAGACAGAACACACAGGTAAGCCCCACCGCCCGCCCATATTGTTATTATGCAGCCATTTTCCTTAGGAACCGGCAGCTATTAACAGCTCCGTATTTCGCTATTCATACAAACCCGCCGGAGAAACACACACGAGCGCTGCACAATGCCCGTGATGTGATTTCAATGCCGTTTAACAATAACAGACACTTTAACGGCTGGAAACACACAAGAGCTCTTCAAGAAAAGCTCTTGATGTCTTTTCCACACCGCCAATGGGACTTGGCCCCAGCCAGCAACACCCACCTGGGGCACCCTGTAGACATGCTACATTTACGCTAAGAGAGAGCCAATAGGGCACACCTATTCAGTGCCCAACCACGCCTCTAAATGTATTCATCCAACCATTTCATTTCATTAGCTCACTTTTCACCTCTCCCTCCAGGGCCCAACAGGAGCCAGGACTGCCATAAGGACAGTCCTCACATATAGAACCCCACTGAGGGCACACAGCAATTGGTACATGGTAAGAGGCATTCCACCTCATCCTTATTACCAAATACCTTAATCCAACAGTTTGCTGACCTTTCTCTCTTCTTCCTCCCCGCTTTTCTTTCATTTTGAAAACCAATTCCTCAATTTCAACACATCAATGTGTTTTGATGTTATGCACTTAACCTGTCACTAATATTCCACATCACCTGAACACCACAATGAATGTACTACTACTTGTCACCTAATTGTCACTAACCACATATCACTTGGCACTCTTGAACATTGCTCAGCCTTGAGGAAGACCCTTTGGGTCGAAACACGTGTCGGCTGACCAAACTTGCACAGCAAGTCTCTAGCAAGTGTTTCTCAAAACACAAATATTTCTTATGAATGAACCACACAAGAAAACACCAAATAAACAAATTTTTTCGTGTTAACCGCAGTGTTGGAAACAGTTATTTCGGATAAACCAAACGAGATACCCGGGAGTAAAAAGACCTTTTCGTCTTGTGAAAACCCACAGGTGAGGGCATTCAGGTTGGGGATTTCGAATTCAAACTGGGGATGTATGCAGACATTGTCCTGTTACATAGTAGGAACCCACATGCCTCTGTCCCAGCAGCGTTGGCTGTGATTTGGCAGCATGGAGAATGTCTGGGTTGAAGATAAATAGGACTAAATACATTCTGTTCCCCTTTGTTGGGGTGGGTGTTAGGGATACCCAAAAACTTGGAGAGGGAGGTGAGATTAGAGAATTTTCGATACCTGGGGTTCGTTGTCACTAGCACATTGAGTGAGCTATGTGAAGACAACTATCCATCATTACTCCAGACACTGTATGGAGAAATGATAAGTTGGGGTAAGCTCACTATGTCATGGATGGGCCACCTCAATGCTTTAAAGACAAATGTGTTCCCTGGGATCTTATACCTCCTCCAAATGCTTCCAATATCAGTACCGGATGCACTACTCAGGGAAGCCAAGGGGTGCATGGTGCATGCTTTGCTTTCTGTGGCGGGTTGAAGAAACTGTGTATGGCCAGCAACACCCTTGTGTTGCCCAAGGAGTGGGTGGGAGTGGAGTTCCTGGAATAAGGCATATTATAAGGCATCTCAGTTGAAGGTGCTTGTTCCTCACTTGAGGGAAGAGGTGGATAAACATTGGGTTTCCCTTGAAAATTATCATTTGTGACAAGCAACAGTGGGGGAGTCGTTGTGGGTTTTAAGAGAGAAAATACCATGCAGGATTAGGGATCATCCTATTTTGGGGGTTATCTGGAACATATGGTCCAAGGGACCCGGGATGCATGGGATCACTTCATGGCCATCACCCATAAGTCATTTGTGGGGATCAGGGAGGAGATTCCGGAACTGGAAAGATACCACAGATGCAGGGACTTCATTTGGAGGTCACCAAGGGGTCGTAAATGTGGCCCCTGAGGTCTCCCTTGCTACCCATAAAAAAATATATACATTCAAAAACATCTTTCTTTTTAAATGAAAGCTCCTAGTCTGTGGCCAGCACCATGTGGCACTTTGTTTCTAGAGAGGCTGGCTTTCCTGTTCATGCCTCTTAAAAAACAGGGGATTCCACAAGTGTACCACTTTGAGAAGTGACCCTAAATACGAAAGAAGGGGAATGACAAATAGTCTTACTGGAATTAAAGGTTTATTTTAGGCACACTTCAGGGAGGGAGTCACTGATTTAGTCTGATTCAGTCTGTTCTTAAGCACCTCAAATTTACAATGCTATATGTATTTACCTTATGGGCAACATGCTCGACTTGGAAGCAAGACAACACGAGCAGCACAGGTCCGATCCACGGGTCCGCGCTTAGAAACCTCTGGGTATTAAGCGCGTTATAAATAACCAATCATATCATATCCTGCATATATGTCAGCATTTCCCTGTAAAACTCTTTCATAATGCCAATGCCCACATATATTTCAGCACTGTCACTATAAAACCCACAACCATAAATCCTGTGTCTTCAATATATGCCTGCTTTGCCCTGCAAAGCACTTGTGTGCTGGCTGGAACAAAATATTTGTCCGAATTTGGACTGTAAAATCTTTCCACATTGGTACCCACAACATTTGCCTGCGAGCCATTGTAAATCACATTCATGGGTATGAGTGTTAGTACAGGACACCACATTCATTGTGATATGTGGGACCTTGCATTCTCCCTACACACACATACACGTTTTAACTACCTTGTGGGGACTATGTGTGGGAGCCTGCCTGGTGGGGACTACCCTTTCACAATGTTTTTAAACTATAATAATAATGGAAACATGTCCGTAAAAATTAATATTTAAGGATACTTCTTGAAATTTGCATAAATATTGTTTTTTGATCACGTGTACGGCACCATCTTTGGGGGGACTTGAACACGTGTTACTATCCTTGTAGAGACTTGCATGATTATTCTGTTTTGGAATTCAGTATGTTAATTTTCAAATGTAAATATGGTGGTTTAAAACAACATAAACGTATTATAGATGTGCATCTTCAAATAAAAGTAATTTAAGGACTGTTAGTTTACAGTGAATATATTTTAATGATTTTTCGTTTATGTTCAAGTCACATTTACATGCTCACTTAAAGACACTTAATTTGCCCAGTAGCCACATTCCATTTGCTTCAGGGATGGATAATTAAAAAAGGTGAGACGGTTTGATTGGGATTGGCCAAAAGATTTTAGCTAAGGCCAAGAATATTAAGGTAATTTTGGCAAAAGCTGCAATTTTAAAAATTATTTTTACATGAAGGTATCAGAAGAACAGAGGACCCAAAGGAAGCTATGAAATGGATGGTTGAATGGCATTTACCCGGTGAGAGATGTTTAACTGTTTGTTATTTTGATTTTTGACTCACTACTGTTCATTTTTGTTTAATGGACCTGTTTGTTTTTCAAGGATACTCGTTTGGGTGCAAGTTTTTATTCCACGATACATATTACCGGGCCTGCGATAGCAGCCCTGTAGTTATGGTTAAGTTACTCAACTCATAGAAAGAGCAGTTTTTGGATGGCTTATAACTTTGGTGCCGTTTGACGAATCCTCAACAAACTTTGCAAATAGTATATGGCCACGTTGGAATGATTCTGTAAAGTTTGGTTCTGTTTCGTCAAGAGGGGGAAAAGTTGTAGGGGGAGTCCCAAAATGTTTTAAATCCCTATAGAAACAATGGAAAAAAATGTTTGCTCGTGCCTACACCCTAAACCGTTGGACGGGTTTTCAGCAGACGTGTGCCAGGAGCTGCGGCTTGGCCCTGAATGCGTGCTTCTGTACATTTGGTGAAAATCTGTCCAGTATTTTTTCAAGAATGGCCAAAAGGTAGTTCACAATAAATGAGTGATATCTGCGTCTGATCCTTGGACTCATTTCCTGATTCAGTGTCCATAGATGCCCCTGGGCCAATAAGGGGGTAGCTGGATGTCCGCAGACACCAAAAACGCATGCCGATTGGATGTTCAAAAACATGAGGTGGGTCAGATTTTTTTAAACGATCGCCATGTTGGATCTGTAGAGAGCTGCCATTGATCGCAAACAGCGCAGTGAAAAAACGGTGTGGAAAATACATTTGGGGTTTTTTTGTGGCCGAAAGAGGGCCTGTTAAATGTAGGGGAGTGGAAAAAAGTTGATAGGCAGTTGTCTTTATAGGGGAAAAAAGCTGTGCAGCTGCCGTCGAGTCCGCAGTCACTGTTTGTGCCATGAACAGTGACCGCAGACGTTATTGGGATTGTAGGGGCATTATGGGTGAGTCTTGTTATTTGAAAGTGTACTCTACGTACTGGTTATATGGTTTAATTATATTGTGGTGGTGTGACCGGTGGCCAGATTCTTGGGGACCATGGCCATAGGTCATGAACCTAAGAATCATCTGGCCATTGGTCACAAACACTAAGGTAATGTAATGATAGGTACTGTAGAGGGACTATACAGTATTTGTAATATGGTGGGATGATATAATTGAAGTGTATACAGTATTTTTGATTGTAGAAGAATTGAGGACAATGCTTATGGAATTTGTAGGTGAAATATTGAACTATAATTTAGTGAGTAAATTTGGGTTGCAGGAATATTAAGACGGCATTTGATAAATGTGCTGGTAACCTATGTTTTAGAGTAGTGGAAGTGTTGTTACATTCAAACCAACCACTTCATTTTTTAACATATGCAGTATAGTGGCCAGAAGTGGTTGTGGCACCAGTGTGGTAGATTATGCCCATTGTTGTGAAGGTTTTCTTGCTAAGAGATACTTGGACATGTGTGAAGCTAGTGAGCTATTGGCCATGTGAGTTTATTTGTATGCTGGAACGATTGTCTGAATTGCAAAAAGGGCATACTATGCCATGGTTTGCATTCTGCAGAAGCTTCTGAAATGGAATGGATTCACAGTTTGGTATGGTTACATGCACAAATCATTATTTAGGGATGTGCGTGTGTGAATCATGGTTGCAGGGAAGATTTCATTTATAGGGATGTTTTTGGTTTCTAGTACTTGTAGTAAGTACATTAGGAATTCCAGTGGGTCTTCCTGTGTGTTTATGGTGAATTTTACCATTCCTACACAGTAGTCAAATGCTTGCCTTATACCCGAGACACTATAAGTGCTTTCAGGATTATTTGTGGCATTTGTGAGAAACATAGAGGTATTCCTTGATTAAGACCCAGAGAGTCCTCTATTTAGGTGGCATGGGAAGGCTATTGATCTTGGATCCCAACCCTGGGGTTGGACGAGCGAGGGAGGATCACCTGGGTAGGATAATCCGGGCAAATTTTGTGGGAATGCCCCAGGCAAGATGCAGTATTCTGACGGGACAACAGAAGATAAGGAAGAAGTCCCGGATGCCTTCATGAGATACGTTGATTCCTGTCACTTTCATCCAGGTTTCATTTTCCCTAAATCTTATCCCGTCATTAACTGTCGAAGGTGGCAGAGAAAAAGAAACAAACTAAAACCAGACAAGGAGTCTGATGGCAATATCCATTCATCCACTGCCAATTTAAAGCACAGAGAATACCATCAAAATCTAGGCTTGTATAATAAACCATCAGGAATATGGAAGGGAATAACCAACCCCTTGAGTCGGGAAATAGATCTATCCACCAAAACTGTTCCATTACTGCCCTCTCCATTTCCAACACATACTGGAACAAGGAAGAAGAAACAGGGAGTAGGGAAGATTTCCGATAGGAGTAACATGGGGAACATGGGGAATTTAAGGGAAACCGGCTAAAAAAAAAAACCTAAGCAGTCCCATTCATAGAGTCTGGCAGAGTCAGTCATTTACCAATTATCACTCATGCCTGACTCCACTTGATTGCTTTTCCAATTATAAAAGGTGTGGTTATACACAGATTTTTGAGCGAGCTGGGGACGATGTTTGGACCAGAGAAGCCACGGAGCAGAGAGCAGCAGGAACTACCACCGAGAGGAAAACAGCATGCCGAGATGCTGGCCCAGTGTTTCTGAGGGGCTGCAGTGTGGGAAGGGAGCCATGTCTCCAGAGCCAGAGCAAAGCATCCTGCATGCTGTTATTGGCAATCAGAACATTGCTTGTTCCTTTGGGACCTGTGCCAGCACCAAGGGTGTCTGAGGGGCAGGTGATGAGACCCTGACCTCAGGCCCGCATAACCCAAAGGGACCGCTCATCACTGCACTGATGCCCGGGTGAGTCTCGTGAAAGTAAGAGAGAGAGAAAGAGACCCGGGAGCATGCAGCTGATTGAAACAGTGCAGGCAAAAGAAAATGCATAAAGCGGCATGGAGCAGAAAGAGGAAAGAATTGTTAAGAAACCAGTGAAGCTTTATAGACTGAAAGAGGAGTAAAGAGATAAAGAGAAAGTTAAAGAAAGCCAGAAAAGCAGAGAGCGCAAGCGACCCAAATTGAGAGGAGGTTGCAAGCGACCCAGTAGAGTGGAAAGAGAGTGCACCTGTGCATGGAAAAGCTGGAAAAGGTGCCAGTGGGCACGCGAGAAGGCAAAGAGAGTGCACGTGTGCATGGGAAAGCTGGAACAGGCACCACTGGAGATAAAGAGAGTGCAAGTGTGCACAAGAAATCAGGAGAAATTTCCAGGGGGCATGTGAAATAAATCAGGAAAACAGAGAGGGGTTAAAGCTTGGAGTGGTTGTGCTTTGGAAAAATAAAGAGAGTGGCGTTTTCAAATGTCCCTTTTGCTACCTCTTTTAAAGAACTTTAAAGAATTATATATGAAAGAAAGGTACATCCTGACAACTTGTATTTGAAAATTGGAAGAGGCGCCTAAGGTTTGGGAAGGGAACCCTGAGGGGCCTAACATCTTAATATATATTTGAAACGTAAGAGGGGCCCGAGCTTAGAGAAGGGAACCCTCAGAGGCCTAAAAGTTGAACTTGTATCTGAAATTGGAAGAAGCCTAGGCTTGGGAAAGCGAACCCTAAGAGGCCTGCCAACATGGAATCTTGATTATTCGGTGTTACCGAAAGTGCTGAAGCTTGGGGAAGGGAACTCCAAGACATTAAGAATATTGACATTGTTTGAACTATGGAGGTCCTATGAACAGTCCTTTTTGGGTAAACTCGATCTTTTGAAGCTGGCCAACCTATAAACTGGTGAAAAGACCACCTGAAACCAACCCTCATGAGTGCAAGCATAGGTATAGACACAGACGTATATATATTTTGGACTTCAAGACTTTGGCGGCCCTTAGAAGTATCAGTTAAGGGAACCAACCCTTTACTGTTAGGGCCAGTTAGGCATTACACCAACCCAAGAAGTTCAGTAAAATAAAGTTTTGAAATTATTATCTTTGAGTCTGTGTCTCTCTTGATACCACGCATGTCTCCCACATGTCTATGAAGGATGAGCTTTTGCAAACACAACTGGTCCAAACCGTTTCAGTAAATGTTGTGAACAATTGGTGGCAATATGAAAAGATGATTGATCGCTACATTTGCCTAGGAATTTACTCCAGCTGTGTTTCTGAATTTAAATGGACCAGAGAGTTATGTCTCTGTATCTTTTAATCGGCCTGCAATTGTTTTGTGAGAATAGATATTTGTCTTTTAATGGACATGCAGATGTTTGTGGTTGCATTATTTGATGGCGGAGCAGTCGTTTTTTGTGTTTTTAGTGGTATTGCTGGGAGATCTGCTATAGGTTCTGTTTCTATTCATTTTTTTTAAAGGTTTACTTTCTTGAGGTAAGGGGTACATATCTAGATGGGGGTGTAAAGTGCACATAGGCTGTTATATTCTAGGATGCAAGGAATGTCAGTGCTCAATTTGTTTGTATCAAAGTTAACTAGGAATAGAATGTTGAGTTTAGAGACGTGAGAGTACTACGTAACTCATACCTTCTTTGAAGACTGTGTTGCCAATGTCAATCAATGCGTTATCTAGGCTTAAACCATGCAATTTGTGAATAATCACAGCATATGAAAGATTTAGAGAGAATTGTTCTCTGTGTAAGTACATATCTTTAAAAAGAAGAAAGCTTGGCCTTGTCTGGCCTAATTTATTTAACTTCTGCAATTTGTCAAAGTGGATGTTGAGAAACTGACTGCTGGATATGACATGTGGATATGTTTGGAAGCCAGCAACTGCACCAATTGCTTCATTGACTAAACCTTGTTCTACACTAAGCTTATGTTTTAGAATTTCTTTGCATTTTAGACACAGAGTTAATACTTTGTGTAATCCAGCTGTGTTTGAGATACATCTTTGTAAGCTATTTAGTCGTGCTGTTGCTTGTTAACACATAGGGAGTGTCATGCAGTGCACTTCTAGTTTGTCTGTGAAGCTGATATGCAGTATGTATTGCATTTGTTTTTCAACATCGTATCCTTTAATTCACTGCAGCTTGCAAGGGTTGGCATTAAGGACACCTATATATATTTTGTTGAGTTAATTGTTTCATAACATCAGGGGCAGCTGTATTTTTACCACATAGCTCATGGATTAGTCTAGTTTTTATGATGGATTTACCAGTTCTAATTATTTTTAAAATGTTAGCATAAGTGAGTTATGCATGCTTTGGGTTAGTTTTCTGTAGGGAACATATTGCCAGAGATTTACTTTTCCAATGCTGCTGAGCGCATTAAAGGAATAGCCTTTCTCAGAGCATTCCAATGGTTTGAGCGGTATGGTGGCACATGGAGGTGGTACAAAAAGAGTAGTGCCTGTGCCATCCATGACTATGTATGATTTCACACCCAATGCATTCAACATGGGTAGTACAAGCCTTTGGTACCCCTCCTACGGTTTTAAAGAACTGCCACTCCAATGATTCTCTTTGGGTGGTGGAGGTAGGCAATTCCTCTATCTCGTCTTCCTAGTGCTGTTGATCTTTGTCTGCATCATCGTGCCTATTCCCCTATCCAGGTCCTTCAGCTGTTGTTGGAGGTATTGGTGGTATGGTGGCCCCTGGGGAGGAGGCATGGGCATGACTGATACCATTTTTGTAGTTAAATAGTTGTTGTGTCAGTAGTTTTGAAAGCTGCAGAAGGGTAAACATTCAACTCGAAACTTCCTCCAGTTTCAAAGTGTCCCCAAAGCATAGCCCTGATCGTAGACACGTCATCACGGTGCACGCACTAGCACGGCCATGTGACATTGTTCACGGGTGCATAATGACGACTGAAGTTCGCAAACTGTAGTGAGTGAAAAAAAGCGTAAAATGTTAATATTGGGATTAGGAGGTGTGGAATGGCACAGTTGTTACTTGGAACTCACTAGATCATCCAGAAATGCAGTTTTAAAAATGTTGCGAAGCACGGGACTCGTTGGCAAACATGTAATCACTGCAAATGTGTATTGTCACGTGAGCCTATCCGCGAAGGCGCGATGATGTTCGCGGACCTCAGCAGCCGGAGATTTGAGGTGCATGCGCAGGGATGGCCACACGACACCAGACAGGGCTCTACATCTGTGAACGTCATTGGTTGCAACACCGGACTCCGAACATTTCTATAGTTTGCAGAATTCCAATTGGTTTAAAAAAAAAAAAAGAAATAGGAAAGAATGATACACAAGATATTCATAGTATAAAAAATAATGCTATTCATGAAAGAGATGTGTATTGGAATGAAAAAGAGAAATAGGAAAATTTGGAATTTTGTAAAGTCATCTTTTGGGGAGAGAGGGATAGTATGTTTTATGAATTTGATTGGGGTGATTGCTGGGGTAAGATAGACAGGTACAAATAGGACAGTGATAATGAACATTTCTAATAATATGATTTATAGTTCTTTACAGTTTAGTGGTAAAAACCTATGAAATTCAGTGAAAAAACTTTGTTAAAGGGGCGTTATGGTTAAGTTGCACTAATAAAAACCTATGAAATTCAGTGGAAAAAAGTCGGTAAAGGGACATTATTGTTACAAGTAAAACCAAAAACCCCCAGAAATTCAATAGTTATTCTAAGGTAAGCAACCATAACTCATGGCACCACTGTGCACTGCAGAAACTAACACCCAGGGCATCAAAGACAACATCACAAATGTCATTGACAATGGCGACATCTAACTGGGTGCGCCCAAATGGGACCTGCAGCGAAACTTTTGCGCCATAACGGCGTGCGCCTAACTGGCTGCACCAAAATGTCCTGTTCCCTTCTCAAAGCCCCTTGCTTTATGGCCAGTCTCTTGGTGACTGTTGTGATACAGTGCACGACCCCAACTAACATTTAAGCAGCCTGGAAACAGGAAATAAATGACCGGTTGCAAGATTAACATATGCCCAGGTACTTTCTGCACCAGAGCAAAAATCAGAAGCTGGCGCCCATGAATATACCCACAGTACTTCTTAGCTTCAAAGTGAGGCCGGAGCCAGCCCCCTCAGGTCCTGTTGCTCTAAGTGGTCTTGTAACTTTGCCGTACTGATAAGGCACCATGCCCTAAGGGGACTGGACTTTTCATCAATTCGATGCTAAGTAGGGATCGGTCCTGCTTACTGCATTGATGGGAGACCCAGGTCACCAGTGATTTTTCACCCCTGACTTCACTGTAGCTGTACAATATCTATTTTTATTTTATGTATAAAATATTACAGGCTTTGCCAACTCCCAATGTTTCTAGTTAATGCCCTGTGCGATTACATTATCTGCTGAGGATCACACACTTTGGTTAAACTGCATGCTACAAGTCCCTTCTTCTATTGTCGATATCTAAGTGACTGTTATCATACATTGCACAACCCAGAATATGTACAATTTTTGCCTAACATAGTTCTATAAGGATTTATATATTTGAGTGACACTTTGGTATGTGTACTTTTCAAGTTAGCTTTATAAAGCAGAGCATTGTTTAAAGGCAGAAATGGGGGTGAGGAGGGGAAATGATGAGGGGACAGTAAGTCCTGAGTATTTGCCGATGATGTGGCAAGAGAGTGTGCAATCCTGGACACTGGTGCAGTTAATTTCACTGATTATGGCTGCTTTTCAGGGCACCAGTAAAGGACACATGCGGGTGAACAGTGTAACTTCTTTTCAGAGGGCAACCCATTGGTTTTTTTTGAGGTTGGCAAGTTTGCTCAAGTATTTGGCTCGCAGGATTTTACTCAGGCTGTCATGTTCCCAGTGCAGACGCTTACCCACAAGACCATAAGCACGTGTTTTGTATTGGGATTTTGTTTTTTAGGGAATATTTCTCTACATATTGCTTGGTTTAAAAGGTGATCATCTTTTATACTTTGCAAGCATATTTATTAGAACATTTCCTCTCTCATGTTATTTTTATAGTGTTCATTACTTTTTTTTAAAGTCCAATGCTCTTTTTTCTTGCACACTTTCTTCTAAGGGGACAGTCAATTACGCTACCTTTGTATATTTCACTTGCAGATATGTGTTCACTTACTCTGCATATATTTGTGGCTGCCAGCTTTTGATTTTCGCTATAGGGGCAGAGGTTTCTGGGCATATATTATCTTTTCAGCTGATCATTTTTCTCCCCTTTTCGGTGCTGCTTAAATGCAATTTGTTGGGGTTATGTGATGTATCACAAGAGTCACCAAGAGACTGGCCATAGACACAGGGCTTGTAAAACGCTGCTTAACTAAAGTGTGTGATCCTTGGCAAATAATTTAATCTCATTGCTCATTGCCTAAAAACATTGTGAGGAAAGATAGCCCTTGGGTAACACGTTTGTCTTGGAAGGAAGACAGCACGGCGCCACACAAGTTCAAAACCCAATCTCACAGTTAAATATTATTATTTATTTTTTTATTTGTATCTGGTTTATGCAAATTAAACCTTTACAAAATTTAAAGTTACATTTTCACGGTATTAAAACAAACAATTACAACATTATTCCAATTATAAAATTCATCAGACACAGTACACAATATAAAGTACAGTCCATATTGCATTACAGATATCCTTTCTTTTTAGAATCCCTCTACAGTGTTTTCCATATTTCAAGACTTATACATATTGTTAGACCGTGAGAGAGAGAAAGGCCCATAAGTGTCTTCAGTAGATAATTAGGGCTCTTAACATAGGTTCTTTACAGTACTAGTTTGTTCTTTCTAAGGTTGCCAGACCGTACACTTCTACTAAAAAGGTGACCACTGCTAGCTTTAGTGAGTTTGACTTTCCATGTAGCATGTACCACCATAGTATTTCAGTATGGACCCTAGAGGGGTCATGAACAAATTTTCCAAACACATTTATTCTCTGTTTGACTATTGTTGCACAGTGTAAAGGAAGATGTTCAAGTTATTCGGTCGTGTAAGCGGAGTGACAAAAACGACAGGAAATTTTTTGGCCCGTAGCCGATCTAATCTCGAGAATTTCCCCAGTAGGGAGGACATTGAAACGGAAACGTAAGTAGATTGCTCTCCTTATAGGATCTGGAAATTTGACTAGATAGGACCCCAACGTACCTAGCTTTTTCCCCTCTGCGACCAGTTGTTTATAGATCTTAGAGGCAGCCACCTTTTCTGTGGTGGTGACCCAATCTGACCATTGCAACCGTTTTTTCACGTCCATTGGATTAACAAATAGCATTTCATGTGAGACATCGGTGGTATTAAGGAGATCTACATAATCTTTCTGTAGTCTCAGAATCCATACTGATTCACTGATTCCCCTTCTCAGTCTATCTCCCAATAGTGTATAAAGGGAGTTGTTTTTAGATACCATTAGATTCCGATATAGTGCCATTTTTTTCCATTTCACTCTCATATTTAGTGAGATAAGGCCTAATTCATAGCGAATTGCAGATATAGGAACACTCTGGGGCAGGTAAAAAATAATTTTCTGCCAGATCTTAGATTCAATTTTTTGTACCAGACGAGATGTTTCAAACGGTAACATTTCCATGCCGTATGTCAGTTTTGGTACAACTTTCAGGTTATAGAACCTAATGAGGGGAATGATGGAGAATTTACAGAATTTGCCTGAGATCTTCCTCATTTGGAGAATGAGCTTATCTGTTTTCTCCAAATAAAAGTTCCAGTAAGAGTGTATCGATATAGTCCCAAATATAGGGAATCCCAAGTAGCACAATGATCTTACTTTTACTAGAAGACATGTATTTATTTGCTATTTGTATTTTGGAATTCTCGTCTTGGAGGTAAAGGATATAATGACAGACTTCTTTTCATTTATCACCAATGCATTTTCCTGCGCATATATTGTTAGTGCCGTAGGTTTTCGCTGTAAACCCACCGGGGTATTATCGACCAAAAGCAGGTTGTCAGCATAGGCGTTCCAACATATTTTAGCTCCCTCAATCTTCGGAGAAACCAAAGAAAAGGTTGTAAGGGGGACATTCGCATCAGTAGTATAAAGATTAAAGAGAGTAGGGGCAAATAAACACCCTTGTCTGAGACCATTATTAGTTTGGATTATTTTTGAAAGATCACCAGACATGCTTAGTCTCACCTGAATTGCCGAATCTTCATGGAGATTGATAAGGACTGTCAATAGATGAGACGGCAGCCCCATTTGGGCTAGTTTTGTCCAAAGTCTCACCCTGTCCACCTTATTAAAGGCAAGCAACAGATCTACTGATGGCAAGTATATAGGGGATGCAGTTTTTTTACATGGCTTTTCTAAGAGCAAACAAATAATCAGTCCTCCTATTTCAGTTCCCATCCCTTTACTAAAACCGAACTGCTGAGGGGGTAGGATGTGATTGTATTACACCCATTCCTCTATTTTCTGTAGTACTAACCCTGCAAAGATCTTGGAATCAGCGTCCATAATTGAGATCGGACGGTAATTTGTCGGGCAAGTTCTATCCCCCTTTTTATATATGGGCATGACATATGATATCCTCTGGGACTGAGGAATTGTCTTGGACTGTATAATAGAGTTAAAGAGGATAAATAGCGATTTCGCCCAATATTCCGGAGTTTTCTTCAGGGTATTATTTGTTAGCCCGTTAGGGCCGGCCGCTCTTGAATTATTTGCCCTCTTGATCTGGGATTCAATATTCTCAATCGTAAAGTCGAAGCCCCAAGACCCCTTTTTTATGAGCAAGAGTTCATGCGTCATAGCCTTTTTGCCCTTGTAGAGAATTGCAAAGTGTTTTCCCCAGGTATCCGCCTGTACATTAGCCGATTGAAGTATAACCTGTCTTTTTTCAAGTGCGTTTATTAGCCCCCAAAATTCACGGCCCGAAGTCCCCTTTAGAGCTGCAAGCATATCGATATTATCATTATTTTGCAGGACACACTTATGATTTTTCAACCAGTTTTTTTTGGTTTGTTTCATTTGTAGAATTTCTCTCTTTTTTTCTGTCTCAGTCATATTGGTTTTCATAATATATCTAACTTGACGATTTGCAAGATTTTTTTTTTGCCTTACCAAAGGGTCATACGTATGTATGTGAATAGGTTTCAGAGTGCCATATTTACTTGGTTTAACTGATCTCCCTATCAAGTTTTTAATATGTTCAGTATAATTCATGACCGAATAGCACTTGGTTTTAATTGACAGAGACATTCTGTCATAGTCTTGGACGAAGACTGTGTTGAGTTTATCAACCTTTCCTTTGTGCCAAATTATGCGATTTCCACCGCATGACACTATCGAGTGTATCTGCTTTATACTTGTTTAGGGAGTCTGTTATTTAGTACCATTTTGATTTCCAAAAATCTGTGGTCGCTCATATTTGTGTAAATTATATGGAATTCTGAACATATTACTGAAAGAGATTTTGACATGAAAATATGGTCAATATGTGATTTATAAAGGCCATTCGACCATGTGTGCTCATACTCAGAGGAATTGAAAAGGCCATTAACATGGTCCAAACCCCAGTAGTCAAACAAGTTCCTCCAAATTTCACCGTTAATGGATTTTTGCTTAATGGCACAAGCGGCTACCACCCGCTTATCCGCGTTCAGCGTAGACCTTAATGCTGATACGCCATTTTTTTCCCAATCCCTAGACCATATTTGATTTCAGAATTAAAATCACCCGAGATTATGATGTCAATTCCTCTAAATTTAAGTAACATGGCGGATAAATAATTGTTCAAATGCGAGACAGCATTGCCCAGTGGTACTTGTGAGTTCCAATAAATGTTTAGAATTAACAAAAATTCAAAGTGAGAATCACTTCCATATTCCACTACAACTGCAAGTGCAAAATTCATTAGTTCAGTTGATTCTAGAATACGTGTACTTAGCTCAAGTTGGACTGCAACAAGCAAACCTCCAGTGGGTCTGCCACGTAATCCCACTTTAGCTAAAAGATGTATACATATGAAACCATCAAGTTGTATTGGGGCAGTCAACCACATTTCCTGGATACAGAAAAGATCAAAAGATTTAAGTTTTGCACATAAGATCCCAGAATTCATCAATTTCGAGTGGCCCCTGGAGTTCCATGAAAGGAATTTCCAGTGGTCCACTACTTTAGTAACGTTAAAGCTTTTGTTTCATTATTTGCATTTCAGATATTGATTCTCTAAATGTTTGGGCTAGCCAAACCAAGTCCTGCCCATCCCCTCCTTTCAGAGGCAGAGTGTTTACTTTTCGTGTATCTTCCTCATGCCTACATATATTAGTACTTACTTTTTCCATTTCCTGAACATTTCCTTTCTCCCAACCATTACTGAAGATAAGGATATCGTAACCCATTCTATTGAATTGTTCTGTCTCCTGAATAATCATTTCAAAGATCTTTTGGGAGTTGGGAACAATACGGACATGGTCATAGCGAGAGGGATGGATAAAATCCACCAGACTAATATCCGCTGAACCAATCATCCTAAATCGGGGGACCTCATTAAATAATGACAAAATGTGTGGTCTATTCAGCGGGGATGGGGCTCCAATGTCACACAAATTATAAAGAAGGATACTTGGGTATTCCGGAAATGAGATGTTTCGCCACATTATATTCCTTAAATCGCTATCCTTCACATGTAAGGGTTTTGCCGGTTCATATTGTGTAGGATTCCTCATATCCAGAGGACCATTGGGGTAAAAATCCCCATGTCCCACAGGCAATTGTTAGGGGTCTCTTTCAGGTTGCTCGCACTGTGTCCCCCCTCCCCTGAATGAGGAAGAGGTAGGTATCTCATTCATAACCAGAGGCCGACTTTCCTTTATCTCATGGACCCCCCCAAGTCCTGATTACCCAACCGTAACAGGTCAGAAAGGAGGTCCATCATGATCTTTTTTATAGTGTCGGGGAGATTCGCAATTACCCCTTCAACCCCAGGCCGGGGTTGTTGGACTTCCTTCAGGGATAGTTTTGGGCACTCATTCAGAGTTCCATCCAGTAGGGAGATCCCAGGATTAGAGTTCATTTTCGCCTCAATTGCATCCACCCCAAGGGTCTTTACAGTCTCCATTGCTGTGGGTGCAAAGGATGGAGCTGGGGGTAGGGAGGAAAAACCTAATCTGTTAGATTCTGCTGAGGTCGTAGGATGTTCGACCAAAACGTTGGAGATATCTTGTGGTAATACCTGTCGGTATGTCGACTTCTCCAGAACCTTGTAAAAATTAGACAGTTGTGACTGTTTTATCTCTTTGTTTTCCCCGTCCATTTGTGGAGGGTGTACCTTCTCATTCTTGGTTCCTTCTGTCTTATCATTTGCCTTTGGTCTACTATCTTCCCTCTGAATCATGTTTATTTTCCCCATTTTTTTCAAGTTTTTCCCATTTACATTGTTTCCTTGAATTTTTTTTTTTTCTTAATGGATTGCGAGCTATCAGCAACATTTAGTTGCAAAGCCATCCTACTTTCCTCGTAAAGTTGTCTTAAAGCGGATAGTGCAACTTCATTCGAGGGTACCTTCGGTTCTTTCTTAAAGGTTTCTGGCTTAGAGGAGGTCAGTGTCCTTTTCATCAGCCTTCTTTTTGCCTTTAGAGCCAATCGTTTCTGTTTCCTTGACAGGAAGAAGCCGTTTCCCATCGGGCTCCCCTCCTCCTTTTGGTTTTTTGTATCATCATCTCTGACTCCTACACCATCAGCAGAATCCTTCAGTTTTATCAGAACTGATGGGCTGTCAGGGGTAACCGTGAAATTAGGGTCCTCACCCTGGACAGACCTTGCCGGTCTCAAAGGCATTATAGATGCAAGTTTTCCTGGTAGCTCTAACTGCCCTTTTCTAGTGATAACATTTTCACTGATAGCTCTCTCAGGACCTTCATGATCCTTTTTCCCCCCTCTGAGTCAGATTTCTGTTCATTTTTCTCATCAATTTTTTTTTCCTTTGATAGGTTCATTGCAATCCCCACATGTATCACAGTGGCATAGCTCAGAGCTTCCTTTCCACCATCCAAGGTTTGAGATCCTTGGGAGTTAGTTATTTTAGGAATTTGTGTGATATCTGTCTTTTTTGAGGATTCCATCCTATCATCTTTGCCCATGAGTAAACCTTCCACTCTGATTAGTTTTAATTGGATATCCAGAGCAACCCTTTTCACGTCTCTCATCTCCCAATGGGTAAGCTCATGGCCTTTATCTAGAAGGTTTAATATTCTAGATATTACTGGCAGCGATTCCTCAAATTTGGCATTACTATCATTAATGGGGGAACTTGTGAGGGAAGCTCCTAAAATTGGGGAAGTATCAATGTGAGTTGGCAGAGCGGGGATCGGCAGATTCCCCTTTGGTATGTGGCCACCTGCGCCTCTATAACATTTTTGTCTTCCACTCCCCAGCCCTCTTGTATGTTTGTAAATATTGAGGCAGATGGTAACGCAAATTCTGCATTTGATGAGAATACTCTGTATGGTATAGTAGAATTCAATTGAAGGAGTGTATTAAATAGGTGCACTTGATCAATCCCATTTCTAGACGCATTTACAGGGGCCCCTTGAGAGCCTAGCTCGCTTCCCCAATTCCGTTCTTACTGCCTGTCGCATCATGGATACATCAATATTTATCTCTTCTGACCTATTTTCTGTCCCCTCAGTCAGCTTCAGACTGAGTGGATCTCTTATACTCAGAAAAGTTGATTGAATTGGAATTTGGATATGAAATGACAGGCCCGCAGGCATGAAGGAAATATGTTCCTCCCCCAAAGATTGAGCTCCCATTTTTGTTTGTATTTGCGAGTGCATGTGGGAAAATTCCACTTCCTGTTTAATGACATCCATTTTTGCCCTTTCATCCTCCTCCACTTTTCCCCCCTCTAGGTTCTCCTCTTGAGTAGTAGTAACCCTTTGTGTCCATCTCACATTGGAGTGGTTTCGTATGGTACTTGCACATCCATACTAGATTTTATCTCTGTACCGACACTCTGAGAAGCCTGGCTATTTTCAACGGCCAATATAGGCCCGGGAGTCTTTATAGCGCATACTTTTCCGTTGCGCAACACAGTTGCCATAATGTTCTATAGGGGGAATATATATATCTTTTTCCTTTTTATGTACACTTCTTACCCCAAAAACAAAATAGTAAAGCCGTCTCTCTCCGCCTCCGCTCCTCTGCACAGCCAAACAGCCCACTTGCATGCCACTTCCGGGTGCGCGCACGGGTGCGCCAATACCAGTAATTAATTGCTGTATGCGGGTGGCAGGAGGCAGGATCCAAACAGTAGAGACAAAAAACGGACTCTACAAGCCAATAGAGAGAGAAAGAGGAGGTCAGTATTGCAATCAATTCCCCCAGTCCCCTATTCCCAGTCCCAGTCCCAGTCCCCAAACAAGTCCCTGAACAAGACCCCAAGCACTGGGCTGCAATGTTCCACCAAGAGGCCGCATGTTACGCAGCCAAAGTCCACTTGTGCTTCCTCTTGCCGACTCACTCACTTGATTGAGAAAAATCCACGTGAAGGGCAACGTAACAACAGAGTCCCCCAGCCCAACAGCCCACTTGCGTGCCATTGCCGGGTGCACGCGCGGGTGCGCTAGTACCAGAGATTAAATGCTGTGTGCGGGAGGCAGGATCCAAACAGTAGAGACAAAAAACAGACTGTGGTTGTGTTGTGAGCCTTCACCTCGTGCTTGCCGGTGGTCTCATTTCCCTAAGGGCAGCCACAGTGTGGGTATTAAGCACAATTAAAATTAAATTAAAATTCACCAAGCCTGCAATATATTATACATAACGATACCACTGTCAAAACAGGTCAAAATCAGTTTGGTGTAGCGTTGTAAGTGTTTTAAAATATAGCGTGGCTACTGGTCTGGTAGTGTTCTAAAATGGACAATGGGCACAGCTGATGGCCATGTACTAAGGCCATGGTTAGATGTCTGGTAGTGTTTTAAAATTGACAGTGGGAATGTCAAAAGGGCTTGCGCACTGGCCATGGCTGAAGGCTGAGAACACAGTGTTACGGCAATTGGCAATTGGCAATTGGTAACTGCCAGAGAGCACCATCCCTCAGATCTCCTTACCATGGGGCTGGCGTCTGGTAAATTTGATGGTTCACCGAAGAAACACGAAGCATTTATTGAGGATTGTGTGGTCCATTTCACCTTCTAGGCTGCAACCTACACATCAGATCATGCTCGGGTGGGGTTTATGGTCTCCAATCTTGTCTTATAGGACTATGGAGCCTTTCTGAATCTACTTAAGCTAATCTTTTAAAGACCTGAAGTTGTCTATTCTGCTTGCGAGGATTTATTGGACATCATACAAGGGTCCATGGATCTCCTCTCGTACACTACCACCTTCAAGTGCATAGCCGCCCACGCTGGATGGCTCACCACGCACCAACCTCCCAGGGGGTATTCTGCCTGTAAGGCTTTTCCCCTGCCTGGCTCTTCGGGGGAAGTGGCCGCTAGTCCACCTGTTCCTCAGGCAGACAGAGTGGCTTCCCTCTGAGACAGGCCCTACCTCTTCAAGGAATGAAAGACAACTAAATAGAAGAAGAAAGTAGCAAAGAAAGGGTCCCCTTCTTGGAGTCAGGAAGGAACAGGTGAGGATCTTGGGAACCTATCTGATACCGGTGACCAGAGGCGTTGCTAGGGGAGTCTGAGGGGGCTGTAGCCCTGGGTCTTTTGGCTGTAGCCCCGGATTGAAGCTCAGGGACTACAACCAAAAGGCTATAACTAGCCCTGAACCCTGCCAGTCCCGACATTAGCTTAGCCCTTGATCTTTTCCAGATCTAGCAACACCCCTGCCAGTGACAGTCTTGACAGTAAGCAGACCTCTAAGTATAGACCTGAGTGGTTGGCTAACAGGAAAGCACCCTGGATCAAAAAAGACACAACCCAAAAGTCTTAAATTGTTAAATTGTACTTTGAAAGATCCACCTCCTGTGGCAAAAACCACATTCAATTCAATCACAATAATAGTTTATAAGTGAAAAAAGATTTTGTTCCCACACAGAAATAATATTCAGTATAGTAAAACACATTTCTTTTGGTTTGACACAAAAAATCCTATAACATATTTCTTTTAATTTGACACAAAAAAGCCAACATTTGTTTTAACCTTTCATAAGTTTTCTTCAGGGCTACTAGAATCAATTCCTTGCTCCAAGTGCTGGGTCATTTCATAAATTATATCATGACCTGTTTGTAAATCCTCCTCAATGAGTTTTGAGGGCTGCTCGATATGGTCCTGTGTTTGCAACAGCACTAATAAGAGCTTGTTTTGCACTGTTTCTTAGGTGATCCCACACCACAGGATTAAGAAATGTATTTCTTCTGTCTATTGATGAGAGCGTCTGGTGAAAGAAAGATTACCTTTGAGAACGTATCTTTACGTTATGATAAATTGGTTCCCTGAAGAAGTTCTGTTATCTGTATAAATACATGTTAAAGAACGAAACATGTTGGGCTATTGTGTACTGCATTGTTTTAGCAGTTATGTCAATCTAACATTCATGTTTATAGGAGCCACATATTAGTATGCGCTGGTATTACTAGACCTTCTTAGAAAAGTAAGATTGAGAACTAATATGTACTTTTGTATCCAAGCTGACATTTCAGGCAGTAATTTACTACTTGCCTAGGCCCTTGTCTGACAGTATCAAAAAAAGGTTCAATGTATTTTATGAGAACCTCTACTCTGCTAATAAACTTGATGATGCCACATTGTGGCTGGGTTCTTTTAATTCACTTAATATCCCAAAGGCAACAACTGAAGAAGCAGAGTTATTGGTTGGGGATTTTTCTACCAAAGAAGTTAGGAAAGCAATTTTTAGTCTGAACACCAGGTCCTGATCGACCTCCGGTGGAATTCAATAAGTTGATGCCAGAAAATGTTTACATACTGTTGTTGGACATGTTCAAGGCATCACTAGAGACAGGAATTCTTCTAGTGACTGTCCAACATACAAATATTTTTGTTTTGGTTAAAAAAGATAAAGACCCCTAGTCACCAGTCAGCTACAGACCCATTAGTTTAATTAACATGTAGGGGAAAATCCTGGCAAAATTACTGGCTTGTGTTTGGAACAGATTCTACCAAGGCTGATCAATCACAACCAACCAGGGTTTGTAAAAGGTAGACATGCATCAATCAATATGAGGTGGCTCTTGTTGACCCTTCATGAAGGGTGTAAATTGTAGAATGATGTGGTATCTCTTTCTCTTGATGTAGAGAATGCATTTGACCAGATAGATTCGATTTACCTTTTTTAAATTGTACATAAATTTGGATTAGGGAATTAGTTCATTGGATGGGTAATACCATTGTACGATAGGCTGACTTCTGCAGTCATAACAAATGGATAACTCTCGTAACCATTTGAGATCAGAAGAGACAAGCAGACCGGGTTGTCCTCTTAAACCAATGTTGTTTGTACTCTCAGTGGAACCACTGGCGTTGATCGTGAGAACAGATGGGAAAATAAAAGTTGTGAGCTGTGGCACAGTAGAACAGAAAGTATGGCTGTATGCAGATAAACTGCTTTTGGTGGAGTAAGTCTGAAACAATTAATCAAAGGACAAGGACACCTTACCAATTAGCTTTCTCCCCTTTTTTTGCATTGTCTCCTTTACTTTGTCCCCCTGATGCGTAGGCAGACCCAATCCCAATACATAATAATTTTCGATTTTGGGATACGAAAAATAATTAACTTATTTGTTTCTTCACAATTGCCCCACAAACAAGGGGCACGTGTTTTCCTCAATAAGGTTACAGCTTACGATGAATATTACTGTTTCTTTATTTCATTTTCTTCAATTTCATACTTTCACTTGTTAAGAGTTCATTTGTCAACCAACTGTGACTGTTAACTAACTTATGCTAAAAAAGTTTTTTTCATTACGTATTCTCAATTTTTTTTAATGATTCTACACCTAATTCGTGTATGTACCATTTAAACCATTGTTTTTACATGCTGTTACATGTTAGACCTTACTTTTGTATATCATTTGCTGTTTCTTTGATATAAAGCTTTTAATTTGCAATTTCCATAATGTTTATGTCTCATTTTGAAGGAATGACTTTAATTTCTGACTGCATGCAATATCTATGAATTATACTAGATATAAAGGTTTTGGGACCGGATGAATAACTTTAATTTATTCACACCCCATACGGGCCAACCTTAGATACACCAGGACTTTGCTTTGTTGTAAACACATATGTCTTTTGACCCCCCTGGTGTGTCACTCCTGGGTCAAACCACTGCTGCTAGATGGTGGCACGCTTTTTTGTATATAGATTTGGTGGAGTAAGACCTGACGACTTCATTTCCAGCAGTGATGAAAAGATTGGAGAGTTTTGTGACGTGTCAGGCTATGCAATTAACTGGAAGAAATTTGAGTCGATGCCGTTCACATTATTTTGTTTCAGAACCAGCCAGCTGAGGAGGGCTTCCTCTGGTGTCCAACTCGAATGAAGCATCTAGTGACATGGAAGAAAATATGTCATGAGCATTGGAGAAAAGTGAGCCTGATATTGGTAGAAGGTCTACACTTAAACAGATGCTGTGGGGTAAGGAGAGCATGAGCAAGATGATGGCTGTATCAAAAATGTATTATATTTTGGAAATGCTCCCGGTTCCAATGAAAAAGTAACCTGGAGAGGGTTGGATACACTGTTGCAGCACTACCTTTGGAAGAATAAGCAGAGGCTTAAACTGCAGAAGCTACAACTGCCGATTGATAAGGGCGACATGAATGTACCAAATATTTTGGCTTATCTACTGGCGTTTGCCTCATGCCACATTGTAACAATGCTGAAGGCTACGCCACATGATTGGACTATGGCTGATACTAATAGGGTCGAACTACTGGAGCCGAGAGCTCTTCTGACTACCTAAACTTGCCCAAAGCTAGATGCAACTCCTGTAACAGACTTTCTGAGGTCTTGATGTATTGATTTATCTAAGATAGTGGGACTGGATGTGCTATGTTCCACAAAGGCCTAAAAATGGCTGATTCAGAAGGTGAAACTTAATTGAAATATACTGCTCTGGCCAGTTTGGTTCCTGGGTGGATTGTGATGGCGTGGAGACCTGGTAGACGATAATGAATGCATCACTTTGATAAAGCTGACGATGATATATAATCTGAAGAGGATCTGAACACAGACTTTTGCATATGGAAGAGGGTGCTTGGTAGTGCACATACTGTTGAGGATGCGATCTAGGTGACACTATTATGCGATTGATTAGACAGGAACATTTGACCTCTGCAGTTTATAATCTCTTGCTGGAGGCTAGGGAAGGGAATGCAGTGTTTATTGAGAAGTGGTCTCAGAAACATACATCTGGTATGGATGAGGCAAAATGGGAGAGGATATGCAGAAATATACCTCTTGCGACTCTTAATGGTGGTGAACATGCGAGACAGGTTAAACCTTTTAATAGAACAATCTGAACATCTGTACAGATTGTAAGAAGAAATGAAGATGAGGCGCGCACAGGTATTCAACACTGGGAACTAGAGTGCGCGCCTCACCCACCCTCTGTTTCTCTGCATCTGTAAAGATGTTTGAAAGGAATTTGTGTGATTCAAATTTGTGTTGGGGATCTAGGCACACCAAGGGAACGTTAGAAGACATGATCTGGGATTGTTCTAGGATGAGAAAATTCTAGAGTGAGGTGTGCATAGTGATTAATCGAGTGCTGGGTCTGGACATAGTGTTTGATTTTTAAACCATTATACTTGCAGGCGATATTCTCATTGATTACTTATACAGTCCAGAGAAAAAATGGCTGTTCAGTGCTGCTGGGATAGTGAAAAAATTGATTATTTGGGGCTGGAAATCTATGAGGCATCTTTATCGAAGGATTGGGTTTATGGGCTCTACGATTTGTCTCAAATTGAAAAAGTTATTGCTTTCCCAACAGAATAAGTTTCAGTTCTATGAGAAGATTTGCAATAGATTCATGGATCTTGACCTTTGATATATTTGCTCTTACGACACTGTGTAAACTTTCTACTGCCTTTTGCCGTTGCTGTCTGAATGTTATTCTGTATTTTCGCTATTGTAAATACTTGCAAATATATAATTAAAAAATGTAAATTGCATTACAACACACATGCATGCAAAATCTTCTATTCCAAGTGTCCTTGTGCATCCGTTCCCTCCTGTCAAGACTCCTCTGTGGGGCACCACTCAGCTGGCATGAACAATGATGGAGGCTGTAGTATGTGGGGCACAGAAAGAGTAACAAAAATGACAAAGGGGCAAATGCCATGACTAACAATAAAGACAGTAGAGCACAATTTCCTCAACCAATGATGGTCATTATGGATTGTGAACTTAGACGCATGTAGTGTGTGACAAGTGAACACAGGTAGACATAAGCAACATTAAGCAACACTACCACCAGTCCAATGGAATGCAGCACAACAATGGAAATCATTTTAATGTACCATGCGCAGTGAAATATAACATGTTTTAAACTCAAGATTCAAGAACCTACCTCGACATCTCCACTTACTCCTAATAAATGGCCTCGTCTGGAACTGGGCTTTCAGCAAGAGGCACTTGTTATGCTTGACAGAGCATCTGTGGTCCCTTTAAATATGGACACGCAAAGACTCTAGAAGAGAGCAAAACTCATTTCAGATAACCTAAAAAGGACAGTGCAGGGTGAAACTTGTAGATTCAATGCAACAGTTATAATCTAATTACAATAAGAATTCAGGTTATTATGATGGTCACAATCCTAATCAGGCAATGGTGCTGAAAGCTGGTTTTGTGAACTTAAACTGCACACCTTTATGTCAGATAGAAAGCTTGCCTATCTCTGTCCAGCATATACCGACATCAGTTCCTCTCTCTCCCAGTGATTTCTATTTGAGAAAGCCGGCCATTTTGAAACAGTGTACATGATATTCAAGACACAATGACATATTACCGAAATTGGGAGAAACAAACATGCAAAGAAATCACATCTAAAGCAATTCAAGTAACAAACTTTGGGTGGAACTCTTCAAATTCTGTGGACGGTTGGTTATAAGCATGGCACCCGAAAATCTTACCACGTGATTTGGGATACCTGTGGTAAACAGATCCAAATTCAGAAGAGTCATTGCAAATAATGACCCTGTGTTGATTTGTCATTCACAAGTTATGGTGTTATCCCTCAGTGTTGCTTGGTCTGTAAAGTAACCCTACATTCCCCATCCAGTTTTGCCCCAAGCAGCGTGTGTTTCCGGGGAAGAGAACCCTGGGCAGCACCGTCTCTGCACAAGACGCATAACAATACAGAGCAAAGGAGAGGATCTGTGAATTTAAAGTGGTTTACGAATACGATTTCCTTACTCCAGGTGCAGAACACTGAGAGGTGAGTCAGTTTAAGACCATCTATATTATGTCTTTTTGTTTCCATTAAAAAACTCCTGAGGTATGATTTTCATGATCATTTTGAATTATTTTTTTTATTGTTTATTTATTGTTGCATTTAGGAGGCACTTGGCGTCCTTTCGCACCCATCATGATAAAATATGAAAACATACAAACAACAAACAAAAAAAAAACCCGAAAATCAAACAAAATATACAAAAGATATGATGTCTACATTAAAATCACATGATTAAGAAGAATCATCTCATAGCCAGCAACATACATCAGAGGAACTGGTTCATTAGGTTAAAACAGTGTGCAAATAATGTACTTTGAGGAGCCAGACATAGAATGCTGCAGCCATGATGACATAAGATTCTGCCCATAAAAGGTCACTCCAAAACTGGTCTGAGCTATAGTTTCCAAATCTGGTGTAACCCCTTAGAAAGAGGTCCAGGAGGGAAGGGCAATCAGTCAGTACATGCTGAGCTGTCTGCACTTGGGTTAACTTGGGTTAAACATATACAGCATATACGTTCCTCTCTTTTAATTCCTCGCTAGGCCCCAGTATTTACATGGACAGGGAGAAGTTCAAAACGCAGGCAAAGAATAAACGTATTAGCGCCAGGGAGTGAAGCATGATTAAATATTTTCTCAGAGACTCCCCAAATTGGCCCTGGCGAGTATATACTACATATTTGCATTTTTAAGCCCGATTATTCAGAGAAACAGAGCAATCAAGAACACAGGTTTTACCATTTATCTTGCTTAAGAATAAAGGAATATCCGAGAAAATGGTAAACTAATCTGTTGAAAGTGTCTAACCACCATATGCTCCAGATCTCAGAAACAAGTGCTCTTAGTTAGTCGATCATTGTGTGCTTGGGTATTATATACCAAGGAATCAATAGAGCTCCAATTACATTTTAAGTTGGCACAGAATTTGCAGGCAGCGGTTTTCCAAATGGATATTAAAGAATGGAGACCAAGTTCTAATCTTAGTCCCTCAACAGGCACAGTGCTCGGAAGGTTTAACAATGAGCGTAGAGTTTTCACCTCGAGCACCAGCAGCCAATTTACTGCCTTACGAGGATAAACCTGCAATGCATAAATGATGGTGAGAACTATAGGCACCCTATATGCCATTTCTTGTGCTTCAATTGATCTCCCGCCATTTTGGCAAATAACTGTCCTTATAGCCAACTTTTAGAATTATTCCAAAAGTACTCTTGTTACTAATGTTTGAAAGTATCTATTGTGTGTTTTATCTAGGGCTATATGAGACCCTGCAGATATAGAGAAGAAGCGATTGAAAAATATGTATGAAATGTAGCTGCGTATACCATCTTGCTTTTACATTCACGCAATCTCTGTTGTTTTGATTTATTTTCAGCATTTCTATTCAAATGTCCTTTATTTTGTATTCATCAATAATATACCTCTTTGCTCGTGTATGGCAATATTATTGTTCTAAATTGTTGAGACCATCATTAGCTTTAGGTCGTAGGGGTGTTTAAACGACCTACATTTCCCAAGAACTGTTGACGTTGGGTCAAGTATATTTACAGTTTGTACACACTTTTCCAACTTTCGTTGGTGTGATTTCCTGCAGAATGCACTCTTGCAGGCCATCTAGCCTGGAGCTTTTCAAAATTCCTAAATATTCTCCTGTGCAAGTTTTCAAATAACTGCCCAACCCAAAAGTGAACCAGCCTTCATGGCCCCCACGGCCTCACTTCAAGCACATCTGAACACTCATATGTACCCTAACAATGTTTTAAACTATATATCGGTTTCAAGCAAAAAAGTCTTATATGCCCCTCTGACATGTCAGTGTGTGACAGGCCACAGTAGAGCATTGAGCATGTTAGAGGGTCCTGTACAGGATAGCAGTCGGCTTCCCATCCTCTCAGGGTCATTATCTTTAACACCTGTATAAACTTAAACTTCCCAGGGCTATCCTCTGGGGGTGGTCCAAAGGTTTCTCAGTCTTTTGGGACACTGACATTAGGGTTGCCTGAGTTTTGCAGGAACTGGTTCTTTAACCTCTAGTGCAGATAATTCCATAAATGATTCCTCCATGGATCCGGGTGAGCTACAATACAAGAGTTAGGGCCTGCTGGGGCACGGGGATAGTAGGTACAATACATTCCTTAATGGTTGCAATGGGAGAGGAGCATGTCTTCCCTGAGTGTGCCAGCATGACAAGATGGGTGACATGCCCCCTCTAGCAGCAGAGAGTAGCAGGATAAGAGTGGATACATGCATATTTGATGACAATGATTGGCAATCAATGTCAGCAGTTGGACATTGAATGGCATCATCTACGTGTTGTTTTTACATGGGCAAATGATGGCAATAACATGCACATTATATCAGTTCCTAGCTATTGAATGTGTAAGGGTGCAGAAATGTGAGTCTAACACAGTGGTGGCATGTATGTTATCAAACACCTTTATTATTCGATTAACAAAAAGGAAAAACCTTTCATACCCTATTTCTAGGAGGGGTTGCCCTTGCATCAACAAAAAAACACTAAGCACTTGGTCAGGATGTCTTGTAAAAATGTGTGTCAACTGTCCTGTGTCTAAACCTCTTTCCACCACTTACACTAAACTAAGGAAAACTAGGTGCCTTCTTGATCCAGAAGGAGGCTTCTCTAGTTCCGGATACATACCTTGAAAGTACAGTTTGTGGTGGGAAAATATAATGCATGCTCTTTACACACAGTTCCCAAGTATCAATTTCCAAATGTACAGTTAAGTCTGGTTCCCTATCCTGCCAAACTTGCCTATAGGCTTGTTCATCACAAAACATGTTCTCCTTGTATTAAGAGGGAAAGTCTCTTCCCTTTGTTTCTTCTTTCACCTCAAAGAGTAGCACCAAGTCTGGTACACTAACCTGCCAGACTTGACTATAGAACTTATAAACATGTCTCTTTATTTTACAAATGTATCCCAGAACCCTCTGGGTTGTTTGGGTTTTTCCCGGCTTGTATTACAACTCGTTTCTCTTCTGTGTGGGTCCCAGACCCCTTTGTGTAAATGGTTGCTTTCTCTTTCCCATTGGTGTCCAAGATCCCCCTCGGTTGTTACAGGTTCTCCCTGATGTGTTTTATAACTTATTTCGCTTCTGTCTGGGTCCAAGACCCCTATTTGTAAAATGTCTCTTTCTCTTTCACATTGGTGTCCCAGATCCCTCTGAGTTGTTACGGGTTCTCCCCAATGTGTTTTACAAAATTCTCTGCTGTGTGGGTCCCAGACAGCTTATATTATCTTGGGCTCACTCTTGCTTGCTCTGGGCCTCAGCCCCTTGACTATACATTTCTTCATTCTTGAATGGGTCCTTCACCCTTGTGCTTCAGCTCTGTGGGCCTTGCCTAACTTCATATGGATCCCAGACCCTTGTATGAGGCTTTCACTGGTTCTCTACACAAACTTTACTCAATCTCCAATTTATATGATATAAGTCATTTAATATTTGTACCTGTACACAAGTGTTTCTAGGCGTAACAAGACAAGGGAGGGAAGACAGAGGGAGGACAAAACAAACGATCCTACTAGGCATTGTGTCATTCAGATCAAGCAAATGCGGTAATGCAAAGTGCAGGGGGAAGTGCCGGGGAGAGGTAGAGGGAAGTGCAATCAGGGCAGCATTGCTCCGAGTACATGCAGCCAGGCCAGGGCAGCTCTCGGTAAGTGCAAAGAGTCAGGGGACTGTAGGCCTACAGTTACAGCCCCCAAGTGTACGGTAGCTCCGGAGGCAGTGCAGGGGTGACTGGTCATTTAGGAGCCTGGTACCCAGTGAGACTCTGAGGGTAGCCACACAACCAGTCAGCACAGTAGACAGGTAGGTAAGCTGATGAGAGAGAGAGAGAGAGAGAGAGAGAGAGACAGAGAGAGAGAGAGAGAGAGAGAGAGAGAGAGAGAGAGAGAGAGAGAGAGAGAGAGAGAGAGAGAGAGAGAGAGAGAGAAAGCAAAGGCGAAACAGAATGTCTTGAACTGCTTCCGGAACATCAGGTGGTCTGGCTCAAGTTTGAGAGGTGCAGGAGGCCATTCCAGAGGGAGGCACCTGCAGAGGAGTGGGATCTACCCCCACTCTATGCGTGGAGAAGCATCTGACCCTCAGAGAGTTTGAGGTGGCTGAGCAAGGGCTTGAGAAGAAAGGTGTTTTGGAAGAGAGAGTTGATGCAGTGCAGGCCCCGGTCCTACAAAGTCTTGTGACCGATGAAGGGGGTCTTGAACTTGATCCTTTCAGCCACCGGGAGCCAGTGAAGAGATTTCAGGGATGGAGAGATATGGTCCTTGGGCTTAAGGCCAAGGACATGTCTCGCCGCCCTGTTCTGGATTAGTTGCAGAGAGCGTAGTGTTGAGGAAGTGAGATTGAGAAAGAGGCTGTGTCAGTAGTCCAGCCTAGAGAGAACCAAGGCTCTGTAGATAGTGAGCTTCTGGAGGAAATTGAGAAAAGAAAGAATACCTCTGAGGAGGTGCAACTGGTAGTGGGCCTTCTTGGCAAGGTCTGTGATGTGAGTAGAGAAGGAGAGAGTGGGGTCGAAGAAAGGAAGAGGGCCCAAAGAGGGCAGGCAGAATGAGAGAGGGAAAGCAGGAGCATGGGTCCCAATGAGAAGGAACTCAGTCTTACTGGCATTATGGCAGAAATCATTGGAGGTGCACCAATCCTGAATCGCGGATTGACAGTCAGGAATCAGCGAAAGAGGAGAGGAAGCTGAGTGGAGCCTGAAAGAGAGCTGAGTGTCATCCGCATAACACTTCAAATTAGAGGAGAAGGTAGAGATCAGGTGGGCCAAAGGGGCCAAGTACACATTGAAGAGCCAGGTGAGAGGTTAGAGCCCAGGGGAACACCACATTATGAACAGAACTGATATACTCTCCTGCCAGGTATTGTTCCACATATGATACTTTATGCAGTTCAACTCGCTCTCTCTCTTCTTGATTGTCGAAGTGTCCCAGACCCTCTTGTCACACCTTTGCCTATGTATTTCCTTTGGGTCCCCGATCCATTTACTTTGGCTTTACCTCTGTTGTTCACTTGGGTTCCATATCCCTTTCTATTGGTTTTCCAGGCCACTTGGTTTACTCCACTGTCATGTGTCTACTGGTGTGGTATGTCTCAATGTCCTTATATTTCTCTTAGGTTCCTTGATGCGGGCATTACTATCAGCTTTAGTTTGTATTGAGTCACCAACCCTCTTTAGGCTCCCCTATTTTTATCTCCAGCCCCTCCCATGGATCCAGGCATCACCCATACCTTGCTTTTGGGTTCCTGCTGCATGGCGTCTTGCTTGGGCTTCTCAAATCTCTGGGCAAGCTCTGGATGCTTCTCTCTCTGCTCACACTGCAGTCCGTGTCACTGCTTCAGCTTCAGTGAGTTGAGTTGAGCTGCACGGCTTTCCTCCATGTGCCATTCCCAGTCTTCCACTGACTTGGGTTCACTCTGCTTTCCCACTATCTGCCGGATCTAGGAAGCACCGTTAGAGACAGCAGCTTTTCTGTGCTGGCTTCCCGCTCTCCAGCTTCCTCTGATCTGTGTTCATCAGCAGCATTCAGACTTTGCTCTCGGTTCCTCGGGGGCATTCATAGCTCCTCTTCTATTTTGCACTGTGGGAAACCAATAGGCAGTCTCCAGCAACTTGACTGCATCTGTTGGTTTCCTTTGATATTCCTCATTAGTCCATCCTTCCTCCTCGTCACAGTACTGAACTGCTGATCACGATAGAGTTCAGTAACGCTCTTCTTCAACTCAATATTCTCCTGGGACTTGGGTTCCTCAATTCTACACAAATAGATAGTGGTGTGGGGGACCACACGGTACAGAGTGGGGTGAAAGGAAGGAGGGGACAGAAGTGAGAGAGGGGAATACTGTGTTCTCCCAAGGAGATTGCCACTGGTCCCACAAAGGGCTTCTCTCACCATGAGATTCATCCACTGATTACCACCCCCATTGCCAATATGAATAACCTTTTTTCAGGATTTTAACTATAGAGTGACTAATTCAAACATTTTATTTTACTTTATTTTTTATTTTCCATATATCTGTTGTTCTGATCTATAATCTAAGAATCATCTCTATGAATTGCTTGATCTGGCCTCACACCACATTGGGTCCTATAAATGAGAGCAGCATGCTCAGAGTAAACACAATCTTTTTGTGGACCCTGAACGGGGACCCAAGCAAACAGGAGGTTCACTGTTTACTCAGTGTCTTCCAAATCTTCTTGCTTCTTTACCACAGAACCCACCCACCCTACAAAAGGGGAGAAGAACAAAAATAAGTACAAGGCAGTGTACGATGCCCACAACAAGTCGTGGGACACAAGAAGGCGGCACGGGTCCGAGGGGGTAACCTCAGGACCCGGTGCCCAAAAGTATGATACCATCATGATATGTGATATTGTTCTTGTCATAACCCATATCTGTGCAGTAAAATCCTACGGCCTTTTTATTGCCAACACTTGAAACAAGTTGTGAGCCTATCATTATGGGTGAGGGTTTGGGGTTCGGCCATTACTAATGCATGCATATGGGTTCAGCAGTTAGCGTCTAGTACAGACAGTGCCTCCATATAGGAATGAGTTTAGGAAAAACTTAGACATACATCTACGAAACTAATAGTTATCTTTCTACATAGTGGCTGCCCATAGCAATATTGACACGTGTCAAACACAGAAGCCGCAGAATTACTGCTAACTGATCCTTTCGCCAGCACCGTTTAACATAAGATTGATTACCCTTTTAATTACGAACGGTAGAGCACACAAGTACGGTGCACATACACTTCAACCAAATATATTTTCTCTTACAGTGACAGAGGAATCATTTTGTCAGAGATGTTTCTGTACATTTAGCTCATTGGGAGGACACAATCGTTCGAACTGGTAAGAAAGATCCCCTCCCCCGCCAGTCACACTCCTGCAGTGCCTCCCTGGCAACCCCCGCACTTGGTGACTGTTTTCTGTATCCCTACAGTCCGACCTCCAGCACTCGACACCGGACGTCTGCACTTACCCTTTCACTTGCCACCTGCTGGCCGTATTTTTACTTATTGTTTATTCATTTTCTTATCCCATGTACTTCACTGTCCTCTCCCCTTTCACCCGCACTTCTCCTCCTTGCCCTTCCCATGCACTTGCGCAATCTCATTGACACCGGGCCTAGTAGGATCGTTGTCTGTCTTCCCTCTGTTCCCCCTCCCTTGCCTCGTCGCGCCTTGAAACACATGTGTATAGGCGCGTTATAAATGCCATATCATATCATAACTCAGGTATCACGCCAATAGCTTTCCATCCAGTTGTTATGAACCATTTACCCATGTTAAGCTGTTCTACTCATATTTCAGAATTAAATTAACATCCACACAGTGCAAGCAGGTCAGTTGGTAACCCTTATTGTTGTTTGACTTATGTGATTAGTCTTTGTTTTTGACTTTGATCGAGACTTTTTGCCCCATAGGGCTCAATGGGAATGGGGAAGGCAGCAATTACGGTACCGCAAATTGCAGTACCGTAATTACCATCAAGGTTACTTTGCGGGTCCCTACTTTAACGGCTGGTCCAGACCAGCCGTTCACGTCGGGAGCCGCAAAGGGACCTCGTAGTAAGGCGTTAAGGGGTTAACGGCGCCGCAGGCTTTTACAGCGCCATTAACCCCTTAATGCCAGGGTCCTAATGACGGCCACTATGTCTAAGTATGGTTGCTGCTTTGATTACTTGACAATGTGGAAATGTTACATGTGCATAATAAATGCTGACACTTCATTATGTCTAACTTTTAACCACTATGAATTGTCATTATCTTGGTATACTGGGTTATGTGAAATTGGAACTTTGTGGTTGATTGTGAATTATTGGCTACCAACATTTTGCTATTTGGGTGTTTAGACAATGGATTGTAATTGTCTGAACTATTAGAGGATTCAACAATCCCTGAAGAAGGGCACTCATGTCTGAAAGGCATTGGCCCTATTATGTGCAGATAATGAGAAAGAATACCCATTTATGAATATAACTAGTGAATAAAACGTATACACCAATAGAAGAACTGAGCAATTATTGAATGCCACGCAAGTGGTTATTGGGAGTGCAGCCCACACTGCTGGCTTCAGAGCCAAGTTCGTTCTTCTACTATCGGGTAGCGGCCACACCTCCCTGCCCTCATGGGAAGCGGCTTCACCCATGGAAACAGTGACAGTACCCGAGAATTCATCACAGATGGTAAAACAGAGTATAAGGTGTTAGTAGTTAGACAATTCAGCTTACATATAACAGTCATATTCGATTCGTCATAGGACCATGGGAATGCAAGTCTCCCCTCTGGACACAAATGCCTCTATCCTCTTGATGCAGGACACATAGAAACAGACCCGCACACAGCGTTCAGGGTTCTTGCAGTCAGCATGTTTCAATACAACAGCAAAGATATATTGCATTACTGTTTCTCCACACTAACCTAAAGCATCGCACTCTGGTGACCATGCAGATGGCAGCAGTGTGAAGTGATGCCATAGGGTGTTAATACTTTTAATATGATGTCAGCACCTTTCATGCAAGGGAAATCCTTGGATATGTGTAAACAGCATATGCTGTGAGGAATGGGATATTTACTAAACCTTGCATAGAACTGCAATACCCGTAAAATGTTATGAGTCTATGGGGATTTTAGGTCATCTGCTGGCATATATAGTTTAGCAGCAGAAAATATTGTGCGGCAAATGATGGCAACCTTTGGGTAATCGATGGCAATGTCTGGCAAATGGTGTGACTGCCTAGGCATATGATCCCAATATCTATTGCTATTGAAACTATTGCTTCTATAGAATGGCTGCAACTATTGAGTTTGGCAATTGAGTTTTCGGTGGGATCATTTTCAATCTTTCTGAGTCATTAGCTCGTGTAAGGTCAAGTAACTCCCCGGCTTTCTCTATACACTGCTAGGGAACATTTGCACACCGAGATTCAACCTGAATTCTTCAACTGGAGATGGTGCCAACATTTTCTAATTGAATTCTATAAACAGTTTTAGAAAATGGTGTTTCTTCATGTGGTTGATGATGAGAACAGTATGTGCCACAGAATTCTCATCCCTGTCTTTTGCTGCGCTGAAATGAGATTGGGACCGAGTGTCAGGACAATTGTTCTCCTAAACATGCTGAACTAACCTTTGGTTTTTTTGTATTGTTCATTTATAACGCAGCAAAAGGTTTCTAAGTGCTATCCTTTCTCCTTCCTTTCTTTATGATAAGATGTGCCAGCCATCAGGCGCTGAGTAATGGTGTGTGCATGGGAAACATCCAGGTAGCCAACTAGAGGATACCTTGTATGTCACATCTTAAGAAGACGTGCATTGAACACTAAAAACTGCTGAGGCTTTTCTCTTCTTTTGAGTCAACAGTAACCTGTTGCGTGGGCCAGCTGCTCTAATGCTGCTGCATTTGGTGTACCTCTTTATTGGCATGGCTTGTCTGGATGAGGTCCTTCTTCATCATGGATCCTGAAGGCTTGGCCTCCTGGTACTGGGACTTTGCAACCAAAGACTGTACTGATGCCAGTCATACCTAATCGCAACATCAGAACCTACCTCTGAACAAGCGACCTCTGGCCTCTAAGCAGCAGTCTTCTGTGTGAGTACTATTCCTTTGGCTATTGGACCCCCCTGAAGTGGTTAATGGTACATTGTTGGGCCTCTAGGGTCAGTTTGCCTACCCCTTTTTATTGGCTGCTTGCCTGCTGCATTTCATAGAACTTGATGCCCAAATTACTGCAGCCATGCATCTCTCCACCTTTGTTTTTTTAACCTTTTCCTGAAGTTCATCTGTTGGGTCCTCCTGACTGGCCAGATGGGTGCCCACCTTCATCTTATTGCGCACACCTGTTAAGTGAGAACGGATCTATGGTGTAATGATAACCACGACTGAACGTCTTTATCCCATTATTGCCTTTGGAAAGACATTTCATTAATGTCTGAAACTGCATAAGTAACCTAAAAACTTTACTTAACAATAAACCCTAGTAGAACACGTGGCTAGGGACTTGGGTGAGACATTATAAGATATTTGTATGGATTTTAAATATCTTGCAGGTACTTTTTGCACGAAGTGAATATTGCACAGAGCTGTCCAACTCCATCTCCATTTGCACTTTTTTCAAAAAGGTCCCCTATGTGTAATTTAAATAAGTTATATCGCTTAGTGGAAAAGTAAAGAGTAAACCACAGGCGAAAATGCCTTTACTTAGCACTTTTCCACTGTGCATTTGGAAAAGTGTAAATGCCTCCCACAATTAACGATTGCGGGAGACACTTACAATGGATTCCTGTGAAAAGTGACTGCTTTTACTAGATGGCAAATTCAGGTGCATGCCAAAGGAATCCATGAGTTACCTGACAATCTCAGGCTGGCGCTAAACCATGCAGATTTGTCGTGCAGATAAGAAAAGATGAAATCGGTGAAAGTGGCGAAAGTGGTGATAATTATTGCCACCACTTTTATCAATCAGTGGGTTTGGTGGCTTTAGCAAACCTCAACCACACAAAGACAAAGAGAGAGGTAGAGTGAAAGAGAGGAGAGAGAGTGAGAGACTGACAGAGAGAGAGATAAGAGGCTTGGACAAGGAGGGCTAGATTGGCATATGAAGATTCATGAGACTAGCAGTCAATCAATTTGGCTTCATATAAATACGCAGGCCAAGGTTCTGTAAAAACTTACAAAAACACATTTTCATTACGTGTACCTCTGATTTGTCCACTTCCGTTTTTGAGATTTTTGGCAACCCACTTGCTCTTACCTGAAGTTGCAATGCTGCAAACATTTGGAAAACTGCATTACTCGATCTCAACATACATATTATTGATATATCCATGCGTGTATGGAATGACTGGAGGGACATCAATATGTGCAGAGGAACCAAAATCCCAAAGTGCAGAATTGATATCAAAACACAACAGTTCTATTTGAACACTCGCTCTTTACTGAAGCATGCTGTTTAAGTGGCAGAACTTATTGTTGATGGTGATGTGGATATTAGATTTCTTGAAGAAACTTGGCTCTCCGAGTCATCTGGCATGGATTTATCTCTGGCCGTCCCAAATGTTTTTCCCATTATTTACAAAAATTGACAAGGCAGCATTGGAGGGGGGAGAGGCCATTATTTTTAGGCTAGGATTTAAAATACATCAAATTGATGTGGAGGGACCTGAGGGGACGTAGGTTCTTGCAGTCAGGTTGTTGGTTAACCCTTGGATGACATATAGCTTTGTTGTACTTTATAGACCTCCCCGAGCTATACCACCTTTTGAAGAGCAAGGGATGGCAATCTCTTCTGAAATCTGTCTGCAAATGTTTTCTTCTTGGCGATTTTAACTTGTGTTTTAATGGTATTCGGGATTGCACAGCCCACTCTGCTAATCTGATGCTTGAAGGATTGAGATTTATGCAGTCAGTCAGGAAGGCTACTCACAAAGACAGATATATCCAGGACTGGCTTCGTACTTTGGGCATAATGGTGAATATGCTGGAGATCAAAGCTTGTCCGTGATCGGATCATCTCTCTATACATTTTGCCTTATTAGTCCTAGACTTATTGCCTCGCTGTTACCCACCCAGAGGAATGGCACTCAAGTGCAATTTAATTAAAATAACCTCTAGTAGTATTGCACTATTTTTGACTCCTTTGTTGACTTTACCAGCTCAGAGCCCCAGAGATGAGTTTACGTCCTGCTACACCCAATGCCTATCTAATGCAGTGGATAGTTTTGCCCCATTGAGATTGTGTAAATTAGTGGGGGACTCTCAGCCAATCAAACCTGGTATAATCAAGACCTAGGGGCATTAAGGACTTTGAAGAACAAGGCATATTATAGGCAAGGGCAGGCAAGGCCAACAGAAGCTGGCCCAGAGCCATATAATCAGGTTGCAAGTCAGTATAAAACAGCCATTATGTGAGCAAAAAAGACCTTCTATGATGAGTGTATACAGAATGTCAAATCTAACATTACCGAATTATTCAATATCTTGAAAGAACTAGAGACGCCTAATATGACTGCGTAAAAACATGTTGTGAAGGATGAACAGTGGTGTACTGCTCCAACAATGATCGCGGCTATCATACCGGCATCTCGCGTTATGCCAGTAATGAAGGAAAATGCAGTTTATATGGTAACTACGAAAGACAAGGCAGCAAATAGAACATTCAGCACTTCAAACATAATGATAAGAGACGGATAAGCAAATCGATTGCAGCAACACAATTAAGTATACATGTGAAAAATATTAGTCTCACCTACTAACATCAACCCTCCTGAAGAACCAAGAAAAGTTATTGGGGAAACGTGTTGAGGGATAATACAACAACCATCAACAAAAGGAAAGATTTGAAATACAAACAACTGCATTCAAAATCATCAGAATTAGGTACTAATGCCCACAAAGGAGACATACGGAAGAAAACTACCAAGGATTTAAACCTCCTCTCTTAATGTGAAGCAACATTAAGAACCTCAAAGGACTTTTCTTAATGTGAAGCAACACTAAGAAACTCAAAGGACTTTTTTTCGAACAATTACTAAAACAATCTTCTCAATATGGATTAATATTGAGGATCAACAAACTAATAATCCTAATTTGATGTAAAAAACGCAAAAACTAGCCAAATAAATAATCAGTGTAATTATGTGAAGATTAACAATAAATGATATTTGATGATATTTTGTCTATTGTTTGATACACAAAAAATTAAGTATCACCAGGTGCAACTTATAAGGTAATGAATCTTTAAGTGTACTGCTATATAGCAGGCGCTCATGGATAAGGTAACAAATCTGAAAATGATGATTGATGCTAAACATCTTTTATATGACATGCAGGAGCAATGCCACAGTTCTATATATCGGCCTCATTACTGCCTTTTCTGTTTAAGAAAGTCACTGAAAATTCAGAATCTCAAACCTAGCAGCTGTGCAGTAGACACTTGTCCTGCTGGAGTTGTTAAAACATGTGCTGACAATTTAGCTCTACAGAATCTTAAACCTACCAGCTGTCCAGGGGACCCTTGTCCTGATAAAGTTGTTTAAACATGTGCTGACAAATTAGCTCTAATGTCTGTTTTGAATCAGGACCAGTGCCATCTATGAAGTGACTCTGGATCCTGGCATTGGGATCAATTGTGCCCCATTATGAATGTTCTGGTTTTTATTGAAGATCATAGATAAAATGGCAGGCCTCGAAATTCAAGCCCAACTTGAAGAACATGACTTCTTTGGCTCTAGACAGTCTGGTTTTCGTGACCACCATAGCACAGGATCAGCACTCCTAGATTTAAAGTCTAGCCTATCCTTAAATATGGATTAAGGACAGATGTCTATGCTGCTTTTAATAGATTTATCAGGAGCTTTTGACTTGGTGGATTTTAAAATTTTATTTGAGAGGATGCAATCTGAGGCATTTTTATCAAAACTGGCAGCTAATTGGATGTTATCATATTTAATTCCATTAAATTTTTATTAGCAGTATTCAAAGTGACAATTTCAACAACTGAACCCCCCCACCCCCCAATTTTTAATTGACAGAATGGCAAGAATGTGTAATGGTGATGTGGCTGCAAAACCTGTGGAACTGATACTTGGTTTCCTTCAGCGTCCTGTCTTTCCCAACTCTTTTTAATATCTATGTGAAGACCTTGTTTTCAATGCTGGATGCTGCTGTAATCTTTTATACTAATTATGCTGATGACTTGCAGATTATGCAAAATCTGTCAGGAGACTATATGACTGATGTTGCAATGATTAATACTGTTTTTGGCTTGATACAGCACTGGATGGTGTAGAATGAACTGGTGCTTAATGAATCAAGAACAGAGTTGCTTCTTGTACGTACGCGGCAATGGCTTGATAAATTACCAAATATATATGTGAAAAGGATCAGGGCAAAATCGGTTAAAGTCTGACCCACTCTTTTATTCCATTTACCATGTGAATCACATTAAAAGTGAAATAGCAGAAATGAACATCAGCACAATACATCAAGGGTGTAGCACAGGTGAACATAAAACTTACATTGCATATACAAAAAAAAAATCAACAATACTTGTCAAAGAATTCTCCAAAATGTGACTTATATAAATGTAAAATTACCCCTTGGCATGATCTTGGGCCGTGTACGAATGTGAATGCTGCATTTGTCAGCTGGTTATAGAGTGTTGTGGGTAAACCCTGTTTTTTTGTTTGGTTATCAACAAAACTGTGTTTCGGCCTGTATAGCAATTGAAGCGTGTTCTCAGTACGCCAGCCTTCATTGAGATGTGAGATTATGATAGGGTCTCATGCAATGGAATATCCTGTCGTCAAAGTCTAGAGAATAGGGACAAATATGATTCAATAGATTAATGGGGTCTTTATCCAGGGAACATTAAAAAAAAGCATTAAAGCTTGATGATTTCTTTGAAGAACCTGCAAGGGAAAAATTACCGTGCATTGTAACATCATTTACATCAATGAGGAATTCAGGAGGTCTGTGTGTGGTATCTGTAACACACATTTGATACATTTTAATGATCAACACAGCCTTGTGTGGTTGCAACAGGCCTGGAAAGGGTGATTGGATTACCTGAGGCTGGTGACTCAAACTGCATGAGTCACAAAGTCTGCTTGAACTTTGTAGGGTTATCTCGTTCCTGTGGGGTGCTAGCATATGATTCTATCAAGGACCGTTCAAAAAACATGGTACCTATATGGAATTAGTGTAAATTGAGCCAAACTTACAGGTTGAAAAAGGCCTGTCACTAGGCCATTGATTTACAGGTACTGACTCCCTGCAATAAAAAAATGGGGGCTGAAGGGAGGAATGAAATGAGCTCCTGTACTGTATAGGTATCAATAACCCTACTCTGTTCACTACTACTGGGAGTGCATATAGGACTGACAGTGTATTATCCTATCCAAATAATTATGATAGGTGGCATTACATAGGGCTGCCTGTGCACATATGTATGCACTGTGGATGAAAATAAATGATGCAAAAGATGCACCCTGTTAAACTGTATTCACATAAATACTGCCTTGTTATGAATTTTGACCTAAGCCCATTTGCGTTGCACAGAGAACCACGTTCATAATGTTCAGATTTTTGATCAACTTCGCTGCCATTTTAAGAATCGTCCGCCATTTTGATTTTGACTCTTGTTTCATGTTCTAAAATGGTGGAATGTGTTTTCAACTTGCAGCCGAGCCGAACGACCTTTGAGTTGTGTCAACATTTAGACTGACCGAGAGCAGACTGTTTGATGCAAAGAAACCTTGCGACTCATATGAACTGCAATGCAAATTTTGTCTGCACTCACAAGCCTCATCCTCATCTGAACAACAGAACAATGTACAGTAAACTGAAACCGTGTGATTTGGTTGTAATATATTGTGTTCTTTCTTGAAACAAGGCTCACTATAAGCCGGAGACCCAACACTGCCATTGTATCTTCATGGACAAGCAAACCTGTTAAATATGTTAAACAATGTTGTCAGATTCGTTATATGACCTGGGCACGAACCCTAGCATGTAACCTATTAGTTAGGAGAGGGGCTGGACAATGTTTTCACAAGTGTATAAAAAGGTCTGTGTTAAGATGTCCAGCACTCTCACCCCTCACTGTGTCTGCTGGTACACACTGTGAGGTGTTGGGAGCCAGATAGCTATCTGTTTTTCTGTGATACTGTACAGTAATTAAAGATACTTGTATCTTTTCGACCTATGATTGCCGTACTAAGCCTCAATATTTCTTTGCTCTTTCAGATGGCACCCGAATAGGGACCCTCAAGATTGATGTCATCTCGCTCAAAGGAAGACGCAGCAATCGGACCGGCATTAGAGAGTGAGAAAAAGGGGGAACCCTTTGTATGAGACGTGGCACCTCGACAGTACTGCACAATCCAATGCCTGAACGGTTAGCACATGGTTCATCGAGAGGGCATCTTGAGGTATTCTTGACAAGGGTCCCCATATCGAGGCGGGCTCTTTGCCGAAATCACCAACCACGAGGATCGTTTGTAATCCGATCGGACCGCCTTAGACTTTGCAATCAGGTGAGTCATACCCTGATTGCTAAGTATCCTGATATTTGGTTGTAGATTTGCATCCGCGGGTTCAAATGACGCCAGGTAACACCAGTGATATGATATGCCTGGGAATGATCTGCCTGTTTCAGGGGTTATTCCGCAGAGACAGACAATCTTTGGAATATGGCCGACCGGTGCCACTGGAGGGGTCACCGGCGTGTACTATGTACTGTAAGTACCGCCTTGGTAGTATAGTATTGAACAATATTTGGCACGGACAAACTAGCCATGCTTCTGAATTTCAGTGGCCAGTTTATGGTAGTTTTGAGATTACCCATATAGATTACTTAGAGTCTGTATTGGTGAAGAAAAAGGCTAGGCCTGCAGCATTTGATGTAATTAGGAATTGGAGAAAGGAAGCTATGCAGCAACTTGAGAGTAAAGAGAAACATGCACGTCGACATATGTCTACCTCAGAGAAAGCATTATTGTATGATCAACAGAAGAAGTCAAAATCAATTAGAAGCATTTATAGGGCCTTTCAACTTGGGGTACAGAAAATATATCCATTTTAGGACTTTCATGCCTCAGACGAGCTAATCGATAAACTTTTAAATGAGCGTAGGACTGTTGCTACTGCACCACCTCCTTATGTGACTCTCCCTGTTGTTTTACCTCTTCCCGCTGTTGCACCTCTTCCCGTTGTTGTTCCTGTTCCTCCCGTTGTACCTCTTCCTTCAGTTGTTGCTCCTCTTCCTATTGGTGTCCCCCCTTCTGCATCTCTGCCCTTACCGCCAATTGCTGTTCCTTTAATTCCGTCTTTACCACCAGTGGTAGTATCTCCACTACCCGTTGTACAAAATGTGTCTGAACTTTCTTTTCCAAGTGGTTCTGCTCCACTTGTAGCAATTGAAGGGGTGAGTGCCGATTCAAAAGTAGTGACTCGTAGTACAGTTTCTAATGCTAGAAAAAGAGAATTGTATGCATGGGCTAAGAAATGTATAGACGAAGGTGAAAAATCAGCTGTCTTAACTGAGATTTCTGACCAAGAAAGTATTCCCGAACAGAATGTTTTGATAGAAGGGATGGGAATGCACTTGGATGAAATGTGGAGTGATATGACTGACATGGATGTGCCACAAGGATTGAGGGATTTGAATGCCTTAGCTTACTCGAGGGACACTGCGGAGAAAGTACATGAGCATGTTGAGAGGGTTTTTGCATTTAAGAGGGAGTTAGATAGATTACAGAATGATGATATGTATGGCAATAGATTGGACGCTTCGTATGTGCAGAAATGATTTCTTCCTTCTTTTAAACCAATGAGTGACGTGTATTTGCACAAGAGAGGCGTTTAGATGCATTTCAGATGTTTCAATTACTCCCATGGAAGTATATGACACGTTTAGTCAGTATACTCCGGCTATGCAAAGGAAGGTGTTACAGATAATGGTAGAGCACCTGCAGAATGAGTGTATGAGAAAAAGGTTTGTTGTCCCGCAGATTTGATGGTCATTTATAAGAGAGCATTTTCGCCTAATACTGCGTTAACTGCTTTGTCTCTTAATTTAGCCCTGTTGTTTAATGAACGTTCAGAATTGCCTACTTCTCAAATGCCAAAGAGGGAGGTTCCTCCGACATTTGTTCCGAAGTTATAGATTCCAGCTAATGCCGCAACAGGCGCAGCAGCTGCTACTATTGAAGCTCATTATGTTTCACAGTTTGTTCATGTCCCATTTTCTAGACAGGAAGTGAATACTATTAGAAATACGTTTCCAGATATTTCCACAGGATTTTATAAAGAAATCGAATCTGTCTTGCATTCGTCAGTTTTCACGCTGGGTGATATAGACATGTTGTTCCCTGTGATCCTACCTGCTGATTTATGGAAACAGATTAGAACTATAGATGATCTGGCAGGGCTGGGTGACACATGGGTTAACTTGGTACGGATAGATGGAGAAAGGAAAGCTGGTGAGATACCGCCACATGTGATATTGACACTGCCAGACAGAATAGTAACAAAATTGAAGATTTTAGTTCCAGAAAGAAGAATAGTTTGGGACAAACTCACAGCTTGTATCCAGGGGAAATCTGAGGGCGCTACCAATTTTTTTCATTGGTTCGAACAAGTGTTCTCAGATTGTAGCAGTCAGGACTTAAGCACAGAGTCAGGAAAGAGGCTGTTTGTTGACAAATTTGTGCATGGATTGTTACCTGATATCCAATCACAAATTATGACTTCTGAAAGAGCCTGGCAAGCTAAATCACAGCCCAAAGTATTGCACATGGCTCAGTATTATGAAAATACAGTCAATACTGAAAAGGAGAGGATAGAAAAGAAGAAGGGAGACTTGAAAACCAAAGTATTGTTGCAGCAAATAGTAAGAGGAACCAGAGGTGGGAGTACACAGTTCAGAGGACTGATTGCTCCACAGAGTAATGCGCAGATGGGTCCTGTACAAATGAACCAATGTGCTTATAGCAGACAAGAAGGTCATTGGCGAGCAAAATGCCCGATCCTTTAGCAGAGATCGAATAACACATATGGTACCAGGGGTAGACGATCCAGAGGCCGTCCTGGGATAGGGGGTCCTAGTAGAAGTCAGTTTGCTCAGAATCAACAGTCATTCTCACAGTATAGCCAGCAGCATAGTGCGAATAATGGGAACATTTTTGATAATCCTTTGACTGTCTATTTTTCTGAGGATCCTGCATTTGATGATGTACTGTTCCATTAGGACAGCCCGAAGCAGAGTCTGGAACCAGTACCTATTCCCATTGATCAGAAAGGGCCTGCGTAGAAATAAAGGTGGGGAATAGGAAGCATCTATTTTTGATAGATACGGGAGCGCAGAAGTGTTATGTTGATCATTCGCCGGTTCTGGATATTCCACTGTCAGGGCAGAATAACATTTCTATAGGGTTCTCTGGTATGCCAGTGGTTAGTCCGGTCTCTCAACTGGCACCGATTTCCCTGGGGCCATTCACCAATTCATGTCCATTTCTTTTGATGATGAATTGTGGCAATGGATGGAGTGTATTTAACGATTTCGCCTCAATGAACTTCTGCTTCACAGTTCTTGACTAGGCCTTTAACGACTGAATTGGATAAGGCTCCAACATGTTTATGGGAGGTTGATGATAATGACGTTGGTATTTTAAGAATTGAACCTGTTAAAAGTGTGTTGAAACCAGGTGTTCAAATTGCCACGTATTCCACAGTATAAGATTTCAGTTGACAGTGAGCAAGCTTTAAAGAGTATAGTTTCTGATTTTGTACATTGAAGAGTGATTGAGGAAATTGCAAGAAGTCTGTGCAATAGGCCGATTATACCGCTGTATAAGAAAGGGGATAATGCAATTCGTTTATGTTTTATTATTGATTTGCGTGCTATCAACAAGATTGTCGCTCCACAATTTCCAATTGTGCCTGATATGACTACTATATTAACGATGATTCCAGCTTCAGCTACTCATTTTAGTGTGGTGGACCTAAAGACTGCTTTCTTTAGTATTCCTGTACATTATGACAGTAGATATTTGTTTGCGTTCACCCTAGGGGAACGCTCATTTTCATTCACTCGTATGCCACAAGAGTACACTGAGTGTCCAAGCATTTACAGTAGAGCTTTAAAGGAGCAGCTCAATACACTTGAGTTGCCTTCCACTTGTACCATGTTGCAGTATGTTGATGATTTTCTCTTAGCTGCAGACTCAGAAGTTGCTTGCAAGGAGGGCACTGTGTTGCTGCTTATTCCTCTAGCAGAACATGGGCATAAGGCTTCATTGAAAAGTTTCAATATTGTCGACAGGAGGTCGCCTATTTAGGCTATCTCCTGTGAAAGGAGGGGAGGAGACTGACAACTGAACGGAAAAAAAGCATCTCTAGCATGTCTGTCCCAAATACACAGAAAGAGGTCAGAGCCTTAAAAGGCATGGCTTCGTACTGTAGACAGTGGATCCCTAATTTTTCATTAATGATAAAAACCAATGTTGGAATTGACAAAGAAGGGCATTTCTTTGCCTCTAACGTGGAACTTGGATTGCCAGAAGCTTTTGATCTGCTCAAGGCTGCGTTGTGTTCAGCACCGGTTTGGGCACATCAAATTATGACAAGGCCTTTGTTTTGCATGTGCATGAATGTGATGGATGTGCTTTGGATGTGTTGACGCAGGAGCATGGAGGGAAGAATAGACCATGCGGTTATTTTTCCTCCACGCTTGACCCTGTTGCATGCGCTTTGCCAAGATGTTTGACAGCTGTTGCTGCTGCCGTTGAAACTTAAAAATAAAGTGAGGGTATGGTTCTGGGTCACTCCTTAACCGTGATGGTACCTCACTCTGTAGTTGTTCTATTAAACAGAACGCAAATGCAACATCTCACATCAGCACGATTGACAAGATACGAGATTATTCTATTTGCACCGCATATCCAAATTAAGAGATATTGTGCATTAAATCCGGCCAAACTATTTCCTCTTCCGCAAGAAATTGCTTGCAGTGACAAGATGTCACATGACTGCCTCTATACCACAGAACAAGAGACTAAAGGCAGACTTGACTTAAATGATACACTGTTGAAAGATCCACAAGGGGAGCTATGTTTTGCGATGGCTCCTGCTTCAAACATCCGGATGGTACACCCACTGCTGCTTATGCCATCACCACATTAATCACTATTGTGGAAACCAAAAGAATTCTGCATAACTCTGTGCAGGCTTCAGAAATGATTGCATTGACTCGAGCTTGTGAATATTCCAAAGGGCTTAGTGTGAATATATTTACAGACAGTCATTATGCCTTTGGGGTGGCTCACAACTTTGGTAGATTATGGGCAGAGAGGGGGTTCTTGACCTCACATGGAACTAAGATACAACAGGTACTTTGATAGTGCGGCTACTCTCAGCACTTGCGCTTCCTACTCAACTAGCGATAATGAAGTGCGCAACACACCCGAAAGTAACGGATGATGTGGGGAGAGGAAACACTTTTGCTGATAGGATAGCCAAACAGATTGCCACAGATTTCGTATTTTGAAATGTACATAATGAAAGAAGCCACTAACGCTTGTATAATAGATGAAGGAATTGATTCTATGAAAGACATTCGGGCTGATGCCACTTCAGAAGAGCTTAAGCAATGGGCTGAGGGTTTAGCAAGTTTAGACGATGAAGGTTGTTGGATAGACATGGGAAAAAAAAGATGGATGGTACCCGATGCTTACGTCACTGCTATGGTTACAATGGCTCATGGTCCAACTAATATATGTGCTTAAAAGATTTGTAAACTGTTAGAGCCTGTCTGGGTAAATGTAGATATCTCAAGAACTGCTGAGCATTTGGTCCACAATTGCATGGTATGCTTACAGCATAATGTGGGGAAAGGTACATCGACACCAAGGGGTAGTTTTGCCCCCCCTGTATCTTTTGAAGTTATACATTTTGACTTCATCGAAATGGAGCATTGTCAGAATTATAAATATGTTCTAGTAGTCATTTGTGCCTTTAGCAAATGGGTTGAAGCTTTCCCTTTGAAGGATGCCCCAGCAATGACGATGGTGAAAACCATGCTGAAGGAATATTTTCCTAGGTTTGGTTTGCCGAAGGTCATTTGGTCAGACAATGGTCCACATTTTATCGCTGCTGGTATCCTGCCGGTATGTGCGGGATTACAGATCGATAAATGGTTCTATCGGCCAGACACGCTCAGAGTGCTGGACTTGTAGAACACCACAACGGTATATTGAAGAACAAAATGGCAAAGATCTGCGCCAGTAGCAATTTGAAATGGCCAGATGTTTTTACCGATAGCTCTATTGTCCATGCGAACGACCCCACAACGAAAACTGGGCTCTCTCCCTATGAGATAATCATGGGGAGACCAACCAATATTTGGAATATACCTAAAGCGAAGCAACTGAACAATGTAGAGCATTTGCTCCTTTCTGAGTATTGTGACCAGTTAACTCAAAACTTGTATGTGATTTATCAACAGGTGCGAGAAGCTCTCCCAGTAAAATACGAGGGGCCAGGTCATCGACTCTGACCTGGCGACTGGGTGCTCATAAAGGCATTTGAAAGAGCATCCTGTCTCGCACCTCGCTGAAAAGGACCGTTTCAAGTCCTATTGGCCACATAGACCGCTGTACAAGTAGAAGGAAAACGACACTGGATCCACGCAACACACATCAAGAAGATACCTTTTCCTCTGCCACACGACGAAGGGGAGGAGAAGGAGATTGTTCACCCTAATGCACATCACAAATCAGTTTTAACCGACACCAAGGGTGTCCCAGAAACTCTTCCTGAGCCCGCCGGGGCCTAGGGAGACTGCCGCTTTGCCTTCAACTTCTTCTTCAGATCTTTCTGCATCATTGAGCAATCTTGCTTCTACTTTACCAGCAAGCAACGACATCTGTTCGCAGATCTGGAGACCTGGAGTCTTGAGGTACGATCTGCGTCCGAGGTGCTAGACTTACAGCACAGCATCGGCTCTGCCCACAAGGAATCACCGTTGAGCTAGTCCCTTGTCACTCTTGCTCTGAAAGATAAATAAGAGGCAGAGACCGGCAAAGTACCTTCAAGTAAGATAGGCCATGTGGTCATGAGCCACCGACGGATGAACTAAAAGAGACTAATTGAGAGGCTTCTAAATGAACTCTGAGAAACAATGTCCCTTTCTAACTCAACTCGTACGGAACAAGCTATTCGTCTTATGGCTGACAAAGAATGTGTTCATTAAAGAGCATGGTCCCTGAGGACCCTTTGTTTTCTGATCACAGTGCTAGTTTGTCTTGTAATTATATTTTCGCTTGGGTTTTGGTATTTAGAGGGGGTACATCCACTTGAGACTTTGTTACCTACTGATATTGTTTCCAATGTGTCTCCACCTTTCATGCATCTGCATACTCTTCCTCCTCGGGACTCTCAACATAGACAGGGGTATCATAATAACACTCTCCTACTGATCATGAATGCAACCCATTTGATTCTAAACAGAACAAATTGCTGGGTGTGTTCACACTTGCCTCAAAACAGAGAAAAGGCATTGGGCTGGTATATCCATCCTCATCCTTTAACTACTGCATGCTACGTCTCACTAAGAGCACTATTCTTTGGTCGTTGGAGTGACGGTATTTCTGGGAACTTCGATGGGACTAATCTGAATGAATTTGAAAAAGGATAGAAGCAAACTCAATGTAGCTTCTATTAGGCCTTCTGATAGATTCTCTAGACATTTTCAGTCACTGAATTCTTTCAAGATGGCTCGCGTAGGCAACCGGGATGCCATGCCTCCTTCCTATACTATTAATCATAGCCCCAATTCTGTTTCCTTCTGCATACAAAGGGATGGTTCTCAGCCAATGGGTACATTCGAGGGTTGTACTAACATCACAAATCTAACCAGCAAGGACAGACCTTTTGTGTAGGAGACCCTGTTTACTTTGTTTGTGGCAGTGAATCTTATCCATGGTTACATAGAGATTGGCACGGTACTTTTTATTTGGGTATCTTGTTACCAGGAGTATATGTGGCTAGCACTTCTGTAGAGCTCGTCCAAGGTGTATGGTGATACTCCTTCACAAGTCTTGGGTGATGTAGAAAAATCCTTTGTGCCATTTTGGGGACAGATAATGAATTCCGAGGACATCAGGAGACTAGCAAGGGTACCTGAGAAAACCATCAACAGAACCACCGATATACTGTACAATATGACACTAGAACAAAAGGCCATTAAGATTTGTGGTCCTCAAAATAGAATGGTATTAGACATCATCCTAGATGAGCGTGGTGGGGTATGTAAGTTGGTAGGATCTGCTTGCTGTGTTTTCGTTCTTGACTACTCCCCCACCATATTCAAGGCAATACAAAATCTGCATACCTTCAGTACTGACGTATATGTCCCTGAGGGAAATTGGAATCTTAGTGCTTGGTTCTGGGACCTGCTATGAACGTGGGGTTGGAAACTCTTTACAGTCCTAATGATAGTTCTTGGTGTTTTATTGTTTTGTTGTTGTTGTATACAATGTCTTCTTGCCATATGTCCGATGTTAGGAGGATGTTGTGCACAAACTATAGGTACACTAGAACCAAAGGTACTTGCACCCAAGAAAAATGCTAAGGCTTTTGTAATGAAAGATATCACTATTAAGGAACTTATGGCAATTGATATTTCTGAAGACTGTGATTCAGGATGCTCGGACATTGAGATGCGGGGCTTTCAGTAAAGCGAATGTTTGAGTAATGCTCTTGCCTTAGGCCAAAAGGAGGGTTTCTTAAACTGTATTCACATAAATGCTACCTTGTTATGAATATTGGCATACTACCTTGTTATGAATATTGGCCTAAACCCATTCGTGTTGCACAGAGAACCGCATTCATAATGTTCCGATTTTTGATCAACTTCGCCGCCATTTTAAGAATCGTCCTCCATTTTGATTTCGACTCTTCTTTCATGTTCTAAAATGGTGGATTGTGTTTTCAATTTGCAGCCGAGCCGAACGACCTTTGAGTTGTGTCAACATTTAGGCTGACCGAGAGCAGACAGTTTGTTCTCCGCAAAGAAACCGTGCGACTCATATGAACTGCAATCCAAGTGTTGTCTGCACTCACCAGCCTCATCCTCATCTAAACAATGGAACAATGTAGAGTAAACTCAAACCGTGTGCTTTGGTTGTAATATATTGTGTTTTTTCTTGAAACTAGGCTCACTATAAGCTGGAGACCCAACACTGTCATTGTATCTTCATGGACAAGCAAACTTCTTTAATATATTAGACAATATTGTCAGATTTGTCATATGACCTGGGCACGAACCCTAGCATGTAACCTATTAGTTTGGAGAGGGGCTGGACAATGTTTTGACAAGTGTATAAAAAGGTCTATGTTAAGATGTCCAGCACTCTCACCCCTCACTGTGTCTGCTGGTACACACTGTGAGGTGTTGGGAGCCAGATGGATATCTGTTTTGCTTTGATACTGTACAGTAATAAAAGATACTTGTGTATTTTCAACCGGTGATTGGCGTATTTCATTTGTGGTACTAAGCCTTGATATGTATTTGGTCTTTCAACCCCACCAGTGCTAAGTGTGCAGGTGCTCAAAGTAGGTGCAGGTCTGCATGAGGACTAACTACCGTTGAGCGTGTCGTCATTGGCAATGGGGTCCGCGTTCATGCCACTTGATTCCTGCATAAGGTGACATGCCCCAGGATAGTGCACCTGTCAAAAGTGAGGGCACCGAAGGGGTGAGGGAAGCCTAAAAATGAGGTGTATAACCCACATAGAGTGTTTTACCTTTGGTTACTTAGGAGTCTGTCCACCGGTGCCACATTCAAATGGATATGGATGTGAAGCACACAGTGCAGTGGATCGTGTTTCTATGGTTACCATGGAAACCAGCTGCCGCATTCGGTGGCAGTTTCCATGGTGGCCATCTTGTACTGTCTGAACGCCTGCTAACGAGTAAGTGCGAAGAATGTGTCTGGGGGGTCCCTACTGGGTGTAAGGTGCTGTGGGTGGAGCCAAAGCTCATTGAATCTCAGGGTGTGGCAAAACAGTTGTATAGTCCACCTTGGTGAGTGTCCACTTCTGCAGACATGTATTATAAATTCTGAACAAGCTTAACATTTTGTTGAAAGGGCTCATAGCACAACCAGTGTACATGACATGTTGTTTTACATTGTATAAAGCGGCTGCACCAGTGCAAAAAGTACTGGTGTTGGCATTAGGATGGAACCTGCTAATAACAAAACCAGTTTACATATCAAAGTAGCTGGAACTTTGCAAAACGTACTGTAGCCCTAGTATAAGTGCATCTTTACAATGTTGACGATCACTTGCACTGTACCCTCATGGACACATTTGACAGAGTCTACAGATGACAGGACAAGTGTAAACAAATTAGGTGTGACCTCTAAGCATCCTGCAGACAGTTAAGTGATGCTTAAACCAATATTGATGGTATAGAGGGTATGAAAAGCTGTTACCACCTTGACAAATGTGTGTGACTTGGTTTCCTCTTAGTCATATATCCTATGGTCTGATTTACATAATAGGTACATAAAAGTATTTCAGTATGGCAGTGGTGTTATTCAGTATGCACTAGTATTTCAGTATGGCAGTGGTGTTATTCAGTATGCACTGCCATACTATCCGATGTGTGTGGCTGCACCCCCCAAAGAAAGGTTTTTTTGACAGAGTTCCGGTGTTCTGTATTAGGTGTCAATTCTTATTGATGGTGCTTTTCACAATATTGCTGATCGTACTGAAAGTTGTGACACAGACCAATCTATTCAGGGTTCTTTGACCCTTGGGGTGAGGAGGACATCTCTTGGGGGATAGATTGATACAAAGGGCATACCCCAAGAAAACCGTGAGACACATAAGAAAAAGAGCAGCTAATACTCAAAGAGACATCTGCCTCATCCCGACTGAAGAGTGGCAATAACATACATAATTACTAGCAGAATGATGGTTTTCCTTTTTCCTTTTACATTCCGCAATGTTTGGTGTCATTCTATGTACATTGTTTGAATGTTACCTTCATGCCAGGTGTTAATACCTATATTTCACATATTCCACTTTGCTTTGGATATTACATATTGCAGACCTGTCAAGGGCTCTACTCCTGAGGATGGATTTGAATTCTGAAATGCATTGGTTGATGAGCTAATACTGTCAAGACTGCTATTGCCTCTAAAGAGAATTAAAAAGAAATGTGGGCACTTTTTATAGAAGAGTGAACACATCAATTATACGCACTCTAATGACTTCTTGTCCAAAGTTAGAAATGTAATACATATCTAAAAATGTGCAGTTTTATCTGTAGTGCATATTGTGAGCACTAGGCCCACTGAGTGGGAGCACTCAGTTTCTCTTGTCTATGCATGTTGAAGCCATGTCCAAGAAAACACAGGTGGCAAAGCCCTTCTACATACGTCCCTAGGGCTCCAAAAACATTTGGCTGGGGTTGTATGACAGAAGTATGAATTTGCCAATTTTGCAAAAGCGAGCAGAAATTTGCAGACAGAGCTAAAAGAATAAGAAGCGTAGACTGTTCAGAGAGCAACATGAAGTGAGAAAGTGTGTATCAAGTCAAGTGGCATGGTGAGTAGAGCGCTCGCTCGCTTTGACATCTGTGCAGAGCTTGCTAACACAGGTTCGAATCCCAGCAGGACCAAACTCAGCCTTTCATCCTTCTGAGATCGATAAATGAGCACCACACACTGTGGGTAATAATAAGCAGCGCTGAGATACCTGACGGTTCGTAGCGCTATATAAAAGCTAGGTATTATTATTATCATGCAAAAGGCCAGTGTTACTGGAATGATCAGGATGAAAACGAGTTTGTAGTGGGCCCAAGAGGAAATTAAAATGAAGACAAAGAGATAATTGAGACTAGTTGAAATACTCAGACACGTGTTATAACATGTCCTGTGCTATATGTGCCCTTTTCAATAACATAAAATGTGATCAATTTGTTTTGTAGTTTTGGTAATACCTATGGTAACAATAAAATGTATCACTTACTCTTTAGCAAAAGGAAGGCTATGAGGAGAGGTGGATTAGCAATGATCTTCACAAACGGATTGTCATGTGTGGACATTTCAGGAATTCCGTGAGCATTATCTGAACAACCTTACAATATTATGCTGCAATCCATCATTCAGCAACTTCCAGAAAGATAAGGTCAACGTGACAGTTTCCCTTCAAATACTATCCCATCTCCTTTCCTGATTGATCATGTTAACATCTGGTCCAGCAAGCAAAACAAGAAATGAGCCTCAGAAGTCAATGGCACCCTAGAATCGCTTAGGTCCAGATTCTCAAAACCTATTTGGAATATGTGAAGAGATGCGCTGGCACAACTCCTCACTTGCATCAAAGAATGGAGCAGGACAATTCACAAAGGGCATCTAAATGAGTGCATCTTCGATGCGCTTATTCAGAGGCCCTTTTTCCCTCTATGACCATTTGCATAAATAAGGGCGAATTACTGAGCATTGATTAGTGCATCCCGGGATGCGCTTTTAAATGAGTAGAAATGAGGGTCATTCACCTGCAACTGTTGGGAACAGACCCAGGTGGATGCGCACATCATGGAAGGGTCATTTTTGATGTTGTTGAGATTGTATTAGTCACAGTTTTAACCGCGTTTTTCACACTAGCATTTGGAAATGCTTTCTGTTTCTGATCATTTCACAGAGATGGGCCCTTCATGAGCCGGTCTCTCTGAAATATGCATCTAGCAACCACGCGGTTGCTGGGAGACTGCCCATACATTCCGCGGTCCTGACACTAATGCATGCAAGTGGCAGGACGGTGCATCTTTGAGCCACTATCTTGCCCCTCTTGAAATGTGCAGGTCACCTTTGAGAAGGTGATGTCCGAATTTCAGCAATGAGCTCAAATGAAAAAGTGCAATCTCTGTAAACCTTTAATTTGCGCTTATTTTTGAGAACTGGGCCCTAAGTCTTTCCTTGTCACAAAGGAGTTTCATTTTAAGGTCTGATGTTCACTTGAGTGCCAACTCTATGCTGATCACATGCAAACTTCGTTTTGTCTCCATGCTGGGTTTAATTATGAACTAAATATTAAGGAATGGTGCAGTGGGGAATGAGGACAACTGTCTGCATCTAACCCGAGAAAAATATTAATTTATTTGTATTGTGCTGAAGCCTGCAGGTATTAGGGTGCACATTAGCGCAATGAACGAAGCAAAAGGAAGCAGGACACAGAGCATCCAGCAGAAGAGTCACTGAAATAAAGAAGACATCAACCGTTTCCTAAAGACAACAAGGTTCCTTTCTTGTCAGAAGTCAATGGGAAGAGCATTCCATGCAAGTGTTGCTTGAACTGGAAAGGAACATTCATTCCCCCTTGACCGCTTGGTTCGAGGACACACCAAGCGATTAGTATTGCAGGAGTGTAAGGCTCTTCTAGGTTCATACTGCCACAAACTTTGTTTAAGATGTGACGAGGCTCACCATAAAGGCACTTATGCATCAGAGAGATCACTTTGAACTGTATCCTAGCAGCTACAGAAAGCCAGTGTAGGTCCCTCTTAGAGTTCGACACATGTTCTCCCCTGGGTATGTTCTTGACAATTCTAACCATGTAATTTTGAAGCACCTGAATTCTTTGAATACTACTTTTACTAGCTCAACTCAATATATACATTGCAGTAGTCAATTCTGGGCATGATTATAGCCCTCACTAAAGTTTTGCAATTTTTACTGGAGACAAATGGTTTCATTTGTCCCAACCGTTTGACATGGTATTACAAACTTCTCGTCGTATTTTCTGCATGTAGCTCTGCACCAAGGAAAGACTCAACATACACAACCAGTGTTTTTACTTTTTTACAAACTGCAATACTGCTGCCATCAATCCTACAGTTTGAGAACCTAGAGTCAAGCTTGACTCTGGCCTGCGAGGAACCAAAGATCATAAACTCATCCTTTGAGCCATTTAAGCACATCCAATTTGTTGACATCCAGCAACTGACAGAATCATAAATTAAAGTAATTCTATTCAAATCCTTGGTATAGCCACCACTCGGTTCAATCAACAGCTGGGTGTCATCTGCACAGTTAGTGAATTTCAACCTCACCCCCGCAAATTTATCACAGAGAGGTTTGATGTATATATTGAATGGAGCTGGCTATAGGCATGCGTCCTGGGGTACTCTTCAGGTTATAGTATCCAAATCGGATACAGCTTTACCCCATTGCACTCTTGACTTTCTATTTTTTAAGAAGGAGTGAATCCATTTTACAGCATTTTCTGAGCAACCTCCCACAGATAGGAGGATTTCTAGGAGGCGTTCATGGTCGAGGAGATCAAATGCTGCAGATAAGTCTAATAACACAAGAAACACAGTTTTGCTTTGATCTAAGATGTCCAGCATTTGGGTTTGGGGGTCCAACAAGGCACTTTCAATGCTGTGATTGGTTCTAAAGCCGGATTGCTTAGAGGGAAGAATAACGTTGTCTAGCTGTTCCTGAAATTGTGCAGCAGCAATCTTGTCAGCAACTTTCAAAATAAGCAGGACATTTGTGATTGGTCTTAGATTTGTGCTGTCCCTGTGCTTCGTTCCACCATCTCTTTAATAGAGTCTGGCACAGTACTGTGTGCAAAAGTAGCATTCACAAATCGCGGAAAAAAGGGGCGAAAATCTTGGAGTTTCCCAGGTGCAATTTGGATGAGATAGTGTCGCCATTCCATATAGCAGGTTGCATGTTTTTAAAAACGTTTATTACCTCAGTCACATTGACTGATTAAATTCAAAATGTAACTGGGTATAGCTTTCCTTAGTTACTGAGGCTTTAGATTGGGTACATAGAACTCCATTAATTGCCATCTTTTCGTGTGCCCGGCTGGCCTTCTCAGCAAGAACCTGCTGAACTTTGGTGCAATCTACCAGCGTTTTTTAAAAATGTTTTATCAAGTGCATATAGCTAGTGATACCAACCTTTTACACTACATAATATCACGTTATTGATACACAATCAATACATATTACCTATACCAAATATTAATATTAGATACAGCATAAATATTTAAAATACAGAGATTAATTTGTTTGCAAACAGCATCTCACATGCATTCTGGCAGCCTTACTTATTCAAGCTCAATCATACAGGAAGCAAATCCAATATTTTCTTTGCCTCAATCCATACATGATATTCCGCAGTGGTCACGACCAAAGATTCTGCGCAAAATATACATGCCCAGACCTGGTCAGAGTGATGACCCGTGGATTTACTGTATCCATTTGCATATTCCTTTCCAAGAATGGGACAGGCCGTAAGTACATGCCTTGAGGTTTCAATATTAAACTTACACAAACTGTACTGGTGCTTGGTCTGTGGTGTACCCCACCAGGCTCCCACTTATTCATGTACTGGCAAAATGCTCGTGTGGAGATACATAATAAAGTGCATTAAGGCTGGGCTGTGGAGTTTAATCAGATAGCTATGGGGGTTTCTGTGAACTGTCCCTGATGTGTGTAGAGCATATAACGTCTAATATTTGCTAACCTAGACATAAAAGGAGAACGACCCATTCGACCGATTTCACTTTCAATTTTTTTGGAAAAATGACAGGTTTCTGCTCTTCCGGGAGACGCAAATCAATTTCTTCTAGGTGGAGCTTAACTGTACGGCAACAGCTTGTTATAATAAACTGCTAGATCTCAACCTTGCATGCTCTGCCGAGGAGAGATCTTTTCACATCACCTGTGTTCATAGGGCAATAGGCCCAGGGCCGAACCAAAAACACAAATTGCTAGGATGGCCCAGTTTTTGTTGGTCAAAGTGGGCCACTTTTTTGCCTAATGTGGGCCAGTGTTAATTCACTCTGCGGCTAGTAGTGTTGAATAGTGTTGCAGAATAAATATTCTTTAAAATGCACATTTTGCACCACATTTTATCAAAAACCTCCCCCTTGGTTACCATTCAAACAGTGTCACAAAAGAAATGATTTGCCATTTGCAACTGTGGGCCACTTTTTCATTGGTGCCCGAGACAATTTTATGGCCCAGTCCGACCGGCTGTGTTGTTAATTTTGAGCCAAAGTTTACATCTCCCCATTTATCACAGAGCTATTAAAGACTGAAGCCCAAATTCCAGTCTTATTACTTCAGCCGGGACTGATCCCGCAAGGCACAGTAAAGAGTGCAGTATTTTAGCTTCTAATTTATGGAGCCACTGGACCGATTTCTCAGGAAGAACTTCCAGCGCATACATTACTATTGGGATAGTATAGATCATATAGGCTTCAACTTCGCCTCAATAGAGTGTCCCCCACCCTTGATTGCCATCCATTCCCACCATGCAGTGGGGGGGAAGAGCCTCGCCGTAGTGTGCCAGGCTACATTATGCCTTTATAGGTAGTCATAGGTATTTACAATCGTTCACGTGCTCGAGGTATATCCAACCCATAACCCAAGAGTAAGAGTAAGAAGTTCCACCATATGCCCTCTTCCCAATTGTCATTATTTTCGCCTTCCTCAGATTAATTCTGAGGGCTTCTAAAGAGGGCTGGAGACCCACTGCCATCCGATCAAGGATCACACTGTCATCTGCGTAGGAAAGCATACTCTCGCAGCCAGATTTCGGCAGAACTATATGCGAACCCTTTAATGCTTAATCTAAATCAGCCACATAGAGATTAAACAGGAGGGGGGCAAGAACACTGCCTTGTTTAAGACCCCTATTTGTAGGGAAGATTTTTGACATGCCCCCCCTCCTGTGACATCCTCACCCTGACTATTGTGTCGCTACACAGCGCCTTGATGTAGCATAATAGTGAGGGATCAATACCCCATGCCCCTAATTTCTGCCAGAGATTAACACGACAGACGCTATCAAAGGCTGCACACTAATCAATATAACATAGGTGTAAACAGGTCTCAGGATTTTGGTATGTATCTAATATTAGAGCGTGGACAGCGCAAATTGAGTATGTTGTGCGACCACCCTTTCTAAACCCCGTTTATTCAGGCTTTAACAGGTTGTTTGCATCAGACCATGCTGTTAACATTTCCAAATTAATGCTCGTGAATATTCTTGCACTAGTATCGAGCATTGCCAGTAATCTGTAGCTCTAAGGGTCGAGACCCAAACCCCCTTTATGTACTGGGATCAGAATAGAGTCACACCATGTATGGGGTAATTCAGCCCACTGAATGATGTGCAGAAAAAGCTCCTGTAAAATAGCCCCCCATAACTGAGGGGCTTTCTTGATAGCTGCATTCAATGGGCCATCTGGGCCCGGTGCCTTGGAGTCCATCGTTTTTATAATAAACCCTTTAACCTCTGCTTCCTTGTAATAATTCAGGACCGGATTCTCCCTGCTCTGAGGCAAGACCTTCTCTATTGGAGACAAGCTTTGATCTCTATATATCTCGTATATATGTATCCCCAAGCCTTCTCAGAGATACCACAAAGTTCAATTGCTGTATCTCCTGAACTATATATTCGAAGCAGATGCCAGAATCTTTTTCTATCATTGGTTCTTATCAATGTCTGAATGAACTTCTACTTTAAAGGCTCCTTGCTGATATCTACGGGCATGAATCCAATTCTTATCACAGGTACGAAGAGTAGTTATCTGGGACCTTTTCTCCTTTTCTATTGTATGCCAACACTTCCTGATCCTATGGACCAGTGCATGCAGTTCCTGCTTCTTCTTAGCAATTTCCAAATCAAAAGGGCACCCCCTGCTTTCCTGAAGATTTATGTGTGACCAAGTGTCTACACTGTTTAGGCCAGTAAGTGTCTATCATTTCTTTTAAGTTCCAATTGCTACAAGTTATTATGTCGCTAGGAGCGCTGGCACAACTGGCCAGTGAGTAATTGAGAATGTTTATATTTGCCTTCGACCATAATATATTTGATTGCCCTTTAGATCTACCGTAACATCTGGACAGGGCTTTTCCCTCTTTCTATTAAGCATTAATGTACTCCTCATGCTTAACATGACATGGTCACTCTGTGTCGTAGGAGAAATCTCGGGTTTGTGAACAAATTCATGAATAAGGGGATTAACAAAAATAAAATCAATGCAGCTTTTATAACAGCCATGAACTCAAAGCATCCAGAACCATCTTCATTAACTCTTCTGTTTGACCCCCCTCAGGGGAGTCATATAATATAGCAACCAGGGTATGAACACCCTCCTTTGAAAAATTCAGAGGTTTTGCACTTAAGAAATTCAAGTTGGGCCTGGCCCCCATATAGGGGCCTAAAGAGAGGTCTGATTTTGCACTGATAAAAAGGCCACCCTTTAGAAGCCCCCTCTGGGGCTGTGCTGCCAATGTAAATACCAAAGAGAAGCCATCTAAGTCAAATGGCGATGTCAACAAGGTTTCTTGTAAAAAGAATAGCTTTGCTTTCTGCATCAGAAGGATGCCCTCTAAATTTTGCCAAAACGATTGATGGCACAGAGAGTTCCATGATAGAACGTTAAAGATCAGCTCTGAGCTAATAGTCTTGCATCAGGACAGAGTCTCCATCGATAACAAGTTGCCTATCATCCTTGTTGGCTGCTGGCCCATAAACTGAGCTTGATGGCTTCCACCACAACTATCCCCCTACAACAACAATGATGTTTTTCAACGCCTCTCCTTCTCTCGTCTCCCTTCCTTCCAATGTGTGGGGGTTGGGGATACAGCCATTTGTGAGTTAGTCTGAAAAAAGAATACCTCATAGCCCAGATTGTTCAGGTCCTTGCAACATACAATCATTTCTTCAACTGCAATTGTGGACACGAAGGACATCAGTGCCCAGTTATATGTGCTGCGATAGGTAGGCAGCTCACGGACCGCATGTCATTCGAGACCAGGGTCAAATATTCTGTAATTTGATTAAATATTTCCAGCAGTCCAGTGCGATTTAAAAAGCCACTTGTTTTCAAAAGCAGGGACTCAATGATTTTTAAATATCTAGTTCCCAAACAACTAGACTAAATGGGAGGACTCTGCAGCTTACTTGGGATCTTTGATTGTTGTACTGCCAATGGAGCCAGCCAGGAAGCTGGAGTTGATTTCCCGTCCACCTTCAATGGCTCCAGGTTAATTTGTGCGTAATAGCCAAGCCTGTGGTTGTTATCCTCATTGCATTGTGTTGCCACCGTTTGTTTTCCACAGAGGGTGTTGCAGCTCTTGACCCACATCTCATTAATCACTAGGGCTGATGTAATGCCCAGGGCTGACTTGCTCATGCCCGCCTCCCCTGGGTTCGTTTTCGGTGGAACAACCATTTATTCAATGTGCCTGGAAGGGATCTAGTTTCTAGAGTCAAAGTTCCTTTCATCAACCTTTCCCCATTACCGCTATTGTTCTTCACCTGCTGTTTCTCTTCCTGCCTCTTACCCTTTGAGGTTATTTTTTGTGAAAGCTCTGTAGTGGCACTCTTCTTCTTTCTTTTAAAGCGTTTTCTCTTTTTGGCTATAGCTTTAACATTTTTTATTTGAATCTGGCTCAGTGATAAAAAGAACATTGGCCCCAGCTCGAGCGCTAGTGGGAGGATAGTCTAAGTCCCCCCTCTTTCTTACGTTATTGTTCAAATAAGTGACCTGCTGTGGGGGGTGCTGGGTTTGCATTTCACATTCCTCGGAGCTCTGTGAAGACAAGTTCTCATTACTTGTGTCAGTTTCAGGCTTTTCACCAGGTAGGCAGTCCCTATTCTTAAGTATTATATTATCGACCCTTGCAAGTATTGTTTTTAGTTTGACCTGTTCCTGCACCATGGTCGAACATAGACTAAAAACTGCATTGATGTTAACCGCGAGTGAATTCAGTGTAGGATTAAATATAGGCTTGTCATATTGCATTGTATTGTATTTGTTATTTATATAGCGCTCTTTCCTCACTTGTGTGGCCTCAATGCGTTTTTTTCCTTGGTTGATCTCCCTTGGTGACCGTAGTTGATGTCGTTGGAGAGTTCTAGTGGGTTTAGTTTAGGAGATGCGTGTGTGCATGTTGCCGTTCTAGGACTTAAGTGGCTGGGAAGGCTCAACTAAGCAGCCCTAGAGAGGTCAGACAAACGGGTGGGTGCTGTTGAGGGTTAGAGATAGATTGCTATTGTTGAGAGAGTTTATGTGGGTCAGCTATACCAACTTCCTTTTGGGTGGTGGTCACTGCGTGCTAGTGGTAGAGGTGTTGAGGTACGTCAGGTGTTTCAGTCTGGACGGCTATGTGTGCTTAGCCATAGGCATATTCTATCATGCATGGATGCTTGATGATGCAGTTGAGTACAAGGCTAAACAAGCTATGGCCTACACTAACAGTACAATTTGAGTAGAGGGCTAAGAAGAGAATCCTTGATGTGGGTCTCCATATAAAACTAGCAGACGGAGGGGGATACCCCTCGATTCGTGTAGGTGGAGGGGGTGCAGGCATGAAAGGCTGTGGGTTACAGCCGATTGTATAGTGAGTATCGCTGATGTAACAGTCATCGAGGGCTTGTTGGACCTAGCTTGGGGAATAGGATTGTGGAGGGGTTGCTAGTGGTGGGAGCTTCCCAGGGTGAATGTTGCGGGTTAACAGAGGCAGTGAACAGTTGATGATGTGCGACTGCTAGCCAGGGCCCTTATCTTTAAGTTGTCTCTCATGTGCATTGGTGGACAGGTTTTCACGGAGAGCATGAGGCGAGTGTAGCCACAGCGAAGGCTGCTGTCTTAGCTCAGGTGCTTTAGGGTTGGAATATTATTGTGGGCGGGATGTTGGTGGATCAGGCGAGCCACAAAGACAGCTGCTGGTTTACCTGGAGTTCTAGACGGCAGGCAGTGTTGTTGAGCGGAGAGTGGTGGTGTGTCAGGTGAAACCGCTGCAAGAGCTGCCAGCCCCTGAGTTATGATCAAATGTAGTGGAGATTATTAGTGGAGTATTCACAGGGTGCATTGGATTAGGAGAGCATTGGGAAGAGCCAGGTTTTAAGGGCCTATCTGAATTTCAGATGGTTTTCAATGTTGCGAATGCGTAGGGGATGGAATTCCAGATGATTGCCGCTTGAACGGAGAAGGAGGAGCCACCAAGTCCTATGGAGCTATTCGGTGGGATCACTAGGCGAAATGCATTGCAGGATCTGAGATTCCTGGAAGGTTGGTAAGGGACAATTTTGTCTCGCAGGAATTCAGGGCCAGTGTTGTGAATTGCGTGATGGGGGATATACATGGCTTTGAAGGTGGTGCATCGAACAATAGGGAGCCAGTGGAGGACTCTTAGTGTAGGGCTGATGTAACTTGAAACCCCTGTCACTGCACCAGACACTTGCATCAAAGATAGCACTTGGTGTACCAAAATCCAAGAGGCTCTCCTCGGCAAGATTGCCACCCTCCAAATTAAAATCAATAACAAACAATCAAGCCTACAATCCAACCCATAACCCAACCCTATCCCCAACCTAAACCACCCCATCCCAGACTCTCTGACTCCTTTTAGCTTCTCTCCACTCTCCATTTCCGAAGTGGAAAAGATCATCACCAGCCTTAAACCGACCAATTGCCAGGGCGAACTCTGCACGGCACCTATAATCAAGGAAGCAGCTCATGACCTAACGCCATTCATTACTACGCTCATCAACTCTTCCTTTAGCTCTGGGATCGCACCTGACAATCTAAAGGACGCGTGGGTCATCCCCCTATTGAAAAAGCCTACCCTGGACGCTAGTGTACCCACATACTACAGGCCAATCACCATGGTCCCGTTTTTACTAAAAATACTCGTCTGTGCAGCATATCTACAAATTCAAGATTACCTTGAATCTAACAAACTCTTGGGACTTAGGCAATCTGGATTCCGGCCACGTCACGGCACTGAAACTGCCCTCATAGATTTAAAAACACAGATTGAAGATCTAAAAGACAAAGGCAAACTTGCTCTCTTACTCCTCTTGGACCTCTCGGCGGCCTTTGATCTCGTCAATCATGAAATCCTCTGCCACCACCTTAAATCAGCTGCACACTTCTCCGATAAAGCTGCAACCTGGATTAGCTCCTTTTTAGACAATAGATCTATGCGTGTGTTCTCTCCACTAGCAGCTGCCCCACCTGCACCCGTCTCCTGTGGCGTGCCACAAGGATCTTGTGTTTCACCCACGTTGTATAACGTGTTCACCAAACCTCTCTTCGATATCTTGGACTATTTGTGTGTCACTTACACCAACTACGCTGACGACACCCAGATACTAATCCCTATCTCAGGTGACTACACGGCTGACTCCCTCGCTATCAATGTCATCTACCAAGTCATCCAGGCGTGGATGGCTCAACACGGACTCTGTCTTAATGACGAAAAGACTGAGCTCCTTATTCCTGGTTCGCCACAAAAACTTACCAAACTCGACCCTGCGTTCAAGTCCTTCATCATCGATGGGAATATTATCCCAACCGCCGAGGACACAAAAACCATAGGGATCTACATTGACTCGACCCTATCCCTGACCAGACAAACTAACTCAGTCTCTTCCGCAGCGGCATATACCTGCAAGCTTATTACAGCCTGTCGCCCTTTCCTCTCCGCAACCAATTGTGTCACCCTGGCTAGAACTCTTGTATTATCCAAGATTGATTACTGCAATGCACTGTACCTAGGCACCAATTGCTGCAACCTAAACAAGTTACAAATTGTCCAAAACAATGTGATTAAAGCTGCCCTCAACATTCCCAGGTGCCAACACATATCCGACACCAGACACAATATTTGCTGGCTCTCAGTCCCACACTGTATCTCCCTGAAAACCCTGGCTCTTACCCACAAATGCCTTCATAACCAAGCTCCCTGCTACCTGGCCAACTGATTTTCCCTCCACAACTCCATTAGACCCCGCAGAATGGCTCATTTAAACTGCCTTGAGTTTCCACGTTTCAATCTCCAAAGATCAGGTGGAATTAGCTTCCCTATCTTGGCAGCTAAACTCTGGAACACGCTTCCTAATGAGCTTAGAGCAGAACCCTCATTCCTGAGATTCAAACACCTTACGAAAACCTGGCTGGCCGCCCAGGACATTTAGCTATGGGTTCTCTGCTTAATTTGTACATGTATATATAATCTGCTTGTCCTCTCATTGGTATTATTATACCTGTAAATTCTGTATTATACTTGAAAACTTTGTAATTATGGTTCTGTCGTTTTTCTTATGTTGTAACTAAGTGATGCACCCGGTTGCCCCTGGGCCTGGTGCGCTATACAAGTAAATAAAATACAAATACAAATTCTCTGGCAGGGAGGTTAACAAACAGGCATGCTGCTGCATTTTGGATTCTTTGGAGTTTGCGTAGTTGGGTTGCGGGGGCTCCTAGATAACGGCAGTTTGCATAGTCCAGGCGGGAGAGGATGCTGGAGTTGATAGCTGAGAAGCAGTGGGGATAGGTGAGGTAGGGGAAAATCCACCTGAGAATCCGTAGGTGAAAGAAGCAGGTTTTGGATACGCTGGTTGTGTGTTGGGTGAGGGATAGATGTGAGTCGAATTTGCATCCAGGGTTTTTAACCATGTTTGAGGGTGCTGGTGCTTGTCCTAGGGATTCGGGCCAAGGGATTGCTTGGAGGATGAGAGATGTTTTACTGCAGAGTAGGATTTCGTTTTTCCCAGGGTTGAGGATGAGATGGTTGGTCGTCATCCAATGATCAATATCAGCAAGGCACGATGACAGGTCAGGGCTGCCGGAACCTTCAGTATTTGGGATTTTGAGGATGATCTGGGTATCATCTGCGTAGTTGTAGCAGGTAAGGTTGTACAAGCTGATGATTGCGGTAATGGGTTGTATGTAGAAGTTGAATATTAGCGGTGATGTGGATGCTCCTTCCGGAACACCTTTGCAAATTGGACGTGATATGGATGTGAATTGGTCAAGGTGCATGATTTGCGACCGGTTAGAGATGAAGGAAGAGATCCACAACAAGACTGTGTTTTTGATTCCTAGTGTTTGTGGTCTGTTTATCATGTGATAGATGGTATTGAAAGCTGGGGAAAGGTCTACAAGGTGAGAACTGCACAGCCGTCTGTGTCAGCTGCTCTTTTTAAGTCATCCCAGTTGGAGACCAGGGAGGCTTTTGTTTCCTTTAGTGGTCTGAAACCTAATTGTGCTGGGTCTAGGAGGTTACTGGATTCAGCAAATTGGCCAAGCTGTTTGTAATCTGCGTGATCAATTAGTTTGGCGATGTAATGCGTATTGGAGATAGGTCGGCATATTTGGGGAAGAATTGGGTCAAGCATCATTTTTGTGAGAATGGGTTTAGTGTACAATGTTTTTAGGGCTTTCAGGAAGGATCCTGAGGTGAGCGAATGGTTAAATATTGCGTGAGCGACATTACGTGCACAGGTGGCGGTTAGTATTTTCTTGAGCAAGGTGGGTGGGCACGGGTCTTCCGGCGAGCATGACAGGCAGCTGATCGCTATCAGCAACAGGAATTCCTGGTGTGTGATGGGAGAGAAAGAGTGAAATGAAGATTGTGATTGCGGTGGGTTTTGTGTGGGGTGCTGCGGGCGGGTGAGCGTTGGTTGTAGAATTTTTAGTTTGGCGATTATGGCATTGTGTCTTTCATTGGCGGCGTTGGAGAAGTGGAGCAAGAGGGTGTCGCATAAGGCTTGGGAGCTTGGGATGATCAGGCGGGAACATCAGGGTGATTTGAATTCTCCTATGATTTTATGTAATTCCTTACTTGGGTTGCAGGCATTTTGGATTTGCTTCCCATAAAATTATTTCTTGCTTTTTCTGATTTCCGATCTGTAGATTCTGGTTGTCCTTGCAAGGGCGGTTTTATTTTGGGCTGAGGGGTCTGCTCTCCAGGCCCGTTCCAGATGGTGCTTGAGAGTTTTGAGGGGTTTGAGATTGGGGAGAACCACTTTGGCAATGCTCCACATCTCTGTGAGGAAAGTTTTGACTGGGTGAGGGGTTTGAGTGCATTATTACCCAGAGATCGAAGGAGTAAATTGGCGGTGGTCTTTCCACTAGGGAGAGTGAGTTGAGGGAGTTGCAGAGTGGGAGTTCAAGATCTGGGGTGGTTACCATTTTGTTCCATAATGGAAAAAAGGAAAGGTCAGTTTGTGGAGGATGTGTTGGGTGTTGGCTGCTGACCCCAGTGTTGAGCGATATGGTGAAACAGAGTGCTGAGTGATTATTCCATGACAGTGGGTGTGGGGGTTGGGTGGATATGTTTGTTGTGTTGAATATTGCATCAAGGGTGTAGCCTCTCGTGTGGGTGGGAGTGCAAGTGTGCTGTTTCAGATTCAGTGGATCTAGATTGTCTGTAAGTGACCTGGTCATGGGGTTTGATGGTGAGTCAAACCATATGTTGAAGTCTCCTAGGATGGTGAGAGTTGGGTGGTGGATGAGGTTGGCAGCTAGAGCTTCACCAAATGTATCTGCAAAGTTTTTGTTATAGCCAGGGGTCTATAGATGGGTAGGCAGCTGTGTGAGCTGGATGGAGCGAGTTGGAGTTTTACCAGGAGGGATTCGTAATCAGTGGTGCTGGTGGTGGTATCCTTGGTTAATAGCTTTAATTGTTCTTTGTGTAATATTGCAAACCCCCCTCTCCTACGAGATCTCTTCTGAACTGTGAGAATGTAACCAGGTGGGAAGGTCTTGTGCACGAGAGTTTCGTAGTCATCTGAGAACCAGGTCTCAGTAATGAAGAGGATTTCTGGGGTTTCTTCTGTAATGAGGTCGAAGATGTGGAGTTTGTTTTAGGAAAGAGACCTGCCGTTGATGAGAGTTCAGGATATTTGGAGAGATGCCTTTGTAGGTGGAAGGTGGGTGGTGTTTGGGGGGGAGAGCGGGGTCTGCTGTGGACAGAGGCAGTGAGGGGGGGAAGTGAAAGGGGGAGGTGGAGTGTGGGGATGATGGAGTAGTTGGGGTGGGTGGACAGGGGAGGGAGGGGAAAAGAGCTAGGACTGGGTTGGGAGCGGGCGGTGAGGTTTTGCTCCTCTATTATGGTGGCAGGGGTTGTAAACTGTGTCGGAGAATGGGAGATGCTAGGGGGGCATTAGCTAACTGCGGTCTTGCCCTTTCCTTGCATTATGTGCTATCATCGGAGTGTGGGAGAGGGTGGGTGGTTCTCTAGTGAGTGGAGTGTTGGCTAGAGCTTCTCTTGCTGTGCTAAGAGAGGGGAAGTGGGAGGTGGGAGTGGTCTGTAGCTGGTTGGGTGTAATGTGAATGTGCTGTGTCGGGAATTGTGTGTTCTGTGGATGGGGGTTTGCTGGTCTGACTCTCCAACTTGCTGCTCTTAATTGTGCAGATAGAGATCTACGGGTAGGGGAGAGAGTGAGAATATGAGGCAGAGGAGTATAGTTGGCGCAGTGGAGAAAGGGGGGTGCACTGAGGAAGTGGAGTGGGCTGTGTGGCTGTTGGGATAGAGAGCAACTGCAGAGGGTCTCAGTGGGGCGAGAGGTGCGCCTGGTAGCTACGCGGTTTTGGTCAGTGAGTGACATGGTGCCTCGATGACTGTGTTACGGATTGAGGACTACATTTCACGATGCAATTTGAGTGCCATGGAAGAACAGGATTACCTTTCTGTGTGAAACAAGACACAGCTAGGTTTGAGAGTCATACGTGGTGGGGAAAGGGCCTACCCGTGACATTGCAATTTATGCACAAGACTAGACACAGATACCTAACAATGCAATGTGTGTTCAAAACTAAATGCAGCTAGGTTTGAGAGTCCTGTATGGTGGGAGAGAGGCCTATGACTAACAATGCAGTTTGTGAACAAGACTAAACACAGCTACCCAACAATGCAAATTTTATACATGACTAAACACCACTATCTAACAATGCAGTTTGCATACAAGAGTTGCCACAGCTAGAATTGAGAGTCCTGTATAGTGGGAGAGAGGCATATACCTAACAGTGCAATTTGTGTACAGGACTGAACACAGCTACCTAATAATGCAAGTTGTGTACGAGATTTAAATACTGTTAGATTTGAGACTCCTGTATAGTGGGGGAGAGGCCTACCCCTAACAATGCCCTTTGTGAACAAAACTAAACACAGCTGCCTAACAATGTGAATTGTGTACAAGACTAAACACAGCTACCTAACAATGCAATTTGTGTACAAGAGTAGACACAGTTAGACTTGAGAGTCCAGTATAGTGGGAGAGAGTCCTACACCCAATCAATGCAATTTGTGGACAAGACTAAACACAGCTACATAACAATGCAATTTGTGTACAAGAGTAACCACAGCTAGATTTGAGAATCTTGTATAGTGGGAGAGAGGCCTACACCTCACAATGCAATTTGTGAACAAGACTAAACACAGCAACCTAACAATGCAAATAGTGCAGGAGATTTAAACACGGCTAGGTTTGAGAGTCCTGTGTAGTGGGATAGAGGCCTACCCCAACAATGCAATTTGTGAACAAGACTAAGCACAATTACCTAACAATGCTATTTGTGTACAAGAATAAACAAAGCTAACTAACTATGCAATTTGTGTACAAGAGTAACTATAGCTACCTAACAATGCAAATTGTGTAAGAGATTTAAACAGAGCTAGTTTTGAGAGTCCTGTATAGTGGAAGAGAGGCCAACCCCAACAATGCAATCTATGAACAAGCCTAAACACAGCTACCTAACAATGCAAGTTGTTTAAGAGATTTAAACACGGCTAAATTTGAGAGTCCTGTATAGTGGGAGAGAGGCCTACCCCAACAATGCAATTTGTGAACAAGACGAAACACAACTACCTAACAATGCAATTTGTGAACAAGCCTAAACACAGCTACTTAACAATGCAAGTTGTGTAGGAGATTTAAACACAGCTAGATTTGAGAGCCCTGTATAGTGGGAGAGAGGCCTACCCCAACGATGCAATTTGTGAACACGACTAAACACAACTACCTAACAATGTAATTTGTGAACAAGACTAAACACAGGTACCTAACAATGCAATTTGTGAACAAAAGTAACTACAGCTACCTAACAATGCAAATTGTGTAAGAGATTTAAACACAGTTAGATTTGAGAGAAGTACGAGAGATGGAGGCAGAGGAAATTCTTCACAGTAGTATACCGGTGTAGGTACGGTTGCTAAGTGTCCGGGCTGCAAGGGTATAGTAAATGTTCCACTCCCCGCCCAGGCTGGTCCTACCGTGCTAGTCGCTGCTGGTTGACGACTGGCCACTGGCTTCCCCTGTTGACACCTGCGGACACTCTCTGGAGCCGCCTTGGTTGGAGCTGACCTTTGCCTTGGGGTCCTTCGCCACAGGGGTCTGCCCTTACCTTTTGTGTAATGAGTTCTGACCTGGCCACTCAAGGTCCGGGGCCGGGTGGGAGGTGGTCGGAGAGAGGGAGAAGGAAGTAGAAGGTGTTGGGCACCGAGAGGGCTGCGGGCTGGGACAGGGGCTCAAAACAATGGCCAAATACTGAAGGAGCAGGGCAAGGAGGGACACAGGCCGCCTTCACTCACCTGCACATGCTCTGGATGGGCAATGAGCGTGCATGGGAGGCTGGTGGAAAACACCAGGAAACGTGATTGGAAATGGACCAATCAGGGTCCAGGGACGGGCAGGTGGCAGGAGGAGGGAGGGAGAAGGAGAGAGAAGGTGTCGGGCACTGAGAGGGCCGTGGGCTGGGACAGGGGCTCAAAACAATGGCCAAATACTGAAGGAGCAGGCCAAGGAGAGACACGGGCCGCCTTCACTCGCCTGCACACAGTCTTAATGGGCAAATATGTTGAATAAAGAGAGGATGATGACAAACTCAAACCATTTGAATTCCTAGACCTCTGCAGCACCAGGTGTTAACCGTATCAGGTGAGGTGTAGCTGTAAGGCCAGTTCAGGAAATGTTCCCTTCATTCATTATTGTCGGGTAATTAGTCCGGGAAGACAGTTGTTCCACCACATCTTGTTGCACATTCCAAACTAAATTCATCAATGAATGGTTGTTATCAAAGCCTGCTGGTATCATTGGAAAGCTTACTGTGATTGCCACCGACACTGTAAGGGCTTCCTCTGCTGATGGATTTGCAGAAGCAAAGGAGGGATAATATACTGTGGTCTTTACATGTGTTGCCTGTACTGTTTTCCGTGGTATTGCTTTTTTCTTTGCAAGACCTCTTCTTTGTGTCCCCCGCCCCATGTTTAATTTCCTCTTGGCAATGACCAGGCGGGATGCTGCACAACTTTGAAGTGAATATGGCCGTGATGGTGGCAATTTAACGCGTGTTGTAGTCTGAACGATTCTGCACCACGTTTGTGTGAGGTATTTATGGAGCTCTCCCCGCCCTGGCCGTCTAGTTGGCTGCCCGGCAGCAGATGTCAGTTCTCAACACCGGCAGGCCACCCTAAACCGTGCCCCTGCTCGAGCAGAACTTGTGTGTAATTCTTTCATGTCAACAACACAGGATCTAGGACACAGTGTCTACAGGTTCATGTGCATGGAAAGTGGAATTTTAACAACGTCGTGAAAAACATCAACAACATGACAGTCATTTCCCCATGCTATGTGCAGATTTCACTCAACTGAGAATATTACAGGTAGGAAGCTGTCTGTAGTCAAGCTCAGGCTCGGGCTCAAGTCTCACAGCTTCCAACTCCGAACACCAAACACTTCGGCACTCCACGCGATCTGTGGTTTTTGCAGTAGTTATAGTTTCCACCTTCCAAAGGAATTGCCAGCAAAGAGAGACTCCAGGAATGTCACAGCTTGACTACAAGACACCAAACACTTCGGCACTCCATGCGCTCTGCGGTTTATGCAGTAATTATAGGTTCTACCTTCCAAAGCAATTGCGCTCTGGCACTCCACTCTACCTTAGTAGGGATGAAAGACGTTGGTGCATTAGAGCTTTTTGTATATCCTGGAAAGCTTTGTTGTACTATTTTCAGCATTCTCAATCACAGTATGTCTTATATGTCTTATATTTTAAATCAGTTTTAGATTTAAGCCATATACAATCTGTCTCTTTTTTAAATGTTCTACAGTTGGAATAAACCAACTATTATGTATAGGCCCATCTCTGACAGTTTTGAGTTTCATGGGAGCTGCCCTATCAAGGGTCTTCAAAAGATATGATTTATAGGATTTGGCCAAGGCACTTGGAGTGTCTAGGGTTGTAATAGAGGCCATAAGAGTAAGTTATGTTCCTGGGCTATGGATAAGAGGAGTTTCTGCTCTTGGGCTGCTCTAATGGTGCCCCACTTTCCTTTCAGTGGCGTAAACATTTTAGTGCTTTTCTAACACGTCATAGAGATGGTCTGAAATCTGTGTGTTCAGTTTGACAGCCATTTGTCCTTTGCTCCTCAGGTGGATGCGGTTTTGAAATATACACATTTTCACCTATGTAATGTTAATATATGTAGTAATTTGTTGGATGGAAAGCAAAGCAGTCCCTTGGCACAAGTGGTGGTGGAATACTGTAAGTCTCTTTATTTAGGTATCACAGGAAATCCCTAAAAAAACGGAGGTGGTCCAAACTCAGGCTACACAAGTGCTGAACGAGTTGAATAAGTTTGATGATATGACTTAAGTATGTCTTACGTTGGGCTGGCTCAATTTAGAGGATCAAATCCATGCCTGGACGTTGCTCTAAATATGGAAAATCCTTAGTGGGTGTGTTCCTGAGTACTTATCTGACATGGCTGAGCACCATGTTCCAAATCAGAACCTTAGATCCAGTGCTCAGGACCTGTAGGCAGTAGGCACGTTTCACAGCACTTGACTTTGTGGAAGTCATTATAAGTAATGGGTGTCCATCTGTGGCATGCATTGCACATTTTTGTTAGGAACTGTCCTTCCTTAAGGAGTTCTAGAGTAGATTAAAGGACACTTATTTGCTTTGCAATTTTCTTAAATGAAATGTATTGAATTGAGGTGGGTCTATCATGGTCAATATAAAAATCCTAGTATTTTTCAGTTTGATATATTGATTGAGCTGAATGTGTTCATGATCACACCCACCTAATTAACTTCATATTGTGATATATTCACAGTCAAATATAAAACATAGGTCAAATCCCATTAGGGGATAAGAAGGAAATCACACAGATCACCATTATCATTATCTTACATACATAACCACATACCTATCTGATGATATCTATTCAGAATCATCTCCAAGATAACCTCCACTCCCAAATTGCAAAAGCTCTCAAGGTGGTTTTGCCATTAAATATGAGAAATGAAATGTAAATAAACAATATAGCAAACATGTTGTTGCATGTGGGCCTGTGTTTGACCTCAGGGGCCTGTGTTTGACCTCAGGGGTCTGTGTTTGACCTCATGGTCACAGGTTTAAATCCTTGCAGGTCCATTCAGCCTTTCCAAGGTCATGAGTACCCTTGAGGTGGGTAACAATAAACATTTGTTATCGATCAGTAGCACCAAGATACCCCTCTGGGGGGGAACATGTGCTAGACAAATACACCTGTTATGCTATAGTATGGTATGTGGAATTTACAAATTTTAAATTACTAGGACTTGACATACTGTAGCTTGGCAGTTTAGGGCTAGCTACCCTGCTGATCACAAAACACCTTCTATTATTTGAGGAGCTACAACACAGTACACGTGCATCCACGTTCAAAATGCCATGCATTTGACACTTCTTCCAATCTGCAGCCTGGGCTACTCTCCACTAAGTATGTTCCATGTTGGGCTACAGAAAGGTATTTCTTGTCTCCATTTCTCTTCATCATGACAGCTCATGTTAGTTTACACAAACATTTCTACTGAGAGATGTACGTGAAGGAGCCCATGTAGACTGCAGCTTTAATGTAGGACTGGTTACCAGACATCAGTAACTGCTGAATAATGAGTGAGCTATAGAGCCTGTGGCTAAATGGAATAAAGTGACTCTGCACTAGGAGTGTGAGGCAAAGTCAGCTTGCAAGGGTGCACAGCTCTGGCTGTTTTTATTTTTATTAGTATACAAAATGATGTGGATGATTCTTTCTGAACAGTGTGAACAGTGTCTGCCTCGGGGGTCTTAACATCATTGAGGTTGTTAACCTCACTGATCCTTTCCTGCACCACATGGGGCCCAGTCCACATGTTGTGCATGGCACTGGGCTTGACAGGTTCCCTGATACAGACCATCTGGCCTAGTGTGTACTCCGTCAAGCTTGCCTTCTCGCCATGACAGTGATTCATAACATCTTGGCTGGCCTTCAGGTTCTGGTTGCTCTGCTCCCTGTACTTGGCAATCCAGGATCGGAGACCGAGCACATGGTCCACTATGTTGTGGGAAGGAGTTTGGGGTTTACCCTCCCATCCTTCCCACACCAGACATAGCGGACCCCTAATGGTATGACCAAACAAGAGCTCCAAGGGACTGAACCTGACACCACTCAGTGGCACCTCCCAGTAGGATAACAGGAGGCATGTCATGAGAATATCCCATTTTCTTCTCAGTGGCTCTTCCATAGCACCTATCATGACCTTGATAGTCTTGGTGAACCGCGCAACAAGCCTGTTGGTTTGTGCTTAAAAGGCTGTGGAGAATGTATAGGTAATTCAAAACTCGTCGCACATTGCCTTCATCCCACATTGCATTCATATACGCAGCTATGAAGATGGATCCCCTGTCAGAATGAACTTCCTTAGGGAATCCCACATGAGAGAAAACCCAGATGGGAGCCTTCGCAACCATGGGTACCAGGTGGCATGATCAACCACAACCAATATATACTGGTTTCCGGAGGAGGTTTGAGGATTCAAAGGGTCCACAATGTCCATGCCTATTCTCTCAAAAGGCCTCCCGACCACGGCTAGTGGATCCACCCAGCTTCCTGGATGTTTGGCAAGTGTAAAGGGACCAGAAGAAATGGACTGACAGCCGGTCGACTGTTTCCATCATCCCAAGGTGATCTGCCAACCAAATGTCATGAACCAAGTCATACAGGAACCCTCTGTGGAACTGGGGAACCACCAAACACTGACTGTCTGCCACCTCAGAAGTCTTCTACTCACTGTACAGGAGCCTGTTCTCCCAGTTCACCTTGAACATACCAGGGTCTTCCCCCTGGGCTTCAGATATGCCGAAGTTGGACAGTCGCACTGTGTCTGGCTTGTGTCCCTAGCTAATGATAAATCACTTAGCTTGGGAAAACCTGTGAGGTCTGAGGCTACTATGTCCTCCACCTCAGGTTGGAGATCTACGCCTGTAGGCAACCATGAAGTCACTGAGTCTAATGCTGCCACAGCAGGCACTTCAGTGGCCACTGGACCCTCCCCGGCACGAGAAGGATTGTCTGTGGACTCTGGATCTGGACTAGGTAGATTATGCCATAATGAGCTGAAAGAGCCTCTGGACCCATGGCAGCCAGAGCTGCAACCCGAGCTGCTCGTTTGGCACTTGATTGTGTGACCATGACAATTATTTCAGCATCAGATCTATAATTTCCTAACAGAAAATGTACCGGAATGCATCTTTTACAGTGACGCAGAGCTGAGAGCTTCCCCATCCAACTGAACTCCACAATAGCCAGTGGGCATTGGGTGAGACCATGAAATCCCCTCACTAGTCTAGGAGGACCAGGGATTAGCTGATCCTCTTGCACCCACTGTCGTCAGACAGCAGTGATACTCACAGCAGTATCACAACATGTTGGGGCTTTGCTCCTGTTAGTGAACATGTGGTCCAAAAAGATCTCTGTGTTAGTGGAAACTGGGGCCTCGGTGGAAGGCCTAGTACCTTCCCCACTCAGGCATACAAGGGTGCATTTGGCCAACCCCAGGCCAATTGGGAATTCATCATCTAAGATGCCCACGTTGACTATTTCAAATTCTTTCTGCTCCTTCCTCGTCCTCCATGAGCGAAGCGCTAACTTAGGCTAGCTTTTGTCTACCCTTGCCAACGGGATTCCCCCTTCCTATGTTTCTGATCTCTGCAAGTAAATCAGCCTTCAGCGGCTGTGATTGTGGATGTGTACAAAGGGGTAATCTGCTAACCAGATGTTTGTTGCAACTCCATGCCAAAACCATAGTGAACTTGTGCCCTACTGCATCAGTAGCCTGACCCACTGCACACGTTCTGCTCATCTGCTCATTGCACAGAGCAGGTTCAGAGGTCACAATATGCCCACTCGACTGATTCAGTGAAAGCAAAGTCTCTGCAGCAGAGGGGCGACATTTAAGATATTCCTCTTGTACCCAAGCTATGATGATCATGAGTACCCCATGCTGGTGGCAGAGTAATATCCAAAAATAAGCTGTGCCTGAGTTTAGGCATAATGCGTGGTGATACATATGATCATGGCCACCACATCCCTATTGATATTACTCATTTGTCAGCTCCTGTGAATCAGCCCTGCTGAGGAAGGGAATGTATATTCGGGTCAGACGGGCCAATATTGCCACATGGCAAGACAGAAACCCTGAGTATCCAAAGTCTCATTGATTCTTTTTGTGTGAGCTGGTACTCCGGCCCCCAGACAAAGCCACACAGCAGGCAGCTGTCCTGGTCCGATGTATCAAAGGAGCACACTTATTCAGGAGGAGTAGCCTCACAGCAAGTGCTGCATGTCTGAGGGCCTTTCTTGTGAGTTGGAGGGAAGGATGCAAGGAGGTGGGAGTAGGATAGGCAGGTGTTCTCTAGACTCTGGAAGAAGCATTTCACCATACTTTCTCAATTTCCCTTTCCTGTCTCCTCAACTTCCTCTGGAGCAAAGCACTTTGGTTGAAAGATTTATAGGGAAAAGTCCAATCCATCCAGGAGCAGGGATTGATCTGCCAAAGAAGGCCAGCATAAGACCAATCACCTGAGGAATTGCACCCTTAAAATAAGGAGTCTCACACCGCTTTGGTGGAATTCCCCCAGTTCCTTGTAGATCCTTTAAGGCTGAAGAGACATTCTGAAGATTCTCAGTTGGTCTTCCTTTGGGACAGTTGCACTGTATAACGCTTTCCAACCAGAGGTAAAAAAGGAGCCATCCAAGACAGAAGGAAACTCTGTCCCCTAACAACTTGAGGGAAACATTGGGAGTGACCAGTGCCATGGACCAAGACCCAACATTCTGCAACATATCGTCTGTGCCAGAAGAGCAGACCCTGAACTGGAGTATACTGTCCTCGAGTTCTTTGCAATGGTCTCACAGCAACTGGAGGGCCAGACCAGCCAAGGCTCCCTGGTCTCCTGCACTGAACCAGTCGCTTCATGTTGCCCGCATCTTGAACAATAGGGAAGGTGCTGGTGGTGTCTGTGTTCCTCCAACCAGTCGAACTATTGCACTGCAAATAAACCAGCACAACACTGCATTGTGCCCTAGTGAGGAATGTCACCTGTTAGGCCCAAAGCGAATGTTCAACACTGGAAGCCAAAATTATTTTCTGGAGGGTCACTCACTGACTCCGACCAGGGGTTGCAACCACGGCTTGACTCAGCTAGCCCGAGAACCGCCACCTCACTGACAACACATCGACACTCCCCAATCAACACTTCAATAACTGTTGCCCGCTGACTCAAACCACCGGAGCGTCACTCGCCGACCTCTCCCAAAGGCCAAAGTCCGACTGAGCCTGGCCAACTGTGAAGCATTCTTGAGACCACCCTGACCGGCATCTCTTGCACTGCCACTGTTTGACTGCACAGAGCACTCACATTCATCCCTTCTCCACACCCCCTTGTTGCTAGGACCTCCACGATCCTGCATGGCCTTCTGAGCCTGATCAGTTAGCAGCAACGTTTGAACCTGGGTCTGATGTGTCAGCCTACCAAGAACTGAATCCAGGTCCTGTGCCAACACAGTCCACTAGGACCCTAGAGACTTGTAAGGTAATGATCGCTCCTGTTTTCAAACCAATATCTTTTTTTACGTTAGTACCTTACCCACCACTCCTGGAATAACACTCAGAGTGCTACTTTCTCCATCTGTTGCATCTCTTCTGTTCTTTCCTTTGGGGTGGGTTTTTGTATAGTAATGTATTTTTGCTCTGCTTGCAGATGGTGTGTTTTATTAAAGTGTTTATATTTTGATAGAACCTTGAATGAGCATTCCCCTAATTTTGGACTGTAATACTTTGTTGTTTGTGTCACTACTGGTTTACCTTCGCAGCCCTCGTAAGTGTAAGCCTAACCTCATCTTGCGTTACCACAAAAAGTGAAAGAGGCATATCTCTTGATTGTCCCAGTTTTACCTTTATGATTGTGTTGTGCTTTTTTGTAGAAGTGTGAGGGCAGAATGGGCCATTCTATCCATACTCATTCTTGCTCTCTGGCGAGGAAGAATCCAATTCGTCACAAGGGGTTATAAATTGAACTAATATTCCAAGAAGGTGTAACTTGCCACTGTATGGGAAGTTTCCCAGCTTTTCAAAATCAGTACTTTCATTCTTCTTACATCCTTAACTTAAACTTAGAGGTGAATGGTAGTTAACCTACATATGTTTTCAAACAGTTTTATTACTGTAATCTTCTGAATAGATGAAGGAAAGCAAATTTGAACTCTTAGTGTTACAATTATACATACATATACAAGAGACACAAAAACTGAGTCATCCAACAAGTAGTAGCAAAAAAGTGGATAATGGAAAAACTATAACACTACATACAGTGTTTAATCTTGCAGAAATAATGATAGGTCTTCCATGATTCATGGTACAAATTCAAACAAAGAGGCATGGCAAGAGGCCAGTCAGCAACTGTAGAACTGAAGGATTGAAAAGTATCTCATTACTTGAATGCGGTCTCCTCCAGTTTATTGTAGGAAATCTTTAGAATCAAGGCCACTGCCCTCTTTCACACTGTGGGTACTGAAGAAGACATTCAGCTGCTGGAAGGGATGTCAAATGTTTTGACTGCTACAGCATGTATTTGCTAAGAGGATGAAAATCACACTTACCTATAGTTATGATGTGCCCCAGCAAAAACATGATATGAATTGGATTCTTCTTCCCAGATGTACAACGATGAGTAGGGGTAAAATGGGCCACTCAGCCCTCACACTTCTACAAGCCAAAACACAACACAATTATAAAGGTAAAACAGGGACAGTCAAGAGATATACCTCCTTTGCCTTTTGTGGTAGTGCTGGCTGACAGAAGGCTATATATCACACAACTTCACTTGAGAGCACTTCAGTACAGAATTTCCCAGATAGTGAGTTCATTACACTATTGAAGACATTCAAGACATCCAACTTTTACTTTCCTTGCAGGAACAGAAGTCTATCCATGACATAGATATGCTACAGAATTTAAGTATTAGTCCTAGAACCATGGGCAATGTAGAATTGAAAGAGAAATCCAGTTTTACTCCCATTTATGGGTTAGACAACGTTATCAATACTTTTCATCCAGCTGTCACTTTGGAGATACATAATATTTTGGACAAAACATACCCATCTAGGATTAAGAATAATCATTCAGTAACTGAGACACCTGCTCTTTTTTACATTAAGAAATTACCCAACAACTAACCGTTGCCGGCGTAACATATGCCGTTCTAGCATATCTTAAATTCATAGGGTCACTTCTGTCACCTTCTCAAATATCGGAATTATCACTGATCGCTTCAAAGAAGAGGGCATTCTTTTCCTTAAAATGATAGCTGTTGTTGAATTGGAAGGGCACACAGATGTGCACTTTATCATTTGAACAGCAGAGGACAACCTAACACTGATAAATTGCATCAGTACGGATACATGCCTAAGCATTTTATATATATATATATATATATATATATATATAGATTATCATCAAAGAAGCAGACAAGGGAGGCAATATTGTAGTGTTGAATAGACACAATTACATCCTAATGTCCAAAACACATCTGGAAACATCTGGATGCTGGGGGGCGCTGCTGAGCAGCCGGCAAGATGGCTGCCTAGCTTTTCAGCTTCGTGACCTGACGGCAAACTATCCGTCGGAATCAGCGGATTTCTCCACCATCCAGCGCTGGGGATGAGAGCATCGTACTGCAAACTCCCTGCCCCGTGCACTGACCCATGCCCTGGCCGAAATCGGAGCCCCGGGACGGAGGGAGACCCCTTCTCCCTTGTGAGACGTGCCTGGCATCTGCGGCCTGCTGGGCTCGGGACGACTGCTGCGGACCCCGCCCCCTGATGCCTGCCGGCCGCCGGGCTGCCAACTCCTCGGCGGACTTCTCCTGGTGGGCGCTGGCGGTCGGGCGCCGGGCCGAGCTCCTCTCCGCCCTCCCGACTGTGAGCCCGCTCCTTGGCGCGTTGTCGGGCCGGCGCCTCCTCCATGCCCCCGGCCCCTCGCGGCCCGGTGCGCCGCACGCTACTCCTGGTGCAGCCTGTCCTCTCTGCCCACCCCTGGAGGGGTCCCGGCGGGGGGACTGCGCCGCTTACCGCGACCGTAGGTCCCTGAGCTCTGCACCACGGGGGTGGCTGGAGCGCGCCCCCCGCACTGCTGCCATCTTCCGGACCCGCCAGCAGATTTATACAGGTGCAGCCCGTCCTCTCTGCCCACCCCTGGAGGGGTCCCGGCGGGGGGACCGCGCCGCTTACCGCGACCGTAGATCCCTGGTCGCTGCACCGCGAGGGCGGCTGGAGCGCACCCCCCGCACTGCTGCCATCTTCCGGACCCGCCAGCAGATTTCTACAAGGGATCACCGACTCCTGTGGGGGACGCTCCGGGATCCTTCCTCCCCGGAGGTACATCTGCGCCCGTCCCCCCGCCCGACCCCTCGGGCTGGGACCGCAACATCTGCCTGCATGTCGCCGCATCTAGGACCCGCTTGCGGCCTCCACACTCCGGCCCCTAGCTGCCGGCTCGACCTCGACCCTGCGGAGACGGAGACCTGACATCCTGCCCACAGGTGAGGGGTTTGGGGCCCGGGACTGCCTTATACCGTGCCCCTGGGGGGCCCACTCGCCCGCACCCCCTGCGCACACCAGGCCCAAGTGCACAGTATGCTTTCCGCGGAGAGGGCGGCCGCGGCCCACCAGGCCCTCCATCATTCACGCTGACTTGTTTAGGGCGCCCCCATTCGCTTCATGATCCCGCTGCTCCTCTCGCAGGGGCGGCCAATCATCTCTGATTGGCTTGGTTCACTAGCTGGGCACCTCTGCGGAATCCTTGTACTTGTGTACCGAATCACTGGATCCCTTCGACTGTCCCCCTGGATTGCATCGCCTCACGCCAGATTCACTCTGCCAGATTGTCCTACACTGGTGCGACCCTGGGCGCTTCATCATCCCCTCTTCTCACACTGTGCAGATACTGGCTGCGCCTTGAGGTCACCAGGTGCTCCTGTCTGAGCTGCCCTTCACTGCTGGTTATCGCTACCTTGCCCTGATCTACCTGGGCGGCGGGCGCCGCTTGTAACGTTCACCTGACTCCCACGGAGGCGCTGGCCTGGTTCGCGCTGCTGTGACCTCTTCTAAGGTGATGCGCAGGGTTCGGAAGACGGACTGGACCGGGCCCCCAAATCTGGCTTGTCTGGCTCGCAGAAGTATCCTTCTTAGGGTCTGGAAGGACAAGCTCTCCATCCTGCTTTTGATGCAGGGGCGCGTTGGTATCCAGTTACTTCACTGGATTTTCGGATTGGCCAGAACCAAACTTGCTTGGCTTCCAGGTAAGTTTTTTGATAAGAGGTTCCCCTTGTGTCCATGCATTAATGTACTAATGCAAGTGTCTTTTTCCCCATAGGGGCCGGGGTACGGAATGCCGGGGAACAGGCACCGACCCGAGATGAGAGGTGAAATCCTTGTAGAAATCAGGTAAGTCTTTAATGAGCGTTTTTTGGTAATGTCTTTTCATTCTCTCATTAACGCTGATGTCTCTTTTTCCCCTTAGGGGCCGGGGTCCGGAAATGCCAGGATGAGGCGCGGACCCGAAATGGAGAGGGAATGCATCAACAGGTAAGTCTTAACATGGAGATTTAGCTTTCCTTATTCCCTTCTCTCTCTCACCTTTTGTTCTGGTCTTTTTCTCCCTAGGCGCTGGGGCGTGACTGCGAATCCGGATGATCGCTGCTGAACATGGAGGCGCCCTGTAAAGGTGAGTGGAATGCGGCGCTGCAGCGATCGACGCGATGAGCTTTTAAATAAAAGTCTTCCTTTTCAGGATTGTCGGCGAGATGTCTCCGGGATGCGGATTTAGCAGGTAAGGACTTTTCCTTCTTCTGTCCTCCTCTTCTCTTCCTTTGCAGGTGATCCAGGATGCTGGCAGGCGTGGCAGAAGTCAGGATGCAGGAGCAGACACGGTGAGCGTCCAGCTGCTAGATGCAGAACAACGCGAAGCACGTGTGGCTGTTCGGGTGGGGTTTAAATAGCCTTGGAAGAAGTTCCAGGTATGTATCCTTCCTCCAATCAGGTATGTATCCTTCCCCGACCACGCCCGGATGGTAAATTAGTCCCACAGGTAAAGTAGTTCCTTTCAGGCCTCAAGGAGGCCGGGATCCTGCAGCATGGTCTGCATCAGGTAAGTGCACCCAAGCACTTCCATAATGAGCCTGGCGCCTATGGCGCCAGGACTGATGTCTTTTATGAGCCTGGCGCCATAGGCGCCAGGACACTGTCCAAAGGGCCCCTATATGGGGTTGCTGGGTCCTTCCTTGGGGACTGGATGTCCGCTTTCGGGGATGGAGGGCTTGAACCGGCTCCCCGGGAGCGGGCATCATGACAGCACTCCCCCCCAAGGCCCCTCCCAAGGTTGTTCCCTCCGGGGGTTTTGGTTTGTCTGGGAAGAGTCGGTGGAATTTCCTGACTAATCGAGGTATATGCACATGGTCGCTGGGTTCCCACGACCTCTCCTGAGGTCCGTACCCCTTCCAATCAATTAGGTAGAACAGTTTTGACCTAAACATTTTTTAGTCTAAAATGTTCTTCACTTCGAATTCGGGCTCCCCATCTATTAGAATAGGTTCTGGAGGTTTGAGTAGTCGGGTTCCGGGTACCACTGGTTTCAGAAGTGACACATGAAAAACAGGGTGAATTTGCATACCAGCTGGTAAATCAAGTTTAACAGCCACTGGGTTAATTATTGCCATAATAGAATAAGGTCCCAGATATTTTGGGTTAAAAGTTCGAGGCCCTTTGAGTGGTAAATGTCTGGTAGCTAACCACACTTGATACCCAATCTGATACGGAGGTGCTTCACTCCGATGTAGATTAGCATTCTCCTTGTATTTTCTCTTGGCTTGTTGTAAATGCGTAGTTGCCTCTTTGAAGGCTTGTGTAATTGTAGAATGCAGATGTTCTACTGCAGGCATTCCGAGGTTCTGAGGTGAGTCAAGGTTTGAGGTTCGAGGGTGATGCCCAAACAAAGTATAAAAAGGACTGTGGCCAGTTCCAGAGTGTACCGAATTATTATATGCGTATTCGGCTATCCAAAGAATGTCTTTCCAGTTGCTTTCAGATTGCTGTAACATACACCGTAAGTATTGCTCAAGGGTCTGATTTGTCCTCTCGGTCTAACCATCGGTCTGAGGGTGGTGACTGGTCGATAATCTTACGTCGATCTGCGCCATTTGACAACATTTGCGCCAGAAGTGGGAAATGAATTGGCTTCCCCGGTCAGAGATTAGTATAGATGGGAATCCATGTAGCCGAACAATATTTTCGAGGAATTCTTTGGCTAGGACAGAAGCTGAAGGTAAACCTTTCAAAGGAATAAAGTGGGCCATTTTGGAAAACAAATCCACAATTACCAGAATAGTATTGTAACCCGAACAAGGAGGCAGGTCCGTAATAAAATCCATTGATAGGGTGTGCCAGGGTGCTGGCGGTATGTCTAGAGGTTGAAGGAGACCGGCTGGTCTTTTCTTTTGACTTTTATTTTGGGCGCAAACACCACAGGACATCACAAAAGATTTAACATCTTTTCGCCAAGAGGGCCACCAAAATTGTCGTTTCACCTTTTCCTCTGTCTTGGCAATACCGGGGTGTCCCTCTATTAATGCATCATGATAACCGGAAATAACTAGTTCGTGTAATTCCTTATGTTGCAGGAATAAGCGTCCTTGGAAATAAGGTAAACCATTATCTATGGTAAAGTCTGATCCCTTTTGTATCCAATCCTGTAAGGTTGTAGGGTCCAGGAGTTGTTTCGCTCTGGCTTGAATGTCTTCAAGCGTCTGTAACGAAGTCATGCCTAGAATCCTCTGTTTGGGAATTATTGGTACTGGTTCTGAGTTTGTATCAGATTCTCCCATTCCAATTCAGGATAAGGCGTCTGCTTTGCCATTCTTGCAGCCAGGCCGATAGGTAATCACGAAATCAAATTCAGCGAAAAACAAAGCCCATCGGAGCTGCCGTGATGACTGAGCCTTGGCGGTTTTCAAATACTGTAAATTCCGGTGATCAGTGATCACTGTGATGGTATGTCGAGCGCCAAGCAGATAATGCCGCCAGGCTTTAAAAGCGGACTTAATGGCTAACAGTTCTTTGTCCGTGATTGCATAATTAACCTCGGGTGCCGAGAATTTTCTGGACCAAAATGCTACGGGATGCAGTTGGTTGGTTTCGGGATCTCTTTGGGACAGGACAGCTCCCATGGCTAGGCTGGATGCGTCAGTCTCGACGACATAAGGGAGATCTGGACGCGGGTGTTTCAATATAGGTGCGGAGGTAAACTTAGCTTTTAAATCCTGAAAGGCCTGCTCGGCTTCTTCAGACCATTCAAAACGTTTATTTTTCCTCAAGAGTGCAGTAATGGGTTGTACCACGCGTGAAAATTCCGGGATAAACCTGCGATAGAAATTGGCAAAGCCGAGCATGCTTTGAACCCCTTTTACAGAGCTAGGTGATGGCCATTTGAGGATGGCATCCACTTTTCTTGAGTCCATTCGGACTCCTTTGGGTGTCAGGATGAAACCTAGAAACTCGACTTCTGTGGTATTGAAAACACATTTCTCCAATTTAGCAAATAGTTTGTGTTGGCGCAGTTTTTCAAGTACTGCCCTGACGTGTTTTCTGTGATCAGATTCCGAAGAGGAGTACACCAGAATGTCATCGATATATACGACAACACAAACATCGATGAGTTCCCGAAGGACATCATTCATGAAGTATTAGAAGGCAGCCGGTGCGTTACACAATCCGAAAGGCATCACCTGGTACTCGAATAATCCGTATTTAGTATGGAAGGCAGTTTTCCATTCGTCACCTTCTTTAACTCGTACCAGATGATAAGCCCCCCGGAGATCTAACTTGGTGTATATGCAAGCGTCCTTCACCTGGTCAAGGAGTTCAGGGATCAGAGGCAGAGGATAACGGTTTTTAACCGTTATCTGGTTCAATGCGCGGTAATCGATACAAGTTCTAAGGTCGCCTTCTTTTTTGGGCACGAAGAACAAAGCCGAGGATGCCGGGGACTTTGACGGGCGAATAAAACCATTAGCTAGGTATTGATCCAAATATTGTCTCAAATGCAGATTCTCAGGTTCGGTAAGGGCATAAATCCTGCTACAAGGGGGTTGTGCACCGGGCACCAGATCGATTTGGCAATCGTACGATCTGTGATGAGGTAACGTGTTGGCATGTTCCTTTTGGAAGACATCCTGAAAGTCTTGGTATTCCGGAGCTAGTTGCATGGAGGCAGAGGTTACAGATGCTAGATTAATCTTCAGGTTTTCTGGGTAGCAGGTTTGTGTACAATCCGGGAAGGTTATTCTCTTAGCTCGCCAATCAATTCGAGGATTATGTGTCTCTAACCAAGGGATTCCAAGAATAACCTGAAACTGTGGAGCCTTGATTACATCAAACACAACACCCTCCCGATGGCCGTCGGGACCAATAAGAGTCACCTCAGTAGTGGAATGTGTTACCGGTCCAGAGGCAATTTCAGTTCCATCGACTGTGGTGATGACATCTTTGCTGGTTTTAGGACGGAGAGGGAGGTTAATCCTAGAGACCAATTCACGATCCACATAGTTTCCAATAGCCCCACTATCGATGTATGCCTTTATTGCATGCAACCGCTTAGGCTGTTCTGGATCTACGAGAACCATTGGCACAATGAAATGCGAGGTCTGAGAGTTAGTTTTCAAGCTCGGCAAGCGGACCCCTACACTTGTCGGGCGGAGTCGTTTCCCGAAACAGAGTCTTCATGGTTTTTATCAGCGGCTCCTACCGCCTTTCGGGGCGGTTTTGCCGGGCAATCTCGTAGAAAGTGTTCAGAATTCCCACAATAAAGCCATAATTTTAACTGCCACCACCGTTCACGTACCTTTTGAGTTAAGGGTCCTTTAACCCCTCCAATTTGCATAGGTTCAGAGACATCAACTCCCTTGGGATTAGCATGGGTCTTGACCAATACCCGGTTCTCAAACCTGGACCGATCTGCTTTTCTGTTTTGAAGTCTGTGATCCAATTGGACCACTAAGTCTATATACTCTGTGCATTCTTGGGGCGGATTCACAACTTGGGCCAAGACATCTTTAAGTTCTCCGCGTAGGCCTCGATAAAACAACGTGACTCTTTTATCCTCTGGCCATCCCGTTTCCACAATTAGTCTATTAAAGGTTGCAATATAGGATAGGAGGTCCTGATTTCCCTGTCGCAGGGATAGAAGTTCGTCATCCAGAGCCTGCCCCTGAGAGTGTCGAGCAAATAACCTTTCCATGCTTTCTTGAAACCTTTGAAAATCACGGAGAATCGGGTCATCTTGAGTAACCAGTGGAACTGACCAATCGGCAGCGCAGCCGCTGAGATATGACAATACAAAGGCTACCTTGGTCTGATCATTAGGGAAGGCCCCAGGTCTGCATAGGAAGTGCAAACAACACTGATTCATGAATACGGCGAATCGTTTGGGGTCCCCAGCAAAGCGTTCGGGTGTGGCCAGCGGCATGTTTCCAGGTAGATTAATCTGCACAGGGTTACTGGAAACCACAGGAGCGGGGTTCCCTCCGGAACCAGGTAGAGGAGTTTGCCCAGCTTGACCTTGCAAAAGATGTCTGGCCAGGTCATCAGTTCTTTCCTTTGATATTATTAATTCCCTCCTGAGGGCATTAGTCTCTTGACGAGCGGCATGTACTTCGGCCCGTAATTCCCCCAGTAATTGGGCCAACTGATCAGTCTCAGAACTTTCCATAGCGCCTGGGTGGGAATTTGTAGGAAGGCTTCGCGTTCTGTAACGCTCACCTGACTCCCACGGAGGCGCTGGCCTGGTTCGCGCTGCTGTGACCTCTTCTAAGGTGATGCGCAGGGTTCGGAAGACGGACTGGACCGGGCCCCCAAATCTGGCTTGTCTTGCTCGCAGAAGTATCCTTCTTAGGGTCTGGAAGGACGAGCTCTTCTTCCTGCTTCTGATGCAGGGGCGCGTTGGTATCCAGTTACTTCACTGGATTTTCGGATTGGTGAGAACCAAACTTGCTTGGCTTCCAGGTAAGTTTTTTGATAAGAGGTTCCCCTTGTGTCCATGCATTAATGTACTAATGCTAGTGTCTTTTTCCCCATAGAGGCCGGGGTACGGAATGCCGGGGAACAGGCACCGACCCGAGATGAGAGGTGAAATCCTTGTAGAAATCAGGTAAGTCTTTAATGAGCGTTTTTTGGTAATGTCTTTTCATTCGCTCATTAACGCTGATGTCTCTTTTTCCCCTTAGGGGCCGGGGTCCGGAAATGCCAGGATGCGGCGCGGACCCGAAATGAAGAGGGAATGAATCAACAGGTAAGTCTTAACATGGAGATTTAGCTTTCCTTATTCCCTTCTCTCTCTCACCTTTTGTTCTGGTCTTTTTCTCCCTAGGCGCTGGGGCGTGACTGCGAATCCGGATGATCGCTGCTGAACATGGAGGCGCCCTGTAAAGGTGAGTGGAATGCGGCGCTGCAGCGATCGACGCGATGAGCTTTTAAATAAAAGTCTTCCTTTTCGGGATTGTCGGCGAGATGTCTCTGGGATGCGGGTTTAGCAGGTAAGGACTTTTCCTTCTTCTGTCTTCTTCTTCTCTTCCTTTGCAGGTGATCCAGGATGCTGGCAGGCGTGGCAGAAGTCAGGATGCAGGAGCAGACACGGTGAGCGTCCAGCTGCTAGATGCAGAACAACGCGAAGCACGTGTGGCTGTTCGGGTGGGGTTTAAATAGCCTTGGAAGAAGTTCCAGGTATGTATCCTTCCTCCAATCAGGTATGTATCCTTCCCCGACCACGCCCGGATGGTAAATTAGTCCCACAGGTAAAGTAGTTCCTTTCAGGCCTCAAGGAGGCCGGGATACTGCAGCATGGTCTGCATCAGGTAAGTGCACCCAAGCACTTCCATAATGAGCCTGGCGCCTATGGCTCCAGGACTGATGTCTTTTATGAACCTGGCGCCATAGGCGCCAGGACACTGTCCAAAGGGCCCCTATATGGGGTTGCTGGGTCCTTCCTTGGGGGCTGGATGTCCACTTTCGGGGACGCAGGGCTTGAACCGGCTCTCCGGGAGCGGGCATCATGACACGCTTGTCACTCGTCTTCCCTGGTCGGGGCCACTCGAGGCACTTGGCCTGCCCCCCCAGGGTGAGCCTGTAACCCTTGAATCTACCTGGTCGGAGTACTGGTCGCACCAGACCCCACACATTAAACGCCCCAGAGCCGACCGAGACCCCAAGATCCTCCTGTTCCCCCGGGACCCCGCTGGTAACATACTGCACTACCTGCCCTGCTGTTCTGGGTGGGCCTTCAAATATGACCGGCAAGGCTCGCGGGGCTAACAAGGCCGGGGCAATAGACAAGTTTGCTAAATCATTTGCCAAGCAGGATCAGGGAGGGGCCGCCCCCCCACAGGACAAACCAGATGTACCCTCACACCCTCCTAAACCCGACCTCACGACGCTCATGGAATCCATGGCCAAAAACTTTGCAGCATTTCAGGAAACATTAGATGACATAAATGCAAATGTCGCCTCACGCCAGCTTCACTCTGCCCGTTTGTCGTACACTGGTGCGACCCTGGGCGCTTCATCATCCCCTCTTCTCACACTGTGCAGATACTAGCTGCGCCTAGAGGTCACCAGGTGCTCCTGTCTGAGCTGCCCTTCACTGCTGGTTATCGCTACCTTGCCCTGATCTACCTGGGCGGCGGGCGCCGCTTGTCACTCGTCTTCCCTGGTCGGGGCCACTCGAGGCACTTGGCCTGCCCCCCCAGGGTGACCCTGTAACCCTTGAATCTACCTGGTCGGAGTACTGTTCGCGCCAGACCCCACACATTAAACGCCCCAGAGCTGACCGAGACCCCAAGATCCTCCTGGTCCCCCGGGACCCCGCTGGTAACATACTGCACTACCTGCCCTGCTGTTCTGGGTGTGCCTTCAAATATGACCGGCAAGGCTCGCGGGGCTAACAAGGCCGGGGCGATGGACAAGTTTGCTAAATCATTTGCCAAGCAGTATCAGGGAGGGGCCGCCCCCCCACAGGACAAACCAGATGTACCCTCAGGCCCTCCTCAACCCGACCTCACGACGCTCATGGAATCCATGGCCAAAAACTTTGCAGCATTTCATGAAAAATTAGATGACATAAATGCAAATGTCGCCTCTTTACGTACTAAGCTGGACCAACATGGCACTAGGCTGGTCGAGGCCGAGACCAGGATTGGAACCACCGAGGATGAGGTGCACGTGCTCCAGGGCACGGTCTCCGACCTAGTGCGGGACATGAAACAGGTCAGGGCAAAGTGCGATGACCTATAGTCCAGGTCCCGCAGGAACAACATCTGCATCGTGGGGGTCCCGGAGTCGGCCCTCAAGGGCAAGATGGAAACCGCAGTCGAGACCCTTCTGAGAGACCTTCTGGGGAATCCACAACTCTCACCGTTCTTCACCATCGAGCGGGCTCACCGCTCGCTGGCCCCGCGCCCCAAGCCGGGCGACTTCCCCAGACCAATCATAGCCAAGGTGCTCAGCTTCAGGGATAGAGACCACATTCTACGTCTAGCCCACGAGAAGGGGGAGCTGAGATTTGAGTCCCAGACTTGTCATATCTTTCCTGACTTCTCGGTCAATGTCCAAATGGAACGCAGGCAATTTAATGGCGTGAAAAAATTGCTTAGAGAAAGGAAAGTGGAATATGCCATGTTGTTCCCTGCAAGGCTGAAGCTCACCCACCGTAATAAACTGTACTTTTTTACGGTCCCGGAGGAGGCGGTCAAATTTATTGAGTCCCATATTCCTGTCCCTGATCCGGCAGAAAATCCTGCTGACGAGGGTTGATTTGAACTGCCCTGGACTCATTACTTGAAGCATTTACTGTGTCATTGCCACGCTTACCGCTTGTAATTTCCTTGTCATTTCATGTATCTTTCTCTTGTGCATCCATTGTCCGTCGTAACTTGATTTGAAAGCCTCATGAAACCCATACTGGTCACTAATATGTGATATACCTGATACGACACCTTGCCTGGGCTCTCCCATTTCAATACCCCCCCGCTTAGTGTATTATATACTGGTGTCCCCTCCACTACTTAACATGGTCACCGCTGCACAGTGTTTCGTGTAGCCCATCGTTCAACCGCCCAATCGGGCTCACGGCAGCAGCTCCCCCGCTGCAGTTGCAACGCCGAGTTTGGCTTGTCATGTTCACTAGTTCCACCCCTGTTGGGTGCGAGGGCTGGCCTTGCCCCGTTGGGGTTGGCACAGGCGCCCTGGAACTCTGGGTGGGCTCTTGGGCACTGCTCCGGTTGGGGGGGAAGTGTGGGAGGGGGTGGGGACACTGTTGGGGTATTATGGCAAAAATGGCAGGACAGTGGTGGCTACTGGTACGATGCAACGGGCCACTGAACTGATGGTCGGCACTTTTGTAACATACTTTCTCATACAGTACTCGGATCCCCCCTAAAGGGCTACTGAATGGCTATTAGGCTAATGTCTTGGAATATCAGAGGGCTCAGCAACTTCACGAAGGCAAGCAGGATCACTGCTTATGTCCAGAGGCACGGGGTAAAAATACTCCTCCTGCAGGAAACCCATGCACTCGCTCATCTCTTATCCTCCTTTGCCCCCTCATGGGGCTCCAACAAATACTACACGATGTTCTCTTCACAGTCCAGGGGTGTCCTCACCCTGATTCACAAGTCCTTGGAATTCTCCCTTCGCACCAGCCACATTGATGGCCAGGGTAGATACGTTATCCTCCACTGTCTCCTGGCGAATACTGAATGCCTTCTGGTCAACACATATGCCCCATACATCGATGCGCCCAACTTTTTCGACCACATCCTTGACATCCTCCTTAGATATGTTGGGGTTCCCGTTATCTGGGGGGGGGGGCATGAACCTTATCCTGGACACTGACTTGGACAGATCTGGTGTTGCACCTAGAACCCTGTCCCGAGCCGCTCGTCGCCTACATACACACATGATCACTGCTGGATATGTAGATGCCTGGAGGGTACTCCACCGTCTGTCGAAAGAGTTCACGTTCTACTCTTCTGTTCACGACAGCCACTCCAGGATTGATCTTTTCCTTCTCTTCGCTGGGCTCATAGGCAAAACGCTCACCACACAGATTCTCCCACGCACACTGTCCGATCACTCCCCGCTCACACTGGACACCGCCCTACAACCGACCCTCCCCCATCACCCTAACTGGCGGTTTAAGTCAGATGCACTGCATGACATTATTTTCAAGGCTGACATCCTCTCAGACATCTCCTCATACTTTGATAGCAATAAGCGCCACGATACTACGGATGGGGTGAGATGGGAGGCCCTTAAGGTTTACATCAGGGGCATGTATATCTCTAGGGTGACTAGTGTCCTGAAGGACATTAGAAATTCTCTGCGCCGCTCTGAGTCCAGACTCAAGGAGCTTGAGCGCGAATATGCGGCCACTCCCTCTCCACCCAAGCTCGCGCAAATACGAACTGAACTGGAGGCGTTTGAGGCCTTTGCTCTCAGCAAGATACGTTATTTTACCCGACCAGTTACGGCTTGGAAATATGGTGAAGGAGAGAGGCCGGGCCATACCCTAGCCCGCCTCGCCCGTGTCGAGGGAGGTAGAGCTCGGATTGACAGCATCATCGACAATGGCGGAGTGCGACATTGGTCCGACCAGCCCATTCTTGAGACCTTCGCAGATTTCTATGCAACCCTTTACGCCCAACAACCAGAGCACAGCCCACAGGACCTGGACGATCTCCTGGACCGCATCCAAATGTCCCTTATATCCTTAGTCACTAAAGAACAATTAGATGCACCCTTCACCCTTGACAAGATCACTGCTGTCATTTCCGCCCTCCCTAAGGGTAAAGCCCCCGGCCCTAATGGCCTTACCGCCGAGTTCTATCAGGAACATGTAGCCCTCCTTGCTCCACGTCTCCACGAGGTCTGGGACGAGTCGCTGAGTCTATTAACCCTCCCCCGATCCCTCCGCGAGGCTGTCATCACTGTGCTCCCCAAACCGTGTAAGCCCTTGGATGAATGTGGCTCCTACAGACCTCTGTCCCTCATCAACACTGATACCAAAATCTTCGCCAAAGTCATAGCAAATAGATTCCTCCCCATCATGAAATTCCTGATACACCCAGACCAGAGTGGTTTTGTCCCTGTCCGCTCCACGGCATTAAACATTCGGCGGCTGTTTAACGTTCTCTCCAGAATAGACCCTAAAGCCAATGCTGTGGCTGTGACGCTAGATGACATGGTCTCGTGGCAATACCTCTGGGCATTGCTGGAGAGGATGGGAATCGGCCCATACATGATGTCCTGCATTAAGTTGTTGTACACTAACCCCGTGGCCAGGGTCCTGGTTAATTCTCACCTGTCGGCTCCCTTTTCTCTCCACAGGGGGACACGGCAAGGATGCCCGTTTTCCCCCTTATTATTCACGATGGTCATCGAGCCCATGGCGGACAGCGTCCGGAACAACCACGTGCGCAAGGGGATTCGCCTGCGGGATACCCCCGAAATCATATCATTGTATGCCGATGATGTGCTTTTACACATCAGAGACCCCTCAGTCCACCTTGACCTGATCATGCGCGAAATTATAAAAATTGGCACTTTTTCGGGCTTTACCATAAATTACACCAAGTCAGAAATCTTTCCTCTCACACCCGTAACTCCCCAACCTGCATGCGAATTCCCCCTCAGGTGGGCATCAGAGGGCATCAAATACCTTGGGGTCCAGGTGTCCCTCTCAAAATCCTCATTACTGTCCGATAACTACGTGGCCGCTGCGCAATACGCCGACGCCAGGATGGAAAAGTGGCGGAACTTCCTCCTCTCACTATCAGGGAGACTGTCCCTCATAAAAATGATCATAGTCCCGAAGCTTTTATACATATTCGCTAACGTCCCACTTTGGCCCGGGAAACAGTACTTTGCAGACCTGCATGCGGAGTGTGCCCGTTTCCTGTGGCACTCTGGTGCCGTGCATAGAAAGTGGCAACACATGACCCTACCTTATGAGAGGGGTGGCTTCAACGCACCTGATCTCGCTCAGTACTGGATAGCCTCTCAAGCACAAGATGATACGTGTTGTTTACTTGCCTCCAACCCCCTCACACAGGAACTCTATAAGGTTTTCCAGCATCACTAGTCCTGAAAAAATGGACCGTCTGCTATAACTGATTTACACAAATGTATAACAAGTTTATTATTCAAATAATTCAAACTGAATTTAAACAAAAAACACTACCCTCACCTAACACAGTGTACTAAACATTAAAAAACAAATATAAAACAAATATAAAACATCAGATAACTTATTTATACGACACAGAAGATATCACATAACACACAAAAAAAAAAATCTCAATGTGTCACTAAAACAACAAGCATCCCAACATGTTTCTGTTCTTAACTGCCCAGTTCAGGCGAACATTCTTCAGGGGATAAATTTAAAAGCATCCACTAATCTCTTCCACACAGTGTTGAAAGGGTAGATTCAGGCACCCAAGAGGGTAAAAGGAAAACAACCTCCAAGCCTGTAAAAATAAAGGAAAGGAGAAACCTAATGAGTTCCAAAGAGGGAAGGAAGTACTACAAAATGTAAATGGAGGCATGGCACAGGGATTATGCCACACTCACAAGGGCCCCAAAGGGCACCCGCAGATTTACCTTTAAATGGTGAAACTTCAAAGCACGTCACAGGATGACAAATTTGCTGGTTTCCCTCCAAATGAGAAATCAATACTTCAACAAAGCGTCACAGTCCGCTAGAGTATCGCCACACCTAAGTAAGACAAAACCAATACACAGAGACCACATGCTCTGTTATATCCAGAAATCACACTGGCTTCAATACCACTGCACATAAAATCAAGGCTCCAAATAACAAAGTGAATTACCTCCACAAATGTAGGGATCAAGACTGCAATTCACAATTCACTAATGAACAAGTTGAAATGGAAACATCCATACGATCAAGCAATAAAGTACAGAGTCAATCTGGAAAGCAATGGGAACATAACAGTAAACACCATTTATCTGGCATTACCAAAACCTCAGCTAACAACATGCCGTCAACATGCACTAGAGGGCAAACAGAAGGGGGTGCTTATATTTCACACACGTGAGGAGACCATGCATTATCTAATGTGTAAAGACAACTACTCAGCGTCCATGCTGTCCAACCTCCACAACGTAAAAGAAACGCGGAAAATGGATAGCCACACAACATGTGTAAAATAAGTGTAAAATAAAGTACCCCAACCACCAAATAATGCAAAAGGTGTCCCGACATGGAGACAATATCATGCACAGAGTCACATCCAAAGGCGAAATGCTGGTAGCGTGCTCACCTATACACACGGAGCGTCTATGGTTGCGCAGCAACACAAAGAAAGGACTTTTTGATGCGCTGAGTGTCCACTAAACTCCTCTACACCAGTTGATCCTGGGTCTGTTCCAATATGGCCCCCTTGGTTGTTGTACTCCTGATTAACTTCGAGAAGTGGAGTCCTTTCTTTGTGTTGCCGCACAACCATAGACGCTTTAACAGAGTCCTTTCTTTGTGTTGCTGCGCAACCATAGACGCTTTGAGATTGTGCAGCAGCCATGGCTCCTCTGAATCGAGTGCTGGCCGAGTATGTTTGAATGCTGCAAGTGGAGTGAATAAACCCCACCGTGTGTATAGGTGAGCACGCTACCAGCATTTCGCCTTTGGATGTGACTCTGTGCATGATATTGTCTCCATGTAGGGACACCTTTTGCATTATTTGGTGGTTGGGGTACTTTATTTTACACTTATTTTACACATGTTGTGTGGCTATCCATTTTCCGCGTTTCTTTTACGTTGTGGAGGTTGGACAGCATGGACGCTGAGTAGTTGTCTTTACACATTAGATAATGCATGGTCTCCTCACGTGTGTGAAATATAAGCACCCCCTTCTGTTTGCCCTCTAGTGCATGTTGACGGCATGGAACACACTTGGAACACATATCCTTGTCGAAGGAAATATTGGAATTTACATTAAGCAGCAACGTTTCTTTTTTCAATGATGATATTATCAGACATACCAAAGGAGCTGCAATGGGCGCAAACTTTGCATCACCATTAGCCAATCTAGTTATGGGGTTTTTCTATTCTAATAACGAGTTTGTCGGTCATATTATGGCCTGCTATTGCTTTATTGGCGATATCTTCCTTATATTGAGAGGCAGAGAAAGCTTACTTCATGATTTTGTTAGTTATCTTAATATTTAAAACTTTGGTATCGGCTTAACCTGCACAACACACCCCACTGAAATCAATTTCCTTGATGTACATCTCTATATAGGGACGAATAAGATTCATCAATCAATATTACAAAAAAAACAACCAAAGTTATTTCTGTTTTCTAGCCCCCAGTTGTCACTGTAGAAGTGTGAACAACATCTACACAAGGGAGTATATCTGTGCACACAGGAATTGCAGAACAGTAGATTCATTTTTATAAGGAGTATGTTTTATTAACTGAGAGATTTCAGGTATGAGGCTGCATTACGGACAAACCTGTCTTGGCAGAACACAAAGGTTTCAATATGGACAGGAAGAGCTTATTGGTACAGAAAAAGAAACAAGACACTAGTGACCTTGATGCAGTCAGGATGATAAAACAGTATACTACTGATTACTTTCAACATTTTTAAGAAACATTGGCATTTCCTCACACTTGATCCAGATTTGAAGCCATATATTAACGAGTTACCCACTTTTGTGTACACCAGAGCTCCAACTCTCAAGACAGTTTTAAGTCCATGTTACATGGGTAAACAGGATGGTTCTAACAAAACATGGCTTCATGCAAATTTGACTGGGTTTTACAAATGTGGAATATACAACATGTATCAACATGCCTTTCCCTGTAAACTTAAAGGAATCATTCACAATCATATAATGTATCACTTGTTGTTCCACATTGGTTATCTATGTGATATGTTGTGCATGTAATAACATCTATAAAGGTAGCACCATACGTGAACTACACATGTGAGTAAGGGAACACCTGAACTCTATGGGGAGCCATGCCACTAAACTACCATTAGCAGTGCATTGGGGAGAGAAGCATAACTTGGATGCCAAGAACAACAGCAAGTTCTTAGGAATAAAGACTGTCAAAAGTGATGTAAGAGGCAGAGACAGAGAATGTTGCATCAGGCAACTTGAGGTGAGAAACATGAGTAAATATAGAACTGTGCTCAGGGGACTGAATGTATTGCATGAGATGAATGTCTTTTTGTAACTGTTTCCAATATCACGTTCATATTGTAAGAGGATTCAATTCAACACTACAGCTAAGTCAATGCCTAGTGTGGGATACTGAATGGAAACCCTTATTGATATATCTTTATGTCCAGTTCATGCGTTCTGGATGACTACCCCTATATAACACCCCTCTCTTGGAATCCCCCTGACCCCACTGAGCCAAGAAGTAGTTCTGTTTTGCAAGTTAAAAGGTTTATTTGAGAATTTAAACAATATATATATATATCACACTTTATAATAAATTAATAATTGAATATCACACTTAATCTGATATGATAAAGATTAACAACGGAGAATCTGGCACTAGCCCACTTCTTTATAATCACTAAGGAGTTGACATGAAATGGATAAGGTAGCACACTGGTAAATAGGGACAGAAGAATAATGTGGCAGAGAATGCTTTATAGGGTTTAAGTAAATGCAAGGTTGAATGAATGAAATGCAGTATAGAAGATAAACTGATATGGTTTCACAAAAGACAAGGTAATCACTTTCCCTTTGTGGCAATTCACCCCCCCTATACAATGTAAGGAGATGGAAGGAAGAGCACACGGTTCAGGTATACAATCACAATGTAATACAGAGTTCCAGTTTCCCAGCAAGCTTAGAGGAGAATAGATATGAGTTTTACACAGGCTCAAAATGCTTTAAAATGTGATAGCAATATATTGGAAAATGTGCTAAAATGATTTTAATTCCCTCTGGAGGTTCAGGTTGAGGATTAGTTGGTTGAAATAAGTTCAGGCTTACTTTAGCAATGTTCTAGGAATGATTGGCAGGTTAAACAAATTTTTGGCAAATGAAAGCAAGGAAGCTGCTGTTTTCACACGTGGAGAAATTTGCAAATCGCGGCAAATTCGCGAGTGTGTTTTTCGCGATTGCGGCAAAAGTATAGGGAGTAGGAATGCGTTTCTAGGTTCGTTGGAAGGCCAAGATTCCCAGATTTCATAGGAAAGTTCCTGCAAGTCTCTAAGACAAACGGTCACGGAGATATGAGCGATATGGTAAAGGTCATTTTTCAGATTTGAAATTTTAAAAGTTCAAAGTGACAAGTTACAGCTAGCAACTAGAAATGACAGGTGACAGCTTTGCAAATGACAGGTGACAGTTAGGAGACAGTTCTGGTTAGATTAAAATAGATTGAATTATATTATTTTAACTAAGAGATTGGTTCTGCACAGTTCTGCTAGGTACTCACAATATATTTTTGAAATAAATGGGCCTCGCCATGGATCTGGTCAACAGGTTTTCTTCATTCGCCACGGACGGTTTCTGCGCACAGCGGTCTGGGTCAGCTCTCTGGTTCTGCGAACAGCGGTCTGGGTCAGCTCTGCTCTGCCTCTGGTTCTGGATACTGCTCTGCTTTCTCTGGGTACAGCACTGCTTCTGGATCTTTCTGCACAGCTTTCTCTGGACCCAGCGCTGATCTGCATGGCTCCTGGATGCTACTACCGCTGTTAGGTTTGCTGGATGCTGAGGCCCACTGAGAAGAGTTCTCAGTTTGTGGGTTTAGGCCCTTGCTTTGAGTTCTGAATCAAGTTATTTGGAGTTTTAAAGTCTAAGTGTTGAATCTAGTATCTTCTGGATGTTGTGTGGTCCGGCAGAGCGCGTTGCACCAAATGGAATTGAATGTCCCTATCTGTCCTGACTGTCTGCTTTTATGTGTTTTGAAAGTGGGTGGAGAGGCTAGCTTTCTAGGCCCAACCCCTTCAGAGTTCTGATAGGTTGGAGAATTCTTTGCGTTCTCACTGGAGAGCAGGATTGTGTGTCAGAATGATGTCATTTAATGGCTTTCAGAAAGGACACTCCCCTGTCAAATTGCACACAATCTATATTTGATCAAAAAGACATATTTGCACAGGTAGACATTTGTTTAAAATTACATGCACCCATCACATATCACAGGAGGTATACCCTGTCCAAATCTGCTCTTCCTGGGGGCTTGCATTCAGAACATTTGCACTTTTTAACTGGTTTTGCAATATCGGACATTAACCCAAATTTACACACATGTGCGCAAGGAGTATGGACATTAATTGATGAAGTGTCAGATTTTTAACATGCATACATTTTAAGTAATACCCTCTTAACTGCTAGCTTGCCCCCAGATCATACCACCGGTTCTAAAAACCTCTTAAAATGTGGGCAGAAAAATCACAAGAATTATGGTATCATTTATAACATTTTCACAAGTCCGCTCTATGAATGATCCATCTTTTTAGAGTTATGTTCTGGCCCCAAAGGGGTGTGGTTTCCCCCCAGCACAAGGTTGAATTTCTGGTTTTTCCAGTTCTAACAAGCCAGCTTGCTCTCACATGCAGTGCTCCTCCCCTTTCCTTCCAGGAGGAAGCCACATTTACGACTCCCACCAATAAAACATTTGCCTGAGTCAGGACAGGGCTTTGTTCAATTTCCTGCAGAGCCCAGGTAATTCAATCAGAGAAGTGTCATATCCCTTTTGGTGGGAACAGCAAAAGGCAGCTAGGCCTGGGAACACAGCTGTTGTGCAAGTCTCATCTCCTGTCGGGGGTAGCTGGTGGGCAGAATTCAGTTCCTTAAGCCAGGCCCCAGCTAATGTCACTTTTAGTTACCCAGTTTTCTGCATTCAAATAAAACTAACCATTTTTACATATGCAGCTAGAATGCTGATTCTAAGTTTAAAACTATGACATTTAAACAATTGCAACCTATGTGACACTCAAAAGTAGGTCACTCATTTCTTTTAAACATTTAGATTTTTAGTGTCTTTCAGTCCAAATTTACTTAAACTGCTGAAATCCACAGCTCAGCCAGTCTTGTTATAAACCTTCAAGTCACTTCAGAATATAACTTTACATTGTATCCACCCCTCAGTAAGTCTTTCTTTGGCCTGCTTTGGGTTCATTTATTCAGTTTTACACAAACAAAAAAGTCTGGTGTTGTTTTAAAACGCTGGCTTTCTGATAGTGGTGAGTACTGGTAATGCACCCATTTTTGGGATTTAAGAAAATGAATTCCCCACAATTCTAGGTTGCTCTTGGCAATCAGCATTGCCATTCCCAATGGTTTCAGGCTACTGTGTGGGTAGTCCAATGGGGTTTTAGGCAGTGCCCTTCTGTGCCCATAACATCGGCAAAAATGGGTGGCAGCCTATTCTTCATGCATTTCCCTGGGCATTTTCTGAGAAGCTCTGGCCATCATGATGTTTTCAATGCCAGTACTGCACAGTTTTTGAGGTAGGGCTCGGATGCATGGGTAAAAACATCCCACAATATATTCCCACACTTGAATGTAGGCTTTTGTATCTTGACTCTCTCTTTGAGTTGTGAATTAGGATTTTTTAATACTTTTTCACAAATTTAGTACATTTATGAATAATGGTTGCCAAATCAGGACTTATTTTCAAAGAGTACAACAGCAATTCCTTTTAACTAGGCACACATATTGTTTTATTGTGCTTTTCGATACTTGTTCATGCATTTGGTCAATCGATGACTAAAGATTGTTAGATCAGTACTTCTTGTCCTATTAATACTGATTATTAGAACAGGATTTCTAGCCTTATTAATAATCCAATACTCTGAATGTTCAGATCCTCAGTCAAGCTGTTCACTCATTTGTCCGTTCCTTCAATATTATCTGAATTTGACAGACATTTCTCTGTTTTTAGGAACATTTGTGAAAATCCAACAATGGTGTGCTGACGAATCCAGATTTTTCATTTATTGATCCATGCATTTCGTATTGCCAATATTTATGGACATAAATTGGAGATACCTTGTTTAGGAAAGTTTTCACATTTCCTGATAGCCTATTATAGTGAATTTTCTAATGTTGGTTTATCTACCTATGTCTATTGGACTTTAATCCCATCACTTCCTTTATTTTCATCACTTTTTTATTGAACATTGTGTAGCCATCTACTGGAGAAATATTTCCCCAGTCATCACAAGGAAGAGCTTCTTACGTCGAAATTCAGGCACTGTGTTTGTTTACGTGAAGGCATGTTGATGAAGTCACTCACTAGCGTGTGTTGTCACTGTTAGTGTAATTAATGTTCTTTGCGAAATGGAGAGCCTAAGCAACCCTGTGCATATAAGTGAGTAACTGATAAATGGTAGTCACCTTGAGGCAGTTGCCACATATCTTCACCATTTCATAATATCCTCGTCTGGGTTATTTTCTCTGGTTAGTTATGTAGAGGAGCAGACGGATACCTCTACCAAAAGTACCGCCCACATTTTGCCTATCTGTTGGAAGCCAGACATTGGGACATGCACAATGCCAGTAATGATGCCAATACCACGAAAAGCCTTTGAGATAAGGTATCATTGGGAAAACCCTATCTGATGTATCCCCGGAGAGCTAACAGTCTCCTGGAAGAAGTGACAGTTGGTTTGCATCAATCTTCGCATGGGTTACACAATGGATGCCGAAACATCTTCAAGTTCCTGGGGGCAGTATTGGTGATGGTGATGTTTGGATTTTGTGTGATCAGGATAATAATCGCACAGTGTAAGAAGACAGCAAAGGAGGCAGTAGGAATGAAGATTATGATCGATGTTGAATCAGGGTTTGGACTCAAGGAGCTGACAGATGAAGAAATCAGAAAATACATAGAGGCCAGCATTCAAGCACCTGAGGGAAAAAAGTTCTTACATCCAAGAAATCACAGGAAATATGTGGGATGATGGAGCTACTGGTAATTCGAATGGACAATGCAGCCTCATGACCTGGAGCATTGATAACCACATAAAGTCATCAGGATCTCTGAAGGGAGTAGTGAAGATTTGGACCCCAAAGAGACACTTCTTCAAAAGAAGAAGTCCAGATGTGAGGACTGGTGAAGGAGTGGTCGATGAGTCAACCAGAGGGGGGGCATGTAGAGGAGCAGCCGAATACCTCCACTGGAAGTCCATCCCACATTTTGCCTATATGTTGGAAGCCAGACATTATGACATGCGCAACACCAGTAATGATTCCTATACCACGAAAAGCATTTGAGACAAGGTATCCATTGATAAAACCCTATCGGATGTATCCCCATAGAAAATATGAAGATGAATGAAAGAGAAGATTGGTGAAGTCACATGAAGTAAAGGTGATGCACTGGAATGAGTGACTGAAGGAAAGGATGTATTGTCCTTATCGAATCTGATGACGAAGTAAAGAATCGAGAAGACTTTCACAAGCGAAATAAAGATTGGACGTGTGAGGAGCATGGCAGAAAATACAAGCCATGTTATAACTGTACAGATGCAGCGGTGCAAGTAGAATAAGTAATCATGTTGGCTCGCTGCACATAGTTAATAGACTGCAGTCTGTGCTGCCATTATATATATATATAGAATCTGTATAATCAATGTCACATATTTAGTAAGCTCAGATTTATGGAGACGGAAGGATTAATAATGGAGAGTATGGCACAGCGAAGAAAACAGCTGAAGATCGAGAAAGGATCGAGAAGGCTGTCTGGCCTGGTGTCAAAGGCTGGGGCAGCCAACAACTGGTTATCTATCCTTAAAGATACAGAGAATGTGAGAAGCAGAACAGATCCTTTTACAGTGCAAAGAAAAGACACCATGAGTGCCAAGTTGTATTCATTTAATACTATTAAATATGAAAAAGGAGCCCAAGCACAGTCTCCTGTCACTTGGATTGGATGGAAATAGAAACTGGGTGTGCAGCACCAGACCTGAAGATAAGAACATGCTTGCACTCCCTTCTATTCTCAGGAGCAATGATACTTTTCAAGGCCAGGTTCAAAGACAATTTGAATGGCAGAAGGCATGAGTGATGATAGATGTTGGGCTAATTGGGTGGGGAGACATGGTTCGAGACTATGCTGTGTGACATCATTTGATGTCCGTTGTAACTCTTTGTTTTAGACAATTCAAATTAAAACAGTCTTTTGAGACACTTTGCCAACTTCCGGAGTCGGTCTTATCATTTGTTGTAAGAGTTCATCTGCATCTCCCTCCATCGTACGATGTGTTACCTCGATTAAAAGGACCATAATAGTTCACATGGTAGCATGTCGGATGGTTTTGAAGATAAGACCCATCGACCTGTAAGACTCTAGAGTTTCAGACGATCGAGCACCCTTCGCTATCCAACCTGAAGATTGCAGGTTTTCTGTGGAGAGCGGCCAAATAGAAATCTTGCAAGATGATCGAGACAGTGGGCAGGGTCCCTCTTTTTTACAAAATCCCTACCTGGATTCCACAGGTGCTTTGCGGACGGAAGGCGAAAGTGGTCAATTGGGGGAGGTAGCTGACACCGAAGGCCTCGAGCTGAATGTACGAATGGTGAGTAGACTAAGGGGAATGGCAAACTGAGGGGGTGGGTTTGTGATTATTTAGAAAGTAACAGGAAAAGAGTTGGGAAAAGTAACGTGGAAATTATAATAGTAACAAGAGATTTTATTTTAATGTATAATGAGAGAGAGAGAGAGAGAGAGAGAGAGAAGAAAAAAGCCCAAGATTCCTAACCCAAGGGAGTTCTAGAATAGATTATCTCACACTCCAATCGGAGTAAAATTAAACTGCGAACAGGACAGTTCCGTATGAGGAGATAATCTACACTCTGTGATCAGGGTATTATTGGGGAAGAATGATGAGAGTGATCACTGTGATTTAGTGTGAAGAGTCGACTAGTCTGTTTATTTGTGTCAAACTAAGGTGTCGAAGAGCGACATATGTGAAGGTATTAAAAGAGAAGTCTAGGAGTTATAATGTCTATCTAGAGAAACTGTCAGTACCAATTTAGAGGCAGATTGAGATTGTTGGAAAATAGAGGTTCTGAGCGGCGACTGCTAGAGCGCGCTCCTATTTATTGTTTTCATAAAAGTATTATTTGGAAACACGGGTAAGTATTGACAGTCAATTGAGACTTGTCACAATGTGAGACAGTACTCCTCTGATGAATTTATTTAAGACATTGCCGAAACATATGCCAAACTCAAACAGTATAGTGTAGATAGTGTAGAATGTGTAAAGGGCACAGCAGACAAGATATTCATGCCATGGCCACAAGGGGGATCACTGTCAAAAGCGGTATTGCAACACATGACCACATACTTGCACGCTGCGTACACGGGGAAGAAATTAGAGAAGACGTTGGCTATTTTAGAACTTTGGAAGATGTACCAGGAAGAAAGAGAGTATCTGCCACCTGAGGAGTGGATGCTTGAGCAATGCAGGGAGGAAGGTGTTAACCCTTGTACGCCCCTTTTCTGAAGTAAACAGCGATAGTACGGAAGACATAGGATTGTTTCCGTTAAAGGAACTGAAAGCAGCGACGGTGTACGGTAATCCGATATGCAAACTGCCTGCCTATAGCAGTGACGATAGTCCAGAGGAGACAAAGAGAAAGGAGGATGTCTTTAAGATCTTACAAAACAAGGAGGAGAAAAGTGAGCAATCATATGCTTCGACAGACATAGAACAGGCCATTAAGATATGGAAAGGAGAGAAGGATAAAGCAAAGGCGGCAACGTTTGTACAGAACAAATGGATGGGAGGACATATATTTCTCAAGCTAGATGGATAAAGTGTTGAGGAAGTCAGGCAGGAAAGATCAAGACGAACTAGATAGGAAGGACAGGGAATGAGAAAAGACATTGAAGGAGAATGTAAGCAAAAGAAAGAGCAGACAACAGCGAGTACAGATGTATCAGGAGGAGCACCAAAAGAAGGAAGAATGGGCAGATGAGCAAAGCAAGTATGATAATAGAGAGAGAGCAATGGAACAAAGAGACAGACAAGAAAGGAAAAGAGAAGAGGAGGAAGCACAGATATTAAGGGCTAAAAGGATGCAGATGCAAAAGGAAGAGGAAGAACATAAAGCATGGGTAAGGAGAGAGGAGATAAGACAGGAGGAGGAGAGAGTTAGATGGGAAGCAAGAAAGCAAAGAGAGTTAGATGAAGAATTGGAACGAAAAAGTAGACAGTGGGAGCGTGACATTGATTGTATTCAAAAGGAGCTAATGGAACCGAGTCCCGTAATACAATGGGGCAATATACAGGAGTTTCTTCCGTTAAAAGGGGCAATGTCAGGCCCATCTAGAACTACCCTGGAAGTGAACTTCGATAGAGGAAGTATTCGAGATAGGATCGATAAAGCTTATCAAGACTTAAGAGAAGGTAGCAAATTCGGAAGCCGAGGGAAAGGAGATCGATCCCTGGCTTTTCAATCACAAAGCGAAGAGAGAGATCCATTCAGCCACGAGCATAGAACCTTTTCCTTAATCAGACTAACCTTAGATAAGTGTGAAGGGGATGAGAGTCACTAGTTGGGGGCTAGATATGTCAGACTAAGAGAAAGAACCCTTCTGTGGGGAAGGGGGAGAAAGTTCATGCACCTCCAAGGGAGGCCTGCAGGCAGACAAGGAAGTAAGGTGGTCTGATCTAGAGCAACCTAAGGATAGGATGCCAGATCCTATAGTATATGCAGAGCGTCGCAAAGGACGATCATTAAGCAGGAAGCGAGAATCAGCGCCATATGTAAACAGGTTAAGATCATTGCCAGGAAGGAGACGATCGGCAACCATTACCCCTACTATGGATAGGCAGATAATGGGAGCCTATTGCGGGTTGAGGTTTATGCAGTTTCCCTTATTGGAAAAAGGAGGAGCAAGACCACAGTATAATCAATGGCTGCAGATGGATAAGGATAATTTGAGGTGCAAACCCCCTAGTTTAACGATGGGTGTGGGAAAAAATACAGTTGACTACAGTGAATCACTGTCTGCTGTTGCAGGAGAAAAATAGGAAAAGAGAAGATGCTAGAAAAATTGAGGAAGCCAAGTTAGTTCACAAAAAAATGACAAAATACGCCATAGAAGTGGCGATATTGACAAGTGGAGAAGGATTGGGAGTGCAGCAAGCAGTGGGTACATCGCAGGTGAATAATCAGCGCCCGATGGACCAAGGACGAAATGGGTTTGTACCCCGAGGTAGAGGAATGGGCTACAGAGGAAGGGGTGTTTTTCAGAACAATCAAGGTGGGTTTCAGAACACACAGAATGATAGTCAAAATGCGCAAGGTGGATTTAAGCAAGGGGGACTAGTCAGAAGTGCTCCTCCTATATTTTGCACTTGTGGGATGACAGGGCACATTGCACGTGTATGTGGGAGCCAAGGGTATGTACAGAATGGCCAATTTTTAAGAGGGGGACAGCTTATCCTCCAGCATATAGATCAAAAGCTAGCGAAGGGATCGCCCAAGATCAGACCCTGTATCAGGGGCAAGCGCTGCAACTGCAACAGGTATTGCAGCCACAGTGCGCACCATCAAAACCACTGCAAGGACAATCACAGCATGCACACATGCAGATACAGCAGAATGCAAACACAGGACAATTATTGACACATAGAATAGGGGTTGTCACTGTGGTGGGAGGGAATCCTTTCACGGGCACAGCGGTATGCATGTATCCACAATAGGACATCTCACATGGTCACTTGATGTGTTCAGTACTATCAGTGACACCAGACCCCCAAGAGGAACTAAAGGTTGATGTGATGATAGGAGGCAAATCTTTTTGGTTTTTAGTAGACACTGGTGCAACTCGCTCATGTACACGAGAGGAAATCTATCCAATGTCGGGGATTGCCATGAATGCTCAGGGATTCTCCGGAGCTACAAGCCAAGTTCCGTTTACTGATGAATTGCCAGTCTCTATAGGAGAGTGTAAAATGTCTGTTCGATTGTTGTATTCACGGCAGACACCAGTTAACATTCTGGGGAGAGATTTAATGACAAAGCTTAACATGAAGATTTCCTTTACTGACAAAGGCATAGTGTGTTCCAATCCTGGAAAACATTGAATGTGGGCAAATTTATAATGGCATTTACAGGGAAAATGGCTCTCCGATGGGTGCCAATGCAACCAGAGGTTTTTGTTTATGGGGTGAGCATTCTGTTAACATGGCTGCCTGGCTTAGTGGGAAGGACTATGAGGATACCTGATGAATTTTTATTTAGACCACAGATACCCATGGACGAAGAGGGGGGACAGACTATTCCTCTAGATTTAGACGCAGCCATAGTACGAGAGAAAATGGCAATGCTCGGAGGAACAGATGATGAGGGTAGACCGTGTAGAACAGTTATTGCCATTGGTGAAGGGTGCAGACTGACTGATGTCACTGACAATGACATGTTTAGCGATGACCCATCAGATGATGAAGTGGTATTCTCTATGAGCATTACATATTGGATTAGAATAGAGAAAAGAGAGATCCCACTGTGAATGGTGATAATGTGGCAGCACCCAGCATTTTTTTTATGAGGACTTGGGAAAGGTGGCAAGTGCTTTATGGACTACAGGCCCTTATGTTGTAGGCCTTTTGAAGGGGGTAGGGGAGGTTAAGAGAAAACTGAAGCCAGGAGCGATTTTACCTCAAGCAAGACACTACCCAATGTTTTGAGAGGCTGATGAGGGTATTTTTAAGACTATTTCAGCACTGATGGAACAAGGTATCCTGGTACCGTCAGAATCATCATGCAACACCACTGTATACCCTGTGAAAAAATCAAAGGGAGGGTTATGGAGATTCATACAGGGCAATAGACCGATTAACCAGATTGTAGAGGCAGGGTTTCCTTTAGTTCCTAATCCTGCGATGATACTATGCAGTATCCCAATAGAAGCTCGATTTTTTAAGGTGCTCAATTTGAAAAATGTGTTTTTCTCAATTCCGTTGCACAAGGACTCACAAGACTTGATTTAATTTACGTTTTGCCAAATCCGACTGAAACATACTAGCCTGCCTCAAGGGCAATCTGAATCTCGATCGATCTTTAACAGGGTCCTCCAGATTTACCTAGGTAATATTGATTTGTAGTGCGCTATGATACAGTACGTAGATGATGTTTTGATTTGTAGCACGACAGAAGACGAGTACAGACAAGACTCGATTTGGTTAATGAGTAATTACAGTACTGTCAAGAAGAGGTGTTGTACATAGGCCAGTTGATCTTGCATGAGGGAAAGAGTGTAACGCCTGAAAGAGCTGAGGCGAGGCGATCATGAAAACCGCAAAACCGCACACGGTAAAGCACATGCAATAGTTTTTGGGACTATGTAATTATGTTAGAGCATAGGTGTTTGACTATAGTTCGTACACAAGACCCCTTTTGCAGGCTCTAAATAAAGCACAGGTGAATAAAGAGAAAATAGAATGGACTGAGGAAATGGAGGAAGGATTTGAAGAATTGAAGAAGCCAATTTGTACAGCTCCTGTTTTAGGAATTCCCAATTGTGCTGAGGAGTGTTTCATGTTTTCACACTCAAATGTGACGGTCATGACAGCAGTGCTTACATAGAGGACTACATTACGGTACAAACCTCAGGCATATTAGAGTGGGATTTTAGACCCAGTTATGAAAGGACATTTCCTTTGGGAACAGTCATTGGCAGCAGCCATGTTCGCAATTGAGAAATCTACAAGTATTGTAATGGGTTGTTCTATGACGCTTTTTATAGAGCATACTTTGTTTGCCATTTTAGAGAAATCCAAGGGTACATTAACATCTCAGAGAGCCTCAGCGTATGAGGTAATCATATGAAATCCAGTGAATAAAATTGTCAGATGTAAAATAGTGAACCCTGCCACATTTGTATCTGAGCCCATGGCAGAAGGAGAGCATGTACATGATTGAGCAAATTACACAGAGTTTCATGATGACATACCGCGTGTAAAGGAAAATGCACGGTCAGGAGGGGGGATTCTCTTTATTGATGGTTCTTTGAAAATTGACCAAACAAGTGGAGAAAGTCATTCTGGCAAAGCTGTAGTGAGACATACAGCAAATGGCGAATTTGAGGTTGTAGCAAGTGCAAGACTACCGTCTCACTTTTCAGTGCAAGCGGCAGAATTGTTAGCGCGTATTGTTGCGCTTGAAAATCTGGCAGGGCAGGAAGTGACAGTGCACAGTGATCCCGCCTATGTGACGTGAACCGTACACACAGGGCTAGCAAGCTGGAAAAGGTTGGCTACCTCCTAGCGGGTGGCACTCCAGTGGAACACGCATCTTTATTGGACAGGCTTATTAAGGCACTATAACTCTCTCTAGCCATAGCAATGCGCAGCACATACTAAGGAGACTGATTTTATCTCTTGTGAGAACGAAGCCACAGGCGCAGAAGCGAAAGGGTTGCATATTCCCCAGATATTTTAAGTTTTGATACTCCAGATGTCAAGAAAAAGGTAGTCATGATTATGGTAGTGAGCGAAGGCTTTAATCATTTACCAAGAACACAATTAATGGAGATTCAAGGCAGTGAACCACAGGAAGAGTAAGAATTATGGAAATTAAGGGGGTGTTCTTTATCCCCCACACAAGTATTATGGCAACAGGACATCACTTGAAGGACAATGATGCCAGTAGCATTGTTAAAGGTAGCGCTTGAACAGCTGCACTACCCTGTGCAAGTAACGAGGGAAAGCTTTGCTGCAACAATTGCAGAAAAATGGTTTGTGCCAAATTTGTTAGAACATGTTGCATTTTATGTACTAAACTGCATTGTATGTCAAATGTTTACCGCTGGGCATATACTGCGAATGATTAGAGGAGTAATTTCTCGACCAAATGGTCCTTTTCAGCATTCACACATTGACTATCTTGATATGATGCAAGTATGTAATGGATATAGGTATATGATAGTGGTGGTGTGTCCCTTCTCCAGGTGGATCGAAGCAGGTCTGTGTACACACCCTGATGCCAAAAGCGCAAGTTTCTAGTCTTTCCCAGATGGGGAGTGTGTGAGGTGCTGAGCTCAGATAATGGACCACATTATTGACCATTAAGCACACGTTTTCTCCTGCTTATCACCTGCAAGTGAACGGGATATGTGAGACACTCAATGGTCTTCTTAAATAGAGGATCGCCAATCTTAAATTAACACTGAAGAAAGGATGGCTATATTGCCGGCCATTCGCTTTGTATGCATTATGGAATCAGCCTGGTTCGGATCATCACCTCACACCCCATGAGCTAGTGACAGGGAAGCAAATAAGAATGCCTTTCACTCCTCCATCGAGGAGTAGAAGTGATATCCAGAAAACTGCAGAATTGTTAGGAAATGAGCTGCATGCATATTTGACATGTATGACCGTTAGTATCTCGGTCATTTCAGATCAACTCAAGCGCCAGGGGGCCAGTCTTGGAACACAGATGAAAGCCCTACTGCAACCGGACCTCAGAACTATTGTGAATGCCAAAATTGTTTGCTGGAGATACCATGGTAATCAGAAACTTCACTAGGAAGTGGCACGAGCCAAGGTTTGACGGCCCATACTTAGTTGAAAATATTACTCCCTCAGCAGAAAAGGTCCAAGGAAAGTGAGCTTCGATCCACCTCACTGACATAAAGCTGCATACCGGTGAGACCGTCACACCCCCAACGATCGATACAGAAGCAAGACAAGAAGAAGAATTTCAGCGTGTGCAGACTCGATCGATGACAAAGAAGAAGGCAAAGTCGTGATAAATACAAACTTGGCATTTGGACTGTGGCTCCCCTCGGACACTCCTCATAGATATTATAGAAGGTTGCAAACTTGTTGCTTGATCCACAGGAATCTTTGGAAATGAACTTTAGACAGTTGTTGATATGCCATAAAGTATGCTTAACCAACAGCACTTAATTAGGAATTGGAAAAGAGAACAGAACCCTAATTCGTTTCTTACAGCATATTTGTGTGGCTGATTTTATGGTTATTGCAGAGGGGGATGTGCATCGTCTCGTGCATACTATTTTTGTATTTATCCTTCAAGCTTATCCTGCTCTTGTTAGGCGTGATGTTGACATTGATACTTTTTTGCAGGATCCTAAAAATGGCCCAGTGATTAGGAGGCTGCACATAGCAATAGTAGAATAAATATTTATAATAATTATTATATGTTACCGTTGTCAGAGTAAAGTGTTTTTTCCTTCCTTAAATTGAGTACAGCAGACATGAGGAATGTTTAAAATGGTACAGTTTTGGAAAATTAACTAGCCCAACAAAGTTTGAAATGTCACAAATGTCTGGGGCTAATGCGTTGGTTCGTGATATACGTATGTGCCACCATACTTTGTGTCTTTCTGTTTCCTCTGTTTCACATCCCCTATTATCTTGATGCTCCTGTTGAGATAGAGACTATTATGGTTCCCCTTACTACAGGAGCTACTCTTTGGTTGCTTACTGCCACTAAGATAGATGTTCCTATAATCCCACCGGGAAAGAAAACTCTTTCTGATATACTTCTTGATTACTATGCAAACACTTACTTTATGCAAGGGAGACACAGGAGGAGTGCAGAGCAGAGGAAGACAGTGATGAAATAAATACATATTTATACAGTATAGCACTTACCACATGGGTAAAAAACATGTGGTATCAGCAAATGAAAAAGGTGGGAGAGAGAGCCTCCAAGGAGAGTTGCTATGTTTGCGCTCTCATACCTTGTGCAATGGATGCAGCAAAAACTTTCGTTACCAGTTAAATCCCGGGGTGCAATTCCAGATGTCTTGTTCATCTTGCGGCATGCATGACAAGAGTCCAGTTTCAAGGGAATTGGGCCACTTTGCAGAGGAGATCGAAATGGTTGTTTCCGTTCCAGGATGATTACATCAAGACTATGCAAATGGAAAATGACCCTGCATGGAAAACAAGATGATTACATATCCTAGGGCAGGACAGGATGAAGTGGTCATAAAGGAAATGAAGAAAATAGACTGTCCTTTTAAGGTAGAAAAGCCTTGGGCGCCTGGATGCTGGAAACGATCTCAGACGTTAGGCTATAATTGGATGAAAACCAAGATGGGATGGGAAGAAGGACTGATATCCTGTGCATCTCGTCTATTGAAGTCAGAATACATGCAAGAAGTGCAAACAGTGAATTATGAGTGCCTGAAGTCATGGACGGAATATGCTAAACTGCTGACATAGGTAGAAGATGAATCAGGCCCAATGATGATAATCCCATTGACAAATGTGACATGCTTTCGAATAGAAGGAAGAACTTGTCTGGGAAATAGCAGAGGCTGTAAGAAAATAGTTGAAAGATTGGGGGGGAACATGCTCTATCATACTTATTCATATACCAGTGGTAGGGATTCCGAAAAGTGACCTGAACATTGGAAAGTTTCCAAAAGCTCATTTGAGAAAGAGAAGATCATTCGGATTTATCAACCGAACAAAGAGGGAGAATTATTTCTCAGCTGCATCAATAGAAGCCTGTGATGCCATTCCGTATGAACACAGGTTGTTTAGCCAGACTTCAGCAATATTCACGACTATCTTTATGCCAGGGATCCAGATGATTGGTTATGTGAAGTGGTTGCAAATCACTCGCTGGGAGCTCCTGCAGATGATCAACACCAATATAAAAAAATTCAATGCTGTGAAGGAGGAATTGAGAGCCATAAGGGTGATGACACTTCAGAATAGATATGTCCTGGACATGATCACAGCAATGATGGAGGTTTTTGCGCCACAATTGGGCCATCATGTTGAACGTTCATACCTTCTCAAGATGATGAGAATGGGACAGGGGCCATAACGTTGCTGACAAACTTGCACAACAAGATGGAAGATGAAGTAGATGACATTGCAGATGACAGTTGGTTTGCATACATCTTCTCATGGGTTCTACAATGGATGCCAAACATCTTCAAGCTCCTGGGAGCAGTATTGGTGATGATGTTTGGATTCTCTGTGATTAGGATAATAATCACACAGTGTAAGAAGACAGCAAAGAAGGCAGTAGGAATGAAAAATATGATTGATGTTGTATCAAGGTTTGGATCCAAGGAGCTGACAGATGAAGAAATCAGAAAATACATAGAGGCCAGCCTTCAAGCACCAGAGGGAACACACTTCTTGCATCCAAGAAATCACAGGGAATATGTGGGACAATGGATCTACTGTAATTGGAATGGACAATGGAGCCTCATGACCAGGAATATAGATGACCACGTAAGATCAGCAGGATCTCTGAAGGAACTAGTAAAGATTTGGACCCCAAAGAGACACTGCATAAGGAGAAGAAGTCCAGATGTGAAGACTAATGAAGGAGTGGTCGAGGAATCAACCAGAGTGGGGCATGTAGAGGAGCAGCCGAATACCTCTACCGGAAGTCCTGCCCACATTTTGCCTATATGTTGGAAGCCACACATTACGACATGTGCGACGCCAGTAATGATTCCTTTACCACGAAAAGTCTTTGAGACAAGGTATCCATTGAGAAATCCCTATTGGATGTATCCCCAGAGACAATATGAAGATGAATGAAAGAGAAGATTGGTGACATCACACGAAGTACAAGTGACGCACTGGGAAGAGCGACCGAAGGAAAAGATTTATAGTCCTTATAGAATCTGATGACAAAGTAAAGAATCGAGAAGACTTTCACAAGTGAAATGAAGATTGCACGTGTGAGGAGCACTGCAGAAAATACAAGCCATTTTATAACTATGCAGATGCAGCAATGCAAGTAGACTAAGTAATCATGTAGGCTGGCTATATGTAGTTAATAGACTGCAGGCAGTGCCACCACTATATATATATATAGAATCTGGATATTCAATGTCACAAATTTAGTAAGCTCAGATTTATGAAGAAGGGAGGATTAATAACTGAGAGTGTGAAGAAAGCAGCTGAAGATCAAGGAAGGATCGATAAGGCTGTCTGGCATGGTGTCAAAGGCTGGGGCAGTGGAGAACTGGTTATCTATCCTTGAAGATACAGAGAACATGAGAAGCTGAACAAGCCCCTGTTAAGGTGCGAAGAAAAGACACCATGAGTGTCAAGTTTAATTAATTAAATTCTATTAAAAAATGACCCAAAGCATGATCTCCTGTCACATGGGTTGGATGGAAATAGAAATTGGGCATACAGCACCAGACCTGGAGATAAGAACATGCTTGCACTCCCTTCTATTTTCAGGAGCAATTATACTTTGCAAGGCCAAGTTCAAACACAAGTCGAATGGCAGAAGGTGATGATTGTCATGGCCATCGTCCCAGAAACACAGACCCGGCACCATCAGGGGACGAGGGCATGGGGCAACATAACTTTTATTTGTCCCTTTGGGAGAATACAGCATAGGGAGTCCAGCTGGACTCAGTCCTGGCGCCTTTGGCGCCCGGCTCATTAACAAATATAAACAGACACATGTTATTTTGTGCAAGTACTTTATTTTCCCTGCAAGAACCTCCACGTGTTTTCGTGTGTGGCTGCTGCAGCATCCTTTAGGAGTGGCAGGGTGGGGCCGGTGAGCCAAGGCTAATGGGCATGGCCAGAGCTAGACTATGTAACCCCACTCAGCCTTCATGCAAGCGCTTCATGTTATTCTGCACTGATTGCAGCGTAACGCTCACCGCCGCTTGAGCGCATCTTACCTTTGTTTCCAGCTACCAGCCTCAGCATCTTATCTTGGAACCTGCTTTTTTCTTTGGGCACGCATCATCGTTGACTCTGGCATTCATCATCCATCTCCAGACCTCTGGAAAGCAGCGCTCCAGTCCCAACATCGTGGCATGGTGAGCAATCCATCTGAAGACAGTGCCTGCAAGGGAAAAAGATAAGATAAGGTTAGAATTCGTTAAGACACCACGTTTAAGGTCACGCTTTTGACAAACCTTTGCGCTCAACCTTAAAACAACACTCACCTTCTGTCGGAGTATCGTGGACTCCATTCTCTTCCCATTTGGCCTTGTTTCATGCACCGCAACTACCGCACGGCCGCATTTCACCTTTTGGAAGAATGCAGAGGGAAGACATCATTAAAAGATATGGACAATAATCAGGAATCAACATCACACTATTTTAAAGCCATAAGACACTTACCATCAAGAGTGGTTAAGCCACAGCTGGTCTCGGCTGCCACGTACAGTGGGCCAGGGAAGGAACTCGGTCCATCAAGACGCACCCCTGCAGTGAGAAGCAGGGCAGAGAGCTCATCATCACTAATCAACAGGAGCAGTGTCACCAGTTGTCGCAGTCCACAGCATATGTGCAGGGGAAGAAGCCTGACAATGGTGATTCACTTCCAGGAAGGGCTGCAACCATGCCCTAATGTCCCTGCAGAGACCAGGTGAGCGTAACAATGATAGATGTTGAGCTAATGGGGTGGGGAGACATGGTCAAGTTCACCCACTGACACCTGGGGTACCAGTTTACGTGCTGTTAGCGAGTTGAATGTTCCAGGAGGGCACGAGCGTGAAAAAACAATTGTAGTGGGCCATGTAACAGAGGGCCTTATAGTTTGAGAGCCAATAATATACCTTGTATTAAGTAACTGTTGAAGATGACTTGCACTAGGGGTGGGGATAGGTTGTCCATCTGACTGTAGAGACCCAATCACAATCCAATCCCTTACTGAAAGTATACCTAGATGTTCCCCTTAACACAATCCCAAGTAGATGTTCTTAGTTTGCCACTTAGTATGATGTCACGTATGACACATTTTTGTTGTATGTATGTTTTATTTTTGAGACTATGCTATGTGACATCTGTTGATGTCCGTTGTAACTCCCTGTTTTAGACAATTGAAATTAAAACAGTCTTTTGAGACACTTTGCCAACTTCTCCAGTCGGTCTTATCATTTGGTGTAAGAGTTACTCTGCATCTCCCTCCATCATACAATGTGTTACCTCGATTAAAAGGACCATAAGAGTTCAATTTCATTGTGGTTTTTATTGTATAGAGACATGGAATTCAAGTGCTGTTGTGACGTCATTGCCATTTGGTTGATACCTTACTTTACCAGGTATGAAGGTGCAGATGAATTGAACAAGTGTTTGTTCTTTACTTTTTCTCTACTTATCGGGGATTTCATTTTTGGTCGTTTTTTAATACTTTTTGGTTTCAAGTTATTTTTGTAATGAATATACACATTGGTCCTACCAGTACATGGGCCCACAGATCAGCTGTTTTGTTGTGCATTTGTTGGTCTGAACTTTGACAGTATTGATAGCTGTTATCCATTACAATGACACAGGGACTTTTTTGTCTATGGAATAGCAGGCTCACGAGAGCATCATCCACATTCAATCTTCACTGTGTGTTTAGTCAGTTTTAGAAAAATAAGTGTGTGGGCCCTTAATCCCCTCTCACAATGTTTGGGGAATATTAGTGATCTAATTGTGGGACTGATGTTATTGTTTCCATTAATGCTTTCTTTTTCCCTTTCCCTCCCCTTCCTCTCTTTCTATTTCCTTCTGGGTTTGGATATGTAACCGTTTTGTTTACATGGATGTTATATCTCCTCTACATGCATTAGTTGAGATTGATGAATTGATTCCTTTTTGTTTTTTATTATTTGTGCCATTGAATATACTAAACAGCCTTGAAGAAGACCTGCTTTGTTAGCGCTCATATAATAAACAGCAAACCAAGAATAACTGACCATCTTTTGAACCTTCATTAGCCATTTGGCTTTGAATTTCTCTGTTTATCATCAATTGTTTAATCTCACTAGATGGAGTGCATGTTGTTCGGGGCATCGGTTTCTGATGAATCCAGGATTATCCCTTTTGCAATTGGCTTTTTGTAACACAACACCAGAATTGAGATATCTACAATAGCAATCCCATGGTGCATAGCCAAGGCTTTGGCCAGAATATGGAGGTGGATATCATTAGGCATTCCCTTTCTTTCCCCCCTAAATGACCTAGATAGTTTGTTGTCATCTGTTCTTCCACGTGTTTGAAAACATAACATGTTTGTGGGGCTGGGTGTGATCTGTGTAATTCTGTAAGAATTCCCCCAGATTTATCACACAGTCATGTCGAGACTTGTAATAGAAGTTGAATATACATTGTATTGGCCCACATATCTGGACACACTCTTTTAGGTAGTTTGCTTACACCAGTACCACACATTTTCAATGCATCAATTTACAAGTGCAATCTTCAGAGTACTCATTCCCAAGGTCTTCCATCAGGTTTCCACAAGCTCATCCCCACCCATAGTTGGTAACGTGATCCATTCCACTCTGAAGGTGCTTATCTAGCCGGTTTATAGACATAATTTCGAAATCAAAAATTTCGAAAGTCAAAAAGTCGAAAAAAAAATGTCGAAAAAAATAATGTCGAATTTATTTTTTATGACGTTTTTTTTCGAAATGGGGGGGTTCCCCCCCAACCCCCGTTTTTTTTTGTTTTTTTTTGTTTTTACCTTTTTTTTAAATATAAACTAGAGCCCAAACAAAAATATCGAAAAAAAAAATAATTTGACATTTTTTTTTTCGACATTTTTGATTCGACTTTTTTGACATTCGAAATTTTTTTTTCGATATTATGACTGGACACCTATCTAGCCCTATGTTTTTCTTTGCATTCTGGGACTTGTAGTCAGAGTTTATTAATGTCGAAAGCAGAACTACAAGTCCCAGAAAGCAAAGACAAAAACAGGAATGTATAAGCAACTACAGACAGGAAGTCATCATATTGGCAGCTATGCTCAACTTTGCTTACATAGAGCATAGGAACGGGACATCGATACACCCTCACTTTGCTGACTACCGAAGTGACACCTATCACTGGTCCTATTCTTCCATCCAGGCGTACAAGCAGCCAGTTGGAGCTAGCCTATGCACAATTTAATGTAAATAACCTTCATGGAAAAGGTCATGATTTCATCCAGATACCCCTCAAGGCTATCAGCACTTTTATGTCAAAGTTTGCTGTGCAATGGTTTATTCCCCCAGTATGTGCCTAGCTGATCTTCTATGAATGCAACTTTGACCCACTGGCTTGCATGATCCCTAATCAAAGAAGGATCATCCCTGAGCACTTCAAGCTTAGATTCTTCACTACCTGAATTTGTTTTTCTTTGTTTTTTATTCATTGAATAGAGGGCGCTGCAGGAGTAATACTATCATTAATTATAATTGGAAGTAAACTGGGAGCACCTGATTTACACCAAATATAAGGAAGGCTTACTCAGGTCCGGGATGCTGAACACCCCTGGCCTAGCCCAGAATGGAATAACCCGCGAGGGATACTTTTTCTGAGATCTTATAGATTTTCAAACTAAGCATCATCTTCCTGAGCACCAATCCACGTGTATTGCTGTGGTTTCATCTGCTCATTACTACAATGCCCATTCCATACAGGAGATGCTAGCCAGTCCTGGTTTGAACTTTGCATTCTGGCTTGTAGTCTAGAGTTCCCTATTATAAACCCAGGGCTGCAAGTCCTGGGAAGGAATGGTAAAACCAGGACTGGATTAGCATCCCCTCAAAGGAATGGATAATGTTGGCATGTATGAGTTTGTGCTCTCATTGCAGGGTTTGGGAATAGGTGTAAACTGGCCCTCACGTCTCACACCAATTTCTAAAGGGGCCTTATTTTCCTTTTTTTTTTTTTTTTTTTTATTGGTTTGTTACAAACCTTTAAAAGAAAGTAAGAAAAAAGAAAAAGAGAAAGCAAAAGAGAAAAAAAAACAAGAGGAGCATTAGAAGATTCGTTCTTAATAGGTCCATGAAAGAAGCTCCAATCTTAGAGTAGAGCATAAATAGACAGTAAGATTAAAAAGAGATTAGGATGAATGAGACATAAATCCACGACATAAGTCTTCGCAGCCCGTGCCAAGTCTTCAATTGCTGTTGATTCAAGCTGAGATTAGGACGGCTTTACTGTCTTTTTCGTATTTTTCCAGTTTTTCGTTCATTTTTTCCAAAAAAAAAGTTAGTTCGAGCGTTAGGCTACGTTCCGAGTCTTGATGCATCAAGGCCCACCAATCCTCAGTAGACATGGTTGGTCGTGTCATAATCTGTCGTCTGAAATGAATGGATCGCTCCTGCCGCAGTTGGGGGCAAAACAATGTGAGATGCTTTAAGGTTTCGAATTCTTCCCCACATAAGTGACAGGACAGCATTGGATCGCCATTAGTTTGGCGAATTGCTAACACTTCTCTTGTTCGAAATTGGTTTAAACGAAATTTCATATACAGAAGTCTACGTGTGGTGTCTGGAAATTTTAGCAAGTAAGATTGAGTAGCATTCAGTTTTCTTGCTTCTGCTGGGCAAGTTTTCATGATTCTGTGAGCTCCTCGAATGTCAACTGTGTCCATCCAATCTTGTTGCCATAATAAGGATTTTACTTTGCCAGGATTCACATGAAGTAGCTCTCTGTTAGTACTTAGATCGCTTAAGATATTGTCACAGCGTTTTAACCATTGGGTCAGAATGCAATTTATCGGGCCTGGATCTGCATTAGTCAGAATCTGATATTGAGGTACAGTTGGGACAATGGTTATTTTTCTGAATTCAGTCAAGGTAGACCATGTTATCATTGCATTGATTGACAGCATGTTTAGCTCATATCTTATACAGGCTGTTGGAACGCCTGTTGGGAGACGGAGGACTTTGGACCAGAAGTAATGTTCGAGTGATGGCCATAGGGCGTCTGGACAGCCTAGGGCACAGTTGGCTCCATATGTTATTACTGGAATGAATTTCATTTTGTAGAAGTCCATAACTGGTTTTAACGAGTGTTTACCAAATTTCTTGTTTAGTAGGCTGGCTTGTGCAGTTAGTTGTTTGCATTTGTCCTTTATTTTCACTACCCATGGTGAATCGTTAATGCTGGAGCTCATGCACATACCAAGATACATGGTCTGATCAACACTTATTAATGTCTCGTTCCCAATTCTCCATTTGAACTTTTTCGTGCCCTCTCTGTTTTTATGTTTTTGAAGATCTTGCAGAGTTAGTATTACTGATTTTTTGGAGTTCACTGTTAGACCATTTTGCATGACATATTGATCGAGTATGAACAGTTTCCGTTGCAGGCCTATTGGGGTTAAGTCCAGAAGGACTAGGTCGTCCGCATATAGGAGCCAATTTACCTCGTTTCCATTTATTTTTGGGGCGAAGGCATTGTTGTTTTCGAAAGCGATCCCCAAGTCCGAAATGAACAGGTTAAAAATTATGGCGGCAAGTGGGCAACCCTGTTTAACACCTCGGTATGTTTTTATTGGGTCAGAAAGAAGGCCTTGTTGGTTCAGTCTCACTCTTATCACTGTGTCAGTGTGAAGGGCTTTGATCGCCAGAAGTAAACTAAGAGGGCAGTTCCAGGTCGCCATTTTCTTCCACAGTAATTCCCGGTCAATGCTGTCGAATGCCTGGGATAGGTCCACAAAAGCGAGATAGATTTTCTTATTTGCTCTTATTGCGTCTATTTTTAGGATGTTAAGCATTAACAGGTTTAAGCCACAGCCGACACCTCGGACAAATCCAGTTTGTCGAGGGTCCGTGTGTTTTGTAGATTCAATCCATTTGTTCAGTTGATTTTGTAGCTGAGTAGCAAAGATTTTTCCGAGGACATCTAGTAAGGCTATAGGCCTGTAATTTTTGGGATCTGCTCTGTTCCCACTCTTAAAGATGGGGACTATGATTGCAGATTTCCAGCTAGATGGTAAGGAGGCTTCTTCTGCAATTTTTGTGAAGAGTAGCATAAGGAACTTGGACCAACCCTCTGGATTTTGTTTTATTAGATGGTTGGAAAGGCCATCCGGACCCGGTGCTCTTGAGGAGGATGCTCGTAGTATAGCCTGTGTTATACTCTCCTTGTTGAACTTTAAATCCCACTTAGATAGCTTCGGAAGTTCAGGCTCTATTGTAGAGCTATTTTTTCTGTAGATCGAGTTGAAATGAGCAAGCCATTCGGCTTGTGTGACCATGTTTGTCTGAGTTGCGCTTTGTGGACAATTCATGTTATTTATTAACTTCCAGAAGTCAGCTGAGTTCTTGTTGCTGAGGGCCGCTAACATGGCTTCGCTGTCCAGTTGAAATTGTATTGCTTTATGCGAAATTAGCCAATTTTTATATTGCTGTTTTGAGGCTTTTTTTGCAAGCTGACATTGGACGCAATCTAGTTGAGCATTCTGTCTTAGTTCTTTTCTCAATTGCCTCTTTCTTTCTGCAATTTCATTATTATAGCAGTGTTTTGGAGCGAAGGCCGGTTTTTTTGAGCCATTTTGAATTGTCATGAACTGTTTTAAGACTACAGTGTATTCAAGGGTGGAGTCCCTTGAGTTTGTTATAAGGTTGTAGTATGAATCTGTGATCCGCTCCACCTCAAATGGTTTTATTTTTAAGCGATTTCTGTTAGATTCTACTTCAACCTGATTCTTCCAGATGTTAGGTTTCGCTACGGATGGACAAAGCAGAGTCAATGTTAATTTGCTATGGTCGCTATTGAGATCTTCTAGGACAGTTAGTGTCACTGCTCGATGGTTTAAATTTCCAGAAATAAAGAAGTAGTCTATGATGGATGATGACTTCTCACGTTTCCATGTTTTTTGAGCTGGTATATCTCCACTAATGTTCCCATTCACCATTGTGATGTCTCTTTCTGACAAAGCTGAACACCATTTTGCTGCCAGTTTTTGCATTGGGGTGGAAACTACGACGTCTTGTTCATCCCTTATGCACGATAGGTTCAAATCACTGCAGCATATTATATTCGATGCGTATTGCTCGCTGTTTATCGCATCGATTAAATCCAGCACTATGTTCATAAATTTATTTGTACCAGCTTCTTTGGGGTGCCAATACAAATTAATTATGTTCAGCTGGGTTTTGGTTTCTTTCCCAGAGTTCAATGAAGTTGCTTCTATGATTGTGTGTTGGATGTAAGGAGTGAGATTGAGGGAGCTTTTCACTTTCCATCCCGAGTTTTTTGCCACCATTGTTAGTAACCCAGCAGATGGTCGTCCTTTTTTTCTCGATATGGCTGGGTTCATGACTATTTCATATTCGTCTGACAATGGGCACATGGTGAGCCACGTTTCCTGCAGGCAAATCACTGACTGATTCAGAGGACTTTTAGTTGATTTGTTGAATAAATGCATGAAACCTCGAGTGTTCCATGAGAGCACATGCATATGGGGACTACTGTGTCTCTGCTGGCGTTAGCTGGGTTGCCCACCCAGGACTCCAGCAAGCCAAATCCAATTTTTTGTTGTGTTATTATTCTCCAAGGATTCATGATCGTTGGTATGGTCATTTGCAGCGGAGGTATTTGTTCCTAGAATTGTAATTTTGATGTTTTCTCCCATATTACGGATATTGTTTCCCTGTATTGGACTATTTTGTTCTTTGTTAATTTCCGGCTTGTTCAGCAGTGCCGTAGGTGCAACTTTAAGGGGGGAATTTGGGTTAACATTGTTTCCAGATGTAACCTTGTAGGGTGCGGACGAATTTTTAGCTATTGCTTCTCTTGCCTTTATTGAGCAGATATCCGCAATATTGGTTTGAGGCATTTCATGAATATCAAAGCCTAGGGACAGCAGAAACGAAACTGCATTTAGAAGTAGGTCGCAGATAAGTCTGGAGTTCATGTGTAAGCAGACTCTGTCGTTTTGGTTATCATTAAAGAAGTCTACTGTTTGAATGTCGTTGGACTCTATTGACCGAAGTCCCGGTACATGATGTAAAAGTCTAAGGACGTTACTTCGATTCAGGATTAATCCATTTTTAGTGTCCAATATTCTTTCCAGTATTAATGTGTACTTAGCGCGGTTTCCGAATTTATCTTTGTTTGCAAAAAGATTTTGTTGATTTTTGTTAACCTGATTGAATGTTACCGTTTTTTTGTGGTCCTTCAGGATGGGCCGAATTGAGGAACTCGACGTATCGGTCGTGTCTGGTTTTATTTTGGGGTTTCCTTCATCCTGCGTTCTCCAAGTCTCATTCCAGCGGGTTGGGCTGATTTCCGTGGTTGGTTTTTGGGCTTCATTTCGAACACCCAGACGTCTTCTTTTTTCAGCCATGGTTTCGAATTTAGTGGGGTTTTCAGTAGAGACTGGCAGGGTTGCTTCTGTTAGCGGAAGTATTAGTTCGCAAACTCGCCCAGAGCCAGCTCGCAGTGCCTCGTTCACAGGGTTTTGCCTGTCAGTTTTAGCCAGGTGGTCAGGGCTTGGGATCTTTTGTGCCACCTCCTCGTCGTCTAGTTCAGCATTATTCTCGTCTTCATAAACTGAAAGGTTTAAGAGCTCTTCCACGTCAGATTCGGTGCTTTCATCTAGCATAATTGTTGGTCCTGGTGGATCTGGGCACTTTTGCGAAGCATCAATATTGATCTTTTTTGGTGGTTCATTTACCTTGTCTGTATTAACAAATACATTGACTGATTTTAGATTTCTTAGAAACTTCCTTGATCCCGTATTGTTACATTTTCGTTTGCTTTTTTGATTCTTTTGTTTTTTTTCCTGTTGTTTGTTTGCATCAGTAAAGTGTGCTTTTTGAAATATTCCATACATTTTGTCTTTCATTTCTGTGCAGTGATTTGCTTCTTGTTCTGAGGGATCCTTAATTCTTTCTGTGTTAGCTGACATAGATGGCATAGGGATACTTATCTGTGCCAAGATGTTAACAGGGGGAGTGGGTGGAGAGTTTGGGGAACCTGTAATACCTTCTGCACTGGCAGAAGTGGATGACACTGGGGTATTTATATTCGCAATGCTATCTACTATAAGGATGGATGAAGTATTTGAAAGGGGTTTCATTACAGTTCCAGCTTGCTCTGACGAAAGTGATGTGGGGTTTACCACTTGCGGGGGATTGTCAGAATCAGCAGCCCGGGCTGGCAATAATGGGTTCTTTAGTAAATCTGTCTGCGACACGTCAGAAGTAGAGGGTCCCTCTTTTGTAGGTCTTTCCTCGCGTAAAGAGTCCTTGTTGGAAATATTCCCGGTCGACGGTGTCGAGTGAGGTATGGAGGTCGATGCCTTTTCTTGACCATTCAATCTTAGTAGTACATTGTTAGTCCTTTGCGACCTTCCAAGGTCATCGTTTCGATGGGTGCAACCATCCCATGGAGTTGATGCAATGTTTGTCACTTGAGCTATTGGCTCGGAAACTCTGGAGACGGGACGCGACTCATCATACATTCTCTTTGATGATTGAGCCTGTTTCAACAAGCTTAACGCCTCTAAAGTTATTTCAGACATTAGACGTTTCTCGTCAACGTTTAAGCGTTTCTGATCCGCAAGGTCTTTAGTTAAGGTTTCGAATCTTTGGATGTAATCCAGCGTTTTCGTGTTTTCCCCGATATGCAGCAGTTCTACTGTTGCGAGCTTGGTGTTTGTCAAAGTTGTAAGTGCTGTAAGATCTTTAACATTATCACTTAGTTGCTCATAGAGTTTGAGCATTGGGGCCATGGCTATAGACAACGAGGATGAAACAAAAGGTCTAAGATCATGTAAAGCGTCTTTCACAATGTTTTGGAGCTTGAGGTCTTTCAAAGTTTGGGAAGCAGATTTCCTGTAGTTGTAAGCTTTCCCTTTGAGAGGCTGGCGTCTGATGGGTGAATCATTCAGTGATTCATCCAGAGATGAGATATCAGATGGCTCTTCAGTACTTGAGGATGTAATCGACTCTGTGTTGTTTTTCCTGTTGCCTGATGATGACATTGATGGATTTTGGGAGCCAGGTATTCGATTCGATTGTTTCCTATTTTGGGAGCATGGTATAGAAGGAGATACACTGGAGGCAATTTGTCTTCTTTTTCTGGGGCGTTTTAGCCATTCGCTTCTCAATCGCATGTTATCCTCAAAAGTATTTGCCATAGGGCAGGGTTCAGAAGAAAGATATCCGCCATTGGCATCACTATCGTTGGCTATTGATTTAGCATTTATAGAGCTGTTCATTTTTGTTAAGTCCACAAGAAGTTTATTCACTATAGCCAAAGAATTATTTTTTCGTTCATGTTGTGTTTTGGAACCATTAAGGTCTATGCAGTTCGCGAATGGATGGTTATTTTTGGCTAATCCAGAGTCTTGTTCTTCTGCTTCGATCGTAGATACAGATAAATTGTTTGTCTGAGGTCTAGTAGCAATGACTCTTTCTTCCGTCTCATGTAAGAATTTATTACGAGGCATTGGACTATCTTTGTCTATCAGAAGATGGGCGGAGGTGGACTTGGAAGGCAATGACGAAGATCCAGTGGGCGAAGACATGGGCATCAGGGAATTTGTGTCAGGGATACATTCAAACCAAGAACCAATGGCATCCGAAGTTAGCCGTTGGTTTTTCTGATTATTTGGAGCATGCATATCTTCTGTTTGCGGTACGGCTCCTGATGAATGTACGAGCCTTGCCATGTCGGCAGGTAGTGTGCATGGGGAATGGTCATCATCCGGATTAATAATGTCAGCTGCGAATGCAGATTCACCCGGTGGTGGGGCACCGCTTTCAGCGGAATAATCTGCACTCGAGTTCGTATAACTTAGCACAAGACCGATTTCGTCTCTTCGTAACTCGCTGCTAGGGGGCTCCCCTTCATACCCTTCATACCCTCTGCTAACTGGATTAAGACTGAGGGGTTCTATGTTTTTTTGAACCGACGGACTATCGGGCAGAGGACTAGTAGCTGACTCAATGTCTATCTCGGTATGCAGTTGATTTATGGAAGAAACAGCATCTTTCAGAGCTCTCGCACCGCTAACGCGACTGCTCAGGTCTTCCATTAGCGCGTGTGGCAGTGATATAGTGCGCGCAGCAGGGGAGGAGGAGGGTTTGTATTTTCTTACTTGGTTTCTCCCTGCAGTTGTGGTGTTGAAGGCGGGGCGGTTCCAGGTGGCTGCTTGGATGCCTTCAGGACCTTCGGCTTCTTCGGCGCGTCTCAGCTGCAGACGGGTGACAGGTTGGTGTAAGGTCCTTGCGGAAGCTTTAGGTGTTTTTCCTTGATCCATAAAGGGGGAGATGGAAACAACCAAGCCTCGAGAGCCTCGAGAGCCTCCAGAGACTCACGAGACTCTGCACGACTCCGCGCCGCTCCGCGGTGTGCAAGGGGTTTAAGAACACACCCCCTCGGCTGTAGCAAAAGTAGAGAGAGGACTGATACTCCAGGCAATCCAGCAGGTACAGCAGACTCACGAGACTCTGCACGACTCCGCGCCGCTCCGCGGTGTGCAAGGGGTTTAAGAACACACCCCCTCGGCTGTAGCAAAAGTAGAGAGAGGACTGATACTCCAGGCAATCCAGCAGGTACAGCAGACTCACGAGACTCTGCACGACTCCGCGCCGCTCCGCGGTGTGCAAGGGGTTTAAGAACACACCCCCTCGGCTGTAGCAAAAGTAGAGAGAGGACTGATACTCCAGGCAATCCAGCAGGTACAGCAGACTCACGAGACTCTTCCATTATAGTTGAACCACTAACCAGGCTGCAGGATCCTCTACTTTTACAGACATGTGGAATAAACATAATTCAAACTGCAACCGAGGGTTTGTAAGAATACAAACCTCCTAAAAGTATTCCTGGTATCTCTCAGGCATCCACTGCAATACAACTTTTTCAATAATTCCAAGCAGATATGGGCGCTTCTGAAGGAAGCTTCGCCTCAAGCTTTGCCAGTTATAAGTAAGAATGAATGTGTAGTTTCACGACAAAAAACCAGAATAAAACCACCTTTATTGTGCTGCATAGTTTCTTTATCAGAAAGGGGTTTTCCAGTGGGGCTGGCAGCCAGGGATGTCATTTAGGGGTAGAAACTCCCAGAACCCCTTGTTTTGCATATAAGTAGCTTTGGGTTTTCACCCTAAGCTACTAGGGTAATCCAAACGTGGAACCCTTGCTCACCGTTTTAGAGAGGCACAGCTCCACCTCACTGACGAGGCCCAGCCAGGCCGAAACACGTGTCTGGGGTTACTGTTGGTACTCTTGTTCAGAAGAGAATTGCCAGGCATTTCGGTGCTGGACTGCCCTTGGGCAGGACAAAGACTGATATGTAGTGGAAATTTCTCTTTTGTGAAAGGATGGTGAGCTAAAGACTCTGGTTGAAACTCTAACCCGGGATATAGGCCGGTAGTAGAGAAACTCCCAGAACCCCTTGTTTTTGCATTTAGGGGTCACCACCAGGGGCCGCAACTGCGACCCCTGATGTCTCTCTTGCCACCCCTGTGGCCTCCCTTGCTAACCCTAACAAAAAAACGTGTTCATGCAAGCTCCTGGGCCGTGGCTGCTCTTTGCTTCTGGAGTGTCTGGCTTTCTTGTCAGGCTTCTTAAAAAAAATTGAAAAAAGAATAGGGGTTCCACAAGTCTAACACTTTCAGTAGTGACCCCAAATAAGAAGAAATATGAATAGCAAATAATGTGTCTTTCTGGAATTCTATACAATAATTGCTAAACTCATTAAAGGTGTATTTCAGGCACACTTTAGGGGGCGAGTCACTGATTTAGTCTGTTCTTAAACTCCTAAACTCAGCCTTTCATCCTTCTGAGGTCGATAAATGAGTACCAACATAGGTTGGGTGATAGTGTATGTATATTTTTTCGATATAGAGCACTTAAGCGTTATATAATAACACATCAGTATCATTTGACCATGGACGTCTGCTTACATTCACAGTAATTTGGGCCTATAGAAATTGATCTTAACGATACATATGGTGATCCATTCTTGTATGAAATGTGTACCACATTATAGTGATGTTTTAACCATATTTTTCTTAGTGTACTTAGGAACAATGCTATGAGATGCCACTTCCTGTTTTGTCAAGGGGTGAAAGATCGTGTTCTATCGCTTCCGTCATATCACTTTGGGGTGGGGTCAAATGGCCAAATTGTCTTCAATACATATGAAAACGTCCACTTTTTTTTCTCTTAGCATGTATTATTTTAATAAGCCGGTTGATCGGCCGAACTGGGGATTCAGTCTCTCCAACATACAACCACTGTACCCAATGTGGTTGTTCATTACGCACAGGTGTGCACCTAGCGAGAGGAGGGAGTGATTGTGAGTTGCTACAAAAAGAGACACACCAACATCCAACATGTGTTTCCCCTTGCTTCCACATTGATGACATTGGGCATGTTGGTGCCCACTGCTATCTCAGGCTAGTGGTACCTGAGAAGAGCTTTTAAGCCAATACTTACAACGCAACGGCCCAGCTTTCATGAATCAGGTGTGATTAAACATCCCTGCAAACATCAAGCAATGTCCATTGTGTGTGTCTCCATAGAGTACCCATATCACCTTATACTCAGACCCTACACAACGTGGTGGTTTTAGGTTCCCAGGTCTAGGTTAGCTACAATATAGATCAGATCTCCGACACACATCTTGCACTGCAGAACAAGAGATCTCCCCGTCCATGTCAATCACAAAGTGCAGACACTCACACACAGCGAAGACACTCTGCTCCACTTCAGGAAACGCCGGTGCCTGTTCAATGATCACGATAGCTGGGACATACACAGCGGTGCGTCCCACTCACACGCAACACACATCGAAACCCCAAAGCAACATCCCTTGAAAGGGCAGATTTAGAGAGGAGTTTGCTACGGATTAATTGGACGATCATAGAAAATAAAACGTCCTCAACATAAATCCATAACTTAAGAAAATGGGCATACCGTGTGTGACATTGAGTCACCCCACTTTATCCTTAAGATGCGCGCGATGCTTTTCAGCTTGATTTAGAAATACTGCAATAGTGTGTACCCCTTCTTCTCTCAGCAACACACGTGCAATCTCTATGCTAATTATACGGCATGCTGCTTCACTGAAATAGAATTATTCAGCAAATCGAGTTGCTCCCTGTCCGATTCCACGAACCATGCCTCATTTATACTACACGTCATATGTTTTGTTGTAAATTAAAGCTACTTTCTGTTCTGTTTCTGATACACTGGTAACTTTATGGCAGGGGATATAAAAAGAATAACAGTTATACTGTGTGCTTTCTAAGAATCGGGGCAGAGGGATGACACGAAAACAGTAAAAAGACAGCGATCGGGGTTTCGCTTCAATCACAGCTGTTGGACAAATGTCACGAACAAGCAGAAAACACCAATAGCCATGGAGATGTACACACATTTGGCTGCCCTTTCAATGAAGTGGGTTTCCTGCCTGACCACTGGCCTGCGCGTGGTACAAATATAGCCCTGGAGATGTACAGCTCCAGCTATTTGCTAGGGGTTCGAGGATATGGTTCCCGTGTGTCCCATTTTTGTCATAAACAAATATAGAAGAATAAAACCTCTTTGTCATCATTCACATCTCAGTAGTGTACTGTTCACACCACTGTTTTTTTATTATCTAAATTGCTACACATTATTAAACTCACAAACGTGCCATGGATGCCAAGGTTAAACTTTAGCGCAGTCCCACCTTTTTTAGTTTAACGGCGCTTTGCATTCTGGGACTTGTAGTTTCGGGTTTCACGGAATATATATATACAGGTCGGCCTATCCGAACGCCCAAAGTGCAGAGCGAGTGAAGTTGACAGAAATGAAATGGTCCACCGTGCAACTAAAGAATAAGAAACTGTTTCACTCTTAATTTCTAAACAATGACAGATCCTTTAAAATAGACCCTTCAGAAGTGGGGGCTAGTATGCCATGTTCTGTTTCCTTGACTTGCCTGGCTCCTTGAAGCTAAGTGGAAGCTGTCACATTAGGGAGTGACAGTGTGCCTCCCCCAAACCCCAAAGTTCCTTTTATCTTCCATTCCCTGGACTCAATGTTGGCAGCAGGGATGATCCCATAAAAAAGGGATTGCTGGGTGACTCAGAGGGGAGCACAGTTAGAGGGGAAAAAAAAACGTTTGAGAATTAAGGTCATTAATTTTCCACTTTCAAGGGCTGCCACACAGGCATAGATAAAGTCAGCATAAATATTCCGCTGAAGTTTCGCTGTTTTTCTCCTCTGCCTTTTTTTCCCACTGCCAGCCCATTTATCTCCATGCTGTCAATTAGAGGCAAAAGCAAAGAACTAATTAGGAACTGTGCAATTTTAATTAGCTGTTTTGATAATTAAACTAATTGGTTCCCTTGTGTTTCCGCAATGTGCGCAGAGCACTTTTTTGATATCTGGGCTGCAGATTTCCCATCCGTTGGTTAATTAGTCACTTTTGCATTAAAAAGGAGCCTTTCTTAATAGCCTTAATTTGCAGTTGAAAAGAGAATCCACCGTCAATAATTTGTGTAATTGGTAACTGTTTGATTGTAATTTAGAAGCACGGCCGGACAGCTCTGCATGCCTAATTCCTAATGACTAGGATTAAAGTTGGATTAAATGTTGGGAAGGGTAGAGTTTTTTCCATGTAATTGTTATTCATCGGGTCTATTTCTGGCAACTCTCATATTAATTATCTGTGCACTTTAAAGTTTTTGGAGAAGTGGTTGCGAACACATGAAATGTAAAACTGGAGTACACTGTTAAACAAACCCATTATGATTGTACATGCCGTAGCAGATCACACTGCACACAGTTTATAATTAACAGTGACCAATAGGTCTGATTCACAAGCATACCCTCTGGAGCAAATGCGGAGAAGCCCACCTTCGACCTATACATTATTCACAAAACCTAACATTGGGGCAGATCTGGGCATGCCTGGAACATGTGTTGGATGCTACCATGCACCTTCGAGTCACAAGGACTTTCTCAAGGGCACCTGAGAGATGCTCTAGCTATGTCCCCATTTCCTCCAGTTTTAGGCTTTCTGGATCAGGTGTAAGGTGTGCGCCACCAAAGCTCCTTGTCTTCCCGCGTACTGAATATCTGGACCATCCAAGGACACATATTGTAATTCCCCCTTACCTCATATGTCACCCACAATGACATATCCAGCACCCCGTTGCTCCCCAGCTAGGTTTGCACTATATAAAACCCCAAATGCAAATACATGCAGCAGGGGCAAACCTAGGATAGTTATGCTTATCTCCACCTTTGATTCTGCGTAATTCCGTGAATAAAGGCCTATGCATGCCTGTTAATGTAACCCTGTGCAAGTGACCTTTCAAACACATAAAAGCCCTGGCCATCCTAAAATGAATCTCATTCTGACCATTGTATTTAAGTATCCAGGCATCCCACGGAGAGCATACCTGTGAGTTCTGGCTTGGTAGAGCATCTACCTATCTAATAGCATTTGGAGAACTGTAACATAAATCACAGACAGTGACAGCTACCACTCACTCCATGAACCGAGAAGAGTAGATCACAGACCATGGGCCACTAGGTAAACAACATTAGGTTCATATTAATCAAATGCACAGCATTTAGGATATCTTGAGGATAGGTTAACCAAACACTTATACACAAACTGAACAGGGTATTTAACCAGTTTAGTTCTGCAATTAAAACCCCAGAGAGGAAAAAAGGGGATGTAACACAAACAGAATGGGCCTATTGAACAGAGGTGAGTATCAGTATCAAAACAAGATGTTCTCTAAATCTTGAGGCAACCTAAACAGTTAGAAGTTATATCTAGGGTATAGGTGGCCAACCTCACGTCTTGCAGAGATAGTTCTATGCCTTTCCTGGTCTCCTGTTCAAGGATCATCGGTTACTCCTGGGGAGTTGTCCAAAAATGTGGCATACCCTTTGCAAGAGAGGTAGGGGCAACAGTTTGAGGCAAACTACTACAGGACCTACTGGAGAAGCTAAACAACAAACTATGTGAATCTTTCATTAGAAGAAGTGCCAGGATGTGAGGCTCCAGTTACATTTAATCAGGTCCTATTCTATAAACCTCTATCAACCTGACGCCAGTGTCCAGTCCCTGTGCTAAACCACAAGCTCTGACCATCCACCCCAGGAAAAGTACTGCTCAAATCACTCAGGTTTTCTGAGTCATTTTAAGGGCCACGGCACACTTGTTTGGCTTGGCTTCGAGAGGCGATCCTACAATAGGGTCATATCCTGGCCTGTTGTAGCCACTGAACTCTGGCTAGGACCTACCCAGTTTTGTTATCCATCCCTTGATGCTGTACTGGGGCAAGACCTGTATCTTCTCCTCTTGTTCTAGGGGCATCTGGTGCATTTCGAATCCAGGACCTGTAGCTTGCCTATTGCCCCAGGCGTTCTTCTCTATAGTATTGTCTTCTTCCCTACCAAGGTATTTGTCAGGCTGCAGTAAAAATGACCAGCCTAAGCAAAACAATCTCCAAGGGTGTACAGCATCTTTAGGTGGCACTAGTGCAGGTGCCTGGAACCTTTTGTTGTCCAGATATTTTGGGCTAGAACTCCCATCAGTCAGCATAATCAATGGTGAGGGGCCATGTGAGCTTTAGTCCAAAACATCTGTAATGCCACAGGCTGCAGATCTCAGCACTAATAACTGTGCAGTTACTAGAAGTATCTGGTCTAGAGCCCCCAGCAAGCCACTCGCCAGCTTCTCCACTCGAGGATTGGCTCCTGTCAGCTTTAGGGTCAGGTTTACTGTGAGGAATTGCCATCTGGCAAGGGTATATACGCTTGGGCTTTTATGTTTCTTTTGTTATTAAATAATACATGATAAGGGCTGGGGCATGGACAGCTGCCGAGGAAGGAAGATGGGAGCTTGCTGAGCTCCGGGCACCTGTTCATAGATATCTTGCTAATCCTTTGCTTGATGGCTCTGTCAGCTGCTCAGTAGGTGTGAGGGTCTCCGGCACTGGTGAACCGCTCAAAAGGCCGGATTGAGCACTTGAAGGAGGTGAAAGGACCAACATTGTTCTGTGGTATGGTGTGGCTGCCATTTTGGAACTTCTCCCTGATGCCACACCGTTTACTCCAAGGAGGTCCTGGAGACTCTGAGTGGCTCTGCCGGATTGCAGCATTGCCCGGATGAGCAGAGAATGAAGCGTGACAGGCCCGGCTCCAAGGAGTGGCAGGATCATGGGGCTTCCCCCTGCTGAACCACAGTTAGGCACGGGACCCGTGAGTGCTACCGGACTGCCTGGGTGAGCGTGTGCTGGTGCTCTGGGGCATCCTTTGGAGTGTCATCATGGATAGAGGCTTGATCCTGTGGCTTGTGGATTGTGTACGTTCCCACTGCCAGGGTATTTCAGAGGAGATTGATGGGTTTACCTCACTTTTGCCCATATTTTCTCTCCACCTCTACCTTCCTGCTGGGTGCTGAGAAAAGCCAACCCTCGGGATGTGCGGTGCCTGTGGGACCACGAAGATGGTGAAGGGCCAACAGCAGAAGCTAGACCACTACGATGGCAGCAAGTGGAAATGGTCCAGGACAATACAATAGTCCACTGAGATGCCGTGGCTGCAGCAACAGGAGATGGTGTTAACACGTTGGAGAGTCTTATGGGGGCGATACAGGACTCGAGGGCATCTCTTGAAAATAAGGTCCAATCAGTAGGGATTGAAGACTCATTGGCGAATGTAAATAAGAGAGTTGCTGAGGTGGAGCAAAGGTGGAACGGCATGGAGGATTTGGTGGGTGTTTTGAGGGCCAAGATTGAGACCCTTGTTGCTGATGCAAGTTCCTAGGAATGCAGAGCAGAGGACACTGAGGGATGACGCATGAGGTGTAAGGTGCAGATCTTCAGTATTCCAGAAGGCAAAGAAGAGCCCAGTGCAGAGCTATTTCTGGAGATGTTCCTGGTGGATACGCTTGGTGTAAAGGTCGTGTCAAAATGGTCCAACTTTGGGTGCTGATTGCAACATTTTTGAATTTCCATTACAGGGATGTAATGCTAGGAGGTGGTCTTCCTACCAAGTCGATGGATTGAAGATCGTTATATTCCCAGACATCACACAGGAAGTACAAAAGTAGATGAAATCTTTTGAGTCTGTTAAGAAGAAGTTGAGGTTTGAGGGACCTTAACTTTAAATACATGATGTTTCATCCTGCAAAGCTAAGGGTCGTAGCTCAGGATAAGTCCTACTTGTTTTCACTCCTAAATAAGTGTGAGGCTGGCTGGAGATCACTGGACAAGGTAGTGGATCATGGAGTGGGTATAGTAGAAACCCTTTGTTCCCTGGTCATGGCCGTGTTCCTTGCTTGGATGTGCCACTGCTCAGTGGGGCATTCTCAGGGTGAGTGGTGGTGAGTGGTGATGGAACTCTGGAGATGAGTGAGACTTGCGGTGACCAAGAGAGGATTGATACTCTGGATGGTGGGCCGGTTGCTTCAGCCACTTGATGTGTGGAGCGGTGCAGTGGCTATACCTATGCTGTGTGGTGATGGCGCTAGTGCGCTCTTGGCATGGATGGGTTGCTGGGGTGGAGTGTTATGGTGGCCCAACTGGGGTGAATGTTCTGATTACAGTCGAGGAGTTTCAACTCCTTTTTCTATCACAGGTGGTCGAAGTGTGGCTTTTTTATTGATAGATGGACGGATCGGGCTCAGCTGCTACCTCGCTGAGTTCCTTGTTGGAGATGGCTGACTCCAGAGTTCTTCTCTTGGAGACTGGACTCTTTCCTCATGTGGCATCTGGGTTTCTGTTGAGGAACAGCTATTGGACAATGAATGATGGGCCCTTTGCCCATTTTGTGATTTGGGGCGAGTGCATCTGTTTGTTGGGGGAGTGGACACAGGGTCAGGGAAGAAGGGGTGTTGGAGGTTGTGGGTGGTGGTTCTATTGTTTTCATTTATTTTTTACCTGGATTTATATTTTTGGCAGTAACAAAGTGCTGGGAAGTGTCTGGGTTGACCCTACTTAAGGGAACTGATGTTATGCTCACTGTATCCCCATGGCCTCCCTTAATGTGAGAAGCTGGAATGTGCAGGATATTATTAATGTTCTGAAGAGGAGCAAAATTCACCCATACTTAGTCAGACATGGTGTGCCTATGATACAGGAGTTGCACCGGATGGTGGCTGAGTTGACTGAGTTGGATAAACTGTGGGTCAGATGGAATGGATTGGTAGTGGGGTCTTCTTTCTTTCCTATGTTAGTTTTTTTTTTTAATATAGGTTATGCAGACTGTGCCACTTGCAGTGTGCCACACACTGACTGACTCAGATGGGAGATACGTAGGGATAGTGGCAGGCTCCTTGCTCCGAAGGTGGATCAAGCAGGGATCTTTGAATGCAGTGATGAGCTGATAATTAAGCAGTATCTGTAGAAATCGTAGAAGAAAGAAAATGTATGGTATAATTGTTTGAATTGCGGCTGTACTAAAACTTTGTATAGCTGAAAACGTCAAACAATTACACCATAGGTGACCATTATAGCGAACCAGATGAGCAGGAGTTGCAGGGGTGTCCCCAGCACCCTTGTTCGCCATAATGACATGAGGGGTTGCGGGGGTGTCCCTCGCTTTCTATAGAATAAACTTTATAAAACAGGTAAGTGAAGGCAACTGGCTTCATAGGAAGATGGGGAGTTGGGGGCATAGAATGATATGATATGATATGATAGTTTATTTATATAGCGCCTATACACAATGTGTTTCAAAGCGCTTCAAGGCAAGGGAGGGAACAAGGGAAAATACAACAACATTCTTACAGGCCATGAACAGTAAGGATGTGAAATTAACTATCGTACTCTGCCTGATGACATTTCAGATAGTGCAAGTGCTAGGTCATAGATAAGGAAGGGAGGGGGGAGTGGGAAGGAAAGGGAAACAGACAGGCGACTACTGGACTAGGCCTGATGACATTTCCGGTAGAGCCAGAGGAAAACAAAAGGTGAGGGAGAGGGGTGCAGAAGGGAGAGGAGGAACAAAACAAGCGACTATCGTTCTAGGCCTGACAACGTTTCAGATAGTGCTGGAGGGTTGTGGGGGGGACAGTAAGGGGATGGGGAAGTGACAGATGAGGTTGCTATAATACTAGGTCCAGGGACAATTCTGATAGAGTAAGTTCATAGAAGAAAGTAAGGGGAGGTGGGGAGGAGATAGGAAAAGGGAGAGGGGAGGAGAGAGCAAAGAGTAAGCAGTCAAAAAGAGTGGAGAAGCAAGAGGGGAGAGTGAATACAATTGCAGAAGTCAGTAGTAACACATAATGTTGCAAGCCAGGATACAAGATGAAGATGGGAACAGCATGATTCAGGGCCACCATGAGTACAAGATGCAAAGGAAGTCCAGCATGAGAGTTGGGAAAGGGTAACACACAGTGAATCAATTAAGTACATAAAAGTAAAATCCAGCATTGGCCAAAAGACGGTGATGGTGAAACAAGAATGTATCAGGACAGACTCCTGTGTGCAGGAAGGGGGGGCACAAGGGAACAACACGGGGGGACCAGAGACGGTGGGGATGGCCTGTGGGCACAGAGGGTGTAAACACATGTTGGTACATGCTTAGCAGCTGTTTTAGCAGGGGGTCGGGCCCTGGATCCCAGTTGTCCGAACAGGTCCAAACAGGTCCAAACCGGAATTGCCCTTCTCTTTAATTGCCCTTCACTTTGCATTCCCGGGCGAGAGACGCCCTTGATCTAAGAGTTAAGAGCAGGAAAGAAGAGGCAGGGCTAAGAAGGTGGGTGGTGCTTAGGCCAGGTGACCTAGATCCACTTACACCTGCTCCCCAGCTGCAAAGGAAAAGAGGCTGGAGGGCTCCTTAAGTAGACAAAAGAGCGGCAAGAGGAAGGCACCAGGTGGGTGGGGCTTGCTAAGTGGTGAAAAAGAGCGGCAACCAGGGAAGGCATCAGGTGGGTGGGGCTTAGGCCAGGTGACCTAGATCCACTAACACCTGCTCCCCAGCTGCAAAGGAAAAGAGGCTGGAGGGCTCCTTCAGTAGGTAAAAGGGCGGCAAGCAGGAAGGCACCAGCTCGGCGGGCTTTGCTAAGTGGTTAAAAAGAACAGCAACCAGAAAGGCACCAGGTGGGTGGGGCTTAGGCCAGGTGACCTAGACCCACTCACACCTGCTCCCCAGCTGCAAAGGAAAAGAGGCTGGAGGGCTCCTAAGTAGGGAAAAGAGGGGCGAGCAGGAAGGCACCAGGTGGGCGGGGCTTGCTAAGTGGTGAAAAAGAGCAGCAACCAGGAAGGCACCAGGTGGGCGGGGCTTAGGCCAGGTGACCTAGACCCACTCACACCTGCTCCCCAGCTGCAAAGGAAAAGAGGCTGGAGGGCTCCTTAAGTAGGGAAAAGAGCAGCAAGCAGGAAGGCACTAGGTGGGCAGGGCTTGCTAAGTGGTGAAAAAGAGCGGCAACCAGGAAGGCACCAGGTGGGCGGGGCTTAGGGCAGGTGACCTAGATCCACTTACACCTGCTCCCCAGCTGCAAAGGAAAAGAGGCTGGAGGTCTCCTTAAGTAGGTAAATGAGCGGCAAGCAGGAAGGCACCAGGAGGGTGGGCCTTGCTAAGTGGTGAAAAAGAGCGGCAACTGGGGAAGGCACCAGGTGGGGGGGCTTAGGCCAGGTGACCTAGATCCACTTACACCTGCTTCCCAGCTGCAAAGGAAAAGAGGCTGGAGGGCTCCTTAAGTAGGGAAACGAGCGGCAAGCATGAAGTCACCAGGTGGGCGAGGCTTGCTAAGTGGTGAAAAAGAGAGGCAACCAGGGAAGGCACCAGGTGGCCGGGGCTTAGGCCAGGTGACCTAGATCCACTTACACCTGCTCCCCAGCTGCAAAGGAAAAGAGGCTGGAGGGCTCCTTAAGTAGGGAAAAGAGGGGCAAGCAGGAAGGCACCAGGTGGGCGGGGCTTGCTAAGTGGTGAAAAAGAGCAGCAACCAGGAAGGCACCAGGTGGGCGGGGCTTAGGCCAGGTGACCTAGATCCACTTACACCTGCTCCCCAGCTGCAAAGGAAAAGAGGCTGGAGGGCTCCTTAAATGGGGAAAAGAGCGGCAAGCAGGAAGGCACCAGGTGGGCAGGGCTTGCTAAGTGGTGAAAAAGAGCAGCAACCAGGAAGGCACCAGGTAGGCAGGGCTTAGGGCAGGTGACCTAGATCCACTTACACCTGCTCCCCAGCTGCAAAGGAAAAGAGGCTGGAGGGCTCCTTAAGTCGGTAAAAGAGCGGCAAGCAGGAAGGAACCAGGAGGGTGGGGCTTGCTAAGTGGTGAAAAAGAGTGGCAACTGTGGAAGGCACCAGGTGGGCGGGGCTTAGGCCAGGTGACCTAGATCCCCTTACACCTGCTTCCCAGCTGCAAAGGAAAAGAGGCTGGAGGGCTCCTTAAGTAGGGAAAAGAGCGGCAAGCACGAAGTCACCAGGTGGGCGGGGCTTGCTAAGTGGTGAAAAGGAGCAGAAAACAGGAAGGAACCAGGTGGGCGGGGCTTAGGCCAGGTGACCTAGATCCACTAACACCTGCTCCCCAGCTGCAAAGGAAAAGAGGCTGGAGGGCTCCTTAAGTAGGGAAAAGAGCGGCTAGCACGAAGTCACCAGGTGGGCGGGGCTTTCTAAGTGGTGAAAAAGAGCAGCAACCAGGGAAGGCACCAGGTGGGTGGGGCTTAGGCCAGGTGACCTAGATCCACTAACACCTGCTCCCCAGCTGCAAAGGTAAAGAGGCTGGAGGGCTCCTTAAGTATGGAAAAGAGGGGCAAGCAGGAAGACACCAGGTGGGCGGGGCTTGCTAAGTGGTGAAAAAGAGCGGCAACCAGGAAGGAACCAGGTGGGTGGGGCTTAGGCCAGGTGACCTAGATCCACTAACACCTGCTCCACAGCTGCAAAGGAAAAGAGGCTGGAGGGCTCCTTAAGTAGGTAAAAGAGCGGCAAGCAGGAAGGCACCAGGAGGGTGGGGCTTGCTAAGTGGTGAAAAAGAGCGGCAACTAGGGAAGGCACCAGGTGGGCGGGGCTTAGGCCAGGTGACCTAGATCCACTTACACCTGCTTCCCAGCTGCGAAGGAAAAGAGGCTGGAGGGCTCCTTAAGTAGGCAAACGAGCGGCAAGCACGAAGTCACCAGGTGGGCGGGGCTTGCTAAGTGGTGAAAAGGAGCAGCAAACAGGAAGGCACCAGGTGGGCGGGGCTTAGGCCAGGTGACCTAGATCCACTAACACCTGCTCCCCAGCTGCAAAGGAAAAGAGGCTGGAGGGCTCCTTAAGTAGGGAAAAGTGCGGCATGCACGAAGTCACCAGGTGGGCGGGGCTTGCTAAGTGGTGAAAAAGAGCGGCAACCAGGGAAGGCACCAGGTGGGCGGGGCTTAGGCCAGGTGACCTAGATCCACTAACACCTGCTCCCCAGCTGCAAAGGAAAAGAGGCTGGAGGGCTCCTTAAGTAGGGAAAAGAGGGGCAAGCAGGAAGGCACCAGGTGGGCGGGGCTTTCTAAGTGGTGAAAAAGAGCGGCAACCAGGAAGGCACCAGGTGAGCGGGGCTTAGGCCAGGTGACCTAGATCCACTTACACCTGCTCCCCAGCTGCAAAGGAAAAGAGGCTGGAGGGCTCCTTAAGTAGGTAAAAAAGCAGCAAGCAGGAAAGCACCAGGAGGGTGGGGCTTGCTAAGTGGTGAAAAAGAGCGGCAACTGGGGAAGGCACCAGGTGGGCAGGGCTTAGGCCAGGTGACCTAGATCTACTTACACCTGCTTCCCAGCTGCAAAGGAAAAGAGGCTGGAGGGCTCCTTAAGTAGGGAAAAGAGCGGCTAGCACGAAGTCACCAGGTGGGCGGGGCTTGCTAAGTGGTGAAAAGGAGCAGCAACCAGGGAAGGCACCAGGTGGGCGGGGCTTAGGCCAGGTGACCTAGATCCACTAACACCTGCTCCCCAGCTGCAAAGGTAAAGAGGCTGGAGGGCTCCTTAAGTATGGAAAAGAGGGGCAAGCAGGAAGACACCAGGTGGGCGGGGCTTGCTAAGTGGTGAAAAAGAGCGGCAACCAGGAAGGCACCAGGTGGGCGGGGCTTAGGCCAGGTGACCTAGATCCACTAACACCTGCTCCACAGCTGCAAAGGAAAAGAGGCTGGAGGGCTCCTTAAGTAGGTAAAAGAGCAGCAAGCAGGAAGGCACCAGGAGGGTGGGGCTTGCTAAGTGGTGAAAAAGAGCGGCAACTGGGGAAGGCACCAGGTGGGCGGGGCTTAGGCCAGGTGACCTAGATCCACTTACACCTGCTTCCCAGCTGCGAAGGAAAAGAGGCTGGAGGGCTCCTTAAGTAGGCAAACGAGCGGCAAGCACGAAGTCACCAGGTGGGCGGGGCTTGCTAAGTGGTGAAAAGGAGCAGCAAACAGGAAGGCACCAGGTGGGCGGGGCTTAGGCCAGGTGACCTAGATCCAATAACACCTGCTCCCCAGCTGCAAAGGAAAAGAGGCTGGAGGGCTCCTTAAGTAGGGAAAAGAGGGGCAAGCAGGAAGGCACCAGGTGGGCGGGGCTTTCTAAGTGGTGAAAAAGAGCGGCAACCAGGAAGGCACCAGGTGAGCGGGGCTTAGGCCAGGTGACCTAGATCCACTTACACCTGCTCCCCAGCTGCAAAGGAAAAGAGGCTGGAGGGCTCCTTAAGTAGGTAAAAAAGCAGCAAGCAGGAAAGCACCAGGAGGGTGGGGCTTGCTAAGTGGTGAAAAAGAGCGGCAACTGGGGAAGGCACCAGGTGGGCAGGGCTTAGGCCAGGTGACCTAGATCTACTTACACCTGCTTCCCAGCTGCAAAGGAAAAGAGGCTGGAGGGCTCCTTAAGTAGGGAAAAGAGCAGCAAGCACGAAGTCACCAGGTCGGCGGGGCTTGCTAAGTGGTGAAAAGGAGCGGCAAACAGGAAGGCACTAGGTGGGCAGGGATTAGGCCAGGTGACCTAGATCAACTTACACCTGCTCCCCAGCTGCAAAGGAAAAGAGGCTTGAGGGCTCCTTAAGTAGGGAAAAGAACGGCAAGCAGGAAGGCACCAGGTGGGCGGGGCTTGCTAAGTGGTGAAAAAGAGTGGCAACCAGGAATTCACCAGGTGGGCGGGGCTTAGGCCAGGTGACCTAGATCCATTTACACCTGCTCCCCAGCTGCAGAGGAAAAGAGGCTGGAGGGCTCCTTAAGTAGGTAAAAGAGCGGCAAGCAGGAAGGCACCAGGAGGGTGGGGCTTGCTAAGTGGTGAAAAAGAGCAGCAACTGGGGAAGACACCAGGTGGGCGGGGCTTAGGCCAGGTGACCTAGATCCCCTTACACCTGCTTCCCAGCTGCAAAGGAAAAGAGGCTGGAGGGCTCCTTAAGTAGGGAAAAGAGCGGCAAGCACGAAGTCACCAGGTGGGCGGGGCTTGCTAAGTGGTGAAAAGGAGCGGAAAACAGGAAGGAACCAGGTGGGCGGGGCTTAGGCCAGGTGACCTAGATCCACTAACACCTGCTCCCCAGCTGCAAAGGAAAAGAGGCTGGAGGGCTCCTTAAGTAGGGAAAAGAGCGGCTAGCACAAAGTCACCAGGTGGGCGGGGCTTGATAAGTGGTGAAAAAGAGCAGCCTCCAGGGAAGGCACCAGGTGGGCGGGGCTTAGGCCAGGTGACCTAGATCCACTAACACCTGCTCCCCAGCTGCAAAGGTAAAGAGGCTGGAGGGCTCCTTAAGTATGGAAAAGAGCGGCAAGCAGGAAGACACCAGGTCGGCGGGGCTTGCTAAGTGGTGAAAAAGAGCGGCAACCAGGAAGGCACCAGGTGGGCGGGGCTTAGGCCAGGTGACCTAGATCCATTTACACCTGCTCCCCAGCTGCAGAGGAAAAGAGGCTGGAGGGCTCCTTAAGTAGGGAAAAGAGCGGCAAGCACGAAGTCACCAGGTGGGCGGGGCTTGCTAAGTGGTGAAAAGGAGCAGAAAACAGGAAGGAACCAGGTGGGCGGGGCTTAGGCCAGGTGACCTAGATCCACTAACACCTGCTCCCCAGCTGCAAAGGAAAAGAGGCTGGAGGGCTCCTTAAGTAGGGAAAAGAGCGGCTAGCACAAAGTCACCAGGTGGGCGGGGCTTGATAAGTGGTGAAAAAGAGCAGCCTCCAGGGAAGGCACCAGGTGGGCGGGGCTTAGGCCAGGTGACCTAGATCCACTAACACCTGCTCCCCAGCTGCAAAGGTAAAGAGGCTGGAGGGCTCCTTAAGTATGGAAAAGAGCGGCAAGCAGGAAGACACCAGGTCGGCGGGGCTTGCTAAGTGGTGAAAAAGAGCGGCAACCAGGAAGGCACCAGGTGGGCGGGGCTTAGGCCAGGTGACCTAGATCCATTTACACCTGCTCCCCAGCTGCAGAGGAAAAGAGGCTGGAGGGCTCCTTAAGTAGGTAAAAGAGCGGCAAGCAGGAAGGCACCAGGAGGGTGGGGCTTGCTAAGTGGTGAAAAAGAGCAGCAACTGGGGAAGACACCAGGTGGGCGGGGCTTAGGCCAGGTGACCTAGATCCCCTTACACCTGCTTCCCAGCTGCAAAGGAAAAGAGGCTGGAGGGCTCCTTAAGTAGGGAAAAGAGCGGCAAGCACGAAGTCACCAGGTGGGCGGGGCTTGCTAAGTGGTGAAAAGGAGCGGAAAACAGGAAGGAACCAGGTGGGCGGGGCTTAGGCCAGGTGACCTAGATCCACTAACACCTGCTCCCCAGCTGCAAAGGAAAAGAGGCTGGAGGGCTCCTTAAGTAGGGAAAAGAGCGGCTAGCACAAAGTCACCAGGTGGGCGGGGCTTGATAAGTGGTGAAAAAGAGCAGCCTCCAGGGAAGGCACCAGGTGGGCGGGGCTTAGGCCAGGTGACCTAGATCCACTAACACCTGCTCCCCAGCTGCAAAGGTAAAGAGGCTGGAGGGCTCCTTAAGTATGGAAAAGAGCAGCAAGCAGGAAGACACCAGGTCGGCGGGGCTTGCTAAGTGGTGAAAAAGAGTGGCAACCAGGAATTCACCAGGTGGGTGGGGCTTAGGCCAGGTGACCTAGATCCATTTACACCTGCTCCCCAGCTGCAAAGGAAAAGAGGCTGGAGGGCTCCTTAAGTAGGGAAAAGAGCAGCAAGCAGGAAGGCACCAGGTGGGCGGGGCTTGCTAAGTGGTGAAAAAGAGTGGCAACCAGGAATTCACCAGGTGGGCGGGGTTTAGGCCAGCTGACCTAGATCCACTTACACCTGCTCCCGAGCTGCAAAGGAAAAGAGGCTGGAGGGCTCCTTAAGTAGGGAAAAGAGCGGCAAGCAGGAAGGCACTGGGTGGGTGGGGCTTGTTAAGTGGTGAAAAAGAGTGGCAACCAGGAAGTCACCAGGTGGGCAGGGTTTAGGCCAGGTGACCTAGATCCAATTACACCTTCTCCCCAGCTACCTGCAATGAAGTGTGCCGCTAAAAGGTAATTATGGAGTTGGGGGAGCCTGTAAGGGAATGTGGGGTAACTAAAGCGGGATTACACTGCAGCATGATTTTCAAATTCGAAAATTTCAAATTTGTGAGTTCACGCTGCAGTCTAATAACATATATACTTATTAGGCATTGAGAGCTTTGGTATTGTGGCTAGGGGATTTCAACTGTATCCTTTGCAATGAGTTGGACTCAACAAGCATGAGAGGTAGACCACGGACACAAGCGACCAGGATATTTACAAGAGTTTTATCTGGTATGTTGCTTAGTGATGTGTGGCTTCTAAAACATGGATCAGAGCGCTGCTATTCCTACTATTCTGGCTCCTTTTCACTGATTGATTACGCCATTCTGGGAGCAGAAGAAGCTAGACTAATCCTGAAGGCATATTTGCTGGACATGACATTGTCTGATCACGCCCCTTCTTGGTGGTGCTGGCAAAGCGGCATACGATAGCTCTCATTCTGATGCGGAGGCTCTTTAATGATATTGGATGGGGATATTGTGCTGACTCTTAGGGATGAGCTTGGAAATTTTCTGAAATGCAATTGTGGTCCAATTGCTAGTAAATTAACAGAATGAGTTATTAAAGATATTTATCAGGGGACTCTGTATTTCATCTAAGGTGTGGATCCTTAGACCGCTAAGCAGCACGGTGGCTCGGTTGGAGCGGGATTTGATTTAGAACAATGTGAGGGTACAGCGAGGATCTACAAGCTCTGAAGGTGAAGACGGTGGGGAAACTCAGTGAAATGCATGAGAGGTTTGGTACTTTTGATTGCACTGGCTATGTGGCAAGAAGGAGCTAGAACGGGCAGGCTCATTGCCTGGCTGGTGATGAATAGGAAGGGGGTAAGTGCACATGTGATAGGGTAAGGTATGCAAACGTTGCTACAGTCCTTCATCAGGAAGACATCTGCATAGTGTTTTTTTTTTATTTTGCATAATTTAGCCAGTAAAGGCTTTTTATACATTAACAAGTAAGTTTAAAAACATAGCAACTAGTAATTACACACAGTAAAAGAAAGGCTATGCATATTGAAATCAATAAAATTGCATAAAGTACAAAAGTTAAAAAAGAAAGAAATTCATGCATAATAACTAATTTAAAAATCAATTGAATCTAAAATATGGTCAATTGAGTAACACAAGGTAGTCATTTCATAAATGAATCCAAAATCATTTCCTTGAAAAATGTTCTCCCACAATAATAAACTAGCATCAGGAATTTCTAGACACCTTCCACAAGATAGCCTTTCATCTAATTGAAATCAAACTCTCACAAAATAATATAAGAGTTTAACAGTTTATATTGTCTCTTCTATTGTCTCTTCTCCGCATCATTTACATAATCATTGTTCTCTAAAGATTCCTCTATGCCCTTCCAATATCTCCAAAGTTTTAAACAGAATAGAACATTTTGCCATTTATGTGTAGATAGTCCAATTGTGAGGATTAGGATGAGCTTGATAATGGGCTAAATATTAATTACTAAGTGATTTAGAGGCTTGATTTATAATATTTTGTTCCATGTCTGAATCCTTTTTGAGTTTTTGTGAATGTCTTAAAGCTAGAAAATGGAATGTTGCTGCGGTCAAGGCTATATCTATTGCATGCACTAATTGCAATTTTGATTTACAAGGGTAAATAAACTAGTACTATTAAAAGAAATAGGTTGATTAGAAGAGGATACATAGATATGTTACATTATATAATCTAGTGGGGCATTCCCTAGTTTCCAGTATAGATTTAGTTTAAATACATTCTGTCTAGATTTAATACAATGAATGCCAAATTCAAGATATAAAAAATGAATAGAAATGTTCTTAAAACAATTCACAATGTTTTTGAGACAATGGCTTTCTAATTTCTGAATCTTGGATTCACCTCTGGTGCCCCATACTTCAGGCCCATATAAAAGAGTGTTTTTTTGTTGCTTTTATTTATACTGAAAGGAGTACCCACCATGGTTCATAGTAACATGTTTGATATCACCAACTAGTTGGTGAACTTTGGCTTGTGTTTTAGCTAGATGAGATTACCAGGTAAGTCAAATATCAAGGGTTACCCCTAGATAATCATATTGGAACACTATTTCAATAGAGTGTGATCCTATGCATCAGTAAAATCTGTTATTAGGCTTGAGATTACTCAAACTGAATATCATGCCCTTTATTTTATTTATGTTAAATTTGAGTTCTCTAGTTTCGGAGAATTTGCTTAGTTTGGTTAAGAGGCATTGCAAGCCCTTAGGTGTTCTATCCATGACAACCAAGTCATCCGTGTAGCCAAGCCACTGGATCCAAGCATCACCGAGCCCAGGAGGATTAGCATCAGACGAGCACAGCTCATGGATGAGATTTGCGAGGCAGAGATTAAATAAAATAGGCCCAAGTATGCAACCATGTTTAAGACCAACAGTTGTTGGAATGAGATCAGCAGTTACCCCTGTGAGAGCTAATGTTTGGGTACAGTGGTATGACCATTTTAAGTAATCACATTTTTCTTTTTTTTCATTTGGTTAAAATAATAAACTTTACAAATGTTTACAATAATTCTCAATTAAATCAAATTAATTTCATATACATAAAACAATCCCAATTGCCATACAAATGTAACTTTTAAACACAAAGAAAAATAGAATAGCATGAACTATTCATTTGACTGAATCATCATTTTACTGTCCACCACTCTCAACCACTCCAACAACAATTGATGTAGCTGATCCGGATAGACATGTGTTCCACAGGCTTTCAAAGTGTGCTTTCTGAAGAACTTCCCACGTAAGCCCCTTAGCCCTAAACAATCTAACAACAGATGTTCCTATGATTACCGTTGCTTTCTGTCTTGACAGAATCTACAAAATAACAACTCATCATTGATCAGAACATTTCGAAATAGGATCTCATTTGTAGGGATTAGATTCAAACGAAATTGCAAGAAGAGCAAGCATGTGTTTTTACCAGGATAAATTGTCAAGAATGGAGCCAATATTCCTTGCCTTTTGTGGTCTCCCCTAAAATTACTTATTGAGGCATATTGATGGAATTTGTCCACTGTATTATCCCAGTCCCAATCATATAACGCTTTTTTTACTCTGCCGGGATTACCAATTAGATTGTCCCTAGCACCCCCACATTTAGCCATCAAGTCAATAAAAAATACTGCTAATTCTCCAAGTGTTGCCGAACCATTTTCAGAATTGATGATATCAAGGTCTTCGGTGCAACAAATCTCGGCAAGGAACCAAGATCTTCCTATAGAGGGACAGATATTGCCAGTAAGGCCTGGCTTTCAGAGAAACCAAGCCAAGTTTGTATCGCATGGCTGTGGGTGGACCGAGCTTGACATGCGAAGAACCCATCTCCAGAAAGGTGTCTCTAAAACAGGCAAATAGTCTAAGATCTATATTCCATATTCTTCAATGCCATACAGAATGTTAGTTGCACATTTACCGTCATGGTACCATTTGGCCGGAACTAAGGAAAATGTATCCTATATGGCATCCACTCTAGAAAGCTGATTTGCTAGATGTACAGCTTTGGTCCGAAGCCATTGCAGAATGTTTTTATTGGACTTCCTAGAACAAATAAAAAAGCCCAGATACAGGCGAGAGTCCATCGTCATTACCTGCTTGCTTCCTATGTGCCATTTAAAAGGCACTTTTTTCTTTTTGTTTGTAAAATGCATTACCTTGGTTTTACTTGTATTAATTGTCAGGGAGTGGCTAATCACAAAACTGGAAAATCCTTCCAGGAAATGTTGTAGACCTATAGTCTTATCGAAGACCAAGAGGTTATCAGCATATGCTAACCACAGTGGTCTGATGCTGAGTAGTCTTGGTGTCATTAAGGCTCTAGATTGTAAGTAAACACCTATATATGTAATATATAGATTCAAAAGGCAGGGGGCTAAAACACACCCATGCCCTACCACTGTAAAACTGTGTTTAGGTCTTGAGAGCAAGTCTTGTTGGTTTAAAGAGACCTGAATTGATGAATGGTCATACAGCCCCATCAACATTCTCAATTAGTCCTGCTGGTATCCCCCAACCCTGCAGTTCACACCAAAGCAGCCTTCTATATAGACAGTTGAAGGCTGCAGAGAGGTCCACCAAGGCTAAATAAGTGGCAAAACTCCCTCTGGACCAGGCTAGACGTTGCATGCATTTAATCAAAATACTATTCAGGCTGCAGAGAGGTCCACCAAGGCTAAATAAGTGGCAAAACTCCCTCTGGACCAGGCTAGACGTTGCATGCATTTAATCAAAATACTATTCAGCCCTGTGCCCATATTTTTACGGAATCCGGTCTGCCACTTTGAAATATGCCTGCTTCCACCAACCCACACCTCTAGATGATGAAGGAGTATGGAGGAAGAAACGTTACTATCAGCATCGAGGATTGCTATGGGGCAGTAGTTGCACGGAACTCAGTGGACACCTTTCTTCTATATTGGAATTATATGAGCCTGGGCCCATGTTAATGTTAATGTTAAAGGACATTTGTACCGCGCACTCTCACCACCGGAGTCAATGGGAATTTCTCTGTCAACATTATTTGGGTAAACATGATTGAGAGAACTCTCAACCAGGTCTCAGGGTTAGTTCTGAATGGAAAATGTTAGGGTTTATTTGGGCCAGGTGCCCTCACGGAACTAATAGATTTAATAACCTCCATGATTGCCTATGTGCCAACATCAATACATAGCCTATCATTACCTTCCAATGAGGGAGAAGATATATCAGATCTCATTGTCAGCGGAGGGGCAAACAAACATTTAAAATGCATTACCCAATCATCCTCTAAGACTGTGTTCACCAACCTGCCTGTTTGGGTTCCATGTGATAATATCCCTGCAAAAAGGTCGCCATATAAGAATGGCACTGTTTTTTTGCGGCGATATTAGCACATGGAACGTGCGGGGGACACCCCTGCAACCCCCACATTTTTTTAAATGGAGCGGGGGACACCCCCACATTCCCCGCTCCCATTTTCCCCATATATTACCCCTCGAAATAATGTTGCTTATTCTGTTTCCCAGCGATTATATGTATGGTGACATTATTTATGGGGATAATATTACCTGATACCCGTTTGGTGGTTGTCATTGTTATTCATATAGGACCAAAAGGCTTGGGTGTGTTAATTACATCAGGATGAGAGCACACGAGCCCCATCTTGTTGCAACCTATGCAACCATGTTGCCCTCAGCCAGTTTTTATATTTTTGGCGCAGACTCCTAAAGTAGTCACATTTTTCAAAAAAAGTGAGAACATATTTTCTTTTTACCATCCTTGTTTGCGCCCACAAAATTGGTTTCTGTTGGCCTAAATTGTGACTGTATGAGTGACTGTGGGAACTCCTGCCCTTTCCATGCTTGCCCTTGTTCCCAGCATGCGATTCTATAATATCCATGATAAATCTCTCAAAGATCTCAACCGAAAAGGTTTGAGTCAAAATCCTGCTGGGAAAAGATGCAAGATACTCGTGCATGCTTTTATTAACAGGATAGGCCAGGGCAGGAGACCATGATATTCTAGTAACTTTTGCATTCAACTGTAAAGTTCTTCTGTCCACATAGTATTCACCCTTTTGGCTGCCTCTCTCACATACATAAAAATACCCCACTAGGAGGGAGTGGTCACTTACCTCTGTTTTAATCATCTCTAATCCAAGACATTTATTTTATAGTCCACTCCCAACAAAGATATAATCTATGGTGGAGGATTGTTGGCCATCTGTCCAAGTTGGATGTGTTGGCACATCTCCACACACCGAGCCATTCAAAGGCTGAAGTCCCAACCCTCTCAGGCACTCTGCCCATTGTTTCCCACTGGCTTCTTTCTGGGAGTTTTGGTCAGTGCCCGTTCCCCGTTCAAGCAGAAGAACACCATGAACACAATCCGCGTTGTGGATTCCCAACAGCACTACCTGACCCACAGGTTGATTACCCAGCCAGTCACTAATCAACATTAAATAATCCAATAGGGTTACCCCAATCCAGACGTTTGCGCCATAAAAGCTCATGTCAAACAAATACAAATGTGGCACAATATTTAATAAAGGCAGCGTTTGTGATTTGTCATCTTGCGCACCATGTGGCTTCAACTATCGATCTTAGCGCCAGTATATCAGTGAATGTGCGTATGACTTTTCTAAATCCTGTCTGTTGCAGAGGAATTATATTGCAAGATATGGCCGAACTATCTAGTTCAATTAGCAGAACACAGACAAAGACCTAAGCAGGAGCATCTAGCATTGCCAAACTCCTGTGATTTACGGGATGTTTGTGCAAGCCTTTTTTGTGAACTGGTACTACTATGCTTTCCCTCCATGTTGAGCGTATAACATTTGAATAACTAATGGCATTCAATAATTTGAATAGTTATTGGGTTTCGCCATGCTAAGTTGAGTTTGAATTACAGCATTAAACACTCCATTCGAACCGGAGGCACAGCAGTTTTTTAAAGATACAATAGCAGCTCTCAAATCCACCCTAGTAAGACAGAAAACCCACTTGGTGTTGGTTAGATCAGTGAAAACATTGACCAGAATTTCATATCCTATTGTGGCTGCAAGATGTTTATCCCAGTCAGTTTTGGACGCCCCTGCAAGCATTAGTAAATTAGAGTTGGCAGGTCTTACAAATTTCCGAATTGCTTGCGAGTCAATATTTATGGCTGCAATCGGCAACACCTGCCATTGCGCTTTTGAACAGATCTACAATCAATTTTCAGCCATTTAGTATATTCTTTATTATTGTTCTTATTATGCTCAAAAGGTGTTTATTATTTTTTTTTAATTTTTATTTTTATTTTAAGTAAACCAAACAACAATACAACAGAACATAAATAAAACACACCAAACAACAACAAAAATGCAATCCCCAACCCTCCCCCCTATGAGCCTGTGTGGTGTCCGCCATCGGTATCCGCTCCGTGCGGTGGGGCCTCATCGCCCTCAGATCCAGCCGAGGCGGACCCTGTCCCAAACAGCTCAGCTATCAATGACTTCCATGCCGTGAGGGAGCCCGTTTCTTCCTCCTCCCCTGCCATACTGGCATCCCGCCACGCCGCTGTCTCAGCATCTGCCCATTTTTGGAGATCTCGCCACCAGACCTCAACTAGTGGCTTATGACATTCCTTCCACCCCATGGCAATCCTACGTTTGGCAAGCACATAAACCAGATCTTTAAGTTTCTCAACGTGTCGGAGCTTACGCGCTCTGGGATACCCCCCCAGCAGACAGGCCCAGGCTGAATCCACTTCGAGTGTAATACCCCTTTCCGCCAGCCTCTGCGCCACTTCACCCCAATAACTTGCGATCACTGGGCACGCCCAGAACATGTGTATCATGTCCGCATTCTCTTCGTTACACTTGGGGCACGCCTGGCGCCCAGCATCCCGAAATCTGGATATTCTCAGGGGGGTCATATATACCCTGTGCGTAATATAGAGCTGTATCTGCTTAAACCTGGCGTTCCTCGATACCATTTTGTGGTACCCCAAGGCGCGCTCCCACAACCCATCCGCCATCGGGGCCCCCATCTCTGCTTCCCATTCCAGTCGCAAGTGCCCCAAATCCTTCCCAACCTTTGTCATTAACATCTCATACAACCTGGAGACCTCATGCCCACCCTCCGTATATTTTCTCCAACGTAGCATCCGGTTCATCGGCCAAGGTAGCTTCAGGCCACATACTCCGGATCTCCCGCACCACCCTAAGATATGTTACGTATTGACCCGTGTGCAGCCCTGACACCGCCGCTAGTTCCTCGAACTCCATTAGGGCCCCGTCCTGCCAGATGTCTCCCATGGTGACCAACCCCACTGATTCCCAGTATGTCCGAAGGATTGCTCTTAGCTGCCCGTCTCCCTTCGCCAGTGCGACCAGTGGTAACTGCGGCACACACGGCGAGGGGTCGCCCATCATCCGGCAGGCTCGCCGCCACATGTCCCTACCCAAGGCCAGCATCTTAGGACGTTCCCTCATACAGGCATTGGCCACCCAGATCACCTCCCGCAAATAAAAGGGGGAACAGTCCCTCCCCAGCAGCCTGTGTTCAGGGGTCTCGTCATCCGAGAGCCACCTGGCCACATATTGCAATTGTGCAGCCACATAATAGGCCTCGAAGTTCGGCAGTTTCACGCCACCCTTCTCGTAAAAGTTCTACAGTTTCCACAATGCAACTCTATTGCGTGTTCCGTGCCATAGGAAATCCCTACATACACTATGTAACCTCACAAAAAACTTCTTAGGTATCATATAAGGGATGTTATTAAAGTAGTGCAAAAGCCTGGGCAGCACCACCATCTTGAGCATAGCTCCCCGGCCCATCATCGCTAAAGGCAATCTTTCCCAGAACCTCATGCACTTCTCAATCTTCCCCACAGCTAATTCGGTATTATGCTTATGTTCCTCCTCGGTCGTGTGATACACGTCAATACCCAGGTACCGGAAGGAGCGCGTTGCCCACGGGATCTGCAGCACCGGCAACCTCTCCACGGGTGTCCCCACATAACCGCCCAGCGGAAATAGTATGGATTTCTGGGGGTTTACTGCTATGCCGGACAGCCAGGCGTACCTCTCCATTACCTCCAAGACATACTACAAATTCTCTTCCGGGTATTTCAGGTATAGCAGCATGTCGTCTGCATACAGGGATATAAGGTGACACTCCCCTCCCACCTCAATACCCACCGGGTCATACTGCTGCCGAAGGCAAATTGCTAAGGGTTCGAGGGCCAATATATACAACATTGGGGACCAAGGACACCCCTGCCTAGTGCCTCTGCCCAACTGCCATCTGTCTGACACCACTGTGCCCGTGCGGACCCTGGCCAGAGGTGCACTATATAACATCTCGGCCCACCTAATGTAGCCTGGTCCCAGTCCAAACCGTCCCAAAGCCGCCAGCAACCACGGCCATCGAACAGAGTCGAACGCTTTAACCGCGTCCAACGCCACTATCGCCATTTCGCTCTCGTCACTACTTCCCCCCACAACCACCCTGTGAAGGCGTCTATGATTGTGAGTGATATTCCTGTTCGGGACATAGCCCGTTTGGTCAGGATGGATCAACTTGCCGATCACCCTCCGCATTCTGGCCGCCAGGACAGCTCTTAGGATCTTGCTGTCTTGGTTCAGCATCGACAAGGGCCGATAGGAGCCGCAACCGTGTCCCGGCTTATTGGGTTTGGGGAGCGGTATTATAATCGCCTCCCTGAGCGATTCAGGCAGCCGCCCCACCTCGAACGCCTCATTAAGCATCTCCAGCATGGGCAGGAGCACCTCCTCTCCATACGCTTTATAAAATTCACTGGGGAACCCATCCGCCCCTGGGGCCTTGCAAGTGGGTAACTGCCTCACAATCTCTTTCAACTCTTCCAGAGTGATCGGAGCATCCAACTCCTCACGCTCTTCATCACTTATCCTGGGCAGACCTATGTCTTCGAGTACTTCATCTATCTCCTCCCGGCTCCCTCCCTCACGATCCTCGTATAATGCCTGATAATATTCCGCGAATGCCCCATTTACACCTTCTTGGGTATCCACCTCTTCACCCTTTTCAGTGATCACCGATCGGATCGGGGACCTCGGGGTCTCGCTCTTATAAAGCCAAGCTAGAAGCCTGCCCGTTTTGTCCCCCCCCGCATGTAGTCTCTCAATATACTTTCTGTAGTTTAGATTACAGAGCCTGTCCCAATGTTCCGCACACCTCTGCTGCAGGGTAGAGACCGCCTCCGTATCGATTCCACCCTCCTCCAACTCTCTTTCCAACTCAATCTCGGCCATATGCAGATCGGCCAGGACTCCCCCCATCAACCCCTTGGACTTCGCAATGGCGACCCCCCGCATTACAACCTTAAAGGCCTCCCATAAAGTACCAGCCGACTTAACACTCCCTGTATTCACCTCAAAGTAAGCAGTTATCTCCTCCCTCATATCCTCTCGGAAGACTGGATCCTTGAGCGCTTCCGCCCTAAGGCGCCATGTTGGAATGCGCGCTCGTGGGGGGTAAAGCTGCCATCGCAAGACCAGGGGCGAGTGGTCCGAGGGGACTCTCGCCCTGTAGTCTATCTGGTCGCACTCCGCGACAACGTCCGGAGTGACGAAGAAGTAATCCAGCCTCGTGTGCAGTTGATGCGGGGCCGAATAATGCGAGTATTGCCTCACGCCAGGGTGACTCGCTCTCCAAACATCTACCAGGCCAAAGTCCACCAGCAACGTCTGCAATACTCTAGCCGCCGGGCTGGGCTTGGCTATCTTGTCGTCCGACCTATCCTCCCTGGGGTTCAGAACACAATTGAAGTCCCCGCCCCAAATCACCGTACCCCCCATCCCATCGCTAAGTCTCGTGCACAGCGTCCTAAAGTATGTCGCCGTGTCCTGGTTGGGAGCATAAGTGTTTATAATACACACTACTTTGTTCTCCACAAGCCCCCTTACCATGACCAGCCTCCCATCAGACTCCACAACCTCCCCAAGCAGCTTAAACGGGACATGTGGTGCCACCCAAACCAGCACACCTCTAGCATAGGCAGAATATGTAGATCCCACTACTGTCCCCTTCCACTTCCTTCCCACTAGTTCCAATTTTTCCCGTGTCCGATGCGTCTCCTGTTACAAGGCCACATCTATCTTTTGCCTCTTCAGGTACAACATGACCTTGTTTCGCTTTAGGTAGCTGTTAAGCCCTCTAACGTCCACGTTAGCATCCTAAGGTCCTGTAACGCTCACCTGATTCCCGTAGAGGCGCCGGTCTTGACTGGGCGTATACCGTATCTTCAAAGGTGATGTGTAACACACGGCTGGCTCTTTGGGCTGGACCTCTGTGCACTGTATGTCTGACTCGAAGGGTAAGATGTCTGCAGATAGAAAATATGGGATTAATGAACTGGGTTATTGAATGTCTCTCTCTTCTTCCCTTTCTCTTCTCCTGTAGAATCCCAAAGGTTAACGCTCTCACCTTAGGTAAGTGAACGCCGTGCTCTCCATCTGCCTCGGGGCAGGGTGCTGTAACCAGTTTCTTCACTGGATAAGGGGAGCAGGCCTCTTGACTTCAGAGGACTGCTGTCCGTCGTTTACTGCACGAACGGTAAGTTTCGAGTAATTCTAATGTCTTTAAAAGTCTTTAGTAATGATGTCTCTTGTTTAGCAGGGTTCCAGCGATGGCGGATGACGGGCTGAAGTGAGTTGAAGATGGAGCCCGTGTGATGAATAGAAGCACCTGGAAGCACGTAAGTAAGCGCTTGTTGCCTGCTTCACGATGCGCTCTAACTGTCTTTTTATTTTGCAGGTACAAGTTCGGAGCGGCTGCAGGGTGCCGGAATACCCACTGGGTTAGATGAGGAAAGGAGTAATGGCACATGAGTATTAAAGTTCCCCAATGTCTTTAAACGCACCTTGTTTTGTCTTTCAGATGCGGGATGCAGCGCCGAAGGCGTTGGTGACAGCCGATGGACCAAGTAAGTGAAGCGCTGTCACTGAAGACCGTAATGCTAACCTGTTCTTTCTTGTCTTTATAGGTGTTGCGGAAGACTGGATTCAGGATGGTAAGCCTTTTTCCTTAGGCCCAGGATCAGATGCAGAAGACACGATGAGCGTTCTGCTGCAGAGGATGCAGAATAACGCAAAGCAAGATTCATCCATCGGGTGTGGTTTAAATAGCCTCCTGTAGTGCTTAGGTATCTCCTTCCACAGCCACGCCTAGGTAAGAAAAGAGTTCCGGCTTTCCAGAAGAGTTCCAGTGTTCTGAACCTAGGGAGTGGCTCCTGCCCCACCCAACAGGAAAAGTAGTTCCAAACAGAAGAGGATCAGAGGCTCAACTGGCAGCCAAGTAAGCAGCATGGTCTGCTGCAGGTAAGTCCACCCAAGCATTATGAGCCCGGCGCTTCCAGCGCTGGGACTGGGCATATTTATGAGCCTGGTGCCACTGGCGCCAGGACTGGGTCCAAAAGGTCCCAATTGGGACTAGTTGGCACTCGGAACCTGGGTTATGGATCTGCTTCCAAGGGAGTTGGGAAAACCCTGACCTTTTGGAAGCAGAGATCATGACAGTACCCCCCCTCAAGGCCCCTCCCAAACCGGGCTTCTCCGGGGGTTTTGGCTTGTCAGGAAATGTTCGGTGAAATCTTTTGATTAGGCGAGGAGCGTGGACATATTCAGCAGGTTCCCAGGATCTCTCTTGGGGGCCGTAGCCTTTCCAGTCAATTAGGTAAAATAGTTTAGATTTGGAGATCTTGGAGTCCAGAATGCTTTTGACTTCAAACTCGAGTTCTCCATCAACTAGGATGGGTTTTGGAGATTTAGTTAGTCGGTTTTGAGGTTGCACGGGTTTTAATAGAGAGACGTGGAAGACCGGATGTATCTTCATGTGCGGGGGCAAGTCCAACTTGACCGCTACTGGGTTTACTATGGTAGTGATGGAATAGGGACCAAGGTATCTTGGGTTGAATGTGCGTGGCCCTTTTAGAGGTAGATATTTGGTGGATAACCAGACTTGATCCCCTACTTGATATTGAGGGGCTTCCTTCCGATGTTGATCTGCTCCTTTCTTGTATTGTTCTTTAGCCCTTTGAAGGTGAGAAACAGCTTCCTTAAAGGCTTGGGTGATTGTAGAATGCAGGTAGTCTACTGCTGGTGTTTCAAGATCTTGGAGGGGATCCAACTCCGAGGTTCGAGGGTGACTGCCGTATAAAAGAAAAAACGGGGTTTTCCCAGTTCCCGAATGGACAGAGTTATTGTAGGCATATTCGGCTATCCAAAGGATGTCTTTCCAAGTTTTTTCAGTTTGTTGCAGCATGCAGCGTAAATACTGTTCCAGAGTTTGATTGGTCCTCTCGGTTTGTCCGTCGGTCTGAGGGTGGTGACTGGTCGATAGTCTCACATCAATTTGAGCCGACCGACAGCAACTTCGCCAAAAATGAGAAATAAATTGACTACCTCGATCCGAAATTAGAACCGAAGGAAAACCGTGCAGTCGGACGATGTTTTCGAGAAATTCTCGGGCCAGAGTTGCTGCTGTTGGCAAGCCTTTGAGCGAAATGAAATGCGCCATCTTGGAGAATAAGTCCACGATTACTAGAATCGTATTGTATCCGGAGCATGGAGGTAGATCGGTGATGAAGTCCATAGAAAGCGTATGCCAAGGGCGAGGTGGGATGTCAATAGGGCGTAAGAGGCCTGCTGGTCTTTCCTTTTGACTCTTGTTTTGGGCGCATACTCCACAGGACATTATAAAGTCTCTGATATCTTTTTTCCAAGACGGCCACCAGAAGTAGCGCTTGATCTTTTCTGAGGTCTTGGCCATACGGGGATGTCCTTCCATTAAAGAATCGTGATAACAAGAGATTACATTTTTCTGTAAATCTGTGCTGGGCAGGTATAATCGTTCTTGGAAATACAATAAGTTGTCCTTTACTGCAAAGTCCTTTCCCTGCAGATGCCAATACTGTATGTCTGCTGGAGTTACAAGTTGCCTGGCTTTATCCTTAACTTCCTCTATGGATTGTGTGGCGATTACACCCAGAATTCTTTGTTCGGGAATGATTGGTACAGGTTTAGGGTTGATCAAGTGTTCTTCCACTCCCATCCGAGAAAGGGCATCAGCTTTACCGTTTTTTGTACCAGGTCGATAGGTAATTATGAAGTCAAACTCGGCAAAGAATAATGCCCAACGGAGTTGTCTAGAGGATTGGGCTTTTGCGGTTTTCAAATATTGCAGGTTTCGGTGATCCGTAATCACAGTAACGGTGTGTCGGGCCCCCAGCAGATAATGCCGCCAAGCCTTAAAGGCAGACTTGATAGCCAGAAGTTCCTTGTCAGTAATCGTGTAATTGATTTCAGGAGGCGAGAATTTGCGGGACCAAAATGCCACGGGATGCAACTGATTGGTTACCGGGTCCTTTTGTGATAGAACTGCCCCCATGGCAAGGCTTGAAGCATCAGTTTCCACGATGTAGGGGAGTTCGGGGCGAGGGTGTTTTAAGATTGGTGCAGAGATAAATTTAGTCTTCAAATCCTGGAAAGCTTGTTCCGCCTCGGTAGACCATTCAAAACGTTTGTTTTTCTTTAACAAGGCAGTGATGGGCTGGACTATTCGAGAAAATTCGGGGATAAACCTGCGGTAAAAGTTAGCGAAGCCTAACATGCTTTGCACACCTTTTACGGAGGATGGTGATGGCCATTTGAGAACTGCATCGACCTTCTTTGAATCCATACGCACTCCGCTAGGTGATAATATGAATCCCAAGAATTCAACTTCAGTCCCGTTGAAAACACATTTTTCCAACTTAGCGAAAAGTTTGTGTTGACGCAATCTTTCGAGGACCATTTTCACGTGTTTCCGATGTTCAGATTCCGATGAAGAATAAACGAGGATGTCGTCAATGTAAACAACAACACACACATCTATGAGCTCTCTGAGGACATCGTTCATAAAATATTGAAAGGCGGCCGGGGCATTGCAAAGTCCGAAGGGCATGACCTGATATTCAAATAGCCCATATTTGGTGCGGAAGGCCGTCTTCCATTCATCGCCCTCTTTTACTCGTACCAAGTGGTAGGCTCCTCTAAGATCCAGCTTTGTATATATGCATGCTTTTCTGACTTGGTCCAGGAGTTCAGGGATCAAAGGTAACGGATATCTATTCTTGACGGTGATCTGGTTCAGGGAGCGATAATCTATACAAGTTCTAAGTTCTCCTTCCTTTTTTGGAACGAAGAACAAAGCTGAAGAAGCAGGGGACTTGGAAGGACGAATAAACCCATTTGCCAGGTATTGATCCAGGTATTGTCGAAGGTGAAGGTTCTCAGGCTCGGTGAGGGCATAAATTCTACTACAAGGAGGAGTAGATCCAGGTATCAGGTCTATCTGGCAGTCATAAGACCTATGAGGAGGTAGAGAGTTATCCTGATCCTTCCGGAAAACATCTTGGTATTCTAGGTATTCGGGAGGTAACTGGGGAGTCTCTGAAGAAATTGCTGCCAGTGCAACACCAGGTGGAGGGTGACAAGTAGAGACACATTCTGGAAACTGGACCGTTCTTGCTCGCCAATCGATCAGAGGATTGTGTTTCTCTAACCAAGGTATTCCTAGAATAATCTGAAACTGAGGAGCCTTGATCACATCGAACACGATCTTCTCATGGTGTCCATCTTGACTTACTAGCGTCACTTCTTGAGTGGTATGCGTTACTGGTCCGGAGGCTATCTCTGTTCCATCCACCGTAGTAATGACGTCCTTTACAGCCTTGGGACAAAGAGTTAGATTCATCCTCAAAACCATTTCATGATCCACATAATTGCCGATGGCACCGCTGTCGACGTAAGCTTCAATTGCATGTAATCGATCCGGATTATCAGGGCTAATGAGGACCATAGGTATCACGAAATGCGAAGTCACGGAACTGGTTTTCACGCTCGGTAAGAGGACCTCTATTCTTGTCGGGCGAAGTCGTTTCCCTGCTCAGAGTTTGTAACTTTGGTAACTGCAGCTCCTACTGCCTTCTTGGCAGGTTTCACCGGACAGTCTCGAAGAAAGTGCCCTGAGTTTCCGCAATAGAGGCATAATTGCAACTGTTTTCTCCTTTCCCGCTCCTTTTGTGTTAGAGGACCTTTCAGGCCCCCTATTTGCATGGGTTACCCGGAGTCTACTCCTTTGGAAGGAGTTGGCGGTTTGGAAAATACTCGAGCATCAAACTTGGAACGATCGGCCTTCCTGTTCTGCAGTCTGTGATCTATTTGAACGACTAAGTCTATATAATCCGAACAATCTTGTGGGGGATTCACTACTTGGGCTAACACATCTTTGAGCTCTCCACGTAGACCTCTATAAAACAGCGTAATCCTTTTGTCCTCAGGCCATTGAGTTTCCACTATCAGTCTGTTGAAAGACGCAATATAAGCCAAAAGGTCTTGATTACCTTGTCGCAACGAAAGAAGCTCATTGTCCAAGGCCTGCCCCTGTGAATGTCTTGCGAACAGTTTTTCCATACTGAGCTGAAAAGCTTGAAAATCATGGAGGACCGGATCATCTTGATTTACTAGAGGGATCGACCAGTCTGCCGCATTGCTACTAAGGTACGAAAGCACGAAAGCTACTTTAGCTTGATCAGTTGGAAAGGCTGCTGGCCGGCATAAGAAATGCAACCGGCACTGATTGATAAATACTGCAAACCTCTTTGGGTCACCAGAAAATCGTTCGGGCGGAGCCAGAGGTACATTCCCAGGTAGGTTGATCTGCACTGGATTCATAGAGGATGTAGAAGGAAGATTTCCCCCAGATGCGGGTAACGGGGTCTGTCCGGCTTGTGACTGTAGCAATTGTCTAGCGAGATCATCTGTTCGCTCCTTGGAAATAATCAGTTCCCTTCTTAGAGCGTTCGTTTCCTGACGGGCTGCATGCACTTCTGCCCTTAGTTCCCCAAGTAACTGGGCTAGCTGGTCGGTATCCGAGGTTTCCATAGCGCCTGGACGGGAGTTTTGCGGTAGGCTTTGCGTTCTGTAACGCTCACCTGATTCCCGTAGAGGCGCCGGTCTTGACTGGCCGTATACCGTATCTTCAAAGGTGATGTGTAACACACGGCTGGCTCTTTGGGCTGGACCTCTGTGCACTGTATGTCTGACTCGAAGGGTAAGATGTCTGCAGATAGAAAATATGGGATTAATGAACTGGGTTATTGAATGTCTCTCTCTTCTTCCCTTTCTCTTCTCCTGTAGAACCCCAAAGGTTAACGCTCTCACCTTAGGTAAGTGAACGCCGTGCTCTCCATCTGCCTCGGGGCAGGGTGCTGTAACCAGTTTCTTCACTGGATAAGGGGAGCAGGCCTCTTGACTTCAGAGGACTGCTGTCCGTCGTTTACTGCACGAACGGTAAGTTTCGAGTAATTCTAATGTCTTTAAAAGTCTTTAGTAATGATGTCTCTTGTTTTGCAGGGTTCCGGCGATGGCGGATGACGGGCTGAAGTGAGTTGAAGATGGAGCCCGTGTGATGAATAGAAGCGCCTGGAAGCACGTAACTAAGCGCTTGTTGCCTGCTTCACGATGCGCTCTAACTGTCTTTTTATTTTGCAGGTACAAGTTCGGAGCGGCTGCAGGGTGCCGGAATACCCACTGGGTTAGATGTGGAAAGGAGTAATGGCACATGAGTATTAAAGTTCCCCAATGTCTTTAAACGCACCTTGTTTTGTCTTTCAGATGCGGGATGCAGCGCCGAAGGCGTTGGTGACAGCCGATGGACCAGGTAAGTGAAGCGCTGTCACTGAAGACCGTAATGCTAACCTGTTCTTTCTTGTCTTTATAGGTGTTGCTGAAGACTGGATTCAGGATGGTAAGCCTTTTTCCTTAGGCCCAGGATCAGATGCAGAAGACACGATGAGCGTTCTGCTGCAGAGGATGCAGAATAACGCAAAGCAAGATTCATCCATCGGGTGTGGTTTAAATAGCCTCCTGTAGTGCTTAGGTGTCTCCTTCCACAGCCACGCCTAGGTAAGAAAAGAGTTCCTGCTTTCCAGAAGAGTTCCAGTGTTCTGAACCTAGGGAGTGGCTCCTGCCCCACCCAACAGGAAAAGTAGTTCCAAACAGAAGAGGATCAGAGGCTCAACTGGCAGGCAAGTAAGCAGCATGGTCTGCTGCAGGTAAGTCCACCCAAGCATTATGAGCCCGGCGCTTCCAGCGCTGGGACTGGGCATATTTATGAGCCTGGTGCCACTGGCACCAGGACTGGGTCCAAAAGGACTGGTTGGCACTCGGAACCTGGGTTATGGATCTGCTTCCAAGGGAGTTGGGAAAACCCTGACCTTTTGGAAGCAGAGATCATGACAGGTCCCCCATGGTCTATCAGTAGCTCCCACCTCCCTTCCAGGGATTCCCTCCTCCCCCCCACCTCGCAGACACCCATTCCCAGTTCCACCCCCAGGCTCATATAAAAACTAACACACCCCACACCCCTAACCCAACCAACTGCCCAGCTACATCCCTGGATCTCAGGCATCCCCGTGTTCGGTTCTCTCTGGAAACCCAAGCAGAGAACCCGACGGGGTGTCACCCCACTAGCAGTGACTAACCTAAACTCAAACTGGGGTACAAAGAACGGCCCCTGGAGGCTCCTCTCCCTCGCATTCGTATCCGTGCACGCGGACCATGTTTCCAACACCTAACGCGTACACGTTCTCACACAAAGTCACAGACTATATTCCAGTCCCAATGTTCATAGCCCAACCGGGCCCGCAGCGTCACTTATCTCGTCCCGTTCCAACAGCCGTCCGAACATCTGGCTCCTGAGGGCAGTTTTGCGCGTCCAGCCACTCCATGGCATCCTCCGGAGTGACAAAAAACAGCATCTTGCCCTTAAAGAGAACCTTCAGTTTGGCCGGGTAGAGTAACATGTATTTATACCCAGCCTCCCGCAATCGCCTCTTAACCGCTCCAAAGTTCATGCGACTGCGCTGTACCTGCAGGGTATAATCGGGGTAAGCAGTTATGGTCGCCTCTCCTCGTCGTATAGTGCCCCCCTTGCGAAAGTATTCAAGGATCCTTTCCCGGTCCCGGTAATTGAGGATCTTGGCGATCACAGGCCTGGGCGGATTTCCCGGCGGTGGCCTCCTAGTCAAGGCCCTGTGCGCTCTCTCCACCGCAAACCCCTGCGACAGGGCGCCCCCCGTGATCTCCTGCAGCAACAAGTTTTCAATAAACTCCGTGGGACTTTGGCCCTCAGCCCCCTCCGGCAGGCCCACAATGCGGACGTTGTTTCTCCGGGCGCGTCCTTCCGCCTCCTCAGCCCTACTCTCCAAGTTACCCACACGTTGCACCAAGGCATGGAGATCACGCTTGTGCGCGGCGCAGTCCACCGCGGTAGGGCCCATCTCCTTCTCCAAGGTCTCCGTGCGCTCTGCCAGGGCTCGCACGTCGTGCCTTAGGAGGTTCACGTCCTCCTGCACCGCCCCAACCTGTAGTTCCATCGCGGTTTTCAGTTCGGGCTCTGCGAGCTGGAGCTTGGTCTCTCACGTCGCTTTCAGGTCCGCGATCGCAGCGAGGACCTCTTGATTCACACCCCCGACGGCCATCTCCTTGGCCTGAGCCTTCTCCTTGCTCCTGGCTCCGTCTGGGCCGGGCGGCGTCTTGGCGTAATCGTCGAGCGTGGGCTGTTTGTTCTTTGCTCTCAGGAGCTTGTTCGACATGTCTCCCGTCAGAAGGGCCACGCTCAGGTCCAAGGCAGGGAGGCACTGTGCCCACTCACCCCAATTCCGTCTTGGGGATCCTTTGTTCTCCGGCTCACCCGACCATCTTCGCGACTGTTGTTGTCCACCGCTGTCCCAAGGTGGGCCGGGTTGCGCTGCACCCTTCGTAACGCCCCGAGGGCGCACGTGCGTTGTGGAAACCGCCACTGGGGTCCCGATCCCCCACTCCTTTGTCCCCTCGTCAAGCGGCGGCGGCCATTTTCTCATCCATCGAGGTCTCGCCTCCAATTCTTCACCCGGCCTCTAATCACACTTCCGCAGTGCGGACCCGGATAAAAATGTATCCACACGTGCAGCCGAACTTCATGTACGCAGTCAGCACCTTCTCGACCGAATCGCATCGGTCCTTGCACGGTTTTCAGTCGGATAATGTATGGATCTGCGGGAGCCCCCGTAAAGATGCGTCTTTTCACATGGCTTCCAAGCCACGCCCCCACCAAGGTGTTTATTATTGATATTGCTGGTGTAGTATCTTAAACCACTCAGTAATGCTCTTTTAGCTTTACAAATATTGTAATCATATTGGTGTTTATGCATGGAAACTGCTTGGGAAAGAGTTTGAAGATTCGCAGACGTGGGTTTAGAGATTATTTCCTTGGAGATGTAATTAATTGCTTAACATACGAGGCTAGATTGTGCATAGTGAGAGTACTCAGTTCATATTCTTTACATTCTGAATTATCTAGGGATAAGTGGAGGTCTGAATCAAAATGCATCCAGCTAATTTCCCTGAAGAATAAGGATTCAATATTTATCAGTGAACCATTGGATTTTTTTTTTAAAAAAGTTACTGTTATTCCAACTAGTTTTACTTTTGCCAATAGTGATATGGTGTCTCGTCAAAGTTTCAAAAAAATAGTTTCGAAATCCAATCATTTCGAAACAAAAGCATAGACATTTTTTTTTCGAATGCTTTTTTTTAATGTAAATGTTTTTTTTTTGTTTCGTATAGTAAAATTAGTGGTTTTTCCCCAAAAACCGGGGGTTTGGGCGGGACCCCCATTGCATTCTAAAAAACAATTTCCATGCTTTTGAGTCGAAACTGTTGTATTTCGACACTATGACTGTCGAAAAAAAGTATCTATAAACCTAGAGGTATTGAGTTCACCAATGTAATCATGAAATAAGAGGGGTGGCCCCTGGACCCCAATAGAAATGAGGAGAGGAAAATTGTTGTCTACTCTTGCTGTGTGACGCTCAGATCCAGATCAGCCCTGAGCGGCACTTCATAAACAAAAGCATAATCTATGATAGAAGCATTGTGAGAGGATACTCTAGTGAATTGTTCCTGGAAAGTCACTAGTACAGCATCTGTTCAGCATGCATAACTCCTGTGTCCCAAAAAGGTTAGTGTGGTAACCTTATAAATAAAAGACTGTCCAATCCAAAATTGTGATGTTCGGTAATTAGATTTTTTTTTCCGAAAAAGACTACAACATGCATGTGTGTTGAGGAAAAAAAACGGAATGAAAAATTTAGTTGGTGCATGCGTGATGTCATTCAGATTGCAATGTAGTTGGCCATCCTACGCGCACATTCAATACAATGAACATGACATTTGCCCCTCCTTACATTTTGCAGGTGCATTAAAAAAAAATCAAAAGCTACAGTAAGTGTATATTCAACATTTCATAATCTGCACATTTCATTGGAACTCTCCTTCTCCAGCCACATCTTGCATTCTCCTCCACAATGTCTTACACATCCTCCTCACCAAACTCTCCAGATTTCCCTCAATTCCAACCACCGGGTCTTGTAGTTCTCCATCAGCAGGTGTAGAACTCTCAACATCAGTTTGTTCTTGATACCATTCATCATCCTTCATACCTTCATTGGTATAGTTGCACTCACACCTTTCCACTGTCATGTTGTCCACTCCCCGATACAAGCCAACCATTTCCAGACTCCATCTCCTTCCAACACTTGTCACAATATGTTTTCTCCCAACTTTAATTACTCTTATAGGATCAAAAAAAGCAAACACGCTTTTGGAAATCTAAAGGGTTTTTTGATACCCACTAAATTCCCAACAGACACCTGGCCCCTACAACTGGGAACACTATGCAGACAAAGAGACGTGTCTTCTTCACATTACCACTTAGGGCTCATTTGAGAGCACTTCAACCTGCTTCTCATTTATCAAAAGGAGAAACTCCTATTAGAACATGTGGCATATTCCTATACACCTTTAACATTTACTGCCCACAACCCTTCCATTCCATTAGCGAATGCCAACTGAACTGTCTCTTTGATAATGCCATTTACACTTTCGACTAAACCATTTGCCTTAAGGTTATATAGTGCTATTCGATGATTCTCAATATGAAGATTCTCCAAATATCTACAGATTTCTGAGGAAACTAACTGCACTCCATTATCTGAAATGATAATCATAGAATAACCCTCTCTTGAAAAGAGTGTTTCCATGAAATTTATGAAACATTTAGTGGATATTGTAGGAACAAATTTGACGTCAAACTATCTTGATGCATAGTCTACCATGACAATAGCAAATATACAATCTGAGCTCAGGATGCTCATAGGACCCATACGGTCCATGGCAAATTTCTCCCATGCTCGTTCTGGGATCTCCACACTTCCCAACTCACTTTTCTCCAATTTCAGAGACTTGCCACTAGAAGAACATGGAACACAACAACCCACTTTCCTCTCATTAATTGAGTCCATGCTTGGCCACCAAAATGTTGCCCTCAACATCCTTTTGGTCAGTCTCTTTCCTAAATATCCTGCAAGAGCATGTTTGACAAGTTCATTGCATAAAGGCAAAGGGGGAATTAACCGCTCACCCCTCGTCAAACCCCACTGCGAGTTACACAACCCATCCCTTATTTTGTAAAAAGAGAAACTAAGCCCCTCACCGGAATGCCAGAATGCTCTTCATTGCCTTTTAACCACAAATCCTTCGAAAATGCGCCCGCTATCATGTTCCTCACCTGGGCAACCCATTCCTCGCCAATTTGATCATTGATCATTGCACCCTTGCTTGGGGATCTAGACAAACAGTCTGCTACCAGGTTGCAACGTAACATAACAAAAATAACCTCAGAATTTAAACCTTGGAGGGCTGACAACCACCTTGCAACCGTAGGGGCAGCCAAACCAGATCCTCTCGTGGTTAACAAATGAGATAACAGTTTGTGATCACTGACAGTAACAGGAATGGCCAACACATAAGTTTTAAAATAGTTTGACACCCAATTATATGGCAAGCCTTCTCTATCAATGGTAGAATACCTTAATTCACACAGGCACCTCCACACCTCTCCTTTACTGGTTCAATACAGCACCAACACCCATAAAACTGTCATTCACAGTAATTGTGGTATCATGAACTGGATAAAACTCATAAAGATTAGGAGCATTGAATAGCTCAATTTTTGTCTGCTTAAATGTATCCTCTACTCTCCTACCACATGCAAACGCTCTCAGTCCCTTGAGCAAATCTCTCAACAGTACACACTTCCAGGAGATATTCTCAAGAAACTTTCAATAAAATTCCACAACACCTAAAAAAGATCTTAGTTCATCCTTGTTTGTGGGAGAATTGATCTTCAGGATGGCATCCACCATTTCCGGTTGGGTCTCAACACCCTTGTTAGTTAGCATGTGTCCCAGGAACGTCACTTATTGCACCTTAAACTGAAACTTCTCGGGGGGACACTGTTGAGCAGCCTGGAAAATGGCTGCCTTGCTTCTCAGCACTGCACCACATCTGAAAAAGACTGCATGTGGCAGCGGCTCCATTGATCCTTTGACTTCAAAATCATGGCTCCTGTGTGCTGAGAGTGGGGGGGCATTGTCGGCTTGGATCCTGACAGGATTGATCACCTCAGTGATGTGATCTGGCCCCCTGCACTCTGAGGAACAATGTACGGGTGACCCTGGTCCCCCGCGCCTACGACGGCACCTTCTGCCCTCCCCCTGGACTGCAGGACCTGCCAGAGTGGGGCTTTGTTGGGGCAGTCCACCTGCTCATATCGTGGAGTCTCAGGCCCTGTGGCTCGAGGGGTGCTTCCCTGCTGGCCCCCTCCCCCTTCAAGATCACATGGGAGTGGGCTACAACTGAGGGCTGCAAGGCAGAATGCTAACCGACCCGTTTGTCCGGGTGCAGCGCCACTGCCCCTGCACCAACCAATTACACGATTCTACCACTTGACAGCACAAGCGCCACATCGGAGGGGGCACAGTGTCTCTGCCTCCAGCTCTCTCCTTGCCTACTAAAGCATTGCATGAAGAGAGAAAACAACCTACCAGCTCGCCTCTGTCCCTGCCTGGATATGAGCTCCTGGCTCCATATCTGTGGCGGCCCTGTCCCGAGGCACCGCGGGAGACTGGGCCCACCTCATTAACTCAGATCTCGACCCTGCGTGTCACCTCCTGCAGAGGAGCCCCAAACATAGCTGGGGTTGCGGTAACCCCCCCCCAGACATGCAGGAGGACTCTCATCGCTTATCTTGGACTGGACAGGAGGGTGACAACCGTCGTGGCTAGAGCGGATGCTGGGCCCCAGTACTCAATTGATAGGCTGCAGCCCGTTAGCTACTCCTGCTGGGGGCCTGCTGGCTCCCGCAATCCCAGAGAAACATGGGCTCGGCTTGCGCTGTGCACTGTTGCGTGGCTCATGTGGCTTGGGCTGGTGCTGGAGACTGCTATCACTGATTCACAACAACAACACTGCAAGACTTCTTTTCTGTCCACGGATTTACCCCAACTCTGATCTACCATGGTACTGCGACCTTGTCGCTGATCCTGCGCCTGCTCCATCTGCCTCAAGTAAGTGCTGGGGTTTGTGGGGGCCCCATCCAGAGGCCTCCCTGCGATTACTCTGTGTGGAACTGGTGGCGCTGTCCCCCACAGCTCTGTGCCTTCCCTGTGCTGCTGGCTGGCTTGAATGTGACCCCCCACATCAGCTGAGACCCCCGGCTAATCCTGAACTCTTTTGGTGGCTATTGTGTGCCACAAAGGGGCCTACATTCGGTTGATTGCCATCTTCCCACCCCCACGTGGCCATCCTGTTACCACATGCGTGGTGTGGGTGGCCTCTGCTGTGGGGGCATCACTAAGGTGCCGTGGCCCCAGCAGCCTTCCTACGCCTTGCTGCCTTCCTGGCCTGGACTGAAGATCCACTTTTCGGCTCCGCTGCAGCTCCACTATGGTGCTCTGTTGGACCCTGCTGTGGTCATTACACACCTCGAGATCCCTGATATCCTCAAAGGACACTCAACCTGCCCCCCAGGAGCCTCTCAGCCAAACTTGTGCCCGCCACCCACTGCAGTGCCCTACCTGGTATACCTGTCTGCCCCCACTACTGGATAACAACCACCAACTCTGATAGGAAATCCAGTGCCTGGTCTTAAGCAAGGTGCCAGGTAAGAAGCCTATTCGCCTACCATGACCAGAGGCACCCTGGAGGGAAAGAAAACCAGAGCCCTGGACACATTTTCAAAATCAACGTGAAGGTCCGAACAGGGGCAGTCAGCACTGGGTCAGAGCATCACCTCCATGCCTATCTCCGCTCCTACCCCCGATCTTATCAGCATGATGGAAGCTATGGCCAAAAAACCTTTCTGCCATAGATGAACAATTAGATGATATCAATGCAAATGTGGCATCACTTAGATCCCAGCTGGCCCACGAGGCTGCCAGAATCACAGAGGCCGAGACTAGGATTGGAGCCAACGAGGACGGTCTACATGCACTCCAAGACATGGTGGCTAACCTTACCCGAGATATGAAGTTCCTTAAAAACAAGTGCAACGATCTTGAGTCCCGCTCAAGTAGAAATAATATCCAGATAGTCGGGGTGCCCGAGGACGCACATAGAGGAAAAATGCAGCTGGCCACCGAGAACTTACTTAAGGACCTCTTGGGCAAACCTGATCTCTCCCCCTTCTTTGCTGCTGAGCATGCCTATCGAGCACTGGCCCCGCGCCCCAAGCCTGGTGACTTCCCCAGGCCCATCATTGCAAAGATACTGAGCAATCGAGATCATCTTCTTCGGCTTGCCCGGGTAAAAAAAGAATTGAGGTTGGGCTCCCAAACCATCAGGATTTTCCCAGACTTTTCCACCGGAGTACAACAGAAACAACGACAATTCCTTGGGGTGAAAACAATGCCCAGGGAAAGGAATATTCAGCATGCCATGTTGTTTCTGGCACATCTGAAGCTCACTTTTCAGGGCAAACTCTACTTCTTTTTTTGTCCTGAGTGAGGCAGTGAAATTCATCGAAGCGCAAATACCACTGAACAATCCTGTTGACGACCAAATGAAGGACAACCACGCTGACTGAGGATACCTAGTTCACACTGCTCCATTTGAGCTTTCTATTCTCCTTACTGACATGAGCTGATAGTGGCACACGAAAACATCAGCCGCCTCCCCATGCTACATAGATGGGTGTTCCACCCTAGATCCAATATTGGTGGTTGTGCAGCAACAGCGTACCCCTTTGTTTCAGGGGATAAGTTGTTCTCAGGCGCCTGTTCTACCTTCTGAGGAGGTGAAGAGGTGGGTGGGTTTGGGACCACGGGGGGAGGGGTGGGGGGATTTGGACGGGGTAGTGGCACTGCTAGGTTGGGGTTTGCAGTTGGGGCGGAGTAAGTAAGGGAATGTTCTAAAGTTACCAGGGAGCAACCTGGTGCCATTGCGAGTATGCAGGGCACAGCCCCTGCAAATTCCAAATTCTTGGGAAGGCGGGGGGAAATGTAAAACAGTTGGCGACAAGGTGCTTGAGATAGAAGACCATATCAATCAAAACACGGGGGGCTAATACATCTTGTTTGGCACATGTAGAAATGTCTCACAGAATATGGCACAGCATTTCATTTTCATTTTTTTTTCATTTATTTTGCATTTTTAAGGCGCTCACATAGCCCGTGGGCATCGAGGCACTGTTACAGGAAGTATTTCTTTTTGTGTGTGTCTTAGTTGTATATTTATTACGCGCTTAAATACCCAGAGGTTTCTAAGCGCGGACCCGGGGATCGAACCTGTGTTGCTTTGTGTCGTCTTGCTTCCAAAGCGAACACGTTGCCGCTGAGCTATCCTCCCGGGACATCAAGTTGGTGTCAGGATTTCTATGTCCCAGAGTGAGATACCTAGGTCAAACAGGCAGTACACTCCCAGCCGTCTCAAGGATCTTTTCCACGCATGCATCGTGCATGCAACTGTGTCAAATATACACTTGTCTCACAATTTGCCAGATATCAGCATTCCCTAAATGGAAAACGGGTGCACCGAGCGTCACTCAATGCGTACATGAGGAGTCGCGTGAGCTCCTGGCATCCAAAATTTTGTAAAGGATAGTTTTGCCACCAGGAAATACAATTTAACATCCGGTGCCCCGACTCCCCCGTTCTCCCAGAATTGGGTTAGCGTCTTCCAGCTTATGCGTGGACACCTTGGGTGCCAAGCCAGCTTGATCATTAGGGACCGCACCTCCCTGAAGAAGTCTACCCCCGGCTAGACCAGGACATTCTGAAATATGTAAAGAAGCTTGGGTACCACTATCATTTTAGCAAATTCTATTCTACCCATGAGGGAGATGGACAGCCCAGACCACATTTCCACACTGTATTTTAATACTTGTAGATATTTGTTGTGGTTGTCCTCTAATAGTGTCCTGCTCGTTGTTCCCAACCGTATCCTTGGGTGTTAGGAGGGCAAACAATATTCTCATTTAGGGGAAATAGACAGGATTTGGTCCTATTGATTCTGAGGCCGGAGACCACTATGAATTTCTCGACTTCTTTGCGGGGTCCTTGATATATAGAATTGCGTCATCCACATACAAAGATATTAGTTCCCTCGTCCCCCCCATCTCCAGGCCCCTATGCCCATGATATCTGCACAGTCGGGCTGCTAGTATTTCAATTGCCATGGCAAACAGCAAGGGCGAGAGGGGGCAGCCTTGTCTGGTTCCCCGTCCCAGCTTGAAGATTCGGGAGCATGTGCTGCCAATGCTTACCTGGGCACTCAAGCCTGTGCACAGGAGCTGCACCGCCTGGAGAAAATATTTTGGGACCCCAAACTGAGTTAGTTTTTCAAATAAATAGCTCCATTCCACGGAGTTGAAAGCTTTTTCCATATCCAGCAGTGGTGCCACTGCTTGTGTATTGGGGTCTATCTGAGCTAATATCGCGAACAGTCACCGAAGGTTTAAGGAAGTCGACCTACCTAGGATGAACCCAGATTGGTCCATATGGACAATTCGGGAGATGTGCAGAAGCAGTCGGCCCACCAGTACTTTGGCAAATATTTTTGTATTAAGGTTCAGCAGGTATATCAGACTGTAAGAAGAACATTCAATGGGATCTTTGCCTGGCTTGAGGATCAAAGTGATCACTGCCTCACACATTGAGGGAGGGAGGTGTCCCACTTTCAACCCCTCCTACCACACTGCCAGTATATGTTGGGCCACCTCAGGACTCCACTCCTTGTAAAACTCAACGGTCAGGCCGTCTGTGCCCGGTGCCTTAGAAGAAGGCAGGGCGCGTATCGCACATAGGATCTCGTCAACCGTGACGGGTGCTGCTAAGGCCTCTACCGCCTCATTGCTAATTTTCAGAAGGGCTGCCTTTCCCATACAATCCTCCAATTCCGCTTTCAGCAGTGTTTCCCGTGAGGCATACAGGGACTCATAGTAGTGATGAAAGGCGTCCGGTGTCGCTCTTGGCTTCATGGCCATCTCCCCTTCCAATTTTCTTATCGCAGCTATTTCTCTATTGCCTCTTTCATGCCTCACAATTGCTGCCAGGTATCTGCCCCGTCTACACTCCTCACCATATCTGTGGGCCATTACTGGCCAAGCAAGGTATTTGACCTCCCTTTCAGCGAGTGTGCCAAAATGGTCCAGCTCCTCCCTTAGTTTGGCGAGTGAGCATGGACCATCTCCCTTGTCCACCTCTCTCTCCCACCTTTTGATTTCAAGCTCGGTATGGTTTAGTTGCCTCTGTATCTGTTTTAGCACTCCCAGTTCTAGGGACAGGCACCCTCCTCGAAAGACCACCTTAAACGCCTCCCACAAGGTGCCCATCTTGGAGACAGTGCCCAGGTTCTCAGTGAAGAACTTCTTGATCAAGCTTTGAATTTCACTCTCGAACACCAAGTCCCCCAGAGCTGTAGACTTGAACCTCCAGTGGGGGCGAGGCAATGCCAAGTCTAGACGCATTGACCACAGCACAGGGGAATGGTTCAAAAGTGTTCTTGGGAGCAGCACACAGTCATCCATCTGGTGCACTAAATATGGGCATGCGAGAATGTAATCTAACCGGGACAAGGTGTTGTGGGCAGTCGAATGGTGTGAGAATTCCTCCCCCTCTGGCCTCAAAAGTCTCCGAACATCCCCCAGCTCCAACACACTCATGCCATTAAGGACCGCTTCCGCAGCTTTGGAGCTTTGCCTCACCCCCCCAGATGTTTTGTCTCTACTTGGGTCTAGTATGACATTAAGGTCTCCCGCCCACACAATATTGGTATGTGAGTATTTCTGGCATAGCCTCACTAGCATATGAAAAAACTTGGGGTCATCAACGTTTGGACCACATATGTTGAAAAGTGTGAGCAATGTGGTTCGCCAGCACCCAGAAACTATAACATATCTTCCTTGTCGATATTTGTGTCATTCGGGCAGAACCCCAGTGACTTGTGCACAAATGTCATTACTTCTGCAAAGTAGGCAGAATATGAATTATAGTATTTGCAGTTTCCCCAGCTTCTGGCAACTCCTTCGTCCCACACCCCCCACGAGGTGAGCTTCCTGTAGCATGACAATGTTGACCCGTGTCGCTCGCAATATTGTACTAACTTGCGGGCTTTGCGCAGGTTATTGAGTCCCCGCAAGTTCCAGCTAATGACCTTATGAGTCATAGCTAGGGTGAGGGCTGTAAGGGCTGGGAGTTCGACTCTTGGCCACTTCCATGAGGTATGACTCTTTATGATGTAACTTAAACCACTAACCCCAATAACTACCCCGCTTCCCCCTTCCTTCAACCCCAAATGATCCCCATCCACACCACCCCCCACTCAAACTGCCCACCCAAAACCTGCAGTGACTGGATCCCCCTTCCAAAATCCTACAACATCCTCATTACCATGGGCAATGGCCCGGTGGCGCTGTACACCGCTGCCCAAGTGACCTTGGCTGTTTCGGACCTCGAGGCTGGTGGAAAGCATTGTGACCATGAGAAGAGTTTGCTACTGACATTCAATGGGTACAAACTGCAAAATGTGTAGACCACATAGCCTCATGAGTGGCAAGGAAATGTACACATGCTCTTTCACTTTGCACAGTCAATAATTTTGACCAAAACAATATAGGACAATTCATTATTTATACTGTACAGTAGTTTTACTATGTGGTTGCCCTCTTTTTCACTTATCTTTTCCAATATCATTTACTCAAAGTGGCATTTTAATTATATTTTATTGTGCATTTGTAAGGCACTTATACAGCAAGACATTGGGCCTCATTACGAGTTTAGAGGTAGCCATGGTGCTATTAGCACCATGGCTGCCTCCAAAGCGGGCTCCATTATCAGGTTCCTTCAATGAGAAATAACCGGGTCATTCCAACATTGGAGGACACGGTAATTCCTCCTTGAAGGAATCATTCCCCATTCCCATTTGAGCCCCTATAGGGCTCAATGGGAATGGGGAGGGAGGTAATAACTGGCACATTACAAATGGCCCATTATTACCTCCCTCTTCCCCTCACGGGACCCGGAAAGGACGTCTGGTTTTACCAAAAGTCTGTTCCGAGTCCCGCAAAGGGAACCTCGTAATCAGAGCTCCCGTAATGAAGGGTGCCGGTCCCATACCGGCACCCTTCATTACGCGACCGCAAGGGTCGTAATGAGACCGAATTGTGTTTCAAAATGCCCATAGTGTAAAGGGAGGGAACATGAGACAAAGGCAATAGAATACAATAATGAACAGGATAGCGGTGGTCCTGCTAGGCCTTGTGAGCATTCAAATTGTGCAAGTACAGAGAGAGTGATGGAACAGGGGATGGGGGTAAGTGTCAAGGAGATTCCCTGATGGAGGAAATTGCCAGGGAGTAGGTTGCCAGGTACCAGTAACATACTAGGCAGAGGTTGCATGGAAAAGAATGGTCATCTGCCGATACAAAGTGCAGACCTGTGAATGATCACAGGCCAGTGGGTGACCAAGGGCAAGTGCTGGGAGCTGGAGGGGCTGCAGGTGATTGGGAGGACGGGCATGACCCAGGAGGACACATAAGGGCCAATGCCACCAATCTCAGTGACTCAGGGGTTTAGCACAGGAGAGGAGGAGGAAGGAGGCGGTGAAGAGGAACGTCTTGATGCGCTTACGGAATTTGAGGAGATATGGCTCAAGACAGAGATGGAGGGGGAGGCTGTTCCAGAGGAGGGAGCCAGCGCGGAAAGAGATCAGCCTCCAGCTCACTGCTTAGAAAAGCGCTTGACACACAGAGAGTTAGAGTCGGAGGAACATAAGGACCTGGAGGGAGACTATTTGGTGAGAGCAGATTGTAGCTAGTGTGGTCCTTAGCCCCATAGAGCCTTATGGGTGATGCATAGGAATTTGAATTTGATCCTTGCTGGAACCGGGAGCCATTGGAGAGATTTTAGGGCTGGAGAAATATGGTCCCTGGCTTGAGGCCAAGGTTAAGACTTGCAAACCTATTCTGGATCAACTGGAGGGGCGGAGAGAGGAAGAGGGTAGATTATGGAAGAGGCTGTTGCAGTAGTTCAGCCAAGAGAGTGCCAGGGCTCTAGAGACATTAAGCTTCTGGGCAAAGGAAGAATGCATCTGAGGAGGTGGAGTTGAAAATGGGCCTTCTTGGCAAAGTCCATGATGTGAGGGAGGAAAGAAAGAGGAGTCGAAGATGACTCAGAGGTTTCCTATTACAGAAGAAGGAGGTGGGCGGAGCCCATAAAAGGTGGTCAGAGAGAAGGGAGGAAGGTAGGAGCAGGAATCCTGATAGGAAGATAGGAAGAATCTCAGTCTTGCTGGCATTGAGGCAGAGGTCGTTAGAAGCACACCAGGACTTGATGACAGAGAGGCAGTCAGGAATGGTAGAGGAAGTAGCAAGACAGTCAGAGGGATGTTTGAAGAAGAGTTGGGTGTCATCTGCATAACACTGGAAGTGAGGAGAGAAATTAGAAATAAGATGGGCAAGTGGGGCGAGATAGACGTTAAAGAGCCAGGGTGATAGGTTGGAGCCCTGGGGGACACCACAGGTAGAGATAGAAGTGGAAGAGAGGAGAAAGGGTCCGAGATCACATAGGAGGGATGGTCAGCGAGGTAGGAGGTCAGCAGTCCAGTACTTGCTACTAGATACCAAGTGTCACAAGTCTAGGCGGAGAGTACAGGGCAGAGGCTATCTCTCTATGTATGCAAGTAGATTAAGGGAGATTCCGGAGACAATGCTAGAATATAACACATTAAAGGTACAACCCAAGTTGAAACAGGTATTCACAGGAACTGCAGGAGCAGGCTGTAAACAAAGAGACAGAGAAAAGGCAAAGACAAGCAAGTACACTGGGCAACTTGGATTGATCAGAAATAAGGGTGTACTGGAATATTATAAGGGGTCACCAGGGATTAAGGAAAGCCCTTGGAATAGGTACCAGCAGATTACTCTTAACAACAGTCATACAGCAACGTCATGACTTAGGCGTGCCGAGGAAACTGTTGTACTCAGTGCAAGGGTAAACTGAAAGACCATATACTGACACCACAGTGGACCAAGATGTATACATGTAGAAAGCAGCGTTGGAAGAAATAACCAGGTACAGGACAGGATGTCAGAAGCTAGAGCAGGCAGGTTGCAAGGCAAGGAGCCCAGAGGAACAGGGCAGAAGGCAGAGGAGTGTGGCAAGGCTGCTAGGCAGAGAGGCCCAGAGGAGAAGGGCAGAAGACAGCAGAGTGTGGCAAAGCCATCAAGCGGGAGCCCAGAGGAGCAGGGCGGAAGGCAGCAGAGTGCGGCAGAGCCATCAGGTGGGAGCCCAGAGGAGCAGAGCAGAAGGCTGCAACAGACTGGAGAGGGAGCTGCAAGCATCAACAGCAACAGAAATCAAAAGGCCAAAAGAGGATTTCCAGGAAAGGTCAAAAACTGGTAACAGGAGCACCATCAGGAACTCCCAGTGATAGCAGTTGACTGACAACTGCTTCTGTTCAAAGTGAGCTTATAAAGGCCCTCCCAGCCAGCAGGCCAGCCGGGTGGAGCTGATTGCAGACTCTGGCCGCTGTGTTCAATTAAGCCCAGCCCTGGCTTCAGTAGCCCGCAGCAGTAGCAGCAGTGGTTTCTAATCAAGTGCTCTCCAGCTCTCTGCAGCCTAGCCTGCAGTAGCTTGGAACAGGTGAATGCAATCAGGCCCTCTGCAGCTCTTAGTAGCTTGCTGCAAACAAATGTATTTAGTATGCCTCCTAAAGCCCTCTGCCTTTTGGACAGCATATATGTCCCAGAATGCATCTGCTGGTTTAACCCAAAAGCCGGAATGGAACATGCAATTAGATTAGTCCAAAACTGCAGCGGTAAAACAAGGGAATAAAGGAAGAGGCGCATGTAGCGGTGCTGGGTAGCAGGCGAGCAGGATCGTGACACCAAGGGTATCATCGAGTCATGTTATGAGGATGAAGTTGGTGACTGCATCAAATACAGAGGAGAGAGTAGAATGAGAACAGCAGGATACACAAGCAGTTGTTCACAGATGTTTGGGAGAGCTGTTTCTGTGCCTCTGGATGCTCAGACTCCAGCATGATGGTCGTGTAGACAACCAACCAGCTCTGTATGCTGTGTCAGTTGTGGGAGGACCAATTTTTCCAGGAGTTTCCCAAGGAAGGGGGTGATAGAGATTGGGTGATAGTTAGCCGGACAAGAGGAGTCTGCAGAAGGCTTTTTTAGGAGAGGGCGGACAAGAGAGTACTTCAATAGAAGAGAAAGACACAGTAGCAAGAGAGTGATTGCAAACATCAGTAAATGCAGGGGCAAGGGAGCGAATGTTGTCCATAATAGTTCTGGAAGAACAGGGGGGGGCTGTTTGGATTAGCATTGGAGGACAGGGGTGGCAGGGGGATTTAAGGGGGGAGGAGAAAAGGGGGGAGTAGATTGCTCAGGATTTCCTGGGTTTTAGCAGTGAAGTGGGTGTCCAGTGCAGTGCAGAGGTCCTGAGAGGGAGGAGGCATGGTGGAGACTGCAGAGGGATTGTCAAGATTTTAAAAAGTTCAACCGTGTCGTTGGATGCACTAGAGATGTGAGCCTGCATGTGGGCTCTCTTCTTGGAGTGAATGGAGAGACGTTATTGCCTTTGGAGAAGGCAACATGCCAGTTTGTCAGAAGATGAGCTTGAGGTCTGCCACTTCTGCTTCTCAGCTCTGCATTTGCGCCTTAGGGCTTCAGGATCAGCTTCGTACCACATTTTCCACTTGGTGCCATGTTTCAGGTGAATCCTCATGACTGGGGCAAGGATATTGAGAGTGTTGTTGATGACGATGTGGAGGTTGCTAAGAGCATCTGCAAATGTAGAGTCTGCAGTGGGAGGGGAGGGGGGATGAAGGCAGAGGCAAAGGGAGCAGCTGACACTAGTTTCATCAGGCGAATGTCTGAGAACATTGTTGGCAGAGCTGGGGGAGGTGAGGTCAGGGGGGCAGAGAGGGCCGAAGTGGGATGATAGGAGAGAATAGTCTGAATAGGAGAGCAAGGTGGTGAGGAGAGGCAGAAGATCACTGTGGATGAAGGCATCAAAAGTATGTCCAGCCGAGTGGATAGGACCAAAGGGGAGAATGGAGAGGGAGAGTGAGGTGCAAAGGTCATGGAAGACAGTGGTGCCGTGATTGAGGAGTCGAGGTGCAAGTTGAAATCACCCATTGGAAGGAGTTTAGAGGTAAATGACAGGAGAGAGGAGGAGAAATCCACCCATTTTGAGAGGAAAAGTTTGATGGAGCTAGGTGGTCAATAGATAGTGGCAATGGTCAAGGAGGAGATAGTTTTGATTTTAAAATTGTTAATTGGTAGATTCACATGTTTAAAGAGTTATGAGGAACTCAGTGTACATTAAAAAACTGTGATACCATATCACATTGCAAAACATAGAGGACTTTTCAGGGGGGGCACAATGGGGCTTAAATGTTTTACTAGCCAACCAATGCCCATGGTATCTGAAAATGTTCATTGATACAGTCGTGCAAAACACCAATACACCTGTTTTTTACTCAATAAATACTGTGTGAGTGTAGGAGGTTGAATACTAGAATTCACATACATGAAACATTAGCAGTTTAAGGATTATCATCAGTCAAAGTTCATTCCTGACAGTTTATCATTAACCTATTATCTCTCCACAACCTTTCATACCTGCTATCAATAATCACTTACAATTAATACATTTGTAAAAAAGAATGTATCCTTATAATAACATTACAAGTCTTTAATATGTGAACAAATCACAAGTCTTGAATACAGATAAAAAAACACATTTTATTGTATGCATTTAATTTGAATGGGAATGAAGTTTTTGAGTAGGACATTTTTAAACTATGGAAGCAAATGAGGACCATACCACTATTTCATTTAAATCTGCTGTACGGTTTGGCTACATTGGCAGACTTGGGAGGACATTCCACTGGAGCTTTGTTCTTGGGCCTAGAAACCACTTGTGTAAGAAAACCTGTTTTTAAACCATGGAGTGCATGTAGAGTCTCCAAGTTAATTTGCGGTGGGGACCTGTACATATGCCCTCTGGTGTGGACAAGAACCTGCTGCCGAAATGTTGTCATTTGCAGAGCAGATTGCAAAGGAGCAGGAAAAAAGATGGCATAAAAGCATGTACGCTGCCTTTTCTCCTGCACATGTATGTTTAATTGTAGACGCTGTTTGGCATGTGGGCATGGCAGGCAGCATTTACATTAGATCCCAAAGGAGTCTGCTTGCTTTATACTGGTGCGAGAAACCGGTGGGCTTCATAGGGATCCCCAGCATTTGCACTGACATGAAAATGCACGCCAACACAAATGATAGGGCATTTGTATGGTGGAGAGGAATGGAGACGACAGAAATGCAAGTTGTTTTCTGCCTCTACTCTTCGCAATACTGAATGAAAATGTGGCATGTTGTTAATGGAAGGCGTAAAAGCCTTATGCAAGGCTTTTACGCCTTCCATTAATGTTACACCCAATTGAAAATGAGACCCCATGTGTTTCTATTGTCAAGATTGTTAAAGGGAAATCTCTCCAAAACTCAGATTTCATTCATTCGGAGACAGGCTTGGCAAACCTGTCTTTTTTCTTAATATGACACCCATCCCATAGCCCAATTCGCCTGCAACACCATCAGGTCTAGCCTGTTGCCTAAAAACGTTCTCATTGTGAGCAAGAACAGTCTTCTCTGTATTAGCCTCCATACAGGCTATGCTGAAATGCATACATATGGGCATGCATTTGAGACAAAAACTTTTTTGAAAATCTCCAAATGCCCCAAGTGGAGAAATTCTTTGAGATCCTTAATAGCTCAGGTGAGTCTTTTGTCGCACACTATCTATACAAGGGCTATTTGAGGTGGAAGCATTATTTAGTTGACAACTTCATTACAGAGACCTGGATGGCATGCACCTCCACCCAAAACTTAGATGTCTTCCATCCAAATGGCCACAGAACTTACAATGAGACAGTCCAAACAAGATGGGAGGAGGCCTCAACATGAACAGCGCCCAGCTGGACGTCACTACCATTGGATCTCTCAAACACCTTTCTTGTCACTTCCTGCTATCCCTAATGGTCACAGTCACTTTCCACCTCATCTATATGTCACCCAAGCTCAACACCTTCTTCATGGAACCCTTCTCAAAGTTTGTCACCATCATTTCCCTAACGCATGCCAAAAATATCTTCTTCAGTGACTTCAATGTCTCTGGCAACCCTGAAATTTTGTCAGTGAAGACCTTGACTGCCTATTTGACACTGAACCTCACACAGCACACGAAAGACCGAACGTACAGAAAAGGTAATATCCTCAACCTCATCATCATTTGCCTGCCCACTGTCCATGACAGCTCTCCAATACTGCTTGACTGATCAGACCATCTGGAAATCCCCTTTGACATTAGTCATACCACCTACCTCAGTTAAGCACACTCATCAGAAACCCAGTAAACAACCACTCAGATCATTCAAGAACTTCTCAGTGGAGGCTCTCACTGAAGTCCTCGTCAACCTCCACCTCACATGAACCGACATAGCCCAGATGAACTAGGACAGTGATGCACTTCTGCAAGAACTCAACACCACCCTCCCAAACAAGATCAACTGCCATGCCTCAGTGAAAGCCTAAACCTTCCACACCCTGGTAAAAAGTACTCAGCTTCAATAAACAAACAATATGAAACCAAGAAAAGACTTGACATAAATCCTGCAGTACATCTGATCTTGTCAGTGCTCAAGATAATTTCTGCTACATTCAGAAGATTGATCACAACTGCCACAGCAAACCTCTACCAACACACCCTTGCAAAGTTCAACAATGAAATCAGAGCAATCTTCAAAGCCATCAAGCACTGTATCAACCCTCTGCCGAATGCTCCAGTAACACACACCATCAAAAATACACTTCCATCAGATCTTTCTTCATCAATTAGATCATCATGATCCACAAACACATAGGCACCAACGCCACAAATGACAGCACACTACTCATTCAATCTCGCAACAAAACAACCACCATGACAACTTTCAAGACACTATTGAGGACCTCAATGCCAAACTAGGATCTCGCAAGGCGACATCATATACACAAATAGTAGCCTCCCAGCCTCTGTGACGAAGAACCTTCTGACGGAAGTACTTCACCATTAGCTGACAATTATCAACAGCTCCCTTGCTCAAGGCACCTTCCCCCACCCATCAAGACCGGACACGTTCTCCCGCCTTTCCTGAAACCAACACTGGACCCTGATGATCACAGCAGGTACCTCCCCATTACCCATCTTCCCTTCCTAGGATACAATATCCATGCAATTCCTCCAACACATCAAAGCCAAAAACCTCCTTCAGTAGATGCAGTACAGAATAGCTACCATCAAGGTGATCAACAATGTTCTTGAAATCCTCGAATATGGCAATACTTGCCTTCTGGTTCTCCTTGACTTCTCAGCAGCATTTGGCACAGAAGACCAACAGATGCTCGCCAACATTATACATTGCCTGAGTGGGGCCAGTGAGATTGTTTACAGCTGCTTCAAATCCTACCTTGCCAACCGCAAACAGTTTGTACAAATAGATTCCTCCAGCTACCCAACTGTACTCATCACCTGTGGAGTTCCGAAGGATCGTTCCTCTACCTTGTGATCTTCCATCTTAACAGAGAACCACTCAGAACCTTCCTGGTATAACACAACATCCACATCCACCAAACTGGCTCTACTACTACTCTACTACTACAGTACTACAGCCTCCAGGCAACCCTCTGCCTGTACCGGCCAGCCCTTCACCCGCGACCTCTACGCAACCAACGTTTGAATCCTTTAGTCCAATATCACCAGAACAATTTCTCAAACTTCTATCTGCTTGCAAACCATCTGTATCACCACTGGACCCTTGCCCTGCCACAACCCGTAAAGAAATGATTGCTTCCACCTGCGCAGGCGAAAATGCAAGATCTATCATAAATTCCTCCCTCTCCTCCGGTATCTTTCCCGACTAATTCAAAATAGTGCACGTCAAACCTCTAATTAAAAAACCTTCGCTCGACCCTCTCGAGCCCAAAAACTACCGCCCAATCTCAAACACCAGGTTCCTTGCCAAACTCATTGACTGAACCGCCTACTCCCAACTAAATGCCTTTGTCGAAACCAACAACCTTCTAGACCCCCCCCAATCAGGCTTCAGATCACGTCACGGAACTGAAACCACCCTAACCTTGATCTGGGATGACCTTAAAATGACAGCAGACTCCGCGGGATGCGCCGCACTAATTCTCCTCGACCTATTGGCCGCCTTTGACACGATCAATCACTCAATCCTCCTAGACTGCCTCCATTTCCTAGGAATTCGTGGAACCACCCTTAAATGGATTGCTTCATTCCTCAAAGATAGGCACCAAATAACGACACTCTCCAGCTTTACCTCACAAGCCCGACCAGTCGACACGGGAGTCCCCCAAGGAGCATGTCTATCCGCCCTCCTGTTCAACCTCTACCTGATCACCCTGCCACCAATAATTAGTTCTCACAATATCCTGTGTTACAACTACGCCGACGACACTCAACTAATTCTAAAACTCCTGAACTCGAAACCCAACTCCCGACCTGACCTGGCATCCTGCCTCCTTAACATAGAACTCTGGATGACCCAAAGCCACCTCCTTTTAAACCCCTCCAAAACAGAAATCATGGTCTGCGGCAACTCCGACCTTCTTCCGCACCCACTACCCTGGCCACCCACCATGGGCAACTCACCGACACCCTCCAACACAGTGAAAAATCTTGGATGCACCCTGGACACCGACCTAACACTCTCGCGCCAAGTCAACAATGTCTCAAAATCCTGCCACTACCACCTCAAAAACCTTAGGCACATCCTTCCATACCTCTCATTTCCCAACAGAGTCTCTGCAGTCCAATCAATCGTCATATCAAGACTCGACTATGGAAACCCCCTATACCTCGGAATTCATACCTACCAACTAAATAAACTCCAAAGAGCATAAAAGGCGGCAGCCAAAATGCTACTTGCGCTTGGTCCAAGAGACCACGTATCCCCAGCCCTTAAGACACTGCACTGGCTTCCAGTAGCCCGTAGGGTGGCTTTCAAAACCTTATGCCTCTCCCATCGAGCACTGCATAAAACTGGACCTCAATATCTTCAAGACAAGCTAATACCTTACCACCCCACTCACACCCTAAGATCAAGCTCAGCCGGCCTCCTAGTAATTCCTAAGACAAACTCAATCAGGTTAGGCGGATCATCATTCTCAGCACTTGCCCCAACCCTGTGGAACTCGCTCCCATCCCACATCCGCCTAACTGAAGACTTAACGGCCTTCCGCAAACTACTGAAAACCTGGCTCTTCCCCTAAGACTAAACGGTTCCAAACTAGCTTCATCACAATAACAGCAACCCAGCAATCGACCTGATGCAAGAAATTTACAGCTAAACAATCTCGGAGCGGATGAGCGCTGAGAGCGGATGAGCACTGAGAGTGGATGAGTGCTGAGAGCGGATGAGTGCTGAGAGCGGATGAGTGCGTAGAGCGGATGAATGCGTAGAGCGGATAAGTGTGTAGAGCAGATGAGTAGGAACAAATGTAGAGGATTAATGCAGTTGGCGGATGAGTGTGTAGGACCCATGAGTGTGTAGGACCGATGAGTGTGTAGGACCGATGAATGTCTATGGCCGATGAGTGTGGAGGGCGGATGAGTGTGGAGGGCGGATGAGTGTGGAGGGCGGATGAGTGTGGAGAGCATATGAGTATGGAGAGTGAATGAGTATGGAGATCGGATGAGTCTGGAAAACGGATGAGTGTATGGAGCAGATGAGTGTATAGAGCGGAAGACTGTGTAGAGCGGATGAATGTGGACAAGTATAGAGGATTATTGCAGTTGGCCAATGAGTGTGGAGGGCGGATGAGTGTGGAGGGCAAATGAGTATGGAGGGGGATGAGTGCTGAGAGCGGATGAGTGTGGAGAGCGGATGAGTGTGGAGAGCGGATGAGTGTGGATGAATGTAGAGGACTGATGCGGTTGGCCGATGAGTGTGGAGAGCGGAAGAGTGTGGAGAGCGGAAGAGTGTGGAGAGCGGAAGAGTGTGGAGAGCAGAAGAGCGTGAAGAGCAGAAGAGCGTGGAGAGCGGAACAGTGTGGAGAGCGGAAGAGTATGGAGAGCGGAAGAGTGTGGAGAGCGGAAGAGGCTGTATAGCGGAAGAGGCTGTATAGCGGACGAATGTGGACGAATGTAGAGGTTTAAGGCAGTTGGCGGATGAGTGTGGAGGACCGATGAGTGTAGAGGGCAGATGAGTGTGGAGAACGGATGAGTGTGGAGGGCAGATGAGTGTGTAGAACGGATGAGTGTAGAGGGCAGATGAGTGTGGAGAACGGATGAGTACGAAGAACGGATGAGTGTGAAGAACAGATGAGTCTGGAAAACGGATGAGTGTGGAGAGCTGATGAGTGTGGACGAGTGCAGAGGATTAATGCGGTTGGCGGATGAATATGGAGAGCCGATGAGTATGAAGGGCGGATGAGTGTAGAGAACCGACGAGTACGGAGAGCGAATGAGTGGGGAGGGCGGACGAGTATAGAGAATAGTTGAATGTGGAGAGCAGCTGAGTATGGAGAGCAGAGGGGCGTGGGGAAATGATGAGTGAAGAGAACGGAAGAGAGTAAGAGAGTGGAGAACGGATGAGCCTGCAGAGCGGAAGAGAGTGCAGAGGGGAAGAACGAGCAGAGCGGCTGCGTGTGGAGAGAGGCTGAGTGTGGAGAGGCTGAGTGTGGAGAGGCACTGAGTGTGGAGAGGCGCTAAGAGTAGAGAGGCGCTGAGTGTGGAGAGGCGCTGAGTGTGGAGAGGCGCTGAGTGTGGGGAGGCGCTGAGTGTGGAGAGGCGCTGAGTGTGGAGAGGCACTGAGTGTGGAGAGGCGCTGAGTGTGGAGAGAGGCTGAGTGTGGATGCATACCTCTTATCACACCCCACGCTTACTCTCTCCTTACACCACCATTCAACTAGAACACAGAGATACTATGACACCATTCGGTATAACTGTTCTCATATCAACATCTACCGCTCACTCCTCATCACTCTAAGTAAACATTGCTGGTCTCACACCCCCAGCCAAGCGTTCTCCTCAGGCCTAACGCTGCCACTCTCGGTCTGGATAATTCCGGCCAGATCGAACACATACTCCTGATCTATCAGCCACCACACCTACTGCTAGGAAGCAGCTGCCACAGGAACCTTTGGACTCTTTCTACTCCCTCTACTGACCAGGACTTCGGTTCCCAAGGGCGTTCAACCTACCAGCGCCTTCAGACCATACCAATGGTATATAAGGCGCTATATAAGTGCAAAATAACATAACATAACATAACACCAATACACAGATAACACACAGCTCTACTTCAAGTTATACTCCATATAAGACATCCACAGGCTCAAGGCCTGCATCACATTGATCAAGTGCTGGATGTCCAGTGCTTATCTTTAGCTCAACCCCTGCAAGACTGAATTCCTGCTCCTAACCAACAACACCAAACACCCTGACATCCATAACTGGCTGACTGCTATGAACATCGAGGGTTGCACACCCGCTGTCCCCCATTGTTAGCATCCCGATACCTTTTATCTTTGCTTTCCTCACTATGTCCTTCCCCTTATGATTTGTAAAGTGCTCTGTTGGTTCCCGAAGGTACATCTGTTCTCAATAAATGAAATGATAATAATAATAATAATAATAATAATAATAATAATAATAATAATAATAATAATAATAATAATAATAATAATAGTAATAATAATAATAATGATAATAATAACAGCAATGATATCAACTATGATTGCAAGATATTTTTATTGTAGGGCAAAACAGAATTGCATGAAAATATAGCATATGACATAGACAATAGTTTAGTTTAGTTTAGTTTAGTTTAGTTTGTTTATTTATAGAGCGCGTCCGAACCCTCAGGTAGCTGGGCGTATAATCATGTGGACAACATAGTAACATATTGTTGCGTGCAGCAAAAAAAAAAGAGTACATACATTCAATGGTACAACAAGAGGGGTACAGCATGTGGCATGAGATAAATACAATACATAATAGAGGACCGAGTTACAAGATGATCCGTTTCAAGTATAGTTAAGACATGCGGTAGTAATTGGTAGAGTGAGGAGACCTAGGAGGTGAGTAAGTGGCAAAGTGTTAGGCAGAGAGCCAGGATTTCACCATGGCTCTGAATGGCCAGAAGGAAGCTTCCGATCTGATTGCAAGAGGGAGTGTGTTCCAGCATTGAGCTGCAAGAACTGGGAAGCTATGTATTTACAAGTATAATACAAGTATTTGTGACAGAAGAATAGTATTGATCAAGTTTAAATACACAATGTTAAAATACATTTAAAAACATGGTAATTATGACAGAGCATACATGACCGCTAAGTGACGTGCAGTAGGATTCAGTAGCACTCCATCCTACTCAACCTCTTGTCCTGGGCAGGGGTAACCGGACAGGTGTTATCCTAGTTTAGAGGTTTTTTGGTTGATCTTGCACAATCTCTTTCTCTTTCCCCTTTCCATTCTTTGTTGGTAGCTCTATCCTACGTGGTTCCCCACAGGTCGGCCTTGTGCCATACTTTATTCAATGTTTACCTCCAGCCATTGGGGGAGCTTGTCTACTCTCACAGTCTCCATTTCTACTCCTATGCTGATGATGCCCAGGTCATCCTACGGCTTGATCTTTCTCAGCCCAATCAGGCATCTCATCAGCGGAGTTGCTTGGAGGTCGTGGGTTGTTGGATGAGGGACAACTGACTGAAATTGAATGGGGACAAGACTAATGTCTTGGTGGTGGGCCTCCTTCTGTCACATCTCTATGGACTCCTTAATTCTGGCCTTCCTCTCTTGGTTCTTTCCCCTTGCCTGTGTCTCTGATGAAGGATTTAGGAGTCAAGCTGTTATCCTCCCTGTCATTTGAGGCTCAGATAGCATCTGTATGTCAAACTGGACATTAAAAACTCAGGGTCCTCTGTAAATTGTTGGCTTTTATACCCCTGCAGTTTTACACTCCATTGGTTGAAACTTTGGTACTTAGTGTGGCAGACTACTGCAACTCACTCTACCTGACCAAGCCATCATATTTGTAGTGCCATCTACAAGTATTAAAAATGCTGCAGCGGGATTGGTGACTCAGACCCCTTTTCATATGCACATTTCTTCTGCCTTGCGACTGTTGCACTGGCTTCTCATTGTACAAAGGGTTCAGGTTAAGTCTATATGCATAGTGCATGGTGCCTTTTAAGGCAGGAGGGCTGAGTACCTTCAGTACAAATTTCACCCATACATTCCTAATCACCCCCTCCGCTCTCAGGAGTCATGCACCATCCATGTTACACCTGTGCAGCTCACTCTGGTGGACAGGCGGTCTGTTTCCATTGCCGCCCTGAGGTTTTGGAACTCGCTTCCTTTCCATCTTCGGATGACTGTTGACAATCTTTCCTTTCATCGCTTTCTTTTTGTACAGTTATTCTCAGGTTTAGGTACTGCCCTGGATGACAGTTCTGCTGAAGTAACACCAAGATGCCTTCAGGCGTACGTGGGCTTTAGAAGTGTTTTTAAGATAAAATAAGAAAAGGTAATGTAATATATGTTACTGTTTGGACCAGTGGACACTATATAAAATGGCTCAAGAGATAGAGTCAAAATGACAACAGCAACAGCATAGCCAACAGATCTACATGTTTTCATAGACTGAGATTTAAAAGTCTGCATTTTGTTTGTGCACTTTTGGTTGACATAAATTCAACATATTTTTGTTCAATGGCCCTCCAATGCCCAAACCAGCCCACACCCACCACTCCTCACTCCCATAACCCAACATACACATACACATGTACATGGAGATGTAATTGGTAAATTCTGACCAGATTTGAACAAACAAGATGCAGACTTTTAAATATTACATTTTTGCCTTCAACAGAAAGGCCTTTCAGTAACTAATTGCACGCCAGCGGACTCTTGCTTGCTCTGTCTTTTATCGGAATGATACTAAGGGTACAAATTCAAAGTTATGAATGGTTCTAGTTAGATGGGTATATAAAAAGGCATCTCTAATAAGGTTACTGACATTGTAGAGCTGAAATGTGAAAAATCCAACTCTGTATGTGTAGCTGGGGTGCTCTGAATAGATGAGAGGGCTGTTTGTTAGCTTGGTATGCACATGTACGGTTAGTGGGCTTTATATAGAAACAGAGAAATAGAAACATATGTAAGCAGTGACAAATGCAGCCAGGGAGCGCTCGAAGGGAAATGCACAGAGTCCAGGAACAAAGAGCATGTTTCAAAAGTGTTTATTGTTCAGGATGATATTTCATTTGACTGGCTTGCACTAAACCTAAATACTAATATAAATTAACATGATAACCCCTTCCCAGTAACCTGTAACATGTCCTTAATATAAATTAGTGCAAATTGGTCCAAATGAACTAACTTGAAAATGATTTTGGAAAATGCTCTTCTGCAGTGAGGTTTAAATGTGCAGTTAGGAGCTGTGTGGCTTTTGCAAATATGAAATATGAAGTTCTGTTTGCTAAAGACAAACCATTGTTAAGTAAATAAGAGAAGGGAAGCAAAAGTAAGAGATGTAACATTGTTGTACAGTATGACAGTTATTTTCAATGGGGAAAAACATTGCGCAGGTTGGATGATGTGGGCATGATCTAGATGGAGGTAGTTCCTTTTGAGTGGCAGCAAGAGGTCGTAAAAGGGACTGTGAGTGGGTGTAGGGGGCAGACATTCAGGAACCTCCTGGGAGAGACAGGCAGAGGACTTTCCAAATGCTGAGCTGAGACGGCTAGGCAGAGTCCAATTCTGGCAGGCTTTCTAAGGTTATGACAGTCCTTATCTGTGTGTGGATAGACAGAGGGGAATATTTCCAGTTCCAGTCAAGCAAAGAAAATCACAGCCTTTAGTTAATACAGGTCACAAGTGAGGAAATTGCTGTGTTCATGGCAAACAGTCAGATAAGAATGCAGATTGTTTCATGTGCAATGTTTATCAATATTTATGCATAGGCTTTTTCAAATGTTCATGAAGGCATTCACACTGTTATGCTTTTTCGCTCTCAAATTGGGGTTCTTGCCAGTTTCCTCATGGCCAGGGTCAGATGGTAAGATTGTGCACAGCTGGTTCTGTTAATGCGGGTGAACACTCTAATGAAAAGTGTCTTGCAATTTTATGTACACGTAATTTGCATTGCATAATGTATTTGTCTGAACAGCTTTGAATCTTATTATTACATAAAATTAGAGATTTAGACTGAGGTTCAGCAAGGGCTAGGCTTACTTTATCATAGGTGGTAAATCATTTTACCACATGTGGTACAATCTGAAGTAGGTATTTTCCTAATAAATGAGTCTTAGGAGTGCCTCACATGTGGGTACAATTGTTTGCTCATAATATGATATATATTTTGTAGTTTGGCTGAGCATATATCGTCAGTTCACATAAGATGCTGAGAGATGGAAATACCATCAGATACTGAGTGTACCAAGTCCAGTATCTCACTCTCTCAAATCTTTTTGCCCATGCAGTTTGATCTTCAGATAATGCAACAATATAGAAAGACAGGATTTGCCCAAAAGTGGAGAAAGAGCTGCTTGAAAATTATTTTGAGGAAAGGAGCATCGTGCAGGTATGCCTCGTGATGCTGTTTAGAGCTCCAGATTGGAAAGAAGGAGAAACATTGCATCATATGATTATGTGCAAATGTATGGTTTTTATTGCACAGGTATTTAAAGATGCAAGGAAATGATACTGAAGTCATTAATAAGTTACAATGCAGTTTGGGTGCTGCAGTTGATCAAATACAGCAACTTAAAGCAGAATAAGAACAGTGAAACACAAAATTGCAATCTAAATGCAGCAATATGGCTACAATTGGCTCAAAAAGAAAAACAATTTAATGAGAGTGAGCAAGAATCAATAAACTTAAAAGGGATTTTAGATGCAATAGGACTAGACAGATATGATGCCATTTCAGAATTACAAACACTTAGAGGTCATAACAAAGAGAAAGATAAGAAATTCCACGCTGTGAAACCAGAAATAGTTAAATTGTTAGAAGAGGATGACTAGAAGGACCAAGCATTTGACCAGTGTCTAGAGCAAATACATGAGTTGCAAGCCATAATTAATAAGATTCGGGATGAGAATTCTAATCTTTGTCATGAGTCGGAATTACTTCATGGACAGTGCAAGAATCTAGAACAGCAAATATTTAGTCTAAAACCTCAGCAAAGGAGACAAGGCACTATATTCAATGGAAGTGAAATTAATCACAACTCTGTCCAAGGGAATAATGTACCAAGAGTTGTTCCCGTGGCAGACCTGATTACAGCCCAATGGTGGTGTCTGAATCACCAGCCAATGGTTATAATCATTCTTGCCCACAAGAGAACAGAAATTAGCGACACAATGACATGCCTCAAAATGCACCATGTAGCCCTATCAAATTCATGAAGTTGATCAAAACTGAGATTAAACCATTCAAAAAAGGAGGAGATTGTTGCATGGAAGACCATTTAGAAACAGTCCACAATATAATTAAAGATCTCCAGATACCTAGGGAACAGTACAGACAGTACTCTCACCTAACACTTGATTCAGCAGCTGCTAGTGTCATTCGGGGTCTCAATGAACAGGAACATCCGTCATGGGCAGACTTTGAGAAAGAGGTTAGACATCAATTTTCACTTTACCAGTCGATACAAGATGCAAAAAAGAAGCATATACGATTGCAAAGCCAGATATGTCCCCTTGCCAGTTCCTCCAAGATTTTAAAAGAGCATTTTCATGCTTTTATGTGGCCTTTAATCCTAATTCTGTAGAATTCAAGACTGCATACTTTTATGCACTCCAAAAATAAATCTTTTCCCATTTAATTTGTGAATTTGACAGGGAAAAATCACTAGAATGGTTAAAAGAACAGGAGACCAAACTATATGAAATAATGTATGGTCAGAGAAAGGGAAGGCCTAAGAATAAAGAGACAAAATCAAATTCTAAAGAACCCACACCAGCAATAATGGAAGTAAAATCTGCAAAATGCTGCTTGAATCAGCCCAAACCCAGGCAAGAAACAGTATGACACCTAATCAAAGTGGCATGCCGCCACAGAGGACACCACCCCCAAACTCCTGTGTTTCAATCTTTTGATCCCAGGAATATACAGTCTTACATTACCCCCAGATATCTAGGCAATACCCCCGCAAGTGGGATTTCACCGTCATATGTCAGGCCTGAATAACAATCAAAATCAAATGTACAATGGACCGTACCAGATGCTGGGGGCTCAGAGTAGATTTAACCCTAATAAAATGGTGTATGGCCACCAAAAAAGACCAAGGTATCTGGATAGATTCATTGAAAATGGAAATCAACCTAGGGCACAATTCCCACCAAATGAAAGACAAAATATGAACCATGTCCCTTGCCATTATAACCAATCACCACCACCAGTTGACCATGGTCAAAGGATGGTCACTCCACGTTCTCCACCTCCTATGTCCTATGATTTCAGAGGTAACATCAATCTCCTGAGAGGTATCAGAATAGGTCGAATCAGGGTGAATTTAACCAGTATCGGCCCAGGCCACAAAGAGAAGAATCCAGAGACATGGACAGGTTTCAATGCTTAGAGGCTCAAGTCAAGATGTTGTCTGAAAAAATAGGAAAGCTCTGTGCAGTTCAAAAACAACAGCCAAGTGAAGGCGCAGAATACCATAGGCGTGATCTTGTGCGTTCTGGCAACAAGTGACTATTTAATAGCCCCTGCACTGATAAAAACACAGAAGCTCATGAATCACCTTTGTATAATGGTCCTGAATTGGCTGCTGATTCAAAAATAAGAACACATGTGAATGAAAGTGAGACAGGGAATTTCAACCCACACACAAAGGGAGTGTGGTTCAATTTAGAGTTGAATCAGCCTATTGAAGTGTGTGAAGATGAAGAACAAAAAGGGGAAAATTAACAAGAAAAACCTAAAGAACAGAGAACCAGATTTAAAAAGAACATCCAATGTGAAAATAAAACACAAGACGAAGAGGTAGGATCAGTAGTTAGAATATCCTCCCTTGATAGTCAGAATACTGTTGAGCTACCGACAGAAAACATGGTAGCTCAAAAGGAGGGTGCAGATCAGTCACCTGAGGTGCATTTTGAACCAAAAATATTTCAAGAGACAGAAAGGACAGGCAACATGCAAAACACAGATAAGTGTCATGCACCAGAAATTGACAGGCTGTCATATGACACTTATGAAAAAGATGCAGTGCGAACACTGGTAGTCTCAAGTCAGAGGGGCAGTCAGTGGCTATGCTCCAAATGGGTTCTGAGCCCAGGAAAATAGACCCAAAAAAAATGAAAATGAAGTGGGCAAAAAGGAGGTGAAAATATCTTTTCACATGCCCATGTGTTTAGCAAGGAGTGAAAAGGACCTAAGGAAGGTGAGTCCTGAAATCAGCAAAAACTCATATGTTTGGTGTGTGCTAGAAGAGGTTGAAGACAGGTACTATGCTCCTATTACTGTTGAAGACAAATGTAATGCATTTGCAATGATCGATACGGGTGCCCAGACTACGGTAATGTCAAAGGAACTGGTAAAAATTATCAATGAAGGCAGATCCCCACAAAATCACATAAAGATGAGTCAAAACGAAGGCCCCGTGGTCAACTTCAATGGTGAAGAAATACCTATCGAAGGTGTCACTGAGGTTGACATAAAGATAGGGAAGCATTGGATGAGACAGGAAGTATTGATCACATCCATCAGTGAAACACACTTTCTCATAGGGATGAATTGCCTGAAGAGGTTGTCACCCCTCATTAATGGGTAAATGGGGTATTATGGTACCTAATCAAAAAACCATTGAGGCCTAGGAAAAGAATGATACAAAACAACAGTGTAATAGAATGCCATGCTGTGGGTAAGTCAGAAAGTGCACTGGATGTACATTTTCCGAATGGCTGTGTGCCTAGTGTCCCTTTCATTCTCATGTGTCAGGGTGAAACGTGGGGTGAAAAAGAGAAGCAGTCTCTGAAAATGTATTTGGACCCCAAGAAAAAATAGCAAACAGAAATAGATGAAAACACGTTGCGCTTTTATCTAAATGAAGAGATATGCAAGCCAAATATCACTCCAGAGATACATAAAGAAAAGCACATTTCAACCCTTTCAGAAATACACATGGGAGATGGGTAACCATGGATTCCTCTCCATGTAAATGGGCATTCTGAAATGATAGAAACCACTTTATCACTCAAACGTGAAAGATGTTTCATTAATGAAAAAGTACTCCAGAAGGTAATTGACAGGGAGGAGATCCCAACATTCAGAACAAAGAATCAACAAATCTTTGGTCTGGGTGATTCAGAGTCAGGGCAAAGGATTGTAGGGAGATGCATGTTAAAGGTTACAATTGGTCCTAAGGGTATCCCTCAAAATGTGTGGCTCATGAGTGTGACACAAAGCAAATTTTATTTGGGAAATTACATCATGCACAGAATGTGTATGGTGTTAGACTTTCTAAATCAAAATGTTTGGTCCAGGTAAGGTGGGGCAGCACCCAAATTTGAGGACAAAAGACAAGCTTATCATTGTGCCCAGATGGCACCCTATGCAGTTGAATTGCAGGTGAGAAAAGATATTACCATTCCTGCATTTACCATACAAGTTTAAATAGCATCAATTAAACAGACACAGAGGACGGAGCACATTAGCGAAGCTAGGAGGGAGCTACACTGGTTGACGGTAGAAGGCAGAGTTATGTTCAAATCAATGACAATAGGTGACAAGTGTCTGTATGGGAAGGCACCGGCCTACCTGAAATCCAAGATTGCTCGATACATACCAGCATGTACCTTAAGATCAGAAACACTGGGACTTATTGTGGTTAAACCACATAGGAAAACAAATGGTTTAGGCACAGCCTTCTCAATTTGTGCAGCTACAAATTGGAATAGCCTACCTCTGAACTAGAGACCAGAGACTAACCACCTCTCTTTCAGAAAAAAGTCTGAAAACATACCTGTTTAAATAAATAAAGCTACTTCATGGTTAGATAGCTAGCCTTGATCTCCCTCTCTTTGTTGGCTTCTGCCAAGAGTCTTGTCTGATGTGTGGCACTGTCTCATCTCTTGTCTTTATGTGGTGCCCTGATGACTGTGGGCTTCTGGCGCCTTACAAAAAAACAAATAAAATAATACATAAATAAGAAAGGGACAACAGATAAAAGGTTCTGATGCATTTGTATGTCTAAATGAATTCATGAGGCAGCAAGGGCTAGAATGCGAATATACACGACTGATAGAGATTGGGGATGGAGCCATTCAAATCTTGATGGACAATAAAGGGTGCCAGGACATTCATTTCGAAGAGAATTCAGCAATAGGAATGGCAATACAGAAATCTTATTATGCTGCATATTTCAGTAATGCAGTGATTGGGAACATCCCATAAAGATATCTAACTGCGCAGGGTGAGTTACCAGAATCCTTGGACTCTCAACCTAAAGGAATCTTTAAAGTTCAGTCGGTGTATTCTTATGAGTTAAGTGAAATAGTGTGATATGATATGATATGGCATTTGTAACGCGCCTATACACAAGTGATTCAAGGCGCAACGAGGCAAGGGAGGGGGAACAAAGGGAGGACAGACAACGATCCTACTAGGCCAGGTGTCATTCAGATTGCACAAGTGCATGGGATGGGGAAGGGAGAAAGTGCATGGTGAAGGGGTAAGGGACAGTGCAGTACATGGGCATAGAATAATGACAATAGTAAAGTAACGGCCAAGGTGGCAAGTACAAAGTGCAAAGGTAAGTGCAGACATCAGGTGTCAAGTGCTGGTGGTGGGACTGTAGGGATACAGAAACAGTCCCCAAGTGCGGTGGTTGCCGGCAGGCAGTGCTGGAGTGTATGACTGGCAGGGGTGGTACCTGGGCCTGAGAACAGAGGGTGGCCAGGTAGCCAGTGCAGATAAAGATTTTGTCAGGAGGTCAGCAAGGTAGAGGAGTAGAAAAGGCAGAGGCAAAGAGAAAGGTTTTGAGGTGCTTCCGGAACCGGAGATAGTTCTCCTCAAGTTTCAGGGAGGCAGGGAGGCTGTTCCAGAGGGAGGCTCCAGCTGAAGAAAGAGATCTATCACCAACTCGTTGCTTGGAAAAGCGACTGACCCTAATGGAGTTGGAAGCGGATGAGCGAAGAGCTCGGGAGGGAAGATAATTTCATCCTATTCAAATTAAATGAGGCTAAACAGAAAAGCAGCATATTGAAATGGAAGTCAATATTCCAAAATATTTAAGTGTGTCGACTCTCCACAGAGATACAGCCACACTGTTAGAGGAAAGTACAGAGGTTCCTCCTTTGGACGACTTCCCAGAGTTTTCTAAAATGATAGAAGAGCAAATTCAGGCTGCAGATGCTTGCACAATTGAAGAAGAAAAAGACCAATTGAGAAAAATAGTTAGGGAATTTAAACAGGTTTTTGCCAAAGATGCATATGATTGCAAATTTACAGGTTTGCATGTTGATCCATTACCAGAAGGATATGGTAGGGAGCCAGTATTTGTGTGACAATATAGGTTACCCCTGGCATTTTTGGAATCACTTGCTGAAATAATTAAAAATGTAGAATCTAGAGGAATTATTAGGCCAAATCATGGCATATCAAATACTCCCACATTAGGTGCATTAAAACCTAATGGCCAATGGCATTTGTGTGCAGATCTACGAGAATTAAACAAAAGGGTACCTGTTTCAAGGTGACCCCTTCCATTTATTGATCAGGGTTTTGCACAGGTTCACGGGTCAAAGGTGTTTACCACATTAGATCTTACATCTGGATACTGGTGTGTACCACTGGTGGGAAATATTCAAAATTGTTTGCATTTTCTTTTGACAAATCACAGCATGCACGGTCTCAGGCACCTTTTGGGTACGTCAATAGTGGGAGTGAGTTAGGGATATTTCTGAGCAAGGCTCTCCCGGATAGAGCTGAAAGGGGGACAGTAGTTTACATTGATGATGTGCTAATTACAAATGAGAATCTGAAAAGCCATTTCAATGAGATTAGACATGTACCTAGCCAGCTACAGAAGGCTAGGGCCCAAGTATCTTTACAGAAATCACAATGGTGTAAAAAGAAGGTGAACTTCCTAGATCAAGGTGTTGACCGAGAATGCGTTAAACCCACAAAAAAAGAAAGTGGAGGCGATACATAAACTGAAAGATCCTACGAATCCGAAAGGGTTAAAATGTTTATTAGGGATGACAGGTTACAACAGGAAATGTATTGATAATTATTCACAGATTACACAATCTTTAACAGGGTGTATCCTGGAAATCGGAAAAGGAACCAAATGAAGTGGCCAGACTAAAATAATGTCTCATGAAAGTGCCATGTCTGGCATATCCAATAAAGAACCAGGATTTTTTTGTAGCGATAGGATTCACTGATCAATGCATGTCAGCAGTGTTATATCAAAAGCATAATGTGAATAAAAAAACTACTGCATATGTCAACAAGGCTTGTCACAAGTAGAAACTAAGTTCAGTGAATGCGAGAAGGTGCTGCTGACCACTGTCTGGGCATTACAGCTTTTCCGTCCTATAATTCAGGGGAACAAGTAATTATTGAAACAAATCACCAACCGCTGCAGTTTCTGAAAAGTAAGAGAATCAGATCAGGGAATTTGGCTCAGTCCAGAATGACTCCCTGGACATTAGCACTTCAGGAATTTCCTGTGGAAGTGAAATAGGGACAAAATAAAAAGAGCTTGGTTGCTCAGGAGCTAGCAGACCTGCATGACCGTGCAGCTGAATGTGCACCTGATGCCACAACACTAGAATCAAATTGGAATGAATGTGAGCAATCCCCACACAAAGCATTCAACAAAGAAATTTGTAGGTGTTTACCAACTGTGTATGTAGATGGATGTGCATACCATGTACAAAATAATACAGAAAAAGAGCTCCTGCAGGCATAGGAAATATCTGGTTTAAATGTGACAACATTCCAAGGGTAAGCTTAAGGATTGGTCCTAGAAGTAGTCAGGTGGCAGTGTTGGCCACTATTTACAAAGCAGTTTCTGCAGCGTTAGAAAACAAACTCAAAGGGATAGTTCTAGTAACTGATTCTGATTATGCATGAAATAGCTTTGTAGAATATTTACCTGGCTGGAAGGTAAAAGGCATGCTCGCATATGACAGAAAACCACTTAAACATGGCAAGATAATTCAAGCCATAGACAAACTTGTGTCAGAAAATTATTTGGTAATACATTGGAGAATAATACATTGCCACTTAAAGACGCCAGGTAAGGACAAAGAGGGGAATGACAATGCAGATCAGTTAACCAAGATTGAGCTGTGATGGGAGAGTTATTTCCCATTGAAAACCCACTTGATGAAATACAGGTAGCTGTTATAACACGCTCCAAAACTCCAAAAGCAGTTGAGCAGCCTTTGGTGCAATGGTGTTTTGACACTCTAGATCAGGACCTGATCAAAGCGCAAAAGGAAGTCCTGATTTTAGGCCCATTCTATAATCATTTGTTAGATACAGAGAAAAATTCTCTGACTGAAGAGTATTCTAAAGGGAAAAAGGAATTGAGGGTGTTGCTAAAAAACAAAAAGAGAATTAGGTTACAAGACGGACTGATGATTAGAGAATCTGTGATATGTCAAATACAATGGGTAGTGCCATTGTCATTTCGGGGATTGATGTTACATCATGTCCATGATGCCATAACTGCAGGACACAGAGGTTCATAGAAAACGTCGGACATTTTGAAAGATTATACTTATTGGCCACATGATGTTGAACTATACATCAGAGGGTGTCTAGTATGTGCACAGTTTGAACCTGCATCACCTAAGCATTGAGCTCCTTTAATGAAAATGGGTTCAACCCTCCCATGGTCTGATTTGCAAATCAAATATATTGTGCCTGTAAAAAGATCAGCAAGAGGAAACATGTATATGTAAACAGTCATTTGTTTAATGTCCAAATGGGTGCAGTGCATTCCAGCACCAGATTGCAGTGAGCAAATGATGCCCACATTACCTGTTAATCATATTTTTTCAAGATTTGGTTTACCTCATAGGATAGAGTCAGACCAGGGAAGTAATTTCCCTAGTGCATTGATGAAAAAGATATGGCAGATTTTTGCCGTGAAGAGAAAACTACACATTTCTTACCAACCTTCCTCTTCAGGGGGAGTGGGATGGTGTAACAGGTCAATAGTGGATATGCTAAAGAAGTGTGTGGCTAAGCACGTTCTAGTTAGGATCTAAGGCCTCCATTGTTATTAATGGCAATTAGGTCGACTCCCCCTAAATCAGCAAATCTCAGCCCTCATGAAATATTGACAGGAAGAAAAATGGTGGTGCCACAAAATTACTTTACAAGACAAATTAGCAATTCCTTGTAAATGCATCCACAATTCACGAATATGTGGCAGAGTTGAGGAAGCACTTCAACATGCGTTTGCATTTGTGCAGGGAATTCGGAAAAGGCTGCTGATGGTACAAAAACATATTATGATAGCAAGGCATGTGTAAAAGAATACAAGGTAGGAGATCGGGTGTATAAATTTAGTTTTAGAAAGGGAAAACACAAAAACTCTAAATTCCTTGCAACATGGCAAGGGCCATATACATTTACAGATAAGATTTTGCCCATAGTGTAGAGGATTGCTAGAAAGGAGGTGAGTTGACAGTGGAACAATTTGTCCATGTTAATCAGATCAAACTTTTCCACCCAAAACATGAGGTGAAGAGGCTTGAGCAAGTTGAAGCTAATTAAATATATATATATATATATATGTTATTAAGGTGGGGAGGTGAAGCCTTACTTATATGGAGCTGCACTCCCTTCTGCTGTAGTGATGCCAGACCGCGGCTACCAGTTGCCACCAGTAAAACTTCAGAATTCCAGGAAAAACACGCAGTGCACAATTGTTTACAAAAAGTAGAAAAATAATGTATTTAATCATAGCAGTTTTAAAAAGGAAGGCTTCCCAAGGAAAAGGAGGCTTGCTGACGCATTTCGCCACACTCCTGAGTCTTGCTCACAGTAACTCCTCCAAGTGGTTGGAGACAAAATTTAAACACATACGAATAAGTGACAAACAGTGAAAAGGTGACTTACTGGCTGTTCAAAATACAGTCAGCCATTTTTGAACGGGTTCGTGTAACTGACAATGCAGCACTGAAAATGAATGTTCACAATATAATAATGAGCAACCCTCGTCCCAGATGTCAGATGGTTATTCAGGTAAACATAATTTGCAAGCATAGTGAAATCTCAATATTACTGAATTTTCAGCAATGAAATCTCGTTTGAACCATATGTGAACACGTGCTCATGCAGATTATGAATGCATAGTGCATGCGAAGGCTAGAGTACTGAAATGTTACATGCTGCTCATAAATATATACTGTTGATAACCAGGGATAAAGTGCAAGTGCCCTAATCACACATAATAATCAAACTCTTCTTTAGACTGCAGGTAAACAAGTGTTCATGCAAGGTATAAACCCATAGTGCATGTTGGAGAAGAAAATATTTCATGTTGCTCAAAAGTCTGTACTCATGATATGTAATGATAAAGTGATAATGCCTTGGTCAGTTAAATCGAATAGATATAACGTGTTTATAATCAATGTAAGAAGTTACGAGGCCTGCCGCTGTGTATCCTGATTTATCCATGACACTCGCTGTTTACTCTAATGTACTCTACATAAGAAAGCAAAGCTGGAAACTGTGAATTACCCATTTCAGTGTCCATGTAAGTCAAAAGAAAGATATATAGAAAAATGTGTAAAAAGAGAGGAAGAAAAGGATATATTAGGATCAGAAACCCAGTACAAATGTTTTGTCAAAAAATATGGAAAATGAAAGACAGAGAATTCGAGAAAGAGATATGCAAATCAAGATAGTCAAGAAATCAATGCTTATGGTTTTTCTACCATGGAAGGTATCCGGAAGGACCAGACAGTGCCGAAATGTAAACAGTGCAGTAATATAACCATAGGCAGGAAGGACAGAATGATCTAGACTCCCAAAAACGTGTATAATTCCTCGTCTTTGTTATGGTCATTGGGGTATTTTTATATATTAGGGTTTGACCTAGCAAATGAGTAAGTTTAAACTGATGGGTTTTTTTTATCTGAAGGTACAATGTGGGTGGTGTATTATTGAAAATGTTTTGGTTGCATGACATGTTATGTCTATAATTTGTATTTGTGTAATAATAATACAGTTTAATTTCAGATGTTCCAGTGGAAAAGCGAATGAAAGATGTATTGTGCTTGGTATTTAATCCGCCTTTTTCTTTTTACTTTAGAAAATTCCTGACTGTCTTCATCAGTGCCGGATCCTCGGAGTGCTAGACCCCTGGAGGATACCACTGGATCGGAGTCACCTGGAAAGCCCCATGGACCAAAAAAGGGGGTGAAGATTTAGAGCCTGTAAAACCATGGAGACGACGCCCCTGGAAGAGGTCCCATGGAGTCCTGGACTGGATGAGTTCTGCCAACGATGGTGTTATGTGTGCTTGTACCACAAACTCTTATGGACAGGACATACTTGATGCATAGACTGCTCTACTCCTCCTATTACACACTACTTTGATACATGATATATTTACAAAGACTCTTATTTGATTATGAAGGGGTTTTTCTTTTTTCATTTTACTGATTTTGGGATTCAATTGGATGACATAGATGTGTTCAAATATTTTCTGAAAATGTTGATGATTTAATTATTGCTTAAAAAATAGATCCCCAGTAAAAAAAAAAAGCCTATATAAATATACCTCAAAGGTGGTGATCAAAAAGATGAAAAGATAAAGATCTCTTAAAAAACTAATTTTAAAAAAGGTGGTCTTTCTTTTTTTCAAAAGAAGATAAAAAAGATATCATTGAAAAATAAAAGAAGTCAGATCACTGATAAAAAATGATGAGATCTAAAGTTTACAAAAAAGAGATCATTATCTAAAGAAAAACAAAAAAACAAAAAATACTTTTTCTAAAAAAGATATACCATTGTTGTTTATTCATTTTAAAAATATTTTTGTTCTAATGATTGAGAATGATAATTATGTTATTCAAAGCTGGAGGTATGTATATAATTTTCTAACGCATGGATTTCAATGTATATACTATTTATTTTCAGATATGGGTAATTCAATTGGGAGCAACACATGCATTTCTGTGATTTCCAGGTGATCCCAGCAGTAAAAAAAAAAGAAGGGAAATGCAGGTGTACCTAGCGGGCTCTGAATAGATGGGGGGCTGTTTGTTAGCTTAGTATGCAAATGTAGTATTTGTGGGCTTTATATAGAAACAGAGAAAAAGAAACATATACAAGGAGTGGCAATGCAGCCGGTGTACGCCCGATGGGAAATGCACAGGGTCCAGGAATAGAGAGCATGTTTCAAAAGTGTTTATTGTTCAGGGTGATATTTCATTTCACTGGCTTGCACTACACCTAAATACTAATATAAATGAACATAAATTAACCTCTCCCAGTAACCTGTAACATGTCCTTAATATAAATGAGTGCAAAATGGTCCAGATGAAATAACTTGAAAATGATTTTGGAAAATGCTCCTCTGCAATGAGGTTTAAATGTGCATTTAGGAGCTCCATGGCGTTTGCAAATATGAAATATGAAGTTCTGTTTGCTAAAGACAAACCATTGTTAAGCCAGGAAGCGAAGGGAAGCAAAAGGAAGAGATGTAACATTGGTGTACAGTAGGACAGTTATTTTGAATGGGGAAAAAAACATTGAGCAGGTCGGATGATGTGGGCATGATCTAGATGGGAGGTAGTTCCTTTTGAGTAGCAGCGAGAGGTCATAAAAGGTACTGTGAGTGGGTGTAGGGGGCAGACATTCAGGAACCTCCTGAGAGAGACAGGCAGAGCCCTTTCAGAATGCTGAGCTGAGACGGGCAGACAGAGTCCAGTGATGGCAGGCTTCCTGAGGTTGTGGCAGTCCTTATCTGTGTGCGGATAGATGGAGGGGAATTTTTCCAGTTCCAGTCAAGCAAAGAAATTCGCAGCCTTTAGGTAATATAAGGCACAAGTGAGGAAACTGCTGCGTGCATTGCAAGCAGTCCGATAGGAAAGCAGATTGTTTCATGTGAAATGTTTATCAATATTTTATGCCTAGGCTTTTTTCAAATGTTCATGAAGGCATTTGCACTGTTATGTTTTTTCTCACTCAAATTGCAGTTCTTGCCAGTTTCCTTGTGGCCAAGGTCGGATGGTAAGATTGTGCACAGCTGGTTTGTTAATGTGTGTGAACACTCCAATGAAAAGCGTTTTGCATTCTTATATACACGTAATTTGGATCACATAATGTATTTGTCTGAGCAGCTTTGAATCTTATTAATACATAAAATTAGAGATTTGGAAACACGCAGCTTGTGTTTTTATTAGATGACTGTATTTATTAGCACATAGACCGAGGTTCAACAGGGGCTAGGCTTATTTTACAATAGGTGGTGATTCATTTTACCACATGTGGTACAATCTGAAGTAGGGTTTTTCCTAATAAGTGAGTCTTAGGAGTGCCTGATATGTGTGTACAATTGTTTGGTTATAATGTGATATATATTTTGTACTTTGGCCGTTAGAGCTCACATCGGCATTGCACATAAGATGCTGAGAGGTGGAAATACCATCAGATACTGAGTGTACCAAGTCCAGTATCTGGTACAGAGAGTAACCCGGGTAGAAAAAGGACATTTGTTAGACTATATTCAGAGGAGAGTCTTACCGCTGTAAAAGAGAATCGACCCACGAATTATCACAAGGGATACTATATCACAACTAAATACCACTAATTACCACCATAATAAAATACCACAGAATTAGGTATAACTCCTCCAGAAAATATATCTTACACTCACTGATGACAACTGATGCATAGCACATAACAAGTGGCACAATAAATGACAATATTTATTCAATCAGGTTACACAAAGGTTATAAATAAATTTTCGGATGGATCACATGCATTGTTCAAGAAATCAAAAAGGATAGTAGACCATGTATTAATTGAAACATGCTCTAGAATATTATAGAAATGGAGGAAGCATAACATATTCAAAACTTTGTTCTACTTTATACTCACTTCTTTGTGTGTATGCTAAATGGTAGAGGGAACAGCATATGCCAGTAAACTATTAGTCTATCTCACACAACCCTTTATTTTTAATTGAGAAGACTCATACATCTCTGAGGAAAAATGCTTGTTGCACTCATTGAAACGATTGCCTCCTAAATCCACTGAGACATCAATTACACAGATGTCAACTTCAGAATGTGGAAATCCACTATTGTCATATCAATGACAAGTCTATTGGGAAAATGTCAATTACTCTACTGGGTGTCTTTGCATTAGTAAAGTTGAGACATCCCATCACAATATAGGAGGACATCATATTTAAGAAATTAAGTTCTGAAAATAAAGAGCATTACAATTACACTATGCCTTGACATGAAAGTAATTCACTCAAAAAAAAAGAAAATTGATAGTGATTTGATAATAATTAAATGGTTACACAGCTAAAAAAAACAATATATATTTGTGGTAGGAACAAAACAAAATGGTGAGTGACTATTCGGGGTGTGCAAAAAAGAATGAAAAAGTTTGACAGTAGTACTTGGAGCACAACATGAACAAAGACTGGAAATACCTCTATGGCAAAGATGGTAGGAATGATTTGGATTTGAAGACAAAGTACAGGATGGCAGTGATCTTTTTTGGATTCAAAATTGGCTTTATACCCTGAGATCCAAGAGGTGTATATATGAAATGGTGACAGATACACGATGGGCTGCCTTTAAATATGTTGGATAGTGTCTGATGAGGGCAGGAAATAAAAAAAACATCTCTTGCAATTAGATTTAATGAAATGGGGCAACTGTCAAAATATATTAGGACAACCAATGGATTAAAACAATGGTTTGTCCTCGTGCCCTCCCTGTTCAATCTGTATATTGCACATAAGAGTGAGGAAGTAAATAGAACAAAAAACGTTCCTCCAAAGTTTGGGTCTGCGGTTGCGTCCTGGACATTGTATGCTGATAAAACAGTGATTCTGGACAGGACACTGATCGGTTTAAAAATGATAATTGGAAGCAGATATAAGTATAGAAACGTCAAACGGAGGTTAGATGGAGAATTGATTGCGGTGGTTACCTTGAATGTTTACTTGGGAACAGTATTAATTTCGACCATCTCCTCGACTGTAATTAAACATTATATATCCCCCAAGGCCTCAAATAAATTTGGCCAGGTAAGAAATGCTGAACATCTGAGTGGTGAGTTTTCAATTGAGGATATGATAGAGGTCTACAAAACTATTGTGATTCCAAGACTTCTCTACAGGTTTGACATATACCAAGAATATGAATTAATGTGGGCAAAATCTCTCGAAGGGAAATTATGGAGGAGTGTACTGGGATTACTTCAATAATTATCTGTTGAAGTTATCAAAATGTAACTGGGCCATGTCATAAAAATGAAAAAAAGTGTACTACTGATTAAAATCATGAAGGATAAAGGGGAAACCCAATGCTCGTGTTATAAGGATTTACTACGAGATAGAGTGGACCCCGCTATGAAGGCTCTTTTCTTTTCCTGCGAACAATTTAATTTACAGATAGGTTAGAATATGGATATCTGTGATAATATTCATGTTTTAAGGAAATCACTTACAAAGTATGCATATAAGTGGGATAGAATACAATGGGCCTAATTATGAGTATGCCTGTCCGGTAACAACGGTGCCGGTAAACTACCAGCATCCTTGTTACCGGACCGGCATGCTCCGAGTTCTGCGAGCGGATGCCTTTCCACCCACCAGATCAGACCTGGTGGGCCGAAAGGCACCCACTCTCAGACCTTGACGGATACACCAGCACCTTATTAACGGTGCCGGTGCATCCGTCCTCCAAATTCCCATTGAGTCCTATGGGAATCGAACAGGAATGGGGAGTAATTTGTCCCGGCGCCCGACCATGGGGAATTACCGGGACCGCCAGGGCTGTAATGCCCCGGTAATTCCCCATTGCCAGGGAGCAGAAAAAAACGGAATAGCTACTGCCAGGGTCGTAATGAGGCCCAATGCATTGATTATGTATCTAAAAAGAAATTCTTAAATCAGTACGCCAAACAGCATTTGTTGAATCTTAAAACCATTTAATTACATGGTTATTATTAGTGATCAGAGATTAAGATATTTCATAATGAAATTAAGAGTTTATTTATTGCCAGCTATGATGGTAATTGGAGCGAGAGTAAACATCCCAGTAGATAAGCAAAGTTGTAGAGTTTGTAATAAAGAGGTAGAAAACACTAGTCACTGCCTTACCCAATCTGATGTTCTAGTAGCCCTGTATAGAAAACAGTATGGCACATTTGTTTCAGCTATTGAAAATATTTATGAAGATCAATTCTGGTCTAATATCTATGGTGCCACATCTAAAGCTCTTTCTTATGCTGTAGATTGGGGTTGGAAATATGTTGAAAATGAATATTTATATATAGATCTAATGAGAACATGTAATTGAAGATTCCATTTTATTTTATAGCAGCTTTGTAGAAGTACATTGGCATGATGAAATGCAATTTAATTAGGTAAATGAGTTTTATTTTAGTGTAGAAGTATTTATAAGATGTTCTTATTACTTATCTTAGGGTGTTGTTATTTATAGCGTTTTATTTAACATAAAATGTTTCTGTGTAATTATATAAGTGAAAAGGTTCAAGATGAACCATGACACTTTAATAAAATAATAAACAAGTAACTCACTGGAGCATACACAATAGGATCTCAAATAAATGTGACATGTTCATGCATGCAATGTTTTAGCATTAGAAATACAATTATTCCAATACAGTGTACCAAGCATCACAATAAGTTATTATCACACAAATATGGCTTATTGCTCTTATATATTTTTTTAAAGCATGTGTACACCTGAGAAACATAATGCCGCCATCACTTGTGTATTTTGTGATGAAGTATAAATTATGGTAAAAACTAAAACATGCTTTTCATTGAAGCAATAAAAAAACAAGCAATTGACATTATAAACACTTTTTTTCATTGTGTATGTGGCATGTGCACAGAGACAAAAAATAATATTTAAAATCAAATTCAGATTTTTTAAAATGAAATAAAAAATAAATGATATTGTGTATGCTGCTTGATTGGCCTTTATGTTAACAAACCCTCTGTATTGACCAGTCACACTTGGAACCTCCTCCCTGATGGGCCATACAACACATGCTGTCATAACTCTATGGACACTGACTCGCAGTCTTCAGTGAATCCACAAAGTATAGGCCCTGTATACCACAAGCCTGTAACATCTGTCTGAAAAATTCAAAATGTGTACTTAACAGAACAGAACAAAGGAATGACATGTTGTAATATTTCTTTTTAAATTTGATACTCTCCTTTAGCTGGGCAAATATGAACATTGGGTGTCGACAGCAAATAGATGTACACTAAGCAATGTAAAATGTGTATATGCAGACATGTAAATCAGCAGAGGGCAGAATAACAAGGAATATATTTTTGAGAAAGAAATATTTATATTGGGATTGTGTAGTGAACTGAATTTTTTAATTAAAAAAGTAACACATCAACAATGATCGGTTTACTTTTGGTTTATTGCAATAAGCAAACAACAAATATTAGATACAAAAGAAATCAACACTTGAGATTGTTGGACATGTTGATTGTACATTGATTTTATAGAAACAGCAAGTTGGTTAATCTGTAAAATAAATAGACACCATACTCATTCATCAGTTTTGAAAAATACCTGTGTAAGGCACACTACCCAGAAGTCAGCTTGAAGTGTTGTGCAAAGTGACATTTCTGGATCGGGATAATCATTCTCTATATCAGTGTTCTCCTCCATTTCTTCCTGACTTTGCCTTTTTTTTTCTTTTTTTCATCTGTGAATTCAAGTTTATACATGAAACCATCCATCCACCAGACATGATTATTATCAATAAGCACAAACAATTGATGAAAAAGAAAGAAAAATGGGGGGTTACATTTAAATTTAACAAGAAATTCACAATCTGCTTAAAATAAAATTTAAATAAAGCTAATCGTGTGTTGAACAAAAGCTTGAACTTGAAAGAGACAGGGGCCTCATTACAAGTATGGTGGTAGTTTAATGGAAAATCCACCGAATTATAGCCAGCCTCGATTACTGTTACTGCCACATGGTCACTTGGATGTCCCATAGGATTACAAGGGGTGTTAATTCCCCATATTTGAAGTCCATAGGGCTCTATGTGGATTTTTGGCAGATTTATCAGTGGTCATTTGGTTACAGCCACAAAAACTGAAGTAATGGAATTACTGACACCTTTTTCCCACACAGTCGAATTTGTAATGAGGCCCTTTACATTTGTCAATGGGTTCATGGTGCCAAAAAGACATCACTGAAGACATAGTGGGATAGACAAGTAATGCACCATTTTTAATCGCTTTAATATGTGCCCATGTAGGTGAGCAGTTTGCAGTAGCAGAAACAGATAAATACACGTACTCTTACATTTATTAGACGTTTACCAAAAATACAATTCTGTTAAGTGATAAATAAATGCAATAAAGACAGAGACAGCAATAATACTGGCATTGGAGAAAGACTTTGTTGATATTTATTGAATGCTAAGGCGTTTTGCAAATTTTTTGCATTGTGTAGACAGTACGTTTAGCTGTGTCATTCCCTCACATCACAACCTGGACGTGGGGTTGTGACTGCAGTAGCATACGTCAAAAGCACGGGCATGTGCTACAGTGTATTTCTGCCAGGGCACTTATCATGATCGCACTGGAGATTAAGTTTACAAAAGATGGCAGATGGGAACATGTGTGGTTCATAGATGTCAAATGTGCGAAATGTAATTAATTCTCAATGAAAAGGGTTGAATAGATCGCTCTATGGTGTGATGATGATGCCATTACGCTTGATCGAATTAAACATGTGGGTGAACCTTTCCTTTAAGGAGGATACAGCCAAGAGGGTTGTGTTGCGTGGAGGTTCTTTGAGCTTCTAGGAGCTTCCCGGAGCAGACCCAGTGCAGCACCGGCTGAGAGGGTGGTCAGCGATAGCAGAATTCGCACAGTGGACAGTGGACCTTAGATAAATATCTTTGCTTTGCTACATCGCTGCGCATTACCCAGTGCTAAGTACCTCCGAAGACAGAGAGTGAGAGAGGAGCTGCGATTGGCTTCAAACAGGAGGTGATGACTGTGGAGGACTTCTTCCCTTTGAGTCACCTGTCCTGGGGGGCATATCATTGATTTATTTTTTAGCGCACTTTCAGAGCGGTGCTCCTCTAGCCAGTCAGTCAATAATATTGAATATTAGCTTATATGGAATTACAATACCCACAATCTCCATTTGCATTCCTGTGGAACAATTTCTAATGTACATGTACATGAATTAAGACACAACAGTGTGTCTGTTTCTGACCATATTTACTGATTTGCTTGGCAGTGTTTTGGGTGCTGCTAGATATATAGCGCTGGGGCATTGTTCACTCTAGCCACTAATCAAGTTTCTGAACACTTACAACCAGGCAGGAACTGCGGCCCAAGGGCCTTTGACCCGTGCTGGGGTATATATTTTCCGTGCCAGAGCGCCTAGTATAGGCGAGGGTGCCCGGTGTAGGGGGGGACCACTCAGAAAGTTGAAACTTGGATACCCGCCCTAAGCCGGTGTGGCAAAAAGGCCTGGCAAAACTGTAACTCTGGCAAGGAGCCAAAAACGGAGAAAAGGAAAGCCCTATTGAAAAAGGACACCGTCTGAAGGGGGGAGTGCACCCCACTTCGGGATCAACCCACAGAGATCAGACTCGCTCAGTAGCAGCAGGTACACACAATGATTGGACATCAGCCCTATTAGTGGCAGGATAACTTAATACTACCATCCAGTTACGGTAAGAAATGTAGGTCCTGACCTGGAGGAAGAAATACCCCAGAGTATTATGCCATTAAGTGGCCCCCCTCTCGGACTACAGCGACATTGATGATAACTCACTGCGGACCCCGTGCTATAGTCTGCAAGATATAGCAGCAAACAACGTTATACAGAGGGTAAACACTGAGGACATACTCAAACCAGAGCAAGAGATTGTTCATGTTATGGTTCATCCAAATAGGAGTGCACAAAACGTAGCAGATCCAAGACGCTCTCTGTTGAGTGGACCAGAGGCCACAACAAGGGCCATGATGGCTTTCAGAGAATCGCTACTATCAGCTTCACCAAACCTCTTTGCTAATAGGGGCCAGGAAATTGAAGAGGGATATGGGGATACCCCAAAGGAAGCAGACCAAAGTATCCCAAATGATTGTCAAAACATCTCTACCGCATCTGAAGGAGTACTACAGTTTGCAGTTAAAATCCTCCTTAAACTATGTGCAGTGATATTTGAAGAAGTGAAAAAGAAGGGAGTAACCATAAATACTTTGGAGAGCCGGCTACAAGGGGGAAGTACGGTAAATAAGGATGGATTATGGGTGGTACTTACTGATACTCTTAATCCTAGACTGTCAATGGAGAGTGATATTCAGTGTACTGCATATGAGGTGATCGAGATCCCCATGACAGGTGAATAGCAAGAGACGGACACGGCAGACAGTGAAAGATGTCAGGAAAAGCGAGCAAGACTTTGAAAAGCTGTAGCAAACAGAAAGCAACTGAAAAGTCAGAAAAATGTTGCTCCTGAACCACTTAATTCTACGATTATAACCCCTGCACAAGATCTTCAAGATCAATTTAAAAAAAAGTATTGAAAGGGCCTGCTAAACAACTTAAGCAAGTAGAGACCTTGACAAGCTGGTTGTTGGGGGAAAATACTGTACCCCCCAACAGGATGATTTAAGAGGGGGTAGTAAACACAGAGGGAGAAGGAGTGAATTGACGTCCCTATTGGCAGAGCAAGAGTTGCTGGAGGAGGAGGCTGTGGAGTATGGGTCTGCTTTGATATATCATCCTACAACAGCCACAAACATACCCACGGCCCCTCCCAATCTAACTGCCTCTCTCCACAACCAGGAGCTGGAATCCAACATTTTTACATTTGGGTGGGGCCCAAAAATGTTCATGGACAAATGGACTAACTGATCAGATTTGCTAACCTTATGTACAAATGTATCTGCACTGCGTGTTATTACTACAGCCGACTTCAGTTTTGTTTAACCTGTGGGCATGAAGGGAGGGAACTTTGTAAGGGTCCACTGTGCCACAGAGGAGGTCCCAGCTTTGATAAGGAACCAATTAAGATCAATTGAGGTGGCCGGTTATGTAGTTGACTGTTCCACGCATACTGAAACATTGCCATTGGTGCAGGTAATAGAAGAGGGTAATAACAGAGTTAGCAATGTGGGCCCAGTAAAGGGGGTGCCCATGGATGATGCTATGGGATGGGAATGGCTTAAAAAGTTTCTTGAAAACAAGTGATTTTTAAAATGTGTTAATTAGAATACGAGGGGGCATGTACATTTTTAGGGAAATGGTGTGTCAAAACCTATAGTGGAGGAAAATCATGTGGTATTTCTGCAGGAGACGTGGCTCACTAGCAAGTGTTATATGGAGGGATTAACTATATGTCAGCATCTGGCAGAGAAAGGTGCATGAGAGAGACCATATGGGGGATTGATCATTGGAATTGGACATACTTTACCCGTGATTAAGGTAAATACGATTCAGATCACTAGGAACATACTGGATATTGAGGTGGAAAAAATAAAGACCACTACAGTGATGGTTATTTTGTTGATAAATCTCTATTTACCTCCTGATTGTGAGGATCAGGAAGACATTTTAGAAGATATCGACACTGTGTGTGCATACTGATTGGTGGTCGAAGGACACCAATGTGTACTGTTGGGAGGTGATCTGAACGGGGGATGTAGAGATTATGATAGTGGCCCACTATATAAAAATGATAGGCCAAATAATGAGATGCTTACACCTAAAAAGAACAAAAGAGGGAAAAGCTGGATCAAAATGTTAAAAGATTGGGATCTACTTATGTACAATGGCCGGACAGTCGGTGACTGCCCTGGACAATGGGGAACAAAGCTACAACCTGCCAAGAAGATTACTTCTTTGGCACTGATTTGTGCTCTGAAAAAGTAAAACGCTTGGAGGTCCAGAAAACCGAGTACAGTGATCATGATGTGTTGGTTCTGACACTCGAATGACTGATAAAGTTGGAGATCCAGGTGGGAGGAAGGGATATTAAGGTGAATCAAAAGGGGGTACTGTTAGGCGGAAACCTGTGCAGTTCCCTCTGGGACCACTGCAAAAGATTTAGGACTACAGGCTTTTGGCGGTGAACCTACTTGGTAGCAGTCTGCACCACACAGATTCACTTGGTAGCTGTGGCTGAGCAGTCAGACTTCTCTCAAAAAAAGTTGAGCAGTATGTGGAGTATACAAAATAGGGCAATTCTTCACAGCAAGACAAGCAAACACGCAACGAGGCTTAGTGTAAAGATATTAAGGTATTTATTTATAACAGAACATCTATGAAAAACACTATGGCACTATCACGGCAAACAAATCAAACACAATTACTCTACGAAGCAGAAAACGATCAATCCTCCTAGCAATATTTCGACAACTCTAGGTTCTACTGGTACCACTTATTTTCAGACAGAGGTGTATACCTCAACCTAGATGACACTCGAACATTAGTTAGGACGGGAGAGAAAAAGATAGGCAGGTTATGAAATCAACACAGTTCAATCCTTCGCGGATAAAATGCAAGGCGGGAAGGAAAGAATCACAATAGATCATTTAGTTCAGAGGCCAGGCCCACTCGGAGAGAGGCAAGGCGCGATGTCCCAAAAAGTCTCTAGTGAAGATGCATTCAAGTCTTTGTAGCAAATTGTTATCAGCAGATTGAACTAGTTCAGAACAATAAATGAGTAAAGCTTGAAGGCGACCCAACGGAACAGAGAGGATTAAGACACCTCACTCGAACCGATCGAAAGGGAAGCCAGGTGGACACGGTACCTTGTTGTGGAGGGCAGCTCCGGCGGGGGCAGTTGTTCCTGGTGGTGGATGCACGTCGCGTCGTCAAAGAAAAGTGAAGTCCGGTGCACCACCAGGGAAGAGCCCAGCCACGGAGTGCTCCGTCACAAGGCACCACCTTTTGGTCGCGGTACAGGGGTAGTGGCTATCCGGTTGCCGAGGTGCTCTGCACGGACAATTCGACCACTGCGTCCTGAGGCGAATAAAAAGCAAAGGGAACTGGTTGTTCCCACCAGCCAGTGGAAGAGACTCTCCGGCAGGGAGATCTCCTCTGTCGTCGGGAAGTGGTAAGTCGGTTCCGCAGGGCTCCACCGGAGGTGTCGTCGTGCAGGTCGGCTCAGCGTTACCCTCGTCGGATTCTTAGGTCCTGTGGCGACTTCTCAAGATCCAGTCCCAAAAGCCCTCCTTTTATGTAGAAAAGCCCCATTCATTCAGCCTAGCTGTCAATCAACACATGCTAAGTGGTGAGCGGGAAGGCTCACCACTTGGGCCAATCACTCCAGAGTGCGACCGGAGTTGGCAAGGCAACTCGGTCCAGGGTGCCTAAACCCCCTCCCACACCCCTGTGGTAACCCAGACAGAATGGCACCACTTTGGAGGGTCTCTGTCCAGAGGCCCGCCAAAAGTGGAACAAAGGGCTCAACCTTTGGTTTAGGAGTCACAGAGACGAACACAGACGCCATTTTGAAAACCGAGTTCTGGCAGAAAATACCATCCGATAAACTTATTTAAGATAAGGAGACCGGCGGTACGTTAGAGATTAACGAGAAAAAGGGTCAATCTCCAACAATGGGACGAATCCCATAGGGTTATGTTCGGGGTCGAACATAAGTAGTTTCCACTGCCACCAGCCAAAACTCGACGAGGGGGGACGGGACAGTGCCCCCTCGAGTAACAGATCTAGGAGTAATCGAATTACTCCTACTAGTACGTCCACAATAAGATGGTTTGTACTAGTTCTGTTAGTAAATTTAGGTCTAGTAAAGCCAATGGTGACTTTACATGCCCGGGGAGACAGTAGTCAGTCCCCGGGTATGGAGTCTATGGTGGGGGTCAGCTAGGACGCCCCAGTGTTACGGCACGTAGGGTGCGGTGTAACACACATAGAAAAACATATGAGACCCTATGGAGTAAAAGACCCCATAGTCCATCAAACACATTGACATTTCAAAGGAATTACACACATACATGTCCAAGAGTGGGAGAAAAGAGTCTCACTCTTGAAAAAAACAAACTCCAGAAATCCAGCAAAGCTGCTGGGGGACTCACTAGGTTAGGAAATTCAGCCTAAACAGAGAATTCTCCCTAACAGGTACAAAATAATTTGGTCTCCAAGTAACGTATCTAAAGTCACATGTGCTTTAACGCAATGGGTGAACGAGGAGGGGCAGAAATTAAAAAAGTTATACCACAGTACAACTAGGAGCTAGTTTGGAAAGGATGGCCTACAACACAGGTAAAAGCAAGAATGAAAGGGGCCTAGTTATCGAGGGAAAATATCCTAAATGCTTCGATATACAAATAAGAACCCACCTTCTGAGGATGTGTCATGCTCTGGCCCTGGAAAGGCTTGGAGAGCGTCCGTTGGAGTATGTGAATAGTTACCCCTAACTTGGATTAGAGTTAAACAACCATGGGGATTATAACACTATACTAGAGGGGGAAAAAGAAAGGCCAGACAATTGACAGGGGTAATAAATAAGTTTGTAAAGGGTATGGCAGGGTATTTGATTGAGGGGGTATTGAAACTCTAGCAATTAGCATGAAGGATTTTGATTGGCTAAATGTAATTGAAGGTCAATTTTGGATAAAACTACATCTCCCCCAGTCGAAACCAATGGCCTACATTAGATTGGAATTAGGCCTCTTATCCTTGAAGAGACATTTGTTGTTATGGAGAGGATTGTTTTACACCAAATCACAAACTAATCCAAAATGCCCCTTATTACACTTCCTGGGAATGATCAACTATAGTGTGGTGGCACGTATGTAGAATTGTATATTTATCTGAAAGACACAGGGGACTCCACACTCTGGGTAAGGGTGTTAGTACATTACTAATTACGGAAAAGGGAATCCAGAGGATACAATTTTGGAAAAAGGGGAATCAAGAAATTTAATTAAACCTGATCCATTATTTGAATATCAAAATTTTAATTGAGAATTAATCATAGCACTCAACAGTTTTACATCGCAGGAAAGAATTTAAGAACACATAATTTCACATATAACTCATCTCATTCATACACAGGCGTCCATTAACCATTCATACATACACAACAATAGCACATATAAGTTAAAACTTTATCCTAAAACAAGTCATAACAATTGATTACTTATTGTCTTCATTAAAAAAGGGATATATAATGAATATATACAAGAGACCACAACAAATTGCTCAGGTGGTCATCAGTTTCGGATGGGTCACATCGATGTCCAAAATTGACCTCATCTCTGGTTTCTCAACCGGTTTCGGCGTATTAAACTTTAATTGAGTTACGCCTTCATCAGGAGAACGACAATTACACTCTGAAAAGACAGGGAAACATACATATGTGAGACCCCTTCATAGAGTCACTAAATGGGGAGAGCCCCCAATTGTCAACCAATTTATATTCATTAAAAGTGATTTAAAATAAAACACAACCTTCCCCCAACCTTGTACCGTGACTCCAAGGGGGGTTCTTTGCATGCTTAAAAAAGTGCTACCATGATAATTGGTGCCCCAAAGTGCAAGAGAGAGAATCCACCGCTCGTGGCTGACATACAGACCCATTTAATTAGAAAAAATGAAAATGCCCAAGCATTAAACTAGCGTGATCCATTTATGCAAGCAGTATACTATGTATCCACCCATAGGCCTAAATTGAGATCACTAACCTTCAAAAGTGAAGATTGAGAAAAAAGGAAAGACAGCTGAACGTTCCTGATAGGAAGAACAGGAATAACAGCTGTACCAATATGCGATGTCCCAACACGTCTGGACTGCATAGCCGTATGTAGAATTGAACAAGGAAAGGTTTACCAGTATGGGGTGGAAGCCCGCCTTTACCAGGGCTGCACGTTATGACACCCTGAGAATACTGTATAGAACCATGATTGCCAAATGGTACTGGATCAGTAACTATGACCACCTGGAGACACTAAAACAGTATAAATATGTAAATATGGTGAGACATACATACTTGTCTCCTCAGCGATACCTCATTAAGTGCCGGAGCCCGGCTCGGCGTCATTTTATTTTACACCTCTGGGCTAACCAACTTCCCCTATTAGCACTACATAGGTCAAGGACTAAACTACCAAATGAGCATAAAATATGCCGTATATGTATAATCCAACAAAATATGGAAACTCTGCGGCATGTGTTAACGCTAGTCCGAAAATTGGACCTATATATATGACTCTATTGGGCCCATTTGTTGGGAGGTATGACTATGTTAAAATAGATTAATTTTTTGACTTTTGTCTGAATGCAGCCGTGGGAAAGGTACACATAGCTTTATTTGAAATATGGAAGAAGTTAAGAATACATTTATAGCCCCTGTGGAAATAAGTCGTGAAAGGTCTTTAAATCTTGGAAAATAAATAAAATAATACGAAGGAGGTGAGGGCCATTGACTTAAAAACCAAAATGTACCTAAACCAGAGCAGATATATGTAATAGATCAGTATATCAGTATATGTATGTGGGAATGCACCTTCGTATTGATATACTAAACGTTTTATATATTGCATTAAGTGTAACATAACTGTTGTCTTAAATAATTTAAATGTTGTTTTAAATGTTGTTTCAATGATGTAAAGTGTGTTTTATATTTTTGTAAAGGTTGTTGATGAACTAAAAGAAATATATAATAAATAAAAATAACCTCCTACCTTCCTCCAAACCATTCTCTGGTGTTCTCCTCCCACTGCAAAAAAGCCACATACTTGTGTGGCATGTACGGTGGTAACTGGGCGATTAGTGGCAGAAAAATGCCTTATCCTATCACAATTTCTTGCCTCTCCCTCTGAAAAAAACTCTTTGAATTTTCAATGTCTCCCTGGACTACATATTATGCAATGAATAAATTCAGTATGTATTTAGAATATTTCCCAAAAAAGCATACACATCTTAAGATCTTTCTGTAAACCGTACAAAACACACATCGATATGATTTCTATACAAACAAATAATGAGTAATTAATTATCAAAAGATAGCTTACAAAGGTAGCTATCTATCCATTGATTACTAACAACTAAACACATGCAATGCATTACACGTTAGGATAAGAAAGATAATAACTTAAAGTTGAGAACAACAACAACACTGTTCAAGGAACATGAAAAATACCTGTATCATGAAACATCTTCCAATTCTTCTAAAATAGTGTTTCAATTTAGCACTAGAGGCAGCAAAGTGATTTACTGTATACTGAACAGTGGCATATCCACACAAGGGGAAGCAACGAATCCATCAAGTGAGCTGTTGATATATTATATCTATAATTATATCTTGTTGTATATTAATATCTAACATTTCAGGTGACTATTCCAGAGAGAAAAGTCATTCTGGCTAACAGTTTGCTAATTGGGGACCGAGGGAGTACTTATTTCCAATATACTTTTGGTATTTTTAATTTTACACCTATTAGGTGTTTCCAGGTACAGAATTCTATTCAGTGTTTTGTCAAAATCATGTCAAATTGGAAGTGTAAAGAAACTAGCTGTCTAAATCAAACCACTTTAACACACCCAACAAATCTCTTGTGATTTCATCACACAGAGGTCAGATAAAAACCGTGTGGAGTGGATTATCATTTGTGGAGACATCACACGGAGATAAGCTATACTCCGAATCACTGTTCTGGCATCTAGATAGTACTGGATGTGTGTGTGTGCTGCAATAGTCTATTGCAGGCTTACATGACATATGTGCAGTTTTTGGTAAGAAATATATCAGTGACAGATGTTCCTCCATGTCAGTGTATCTCTAAATAATCTCCCTTAATGTCTTAATATCACTTGTATTAATAGAAATATTAATTCAATATGTTTGTCCAAGTTCAGTCTGCTTTTAAACAGTAATTACTGCATGGATTTTTCAGGAAACACATCATGTGTTTTTTGAAGAATTTTCTCCATCCCCCTCATGGAAGATACACCATACAATATTCAACTTAGAACAGGACATGTTGAACAGTACTGTTACACAGTACAGCCTTGTGAGTGGAAAAATCTGTGTCACTGGGTTTCATGTTGCACACTTTTTGTTTTCCATCATAAACAAATGATATTTTGACTTTGGCAATTCAACATTGTGAGGAATTGTCATCTGGCAAGGCTGAAACGCTCTGGCTTTTTAGATTTTTAATAATAGATAAAATGATATGGCTAATTCCACTTCCAAAAGGATAATCTGCTAATGAGATTCCCATTTTTTCATGAACTCCATATCAAAAGCATAGTGTGCTTGTACCCTGCTACATCAGCAGACTCATCCCCAGCGCCTACTCTGCTCATGATGTAGAGCAGATTCAACAGCCACAAGATGCCCACTTGACAGCGGCAGTAACAGCCAAGTCTCTGAAGTGCAGGGTTGGCATTTACCATATGCCCCCTTGAACCAAAACTACGATGATCATAAGTAACCCATGCTGTTGGCAGGGTAAACTCTAACATAAAGCTATGACTTAGTTTAGGCATAGTCTATGGCACTACTTATGATGATGGCCGCCATATCCCAATTGATTTTGCACACGTCAGCTCCTGTGAGTCAGCTCCTCTGTGGAAGGTGATGTGTATTCTTGTCTGCCGGGTGGAGTCTGCAAAATGGTAGGACAGGAACCAGGAGGACCGGACCTCTTCTTTGATCTGTTTGTGAGGGCAGGTAACACACTCCAGCAGAAACCGCCACTCAGCAGGCCCTGTCCTGGGCCCGGGCTCAAAGGAGCAGACCCATTCAAAAGGAGTATCCTCACACCATGGTGCTGCATTTCTAAAGGCCTTTGTTCTTAATGAAAAGGGAAGGGGACAGGATTAGGGGAGTCAGGAGTGATCTGGTCACTGGAAGGAGACTTACACCTTTTTGTTTCTCTCTGTCTCTTTTTCCCCATCCCGATGCCTCCACTTCCTTTGGGACAAAGCACTTAGGGTGTGAAATCAACAGGGCAAAGGCCACTCCATCCAAGAGCAGTATGGGGCCAATAAGGCAGGCTAGTTTTGGCCCAATCACCTGAGGAATTCTACATTTAAAAGAAGGGGTCTTCCACCCCTTTAACAGATTCTCTAAGATCCTCTCAGATCCTATTGATCCTGCCAATCTAGCAGATTTACTCTGAAAGATCTCCCTGGACTTCTCCTGTGAAAGATGTACTTTCCAAAGCACTCAGTCTGAGGTGAAGAAGGAGCCATCCAAGGCTGAAGGAAGATGTGTCCCCTACCCATTCCCAGGACACATCAGGAGTGACCTCTGCTGTGAACCAGGACCTGCCATTCTGCACTGGAATCTCGTAGAGCAGGGAGAGCAGACCCTGCATAGAACCATCCTGTCCTACAGTACCCTGAGTAGGCCTATCAGCAACCAGAGTGTTAGACTACTGTTCTACTGCACCAAACTGGTCACTCAGTGTTCATTGCACCTTAAAGGAGATTAAAGGCACTGGTGCTGGCTTTTGCATCCCTCCACCAATTCAAACTATTGCTTGCACTTCGAGCCAGCTCAACCCATCATGATCTAGCTAAGCTTGCCATCTGCTAGGCCCTAAGTGACTGCTTGACTCCAGAGCCCAGTCTGAATCATTGGTGAGTCACATGCCGACTCTAACTGGGGGTTACAACCACAACTCTACCCAGCAAGCCCCTGAATGGCTGCCTCATCGACCTGAACATTGATGCACCGAAGATCACTACTTCAATGACCATCACCCACGGACTCGAATCGCTGGAGCATCACTCATCAACCTCTTCAGGCGGCTAAACCCGACTTGGCCTTGCCATTTGCAAAGCGATCCTGGGACTACCCTGATATGCATTTTTGAGAGCCTCCCCCTGACCACGCAGAGCAAGTACATTCACCCCTTCTCGATGCCCGCTTGCCGCTTGGGCCTACAGAAACCAGCATGCACAAGTGAGCTAGATCCACTCGCATCAACGTTTAATACTAGATCTGACTCCATCAACCAACCAAGAACTGCACCCAGGTACTGTTTACCATGAATTGCCTCCTCGGTTCACTTGGATCCAAGACTGGTTAGGTCAGGTCACGACTGCTCCTGTTTTCATCATCAACATCATCTTTTTGTAGCTAGTATCTTAACAAACAGACGTGGAACTAGGCCCTAGTGGTACTTTCCTCAGTCTGTTGAATCTTATCTGTTCTTCCTTTAGGTTGGGTTTTTGTACAGTGTTTTCTATTCATTATATTACAGATGGTGTGTTTCAGGGGCTCATTACAAGTTGGGCGGTATCTCGGCATTAAATCCTCTGGGATAAGACCAGGGCAATAAGCGTTACCGCTACTTGGTCCAGCGCTATTAGTGACGGATCACAAGTTGCAGTGGCAGGGTAAATCTCTATTTTATCAAAGTCCATGGGACTCAACGGTGGTAATTGTGCCACATTAATTCTACCAAAGTTGAGCTAAAATTGGTGCTGAGACCTGGAGGTGAATGATTTTCCCCAAGCTTAGGATTGGGCAGAGCAGTAATGGGCAGTAATAGCATTACTGCCAGATTTATACCACTCCACCCAATCCTGATGATGCCCATATATATTGTTATAGAACCTTGATTGGACATTCCCTTTATTTTGGACTGTGTACTATGTTGTTTGCGTCACTACTGGTTCACCTCCACATCCATGTTAAGATCATTGCCTTCCCTCTGAAAATGTTACCACAAAAGGCGAAGGATGTTTATCTCTTAACCGTCCGTGTTTTACCTTTATGATTGCCTTGGGTTTTGGTTTGTAGAGTGTGAGGGCTGCACAGGCCATTTACCCCTACTCACCTGGGCCCTCTGGCAGAGCGGAATCCAATTCATAACTCACATTTAACTAATTTATTGTTTTTCATAGAATAGGTTTCAGGGGGCACACATATTTCTATCTTAACTCATTTTTGCTATATGTGTGCTGTGGAACAGAGCAGACAAAGGAGGCCGACAGGGCAGATAGAGGCAGAAGTGAGCAGAAGACTATAGAGAGGCAGAGTGATGCCAGGAAAGGGGTAGTGGACAGAGACGTCTTTATGGGAGGTCAAAAGGGGCACTTGCCCAGGGCCCCCACCTTGGAGGGGCCCCCCAAAAGGGTGCCTGATATAAAGTAAGATTCCATTGTTCACGAGACTTAAATAGCACACGCCAGGAGATTTTATGGTATGCTCCTGAGGCGCTAAACCTGTTGTCTGTCTGTTTTGACAAGTACATTCTACCTTGATCCATTAATCATGTAATGCTTTCTGTTTTGACTGTGGAATACATAGTTTGTATGTTCTGTACTGCACAACTTCTGTAGCATTCTTTCCTTCTTGTGGGAATTATGTTGATCATGTGTAATAGGCAAAGTCCATATTGATAAAATGAGTGCCACAATGGTTCAGACGTTAGCTCAGTGTGTTAAGCACGCATTGCAGAGATGTGTGTTCATATGAAAGATTAGAAGAGCACATTGCAGCAAGGCTGGCTGAACCTTTCCTATGTCTGAAGTTTACAAACCTACCTGCATACGCACTTGGTATTGCATCATAAGAGGTGCTATTATCAGCAATGTTCCTGCACCAGATAGGGATTGCTATAAAAATTAACATGTCATTCGTATGGTGAAGGTCTAGAAATTGGTTTGTTCAGATGGGGCGCTCTAAAACCTAGGCAATTCCCTCCAAAGATGAGCATAAACGATTAGTCCAAATGGTGAATAAAAGACTGTGGAACCAAAGTGTTCATGCTTGTATCCTGGCTTTGCCAGCAGACGATACAGTGATCCTGGTCAAATCATATATATCTTGCATTACTGTGCATGTCTTCTGTGAGGTTTGCCTTCTTGCATGCTGGTGGCATCGTTTAGCTCATTACTTGATCTTTCTTCTTATGTAGGCCATTTGAGTGGAAGGGGTGGTAGACAGGAGAGAGCAGACTAGATGGTATAGGCATTGGGCAAGCATATTTTAAGGTCTGTTTGTTTGACACAAACAACTTTTTGCTTTTTGTATAAAAGTCAAAGGTTTTTCTGCACGTTTATGAATGACAATTTCACAAGCCATTGTTTTGAAAGTATTTAAAGCTTAAAAGTACAAAAGACATACCTAGATTCAATCTTTTAAATCACATTGCTTAGTATGCTGGTACTTACATACATCCCTTGATGATGGATAGAATGTAGCTAGAATCATTCCCATTTTGCGTAACACCCTTCTGTAATATTTTGGTTTTAAAAATTGTCAGGTTTGGAAATGTGATTTGTGTACTTTGCTAGTCAGTTTTATAAAATGAGATTGTTTTAGTACATGGTACTAAAACAATCTCTGGAAATGAAAGTGTTCAAATGCAGAAATTGCAGAGTTGGCACAAATCCCAGATTCACCTCTTAAGCAATATGTGATCCTGGGCATCTCATTCAATCTTGTATTGCCTAACCTCACAGTGTTGCCAGCCCCTAAACCTTTCAAAATTGTCAGCCCCTCAGTGTGATTTCCTTCTCAGGGTATGATCTTCATAAAAGCCTCACTCGTGGTTTCACTGGCTATAGGGTTTCTTCCACTATAATAGTGAGCATTAATATACTGCACACCACAGGCACTTGTTCCTTTGATCTCTAAAGGCAACACTATTTGAAAACCATGTCCCACTTCTAATCTCAGTCTGTCTGGATAGAGGCACCTTCCTGGTAGCTTCTAATCGGCCTCCACTATCCATGCTATGGTACGTGTAGCTTTCTCCTTCCTTACAATTGGTCTACTCTATCCATGCTTGAACACTTTTGCATTCTCTGAGGCAGCTAAATTGAGTTCTCGGCCTATTGTGGGTTACATTTACCGTTTAAATACAATCCTTCATTAATACTACAGGCTGCATACCTTTCCGGATGCTATTGATAACAAGTATCCTGTTTCTATACTAGAACAGAAGTAGCCTCTTGTAGATTGTTAATGTTGGCCTTCAAATGCTACTTGTTTATCAATCTAATTAGAGCAAGAATGAAGAGGGTACAGGGACTTAAAGGGAGTAAAGATGATTATTTTGAATGCTGCGAGGCGGGGTTTTGCTTACGGTGGGGGAGGGGGTTGCCACCAGATATACTTGATCACTTAATTCCTTTTATTTGATTGAGGGGGGGCCCAAAGATGTCCATGCCCAGGGCCCCAAAAAAGCTTAAGATGGCCCTCGTAGCGGAGCAAATTCAGAGCCAATGGCCCAGGAGTGGCAACAGGAGGAGCCTTTTTGTTTGCTCAGTCTATGGTAGCTGGAGGAAGACAGTGGTAGTATTGGGGTTGGGTGTCGCAGAATTGTACAACAAATGGATATATAAAGCATTAGAATAAAACTGTTAACTATATTATATGTTTTACATTTTTTTTTAAACTTTTAAACTGGAAATATAATTTATGTATTTAAAATGTTAAACAAAAATGCATAAAATGTGACAAATATTGCATAACATGATTATGGGATATAGAAAAAGCACACAATTCATAATGAAACAGTGACTACAAATTAAATGAAACACAGTTTACTTTTTTAATAGATGAAACATTGATAAACATGCTTACAAAAATATATGATTACATTTTAATTATTTCTACACTTGATAATGTTTTCATTGCAATTTTATTTTCAATGCACCTCTTGCCTAATTTAATGTCAAATTATTTTGTTTAAGAAAGGCTCACATCTATATGTGTAGTAAATGCACAGATAAGGATGACAGAAGATAATGACAATAGATTAAGGAAAGGAAGACCAAAACTAAACTTCAGAGAAAAACCCGAAAGCTGAAGCAAAGATCTTTGGCATTATTCCTCCGCAGTACTATGTCAGATTCCAAAGAGGGATCATATGTTGAATAACATCTGTGGCTGTCTGTGATTACTATAAATATGTCAGAATACCGCCAAACTAATTTACAGTTACCATCACTTGGTCCCGTGGATTACTGTTAGGAAAGATTTCTCTCTAGGCAACTTTCCCTCCATATTCTATGGATCACCCGGTCCCAAAACGTTTTTCTTTTGTTTTTGAACATGTCCTGACACATTTTTACAGGGAAGTGAGGTCTTCAGCTTCACTCCTCTGGCCTTTTGCTCATTTTGTTTTGAGGTAACTGATCAGTCCATCAGACCATCAGTGCTGAGAAACTGTGTTTCCCTTTTGTTTTTTTACCTTATACCTTTTTGGTAACTTTTTCACAGTGCACACAGCATCTTACAATCCAGTGCATTGGGGATACATTTGTATCACCCTAGTCTTTTGAACTTGGGATTTTTGGTTAATTTCGTATGTGCCTAAAGAGAAGCTGGTAGCAGCAGAGAACTTTAGACAATTTTTACATTATTTTTAGTTTGCACATTAGCAATTACTGCATCTGGCTCCTAAAAGTGACTAGTGCCCTAAAATGGCAGTGCCATGAGTTTTCTCGCTTGTTCTTTGGCCATATTGTTGTTTGAGCAAAAACAAAGAGGTGATGGCTGGAAGATTTAGACTGAATCTTAACCACTGGCGTTGCTCTGGGCAACCTTCCAGACCATCGTTCTTCGCCTGCCAAGCCATTACAGAAGTGGAAAAAAAAATATGCAAATCAGGCTCAGCCCCACCCCAAAAGAGGCAGTCCAGCCTGAACTGCTAGGTCACATCCCTTCTGCACGAGACCACAAGCATCCCCAAACATGTTTTGGCCTTGTTGGGCATCATCGGTGAGGAGTAGCTGTTGTTTGGCCTTCTTCCGGCTTTCTTAGGTCAGGAAATCCCATATAAGATTATGCACATGCCTGGGAAATCTGCTGCTATTGTGGACTATCGATGCCTTTGTATCTGTGTAGCCCAGGAAGGGGTGGGACTGTCTGGTCGCACTCCACATCCATGGTGCCTAAAATTCTAAGGGTGGGACATGAGTGAAACTCACAGCGGTCCCTGATTGGACCACTGCTGGCTGTTTGAATGGTGCAGATCCTGTCCATTGGTAGCTTTGACTTGCTTCCAACCAGGATTTAGGATAATAAGAGGACTCCTGCAGCCATTTATTTAGATCAGCATTGGAGCCAAGTAACCTGTGTAGAAGAGCAGCTGACTGAAGATCCGTGGATGACTCCTGAAGAGGCCTGGCATCCCCTTCCTGCATTTGGCTTGATGAAATGACACTGGACTACCTGATCTGAGAAGGCCCTTCAGTGCTTGGACTGGTGGGACCAACCAATCTTGATGCATTCACAAGGATCCAGCCATCCTCAGCCTTCAGAAGTGTCCCTGGACCACCCAGTGGACTGAACAGCTCTTCAGTGTATTACCTGAGTATTTGTTTGTTTGTTTGTTTGTTTGTTTATTTGGTAATGCGCTCCAAGCCCGTGGGCATCTGGGCGCAGCAATACAAGAGGACTCGAATCTTAGTTACAATGCCTGACACAGGCTATTACAGAAAAGCAGTGGTCGCTTACAATAGGTGATACAATGCATATAGAATAACAAGGGTTAAGCGCATAAGAATAACATTTTAACAGGTTGTAACGTTTCCGCTAGGATGAGGATCGTTGCATGTCGTTGTTGTGCAGCCATTTGAGAGCGTAGGATCTGAATCTTGTGTAAGGTAAAGGGCATCTAAGGTCGGATGGGTAGAATCATTGCCATTCTGCGTTCATTTCCGGAAACTTCGGTGGTCAAAAGCTTTTGCCACAAGTCACCTTCTTGCCAAGTCTCAGCTTCCCAGCTTCAAGGGATTGTGCTCTGGAAGGTCTTCTTCAACGGCAACTGGAGAGAAGCCAGCCATCGTCGCGATGCAGTGACCATCAGTGGATGTCACTTCCCTCTGTCTTGTGAGGTGTCCCGAAGTGTCCTGAATTGGTGGATCCTGCTTGCCTTCTTCACCAGGGTGAACTCTGCAACCAGCAGGCAACCGGAGAAAACATCGGAACCACACCTCGTAAACATTCTGCACTGGAACAAATGGCGGGAAAGCCTAACTCAAGTTACCTCCAGTTTACCCATCTGGGAACATCAGAGTCAGAGGATTAAGTAATTGCAATGCATTCACCTTCCCTGCTCTCCTTAGAATACATCTAAGAATAGCATTGGTTATTCCATTCCATTGTTTTTTGATCATTAGATCTAAAGGTTTGTATCTAAAAGATAGGTATATAACTGTACTGACTTGTAACGTTGTTGAACATCTTTTGGAACATCTCACCACCACAATAACTCTTCCTACATCAGTCATGTCTCCTAAGAAGAAGCTTTGTGACTTGATTATATGCATTCTTGCATACCTAAAGGTGACTGTATACATGTTTGATAATTGAGCATTGCATGATATTGCTACCTGTTTATTTAATTTCTTAGTGTGTGTTTTAGGCCTATAATATATACAGTATTTTTACTCACTTGTCTATATTGAATTATAGTGTGCTTCACTGTATGGGCTCATTGTGGACACCTGAACCCATTCACCTTCTCCTGAGACTAAACCTTGACCACTCTCCTCGCTTACCGTGATTGGGTTTGGCTAACCTCTCAGAGTTGCGTGTTCACTACAACTAGGGTGGCCTCCTAAAATCTGATACCAGGCCACATTTTATAAATCCATTTTAACAATTACAAACAGTGATAATTCCCGATTTTTGGAATCCATAAGACTCCCTGGGGATTTTTGGTGGATTTACCCATCGGCGGAATTGCTGCTTGATAACTCCACCAATGTATGGAAGTAAAGTGGAGGACTTAACTCCAGCATCAATAATGTTGGAGGGGAATATGCACCTTTTCCTACAAAAATCGCCAGATTTACTGCATTGGTAACTCTGCCGGCAGTAAATCTAGCAAAAATTCAAATTTGGAAACGCAGGAAAAGTGGCGGTAACATAATCAATGCCACTTTTTTTTCCTGGCACTGCCAAACGTGTAATAAAGCCCTATATTTCTTAAATAGTTTACAAAAATTGTCATGTTACCACAAGTCTGTGGCATATGAATGTATGCTACCTAAAGCATGCTGTGAGTGTGAGTGTTTCTCTTCAACATACTCATAACCATTGTCACAGAACAAAGGTGCGGAGAACATAACATACATGTAAATGTTGATCTCAAAGAAAAGAGTCTGAAGGAAACAGTGGTACTTTTTTTTAATGTACCCATTTCAGTATATTATTTATTTCCGCCAAAATCGCAGATTTCTTTTAAATTGAGTGGACAATTTTACAAAAATGTCACAATTTAAACTGTCAATTTTCTCACACCACTTGTTCAGTTCCAGCAGCCCAGGGAGAATCTCTGGCTTTTTTTCTCTTTTTGGACAATATGTTTTTTTTTTTTATTGTGCATTAGCCGACAAGTGACTTTTCACAAATTCTCATCATTTCACAGTACCATTTTCTCAAAATAGACACAACCTGTAAGCAAATTTCATAAATTAAAATAATTTTCATTTCTCATGTTCATTGTATCACCTCAAGTAGATAACCAGGCCCTTGGTGGCTCTGACTCTTGAGACTTGGCCAAGCAAGCCTATGCAAATTTTCCTTCACCGTCAGGTATTTATTGTACTGCGGCACACTTTCAGCACTTCTATTCACGGGTTCCAAGTTTGCTAAAATATGCATTGTGGAACATCCAGATTCTATACACACAAAAAAAAAAAAAATATATATATATATATATATATATATATATATATATATATATATATATATATATATATATATATATATTCAGCGAAAAAACTTTGTTAAAGGGACGTTATGGTTAAGTTGCGTTACTAAAAACCTATGAAATTCAGTGAAAAAACTTTGTTAAAGGGACGTTATGGTTCAAAGTAACACCGAAAAACCCCTGAAATTCGGCAGTTATGGTAAGAAAATCAACCATAACTCGCGCCATCGTGCACTGCTAACCCTAACACCCAGGACATCAAAGATGACATCACAAATTTAAATACACCGCAAGTGTTTTTAGCTCAATTTTACCGTCCTTGCGAACAAAAAGGACACATACTCCGTCCTCTGAACACCCCACCATTTAGTTTATTTACAAAATGTCAGAACAGCCGTGTTCTCCGCGGACAAATTGAACACAACAAAAGTGTATAGCACATAAAAAAACAAAACATTGAACCTATCTTATACTCCCCCACCCTCCCCAAACACTCTTACACACCAACAACCTCCACTAAATACAATTTTTAATCCAAGTTTCACCGCGCTGTACGCGGTCAACGGCGAATACAAGATGACGGGTGCCACAGAAAATCTGACGCGCTCCACGCCCCACGCCGTCCAATCAGCGAACAAGTCGCATGTCCGTGGACATGACGCAAGCCCATGGGCCAATCGGGGTGCTGTCCGCGGAGCGAACAGGGAAGTCCGTCCGCAAAGCGAACACAGATATCACTAATTTTTTTGCCTTACATTTTGGTCATTTTTTAAAAAAAAAACTACTGGATGGATTTACACCAAATTTGCAAAAGCACGCTTTCGGGACCAAGCCGCCGCTCCTGCTGCAAATTTGGTGTAAATCCGTCCAGCGGTTCGGGCTGTAGCCGTGCGCAAAGTTTTTTCCCATTATGTCTATAGGAAAAAACAAAAGTTTTGGGACCCCCCTATAACTTTGCCTCCCCTGGACCAAACCTCTCTAAACTTTGAAAAATCAGAGCGGGCCATATACTATTTTTGCAAAGTTTGGTGAGGATTCGTCCAGAGGGAGCGAAGTTATAATCGACCCAAAAAGTGCTCTTCCTATGGAAACACCAACTTAACCATAACTACATGGACACTACCGCGTCCATGTAATATATATATATTGGGGGCACCGCCTGCAGTCTGTTCACTACATATAGCCAGCCTTATGATTTCTTGGTCTACTTGAGTTACTGCATCTGTACAATTATAACATAGCTTTGCATTTTCTTCAGTCCTTCTCCACACGTGCAATCTTCATTTTTCTCCCAAAATATTGCTCAATTATTTACTTCCCCATCAAATTCTATAAAGGCTATGTACTCACTTCATTGGCATCTCTTCTGGTGCATAATTTCTGCTTCATGTGACATCACCAGTCTTCTCTTTCATTCATCTGCACACTTCTTCCGGAACTTCCTTCAGAAGACCGTCACTTCTTCAGGGATACATCATATAGGGTTTTCTCAATGGATACCTTGTTTCGAGGACTCTTCCTGGTATCGATACCATTACTGGCATTGCGCATGTCGCAATTTCTGGCTGCCAACATATAGGCAGAATGGAGGTGGGATATCCGATAGAGGTACTTGGCTCCTCCTATAAATTCCCCACCTCTGGTTGATTTATGGACCACTCTCCCATCAGTCTTCACATTTAGACATCCTCTTCTGAAGAAGTGCTTCTTTGGAGTCCATGGAGGTCATTACGAGTTAGGGGGTAACCATGCCGCTATTAGCAGCATGGTTACCCCCTTACCGGGTACCGGGTCCGGGTTCCTTGAATGAGAAATTACCGGGCCATTCCGACCTTGGAGGGCCCGGTAATTCCTCAATCATGGAACCTAGCCCCATTCCCATTCGAGCCCCCATAGGGCTCAATGGGAATGGGGAGGGTGCTAACAACGGGCCTGTTAATAACGGGCCTGTTGTTAGCACCCTGGTCTGCTTGCAGGACCCGCTAAGGGCACCTGGTAAATCCAGGCGTCCTTAGCGGGTTCCCGTGAGCAGACTCGTAATGCGGTGGTAAGGGGTTGACGGCTCCGGCATCTTTACCGGCGCCGTTGACCCCTTACCGCCAGGGTCGGAATGACCCCCCATATCGTTATTACTCCTTTTAGACATCCTGTTGATTTCACATGTTCATCAACACTCCAGGTCATAAGACTACATTGCCCATTCAGGCTGCAGTAAATCCATCTTCCCAAATACTTCTTGTGGTTTCTCAGATACAGGAACTTTGTTCCCTCAGGTGCATGAACACTAGCCTTTACATAGTCTCTGATTTCTTCGTCTGTCAGCTCTTTCGATCCAAACCTGACTCGACATCGATCATGATCTTCATTCATGTTGGTTTCATTGCTGTCTTCTTGCACTATGTGATTATTATTCTGAATACACAGGATCCAAACATGATCATCAGAAACAAGGCTCCAACTAACTTGAAGATATTCACCATCCATTTTTGAACCCATGAGAAGATTGATGCAAACTAGATGTCACCAGAAATGTCTTCTACTTCATCTTACATCTTGATGTGCAAGTTCGTCAGCATCGTTATGGCCTCTGTCAAGGTCCCAATCTCTTCATCATGAGAAGGTATAAATGTGCAACATGATTCTTCGATTTTGGCACAAACACCTGCATCCATAGCTGTAATCAGGTCCAGGACATATCTGTTGTGAAGAGACATCAGTTTTATAGCTCTCAGCTCTTCTTTGATAGCCTTAAATCCCTTTATGGTAGTGTTGATCATGTGCAGGAGTTCCCATCTAGTTATCTGTAACCCTGGCATTCGCCATTGTCTGGATCCCTGGCATGAAGATTGTCGTGAATATCGCTGAAGTCTGGCTGAACAACCTGTGTTCATACAGAATGTCATTGAAAGCTTCTATTGATTCAGCTGAGAAGTAGTTCTCTCTCTTTGTTCGATTGAGGAATCCAACTGATCTCCTCTTTCTCAGGTGAGCATCTGCTTTTGGAAATTCTCCAATGTTCAGGTTACTCTTCAGTATCACCAATGCTGGAACATGAACAATCAATATGAAACACAGTCCTCCCCAGTCCCTGGGCAGTTTCATGTTTGCTCTGAATCCGCAGGCCCAGTAGTGGTCCATTATCACTACTGTTCCATCCTTCATTCCTGGTACATTGAATATTCGACCGCACTGCTGGTTCTCTCTGGCTTTTCTTGTGCCATTATTTCTGAAGCATAGGTCTGCACTAGCCAGGGTCACTATCTGAAATGGGCCTCTTTTGTCCTTGACCCATGTTAGCAACACTGCAAGCTTCAGCCAGAGAGGTTTGCATACCTTCTCCACACGATCTATAACTGGTTTGTGACGCCTTGTTACTGCCACAGCTCTGCATACGACTATGCCTTCTTCCCATCCATCTAGAGGAAGCTTTCTTCCCCAGATGTGCATCTAGCCTCTCTCCTTGCATCTTTGTATTTCTTCATCAGTCTTTCCTTGGCAATTGAGCTTTTTATTTATTTCCAATCTGATTCCTGCTTCCTTCATTCCAGGCTGTTTGTATCTTATCGCATGATCTCTGGAGTGTGCTCTTGCTCTTGTCTTCCAATCTTGAAAATAATCATATTCTTCTGGAGCTGACCATTCAGTCACCCATACCAAGGATGCTGTTCGACCCTGGAACTGACCTCTTGTATAGCAGAGTGCAAGGTGAGTCAGGCAATGAGCTGCCTAGATGTCTATTTCTATAGCTATGAATTTCTTGGACTGCCCCATAGCATAAGAGCATAAGGTAGGAGAGCACAAACATAGCAATCCTCCTTATAGGTTCTTTTTCCTACCTTCTTCATGTTCTAATACCACATGTTGTTCCCCAAATGTGCTGTACTGTCTAGATAATTATTTAACTCATAATCATCTTCCCTTGCACTTCATTTAGGTTTATTTCTTGCCAAATGAGCTTGCACATAATGGTCATGGAATATATAAAAAATGGACCATTCTACAGGGGGAATCATCGGAACGCTTGTCAAAGAAATGGGTGACTTCACATGTGTCACTGGTGTTGGGATAATCACATATGGCCTTGGTCTCTTTTTAACAGATAACTCTGCATAAGTCACTGGAGTGTGAAGAATCAAGAGGACTTCTGCCTTTTTGGGACCACTAAAGTAAGCAGAGTGAATTAGCAACATTAGAAAAACAATAATAAATGCTGAGCATGCATATATTATGCACCAATACATGAGACCCCACCATTGGCGTCCCTCCACACATCGCTGAGTCTGCTCACTTTCTGGAACTGTATTATTCTCAATAGTCCACATTGTGCCTGTGTACTACTTTTAAGGAAGGAAAAAAACGTTTTAATCAGGCAGCCTCATTAAATGCTCAGGTAGCTGTCGAATATGCTCACTTATCTTCATAAGTAACCTTCTAATTGTTGGGCGATTCTTAGGATCTTGCAGAAAAGCACAAAGGTTAGTATTGCACCGAACGATATGAGTATGGACTCGAAGTACATAAACAAAGATAGCAATAAGTAGACTCTGGGCATCAGCATTGGATAGAACCATGAGTCTAACCAAAAAGAAACTCAGTGAGGAATGAATCAGGGAATTGCTCCCTTTACCTCCGCAATAGCTCCTGCAAGGCTTTCCCTAGTTACATGCGCAGAGTAGTGCAGCTGGTCAAGCGCTAACCTTAATAAAGCAAACGGCATCACCAGCTTTCCAGTGCTGTCGCCACAATGCTTCAGAGGGGGATGAAGAACACCTCCTCCGTTTCCACAATTCTTGCTCTTCCTGTGGAGCACTGCCTTGAACTTCCATCAACTGTGTTCTGGACAAATGATTCTGGACAAATGATGAAACCCTCTGTTGCAGAAAGCATTGTGAGTCACATACTACTAGACGGTCACTCTCTCTTTCTCATACCTCTAATTGAGGTTACTGGTAGTTGATATATAAATATATTTGTGTAAGGCATACACTGTGAGTTTATGTTCAAGTTTTGTAGGTATATTCTCAATTAGCAATCTATTAATAAGTTGATTTGTACTAGTGTTGCCATTTTTCCATAATTAGGAAGATAGCAAATAACCATGCCTGGTTGATATATTCATGAGAGCTTTAATTTTGCCAATGCATTTCGGAGAAAATGATCTCCTTCATCAGGGCTGTACTCTCTACTAGCAATCAACATTACAATTATAGCAATTTAACGTCAAAAATAGATAAATTACACAAATCACACATATGCATTTGAATAATGTGAGGTAGTTGTGTATACCATAATTCTAATTGTTCATATGTAAATCAAAGGTCAACAGTTGCATATATATATATTTCCATAATGTGAGGTAGTTACATATTACATACCATCATTCCAATCATCCATTTGTAAATCAAAGTAAAAGAAAAAACAAGAAAAAAGGACAGAAGATCAGCTTTAACAAACAGCATTAGCATGCTAATCTTATGTTAATACTTGTTGCTTCAGAGGGTATAAATATGTGTAAATAACTGAATGTTGTTTCCTATACGTTTGAAGTCCATTTAGAACCATCCAAGGTTCAACACAAAGATTGATTAAACCCTTCATTTACAATTATAATCATGACCACTTTTTCTTTTACATCTGGAGTATCAAAACTAGAAATATCTGGTGAAAATACATCCCTTTTGGCTTCTTCGTCTGCGGCTTCGTTCCCACATGAGATAAAGTCAGTTCTCTTAGTATGTGCTGCAAATTTAACTATTGCGACTGCTACTGGGAGTTGTAGTTCCTTAATAAGCCTGTCCAATAATGCTGCGTGTTGCACTGGAGTGCTGTCCGCTCAGAAGTAACCCCTCCTTTTCCAACATTCTAGCCCTGCGTGCACAGTTGATGTCACATAGGCGGAGTCACTGTACACTGTTACTTCCTGCCCTGCGTGTTTCTCGAGAATGACAATAAGTGCCACCAATTCTGCAGCTTGTGCCAAAAAGTGGGATGGTAGTCTTGCACTTGCTACTACTTCAAATTCCCCATTTGCTCTGTGCCTTACCATAGCTGTACCTGAATGCCTTTCCCCATCAGTTTGATCAATGTTTCAATGCCCATCACTAAATAAAACCTCCCACGGGCTAGAGCATTCTCCTTCACTCTTGGGATACATCGTAGAACTCTTAGTAGTTTGAGCAATCATTCACTTGCTCATCCTATGTCACAGGTTCAGCAACGAATGTGGCAGGGTTCACTATTTTACACCTGACTATTTTGATTGTTGATTTGATATAACTTCCTCATATTAAGAAGCCCTCTGAGATGTTAGTGCACCCTTAGGTTTTCAAAAACAGCAAACAAAGCATGCTCAACAAATAAAGTCATAGAACACCCCATCACAATGCTGGTAGAGTTCTCAATGGCGAATGCGGCTACTGCCAGCGATTCTTCGCAAGGAAAGTGTCATCTCAAAACTGGATCTAGAATCCCACTATAATTAGGGTTTGTACCCTAATGTGGTCTTCTATGTAAGTGCTGCTGTCATAAATGTTCCACTCTTGTGCGAAAACAGGAAGAACTCCTCAGAATAATTGGGAATTCCTAAAACTGGAGCTGTGCAAATTGCTTTCTTCAATTCCTCAAACCCTCCCTGCAAAAGGGGTCTTGTGTATGAACTATAATCAAATACCCATGCTCTAATATAGTTGCATATTCCCAGAAACTGCTGCATTTGTTTTATTGTGTGTGGTTTTGGTGTTTTCATAATCGTCTCAGCTCTTTCAGGTGTGACTTTCTTCACCTCATGTGAGATTAACTGACCTATATACAACACCTCTTCCTGACAATATGCAACTTCTCCTTGTCTACTTTATATCCCTTGTCTGCTAGGATAGTCATTACCTGAATCGAATCTTGCCTGCACTCATCTTCTGTCATGCTGAAAACTAAAATGTCATTTACGTACTGCAGCACAACACTCTGCAAATCGACATTGCTTAAATCCAGTTGCAGGACCCTATTAAAAATTGATGGAGACTCACAGCACCCTTGGGGCAAGCAAGTATTTTTCAGCTTAGTCTGACGGAACATAAATGAAGTAAGTTCTTGGGAGTCCTTATACAGCGCGATTGAGAAAAACGCATTTTTCAAGTCAATCACTGTGAAATATCGTGCCTCTGTGGGGATACTACATAAAATTGTCGCCGGATTTGGAACTAAAGGAAACTCTGCCTCTACAATCTGGTTAATTGGCCTCATATCCTGAATTAATCTCCACAACCCCCTTTCAATTTTTTTCACAGGATACACTGCGATGTTGCACGGTGACTCTGATGTCACTGAGGTACCCTGTTCCATCATGGCTGATGTAGTCTTGAAAATACCCTCATCTGCCTCTATAGACATTGCGTACAGCTTTGCTCAAGGTAAAATTGCTCCTGGTTTCAGCTTAATGTTAACCTCCCCTAGCCCCTTCAATAGGCCTATGTCATAGGGTCCAATAGTCCATAAAGAGGTTGGCACTTTTTCCATGTCCTCATCAAAAAATGCTGGGCGCTGTCGCAATATCACCATTTGCGGTGGGATTTCCCTTCTCTCTGATCCAGTATATAATACTACTCGAATACTACATCATCATCTGATGGATCATCTCTAAACATATCTTCATCTGTGACGTCAGTCAACCTATACCCTTCACCAATGGCAATCACTGTTCTTCATGGCCTGCCCTTGTCATCGGTTCCTTCGAGAATGGCCAATTCCCCTCGCACTATGGCTGCATGTAACTCTAGGGGAATAGTCTGTCCTCCCTCTTCGTCCATAGCTATCTGTGGCCTGACCAAGAACTCATCAGGTATTCTGATAATTTTTCCCACTAGGTCAGGTAGCCATGTCAACAAAATGCGTACCCCCATAAAGAAAAACGTATGGCTCTAATGGCATTCCTTGCAGAGCCATTTGCCCTGTAAAAGCCATTATAAATTCACCCACGTTTAGTGGAACACACTATACCTTCATCAGTGAAGGACATTTTCATATTTAGCTTTGTCATTAAATCTCAGCCCTGAATATTAACCAGTGTCTGCCTCAAATACTATAGAGACTGGTAATTCATTAGTAAAAGGAACTCTACTTGTAGCTCCAGAGAAGCCTTGCGCATTCATGGCATTTCCCGGTAATGGGTATTTTCCCTCTCATATACATGAGCGAGTTGCCTCAGTATCTACTAAAAAATAAAAAAAATTGCCTACTATGGTAACATCAACCCTTGGTTCCTCTTGGGGGTGTGGTGTTACCGATAGTACTGAACACTTCAAATCACCCTGTGAGCTGTCCTGTTGTGGGTACATGCTTATCCCTGTACTTGTAAAAGGTCTTCCTCCCACCACAGTGACACCCCCCTACTCTAGGTGTGAATAACTGTCCGGTATTTGCACTATGTTGTATCTGTATGGATGCGTGCTGTGACTGCCTTTGCTGCGGATTCAATGGTGCTTGCTGTTGTTTCAATGACTGTTGCATTTGCAGCAATTGTGCTTCATACACTGTCTGATCTTGGGCAAACCCATTCCTATTTTGTGAGCTATATGCTGGAGGATAAGCTGTTCCGCGTCTTGAGAATTACCCATTATGTACGAACTCTTAGCCCCACATGTTTGTGTGATGTGCCCTGTCATGACACATGTCCAACAGATAGGAGGAGCTCTTCTGACTAGCCCCCTTGATTAAAACCTCTTTGCACATTTTGGTTATCAGTCTTCATATTCTGAAACCAGCCTTGGTTATTTTGAAAACAACCCTGATTATTCTGGAAACCACCTCTTCATCTGAAACCCGTTCCTCTGACCTGCAGTGTGAACCCATTCCCTCCTTGATCTAATTGGCATTGATTATTTGCCTGTGATGTACCCACAGCTCGCTGTGTTCCCAGCCCCTCTGTGCTTGTCAGTACCGCCCCTTCTATGGCATACTTTGACAATTTCTTCTGAACAACTTGGCATCCTCAAATTTTCTAACATCCTCCTTGTTATTGTTTTTCTCTTGCAAGAGCCGGCAATGATGCGTGATAGTCAATTGTGTCTCTGTCCATGGTTTTGCTTCCATTCCCACTAATTTCTTGAGATGTCTCTGCACCTGTTCTGGCAATCCCTGACACAAAATGTGGTAAAATACTGGCACTGATTTCCCCCACGGCTCCTTCATTTCTAAAGTCCAGCGTTCCTGAATACTTTGAATGTAAGCAAGTGGATCTTCATCATCTTTCATTTTATGTGCCATAATTGCACCCATATCTGATGTATCAGCATACTGTACCCTGAGTGCCTGCCAGACATCTGCTCTAAATTTATTAAATGGCGCTCAGTCATTGTTAGGGAGAATTCTCATACATGTGCTAATTCCCTTGCCCTTAGAGACCCCAGCTCTTTTGCTAAACTTTGGGGCTTTGAACATTTTATTTCCTTTTGTTTTCTGTGTTTATTTCTTTTGTTTAAACTCCATATGCATCATCTGTTCATGTGTGTTAAACAGCACCCTCAGTGCAGTGACACAGGGATGTCTTTAGACTGCCAAAAGGTTTACATACCTTCTCTGGGGTAAACTCCTGTTTACCAGAGAATGTAAGGTTAAATTGACTTTACTAGTCTTTTTAAATTCCTAGACCCAGCACACACTCTCTTCCTATAGAGTGCTGGAGGGGTTGCCCAGTATCTCCTGTGTCTAGAAACTCATGGAGCAGTCAAATGCTACCCTTTCCTATCGAAATGGCTGGTGTCAGATGTTTTACAACAAACTACCTTGGTTTTTCCCGACCGTGAACACGGGTAGCTAAAAATCGCAGGAGCCATGCTTTTCAAAATGGCGCCTTAAGCCCCTTTGTTTAAACAGGTCCCGGTCTTCTTTTTTCACCATTTCTTTTTAGAGAGGTCCTTCTAGAGCTTGTCTTTGCACGCCGAACCAGGTTTGGTCCCTTTGTTCGTTCATACTGTTAGGAAAGATTCTCTTTACTGCACCTTTCCTTCCATCTTTATGGAACCCTTAAACTTTTTGCTTTTATTTTTCAATCTGACCTGTACTTTTCGCAGTGCAGTGAAGCCTTAAGCTTCACTGTACTAGCCTTTGCTCACATGTTATGGGGAAACTGATATGTCCTTAATGCTATCAGTACTGGGAAACAGTGTTTCCCTTAGTCTTGTGACTATGTTGCTACTTGTGGTTACTTTTGTATCACATGTGGTAACTTTTTATCATTGCACACAGCAGCTTAAACTGCAGTGCAATGGGGTTCATTTTTGTTTTGCCCTACACTAGCACTCAAAGGATGATTTGGTTACTCTAGAGGTGCTTAAAAAATGTGCTTTTGGCAGCAGTGACTTTTCCCCACTTTTTGGGGAATTTTGTTTTAGCTTAACTGCGTTTACCGCGTTTGGCTACTTACTGTGGCTACTGGTCAAACATGGCCGTGCCACAAGGATTTTTCGTCCATTCTTTTTGCATCTTGTTGTTTAGCCTTCTTCCTGGCCTCAGAGGCCAGAAAGATCGTAATAAGGCGTTCCAGTGCCCGGGAAAGCAGCAGCTTTTGGCGAGCTACTGGAGGGGTTTGTGTGTTTGCAGGCAGGATGTGGGCTGGGTCAATCTGACCCCAATACACATCCTGGTTTCTGTGTGTCTGAGTGATATGCATGAGGGTTCCCGCCAGTGGTCCTGATTGGACCACTGTGGGGTGTGTGTGTGGGCTCATTCTTTCATTGGCTAGTGGGAGCTTTGACTCCTACCTGGCTTTTAGGATAAGAAGTGGGCCCTTGCTTGCATTTCCCAGAGATCCTGGAAGAACCTGAAGGAGCCAAGAATCTGTCCAGCTGAGAAGACCCACAAAGAAACCTGTAACTTGTCTGAAGGAGGCCTGGCAACCAACTTCTGCTGCAGTCCTGGTGGAGCCCTGTCCGTCTCCTGATTTTCAGTAGGCCTGCAAAGATGCTACAACCCCAGGAGTGGTGGGACCATCAATTCCCAAAGCCTACTCAGTGCCCAGCACAAAAACCGCCTTCCGAAGTGCCAGGGAATTGTCCTGTGGCTGACCAGCTTTGTTTTTTTGTTACCAAATTATCTTTGTTGCTGTTCCGAGTTTCCACCGGAAACTTGGCACACCCTCAGCTGCCACTGCAATGACACCTCTGTGAAAATTGGCGTCCTAGAACCAAGGGGACCCGAGAAAGACCGGAAAGTCCTGCTGCATCGCTGTGTGCGGTGTGCACGGTCCAAAACCTGCTTTTCTCACCAGCCTCCAGTCCCGAGAAGGGTGCCTCATTGTTTGTTTCTGCATTTCTTCATCAAGACTCCTTGCACCAGCAAAAGATCCTAACCGGAGAATCACTCAAACCTACAACCCGTGAAAATCGAGGACCACATAATTCAGTGGGAAAAGCAAGCCAGGACACCCTTCCTTTGTTCTGGAAAGTCTTGGGAAGATTTGGAGTGAGGGGTGTAAGTTACTGAGCTTACAACATACCTCTACACTCCCAATATAAGTCAATGGACTTATAATACCCTTTATCCTAAACCTATTGGCTTTGCTTGTACTTGCCTTGGCAAGACTTCTGACTGTTGGGGGTAATTTTGGGCACTTGTCTATATTGAACCCTGACTCTAAGAATCCATCACTGGACCCCAGAGACCCTACCTACATTTTCTCCTGCCTCCTGAGTTCTGTGTATTTTTATCCTGAACAATAGGGCGCAAGGCCCCATGCAAGTTAGGGTCGGACAATATTAGTTAGGAATCATCCTGTGGACCTTTTCATGTGTAATACTCACCTATTCATTCCCATACATGAGTATTTTGATTTGTATTATGCACTTGAACCTGTGACTGTATATATGTATTTTAGTTTGATGGTATTGGTTGATATGTCTACCTGCTTGTAGTCACTTTTCTTATAGTGTGTTTGGCCATAGTTAAATAACTGTATTTTTATATATCCTGTCTAAGTGTAATTTGTGACTCTCATTGTGTGACATCATTGTGGACCCTTTATATTGTCACCCCTCTGAAGAACTTAGCCTACACCACCTGTCACTGCTACCTTAAACTGGTTTTGGCTACAGCTTCCAAGAATTGTCCCTGTCACAATATAGGTTGGCCTTATATACATCTGTCCACCATGCCAGAGTATAGAAAATCAGTCTTAACATGTACGTCTTTGGCGGGCTTCGGGACTGAAGACCACCTCTGGTGTCTGAGTGTCTGGGGTGGGCAGGAGGTGAGAGGGGTGCCCACAACTCCCTGTGCTTAGTCTCCTAGGAGACCCAAATGCACTCTGGCGTGATTGGCTGGCTGACTGTTCGGCAAGGACAGCCACCCTGCTGGTTGAATGACATCTAGGATGGAATGAAAGGGAGAAAACTGCTGAAAAGGTGTGTCTCTTGGACTGGAAAGCAGAGTCGACCACTGGAACAAAACATCTGAAGCCAAGCTTGAATAGGAAGGCTGCTGCAACTCCTGGAGTCTGCAGTCTGCCTGGTGAAGCCCTGCTGCAGGTCCGAATTGCCAAGTTCATCTTGAAAGAGAAGCCCCTCAAAGTAGACTTCTTCCTTTGAGTTGGTGGGACCAATCAACTCATAAGCCACCTGGATACCATTCTCAGAGCTGTTTAGAATTAACCAGGGGGAAAGATACCAGCTTGTATGCTTGATGACAGCTACTCGAACTGAAGATCTTCCATTTTGCCAGCTTGTTTGACCAGTCCTCGTGCAGTGTAGGAGTCCCCTGAGGTCCTCCCTCTTGTCCCCATGACTGAGACTCAGGAGCAGTGAGATCTGCAGGAACTGCCAGGAACCAACGTCTTCAGCTGTCTCTTTTCTTCATATTAATGTACTGTGCCAACCCGATTGAGAGAATTTACCTCTCTCGCAGTTAAAATTTGTGAAACTTTCCACACTTGCAGGCCTAATCAGCTTGTGAACCAACATATGATTCTTTTTCGTACAAACTACTTCTGAGAACTCTGGCAAAGACTTTACCATTTACTACAAGAACTGTTCTTTTCTATCCAAGACACTAGCCCATTGACTTTCACCTAGGCCTATTGAACTGAATCGAGTCCTCTAGTGAACTGAAACTATTTGCAATGCCTAAGAAAGTATTTGTGGTCTATTTTATTAACTTGTGTCTTTTTACTCCCATTTAAAGTAACTGAAATGCCATTTTGCTCCTATTTCAGGGGAGCCTACATTACAGTAAATGTTTTCTAAATGAGTTTAATGAATTAATAAGTGTTTTACCAAGAAACCTTGTGTTTTAGGGGGTAATTCATAGAATTTAGCGCACAAGTGGCGCACGCGGCTGGCGCACAGTGTGCGCGTGCGAATCCCTGTGCCAGCCGCGTGCGCTAAAATCCATTTCCACGCACAGCGTATTCATGGATTCCAGCTACCAAAACCAGCCGTGGCGCACAGTGGCGCAGCGACCTGCAGCAGCGTCAGTTACGCCCCCAAGAACGCCTCTCGCGCAGGGAAAAGCCATCAAAATCCCCAATCCAGCGCAAAGGGCTGCGCTAGCCCTGTACCAGCACGGCAAGCGGGCTACGTGTATCACTGTGGTGCGCGGGAAGTACCTCATGTAATTTCAGCTGGGTACGTGTATTTCAGGGGTGCGCTGGAAGTTCCACACGCGATTCCATCAGGGTACGTGTACATCAGGGGTGTGCGGGAAGTTTCACACGTGAATTCAGCAGGGTACGTGTATATCAGGGGTGTGCGGGAAGTTCCACACGCTATTGTCCTGGGTACGTGTATTTCGGGGTGCGCGGGAAGTTTCACACGCGATATTAGCAGGGTACGTGTATATCAGGGGTGCGCGGGAAGTTCCACACGCGAATGTCCTGGCTATGTGTATTTTGGGGTGCGCGGGAAGTTTCACACGTGATATCAGCAGGGTACGTGTATTCCAGGGGTGCGCTGGAAGTTCCACACGCGAATGTCCTTGCTACGTGTATCTTGGGTTGCGCGGGAAGTTACACACGCGATATCAGCAGGGTACGTGTATTCCAGGGGTGCGCTGGAAGTTCCACACGCGAATGTCCTGGCTACGTGTATCTTGGGGTGCGCGGGAGGTTTCACACGCGATATCAGCAGGGTACGTGTATTTCAGGGGTGCGCTGGAAGTTCCACACGCGAATGTCCTGGGTACGTGTATCTTGGGGTGCGCGGGAAGTTTCACATGCAATATCAGCAGGGTACGTGTATTTCAGGGGTGCGCTGGAAGTTCCACACGCGAATGTCCTGGGTAGGTGTATCTTGGGGTGCGCGGGAAGTTTCACACGCGACATCAGCAGGGTACGTGTATTTCAGGGGTTCCGTGGAGTACTACACGTGAATTGGCCGTGTGGGTCCTCCCAGGTGTTCGCTCCACAACCTCCACGGCCCCTGCAGGCAGCCCACACCACGGGGGACTAGCCTGCACCCCCACTCGTCCCCCTGCACCCCCACCCCCCAGCACCGTGGGGCACCTGCCAGCAGGCCCCCACACATGTCCAACTCATGTTCCCCTGCACCCCCACCCCCCAGCACTGTGGTGCACCCGCCACCAGGCCCCAACTAATGTTCTCCTGCACCGCCACCCCCCAGCACTGTGGTGGACCCTCCACCAGGCTCCCACTCATGTCTCCCATCACCCCCACCCCCCAGCACTGTGGTGCACCCTCCACCAGGCCCCAGCTCATGTTCCCCTGCACCCCTACCCCCCAGCACTGTGGTGCACCCTCCACCAGGCCCCAACTCATGTTCCCCTGCACCCCCACCCCCCAGCACTGTGGGGCACCTGCCAGCAGGCCCCCACTCATGTCCAACTCATGTTCCCCTGCATCCCCACCCCCCAGAACTGTGGGGCACCTGCCAGCAGGCCCCCACTCATGTCCAACTCATGTCTCCCATCTCCCCCACACCCCAGCACTGTGGTGCACCCTCCACCAGACCCCAACTCATGTTCCCCTGCACCCCCACCCCCCAGCACTGTGGTGCACCCTCCACCAGGCCCCAACTCATGTTCCCCTGCACCCCCACCCCCCAGCACTGTGGGGCACCTGCCAGCAGGCCCCCACTCATGTCCAACTCATGTTCCCCTGCACCCCCACCCCCCAGCACTGTGGGGCACCTGCCAGCAGGCCCCCACTCATGTCCAACTCATGTTCCCCTGCACCCCCACCACCCAGCACTGTAGTGCACCCTCCACCAGGCCCCACCTCATGTTCCCCTGCACCCCCACCCCCCAGCACTGTGGTGCACCCTCCACCAGGCTCCCACTCATGTCTCCCATCACCCCCACCCCCCCAGCACTGTGGTGCACCCTCCACCAGGCCCCAACTCATGTTCCCCTGCACCCCCACCCCCCAGCACTATGGTGCACCCTCCACCAGGCCCCAACTCATGTTCCCCTGCATCCCCAGCCCCCAGCACTGTGGGGCACCTGCCAGCAGGCCCCCACTCATGTCCAACTCATGTTCCCCTGCACCCCCACCCCCCAGCACTGTGATGCACCCTCCACCAGGCCCCAACTCATGTTCCCCTGCACCCCCACCCCCCAGCACTGTGGTGCACCCTCCACCAGGCCCCAACTCATGTTCCCCTGCACCCCCACTGCCCAGCACTGTGGTGCACCCTCCACCAGGCCCCAACTCATGTTCCCCTGCACCCCCACCCCCCAGCACTGTGGGGCACCTGCCAGCAGGCCCCCACTCATGTCCAACTCATGTTCCCCTGCACCCCCACCCCCAGCACTATGGGGCACCTGCCAGCAGGCCCCCACTCATGTCCAACTCATGTCTCCCATCACCCCCACCCCCCAGCACTGTGGTGCACCCTCCACCAGGCCCCAACTCATGTTCCCCTGCACCCCCATCCCCCAGCACTGTGGTGCACCCTCCACCAGGCCCCAACTAATGTTCCCCTGCACCCCCACCCCCCAGCACTGTGGGGCACCTGCCAGCAGGCCCCCACTCATGTCCAACTCATGTTCCCCTGCACTCCCACCCCCCAGCACTGAAGTGCACCCTCCACCAGGCCCCAACTCATGTCTCCTATCACCCCCACCCCCCAGCACTGTGGTGCACCCTCCACCAGGCCCCAACTCATGTTCCCCTGCACCCCCACCCCCCAGCACTGTGATGCACCCTCCACCAGGCCCCAACTCATGTTCCCCTGCACCCCCACCCCCCAGCACTGTGGTGCACCCTCCACCAGGCTGCCACTCATGTCTCCCATCACCCCCACCCCCCAGCACTGTGGTGCACCCTCCACAAGGCCCCAACTCATGTTCCCCTGCACCCCCACCCCCCAGCACTGTGGTGCACCCTCCACCAGGCCCCAACTCATGTTCCCCTGCACCCCCACCCCCAGCACTATGGGGCACCTGCCAGCAGGCCCCCACTCATGTCCAACTCATGTCTCCCATCACCCCCACCCCCCAGCACTGTGGTGCACCCTCCACCAGGTCCCAACTCATGTTCCCCTGCACCCCCATCCCCCAGCACTGTGGTGCACCCTCCACCAGGCCCCAACTAATGTTCCCCTGCACCCCCACCCCCCAGCACTGTGGGGCACCTGCCAGCAGGCCCCCACTCATGTCCAACTCATGTTCCCCTGCACTCCCACCCCCCAGCACTGAAGTGCACCCTCCACCAGGCCCCAACTCATGTCTCCTATCACCCCCACCCCCCAGCACTGTGGTGCACCCTCCACCAGGCCCCAACTCATGTTCCCCTGCACCCCCACCCCCCAGCACTGTGATGCACCCTCCACCAGGCCCCAACTCATGTTCCCCTGCACCCCCACCCCCTAGCACTGTGGTGCACCCTCCACCAGGCTGCCACTCATGTCTCCCATCACCCCCACCCCCCAGCACTGTGGTGCACCCTCCACCAGGCCCCAACTCATGTTCTCCTGCACCGCCACCCCCCAGCACTGTGGTGGACCCTCCACCAGGCTCCCACTCATGTCTCCCATCACCCCCACCCCCCAGCACTGTGGTGCACCCTCCACCAGGCCCCAGCTCATGTACCCCTGCACCCCTACCCCCCAGCACTGTGGTGCACCCTCCACCAGGCCCCAACTCATGTTCCCCTGCACCCCCACCCCCCAGCACTGTGGGGCACCTGCCAGCAGGCCCCCACTCATGTCCAACTCATGTTCCCCTGCATCCCCACCCCCCAGAACTGTGGGGCACCTGCCAGCAGGCCCCCACTCATGTCCAACTCATGTCTCCCATCTCCCCCACACCCCAGCACTGTGGTGCACCCTCCACCAGACCCCAACTCATGTTCCCCTGCACCCCCACCCCCCAGCACTGTGGTGCACCCTCCACCAGGCCCCAACTCATGTTCCCCTGCACCCCCACCCCCCAGCACTGTGGGGCACCTGCCAGCAGGCCCCCACTCATGTCCAACTCATGTTCCCCTGCACCCCCACCCCCCAGCACTGTGGGGCACCTGCCAGCAGGCCCCCACTCATGTCCAACTCATGTTCCCCTGCACCCCCACCACCCAGCACTGTAGTGCACCCTCCACCAGGCCCCACCTCATGTTCCCCTGCACCCCCACCCCCCAGCACTGTGGTGCACCCTCCACCAGGCTCCCACTCATGTCTCCCATCACCCCCACCCCCCCAGCACTGTGGTGCACCCTCCACCAGGCCCCAACTCATGTTCCCCTGCACCCCCACCCCCCAGCACTATGGTGCACCCTCCACCAGGCCCCAACTCATGTTCCCCTGCATCCCCAGCCCCCAGCACTGTGGGGCACCTGCCAGCAGGCCCCCACTCATGTCCAACTCATGTTCCCCTGCACCCCCACCCCCCAGCACTGTGATGCACCCTCCACCAGGCCCCAACTCATGTTCCCCTGCACCCCCACCCCCCAGCACTGTGGTGCACCCTCCACCAGGCCCCAACTCATGTTCCCCTGCACCCCCACTGCCCAGCACTGGGTTGCACCCTCCACCAGGCCCCAACTCATGTTCCCCTGCACCCCCACCCCCCAGCACTGTGGGGCACCTGCCAGCAGGCCCCCACTCATGTCCAACTCATGTTCCCCTGCACCCCCACCCCCAGCACTATGGGGCACCTGCCAGCAGGCCCCCACTCATGTCCAACTCATGTCTCCCATCACCCCCACCCCCCAGCACTGTGGTGCACCCTCCACCAGGCCCCAACTCATGTTCCCCTGCACCCCCATCCCCCAGCACTGTGGTGCACCCTCCACCAGGCCCCAACTAATGTTCCCCTGCACCCCCACCCCCCAGCACTGTGGGGCACCTGCCAGCAGGCCCCCACTCATGTCCAACTCATGTTCCCCTGCACTCCCACCCCCCAGCACTGAAGTGCACCCTCCACCAGGCCCCAACTCATGTCTCCTATCACCCCCACCCCCCAGCACTGTGGTGCACCCTCCACCAGGCCCCAACTCATGTTCCCCTGCACCCCCACCCCCCAGCACTGTGATGCACCCTCCACCAGGCCCCAACTCATGTTCCCCTGCACCCCCACCCCCCAGCACTGTGGTGCACCCTCCACCAGGCTGCCACTCATGTCTCCCATCACCCCCACCCCCCAGCACTGTGGTGCACCCTCCACAAGGCCCCAACTCATGTTCCCCTGCACCCCCACCCCCCAGCACTGTGGTGCACCCTCCACCTTGCCCCAACTCATGTTCCCCTGCACCCCCACCCCCAGCACTATGGGGCACCTGCCAGCAGGCCCCCACTCATGTCCAACTCATGTCTCCCATCACCCCCACCCCCCAGCACTGTGGTGCACCCTCCACCAGGTCCCAACTCATGTTCCCCTGCACCCCCATCCCCCAGCACTGTGGTGCACCCTCCACCAGGCCCCAACTAATGTTCCCCTGCACCCCCACCCCCCAGCACTGTGGGGCACCTGCCAGCAGGCCCCCACTCATGTCCAACTCATGTTCCCCTGCACTCCCACCCCCCAGCACTGAAGTGCACCCTCCACCAGGCCCCAACTCATGTCTCCTATCACCCCCACCCCCCAGCACTGTGGTGCACCCTCCACCAGGCCCCAACTCATGTTCCCCTGCACCCCCACCCCCCAGCACTGTGATGCACCCTCCACCAGGCCCCAACTCATGTTCCCCTGCACCCCCACCCCCTAGCACTGTGGTGCACCCTCCACCAGGCTGCCACTCATGTCTCCCATCACCCCCACCCCCCAGCACTGTGGTGCACCCTCCACCAGGCCCCAACTCATGTTCCCCTGCACCCCCACCCCCCAGCACTATGGTGCACCCTCCACCAGGCCCCAACTCATGTTCCCCTGCATCCCCAGCCCCCAGCACTGTGGGGCACCTGCCAGCAGGCCCCCACTCATGTCCAACTCATGTTCCCCTGCACCCCCACCCCCCAGCACTGTGATGCACCCTCCACCAGGCCCCAACTCATGTTCCCCTGCACCCCCACCCCCCAGCACTGTGGTGCACCCTCCACCAGGCCCCAACTCATGTTCCCCTGCACCCCCACTGCCCAGCACTGTGGTGCACCCTCCACCAGGCCCCAACTCATGTTCCCCTGCACCCCCACCCCCCAGCACTGTGGGGCACCTGCCAGCAGGCCCCCACTCATGTCCAACTCATGTTCCCCTGCACCCCCACCCCCAGCACTATGGGGCACCTGCCAGCAGGCCCCCACTCATGTCCAACTCATGTCTCCCATCACCCCCACCCCCCAGCACTGTGGTGCACCCTCCACCAGGCCCCAACTCATGTTCCCCTGCACCCCCATCCCCCAGCACTGTGGTGCACCCTCCACCAGGCCCCAACTAATGTTCCCCTGCACCCCCACCCCCCAGCACTGTGGGGCACCTGCCAGCAGGCCCCCACTCATGTCCAACTCATGTTCCCCTGCACTCCCACCCCCCAGCACTGAAGTGCACCCTCCACCAGGCCCCAACTCATGTCTCCTATCACCCCCACCCCCCAGCACTGTGGTGCACCCTCCACCAGGCCCCAACTCATGTTCCCCTGCACCCCCACCCCCCAGCACTGTGATGCACCCTCCACCAGGCCCCAACTCATGTTCCCCTGCACCCCCACCCCCCAGCACTGTGGTGCACCCTCCACCAGGCTGCCACTCATGTCTCCCATCACCCCCACCCCCCAGCACTGTGGTGCACCCTCCACCAGACCCCAACTCATGTTCCCCTGCACCCCCACCCCCCAGCACTGTGGGGCACCTGCCAGCAGGCCTCCACTCATGTCCAACTCATGTCCCCCTGTACCCCCACCCCCCAGCACTGTGGGGCACCTGCCAGCAGGCCCCCACTCATGTCCAACTCATGTTCCCCTGCACCCCCACCCCCCAGCACTGTGGTGCACCCTCCACCAGGCCCCAACTCATGTTCCCCTGCACCCCCACCCCCCAGCATTGTGGTGCACCCTCCACCAGGCTCCCACTCATGTCTCCCATCACCCCCACCCCCCAGCACTGTGGTGCACCCTCCACCAGGCTCCCACTCATGTCTCCCATCACCCCCACCCCCCAGCACTGTGGTGCACCCTCCACCAGGCCCCAACTTATGTTCCCCTGCACCCCCACCCCCCAGCACTGTGGTGCACCCTCCACCAGGCCCCAACTCATTTTCCCCTGCACCCCCACCCCCCAGCAATGTGGGGCACCTGCCAGCAGGCCCCCACTCATGTCCAACTCATGTTCCCCTGCACCCCCACCCCCCAGCACTGTGGGCACCTGCCAGCAGGCCCCCACTCATGTCCAACTCATGTTCCCCTGCACCCCCACCCCCAAGCACTGTGGTGTACCCTCCACCAAGCCCCAACTCAAGTTCCCCTGCACCCCACCCCCCAGCACTGTGGTGCACCCTCCACCAGACTCCCACTCATGTCTCCCATCAACCCCACCCCCCAGCACTGTGGTGCACCCTCCACCAGGCTCCCACTCATGTCTCCCATCACCACCACCCCACAGCACTGTGGTGCACCCTCCACCAGGCCCCAACTCATGTTCCCCTGCACCCCCACCCCCAGCACTTTGGTGCACCCTCCACCAGGCCCCAACTCATGTTCCCCTGCACCCCCACCCCCCAGCACTGTGGGGCACCTGCCAGCAGGCCCCCACTCATGTCCAACTCATGTTCCCCTGCACCCCCATCCCCCAGCACTGTGGGGCACCTGCCAGCAGGCCCCCACTCATGTCCAACTCATGTCTCCCATCACCCCCACCCCCCAGCACTGTGGTGCACCCTCCACCAGGCCCCATCTAATGTTCCCATGCACCCCCACCCCCCAGCACTGTGGTGCACCCTCCACCAGGCCCCAACTCATGTTCCCCTGCACCCCCACCCCCCAGCACTGTGGTGCACCCTCCACCAGGCCCCAACTTATGTTCCCCTGCAGCCCTACCCCCCAGCACTGTGGGGCACCTGCCAGCAGGCCCCCACTCATGTCCAACTCATGTTCCCCTGCACCCCCACCCCCCAGCACTGTGGGGCACCTGCCAGCAGGCCCCCACTCATATCCAATTCATGTTCCCCTGCACCCCCACCCCCCAGCACTGTGGTGCACCCTCCACCAGGCTCCCACTCATGTCTCCCATCACCCCCACCCCCCAGCACTGTGGTGCACCCTCCACCAGGCCCCAACTCACGTTTCCCTGCACCCCCACCCCCCAGCACTGTGGTGCACCCTCCACCAGGCTCCCACTCATGTCTCCCATCACCCCCACCCCCCAGCACTGTGGTGCACCCTCCACCAGGCCCCAACTCACGTTTCCCTGCACCCCCACCCCCCAGCACTGTGGTGCACCCTCCACCAGGCCCCAACTCATGTTTCCCTGCACCCCCACCCCCCAGTACTGTGGGGCACCTGCCAGCAGGCCCCCACTCATGTCCAACTCATGTTCCCCTGCACCCCCACCCCCCAGCACTGTGGGGCACCTGCCAGCAGGCCCCCACTCATGTCCAACTCATGTTCCCCTGCACCCCCACCCCCCAGCACTGTGGTGCACCCTCCACCAGGCTCCCACTCATGTCTCCCATCACCCCCACCCCCCAGCACTGTGGTGCACTCTCCACCAGGCCACAACTCATGTTCCCCTGCACCCCCCCCAGCACTGTGGTGCACCCTCCACCAAGCCCCAACTCATGTTCCCCTGCACCCCCACCCCCCAGCACTGTGGGGCACCTGCCAGCAGGCCCCCACTCATGAACAACTCATGTTCCCCTGCACCCCCACCCGCCAGCACTGTGGGGCACCTGCCATCAGGCCCCCACTCATGTCCAACTCATGTTCCCCTGCACCCCCAACCCCCACCACTGTGGTGCATCCTCCACCAGGCTCCCACGCATGTCTCCCATCACCCTCACCCCCCAGCTCTGTGGTGCACCCTCCACCAGGCCCCAACTCATGTTTCCCTGCACCCCCACCCCCCAGCACTGTGGTGAACCCTCCACCAGGCCCCAACTCATGTTCCCCTGCACCCCCACCCCCCAGCACTGTGGGGCACCTGCCAGCAGGCCCCCAATCATGTCCAACTCATGTTCCCCTGCACCCCCACCCCCCAGCACTGTGGGGCACCTGCCAGCAGGCCCCCACTCATGTCCAACTCATGTTCCCCTGCACCCCCACCCCTCAGCACTGTGGTGCACCCTCCACCAGGCTCCCACTCATGTCTCCCATTACCCCCACCCCCCAGCACTGTGGTGCACCCTCCACCAGGCCCCAACTCATGTTCCCCTGCACCCCCACCCCCCAGCACTGTGGTGCACCCTCCACCAGGCCCCAACTCATGTTCCCCAGCCAACATGTCATCACAATCTAGATCCCTGGTCCCTATGGTCAGCCTCCAAATGCAAAACACCCACCCGAGTATTGCATCCACCCACTTAGAAATGGCAATAACACGATAGAACACCAATTGCAAGTTTGGAAACGAACACATGTCCCTCACATACACCCAATGGGTGTCAGTGAATCTCAAAACCCATATCATGATATGCATGAAACCAATGCGATGATACTACACATTGAAGTTTGATCAAAAAATATGTATTAAAGGAAACATAAATTGAATCAAAAATAAACAAACAGAAATGGGAATGTAAAAAAAAAAAAAGAAGCATGTCCGTGAAAAAATGCAAAACCAAAAATCATAATCCAAAGGAATGGTGTCCAAAGTCACAGTCCACAAAAGAAAATCCAAAAAATTATAATTGAAAGCCATTGCTCCATGGGTAAATTGTAAAATAAAAAGAAAATCCAACAGTGAACTATGTACAGATGAACAAGCCAGGGTCCATGATCCCAACAAAAGAAATGAAACCTATCTAACAACACTACCTAATAAAAAAAAAAACTATATACAAAAATGTGGCCCATTGTCCAAAAGGTCCAAAAAAAATGCAAAAACAAAGGAAACCTAACACTAACTACAGAACTATGTACAAGGGCAGCGGGCTAGTCCGACGGCTCACTTTTGGATGTCCCGGGCCAGGGCATCATCGAACTCCTGCTCAATGTCCCGGAGGCGGTCCTCCTCCATGGCCCCGAGGGTCCGCAGGCCCGTCGACGTGTCCACCTCCAACCCCCTGCGGATTGCCTCGAGGCACTCGGCCCGCCTCAGGGCCCTCCGCATGGAGTTCTCCGCCCTGACCATCGTGAGCCGTGCCTCTTCCGCCTGCTGCCGCTCCGCATCTATGGCGTGGCCCAACCGCTGCCACACGGAAGACACTTTCTGTCCTGGGTCCTCCTGCCCTCCTGTCATGATCTCTGCTTCCAAAAGGTCAGGGTTTTCCCAACTCCCTTGGAAGCAGATCCATAACCCAGGTTCTGAGTGCCAACCAGTCCCAATTGGGACCTTTTGGACCCAGTCCTGGCGCCAGTGGCACCAGGCTCATAAATATGCCCAGTCCCAGCGCTGGAAGCGCCGGGCTCATAATGCTTGGGTGGACTTACCTGCAGCAGACCATGCTGCTTACTTGCCTGCCAGTTGAGCCTCTGATCCTCTTCTGTTTGGAACTACTTTTCCTGTTGGGTGGGGCTGGAGCCACTCCCTAGATTCAGAACACTGGAACTCTTCTGGAAGGCAGGAACTCTTTTTTTTACCAGGAACTCTTTTCTTACTTAGGCGTGGCTGTGGAAGGAGACACACTAAGCACTACAGGAGGCTATTTAAACCACACCCGGTGGATGAATCTTGCTTTGCGTTATTCTGCACCCTCTGCAGCAGAACGCTCATCGTGTCTTCTGCATCCGGTCCTGGGCCTAAGGAAAAAGGCTTACCATCCTGAATCCAGTCTTCAGCAACACCTATAAAGACAAGAAAGAACAGGTTAGCATTCCGGCATCTGAAAGGCAAAGGCTTACCTACTCTTCGTGCGCTCCGGAGGTCTTCACACTGCATTCCGGCATCTGAAAGACAAAAGCTTACCAACTCTTCGCACGCTCCGGAGGCCGTCGGCGCTGCATCTCGCATCTGAAAGACAAAACAAGGTGCGTTTAAAGACATTGGGGAACTTTAATACTCACGTGCCATTACTCCTTTCCACATCTAACCCAGTGAGTATCCCGGCACCCTGCAGCCGCTCCGAACTTGTACCTGCAAAATAAAAAGACAGTTAGAGCGCTTTGTGAAGCTGGCAACAAGCGCTTACTTACGTGCTTCCAGGCGCTTCTATTCATCACACGGGCTCCATCTTCAACTCACTTCAGCCCGTCATCCGCCATCGCCGGAACCCTGCAAAACAAGAGACATCATTATTAAAGACATTAAAGACATTTGAGTTACTCGAAACTTACCGTTCATGCAGTAAACGACGGACAGCAGTCGTCTGAAGTCAAGAGGCCTGCGCTACCTATCCAGTGAAGAAACTGGCTACAGCACCCTGCCCCGAGGCAGATGGAGAGCTCGGCATTCACTTACCTAAGGTGAGAGCGTTAACCTGTGGGGGTCTACAGGAGAGGAGAAGAGGAAAGAGATAGGGACACCCCAATAACCCCAGTTCATTAACCCCGTATTTTCTATCTGCAGACATCTTACTCTGCACGTCAGGCATACAGGGCACAGAGGTCCAGCCCAAAGAGCCAATCGGGTGCTGCACATCACCTTTGAAGATACGGTAGTCGCCCAGTCAAGACCGGCGCCTCTGCGAGAATCAGGTGAGCGTTACAGAACGCAAAGCCTACCGCAAAACTCTCACCCAGGCGCTATGGAAACCTCGGATACTGACCACCTAGCCCGGTTACTTGGGGAACTAAGGGCAGAAGTGCATGCAGCTCGTCAGGAAACGAACGCTCTAAGAAGGGAACTAATTATTTCCAAGGAGAGAACAGATGATCTTGCTAGACAATTGCTACAGTCACAAGCCGGACAGACCCCGCTACCCGCATCAGGGGCAAATCTTCCTTCAACATCCTCTGTGAATCCAGTGCAGATCAACCTACCTGGGAATGTACCTCTGGCTCCGCCCGAACGATTTTCTGGTGACCCAAAGAGGTTTGCGGTATTTATCAATCAGTGCCGGTTGCACTTCTTATGCCGGCCAGCAGCCTTTCCAACTGATCAAGCTAAAGTAGCTTTTGTACTTTCGTACCTTAGTGGCAATGCGGCAGACTGGTCGATCCCTCTAGTTAATCAAGATGATCCGGTTCTCCATGATTTTCAAGCCTTTCAGCTTAGTATGGAAAAACTGTTCGCAAGACATGCACAGGGGCAGGCCTTGGACAATGAGCTTCTTTCGTTGCAACAGGGTAATCAAGACCTTTTGGCTTATATTGCATCTTTCAATAGACTAATAGTGGAAACTCAATGGCCTGAGGACAAAAGGATTACGCTGTTTTATAGAGGTCTACGTGGAGAGCTCAAAGACGTTTTAGCCCAAGTAGTGAATCCCCCACAAGACTGTTCGGATTATATAGACTTGGTCGTTCAAATAGATCACAGACTGCAGAACAGGAAGGCCGATCGTTCCAAGTTTGATGCTCGAGTATTTTCCAAACCGCCAACTCCTTCCAAAGGAGTAGACTCCGGGGAACCCATGCAAATAGGGGGTCTGAAAGGTCCTCTAACACAAAGGGAGCGGGAAAGGAGAAAACAGTTGCAATTATGCCTATATTGCGGAAACTCAGGGCACTTTCTTCGAGACTGTCCGGTGAAACCTGCCAAGAAGGCAGTAGGAGCTGCAGTTACCACAGTTACAAACTCTGAGCAGGGAAACGACCTCGCCCGACAAGAATAGAGGTCCTCTTGCCGAGCGTGAAAACCAGTTCCGTGACCTCGCATTTCGTGATACCTATGGTCCTCATTAGCCCTGATAATCCGGGTCGATTACATGCAATTGAAGCTTACGTCGACAGCGGTGCCATCGGCAATTATGTGGATCATGAAATGGTTTTGAGGATGAATCTAACTCTTTGTCCCAAGGCTGTAAAGGACGTCATTACTACGGTGGATGGTACGGAGATAGCCTCCGGGCCAGTAACGCACACCACTCAAGAGGTGACGCTAGTAAGTCAAGATGGACACCATGAGAAGATCGTGTTCGATGTGATCAAGGCCCCTCAGTTCCAGATTATTCTAGGAATACCTTGGTTAGAGAAACACAATCCTCTGATCGATTGGCGAGCAAGAACGGTCCAGTTTCCAGAATGTGTCTCTACGTGTCACCCTCCACCTGGTGTTGCACTGGCAGCAATTTCTTCAGAGACTCCCCAGTTACCTCCCGAATACCTAGAATACCAAGATGTTTTCCGGAAGGAGCAGGCTAACTCTCTACCTCCTCATAGGTCTTATGACTGCCAGATAGACCTGATACCTGGATCTACTCCTCCTTGTAGTAGAATTTATGCCCTCACCGAGCCTGAGAACCTTCACCTTCGACAATACCTGGATCAATACCTGGCAAATGGGTTTATTCGTCCCTCCAAGTCCCCTGCCTCTTCAGCTTTGTTCTTCGTTCCAAAAAAGGAAGGAGACCTTAGAACTTGTATCGATTATCGCTCCCTGAACCAGATCACCGTTAAGAATAGATATCCGTTACCTTTGATCCCTGAACTCCTGGACCAAGTCAGAAAAGCATGCATATATACAAAGCTGGATCTTCGAGGAGCTTACCACTTGGTACGAGTAAAAGAGGGCGATGAATGGAAGACGGCCTTCCGCACCAAGTATGGGCTATTTGAATATCAGGTCATGCCCTTCGGACTTTGCAATGCCCCGGCCGCCTTTCAATATTTTATGAACGATGTCCTCAGAGAGCTCATAGATGTGTGTGTTGTTGTTTACATCGACGACATTCTCGTTTATTCTTCATCGGAATCTGAACATCGGAAACACGTGAAAATGGTCCTCGAAAGATTGCGTCAACACAAACTTTTCGCTAAGTTGGAAAAATGTGTTTTCAACGTGACTGAAGTTGAATTCTTGGGATTCATATTATCACCTGGCGGAGTGCGTATGGATTCAAAGAAGGTCGATGCAGTTCTCAAATGGCCATCACCATCCTCCGTAAAAGGTGTGCAAAGCATGTTAGGCTTCGCTAACTTTTACCGCAGGTTTATCCCCGAGTTCTCTCGAATAGTCCAGCCCATCACTGCCTTGTTAAAGAAAAACAAACGTTTTGAATGGTCTACCGAGGCGGAACAAGCTTTCCTGGATTTGAAGACTAAATTTATCTCTGCACCAATCTTAAAACACCCTCGCCCCGAACTCCCCTATATCGTGGAAACTGATGCTTCAAGCCTTGCCATGGGGGCAGTTCTATCACAAAAGGACCCGGTAACTAATCAGTTGCATCCCGTGGCATTTTGGTCCCGCAAATTCTCGCCTCCTGAAGTCAATTACACGATTACTGACAAGGAACTTCTGGCTATCAAGTCTGCCTTTAAGGCTTGGCGGCATTATCTGCTGGGGGCCCGACACACCGTTACTGTGATTACGGATCACCGAAACCTGCAATATTTAAAAACCGCAAAAGCCCAATCCTCTAGACAACTCCGTTGGGCATTATTCTTTGCCGAGTTTGACTTCATAATTACCTATCGACCTGGTACCAAGAACGGTAAAGCCGATGCCCTTTCTCGGATGGGAGTGGAAGAACACTTGATCAACCCTAAACCTGTACCAATCATTCCCGAACAAAGAATTCTGGGTGTAATCACCACAGAATCCATAGAGGAAGTTAAGGATAAAGCCAGGCAACTTGTAACTCCAGCAGACATACAGAATTGGCATCTGCAGGGAAAGGACTTTGCAGTAAAGGACAACTTATTGTATTTCCAAGAACGATTATACCTACCCAGCACAGATTTACAGAAAAAAGTAATCTCTTGTTATCACGACTCTTTAATGGAAGGTCATCCCGGTATAGCCAAGACCTCAGAAAAGATCAAGCGCTACTTCTGGTGGCCGTCTTGGAAAAAAGATATCAGAGACTTTATAATGTCCTGTGGAGTATGCGCCCAAAACAAGAGTCAAAAGGAAAGACCAGCAGGCCTCTTACGCCCTATTGACATCCCACCTCGCCCTTGGCATACGCTTTCTATGGACTTCATCACCGATCTACCTCCATGCTCTGGATACAATACGATTCTAGTAATCGTGGACTTATTCTCCAAGATGGCGCATTTCATTCCGCTCAAAGGCTTGCCAACAGCAGCAACTCTGGCCCGAGAATTTGTCGAAAACATCGTCCGACTGCACGGTTTTCCTTCGGTTCTAATTTCGGATCGAGGTAGTCAATTTATTTCTCATTTTTGGCGAAGTTGCTGTCGGTCGGCTCAAATTGATGTGAGACTATCGACCAGTCACCACCCTCAGACCGATGGACAAACCGAGAGGACCAATCAAACTCTGGAACAGTATTTACGCTGCATGCTGCAACAAACTGAAAAAACTTGGAAAGATATCCTTTGGATAGCCGAGTATGCCTACAATAACTCTGTCCATTCGGGAACTGGGAAAACCCCGTTTTTTCTTTTGTACGGCAGTCATCCTCGAACCTCGGAGTTGGATCCCCTCCAAGATCTTGAAACACCAGCAGTAGACTACCTGCATTCTACAATCACCCAAGCCTTTAAGGAAGCTGTTTCTCACCTTCAAAGGGCTAAAGAACAATACAAGAAAGGAGCAGATCATCATCGGAAGGAAGCCCCTCACTATCAAGTAGGGGATCAAGTCTGGTTATCCACCAGATATCTATCTCTAAAAGGGCCACGCACATTCAACCCAAGATACCTTGGTCCCTATTCCATCACTACCATAGTAAACCCAGTAGCGGTCAAGTTGGACTTGCCCCCGCACATGAAGATACATCCGGTCTTCCACGTCTCTCTATTAAAACCCGTGCAACCTCAAACCCGACTAACCAAATCTCCAAAACCTATCCTAGTTGATGGAGAACTCGAGTTTGAAGTCAAAAGCATTCTGGACTCCAAGATCTCCAAATCTAAACTATTCTACCTAATTGACTGGAAAGGCTACGGCCCCCAAGAGAGATCCTGGGAACCTGCTGAATATGTCCACGCTCCTCGCCTAATCAAAAGATTTCACCAAACATTTCCTGACAAGCCAAAACCCCCGGAGAAGCCCGGTTTGGGAGGGGCCTTGAGGGGGGGTACTGTCATGATCTCTGCTTCCAAAAGGTCAGGGTTTTCCCAACTCCCTTGGAAGCAGATCCATAACCCAGGTTCTGAGTGCCAACCAGTCCCAATTGGGACCTTTTGGACCCAGTCCTGGCGCCAGTGGCACCAGGCTCATAAATATGCCCAGTCCCAGCGCTGGAAGCGCCGGGCTCATAATGCTTGGGTGGACTTACCTGCAGCAGACCATGCTGCTTACTTGCCTGCCAGTTGAGCCTCTGATCCTCTTCTGTTTGGAACTACTTTTCCTGTTGGGTGGGGCTGGAGCCACTCCCTAGATTCAGAACACTGGAACTCTTCTGGAAGGCAGGAACTCTTTTTTTTACCAGGAACTCTTTTCTTACTTAGGCGTGGCTGTGGAAGGAGACACACTAAGCACTACAGGAGGCTATTTAAACCACACCCGGTGGATGAATCTTGCTTTGCGTTATTCTGCACCCTCTGCAGCAGAACGCTCATTGTGTCTTCTGCATCCGGTCCTGGGCCTAAGGAAAAAGGCTTACCATCCTGAATCCAGTCTTCAGCAACACCTATAAAGACAAGAAAGAACAGGTTAGCATTCCGGCATCTGAAAGGCAAAGGCTTACCTACTCTTCGTGCGCTCCGGAGGTCTTCACACTGCATTCCGGCATCTGAAAGACAAAAGCTTACCAACTCTTCGCACGCTCCGGAGGCCGTCGGCGCTGCATCTCGCATCTGAAAGACAAAACAAGGTGCGTTTAAAGACATTGGGGAACTTTAATACTCACGTGCCATTACTCCTTTCCACATCTAACCCAGTGAGTATCCCGGCACCCTGCAGCCGCTCCGAACTTGTACCTGCAAAATAAAAAGACAGTTAGAGCGCTTTGTGAAGCTGGCAACAAGCGCTTACTTACGTGCTTCCAGGCGCTTCTATTCATCACACGGGCTCCATCTTCAACTCACTTCAGCCCGTCATCCGCCATCGCCGGAACCCTGCAAAACAAGAGACATCATTATTAAAGACTTTAAAGACATTTGAGTTACTCGAAACTTACCGTTCATGCAGTAAACGACGGACAGCAGTCCTCTGAAGTCAAGAGGCCTGCGCTACCTATCCAGTGAAGAAACTGGCTACAGCACCTTGCCCCGAGGCAGATGGAGAGCTCGGCATTCACTTACCTAAGGTGAGAGCGTTAACCTGTGGGGGTCTACAGGAGAGGAGAAGAGGAAAGAGATAGGGACACCCCAATAACCCCAGTTCATTAACCCCGTATTTTCTATCTGCAGACATCTTACTCTGCACGTCAGGCATACAGGGCACAGAGGTCCAGCCCAAAGAGCCAATCGGGTGCTGCACATCACCTTTGAAGATACGGTAGTCGCCCAGTCAAGACCGGCGCCTCTGCGAGAATCAGGTGAGCGTTACACCTCCGGCCGATGCCTGCCCCTCCGATGTCGAAGGCCCCGAGCCTTCATGGCTCCCACCACGTTGCTGCTGCTGCTGTGCCTCTGCCCGTGCACTGCCTCCTGCTGCCTGCACATCCTCCGCTGGCTGGGGTGCAGTCGTTGATGTGGCCACCCCTGCTGGACGTCCGACTCCCGACTGTGGCAGGGATGCCTCCTCCACCAGCCTGGCCGCACCGTCAGAGGCAGCTCCACAGGGCACCCAGGTGACTGATGGGTGGGAAGATGGCACGGAGGACGACTGGTGCATAGGGGGTTCAGTTGAGTAGGGGGTCGCAGCAAGCCCCATCAAACGAAGGAATCCGGCCTGGGTGACCTGTCCCAGTAGGCCGACGCGGTCAACGAGCCATTCGAGATGACATGCAGTTTCCTCATGAAAAGACTGCAGGTCACCTCGCATGGCCCGTTGACGCAACACCACACCAGTCAGGACAGGCTCAACCCGGACCCGGATGGCCACGTCCGCAGGCAGAGGAAGGCCAGTTGTCGTGAGCTCATCCCCTGCCTGAAAATGGGTCTGGACGTAGGCATCCCTGCTGGTGCAAGATGATGCAGGGACAGGATCAGGGACAGAATTGCACACAGGCACCTCTGCGGTGGTCTGTGCTGCCTCCTGTCCCTGGTCCTGCACTGCACCACTAGCACCAGTGGAATCCCCACCTCCAGAGCCCGTCTCTGTTGCTTGCACGGCCTCCTCCTCCACCAAACCCCCCACCAACCTGGATGACTCTGTGCCATCTTCCCCCATTGGGCCCTGTGGGGTCCCAGCTGCCCCTTCTGCTGCCGAGGAGTCCAACTCCAACCTCCACCTCTTGGACCTTCCCCCGGCAGCTGCGGCCTGGGACGCGGCACCGGACTCCTCACTCCCCGACGAGATCACAACCTGGGAGGGGAGCCGGGCCTTGCGTCTCCGGCTGGCAGTGGGATCCCCGGAGCTGTGCTCCACAGCACCTTCTCCGCCCTCTTCATCAGTTGACGCTGCAGACAGGGAGAAATAAAACACAGGCATCAGGGCACTGTACAATGGACACATACACACATGACAGTTGTACATGAGTGGCATTGGAAAACCTCAGACATGCCATCACAATCCCCAACACACATGTAATTTCAACTCGCACACATGAGCCATACCACAGCCATATCGCAACTGCCAGCACCATCCATACACATACAACAGCATGAGCAGGCAAAGCTGAGCCAGACATCACATGCAACACAGGAAGTGCACTACACATGTACACACACCACCACACTTGCATGCATGTGTACACCTCTGCCAAGTGTCGCAGTGTTCAGATGGGCATCCATGTCACATCTGCCAATCAGGCTTCCACATCCCGCTGTCACATGCATCCATGTTGCATCACTGTTGCACCCTTGTCAAATACACACAAATGCACATGTACACAGTGCTGATACATGCAGCTGAAAGCAACATACATGCGTGACATCACGAACATGTCTACTTACATACACATTCATCCAAATATGTGTGCCCACACAACTGCATTTGGCATGCAAGCCTACACACACAAGCACCATCCATGTCTCACACATTACAGCCCTCGCATGTGTTAGCCTCACGGCCCTGTACACCCCCACCCATACTCGACCCCATACAAACAGATGTGCAACCTTCACACTACTGATACATCACCACACGCACAGCTCACAATCAGGATGCATGTACACTTACCGCTCGACTCCAGACGGGTCTGCCTCTCAAGGACCTGGACGTGGAGCGCTGGGGATATGCGTTTCAGGACCCTCATCTGATCTTCCGACAAGTAGCCCCGGCGCCCCTCAGCATCCGCTGCCTTCAAGAGGCGCCGGGCCTTGTTCAGGGTCCTGGACCTGAAGTCCTCCCAGCGCTTCTTGACATGTTGGAAGTCGCGGACTGCCACCCCTCCGCGTTGATGGCAGTCACGATGTCAGTCCAGATCCGAGTCCGTCCTTCCTTGTCGGCGCGCACACTTCCGAAGAGGGCATCATACTGCCCCAGGACTTGCTCCACCAGGACACCAACTTCCCTGGCACTGCAACTGGTGCCCCTCTGCCTCTCTGGCCGGGGGTTGTCAGTGGTGCCAGATGTTGCAGTGCCCGACATGACAACCCCAGAGGCAGGAGTGGGTGGGCAACTGGGTCCTGGGGCTGGGCTGTGGAGCGATGGAATCCCAGTCGGGAGTCTTCGGTTCCAGCAGGGGTGGTCACAGCAACAGCACCCCTGGCTGACGTGCAGGCAGCAAATCGCAGGGCACGTGGGCAGCAGGCAGTCAGGCAGCAGCAGATGGCAGGTGGGAGCGTGCTCGGGGCTCTGGGGGGCAGTAATTCGGCCTTCTGGGCAGGAGCGTGGTCTTCCGTGTGCTTACGCGCGGCCAGCTTGATACGGAGTGATTTGGCACGTGAAAATTCTGCACGTCAGCGTGTAATTCGAGGAAAGGCCCTTAGCTCGTAAGCGCATCTGTACGCATACGCAATTTCATTGGACAGAAGGCCCCTCAAGCACAAGCGCCCCTGTGACGTGATGCGCGCAGGCGTGCATGGGCATTTCAGCGCGCGTGAAAAACTGCACGTCCGCGTGTAATCCGAGGAAAGGACCCATGCGCGTAAGTGACGTGACGTGCGCGGGCGTTTCCCTCAGCACGGGTTAAAGGTGAGCGGGCCCAGCAGTTCGCTGTACGTGCCTTTCGTGGAGACCGACGTGTGTTTCTGCTTCCTGTTGTTTCGCGCGCCATCACAACTTCACAGCTATCAAGGACGTGTCTCTTCTTTTGGCGGGGGTATTGGCTACGCATGTTTTTCTGCATCGCGCTAGTCAGACGGTGAGTCACACACGCTCTTTTTCCCACTGCGGGTGCCCCTGTGTATCGCACCCATTTTCGATGTCATAGTAGCCTGCGTGTCCCACGCATACGCGTTATTCCTGTTACTGGTTGCCACCACGTACTGCGGGGGGTTGAATCCACGCACGTAGGCTGCAGGGTTGCGTGCACGGTTTTACTGCAGTTTTGGGGTGCCTGAGCATTGCGTGACCACTACATCACCGGGGTCACATACAGCCTTGCAGGTGCAGGGGGGCTGTTAACATCTTGCTTCCCATCCCCTTCACCCCAATTGCCCAGGTCAATTGTGGTGTACACCTCCCATTGGCACCACTCCATCTGTGTCGGCTCTACTACATCTGTGCCATGGTTGGGAGGCCACCAAAGGTGAGGGGCGCCTCAGCGGGGACGTGGCCGTGGTGACCAGGGAGTAGGGGGACTCCAGGGTGTCCAGGGCGGCCACAGAGGGGGAAGAGGCAGGGGTGCGCCACTTGAGCACATGTTGTGCCATGTGTCGGTGCAGTCATGCCACCACCCCCTGTGGTTCCGGGGGATGCAGCTCCTGCATCTGGCACTGGCGCCCGTGTGACCCAGCAGTCTGTTCCATCAACTGCCACGGGCCCAAGGGTAGTGGTAGCTGCAGGTGCAGCTGTGGACACCGCCACCCAGGCTCAGGGTCTGCCAGCGCAGGCTGCGTTGGCACTTGAGGAGCCCTTGGTAGATCTCCAACAAGCCAAGAGGGAAACCATAGGGGCAGGCCAGGCTGCTCAGACCAAGACACGTGTCCCTGGGGCAGTCATGTCATCTGCTGCCCCGAACAGCCGAGTGTTGGCAAGTGCAGGGGCAGATGCACCCAACAACACAACGGTTGTGAGTCTGCCAACCAGGACTGTTGCTGTCAATGACCCTGCCACAGCTGATGTTGCTGCGCAGGGTCCATTAGAGGGCACCCAGCTGCCACTGACACAAGTCAGGCCTTTGGTTGTCCCTCCACCTGCCACTCCCTTGGCTCAATCCACCGAACCCACTGGCCATACTGGTCAGGGCGGCATTAGCCAGCCAGGGTCTGCGCCACAGTCCAAGGGGAGGAAGGTTGCACCTGCAGCACAGGCTGAGACCCCACACACAGCCACGACCTCCTGCACGTCGAGAAAGAAGCCTTTCTGCAAGCAGGAACTGGACTTCCTCGTGGACTACGTGCGGGGCCACAGCCGTGACATGCTAGTGGGTGCTAATAGTCAGACTACGGCTGCCCAACATGACACCCACTGGAAGCATGTTGCGGAACATGTCAGTTCATTCGGCCATGAGGTGCGCACGGTGCAAGAGTGCAAAAAGCGTTGGAATGACATCAAACGCAGCACTAAGGCTAAGCGTGCCTCTAATTACAACTTGACTCTGGTGACTGGCGGTGGTCCTGCACCAGAGGAGGAAGTGCTCACTCCGCATGAGGCACTAGTTGCGGAGTTCATACCACCTGAATTGGTCGAAGGAGTGGGAGAGATGCTGGGCTTTGATGCCCAGTCCAGTGAGTGTTGATGCGTGTTTGTTGAGGACGTGTGTGTTTCACTTGTGGGATGTGTTGTGAATGATTGCCACTACATGTGACGTGTACATGGTTCTGATGTGTAAGTAATGCAATGCTTCCGTCATGCATGTCTCCTCTGCCTGGATGCGGGGACTCCATGTAGGCATGCTCCCTTGCCCCTCCTCCGCCACTCTGCACCCCAGTTCCACCTTTGCACTGGTGTTCTTCAATCTTGCCAATGTGTACTTTCTTGTTCATGCGTCCTGTGTAGATGCTAACTTCCAGCGTAGAATCTGCCAGACATATGCCGTGTGGTACAGCCTTAGTACTTGATGCAGGGTATCTCACTTGTACTGTGCATAGGTCAGATGTCCCGCAGGGACATGAGTGCCCATTCATGCTCCATGTACATTGCACGCATGCCCCTATGTGTCTTTGACTGTATGATCACTGTAATACAAGTCCTTGGTTACATACATTGCCTGCCATCTCATCAGCCTTCCCATGTCAACTGTGGCTCAGTCCTGCGTTGCACACATGTTTAGGGTTTGACAATCTGTGTGGCTCACAAGCCTCAGCCTGTTCAATGGCCAATGACTCTGTCCAACTGTTGTTGTGTCTTCTTCACACATGGGCGGCATCCAGAGTTTTCATCATGTGTCCTGCTTACTGTCCCAGCATCATTTTCAGTGTTGTCACTTGAATCACATTAAGCTGTTGATGCCAGTCAACACTGTCTGTCAATACACAGGTGTATGGTCAGCCTTTTGATACCATGCTAGGCATCCCTGCTTTGGTACTGGGGTGGAGGGATGCTTGGCTTCTAGATATGGTACACATTGAATGCACAATGCATGTGATGTCTGAATTTGACATTGCACTCCCTTCACATTTCCTGGCACACACCATGGAGTCCTTGTACATGTAGGTAGTGAGTGGCGTACACATTTTCTGCACTGCATAGACCCAATTCCATGGAAACTGCCACCTTTCAACAGGTCTGATCACAGAAGCAATTCAAAGTTGACCCAGCATGCATGCCAGGTTATATGTTGTATGTCACATGTCTGCCTGTTGCATTTGCTGTCGGTGTGTGTGTGTGTTGTGTGCTTCTGACATGTGTAGTGACCTTTTTTCTCTCTATTTTTCAGGTGATGACGCAATGGAGGCGGAGGATGGTGCTGTCATGCCAGACACAGGGTTGTTACCACTACATCAACCCGGCACTAGTGGGGGTTTTGGGGTGGTAGGCCACGAAAACCCCCAAGTGCTACAGTCCATCTTGTCTCTGGCTGCCTATGAGTTCAGCCTTGATGACGACTCTGACGTCCATGTTGAGTTGGATGAGCATCAAGTCCATGTGTCAGGGGTGAGTGATTCTGATGTGGACACTCCTCTGTCTGCGACACCTGCACTGAGGGATCAGACAGTCTTGGTTCCTCCGCCCGTGGTGGATCGGGACGCAGGGTCACCCTCCACACCAGTCACTGATGTGCCTGGGACATCACGTCGACAGGGGCATGTAGTCGTGCAGCCGCGGGTGGTGCCAACACAGCGAGGACCCCCGGTCCTTGGGTCCCGCAGGGGTCAAGCCCGGCAACGCGGTCGCAGCACGCACCGCAGTATACTGAGTGGGAGCAAGACATGACTGCCAATTCAGAACGGCAGGGGGCAGCAATGGAGAACATCGCTGAGAGCATGGAGCGTGTGGCCCGATCTGTGCTCCCCCCTGCTAGGCAGGTGCTCCTCCAGCAGCAGGCGGCACGGTCCACGGCCCGCTCGCTCAGGCTGGGCATGGCGGCCTCAGACAGGGCACGCCAGGCTGAAATGTCGTCTCTATGTCAAGCAATTGCTGCTCACGCAGAGACGCACATGGATGCCCTGAGGGAGGAGTATGCTTCCCTCAAATCCACTCTGGGTGTCCTTATGATGTCCCAGAGGCAGCGGGCAGAGGAGAGGTTTGCACAGCTTGAGCGTACCATCTCGGCTGAGCTACAGGCTTGCCGGGAGGTGCAGCGGTTGTCCAGCCAGGCCTTGCAGGAGGAACTCTGTGTTACACGTGCTACCTTGCAAGAGGAAACACGTGTATCACGTGAGGTTCTGCATGCAGACCTACGTCACATCGCCACACAGAACCAGGCTCACCCGTCTGGCAGACTTGCTGCCGACGAAGGGCAAGCTGCAGCTAGGCGTGGCAAGGCTACACTGCCACGTCCTCCTTTACAGGATGAGCCAGACTCGGACGACCATCTATCTCCCACATAGGTCGGGCTGTGCAGGCGTTGAGCCCATGGAGTTTTTTTTTTTGGCTCAGCATCATCGCATGTGGATGTTGAGCAGCACCCTGTACTTCCCCCCTCCTGGGTGCCTCCCCTCCCCCCCGGGTCGTATGTGGCCATTTTTGATTTTTCTTTTAGTTTAGTTAGTTAAGTTTCTGTTTGATAGTTAGTTTAATTAGGTAATGTAGGTTTTCCATAGTTAGTGTAATTAGTTAATATAGTTTAGAATTGCTTGTCTATTGTGCTTTCATGTGATGGTGCGGTGCTTTGTGGCTTTTGAAGGCATCCACTGTCTGTTCCAGCTGGGCCCTTCAGGCTTGTCTTGTGTATGTGTTTGCTGCTTGGGGTCCTTGACTCACCTATGCCACTCCTGCCTCCCTTATCCATGGGCTCGCAAGGATGGTTCGGTGTCACAACCTTTTACACAAGGGCTTTGGACTGTCATATCTGTGGCATGTCTGGTGCTGTGTGACTTGTGTTTACACCCCTAGTGGGGATGATTTTGGTGTTATTGTCCACTGTTCAGCTTTTGCTAGATGGGGTGTTTCATGATTAATGTGTAAATTCATTGCTATGCATTGTGTAGTATGTTTCTTATCTTTACTGTACACGTGCTTGTTGCAATTCATGCTGTAGATAGTGTTCCACACTTTGGATGTGAAAGACGGACTGATGGTGTGATTTATGATGTGACTCTCTGACATGGTCAAGTAATGAGATGCCTGAAGAGACACACACAGATGACTTTGAAGCATTAATCATGTGTTTCATGCCCTTTCTGCAGGGGGATGAGCCTCCGAACACCTTTGCCAGCAGACATGGCCCATTGGACGACGGAATTCTGGACACATTTGTTGGTGCCCACATGCATATGTGTGCACAAGCAGAGGCACAGGGATTGCAGACCTACATCCTAGAACTGCTGACGTGTTCCAAGGAACTCCAGGCAAGGTGAGCAGCACAGGGGGGGCACAACACAGCAAAGCTTGCACCAGGCAAGTTGCACATGCAGGCTTAGTCACAGCACTGAGGGTGAGCTTGGACGAATATTGGTGTTGAAGCACACAATGTAGCTCAGATGTGTTGGTGGACTGATGGCTGTTGATCGTAAGGTTGTCTGGGACACCTGCAGGGGCAGTGGCACATACCCTCTGGTACACCAAGGTGCATCGAGGCACTTGTATCAACCATGTAGCCTTCCGAGACATGGAAAGGGGCAGCTCACAGGGACATACAGCAAGGGACATACTCGGGTGCAGTGCATTTCATTTCCATGTACATTATGATAAATGCACTGCCAACTTTGTTTCGGTCATGGTGGTACACAACTTGCTCTGAAGTCATGGCTTGCTATATGGGTATGCCTGCTTACTCAGGGAACATTGCATGTTGTGTGAATTGTGACACATTGGTGTTCCATTTGCCACGCACCCACCGGCGGCTGACTTACTGCATTGACTGTGTATGACCCATCACAGGGGTAATGTTATATATGGGTACGAAGCATCTACACCAGATTGTCTGTTTGTAGAGTAGTTTGTTGCTATGGGGCATGTTTGGTGGTGTGTTTTTGTGTAATTGGCACGTACAGTTTGTTGACTGTGGCTCTCTTTGCAGCATTGCAGTGCTCCTGTAACCGGACCTCAGAGTGCGCAGGCAGGAGGCCAGCACTCAAAACCAGAGCTAAGTGTCTTGTTGTTTTTCTTTCAAACTGCTCTGCATAGGTTTGCTGGGGGGTGCACTAATGCATGGATGAATGTGTAATTCAATTTGGTATGTTTTTTTCCCCCTAATCACCCGGAATCCTATGCAATTTTGAACCCTCTACCCTCTACCCGGTGTTCCTGCTTCCCGTACCTATCCAAGCAACGTTCCCTAACCCTTTTTCCCCGCTGGGGTTGCGGATGCCTGTGTAAGCCCCAAACTTGCAGGCGCCAAAACCCTAGAGGGGGTGGTTGGTTCGTGCCACTCCTAAGCCTGGACTACAGAAGGCCATGACAATGATGTCCAAGTTTGTTTGGATTGTGTATGTGTTCATGCAGGTAGTACATTTTTGTGCATTCCCTACTTTCATGTGTCATTCCTCCTCCCCTCTCCTGCCACTCATTCCAGTTATCCAGTGTGCCAACACCTGTCCCGACTGCATATCCCTGACCCTCCTTCCCCACAAAGGTCTCAGGGGCCTGTGTGAGTTTGACCTTGCAGGCACCCGGGACACGGTGGCGGTGGTTGTTTCGTGACACTCCCGCGCCTGTACACGGGACCTGTGACAGTACACATCAGTTCATGGTGCATCATTCTATGTTATGTACCACACATGGTTCACATCCTGTTGCGACATTGTTTTACTGTACTACCTTGGTTGTTGCATCAGTGTGGTAGTACTTGGCCTTTGTGAGGTACTGCTACGTCAAGTCATCTACTGGAGGGTGTTCTGGTTCGTTTTTATGCCTTGGATTTTGTGATTTTGGAAATGAGTGTGGATTCTGAGGGTGCAGGCACCTTTTTACACACAAGATGGGAGATGGTGACGAAGGGGAAAGATGATCAGTGGCCAGGTGGAATTGAGGCTTGAAGGCTCCATGACCCAGGTGCAGTTGTTCAGTGGGTCATGGTCATTTGTGAGGGAGGGGGGGGTTGTTGTTGATAATTGCCTTGCCCTGCAGTGTGATGGGAAGCCTGACATTGTAATGGTGGTATCCTATGTACATGTTGTGTTCTGCTGATCAATGTCTGTTCATGTGTTGTGTTTACGTTTCAGGTGCGAGGGGATAGTTGTGGTTTGACATGCTGGGGTGTACACATGATGAATGTTCACATGTGATGTGTAGAGAACACTGATGGTCACTTGATTGCACATGCATATGTTGAGTGCATGTCCTTGCTGTCCCACACACTTGCACTCTGATGCACTACATGTACTACCACCCTTGCATATCCACGTGTACACTGTTTGCCTTCTGGTGCCCACTGTGTCCCTGCAGCACATGTTCTGTGACCAATTATGGATCCTGTACATGCCTAATTTGCTTTTTGATGTGGTCTGTCGCTTAGATGGGATGCTCAGGGTGTGCATCACACACAATGGCTGTTCACTGTGCTGTGCGCTGAGCATTGTGTTGCAGGAGTAGGACACAGCACACAGAAGCTGCAGTGTTGATTTTGCAATGCACAATGTGCATGTAGACAGGCATTCATTGTTATGTTACGTCTACAACTCTTGTAATGCATTTGGAAATGACTTATTTTGGGTGGGAGGTTGTTGGTCAGTCATTTCATCTGATTCCAGGTCAGGCATCATTGTCTGATGCCACTGTACATTTTGGACATGGCAATGTGTACCTTATTGTTACTGTGTTGGTGTATGGGTATTGCTTGCCATGTCATGTTGTGGTTTGGGAGGGTTTGAGTGACATAACAGTGATGGCCATGGCCTGTTTTGCAGGTGTGTGTGATTCACACCTTGCATGTCAGGGTCATCCGCTTCTCAAAGCAACTAGCTGGGGGTAGATCTCTCTCCGCGGCAGGGCCCTCCCTCTGGAACAGCCTTCCTGCTCACTGGAATTTGAGGAGAACCATCTCCGGTTCGGGTAGCACCTCAAGACCTTCCTCTTTGCTTCTGCTTTTTCTCTGCCTCTCCCTTGCTAAATTCTTCACTGGAACTGCACTGGATCTGCAACTGGGCCACTCTCACCGACCTCGGTCCCTGACCCAGCCACTCTCCACTTGCACTGCCTCCCTGGCAACCCCTGCACTGCGGTACCGTCTCTCTATCCCTACAGCCCCCCATTCCCAGCACGTGTCTGCACTTACCTTTGCAGTTGCCACCAGCTGGCCTATGTATTTGTTTTTTGGTCTACTTACCCTGTACTGCTCTCCCCCCCTCCCCTTCCCCTTGCACTTTTCCCTTCCCCCTACCCCTGCATTTGCACAATCTAAATGACACCTGGCCTAGTAGTACCGTTGTCTGTCTTCCCTTGTTCCCCCCTCCCTGCCTCATCGCACCTTGAAATACTTGTGTATAGGCCATATCATGTCATGTCATATGTGTGCCTTTTGGTCACACAGGATAGCTTGTGTTTAAGTAGCTAGGGATGCAGACAATGTGGCACTTCCATGGCAACTATCTCAGGGTGGTAGGGTTGTGACAGTTGACTGTCTCTTTGTCATCATCGATTGTCACCTGGTATGTGCCAGTCCTGTGTGCACTCCGCAGGGGTGGGAGTTTAGGTGAAAAATGTGGCCACAAGCTGGGTCCGGACTTCCTCGCCACATGCCCTGTCCCCTCCCATGGGCAGCGCCTGTGCCTGTGGTTGGGGATGTGGGGGCACCACCATGTCCACCGGGACGCCCTGCCGTGTTGCAACTTTGTGCAGGACACATGCTGCCACAATGATCCTGCACAATACTGGTGGTGCATAGAGTAGCTGCCCGCCAGAGTGGTCAATGGAGCGGAAACGTGACTTGAGCACTCCGAATGTGCGCTCCACTATGGCCCTGGTTGCAATATGGGTGGCGTTGTATCTTACCTGGGGTGGTGTGGTGGGGTTCCAGATTGGCGTCATCATGTGGTTGCTCAGAGGGTAGGCACTGTTCCCTGGGGAGGTGTAAATGGTTGTGATTATTGGGGTTTGTTTATTTGTGTGTGTGTGTGTGACATGCATGCATGTGCAAGGGCATTTGTACTAACCTAGGAGCCATGTGTCGCCATGCTGCCCAGCTTCCAGGGTCCGGCTCAGGGCGGACATTCTGTATATGAAACTGTCATGGGTGGAGCCAGGGTAGTTTGCATAGACAGAGGTGATGATTCCCTTTGCATCGCATACCACCTGTACATTGATGGAATGCCAGTGCTTGCGGTTTCGGTAGATGTGCTCAGTGGCCCTAGGTGGACGTAGGGCCACATGGGTGCAATCTATGGCACCGAGCACTTTGGGGAAGTGTGCCACCCTGAAAAAACCCAGGAAAACGGCCTGCCTTTCTGCGGGTGTTCTGGGCATGTATATGTGCCTGCGGACTGAGGGGCGCGCTGTCATGATTGCCAGTACCTGGTGTAGGCAGCGTGACTGCGTGGCCTGTGAGACCCCCCCCACTATGGCAGTAGTCCGCTGAAATGACCCAGTGGCCAAAAAATGCAGGACATTGAGCAGCTTCTCCAAGGGGCCCAATGCTTGGGAGCAAAAGGTGGGGGATGTAAGGTCATCTTCCCACTCCCTGACCAGGTCTAGGATGATGTGGGGTGGAAACCTATACCTGCCATAGACCTGGTCGTCAGGCATCCCAAAAAGGCTTGTCCGTGGTGGGAAAATGCGTGCCCTGGCTATTCTCCTCCTCCTGCGGTGTCCCACGATCAGTGCTGTGACAAATGGGGCATTCATCGTAGCTGTATATACGTGTTTGTTGTTTGCGCGCACTTTTATACTGGGCGCAGGGACGCTTCCGCCTGCCTTCGTGTGGCGGACGCGTTGACACCTGTGTGCGTCTTTTGCCGTGCGCGGGTTACCCGTATTCGAATCCATGAATACGGGTTGTTCGCGTGCGTATGGGCGTTCCGTGTAGTTCCCTGCAGTACTTCCCCAGTTACGCCTTCTTTTTCTCGCGTTATTCCCCATTCCGCGTGTTACGCCCACTGTTCCGCCCACTTTGGTTGTGTGCGCCGCGCTATGTGCGCTTTTGCTGTGCGCGGAGCGCACGCCGTGTATGCCTGCATGCGCCATGGCTGGATTGGGCGCACGGACAGCGGGAAACACGCACAGCGTCTTCCTTGAATCGCACACATGCGCGTGCACTGCGTTTCTCGCGCTTGCGCTACCTTGCGCCTGCTTGCGCTGGGATTTTCAGCGCACGTTTGCTCCATGAATCGACCCCTTAGTGTCTACTTGAACCACTGTGATTGTAAGACCTCTGTGTAACATCCTTTTACTGCTCACATTCCCTCTTGAGATAAGCCTGGCTGCTCAGCTCGCTTCCAAAAACTGTGTAGTACAGACTTATACCACTTATATATTCACTCTCTTCATCTGACATATCTAGCACACAACTAGTATGACTTTCATCTCTTTCATCCCTATTTAAGGTCAGCCTGTCAAAGGACAAGGCTCTATGCTCAAGAATAAACAGGCTTTCTTCTTCACATTGTGATTGGGCGACTATGGATCGATTTCCTTTTCCTCTGCTTCCCGATTCACCATTTGTTCTCATATCTTCATAGGATCAATCGATCCTATGTCGATGCTCCCTATGTCAAAAATTCTCCACTAAGGATATCATAGATGGCCCTGACATTGCTCCCTGCGATGGGAGGAACTTCTCTGTGTGGCTCCACGATATTACTGGACTCGGTTCCATTAACTCTTTCTCAATGCGATCAATCTTGCGTTCCCTATGTCTCCTTTTTCGCTCCAATTCTTCGTCTAATTCCCTTTGCTTCCTCGCTTCCCGTCTAACACTTTCCTCTTCTGGCCTTTTCTCTTCCCTTCTTTCATTCCCCCTGTGCACTTCTTCTTCCCTTTGTCTTTGAATTCTTTTATCCTGTAATTTCTGAGCTTCTTCCTCTTCTCTCTTCTTTTCTATCCTGCCTCGTTCTTCGATTTCTCCCTGCCTGTTGTCATACTTCCTTTGCTGCTCCGCCCTTTCTTCCTTTCTTTGCTACTCCTCCTGATACATCTGCTCTCATCTCTGTCTATTCTTCCTTTTGTACTCATCTTCTTTCAATTATTTCTCTCGATCCCTATCTTTTCTATCCTGCTCATCTTGATCTTCGCTTTGCCTTACTTCCTTGATACTTTTCCGATCGAACTTAAGCAATATCTGTCCACCCATCCATTGATTCTGTACAAGTGTTACCTCGTCAGCTTTATCCTTTTCTCCTTTCCATCTCTTAATCTCTTGTTCTATATCTAAGGTCACATTTGGTTGTTCGCTTTTCTCCTCTTACTCTTGTAAGACCTTAAATATCTCCTATTTTCCTTTAGTCTTTTCTGAACTATCATCACTGCTGTAAGCAGGCGGTTCATGTATCGGAATGCTATATCCTGTCGCCACATTTATTTCCCTCCATGGATATATTCCTTCATCTTTTGCACTATCGCCATGTGCTTCGGGTGAGGTAAGGGGAGAAGAAGGCTCAGCACCTTCCTCCCTGCACTGATTAAGCATCCAGTCCTCAGGAGGTGGGTCTTCCCGTTCTCCTGGTACATCTTAAAAAGTTCTAATCTAGCTAACCTTTTCTCCAATTGCTTCCCTGTGTACACAGTGTGCAAGTATGTGGTCATGTGTTGCAAAACTGCCTTTGACAGCGATCCCCCTTGTGGCAATGAAATGAACATTTTATCTGCTGTACCCTTTACCCATTCTGCACTATACTGTTTTAACTTGGGTGCATGTTTTGGCAGTGTTTTGCACAGGTGCATTAATGGAGTAACATCCCCCATTGTGACAGGTCTTAAATGACTGTCAATACTTACCATTGATTTACAAAAAATACGTTTCAGAAAAATAACAAATATCAGCGCGCACCACCCTCGCCGCTCAAAGCCTCTACTTCTCAATTATTTCAATCTACCTGTTCAGTCGGCACCAACAATGACTAGAAGCTAGATAACAACTGTTTTCTCTTCCTTAACCTCACAATTCACTTTTGTTGTTCCTTGACACTTATTTTCAATTTTAAAATACACACATAGACAGACTAGTCGACTTTACATATATCTCATCATAATATGCCTTTTCTCTCAGCCCCTAAAATACTCTCACTGGAATTCATATCAATCCCTATCATTAGCCTTGTTTATGTGCCGCCTAAGTACCCACTTGGGTTTTGAAATGACTCCTTCTAAAGCTATTTGAGCTAGTACACTGGACTCTTTGATGGGCCTCTTCGTATCTCTGACGTGTCTCATCATATATTAATCAACCCCCTATTACTTTTCTTTTACCACAATCTCATTCCCTTATTTTGCCAGTCCCCTCAATCCACTCACCATTCACCTTTCTACTCAAGATCCTCGGGATCGTCCCCTCCTCCAATCAGCCACTGTTGCCTTCGCCTGCTCAGCATTGTGGAAACCAGGAGGGATTTTGTGAAAGAGGGACCCGTCCCACCTGTATCGTTTTTCTTGCAAGAGTTCTATATCGGCTGCTCTCCACAGGAAACTTTGCGATCCTCTGGCTAAATGGCTAAAATCCTACAGGTCGATCGGTCTGCAACCATTCTCTTTCTGCTACCAAGTGAACCCGGCGGTCCTTTAAGACGAGGTAACAGTATCTGAGATGGATGGGGCTGTAGATCTTACTCAAACATCAATAACCGACTGAGGAAGTTTGGCAAAACACAAATGTTTTATTTGAAATTGTCTGAAACACGGAGTACAACAGGCATCAATGGATGCCACACAGCATTCTCTCTCAAGAGTTCTCAAACATTTCATATAAAAGCACAACTTTATACTAAAAACTCATCATCACTGATGTCATACTATGTGGCAAAATAGGAAAACCTGCAGGGGTTTATAATAGGCTTAAAGAGAATATCTAAGTATACTTTCTATGGGGTCTGGGATCGTGATTGGATCTCTAAGGTCAGGTGGACAGCTATGCCCACCCCAAGTGCAAGTCATCTTCCGTGTCATACTAATACACAACATTCTAGTTGCTTCTCAAACTATAGGGCTCCTTGCTACGTGGCCCTCTACAATTGGTTGGCACGCTTGTACCCTTCTGGAATATTCCACTCGCTAGCAGCACGCAAGCTATTAACCCAGGTGCTGGAGGGATGGCTTGGTCATGCCTCCCCACCCAATTAACCCAACATCCATCATCACTGCTGCGGTATGCCATTCAATTAGCTTCTTTTAACTCAGCCTTGCAAAGGATCACTGTGCCTGAGCATGAAAGGGAGTGCGAGCATGGCTTTATCTTTTGGTCTCGGTGTAGATCACCCCAGAGTCTATTTCCAACTTGCTTGACCATGTGACAAGAGACCGTGTTTTGAGCTGCTTCGATGCATTTAATACTGTTAAATGAATAAAACCTGGCACTTCTAGTGTTTTTTCAATTACACCTCAAGCATGAGCTCGGCTCGTTTCTCAGGTTCATTGTATCTTCTCGAGTAGATGACCATGCTCTTGGCAGCCCAGACTCTTGACACTGGGCCAGGTAAGCCTTCTCAAATCTTCCTTCGCCATCAGCTATTTTGTTTTCCTGCTCCACACTTTCAGCCCTTCTATTCATTGGGTCCAAGTTTGTTAAAATGCGTCGTGGAACATTCATATTCTATACACACACACACATATATATTACATGGCCACGGTAGTGGCCATGTAGTTATGGTTAAGTTGCTGTTTCCATAGGAAGAGCACTTTTTGGGTGGCTTATAACTTCGCTCTCCCTGGACGGATCCTCACCAAACTTTGCAAAAAAAAGTATTTGGGTCACTCTGAATTGTTTTTGCAAAGTTTGGTGAGGATTCGTCCAGGGGGGGCAAACTTATACTTTACCATAGACTGAATGGGAAAAAAAATTTGCTCGCGCCTACAGCCCAAACCGCTAGACGGATTTCCACCAAATTTGGACCAGGAGCAGCGGCTTGGTCCCGAAAGCGTGCTTTTGCAAATTTGGTGAAAATCCGTCCAGTAGTTTTTTTTAAAATGACCAAAAAGTAGGTCAGAAAAAATTAGTGGTATCTGTGTTCGGTTCGTGGACACACTTCCCTGTTCGCTCCACGGACAGTGTCCTGATTGGCCAATCGTCTCGCGTGATGTTCGCGGACATGCAATGTGTTCGCTGATTGGACGGCGTCGAGCGTGAATCGCGTCAGATTTTTCGGTAGCGTCCGCCATCTTGGATTCGCGGACGTCCGCGGACAGCGCGGTGAAACTTTGTTCAAAATGTGTATTTAGTAGAGTGTGTTGGTGTGTAGGAGTGTTTGGGGAGGGTGGGAGTGTATGAGATAGGATAAAAGTTGTGTTTTGTATGTGTTAGACGTTCTTTTTGTGTTCGATTTGTTTGTGGACATCACGGGTGTTCTGAAATGTTCTAAATAAACTGACTGGGGGGTGTTCTAAGGACTCAATATGTGTCCGTTTTGTTCGCAAGCAAAGTGAAACTGTTCTAAGAACACTCGCGGTGTCCGGGGAGTGTTCGTAGGGGGTGTCCTGAGGACGCTGTCCGTATTGTTCTCTCTCAAGTTGAATGTGTTCTAAGAACACCCGCGGTGTCCTGAAATGTTCACAAAAAAACAAAATGGGGGTGTTCTGAAGACGTTTTTGAGAACACTCCCTGTGTCCTGAAATGTTCGTAGGGGGTGTCCTGAGGACGCTGTCCGTATTGTTCTCTGTCAAGTTGAATGTGTTCTAAGAACTCTCGCGGTGTCCTGAAATGTTCGCAAATAAACAAAATGGGGGTGTCCTGAAGACGTTTTTGAGAACACTCCCGGTGTCCTGAAATGTTCATAGGGGGTGTCCTGAGGACGCTGTCCGTATTGTTCTCTGTCAAGTTGAATGTGTTCTAAGAACACCCGCGGTGTCCTGAAATGTTGGCAAATAAACAAAATGGGGGTGTTCTGAAGACGCTTCTAAGAACACTTGCGGTGTCCGGGGAGTGTTCGTAGGGGGTGTCCTGAGGACGCTGTCCGTATTGTTCTCTGTCAAGTTGAATGTGTCCTAAGAACACTCGCGGTGTCCTGAAATGTTCGCAAATAAACAAAATGGGGGTGTTCTGAAGACGCTTCTAAGAACACTCGCGGTGTCCGGGGAGTGTTCGTAGGGGGTGTCCTGAGGACGCTGTCCGTATTGTTCTCTGTCAAATTGAATGTGTCCTAAGAACACTTGCGGTGTCCTGAAATGTTCGCAAATAAACAAGATGGTGGTGTTCTGAAGACGCTTCTAAGAACACTCGCGGTGTCCGGGGAGTGTTCGTAGAGGGTGTCCTGAGGACGCTGTCCGTATTGTTCTCTGTCGAGTTGAATGTGCCCTAAGAACACTCGCGGTGTCCTGAAATGTTCGCAAATAAACAAGATGGTGGTGTTCTGAAGAAGCTTCTAAGAACACTCCCGGTGTCCTGGAATGTTCGTAGGGGGTGTCCTGAGGACGCTGTCCGTATTGTTCTCTGTCAAGTTGAATGTGTCCTAAGAACACTCGCGGTGTCCTGAAATGTTTGCAAATAAACAAGATGGTGGTGTTCTGAAGACGCTTCTAAGAACACTCGCAGTGTCCGAGGAGTGTTCGTAGGGGGTATCCTGAGGACGCTGTCCGTATTGTTCTCTGTCAAGTTGAATGTGTTCTAAGAACACCCGCGGTGTCCTGAAATGTTCGCAAATAAACAAAATGGGGGTGTTCTGAAGATGTTTTTGAGAACACTCCCGGTGTCCTGGAATGTTCGTAGGGGGTGTCCTTAGGACGCTGTCCGTATTGTTCGTTGTTAAGTTGAAAGTGTTCTAAGAACTATCGCGTTGTTCTGAAATGTTCGTAGGGGGTGTCCTGAAAACGGTGTCCGTATTGTTCGCTGGCAAGTTGAAAGTGTTCTAAGAACACTCACATTGTTCACGGACATTAAAAGTTTCCCATAGATCATAGTTGAAATGTTTGACTCTATGGATGTGATATGCTGCGGTGGTTGTTGCCAGGGCATAGAGTCTTGGGTGCATGGCCATTTGGCCATGCACACAAGACTCTATGCCCTGGCAACAACCACCGCAGCATATCACATTCATATTTGCTTATAACTTTGGGTGAAAAACAAATGTATAAGGAACAAAGGTATTAGATACAATGGATGTGATATGCTGCTATGGTTGTCCTTATTATTGTATACTTACTGTTTGGTCTAGTAATGGGAGTCCATGTTTTTCTTCTTCATTTCTGTGATAAAAGAAAATAGCATGTTAGTATTAGTATTTTGTAATGACTTATTACATTGTATAAGCAATATACTTTTATTTTTTTTCGACCCTCATATTTAGTAGAGTACAAATCAGAGTACTGTGCAATTTGCTCAGTTTCTGTATTTGTTGCTAAAATCATTGGGTCTGTGGGAGAAAAAAAAAATCCATGTTGGATTAAAAAAAAACCTTTTTCTGTTATGCTACAGTTTATTTGTTTGTTTGTTTTCAATGTTCACTTTTTGTTTCTGTCTAATGCTTTATACTTTGCTTTGTTGTATTTGTTTTGGAACAGATTCTTCATTTGTTTTGATATTATAAAATTTTGGAGCAGTTAGATACCAATTGGCGTATTCTAACTGTGTATTTTTTGGCCTAATTTAGTGGTATTCATTTATCGGATTAGTTGTTGAAGAATCTTTGAGCTGTTAGATAGCTTTTGGAGTATTCTAACAGTTTATATTATTTTAACACAAATTTATAATTTTGGGACAGTTAGATACCAATTGGCGTATTCTAACTGTGTATTTTTTGGTCTAATTTAGTGGTATTCATTTATCTGATTAGTTATTGCAGAATCTTTGAGCAGTTAGATAGCTTTTGGAGTATTCTAACAGTTTATATTTTTTTAACACAAATTTACTTAAAGGTTTAAATACAGTTTATTTATCAAATTTTGGTTTTAAGAACATCAAATAAGCGTTTGTAAGATTTGCTGGTAATCTCTGCTTTAGAGTAATGGTACTATCATTACATTCAAACCATCCACATTTCTTTTTTATATATGCCGTGTAGTGCCCTGAATTGGTTGTGGCTCCTGCATGGTAGATTATACCTATTGTTGTGAAGGTTTTGTTACCAAGTGATATTTGACTATGTGTGAATCCAGTCAGCTTGCAGTTGTTTTTGGTACCATCTGCATTGTAACGTAGAAGCATTAGTATTACGTATTTACTATGTGTTTGTATTACTAATGTGGAGCGATTATCTGAATTGCAGGTAGAGCATAATCTACCATGGTTTGCATTTTGTACAAGTTGCTGAAATGGAATGGATTCACAATTTGGTATTGATATATATATGAAGCGTTCATTGGGAATTTCTTCTTGTGTCACATTGTTGCACAGAGTGCATGTATGTTTCCACATGTATGAAATCTGGAAGATTTCATTTATAGGTATGTTTTTGTTTTCCAGTACTAATAGTAAGTACATTAGAAATTCTTGTGGATCTTCCTGTGAGTTTATAGTGAATTTCACCATTCCAGCACAGTAGTCCAATCGTCGTCTTATTCCAAAAACACTATGGCCCTCATTACGACCCTGGCGGAAAGTGACTGACCGGACCGCCACAGCGTAAATAGCGTTTCCGCCATTGCACGATGGAGCAAAGTGCGGCCCATTCCGACCCATCGGGCACGAGCACCACGTCATGGCGGAAGTGCCAAGTCCGCGATGGCGGAAATGACCCCAAAACGGCCCACACCGCCGCCGTACGGCGCCCTAGGTGCAATACCGCCACCCATCTTAGCGGACACCGCAGTGAGCGCCAACCGGAAAGTACGGTGACCGTAAATATACAGAAACGGAAGTAAAAACATGGTCCCGGAACGGGAAACATCACGCCGTACACCTATAAAACCACAAAATCCACACAACCACTAAAAACACTACCCTGAGACACATCCCAACCCGTCATCCACCCTAGTGAAACCAAGAAAAATGGGAAAAGTAGCGAAGAAAGCGTGCGACCGCAAGCGGCAGGTCCACTTCTCCCGTGAGGAACTCACCGTGCTCACAGAGACCCTCCAGGAGAATGCTGCCGCCGTCTTCTCCACGCAAATGACCAGGACGGCACTTGCGAACAAGAAGGCCATATGGGCCCTGGTGGCACAGCGGGTAAGTGCGGTGGGGACCGCACCCCGCAACCCACAGCAATGCAGAAAGCGATGGGACGACCTGCGGATACGCGTCCGTAGCATACTTTCTGCCAACCGCAACATTGCCACAGCCACCGGGGGAGGATCGGAATCACCCATCAAGTTGACCCCCTGGGAAGAAATCTGTGCCTCCACCATTGGAATGGAGAGTATAGAGGGAGTCGGAGGGATGGAGAAAGGAGTGCAGACATCCGAAGAATCCGGTAGGTGGCCCAAATAAAACCATGCCAAATCCACAATGTCCAATCATGTGAATCACCATGTGTCCACATAGCGCAACAGTAACACATGTCCAGGAGAACGTCCACACACATTGGCCTGACAGCGCACTTTAAAACTCACAATAAATACATAAATAATTAAAAACCCCAAAAACACCCTCTACACGTGCAGCAGGCACACCCTAACTGCAGGCTGCCAAACAACTGCACCCTCACTCCACACACAAATGAAAGCACCTCCAAGGCCCCGACCCAAATCACCCTCAGGTACCACCCCAATGCATGTGATACATTGCCATTCCAATTCCCACAGACCCATTAATAACGCTCGCCCTCCTTTACTCCACCACAGGGTCCGATCCAAACGACGAGCTTCAGGACACCCCTACCAGCACACCTGCAAAGAGGGCCAAGACCAACGGCCAAAGACCCTCCACCTCAGCTGCACGCATCAAGACACGGCAGCAGCACAAATCAAGTGGCAGCACAGAGGAGGGAACTCCAACAGGCACCCCAGCAGCCAGCATGCCCACAACAGCACCACCACAGGTCCCCCCAATGGATGCCACAGAAGGCACTGCCTCTGGTGGCAGCAGCACCATAGGTGACACTCCATTAATGGCAGCATGCTCCGACACAGAAAACGGGGATGTCGAAGTTAGATCCATCCATGACCTGTCTCAATCCCCCTGTCTGTTCCATCCCGTACACCATGAGGATACCACGCAGGGGCACCCACAAGACGACGACTGGCCATCCCCCACAAGCCCTGTGGCAGGGCAACATGAGGCGAACAGCCACTCTGTGACACCACCGCAAATGGCCATGGCCCAGCAGAGGCAACAGTCCCTCGACCAGTTAATCGTGCAACAGCAGCAACTGGCCACGCTCCTCAAGGACCATGCCGATGAATGTGGGGGCACTAAGGCAGACATAGAAACATCAACTGAGACACTTAGGGCAGAAATGGAGAGAAGCACAGAGACACTAAGGGCACAAATGGAGAGTAGCACCGAGAGCCTGAGAGTCCAAATGGAGAGTAGCACCGAGAGCCTGAGAGTCCAAATGGAGAGAAGCACCGAGAGCCTGAGGGGGGAACTGCATGCGACGTCCAAAGACGTATGTGCCGAACTTGCCGCAGTGCGCCGTGTGCTCACTGAGCTCTCACAAACCCTTAGGGACATGCATGGACGTGAGCAGGCAGAGACATCATCCGTTGCAAGTTCCGTCCAGGGCAGCCCCCAACGTAAATCTGGGAGGAACCTGCGCTCCACAGGCAGGGGTGCCCCTGATACCCGCAGAGGGGGCTTGCAATAGCGACTGCCCACTGGCAATGAGCATCTCTGGACACTGGTGTTCGGGGGGGAGGTAGGAGGGTGGAGGGGGGGTGTTGGGCTCACTTGGGTGGCTGGTCGATAGGGTGTTTAACATGATATCACATATGCCATAAACAATGCACGATCAACCAATGAGATGTGTGGACATTGATCTTTGTGTACGAGGCCATTATAGGCGTACAGTCCATATTGTGCATGTACCATACACACACAGTGCCACGAGTCCCGTGTCCATGTATCAGCCCCAAGGCGTGAGTGCTAGAAGCATGCATCTATGAGATGCTGACGAATGTCACGGCCCTCCTGTGCCTCGCAGACTCCTTGAGGTGCTGCCACATCCCCACCCTCATCATGACCATCTTCAGGTGCTTGCAGTTCTGCGTCAGGGGGCATGGGCACATTTCTACGTACGCACATGTTGTGTAGCATGACACATGCCATCACCATCTTTGCAACCTTCACATGGCGGTACAGGAGTGCCCCGCCAGACCTGCTGAGGCACCGGAAACGAGTCTTCAGTAGGCCGAATGCCTGTTCAATGACTACACGGGTACGTGAGTGGGCATGGTTGTAGTCCTCCTCATGCTGGTCCCGTGGGTTCCGGACTGGTGTGAGGAGCCATCTCTTCAGTGGATATCCGGCATCACCTGTATGTGGACGATAAACGAATAATGTGGAATGCCATTGCTACGTACGCACCCCCCCCCCTTCCTGCCAGGTCATTGCCGCATCACATACCCCACATCAGCATGCATGAAATGAGACTCACCGAGTAGCCAGGATCTGTTCCCTGTGTGTCGCTCCATGTAGCGTGGTATTGTTGAGTTCCTCAAGACCATAGAATCATGGGTTGATCCAGGGAATCGGGCACAACAATGTGTAATGATCCTGTTGGAGTCACACACCATTTGTACATTCAGTGAATGAAATTGTTTTCGGTTGCGGTACTGGGCCTCCATGGCATGTGGGACGACCAATTCCACATGGGTGCAGTCGATGGCACCAATGCAACCCGGTATGCCGGCAAGTGCATGGAATCCCACTTTTGTGTTGGTAACTTCCTGCTCCGAGCGTGGTAGAGAGATGTAGTCGTCTGCGTGCTGCAGGAGGGCATCGAGCACTTGCAATAGTGTCCGTGAGAACAGTGGCTGTGAGATGCCATGCAACTGTCCGACTGTGTGCTGGTAGGTGCCTGTGGCCAGGAAGTGGAGTACAGACACCACCTTCAGTAGGGGTGGGATGGCGGTTGGGCTATCTATCATGCTGACAAGGTCAGCCTGTGTCATGTCCACAATGGCGGCTATGGTGTCCCGGTCCAAACGGTAGAGGGTGTGGATCTGCTCATCAGTGAGGTTGAACGGATGTGCTCGGAGGCGTGGGATTGCGGGCTGCCTGCGTGGTGGTAGTGGCTGTGCTGGCGGCCCTTGCTGGCCCTGCCTTGCCCTCCTCCTCCTCCTGCGTCTCCTCCGTGCGGCCGGCTGTAGTTGGTGTTTGTCTTCTTCTTGGAGTTGGAGTACTTGCAGTGCTATCAGGTCCCCCAGGGCCAACACCGCGAGTCCTGCCGGTAGCATTTCGGAGTGGGTGTGGTTGTGGGAGGAGACTGGGTGTGCTATTTATGTGTTTTCAGGCTGTATGGCCTCCACCTGTGGTGATTCATTCCACCTGTGCAAGCTGCTCTCCCCTTTGGGCGCGCACGTCCCGCACACAACGCTGCAATTCGAGGAATGGCATCTTGCTATTACAATCATGTATTTGTACCCGATGGCAGTGTAACATTGGTTGATATGTTCATTCGGCTATGGTCCCATTGTTTCACATACTATCTTAGCAGTCGCGAACAGACTTGTGAAGGGTCAGTGGAACGTAGTACTCGAGTAACGGTGGACCCTCATGCATCACTGTACCGAGTTTCAACGACGGGCGGGGCGTCCCATTTGTGAGTGAAGGCAGTTGCCATTTACACACACAGCCGCACTAGATGGATTAATTTGTGATTTCAAGCGGCCACAGATGCCTTTTCGACGTGATGTTGCAAATGAGGAATTCGAAGGGCGGCGCTTTCGGTTTTCAGCTAGCGGCGAAGGAGATGCCCACAGGTCTGACTGCAAATATAACGTTCTATTGTTCAATGTCCTTGGGACAGGGGCCATGGCGAGGATGCAATGATTGATATGAATAGTTTGGGATGCGCAATAGCGAAGTGGACGATGAGGCCGGACGTTCCCAAATACATGTTACTTCACAACACTGGAATTGCGGGCTGGGGCACAGTGGATTATGCAGGCTGCATAACGCACAGACTCAATGGAATTTTCACATGTTATGTGAGTATGGAAACAGGCGTTATCATTACGGGATGAGGGAATGATGAATGGATGCATGGACAGATGATTTGATACAGAGTTTGCCATGTACAGGGCTTCTTGGAATCTGTCCGCCTCCCCTGCGCTATGTGATGCAGGGCTGCCATAGTGGGACCATCGTCTATCTGGCCTTGTTGAGCCATCCCTGTCTCGACGCGCCTTCAGACACTTGTGTCCATGCACGTTACCAATCCCATCTGATGGATTCTGTTTTAACAGACGCATGCACAGGTACACTCGTTTGTGATGGTGTTTTCACCTCGATATAGATAGTTATGAGTCGCAAGTGGTTTTTGGGTGGTGATGATCCTTTGGAGTGGGCTAGCATGCATATGGCTGTGGATTTGGTGTGATCATTGAAGTGAGTTATTCTAATGTAGTTCTGATGGCCATTCTATTCTTTTTCTTTTCATTTGGTTGACAGGTATCTCCTCCCCTTTTGCCACTGCCATCTGTATGCCACTCCTGCAGATGGATTTTACTCCCGACACCTGCTGCTTCGTGTTAATCAGTGGAGCAGCATTACGATCTTATGGGACGATCGCCAATGGGCCACATGCCCTTACGCAGTACTAGTGGCTCGGAGCAACATTTCGGCCTTTCAGCTGGACTAGTGCCTCCCCATTGGGACGGCCCTGCGGTTCTGGGCGCTTCCATGTTGCCTTTTCGTACGAGAATGTGGCCCTGTGTACCATGAAGGAACAGGGCGTCACACAAGAAGTAGCTGGTCATTTATTGCGGATGCAGCCCACAATGGTGAAATGTGTTTTGGAGTTCATGGCCTAATGGCTGTATGGGCTTGGTGAATTTGTTGTGCATTAAATTTCTATTCTGATATGGGCTGTGTAGGGTTCTTCTTTGCAAGTGATGTGGCATATTCCTATTTGGGGAGCGATGTATTGTGAGGAGATCTGCATTGGGTTCCAGCTTCGGAGTATAGTTGCGTGGTACTGTGCTGGGCGCGTTTGCCTACGAAGCCCAGTGAGGTCAGGGATAAGGGCTGCCAATATGACTGTTTGAATGATGTCATGCTCAGGGGCGGGGGATTAGGTTTTGTGTAACAGATGCCGGTCAGCCAGGTGGATTGGTGGAATGATGTGATTTTCTGAATATTGCTGGTCACAGGTGCCTGTGTTTGCGTGCGTTTCTTGGTGGGAGACTGAGGTCATGTCCATTGGAATAGCTTCTGTATTCGTGCCATCTGTGCCCTGCAGCTCCCATTGGCCCCTCTTGAGATTCTTTTGTTCGTTGGCATGCATGGGTGACTTGTACATTTCACTGGTTGCATTGTGACTTCATTGCACCTACGGGGAGTTGTACAATGTGGCCAGGGAGCGGTGTACAGGCACTCAGTGGGGCCGTTTACGGTTGGTTCGCGATGCCGTACTTCTCACCATGGCGGAATGGTACTTTCCGCCGTGCTTGATGGCGTTAGGTGCATGTCCGCTAGGGTCAGAATTCGCGTACCGTTGCGCCATGGTGGTATTTACGGTTTGGCATGGCGCGCGCGCGCGTACTTGGTGCAGTTAGCGTTGGCGTTCACTACGGTGTCGCTAATGGCATCGTACTTTGCGGTGACGGGTCATAATCGCACCGAGCGCTATTCGATGGCGGTATTGCATTTCCGCCATCGTTTTTCGATTTCCGCCAGGGTCGTAATGAGGCCCAATATGTGTTGTCAGGATTGTTTGCTGCATTTCTGTGAAGCACTAACATTTGCAAACACAAAGGGTCTGTACTGTGTAAGTAAATGTTGTCAACAATTGGTGGTAATTGAAATAGAATATTCATTGCTACATTTGCATAGCAACTTACACCAACTATATTTGAGAATTGAAATGGTCCAGGTAGTTCTGTATCTAACTGCTTTTTTTGGAGTTTGTCTTCCTTCTTTAAATAAGTACCTGGTTTAGTTTCTCTAATTGATTCTTTTTTGTTTGTGGTACTTGATGAAGTATTAGTTTCTTTTACTCTCTTTGGAGGATTTGCAGTGACGTCCTGTTGCATTTCTGTTTGATTTAGTTTTCTTTTACAACGTTTTAGTTTTTGTGGAACAGAATATGTGTTTAGATGGGGAGTGTATAGTGAGCGAAGTCTATTATATTCTAAAATGCAAGGAATATCAGCGTGTCATGATGCCTACCTCTAAGGAGCCAGGCCGGGCCCAGCAACCCCAGAGGCAGACATCATTTTCCCCAGGGAAGTCTCAGCGGGCCCAAGTCGGGGCCCTTTGGACTCAGTCCTGGCGCCTTAGGCGCCAGGCTCATAGCGGACCCCAGTCCTGGCGCCTTAGGCGCCAGGCTCATAGAAGAGGATATGTGTTTAAGTGCTTGGGTGCACACTTACCTGATGCAGACCTTGCTGCTTCATCCAGGCCCTCTTGAGGCCTGAATGGGACTACTTAACCTGTAGGACTACTTCACCACCCGGGTGTGGTCGGGGAAGGATACATACCTGATTGGTGGAAGGATACATAACAGGAACTTCTTCCAAGGCTATTTAAACCCCACCCGAACAGCCACACATGCTTCGCGTTGTTCTGCACCTAGCAGCTGGACGCTCACTGTGTCAGCTCCTGCATCCTGACTTCAGCCACGCCTGCCAGCACCCTGGAACACCTGCAAGGGGAGAAAGGAAGAGAATACGAGAAGAAAAGCCCTTACCTGCTAAATCTGCATCCCGGAGTCATTTCTCCAACGGCCCTGAAAAGGAAGACATCATTTTAAAGGCATTTCGTTTCGATCGCTGCAGCGCTGCATTTTACTCACCTTTGCAAGGCGCTTCCATCTTCAGCAGCGATCTTCCGGATTCAGCTACGCCCCGGCGCCTAGAGGAAAAAAGACAAGAACAAAGGTGAGAGGGAGAAAAGGAATAAGGAAAGCTCAGTTTCCTTTTAAGTCTTACCTGTTGGATTATTCCCACTGCATTTCGGGTCCTGCCACTTCCTGGCATCTCCGGACCCCGGCCCCTATGGGGAAAAAAGACAAAGACATTGAATGAGCGAATGCAAAGACATTACCTGAGCGCTCATCCAGAACTGTTTCACTTCGGGTCGGCGCCATATCTCCGGCACTCCGATCCCCGGCCCCTAAGGGGAAAAAGACATAAGCATTAGCGCTTGCTGCAATTAGACAACGAACATTATTATTAAGCTTGAACTTTTGAACAGAACTTTTACAGCGCCTTACCTGAAAAGTCAAGCTTACCTGAACTCCCATCAATCCTCAATCCAGTGAAGTAACTGGGTTTCAACGCGCCCCTGCATCAGAAGCAGGATGGAGAGCTCATCCTTCCAAACCCTAAGGTGAGGCTTCACGGGGAATCGTGGAGGAGGTATCGTGGAGGGTTGGAAGGGAGTGGGAGGCTTGAGCATTGTTCCACAGTTGGTAATACTCCCTTTTCACGTACAGGAGGGTATCCAACGAGCCAGGGAAGCCAGAATAGAGGGGCCCTTCCTGTCCATCTTCAGAGTTCTGCGCCTTCGACGCCGCGCCTCCGTGGGAACCAGGTGAGCGTTACAGAACGCGAAGCCTTACCACAATTTCCCACCTGGGCGCTATGGAGACTTCCGAGACAGATCAGCTGGCCCATCTTTTAGGGGAATTACGGGCAGAAGTGCACTCAGCCCGCCAGGAGACTAATGCTCTCAGAAGGGAACTAATCCTATCCAAGGAAAGAACTGATGATCTGGCCAAAAGGTTATTGCAGGGCCAGGCAGAGCACACTCCTTTACCTGTTTCCGGAGATATTTCTACAACAATGGGTTCGAATAACCCGGTACAAATCAATCTACCTGGACACATGCCTTTGGCCCCGCCGGAACGTTTTGCGGGGGATCCCAAGAAATATGCCGTTTTTATGAACCAATGCCGTTTACACTTTTTATGCAGGTCCGGGGCCTTCCCCAACGACCAGACCAAAGTAGCCTTTGTACTATCTTACCTCAGTGGCTGTGCTGCCGATTGGTGCATTCCATTGGTAAATCAGGATGATCCCATTCTCCGGGATTTCCAGGGCTTCCAGGCCAGCATGGAAAGATTGTTCGCTCGACACTCGCAGGGACAGGCCCTTGACAACGAACTGCTATCCTTACGACAAGGTAATCAGGATCTTTTGTCCTATATCGCCACCTTTAATAGACTAGTTGTGGAAACCGGATGGCATTGTTTCATCGAGGCCTGCGCGGAGAGCTTAAAGATGTTATAGCTCAGATAGTAGATCCACCCCACGCCTGCGCAGACTACATAGACTTAGTGGTTCAACTTGATCACAGACTTCAAAATAGAAAAGCAGATCGGCTCAAGTATGAAACCAGAGTACCTATCAAGACCCACGTTAACTCCAAGAGTACTGACGTTTCCGAACCTATGCAAATTGGCAGTGTTAAAGGACCATTAACGCAGAAGGAACGAGAGAGAAGGCGACAAATGCAACTTTGTCTGTATTGCGGAACTTCCGGTCACTTTCTTCAAAGTTGTCCAGTTAAACCACCCAAGAAGGTGGTTGGAGCTACTGATAACGAGTTATTGACACCAGGTTCGGGAAACGACCTAGCCCGACAAGCGTAGGGGTCCGCTTGCCGAGCTTAAAAACAAACTCTTTGACCTCGCATTTTGTCATGCCAATGGTGCTTGTGAACCCAAAACAGCCTCAGCAGTTGCATGCTATAAAAGCATACATAGACAGTGGAGCTATTGGAAATTACATAGACCGTGAATTGGCTTCCAGGATTAAGCTTCCTCTCCGCCCGAAAGTAACACAAGATGTAATCACTACAGTTGATGGAACCGAAATAGCCTCAGGGCCTGTAACGCATTCCACAGTTGAAATCACTCTGGTGGGTCAGGACGGACATCGGGAAGCAATCGTGTTTGATGTGATCAAGGCCCCACAATTTCAAGTACTTCTTGGAATCCCTTGGTTAGAAACACATAATCCGAGAAGAGACTGGCGAGCAAAGAAGATAACTTTTCCTGATTGTGAACCAACCTGTTACCCAAGGAATCCAGCTATGGGTCTAGCCTCTGTAACTTCCACCCCTGTACAGCTACCATCTGAATACCAAGAATTCCAAGACGTTTTTCAGAAAGAACAGGCTAACACCTTACCTCCCCATCGATCTTACGATTGCCAAATCGACTTGGTACCCAATGCACAACTACCTTGTAGTAGGATTTATGCTCTTACTGAACCTGAGAACCTGCATTTGCGCCAGTATTTGGATCAATACCTGGCCAATGGTTTCATTCGCCCATCAAAGTCACCAGTCTCTTCCGCTTTGTTCTTCGTACCTAAAAAGGAAGGAGACCTTAGGGCCTGTATTGACTACCGTGCCCTAAATCAGATAACGATTAAGAATCGTTACCCTTTGCCCCTGATACCTGAGCTTATCGACCAAGTAAAAGATGCTCGTGTGTACACCTAGCTAGATCTCCGAGGAGCTTACCACCTGGTACGTATAAAAGAGGGCGACGAGTGGAAGACTGCATTCCGCACCAAATTTGGGCTCTTCGAATATCAAGTAATGCCCTTCGGTTTGTGCAACGCACCTGCCGCCTTTCAGTACTTCATGAATGATGTTCTTCGGGAACTTATCGATGTTTGTGTCATCGTTTATATTGACGACATCCTGGTGTATTCCTCCTCAGAATCTGATCACAGAAACCATGTTAGGGCAGTTCTTGAGAAATTGCGCCAGCACAAATTATTTGCCAAGCTCGAAAAATGCGTTTTTCATACCACAGAAGTGGAGTTTCTCGGATTCATCTTGACACCTCAAGGAATCCGAATGGACTCGCGGAAAGTGGACGCCATTCTCAAATGGCCATCTCCTAGCTCTGTGAAGGGAGTGCAAAGCATGCTTGGCTTTGCCAATTTCTATCGAAGGTTCTTCCTGGAATTTTCTCGAACTGTTCAACCCATCACAGCTCTCCTAAAGAAAAACAAACGCTTTGAATGGACTCTTGAGGCTGAACAAGCCTTTCAGGACCTGAAAACCAAATTCACCTCTGCACCTGTATTGAAGCACCCGCGCCCAGATCTCCCTTACATCGTGGAAACCGATGCATCCAGTTCGGCCATGGGAGCTGTCCTGTCGCAAAGAGACCCAGAAACTAACCAACTACACCCTGTAGCCTTTTGGTCCAGAAAATTCTCTCCACCTGAACTCAATTACGCAATTACCGACAAAGAACTACTGGCTATTAAATCAGCTTTCAAGGCTTGGCGTCACTATCTTCTCGGTGCAAGACACACCATCACCGTAATTACGGACCACAGAAATTTGCAGTATTTAAAGACGGCCAAAGCTCAATCTTCGCGACAACTCCGATGGGCTTTATTCTTTGCGGAATTTGATTTTGTAATTACCTATCGCCCTGGTTGCAAGAATGGTAAGGCAGATGCCTTATCCCGGATAGGCATGGAAGAACCCAATTCGAGTTTAGAACCTGTGCCAATCATACCGGAACAAAGAATTCTGGGCTTGACTTCATTGCAAACCATTGAGGACATCCAAGCTCAAGTAAAACAGCTTTTTGACTCTTCTGCCTTACTGGAATGGAGTCAAAAGGGTCCTCACTACACCGTTAAGGATGATTTACCCTACTTCCAAGAGCAGTTATTTCTGCCAAGTAAAGAATTGCAGGAACTTGTCATTACCCGTCATCATGAATCATTAATGGAAGGACACCCCGGTATCGCGAAAACAGAAGAAAAGATCAAACGCCACTTCTGGTGGCCTTCTTGGAGAAAAGACATGAAGTCATTTGTGTTGTCTTGCGGAATCTGTGCCCAAAATAAGAGTCAAAAGAAAAGGCCAGCCGGCCTACTTCAACCTTTGGACATTCCACCAGCACTTTGGCACACCTTGTCAATGGACTTTATAACTGACCTGCCTCCTTGTGGTGGTTACAACACGATTCTCGTAATAGTGGATCTATTCTCCAAAATGGCCCATTTTATCCCTTTAAAAGGATTGCCGTCAGCTTCCACCTTGGCCAAGGAATTTATGGAAAATATAGTGCGGTTACATGGTTTCCCTTCCACATTAGTCTCAGACCGTGGAAGTCAATTTATCTCCCACTTTTGGAAGAAATGTTGCCAACTAGCACAAATAGACATGCGGTTATCCACCAGCCACCACCCCCAGACCGACGGACAAACCGAGAGAACCAATCAGACTCTCGAGCAATATCTGCGGTGCATGTTACACCAATCCGAGTTGAATTGGAAGGACATCCTTTGGATTGCAGAATATGCATACAACAATTCAGTGCATTCTGGAACCGGACAGACTCCTTTTTATACCCTGTATGGTCACCATCCTCGGACCTCTGACCTAGATCCACCTCTGACCCTGGAGATGCCTGCAGTAAATCACCTACATTCCACAATAACCCAAGCCTTCAAAGAAGCTACAACCCACTTACAGCAAGCCAAGAAAAAGTATAAAGAAAACGCTGATTTGCACCGAAGTAAAACTCCTCCTTACCAAGTAGGAGATCAGGTATGGCTAGCAACTAAACATCTACCCCTCAAGGGTCAGCGAACTTTTAATCCCAGATTCATTGGGCCTTACCCCATCAAAGCTATTATCAACCCAGTGGCCTTTAAACTCGATTTACCATCCAACATGCGGATTCATCCCGTTTTTCACGCATCTCTTCTAAAACCAGTACAACCTGGAACCAGACTGTCTGAGCCCCCAGGCCCTGTCCAAATTGATGGAGAATTAGAATTCGAAGTGAAAGACATTTTAGATTCCAAGATAGTTAAGTCGAAACTCTTCTATCTTGTTGATTGGAAAGGATATGGACCTCAGGAAAGATCTTGGGAACCCAGTAACTATGTTCACGCACCACGATTAATTCAAAGATTCCATCGAAGATTCCCGCACAAACCAAAACCCCCGGAGGAAAAGACCTTGGGAGGGTCCTTGAGGGGGGATACTGTCATGATGTCTACCTCTAAGGAGCCAGGCCGGGCCCAGCAACCCCAGAGGCAGACATCATTTTCCCCAGGGAAGTCTCAGCGGGCCCAAGTCGGGGCCCTTTGGACTCAGTCCTGGCGCCTTAGGCGCCAGGCTCATAGCGGACCCCAGTCCTGGCGCCTTAGGCGCCAGGCTCATAGAAGAGGATATGTGTTTAAGTGCTTGGGTGCACACTTACCTGATGCAGACCTTGCTGCTTCATCCAGGCCCTCTTGAGGCCTGAATGGGACTACTTAACCTGTAGGACTACTTCACCACCCGGGTGTGGTCGGGGAAGGATACATACCTGATTGGTGGAAGGATACATACCAGGAACTTCTTCCAAGGCTATTTAAACCCCACCCGAACAGCCACACATGCTTCGCGTTGTTCTGCACCTAGCAGCTGGACGCTCACGTGTCAGCTCCTGCATCCTGACTTCAGCCACGCCTGCCAGCACCCTGGAACACCTGCAAGGGGAGAAAGGAAGAGAATAGGAGAAGAAAAGCCCTTACCTGCTAAATCTGCATCCCGGAGTCATTTCTCCAACGGCCCTGAAAAGGAAGACATCATTTTAAAGGCATTTCGTTTCGATCGCTGCAGCGCTGCATTTTACTCACCTTTGCAAGGCGCTTCCATCTTCAGCAGCGATCTTCCGGATTCAGCTACGCCCCGGCGCCTAGAGGAAAAAAGACAAGAACAAAGGTGAGAGGGAGAAAAGGAATAAGGAAAGCTCAGTTTCCTTTTAAGTCTTACCTGTTGGATTATTCCCACTGCATTTCGGGTCCTGCCACTTCCTGGCATCTCCGGACCCCGGCCCCTATGGGGAAAAAAGACAAAGACATTGAATGAGCGAATGCAAAGACATTACCTGAGCGCTCATCCAGAACTGTTTCACTTCGGGTCGGCGCCATATCTCCGGCACTCCGAACCCCGGCCCCTAAGGGGAAAAAGACATAAGCATTAGCGCTTGCTGCAATTAGACAACGAACATTATTATTAAGCTTGAACTTTTGAACAGAACTTTTACAGCGCCTTACCTGAACAGTCAAGCTTACCTGAACTCCCATCAATCCTCAATCCAGTGAAGTAACTGGGTTTCAACGCGCCCCTGCATCAGAAGCAGGATGGAGAGCTCATCCTTCCAAACCCTAAGGTGAGGCTTCACGGGGAATCGTGGAGGAGGTATCGTGGAGGGTTGGAAGGGAGTGGGAGGGTTGAGCATTGTTCCACAGTTGGTAATACTCCCTTTTCACGTACAGGAGGGTATCCAATGAGCCAGGGAAGCCAGAATAGAGGGGCCCTTCCTGTCCATCTTCAGAGTTCTGCGCCTTCGACGCCGCGCCTCCGTGGGAACCAGGTGAGCGTTACACAGCGTTTACTTTACTTGCATCAAAGTTGATTAGAAATAGACCGTCAAGTGTACGTAAGCGTGATAGTGCTACGTAGCTCATGCCTTCTTTAAAGACTGTGTTACCAATATCTATCATTGCTTTGTCTAGGGTAAGACCTTGTGATTTATGAATCGTGACTGCGTATGCAAGAGTTAGAGAAAATTGTTCTCTGCGTACATACATATCTTTGAGGAGAAGGAATCTAGCTGTTGAGCGTTCTATCCGTTTTACTTCTGAAAGTTTGTCAAAGAGTATATTGACAAACTGAATTTTGTTGTCACGTGGGTATGTTTGAAAGCCAACAACTGTACCCAGTGCTCCATTAACTAGTCCTTGGTCCACGTCAAGGTTACGTTTAAGCATTACTCTGCAATTTAAGGATAATTTTAACATCTTTTCTAAGCCTGCTGTGTTTGAGATTGATTTTTCTAAATTATTTAGTCTTGTTGTGGCTTGGTCACACATGGGTAGTGTCATACCATGTACATCTAGTTTGTCTGTGGCGCTAATTTCCATTATTGGTTGCATTTCTTTACTTAACATTATTTCATTGAATTTGAGACAGCTTGCAAGAGTTGGCATTAAGGCCATACAATTGACATTTTTGTGGGCTAATTGTTCCATAACATCTGTAGCACATGCATTATCGCCATAAAGTGCATTAATGTGCCGGGTTTTCAATGTTGCTTCTGCTTCTTCAGAAAGTATACCAACTCTCAAACTTTTTAAAATGTTGGCATAAGTTAGATCTGCAGATTGGCGCATGTTTTCTGTTAATTCTCTGTATTGGAAATGTTGCCAAAGGTTGACATTTCCAATGCTGCCAACAGTTTTACGGCAGAGTTTGTGCCCTAATGTTTTAAAAATAGGATCACTTTTTACTGGTGTTAATTGCAGCAGATCTCCAAAAACAATAATGTGTTTTCCTGCAAAGAGCTCTTCATAGTCTGTTTTGAGTACTTCTTGTAATCTGAGGTGAATCAAAGCTAACATCAGGTTGGAGACCATGCTCACTTCATCTATTAGTAGCATTTTCATTTGTTTCAATACTCTGCGTAATTTCATTTCAGCTTCTGCAGAAAGTTTGTAATAGTCTAATTTGTTCTGGTGTTCTACTGGTAATAGTAGTAATCGGTGTAATGTAACACCACCTATGTTGTAGGCAGCTAAACCTGTGGGGGCAGTGACAACAGCTGACAGTTTGGTGTTTGTCAATTGTCGAAGGAACTTACTAATGATTTTGATTAGGAATGTTTTGCCAGAACCAGCTTCACCACTAACGTACAGTAGTATAGGTTTATAATTATGGCAGGAACATTCTTTATTTTCATGTTTTACACCATGTGCAATTTGTTTTGTTACTTCTTGAAAATGCTACTTTGCTCATTGTTTAGTTTTGATTGTAGTATAGTTAAGTCTTCCTTATCTTCATACTGACACATGGTGTTTTCTACTTCTATCATAGCTAATTCTGCCTCATTTGTTATTATTGGTTCTCCCAGTGGTTCTTGGCTTCCTGTTACAGAAGGTTGACTACTGTCAGGAGTATCCTTATCTAGTTGGGCTTGGAGTTCTTCTTCATGTTGCTGTTCATTGTGCAACATTGTTTTGTACTGTGTAAAGTTTACATCAGTTATAGTGTTTTCATTTGCTTTGAAAGCATCCTCATATGAGTCATAGTTATCTAGTAATTGTTCTTCTTTTCTCCATGGTTTGAAGAGTTGTAGCAGGGACATGTAATATACTTCTTTATGTTGAGGAGTCTTCAATGACAATTTGATATGATTAATTAAATTTGGTTTAGTGAGTTTAACTAAGCTGCCTTCACAGTCTGTCACTCTATATTTACCTTTTTTTCATCAGGTTTCATATTATTTTTGTATGTGTAGTTTTGGGCTATTTGGTATAGACACATGTTTTCCAAAGTATTACTTCTGTTTGGGTAGTATGTGTTCAATAAATTGTTTTCTAAAATGTCTTGGCTGTTGGGATCATGTTTGGCTATTGTTTCTATATCTTCATATGATTTTAGAACTCTTTTTCTAGATTTAGCTGGACCAAGACTTAGCCATACTATATTTTCAGATTTACCATACAATGAAGTACCAGTTAAACGATCAGCTGCTTCATAAGATCCACATTCTCTATGGGTGAGCATTTTTATGCCCAAGCTGTATAATTTCTGAGATACTGTTTTATCTGATGACAGGTCATTCCAGAGGTCTTGGAGCTCTGTCTTTTCTGCTTTAGTTAAGTATGCTGTGACATATCGTGCAACTGCAGTAGAATTGTCTGCAATGTACTGCACATCTACGTTTGCATTCCATAAGTGGGCAATGATTGCATTATAATCATTGATATATTTTTCTTCTTCTTTTCTTTTTATGTAATATGTATTTTTAGGTGACTTATCTTTAACACTATGTCTAACTGAAGACATGAGGTTGTTTACTTGACCTGTATTTGTAACTGGTCTAGGGAAATCAAATCAGCATTTGGTGTAGTATTTGCCCTTGTTTTTGTATTTGTGACGACAATATTTTCCACATTTGTGTCTTTGAAATTGTAAAATTTGTGCATGAAGATCACTATTTGTGGCTTCTGATGGAATTTCACAAGTGACATATTTTTCAATAAACTGTAAAACAGTGGCATCACTGTCTTGACCAAATTTAGGAGCATCTTTAATCCATAAAAGCATGTGGATATGTGCTGCTCCTCTGGCTTGGTATTCTTTTCTGCAAAAGAAGTGTTGCACTTCTCCAAGGGGAGGAACAGTTTTATTACAAATAAAATGTAGCATAGCAATGAAGCGATGGTGAAAATATCTTGAAACATTAACAGGATCCAAAGAACAAAGTTCTCCAGGTGTTAGAATATCTGTGTTTGTTTTGTTTTTATTTGATATGTGTAGGAAATCATGTAAATCTTCCCATGCATATTCTGCACAACTTAATGTAACAAACCAAGTGGGTGGGCCAAGGTTTCTGATCATACAATGTACATCTCCATGACGTCGAAACCAGTACTCTTTAGTACCACGCATATTTGCTAATAGATTTGTAATATTTGATTGTAAAACCTCATCCTTTTGTTGCACTTTCTCTAATAATTGTGTAGCTGTCATATTTTGAAAGTGTGATCCTGATTTTAATATGTGTGCAACTCCGTAATATAAAGTTGCTAGTTCAATTTCAAAGAGTAGGTGGAATATGTATTCCACATTTTGTCTAAATCTGGGATCTTCAGAATACATCCGTAATGAGCGGTATTCTGAAGCTGATATTTGAATAGGTCTATCATCATACCTTCCTCCTTTGCCAGTAGGAAAGAGTAGAGGAAAAGCACATGCTTCTATACATTTTTCCCATATACTGATTGGTGATCCTTTTGTTTGAGGCATTTTTTAAGTTTCCAGTACATCTTGTACGGTGTCATTACAGTGCAAAGGATGAATTGTATAATGGTCTAAAGTATTTGATATTGTAGCAGGATCTAGTAGCTCAAATTGACCAGCTTCTTGTGTTTCTTGAATTATTTCAGTTGTATCTTTCAAGTTTTCTTCAATATTAATTTCTTTGTAATATTCATTATTCTCTTTAAGATATTGGAAGGCTTGTCTAACTTTATATAAATCTACCAGCTGTTGCCATATTTGTTTGTCTTTTGTAGGTACTCCATTTACTAATATAATTAAAGATTGCTGCATTGGACGTTGCACTCCTAGAGTATGCACATTTTCTTTTAGATTTAATGGTAAATAAACTACTTTTCCACGAATGCCTTTTACCAATTCAGAGGGAGGTAATTTTGCTGTTTTTGGTTGAAGGCGTATTATTGCTTGGAATGGGTGTACTGTTTGAATTATGATGCTCTCATATAAATTAAGTTGTTGTAGAGGTTTTGGTACTGGGTATAATTCCAAATTATTTGTGATAGAACGTGAAGGAGTTTGGTTGTTGTCAAGTTTTGTAGTGCAATAACTGCAAAGTACTAAGGGCTCAGTTATTTCATATTTGTTTTCTGCTACAGGGTAGAGAGCTAATTCAAACCATTTAGAATCTTCATTGGGCCTCATTACGACCCAGGCGGTAAGTTACCGCCTGGGCCGTGACTTTACCACCATGGCGTAAACTATGTTTACGCCATGGTGGTTGGCGGATTTACCGCCCCATTCCAACCTTGGCGGGGCGGTAAATCCCCATTTTCCCATTTTCCCTTCCCCATTCCCATTTTGCCCCATAGGGCATAATGGGAGTGGGGAAGGCGTTAATTACGCCACCGTAAATTACGGTGGCGTAATTAACATCAAGGTCCCTTAGCGCCATGGATTTTAACACCTGCTAAAAGCAGGTGTTAAAACCTCCATGGCGCTAAGGGACCTCGGAATCAGGCGGTAAGGGTCGGCGCTGTTTACGCCGCCGTAAAACCCTTACCGCCTGAGTCGTAATGAGGCCCATTGGCTTCTATTTTGTATGATAGGTCCACAGTTTTTGTGGTACTTTTATAAAAAAATTCTACGGCAACATACACATACATGGTTTGGTACTTCAGCTGATGTACTTTTAAATTTTAATATTTCTTTTTTGTATGTGTTTAGCAAAAGGTTGCCATGTGTAGAATTGTTGCTTAATTGGTTTAAAGCTATTTCATTCTGTAAATGGCTTTCACTTCCAAAATATTTTTTCTGGATATACTGAATTTCTTCAAGTAGGTCTTTTGCTGTACCATGTAGAAGGATGTTATTTAACTTTGCTAGTGCTAAACCAGGACTTTTAGCATAGTACAGTTTATAGACTAGATTTCTTATAGTTGAATGATGTGTTGATATCCTTTTGATATCATGGAAAGTGGTTTTACAAGTAGGTCCTGTAATGCAGGCCAATGAATGTCCTTGTAGTCCTGTGTACTTGCGCACTGGACAGGTATCTATATTTTGTAGTAATTTAATTTTGATTTTGTCTTTGCTTTTTACATATTTATTGAGGAATTGGCGTAAAGATTTGAAACATTGTTTTGGGAATGTTACACATTGACGTGCATGGCCATTTGTACACTAGACGTTCTGATTCAGTTGAATGGAGGGGTAATTCTAAGTTTTCAGGGCATATTTTTGTAAGAAGTACTTCTTGTTCCATTATGGTATTATTCACTTTTTCATAACCTCGACCATTGCTATTTATGGCAATTGTATTTGTTTGCTTTTGTTTGTACGCTTCTTCATTAAAATATGGTTCTGTGCTCGTAGTGTGATTCCATTCACCTCCGCATATACTTAAGAAGTTCTTTCTGTTGACATTTCGCTTATTGAGAAGTCTTTTTTGTAATTTAGTTATTAGTTTTGTTAGTGGTTTCATTTTGTTTAACAGTAAAATAAATACATTTCTTTTGAGAAGAATTGCACTGTCCATCAATGCTTCTAAGATTAATTTCCTACGAGAGGTTTTAAGCTTTGAACCTGATTTCTCTCCTGTTTTTATAAGATTTTGAAGGACTTTGTGACGGTATATTTTGGCTAAAATACTTTTCTTGGTATGCTTACTTTGCACTATATTAAAATTTGAAGAAGTAGTTTTATCTGTAATGATAGCTGATTTTCTGTTAATTGTTTTTTGGTTTGTTTTACATTTTGATAGAGGAAGGGAAGTTGTTGTACTTGAAACTTCTTGTGTTTCACTAAATGATTGTATTAGCTGTTTTGTTTCAACTTTTTTTACAAATTCTGCTAGAGATGGATGCTTATGTTGGACACCTTTATTTTCATTTGCTCTACTTTTGCGTTGCTTTCTACAGACTTGACTTTTGGTAGGCATTATTTAGCGTCTGTTGAAAAAAATAAAGAAGATATGGGTTGGGGTGTTCTGGAATGTATGTGTGCTGTGTGCATGAGTGTTTGAGTAAGATGATAAAGATCTATGTAATGGTGTGTGATTGTGCATTGGGAACTAAAACTAGTAGGGATAGGTATTCTTGAATTTATATGTTACTAAACTGGGGTTCAGATGACAAAAAAAAGTAAGCTAGTGGTGAGGAAAAGTACAAATAGTAAATCTAATGTATACAATTAAAACATGTGTTTGTTCTATAATATGAAAATTGTAGTGGTTCAGTTGGGTAATTTGTGTGTCCAAAAATAGAAATTTGTGGGCCATTCTGGCTGTAAATCGCTGTTTAAGACATGGACATTTTTGGACAAAATGGTACAAAATCTCTATTTTTAGAAACCAAAATAGCTTGTATTAATGTTATAGTATATTTGATTAATAATACAAAAATTATGGTGATATTTTACTTACTTTTTTTTAAATTAACAGGTAACTTCTTAGCACTGTTTTTAATTTAGATATTGATTTTTTTTAATTGAAATCCTCAGTGCCTTCAGTAAAACCATTAAACTAATTTATTTACATAAGATACATTGCATCAGTTCAGTACATATGATATGTTCTTAATGAACAAATTGTATTGAATGACTAACTGTAGCAAAAAAAAAATATGTTTACTATGTCTTGTGAAATTTATAATATATTAGTGAATACCACTATTTCTGTAAGTAAACTGTTCTAGGTAATAGCGCCTCAATGGGCCTCATTAGGACCCAGGCGGTAAGGGGTTTACGGCGGCGTAAACAGCGCTGACCCTTACCGCCTAATTCCGAGGTCCCTTACCGCCATGGAGGATTTAACACCTGCTTTTAGCAGGTGTTAAAATCCATGGCGCTAAGGGACCTTGTTGTTAACTACGCCACCGTAATTTACGGTGGCGTAATTAACGCCTTCCCCACTCCCATTATGCCCTATGGGGCAAAAATGGGAATGGGGAAGGGTAAATGGGGATTGGGGACTTACCGCCCCGCCAACCTCGGAATGGGGCGGTAAGTCCGCCAACCACCATGGCGTAAACGTAGTTTACGCCATGGTGGTAAAGGTACGACCCAGGCGGTAACTTACCGCCTGGGTCGTAATGAGGCCCAATGTCATGTCTAATTTAAAGTTATTAAGTAAATAAATAAATAAAAACAAAAAATATGAAATTGTATAAGTATTTTTATAAAGGTTTAAACATAGATTGTGTTTGCATGCAATTTTGTTTGAATATATGTAGTCTATATATTTCATTTAAAAAATGTTAGTTTAACATGATTTGAGTGTGTGTGTATAAAGAAAGTAAATAGTATAAAGGTTTATAAGTGATAGTTGATTTTAGGAAATTGAAAAAAGTACAGTAAATTCTTTTTACAGATTTTACAAAGTAAAAGTCTGTTTGAAAATGTGTTCATCTACTATACAGAAAATATGCATACCTGAAGTTTGTGTTCATGCATATGGATATGCATGGAGCTGCAAGTAGAAATCTTGAAGACTTGTACAGTATTTCTGGTAGATGCTGCTTGCCAATGATATGACACTTGTACTCAGAGAGATTCAGAGTATATGTGTAGTGCTGATCTATGATGATGCAGTAAGATGTAGAGGTCTTGAATGTGATGGTGCATGGTCATGTGATTTTTGAGGTACATCCAATGAGGGAATGGCAGAGAGAGTGTAGTGGAAATGGTAGAAGGGCTGTTCATGTTACGATATGTCCGCGGACATGGCGGTAGTTCGCGGACATCGGGAGTTACATCCGGGGATTTTTGGGTTCAGAAGTCATGCAAATGAGAATAAGCACTGAAAGGGATTGGTCAGGAAAGTTTGGTGGGTGTGTTGTGCCAGGAGAGATTTTCTCAGATACTCTTTTTGCTGAGAAACAAAAGATAGCTATGGCTGTGTGTTTCAGAAAACAGATTGTTTGGATTTTAGGAGATTCGTGGATACATTGGTTGAAGGTGCATGCAGAAAGCTGTTGAGTAGCTGTAGATCTTGGATTCCCACATGTGGAAGTACACTGGCATGGAGTACGTGGAATGAAGTGGTTGGACTTGCTACCTCTCTGTGCTACTTTGGAGACAGAGCAACATCCAGACTTAATTGTAATTAATTGTGGAGGGAACAGTTTAGGACATGTGACTGGAATTGTTTTGCAATTTGCTATGAAAGAAGGATTTAGGAAGGTTATCGACATGTTTCCTAATTCTCAAGTGATATTTTCACGGATTGCGCAGAGACAAATGTGGCTTCGTTCTTCTTCATTTGGTCCACAAATGGAAAAAGCAAGGCGCAATGTTAATAAGGCTGTTTGTGCCTTTCTAAGAGATGTTGGCATGTCTTCTTTTCACAATGAAAATATTATGTTTTGTAGTACATACATTTTTCGCAGAGATGGAGTCCATCTTACTTATGCTGGCAATCAGATTTTTCTGAGAAATGTACAAAATGCATTGCGACCTTTTTTGATATTACAACAACGATTTTGAAGTAGATGCTAAGCATTTGCAATTTTTGACTTACAAACACCACCCAAAGGCTCTTTTCAGAGCCACCACTTCTTTCCAGAGAAAATTACAATGTTTGTGATGGAGTAGCAACCCAATTTTTTTAATGTTCGCGAACTGTCCGCGGACTTCTAAAAAATACAAAGAGCCCTGCTTCATTTATTTCCACTTCTATTTTTTAACTGGGAAAGGCGGCTCTGAAAAGAGCCTTATTTTTTTTTGATTTTTGTAATTTTGTATTTGTTTTGGTTTTTTAGACACTACACACTAGGAGAGGAGGGTAAAGGAGGGTAAAGGGGGGGACACCAACCACAGGGATAAGAAAGGGCGAGCTGAGAGAGAAAGATGTAGAGTGGGTTTTATTTGGGTAGTGAGCAGGTCTTCTCATGCTCTGAGACGATAGTCTCAAAAGCACTCCGAAGTCGCTCCCCCCTGCAGAGTACTGTGTCACAGTACATACATACAACTGTGACCCTCGAAAGGTAAGGGTCATCAGCATTCTGTATGGCCTGTGAGGCAGCTTGAGGAAGACGCTGCCCCACAGAGGTGGTCCTTGTGGTGACAGGATCAGAAACAGAGGATGAAGTAGAGGAAATCAACCTGCTACGTTCTTCGCAAGGTACAACCCTGCGAATATCCCCAGAGTGAAATGACCTCAGGTGTCGCTTCATAGTAGTGGTCCCAAAGCTGTACTTACCGTGCTTCCCGCGACTGAGTATCATTTTGCACTCATTGCAGGTAACACGGTTCGCACGAGCCTTAGGAACATTACCATGAATGGTAAATAACTGCCACACCCAAGACTCACGCCTAGTGCTGGTAGTAGGGTTTTCCTCTACCTCATTCTCATCATCCTCTTCTTCCTCCTCCGCATCCTCACTCCTGTTCCCCTCTTCAGGCCCTTGGGGAGGTGGTGGTGGTGGAGGGGTTGGGGGTGGTGCTGAAGCAGGTGCAGCACCAAGTGGCAGTTCAGCAGCCAAGGATGCCATCTTGATGATGGTGTAGTCTGCAGGTGGCAGCAAAAATCACTGTGTTCTGAAGAATAGCCAGAAACACAATGGGAATAAGCTCTTGGGCGTGGTCTTTTATAGGGGTGCTTGTGCGCGGTTCGCGGACATGCGCACTGTCCGCGGACAGATCGAACACAAATAAAGGATCGGAAAGTTTCAAAAGGTATATAGAAACTCAAGATTGCTGTGTGGGACTTGTGCCATGGTGAGATTTTATTGAAAAATATTATGGATTAACTGAAAATGTACTTTTAAATTGTTCGGGGACACGAACAGTGTCCGCATTTCAGGACACACGATGAGCGTGGGCGCGGTCATATGATCCGCTCGCGAACTAGTCCGCGAAGGAAGCGCCTGTCCGCAGGACACCAAGTGCACGGAGATTGGTTAGCGCATGCGCATTGATGTCCTACGGACACTGTTCGGGTTCTGAAGTAATTAAAAGTGCCTCACACGTGAAACGAACATTTCAGGACACCGCATGTGTTCTTAGAACAGTTTAAACTTGGTAGCGAACAGTAAGGACAGGTATAGTGTTCTTTAGGACACTTTAATTTTTGTTTGTTTACGAACAATTCAGGACACCTCGTGTGTTCTTAGTACAGTTTCATGTTGCTAGCGAACACTACGAACAGTTGTACTGTTGTTCAGGACACATCATTTTCGTTTATTTACGAACATTTCAGGACACCAATTGTGTTCTTAGGACAGTTTTAAGTTGATAGCGAACATTACGGACAGATATAGTGTTCTTTAGAACACTTTAATTTTTGTTTCTTTACGAACATTTCAGGACACCACGTGTGTTCTTAGAACAGTTTCAACTTGCTAGCTAATAGTACGAACAGGTGTGGTGTTCTTCAGGACACCTCCATTTTCGTTTATGTACGAACATTTCAGAACACTCGCACTGTCCGCGGACACTTTTATTGTTTTTTTTTTAAAAAAAAACAGAAACTATTCACAATACAATATGAAAATTAAACTTTATTTAATATATATTAATAATTTATGACAGAGAAGGTGAGGCAGAAACAGAAACAAAAACAGGAGAATTTGGGGTTTCAACATGATTGGTATTAGGTGAAGAAGGGATGGAAATCTCATCAAAACGTTTTGGATTATGGAGAGGGTTTGGGGATAATTGACTGGGATGTGGTGAGGAGGGACAAGTACATGTGGGGCAATGGTACGAGGTTTTTGGTTTGAAATGATTTTCTACAAAAGTTTTTAAATTATTAAAATTAGCCAACAATACATCCATTTTTTCTTCTATATTGAGAAGACTGTTATCCATAACAGGGTTTTCTGAAGTTTTTTCTATTTTGGTATGCTCTGTACAAAAAAATAATATATATGTTAAATGCATATAAAAAAAATAATAAATAAATGGTTTATATTATAAAGTGTTTACCATTAGTTTCACTATCTTGTGACATTTCTTCATGTGGGAAATTGTCCTCTAGCCATTCCAGAGTACTAGACATTTCTGTGAGAAAAAAAAAAAAAAAAGATAATATATTTTTTAATCTAATACAGAAAGTTTATAAATATATGAGTAAAATGAAGTACACTTACTATTTCTGGTAAGATAAGTCATATGTATTCAGTGGGTCTGGTCTTGTTCTCAGTTCTGTTGTGTCTGTGAGGTAATTATGTTGGAAGCCAATTTATCTTCTTGTGGTATATTCCATTTCAGAACATATTGTATTTAAATGAATGGTTAGTGTGTTACATATATGGGTTACATTTCTTATGTATTACTATATATAATGTGTTTGTGTGCTGCTTTTTGAATTTGTTAAATGTTCCTATATTATGATATAACAATCAAACATACCCCACCACCCCCCTCCCACAGTTTTTAGGTAGTGGTACTGTTCTCCGAACATGTCCGCGAACATTAAATAAGTTCGCGGACATCAAGTTCATAAGAAGAGATCTAGTCAGTTCCATATGACATGTATATAAAGTCAAAGTCATTATTGTTAAGTTGTGCTACTAAAAAACTATGAAATTCAGTGAAAAAACTTTGTTAAACGGACGTTATGGTTAAGTTGCGCTACTAAAAACCTATGAAATTCAGTGAAAAAACGTTGTTAAAGGGATGTTATGGTTCCAAGTAAAACCGAAAAACCCTTGAAATTCGCCAGTTATGGTAAGCTAAGCAACCATAACTCGCGCCACCACCGTGCACTGCTAAGACTAACAACCAGGACATCAAAGATGACATTACAAATGTCATTGATGACATCACTGATGACATCACATGTGTATGTACTTCTCATGAAATATGTGTAGAAGGGATTCTTATTATGTTGCGAAAAAAGAGTCAAGAATCATTGCAAGAAATATACCCTAATAAGTGCATTGAACGATGCATTGATATAAATAGCATCCTATTATGGGGTTCTATCTAGTATACTAAGCTACTCATACAGAAACATAACATTGTGTGCAGCGTACAAGATGAAGGTATGATATTCGTAATGTTAATATGTTGACTAATGAAATGATAATTGTTTTCTTAATAGATTTTTGTGTACTGTGAAATATGTAATAAGTAGCTAATAAAACCCATGTATTACATAATTGCATTACTATATACGAAACACAAAGACACAAGAACACATACCAATATGGGTATATACAGGGAAAGTGAAGTTAGCAAAAAAGCACAAGTAGTAGCAGAAACAATTCATAACTTAACTGATTAGTTTCATGCAAATAAATGATTGCTCTGTTTCAAAGCTGCTATTTACCCTATGTATATGTATCACTTGATGTGATTGGACCCTAAGGAAAGTAGTGTGAGTACAATGTATACAAATATGACCATATACAGGGAAAGTACAGCCATAAAAAAAAACAACAGAACTATCAGAAAGTGCTCATAAGACTAGTGATTATCTTTATGCACAAAAAGGATTGCTGTCTTTCAAGCTTGTGTTTTCCCATATGTATATGTTTCATATGATGTGACTGTACTCTAAGGGAATTACTGTAAGAACCTACTAGAAGGATATGTCTACAAATAAAATAAAATTCTTAGTTTCTGACTGTTACTGAAGAAAACCATGTGGCCTAGATATGTCAGCAAAAGAAAAAATAGTGAGCCAGACATGTGATGTCATCAGTGATGTCATCAATGACATTTGTGATGTCATCTTTGATGTCCTGGGAGTTAGTCTTAGCAGTGCATGGTGGTTGCGTGAGTTATGGTTGCTTAGCTTACCATAACTGGCGAATTTCAAGGGTTTTTCGGTTTTACCTGGAACCATAACGTCCCTTTAACAAAGTTTTTTCACTGAATTTCATAGGTTTTTAGTAGCGCAACTTAACCATAACGTCCCTTTAACAACGTTTTTTTCACTGAATATATATATATATATATGTACATATATATATATATATATATGTATATATATATATATATATATATATATATATATATATATATATATATATATATATATATATATATATATATATATTGGCAGCACCGCCTGCAGTCTATTCACTATGTAGCACCAGCCTTATGTTTACTTGGTCTATTTGCGTTACTGTATCTGTACAATTATAAAACAGCTTTGCATTTTCTTCAGTGCTTCTCCGCATGTGCAATCTTCATTTTGCTCCCAAAATGTTGCACGATTCTTTACTTCGCCATCAAATTATATAAAGTCTATGTACTCTCTTCATTGGCATCTCTTCTGGGTGCATCATTTCTGCTTTATGTGACATCACCAGTCTTCTCTTTCATTCATCTTCACACTCTTCCAGAACTTTATTCTGAAGACCGTCATTTCTTCGGGGATACATCATATAGGGTTTGCTCAATGGATACCTTGTTTCGAGGACTCTTCGTGGTAAAGGTACCATTACTGGCGTTGCTCATAGTTGCAATTTCCAGCTGTCAATATATAGTCAGAATGGGGGCGGGACTTCTGGTAGAGGTACTTGCTTCCTCCTCTACAATACCATCTGCATAGCTGATCCACCGACATGACTCCAAGCCAATCTTTGGAATTGCCAGGGAATATGGGGCTAGCACTTCATTAAGGTCTGCCAGGTAGAGGTTAAAGAGACAGTTGGACAGAATACACCCCTGCCTCACACCTCTACTTGTTGCCTTCCCATATGATAAAATGCCTTGAATTGTGATATCCTGATATAAACTTATTATGATCGGCAAAAGACTTTTTGGGATTCCCCATAAGTCGAGTTTTGCCCAGGGACATTCTCTATTGGTAGTGTCAAACACTCTGGACAAATCTATCCACTCTCCATAGAGCGGGCAACCCTTTTTATGTATGAAGAACTAGAGATCACTGACATCCCTAGCCCATTAAGGGAGGTGGACAGTACCTTACAGAACCCAGTTTGAATGTTCCTTGTATTTTTTCTTGGACTATCCACTCTTCCAAATTTCTCACCACAACCAAAGCAAATATCTTTCCATTTACATCCAGAAGGGTGATTGTGCGATAGATTGCAGGGTCTTCCTGATCGCCCCTCTTATATATGGGGACAACAATTGCTCCTTTCCATGAGGCCAGTATTGTCTTGAATTCTAAAGACTTCTTAAACACTGCCATCAAGATAGTAGCCCATAGACTGACATTTGCTTTTAAAACTGTATGCGTAAGGCCATTTTGGCTGGGAGCTCTTGTTGCAGATGATTTCTTAATCAGATCTAAAACTAGTTCTCTATCACAGGTCAATTGCCAGTCTACAATGGGTTTTTATAGAATTAGTATTGCCTGCTTGACATCTGAAATGTCTCGAAAATACTTACACCAATTGTCATTACTGATTACATTACATTGTGCCTCCAATCACATTTGCTTCAAATTATTCAGTAGAGTCCAAAAATTACATAAACTCTTCGACACTAGGGCAACTAACATTATTTCACCATCTTTCTGGGTATGCAGATATCTATGGGCACGGGACCAATTCCTATAGTTATTTCTGAGCATTATTTCTTTGAGCTTTCGATTGATTTGAGACATGGCAAGATATTTGAGAATGGATATGGATTTCATCAATTCTTTTTTCTTGAGCCATGAGATTTCATCAAAGCTATGCACATGCTGTTTTGACTTACCTTGATTAGTGAAGATTGGTTGTTCTATTTCCCAACAAAAATGTATAAAATTAGTTGGATTACAGATCTTACTTAACAACCCTTCAGCAATATCCATGACTTTTTTTAACATAATTTATGATTGAGATCCTTGCTGTTTTGTTTACATTGTTTAACTCTGTTTTTGTAGTTTTTAATGTCAAATCTATCTTATATACCATTGTTTTAGATGTGCTTTCTATTTTCAAAATGGCAGATAGTCTTTTATGATCACTAGACCCACCGGATAACGTTTAAATATGTCATTAGATAGGACGACATAATCGAGAATGGAACAACTTTCACCTCGTAACAAGGCCGGGGCCAATGCAAGATCACTCTTTACACTTCCATTAGCCATTTTCAGGTTCCATCTTTGTACAAACTTGAGTCATTTTCTGCAATTTTCTGTGGGCTTTTTACAGGCAGAAATGCCATCCTGCCCATTCTGGTTTAAGCACTGAGAATTTAGGTCCCCCAGAATAAAATGCCTACTTCACCATACTGGACTTTTATTTTACTCAATAAATCATGTAATCCTTATAAGAAGTGAATCAGGTTTGAAGACACAGAGTTCCAGCATACGTTAATGACCACCATGTCAAGACTATAGTCTAAGGATTTAGTTTAAAACATGGCGGCTAGGGGTCCTTGATTCTCTGTGGGGATTAGTTCTAATAATTTAGTCAGTTCCAGTCTTGCTGATATCATCAGGCCCCCTGCGGATGGCCATTCTCCCCCTCATGGCCAATTGTTTTATTGTTTTAAAACCGTCCAGTTTCATACAATCCATTAACCAGGTTTCTTGAAAGACGATTAAATCATAATTGCCAAATATTTCTTTTTGCATGGCTTTATACTTGAACGAGCCAGAACCCTGCGTATTCCAACCTAACATTTTTTATTCACATGTTACTAAAGCAATTCCTTTTTCTCCTTAATTTTCTCATATTTGAAACTCATTATTTCAGGAACAATTTCCCACATTACTGATTTAGATTTCGTTAAGTTGTCATCTTTTGCTGAGTAAATAGAACTCAAGTTTTGTTCGACACTCCAGCTCTGGTTGAAGAGACTAATCTGTCTGTTCTGTTATCATTGCTTCGCACTTCAGAGGATTCTTGCTCTACAATCGGACTACTCGACATCGTTAATCCCAGTTTTTGTAAATTTGTCTGCCTGGGATATTAAGACTTCAGCTCTCAGTCTCGCTTTGAGGCCTATTTCCACTATATATATATATATAAGTGCAGTTTGGTTGTGGAAAACGAGCACCTTCAATTTCACTTGTGGAAAAAAGGTATACATTTGGGATTTTCTTTGTGTGCAATAATATTTTGCTACGATTGAGAATTTTGAATTCTTGTCCCCTGCTGAATTAGTATAACCATAGTGTGGTATCGAAAAAGGAGGCAGAGCAGCGAGAGTAGCTATATTTCTATCAGTACTTGAGTTATGATGCTCTTTATCTGTATTAATATCATCATTCTTTGGCAGGAGGTGAGTTATTGTACTCGTTGTCATCTGCAAGGTCAAACTTGAATGGCCAGGATCAGTCCTGACTGCCGCCGTACTTGAACCAATTATAGTTGGTATATTGCTAGCTGGCTCTACTGATGTGATTGCAAGTTTTCTGCACTGTTTAAATATTGATTCCTTTGGACGCACAATGGTTCTTGCTGTTGCCATCTTGTGGGACTGTCAGTGAGGTCTATTCTGATAGGCCCCAACGTATTACTATCTGAGACCAATTTTACAGATTCAGTCTTTGCTGGATTATTCTGGACTTGATATTTCTTACATTTGAAGAATATTGTTTCTAATAGTTTTTTTCTTTTGTGTGCTGGAGTTGTCTGCGAGCCAGTAGAGACCTTTGTTGGTGTCTTTCTTTTTACCTCTTCATCTTCACAACCTATGGTTTTCTTCAAGGTGGTACTCAACAAAGAAGTAGGATTATGTTCCAGATCTTTACAACTTGTTTCTTTGATTTACAAGCCTTTTATGAGATTGGAATACACTCTTCATTCAAGGTACATAGAGCGTATGAAAGCTGTATTGTTTTTCAGGGTCATCCTTTGTTGCCTGTTTACTTTGCGTACTCTCGCAGTTTGTTCAGACACAGTCACCTTCTGAGCTGGATTTGGGTCGAGCGGTGGCAATTCATGTTCAATCTGATCTTCCAGGCTTCAGCCACGTTCGTCATTTGCATACATCCTCTAGAAACGACTCCGAAAGAGGGGTATCATTGAAGGAATTAACTGCCATCACTTCTGACTCCACATGGTTCACAATCTCTGTTGTTCGTGTCACTGAAATTTGAGTATTTTCGCAAGGACTTTTACTGGGTAAGGAAAGTTTAATTCGCACGAAGGATTCCAGCATTGTTTCTTGGACTTTGTCTATTTTTTGATTTTGTGTTTGAGTGTCAGTCGTTAATTCTTTTATTTCTTTTGAGAAAATTGTGTTAACAGCGGTTGTTAATCCCACCATTTCAAATTCCCAATTTTCCATTTGTTTTGCTAATTCCAATAAAATTCCTGAATGGGATTGGATATCTGTTCTCATTAACTCAAACACGTTTACTAGAGATTTGAAGACATATTTGAGAGCTGACAATGTGACAGCCGATGGATTTCCTACATTCGACTTTTCCGATTTGGGTTTTCCGGAGTTGTTCAGAGAAGTGGTTACTTTTGACAGTAATTCTTTTGCAGGAATTTCAACGCCTACTTTATAGCTCTCAAACATAAGTTCTGGCTGTGGCAGAGGCTTGGATGTATGTTGAGAGATTTCTACTGATGAATTTCCAATCTCTAATCGTGGTACAAGACAAAGGGTTACAGCTTCTCGAATTTCTATAATGTCTACATCCTGGTACTCCAGCGTTTGTTTCAAAATCACTCATTTATCTTTTTTTCAAGTTTTTAACAGTTATTGTGTACCGTAGCCTCGGGCACATAAGGCCTGCAGCGAGCACACTACAGGAGATTGGTGCCTCAAGTCATTTTGTAAAAGTTGATTATTACTTGTCGAGGCTTGTTCTTGGGAATTGTCTAAAAAACTGTTTGGTAGCACTTGACGTGGATGATTGACTCTTTCTAGTAAGTAATTCGCCGGAGACCCAGGCCACATACCATTGCCTAATTCAGGAGCCCGCAAATCATCAGCTATACACCAGCTTCGTAGATTGGCAATATTAGAGTGACAGCCCTCACCTGTCAGCTCTCAGCCTAGTGTACAGCGCAATGGAAAAACGTATTTGATATGTGGATTCAATTATTTGAAAGATGTGCCACTCGTATCGCCCCCCTTATTTAAGAATACCCCGGGTCACCCTGGACCAGAAATCAGGCTGTTTTGCAAAGGTAAATATTTATTATGTATTTAAGATTTCATCACAATATGTTTTAATAGATATACATCAATCACCAATGGGGTGACAGAACACTGAATAATATCTTTAATACACAAGGAGTAAGTAATGAGCAAATCAAATGCAGCACAGAAAATGATACTTTTGTGTTGGTTCAGATCAGATAGCACAATAGTTAGAAATTCCCCCTGCAACACTACTCAACCCCCCCAATAGGCAATGCAAACAGATGGAAGGAGAGAGCAGGTATTGAGGAATAGTACAGGTCAAACAATGTCTCACTTCCCCCTTAAACAAAAAGAGGAAAACAAAGTGGGCTTTTCAACTGTCTGTTTGACTTTTAAAGTAGCTGAGCAAGAACTCTAAATGTGTGGAAAAAGGCTTAAATGGTTGTAAATTCCTATGGGAGCCACTTTGAAAAGTTGCACACAAGCATAAGCAATGTTTTAGTCAGCAGAAAATATTTATGATCTTAAAATCGAAGTCGGAAGCAGTTTAAATCTATTTTACACGTGTAAATATTTCTCAAAATGAAATTTCCCGGCAAACTTTTCAGTGCGCGATATTTGCGATAACGGGAGAATTGCACTGAGTTGGGTTATATGGATAGGGACGGATGTTAGCTACAAGTAGGAGTTGAAATTTTGTTTCTATCACAAAAATAGAGCGAGTTATGGAGTTTTTAGTGGAGGTAATTTTTGGAAAGTAGGCGCGAGAATGAAAAACAGAAATGCACTTTTAAAAATTACAAATTAGTTTGCTTACACTAGGGGATGACTATGAAAAAGCGAATATCACACAGGGATTACAGTCGCTGGATCAGGGTGACCACCTGATAAGGAAACCCGACTTCCTCAGATGAGAAAATGGTCAGCGCAAAGATAGTTCTCACAATACTGGTTCTGAAGGAAAGATAGGATGGGTTGGATAGGGATAAGACTATGCAAAGGATATATGCTATGTGACACAATTCTTCCTATTTATACTCACTGGATACGTTTTTTTAAATGGGACCGTCAGCTCTGGTCAGGATTGGGTCTGTACTAAGAAAAACAGCACTTCAGGCACGGGACTGGATCATCTGGGCCAGTCATCGGATTGGCACAGGATCTGCTCTCCTAGTCTGTGGGTGTTTGGATCAGCTGGATGGCGAGTTCCTCAGGCAAGCCTAGTGGTGGAAAGCCAGAGAATTTCTGCATACTGGTTCAAAAGGCCTTCTCACCCACACAGCGCTTTACTGAGTGGAGAGGATACATTTGAGGATTGGGGCCTTGCTGGAAATCAATAGTCTCTATTGCTGGCAAGAGATTTGGCATCTGGAAGAATAGTTAAAGCTGGATGTAAGAAGCTGGATCAGAGTGTTTTTCGCCAGGATCAGGAAAGTTGCTCGATCTGTGAGTCCCTATCTTCTCTCTGCTGTCTCTATTTATGCCCCAAAAATGACATCACAACAGGGGTGTGTGGGCCGGCTTAGCTGGGCTTGCCCCTGTGAAGGTGATTGGGTCAGAGTCTACTCTCTACCTTGATAGGAGGAGAGAAACAGAGTGTCATCTTTATGGTACAATTTTATGATGCTGAGAATCCACCCCTAGCCACTGGAACACAAAGTCTAATTTTGGAAAAATACACATTTACACATGTACAACCTCTATAAAATCACATACACAGATTGCATATTTTCTGGAACATCTGCTCATCAAAATCTCGCAGCTGTAGGATCTGGTATCAACTTTCTACAGAATGTTGTCCTTTCCCTATGTACACAATGTCCAAATTGCATGCAACTTTCCACAAATGTGTGTGTTTAACATGGGAATGAGTGTATAAAGTTTCACAATTCTAGCGGGAATACAGACCCCATAAACCCACATTTATTGCCATTCCTGTTCAGAACATGTCACACAGTTCTGGCGCCTCTTCACCCGTGCAGCCAGAAATTAAATTAACAATTCTGTCATTTTTATATTTTTCACCATTTTTCATAGCAAGTATTAAGTTTTTTTTTAAATGTGTTCTTTGTTCAGGATCAGCAACAGACAGTCGCTTGGCTCCGCCTCTTTTTGTCTCCCTGCAGTCCAGGAGCATGCTCCTCCTGGCTTCTTCCTTCTGGAGGCCATTTACGACCCCTTTTCACACTTCCAATTTCCTGGGTTGCAACTCTGTCATTGTTCCTTTGCCTCTGTAGACCAGATTCTGTCCCAACATAGCAATTAGCACCTACCTGTGAGTTTCTGTTGAGGGGAAGGCCCGCCCTCTGGGAAATAAACCTGCTTTTCAAGTTCTTGCAGCTCATCCAGGTTTAATTTAATTGTTAAATTATGTTGGCTTTTCCTTAGCACAAAACAAACTTGTTGTATCAAATAACAGATAGAATTCTTATTCAAGGTTTTAACCCTGCGGGGCATGCTTCCTTGCCTCTCCAACACCCTGCAGCTCACTCTCTCCATGGTACTGGTGATTTCCGTGTTGGACTACTGCTAAGGCCTGTCCCCCATTGCTGTGTACATGCACACTTCCCTCTTCAACCCTGCCAAACCTGTACTGTGGGGTACTTCCTTTGTCCTTGATGCAGGGTGTCTCACTTGGACCGTGCAGATGGCACAGGCTCAGAGTGGACATGAGTGTTCATTCATGGACCATGTACATTTTCTGGAAGCCCCTATGGGTCCGTGGCAGGCTACTCATTGTACTACATCTCCGGTATTGTATCTGTCTCATGGCATTTGGTCATCCATATCATGCTCACTCAGGGTCACTTCCTCATCATGCACATGTTTAGGGTGTCCTTGTCTGTGTTGAGCACTGGCCTCCCTCTGTTAAAGCCACCCTGCCTCTAGGCTACTAGTGTTATGGCTTCTGCATGTATAGATGTACTTCTGATGGTTCCTCATGTGTCCTGCTTACTGTCTACATCTCATCTGCTGTAGTCTCAGTTGACTGAGATGATGCAATTGACACCTGCCAACACGGTCTGCAACTTCACAGTACTGTGGTCAGCCATTCAGATCCATGCACTGCCTTCCTGCCATTCCCCAGGGTGTGGGGGGTTCACTGCATCCCTACAACCCAGTGCCAACACTTTGCACATGATGACTGCACTTGCCCTTACAGTGCCGGCATGTAGTGAGATTGACATCACTACGTTTTTGGTTCTGTTGATAGTTGAGGATGTACACATGTGCTGCACTGCACCCACACACATCTAAGCCATGTTTCACTTGTGTGATGTCAATGTGACCTGGCATGTATGTATCCATGTGCCTCCCTTGACTGTATTTCAATACACTTGCGTTGTTGTATCCTGTGACGCGTGTACTTTTTGGGATATTTATTTTCTTGCAGTGCATGTTGACATGCATTTTACATGTGTCATGGACAGTTCAATTTGACTTACCGCTGTGGCTATTTGGTAATTGTGCCATGGCTATGCTACATGCCATCTCTTGGCCTGAGATCTATGCCTAGGTTGTGTGTGATGCAGGTGATATGCAACATGCAGTAAATGTGTGGGTTTCGCATTTGACACGCATCCATGTCTGCTTTCACGGTCCACTTCCATTTCATTGCTACTGCATGCATGCTGGAGTTTGCGTTGTGTGTGGCATGGCTGCCTCACGTGTTGGCCCTCAATATTGTGTTGTGTATGTGTGTGGTAGGTGCTGCTGTCATGTGTGCTCATGTCTTTTTTATTTTGTTACAGGTGATGATGCACCAGAAGCAGAGGAGGAGGAGATGGCAGACAGGGTGGGATGTTCAGATTCAACAACCATGAACCATTGGTGGTCATGGGTTGGTATGCCGCGAACATCCATTGGTGCTCCAGGCCATCTTCTCCAGGCCTGCCTCTGGGTATGGCTCTGAGGATCTCTTTGACTCTGATGGTGAATCGGATGCTCATCAATCCGTGCCATCAACAGTGGGTGATTCTGCAGTGGACGCTGTTCTGTCTGCCACACATGCAGTGGGGGTTAAGCCCTCAAGGGGCCAGTCAGTGTTGGAATGTCCGCCTGTGGTGGTTATGGGTGCAGGGCAGTGGTCGAAGTGTACAAAAAGTAGTAGAGGAACTATGTTCCCATCTGGCCTCCCCCCACTCCCCACAAACCCCATCACCACACCCAATACAAACCCCCAAACACTTTCCCCCTGCTGTTTAAGGGAACGTTCAGTGCAGAGCACTGAAAGTGCATGTTTCAACGTCTTCCGGCACTTTCATTTTAAAACAAAACCATTCCGGAATGGTTTCTTTTTAAAATAAAAGTATAGGAGCTGTAAAACGTAATTTAATAAAGTAGAGGAGCACCGCTCCCGACCGCTTCCGCTCACTTCGACCACTGGTGCAGGGTCACTCTCCACACCAGTTGCTCCTGTTCCTGTGGCAGCAGATCGAGGGAGGGATGCAGTCCTGCAGCCACAGGCAGTGCCACCAGAGCATGGACCGCGTTGCTTGGGCACAACAGTTGTGGTGTCTGGCAATGCAGTGGCCGTGCACCACAGGGGACCACTGGGTGGGAGCAAGCCATGTATGCCAGAGCACAGCAACAGGGGGGGAGCGGTTGAGATGTTGGCTCAAGGTATGGAACGTGTGGCTGATTCCATTCTCCCCCTGATAGGCAGGTGGAGCTCCAGCAGCAGGCAATGCAGTCCACATGCTGCTTACTCAGGCTGGGGATGCCGGTCTGATTTGGTGGCTCTGCGCTCAACTGTTGCTGCTGAAGGACAGACCCACAGGGAAGCCCTGGGGGAAGATAACACCTCTCTCAGAAGTGCTCTGGCTGCACACATTCTGAGCCAGGGGACACGGGCAGAACAGGTGATGGAGCAGCCGGATCACACCATCTCGGCGGAACTCCATGCATGCCGGGAGGAGGTCCATCTGTCATGCGAGGCCTCGCTGTCAGAGCTCTGTGTTACACATGAGTCCTTGCAGGAGGAACTCTGTGTTACACGTGAGGTGCTGCATGGCGACCTCTGTGCCATATTCATGCAGAACCAGGCTCACCAGGCATGCATGCTTGCTGTCGTGGAGGGGCTTGCTGGGGCTATGCATGGTCAGGCACCTGTGCCACATGCACCTCCTGATGTACAACAAGGGGGTGATGACAATGACTTATCCCTCACTCAGGTTGGGCCGTGAAGACCCCAAGCCCATTGAGGATTCTTTTTTTAGTCTCAACATCATTGCATGTGGGTGTTGAGGGGCACCCAGCACCTCCCCCCTCCTGGGTGCCCCCCCTCCCGGGTGCCCCACTTGCCCACCCGGGTCCACTATGGCCATTTTTATTTTTTGTCTTTTGTGCATTTATGTTACAGTGTAGTGCTATGTGGCATCTCTCATGTTTGTGTTTGTGACTTGGGGTCCGGACACATAGGCCTCTCCTGCTTCCCCTTTCCATGGGCTCGCAAGGATGGAACTGTGTGACAGTAACTTACACAGAGGCATTGGACTTCCATCATATCTGTAGCCATCCTGAAGTCCAACTTGTGTATACACCCCTAGTGGGGATTCATGATTGTTTCTCCAGTGCATGGTTGGACTGCATTTGGTGAGTATATTGTTGACTGTGCATGATTTAATTTTGCTTATTCATGTATTGCCTTGACTGTATATATTGTTGATGCACTTAATGTTGTATACGGTCCCATGGCCCCTTTAGCTGTCGAAGCAACTCTCATGATGGTAGGGGGACGTGTGGTGGCAATGTCACATTGAGGCACTTGTGCTATGGTTTTTCCTCACTGTCTGACATTGTCACTGTTGGGTCCTGTGCTTATGATATGTTATGCTTATAATTTGATAGTACTGTGTTGGTTTTGCTTATGATGCGTCACAGGATCGGCAATATGTTTCTGTTGTATATGTGTCCACAACAGAGTGGTTCACATGGGAAATGTATGCAACTCTGAAGGGTCATGCATTTCTCATGCTAACATGCATTTGATAGCCCTGCAAACACATCCCCACCCCCATCACTACCCCAACATCCACCCAAGCACACACTAGGACAGGCCGCAAACACCACTCACTGTATTGTGTTATGTGGTGAGCGGGGTGTTGTGGGGGAAAATCCCGCAACACATGCATTTTCTTTTCTTCTTTGTGATTCCCTGAAATGCATGCCACTGAAGGTTCGAGGTTTTGGTGTTGACACCTTTGTTGGCATGCATTTACGTACTTTTAGTATAGGGTGGATATTTTTGCTCACTCTTTTCTTCAGAGTCTGTGTCTGAGGGGATTGTCTGAGGCCTGTTTCGATTTGTGACTGTGCACTTTGTGACAGTTGTGTCATGTGTGTTGATATTTTTATTGTAGTTTTCACATTACATGCCATGGCATGGTGTGTGGGGTGGGTGACATGGGGTTGGGGGGGGGGGTTTACGTGACATACCAGCATTTGGATGTTATATTTTGCATGGTGGGGTGGAATCTGTAGCTTGCATGTGTGCCTTTTGGTCACATAGGATTGTGTTTGTTTAAGTGGCTAGGGATGCACACATTGCTGCGATTCCAAGGACACATTCTTAGGTGTTAAGGTTGTGACAGTTGACTGTCCCTTTGTCATCATTGATTGTCACATGGAACGTGTCAGGCCTGTGTGCACTCTGCAGTGGTGGGATTTTAGGTGAAAAATTTAGCTACAAGCTGGGTTCGTGCTGCCTCGCCACATGCCCTTTCTCCTACCATGCGCAGCGGGCATGCGTGTGGTTGGAGATGTGGGGGCACCACCATGTCCACCGGTATGCCCCCGCCAGGTTGCAACGTTGTGCAGGACACATGCTGCCACAATGATCCTCCAGACTACTGGGGGTGCATATAGTAGCTGCCCATCAGAGCGGTCAAGTGAGCGGAAACGTGACTTCAGCACTCCGAATGTCGCTCCACTATGCCCCGGGTTGCAATATGGGCTGCGTTGTATCTTACCTGGGGTGGTGTGGCGGGGTTCCGTATTGGCGTCAACATGTAGGTGCTAAGAGGGTAAGCACTGTCGCCTGGGGGGCGTGATAATGATATGATATGGTATGTATAATGCTTGTCATTAGTTGGATTTGTGTATTTGTCTGTGTGTGACATGTATGCATGTGCACAGGCACTTGTACTCACCAATGAGCCATGTGTTGCCATGCCTCCCAGCTTCCAGGTCCCAGTGTAGGGCTGACATTCTGAATATGAAACTGTCATGGGTGGACCTGGAATAGTTTGCGTAGACAGAGGTGATGATTCCTTTGGCATTACATACAACTTGCACGTTGATGCAATGCCAGTGCTTGCGGTTGCGATAGATGAGCTCAGTTGCCCTATGTGGACGTAGGGCCACATGGGTGCAATCAATGGCACTGAACACTCTGGGGAAGTGTGCCACCCCGTAAATGTCCTGGACAGTGGCCTGCATTTCTGCGGGTGTTCTGGGCATGTATATGTGCCTGCGGACTGAGGGGCGTGCAGTAATGATTGCCAACACTTCATGTAGGCAGCATGACTGTGTGGCCTGTAACTATGGCAGTTGTCTGCTGAAATTACCCAGTGGCCAAAAAATGCAGGACATTGAGCACCTTTTCCAAGGGGCTCAGTGCTTGGGAGCACAAGGTGGGTAATGTGAGGCTATCCTCCCACTCAGTGACCAGGTCTAGGATGATATGAGGAGGAAACCTATTCCTGCCATAGACCTGGTCATCAGGCATCCCAGAAATGCTAGTCCTGGGTAAGAAAATGCGGTGCCTGGCTATCCTCCTCCTCCTGCAGTGTCCCACGATCACTGCTGCGAGAAATGGGACATTCATCATAGCTGTATATGCTTGTTTGTTGTTTGCGCACACTTTTATGCTGCGCGGGGGCGCTTCCACCTGCTTTCGCGAGTCGGACGTGTTTCTGGCTTTGCTTGTCTTTTGGCATGCGCAGGTTTGCCCTACTCAATTCCATGAATACGTGTTGTTAGCTCGGGTGTGGTGGTTGCAGGGATTTTGCTTCTGGTCCTCCCCCGTTACGCCCACATTTTCGCGTGTTGTTCCCCATTCTGCGTGTCCCATCCCCTTTTTAGGTGTGTGTGCTGAACGTTGTGTGCCTTCACTGGGCGACTCACACACAGCTTTCGGAATGTTGCAGTGACGTGCGCGCCACGCGCGGATTCGGCACAGGTCCCAGGTAAGCCAGGCGCAGGGCCTTCCATGAATCAGGAAATGGGCGCTCACGTGAGCTGCGTTTTTCACGCTTGCACCACACATTTCGGTTCACAATCATTCCATGAAGCACCCCGTATATGTGTTTCTTTTCCTTTCTTGGTAGACCAATGCATCAATAGATGCTCACTCTCCTGACAAATCTATTTAAAAAAGGGCACATAAAAATGTACGACTTACTAAGAAAGTGCATACCTTCAGAAAGATAATACTGTGGCCCTGAATCACACCCATTAAAACCAAGAAAGTTACTACCTTCAGAAAGACTATACTGTGGCCCAGGATCACACCCTCCAAATTCTATCAGTGCTGCCATTCTCAGTCCAGTGTACCCATTGCAAGCCCTAGTTCCAATACTGGTAGTCAAGAAGGTGAAAGTTGCGGATCCAAGACACCTTCCAATGTTAACCATTACAGAAAGATAGCTCCTATTCTTTCAATGGAGGTTTTGCTGGAAATCTTATGTAATGCAGTTGGGTTACAGGAGGAACTAAGAAATAAAGAAAGAAAGAAAGAAAGAAAGAAAGAAAGAAAGAAAGAAAGAAAGAAAGAAAGAGAAAGAAAGAAAGAAAGAAAGAAAGAAAGAAAGAAAGAAAGAAAGAAAGAAAGAAAGAAAGAAAGAAAGAAAGAAAGAAAGAAAGAAAGAAAGAAAGAAAGATCAAGTTCCAGCTATAGTAGCAAATGATGGACTTTCTTTCAGTGAATTTAAGAATGGTGATGACAAAGAAAAGACAGCCATCGATCACCATCTTCTCACTCAGGGGATGATAAAAGTGACCCTCTGTAGTCGCATGTGGACCCTGGAAAACAAAAGAAAAGCAATTTAAACAATTGCATCACTACCTTTATGGATGACTATGATACCTTTAGAACTGGCTTTATGATTGCTCTTAGTACGACTGATCGAAAGAAGCACACCACAAGGCAGACGATTTTTATTGTATCAACATTTCAATTTGTTTGCCAAAGAAAAAGAAATTAAGCCTCAGCAGGGAAAGCGGTACTGGTGTGAGTGCAAGGAGCAACACGCATAATGATAACAGCCGTACAGGCCTACAGCCCTACATCTACTACTTCTGACAGCAGCTCCACCAAAATAGGAAACCCCAGTCCTGACTTTTCTATTGTAGCAAAGGCCACATGGGTTGTGTGGGAGATTTTTATTGACAAGACATACAACCAAATTACAAATTGAACACATTCAGCCACATTATGGCTCTGGGAGTCAGTGGTGTCAAGTAAAAGCAATGAAAGAGTGGAAATGCTTGCTCACTCAGATCAAAGCTAAAAGTGTGTTCGTTTCTGAGTCTTCTCAAGAAGCAACATGACTTACACTTGACGAAGAAGATGATAATGCAGTAACTGTCAGAATACTTTTGTCTTCATATGTGAGAAGGACACTAAGCCCTACGTCTACAAACTTTGAGTAGTACAACACTACAACCCCTGTTAATTTATTTTCATCAGTTAACATTAATCTCACTCCACCACAGGGACCACACTTTAACAATTCTCAATGCCTTCTTTTGTGTTCATTTGTTTTACCAGCAATATACATGCAATTGTCATAATTATTTTGTAAAGGGTGCCCCAGAATCGACCCTTTAGTGCATTATTTAATTGGGAGTCCATACAAAATCTTAGTGTCTGAACTCCTGTCCTATTCTTTGGTGGCTACAGAAGGACTCTTGGAATATTTTGAGGCTCTTTGTCAAAAAATCTATTATCAATGTTAGAATAAGCAATGATGGAGTCTGTTGTCAACACTATACACCTGTCAATGCACATGTGGGCCAGTGGGATGTTATGCACAGCCACGGTTTGAGAGATTTCCTGAATGCTAGAGAACTCCATCTGTATGGAGTCACCTGGGCATTTGTTCTCTAGCTTGGTTGGCATAAAGAAGGGGGATCCTCATTTGGGGTTTTTAGTCGAAGTGTGCCACTGGTGTTGTTGCCTTGCTGATGGAGTGATGAACTCTTTCAGAGGCTTTGTGCATTCATTTATTCATGGTGTATTTAGATCCTCAGACATGGAAAGTACAGTGGACAATGCAGAGTGTTTGGAATGCATCCTTCAGTTGGCAATAATCCAGTGGAGGGTTTGGAGAACTGGGGCAATGTGTTCCCATTTGTTCAGTTTTAGGAGCCTAGTGTGTGATGTTGGGCTGTTTGTAAGCAGTTTCATAAATATGTAGCTACTGTTGGAGTGATTGAACCTGGAGAGTAATAGGACAATCATTTCCATGTTTCTGTCAGTAGGTATGGCATCATGTTTTGCCTAGTTTAGAGTTGGAAGAAGCAATTTCTCAAAATGGGTTTTACTCATGGTTTAAGTGTGAGGGCATTGTCTGTGAACATTCTGGGGGTTTATTATCACAGTAGACTTTGGACAGTTCCCATCTTTTAATGCCAAGGGATAAGTTTATAGCAAATCAGAGGTAACAGTTTGATTGGGTTTATTTGTATAAAGGTCATTGTCATCCATTAGTCAATATGTAAGAGGGACTTGCCAAGGCTTGATTGCTTTCTGGTTGAATGTCAGTGGTTTTGTAGGTGTTTTGTATATTCTCTGCATAGTTGAAGCAGGTTGGGCCTGAGGTGCTGATGATTTACAAAGGAGGATTATGTAGATGTTGGAAAATAGTGGAACTATGCTTCATCCTGAGGATATTCTACAGGTGATGTTGCAATGGCCTAGCACAAAGTGACCATGTGGGGTTTCCCTATCCTGGCCAAAAGGAAATATAGGCAGTTTCCTGTAGTCAGATAATGTCATCATATTTATTCTATTGGCTCAGTTTGACATTCATTTGTCTGAGTGCTATTTGTACCAGTGCTTGAAAACTGCAGTTCTTTCATGTGTGGCATCACAGAGAAGACTTCAAGCTTTGAACTCGGTGGGATGTATCTCGTGTCAGAGAAAACAGGAGATGCAGAAAGCACCAGTTTAAACTGGAGTTTGATTTCTTAAAGTGTGAAGAGTCCAGAATCTGAGAAAAATATACTCCTGTAAACTGGATCAAACCGACTATGATACAGCAAGTTTAAAATGAATATAATTCTTGTACTTTTGCATTGTTTACCATACATCAAATGAAGGAACGGAATCCAAATTCATTCAGAATGTTTGTAATGTAATGTTTTAATTCTTCAAAAATATTCTATAGTATAATTTGCAGAAAAACATTGATACTGTTGTGTTCATTTGAATAGCATTGATATACTTGACTCAGCCTGAAATTGTGCTGACATCAAATTGATCCTAATTTCAACTCATGGCTCTCTCCCTTATTAGTCTTCCAGGGGATATTCAGTAAAAAATATTATTAAGAAAATAAACTAACATACTGGAAAAATAGAGTGTGCTGTCATCTGAGAGATTGACATCTAGAAAAGCCAGACAGTTAGATCCCATGCTATTTCATGACCAGCCTCAAATGCAAATAAGTGCATAAATTGAAAACCCATTGACACTGATTCAATAAAACTCAACACGTTCCTTGGACTAATGCAAGCAGAACCTTGTGGCTTGTCAGAATTCCCCAATCAATCATGGGTTAATGACTTCACAGAGATGCCACTGAAGAACTATAACATGAGTCATTGGGCTGAGGCTGAGCCTGAGAACAAAAGTGGAATCAACAGGGCAAGTCCAGACATGTATAATTCCCTTGGTTTTAAAACAACACCTGATAAATGCACATATGTAGAAAGTGAATACGACTTATGAGTCTGGAAGTACAAGACACAGGAAATTAAACCAAGCATGTCTTAAAGATCAACAACTCCTCTTCGATTTGGCACAAAATTCAACTTATGTACCTTTTAAAATATTTAATTAAATCATTACTGTTCATACAATTATGACTGAATATGGCAGATGTCGAAGCCACGTGTCTTAACATGTGTTTACAAACACAGATTCCAATAATTTGGATTTCAAGTTGTCATATTGGTGTGATGAATAATAAAAGAAAAACGAATTTGCTGTCAAAGGTATTGATTGGTTTTTGCCCCCACCATTTTCTGACCACACATATATGATATGAAATGATATTTATATAGCGCCTATACACAGTGTGTGTAAATGCGCTTCAAGGCAAGGGAGGGAACAAGGGAAAATACAATTACATTCTTACAGGCCATGAACAGTAAGGATGGGAAATTAACTATCGTACTCGGTCTGACGACATTTCAGAAAGTGTGAGAGCTAAGACATAGATAAGGAAGGGAGGGGGAGAGTGGCAAGGAAATGGAAACAGACAGGCGACTACCGTACCAAGCCTGAAGACATTTCTGGTAGAGGCTCAGAAAATCAAATGGTGAGGGAGAGGTGTGCAGAAAGGGAGGGAAGGAGCAAAACAAGCGACTATCATACTACAATTGATGACATTTCAGATAGTGCTATGGGGGAGGGCAAGTAAGGGGATGGGGAGGAGACAGGCGAAGTTGCTATCATACTAGGTCCAGGGACAATTCTGATAGAGTAAGGGCATAGAATCATCCAATGAAGATTAGGGGGTGTATTCAATAGAAGTGTCTATCTATGAGATGAAAGAACTTGGGCAATCACATATACAAAATATACAAAATCCACTAACGCAAACCAGATTTGCCCTTCAGCCTACTGGTTGCTACTAGGGGGTGCTCTATGAAAATAGCATACCTTAGTACAATTGTGACTAAATGCATTTTTATTATGCACAATTGTGATTAAATGCATAGCATTCCCACACATATAGTGAGGGTTGCCATATTATTATTAGTAGAAAAGAGAATAGGATATTGTGCTTTGGTAGTGTTATATCCTCATTATATGATATTTGAAGCCAAAAGGAGATTGCATTAAAATAAGTACAAAACTTCTTTCTCTGTGGTGAATGATATGTAAAATGGTGAAGGTTTCCCAGCTCTGATAGTGTATTGACTAAATAACGGTTATTTAAAAAGTACCCAAAGTGTTTTCACATATGTAGCCAACATTAGACAATGGTTTGAAAGCATGCTGTGCCATGGCCTAACGAGGGTGAGTTTGATAATGTATGTGATTTATATCTGTTAAGGCTGCAGTTACTTAATCGGAATTTGAAAACAAGTGCAAATTTTAAGGAAGTTTTTTTTTTCATTGTGATAAGTTTATTAAAACTTTCCAAATACACACAATTAATTTACAACATAAAAAAAGGATCATAATTACCAAAAATTTAAATGTACAATTATATTCATTGTATATTAATGGTATATATTAATTATTGTTTTACGATTAAATCAATTCTTCTTAAAATAATTGTACAATGAGTAAACATCATACTAATGAAATTATTGGTGCAGTCTGTCTCCCCTCCTTCAGACAATATCAAAATTAATCACATTTTAAAAAGTACAATCATGTAGAAAACTTTTTTTTAAAAAACCTTCTTTCATTACAACTGTGTTGTATTGCATCTAATTAATAGGTACTTAGGGGTCTCTGATTCATTTGGAATTTGCCATAATTGGCAGGCTCTCTTGCTTTTGTAAAGGCCTCTTTAAAGATCTATGGGAACTTACTGAGCTACTTTGTCAAGATGCTTGGTGGGGTGACAAACCTGTGTTAGTTGTGGGCGCTGGCTGGTGTTTGGTAGTCCCATTTAAGACATTTGTGATAGTCTAGTAAGAGTCCAGTCCTTGGGTCATGTGCTTTGGTGATTTTGTTGTGTTTATTGTTAACAGACAACAAGGCAATACGCATTTAGTGCCAAAATTGGCAGCAGACTCGTGGTTGAGCTGGTGACTGGGGGCCCAGGTTAGGGTTCCAGGTGAGGGCTTGTGAGTCTTGTCTGGTGCCAGGATCGGCGGTTTGAGCTGAAGCTGTTCGGAACTGGCTGCGAGCAACCATGAGTCTGCTGCCTCATGACCTATGCCTTGATAAAGACTTCGGTTGAAACACACGTCGGCTACTTGTTTCACCAATTTTGGCTACTTGTTTCACCAATTTTGCCACTAAATGCGTATTGCCTTGTTGTTCTGGGGTAGGAGAATTGGTTCGGATATTTCTGAGGATTCGTGGCACAGGATGTGTGAAAATGTTAAGTTATGTTCTTTGGGGCACACGGAGAGGTCGAGACAGATAAAGATTCTTAATCGGGTTTTGTGGACACCGGAGAGAGAATGGTGAGTAGGGGGATGTCGGAGAGCTCAGATTGTTGGAGGTGTATTCATGTGGCAGGTACGTTGGAGCACATGCTGTGCGACTGCAGGTTGGTGAGATTGTTCTGGGGTGAGGTTGGTCGGGTGTGCGATGTGGTGATTGAGGGTTTACCTGCTTTGGGTTTCAAAATGGTCATATTGTGGGGTGATGAGTCTCTGGAGGATCTTACTCAGAATCAGAAGAAGTGGTTGTTCTGAGGGGCAACAATCGGTAAGAAAATTGTTTTGAGGAACTGGAAGTCGGTATTGACTCTGAATATTGAGACGTGGTTGACTGAAATGCATGACTTGGCGGCTATGGAGAGGACACTTTATAGATGGGAAGGGAAATTGGTTTTATTTGAGAAAATTTGGGGTACATTTCTTCAGCTATACTAGACTTGGTGTTGTACTTATGTAAATAGGGGCTGGGGGGAGGTGACTGGGGAAGTGGTGAATTAGGCTGGGGGCTATGTGTGGTTATATGCTTCAATGTAATTAGTTGTTTTTTAAAAAAATGTGTTTTGATGGTTTCAAGTACTTTAAATGTCTTATGGAGTGTATTGTAATGTATGTGATTTTATAGTTTTGTAAATAAAGTTTCCAAAAAAAAAAGAAAAAAAAAGGCAGCAGATAAAGGGAGAGCTTTCACTGTTTGTATTTGTATTTGTATTTATTGAGATTTATATAGCGCTTTTAACCAAAGCGCTTTACAGATAACATTATGCAATACATGAAGCAATGTGAGTCAATATTGCTGGTGGGGCGGAAGGTGGTGAGAGGGTATAGTTGGTCAAGACTAGAAGTGAGGGATGAGGAAAGAGTGGAAGTAGCCTAATTTGCAGAGAGAGTGGAAAAATGAGTGAGAGGGGGAAGGTAGTTGGTGCGGGTGTCGTAGAAAAGTGAAGAATCAAAATTGCATAGGTCGCGTCTGGAGAAAGAGGTAGAGGGAGGTGGAGGGAGGGGGGACTGGGAGGGGTTGAGGGAGAGGAAAGAGAGACTGCAAGTAAGAAATGGTGTGACAAGTAGTTAGGGACATCAGATACAGAGGAAGCAGTGAAAGAAAGATTAGAGTGAGAGTGGAGCCGGAAGTGTGAGTGGTTGGAGTAGGGAGAGGGGTGAGTAAGTAGGAGTCCAGTATTGAGAGGAAGGGGGAAGTTAGGTGAGTGGTGGAGAGATAGATATTAAAGTCGCTAAGCATGATCAATGGAGTGGGGCTAGGTGAGATGTGACCTAGAAGGCAACCAATGTCCTCACAGAAAGACCCTAGCAGGCCAGGTGGATGGTAGATGATGAGAAAGGATATATCGTGTGGTGAGGTGAAGATTTTGTACATGGATTCAAAGGAGGGAAAGTCTGGTAGAGGTACTGGACAGGGAGCAGATAGGTATGGTGGGTGATATAGAAGTCCAATGCTGCCGCTACATCGGGAGGTACGGGGAACGTGGGCGAAAGAGGAGAAGGAGGAAGTGACTGAAGCAGGAACTGTTGAATTGTGGGGAGGAATCCATGTTTTGATAATGCAGAGGAAGTGAGATTTAGGGCCTCATTACGAGTTTGGAGGTAGGCATGCCTTTAATAGGGCGTGGCTACCCCCAAACTCGGGTCCGGGTTCCCTCAATGGGGAAATACCGGGCCATTCCGACCTTGGAGGGCCCAGTATGTCCCCATTCAGGGAACCCGGACCCAGTAAATCCCCATTCCCATTTGAGCCCCCATTCTCAATGGGAATGGGGAGGATGCTAACAACAGGCCCGTTAATGACGGGCCCGTTGTTAGCATCCTGGTCTTCTCGCGGGACCCGCTAAGGATGCCTGGTTTTACCAGCCGTCTTTAGCGGGACCTGCAAGCAGACCTTCTAATGAGGTGGTAGGGGGGTAACGGTGCTGGCAGCTCTACTAACGTCGTTAATCCCCTACCGCCAGGGTCATAATGAGGCCCTTAGTCGTAGGAATAAGTACAAGACAGCCAAAGTATTGTTGCATAAAGATTTTGCATTCCATAAGGCAAGGTCAAAGATGTTGGAAGTGTCAAAAAGCTGGGGATAGATGAGGTTGGTGTAACGAGTTGATGCGGTGGAGCGATGGACTGTGTGGGGGTTGGAGGGTGAAGGACAGTTGAGTATGCAGACGGTCATGGTGATTAAGCACAGTACCTTGAAGGAAGGCCAGGTGGTGGGACGGGTTACCATGGAGAATAACGGAAGGAGCGGGTGGGTGGGATGCAGCATGACTGAGAACCCTTAGGCACAGAACTGCCGCAGACAGCTGTTTTGTCGAGGCCTCAATATGAGAACATGGTGCATTCTTTATTTGACAATACAGCACACTATAAAATACAACCAAAGGATCCAATAACAGACATGGCGGCTGGGATTTTATCGTTAACCAACATGGGGAAAGATACTGTCTTCTTAACTGATGAAGAATTTCAATTTTTGAATGGCAACACTACAAGAGTACCACTGTTCTATGCACTTCCAAAGGTGAATACAAACATGTATAATCCCCTGGCAGACCTATCGTATCAGGATTTGGAAGCAGTTTGCAACTAATGTAAATTCATAGACTGTTTAATAAAACCATTAGTTCCCTCTATTAGATAATACATAAAGATATAGGAGATCTCATAAACCACATTGAAGGCCTTTGTTTTGACCCTCAGTACCACCTCCTTGTTTTTTATGATTGACATTGAAGTCCTTTATACAAACATACTACAATCCGAAGCTGTTGACGCAGTAAGGTCTGCTTTACATAAAGGGCCGCCCAAACCCTTATTGATGGAACTCATTGTTGAATGCTTGAAAATGTCTCTGTCAATCAATGATTTCTGTATGGGACACAGTTCTATTTGCAAAAAAAGGCACACCTATGTGGGTGGCCTTTGACCCTATTCTGGCCAGTATACATACATGGGTGATTTTGAAGAGAGATGTATTTATGGTGACAACCCTTCCACTTGGAAGACTGTGTAATGGAAAAGAGACATTGATGACATTTCTATCATTTGGCAAGGTGGCACTGATTTCTTCACACAATTCAATGTGGATTGATTCCCCCAACACCAACTTACACTTTACTATGCAATCTAGCAACACCAAGATATCTCTTCTAGATGTACATATCACACTTGAAGCAGGGGCTATATATACCGTATAGCTATATAAATAGCTATGATATATATATATAGCTTATATAGGAAGAAAACAGACAGGAACACAATACTGTCAATTTCTAGTCATCACCGTAGAGCTCTGAAGAAAAACCTCTCCTATAGTCAATTTTTCAGACTTCAGAGAAACTGTACCAAGATTTCTGATAATTACCTTAAAGTAAAAGAGAATGCAGCTAAACACTCTAGATTTAGAGACAGAATTTATCTCCTTCATCAAGACACATAAAAACAAAATAATGAACAACCTGTTTGAGTGACAACCTTTTGCCACCTCAGTATGCAAATACGCAAAATTGTCTTAAAAATTATCATATTTTTCATGACTTACCTGGCATACAAGATCATCCCTTGTTCGTATTCAAATGTGGAAAGAACTTTTAGGGACCCGTTTGTACATGCTGATATATGCAAACTGCCTAGTCAAACTTTCCTCTGGAGTACAAGACAACATGGTCATTTCCCCTGCAGTAACTGAAGTGCATTCTGTTTCACCAAAAAAAACAGATGCATTTTCATATGTTTTCATTGGAGAGGGCAACTCAATTTTATGTCTAACTGCAAAACCTGCAATGTTATTTTTGTCATTGAATGCCCATGCCATAAATTATACATTGGCAAAATGTCACAATCCATTAATTAAGCAATATGACCCGAGAGGCGGGGGCATTACCGACTCAGGTCATGCCCCGGGGCCCATAGTCTTAGCCTTAACGAAGGCCCCGGGGCATTACCTGAGTCGGTAATGCCCCTGCCGCGAGGGTCATATTGCTATTAGTACCCCAGCCCGCATTATATGCGTGACCGGGGCACTAAAAGCATTATTCTTCTGTCCCGAAAAGCCGTGGCGTTTCAGGACAGAAAAAAAAAAAAATGACTAAGAAAATGGCCGCCGGGAAAGGGAAAGCGGGAGTCAATTTTCTCTTTCTATGGCGGTCTCCGGGAGCGTCCGCTCCCGAAAAAAAAGAAGCAGAATGTAAGTGGGGTTGGGAGGGCGGGAGGGAGGGGAAGGGGAGAGAAAAAAAAAAAAAACGTACCTTCGTCCCTGCCAGGGGATGATGGAAGCCTCCAGCTGTGTGGAGGCGCTGAGTCTCCATACTGCTGGAGGCTGCCATCGTCCCCCACCAGGGACGCAGGAGCAAGAAGGTAAGTGGGGTGGGGTAGGGAGGAGGGAGGGAAGGAAAAATAAAAAAAAAAGCTTACCCAAGTCCCCAGCGGGGGGCGGAGGCAGCCTCTCAGCCGTGGGGAGGCTCGGAGCGGCGATGGCCCCGCTTCGAGCCTCCTCATTGGCTGAGGGGCTGCCACGCCCCCTCGCTGAGGACAAGCCAGCTGGAGTCCCGGCCGAGAATCGAAGGATTCTCGGCCGGGTAAGGACCCGGCGAGAGCCAATCAGAATGCGTGTTGCATTCTGCTTGACTCTCGCAGGGTACTAATATATATTATATATCAGGGGAACACAGGTCATGGTTTCACAATAGGACACTTAATGTTCCTCTTTCACATTTCCTAGAATTACGCCATAAAGAAGATGATATTCTATGGTTTGTGTTAGATGTGATAAGGGGCCTGATTCACAGAGCATTTTCCTATGGGATTGCGCCATTATAAAACGGTTCTGTTAATCAGGCTCATAATGTACAGGAAAAGTGAATAACATGGAGAAGACATTACACCGAAGAGAGATATTCTGGACTCTGCAATTGTGCACCCACTTAACTGGATGGAATGATGGCCAAGATATTTAAGAAGTTCTTTTTTATTCATGGAGTAGTTGTGCCCTCCAGTTACATTTTGATACTTTTGCCCATATTATAAGATTGGCATATTCTTTTTCTTTTATACATTTTCTTGTATATTTTACTTGTCTCTGACCTTAGAACGCTGCAGATATTTCCATGAAATGATGTGCATTTGAAGATCATAATGTTATTCTAGGGCACCAGCACCATTAAAGATAGCCGACTTATGTGCCGTCATAACATGTGATGTGCAGAAGCCATTTTGAATCACTTAAATACGAACCCACTAGACTGGATTCAATGAAGTCCTAGATATTTGAGAAATATTTTTTTCATCATGGAACACCTTCACCCTCCGGATAGATTTTGAAATTTCCCCCAGATTATTATATTGACACATTATTTTTCTTTTCTACAATTATTTTTGTATATTATATTTGTCTGTGATCTTAGAATGCCACATAGCTTTCCTTTAAAAGACTTATATTTGCAGGTCATAATGTTGTTCTATGGTACTGCCACCATTTGGAGATGGCTTCTTTATGTGATGTCACATTATATGCAACGTGCAGACTCTCTTTTAAGGTCAGAAGTATAAATAGGGTTAAAACAATAAAGAGGTCATGTGTACTTGATGTCCTCAGGTGGAGGCTTTGTAAGAAATGATTTTCCTCCAGGTAAAACTACAAACCTATTCTAGGTACATCACTGGTAATCAAATTAGTAGATTATTTGTGCATATAATTTTTGTTCTTTTATTTAAGTTGTAGCTGTAACTTTAAAAACTTTAATAAGTGAGCCTGTTCAAACAGAATTGGAGTTAACTAATTACATTTTGCACTTTATGTATTATTAATTGGTTTAAGACTTCAATTGTAAAAGTACCCCCTCAATGTGCAGGGTAACCTACAAACAAAAGATCCCAGAACCAAGTACCCACATGCGCTCATCGAAACCTATACAAAGGGTAAAATCTGCCACTATTGATAATAAGTACTGAGTAACGGGTGGTTTGTTCTTCTTCCCCTGTCAACCTACTTGAAATTAAACATGAAGTGTGGTCCTTGAACTGCTTGCACCCTTGAAGAAGAATCACCTAATGTGCGTGGAGTTGAAAAGTTTGAGTTTTATCAAATAAATGTGTTAAAACTATAGAAAACTATCTCAAGAACTAAAGAAAACGTGTTTGTGAGAGACTTTGGCAAGATTCGCAGAACACTTTCGTATGGGATTGCGCTGTTATAAAACGCTTCTGTGAATCAGGCCCTTTTTGTCCTCCATATAATAACTGATTGGTTATACAAATTATACATTGTTATATGACCTCACTATATTGTGGATTCCACTAGGAGGTATCAAATGTGGACCATTGAATTCAAAACCTTGAATTGTGTTTGGACATTCTTATTATTGTTGTGTTCTTTTATGTGATATATGTGTTCTCAAAGCTGGTTCGCTAGAGCAGGGCTTTGTATTCGGTTTTATTTATATGTGCAGATTCAATAAACATTTGTTGGATTAAATATATTATATTTTTGTTAATCAGATATACATTTTGTGGGAATGCTTTGTTGTTTATGTCTATTTTAATACCTCCTATATTTTCTTCTTGAAGATGCATGCTTTTTTGTATAAACTGGGAAGGTGGCAGAACCTTTCAGTGAACCACCGCTCCAGCATTTCATTTTCTTGCCTTTGGGGCCAGTGCCTAAAACAGAGCTGAGCCAATTTAGGATCATACATTAGCTATCTTTCCCTATAGGCGACTCACTGAATTATTAGCTTGCCAAAGGGGTGTGTTCCATTGATTATCTGTCCTTCAATGATGAGATTGGTCTGATGACGTTAGCAAGAAAAGGAGAATTGATGGCAAAAGCAAACATTGAATCGGCCTTCCAGTTTCTGACCCTACACTTGACAGTTTCACAGCAGCTTGTACTATGACAATGTTGTGCCTGTAGGCTGCTTGGTCTTGTGTGCATATTCCTAAATTTTCAGTACATTTCAGGATTCGTCTTTGCAAGATAGAGCACCTGGTATATGCATTATTCAGGTGATTTCCTGTTTGTTGGCCGTGCAGAAACAGTGTAATGCAGTAATGCTGAAGAAATGTATGAATTTGACAACACAGTTCAGGGTTCTCATGGCAAGTGAGAAAACTATGGGTCCGACCACAGCCATAACATGGGGGGAGTCTGCAGAGTATTGCAGGATAAAGTGGATTTGTCTATGGAGTCTTTTTCTGCCATGTTGGGGAAAGAAAAAGCCAGTCTGAAATAGGTACACATACTGATGGGGATGTTGAACTTTGCCAGTCGAGTGATACCTGCTGGTAGAGTTTTTGGAACGCATCTGGCCTTGAGGATGGTCAAGATGAAACATGACCACCAACACATGAGGTTGGGGGTTGGCACCCAAGCCGACTTGTGGTATATGTTCTTGAGAGACTTTAATGAGGGTTCTCATGTTGAGCGAGCCCTGGATTGAACGAGATACCTTGTCGCTATGACGCAAGGATTGAGCATTGTTGGGTGATGCTGGGCCAGGAATGGTGTGCTTAAGTGTGGCCGGTAAACTGGAGGGAGGTATATCTGACTCTGAACAATTCATTGTTGGATATTTTTCTAATTGTGGTAGTCTTTCGTTTATCCGACTGCCAGTTTAGGACTAGGAACTAGACCATGTAGTCTGACAACCTGGTGGTCATGCAGCTGGTGAACACAAGGTTTGCCTTATGGCCACATGTATTCTCATTGTTGCGACATTGTATTGAAACTGCCCTGACAATGAACACTGAAGTGACAGTGTAAAATCCTACACGTGGACTTACTATCCTTGGCCTATGGGCAGTTGACCTCCTAGTGTAGGTGAAGAATTCTTCCCTACAATACAACTTCCAATAGTACTGAAGGACTATCTTGGAAGGTGGATTACCTAAAAAAGTGAATGTCGCCCCAGGAAGACAGCAGAATGTAGATGGTAATTGCACCAGAAGACAGCGTGCTGCAATGAAGAACATGCAGTTTTCACTGTGGTCACAACAAAAAGGTATTCAAGAAGAACCAATAGTAACTCACGTGGTGATAATTCTTCCACTATGTCAGAATAAGGGGTCAACTAGCTGGGCGAGATCCTACAAGTGAAAGGGTAATAATTAGAAAAAAGGAAGAACCTAACAACTCCTCCTCTAACTTAAGCAAAGATGTACAACAAGATCTTACACATAGGAGGTGGATTGTAGGCTCTGTGAAGCACCAAATAAATCCCAAAATGTCTTAGCGGCTTAGTCAGGCAAAGTTTAATCCAAAAAAATGGTCCCAAGAAGACAAACCTAACACCGCTGGCATGAGGATGCCTAATAAAGGTGCTTGTATGGCAGTCTCTAGTCCAAGCACATTAAATGATCGTAAGGAAATCCAAGAGCTCATACTTACAGGAAACCAGGAAGCAATGGCAGTCCAATAAGCGTTTGAAGGTCGACAAAGTTCCAAAAATACCTGGTTGAGCAAGACGTGAGACAAAGCAAATCCAAAAACAAGAGCCAAGGTCAGATATGGTGTTTGAATCCAGGCAAAAAATAGCAGGCAAGGCAGGTTGTAACAGAGTTCAGAGGTCTGGGTAACGGGAGATCAATAGTAGCCAAGCGACGTAACCAAGGGGGAGCACACAGAGTACAATGAAGCACAAATGGGTCAAGAATCATAACGACCAACAATGAAGCGATGAACGTGAGAGCTTGAATGAATGTAGATTCAGAAGCAACGCTTCCAGGGTTGGGTGGGGTTTATATTCCTGTCACCTGACCTACTATGAGCGGCATGACATTGGAGGTAACGTGACCAAGAACAACTGTGCAATGGCAGCCAGCGTCTCCATGGCAACCCCCAGCATTGTTGGAAGGAACGGGGCACAGCCAACTGAGCTTTATAAGCTGCATTCAATGTTTGTGAATAATTGGGAACGGCAAGCGGCAAATGGGGAGAGGAACGGAAATGGTCATGATGAACTGCACTAGTTGAAGGAACATGTACAGTCTCAGAGACGGCTTGGACTGGATTCCTATCAGCATCATCCCCCAAAGATACAATACCCCTCTGAGAAGCAAGAAACTGGGCCAGTAATTGGGGGGCATGACGGTTCGACTCAGGTTCCAAGGTGCGATCCTCAGGACCGTAACCTTTCCAGTCGACGAGATAAAGTCTGACCCCACGAGACATCTTGGAATATAAAATAGCCTTGACCTCATATTCCTCATTACCCTGTACCATGATGGGAGATGGACATACCCGAACCCTGGTATGTTCCGAACAAGGCTTCACTAAGGATACATGAAAGACAGGGTGTATCGTTTTGGGCAACTCCAACCTTACCGCTAATGGGTTGATAATGTTCTTGACAGGGTAAGGACCCCCAACCTGGGAATCAAACACCTCTGCATAGGAATACAGAGATTCTTTGTGGAAAGCCAGACCATCATACCAGGTTGGTAGACAGGTGCAGGGGAATTAAGGCGGTCAGCGTACTTCATAGCACGGTCCTGCGCCTCTTTTAGATGACCATGCACCTGATCATGTAAAGCAGTGAAGTCCCGAAGACAGTCTTGAACCGATGGGTTGTCTGATAGTAGTGGGAGATCAAGTGGTAAAGACCTTTGGTGCTGACCATAGAGGACAGAAAATGGGGAGGTGCCCGTAGAAGAATGCACTGAGTTGTTGTAGGAAAACTCGGCTGCCACTAACACCAATAACCAGGTCTCTTGATGTTGTAATGTTAAGCAGCGTAGATACTGCTCGAGGCTAGCGTTCAACTGCTCAATTTGTCCATCAGTTTCAGGGTGGTAGGTGCTAGAATAGCGACCATCAACACCCAGTGTGGTAGTAAGGGGACGCCAAAAACGTGAGAAGAACCGGGGACCCCTATCTGACACAATGATTTCCGGTAGGCCAAACAAACGGAAGATGTGATGCAAAAACAAATCTGCCAGGGCAGGAGCTGTAGGCAACCCTGACATGGAACGAAAACAGCCAGTTTTGAAAAGAAGTCAATCACAACCCAAATAGTATCATAACCTTGCACTAATGGAAGCTCTACAATGAAAACCATTGAACTCATTACACAGGGTCTGTTAGTTATAGGAAGTGATTTCAATAAACCCATGGGCTTGGTTCTGCTGCTCTTGGACTGGGCGCAGACCGTACAGGAGGTAACATAATCCAAAACATCCTTAGATATCGAAGGCCACCAACACCACCTCTTTAACAAATCAATGGTTTTCCAAGCAGCAGGGTGTTCCACCATGAGAGAGTCGTGACACCAGCATAAAGCGGCCAGTCTAGTCTTGGAATCGGCGAGATACAATCGACCCTTAACATAGGGCAAGGATTGTACAATATCCATGTGCAGTTTGTGTATCTCTGGTGGGTCTGTAGCCACGCATTCCTGTATAACAGCTTTGAGTGAAGGATCCAAAGTACAGGTACAAATAACTTGAGTGGGTAAAAGCAAGTTACTGTTCTCCATCCGCACAGTTTTTTCCCCAAACATCCTGACAGAGCTTCAGCTTTGGAGTGCAATCACCCAGCATGATATGTTAGGACGAGGTTGAATTTGGAGAAAAACTCATGCATTTCACAGACTGCAAAGCGAGTAAATTTTGATGGTCCGTAAAGACTTGAACCGGGGTGTCCGTACCAAGAAGGTGGTGCCTCCACATTTTGAAAGCATCACGTACGGATAGTAATCCCGCTCAGTGATGGTGTAATTTACCTCATACTTGGTAAGTTTCCAGGAATGGTATACTACGGGGTGTAGAAAACCTGTATCAGTACATAATTGTGATAGGACAGCACCAACTGCCTGTTCCGAAGTATCAGCATCAACATAGAAAGGTTTGGCAGGATCTGGATGTTGGAGGACTGGAGCCGAGTTAAAAGCAGACTTAAGCTTATGCAAAGCGATCTGTGCCTCCTCTGTTTATACAAAAGCCTGCTTAGAACTCATAAGTGAGGTTAATGGTGCCAAAGTTGCAGAAAAATACTGTATAAAACATCTGTAAAAGTTTGAGAACCCTAGAAAGGATTGTAGGGCTTTGACAGAGGTCAGAATGGGCCATTCCAATATGGCCTTTACTTTGGAATTGGACATGCAGACCACCTGGCTAGTGATGTCATAACCCAAAATCTCGACATGGGTGGCGTGAAATATACATTTCTCGAGCTTAGCATAAAGATTATGGTCCCGTAGTCTTTGTAACACTGTGGACACATGGTGGACATGACATTCATATGAGAGAGAATAGATCAAGATGTCATCAAGGTACACAATAACGGTACAACACCCTTTCATCATCTGCCTGTTCATCCCCAGGCTTTTTAACGTGCACATTCCATTGAATGTGCTAATCGAATTTTTTAGGGGGGATGGGAAAGGGCAGATAAGTGTTTGGGCTGGTGGGCAATAGCAAAAAATAAGTGTGGGAGGGGGTTTCGGTGAGTACCCCTAAAAAAATTAAAAAAAATAAACCATGAGCACATTCGATGGAATGTGCACGTTAAAAAGCCTGGGGATGAACAGGCAGGCGATGAAATGACATGAAACCCACAATAACATATCTATCCAGTAGATCATGGAAGACATCATTGATAAAACATTGAAACGTGGCTGGGGCATTACATAAGCCGAATGGCATAACCAGGTATTCATAGAGACCATACTTGGTCTTGAACGCTGTCTTCCACTCATCTCCCTTCCGCATCCTTACCAAATTGTAAGCTCCACGTAGGCCTATCTTAGTAAATAATACAGAGGAACCTAGCTGGTCTAGGAGGACCAAGATAAGCGGAATCGGATATTGATTACAGGTGGTAACCACGTCTAAAGCGCGATAATCAATACAAGCACTCGGGCCCCATCCTTCTTTGGAACAAACAAAAGTGGGGAGGCCGCAGGAGAACGGGAGTGTTGGATAAAGCCCGACTTCAAGGACTTGTCTAGGTATTCCTTAAGCACCAGGGCCTTCTTCTGAGTAAGGGGGTATACACGACCCGACGGGATTTTAGCAGCCGGGAGTAAATCAATAGAGCAATCATAAGGTTTGTGAGGGGGCAGGACCTCCGCACCCTTCTTATCGAAAACATCCTTGTAATCCTCATACTCCCTAGGCAAGTAAGTGGTGGTAACAGCACATATGACAAGAGCTGTATGCAATATAGAACAGCTCAGACTCCCTGTTGAAGCCCCAGACAGACAAAACTTTTCACAATAACTGGAGTCGAAAAACCACAGTCCCTGTAGTCCAGTTAACAACAGGATTGTGTTTCCTTAACCAAGGCAACCCCAGAATCAACTTGAATTTGGGTGCTGCAATGACATTGAACGTAATTATTTCCGAATGCCCCGGTGCAATAACCAAAGAAAGTTCGACTGTGCATTCAGTTACCAATCCGAATAATAGAGTGGTACCGTCCACTGCATGAACCATTTCAGGACATGTCTTAGAGACAAGGGGAATATGATTGGCTCGTACAAACTGTGAGTCCTCATTATTTCCGATTGCTCCGGAATCCAAGAAGGCCTCTGTCTGGGGCAATTCCTGATCAGCACACAACAGAGTGACAGAGATAGTAAACAGAACCATAGAAGCGGAACCCTGGTCATTTCGGCTCGGCAAAGGGACTCCCTCTATTGCCGAGCTTTGGCATTTCCCTGTTTTTGGGGTTTCTTAGGACATTGTCTCAAAAAATGTTTGGCGGAGCACAGTAAAAACATAGATTGTTTTTGTTTCGGTTTTCTCTTTCTTTAACCGATATGGGACCCCATACTGTCCCAATCTGCATGGGTTCGGCAGCTGTTGATGATGTATCTACATGTGTATTGGGAATAAAAGGAATCCCCCTTTTTCCCCTTTCCGTTCAGCTCTTCTTGCATCAATTTGCAAGCCGAGATCCACTAATTCCGAAAAGCCAGTAGGGACAACAGGTACCATGGCCAACACGTCCTTTAAAGAATCAGACAGGCCCTTGTAGATCAAAGCCCCCTTCTTTTCATCTGGCCAGTCCATCTCGGCTACCAACTGATTAAATTTGGTGAGATATGCAAGAAGAGATGAATCCTTTTGCTGTAAGGACAGCAATTTCGAATCAGAAGCTTGGGACTTATATCGTGTGTCAAACACTCGTGACATGGCAGTAATGAAAGCATCACTCTCGTACAGGAGATGGCTGCCCTGTTCCAGTAATGGGTTAGCCCAAAGTGCCGCCGTCCTGCCCAGGTAGGACAGAACAAAAGCAGCTTTGGTAGTCGAGTCAGGGAAGGACGTAGGCCAACACAAAAAGTGTTGTTTACATTGGTTTATAAACGTCTGAAATGTTCTGGGGTCACACAGGAAGCGCTCCGGAGGTGCTAAAGAGTACTGGGCCACCATGTAAACAGGTACGTTCTCCTGCTGTGGAGGTATCCCCCCTGCTGCTGAACTTGAAGAAGGGGCCAGGGTCCTGAACCTGATTGCAAGCCAGACTGTAAGTCATTAATCTGACGTTGCGTTGCATCATGAGCCGCGCTCATGTCAGCACATTGTTCCGCCACCAACTGAACCAAGGCTGCCAACGGATAATCGGTAGGCTTTGTGGTGAGTATAAAGTAGGCTTCTGAATATGTAAAATCCTTCACGTGGACTTACTATCCTGGCCTATGGGCGGTTGACCTTGTAGTGCAGGTGAAGAATTCTTCCCTACAATACAACTTCCAATAGAACTGAAGGACTATCTTGGAAGGTGGATTGCCTGAAAGATGGAATGTCACCCCAGGAGTGTAAATGGTATTTGCCCCAGAAGACAGCTGAATCAACAAGGAACCGATGAAAGTGAGAGCTTGAATAAATGTAGATTCAGAAGCAACGCTTCAGGGGTTGGGAGGGGTTTATATTCTTGTCACCTGACCTACGATGAATGGCATGACGTCGGAGGTAACGTGACCCAAAACAACTGTGCAACGGCAGCCAGTGTCTCCATGGCAACCCCCAGCATTGTTGGAAGGAACGGGGCACAGCCACCAGAGTTTTATGGGCTGCATTCAATGTTTGTGTATAGTTGGGAACGGCAAGCGGCAAACGGGGAGAGGAATGGAAATGACCATGATGAACTGCACTAGTTGAAAGAACATGTACAGTCTCAGAGATGGCCAAGAGTGGATTCCTAACAGACAGCTAGGCATATTCCGGAAATTAAGAATGGAGTAGCTGATGCATTTTCATGTTTTCTGTGGAACAGATTCAGGGTGCTGGCACACATGGTGAGAGAAGTGATTACCCATTTTCTGACTCAGCTATGGGGCCTTATTGCGGACATATGAGGGCCCCGATTAGCAAGGAGTTAGTAGCAAGTATGATGAGGTGATACAAATAAAATTGGAGCAAGTATCTGCAAGTCCTCAAGGCGGATTCCAGCGCCATGACACCCATACCCTTAATGGTGTTGACAGTTATTTGGCTTGAGCCTATCATCGGAAAAAAGGTCTAGGGGCTCAGAGGAAGCCCACCTGACAGCTATTATACACATTTGCAAACTGCTGGAAGTACCTGACCCCATAAAGTCTCATACAGTCAAATTGGCAATGAAAGGGTGGAGAAGGATGGAAGGTCTGAGGCTTGACTAGAGGCACCCAATTGGTTTTGCAAAGTTTAAGAGTTTACTGGACATTCTCCCACTGGTCCGCCGTTATACGTATGAGGTGGGTTTGTTGTGTTTGCTTTCACCCTTTTCAGTACACTCAGGTTTGAGAAGATGATCCAGAACAGCAAAAGGTTGGAAGGCATAGAGGGTTTGCAGCACCACCACATCATAATGCGGGACAGAGGAATGATGATACTTGTTTGGCGATCAAAGACCGACTAAGCTGGGAAAGGGTCTTGCAGTCAGATTGCATGCATTGAGAATACCTGTTCCTGCTTTGTCTGTTTGAAAATGTTTATTTGCAGTATAAGCCAGCATTGGGAGAGGATGGTCCATGAGATTGGCACCCCTTTAGTCACAACCAGTTCAGGGCAGTGCTCAGTAAAGCTCTGGGTGCAGCAGGCTGGTAATCCGAGGCCAGCCATGCCAGCTGTCCTCTGAAGCATGCACAAAGAGGAGATTAAGAGTCTGGGTAGATGGGGCTTGGATTATTTAAGAGGTAGGTAAGGGTCAATAAGGTATGATGTGTTAGGGCATAGGAAAGAAAGAACATGTTTTCATCTTTTTCAATTTCCTTAACATCACACATAGAAATCAGATACCAATCATGAGGAGCAGAGAGTGTCAGCATGTCACCGAAGGACAAGACAAATGTGGTGCATGGCTGAGATTGAATGGTTTGGGAAAACTGGCATGCGACGGCAGGGATAGGAAGGATGCGTTACAGAGCTGGTGCAGAGGAAAGGAAATCAGACATGTTATATTATGTTATGTTGATTTATACTCTGTACCACTACCACTCAAGGGCAGTTTCCAGGTGCTCACATGGCTCTGCAAGAAAGAGGACAGAGTTGGTTAGAAAAGTAGAGTGAAAGAATAGGACCAGAACCAGGAGCAACTGGTGTCTGTGTGAGGAATTTGAATGTCTGCACAGTGGGTGTGAGCTCGCCTGGGCTCTTTTGAAGTTTTAAATGAAACTGAATGATCAGAGATCAACCTCTGGAAAATATGTGGAGCTAACACACACACATTTTACTATGCTCACTGCATGACATATACGCATAGACCTGGGTACTCTGGGACGACACAGCCTACAGGTGCAGTCCCCTATGTCATATTAAGTTGGGCTATGACAGGAGTAGTAGATGAAGCCTCTCCATAAGGTTGAGAACCAAACCTTCCCCCTGCCATGTCCAGCCTGATTAACGAACAAAGGCTCCATGGATCCACCCTGCCTTTTTGTTGGGCCCTGCAACTAGTGTCAGCGATTAACATGCAAATAGAGTGTATATCAAACAGGCCCACATAGGACCTGGCTGCAGAGGTTAACAGAGGAGACATGAAACCCCAAAAATCCATTCATAAAATACAAGTATGGGGTTTGCAGGAGCCCGAATGTCTGGTCTCGCTGTTGCTTCAAGGGAGACCTGCCGCTTTAATCAGGAACCACAGAGTACTCCATTAACCAGAGAGACCCTTTGATCTACAATAGACAGGAAGATGGGTGGGACTTAGAATTACATGTCTTATCCCAATTATCTTTTCTGTTGCAAAGCACTCTGGTTATGACCTCACACATAAAGGAGATTGTTGGTGGAGACCCATGATTGGTTCATTAAGGTAGGCTTAACCTAAACCAATCCATGTGGTCCTTTTTTATCTTTAAATGAGGGCTGAGTCCCTCTTTTGGCAGACCATATGAAGACTTAGCAGGGAGTAACAAGAAGAGCTCAGCATTGACCGAAGCATTGGCTGAAGGTACAATCTGCCTTAGATCTTCCGCCAGAGAAGGAAGGCCAGGACCTCCAAGAGGGAAGAGGGATCCTTCCCCTAAACTTCTCCCAGGGAACAGAGGGAGATACCGAATACAAAGGACCCTCCAGCAGCTCCAGAACCTATACCCAGCCAGCACGCAGAGTGCCCTGCTAGGCTCTGCAGCAAGCTTCCTAGGTGGGAAGTGCCAAAGAGTCTCTGAAACCTAAAACAAGGACAAGACAGCTGCATGCAACAGTATCCTCACTTTTGGCCATCTGCCTTAAAGGGCAACACAAGCCCAGTGAAGAAGCTTGGAGAAGTGCATCAACAAGCAACTACCGACGACCGACTTAAAGGACACTTTCCAGCCAGTCAAGCCACTCCAGCTTCAACCGACTGCACCGCAGACTGTTGTAATGCCACAGTCGCTAAAGCCATCTGAGACGTCTCGACCAGTGCTAGCACTGAGACAATGATTCCTGACCTGGAGCTGCCATGTAGGCCAGCCTGTAGCTGTCTCTCGAGCTTTGCTCACCGAACCTCCTGCCGCCTGATACCTGCAGCTGTCGCCCATCTTGAACTCTGTCAGAGAAGCTGCAAAGCACCCTGAAACTGACTCGATCCTGTTGAGCACCAATAACTCCTATAACACAAGGGACATTGTGGTTCTGACCCCCTCGTCCTTTTCCGAAGGCCCCTAGTGACATTTTATGACCAATTGCTCCCTTTGTGCTGAAACCAAATGTCCTTGAACTATTGTGATTATTTACTATACCAACTACCCTCCTGTCAGTATCCAAAGTGCATCAATTTTCCTACTTTGAAACTGTCTATCCTGGGCATTCCTATATGATATGATATGATATGGCATTTATACCGCACCTATACACAAGTGTTTCAAGGCGCGAAGAGGCAAGGGAGGGGAAACAGAGGGACGACTGAGACACCAATCATACTAGGCCAGGTGTCATTCAGATCGCGCAAGTGCATGGGAAGGAGGAGGGGTACAGTGCAGGGGGAAAGGGGAGGGGGCAGTACAGTACATGGGATAAATAGAATAAATAAAAACAATAAATAGAATAAATAAAGCAATAAGTAAAATTATGGCCAGCTGGTGGCAAGTGCAAGGGTAAGTGCAGAGATCAGGTGTCATTTGCGAGTAGGGGACTGTAGGGATACAGAAAACAGTCCCCGAGTGTGGGGGTTGCCAGGGAGGCAGTGCAGGTGTGCGACTGGTGGGGGACGGGACCATGGGCCCGAGATCAGAGGGTGGACAGGTAACCAGTGCAGTTAAGTGCAGTTTCAGCCAGAGGTTCAGCAGGGGAGAGGAGGAGAGGAAGCAGAAGCAAAGACGAAGGTTTTGAGGTGCTTCGGGAACCGAAGATGGCTCTCCTCAATTTTCAAGGAGGCAGGAAGGCTGTTCCAAAGGGAGGCCCCAGCCGAAGAAAGAGATCTACCACCAACTCCTTGCTTGGAGAAGTGACTGACCCTGAGGGAGTTGGAGGCAGATGAGCGAAGAGCTGGAGAAGGAAGATATTCAGGAAGAGAGAGTTGAAGGTATTGCGGCCCCAGGCTCCAGAAGGCCTTGTGGACAATGCAGAGGGTTTTAAACTTAATCCTCACAGCCACTGGGAGCCAGTGCAGAGATTTCAGGCCTGGAGAGATACGATCCCTGGACTTGAGGCCAAGGATAAGTCGTGCGGTCCTGTTCTGAATGAGTTGAAGAAGGCAGAGAGTAGAAGCAGGCAGCTTTAGGAAGAGGCTGTTGCAAAAGTCCAGCCTAGAGAGAACCAGAGCTCTGGAGACAGTCCGCTTCTGCGGGAAGGAGAGGAAAGGAAGAATACCTCGGAGGAGGTGCAGCTGGTAGTGTGACTTCTACAGGGTAGATTGTATTTAGTAGTGTGCTAGAACTGTCTGTTGTGAGAATAATAAAGTTGATATTTGTATACAACCATATTTATTTATTTGTTTGAATTTGTAGAACACGCTACAGCCCAGAGGCATCAAGGCACTGTTACAGGAAACTTGAAGAAGGCTTGGTTCAGGGTTACATTGAGAGTGGCCCAACATTAAAGATTCTTAGTTACAGATACATGTGGTTGAATGTATTAATACATAGGTTGTTACAACATTAGTATACACTGAGTGGTCATGTAAGTTTCAACTGGTGTAAACATTAAGTTAGAGAGGCGAGCTATAGTGATGGTAGCAGGTACAGGGTACAATCATAAAATAGCCTAGTTGTAATTGCTTTGCGGAAGGCTATATGAGAATCGATCAGCCTAATGTACGTAGGTAAGCGTTCCAATGTGAAACGGCCATAGCAGGGAAACTGGTACCGCCTGCACGAACTCTGCGGGTCTTGGGAATGGAAATCCTGTTGGCGTAGGCCATTCTAGAAGGCCTGGATGAGATAGGCTTAGCTATTCTTTGGACCAGGTATGGCGGTGCCTGGTCATGTACGCATTTATGCGTAAGGGAAAGGGTTTTAAAGACAATTCTTTCTTTAACGGGATGCCAGTGAACCTGTCTCCTTACCTCAGAGTTGTGGTCCCTTTTAGAGATACCGGTGGCGTCCCTGAGGGCATTGTTTTGTACCAGTTCGAGTTTGGAAATATTTTTGCCAGAGGTCCCTACAAAGAGGGCATTGCAATAATCTAGACTAGAACCAATTATTGCCCTTGCAATGGTAAAGGAATTTTGTTGAGATAAGAATGGTCTGGCTCCATTAAGCAATTTCGAGTAGTATGCTGAGGAGGAGGCAATAGCACTAACCTGTCTGTTCATGGTCAGATTAGAGTCAAGATAGACACCCAGGATCTTTACTGTTTGAGACACCATGATAGGTATGTTATCAATGGTGAAGGAACTATACTGTATCTCTATTTTACTCAGGGTGGCTTGGGATCCATTTAAAAGAAGTTCAGTTTTCTCACTGTTGAGGCATAACCAATTTTCTGCCATCCAGGATTGGATCATTGAGTAAATGTAATTGAGAGTGTTCATGTCAGACTTGTAATCACTTGTGAGCGGGATAAGCACCTGGGTGCCACCAGCATATTTGGTGTATGCAATGCCCAGGGCGTCCAGCATGTTGAACAGGGGCCTCGTGAATAGGTTATAAAGGGTAGGCGCAATGCACGAGCCCTGAGGGACTCTGCATTTGATGTGACTTGGAGTGGCACAGGCTGAATCAGAAAAGGCTTTCATAGCCCTTTCCTGTAGAAACGAGTTGATCAAAGAAGTTAGCCGCAGTGGAGAGGTGGTGGCAGAGTGTCTTGTGATCCATTAGCTGAAATGCGGTGGATACATCAAGGAGCAGAAGGAGCGCAGGTTTGCCTGCAGCTCTGAAATCGTCCATTTGATTTTTTAGGTCTAAAAGAGCCATTTCGGTGCCATGCTGTGAACGGAAGCACGATGGCCGAAGGTCAAGAAGGCGGTTGTCTTCAAGGAATTTTTGGACTTACAGGTAAGCTGCCTTGTCCAGGATTTTCAATAATAAAGGGACAGTAGTAATGGATCTATAATTCCCTGGGTCCGTTGAGTCAAGGGATAAGGAGCCGGCATACCCATGCTTCCTTGAGAACAGTAGGGACATGGCCAAACTGGAAAGAAGCATTAATAAAGGCTGTAAGGAAAGGGGCAAGATTAGAGGCACAGGCCCTCATTACGACCCTTGCGGAAATCGACCGACCGGACCGCCATAGCGTAAATAGCGTTTCCGCCATTGCACGACGGAGCAAAGTGCGGCTCATTCCGACCCATCGGGCACGAGCACCACGCCATGGCGGAAGTGCAAAGTCCGCGATGGCGGAAATGTCCCCAAAACGCCCCTCACCGCCGTCGTACGGCGACCTAGGTGCAATACCGCCACCGGACATAGCGGTCACCGCAAAGAGCGGCAATCGGAAAATACGGTGACCGTAAATATAGGGAAACGGAAGCAAAAACATGGTCCCGGAACGGGAAACAGCACGCCGTACACCTATAAAAGCAGAACATTCACACAACCATTAAAAATACAACCCTGAGAGACATCCCAACCCGACATCCACCCTAGTGAAACCAAAACAATGGGAAAAGTAGCGAAAAAAGCGTGCGACCGCAAGCGGCAGGTCCACTTCTCACGTGAGGAACTCACGGTGCTCACAGAGACCCTCCAGGAGAATGCTGCCGTCGTCTTCTCGACGCAAATGACCAGGACGGCACTTGCGAACAAGAAGGCCATATGGGCCCTGGTGGCACAGCGGGTAAGTGCGGTGGGGACCGCACCCCGCAACCCACAGCAATGCAGAAAGCAATGGGACGACCTGCGGATCCGCGTCCGTAGCATACTTTCTGCCAACCGAAACATTGCCACAGCTACCGGGGGAGGATCGGAATCACCCATCAAGCTGACCCCCTGGGAAGAAATCTGTGCCTCCACCATTGGAATGGAGACCATAGAGGGAGTCGGAGGGATGGAGAAAGGAGTGCAGACATCCGAAGAATCAGGTAGGTGGCCCAAATAAAACTATGCTAAAACCACAATGTCCAATCATGTGAAGTACCATGTGTCCACATAGTGCAACAGAAACACATGTCCAGGAGAATGTCCACTTACATTGGCCTGATAGCGGACATTAAAAGTCAAATTAAATAAATAAATAATTAAAAATCCTAAAAACACCCTCTACACGTGCAGCAGGCACCCCCTAACTGCAGGCTGCAATACAACTGCACCCTCAATCCACACAAAAATGAAACTACCTCCAAGGCCCTGACCCAAATCACCCTCAGGTACCACCCCAATGCATGTGATACATTGCCATTCCAATTTCCACAGACACATTAATAACGCTCGCCCTCCTTTACTCCACCACAGGGTCCGATTCAAACGACGAGCTCCAGGACACCCCTACCAGCACACCTGCAAAGAGGGCCAAGACCAACGGCCAAAGACCCTCCACCTCAGCTGCACGCATCAAGACACGGCTGCAGCACAAATCAAGTGGCAGCACACAGGAGGGGACTCCAACAGGCACCCCAGCAGCCAGCATGGCCACAACACCACCACCACCACAGGCCCCCCCAATGGATGCCACAGAAGGCACTGCTTCTGGTGGCAGCAGCACCATAGGTGACACTGCATTAATGGCAGCATGCTCCGACACAGAAAACGGTGATGTCGATGTACGATCCATCCATGACCTGTCTCAATCCCCCTGTTTGTTTCATCCCGTACAACATGAGGATACCACGCAGGGGCACTCACAAGACGACGACTGGCCATCCCCCACAAGCCCTGTGTCAAGGCAACATGAGGTGATCAGCCCCTCTGTGACACCACCGCAAATGGCCATGGCCCAGCAGAGGCAACAGTCCCTCGACCAGGTGATCGAGCAACAGCAGCAACTGGCCACGCTCCTCAAGGAGCATGCTGATGAATGTGGGGGTACCAAGGCAGCCATAGAAACATGTACAGAGACACTAAGGGCAGAAATGGAGAGAAGCACCGAGAGCCTGAGAGAACAAATGGAGAGAAGCACCGAGAGCCTGAGAGTACAAATGGAGAGAAGCACCGAGAGCCTGAGGGGGGAACTGCATGCGACGTCCAAAGACGTATGTGCTGAACTTGCCGCTGTGCGCCGTGTGCTCACTGAGCTCTCACAAACCCTTAGGGACATGCATGGACGTGAGCAGGCAGAGACATCATCCGTTGCAAGTTCCGTCCAGGGCAGCCCCCAACGTAGATCTGGGAGGAACCTGCGCTCCACAGGCAGGGGTGCCCCTGATACCCGGAGAGGGGGCTTGCAATAGCGTCTGCCCACTGACAATGAGCATCCTTGGACACTGGTGTTCGGGGGGGAGGTAGGAGGGTGGAGGGGGTGTGTTGGGCTTACTTGGGTGGCGGGTCGATGGGGTGTGTAACACAATTTCACATATGCTATAAACATTTCACAATCATCCAATGAGCTGTGTGGACATTGATCTTTGTGTACGAGGCCATCATAGGCGTACAGTCCATATTGTGCATGTTCCAGACACACACAGTGCCACAACTCCCGTGTCCATGTATCAACCACCATGCGTGAGTGCTAGAAGCATGAATCTATGATAATCTGATGAATTTCACGGCCCTCCTGTGCCTCGCGGACTCCTTCAGGTTCTGCCACATCCCCACCCACATCATGACCATATTCTGGTGCTTGCAGTTCTGCGTCAGGGGGCATGGGCACATTTCTACGTATGCACATGTTGTGTAGCATGACACATGCCATGACCATTTTAGCAACCTTCTCATGGCGGTACAGGAGTGCCCCGCCAGACCTGCTGAGGCAGCGGAAACGAGCCTTCAGTAGGCCGAATGCCTGTTCTATGACTACACGGGTACGTGAGTGGGCATGGTTGTAGTCCTCCTCATGCTGGTCCTGTGGGTTCCGGAGTGGTGTAAGGAGCCATCTCTTCAGTGGATACCCGGCATCACCTGTATGTGGACAATAAAGGATGTTTGAGGAATGACATTGCTACGTAAGCACCCCCCCCCTTCCTGGCAGGTCATTGCCGCATCACATACCCCACATTATCATGCATGAAATGAGACTCACCGAGTAGCCAGGATCTGTTCCCTGCATGTCGCTCCATGTAGCGTGGTATTGTAGAGTTCCGTAAGACCATGGAATCATGGGTTGATCCAGGAAATCGGGCACAACAATGTGTCATGATCCGGTTTTAGTCACACACCATTTGTACATTAAGAGAATGATATTGTTTTCGGTTGCGGTACTGGGCCTCCATGGCATGTGGGACAACCAATTCCACATGGGTGCAGTCGATGGCACCAATGCAACCCGGTATGCCGGCAAGTGCATGGAATCCCACTTTTGTGTTGGTAATTTCCTGCTCCGAGCGTGGTAGAGAGATGTAGTCGTCTGCGTGCTTCAGGAGGGCATCGAGCACTTGCAATAGTGTCCGTGAGAACAGTGGCTGTGATATGCCATGCAACTGTCCGACTGTGTGCTGGTAGGTGCCTGTGGCCAGGAAGTGGAGTACAGACACCACCTTCAGTAGGGGTGGGATGGCGGTTGGGCTATCTATCATGCTGACAAGGTCAGCGTGTGTCATGTCCACAATGGCGGTTATGGTGTCCCGGTCCAAACGGTAGAGGGTGTGGATCTGCTCATCAGTGAGGTTGAACGGATGTGCTTGGAGGCGTGGGATTGCGGCCTGCCTGCGTGGTGGTAGTCGCTGTGCTGGTGGGCCTTGCTGGCCCTGCCTTGCCCTCCTCCTCCTCCTGCATCTCCTCTGTGCGGCCGGTTGTTGTAGTAGTTGGTGTTCGTCTTATTCTTGAAGTTGGAGTACTTGCAGTGCTATCAGGTCCCCCAGGGCCAACATCGCAAGTCCTGCCGGCAGCATTTTGGAGTGGGTGTGGTTGTGGGAGGGGGTTGGGTGTGCAATTTATGTGTTTCCAAGCTGTATAGCCTCCACCTGTGGTGATTCATTCCACCTGTGCAAGCTGCAATCCCCTTTGGGTGAGCACGTCCCGCACACAACGCTGCAAATCGACGCATGGCATCTTGCTATTACAATCATGTATTTGTACCCGATGGCAGTGTAGCATTGGTTGATATGTTAATTCTGCTTTGGTCCCATTGTTTCACATACTATCTTTGCAGTCGCGAACAGACTTGTGAAGGGTCAGTGGAACGTAGTACTCGAGTAACGGTGGACCGTCATGCAACACTGCACCGAGGTTCACCGACGGGCGGGGCGTCCCATTTGTGAGTGAAGGCTGTTGCCATTTTCACACACAGCCGCACTAGATGGATTAATTTGTGATTTCAAGCGGCCACAGATGCCTTTTCGACGTGATGTTGCAAATGAGGAATTCGAAGGACGGCGCTTTCGGTTTTCAGCTAGCGGCGAGGAGATGCCCACAGGTCTGAGTGCGAATATAACGTTCTATTGTTCAATGTCCTTGGGACAGGGGCCATGGCGAGGATGCAATGATTGATATGAATAGTATGGGATGCGCAATAGCGAAGTGGGCGATAAGGCCGGACGTTCCCAATTACATGTTGCTTCACATCACTGGAATTACGGGCTGGGGGAACAGTGGATTTGGCAGGCTGCATTACGCACAGACTCAATGGAAGTTTCACATGTCATGTGAGTATGGAAGCAGGCGTTTGTGATAGTGTTTTCACCTCGATATAGATAGTTATGATTCGCTAGTGGTTTTTGGTTGGTGATGATCCTTTGGAGTGGGCTAGCATGCATATGGCTGTGGATTTGGTGTGATCATTGAAGTGAGTTATTCAAATGTAGTTCTGATGGCCATTCTATTCTTTTTCATTTCGTTTGGGTGACAGGTATCTCCTCCCCTTTTGCCACTGCCATCTGTATGCCACTCCTGCAGATGGATTTTACTCCCGACACCTGCTGCTTCGTGTTAATCAGTGGAGCAGCATTACGATCTTATGGGACGATCGCCAATGGGCCACATGCCCTTACGCAGTACTAGTGGCTAGGAGCAACATTTCGGCCTTTCAGCTGGACTAGTGCCTCCCTATTGGGACGGCCCTGCGGGTCGAGGCGCTTCCATGTTGCCTTTTCGTACGAGAATGTAGCCCCTGTGTGCCATGAGGGTACAGGGCGTCACACAAGAAGTAGCTGGTCTTTTTTTGCGGATGCAGGCCACAATGGTGAAATGTATTTTGGAGTTCATGGCCTGATGGCTGTATGGGCTTGGTGAATTTGTTGTGCATTAAATTCCTATTCTGATATGAACCGTGTAGCGTTCTTCTTTGCAGGTGATGTGTCATATTCCTATTTGGGGAGCGATGTATTGTGAGGAGATCTGCATTGGGTTCCAGCTTCGGAGTATAGTTGCGTGGTACTGTGCTGGGCGCGTTTGCCTACGAAGCCCAGTGAGGTCAGGGATGTGGGCTGCCAATGTGACTGTTTTGGTGATGTGATGCTCAGGGGCGGGGGAATGGCTTTTGTGTAACAGATGCCGGTCAGCCAGTTGGATTGGTGGTATGATGTGATTATCAGAATATGGCTGGTCACAGGTGCCTGTGTTTGCGTGCGTTTCTTGGAGGGAGACTGAGGTCATGTCCATTTGTGTGGCTTCTGTATTCGTGCCATCTGTGCCCTGCAGCTTCCATTGGCCCCTCTTGAGATTCATTTGTTCGTTGGCAGGCATGGATGACTTGTACATTTCACTGGTTGCATTGTGTGGCTTCATTGCACCTACGGGGAGTTGTACAATGTGGCCAGGGAGCGGTGTACAGGCACTCAGTAGGGCCGTTTACGGTTGGTTCGCGATGCCGTACTTCTCACCATGGCGGAATGGTACTTTCCGCCGTGCTTGATGGCGTTAGGTGCATGTCCGCTGGGGTCAGAATTTGCGTACCGTTGCGCCATGGTGGTAATTGCGGCTTGGCATGGCGCGCGCGCGCGTACTTGGTGCAGTTAGCGTTGGCGTTCACTGCGGTGTCGCTAATGGCATCGTACTTTGCGGTGACGGGTCATAATCGCACCGAGCACTATTCGATGGCGGTATTGCATTTCCGCCATCGTTTTTCGATTTCCGCCAGGGTCGTAATGAGGGCCACAGTCTTTTATGAGCTAAGCCTGACAGATATCCCCTTTGCAATTAGAGGGTTTAATAGATTTAAGAATAGATTTAAGAAGGGCGATGACTTCAGGTTCACTCATATCCTTGAAGTCAAAGGGCGGGGATTCAGCAGACATAGTAGCTGGAGGCGGCTTCCTGTGAATGTTAGCTATTAGGTGAGTAAGGGCCTGTTGATGAGCTAGGCTTTTGGTCTGAAGGGTCTTAGGTTTATCAAGCATGGCAGATTGAATGTTATCACACCAGTTTACATTCTTACAGAGAGTAGAAGGTGGAGTGGCAGGATTTTCCAGCTCTCTAAAAATAAAAAAAATGGCTTTGGTCCCTGATTTTGAATTTGCTATCCTTGTATTAAATGACGTGGCTGTGGCCTTAATTATAGCAGTTTTATATTCTTTAGAGATAGCCATGAAGGCTGCCTTAAAGGCATCATTAGGGTTTGCTTTCCCGTTTAGAGTGCTGCTCTTTTCTTGGAGCGTAATACCAGAAGCTCCTGAGAGAACCAGGTATTAGAGTGCTTAGCTCTCTCAGCTTTCTGTTGTAATATGTGTTTTGTTCTTGGGTGGAATTCATCTGCGTAGAATACTGTGTAGAATTCCACACTTGTTCTTGCTAACTTGTTTACATCTGTTTAGGGTTCCACATTCTATGTGGGGCCAGTTGATGAGTTTAAGTGGGGAGGTGAAGTGTAGGCTGAGTACTGCTGAGCTCAGGCTGGTTACTATTAAAGGAACTTCACTTACTTCCAGTGTGTGGCCCCTTTGTTACACTGGCGACGAGAGTAACCAGCCGCCAACTCACGTTGCCGTTTCAGCGGTCCAGCAGTTGCCTGTTGGTTGTGCCTGTGCCCGTGGTTATGTAAAGCTCGACGATGGGTCTAGGTGGAGTCTCAGGCATGTAGTAGTGGTAGATAAGGACAAAGAGGCTCATGGAGGTGGTGGGTCGGGGGAGTCCAGGTGCAGTGGAAACAATGCTGAGGTGGTGTTTGAATGTCCGTTAGAACGTTCCTCTGCTGGGGAAGCCAGTGATTGCGAGGTTGACTTGCAGCCCGCAGGCAGTGCAGTGTCGTTGGATGTCGTGGATGATGAGGTGCGCCCCATTCTGGTTCCTGTTCCTGTTCTTGATACCACCAGTAGTGCAGTGGTTGAATGTGATAAGGGGTTGTCTGCCACTGCGACTGCAGACTCTTTCGAGGGTAATGCCCATTCCGTCAGGGAGAGAAAGCTTCCCTCCAAGTACAAGGATTATGTTTTGGGAGCCATAATTCAATAGTTTTTTTTTTCTTCTCTCTTCCTTTTTCTTGCAGGTTGTATGTTGTGCTGGGATGTGAGTGTATGTGTGTGTGTGTGTGATATGTTGAGATGGGTGTTAGTGTGTGTTGTTGTGCAAGGGGGGGAGAAGTGTTGTAATATGTGTTTTGTTTTTGGGTCGAATGCTACTGCGTAGAATTCCACACTTGCTCTTGCTAACTTGTTTACATCTGTTTAGGGTTCCACATTCTATGTGGGGCCAGTTGATGAGTTTAAGTGGAGAGGTGAAGAGTAGGCTGAGTACTGCTGGGCTCAGGCTGGTTACTATTAAAGGAACTTCACTTACTTCCATTGTGTGGCCCCTTTGTTACACTTTCCTCAAGGTGAGTGGGGCAATGGCCTCAACAGCTTGGGTGATGGCCAGTTTAAATGCACTCACGAGGGCTTCAGGCTCCTTAGAAAAGAGGCTCTGGAGGGCAGGCACCATAAGGTGGGGTGTGATATTCTCCTTGGTAAGCTGACGGGCACTGCTAGATAGTGACGCAGGAATACGGGACCAAAGGCTTGGGGGGCCCTTTAGCTGTATTAAGGTCAAATGGAATGTAATGGTGGACAGACCAAGGAATGGGGGTAATGTCAGTAACCTGAATAGAACAGTTATGGTAGGTCACCCAATCCAAAGTGCGCCCTTTAACATGGGCCAGCTCTGAGATGGCTTGAGAGAACCCTAAGGTTGATTAAGGCCTTATTCAGGGCAGCAGCATGGGCATTGTTAGGGTCATTAAGGCCTAGATTGAAATCTCCCAAGAGCAAAACTTTAGAAGTCTTTTTCAGATTGTCCGAGAGGGAGTGAATCAGGGCTTCATGGAAGTCTGTGACTGGACCAGGCGGTCGATATACGACATGAAGAGAGATGGTACAGTTAGGGGTGAGACTGATTTTGAGAAGCAGGTAGTCGCAATTATGACCAAGTTGCCCTTCAATCCTCCTAATTGTGAGTGTCTCTTTGGCAATGCAAGCTTCCCCTCCACCTCTCTGGAGGGTACGGTCTTGCCTGAAAGTTGTATAACCTGCTGGGATGGCGAGGGAAAGGGCTGGACCAGATGTTTCATTCAACCAGGTTTCGCTAAGTATGAAAAGGTCCATGTTATCCTTAATAATGAGGTCATGCATGTCTAAGGCATGGGCTGAAAGGGAGCGAGCATTGACCAGGGCACACCTAAGGAGGCTGCTAGGTAATGGTGGAAAGGTGTAGGTAGGAAAATGGATGGACACCTGTGAGACACCTGTAACAACTGTGGCGGTGTTAAGTGTGATGCAAGGTTAACAGTCTCAGCCACATGTGAGTCATTAATAGTTGTTGTGGTGGGGAGGTATAAATCAGGCGTAATGGACTTAGGCATAAGTAACTCAGCAAGCAAAGCAGGGGTAGCAAGCGCTGGCAGAGTAACACCAACACCAGCGTGGGAGGGCATATGCACAGCATTGGACACAGGCACTGACAGAGTTACATCAACATCAACCAGGTGGGGCATATACACAGCATTGGACACAGGCTCTGGCAGAGTTACATCAACATCAACCTGGGGGGGCATATGCACAGCATTGGATACAGGCACTGGCAGAGATACATCAACACAGCCCAATCCCGCCTTCCAAACCCTCCCCCGAGCCTTGTTTGGTCAATTCCCCCCACTCCTCTATCCAAACAAAGTTGCGGCGTGCGACTTCCTCGCAGTTCCATTACAGGGGTAGAAGCAGCCCAGGTGAGTCTCTCCCTAGGGCCATGCCCCAGATGGCACACACATAATCAACATCCTGCGTCCCCGGGTGAGCCGGTGAGTGCCTCGAGCCCCCCTGCCCCTCCAAAATATTGGGCCTTGCCATTTGCTGCCCCCAGGCCCTGCATGCTGTCTTGCAGCCCCAGCTCTCCCCGTCGTTCTTTCCCGCCCTTAAGCCCGCCTCCCAGCCCTCCCCCTCCCGTGATTGGTTGCCTCCCTGGCCTTACCTGTTCCCCACTGGGCAGCCCACTGCCCGGCAGCCCCTGCGGCTAAGGGCCCAAGGATAAGGGCGGCTCCCACATTGGCGGTCCCAAGATGTGTCTGCAGGTGTCAGCAGGGGAAGCCAATGAAGTCACCAGACACCGACAAAATTGTAAGTGCTAGCATGGGTGGGGGGTAGAGCAATTACTCTACTCCAGAAAGCTCCTGTCACTCTAACTTACCTCTCAATGGCCTAGACTGCTACAGACTTACACCATGCATTATTAGAGAGATATGTGACCACCAGCCTAAACCTATCCATGGCTGGACAGCAAACACTGCCTGCAGTATAATGTTAATTAGTACCATACCCCGAGAGAACCACAAAGATTAGCCTGCATTGCATCTAGATATAATGTGATTGTTAGCATATGCCACACTTAGATGGAATTCTCAAGCTTAGCCCACGTCGCATCTAGATAGAAATGTGGTTGTTAGCATATACCACACTAACAGGCCGATTCATGGAATTAATGTGCACCGAAAATCGCAGCGCAAGCGTGCGAAAGCGTGCGAATCGCAGCACAAGCGTGAAAATCGCAGCGCAAGCGCGCGAAAGCCGCACACATCGATTCATGGAAGTCCATGGGCGTGTAAATCCTGGGATGTGCGCTAAAATCGTGCGTGGCACAAGCAGTCGCACACGTCATCAAACAGCGTGCGCTACGCACATAGCAAAAGCGCACAAAGCACGGCGCACACAACAAAAGTGGGAGTAACACGGGGCGTAACACGCGGAATGGGGAACAACGTGTGAAAATGTGGGCGTTACGGGGGAAGTACAGGAGGTAAATGCGCGGAATGCCCACACGCGCGCCTACACCACGTATTCATGGAATCGAAAAGGGGAAACGCGTGTGCCAAAAAAGACTCGCTAATCCGGAAACACGTACGCCAGCAGGAAGCAGGCGTACGTGGCTCAGCGCAGCATAAAAGTGCGCGCAAACCACAAACAAGCTCAGACGCTACGATGAATATACCATTCCTCGCAGCAGTGGTCGTGGGACACTGCAGGAGGAGGAGGATAGCCAGGCCCAGAATTTTTACACCCAGGACCAGCGTTTTTGGGATGCCTGAGGACCAGGTGTATGGGTGGTACAGGTTCCCACAACACATAATACTCGACCTGGTGAGTGAGTGGGAGGATGACCTCACATCACCCACCCTGTGCTCCCAAGAACTGAGCCCCTTGGAAAAGGTGCTCAATGTAATACACTTCTTGGCCACTGGTTCATTTCAGCAGACAAGTGCCATAGTGGGGGGGGTGTCACAGGCCACGCAGTCATGCTGCCTACACCAGGTGTTGGCCATCATGACTGCACGCTCTTCAGTCCGCAGGCACATATACATGCACACCTGCAGAAAGGCAAGCTGCCATCCATGACTTTTACGGGGTGGCACACTTCCCCAAAGTGCTAGGTGCCATTGATTGCACCCATGTGGCTCTACGTCCTCCCAGGGCAACTGAGCACATCTATAGAAACCGCAAGCACTGGCATTCCATCAACGTGCAGGTAGTATGTGATGCCAAGGGAATCATCACCTCAGTATATGCCAACTATCCAGGGTCCCCCAAGACAGTTTCATTTTCAGAATGTCACCCCTAAACCGGGACCTAGAAGCTGGGCGGCATGGCGATACATGGCTGCTTGGTGAGTATAAATGCCTCTGCACATGCATGCATGTCAGATACTGAGTAATGTCACAACCCCACTAATGATACCTATCATCACCTCCCCAGGGGACAGTGCCTACCCTCTTAGCACCCACATGATGACACCAATTCGGAACCCCACCACACCACCCGAGGTAAGATACAACACAGCCATATTGTAACCCGGGGCATAGTGCAGCGCACATTTGGAGTGCTCAAGTCACGCTTTCGCTCCCTTGACCGCTCTGGTGGGCAGCTGCTCTACGCGCCCCCAGTAGTGTGCAGGATCATAGTGGCAGCATGTGTCCTGCACAACGTTGCAACCCGCCGGGGCCTGCTGGTGGACATGGTGGTTCCCCCACATCCCCAACCACTTGCACGCCCGCTGCGCATGGGAGGGGAAAGGGCACGTGGTGAGGCAGCCCGTATGCAGCTGGTGGCTAATTACTTCACCTAAAATCACACCCCTGTGGAGTGCACACAGCCCTGGCACATACCAGCTGACAATCAATGATGATGACATAAGGGACAGTCAACTGTCACAACCATACCAGCCTGAGATTGGTCACCTGGAAGTGTTACATTGTGTGCATCCCTACCTACTGAAAGACAACCAATGCTGTGCCACAAAAAGACACACATTTATGCTGCATGAATGACTACCCCCTTGCAAAATACAACATGAAAATAGTGTAATGTCACCAAACCCCTCCCCATCTCAGCTACCCAACATACCATGGCATGTCATGCAATGTGAAAACAACCAAATGAATGCACAACACATGACACAAGTGTCACAAAGTGCACTGTCCCAAATGGAAATAGGCGACAGACAATATGCTCCCAGTAATCAATAACAAACAGCACACATTAACACATACTTACCAGCAACACAATACAGCAACACAGGATGAAAAAGTGGCAAACTATGACAGTGCAAAATCAAAGTAGTGCAAGTCTTACAACCTGAATAAGCCAGCACATCGACCCCTTCCAACTGCAGAGTGTTGCTGTCAGGCAAATGTGTCAGTGTACTGCATACAACATGATCTGCATCTGCAAAGGAGACGGCCTTGTGAAGATATGAAGAAGGTACCTGTGAATAAGGAGGAAGACATGGATGCACAAGCACATATCAATACACCATGCAGTGTTCAATACAACAACAATCCCCAATAGGGATGTCCACACAGTTTTGACTACAGACTGCCCACACAGCTCATGGGAGCCCAATGTCACTGTGTAAGTCACTGTCACTTGGTCACACCCTTTGCAAGCCCATGGAAAGGGGAAGCAGGAGGGGTGTGTGTGTCATGAACCCAAGCATCTAACCCAAAGTCAGGACAAGCGTGCATGTGCCCAGCTGGAATACACAGTGGATGCCCACGAGAGCCACACAAAGCAACACACTGTAAAACAAAAAAAAAAAAATACTAAAATCAAAAATGGCCATGTGTAGACCGGGGGGGGAGGCCACCCAGGAGGTTCGATGACAGGGTGTACCCCAACACCCACCTGCGTGGATGTTGTGAGAAAAAAAATACCTCCGTGGGCTCATGGCCTGCACGGCTATACCAATGTGGGAGAACTGCTGTCGCTCTCTTCACCCTTTGCTGCTACATCAGGAGGTGGTGGTGCTATGGGAGGCAGCCCACGCAAAGCCCTGGTATGGTCCTCCATGGCAACAAGCATGCTGGTGTGGAAGGTCTCGTTCTGGAGGATGATAGTACGGAGATCCCCATGCAGCACCTCACGGGTTGCCTACATTTCTGCACGCATGGCCTCGCGTGATGCCCGGATCTCCTCACAAGTTGCCTGCAGCTCAGCTGAGAGCGAACGTGTGAGCTGCTGCAGCTGCTGTTCTGACTTAAAATTCCAGGAAGCCTCAAGTTCACCCAGAGTCTTCCTGAGGAAATGGAGTTCTTACCTCAGGGTTTCCCTGTGGCCCTGTGACTCTACAGATATGGCTTTGCGCAGAGTCTCCAGTGCCACCCGTCGGTCCCTGTTGGACGCCAACTTGTCTTCCCTGTGTGATTGGCAAATGGAGTCTGTTGCCTGCTGTTGTTGCTCCATGTGCCTTTCAGGGGGGAGAATGGAAGTGGCCACCCTCTCCATTGCCTGAGCCATCATTTCAACCGATGCTCCCTGTTTTGATGCTATACTGTACATGGAGTTTTCCCATACAGTATTGCCTGGTGGCATACGGCCATCACGTCGACGGGCACCACACCTGTTTGGGGCAAGGCGATCTGCACCTTGCTGTGCTGGCACTGCCTGAGGCTGCAGGACTGTATTCCCCCTCCGATATGCTGGCCCAGGAACAGGATCAGATGCAGTGGAGTGTGACCCTTTATCCGTAACTGCCAAAGGCGGAGTTACCAACACTGACATCCCCATAGAGGGGCCTACCTCCGGTGCAGGTGGGTTAGACAGAACAGCATCCCTGCCAGAAACACTCACCTGCAACAGCACATAAGTCCCTCTGTCCAATTCAGCTCCTGAATCATAGAGGTCTGGGGAGGTGCACCCAGAGACACCCGTGGACAGTATGGTCTGCAGGAGGATAGGGTTTTCACCCACCACCACACCACGTCCTCACTGGTGCCCGGTCGTGGCTGAGATTCCTCCTGGGTCTGTACCATCTCCTCCACCTCAACAGCATCAAGTGTGTCATCACCTGCCAAAACATGAAAGACAACAAATGGAAACAGGCATGAGCACCATAGCACACACAGGCCTGACAAGCAGAGATCCAGTACATGAATAATACATGTCCCACACGACTATAACCCTGACATGCATGCACTGTCAATGTGTTGGAAGGGGAGGCAAAAAGCAGACACTGAGGACTCCAAGGTGGAAAAGCAACACATGTGCTGCATGCTGGATAGCACTGGCATCACAGATTAGCCTGTGAGTGGCATGGGCAATCCACATACATGACACATGCTAGCACACAGATGACACGTAGCATAGCCATGGTACATTTGACAAGTACAGCCATATGTCAGTGAATGAGTACTGTCACCCATCCATGTGAGATGGACATGATGAGATGAAAAATGCAAAATAGTGTGACAAAATATGCATGTGCCAGACACTGCAACACAACCAGTGTGCTATAATACAGTGATGGCAGGCAGATGGATACATCAATGGTTGGTCACTTCAACATGGCAGGAAACAACAATCATGTTCCACATTCAAACAGGCCCCAAGAATTCATGTGAGCAGACCCTTACTCAATCAGCCTGAATGGTCAAATCATTCCCATAACAAGGTAATAAATGTGGGCCAATGTGGGTTGTAATCTATGACATAAGCATGTCACATATGTGGCATTAGGGCAGGAAAATGCATTGCAAAAATGGGAGGATTGAAACAATCAGGCTGAATGAACACTGTAAACAATGAACAGAACAATGTTGTTGCAAAATGACAGTTCAAGTGCAACTGCAGTATTGTGGCGCTAATTGGCTACTATGGTCAGAAGGAATACTGTCATACCCAAACCCAAGGCCGGTGAATGGTTTGGAGGAAGCACATGGGTGACCCATACTACTCAGGAGTACACACCCTCACCTGGCACTCAATCATTACACATCACCCAAGAAACATACACAGGGATTACACACACTTGCATGGGCACTCACCGGACAATACCTCATAATCCGGTAGGTCTCCCACGCCTTGGATCTGTTCCTCTGTGACGAAGGTTCCAGCAACAGACTCATGTTCAGTGAGTTGGTCGCCCTCTGGTGGAGACCCACCACCAGTCACCAGAGTAGAGGCATGATTGGAAGCCAGCTTGTTCTTGCTCTGCGTTTAAGGTCATTCCACTGCTTGTAGCAATCATCAGCTGTGCGCCTCACAAATCCAAGGGCACTAATGTGGTCTGCGATGGTCTGCCAGTGGGCCCTACGTTGAGCAGTCGTAGTCTTACAGCCTGCAGTCACCAACATTTCACAGCTATGTGCCGACACATAGGCCACAAGTGCATCAAGTTCGGCGCCATTGAAGCTAGGCTTCCTTGACGTGCCGGAGTTTGTAGCCGTGTCTGGGGTCTCAGCCTGTAGTGCAAGAGCACCCTTCTTCTTCTTCTTGGAAGGTGGTGTGGATCCTGAGTGGCTTACGCCGCTCTGGTCAGTAGGGGCAGAAGCGCAGGGGGACTGGGTACTAGAAGCCTGTAAAGGCACAATGACCATAGGTCTTGGTGCAGGCATTGGCTGCAGGGTTATGTTGGCAGGGCCAGCGTCGGTGTGATGGACCTGGATTGACACTGTCCCGGCTGGGAGACTCGGAGCTGGGGTGGATTGAGCTGCAGCTGCCCCTGCAGCCTCCCCACCCTGGCTACTTGGGGCAGCAGATGACATTGCTGCCCCAGATCCACGTAGCCTGGTGACAGCAACTTTCACCGCCACACATGGATTAGACTTGCTGACCTGGAAGTCAGCCTGGGAGTCATCCTGTGCCGGTTCAGGTGACAAAATGGGCCGGTCCAACAAGGGCTGAGCTGGGATGGTGTCAGCTATGTTTCCCACAAACTTTGGGGGGGGCATAGGTGGCCCCGATTGGTCCTCCACACACTAGGCTCTAGGGGCACCCTGCAAATCCTGGCCCCGTCCCCTACCGCGCCCACCACGCCCACCTTTTGGAGGTCGGCCACCTTTTCCCTCCCTTTCTGCTTGGTTGCCTCCCAACCATGGCACTGATGTTGTTGTGCATATGGGAGTTGCGGTAAAGAATTGTCCTGGGTAATTGGGGTGAAAGGGGTAGGGTACTAGATGGAATTTGTACCCTAGTGCTCTAGCAAGGCTGTATGTGACCCCTGGGGGAAGATGACGGGTCACGCAACGCACAGGCACCCCAAAAACAAAAGTACATGTGCACGCAACCCCTGGTAGACCGCGTGCGTGGAAAAATGAACCCGCACTACGCTGTGGCACCCAGAAACACAAAAATAAGCGTATGCATGTTACACGCAGCCTACAATGACTTCTGAAGGGGTACGCGACACACAGGGGCAACCACAGTTGGAAAATACATGCGCGACTCACTGTCTGCCTTGAAAAAGAGCATGAAAAAGACACGCCTGTGCGTGTTGGCAACACCCCCGCCAAAAGAAGAAAAGAACGCAGTCTGAGGAAACAGGGAGTACGAACTGGAAACGTTGTGAAGATATCGTGTGTGAACTGACAAGAAGTACAAGAAACACCCGCTAGCTCTCCACAAAAAGCACATACAAGAAAATAGCGTGATACTCATACCTTTTAAGCCAGCCCACTCGTGCAACGTCACTTACGCGCTTACGCGCTAAGGCCCTTTCATCCAATAGCATGCTGATGTGCAGTTTTCTCACATGCTGATTCACAATGCACCTGTGTTGTGGGGAACGCCCGCGGACGTAACAACACTTACGCACTTACGCGCTAAGGGCCTTTCCTCGGATTTCACACTGACGTGCACTTTTTTCACGTGCCAAATCACTCCGCATCAAGCTGGCCATGCGAAAACACATGGAAGACCACGCTCCTGCCCAAAAGACCATTTTCCTGCCCCCAAGAGCCACGAGCATGCTCCCACCAGCCATCTGCTGCTGCCTGCCTGCTGCCCACGTGCCCTGCTATTTTGTGTCTGCACGTCAGCCATCTGCAGGGGTCCAGTTGCTCTGTCCACCCCTGCTGGAACAGAAGACACTCGAATGGGATAGCATCGCTCCACAGCCCAGCCCCGGGACCCAGTTGCCCACCCACTCCTGCCTCGGGGGTCGCCATGTCGGGGCAACCACCATCTGAGACCACTGGCGACCCCCAGTCATAGAGACAGAGGGCCACCAGCTTCAGTGAGAAGGAAGTTGGTGTCCTGGTCGAGCATGTCCTGGGGCATTATAATGCCCTCTTCGGAACATCACGTGCCAACAAGGAAGGACGGGAGAGGATCTGGGAGGACACAGTGGTTGCCATTAACGCGGAGGGGGTGGCAATCTGCGACATCAAGCACATCCGGAAGCGCTGGGAGGACTTCAGGTCCAGAACCCTCTACAAGGCCCAGCGCCTCGTGAAGGCAGAAGATGCAGAGGGGTGCTGGATCAGCATGAGCAACATCCAGATGAGGGTCCTGGAATGCGTAGGCCCAGCGCTCCACGCCCAGATCCTTTGGAGGCAGACCCGTCTGGAGTTGAGCGGTAAGTGGCCATGCATTGCTGTGTGAGACAGGGCACGTTGCAGTGTGCTGGTAGTCTGATACTTGCCTGTATGTGTGACATAGGCCATGTATGGATGTGTGTGTGCAGGGACATCATGGTCATGCATGTGAGAGCAGTAATGTGTGAACCACATGGATGGTGCATGTGTTCCAATGCAACATGAGGAGCTGTATATGGAATGCACACATGAATGCATGCCAGTCTCTGTTCTTGGACATGGAGGGGGGTGAGGGATGGGTGCTGCTCTCATGTACATGTATGGTGCACATGTGTGTGTGTCTGAGAACTGTGTGTGTGACTTTGAAACGCCATGGATGCATGACACATGTCCGTGATGATGTGTAGATTCACTCATTCAGTGTGGTCACCGTTGTATCCACTGTGTCTGTGGTGTATAAGCCATGATGCATGACCCTCCGGTGATGTGTGTGCATGGGATCAGTGTGAGCCATGATGCATGTGAGTTTGAAGGCAACTTTTTGGTTAAATGAGGCCCTTGTACATGGATGCTGATGATGATTGCAGGCACCGTGCCTGTTTCTGCATGTGTGTTGCGTGCATTCACCCATGTATTGTGGAGGAACAGGATGGAAGTGACATTTGACAGTGCCACTCATGTGTTATTGCTTCCTGTCTAGGGGAATATTGTACTGTACCCTGATGCTTGTGTTCTATGTCTCCATCTACGCAGCGTCAAGTGAAGAAGAGGGCGGAGACGGCGCTGTGGAGCCAAGCGGCGGGGATTCCTCCACCGGGCGGTGATGCAAGGCCCAGCCAGCCTCCCAGGAATTGCCATCATCCGGGAGCGAGGGGACTGGTGCCGCGTCTGCCACTACGGCTGTAGCGGAAGGGCCGGGTGAGCCCCCACAGGGGCTTGCAATGGCAGAAACGGTGTGGAGACATCCAGGTTGGTGGTCTCCACAGAAGTTGAGGAGCCTGCTACTGAGCCGCACATGGGGCCTGGTGGGGGTAGTACCACTAGTGCAAGTGGTGCAGTCCAGGGTCAGGAGGCAGAACAGTTTACCGCGGAGGGGCCTGTGCATGTCGCTGTTCTTGACCCTGTGGCTGCACCACCATGCACCAGCAGGGATGCCCCGTCCCAGGCCCGTCCACAGGTAGGGGGGAGTGCCACATCATCTGCCTCTCCACTACCTGTGGATGAGGGGTCCCATGAACGTATGGGTTCCGTCCTGATTGGTGTCACGTTGCGCACGTGTGACATTCGTGATGACGTGCGTGCTTCCGGGGAGGAGCACGCACGCCATCACGAAGAGCAGCATTGCGACGTGGCACTGTTGGGAGGGGGCCTGGTCGGTGGGTTCCTACATGTGTCGCACACTCTGGCGGACCTCTCCTCCTCTGTGGAGACTATGCGCCAGTCGTTCACCCTGTCGTCTTCCAGCCCAGATTCCACCAGGGCCCCCTGTGGACCTGGCCTGACCAACACAGCCAGCTTGGTGGAAATCCCATCCCTGCCACAGTCGGGAGTCGGCGGTCCAGCAGGGGGGGACACCACAACAACTGGAGACCAGCTGATGGAGGATGTGCAGGCATCATCGGACAGGGCACATGGACAGCAGCAGCAGGCTCTAGGTGGGAGAAATGATGGCTCGTGGCCATCGACATCAGAGGGGCAGGCATCGGCCAGAGGGCAGGAGGACCCTGGAATGGGTGTGTCTTCCATGTGGTTGCGGTTGGGCCGGCGTATAGATGCAGATCGGCGGTGGGCAGAAGAGGCACGGCTCACAATGGTCAGGGCGGAGAACTCCATGCGGAGGGCACTGAGGCGGGCCGAGTGCCTCGAGGCTATTCGCAGGGAGTTGGATTCCAACATGGCATCGTCCCTGCGAACCCTCGGGGCCATGGAAGAGGACTGCCTCCAGGACATTGAGCAGGAGTTTGATGATGCCCTGGCCCGGGAAATCGGAAAGTGAGCCGTCGGACTAGCCCGCCGCCATTGTATATAGTTTTTAGTGTTAGGTTTCATTTTCGTTTTCCTTTATTTTGGGGTTTTTGCACTTTGCCCACACATTTGTATATAGTTTTTTATTAGGTCATTTTTTTCATAGGTTTTTTGTTCTTTCGTTGGGCTCATGGATCCTTGACAATTGATTGTACATAGTTGGACAATGGATTTATTGGAACTTTTTCTTTGGATTTCACCATGGATTTTACTTTTTACGTTTCCTTTGGATTTGCTTTTGTGGAGGGAGAGTTTGGACTATTTTTCTTTTGGATTTCGTTGGATTGGTTATACTTTTCATGTACTCATCTTTTGGACATGCTTTTCATTTCATGTTTGCAATTTTTTTATGCATTCATTTCATTGCTTTATTTTTGTCAAGAATACATTTTGATATTTTACTTTCATGTGTGTAATTTGCTCTTTGAGTGGATGCATGTGTAAATGTGGGTTTACACAATCAATGCCAACCAGTGTGTGTGTGTGACGGATATGTGTTGATGTACATAGTTGACTTTTGGTTTGTGTCTTGAGATAGGCATGTCAGTGTGGGATTGGGAAATCATTGCGTCTCAAGACTGGGGTGGCATGCTGTGGTATTTTGGTGGAGATATAGGCAATGATTGTGCATCTTTATGTCATTTAGGGGGGTACATGATTTGGGGCCTGCTGGCAGGTGCCCCTCACTGCTGGGGGGTGGGGGTGCTGGGGGACATGAGTCAGGGCCTGAGGCTCACTGCTGGGTGGGTGGGGGTGCTGGGGGACATGAGTTGGGGGCCTGCTGGCAGGTGCCTGTCAATGCTGGGTGGGTGGGGTGCTGGGGGACATGAGTCACGGCCTGAGGCTCACTGCTGGGTGGGTGGGGGTGCTGGGGGACATGAGTCGGGGCCTGCTGGCAGGTGCCCCTCACTGCTGGGGGGTGGGGGGGCTGGGGGACATGAGTCAGGGCCTGCTGGCAGGTGCCCGTCAATGCTGGGTGGGTGGGGTGCTGGGGGACATGAGTCGGGGCCTGCCGGCAGGTGCCCCTCACTGCTGGGTGGGTGGGGGTGCTGGGGGACATGAGTCGGGGCCTGCTGGCAGGTGCCCCTCACTGCTGGGGGGTGGGTGCCTGGGGGACATGAGTCAGGGCCTGAGGCTCACTGCTGGGTGGGTGGGGGTGCTGGGGGACATTTGTCGGGGCCTGAGGCTCACTGCTGGGTGGGTGGGGGTGCTGGGGGACATGAGTCAGGGCCTGAGGCTCACTGCTGGGTGGGTGGGGGTGCTAGGGGACATGAGTCGGGGCCTGCTGACAGGTGCCTGTCAATGCTGGGTGGGTGGGGGTGCTGGGGGACATGAGTCAGGGCCTGGGGCTCACTGCTGGGTGGGTGGGGGTGCTGGGGAACATGTATCGGGGCCTGCTGGAAGATGCCCCTCACTGCTGGGTGGGTGTGGGTGCTGGGGGACATGAGTCGGGGCCTGCTGGCAGGTGTCCCTCACTGCTGGGTGGGTGGGGGTGCTGGGGGACATGAGTCAGGGCCTGAGGCTCACTGCTGGGTGCGTGGGGGTGCTGAGGGACATGAGTCAGGGCCTGAGGCTCACTGCTGGGTGGGTGGGGGTGCTGGGGGAATATGAGTCGGGGCCTGAGGCTCACTGCTGGGTGGGTGGGGGTGCTGGGGCACATGAGTCAGGGCCTGAGGCTCACTGCTGGGTGGGTGGGAGTGCTGGGGGACATGAGTCAGGGCCTACTGGCATGTGCCCGTCAATGCTGGGTGGATGGGGGTGCTGGGGGACATGAGCCAGGGCCTGAGGCTCACTGCTGGGTGGGTGGGGTGCTGGGGGACATGAGTCGGGGCCTGCTGGCATGTGCCCGTCAATGCTGGGTGGATGGGGGTGCTGGGGGACATGAGCCAGGGCCTGAGGCTCACTGCTGGGTGGGTGGGGGTGCTGGATGACATGAGTCGGGGCCTGCTGGCAGGTGCCCCTCACTGCTGGGGGGTGGGGGTGATGGGGGACATGAGTTGGGGCCTGCTGGCAGGTGCCCCTCACTGCTGGGGGACATGAGTCAGGGCCTGAGGCTCACTGCTGGGTGGGTGGGGGTGCTGGGGGACATGAGTCAGAGCCTGAGGCTCACTACTGGGTGGGTGGGGGTGCTGGGGGACATGAGTCAGGGCCTGCCTGCAGGTGCCCCTCACTGCTGGGTGGGTGGGGGTGCTGGGGGACATGAGTCAGGGCCTGAGGCTCACTGCTGGGTGGGTGGGGGTGCTGGGGGACATGAGTCGGGGCCTGCCTGCAGGTGCTCCTCACTGCTGGGTGGGTGGTGGTGCTGGGGGACATGAGCCGGGGCCTGCTGGAAGGTGCCCCTCACTGCTGGGGGGTGGGGGTGCTGGGGGACATGAGTCAGGGCCTGAGACTCACTGCTGGGTGGGTGGGGGTGCTGGGGGACATGAGTCGGGGCCTGCTGGCATGTGCCCGTCAATGCTGGGTGGGTGGGGGTGCTGGGGGACATGAGTCAGGGCCTGAGGCTCACTGCTGGGTGGGTGGGGATGCTGGGGGACATGAGTCGGGCCTGCTGGCAGGTGCCCCTCACTGCTGGGGGGTGGGGGTGCTGGGGGACATGAATCAGGGCCTGAGACTCACTGGTGGGTGGGTGGGGGTGCTGGGGAACATGAGTCAGGGCCTGAGGCTCACTGCTGGGTGGGTGGGGGTGCTGGGGGACATGAGTCAGGGACTGCTGGCAGGTGCCCGTCAATGCTGGGTGGCTGGGGGTGCTGGGGGACATGAGTCAGGGCCTGCTGGCAGGTGCCCCTCACTGCTGGGTGGGTGGGGGTGCTGGAGGACATGAGCCGGGGCCTGCTGGCAGGTGCCCCTCACTGCTGGGGGGTGGGGGTACTGGGGGACATGAGTCAGGGCCTGAGGCTCACTGTTGGGTGGGTGGGGGTGCTGGGGGACATGAGTCAGGGCCTGAGGCTCACTGCTGGGCGGGTGGGGGTGCTGGGGGACATGGGTCGGGGACTGTTGGCAGGTTCCCATCAATGCTGGGTGGGTGGGGGTGCTGGGGGACATGAGTCAGGGCCTGAGACTCACTGCTGGGTGGGTGGGGGTGCTGGGGGACATGAGTCGGGGCCTGCTGGCAGGTGCCCCTCACTGCTGGGGGGTGGGGCTGCTGGGGGACATGAGTTGGTGATCACTAGTGCAAGGTGACATGTGGGCTGGCTGGGGGGCATGGCCATGGTGGATGGGCTGCGTGCAGGACATGACCAGGGGTGCTGGGTAGTTCCCTGTGGTGTGGGCTGCCTGCAGGGGCCGTGGAGGGGGTAGAGGCCACACCTGGGAGGACCCACACTGCCAATTCACGTGTGGGACTCCCCGTGCACCCCACTGGATACATGTACCCTGCTCTGACAGCGAAATCGCGTGTGAAACTGCCCGCGAACCCCCGAAATACAGGTACCCTGCTCGCATAGGGCCAATCGCGTGTGAAACTCCCCGTGCACCCCCGAAATACACGTACCCCACTCGCACAGGGCCAACTGCATGTGAAACTTCCCGCGAACCCCAGTAATACAAGTACCCCGCTCGCACAGGGCCAATCGCGTGTGAAACTTCCCGCGCACCCCCAAAATGCACGTACCCCACTCGCACAGGGCCAATCGCATGTGAAACTTACCGCGCACCCCTGAAATACACGTACCCCGCTCGCACAGGGCCAATCGCGTGTGAAACTTCCCGCTAACCCCAGTAATACACGTACCACGCTCACACAGGGCCAATCGCGTGTGATTCTCCCCGCGCAGCTGGGTACGTGTATTCAGAGGGGTGAGCGAGGAGTTTTACAGGCGTTTTCGTGGTTGGGGGCCTGTATGCTGGTCCACTGGCCTGTGCGCCATGTACGGGATGAGTGGCGCTGGTGCAGGGTCGCTGCGCCACTCTGCACCACGGCTGGTAATGGATGTTAAAATCCATGCATACGCTGTGCGCGGAAATGGATTTTGGCACACGCGGCTGGCGCAGACTGTCGCCCGCTCACACTGTGCGCCAGCCGCGTGCACCACTTGTGCGCTGAATTCTATGAATTACCCCCTTAGATGGAATTCTCAAGTTTAGTCTGTGCCAAATCTAGACAAAAATGTGATTGTTAGCATATGCCACACTTAGATGGAATTTCTCAAGTTTGGCCTGCGTCGCATTTAGATAGAAATGTGATTGCTAGCATATGCCACACTTAGATGGAATTCTCAAGTTTAGTCTGCGCCAAATCTAGACAGAAATGTGATTGTTAGCGTATGCCACACTTAGATGGAATTCTCAAGTTTAGCCTGCGTCACATCTAGACAGAAATGTGATTGTTAGCATATGCCACACTTAGATGGAATTCTCAAGTTTAGTCTGCACCAAATCTGGACAGAAATGTGATTGTTAGCGTATGCCACACTTATATGGAATTTCTCAAGTTTAGTCTGCGTTGCATTTAGATAGAAATGTGATTGTTAGCATATGCCACACTTAGATGGAATTCTCAAGTTTAGTCTGTGTCGCATCTAGACAGAAATGTGATTGTTACATATGCCACACTTAGATGGAATTTCTGAAATGTGATTGTTAGCATATGTGATTCTTAGCATGCCCCACTCTTAGAATTCTGAACCTAGCTTGCGTCGCATCTAGTGGAAATGTGACTGTTAGCATGTACCACACTAGTATGGAATTCTGAACTTTAGCTTGCGTCGCATTAAGATAGAAATGTGATTGTTAGCATGTGCCACACTTAGAATTCTGAACTTTAGCTCGCATCGCATCTAGATAGAAATGTGATTCTTAACATGCAACACACTTAGAATTATGAACCTAGCTTGCGTCGCATCTAGATAGAAATGTGTCTGTTAGCATGCACCACACTCAGGATTCTGAAACCTGGCTTGCATCGCATCAAGATAGAAGTGTGACTGTCAGCATGTGCCACACTAGTACGGAATTCTGAACTTTGGCTTGCGCCGCATCTAGATGGAAATGTGACTGTTAGCATGTACCGCACCTAGATGGAATCCCACAATTGCAAGGACAGCAATGCCAACTAACCAACCAACTAACAATTCCATCCCTCTACATACACCTCTCAAACTATAACCAAACACAACCACAAGCCTAAAACACAACAATCCGCACAAACTTCTCAACAATGCAACAACAAAACAAACCACACATAGGGCCTCATTACAACCTTGGTGCTAAGTGCACCAACTTTACCACCATGGTGTAAACTCCGTTTACACCATGGTGGATGGCGGATTTACCGCCCCATTCCAAGGTGAGTGGGGCGGTAAATCCCCATTTCCCATTTTCCCTTCCCCATTCACATTTTTGCCCCATAGGGCATAATGGGAGTGGGGAAGGCGCTAATTACGCCGCCGTAAATTACGGCGGCGTAATTAGCACCATGGCAGGTTAGCGCCATGGATTTTAACGCCTGCTAAAAGCAGGCGTTAAAATCAGAATGAGGCGTTAAGGGTTAACGGTGGCGTTAACCCTTAACGCCTGAGTTGTAATGAGGCCCATAGACTTGCACAACAGCACACGATGACTACGGACCATAAAACACCCCAAGCCCAGCCAACGGACCCACCGGGCTGAGGCTGCCAACAGCTCATCACTGCTCTTTTGCACTTTTCCAGCTTATTCCCACTAACCCACCCCCTCTCCTCCCCTTTTTCAGAGCTGCCAGAGCACCAGGGGACCACTTCGGTGGTGATAGTGCATGGTACAAATGTCCTTTAACATTAACATTAACATTAACACCAACCTGTGGGGGGCATATTCACAGCATTGGGCACAAGCATTGGCAGAATTACATAAACACAAACCTGTGTAGGCATATGCACAACATTGGACACAGGCATTGGCAGAATTACATCAACATCAAGCTGGGGAGGCATATGCACAACATTGGACACAGGCACTGGCAGCGGTACATCAACAATGGCACAGTGTCACGCTCCCTATTCCAACTCATGCCTCTACAACCCCTAGAATTCCCAAAGCAGGGCCTCGTCCCGCATCTCCCTCCTCCAGTATCACATAGGAAGGTGGTCACGTGAGCGGCTGGATTCTCGTGTCCTTCAGGGACAATACGGCGAGACACGGCACAGCAGGCACCATGCCCATTCCCGGCTGTACCCGTTTCTTCAGTGGCGGCTTCCCTGGAGCCTTGGGGCTGGCAAGCACAGACGATCGCATCTGTGTCACGTGACAGCCTGCCCCCGATCACGTGTTTCAAGCCATCGGTCACATAAGGTGGTTGCGCGTCACATGACAAGGAAGCAATTAGGATTAAAGCGCTAATTCGCGCTCTGCTCGTTGCTTCACAGCTGTTTCTTTGGAACTCTATACGGCGCTGACTACCTGCTCTCGTTTCTTGGACTTTTGACCTCGGATTTGTTCACGACCTCCTTTGGATTTCCCCCTGGTTCTGGCGCTTTGCATTTGGACTACTGTTTACCTTTAGCTAAACTCAGGATTGATTCACGGACATCGTTACCACTCCCTAAGCATGAACTACAGCTAGATCAGATTGGTGTTGCACGAACACCCTGGTGAGCATCCCAACTCACCCTTTCCTTCATCTGAGGGTGCTGCTCACATGCCCCCCCCACGGATCCATACCCCCAGCCTTGTGCATTTAGCAGTGACGCTACCGTCACTATTAGGTAAGTCTTTTTCCTGGTACCCATCTTGTGTACTGTTCTGATTACTGTGATTGTTCACTGCTACTTTCCTTTTGTTTTGCAGCGACCTCGGGGTTTCCAGTGTTCCGTGGTTCCGGGTTCCAATTTCTAATCTTCACGACAATCAAGTCTTGACAGACTGTGAAGCCGCTTGTCATGTCGATTATGGAGGGCTCCACGGATGACCCCATGGCCACAATGGTTCAGGCAATCACAGTACTAATGGCCGATATGGCCGCTGCTAACACTGCCATCCAGCAACTAATTGATTCCATACAGAGCGTTCAACATCCCCTTCCAACAGATCTTGAATTCAGGGATGTAGCAGCACAGCCCCCTCCGCTCCCAACTACCAACGTACAAAACCCCATCCCTATGGGGATTCCCACTCCATTCCCCTTGGCTGCCCGAGAGATACCACGGTGACCCTAGAAAGTTCTGCACCTTTCTTAACCAATGTAAACTGCATTTCCTGTGTAGGCCATTAGCTTTTCCTGACTCCACCACCAAAGCGGCTTTCACTTTATCCCACCTAGCAGGTACTGCAGCTGCTTGGGCCAATCCCCTGTTGGAGAACGACAGCCCTACCCTGTACGACTTCGACCTGCTGGTGGCAGAGATGTCACAGGTCTTTCATACTAGACACAAGGTCCAATCACGTGACTTGGAGTTGCTGGACTTAAACCAGGGAAGAGGGACACTCATAGATTACATCAACCACTTCAATCAACTGTCAGCAGAAACCTCATGGCCAGAAAGTAAGAGGGCGGTGGTGTTTTATAGGGGTCTGAGCAACTCTATGAAAGACGCCCTTTCAGTCATCCCCTCCTTGCCAACACTGTTCCCCAACCTAGTGGATTTACCTTTACAGGTCGACGCTCATTGAACCGAACCTAGAGCCGAAGCTGGCTTCTCTAGCTCCTCCGACTCACCTACCTCCTCTTCCTCCCCTGATCCCTCTGGGGCCTCTGGGGAACCCATGCAAGTGGGAGGGATCCGAAGACCCATTGCTTCAATGGAAAGGGAACAGAGAAGGTTGGACAACGCCTGTTTCTATTGTGGCTTGAACTGGCATTTTGTCAAAGAATGCCCTTGTCGCCCAAGACCAAAAAAACAGGTTTTTCAGACTGCTCGACCATAGATTCGGGGTCTGGGTCGAGCACTCCTTGTTTCTCCCTGGACTCAGTACCCACTTTTGGTTGCATAAGACCTGTAATTGTGCAGGCCGTCCTGCAGCCTACTCCAGAAACCACACACCCCGTCGCCATCATCATTGATTCAGGGGCCACCGGGAACTATATCGATATCACATTGGCCTTGTCCCTGAACCTCCCTTTGGTGAACAAAACACGACCAGAGCCCCTACAGACTGTTGAGGGTTCTGCCCTAGCGTCTGGTCCCATTAAACAAGAGATGGCTCCTCTCCACCTGATTATCCAGATCACCCATGAAGAGACAATAAGTTTTGATTTAATAACCATGCCTCAGTTCAGTCTCATTCTAGGTATTCCATGGTTAAAGGAACATAACCCGCATATGGATTGGAAATCGGGCCAAGTACATTTCGAATCCGAACTATGTCAGACCTTATGTCTCCCGGTGTCAGAAGGGGTCGAATCGCCATCACAGGCATTGGGTGCTGTCGCACTACTCTCCTTGGAAGAGGCCGAGGTCTCTTCAGCCAGCTCTCATGTGGTGGGGATGGTCGCTAAGAGCATTCCTGCAGTTTATCAAGATTACGCTGAGGTCTTTGATCAAGGGTATTCTGAGGTCCTCCCAACACACCACCCCTACGACTGCCCCATAGACTTGCTTCCTGACTCCACCATACCTACTGGTCGTATATATTCTCTTTCCCCTTCTGAGGAACAAGCATTGAAGGACTATGTACAAAAGTCCCTACGTTTGGGACATATGCATCCTTCCTCATCACCCGCAGCCAGTCTGATATTTTCCGTCCTCAAGAAAAAGGGCGACCTTCGTCCATGTGTGGACTATCGTCGGCTTAATGCCATCACCAAGAAGGATCGCTACCCGATACCCCTCATAACACCACTACTCGATCACCTAACACATGCTTCAGTGTATACAAAACTAGATCTGAGGTGGGCCTACAATCTGGTTCGCGTTCACAAGGGGGACGAATGGAAAACCGCGTTCTGTACCCGCTATGGGCTTTACGAATATATGGTCATGCCATTCGGGCTGTGCAATGCGCCAGCCACGTTTCAATGCTTCATGAGGTTTATAGTCATAATGTCGACAACAAAAATGTCGACAGTCAAAAAGTCGAAAAAAAAATGTCGAAAAAAAAATGTCGACTTTTTTTTTCAATGCATTTTTTTTCGAAATGGGGGGGTTCCCCCCCCAGCCCCCCTTTTTTTTATTTTTTTTTTTTATTTTTCCCTTTTTTTTACTCCCGAACCCCTAAAATAAATATATAATTAAAAAAAACGAAAGTCGACATTTTTTTTTCGACATTATTTTGTCGACATTTTTGTCTGTCGACATTTTTTTTTCGACATTATGACTCCCCACCGCTTCATGAATGAGGTCTTCGGCGACATAATGGACGTGTTCGTAGTCGTCTATCTAGACGACATCCTCATATTCTCCCAGAACATGGAGGAACACGTTGTGCATGTTTGTGAGGTACTGTCCCGACTACGGAAGCATTCTCTTTTTTGTGAAACCTGAGAAGTGCCATTTTCACGCAGACAATGTCGAGTTCCTGGGTTTCCATATCACACCAGGAGGCCTGGCTATGAACTTCTTTAAAATCTGAGCGGTGCTGGACTGGACAACACCACTGACCATGAAAACCCTGCAGTCGTTCTTAGGTTTCACCAACTTCAACAGGCATTTCATATTCGGGTTCTTCTCCATTGTGGCGCCTCTCACTGCTTTGACCAGTCCCCATTACCTCTGGCTGGAGGAGCACCAGAAAGCCTTTGACACATTAAAGACTGCCTTCATCACTGCCCCGGTACTCCAACACCCCGACCCAGAGCTACCTTTTGTTGTCGAGGCAGGTGCCTCCTCATTTGCCCTAGGGGCAGTACTATCCCAGACATGCCCCGCTTCAGGTCGGCTACATCCTGTGGCATTCCATTCCCGCAAATTCACCCCCACTGAAAGTCATTATACGGTAACAGAAAAGGAATTGCTAGCGGTTAGGGACGCCTTTCAAGTCTGGCGACACCATCTTTTGGGTGTGAAACACCGCACGATTGTGTTTACGGATCACCAAAACCATCAAGACCTAGCCTCCCTCAAGTGTGTCAACAGCAGGCAGGTTAGGTTGCACCTGTTTTTGGGCATTTGACTTTCAGATTAAGCATGGCTTTGGTACAGCTCATGGGAAGGCAGATGCGTTGTCCCGTTCCCCAAGGGGGCGTTTCCTTGCCCATATACCCAGAGACCCTATCAGACAAGAGCCATGTTGTTTGCCTTTGTACACTACCCCTGCTCATGTTGGTTTCTATTCGCACTTGGGTGGCCCAACACCCGGACCAGTTATCGGAATGGGACCCTGTTTATCATGATGGGTTACCCTTTGTGCAGAATAGATTAGTACTGCCCACCACTGACATCCGCAACCTTGCCTTAGAGTGGTCCCACGACACCGCCATTAACAGACACCCCGGTCAGAGACGGACATTGGCCCTTTTGAAGCACTGGTGTTGGTGGCCTTCCATGAAGCGGGACGTTGACTGCTATGTCAACACCTGCTCTGTCTGTGCTCAGTGTAAACACTGTAGGGGACGTCCGGTGGGCCTCCTACACCCATTGCCATGCCCCCGAGACCATGGCACACCCTTACCATGGATTTTGTAACCGACCTACCCCGGGTACAGGGATTCAACACTATATGGGCGGTAGTAGATTCCTCCAAAATGGCCCACTTCATCCCGTGTTCAGGCATCCCTTCCGCTCCTGTTTTGGCTGGATTGTTTTTCAAGTCTGTTTTTTGCTTATTTGGGTTGCCTTCCGTGCTGGTATCTGATAGGGGGTCCCAATTCATGTCCCCTTCTGGTGGGCTTTGACTAAACTACTTGGTGTTAATGCCCTTTACTCCTCGGCCTACCATCCGGAGACGGATGGCCAGACCGAGCGAGTCAACCAGACCATGGAGCAGTACCTGCGTTGTTTAACGCTGCAACATCAACAGTCCTGATTTCACGTTCTGCACCTCGTCGAGTTTGCCTACAACAATGCTGTGCACCCCTCCATGGGAGTCTCCCCTTTCTATGCCCTTTATGGTCAGCATCCTCGAGTTCTGCCATTCCCTGACCTGTCCCTTCCTGAAAATCCTGCTGCTGCCGCCTGTGTCCGGGATCTGTCCGCTGTCCATTCCCAGACCCTTGCTCATCTCCTAGAAGCCCAGGCCTCTATGAAGGCTGCGGCAGACAAGAAGCGGTTGCCGGCCCTGTCTATTCCGTGGGCGACATGGTGTGGCTGTCCACTCGGCACCTCCGTTTGACGGGTTGCCGCAAACTTCTCCCCCATTTCGTGGGACCCTCTAGGGTTTCCCGTGTGATCAATCCCGTGGCCTATCGGCTCCAGGTCCCAAGTGCTTGGCGCATCCATCCAGTCTTCCACGCCTCGCTGCTCAAGCTTTGCCCTGGCCCTACCTGCCTCCGTGCCCCTGCTGCCCCGGTTTCCATGGACTCCCCCGATGTGTTCGAGGTCTCTGGCATTCTGGGTTCCCGTATTTTCAGGGGTTGCTTGCAGCACCTGGTGGATTGGTTGGGGTACGGCCCGAAGAAGAGCATTCCTGGGTCCCTGCTGAGGACGTGCTTGCTCCACATCTCATTTCTCGGTTGCACAGGGATCATCCGTCATGCCCACAGGGTCGTGGGCCTTTGGGGGGCATGCTGTCATGCACCTAATTCTGACTCATGCCTCTACAACACCTAAACTTCCCACAGCACGCCCTCGTCCCGCATCTCCCTCCTCCAGTACTCACATAGGACAGGGGTCACGTGAACGGCTGGATTCTCATGTCCTTCAGGGACAGTACGGCGAGACACGGCACGGCAGGAACCATGCCCATTCCCAGCTGTACCCGTTTCTTCAGTGGCAGCTGCCCTGGCACCTTGGGGCTTGCAAGCACAGACGATCACGTCTGTGTCACGTGATAGCCTGCCCCGATCACGTGTTTCAAGCCATCGGTCACGTGAGGTGGTTGCGCGTCACATGGCAAGGAAGCGATTAGGATTAAAGCGCTAATTCACGCTCTGCTCGTTGCTTCACAGCTGTTTCTTTGGAACTCTGTTCGGTGCTGACTACCTGCTCTCGTTTCTTGGACTTTTGACCTCGGATTTGTTCGCAACCTCCTTTGGATTTCCCCCTGGTTCTGGCGCTTTGCATTTGGACTACTGTTTACCTTTGGCTGAAATCAGGATTGTTTCACGGACATCATTACCACTCCATAAGCACAAACTGCAGCTGGATTAGATCGGTGTTGCACGAACACCCTGGTGAGCACCCCAACTCACCCTTTCCTTCATCTCAGGGTGCTGCTCACATGCCCCCCCATGGGCCCATACCCCCAGCCTTGTGCAGTTAGCAGTGACGCTACCGTCACTATTAGGTAAGTCTTTTTCCTGATACCCATCTTGTGTACTGTTCTGATTACTGTCATTGTTTAGTGCTACTTGCCTTTTGCTTTGCAGCGACCTCAGGTTTTCCAGTGTTCCGTGGTTCCAGGTTCCAGCTCCTCCCACCTGTGGCCTCAAGGACTGCACAGAGAGTAGTCTTGCTTTCTCTCTATGTGGTGCTTGGGGATGGAGGTCTCTCTAAACTTCACGACAATTAAGTCTTGACACACAGGCAAGCAAATGTACATCATAGGTGGATGGCAGTTTCACATGAGCAACAGTGGTCAGATGCAGATCCATCATGGCAGTGGTCTTGACTGAACAGTCCAATTTATCATTGGGTACTAATTCTATTTTTCGCTGTGTTGCAACTAATCAATAATCCACAACATTTCGGAGATAAGCCTGCCGTTCCGTACACGTTATGAAAATTGGACAAGGAGGTTTATAATTTGCTTGTGTTTCCAATCTGTTTGGATCCCATCTGATGTACTAGAGTTCTGGGGATGATTGATGGTTTAGAAACCGATATTCATCCCTAGACCACTGGTTCCCTCAATCGTTGATTTGTCACATAAGTGGCAGATGGTTGAAACTAGTTGGAGCCTTGTGCCCAATTTAGCCACCCAAAGATAAAAGTACTGTTGCAGGCAACGTTTAGAACACAGCTATGTGTATCTTGACATAGAGACGGTGAAAGGCATGAGGAAAGATGTACTGCGTGTCCTATGTCAAGAGAGGGGAATTCCCAACAGCACCAAGGTTAATTAACATGAGTTGCTGACCAGCCTCCAAGCTTGGGTAGAAGCAAGGGCAAGATCCTAGGGGACCGGCTAGGTCCTGTGAACTCGAATGAGGAAGATCTTCCAGGAGGGGTAGTGGAAGATAACGAGGAAGACAGTATGAACAGTGTTTCTTGCCAACCATCCCTCCAGGGGCAAGCATGGTTTCTCAACACTCAAGAGTGTCAGTGATGTCAGGGGCTATTGCAGCACTGTGCAGATCCTCTGCACAATCTCTAAGTGACCCTGTATTTGTTTCCGGCTGTTAACGAGATAGCAACTAGAATGCTCCTGCTGGAGGAGAGGAGTCTAGTGCTAGCAGAGCAGAAACAGCGGGACCATAGAGCCTAGCAGGTTGACGCTCAAAGAGAAGAAGGAGGTGGACAGATCCACCTCTAGCGAAAGCAGCGGTAATGGCTCAAACCAGAGTGTGCGGGGTAAGCCCTGCTGGCACATCTCCAAAGACTTAATGCAGGCTTATGAAGTGGGGAAGGATATTTGTTACTGTTTTGAAATGCTCAAGCATGCTTTTCAGCTAGAGGAGATTGACGAAGTACTGTGAGGTGCAGCTCTGATGGGTGTCTTACCAACAGCAGGGACTGACGCAATTCTTCAGTTAACTCCCAAGGAAAGTCCCGTTTATGAGAGCATCAAGGCAGCCCTCCTCAGGATGTTCTTTAAAACCCCAGACCAGTATCTCAAGAGCTTCAGAGAGCTTGGAAAGAAAAGTGTGAAGTCATTTGAAGCATTCACTCACTTGTCGTTGAAATATCTGAGTGGATAGGTGGCTGGTAACAAAGTTGACACATTTAAAGGTATGTACAATTTGATTGTATGTGAGAATGTATTGAATAATTGTGAGGTTGATCTATACCAGCATCTTGTGGACAAGACTATACAGACCCTAGGGAGCATGCAAAGGTTGCCGACAGGTTTGTGAGTACTGGAGTCCAGAAAAGGGCTTAGGCGAGCACACCAATCTGCAAGGGAAATCTTTGGACAAAAATGTTAACAAGAATAGGAAGGCTAAAGGTGCAACCCAATCCTCTTCGAAGTCAGGTCCCCAAAAGAATAAATGGAAATCCCACATTTTTAGTTCAGCTGTACACACTGAAAAGAAGAGCGCAAGCACCCCTAACACTGGGACACCTACGTTCTTGCCATCCAAAGGTTGTTTTGTGTGTAAGGATTTCGATATAGTCGGTCCTTTGGATTCTCAAACCAGCTCATGGAACACATACATCTTGGTGGTGGTAGACCATGCTACAGGGTACCCTGAGGCGGTCCCTCTGTGGAGCATCAAATCCCACATAGTTGTGAAGGCTCTGATTGGGATATTCTCCTGAGTTGGATTCCCCAAGGATGTTGTTTCTGACAGTGGATCAAACTTCATATTAGCATATATGAAAGCTATGTGGGAAGAGTGTGGAGTCACATCCTTCCATTCACAAACAAACAGGCTTGTTGGGAGGTTCAAAAAGACCCTGAAAGACAAGATAGGTGGCTTGGAAGAGCACCTGAAGAGAAAATGGGATATTCTCCTGGCATGCCTACTGTTTGCCTACAGCGAGGATCCACAGAACAGAATATGGTTTAGCCATTTTGAGCTTCTGTTTGGACACCCTGTACAAGGTCCCCTCACTCTAGTGAAAGAGGTATGAGAGGACAACCCCTCATGCCCTACATGAGATGTGGTGGGCTATGTACTTGACCTTTGGTCTAGAATGGCAATGTACATGGAAGAGTCGACAAAAAAGCTAAAGAGCAGTCAGGAGCTGATGAAGCACTGATGACGCACTGGCACAACCAGAAGGCCACATTGACCGTCTATTCTCCAGGCTAGTGGGTGTGGATTATGGAGCCTGTCAAACTCAGTGCCCTTCAGGACAAGTGGACTGGGCCTTACTGTGTGCAGGAAAAAGTCAGTGAGGTTAATTATCTCATTGACGTGAAAGGACCTAAACAGATGTGCAGAGTCTTTCACGTCAACTGGCTGAAACCCCATTATAGCCGTGATGACTTGGTCATGGTGTTAGTGACAGATGGAGAGACTGAGGAGGAGAACGATCTCCTCCCAGACCAGACAAAGATGGGTCAGTGGAAGGTGTCAGCCTTGCTATGGACCTGTCAGAAAAGCAACTGACAGATTGTTGCCATTTACTTGGACATTTACTTGGACAGTTTTCCAGGCTGTTTTCACTAACTCCAGGTTGCGCAGATTGGTGCACCCATGTTGTGGACACTGGAGACAGTAAGCCGGCGAAGAGAAGGATTTACTGGATGTCCGATAAGGACAGGGACACCATCAAGGAGGAAGTTTCAAAGATGTTGTCCCTAGGAGTGATAAAGCTATCCCACAGCCTCTGGGCTATCCCAGTGGTACTCATCCCTAAATAGAACAGTTGTGGGAAGACTTAAGTTTGCTTTTGTGTGGACTATAAGGAGCTCAATACTGTCACAAAGACAGATGCTCACCCCATTCCTTGGGCAGATGAGCTCAAGTTTGCCTCTGCCAAGTAAGGCAGGTCAGCTTGACAGATGGAGCGAGAGAGAGGTCAGCATTCCCAACCCCAGAAGGACATTATCAGTTCACTGTGATGCCCTTCGGATTGAAGAATGCTCCTGCCGATTTTCAGGCAGATGTTTAACAAGGTTTTGTCTGGACTGGAAAACTTCAGTGAGGCCTATTTAGATGACATTGTGGTGTTCAGCCACACCTGTGAAGATCACTTATCCATCTTGAAACAAGTGTATCATGTGCTGTAGAACGCAGGTCTGACTATCAAGACCACGAAGTGCCAGATAGCGCACTGCACAGTGGCTTACCTAGGCCACCTGGTCAGTGGAAGTCAGAAGGTAACTTTGACCCCTGCCTGTAAAACCTCCTTTCAGGATATAAAGGATGGATTTTGCAAGGACCCATTTCTGGAAGTTCCAGACTATGGTCAGGTGTTTATTATCCAGACAGATGCCTGTGATTTTGGGACTGGAGCACTGTTAGTGCAGATGAACTCTCAAGGCGTAGAGCAACCTGCATTAGCAGACAATTGATTGACAAAAAGGGCAAGGAACTAGACTGTCCTTGAAAAAGAGGCGCACATGGTCATCTGGGCAGCAATGAGGATGAAACCCTACATCTTTGGGTCACACTTTACTATCCATAAAGACCACCAGCCTTTCCAATGGTTAATGGCCATGTAAGGGGAGAATCCTAAGCTTTTGCGCTGGGCCATATCCCTATAGGGATTTGATATGAACATCCTGCATTAGCCAGGCTCTTGGCATGGAAATGCAGATGGCCTCAGCTGGTACTTTTGCCTTGATGACGAACCAGACCCTCAGCAGGGTGGAGGTTCTCATGTTGAGGCTTGGGGCATGTGAAGAATTTGACCATCCTTACAGTGGGTTTGTGCTCATCTGGGATTTTTACGAAATTTGAAATGAAATTGAATGATGGTAGATCAACCTTCAGAAAATGTGAGGGGCTAATCTACACACATTTTCCTATACTCACTGCATGACATATGCATAGACCTGTCTGCTCTCGGTGGACACGGCCTACAGGTGCAGTCCCCCCTGTCATATTTGGTTGGGATCTGACAGGAGGGGTACATGATGCATCTCCAGAAGGGGGAGGACCAAACTTTTTACCTACCAATGCCAGCCTAATTAACTAAAACAGGCTTCATGGATCCGACCTTTTGCTGGGCCCTGCAGCTGGTGGCAGCAATTAACATACAAACGGAATGTTCTTGAAACAGTCCCACATGTGGCCTGGTTGCAGAGGTTAACAAAGGAGACAGGAAACCCCAACAACTTTTCATATGCACTGTGTCAACCATGAAATCAGCTCCCGCATCTCAGTATCGATTGACAGTGAACTGTCATGTTTGGGACTGCGTGTTTAAAGTAGTCAACCCTGCAGGGGGACCCCTATCATAAGGTACAAGTATGTGGTTTGCAGGAGCCAGAAAGCCTGGTCTCATTGCAGCTTCAAGTGAGACCTGCTGCTTTAATTAGTAACCACAGAGAGTTACTTTAACCAGACAGACCCTTTGATCTACAACAGATAGGAAGATGGGTGGGACTTAGTATTACATGTTTTCACCCCTTTGCCTTTTCTATTACAAAGCACTCTGGTTATGACCTCACACATACAGTAGATTTTTGGCGGGGACCCATGATTGGTTAATTAAGGAAGGCTTAGCCAACACCAATCCCTGTAGTACATTTGGCTTTGAAAGAGGGCTGAACCATTCTTTTTTGCAGATCATCTGAATACTCTGCATGGAGTAACAAGAAGAACTCAGCATTGCATTGTTTCTGAAGCTACCATCTGCCTTACATCTTCCACCAGTGAAAGAAGGCCAGGACCTCCAAGAGGGAAGCAAGATCCCTCCCCTAAACATCTCCTAGGGCACAGAGGGAGATACTGAATCCAGAGGACCCTCCAGCAGCTCCAGAACAGGTACCCAGCCAGCGCACAGCATGCCCTGCTAGGCACTGCAGCAAGCTTCCTAGGTGGGAAGTGCCAGAGAGTCTCAACCCTTAACCAAGGACAAAGCTGCTGCCTGCTGTACTATCCTAAGTTTGGGCCATCCGCCTTAAAGGACGACACAATCTCAGTGAATAAGGTAAAAGAAGCGCATCTACAAGCATTTACCACCGTCTAGCTAGGAGGACATTTTCAAGCCATTCGAGCCTCTCGAGCTTCAACCGACTGCACCGCTGACTGTTTTTACGCTGCAGTCACTAAAGCTGTCCGAGACGCCTCGACCAGTGCTTCAGAACTACCGACCAGCACTGAGACAACGATTCCTGAGCCACCATGTAGGCCAGCCTGCAGCTATCTGTCCAGCTTCGCTCACCGAACCGCCTGCTGCCTGATACCCGCACCTGTCTCCCATCTTGAACTCTGTCACAGAAGCTTCAAAGTGCCCTGAAACTGAATCGACCCTGTCGAGTACCAATAACTTCTACAGCACAAAGTACATTGTGGTTATTTTCCCCTGGTCCTTCTCTGAAGGCCCCTAGTGACATTTTGTGGCCCATTGCTCCCTTTTTGCCAAAACCAAGTATTGTTGAACTATTGCAATTATTTATTAGACCGACTACCCTCCTGTCGGTAGCCAGAGTGCATCCCTTTTCCTTCTATGAAACCTTCTGTCCTCTGCATTCCTTTGCAGGGTGTGTTGTATTTAGTAGTGTGCTAGAATTGTCTATTGTGATAATAATAAATTAGATATTTGTATACAACCTTGACTGGACAGTCCCTTTTATCATTGGGTAATAATTGTATTTTCGCTGTGTTGCAACTAACCAACCATCGACAAACTTTCGGAGATAAGCCTGCCATTCCATCCACGTTACCAAAATTGGACAAGGAGGTTTATAATTGGCTTGTGTTTCCAATCTGTTTGGATTCTTTCTGGTGTGCTAGAGGTGTGGGGCTGATTGATGGCTTAGAAACCGATATTCATCAACGTACCAATGGTGCACCGGAAGTTGATTTGTCACAATCTGTATGGGTAGGCTTGCAGATGGTTGATTGCATGCACTGGCACGTTGTATCCATATGGGGAAGTCCGAGTGCCTGGGTTGTTTTGTCAATGTTTGTTATGCTGAGTTGTGTCTGTGTGTTTTATGTGTTGGTTGGCTTCTATTTAAGGTGGTGGTTAATCATGCTGGTTATTCAGTTAGGAGTCAACATGATATGGGGCCAGAGTGACCTGCTGGGATCAATGATGTGATCCTTGTAGAGAATCACAGCTGACCTGGGTTCCATGGAAATGGTGATGCCTGAGCTGGTTCGAGGGCCTCATTGCAAGGTGCCTTGTCAGATTGGGCAGTAGAGAAATCGCACAAGTAGGTGAACAAGGGGATCAGTAGATTCTTCAGGAGTTTAGGGCTCTCCCATGTCAGGCATAGATTGATAAACCCGCATAACATATTTGTGGCTTTGGAACAGATCAATTGTTGCTTGGTCAGCAGGGAAGAACAGACAAGGGGGGGGATAAAAGGGGCAGACAACCCCTGCTTGTGGTTTAGCAGTTACACAATTGTCCAGTCTGACATGTTTTTTGTAATAAGTGTTGGAAAGAGGACACAATCTTCCCACACCCCCAAGTGCTTCAGAGTAAGGCAAAGACCATGACAGATAATGTAAGCGACCAGGAATGTGGGGGTGCTCTTAAAGGCGTCTACACTTTTAAATTATTGCATGCTTCATAGATGTAGTGCACATGCTGGAATAGCAGCCGCTTTACACATTAGCAGCCATATTGGAACTGTAGGGTATTTTGTATAAATTTGGGGCTTGGCGGTATTTTCTTACCGCCAAAAACAATGGTAATTTGACAATGACTATTCCTTGCATTCAGATTGGGTTTGGCTTTATAGTGGAATACATTTTGTTGGTGGTATTTTGGTGAGCATAATTTCTTAGTTTTATTTGTGGCCCCAACATACAAAACCCCCTTCTTTTGTTTAGACTGTTCTTGTGATCTCTAGAGGCCTCGTACTTCTACATTATTCAGAAATACCACATTTTCATATGGAGTGCCACCTATGGCCGTTATCACTGATTTATCTACAGCAGTGAGCTATGTTTCCATAAATTTTTCACAATAACATGTGGTATTATCACTAATTTACTTACATTAGTGAGACTATGTTTCCCTAGGCCTCTCTCTGCTGATTCATATACGCTCAGCAGACTATTGCATTATATTCCACTCAGAAGCCACACACACATACCCTGAGTGGAATCACGCGCACAACTATTTATAATGGCTCATGACATTGCTTCATCTGTATAGGAAACTTGGCACATTTAACATCATTCCCTCTCTTGCAGAGTATTTTTTTAGAGGAACCAAATGAAGAACAGAAGCAAGAACACTCTTTGGCAGACTGTGTGTTATCACAATTTCATTTAAAAATGATACATTACCACTCTGGTGATGATACATTTCCTTTCTGAAATAAACATAAGAGAAACAAATGCATACCACGAATTTCATTTTACATTTTCAACAAGAAAAAGAAAGATTACATCATTTGTCTTGCAACATTATAACGTGGCAGTTAAACACAAGCGAATTCCCTATTGCTACACTGCCTGCCTAATAGTAGATCATTTGTCCGGCAGTCACAGAAATCTCACTCCATTTGTATATTTACCATCAATTTGTAGCTTTTCAGCATGCAAAATCTCCTGGCTTGTCGTCTCTGAGCAGTGACCCAGGGCTCTCTTTTTTTCTTTCTTTAAAGCACCCAGCGAGAACATGCAGTTCAATCTGCAATCTGCAGTTCTCAAGCCGGTGCCAAGTGACTAGGAAACCCCAGTCTCTGAAGGTCAGTAGTCCAGCTCCTCACAGCAGCAGAGCAAAACCACTGTTACCTCCCCTAAGTTTGCGTAGCACCAATCAAAATTCATAGTATTGCCTCCTTCTTCCTCAACAATAGCTCACTTTTACAGAAAGCAACTGTATCTAACTGATTTCCTGGCATTCAAATTTTGCTTCCTGCAAATATAGTGTGCAGGGCAATGAAAAATTGCACATTTAAACAATGAATCTCAGCCAGCCTCATTTTGCACATGGAGAACACATTATAATGTTAAGGAGTTAGAATTGTGTTAGTATTTGTTAGTTAAGTTAATTAATCAAGTATCTAATGTGTCTCCTGTAAGTGAGGCATTTCAAGTGAGAAAAAAAAATGGTGTGCTTTTAAAATAGATAGCCTGTCTTCATATACATGTCCATATGTTACCCTGGCAACGCATGACTTGCTGCACCACATCACAGTAATAATGTTATCTCATGCAGTGGCACTGCACTCCAAAACACGCTAAATTATACTACATATCCCCTCCTTTTTCTGAAAATTTGGCAATGGTCCAAGCCACAATTGGAAGAAACCCAACTTGCTCTCTTTCTTCTTTTAAAATGTATGCGTATTGGGATATCTTTCTCTGCCTGTTGTATCTACTAACATGAGCAACATCTTCATCTTCACTGACAAAACAATCAACCATCCTCCCATTATTAGCACCAGGACAGCTAAGCCCACTATAGAGTTCCCCCCAGGTTCCCCAATTAAACCTTTCCACTTCTATTATACCCAAGTTACTAACTGTAATATTGTTCTTTCTTAGATTCATTTTCACCACATGTTTCTCTTTATGATTCAATAAGAACTCCACATCCGGGTCTATTGGAAAAGCATCCCTTTGAAAAAATTCAATATTTTCTACTTGGCTTTCCCAAATGTCATTCGTAACATGAAATAATGTTAAACTTCCAATCGAAACAATTGTGTCCTTCGGAAACTGTTTGACCACAAATGTTCCATGATTCAAGCGTACTGCCGTAAAATTCTTCATACAGGTGCTGACCAACCATTTACCTTTGACCATCTTAGCCTGTGCCAATTCGTCACCCCCCATATTGCTAATAATTACTTCACATCCTTCTGATATACTTGGATCAGATTTCAAACCACAAATAGCGTCTGTAGCATCAGGAATAAACAGTTTACCTGGGCACATATAATTTTGTTCCTTAAATTTCACACAAGTTTCCAAATTTGGTATCAAGTAAACCTCAGGCTCCCATGACTGAAATGCCACCACTTCTGGAGTCTTAATCTTACTAAATGTGTCCTCTTGCCAAAATCCCACATTGTGTACCCACTTAGTTTGATAAATAAGTTCAGGGGCTACATATGGGTTGCATAGTAAAAACCCTTTTTCCAACCTTTCCAAGTCCACATATAAGGGCATTGCATTACCCATTTCAAATGCAATTTTTACCTGTACCACATCAATCTCCCTCCTGGTCAACCTTTCTATCATTTGATGAATAATATCCTGTGAAACAAAGTACAATGGTATATGTCCTTGAATCAATTGTAAAATTGCAGTTTGAACTTCTCTGATATAATTTGTTAACAGTCTATCAACAGGACTCATTATATTCAAAATCTCACTCAATGTTCTGTCATGCCTAATAATCAATGTAGTTGCTCGTTGAATTACATCCGCTTGTTCATTCAATATGATCGCAGTTTCATTTATGAACCTTACTTGTTCATCTAAACCCCCTCTAATTCCATCTAAAGTTTTTTGTATTATTTCTAGGTCAACGCTCAATTGTTGTGCTTTAGTACTCAGCGTCCCTACTGAAATGGCATTGGCTGTCGACATTGTGGTACCTATTATGGCTCCAATTGTAGACATTACCAATGAGACTGCAAGCATTACTGCTCCTCTTTTTCCTCTCCTCTTCTTAATGTCTGCTGAATTCACAAATGTTTTCTCCAATTGCATCAACATATCTCTTATTGACTGCTTAGCATCGTCTTTCCTTAGTTCCAGCCACTCTTTAGTCTGCTCAGCTTTAATTCCAGTTTTATTAAAATGTTTTTTCCATCAGAGGATCAGGATTCAATGGTATGTAAATGTTCTGGAAAATCATCCTTCTATCAGTCATGATGAATCCAGGTACTTGTTCTACCGCAATACCAGATGCTGGTCCAGGCTCAATGACAACCTGTGCTTCTAAAGTTTTGAAGTTCCCTCCGAATGTCATCATAATTATCCATATTGTTGGCATCATCATCAATGCTGATTGCTTTGTAGCCTTGGTCTTTGCCCCCTTCTGGGGCTTCTCCAGAATCCAACCACGTGGACTCCAGGACTCCATTGTCTCCCGTGTTCTCCGATCCCGTGGCCTCCAAGCCAAAATGTGTTAATCAACAGTCTAAATCAAATAGAAAAGAAACACATTAAGTACATAGCACAATACTAACTTCACCCTTTTGCCAAAAATAAAATTATATATATCCATACACTCCATAAATCACTTTGCCCTCTTCCTCTCGCTTTCTGAAATTAAGCACATGTTAAAGAGAAAACAAACATACATAAAATATCATTCAACATTTAATACATTTTCATTTTGTAAACCAACTCCATTAATTTCAGCTTCATTTTTTTTTTAACTTTTTTTTTACATATATACATATGTGATAATCAATCCTCTATTTTATTTCTCTGCTGTTGCCCTTTGACTAAACCCATTTACCTTACCTTCTTGTATGTATTCAAGGGACTTTATCTGTTTCTACACACTCAAGCCTTTTAATTTCGTGTCTGGGGTGCCAGGGTTTAATTTGGTTTACATGAACAAACTGTTCCGTTGCTGTTTCACCTTCAGTTTTCAAAATTTTATAAACCACAGGAGAGACTTTATCTATAATTCGAAATGGCCCCTGCCAGGATGCTAGAAATTTGAAATTTGTATGTTTACCTTTTCCAAAATGAAATTTATACACCTGATCGCCCACACAATACTCTTTCACTGATGTCTTTTTATCATAATATGACTTTGCACTGTCAGCAGCTCTTTCTAGATTTCGCTGTACAAAAGCAAATGCATGTTGTAAATGTTTCCTCAGTTCATCAATGTATTCATGAACTGTGGATGCGCTCACAAGTGTCTGCTCATGTGTTCTGTATAGCAGGTGTTGTAGTAACACCATTTTCCTACCTGTCAAAACTTCATGGGGGCTAACACCTGTTGTTTTGGCAGGAGTTGACCTGATTGCCATCAAAACCAAAGGTAAACGTAAATCCCAGCTGGAACCTGCTTCTGCCACAAATTTCTTTAATATGTCCACAACAGACCCATTACAGCGTCAACTCCCCCAGAAGAAGCAGCTCGATATGCAATATGTAATTTCCTTTTTAACCCCTAGTATTTGCCATACCTTACTCATTAGAGCACTTGTGAAATGACTCCCTCTGTCTGATTCTATTCTTTGTGGTAACCCAAACCTTGAAAAGACATGATTCACCAGTAATGTAGCTGCTGGTTGCGCAATACAATCTGGTGCAGGAATACACTTAATCCATTTCGACATCAAACACACCACACTCAAAATATAATGGTTCCCCCTGCTCGACCTCTTTACAGGCCCTACATAGTCTATTTGCAAATCTGTCCATGGAAGAGTTATGCCTCATTTCATTAATGGAGCTCTATGCATTGGTGAAGCAGATTTAAATTTGGCACATACTAGACATCCTCTAGTATATAATTCCACATCTTGGGACATATGTGGCCAGTAAGCATAATCTTTTAGTATTTCCAATGTTTTTTGTGAACCTCTGTGGCCTGCAGTTATTGCATCATGTGGATGGTGTAGCATTAGCCCTCTGAATGAAAGGGGTACCACCCACTGTATCTGTCCTGTTATGGACTCTCTAATCATGTGTCCATCCTGTAGTCTAATTCATGTTTTATTCTTTAATAGCACCCTCAACTCTTCTTTTCCCATACAATCATTTTCTGTTAAATGGTTTTGTTCAGGGTCTATCAAATGATTATAATAGATTCCCAAAATCCGATCATCCTTTTATGCCTCAATCAGATCTTGATCTGGTGTATCATAACTCCACTGTACCACTGGCTGATCTATCTCATTTGGTGCTTTAGAACGTGTTACTGCATCAATTTGTATTTCACCAAGTAAATGTTCAATAGGTAGCAATTCTCCCATCACAGCCCCAATTTTAGCCAGCTGATCTGCCTTATCATTCCCCTCCTTATCCTCTCCTGGAGTTTTTAAATGCCCACAAATTTTCCTCCGGTATATTGTTAAATCATTCTCTGACACCAATTTGCCTATGGCTTGTATCATTTTTCCATGTTTAAGTGGCTTTTTGTTGTATGTAATCATGCCTCTCGCTTTTCACAAAGCTATTTCGTGCATAGTCAGAATCAGTCACCAGGACAATTTCACTAAATTTATTATCAACTGCAGTAGCAATTGCTTTATAAATGGCTGCCAATTCCGCTACTTGACTGCTCCTAGCTCCAATCCTCATCCCTATACTGGGGGCGCCTTCACATTTCAACCAGACATTTCCTATTCCTGACACTAATTGTTTATTACTGTCATTTTCAATGTGAAAAGCCCAACCATCAACATATACAGTTGGCAAATCCTTGCATGTCTTTTCATCAAAAACTTTGTGTGGTGATTGCCCAAAATCCTGTAAAGTAGATTCCACTTCTACTTCGTTTGATACATGTTCAGCTGCACAGTCATGTAGATATGCTAAACCTTGAGCAACTGGGCTTTTTTTATTTTGGCCATATCTCACTTCTACAGGAAAACCTTGTAATGCTAGCGTCCACGAAGTGATTCTGGGCTGTGCTAGGTTACCTGACCTGATTCTTTTACTCTCTAAAAACTGCAATGGTTGATGATTGGTCTCAATAATTACCTTTTATCCCTGAACAATGTGTTGGAAATGCTGTAGCACCCACACAGTGGTCAAAAGGGCCTTTTCACATTCACTGAATTTAATTTCAACTTGGGAAAACACCTTACTTGCATAGGCAATGGTTTTGTGATTCAAATCATGTTTTTGTGATAGCACTGATGACATACACTGTTCAGAGAAACCTATTTCTATAAAGAAATCCCTATCCTTTATGGGGTATGCCAAACATGGTGCCTTTACAAGACATTCCTTTAATTTAGCCACTGCCTCAGACTGCTCTTTTTCTCATTTCCAGGGTGTATTCAGCTTTAACAGCTTAGTTAATGGTTGAGTAATTTCAGCATAATTTTCAATGAACTTCCTGTTATAGCCCGTCATTCCTAATACACTTTTTACCCCTTTCACATTTTTAGGGTCTTTTAGTTTTTGTATAGCCTCCACTTTCTTCTTTTGTGGGTTTAACCCATGTTCAGTCACTTCATGGCCTAGAAAATTCACCTTTTTCTTGCACCATTGTGCCTTTTGTGAAGATACTTTGGGCCTGCTTTCTGCAATTGTCCAAGAACATGTCTTATTTCATCAGAATGGTTTTTCAAGCTTTCATTTTTTATCAGTACATCATCCACATAAACTATGCTACCTCTTTCCGCTGCATCAGGCATGGCCTTTCTCAAAAATATTCCAAATTCACTCCCACTATTGACATACCCAAATGGAACACTAACCCACGCGTATTGTGTCCTATCAAATGAAAATGAAAATAAATTCTGAATCTCCTCTGCCAATGGCACGCACCAATATCCAGAGGTGAGATCTAACGTGGTGAACACTTTTGAACCATGTACCTGAGCTAGGCCCTGATCAATGAATGGCAGTGGCCATCTGGATACTGGCACACTTTTATTTAAATCCCTCAAATCTGCACATAGCCGCCATTGACCATTTGGCTTCAACACACCAGAAATAGGTGTGTTGGATGTGCTATGAATGGGACTGATGATTCCCCGAGACTCCACATTTTTAATAATCTCTGCCAATGACTCTAAACATGCCAGTGGTAATCTATACTGGTGCACAAATACTGGGCTTCTGCTACACCATTCCGGTAGCGTGGCCACATGTAAATCAGTTAGACCGCAATCATAAGCATCTTTTGCAAATACATCTTTAAACTCCATAAATATCTTCCTCAGTTCATTTCTATCCTCTTCGCTGTCACATGCATCCGCTGATAAAATCTGCTCCTCTACCATTTTGGAGAATTTTGGAAAATGTTCTGGAAGGGGAATCTCGGTGCTTTCCTCTAACTGTGTGGCTGTGTCTCTCTGTAAAGCTGCCACTTTTAAATGTTTTGACATATCAGCTTCCACTTCAATGGGCTGATTTTCTATTTCATTTTCATTTAAGTTAAATATTATGCAATCATCTTGATGACAGCACACTGTCTCACTTGAATCATAAGGGTACACAGAATGGATGTTAAATATTCCTTTGGGCTGAGAATTCAGGTGTTCTGGCAACTCACCTTTGGCATCTATATACTTTTCAGGTATATTTCCAATCACCATGTTATTCAGATCTGCAGTATAATGTGATTTTTGTATGGCCATTCCTAATGAGGAGTTTTCCTCTAAATGAATATCTTGACAACTTTTATTTTCACCATGGTTTTTACAGACCCTTCACCAATATCTACCAATGGAATGTATTCATAATCCAGGCCTTGCTGTTTTATGGATTCATTCAAGCACACAAATGCATCAGAATCTTTCATCTGCTGTCCATTTTTGCACCTCAGTGTTATTGCAACCTGTTTGGTGAATGCAGGGATAATAGTATTCTTCCTTAGTTGTAATTCAATTGCATATGGGACCAGCTGTGCGCAATGATAAGCCCTTCTTCTGTCTTCAAATTCAGGTGCAGGCCCACCTAGGCGTGACCATATTTTTTGATTAACGAAATCTAACACCATACACATTCTGTGTTTTTTGTAATAAGTGTTGGGAAGAGGACACAATCTTCCCACACCCCCAAGCGCTTCAGAATAAGGCAAAAACCATGACAGGTAATGTAAGAGACCAGGAATGTGGGGTGCCCTTAAAGGCGTCTACACTTTTATATTATTGCATGCTTCATAGATGTGGTGCACATGCTGGAATAGCAGCCGTTTTACACGTTAGCAGCCATATTGGAACACAAATCATAAACACTGCACAGTCGTTAGCATCCGATGTCTAGGCTGTGAACGTGAACAAAGGAATAGGCTGTATCCCAGGCACTGCCGGGCACTGATGAGAAAGGCCAGAGCTACAGAGAACCATGAAATGTTCATTGTCTATATTTTTGCCAGCCTTCATGCCCTGGGAAGAATGTGCCCTGCAAGGCCACGGGAGAAGAGCTGTATATCTTTGTATGATACAATCCCACGGGAATGAGGGCATCAGCCTCTGACCCTCACCAGTCCCAATTCTAAGTTATAGCACCCAAATGCCCTAGCTTTAGGACTTCTGAATTCCAAGGTACCAGCCAGCCCCAGACCACTGATCATAAACTTGCTATACCCTCAATCGATCAAAAGATCAGAAAGCAGGGCTTTTCCTACCTTCACTTCTAGGTCACGTGATTTGTGCTGCAAAGTGCAGGGAAGGATGCAATTATAGCCCAGAATGAAGGTGGAAGACCTTGGAGCAGTGCCAGCCTGTCTGGAAGCAAGTGAAGTATATGAGTTAGGCTCCTGTCTGCTTGTACCTGTTGCACTGCTATAGAGATAGAGATGTGTTTTTTAGTTTGCAAATAATTGCCAACTATCCAGCTTGTGGCCGATGATGAATGCAGCATCACCCATGTGGAAGAAGAGGAGGGACAGGCTGGCATCCCCTAGCAAACAGGTGACCTATGTATAGGGTCTCACTAACCAGCCGTGCAGGTTTCTCCTGTATGTAATGATGTCACTGATGACACTGTGTACCTTTTTAATGTGCTGCTAATGCAGATTTTGCCAGAGGATTTTGCGGCAGCAGAGTTCTCTGTTGGCACTTGCTATTTTTGTGTGGAAATAAACCTTTTTATCCTTGCAAGAGGTCTTTTGGCCCATTTTCCCTAGCGGGTTGTATTTTTCCGGGTTTGAGTATCTAGGGCCATTCCTACATTTGGTGACCCCGACATGATCCAAGCAAACCTCGTGACGATGGAGGCTTCCAGGCCACTCCTCTGAAGGGGTTGCGCCCACCTACACCGATCAGTCCAAAGCTTGCAAACCGCTGAGGTGGGCAGGAGCCGTTTTCACAGAATTCCTTCTTGCTCTTTGGAGTGCGCCGCAGCCCATGGGAGAGTGCAGGCGTTGTCAAGACCCAGTGATGGAGGAGCTCGGGTGAGCACGCAGACGTGAGTACACCCCTTGTGAGAGATAACAATGAGGCATAGGGTGTGTGGGGTGGTGTGGTATGTATGAATGAAGGTGAAGTGTGGTAAGGCCGTGTGGTGAGATTTCATTTTTTAAAAAAATGTTTGGGTAATTTAAGAGGATTTTACGGAAGGAAAAACAGGAGTGTCTGGAGCCTTTCTGAGTGAGGATAGATGATTGCGCTATTTGTTTTATGATGAAGAGGCATAAAGGTAGGAGGAAAAATTATAACTACGGGTGCCTGATTAGGTCTTGGTCTAACAAGCTTTCATGATACTTTATAGAAAAAATGGATCAAGACCAGTTTTTACAGACAAAACAACACAAATGCCTTTAGATTTGTGTTTTAGACTCTTCTAAAATTAAAAATCCACCATACAGTTTATGTCACTGGTTCATTTATTAATACCAATTTTGATTCAAGAGTTAACATTTAACACTGTATAAAAATATTGAAAAATCGATCTTTATAAAAATATTTTTTGCTTTTTCTCCTTGAGATCATTCAAGTTAATACACACATATCTCACATTCATACTCATTCATAACAACTATGTCAGCTGCTATATCTTCTCCACTCTTCTAAGTGCTAAATTGATCAGTTTGACAAGAGGTGGATATTTTTCTGTCTTCCTGTCAACACGTGTTTCAAGCAGAGCTCATTGACAACATGTTGGTGCCAAACCCTGCTTCCACCATCATCAGGTTAAGAGGTGGTATGTGAGAGACCTGCCCTCTTTCTAACGATCCGATTTTCAGAAATGTCTACAATAAAAACATTACAACCCATTAGAAAAATTGTCAGTGCAACTTTGTTTCGAAATGACTCAATCATGTAATATAGATTCAGGGTTAAATTAATTGTAGTTCAATAGTGCATACCTTGCCGCTGTTTGCATGCACTTTTCTCAACTTTGCCTTGGCTCATTTAGACTGTACGGGATATTGATCATCTCAATATGTCTAGGAGTCAAAGACACAGGGGGAACAATCAATCGAATGGCCCTGTAAACTGCTAGTCTGTTTACATCCATATAATATCCTAATCTGTATGGCTAAATTCACTCACCTGTCTGGTGAGATTTTCTGTACTGCTGAGTATGACGCAGATCGAGTTGCAGAGAAATCCCCTTTGCTCACTGGTTTGCTGCAAAGTAAGAGAAATCTCAATGTCTATAATGCCCCTCAATGGCTATAGGGGGTTAAAATTACCTATGACAGTGCCAAAACGTGCTTAATTGCAGGTTTTATTCTGATTTTTCTCTGAGTGCGTTGGAAACAGCCCAGAATGTGTTCCAGTAGCCCCGTGTTCACAGCCTGTGTCCCTAAAGAATATAGAGAGCAGCCTTTTGTTAGGATGCCTTAAACTTTACTACCCCTCTTAGTACCTGAAAATAAGCTCACGGTCTGGCATCAAACTAGTAGATGTGAGCCTCCACATTGGGCACCCACCTTTTAATCCTCTTATTGAGATGCTCACACCTATATCTAAATCCCGGGTAAACAGCGCATAACTAGAGAGTCTCTATTCTAAACTACTTCACATTATTAATTATTCATTATTGCCACGACAAACTGGACCTAGGGACTAATAGGTGCATAGCTACATGCTCGCCTATACACAGGGTATTCTAAAAACCTAACTGATTGTTTATTGCTGACAAAAAGGCTCCTTACTGTGCTTGCCGCTCTCTGTGTGTAGGGTGCTTTCTTTCCCAACGTATGTCGTCTGCTTTGAATAGCATCCCTGTAATTGAGGCTGTTGTTTATGCCCTTTCTGTTTGGCTATCGAAAGAGGACTTAGTCAGCAATTCCAAAAATGGCTTTCACGCACACAGTGCAACCAACTAATGCTCATTCAGATACATTGAATGGTGTTCGAAGGTCTGCATCTACACTCTGGAATAATACACATTCACTAAATATAAAGTGTATCATTGTGAATGTGGTCCCAATGTAGATCAGTTTATAGAAAGGTAGGAGCGCCATATAATTAGTGAGCTTGTTTGAAGTAGTGTTTGTTGTTTTAGCTTGTTATTTTACCTTGTTGTTTTAGTGTATTATGATTTTGTGTGCAAAAGGCAGAGGCCAAAGGCGCGCCAGTTTGGAAAATTTGTTTTGGGAGTGTGTAATGTGATAGTGTGTGGGTGCATTTGTTGAGAAGGGCAGGTAGAAGTGTTGACAGGGGGTGATGGGGAGGCGGGAATGGTGGAATGGTGGACTGGTGGGGACTTTTGTGATAAAAGTGGGCACAGAACATAACTTTAAAAAGTTGGTGTTTTGAGCATGCATATTGTAAAGATAGGAGGGGGAACAACATTGGAGTACATGTATAGTGCATTACCATTGAACAGAGATAAAATTGAGAAGTATCACAACAATTGGTGATAGAGACACACGGGGGGAGAGAGCATGGCACCCACATTAAAGGGATAGTGAAACACATGAGCACATTCTTAGCTGCTATATATAAAGATACACTAGCTGCTATATATAAAGATACACAACTTTAGAAGAGGAAGGAGATACTAAATCTGTGGAAGATGATAGAGGGCATGGAGGCCCCTGATGGAGGGGGGCACAAATCACTGAGGGGGCACCCTAGGGTCAATGTCTGGGAAAACACAGGAGAACAAAGATACACTCTCACATACAGGGCTTTATCCACTCACTACTCGCCGAGCCACAGGATATATGAACCCAACATATGTGCCCTTCCCGGCTACTGCCCCAATTCCCTACAGACTAACACTGAGTGCTATTCTGCCCCCCGGGATAGTAAAGTTCAGAAGAAGTTAAAAGAGGTATTGGAAGCTTTGTGGCTAGAATTGGCTTGATTGAGCGGAACACAGGAGGAGGAAGGAAGAAGGGGAGTGGGTTGGATTAATGGAGAGCAGGAGACATTCTGTTTAGGTTAGATAGTATGGCCAAAAAGGATGTGCATATTGAGAAGGAGGGAGGTGGTGACAGGTGATCGGGAAGTACAGTATATGGGACAGTGAAGTCTGACGCGGATGCAGATCGAGATCTGACGGAGGACGAATGGGATCTTGTGGATGAGATGGAGGACAATGAGGGGGATGCGGAGCAGGGGCTGGAAATAACCCAGCGGTTGGAATGTTTGTGGAGACCATGGTTAAGGAATACTTTTGGTTGGGTGGCAGGGAGAAAGGGAGGTATTGGATGAAAAGAAGGGAGGACTACAGGCACCTAGATGCCGTTGTTGCATAAGGGTCTAGGCAGGACGCACCATGTGCCCTTGGCACAAAGGGATAAGAATAATTTAATTAAGCTGCTCCTGCCCTTTAATCCCAGGGCTGGCAAGTAGATCTATGCCTTTGTGAAGCAGAGAGATGGGATTCCCTTGGCCATAGGGGATATGGAAAGCCTGCTTGTTGCAATAGTGGAGGACCAGGCTCGAGATGTGTGGTTCAAGGCAGGGTATCCAGGAGTAAAGTTAGATGATGATGCACAAATTGACATGCTCTTTAACAATATCAGGCTGCAGGTGTGGAACACGCTTTGGAAAATTTACCCAGATACACCAGACCTGCAGTCTATCATACAGTATACCATGGGGGACAATGAATACCTTGCACAATATATTATTATGGTTCAGGAGATGTGGTGTACAGAGACAGGGAACCAATGGGATTGCTTAGTTCCTCCTTTTTATTTTGTTATTAATTGGGGTTTACCCAAGGAAGTGCAATAACTATCAACAAACTAGTGGACATTGAAGCAAAATGGTAGGCTGAGATTCAAACAATAATCATACACCACTGTAAGAGAATCAAGGAGCGAGAAAAGGAAATGGCCCAGAGGATGCAGGCTGAGGAAGCGAAACTCGTACACAAAAAGCTAGCAAAAAATAGCAGTTGGAGGGGTGGTATCATTAAATGTGCAAATGGAATTGGCGCAGCAGACCCCCGGCACCTCCAGATGTGAGAATAGCAGCATTTTGGCCAGGAGGAGGATGGTGGAAGTTGGAGCTCAGTATCCCTACCCAGAGTGGCAGGAAGGAGGTCTGCAACGTGGGAGTGGTAGGTTCAGAGGGGGAAGAGGGAGATTGGAGGCATGGACCTCGGGGAGTAGGCATGGGACCCTTGCAATTTTGGAGCTGCAGGAAATGGGGGCACTTTGCAAGAGAGTATAGGGGGTGGGATGCAACCAATACAACAACTATTGCCCACCATCCTAGCCCCAACCACAGGTACAGATCTGAGGCCAACTTCCATACCTTATGATATACATCAGGCCTACACTCAACTGACACCACAGCCCACAGGTCTGCAAGGACACAACCCCCACATTACACAACTACTAATGCCCCCAACAGAACATCATGTACGTGAGTTATCTACCAGCGAAAGATGCAGTACCCAACGGCACTGTTAAACCCTATCAAGGAGTAAATGTAGTAGGGAACAACCCTTTTACGTTCCCCAGCACCAACACATACTAGGACAGCCCACAAATAACTCTTGCGTGCCCAGTCCTATCCATGACAGTTCACATTGACGGAGAACCCTTGGTGGGTGCTGAAATAGGTAACAAGCAATTCAGCATCATGGTTGACACAGGTACCAATCATGCATCAGTGAGAGAAACTTCCCACTATCAGGTGAACCTCTTGATACACAGGGCTTTCCTGGGGCTGTCACCATGGTTCCCTACACAGAAGAAGTGGATATCAACATTGGAGGCAAAGTGATAAGTGCACTCATGTTGTATTCTAAGAGCTCACTGATATATTTGTTGGGGCGAGACCTGTTAAGCAAGTTGAATATGATCATCTCCTTCACAGACCAAGGAGTAGGGTGTGTCACTCCGGGCATGTGTGCTATAAGAGCAATGATCATCATACATGCAAGGGGAGGAGAAGCAGTGGTTTGCAGTATCCCTGTGGATCCGGACATGTTTGTGTATGGCATAACAGTACTTCTTGAGCCGGTGTCCCAAATTGGCAAGACTTGTTGGTGAGTGCCTTCATTCTTTTGGACCTGTGGTTACCCTTCAATTGGTGGCAGGGAAGATACTGTTCCTGGACTTACAGGGTCTATTTGCATTGGCTAAGAGGATTGTATTAAATGGAACTGATTTGGAAGAGTGCGAGTGGCGCATTGTGTTATATATCTACCGCACAATGCCCCTTAGAAAAGTGGCTGATAGAGACTTGTTCAAGGATCAGCCAGATGATGGCGAGATTTTGTTAGCGATTTCTATCCCTTGTGACATTATAGTGCAGTATCGGAAAGTGCTATGTCCTTTGAAAGCTCTAGTAGCCCCACCGCCCTTCACTGAGCCAGACTTGGAGCAGGTCCCTGAAATGCTCTGGTCAACAAATGCCCATGATCTTGCGCTTTTGCAAGGATTGAGCCCAGTTTGAAGAACACTCAAGGCAGATGCTGTGTTGCCATGTAAGGCAGTATCCCTTATCAAAGAGGCAGAGAAGGGAATACAGGACATTATTGTTGCCCTATTAAATCAGGGAATAATTGTACAATCTACCTCCCCATGCAAAATGGCTAGATACCCGATATAAAAAGGTGAAAGGGGGAGTTGGAGAATGATTCAAGATTTACACCCTCCCAATGACATTGTACAGGCAGAACTTCCAGTGATCCCGAACTCTGCGACAATCCTTTGTAACATCGCTAAAGAGGACCCCCACTTTACAGTGGTAGTGTCACGCTCACCTGATTCCCACGGAGGCGCAGGTCTGGCTTCGAGTGCTGATGCTTCTTCTATGGTGAAGCGCAGGACTCTGAAGATAGACTCACTGGCTCGCAGGAATATTCCCCTGTGCGTGAAAAGGGAGTATTACCTACTGACGGAATAATGCTCAAGCCTCCCACTTCCTTCCAGCCCTCCACGATACCCTTCCTCGATTCCCCGTGAAGTCTCACCTTAGGGTCTGGAAGGATGAGTTCTCCATCCTGCTTCTGATGCAGGGGCGCGTTGAAACCCAGTTACTTCATTGGATTGAGGTTTGATGGGAGTTCAAATAAGCTTGACTATTCAGGTAAGGCGCTGTAAGAGTTCTGTAGCAAGTTCAAAAGTTGAAGCTTAATAATAATGTTCATTGTCTTATTGCAGCAAGCGCTAACGCTTATGTCTTTTTCCCCTTAGGGGCCGGGGTTCGGAATGCCGGAGATATGGCACCGACCCGAAGTGAAACGTGCAGTCCCAGTAAATGACAGGTAAGTTCTGGATGAGCGTTCGGGTAATGTCTTTGCATTCGCTCATTCAATGTCTTTGTCTTTTTTCCCCATAGGGGCCGGGGTCCGGAATGCCAGGAAGCAGCAGGACCCGAAATGAAATGGGAATGACCCAACAGGTAAGTCTTAGAAGGAAACTGAGCTTTTCCTATTCCCCTCCTTCTCTCACCTTGTGTTCTTGTCTTTTTCTCTCTAGGCTCCGGGAAGTGGCTGCGGATCCGTATGATCGCTGCTGAAGATGGAGGTGCCCAGGAAAGGTGAGTGAAATGCAGCACTGCAGCGATCGAAGCAAAATGCTTTTAAAATGATGTCTTCCCTTTCAGGATCGTCGGTGTGAAGTCTCCGTGATGCAGCTTTAGCAGGTAAGGTCTTCTTTCTCTCCAATTCTCTCTTAGCAGGTGACCCAGGATGTTGACAGGCGTGGCTGAAGTCCAGATGCATCAGCTGACATGGTGAGCGTCCAGCTGCGAGGAGCAGAACAACGCGAAGGGTGAGTTGCTGATCGGGCATGGTTTAAATAGCTTGGGAAGAAGTTCCAGGTATGTATCCTTCCACCGATCAGGTATGTATCCTTCCCCGACCACACCCAGGGGAAAGTAGGTCTACAGGTAAAGTAGTTCCATTCAGGCCTCAAGAGGGCCTGGATGTAGCAGCATGGTCTGCATCAGGTAAGTGCACCTTAAAACACTTGAACACATGTCTAGCTTTATGAGCCTGGCGCCTAAGGTGCCAGGACAGGGGTCCAACATGAGCCTGGCGCCTAAGGCGCCAGGACTGTGTCCAAAGGGCCCCAGCTTGGGCCCGCTGGCACTTCCCTGGGGGAAATGATGCCTGCCTCTGGGGTTGCTGGGTCGGACCTGGCTCCTTGGAGGTAGGCATCATGACAGTACCCCCCCCTCAAGGCCCCTCCCAAGGTTGTTCCCTCCGGGGGTTTTGGCTTGTTTGGAAATCTCCAGTGGAACCTTTGTATTAATCGAGGTGCGTGAACATGGTTACTAGGCTCCCACGATCTCTCCTGAGGTCCATATCCCTTCCAGTCAACAAGATAGAAGAGTTTGGACTTTAATACCTTGGAGTCTAAAATGTCTTTAACTTCGAATTCTAATTCCCCTTCAATTTGAACTGGGTCTGGAGGCTTGGACAGTCGGGTCCCTGGTTGTACTGGCTTCAAAAGTGATGCATGAAAAACTGGATGAATACGCATGTTAGACGGTAAATCCAGTTTGAAGGCCACGGGATTGATTATAGCCTTGCTGGGATAAGGTCCTATGAATCTGGGATTGAAGGTTCGCGGGCCCTTGAGGGGTAAATGTTTCATCGCTAGCCATACCTGATCTCCTACTTGGTAAGGAGGAGTTTTACTTCGGTGCAAATCAGCGTTTTCTTTATACTTTTTCTTGGCTTGCTGTAAATGAGTTGCAGCTTCTTTGAAGGCTTGAGTTATTGTGGAATGCAGATGATTTACTGCTGGCATTTCCAGGGTCAGAGGTGGATCTAGATCAGAGGTCCGAGGATGGTGGCCATACAAAGTATAAAAAGGAGTTTGTCCGGTTCCAGAATGCACTGAATTGTTGTATGCATATTCTGCGATCCAAAGGATGTCTTTCCAATTTAACTCGGATTGGTGTAACATGCACCGAAGATATTGCTCGAGAGTCTGATTGGTTCTCTTGGTTTGTCCGTCGGTCTGGGGGTGGTGGCTGGTGGATAGCCGCACATCTATTTGTGCTAGTTGGCAACACTTCTTCCAAAAATGGGAGATAAATTGACTTCCACGATCCGCGACTAATATGGAAGGGAAACCATGTATGCGAACTATATTCTCCAGAAATTCCTTGGCCAAGGTGGAAGCTGAAGGCAAACCTTTTAAAGGGATAAAGTGGGCCATTTTGGAGAATAGATCCACAATTACAAGGATAGTGTTGTAACCAGCACAAGGAGGCAGGTCAGTTATAAAGTCCATTGACAAGGTGTGCCATGGTGCTGGTGGAATATCCAAGGGTTGAAGTAGGCCGGCTGGCCTTTTCTTTTGACCCTTGTTTTGGGCACAAATTCCGCAAGACAGAACAAAAGACTTTATGTCTTTTCTCCAAGAAGGCCACCAGAAGTGGCGTTTGATTTTTTCCTCCATTTTAGCGATACCAGGGTGTCCTTCCATTAATGATTCATGATGATGGGCAATAACAAGTTCTTGCAATTCTTTACTAGGCAGAAACAACCCCTCCTGGAAGTAGGGTAAGTCATCCTTAACGGTGTAATGAGGACCCTTTTGACTCCATTCCAATAAGGCTGAAGAGTCTAGAAGTTGTTTTACTTGCGTTTGGATGTCCTCAATAGTTTGCAATGAAGTTAGGCCTAAGATTCTTTGTTCTGGTATGATTGGCACAGGTTCTAAACTCGAATTGGGTTCTTCCATGCCAATCCGGGATAAGGCGTCCGCTTTACCATTCTTGCAGCCAGGGCGATAGGTAATTACAAAATCAAATTCCGCAAAGAATAGAGCCCATCGGAGTTGTCGTAAAGATTGAGCCTTGGCCGTCTTTAAATACTGTAAATTTCTGTGGTCCGTAATTACGGTGATGGTGTGTCTTGCCCCGAGAAGGTAGTGACGCCAAGCCTTGAAAGCAGATTTAATAGCCAGTAACTCTTTGTCGGTAATTGCGTAGTAGATTTCAGGAGGAGAACATTTCCTGGACCAAAAGGCCACAGGGTGTAGTTGGTTAGTTTCTGGGTCTCTTCGCGACAGGACAGCTCCCATGGCCGAACTGGATGCGTCGGTTCCCACAATGTAAGGGCGATCTGGGTGCGGGTGCTTCAATATAGGTGCAGAGGGGAATTTGGTTTTCAGGTCCTGAAAGGCTTGTTCGGCCTCAAGAGTCCATTCAAAGCGTTTGTTTTTCTTTAGGAGAGCTGTGATGGGTTGGACTGTTCGGGAAAATTCCGGGATGAATCTTCGATAGAAATTGGCGAAGCCGAGCATGCTCTGAACTCCCTTCACCGAGCTAGGAGATGGCCATTTGAGGATGGCGTCCACCTTTCGCGAGTCCATTCGGACTCCTTGAGGTGTCAGGATAAATCCGAGAAACTCCACTTCTGTGGTATGAAAAACGCGTTTCTCGAGCTTTGCAAATAGTCTGTGCTGGCGCAATTTCTCAAGAACTGCCCTAACATGTTTTCTGTGATCGGATTCTGAAGAGGAGTACACCAGGATGTCGTCAATATAAACAATGACACAGACGTCGATAAGTTCCCGAAGAACATCATTCATAAAGTACTGAAAGGCGGCAGGTGCATTGCACAAACTGAAGGGCATCACCTGAAATTCGAAGAGCCCAAATTTGGTGCGGAATGCAGTCTTCCATTCGTCGCCTTCTTTTATACGCACCAAGTGATAAGCTCCTCGGAGATCTAACTTGATGTACACACAAGCGTCTTTCACCTGGTCGATAAGCTCAGGGATCAGGGGCAGAGGATAACCATTCTTAATCGTTATTTGATTTAGGGCGCGATAGTTTATACATGTTCTAAGGTCGCCCTCTTTTTTCGGCACGAAGAACAGAGCTGAGGAGACAGGAGACTTGGACGGGCGAATAAAACCATTGGCTAGGTACTGATCTAAATACTGATGCAAATGTAGGTTCTCAGGTTACGTAAGAGCATAAATCCTACTACAAGGTAGTTGAGCATTGGGTACCAGATCGATTTGGCAATCATAAGACCGATGGGGAGGTAACGTGTTAGCCTGTTCCTTCTGAAAAATGTCTTGGAATTCTTGGTATTCTGACGGTAGCTGTACAGGGGTGGAAGTTGCTGAGGCTCGACCCATACCTGGATTTCTTGGGTAACAAGTTGGTTCACAATCAGGAAAACTTATCTTCTTTGCTCGCCAGTCAATTCTGGGATTATGTGTTTCTAACCAAGGAATTCCAAGAATTACTTGAAATTGTGGGGCCTTGATCACATCAAACACGATTGCTTTCCGAAGTCCATCCTGACCCACCAGTGTCATTTCAACAGTGGAATGTGTTAGAGGCCCTGAGGCTATTTCGGTTCCATCTACTGTAGTAATGACATCTTGGGTTACTTTCGGGCGGAGAGGGAGCTTAATCCTGGAAGCCAATTCACGGTCTATGTAATTTCCAATAGCTCCACTGTCGATGTATGCTTTTATAGCATGCAACAGCTGAGGCTGTTTTGGGTCCACGAGCACCATTGGCATGACAAAATGCGAGGTCAAAGAGTTTGTTTTCAAGCTCGGCAAGCGGACCCCGACGCTTGTCGGGCTAGGTCGTTTCCCGAATCAGGTGTCAATAAATCGTTATCAGTGGCTCCAACCACCTTCTTAGGTGGTTTAACCGGACAATTTCGAAGAAAGTGACCGGAAGTCCGGCAATACAGGCAAAGTTGCATTTGCCGCCTTCTCTCTCGTTCCTTCTGTGTTAATGGTCCTTTAACACCGCCGATTTGCATAGGTTCGGATAAGTCGGTACTCTTGGAGTTAGCGTGGGTTTTGATCGGTACTCGGGTTTCGTACTTGAACCAATATGCTTTTCTATTTTGAAGTCTGTGATCAAGTTGAACCACCAAGTCTATGTAGTCTGCGTAGACCTGGGGTGGATCTACTATCTGAGCTAGAACATCCTTAAGCTCTCCGCGCAGGCCTCGATGAAACAATGTGATCCTTTTGTTTTCTGGCCATCCAGTTTCCACAACCAGTCTATTAAAGGTGGCAACGTAGGACAGAAGATCCTGATTACCTTGTCGTAAGGATAGCAGTTCGTTATCAAGGGCCTGTCCTTGAGAGTGTCGAGCAAACAATATTTCCATGCTGGCCTGGAAACCCTGAAAATTCTGGAGAATGGGATCATCCTGATTTACCAATGGAATAGACCAATCGGCAGCACTGCCACTGAGGTAAGATAGTATAAAGGCTACCTTGGTCTGGTTGTTAGGGAAGGCCCCGGGTCTGCATAGAAAGTGTAAACGACATTGGTTCATAAAGACGGCATATTTCTTGGGATCCCCCGCAAAACGTTCAGGCGGGGCCAAGGGCATGTGTCCAGGTAGATTGATTTGTACCGGGTTATTCAAACCCATTGATGTGGAAGTATCTCCGGAATTAGGTAAAGGAGTGTGCCCTGCCTGGGCCTGCAATAACCTTTTGGCCAGGTCATCTGTTCTTTCCTTGGATAGGATCAGTTCTCTTTTGAGAGCGTTAGTCTCCTTTCGGGCTGAGTGCACTTCTGCCCGTAATTCCCCCAAAAGCTGGGCCAGCTGATCTGTCTCGGAAGTCTCCATAGCGCCCGGGTGGGAAATTGTGGGTAGGCTTCGCGTTCTGTCATCCTCACCTGATTCCCACGGAGGCGCAGGTCTGGCTTCGAGTGCTGATGCTTCTTCTATGGTGAAGCGCAGGACTCTGAAGATGGACTCACTGGCTCCCAGGAATATTCCCCTGTGCGTGAAAAGGGAGTATTACCTACTGACGGAATAATGCTCAAGCCTCCCACTCCCTTCCAGCCCTCCACGATACCCTTCCTCGATTCCCCGTGAAGTCTCACCTTAGGGTCTGGAAGGATGAGTTCTCCATCCTGCTTCTGATGCAGGGGCGCGTTGAAACCCAGTTACTTCACTGGATTGAGGTTTGATGGGAGTTCAAATAAGCTTCACTATTCAGGTAAGGCGCTGTAAGAGTTCTGTAGCAAGTTCAAAAGTTCAAGCTTAATAATAATGTTCATTGTCTTATTGCAGCAAGCGCTAACGCTTATGTCTTTTTCCCCTTAGGGGCCGGGGTTCGGAATGCCGGAGATATGGCGCCGACCCGAAGTGAAACATGCAGTCCCAGTAAATGACAGGTAAGTTCTGGATGAGCGTTCGGGTAATGCCTTTGCATTCGCTCATTCAATGTCTTTGTCTTTTTTCCCCATAGGGGCCGGGGTCCGGAATGCCAGGAAGCAGCAGGACCCGAAATGAAATGGGAATGACCCAACAGGTAAGTCTTAGAAGGAAACTGAGATTTTCCTATTCCCTTCCTTCTCTCACCTTGTGTTCTTGTCTTTTTCTCTCTAGGCTCTGGGAAGTGGCTGCGGATCCGGATGATCGCTGCTGAAGATGGAGGTGCCCAGGAAAGGTGAGTGAAATGCAGCGCTGCAGCGATCGAAGCGAAATGCTTTTAAAATGATGTCTTCCCTTTCAGGATCGTCGGTGTGAAGTCTCTGTGATGCAGCTTTAGCAGGTAAGGTCTTCTTTCTCTCCAATTCTCTCTTAGCAGGTGACCCAGGATGCTGACAGGCGTGGCTGAAGTCCAGATGCAGGAGCTGACACAGTGAGCGTCCAGCTGCGAGGAGCAGAACAACGCGAAGCTTGAGTTGCTGATCGGGCATGGTTTAAATAGCTTTGGAAGAAGTTCCAGATATGTATCCTTCCACCGATCAGGTATGTATCCTTCCCCGACCACACCCAGGGGAAAGAAGGTCAACACGGAAAAGTAGTTCCATTCAGGCCTCAAGAGGGCCTGGATGTAGCAGCATGGTCTGCATCATGTAAGTGCACCTTAAAACACTTGAACACATGTCTAGCTTTATGAGCCTGGCGCCTAAGGCGCCAGGACAGGGATCCAACATGAGCCTGGCGCCTAAGGCACCAGGACTGTGTCCAAAGGGCCCCAGCTTGGGCCCGCTGGCACTTCCCTGGGGGAAATGATGCCTGCCTCTGGGGTTGCTGGGTCGGACCTGGCTCCTTGGAGGTAGGCATCATGACAGGTAGATCTTAAAAATGCCTTCTTTTCTGTCCCTTTGCAACCCGACTCGCAATACCTCAATGCATTTATTCATGTAGGGTGGGTTTCGAACATACACGATTTCCTCAAGGGTACTGTGAGTCCCCCAGCATTTTCAACAGGATATTACACACTGACTTAGGCAATATTCAAGTGCCTAGTACAATCATTCAGTGTGTTGATGATTTAGTAGTGTTCAGCATCAGCAAGCACCAGTCCAGAAAGGACTTCATAACACTCCTGCAGCTCCTGGCCTGCAAGGGATACAAGGTTGATAAGGCGAAATTACAGTACTGCTTCCAGGAGGTACTCTACTCTGGTCAGTTGATTTCTGTGAATGGCAAAAGAATCATTCTTGATTGTGTCGCTTCTGTGCGCGCCACCCCACAGCCCAAAACAGTGAAGGAAATGCAAACATTCTTGGGACTCTGCAATTATTGCAAGGCATGGATATTTGACTATGTAGCATACACCAGGCCTGTTTTACAGGCCCTTAAGGAAGCACAAAAGGGGACAACAAAATATTATGGCCACATTACATGCTCACCAATTTCAATGACCTCTAGAGCTCATATCCACTGCACCAGTGCTAGCGACCATAGACTACATGCTATTTATTTTCCCACTCCAATGGGCAAATGATGACTGTTGTGCTGACACAGAAGAGGACCATGAGCCACAAGCCATAGGCCTATTACAGTGGTGTAATAGATTTAGTAATGCAGGGCCAATTTGCATGTGAACAAGCACTTAATGCTGCAGCATTTGACATTGAGAAGAGTTCTGCTATTGTTATGGGATGCTCCGTAACAATGTACGTCGAGCATGCAGTTTTGGAAATTTTGGAATGCTCGAAATCCATACTGACCATGCAGCATACATCTGCATACAGGTTTATTTTATCAAGGCCAAGCATTCACATTGTTCAATACAAAACTGTTAACCGAGCCACCTTTTTGATGGAAATATGTTCTGATGAGGACTTGGCCAACCATGAGTGTGTACCTTTTGAGGGGGAGGAAGATGACATCCCAAAAGCACATTATAAACCACTTGGGGGGTCCTCTTCATTGATGTGTCAGCCACAATTGACCAGGACACAGGGTTACGGCACACTGGTGCAGCAGTGGTCCGTCTAGTGGATGGAGAATACAAAATATTAGTACAGAAAAGGTTATGTAAGGGAGAATTCTCCAGAATGGCTAATTTCCCTTACCTATTGAATCCAGCTTTCACCTGGTAAGGAAGTGAGCCTTTTTTCCCACTCTTACGTGTGTTTTGCTGTGTGTTTTACATTTTTGTGTTCATAGACTGTAGAGTCTCACCTACTCCATAAATATCATCTTTTTACTGCAGTGACACATGGTTGTCTTTTTCAGACTTCCCACTTTAAACTCCATTTTCTGTGATTGACTACTGTCTCTCAGAACATGTCAAGTTGCCATTGACTTTATTAGTCTTTTAAATTCACAGACCCAGTACAAACTATCTTTCATAGAGTACTGGAAAGGGTTAATAGTTCACCCTTTTTGTCTGTTTCTCATGGAACATTATTTTGTTCCCCTTTCTTTAAGATTTGGCTGGTGGCAAGTGGTATCTACCATTTTTTTCCTAACGCGGACTATGAAAATAGCCTTGGTACTGTTTTAGGCTATGTTAGTAGCCTCAAACTTTAATCCACTGGACCCCTTTTCATTTTATTCGGTTCCGGCTGGTTATATTCACCATTTCTTTTTGTAAAGGTCTTTCTTGTGTTTTACTCTGTGCACCAAACCAGGTTTGGTTCCTTTGTTCGCCGTTATTTGGCGGGCTTCTGCACAGTGCCCTCTTTAGAAGCCTGAGTGTCTGGGTGGACAGGATGTGAGGGAGGGGTTTTAGGCCACCTGCACAGGGTCTCCTCGGACACCGAAATCGCAGTCTGGTTGGATTGGCTAGGTGACTGTCCTGGCAGGACAGCCACCCTGCTGTGTGATTGAAAGCCAGGCTGTGTGAATGGGGGAAAACTGCATAAAAAGCAGGTCTCTGGGACTTGGAAGGCAGAGTCGCCACTGGATCGAAGGAACTGAAGAGAAGCTGAAGGAAGAGGAGTACTGCAACTACTGAACCTCCCGGCGAAGCCATACTGTGGGTCCGAATCTCCTAAACTTCGACGACAGGGAAAATCTGCAAGGAATCTTCTTCCCTTGAGCTAGTGGGACTAACCAGTTTGCCAAACACCAAGCAAGGCCTTCCTCCCTTGGTCGAATTTGCTGTGCATCGCTGCAGTGAACCGGATAGCCAGGAGGACCGGACCCTGTTTGGGTTTTAAGGAGCACACCTTTTATTTGTCGCTTTGCTCTGCTGCTGGTTTCTTCCCTCGGCAGTGCAGGACCCTCCAATCTTCCTCCTTCTTGTCAGTCTGACAGTCGCTTTAGGAACCGTGAGCCTGCAGGACCTGCCAGGAACTTCTGCCTCAGCTACAGCATTCTTCTTTTACTAAGGTACTGTTCAAATCCAGTCGTTCGTTCCGTCCGACCGCAGTGAAAGTGTTTGAAATCTTTTGCCAACTCAAGGGCTTGTCCTTCTCTACTCTTTTATATAACTTTCCTTCTGACCAACTTCGTTTCGAACTCTTGGCAAAGACTTAACCGTGAACTACTCTGAACTGTGTGATCCTCTGCAAAGACTCTGAACCATTAACATTGGCCCAGGCCTATTGATTTGAATCCTAGTTGTAGTAAGCCTTTTCTAGATTTCCCTGTCTACTTACTTGTTGGTAGTGCTTGATTTTGAATAACCTTGTCTTTCCCTCCCTTTTTAAATTGCTGGAGAGCCATTTTGCTCACACTTCATTTTGAGCTTAACTTGTCCAGAATTCACTGGGTGGTGTGTAGTGTATTAGGATTGTGATTTTCTGCTGCTTTATATTAGTGAACTGTTTAATAACTGATGGTGTAAATAAATGTATATTCTTTTACTCAGAAACATTGAGTCAGTGTTTGTTTAAAGAATAGCAATTGCTGTACTTTGTTTAGCTTCTGATACCGCTCACTTTACTCTAGAGATAAGTCTGGCTGCTAAGCCATCGCTACCACTTCACTGTGTAGAACAGACTTGTACCAAATGTGAATTTGTACTTACACTTGTAGTCTTAATTGTGTGTGGTGTTCCCAAAAAGTACTGCATATGATTCTGCCTAACAGGTTACCAATGCATTTTTCAGTCCCAGCAGCAGAGCGCATAGTGCTTATTGAAGCTACTAGCACCTCACTGTTGCCACCTGACTATTTACTCTGATTCAGCATATGTCACCACCACAGTGCATGCAGGCCTTGCAAGATGGAAGAGGAGGGGGTTATACGAGCTGGCAGATCTCCCGTTCAACATGCCACATTATTGGATTAACTCATTCATGCATTGTCTTAACCATCTGTAGTAACTGTCATAAAATGCACACAAATAAAATAGACAAGGGGCCTCATTACAACCCTGGCGCTCCCCTAGTGAAGGGGGCCGGTATGGGACTGGCCCCTTTCATTACGGGAGCACCGATTACAAGCTTCCCATCGCGGAACCTGGATCGGATGCCTGGTAAAACCAGGCGTGCTTTCCGGGTCCCGCGAGGGGAAGAAGGAGGTAACAATGGGCCAGTTGTAATCTACCTGTTGTTACCTCCATCCCCATTCCCATTCAGCCCTAATGGGGCTCAGATGGGAATGGGGAATGGTTCCTGCAAGGAGGAATAACCGGGTCCTCCAATGTTGGAATGACCCGGTTATTCCTCATTGCAGGAACCCTGTACTTGAGCCCGGTTTGGTGGCAGCCATGGAGCGAACAGCTCCATGGCTGCCGCCAAAATCGTAAGGAGGGCCAAGGTCTCACTCAGTAACGCTGCTATGGATGCAGCGTAATAAATGACTGCATATCTTCAAGTGCCCCCAATATCATAGTATCCTGTGTTAACATCCAACACCTAAAAATTGCCAGCACCATACAATGCCTTGCCAATTGCACAGATGAGTGAGTTACAGGGATGATTACCACAAGAGGAGAAAAAGCTTTGGGTTAAATGAGGGTATAGACAATCCCTGACCAATCTGTTGTGAAGGCAGGAGATATATGGCAAAGCAGATATCCCCCATGAATTATTACTGGTCACATTCAACCAGTTACACCATCCATCACACGTTTCCAAACAACACATTGCAGCAGACATAAAGGAGGACTGGTTTTTTTCACCAACTTTCAGGAAAACTGAACCAAAATGGCAGTGCTTTTCACTATGTGAGAAAGTTACAATAATGGGCTTACATTGAGAACTATCAGAGGCACACTTCCCCACCATACTAGGTCATTCTGGGAACTCCACATTGATTATGTGCGCATGGGGGAAAGGTGCAATGGATCTTGTTGCCTCACTGTGGTTGTGTGTTACTTCTCATGATGGGTGAAGGCGTGACCTTGTGCACATCCACATGCTAAGTGCACGGCCAATTTGTGTGGGATTTTTTTCCTCAATGAGGCATGTGCAATCTATTAAGGTCAGATAATGGTACACATTTCTTCAATTAACTTTTCAAAGAGGTTTCGGCATTACTAGGCATCAAGCATCGGGTGTGCACTATTTACCAGCCCCAGGCCAACGGCATCGTGGAACACAAGCTGTCAAAACTGCACCACATTAAAGTAAATTTGAGTGCTCTGTTTACCACTTGTGCTATTCAGTTTGTGCACCCAGCCCGGCAAAGACCACCACTTATCGCCCCACATGGTAGTAATGGGGCACTGTGTGCATTCACCAGTCTCTTTTGTTAGATGAGCATCAGACCCTCACAGGGCAGTGTCTATCTTGGGGAGGAATTTAGCAGCTATTTGTTTTCCCTCGCGAATGCCATAAATTTTGACTCGCAACAGATTGAACCTCCCTAGACAGAGGAAGCTATCGGTGCTGCAACGGACAATCCAGCAATGTCACCCCCTCTGCAGTTGTTCCCAGGCGATAAAATATACATTAAAAATGTCATCCGCCGGTGGAACGAACCCAACTATAATGGTCCTGTCAAGGTAATTTACACCACTCCCCTTGCTGTAAAAGTAAAGGAACTACGTTACTAGGTGCACCTCTCAGAAGTCTGCAAAGCACCCCAGCCTGAGCCTAAACCAAACCAATAAAGTGCCCCATGCCCGCAGCACAAACACTCCATACTTGACCACAGACCATGCGCCCCTTTTAAAACAATAAAGGAATATTCCCCAATATCCCCACGCAAACCCTACACAACGCTTCTACACATTACATTTGCACAGGTAGTGCACTCTCGCAGTCCCCCATACTCTTTCCTATCCTTTTTCTCATTCTCCTCTCTCTGTCTTTTTTCTTCTCTTTCTCTTCTTCTTCTAGCTCACTCTCCTTCTTTCTCCCTCTCTATTTCTCGCTGTGTTGCTCTCTCTCTCTTTCTTTCTCTCCCTCTGTTTCTCTTTTTTTAATCACATTACTTTTCATGTCGTTTTTGCAATGGACCCAACTGGCTCGAATGATTCCATTTACCCTAGAAAAAGTATCTTGTATGGTATCAATTCAAAGGGGGTCCTTACAAGTTTGGAGATAGCCATGGTGCTATTAGCACCATGGCTGCCTCCAAAGTCATGTCCGGGTCTGGGTTCTCTGAATGGGGACTTACCGGGTCATTCCAACCTTGGAGGACCTGGTAAATCCCCATTCAAAAAACCCTTCCCCATTTCCATTCGAGCCACCATAGTGCTCAATGGGAATGGGGAGGGAGCTAATAACGGGCCCGTAAATTATGGGCCCTTTATTAGCTCCCTGGTCCCTTAGCGGATCCCGCTAAGGACGGCTGGTTTTACCAGCCAGCCTTAGTGGGACCCACTAAGGGACCTCGGAATGCGGCGGTAAGGGGTTAACTGCACCGTCATCCTTACCGGTGCAGTTAGCCCCTTACCGCCGCACTCGTAATGACCCCAAAGTGTTCCTATTCATATTTATGCTCACTACATTATATTGCTGGGCTGTTTGCAATATTCATGTTTAGATTAGGTATCTATTTGGGATGTACTTTTCTATGAGGAGGACATATAAAAGAGGGGGGTATAGAAACAAATGTTACTATTAATGGGTCTATTCAGTTTACTATCAATGGGTCTATTCATTATGTGAATTCTACCAAGACTATGAACCTAAATTTGTCCCCATTTTTTAAAACACACAACACCGTGGCCATGGAACCCCATGTCAATGACCAAATCAAATGTAACAGAACTGTCAATAGCACTGATGACTATTATGTTTTCCAAAATATGATTTGATCTCATCAGCTCTTTAAGCATGTAGAAAGAGGCCACTTTAAAGCTCCACGTATGACGCATAGCATGGACTTGCTCTAGATACAATAGAAGACGTGCACCATCCTAAAATCTCAAATAGTAGGAACGCAGATATGATCTCAGTGGGGAAGAGAAGGTCGAATGGTAGCTGTTATGTGTGTTCATTGATACCACATGCATCAGGATCCCCCAAAGTATTAATATTACAAGAATTAACAATTTTAGAGGCTAAAGTCCTGGTTCATCTGGCACTGCGTAGGCTGTGAGGCACCTTCCAGGGACGCAGTGTGTGACTAGAAGTTATGGACCCATATCAGCTGCAATACGCTCAAAATCCAAAAAGCATCCAGTGTCTTCGGTGACCATGGGCCTCATTACACGGTAGGTGGTAGGGGGTTACCGGCACCGGTAAGAGCACCGGTGCTGGTAATCCCCTACCGCCCTACTATGAGGTCCCTCAGCGGGTCCTGTCCTTAACGTGTGGTCAGACCACACGTTAAGGAAGGGACCCGCTGAGGGACTTCAGAGCAAAAAATCGTACCGCTAATAGCGGTACCGTTATTAGCTCTTTCCCCATTCCCATTGAGCCCTATGAGGGCTTCAATGGGAATGGGGAATGGCAATTGGCATGGGGACTTACCGGGTCCCCAAGGGTCTAAATGACCCAGTAAATTCCCATACTGCCTACCCAGACCCAGAAGGCGGTAGGGGGTAGCCATGGCGCTAATTGCACCATGGTTACCTCCTACTGTGCAATGAGGCCCCATGCCTTGATTTGCAAGGAGTAAAATATGTGACGAGCAAGTGGCAGAAACATCAATGAGCTGCACAGCAGGAGGCCTACTGGGGTTTTGGAGACAAAGGGGGTCATTCCGAGATTGGAGGTAGCCATGGTGCTATTTGCGCCATGGCTGCCTTCAATACTGGGTCTGGCACCGGTCTGGTTGAATGGGATTTACCGGGTCAGTCCAAACCTGAAGGACCCGGTAAGTCCCCATTCACCAAACCATTCCCCATTCCCATTTCGCAGGCCCGTTATTAGCGCCCTGGTCCCTTAGAGGGACCCGTAAAGGACATGTGGTCAGACCACATGTCCTTTACGGGTTCCGCTAAGGGACCTCGGAATTGGGCGGTAAGGGATTAGCGGCATCGGTCTCCTTACCGTTGCCCGGTATCCCTTACCGCCCTCCTCGGAATGAGGCCCAAAGTCTTGGCCCGAGTGAATAAAGCATGTGCACCATTCTGTAATTAACATATCACAAAGCTGACATGGATTGAAGCAGTGGAAAAGCCAGTGAAAGTGCAAAAGCAAGAGAATTATGAATTATGTTTTTGCAATGAAGAAACTGTTTTCGTAGGGCCAACCAAATATGCAATAAAAGAATGTTCATTCCAGACCTCAAAAAAGGTACTGCTGCAGTAATGGACTTCTACTTGGTATGTGGACAGCAGGCATTCTTGCACCTCCCATCATCATCATGGAGGGTTTACGGCTCACTGGTCACTGTGCACTCAGAACATCTCATGACCCCTGAAGATCATCTCACAGTGGCATCACAGAACTTGCTTGCCACAGCCCCAAGTACAGCAATAGGGGGCCCACCAGAAGCCTGTTGCAGCCCTCCATCTTCCTTATCTTACCTGAAAAAAGAAAAAAAGAAAAACAGCACATGAAAAGAAGATCGAATTACCTGTCTCAAGACTCCACTGAACTGCTCAAAGAAATACCCAATGAATATACACTGTTCAGCAAAGAAGAAACATTCTTCACACCTCTCCCACTGCCTGGGGTTCAGACAGTCGCAAATGCCAAGTGCCTCAAAATTGTGCACTTGGAGGTCATTCAGCTGGTGAATGACATGGAACAAGGCCTCAACGCAATCAAGGTCGAAATACCTGCCATATGATTGATGACCCTCCAGAACTGATATGTCCTCGACCTACTCACAGCAATGGAAGAAGGGGTTTGCGGAACAATTGGCGAGTCTTGCTGCACATTTGAGCCTCCAAACGATGCAGAGAATGGCTCCCTGGCACAAATAATAGGAGCACTGCACAGCCTTGGCTTGCACATGCAAACTGAGGTTGGCATACAAAAGAATGCCCCCACTAACAGCTCCTTATTAGTGATGACGAACTAGGATTGATCACATGACAATTACAACAAATAAATAATAAACCAGATATCTCCGGAGCACACACACACAAACACAGAAGCATATTATATAGCAACATAGGTTTTGCTTTAATATATCTAAGTTTGTGTATTGAGTTTGTGAGACAATTCTATTTTTTAAGGCTCTGGTGTTCATCACAGTAAAGGAAGTTAAAAGAACACACTATCAGACGATAGAAATGGTAACACAATGTTTTATTATGTATGTAAAACAGGCGACTATCTCACCAGATGGTAAATTGAGAAATTACTATATGGTATATTTGTAAAACAGTTGAACTATCTATCCAGAAAAGCATGGTATATGGAAGAAGGACCATACTAGTTCTTTGAATTGAAATTTGAACTCTGTGCTTACTAATTTCTATATCTATGTTTATGTTTGTAAAAACTGTCTTATTGTTCTAAAATAGAAGTATGGCACACCAAGAAATTACTACTTTGTTATTGCTGTTTTATACATTTGAAACAATAAAAATAGGGCAATGAGAAAAGCCCAACCCAAGAAAAAAGTTTACGAAATGCAAACAAACTTCATCTAGTATTCTGACTGTTGATTAAGACTTTTTGAAGGTTAATGTGTATTTAGTACCTCAAACCAACCAATGAGATAGCATTCAAATAGATGCTCTTCTTAATTCTAGTATTAGGACACTTGTTGGTACAGAGGCATACAAAAGGATGACTAGTTTGATTACCTTTTCGCTTGGGCACCATCCGGGATGGGGTGATCGTGAAAATCCTGGTGCCTGTGATGGTGTTTGTGTTGGTGTTTTTCTGCACCCTCCAACTAGGACTCTGATGTTGTGCCAAAGCATTTCATAACAGTGCAATGAGGTTTTCAATTGGGGTATCCAAAGTACCTCACGGTACAAAAGATAGTACTGTCCAAACAGACGACTCAAACAAACCATGCATGGTGGTGATAGAACAGTGCTTACATCCTCCTGGCACTACCACCACACCCCCACCTGACCCTGAGCATTATACAAAACACTGGGTGGATTTATCAGGTAAAGAGGGTTGTACATATATATATATATATATATATGACTTGCACCCCTGAGGAGTATGCCCAATCTGGACTGAGTTTGCATCATGTTTGGAGATCATAGGTTTCAAAGGAGGGATCACTGCCATACTTAGAAGTCAGAGGTTGGAGGAGGAACACTGGTGAGGGACAAATAAGCATGGGCTCATTGCAGAGTTTATTAATGTAGAATTAACTAAAGGGGGGAATGATGGGAAGGGGACATGATCTTCTCACAGCCCAAAGCACTTCAGAATAAGGCAAAGACTATGACAAGTAATGTAAGAGACCAGGGGGGAGAGGGGTGCCATTAAAGGCTTCAACACAATTATATTATTGCATGCTTCATAGAGCACATGCGGGAATAGCAGACATTTTACACATTAGCAGCCATATTAGAGCACAAAGCTTAAATGCAGTGAAGTAGTTAGCATCCAGTGCCTAGGCCGCAAACGTGAGCAAAGTAATAGGTTGTATCCCGGCACTACCGGGCACTGATGAGAAAGGCCAGAGCTACAGAGATCCATAAACCCTTCATTGTCTGAAAAGTTACCAGCCTTCGCACCCTGGAAAGAATATGCCCTGGAAGGTCACGGGAGAGATGAGTATCTTTGTATGATACAATCCCATGAGAAAGAGGGCACTGGGCTCCGACCCCCACCAATCCCAATTCTAAGTTATAGCACCCAAATGCCCTAGCTCTATGACCTCTGAATTCCAAGGTAGCAGCCAGCACCAGACCACTGATCATAAACCTGTTAGACCTGTGATCGATCAAAAGATCAAAAATCAGGGCTTTTCTGCCTTCACTTTGAGGTCACATGATTTGTGCTGGGGGGGATGAAATTATAGCCTAAAACGAGGGTGGAAGAACTTGGAGAGGTGCCAGCATGTCTGTGAACGAGCAAAGTGTGTGAGTTAATATGGCCTCACCCCCCACACCCCCCGAGCCCTTGTCTGCTTGGTGCATTGCTACATAGAAAGAGATGTGTTGTTTAGTTTGCTAATAATTGCCAATTATCCAGCTTGTGGACGATGACGAATGCAGAAACACCCACGTGGAAGATGATGGACAGAACGCTGGGACCAATGGCCTGGTATCCCCTATGGAGCCGTTGACCTACGTATAGGGTCCCACCAACCAGCCGCGCATGTTTCTACTGTAGGTAATGCTGTCACTGATGATGCTGTGTACCTTCTTAATGTGCTGCTCATGCAGATTTTGCCAGAACGTTCCGCGGCAGCAGAGTTCTTTGTTGGCGCATTCCATTGTTGTGTGGAAATAAACCTTGTAGTTTTGGGCCTTTTTCCTTAGCGGGTTGCATTTTTTTTTGTGAGCCTCTAGGGACTTTCCTAATTAAGCAAAGGAAATGAGTGGGGAGTGGAATCCAAATGAACAAGCGACCTCAGGATGTCGAATGGCAGGGGGTACTTTAGGAATAAAGCAGGCTGATTCCGCCCCTTCAGTAGCAACTGAACTTGATGGCACTCCTTTTGGTCAAGACTAGGGGTTTCCTCATGTAGATGGGCTCAGAACAGGGGAGATGGCTGAGAAGTTGTAGCCTGGTCAAAGCGGATTAAGAGGCGGAAGAGCCAGCATGTAGTGGGGGGTGGTGGAACCAACCCCCGCGCCCCAGTAAGGTCTGACAGGACAAATCTCGTCAGTTGGTCACTTGCATCATTCCCTTTCTGCAATGTATGGCCATAACGGTAATGTCATTTCTTGATAAATCCTGCAGAACTTGTTATCCCACACTTTCAATGAGTGGAGTCAATGTGAGTTTTTACCAGTGTTGCGATGATTGTCAACTGTTGTGGTTGATACTATTGTATGAGGCACCTCAGTGGACAAGGGCCCAGGTTATAGACATAGTGGGATAAACTCAGCGGAAAAGCAAAGACGTAGCATCAGTGTACATATTCCAACATGCATTCGAATTCAACAGTCAAGAAATGGGACCAGAATTTTTCATATATGTTTTAGTTTGTCGTTTCCTTTTCAATGACATATTCACTCGAATCATTGGAAGTTAATGCCTGCGTTCATTATCAATTCCAATCACGCTAAGACAGATGCAAGGGTCACGCATACTCTCACAAGGGTGACGGTTGCACGTGCGGGAGCGCTTGCGTGCGTGAACGCGCGCGCGCGCGCCTGTGCTGCGCAGGCTCTACTGTGCTTATGCGTCTTGTCAGAATTAATGAGAAAAGTTCCCTTGCCCTAGGGGTAATTAGTGTCCTTGGAGTTAAATAAGCTAATACTTAGACACCTCTGGCACAGGCAATTATGTTTGTGTATTGAATAATTGATTCAAAGTGGGGGGATGGGCTGCTAATCAGATCTGAGCATAATGAATTGATTTAATTAACAGGGGATTCTGAGGATCCCTGGGAAATGTGTGCCTTTATTCGGCGGCAGGCGACCGCAGACCACATAAATTGAGCGAGAAAGGCAACGAGCTAGAGCACTGTGCTTTCAGGAACAGACCTGCATATTTCGTCTTCTTCTCCAAATATAATTTTAGATTTAGAGCGAAAAGAGGAGAAGGAGCACTTTAGACGCCTGGGAAGAGCTGCAGTGGCATCCGTCAAGGCTATGAGCCATCACATTAAATGACATTTACAGAATCCCCCCCCCCCCCCTGCAAATTGAAGAGTTTGCGAAACCAGCGCTGGAGAGGAGCACCTTGCTCCCCACGCCGTTTAAACAGCAACGTCCGTTTCTTTTCGGAACAGTTGAAGGTGCAAAGGGCAGGTGCAGTTGCTTCTGCGTTAGTAACGCTCTTCACTTCAGAGGGTGATAATAGCTCAGACCGATCTAGGTGGACAGTGGCCCTGTGGTGCCATTGGAACTCTCTCGGTGGAGGACGGTCTGCGCGTTGCACGGAGGTCCTCTCTGCACCTGAGCGGTGTCTACGGAACCCGCTCCTCCGGCTCCGGGGGAAGGAGCGCCTGCAGCCGGACTACCCTACGTCCCTGGGACCATGGTGCTGGACAAGGAGGACGGTAGGTGGCGGCGGTGTATCCGCCCATCGGACGCCAAGCGGGGCTGGCTGTCCAGGGAGGGGACTGGCCGTGTGTGCTTCTCGGGAGTAGGCGATTTCTGGCGAGGAATGAGTGCGTATTGTGCAGGTTGGTGGGGGGCTGTGTTGCTTCTGTGGTGAAGGGCTGTAGGCTTGCCGTGCTAGGTTAAGCAGTCTCTGCAGTCAAACAAGCATCTTTTGATGACATGTGGCTCGGTGTATTGTCAACGCTCTGACGGAACGTACTGTATTGCTGTTGCGTGTTATGTGTTCCGGTCATTTCATGCGAGTCTTTTAGCGTTCCTGTTTGCTCACGTGTTTCCCTGTTTGTAACAACACCCCCTGACCCTTCACCCTCCACAAAAGCCATGCACAGTAAACCACTGTCCAGCAGGGTTTGAACGCCTAAGACACGCGGATAGTAGAGGGGGTAGTGTGTATGTGTATGCTTTTAGAAGATCCCCTTTTGCATACTTAAATCAAAGTCAATTGGAAGCACGGGGAGAGCGGTAGCGGACCCTGCGCCCAAACAATATCGAATGTTGAACTTTCTTGTAAGCGAGGAGCAGGAGGAGCCGCGTTGCTACTGCTCGGCGCCGCTCCTCGGTGCTGCGTGCGCTTTACGTAGTTCAAAGGTGAGGAGTGAGGACGCGGACCAGAGCTGGAGTCCTGGCGTGACGAGGGTGGAAAGTTCTGCGACACATCACGCCTCTCTGTACAGCCCAGTTTATCCCTAGCATGCATTTCGTTCTAGTCGCCATTAAGGGTAGCGCATGTTTAATTTAATGACTTGTGACGTATGGGAATTGGGAAGCACCTTCTGCAATGTCCGTTGCCCTCCCTGCGCAGCTTAATAGCAGCGAGCGAGAGCTTGTGTAAATATGAGACGCAGCTCGACGGGTCTTCAATAGCTGGACTTTTGCAAAAGACGTGCTGCTTTCTCGTCAAACTGTTCAAATACGCCCAGATGTGCTCTGATGAACCAAGTAGACACGTGTGTACGCGAATGCCCCCCCCAGCACCGCCCACTGATAGAAAGGACCTGCTTCTTTGGACCCTCTCATGAACGCGCTGTGATATGGTTTGGTGGGTAAAACGCAAAGGCCCTTTGGTGAATGAAAGTGGAAGGGCATTTGGCCGTGCCCAATCCAGTACTGTGAAAACGCTGCAGCCCTTAATTGAAAGGACTGTGAAATGTAGACATTCCCAACGGGGTTTCCCAGGAGGTTCTTGGATCTGTGCTATACACACTACCCAATGGTTCCCATTATTATCACGAATGCACATTTTGAATGTAAATATAATGCAAGTGAAATGAGAGCCCATGAGATAAATGGTGAGGCTACCGATTTGTTACTTTTCCTTAAAAATACTAGCACTTGTCCACGTTGTTATGCATGCATTCGCTGTGCCTCGTGTAGTCTAAGTGTTGTCCACGGGTCGCGTGGGTTGCGGCTGCTGCCAGGTCCTAGGGACCAGGTAAAGGGACGAGGCACCCTGAATCTTGCCAAAAGCACTTTAGGTCACACTGTTCTGGGTGGAGCATGTGCTGCGGTGTTGCCCTTTTAGCACTGCCGTCTGCAACTTTGAAAGACCTACATCGGCATGATATCATATGACATTTATAATGCGCCTGTACAGAAGTGTTTCTAGGTGCCACAAGACAAAGGGCGGAAGACATAGGGAGGAGGAGACGAGCTTTCCTACCAGGCAGGGAAGTCATTTCACCAAGATGCCAGGGGTAGCAGAAGTGACATCACATGACCCTTGACCCCTGATGACATCACAGGAAGTGATGTAATTTGACCCCACCCGAAGTGATATCGCCGGAAGCAATGGAACACGACCTTTCACCCATTGACAAAACAGGAAGTGGCATCACATAGCATTGTACACTACGAAAATAATGTGGCTACGATATCACTATAATGTGATGTACATTTCATACAAGTATGGATCGCCATATGTATTGTTAAGATCAGCGTGTATAGGCCCATATTACCAAATTACTGTGAATGCAAGCAGACGTCCATAACCAAATGGTAATGATGTGGCACTTTATATAGAAAAAATATACACCCTACATCACCCAATCTGTGTTGGTACTCATTTATTGACCTCAGAAGGATAAAAGGCTGAGTTGAGGCGTTTAAGAACAGACTAAATCAGAGACAAACCCCCTCAAGTGTGCCTGAAAAAAACCTTTAATGAGTCTAGCAATTATTGCATAGAATTCCGGAAAGAGACATTATTTGGTATTCCTATGCTTTCTTATTTAGGGTCAGTGCTGAAAGTGTTAGACTTGTGGCACTCCTGTTCTTATTTTTCTTCTTTTTTTAAGGGCCCTGAACAAGAAAGCCAGACATCCCAGAAGTAAAGAGCCAGAGCCCAGGAGCTAAAAAAAAACAAACTTTTTTTAAAGTTTATTTTTTAGAGGTCGCAAGGGAGAACACAGAGGTCGCAAGGGAGACCACAGAGGTCTCAGTTGCGACCTCTGGCGACCCCTAAATGACGTCCCTGCTACCAGGCCTTGGGTCATTTGGATCGTGCAAGTGCAAGAAGTGCAGGGGGGGTAGTAGAGGAGAAAGTGTGATCAGGGCAGCATGGCTCTGAGTAAGTGCAGCCAGCGCAGCGCGACTCTGGCTAAGTGCAGAGAGGCATTACAGTTACATGCTCGGAGAAGGATTAGGGGTCCTATTGAAACCATGGTTTGATAGTGAAGATAAAACATGAGCATTTATGCGTGCCCCAACAGAAACCCCATAATCCTCAACGCACCCTCTTTGCAACAGCATGGACCCTCACAAACTAGAGGACTCACGCATTTGGGGGACACAGGGCTGCGAGGGTGTGGACGTTAACACACGCGTCACCAACATTGGCACACACATTGGGAATTCAAAGTATGGGAAATCTAAAATTCACCACTATATGCACAGAGGCACTCATATTCCAGTGAGGCAAACGTGTGTTCTGTCTTTCCCCTGCTCTCATCACCACTAATGTTCTCACCCAGAACCTACTATTCACTTACAGTTTGGCAGCAGCTGCAGTTTGCACCTGTGAGTGTTCTGATTTCTCACCATGTTGCTGCATAGCCAACTGTTGATGTTGAGTCACACAGGGGCCACAGGTTGCATCGAAAATGTGGGTGTCTTGTATTATTGTGGGTGTGCGTGTTATGTGCAACATTGTGTGTGATGTTGTCGGGCGCAGCACCTTTCAGGTGAGGTGGGGGCCTGTGTATGGAGCCTGAGGACGAGGAGGAGGTGAAGACCATAAGTCCTTATTTTTATAAGGAGGGTGACACCTTCTGTTGTGTTCTTCGTTTATCACTACATAACTCTGCCCTTTTGCAACGGCGATGACATGATGAAGGGGAATTCACATCCCCCTACAGGAGTGGTCTTCAAAAATGTTCATACCGAGACCCCCTCATGACCCCCCTTGAGTACAAATATTGGTTCTGCCCCCCCCCCCACCTAGCAGTTTGCCTCCGCCGCAGGGGGCCCAAAGGATATCTGGTGGGGGCCCAGGCTCTTTAAAATATATGCAGATTTTCCACTGCTTATATTTTTTATTAAAAGCAGTCACCTTAATCCTTGTTTGAAATTAAAAACAGTAATCTTAATGCCTTTTTAAAGAGTCTGCCCCCACCCATCTGGACATCTTTGCCCTCCCAGGGGATTTGGGGGGCCGACCCACAGTTTGAAAGCCACTTCCCTACAGTATCCGGGTTGAGAGATAAAGAAGGCACTATTAAGACCTAAGGGGCCTCATTATGAGTGTGGCGGTCCGGAAACAAGGGTCCTGGTAATCTTACCAGGGCCGCTGCACCCGACTGACCATGCCGGCCGCAGAGGCCCCGGGAGGGCTCATCACAGAAGCATCAGCACCATTAGTAACGGTGCCAATGCTTCTGTGAACCCATTTCCATGGAATCTTATTGGACTCCATGGGAATGGGGACTAACATTTTCCGGCAGCCAGCTTCCCGGTCTGCCGGGACTCGTAACGTCCCGGTGGCACCGGGAAGTTAGGTGCCGGTAAAATGTTACGAGCCTGGCGGCAACCCGCCGGAAACACCAGCAGGGTTACGCCGGACTCGTAATGAGTTCGTCACCCACACACATCCACCCAAACCCTTCCTAAGTGACGGAGCTCCTGGCCTACTTGCCCATCCACACATGCAGGTGGTTCAACCTTTGACCCTGCACTTTGCTTGAACTGTTGCCTACCTTGTGTTGACCAAACACTAGTACAGATGCATGACCATCCAACACAGTCGAGGGCCTGATGCCCGAAACTTTCCCTAGATCAGGGCCTGCACGACCACCCCCACCAATTCACCTTCCAGTCCATCTGCAGGAATGCAGTCAACCCGTGTTTTCATTTGCTCTGTGTCAGTAAAGAAAGCTCCTATTTTGATCGACAAACCAGCAGCCACACAAGCTCGGCCTTGTCTGCTTTATTTTCTTCGTGGTCTTATTGAGGAAGCATTGGGGCCAGTATGTGAAGACCCATGTTATGTCTGAATGCCCAAAGTGCTGCAGAAAGGTAAATGGACAAATGCAGATAATAAACCGTTCATATTGTATGTCTTTAGTAAACATACTGGCTGATATGGGCAGTATCAGCAGCTCGGCTACTCCTGCTTGTGCAAGTTTGCAAACTAAGTTTGCTTGTACCATTTTCCAAAACGTCGATCCTGGTTTTTCCACCGGAAGTAGGCCTTTGGATCCCTGTGAGTTTGAGGAGAGAGAAATAGGCTACTTTCATCTGTTTTTAACAACAAAGAAAGAGAAAACTAGAGCATGAGAATGCAAGTTGCTCCTCAGTGCGCCTGTGTTGTGTCTTCTTCGCTTAACGATAAGGCATACCTCAGGAAAAAAAAGCCATCCAAATTGATTTGGCCACTGAATGCTGCTGCTTTCCTCTGGTTTTTAAAGACTTCTTTTAATCATAACAAACAGAGTGACATTTTCTTTAAGTCCTGCCAGAGGGTTCCTGGCAGCCCATATCTTTTCAATCTGATTGGCAGGCTAACAGCAGGACGCTTCACCAGCAGCAGAAGTGCGGGAGGCAGGTGAGCTGAGAGGAAAGGCTGAGATCTGAGGAGAGTTCCCTAATAGGGGTGGAGTGGGATGTTTGGGCTCTTTTAAGTCTCGCAGGAGTTATCATTAAGCGTGAGGCGTCTGTAATGGAATGGCGGCGGCGCACAAAAGCGGAGCGCGTGCCCTCCGCAATCAAGAGAGTTTGCCGCTCCCTTCATCATTGACGCTTGAAAACGCAGGGATGAAACGACAATAATGTCAATGGCGAACACAGTGACATAAGAGACCCGGAAAGAGAAGAACAGGGGGCTGGAGCCGGTCCTTGGCAGCACAGATTTTTTTATCAGAGGCCTACCTACATTACAGAGCCCCATTTTAAGGCAACTAAATCTATTTACAGACCGACGATGGCCCTGATCGAGGGCAGTTTCTAGACAACATTGCCCCTAGGGCAACACACAATATTCTGCCCTCAAGTTGGTCCTCTGCTGCTTCCGTGCAGTGCCCTCCCTCGCAACATTATTAAATCATTTCAATTTAAATAACATTTTATTGAAGGTTTTATTGACTTGGACTTGAAATGAATGAGTAGACAACAATGTATACAACAATGTTTCAAATGGTAATTTATTTTCATTATCCCAGGATTATGTTCATTATGATCTACACGCAGGGCATTTCTGCTGGGTTATTTTTCCCAAAATGTCGCCCTAAATTGAAAGAGCCAATAGTTCTCTTCAGTTGGGGAACAGCAGGGCTCCAAATCTTCCAAGGGAAGAAAGGAGAGGGGTGTGAAAAAAAGAGGACAGGAGTGGGCAGGGGGGAAAAAGGGGAACGTTCCCAGTTACATTAATTAATGGGAGTATCTCGACGCTGCTTTAAAACGCTCTCACGGAAGACAAGAGTAATAGGTAGGCTATGAGGTGAAGCAGTCATCTAGACATATGATGTGACTGACAGGCCCAAATTATAACAAATCTTGCCAAATGCCAAATACCTTAAATATCACGATGTAATTTACATCAAACACTAAACATAACAAAAGAGGAGAGACACTATGGCCCTCATTACGACCCTGGCGTTGGACCATGGTGCTAATAGCACCATGGTCCATGCCGGTAACTTACCGACTCCGCCATGGCGGAATGGGGAATTACCGCCCCATTCCGAGGTTGGCGGGGCGGTAATTCCCCATGCCTCCATGGCCCTTCCCCATTCCCATTTTTGCCCCATAGGGCTCAATGGAAATGGGGAAGGTGCTAAGTACGGTGCCGCAAATTGAGGCACCGTACTTAGCACCAAGGTCCCTTTGCGGGTTGGTTTTTAACGCCTGCAAAAAGCAGGCGTTAAAGTCTCCAACCCGCAAAGGGACCTCGTAATCAGGCGCTAAGGGATTACCGGTACGGGTATCCTTACCGGTACCGGTAATCCCTTAGCGCCAGGCTCGTAATGATGTTTTAAAAAAAATAAAAATCATATGTGGGTATAGGACACATTTTGTGAAACCTTCGTGCATCACTATTTCATTCATAATGCCTTTCATTTGTAAATAACACCCATGTACCGTGATGACTGCAGCAGGGTACTTGCAAGAGGGCTGCTTCAGCATGCCCTTTTTTTGGGCAACATAGATTCTTCAGGAAAGGCCGTGCCAAACTGCCTCGGGTCTGAAGGGACAGTGGGCGAGGCGGACACTTGCTACTGAAACATTCTTCCCCAAAGCATTTGGATTTCACAGGAAAAAGAGACATCTGATTTTCGGAGGTCGCCCTTATGTGTCTGGTCAGGAGGAACAGCAGCTGGGTCCATAGACAAGCTTGTGTGTAGCTGTATCCGACTGGGTGGCCTAGGGGGACAGTTTGCACAACAGCTTCTGCTTGATTGAAAGCCAGGGCAGCACCTTCAGTGTTGATGTTTTGTGCTCAGCCCATTTTACTCACAAGTGTAAAGTTGGTAGCATATTTTCGTACTCTCTGGATCTTGGCCATCATCAGGGCTGGGGCTCCTTTATACACATTGTTGCACTACTCAGCGCCGGATAAGGGCGCTACTTGGATGATTGCAGTCTGCCGTGGCAGCGTCAGCAGCAGGCGATGATGCTGGAAGCAAAGGTGGCTGTAGCATACTGGATGACACTATAGATCTGTGGAACACATTCGAGTTCAGTGTTGAACGTGATCAGCATTTCTAGGCATCAATGGCCACCATTAAAGCAGTTTGTAGAAGCTAATCTAGGTGACATTACACAGCTGTGTTGTGTTGGCTACATTATCTATATAACTTTCTTTCTATCTAAAATCATCCAGTCAATTAAATTCACTTTTCAAGTGGTCATTTTCCGATCTTTATTTCAGGCACTTCATTGACAAGTGGAAGCACCTGACATGCACACATTTAGCAAAACTGATCTTTGCTAGTAGCTTATCTGACATTGGTATAGGCCCATTTTAATGTCTATGGATGCATTTGTCTTTGTGGAATGAAAAACGAAACAGAATATGGGAGAACTTGCTGGGCATATGGACATCTCTGTGAAATTGAATATACTTGTTTAGAATTGGGACATTTGTCCGTAAGCCCTAGAGTGGTTGACGGATCCTTGCCTCCCAGACCAATGCTATAAATTCCAACAAAAGCACTTTGAAAGCTTCAATTAATGAGGCAATGGTAATTAGTAGTAAAGAAGCAATTAAGTAATCCCTAAGTATGTTGAGTAATTGGGATATAAAGACTAAGCCACGCGATTTTTGGTCAACTACTTTAAAAACATTAAGTTATAATCATTAATAATATGACAAATAAAAGAGGTGGTGCAAAGGATGGCCTGTGTTCACCTAAGAAAGAAATCGTTGCCTTCTTAAAAAGTGAGTGCTCCCCAGTTCTACATGTGCGGCATTCCATATGTTGATGCTAGATAGTTAGGCTGGGCTTACACAGATCCTCAGACCTGCAGAGACTGCATTATGAAAGCCGAGACTGAGTTGGTTATGCTGATTATGCAAAGCCAACATCGAATTGGTTGTCTTCCTGACCTGACAATAGCAAATGGACAATAAATGTCCTAGAAAGAGCCATGGGATGAACACCACCAAATCAAGGTGGAGCTCTAGTATAAAGCAGATGACATACAGATGTGCAGTCGACTGAAGCCCTCTTTAGGGCTTTTAAAGTTGAATTCAAAAATACATTTGGACAGGCTTGTAATCATATCATATCTGCTCTCCAAGGCAAGGTCCTCTCCCACCTGGATGGTAGGAATTTCCTTCTGGAAGGATGTCGTTGACTACCCTGGCACCCCTGAGATGTGTCCTACATGCTGCAGCTCAACTCATTTAAGGACTTTGCAAATTAGACCACATCACCCTGATCCCCATCAAACTGCTCTAACTCCCACTGCAAGCACTTATCATCATCACATACTTCTGTATCATCTCCAAGACTGTCCCCCTGAGGTGCCCAAGCTACCTCATTGAGAGTGTCAGCATCTATGGAGGACTATGATCCATCAGAAGTAAGGATATGTGCTGACTTGAACACCGATGCTGCAGGAAGGAAATAACCAGAAGACAGGCCTTTTCTGTCTGCACTCCTAGACTCTGGAACCTCTTCCCCATCAAAATAAGACTCACCTCCTTCCTTCTTTGTTTCAGGAAAAACCTCAAGACCCTCCTCTTCAAGCAATGGCTCCTTTCAAACACTTGGCCACCTAACCTGAGACTGGGTGATCTGCTCCACCATTATATCCTCTGGTTGCTTGTAGACCCCTTGCTGGCAAATTGCCCGCCATGCCCCCCCCCCCCCCCGTTGTTAACTCCTCACTCCATGGGATCTCTGCTTCCCTCCCCATGTTCTTCCAACTATGAATTGACAATCAATCTGTTGCTTCCAGAAGGCAGGTCAGCATTATACCCTAATAACAGTACTAAAACCAATAATAATAATAATAATAATAATAATAATAATAATAATAATAATAATAATTTTAGAATGCTTTTTATCTGTGCAGCGACATGGCTATCTATGTGTGTATATTTGATGACTATGACATCTGGACTTGCATGGTTATTTTTTAATTACCTGAGCTCGTTTAAATAATATTTTTAATCAACTTATTACATAGCAGCTAAACCCACAGTTGCTCATTTGTTCAAAGCTTCTCTGAGCATACCATCACACCACTCTAGGCCTAATGTAAAATGTGCTTAAGAACAACACCTTTTAATCAGTTCTCCAAGTGTGTGTAGTGGAACTATGCACCCTGCTGGACTGCCCCTGCTCCCTACAATCCCCATCGCCATGCCCCCTCCCACACGCAGACCAAACCCCCAAACAAAAACACCCGCCGTCTAAAGGGAATGCTCAGTGAAGTGCAAGTTCAAACTTCTTCCTACACTTTTGTTTTCAAAGTAAACCATTCCAGAATGGTTTCTTTTTAAAACAAAAGTATTGGAACAGTAAAACCTGAAAAAAAGTACAGTAGAGGAGCAACGCTCCCGTCCACATCGACCACTGCTTTTGATCAGGTGACCCATGTTTTATATTTTCGATATATTGTACACTGTTAAGCATGCATTGCGAAGTAAAGATCTTTTAATGAGGAATACATTGCTCACTAAAGAAAGCACAAAGTAAACCAGACAGTAGGTCAACATGTCAGTGTGGGGGTTTAGGGGGTGGATATGCGCAGCACTTCACAGACAACACGTTCTGTTTCAGAATGAAAAGGCCACCCCAGCACAATCATTCCCGTGACTATTGGAGAGCTGTGAAAGGAGGCCATTGACATACATGAATTGGGAGGACTGCTGAAATGAAAAGTGGGGACGAAAGAGCTGCATTTATAGTTGCACAACAAAGGTTCCTCGAGAGAATTAGCAAGAGACAGGTACACTTGTTGCTGAGCAGGAGAAATATAGCCTTTGGAGCAAGTGACTGGTGAATTGCTAACGAGGACAGCGAGAGGTGATCTAATAGTGAGGACATGAAAGAGAGCTGGATTAGTGGGGGTGCAAGATTGAGGTGAACTTTGAGTTGTAAAAAAATAAGTCAGTGGGAGTGGTGACAGGAGAGAGGTGACTTGATGGTGGTAATAGAGTGCTCACTGTACACAAACCTAAACAAGCATTGACAAAGCCGGTAGTCTAGCTTTGATAATGTATAGTGGCAAATGCTTCTATAAAGCCTCCACAGGACACATCTAGCTATCTAATAATGTACACGTGTACATTTTTTGCTCAGTGATTATTTTTTATCACAGTGTTGTAAAACCCATTACAACCATTTGCAGAGAATTGTGGCCAATTGAAACAAATAAACACTTTGCAAATCTAAAATGTTTTTACATTTCTAAAAATGTGCTCTATACCGTCCCCAACACCCCTAATCCTCTGTTTACTACGCGCAAACATATTCAGTTTCTTAAAAATAGAAAGCCATTACTTGTCACAAACACAACACTAATTGTCAACACAAAAATAACCCAACACGTTTTTGCCAAAGAGACGCGTTTTATGGCACATTTATCAACATCAATATTGCTTTCTGACCTATGTATGTTTGCATTTTAAACCATTCAAAGAAAAAGCACACATTTATGATGCCAAAGGGTCCAAGACACAACACAACCTCCAGCCAGGTAGAAAAACGTCTTCCCTTTTGCCACAAAATGTTCCCGATTCCTGCTCATGTGTAGTTTGGAGTACAAGTATTTATGCTGTGTGTCCTAAAAAGTTGATTTCATTTCTGGAAGGAATCGTTCCTGGATTTGCACTGGACTCCTCCCAAAGATGATCCAATCTATTGCCACCCAGTCAAGTCAGGTCGACCAGGTTTTTATCAAGCAGTTCACATAACCAGGGCAGTCCCAGGAAACACAACAAAAAGTATGACGCTGAATAATAGGAGAAAATGCAAAAAGAATGCTTTAGAAATAATAACACAACAATACCTATTATGAATTCTACTGCATAAAAAAAGGAGAACATGGTAAATGAGGGGGACAACCCAATCCATCAAGAGAAAATAACATAAGTCCATTCAGCTACAAGGAATTATTACCAACCTGCCAATTCCACATTGCATAGAGCACTGACATAACCTGCTGTCCATAAAAAGTGCTCGTCCTTGACTTTGAGTGACAGGCATTCTTTTCTAATTCCCTAGAGAATTCCAAGTGATGTACCCTAGGTGGCCAAGGCAGTTTTCTCCCGCTCCACCATGCGCTCCGCAGAGTGTAGCAAGCATATTAGAGGTTAAACAGAAACACATGGGTTGGTGCATAAAGTAGAGCCAGACATTGCAGATAAAGAGGCTCACCATTGTGTTGAGCTTTCCAAAGTGGTCCCACCAACTTCCATTTGATCTAATGTTTGAGTAGCAGCCAGACCAATTTGGGACTCTCACAGACGCAAAACCTGCCTTTTCCTAGAGCTTTGCTGCCGTTTCAGATCATCTTCTGGCAAAGCAGGATACACACTGATGCAATAGTCCAATTCAGACAGCATCATGGCCTGGCAGGGAGGAACCTGATTTTCTGGCTGAGGAAAAGATGGAGAGCTACATCAAAGCATTGAGATTGTAACATGTGCTCTGTTTGGTTGCCTTGATCCGGGCAACCGATGCCAGATAATCCAGTGTGTCCGTCAGTACTGCACTTTATGTGATCCGGGCGGTCATACCAGGCAACAGCCATGGGCAAAGTTGGGGGAAGGGGTGCAGCAGGGACAGCCTGAACAGCCCACACCTGGGAGAGCAGGAGACGTTCCATGTTATCATTAACAGGCAGCAGCACTGGTGGACAGAGGCAGAGAGCAGTAGTTAGCCCGTCCATGTGCATCTGCCCCCCATCATGCAGCTAGTGGCTTATTAACTTGCTGAATCTTTTTGTAAAGCTCCCACCCTCCATTGGCATCTCATTGTGGAACAAAATGTGCAACAACATTGGACAGTGAAAACATTGCTATACAAGCGCAATGGCATGCCATTAAAGGGCATTTCTTTGCTTGCAAAGCCTGCAGGATTAGGAGTTTGTGGGAGATCGGGTGAGAGACAGAAGTAAATGGCCAAAGGAAGGTGTAATATATGACAAGGAAGAGGGAAATTGACATTGGTTCGTAACAGAAATAATACGTGTAAGTTTGAGCTAATGTAACTCAGCGCCCCATATGTATTTACTGTAGCTAAAACGTTATCTAGCAGCAGCGCATCGATGCCCCCGGGCTGTGTGCACTCTATATAAATGCAAATAAATAAATGGCCTTGTGACAGGTAACATTTGGTCAAATTTTGTTTTAAGGATTTTTGGGGTGATCAAATAAGTGGCTCCGAGTCATCTGGACACCACTGCAGTTTCTTTGGAATATTGCTGTTTTCTGGTATGTTAATCCAGTTGAAACCAAAGACAAGACTAGAACTCCCAGAATGCATTGATCTATTAGATGAAAGTTCCAGACTGGGGATCACTTGTTCAGGTGACAAAGAGTGACCATGCCAAACTTTGCTGTGTACTGGAAGGCAAGCAGAGGAAAGAGCAATGTTGTTACCATTTATGTTTGTTACTGCATTTTATGTTTTAGGCAAAAGGGCCAGGAGTAGTAAAACTGGGAGGGTAATGATTTAGAACTTAAGGAAACAACTGCTTTTGTTTGGTGCTGTATGCAATCAATAGCAACTTCTTGTGTGTGTGTGTGTTATTTACTGTGAAAAAGTATATGGCAAATGTGAAACACAATCCTTAACAAAGCCAACAGTTGTGTTTTCTGTGTAGTGAAATGTGTTCTTTGTTGCTACTGTAGGAATTTAGATCATATGCCCATGTATCTTCACAATTCCCGTAGTGTTAGAATTGCAACTCACACCATTTACAAGGAATTTCAATTTGTTAGTCTTAACTTGAGTCATGTAAATATCATTTGGTAATATTTGCACATGAGCTATCCATCCGGCATGTGAAGCAGTTTGTGAAACAGAGGGCAGGTGGTCGGTCGCTTTCCTCAGCGCGCTCCCTTCTTTGGAACAGCCTCCTCCTTACTCTTCGTCTTGAGCAGGACCTCTTTAATTTCCAGAAAAGCCTCAAGACCTTCCACTTTACCTATTCATTTACTCTGCCTCTACCCTGGTAATCACACAGTAGCTTGACTGGTGTGCAGGGCCCTTGTGCATCCTCGCAGGCCAGACCTCTTTCACCCCAGCTGCTGTCTATCCCCTGCACTTGCCTCGGCTCACCCTCCACCACTGCGGGTTTCACTTACCTTTCTTCATAGCACTTCTCCAGCTGCTCTCCATGAGCACCACAGCACCTATTCCATACCACTCTTCCCCTTGCACTTGCACGTTCTGAACACTCACAAGGCATAGTAGGTTAATCTTCCCCTACCCATTGTCTCTTCATCTATGTTGTATTTAATTATTTAACATTGTTGTAATTATTTTGTCTATTGTCCCCTGTCCCCACCCAGTTGCCCTGTGGGTGCTTTGAAACAGTATTTGTTGCCCATATGAGCACCTAACAAGTGAACAATAATTAAATAAATGGTCAGTCTGCATGACCAAATATATTTTAACACATGAATGGGTACTAGTCACAGCCTTCAGTTATGGACAATGGCCACAACCTTCACCCATGTGCACAGAATATTTTAAAACACCAACAGGCTATCAACCATAGATTTTGGCCTTTGCCAGTGGATACAGCTTTCTACCGTGTCCACTGGATATTATATACACAGATCAGGCACTAGCCATGGACTTTAGCTCAATACTGGTCAATGGCCACAATCTTTGGCTGTGCCCACTATATATTCTAACATATAAATGGACCACTAGCCATGGCCTTTGACCTTGAGCAGTTTGTACTTATTTTGGCCATATCCACTGCATATTTTAAAATAATAAAATGCAATAAGTGATGGCCTTTGGCCGTGACCGCTGTGTATTATAGAACACTAATCAGCCACTAGCTTTGACCTTCGGCCGAGCCCACTGTATATTAAATACACTAACCAGCCGCTAGCCATGGTCTTCAACACAATACTAGCCAGTGGCCACAGCATTTGGCTGTGCCGACTGTATATTCTACCACATTAATGGGCACTAGCTATGGCCTTTAGACATGGCCACTAACTACAGCTTTCAACATTGCCCACTGTCTGTATATTTTAAAACAGTGATGGCTCCTAGACATAGCTTTTAACCATGCACATTAGTATTTTGCAACACTAACTAACCACTAGCTGTTGTGTTTGGTGATGCCCTGTGACCAAAGCCTTCGTCATGGCCAAGTCCAAGGCCTAAGTTGTTATTAAGAAAATCATAGTTTTCATGAGCTAATCTATAAATGATGTTATGTCTAATTCCATTATTGATGTAATTAGTTATATGCAATGTAATTAGTGTTGTCACCAGTGATGACATCAGTGATGCGATTTGTAATGTCGTCAGTGTTCTCATAGAACATGTAATTAGAGATGTCATCAGTAATATGATCTGTGATGTCATCAATGTGGTCATAGACTTTGCAACGGGGGCGAAAAGTTTAGGTGGCTTTAGCTGAATTTTAGGGGTTCTATTGCGCTAAGTTCTCACCTTAATGTCTGTTCAACTAAAGTTTTTTCCTTGAATTTAGAAGATTTTGATACAATGTAATCCTCACCTTAACGTCCCTGCAACAAAAGATTTTTCCTTAAATTTCAAGGGTTTTGTTATTACATAGATTCTTTCCACACATGGCCACTGGTCATGACCTACAGTCATACCAACTTTATATTTTAGAACACTACCAGACCACTGACCATGGCCATCAGGCAGGTCCAGTGCGCATGGCCCTGTTCATTTTAGAACTCTACCAGACCACTAGCCATGGCCCTTGTCCCTCTCCGGTGGGCATGGCCACTCAATATTTTAAAACACTTGCAACCCATCACTCACAGATGTTCATCAATCACAAACTAATTTTGACCTGTTTTGGCAGTGGTATTGTTATAAATAAAATATTGTTAGACTTTGAGAACTCACAATGTGTTTAGGCAATGCACAGTGAGATTATATTATTTCTTGAGCATCTCTCATCTTTGGTTAAATATTGAGCTGTAAGCCCCTTGTTTTAGGGCCATCTCTTGATGACTGTTGTGCTGCACTGTACAACACCCTTTAAGCAGCACTGAAAATGACCAACTGCAAGAATAACATATGCAGAGGTAATTTTGCCCCCATAGCAAACATCAAAAGCTGGAACCCAAGAATCTATGCACAGATAAGGAAAAAAGGGGTAGGAATTGGGAAGGGAAAAACACTACAATTAATACATATAACAAAAGGTTAAACAAAGAACACTTATTTGTTTTCGCATTTTATATTTTATACACTTTTTTGTATGTTTTTCTAAGGAATGGGGTAAGAAAAATGACACTTAAAAATATTCCTGCCATTTGCAATTGTCTGTATGTTTTAAAATAGCCTTGCCAAAAGCATCTAGGATGCTACCTTCCACCTCGATCAAGCTTAACAGATTTTGCACATCAGCACAAAGTTTGAAAGATCGGGTGCAGACACAGTGAACTAAAGTTCGGTGTTAGTGGAAAATAACTAGTAATCATATTGGAACTCTATGGCAAAGATGATAAATATCGCTGTACTAATCTTGCTCCATGCACTTTCACCTTTTGTTTCACATAAGCCTTCCTATACGGTTCATTCACTTCATCCCAATGTACGCGGACACGTTGTTGAATTAACGTTGAGGTTCCTAAACTTTGCGACAGCTTGTTTTAAGGTACCCTCTACAAAACATGACCACATAAATTGCACTTGACCTCCTCCTGTTTTAAATGGCAGCCTTCGAAAGGGTGAACAGACTTTGCATCCCATTGCATTGCAGACATCATTTTAAGTTGTGAAATGCTGGTGTGTCTTGCAGAAAAATAAAGACACTTTTAGTATCCCAGTCTAATTCTCCAGAGTCCTAATAGCAATAAGCCCTGAGCCAGTGGGGCATTACCACATCAGGTAATGACCCAGGGTCTTTGTTAAAGCCCTCGCTTCAGTCATGACTGTAACTATGGGCCCTGGGGCATTACCTGATACAGTAATTCCCCCGACTCATGGCTTATTTTTAAATTATAATTTTCTGCAACACAGATGTGCAATATATTACACACTTAGACCGAAAATACACTAATTCCCCAAAGGCATGTGTAAATTGATTTCTTTACATGTTTCTTTTAATTTATTTTTATTGAAAAGTAATATGCTTGGAAAATAGAAAGAGTTAAACATATAGATCTTCTTGAATCTGCAAATAGAAATCTGTAAGAGGGTAAACAATAGTTTATCATAAAGCAACCTCTAAATGACACAACACATGCTTATGCAAAAGATCCACAGATGTTTACTTCTGCAACAGTCAGCATCTGCAGTGTGACCTCTGCAATCAAAGCCTATATCTGTATTAAGAAATTCAAAGTTTGTTTAAGCAAACATATAAATAATATTATGTCTAATGTCATAGTTTTTTCATCTACGTACACATGATCTTTTTGTTTGTCTAAACAAGGTTTGAAAAAATTGCCACTTAAAAAGAAATCGAAGGATGACAAATACTATATTATTCAGATATTAACTTGTCCCAATCCTTACTTCTGGCACCTCCCACAGCTATCAACTGGTGGCATAGATCACAGAATACTCTCATAACTTAGACATTGGGAGCCAGTAAAATTGGAACATGTGGAGCTGACACTGCTGCAGAAGTGGAGGGTTCATTCAGTGTCGGTGGCATTGCATTGGTGGAATCAGGTGCTGGACTCAGTGTTAATTTCCATGCACATAATGCATGAGCACCATGCATTTTAATTATGTGGTGCTCATGCAAATTCCAATACGTATCATCGACATCATCCCAGTGGACTCGCACCAGATGATTTATCATAACTGATATTCCCAGGCTTTGTGACGGAACATTAGTAGTGTGTTCTTGCGCAATGTTCACTGAACATCCTTGCCTTCCTTTTAGAGCACTGTTCTTTCATCTTGAAATATCTCCAACTCTATAGGTTTTTATTTATGTGACTTTCTTCCTGGGTGGTGATGGATTGGGGACCTAGATGGCATTGTCATCTCTGCTGCTGCTGATTTAATGATTAGACATGTTAAAATGTCCAGCTGGTAAGGAAAATGTAAAATAACAAAAATGACAACTCTAAAAAGTCAATGTTACATAAAATGAAGCCTCCTTTCTGAATCTCTCTAGCATTTCTGATGCCTCTGTGAATGGAGTGCTCCAATGGTGCTTCAAGACTCTGGCTGTTGCTGGCAGCACCGTTAATGGGTGGAGGTTGATTATGCAAAACCACTGCTCGCAGCTACAATGAACAAGTAAGATCACATGTATGCCAAAAAAAGCTGCTGTCCAGTATGGGCCAGACAACCCTGACGGCATTAGCTTCTAGTTTGAGACATTGTTCACAGCATCTACTCAACATGCACAATTGGTTAAATGTCTCCCAAGACATGGACAAGATCAGAAGTACAGGCGACCATGGAAGAGACAAAGGGGGGAAAAAGGAAGCACATGGTAGAACATATCCTCACCCAGCTCAGTCGAGGAAAATGGCAGCTGGTGGGAGCAGTCTAGTAAAGAGAAGGAGGAAATGCTGTTATCTTCCAATGAAGATAAATACTTAAAAGCTCTAAAGAAAAGTTAGACTGAGTAAAATCAGAAGGAGAATGAAGACAACTCTGACCCAGACACCCTCATACATTGCTGGGCATCAAGATAAAAGCCACCAACACAACTATCGATGTGGCTAATGAAGAGGATGACAACACCACTGGCCAAAAAACCCAGAAACAAACTATGGAATGAGTGTCCCAGACCACATCTGCCAAAAGGAATTGCTGAAACACATAAAAAGACAAAATAATGTTCACCTGCATGGGCAAGTATACTGAACACATCAAGAAACAGTTTGACGCACCTTGATAATCATACTAAGATAAATGACTGGGTGTTTCAGGGCCAATTTCAAAGATACTCCATCTGACTGATAAAGTAAAAGAGAAAAGGGGGGAGCATAGACTCTATGGTTCTGACAAAAGGGGCCCTGAAAGCCATATGCCTACTGCATAATACCAACAGTACAATCACAACAGAAAGGAAAAGGGCCATTATAGTATAAATTGATTCTATTTTGAGTCAGCTTGCAACATTGGAAGTAGCAGCAGTCAAGTGAAAATGATTTGGTAAATAGTTCATCAAAGAAAACCCTACATAAAATGGTCATTTTTATTCATTCTTTTAGAATTTGCCTGTCCCCTATTTAAGAAACACCAGTTTGGTGGAAAATAAACATTTGTTACCAGTTCTGTTTTGTTTGCTTTTTACATACATCACTAGCTTAAAAATCTTCATCTACATATCCTGCTGACATATTTCAACATATAAATAAAATAAAAAACAGGGATGTGTCTAAGTTGCATTGGACATTGTCACTTTCTTGGGTAATTTGTCAATCACTTGCTCAAACCTTACAGGATACCTGCTCAGCACAGAGAGGAAAAAGCAATGACAGAAAGGTATGATGATGCACATGGGTATGCTAAATATTCACCTTAACTCCATGGAAGAATTGGAGTAAGAAGGACATTAAACAATTTCATTGTGTTTCCTATCGTAAACCTTTGAAGATGGAAGCTTGGAATAAACCATCCCAAACATTTCCAACTACTAATTTGATTAAGAACCTCATCCAGTGCCATTACAACAATATAAAGGAACCCTATACAAATTGACCACAAAATGTACAAACCCATGACCTACAATCTGTGCACAGGTATCCCCTGTAGAAAAGCACATCTGTGTCATGCTCTTCCACTTCTATCACTTCCACTATTCCAGCCACCTCCACCCAACCTCTTGCTAGCCTACATATTTATGTATTTATTTATTTATTTTTGCATTTGTTACAGCATGCTCAACCCTTGGGTGTTTGGGCGCTCGTTACATTGATAGATCAAGAGACATAACAGCAGAAGGAGGGGGGGATGGGAAAGATGTAGTGGGGTCCATGGAGGGTCAAGTATAAAGGTTTCAGTACACGAGATGAAGATGGTGGTATATTGGGTCTTGGAGTGTGGTGCTTTAAATGAAGAGCCAGGTCTTTAGGTTTTTTCTGAAGGTCCAGTATGACTGTTCCTTTCTTAAGTCAGTGGGATGGGTGTTCCATATTCTGGTGGCCACAACAGGCAAGCTCAAGCCTCCAGCGGATTTGTGTCTGAAGCTGGGGACTTTGACTAGGTGGCAGTTCGCAGATCTAAGTGGGCACATGCAGTTGTATCTATCTACCCGTTGATAGGGGAATACTGGGGCTGTGTTGGAGAGGCATCTGTGCATGATGGATATGGTTTTTAACTGTATCCTCTTGCGGATCGGAATCCAGTAAGCATTTCTTCCAGATTTGGTGACATGGTCGTGCTTCGATAGACCTGTGGCAGCACATAGGGCATAGTTTTGTATAATCTGTAATTTGCTTAGAATAAGTTCAGAGGTTCCTGCAAATAGAGCATTGCAGTAATCCAGTTTGGCTCATGTGATGGCTCTTGCTATTGTAAGACAGTTTGGGGTGGAGAAGAAGGGCCTGGTGGCATTCAGCAACTTGGCAGTATATGCAGTGGATGGTGCATGGAGTTTACTTGGCGAGAGAGGTCAAGAGTTGAGTCAAGTTAAAGACCCAGTGTTTTAGCTGCAGATGAGTTGGGGATAATGTTACCATCAATGTCAAACTCTTTGTAAGCTAGGTCCATGTTCTGGAGTGTGAAATGGGAGCCAACAATGAGGATTTCAGTTTTTTTCATTGTTGAAGCATAGCAGGTGGGTTGCCATCCAGTTTTTGATTGTTTCGTAGACTGTGTTGACTGTTGCAGCATCTTGGGTGTAGGAGCTTAGTTTGTGTAGGATATTCTGAGGTGGTCAAGGTGATCGAAGTGTGGTTTTGTATAAATGTTATACAGTGTGGGGGAAAGGCAGGAGCCTTGGGGGACTACACATGTTACTGGCGTCGGTGAGGTGGCATGATCGTCAATGAAGACTCAGGAGGATCTGTCAGCCAGGAAGGATCTGATCCAGTCTGTGGATGATGGTGAGAAGTTTGCTTTTGTGCAATGTGGTTGCAAAATGTTTGACGATCAACAAGGTCAAATGCATTCGAGAGGTCCAGCATCAAAAGAAGGGCGAGGTTGCTGTCAGCCTTAATGACATTGTGCTTATTTTTCAAGTCGAGCAGGGTAGATTCAGTTCCGTATCTGAGGTGAAATCCTGACTGCCGGATACCCAGAATATAATTATTTTGAAGGTATGGTTGTATCTGGATGTAGGTTGTTCGGGCAAGGATCTTGAGGACGAAGGACACGGTTGTGATCGGATGGTAGTTTGTGGGGATGCTGGGGTCTAGGGACTTTTTTTAAAACAAGGGCAGCACCAAGACTTCCTTCAGGGATGTAGGGACAATTTCTGAGGTGAAGGAGGAGTTTATGATGCCTGTGATTATTGGGGTGAGCGTTTCAGTGCAGTCTTTGATAATTGGTGTCGGACAGGAATCTCCTTGGCATCGGGATGGCTTTAGACTTCAGATTATGTTGCCAACCTCAAGCTCTGAGACCATTTGGAAGTCAAATTGGGATTATAGGGGGGTGGTGCTGGCTGACATAGGAGCAGGCTGGGTGGGTTTGTAGTGTATGGCTATTTGTTTGAGGTGGCATATTTACTTAGGGGAAATAATTTTTACAGTAAGGGAATCTTGATTTTTGGAGCACCGGATGTTGTCTATGGTCAGGTCGGGGAGAGGGGCAGAGGGTGACTCAAGCTCTTGCAGGACTGAGAAGATCTTTCGAGAGCTGGATTTGGCATTGTTAATTCTCTCATTGTAGCAGTTTGCTTTGGCAGTGAGGATCTCTTTTTTGTATTCTTTGGTGAGTGCGCTGAATTGAGCATTGGTAGGGGTTCTTTCTCCAAGCTGATTCTGCAGTGTGCTTTTTCGCACGAGCGGGAGAAGAGCTCAGGTTTGCACCAGGAGTTCTTTTTTAGTGTCAGTTTGGCTTCCTGCTGTTTAATGGGGGCAAGTGTTTTCACCACCTCAGTAATGGTGTTCTTGTATAGGTTGACTAGGGCTGCAGGGTTGGTTGCTGTGGCAGGTGGTTCCTCGAGAGCAGAGAGGAGCAGGGCAAGGCTGTTCTTGTTCAGGTTTTTTGTACAGCGTGCCATGCATTAGGTTTTGCAGGGTTGAAGGGGCTAGGCTGTTTGCCGATGGGGATGTCAAAGGAAAACTTGTGATGGTCGGAACACGGGCAGTGTGTGGTGGTGGGGTTGGTGACATTGCAGTTATTGCACCTTGCATATTTACAGAAGAACTACTTTACAACACCAACGCAATTGCTGCCTCTACAGATATATTTTAAAAAATGGCAATTTCTTCCCCCTTATTTTACCAAAATAAAAACAGAAAGAACTCATGAAAAGAATAAACACAACAAACCCATACTTCAAACATTATGTATGGCCTGAAATTGCATAGTCACAGCAAGAGTTCATTGACTTTTTCCTAGCTGTGGTTACAATATTAAACTTTGCGAGGTAGGTCACATAGATTTTCATACATGTACACTTAATAGATAAATCTTAGAAAGGACTCTTTCGGGTAAAAACACTGCACTTTCTTGCACATTGAGGACTATACACGTGGGTATAGTCCAACAATCCCACGGCTACGACCATTCCCAGTCGTTGATGCAGTTAACTGTGTCTCTGAAATTAAACACCCCATTGGGCAATACCGTTGCTGCAGTTGTTCATTTATGTTTAAAAAATAATAATATCTTTCTATCTGTAAAAAAAAACATAATTAGGTAAAGAACACACTCACTTTAATAAACACACTTTAATAGACATTTTTATATGACCCTCATATCTTGTATGCAGGGCATTGCATGCACTATATAAGATACAACATGTGTGCATACAACATACTAATCATTGGGTCATTGGAAGAAAGAAAATCCAAATTGGAGAAAAAAAACATAAAACAATATAAAAAAGTAAAAAAAATACCACTATCATAAACAAACAGGGATTATACATACATATACTGGGTACTGGGTGAAAATAAACAAACAACATTTTACCGGATGGTTGCAGGACAAAGGATGGGGAAGTTAAATTAAACTTGGAGAACAAGAGAGAATAGGGTGGGATAAGTAAACAAGGGATAAAAAACAGTTACACCAGCAGAAACACTAGTACTATCATATTTTTTGCAGTCTTTTTCACCCGCAATAAACCAACCTCCAAGAAGACTACTGCAGATAGTTGGAAATATTTCAAGAAAAAAGAACACTACCTTCAAATGTTCCATTTCAAAGCTTGGATACATCCAGTTAGTGTGGAACACGACCAAAAGTGAATGAACTCTCCACTTCTGCAACATTGTCAATTCCACCTTTTTCAATTTTACTGCTACCAGTGTTTCAGTTATGAGAGTAATGCGTTGCCTAGTCCACAATTGGTTTCTCCCAGAAGATTCCACACTAGCCCATTGAGAAATCACTCTCTCCAAACATATTGTACAATGCCACTACTAATTCACTAAAACAATAGCGGTACAGTAAACATATAAAACTGTTACTATAATCAAAGAACATACATATATAAACTGGATGAGAACAATCAAGGGACATTTTGCTAAGAAATGACAATAGAGTAAATGGGGTTTGTTAAGTAAATGTGGAAAACAAGAGAGAATGGGTAGGTTTAGTAAACATGAAGAACAAGAAAGGATGAAGTAGGTTAAGTACACTTGGAGAACATGGGAAACACTTTGAATATTGGTTGACATTTCATTGGCATTAACTGAACAACTTCTTCAGTAGCCAGAGTACCTCAAGTGCTTGAATCCTTGAAATGCAGTGTTCCTTATAACATCAAAACAGTACTCCAATTGTGCTAAAATACTGCACTGTTGGGTGTCCTGACCCACGTTTAAGCTATCATGCTACAACATTTGGTGCTGTGGGCTTAGAAAATTCAAGATGGCAGAAAACCCACATGTGCGCCGAAATCCAGGAAAGCTGCGCAGTTTGTGCGCCCACCAAAATGGTTGCCTCACTTGCCACCCACCAGTGCGAGAATGAAAGGCCGGGTTGCCATGAGGGAAATGGGTTGCCAAAGGATAAACAGTAGCGCCGGTTAGCTTCAAAGCGCTTTAAAACCACCACTGGACTACCCGCACAGTAGTCTGAAACCATTGGGAATGGCAATGCTGATTGCCAAATGCAACTTAGAATTGTGGGGAATTCATTTGTTAAATCCCAAAAATGGGTGCAGTACCAGTACTCACCACTATCCAAAAGCCGGCGTTTTAAAACCACCCTGTGTTTCTCTGAAGGCAGGCTCAAAATGCCTATTTTCAAACATTACAATATGTGCAAAATATTCACTGAACACCAGCAGACATTTGGCAGAATGGAGTTTTGTGTGCCTACAAAATCTGGGAAATGAAGAGCCCAGAACAATGCTTATAACAAAACTGGCTGAGCTATGGAGTCAGCAGTTTAAGTTGCACTGGATTTAAAGACACTAAAATCGAAAATGTTTAGATTAAATGAGTGACCTATGTTTGGTGTCACATGCCTTTGTAACTGTTGAAATGTCATAGTTTTGCACTTAGAATCAGCATTCTAGCTGCATGTGTAAAATTGCAAGTTAATTTAAAAAGCAACAAAAAAAACATGACAGTTAGCTGAAAGTCTGGCTTAAGGAACTTGATTCTGCCTGGCAACTACCCCCATCAGGAGTGAAACTTGAGTCACAGCTGTGTTCCCAGGCCTAGCTGCCCTTTTGCTGCTCACACAAAGGATATGCCATCTATCTGATAATTGAATTACCTGTGCTCTACAGGAGCTCTGAACAAAGCCTGTCTTGACTCAGGCAAAGGTTTTATTACAGCGGTCGTAAAATGTAGCTTCCTCTTGGCAGAAGCTGGGAGGGGCACTGCCTGTGAGAGCAAGCTGGCTTGGCAGAACTGGATAAACCAGTATTTCTACCTTGTGCTGAGAGGAAACCACACCCCTTTGGAGCCAGAACATAACTTTAAAAAGATGGATCATTCATAGAGCGGACATGTGAAAATTTTATAAATGATACCATAATTCTTGTGATTTTTCTGCGCACAGTTTAAGAGGTTTTTAGAACCGGTGGTATGTTCAGGGGGGTGTCAGCGGAAAAGTGGATATTACTCTAAATGTATGCATGTTAAAAATCTGAAACTTCATCAGTTAATGTCCATACTCCCTGCGCACATGTATGTAGAGTTGGGTCAATGTCAGAAATTGAAAAATCAGTTAAAAAGTCAATTATGTGCCATTTCTGAATGCAAGCTCTTAGAAACAGCAGATTTGGACAGAGACATGGCTAAATTCAGCCACACCATGTATATGTAATTTCAAGCAACTGTGTAACTGTGAAATATGTCTTTTGTTATCAAATATAGAATATGTGCAATCTGACAGGGGAGTGTCCTATCTGCAAGCCATAAAATGACATCACTCTGACTCACAGTTCCTTCCCCAATCAAATGAGAAATGGAAGTTTGACCAATTAGAAGCTGAGAGAGAGGTAGGGTCAGTGATGCTAGAACACACCCACATTCTAAACACATAAAAGCAGAGAGTCAGGACAGATAGAGACATTCATTTCCATCTGCAGCGGGACGCTCTGCCGGAAAAATCCATACTTACCTCCATCAAACTTCAAAGAGCCAACACTTAGACTCCAAGATAAACAGAGACTTCAAATCCCTCAATCTCCAGAATCCAGAAGCAGTGCTGTACCCAGAGAGAGAGACCGGGCCATTGTATCCAGAGTGCTGACCCGATGCTGTGAGCAGTCCCAGAGGCCAGGCGCTGTGAGCGGAACCCGAGGAGACCGGACCAGACTGAAGTCCGTGACCAAGTCGCTTTCCGGTTCAAAATCTCTTGTGAGTACTCAGCAAAACTCAGAACACATCTCTTAGTTAAAATAATATAATTCAATCTATTTAATCTAAGTAGAACTGCCTCCTAACTGTCACCTGTCATTTGTAAAGCTGTCACTTGTCATTTCCTAGTTGCAAGCTGCACTTGTCTTTTTGAACTTTAAAATTTCAAATCTGAAAAACGACCTTTATTTAATCGCTCATATCTCTGCAGTAACTCTGCAGTAACTTTCATTTGAAAGCTTAGAATCTTAGCTTTGAATCGCACCAAGAACCACATTCCTACCCCTTATAGTTTTACCGCAATCGCGGAAAACGCATGCGCGAATTTTGCCGCGATTTGCAAATTTCTCCACGTGTAAAAAGACAGCAGTTTTGCTTTTCCTTGCCAAAAACTTCGTTTACCTGCTAGTTACTACTAAAGCATTGTTAAGGTGATCCTGAATTCATAGAGAGTAGCTATCACTCACCCTGAACCTCTGAAAGGGAATTAAAAGCATTTCCAGCATATTTCTCATCCATTGCTAGCACATATAAAAGCATTTGGGCCTGTGTTTTCAAAACTCCTATCTGTTTTCTTTAAGCTTGCTGGGGATTGAACTGAATTACATTGATTGCATTTCTGAGAACTGTGTGCTTTCCTCCCATTTCCTTGCATTGCATAAAGAGGGGGGGGAGTGAATAGCCAGAGAAAAGTGATTACATTGTTTTGTTGAAATCATATTGAGTATTTTCTGTACTGCATTTCATTCAACATTGCATCCATTTGAACCCTATAAAGCATTCTCTACCACATTATACTTCTGTACCTATTTACCAGTGTGCTACCTTATCCATTTCATGTCAACTCCTTAGTGATTATCAAGAAGTGTGCTAGTGCCAGATTCTCCGTTGTTAATCTTTATCATATCAGATTAAGTGTGATATTCAATTATTAATTTATTATAAAGCGTGATATAATATATATTGTTTAAGTTATCAAATAAACCTTTTAACTTGCAAAACAGAACTACTTCTTGGCTCAGTGGGGTCAGGAGGGTTCCAAGAGAGGGGTGTTATATAGGGGTAGTCATCCAGAACGCATGAACTGGACATAAAGATATATCAATAAGGGTTTTCATTCAGTATTATAGATTAGGCGTTGACTTAGCCGTAGCGTTGAATTGAATCCTCTTACAGCACTCAGTGTACCCCATGACAGTCTTTTTAAGGACTACTCATCACATATAAATATACAAATACAATACAATAATAGCACAAAACATTTGTGTAATATAACCGTGGATAGAGTTCATTTACATTTCTTTATAACCGCAGTTACAAATTGTTAGTTAAAGGGGGGGGTTCACCTCAGGTTTTATAATACAATAAACAAGATCAATACACTAAAAGACTGTTCATGTTGATATGTAAGATAGATGGAGATAAAGAAAGCAGAGTATAACACATGACAGTAAACTAGGCGGAATACATATAATAGGTACAATTACACAAGATATAATAGCATGGTTGAGGATACACAGTGCATACAGTGTATGGGGCATCTAAAACTAGAGTAGGGTAATCCTTTTTGTGTTGATTTCTTTAAACAATACTGGCCATAGCCAGTGGTTCTTCGCCCCCAACATCACTATACCTATAAAAATAACTTTTAAAAAGAAATAAAGCACACACACCCCAAAATGTGTAGCTGCAGGGATGGAACTACTCTTATCCTGCGGTTATCTGTAGTCATGACTAGCCTCGGATATAGCTGCGAGTATCAGAAAAATGTCTGAAATAAAATATGTTCCTGCCCTCCAGGCCCTAACCAAGTGGCCCCCTCATCTGTGCCAGCTCCCCCACTCCCCAGATGGCCATCTCACCTCCCCCGTCCCATTACCCCCACAACACACTCTGTTTCTGTGGCGCAGTTTGCTTTGACATGTCGGCTATTCGTGACTATAGTCACTGCTACAGAAAGATTTGTGTTGCAAACTCAGTCCCTGGACCTCCTATAACTCCCAAATTTCACTTGGTGTCCTTCAGCAACCTCTCCTATTGATATTGATATTGATATTTTATTTCTATCGTGCTCATACACAAGTGTTTCAGAGCGCGACAAGGCAAGGGAAGGGGAACAGAGGAGAAACAAAAACAACGATCTTACTAGGCCCAGTGACATTGAGAAGGCGCAAGTGCATGGTAGAGGGGGAGATGGAGAAGTGCATGGAACGGGGAACAAAAGGAGAGTGCGGAGCAAAGAGGAAAAAAACCCATAAATAATAATAAATAAATTAATAGATGAAAAGGCAACAAACAGAGGGAGTGCAGCCAGCAAGTGGCAGTGCTGGGTTTAAGGCAGCAGGCTGGGTAGGTCTGATAAGTGCAGGAAGAACAAAACAAAGGGGTGGGGCTGTATGGGTACAGATACAGACCCCAGTGCAAGGGGTGGCCCGTTGCACTGGGGTCTGTAAGAGGTAAGAGGAGCAGGTACCTGGGCATGGAGGAAAGAGGGTGGCCAGGTGCATGGTACCTAGGGAGAGTCGAGTCAGCAGGGGTTAGGGGGGAGGGCAAAGGCAGAAGCAAAGAGGAAGGTCTTGAGGTGCTTCTGGAACCGGAGATGGTTCTCCTCAAGTTTTAGAGTGGCAGGGAGGCTGTTCCAGAGGGAGGCCCCAGCCGAAGACAGAGATCTACCCCAAGCTCTTTTCTATGAGAAACGACTGACCCTTAGGGAGTTAGAGGTAGAGGAGTGGATTGCTCGAGATGGGAGGTATTTGAGGAGGGATAGCTGAAGGTATGTTGGACCCAGGCCCCAGAAAGCCTTGTGGACAATGCAGAGGGTTTTGAATTTAATCCTTGCATCCACTGGGAGCCAATGGAGAGATGTCAGCGCTGGAGAGATACGATCCCAGGGCTTGAGGCCAAGGACAAGTCTCGCAGTCCTGTTCTGGATAAGTTGCAAAGGGCGGAGAGTAGAGGTAGGTAGATTAAGAAAGAGGCTGTTGCAATAGTCCAACTTAGAGAGAACCAGAGCTTGGGAGACAGTGAGCTTCTGGGGGAATGAGAGGAAAGGAAGAGTACCTCTGACGAGGTGCAGTAGGAAGTTTGACTTTTTTGATACATCAGCGATGTGGAAGGAGAAGGAGAGTATGGAATCAAAGGTGACACCAAGGTTCTTGGCCTCGCCTGTGGGGATAGGAGGAGGGCCAAGGGAGGCCGGCCAGAGAGTGAGGGGAAAGGAAGGTGATGGTGTGCCGATGAGGAGGATCTCAGTCTTGCTGGCATTCAGACAGAGATCGTTGGCGGGACACCAATCTTGAATGGCAGTTAGGCAATCAGTAATGAGAGAGGTGGCGGAGGTGGCCGAGGGCAGCCTGAAAATGAGCTGAGTGTCATCTGCATAGCACTGGAAGTTTGAGCAGAAAATGGCAATGCAGCGGGCAAGAGTTTCTAGGTATTGGTTGAAAAGCCACAGCAAGAGGTTAGACCCCTGGGGAACACCAGAGGTTGAGAGGAAGATAGATGATAGGAAGGACCCAAGTTGGACCTGGGAGGATCGATCAGAGAGGAAAGAGGTCAGCCAGGCCAGAGCCTGATCGTTGATGCCCAGGTTATCACGGAGATGGTTGAGCAGGATGGTATGGTTGACTGTGTCGAAGGCAGAGGAGAGATCGAGTAGGATGAGGACAGAGGGAATGCTAGAGTCAAGGTTGGAAAGCAGATCTTCACGCATGTTCAGGAGAGCAGTTTCCGTGCTTTTGCCAGATCTAAAGCCAGACTGATGGTCATGGAGACAGCCAACAGAGTCAGAAGGAAGGATTAGTTGAGAGATGGCCAGCTTTTCAAGGAGTTTGCCCAAGAAGGGGGTAATGGAAATTGGGTGATAGCTGGCCGGACAAGAGGAATCAGCTGTGGGTTTCTTGAGGAGGGGATGCACAAGGGAGTGCTTAAGAGGGGAGGGGAAGGATCCTGAGGCAAAGGAGTGGTTGCAGAAATCGGCAAGGGCCGGAGCGAGGGTATCAATGTTGTCCTTGATAGTTTTAGAGGAACAGGGATGAACCTGCTTTGACGAGGGTTTCATAGATTGGACTTGTCTAGCGACCTCATCAGGGGAGAAAAGAGGAAACGAAGAGAAGGGGGGAGGGTGGATGGCTGGAGGAGGGTCAGTGAGTACAGACGGAGAGGGGAGAGGGGAGGGAGTGGAGGAGAGGGTGGACAAGATGTCCTGGGTTTTTGAGATAAAGTGAGAGGCCAGGGCATTGCAAAGAGACTGAGAGGCAAGGGGAGGTGTAGAGACTGCAGCAGGGTTGGCCAGCTCCTTGCAGATTTTAAAGAGTTTGCGCGAGCTGTTAGATGCCGCAGAGACACGGGCTTCAATGTGGACACTCTTCTTGGTACGGACAGAGAGAAGGTATTGCCTGTGGAGTAGGCGACAGGCCAGTTTGTCAGAGGATGAACAGGAATCCCTCCATTTTCTCTCAGCCGCCCTACACTTACGTTTAAGTGTAGCTAGGTCGGAGTCAGACCAGGAATTGCACTTGGCTTTGGACTTCAGGCGGATCCTCATGACAGGGGCAAGAACATCAAGAGTATCAGAAATAGAAGAATAGAGAAGAGACAGGGCTGTGTCAGGGTGTGAGTCAGCCAGAGGATGTGGGGGGGGGGAGAGTAGGTGGCAGCAAAAGCTTCGACTGACACACGCTTCATGGGCCGGATATCCAGGAAGGTAGGTGGCAGTGTTGGGATAGGCTTGGCTTGGGGGGAAGAGAGAGAGATAAGAGGAGAGGAGGTAGTGGTCACTCCAAGAGAGGGGAGTGGAGAGAGGGTTAGAGAAGGGGAGGCTAGAGGAGATCAAGACATCAAGTGTGTGCCCTGCAGAGTGCGTAGGGCCAGAGGGGAGGATAGAGAGGGAGAGGGAATTGCAGAGGTTTCGAAAGAGCAAAGTTGAGGGACAGGGAGAATCAAGGTGAATGTTGAGGTCACCAAGGAGGAGGAGTTGAGTGGTTGTGGCCAGAAGAGAGGAAGAGAGATCAGCCCACTCAGAGAGAAAAGAGGTGATCTGACCAGGGGGCCGGTAGAGAGTAGCAATAGTAAGAGAGTGGCTGGGAGAGATTGAGAGCCTGCAGACGAGGCATTCGAAAGAGGAGTAGATCTGAGTGGGGATGATAGTGGTAGGAATCCACTATGGAAAAATCAAGGCTACACCCCCTCCGGGCCGAGTAGACCGGGGCACGGAGAGGATCTTGTAGCCATCAGGGAGGAGAGTGTCAAAGCTTGTGACAGAGCTGGCCGTGAGACATGTCTCTGTAAGAGCAAGGACATCAAGGTCAAGTACTTCAAGGAGGTGGCAGATGTCAGAGGAGTGTTTGACAGCAGAGCGAGAGTTGAGAGTGGCAAGATGGAGAAGGTTGCCGGCCTTGAAGACCTTCCAGGGAGGGGTACAAATCAGAGGTACGCCCTGCGGAGTTGTGGAGGTAGCCAGAAGAGGGGCAGAGGAGGGAAGAGTGGGCAAGGTAGCCAAGGAATGAGAGGAGGGGACTGCCGGAGGAGGAAGGAAGTTGATGAGGCGAGGGAACCGCCTATCAAAGAGGAGGAGCTGCAGTTATCTATTGCATCGATTTAAAAACAAGATGGGGGCTGTTTCATTTCTAAAAACACCCAGTTTTGGGTAAATTTCCAAGAGATAACTATCTATTTTGAGAAGGAGGGACCCCCTTCTCCATCAAATAAAATAACTACTACACGGCATTACCCCAAACCATGCATGGTTTGCGATTCAACACTTCAGGCCCAAGTTGTTTCGGACCTGGTCCAAATCTGTCTAGCAGTTTGGGCTGTACGCTTTGGCCATAATTGACCTTGTTTGTCTATGGGAAAATGAATGGGAAGTACGCCGCACTTCTGGAAAAAAAATGTTTTATCTTCTTAATAACTTCTTTTATTTTTTAACAAATCTTTATGAAACTTTGCACCCAAGTGGGGGTGAGCAAGTCCTTAATCACTATCGAAATTTCAGTAAAATCTGTTTTGAGGGGTTCCTATGGCTGTATGACTTACCTTAACAATATGGCGGCGACATCATATATATTACAGGGCCTGTAGTTATGGAGTTATGGTTAAGTTGATAAACCCAAAGGAAGAGCATTTTTTGGGCAGTTTACAACTTTGGTGCCGTTTGATGAATTTACGTGAATGTTGCAAAAAAAGTATATGGCCACTTCTGAATGATTCTGCAAAGTTTTGTTTGGTTTCATCGAAGGGTGGGGGGAATTATAAGGGGGTCCCAAAACTTTTGAAATCCTGATAGACATACATTGAAATAAATGTTGCTGACACGTACAGCCTAAACCACTGGATGGATTAGCACCATACTTTTGTGAGGAGCAGCGGCCTTGCCCCAAAATTGTGCTTTTGCAAATTTGGTGTAAATCTGTCTACTAGATTTTTTTTAATGGCTGAAAGATAGGTCCAAAATAACTAGTGATATCTGCATCCAGTCCATGGACTTATTTCCTGATTCAGAGTCTGTGGACACCTTTGAACCAATGAAGGAGTTGCATTATGTTTGCGGACATCAAATACACACACTGATCGGTTATTGAAAAATGTGATGTGCCTCAAAATGTTTGAAACGGATGTCATATTGGATCCGCGGACTATGGCCTATGTCCACGATCAGCAGGGTGGACAAAAAAAAACTCTGGAAAGTATATTTGGGGTTATTTTGTGGATGAAAGAGCATTTGGGAAGTGTGTGGAAGTGAAAAAAAGTTAAGATTGACCCATTGTTATAGGTTAAAATGGCTGGGTGGTTGTTGCAGAGTACAGAGCCATTTTTTACTGTCCTTGATGTCCACCGACACGGACCATCTGCACTGCACCTTAAAAGCATCAGTATCACATGTTGGCCATGTAAATCTATTTGTATGCTGGAGCTATTGTCTAAAGTGCAAACAGAGCACAATATGCCATGATTTGCAAGTTGCACGAGCTGGTGAAATGGAATGGATTCACAATTTGGTATGATTGTGAAGGCATCATGAAGTAGACACAGACTACTGAATACGATTTTATAAACACACATTTATTAACAAAAAATGGAGTTTTGGAAAATGGCCTAACTTGCCTTAGACTAATATGGGATTTCCCTACGTAACTTAACCTAATTGTAGTTTATCTTGGGAAGTCCAAAACAAATGTCTGGCTGTATCCAAAACCTATATTCTCACATCTAATTGCATATAATGTGTAGTGATGTCAGTATCAAACAAAAAGTGTTCAAATGAAAGTTCAGAGCTTCTTCCAACCCTTTTATGGAAAAGGAGTTTTCCCTTCCCCCAGCTTCAAACAGTTCCAAAGTAATTCTGTTCTCCAGAATGTTAAATGTGCCAAAATAACACAATTCTCTGGGAACCTTTCCCAGCCCTTCTGTTTGGTTACCTTTCACCAGTTTATATGTTCAGTTCCTCAGTTTCCTTTACACAGGCTTTTCCATTATTCAATCACCAAGTGGCTTGCCTTTAGGAAGGTTTGTTCGGTCTAGGTGTGGTTCTTAGACCACACAGTCCAACCACTACAGGTCACATGACCAAAACACCTTTCTTGTTGTACAGTTTTTTTGCCAAAGTTAAAGTTTTACAATAAGGCTTGACCTGTTCCTCTCACTTGCCCTTGAAGCCTTTTCATTTCCTCTTTTATCACCATTCCCTGTTTTGTTACTTTCCACTTGCAATAAACAACACAAGCTTCCCAGTCACTATAAACTGCCCAGTACACCCTCCTGCTACAAAACCTAGACACTGTTTCAGCTTATTTGACCACAACCTTTGATGCATTGGCTGTCAGGGTTTCCTTATATACAGGTTCACTGTTGTCAATGAGCAACACTATCTGCTCCACTCTTGGCAATGTTCACTTGACTCTTATCATTGCATATTTCAAACATTCACTTTTGGTTGATTTTCTCACTTTGCTTATTAACATTGCTTTGCCATCTCAGCTTCTTCCAATTCACTTCATTAGTAGTAGAGTTTATCTCAGTTCGATACTTGCTTTTCGCACGTATTGAATATGTTTTCAAAGGCACTTCATTGAGGGATTTTACCTGATTACAGTCTCTTAAGTTCAGCTGCTTTACAAACATTGTAAATATCCCCATGAAATATGTGTTGGTAAGCCCTGGTACTCCCAGTGCTCCTGGGCAGACTCACTGGTGTTGCTTGGTGTGTGTGACGAGTGGTGTGAGGCTGTAATGCTTGTCATGCCTCTTGGAAGTGTTCTCTGTCCTGATGGGCCTCCTGCTGCTCCATGGACAGCTTCCTTTTTGCCTGCCGGTCTCGCCGATGCACCTTAATGCTGCCATGACACTGCCAACCTCTGCCATGCTGTGGTTCACTCAGAAGTGGTCCTCCGGCTTCTCCACAGTCTCTCCAGCTGCTTCTCTGGTTCAGAGGTAAGCTTTCCTGTGCAGAACTCTCTCATGTCGGCCTGTTTTCCTTCTGGCTTCCCGACACGCTGGCTCTACATCTGGACCTCTCACAGCATTTCCACATGACTGCTCTCGCATTCAGGTCCCGCTCCTTGATGTCTCTCTTCCAGTTCCAGCACTGGATTTTACTTATCCTGTCAACTGGAACAGGCTCTGGACAACTAGACTGCACAGAGTGAATTCTTCAGTCTGTTTTCAGTTGTTGTTGTTGCCTCTTCCTCATCCCAATACCAAAGTAGTGTAAATGTATGTAGTATATGGCTCGAGCGTGTCTCTTCCTCATCCCAGTACCAATGTGGTGTTTGGGAGTTTTATGTTTGTTTCTAGTGTGTCTCTCCCTCGTCTCATTACCAAAGTGGTGTTTAGGAGTGTAATGTAGGTTTCTAGTGTGTCTCTCCCTCACCTCAGTACCAAAGTGGGGCTTTGGTGTGTGCTGTATGTTTATGATGTGTCTCTCCCTCATCCTAGTACAAAGGTAGTGTTTGCTGGGAGATGTGTAATGCAAAAGATAGGGAAGGGACTGGCAATAACCTATAAAGGCCTGGGGGATGTTAGATTCAGCAGAAAAGGGAAATGGTGGATACTGTGTCTCACCCAGGGGTACCTTACCATAATTTCCCAAGTCTCCTCTACCCAGGTGATCCTCCCTAGCATATCCACCCCAGGGTCAGGATCCCGTAACAATGGCCTTTCCCTGGTCACCTGTGAATAGGATATCAGGGGACAATAAGTTAGGATGCACTCAGTTTCCTCACATGATACATACACACATTGTTCATTATGGTTGTGCTCTTGTGAAACATGGTTGCGGAGAATGCATGCATGTTTCCACATGTATGAAATTGGGAGGTTTTTTTGTTTCTAGTACTTGTAATAAGAACATTATGACTTCATGTGGATCTTCCTGTCTGTTTATGGTGAATTTAACCATTCCTATCCAATGATCCAATTCTGGCTTTATACCTGAGACACTGTAGGTGCTGTCAGGATTATTTGCGGCATTTCTATGAAGGACTAGCATTTGCAAACACAACTGAACTGAGCTGTTTGAGTAAATGTTCTTAACAATTGGTCACAATTGGAAGAGAAGATTGATTGCTACATTGGCATAGCACTTTATTCCACTTGTGTTGTGGAATTTTTAAACAGACCAGATACATGTTCCTTTGTATCCTTTGATGGGCCTGCAGCTGTTTTTGGACCAGAGTGTTTTGTGTTTGTAACATTTGAAGGACCTGAAGTTCCTTTTTTGGGTGGAATTGCAGGGAGATCTGCTATAGCTTCAGTTTGTATTAGTTCTTTTTAAAGGTTTGCTTTTTAGATGTGCAGGGTATATATCTAGATGGGGGTGTACAGTGCATGTTGCCCGTTGTATTCTAGGATGCACAGAATTTCAGCATTGACTTTGTATGCATCAATGGTAACTAGGAATAGACCGTCGAGTGTACAAGTATGTGAATGTGCTACGTAACTCATTCCTTCTCTGAAAACTGTGCTGCCAATGTTTATCAGTGTGTGTTCTAGAGCTCGACTTTGTAAATTGTGAATAGTAACAGAATATGCAAGAGACAGAGAGAATTGTTCTCTGCATACATACATGCTATGGTGTGGCCTATTCTTTTAACTTCTGCAAGTTTGTCAAAGTGGATGTTGACAAAATGAATATTGTTGTTGTGTGGATATGTTTGGAAGGCCCCATGTACCAATTGCTCCATTGATGAAACCTTGTTCTATGGCAAGATTACAGTTTAGAATTACTCTATAGACACAGAGTTAACAGTTTTTCTAAACCAGCTGTGTTGGATACACATGTTTCTAAGCAATTTAGCCATGCAGTTGCTTGTTGACACATAGGGAGTGTCATGTCATGCACTTCGAGTTTGTCTGTGGAGTTGATATTTAATGTGGTTTGCATTTCTCTTTTCAACAGTGTGTCATAGGATTGGCTACAGTTTGAAAGGGTTGGCATTAAGCACATGCATTTCTGAATTTGCTGAGTTAATTGTTTCATAACATTATGGGAAAATATCAGATTTTGCTTCTTTAGTAGTCAGACCAGTACAAATGCTTCTTAAAATGTTAGCATAGCTTAGATCTGCAGACGGACAAATGTTTTGAGTTAGTTTTCTGTAGCAGAAATTCCACCACAGATTTAAATCCCAAATGCTGCTGAGTGTATTATGGCCGTCTGTGTGTCCTAATGTTGTGAATACTGGTTGGCCTTTAGCTGGTGTTAACTGTAGGTCTCCAAAATCAATAATGTGTTTGCCTCCAAACAGTTATTCGTAGTCAGTGCATTATCAGATAAATTAAAGCTAGCATGAGGTTGGAAACCATGCTAACTTTATCAACTAGGAGGACTTTCATTTGTCACAGAATTCTGCATACTTTAGTCACTGCTTCTGCTGAAAATCTGTAGTATTCTAATTGGTTTTGGTGCCCTACTGGGAGGAAAAGTACTTGGTGTAAAGTTACACCTACTATGCTGAAGGCAGCTAGATCTGTGGGGGCTGTTACAACAGCTGAAAGGTTATTGGATAATTCTTCTACACATTTCCTAAATATTTTTTATTACAAAGGTTTTGCAAGAACCAGCTTCACCACTTGCATACCAGAGCAGAGGTTTATAATTGGTACAGCTACATGTCTTAGGCCATGTTCAATTTCTTAAGTGACTTCTAGGTAAATGGCGAAACATTGATCATTTAGCTGTGATTTGAGCACTGACACATATTCTTCAGATAGTTTAGATTGATACATGGTGTTTTCTTCCTCAGTCATGGATACTTCTGCTTCATTTTTAATGAGTGGTCCTCCAAGTGTTTCTTAGCTACCTGTAAGAGAAGGTTGACTGCCTTCATGAGTGTCTTTATCTAGTGGATTTTCAATTTCCTCTTCTTGTTGGCATTCATTGTCCAACATTTGTTTGTATTCTTTTTAAATTGCATGTGTTATACTGCTTTAATTTACCTTGGATGCAGCTTCAAATGTGTCATGATCACCAAACAATTCTTCTGCATTTCTCCAAGGTTTGAATAGTTGCAGTTGGGCCATGTAATAAAGTGCTCTATGTTGTGGAGATTTGAAGGATAGCTTGATATATGATATGATCTGAAAGGAAGATAGAGTCAGGATTTGAGAGCTTGTCTTCACAGGTGTTTAGGAGAGCAGTCTTTGTGCTTCCGGCTGCTCTAAAGCCAGACCGATGTTCATGGAGACAGCCAACAGATTCGGTATGGAGAGTAAGCTGGGAGATGGCCAGTTTTTCTAGGAGTTTGCCTAGGAAAGGAGTGATAGAGACTGGGCAGTAGTTTGCCAGAGAGGAAGGATCGGAGGAAGGCTTCATCAGGTGGGGGTGCACAAGGGAGTGCTTAAGGGGGACGGAAATTTCCAGTGGCAAAAGGGTGATTGCAGAAATCTGCCAAGGCTGGAGCGAGGATGTCAATGTGGTCCTTGTTGGTTCTAGAGGAGCATTGGAGCACCTGCTTGGATGATACTTTCATAGATCGGACTTGTCTAGAAACCACGTCAGGAGTAAACATGGGGAAAGAGGAGAATGGAGGAGGAGAGGGAGAGGTGGCCGGGGAGGGCCCAAGAGAGGTAGAGGGAGAGGTAGAGGGAGAGGAAGAGGATATAGAGGATGGATGTCCAGAGATTTAGCGGTGAAATGAAAAGCCAGTAGCGTGCAGTGGGCCTGGGAGGGAACAGGAGAGGTGGTGGCTGCAGCAGGATTGGCCAGCTACTTGCAGATTCTGAAGAGTTTGGCCATGATGTTAGAGGCCACAGAGACCCGGTCTTGGATGTAGGCTCTCTTCTTGGATAGGACAGAGAGTCTGTATTGCCTTTCGAGCAGCTGACAGACCAGTCTGTTAGAGAACATGCCTGATGCCCTCCACTTCCTCTCGGCAACCCTGCACTTGTCTTTAAGGGTAGCAAGGTCGAATTCATACCAAGAGTTGCACTTGGAAGTGGGTTCAAATAGACCCTCATGACAGAGGCAAGGACATCAAGAGTGTTAGTGATAGATAAATGCAGGTTAGGGAGGGCTTTGCCAGAGTGTGAGTCAGCTGCAGGCATAGGAGGAGATGGGAAAGTAGCGGCAAAAGCCTTGACTAACGCACGCTTCATGAGCCCGGTGACTGAGAAGGTGGGTGGCAGTGCTGGGGTTGGCTTCACCTGTGTTACACAGAGTGACAGGTGGGAAGATAGAAGAAAGTGGTCAGTCCAAGAGAGAGGATTGGTGAGAGGGTTTGAGACAGGGATATTAGAAGAGATGAATACATACGGGGTCTTCCCGGCAGAGTGTGAATAGAAAGAGTGCGAGTCACAGAGATTGTGAAAGAGCCCAGAGGAGGCGTTAGAAGCATCCAGATGGATGTTGGGGTCTCCAAGAGGAGAAGATGAGAGCTAAAGGCATGGAGAGAGGAGGAGAGGTTGGCCCACTCAGAGAGGAAGAGGGTGGCCACAGTAAGAGAGAGTCCAGGAGAGATAGAGAGCCTGCAGAGCAGGCATTCAAAGGAGGAGTAGGCCTGCATAGGAATGACAGAAGCAGGCATCAACTCCGAAAGATTTAGGCTACTCCGGCTCCTGGACAGTTGGTTCTGGATTTGGAGAGGATCTTGTCACCATTGGGGAGGAGAGCGTTAAAATTAGTGACATAGCTAGCCGTGAACCATGTCTCAGTGAAACTGAGGACACCCTGATCAAGTTCCTCAAGGAGTTGGCAGGTCTTGGAGGAGTGTTTGACAGCAGAGCAAGAATTGAGAGTAGAGGTGTGCAGCAGATTGCCACATTTGAAAGACTTACGTGGAGGGGTACAAGCAAGAGGTATGCCATGTGGAGGTGCTAGAGGGGGCAGAGAGTGGGCAGAGGAGGAAGAAGGTGGTAGAGTGGCCAGAGAAAATGAGGAGGGCTTCAGAAGTGGGAGCTGGTGGAGGAGCCAGAGGAGTGTAAGTAGAAGTAGGGGGAGAAGGAAGGAAGTTGATCTGACACCAGAAACACATATCGAAAAGGAGGAGATTGGCCTGATGGCCCTGGACCAAGACAGTGCCATTCAGATAGACATTAATGATGGGCTTGGAGGAGTGGAAGGGGGCCAGGAGGTCCTCCCACCAAGTGCCACCATTAATGGGAGAGGAGGAAAAAGGGGAGAGAACAGAGATGATATGGGTGGTCCATAGGCCTGGAGAGGGAACGACAAAGAGGATGTTGGTAAGGGTCTGTCTGGAGGAAGCACTGGTGTAGGTATAAGTGATAAGGAGGCCTGGGTTGGAGACCAGGATGCCCCTTTTGAACTTCTTCCTGACAGACATAGTGAGAGGGATATCTGCTACTCTATCTAGTAGATAGAGTAGCAGATAGAGAAGATGGGAGAAGCAGCGAGCACCATAGATGGTGTGAAAGAGGTAGGAGGGAGGGGATGGGCCTCAGGGAAGAGAGAGAGATGCACAGCCCTGTGGCACACAACTCTGGATGTGCAGTGGCGTGTGGAAGCCTGGATCACAACAAAGAAGGCACAGTGGGAGAACAACTAACACACACCAAAGAACGGCACTCCTTGCGGGGGGGAACCAGAGTGGGAGGGAGCTTATGAGACCCAGGGCCACAGTTACCAAAATGTAAAACACCCAGATTCAACCTTCCCCACAGTTTTAAATACAGCATAATGCAAAACACCAAGATTCAACCTTCCTAGAAGGGAAACATGCTTAGTTTTTTTAAATCAGCGCAGTGCAAAACACCCAGAATCAACTTTCCTAGAAGGGGAAAAATGCTCCATTTCTCAAACACAGCACAGTTCAAAACACATGCTTAATTAGGCTGTATTTGGTGATGTTTACTATGCCCCATTCACAAGTTGAGACTGAATATTTGACAGTTGTCTCATCTGGCAGAACAGTATTTTTGTAGGAGTAGTTTGGGCTATGGCATATAGGCACATGCTTTAGAATGCAATACTTAGGTTTGGATAGTATGTGTCAATTACATTCTTTTTTTAAAATATCTTGGCTGTTGGGTTCAATTGTGGCTATTATTTGTATTTCTAGGTTGGACTTTTGTACCCTTTTACGTGTTGAAGCTGGACCAAGGTTTAGCCAGAGAATGTTTTCAGATTTCCCATATAAGGCTGTATCTGTTAAACGATCTGTAGCTTCGTGGGACCTGAATTCTCTCTGTGTCAGCATTTTGATATCAAAGCTGTATTTGTAAGTGTAAGATGTGTGTATGTAGGTCACTGTGTGTGGCTTCTGAAGGGATGTCACAGGTAATGTATGTTTGAATAAATTGTAAAACAGTGGCACCACTGTCATGGCCGAATTTGTGAGCATCTTTTATCCACACAAGCATGCGGATACGTGGTGCTCCTCTGGATTGATATTCTTTTCTCCAAAAGAAGTGTTCTTCTTATCATAGTGGAGTGGTGGTTTTATTGCAGATAATTTACAGCATGGCAATGAGGCGATGATGAAAGTATCTTGAAACATTGACAGGATCAAGAGAAGAGAGTACACCTGTATTTGGTATGTATATTCCCTCTTTATTTTGGTTTGCAGAACATAGGAAGTCATGCAAGTCATCCCATGCATATTCTTCACAAGTTAAAGTAACAAATCATGTGTGCGGGCCTAGGTCACATACAACGTACATCGGCATGATGTCAGAACCAGTATTCTTTTGTACCATGCATGTTTGCCTATAGATTTGTGATACTTGACTGCAAAACATAATCTTTGTTTTTTTATCTTTTGAAGGAGTTGGTAGCTGATAACATGTTTAAGAAATGAGAGCCTGTTGTAAATGTGTGTGCAACTCCATAACATAAAGTTGCTAGTTCACTTTCAAACAAAAGGAGGAACATGTATTTTTCATTGGGGGTCATTCCGAGTTTGGAGGTAGCCATGGTGCTATTAGCGCCATGGCTGCCTCCAAACTCGGGTCCGCGTAGTCAGAATGGGGACTTATCGGGTCATTCCAACCTTGGAGGACCCTGTAAGTCCCCATTCTGAAAACCATTCCCATTCTAGCCCCCACAGGGCTCAATGGGAATGGGCAAGGAGCTAATAACGGGCCTGTAAATTGCGGGCCCGTTATTAGCTCCCTGGTCCCTTAGCGGCTCCCGCTAAGGGCGGCTGGTAAAACCAGCCAGCCTTAGTGGGACCCGCTAAGGGACCTCAGAATGCGGCAGTAGGGGGCTAACGGCACTGGCATCCTTACCGGTGCCATTAACCCCTTACTGCCAGGGTCAGAATAACCCCCATTGTGTCTGAATCTTGGGTCCTCAGAATACATTTGTAAAGAGCGATATTCTGATGCACTCATTTGTGTGTCTCCTTCATCATGTATTCCTCCTTTTTCTTTAGAAAAGAGTTGAGGAAATCAATGTGCTTCTACACTTTTCTCCCATGTGCTCATTGGAAATCCTTACACTTGATGCATTTGATATGTTTCTAATGCATCTTCTATGGTGTCCTTGGAATTAAGTGGGTGAATTGTATACTGGTCTAACATGTTGACTGCAAACAAAGGATATACAAGTTCAAATGGGTTAGTTTATGGTGGATGGTAAATTATTTGGGTAGTTTCTTAGTTTTCTTCAATGGTTATATATCTGTAGTATTCATTGTTTTCGTTAAGATATTCTAGGGCTTCTGTAACTTTCTTTAAGTCAACTAGTTGTTGACAAATTGTTTTGTATTCTGTTGGTACACCATTAACTAGTACAATCAAATATTGTTATATTGATCGTCCTACTCCTAGAGTTTCTACATTTTAAGATCTAATGGCAAATATACTACTGGACCACAAATGCCTTTGAGTAACTCGGGTCAAGGGAATTTGGCAGAATTATGATGCTTTCATACAAGTTAAGTTGTTTGAGAGCTTTGGAAGTGGGAATAATTCTAAGTTATTATTGATAGCCCATGACAGCATTTGATTATTGTCAATATTTGTATTGCAGTATATGCAAACTATTGAGGGGTCAGTTATTTTGTATTTATTTTCTGCTGTTAGATATGAAGGTAATTGAAACCATTGTGATTCCTCGTTTTCTTTTATTTTGTAAGCCATATCTACTGTTTTTCTACTCATACTTTCTCTGGTATTTCAGTAGATGTGTTCTAAAATGTGCTATTTCTTTTTTGTATTTGTTTGTAAGGAGGTCGATGTTGGTAAGGTGTTCGCTAATGTTTTCTAAAGTAACTGAATTTTCGAGTCAATTTCAGTTCCAAAATATTTTCTTTGGATGTGTTCTATTTATCAAAGGTGTTTATTGGCTGTTCCATTTAGGAGAGTTTTATTTGATTTTTGCATTATAGAGCAGGACGTTTTGCATAGTACAATCTGTGGACAAAGTTTTGCATACAAAATGGTGTGTTGCTAACATTTTGATGCAATGGGAGGTGCTTTTAGCAGCAGCTCCTGAAATGCAGACTAATGAATGTCCTTGCAGTCCAGTGTGGATGCATACTGGGCAAGAGTGCATGATGTGTTATGTTTTAATTCTACTTTTGTCTTTTCGTTTGACATAGTGATTGAGGAATTGTTGGAAACATTTGAACGATTGTTGCTGCATTTAGCATATTGAGCTGCGTGTCCATTTGTTCACTGGATGACTGTTTTGGACGAAAGGAGCATGTGGTTCAAAGGTTGTTGGGGAAGATTTTTCGCTTAGGGTTTCTTTTGCCATTATGGTGTCTGCTAACACTATGTAGCCTTGCCCATAATTGTCTATGGCAATTTGGTTTCTTTGCTCTTTTTTAAAAGCATTTTCATTAATGTATGGTTCTGTGCTACTGGTGTAAAACCATTCAACTGCACAGAATTTGGAAATGGTATCTATATTGACATTGCGCATGTTTACAAGTAGTCTGTGTAGTATCTTGATTCATTTTGTTAGTGGTTTCATTCTGTTTAATACCAATATGAACATTTTCTCCTTAGTTTAAATGTGCTGTCAATGAGAGCTTGAAGGAATAGTTTTCTGTGTTCGTTTTTAAACGCAGAATGGGACTTCTCTGATTTTTTATTTGCTAAGAACTCTATGCTGGAATATATTTTGTAAATATGACATGTTATACTGTTTTACTGTGGCTACATTAACATTGCCAGATATAGTGGGAATTTCATCTTCAGGCCTAGTTTCCTTATTAGATAATTTTTTGTTTTATTTTTTGAAGGAGTGAGCTTACTTTTTTTGTGCTGACTGGTTTAGTTTGCTTTAGCGAGGTTAGTAGTTCCTCTGTTTGAATGTTTTCTATAAATCTTTCTAGTGGTGGGTGATTATATGGCTTGTCTTTATTTTTATCTACTCTGTGTCTGTTGGAGAAAAGAAAGTGTGTGTTTTAAAGTTAGGGAATGTTTATGCGTGAGTTATTGTATAGCAATGATCTTTGTGTGAGTGTACTTGTGGAGGGTGAGAAAGACTGTTGTGTGATTGTGTAGTGGGCTGATATGTGCGGTTTCAAAAGTTGTGTGAGTGAGAGGTTGTGTATGTTTGGGCAAATATGACATTGAAATTGTGAGGTGTTACGTGGAATGTGTATGTGATGGGGAATGGTGATAAGGTATTTACAGTACTATGTGTTGCACAGTAGTGGTGTTAGTGAATAAGGGAGTGCTGGTGTTATTGAGTAAGGAGGAATATTGTGCTGTGATGAGAAACAATGGCAATTGCTGTAATTATGTGTGTTTTAGTCAATAAGGGACTGTTGGTGTATTGCATAAGGACAAATGTTTTGGTGGGATTGTAAATAGTGGGACTGCTGCAATGGAATGAGTAACAGTGTAATACAATACCCTTGAGTGGAAAATAATGCATCAGGCTAATACATAGTGAAATTACGTTATTCAGACATACATGCTATATTGTGTTCAAACAAGCTTTATTCGGTTACAAAACCATGAAAGCCTCAAAACAGTTAAAACATTTAAGACACATTAAAATACCTGCCATACATAAAAGTTGCCACTCATCATACATAAAAATGCATCATTAAAAAGAAGAAAATGCAAATAAAATGCAATTGCGTAACCCCGTAGGACATGAAGAGTTGTCTTTGGTAGCTATTTTTGCCAATCTTTTTTTCTGCAATTGTAAAGGCAAGTTAGTTGGTATATGTGGTAATGTTTGAATAGTTTCAGTAGAATAGCTTGTTTTTTATTCAGGTAAGAACAGTTATTGTAAAAATGACTGAATAAAGTTCTGTCATGTGTGGGGTACCAATGTATGTTAACTATGTTGTCACTATATAGTATCTCATAGTACTGGCTGGAATATACTGGTCTTTTATATGTAAGGGAAAGTGTTGCCTTTAGGATTGGCTCTTTTTATTAGCAATTTATTGAAAGACAGATAATGCATAGGTGCATTAGGACTTTCACCACCTCACTGTGCTTTTGAAGTATGGAATAATGTGCAGCTACATGGTACGTAGTAGCACTGGGTTTGAACCACTTTACCTTTGTTTGTAGGGAAAGCTGATGCATTTTAGTAAAGCCTATTTTTACCTGTATTTTTGTAAAAACTATGCAGTGTATAGGTGTATCAGCAGTACCAAAATGTTTACATTTCCACAAAGGAAAGGAAATGCAGTTTCCAAACACTGGTATGGTAGTATTAATTTGGAGTTGATGTGAGCAAGTGGAGAAAGGTGGCACTATAAGTTGTCTGATAGCAATGGTTGGAAAACATTAGACATTTATATGTATGGAAAAATGCTGTTCTTTCAAAAATGCATCTTTTTATCAGCATTTTATTGTAAGTCAAAAAAGGCATAGGTGCATTTAAAGCCTGATGATGTGTGCCTTTTTTTAAGAGTAAGGAAAATGCACTTGCAAAAGATTTCTACAATACTTGTAACTGGCACCTGGTGTAAGCAGCTGAAATATGTTGGCACTACATGTAATTTGTTAGTAGTGCTTGTAAAATAATGTAGTCTTATATGTATGCAATCCTGCATTTTTCGGATGGCTACTTTTAATAGCCTCTAAGTAAAACACTCACAATGCATAGGTGTATGAGAATGAACTTTTTTAAAAAAAAATCTGTAACGTTAAGAAGAATGCATTTTACCAACACTTTTATGCAACAATTCACTTCCACTTAATGTGAGTAGGTGGAACATGTTGAGAATACATGGGATCCGATAGCTTACATCCTTATGGAGATGCTCATATACATATATAAAAAGGTGGTGAAAAAAATACTTTGGAAAATGAAAGCATACCTGTAGAATGTCGTATTCGATATGGATCTTCTTGAATCTGCAAATAGAAATGTGTAAGGGGATGAACAGTAGTTTGTGATAGAGCAGGCTCTAAATCACAGGACACATGCGCTCTCAGAGTTGAAAGGTACTTCTGAACTGGTGAACTAAGTAACAGGGTTACATGTAGAGTTTTTGAATGTGATTGGTGGACATATGTGTGAGTGTTCAAAATTAGCCAATGAGGGAGTGCTACATAGACAAAAGTTCCCTGTGCGATGATGTCCGCAGAGGTCTCCCATAGTCTGTGGACCTGTATGTTCCATCTGTGTTCTCTAATGATGCCTTGCAGCGAAAGAGGACTGCAGAGACCACGAACAATCACAAACGTCTGTATATGTTGGGGATTAGCCAATCGGGTTTCCAGGATATGGAGGTGGAGTTGTACAAGAGCACAGGGTAGGAAGAGTTTCATTATTGTGTGAAGTGCTGAAAGTATAACTATGAACAAGAAGACTGTTAGGAGATTCGTGGATTCATTGGGTGAAGGTATATGCGGAGCACATTGGCATATCAGAAAATCTTGGATTTGAAGGAGTGGAGGGGCTATGGTAGGGAGTTCGTGGAATGAACTGCTGTGCATTATTACCCTTTAGTGAAAATATGGTGCATTTCAAACATCCAGAAATAATTATATTACATTGTGGAGGTAACAGTTTAGGATATGTTACTGGAATGTCATTACAGTTTGCTATGAAAGATACCTTGAGAAGCATAATACAACGGTTTCCAGCTGCACTGATTACTTTTTTCACAGATTACTCAAAGGCAAATGTAGAAAAGATCAAAGTTGTTTTGTCCAGAAATGGAAATTGTCGGGCAGATATTAAGAAAGTATTATGTGCATTTTTGCAAGATATAGGAATGGCATATTTTCACAATGAGTATATACACAATATGATGGAGTGAACACATTTTTTGAAGAGATTGAGTACATCTAACTAATGTTGGAAATTAGATTTGTGTCTATAGTATCAAGAGTGCTTTGAAGCAGCTTTTGTGAAATAAATCAAAACAAATTAGACTATGTAGAATAAAGCATGTGGTAATAGTAAAAAGAAAACAACACAAAATATAAAAAAGGTTCCGAAAGAAAGAAAAAGAAAATGCTCTTTTAAGAGCGACCATTACATTATGGAAAAGTAGTAAAGTGAAGTCAAAATACCTCCCTTTTTAACACATTGAAGTCTGCTGACTATTTTACCATTGCAGTACATACAGAAAACGGTTGTCTGTGAAAGGAAGGGATCACCAGCCTTGTGTATGGCTTGCGAGGATGCAGGATTAATCCTCTGCCCCACAGCAGTAGATGGTGTGGTGGCAGGAGAATATGAGGAAAATGGGGTAGAGGAGGTGAGCCTACTACCTGAGCAAGGAACAGCCTTGCTGAGGGCACCCGGGTGGAATGTGCGTGAGTTGCAGCATATGGAGGTAGCGTCAAAGGAGTACTGCCTGTGTTGTCTGTGACTGAGTGTGACTCAACACTCAGTGCATTTAACCCAGCAGCCCGAGCCTTTGGCACCCATCAGATGATTGTAAAAAAAACTCCACACCCATGATTCCTTTCGAGTGCCCATGGTAGTAGGTACCTCCTCTACCTCATTGTCGTATTCCTGTTCTTCCTCTGCTCCAGTGCCCCTGTTCCCTGTCCAGGTCCTCCAGCTAGTGGTGGTGGTGGCCCCGGGGGAGGTGGGATGACCTTGACAGATTACATTTTTAAGTTTTCTTGCAGCTCTCCAAATCAAGGTGCTCTCAGGATTTCTGCCAGATTGCGAATGAGTACAAGTAATTAATAGGTGCCTTCAATGAAGTGTCTGCTGACTTTTCTCCTGTCCACAGACTCACAAGTTCAAAATAGGGCTTGGAAAGTTGTGAAAAGTTAAACGATCAAGTAATAATCACAGAAGGAGGTTTGGAAGGGTAATCCTTCAACTTCAAACTTCCTAGATTGGCCGAAAATGCGATTTCAAAATGTCTTTGTAGAACAGACTGCAGTCACAGACACATCATCATGTCCCACGAGCGTGGTCACATGGTGACATTCGCAAGCGTCTGCAATGTCGTCACATGTCCGCAAACATCGGAGATGAAAAACCTTTAGATGTTTAAGAATGATACTTTCAGGTGGGGAATGGATAAGTTTCAACTTCAAACTTCCTAGATTGGCCAAACATGCAGTTTCAAAATGTCTGTGGAGCACAGAAACTGGACGTGGACAGGTCATTAAGCTGCATGGCTGCAGTCACATGATGACATTTTTTGCACTCTGGCACTACAGTATGATGTCCGCAGACCACGGCCCACAAACCCGATGTGCACATATGTGGCTGTGTCCACGATGAGGCACGGTCATTCATGGACTAATTAAAAGTGCGTCATGCAGGGACAGGCATGTTGAGGCATAGGCGGGACATCCGCAAACAACCGGATTACTTAACGGGTGTATGTGGACATGAACATATATGCAAAGTCTGCGGACTGTTACTTGGTATTTAAAAAAAAGATAACTGTGGGTATTTAGAGGTTGTAGATTCTCATGATCAGGTGAAGCAGGGAGAGGAATGTCATCAAAACTTCTGTAATTCATATTTTCTTCAACTGATTCAGGTGATGCTGGGGTAAAGGTAGACAGGCTCAAGAAGGGAATAGAAAATAATATTTCTAATGACATGATTTTTAACATATGTCACAATTTCTTTAAATTGATTACTAAGTTCTATTTGTAAAGACAAGTTAGGGATTTGATTGTGTAGATTTGGTAATTGGGGTTCTCTTTGTACTAGTTCAGCTTCTTCATGATTAATTTGGGGTGTGCTTTCTGTTTCTACATTATACAGTATAAAACATGAGAAATTAAAACTTTGAGTTATGAATTAGTTATATTATTTTCTTGCTTTATAACATATATTGTTCACTGTTAGTGACTTGGTCATCACTCATGCCATCTTTGGGGAAGTACTCCTCCAGCCACTCAAGTGTGCTTGCCATGTCTGTCAAAATCTAGAATGGTCATATTTGCTTATGAATAATATTTATATAATGAATGGTTACAATACAAAACATTTAAGTTTGCTTACCATTTTGTGAGAGATTGTTTAGCACTGTGTGGTTGCTGTGTCTCAGTGTGTGTGAAGAGTTGCAGGGAACTAATAATTTGAGGTGTACCATTATACTTTGTGTTTGGTATACTACATAATACTGTGTGCTGATTCACAAATTAATGTTTACATTTGTAAAGGTTTAATTGTATATCGATATATATTTGGGGTGTACTAAATATTGGTAATGTTGGTTTTTGTATATGTTTTTCTCATACAGGTTTATGTAGGGTTACAGTTACGCACTTAGGGGCTGTAAGTGTAACCCTACAGTGCCTTTTTCTCTTTGCACTACCCAGAGCCACGGTGCCCTGGCTGCAGTTACTCAGAGCATTGCTGCCCTGTTTACCCCTCCCATATCCCTATCACTTTCCCTCCCTTTCCCCTTGCACTTCTCGTTCTCGTACTTGCATGATCTGAATGACACAAGGCCTAGTAAGAGTGTTTGTCTTGCCCTCCCTCTATCTTCCCTCCATTGTCTTTTCGCACCTAGAAACCCCTCTGTACAGGTGCGTTATAAATGACATATCATATCATATCATTAGAAGGGTACAACATATTGTGTTGTCCCTTGTGCTTTTGGATTATGGTATGCTACCTGGTCTCAGACAGGCCAGTGGACGTGTATACTGTCTTCGGATGGTAGAGCTGCTCCATTGAAGGGGAGAGTCATTTTTAGGTATTATGATTGAAAGTAGATATTAGGAACATCAAGGGAATTAGGGTGCACTTGTAAAAACCTATGAAATTCAGTGAACAAGAATTGTTAAAGGGACATTATATTTACAAGTAAAATCGAAAAACCCAAGAAATTCACCAGTTATGGTAAGCTATGCAACCATAACTTGCACCACTACCATGCACTGCTTACACTAACACCCAAGACACCAAAGATGACATCACAAATGGTATCAGTGATGACTTCACATATCATATTAATTCTAATGAAATGTCCCTACATGGGGTTCTGTTTAGAATGTTGCTAGGAGCATAAGAAGGGTGATTGTGAGACTTCTCATGAACTACTTCATGTATCAAAAAATGTTCTTATTTAAAGTGAATGGTATATTGAAGTGTTGTTGTTAATACAGCAATGCAACAATACGTACACATAGGCAATAGGTGCAGCACAGACCAGTGGAATAGAGTATTTTTATTCAGGTACTATTGGCAAGTACAATCATAAATCCAAGCCTATCAGAATATTGACTAATGTCACATTTCTAATTAACAGCTAACAATACAAGAATTAATACAGAAATGTCTTAGTACAAAAAATACATATGAGACCATCAATGCATACAAATCTGAGGCATATACAGAGACACTCTACTAGGGAGAAAAGAAACACCATCATGGGGCCTCATTATGTGTCCGGCGGTAACCCTGCCGGTACTACCGGTGGGTTGACTCGAGATTTGTAACATTTAACGGCACCTGACTTCCCGGTGCCACAGGGACATTACAGGTCCGGCGGCCCAGGAAGTCATGCGTTGGTAAAATGTAAGTCCCCATCCCCATAGAGTCCTGTGCAACTCTATGGAAGTGGGACTCGGAAGCGCTGGCATCGTTGCTAACGGTGCCAGCGGCTCTGTGAAGAGTCTGCCTACCACGGCTGCTGCACCTTGCAGGGTCAGACTTGTCGGGAGCAGTGGCCCCGGCAAGCAAACATGTAGTTTGCCAGTCCGGAAACAAGTGTGCCAGTGATCTTATCAGGGTGACCTCATCAGTGATGTCATCAATGAGATTTGTGATGTCAGCTTTGATTTATTGGGTGTTAGTCTTAGCAGTGCATGGTGGTGGCGTGAGTTATGGTTGCTTAGCTTACCATAACTGGCAAATTTCAGAGGTTTTTCAGTTTTACTGTGGCTTGTAACCATAACGTCCCTTTAACAAAGTTTTTGATTGAATTTCATAGGTTTTTATTAGTGCAACTTAACGATAATGTCCCTTTTCAGTGAATTTCATGGGTTTTTAGCAGTGCGTGCTATTTTCCTACAACTTACTAATATCATACTTACTCCAATATAGCAACAATTTTGTCCAATTTACAGAGTTTCACCTTAAAACTCTGCCATTTCCCAACTTCTAGCATAATTTTTAACACTTGTGTACAGATTTTGCAACTTTTTCCACTGTTTTGCATCTGTTGACATCCACGAACGTCTGACATAATCGTGGACCTTTCGGACAGTGCCACGTGACCAAGCGCGCGGCATGATGATGTGTCCGCAAACGCGTCTGCACTTCGCGATCGGGTATGTGCTTCGAAGACAGTTCAGAACTTCGAAGCTCAAAATGTACCCTTGCACAGATCCTACACCTATTCTTACTCATCCATTAACAATCTAATACAAAGCACATACTTGGAAGAATATTGGCAAAACTCCTATTAATCTTAAAAATTGCATCATGTATTGCAATCCCTCCTGCCCAAGAGCTACCACCAGAACCAGCTGGAGGACCTACACAACAAAAAAAGCGCAGTACTTTGAAAGACAATGTAGAGGACCAAGAAGATATGGTAGAGAAAGTGCCTACCTCTAGCACCCAGAGAGAATCATGGGTGGGGCAGTTCTTTACCACTGTTGGGAATGTACCGAAGGTTAAAGCTACCAAAGTGAGTGCAACTTTGTAATCAGTCGTGGACTACCTGGACAGTACTCCCATGGGACTACCTCCATGCGCCGTCACACCAAATTCTGCCACTGCAATGTTCTCAGAAAGGTTTTTCCTTTCTTATCAAGTAGTAGGCTGTCTTCCTCCACTTCATCTTCCTCAACCAACACTGTAACCACACAGCCTACTTCTGTGGGACACAAAATCCCACCAGCTACCTTCCATGCAATAAAAGTGGCTGTTGATCCAAATCTTTCGAAGACAACAGTCCTCTGCATATACTGCAACACACCACTCTGCAGGGCGAAGCAATTTCAAAGTGCTTTTGAAGCTGTAATCAAGGAGCATAAAAGACACTTCCCCCTACCTTAGAAGTAACACCCGTGCAGCATCTTCCCCTGTCCACCTGCCCCTCCATATCAGTGCTGGTTGCCTCTTACCTCATTCCTGTGCTAACCTCTCATGCAAAAATAAAAATCAAAAAACAACAAAAGAATGGTTCTTTTAGGAACCACCTTTCACAGTTAAAAAATAGAACAAAAAAATTAATCTTACAGACTCCATCTACTTTACATTTCTCAGTAAAGTACATAGACTCAATGAGATTTCCCAACATGTCCATTAGCATTTTGTGTTAGGCTAATGAGAATAATGTGGCATTCATCCCCCATTCCAGGGACTGGAACGGGGGATAACGGCCCGGCAGCCCAAGTTATCGGGCCAAGTAAACAAATAACTGCCGCTCCTGCCGCAAATTTGGTGAAACTCCATCCAGCGGTTTGGGCTGTAGATGTGAACACATTTTTTCCCATTCCGTCTATGGAAAAAACTAAAATTTTAGGACCCCCCCGTACAACTCCCCCACCCCCTTAATGAAATCTAAGCAAACTTGCAAAAAGAATTCAGACGGGGCCATGTGCTTTTTCTGAAAAGTTCAGTAAAAATTCCTCTAGGCAGAGCATAGTTACAAGCCGCCCAAAAGGTGGTCTTACTGTGCGTTGAGCAACTTAACCATAACTACAGGGCCGCTACCGCAGGCCCTGTAATATATATTCAGTGAAAGAACTTTGTCAAAGGGATGTATGGTGAAGTTGCACTAAGAAAAACCTATGAAACTAAGTGAAAACAATTTTGTTAAAGGGACATTATGGTTAAGTTGCACTAATAAAAACAGATGGAATTCAGTGAAAAAACTTTGATAAAGGCACCTTATGGTTACAATAAAAACTGAAAAAAGCCAGAAATATGCCAGTTACGGTAAGCTAAGCAACCATAACTCGCCGCACCACCGTTTTTGTTCACTGGCATTTCAAATATTAAAATGTACAGGTGTACAAGACACCATATAACCTCATTGACCTGGTAAGGCGGGTTATGAAAATATCATAATTGCTAGATGTTTAAACCATTATAAATGTACATGACAATAGCTCAAACTAAATTTAAGATTTATATGACCAGCATGGACAGTGTTGCACCAGTACACCCAGACAAAACTAGTTGACATCCAAAGAGGGGATAGTGAGGCAGATGTTTCAGGCATCTTTATCAGAAGGGGAAGAGGCAAGGTTCATGGAAATGGATGCCTGATCTATTTTTCTGTGACTTAATAGTTTTCCATGTCTCGTTGACATATTTTACATATTTTTGTGTACACTTACAATCAAAAATTGTCATCATCACTGCACTCATAGTTCCTGCCAAAGCAGTTTGAGATATTTCTATGTCATGCAGGGAGTTCTTATAATTGGCATAGGGCATCTTGTTGAACGCAATATTTTATTGATGCCATCTTAGAATTGTGGCTCATGCCTACCACTGATATATGTCATCTCTGAGACCTGTATTATTCAGTGTGTGTCCACAGCTCATGTGAGACTGCTTTGACAGGTTTAATTGGTCTAAGTGGTAGTAGAAAAGTAAACAATGACTTGCAAAAGGATGAAAACATTTTGAGATATTGCAAAGAATGCTATGTGCCTCATGCCACATTAAATCCATGCATATGCTACCGGATTAGTTCCTTAATTTACAACTACATCCACTATGGGGGTAATTCATAGAAATTCGCACAAAAGTGGTGCACGCGGCTGGCGCACAGTGTTCCCGTGTGAATGTCTGCACTAGCCGCGTGCGCTAAAATCGATTTCCGCGCACAGCGTATTCATGGATTTTAGCCTCCAAAAGCAGCCGTGACGCAGAGTGGTGCAGCGACCCTGCAGCAGTGTCAGTTACGCCCCCAAGAACACCCTTGCACAAGGAAAAGCCATCAAAATCCCCAATACAGCGCAAAGGGCTGCGCCAACCCTGGACCAGTTTACCGGACTGTGAAACAGCAAACGCCAAGCGGGGAACGTGTATTATGGGTTTTGCGGTAACATCCACACGCGAAAGGGCCTGTGTGAGTGGGGTACGTGTATAACTGTTGTATGCGTGAATTTTTACGCGCGATTGGCCTGGGTTCGTGTATTCCAGGGGTGCGCGGGAAGTTTCACACGCGACTGGCCTGGGTACGTGCATTTCAGGGGTGTGCGGGTAGTTTCACACGGGACTGGCCTGGGTCCATGCATTTCAGGGGTGCGCGTGAAGTTTCACACGCGATTGGCCTGGGTACGTGCATTTCAGGGGTGCGCGGATAGTTTCACACGTAATTGGCCTGGGTATGTGTATTTCAGGGGTGCGCGGGAAGTTTCCCACGTGATTGGCCTGGGTACGTGTATTTCAGGAGTGCGCGGGTAGTTTCACATGCGATTGGCCTGGGTACGTGTATTTCAGGGGTGCGTGGGTAGTTTCACACGCGATTGTCCTGGGTACGTGTATTTCAGGGGTGCGCGGGTAGTTTCACACGCGATTGGCTTGGGTACGTGTATTTCAGGGGTGCGCGGGAAGTTTCACACGCGATTGGCCTGGGTACGTGTATTTCAGGGGTGCGCGGTAAGTTTCACACGCGATTGGCCTGGGTACGTGTATTTCAGGGGTGCGCGGGTAGTATCACACACGATTGGCCTGGGTACATGTATATCAGGGGTGCGCGGGAAGTTTCACACGCGATCGGCCTGGGTACATATATTTCAGGGGTGCGCGGGAAGTTTCACACGCGATTGGCCTGGGTACGTGTATTTCAGGGGTGCGCGGGTAGTTTCACACGCGATTGGCCTGGGTACGTGTATTTCAGGGGTGCGCGGGAAGTTTCACACGCGATTGGCCTGGGTACGTGTATTTCAGGGGTGCGCGGGAAGTTTCACACGCAATGATTGGCCTGGGTATGTGTATTTCAGGGGTGCGCGGGAAGTTTCACATGCGATTGGCCTGGCTACGTGTATTTCAGAGGTGCGCGGGTAGTTTCACACGCGATTGGCCTGGGTACGTGTATTTCAGAGGTGCACGGGAAGTTTCACACGCGATTGGCCTGGGTACGTGTATTTCAGGGGTGCACGGTAGGTTTTACATGTGAATTGGCAGTGTGGGTCCTCCCAGGTGTCCCCTCTACCCCCTCCACGGCCCCTGCAGGCAGCCCACACCACAGGGGACTACCCTGCATCCCTGGTCATATCCCGCAGGCAGCCCATCAACCATGGGCATGCCCCTCAGCCAAGCCACATGTCACGTTGCAATATGATCACCAACTCATGTCTCCCAGCACCCCCACCCCCAGCAGTCAGGGGCACCTGACAGCAGGCCCCCACTCATGTCCCACTCATGTCCCCCAGCACCCCCACCCCCCAGCAGTCAGGGGCACCTGCCAGCAGGCCCCCACTCATGTCCCACTCATGTACCCCAGCACCCCCACACCCCAGCAGTCAGGGGCACCTGCCAGCAGGCCCCCACTCATGTCCCACTCATGTACCCCAGCACTCCCACCCCCCAGCAGTCAGGGGCACCTGACAGCAGGCCCCCACTCATGTCCCACTCATGTCCCCCAGCACCCCCATGCCCCAGCAGTCAGGGGCACCTGCCAGCAGGCCCCCACTCATGTCCCACTCATGTACCCCAGCACCCCCATGCCCCAGCAGTCAGGGGGACCTGCCAGCAGGCCCCACTCATGTCCCACTCATGTCCCCCCCAACATGTCAACATGACCCACAATCATGGCCCTCATGTCCACCCAAATCCCACGGCATGCCACCCCTGCCCAAATAACCAACCAAGCATAACATACACCCCACATTGAAATGCCCATTACATGAAACAACCCAAATGGCATGTATGTACATCAGCACATGTCCGTCACACACACACAATGGGTGCCAGTGAATGTGAACACCCACATCGTGACATGCATGAAACCAATGAGAGAATACCACACATTGAAGTACGGGAACAAATGTATTGAAGAAATAATGTGGCGAAAGAAAATCAAATACCAAAAAATGAACATAAGGAAAACAATGCAGAATGTCACATAATGATAAAAAAAGGAAATCAGAATCCAAAATATATGAAATCAAAAATGTCTCCAAAGTCTCCTTCCAACAAAGCAAATCCAAACAGAAATGAAAAAGTAAAATCCATTGCTCCATGGAAAAATCAAAAAAGAAAAAGCCGACAAATGCACACTCCAACTATTTACAAGGATGAAATCCTGGGTCCATGAGCCCAACTGTCCAAAGGAAACCTACAAAAAAGCCTACAGAATAAACAACTATATACAAAAATGTGGGGCATAGTCCATGCACCCCAAAGGGAAGAAAAAAAGAAAGGAAACTTAACACTAATGAACTATATACAAGGGCGGTGGGCGAGTCCAACGGCTCACTGGTTGATGTCATGGGCCAGGGCATCATCGAACTCCTGTTCTATGGCTTGGAGGCGGGCATGTTCACTGGCCCCGAGGTCTCGCAGGGATAATGCGGTGTCCAGCTCCAACTCCCTGCGAATAAACTCGAGGCACTCAGCCCGCCTCAGCGCCCTGAGCATGGAGTTCTCCGCCCTGACCATTGTGAGCCGTTCCTCCTCTGCCTGCCGCCGCTCCGCACCTATTTCCTGGCCCAACCGCTGCCACATGGAAGACACTCCCATTCCAGGGTTCTCCTGCCCTCCGGCCGATGCCTGCCCCTCTGATGTAGATGGCCCCGAGCCATGATGCCTCCCAAGTCGAGCCTGCCGCTGCCTCCGACGCAACTGCCTCTGCCAGCACGACGGCATCCAGGCTGATGGAATCCACCAACGCCGTCGTGCACGTGCCCTGCCCGATGATGCCGGCACATCCTCCATCTGCTGGGGTCCAGTTGCTGGTGTGTCCACCCCTGCTGGACCTCTGACTCCCGACTGTGACAGGGATGGGAGCCCCACCGAGCTGGCTGCGTTGGTCGGGGCAGGTCCACAGGGGGCCCTGGTGGCATCTGGGCCGGAAGACGGCATGGAGAATGACTGGCGCATAGCCTCCACAGAGGAGGAGAGGGTCGCCAGAGTGCCCGACACATGTACGAAACCCCCGACCATGGTCGCTCCCAACTGGGCCACGTTGGCACGCTGCTCTTTGTGATGATGTGCATGCTCCCCCAGGAAGCATGCACATCATCACGAATGACACCCGTGTGCAACGTGACACCAATCAGGACCTTCTCCATACGGCCAGGAGTCCCCTCGTCCACAGGTAGAAGGTTGTCAGATGACATGGACATCCCCCCTACCTGCAGACGGGCCTGGGATGGGGCATCCCTGCTGGTGCATGGTGGTGCAGTCACAGTGTCAGGGACAGTGACATGCACAGGCCCCTCCACGGCGTCCTGTGCTGCCTCCTGCCCCTGGACTTCACCACTTGCACCAGTGGTACCACCCCCACCAGGCCCCATGTGCAGCTTAGTAGCGGCCTCCTCCTCCTCTGTGGAAACCACCAACCTGGATGGCTCCACACCGTCTTCCGCCATTGCAAGCCCCTGTGGGGGCTCACCCACCCCTTCCGCTGCAGCCGTGGGGGCATCCCCGCCGCTTTGCTCCACAGCGCCGTCTATGCCCTCTTCTTCACTTGCTGCTGTGTAGAGGGAGACATAGAACACAAGAATCAGGGTACTGTACAATGGTCCCCTAGGCAGGAAGCAATAGCAGATGAGTGGCACTGTCAAACATCACTTCCATCATGTCCCTCCACAACACATGGGTCAGTGCAGGCAAAACACATGCAGTAACAGGCATGGCGCATGCTATGGACATTAGCATACATGTCCAAAGGACTCTTAAAACATACAATGTTGGTTTGAAACTCACATGCATCATGGGTTATGCCTATCACATGCACACACTTCACCGTGGTTTCATCCATCTGGCATCGTACACGCCAGACACAGTGGATACAAGGATGACTAGGCTGCATCAGTGAATCTGAACATTGTCACAGACATGTGTCATCCATCCATGGCATTCACAAGTCATAGACACGCAAGTCAGACACACAGACATGGACACCATACATGTACATGGCATCAGCACCCATGCCTCACCCCCACCCATGTCCAGGAACAGAGACTGGCATGCTCTCATGTGTCCATTCCGCATAGAGCTCCCCATGTTGCATTTAAACACATGCACCAACCATGTGGTTCACACATTACTGGTCTCACATACATGACCATGATGTCCCTGCACACCCACATACGTACATGGCCTATGTCACACATACAGGCAAGTATCAGACAACCAGCACACTGCAACATGCCCTGTCTCACACAGCAATGCTTGGCCACTTACTGCTCAACTCCAGACGGGTCTGCCTCTCAAGGATCTGGGCGTGGAGTGCTGGGCGTACACGTTCCAGGACCCTCAGCTGGATGGTACTCATGCTGCCCCGGACCCCCTCCATGAGGCGCCGGGCCTTTAAGAGGGTCCTGGACCTCAAGTCCTCCCAGCGCATCTTGACTTGCTTGATGTTGCGGTTGCCACCCCCTCCGCGTTGATGGCAACCACAAAGTCGTCCCAGATCCTGTCCCGTCCTTCCTTGTTGGCACGTGATGATCCAAAGAGGGCTTCATAATGCCCCAGGACAAGCTCCACCAGGACACCAACTTCCTTCTGACTGAAGCTGGTGGCCCTCTGCTCCTCTGGCTGGGGGTCACCAGTGGTCTCAGATGGTGTTTGCCCCGACATGGCGACCCCTGAGGCAGGCATGGGTGGGCAACTGGGTCCTGGGGCTGGGCTGTGGAGCGATGGTATACCAGTCGGGAGTCTTCTGTTCCAGAAGGGGTGGACACAGCAACTGGACCCCTGCAGATGGCAGATGTGCAGGCACAAAATGGCAGGGCACGATGGCAGCAGGCAGGCAGGCAGCAGCAGATGGCTTGTGGGAGGCTGGTCGGGGCTCTGGGGTCAGTAATTCGGCCTTTTGGGCAGGAGCGTGGTCTTCCGTGTGTTTTCGCATGGCCAGCTTGATACGGAGTGATTTGGCACGTGAAATTCTTGCACGTCAGCGTGTAATTCGAGGAAAGTACCTTAGCGCGTAAGCGCGTCAGCACGCATACGTGATTTCATTGGACCAAAGGCCCTCAGCGCGTAAGCGCATCTGTGACGTATCGCGCACGGGCCTGTATGTGCTTTTCCTGGGGTGCGGTGCGTGTGTTTTCCAGGCGTTGGGGTTCACACGCTATTACTTCACAGCGGGTGGGTGTTGGTTATGCGTTCTTCTACACGCAAGGCAGACAGTGAGTGGTAACCCACTCGCCCAGGCCCAATCGCGTGTGAAACTTCACGCGCACCCCTGAAATACACGTAGCCAGGCCAATCGCGTGTGAAACTTCACACGCACCCCTGAAATGCACGTACCCAGGCCAATCACGTGTGAAACTTCACGTGCACTCCTGAAGTAGACATACCCAGGCCAATCGTGTGTGAAACTTCACGCGCACCCCTGAAATACACATACCCAGGCCTATTACGTGTAAAACTTCCCGCGCACCCCTGAAATGCACGTACCCAGGCCAATCGCTTGTGAAATTTCACGCGCACCCCGAAAAATACACATACCCAGGCCAATCGCGTGTGAAACTTCACACGCACCCCTGAAATACACGTACCCAGGCCAATTGCGTGTGAAACTTCACGCGCACCCCTGAAATACACGTACCCAGGCCAATTGCGTGTGAAACTTCACGCGCACCCCTGAAATAAACGTACCCAGGTCTATCGCGTGTGAAACTTCATGCGAACCCCTGTAATACACGTACCCCGCTCCCCCAGGGCAAATAGCATGTAGACCTTCCCACGCACCCCTGAAATACACGCACGCGCTGTTTTCCACACAGCGGGTGTCCGTGTTTGTCGCCTACCCCTTTGCACATCATTTGTCCTAGAGGCCCACAGTATGGGGCATTCTACATAGCTGTATATACCTGCTTTTTGCGGGCGCACATTTTTTTCATGCGCAGGGACGCGACCGCTTGCCTTCGTGTGGCAGACGTGTTTAGGCCTGTGCGCGTCTTTGCCCGTGTGCTGTTTTGCCCTATTCGATTCCATGAATACGTGTTGTAGGCAAACGTGTGGGCGTTCCGCGCACTTGCCTCCTGTACTTCCCCCGTGACGCCCACATTTTCACGAGTTGTTCCCCATTCCGCGTGCCACGCCCGTGTTCTGCCTACTTTTGTTATGTGCGCCGCTCTATGGGCGCTTTCACTGTGGCCTTAGCGCACCCCGTTAGATGACCTGTGCACCGGTGTGCGCCGCACACTTTTTCAGCGCACATCCCAGATTTTACTCGCGCACGGACTTCCATGAATAGATGTGCGCTGGTTTCCATGCGATAATCGCACTTGCACTGCGATTTTCGCTCTTTCACTGCGAATCACATGTTTTCGCACGCTTGCACCGATAATTTCAGCGCACATTAATTCCATGAATCAGCCTGTTTATCTGTTTTATCTTTAGGTGTAATTTCAAAAGAGCAGAGAGCAGAAAAGAGTTGATTTATAACCAGACACTGCAAGAATGCAACATTTTTAATAGCCATTTTTCCAATGATGATAATTTTCACTTTCACATTTACTTAGTTATTTTGATATATCCTTTACTATGAAATCCAACAGAATGTCCAGATGGATATTCTTCAGGAGTAGAATTTATGATTTACACAAGAATCACTTGACATACTTTTGTTCCAAATCCACCAAGAATATGCGTTGTATGCCACAAGATGGTAGTATCTGTTGAGAGGATGTACAATGGTCATTTTATTAAAGCGTAATTGATTTTATTTCATTTTTACATTTATAGCAGCACACCAAACCCTCAGGCATCAGGACGCTAGTTACAGTAAGTTCGAAGTGAAATTCTTCAAAGTGCAAGAGCATGCAAACAGGTTACAGCAGGGGCGTTGCTAGAGAGGGGCTAAGGGGGCCCCTGATCTTTTGCTTGTAGCCCTGGATAGAATCTCAGGAGCTACAGCCAAAAGACTAGGTAGCCCCCAGTCCCAACAGTTCCGACATCAGCGTAGCCCCGGGTCTTTTTCAGATCTAGCAACTCCCCTGGGTTACAGTATAGAGGTGAATCATGGGTTCATGAAGAGCATCATCTGCCAAAGCCACACCTCATGGTACAGGGGGCTCCATCAGGTATACAGTTATACATAGACAGATCAGGTGGGTGCATAGCTGGCAAAGCTGTGCCTCATGGTATCGGGGGCTACTTCAGGCATACAGTTATAGTGAGAATAATCAGGTCGGTGCAAAGTTGACAAAGCCGCGCCTCATGGTACGGGGGCTACATCAGGTATGAAATTATACATAGACAAATCAGGTGGGTGCATAAGCTGGCAAAGCAGCGCCTTGTGGTATGGGGGCTACATCAGGTTTAAAGTTATACAGAACCACTTGCACACTGTTTTCAGACCACGAGACGCTCTTTTCACTGCATTCTACTTGCAGTATGCAGCAGTGATTTTCCACATACAACACTCTGTATGTGCGCTCAAGCATGATTATTTTCAATTTATGGTCACTCATAAATGTTATGAATTTCTGGGAACACATGTGGGCACCATCCTCGAGCACAAAAAAGATAATAGACATCAAAATATCACAAATTGTCGGTGAAAACACAGGGGCACTATCCTCGAGCACACAGCAGCAATTTCTGTCGACAAATGGTGATTTGTTTCCCCATCTTTTTATATTTTAGAGCCCATTCTACCAGTACAGGAGTTTGTGGCTAATAACTGCTTGCCCCGAAAAGGCATGGTAAGCATCACTATTGTTAGGATACAGCAATCAACAGTTCCTCTTGACATTATCCTACAGTGATTATTGATACCACCTTCTGTGATATGATTCTATAGACATAGTCCTCTGGACCGTATAAGCAGACTAAGATATGTGAAAATAAATACACAGTAAAAGGAGCCATAGCAGGTAACAGCTGTGGCCTCCACATGCAAAGTTCATTACGGGCGACCAACACTTTATTTGGTATCTTTACAGAAACTATTCTACGGAGCATGGACACTGATGCCTTGCTGCCCAATGAGACGTGCAAAAGGTCTCGAGTACCTGCAAGGTATGTGTCCCATTGTGGGAGCTAAATGAAATTTACCACATTCATTTATAGATAAATCAATCCGGTCTTACACCCTTTTTAATTTCTAATTATCATTCTCAAATGTTTACATTTAGACTACAGACAATGAACACAGGAACCCTCTTCAAGGGAATTCACTCACTTGTACGTCCTAACAAAGGCTGTCTCAACTAGAGCATTTGCCAATTGCTCCAGAGAGCCAAACACAGATGTATCGAGGACAAACCGACAATATCAGTAGTGTCAGATGTGCATAAGTCGATAGCCAAGTGAATTAGGCATATAGATTTAGCAAGCCCCTACTCAGTGATAGGGGATAGAGATTTGGATACTTACTCTGTATATTAACCAATATTGAACACACATTTAATGTACCGCCATTTGTATACCTGTGTTACAATGTTTATGTTGTTGTTTTGATTGTATCACTGTGGGGACATGAATATGGACTTCTCTATAAGTGTAATGTATGAAATAAATTGAATATAAGCCACTTAGAGAGGAGATGAATGGGTGTATTTTAGATCCGGAGGTCGCCCTGTTCAATTTTATGACTATATAGTATTGATACCTGGCGCGAACTTGGAAAATCCAGGTGCCCCTTTTGTAATAAATAAATAAATAAATCAAGTTATACATAGGCAGATGAGGTGGGTGCATAAGCTGACAAAGCCGCTCCTCGTGGTACAGAGGACTACATCAGATATTTAGTTATACATAGAAAGATCAGGTGGGTGCATAAACTGGCAAAGCCACACCTCATGGTACCGAAGGCTACATCAGGTATACAGTTATATATAGACAGGTCCGGTAGGTGCATGAGCTGGCAAAGCCATGCATCATGGTATGAGGGGCTATATCAGGTAAAATGATATGTAGAGACAGATCGCAGGGGCTTTGGTCAAGTTAGATGCAACATCAACATTAGACTCTGGGTCAGATACGGTAGGATAAAGCATAATTGGGTTCCAAGTCCACACTAGAGTGTGTGGCAAGTCATGTAGGTAGCAAGATTGGCAAGACACAAGACAAATCTGGTAGGCTGCTGAGGGGATGAATACAGGGATGCAGTAATATAATATGAAGAAAGAAGTTTGGATGTGAGGGCATTTACAATCATTGATTGATTCGAGGGGATAGAGCAAGGGTACAGGGGGAATACAGCAATTCATGGGGCTGCAATGCAGAGATCAGTAAAGCCTCAACCCACGAGGGGAGGGGGGGGCTAAATCAGCCATATCAAGTCAAGTCTGAGAGAGTCAGTGAAATGTTAGCACAGATGAGGACTATTTAGAGACTATGCCACAGAGAAGAAGAGTGCATCTGGGACATTGCACACATAGTGCATATGGTATACGCTGCAAGCACAGTCAACTAGCGACTAAGTGTAGAAATAAGAGGACAGGAAAAATACATCAGCTCATACATTATATCTGGGATGCTGCCAGGCCCGGACAGGCACAGACAGGCCCCACCTTTACCTGACGGCTTTCTCCGATGGAATACACTGGCTTTGCCTGCTGGCTGCAGCAGACTGGGGTCTGGCCAATCCGAGGTGTTGATGGATGCCACTCCTCCCGGCACCCAAAACACTTTGGATGAATGTATATAGCAGCGGCCATCTTAGAGGTGCATCACGATCCAGGCAGATACATGGGAGAATGCTCACAGCAGCAAGTTCTGCCCCTCGACTCTGTGATGGTATGGAGGAGGAGGGGAGCATGGTGTAGCAGACCACAGGCACAGACAGGCCTCAACCTTACCTGGTGGCTTTCCATGATGGAATACACTGACTTTGCCTGCCAGCTCTGGGGAGGCCCGAGAGGTAGGCTGAGATCTGGCCAATCTGAGGAGTTGATGGAGGACACTGCTCCGATCACCCAAAACACTTTGGATGGATGTACATAAAAGTGGCCATCTTAGAGGTCAATTAGGTCCCAGGCAAGAAAATAGGAGAATGCCCCCAGAAGTAAGGTTCTGCCCCTAGACTCTATAATGGTATGGTGGGGCAGCATGGTGTAGTAGGCCACAAGCGCAGACAGGCCTCAGCCTTACCCAACAGCTTTCCCCAATGGAATACATCAGCTTTGGCCTGCATGCTGTGGGGAGGCCCGGGAGGTAGGCTGCAGGGATCTGTCAATCTGAGGTATTGATGGAGGACACTCCTCCCGGCACCCAAAACACTTTGAGTGGAAGCAGATGGCAGCGGCCATCTTAGTGATGCATCAGGCTCCACACAAATAAATGGGAGCATGCTCCCAGCAGCACAGTTCTGCCCCTCTACTATGTGATGGTATGGAGGAAGTGGGGAAGCATGGTGCAGCAGGCCACAGGCACAGACAGGCCTCAGCCTTACCCGACGGCCTTCCCAGATGGAATACACTGACGAAGCTTGTAGCAAATTATTAAAGTGTTAGCAATGAGATATTTTAAATATCCTTGCCAGACATCCCCTCCTTGACTCTCCCTAAAGCCTGACTGTAAACCACAAGGTGAGATCAGTCTGGGACCTTCATCTGGGTCAACAGGACAATGAACAGAGCCTAAATGCTAACTTGAGTTTGGCTTCTTTTGGTCAAAGTGTGCCATTTTGATGAGTTAATTAATTGTCCAACCACAGTTTTGGATCATGTTAAATGCACACATATTAATGTAAATCCAGATTACATAAAGTTTTTTTACCACAAAAACCCACATTTGGCACTCCTGAAACAGTTTCTTTCAAAAGAATAATTTGACATTGGCAATGGTGTGCCAATATTTCTTTGTATACAGAGAAGATTTGAGTCTCACAGTGAAATCCTCAGAGATAACCACAAAATAATTAGACGTTAATAGACATTGACATGTGGACATACTAAACTCCGATATATTCATATTACAGGTGTGGGGGAAGGATGTCAGGTGCCACACATGTATGATGACATGGGTTATTAATATAAAACATAGTCCCATGGAGAAAGCCAGCAGGGCTGTTTTAAGTACAGTAATGTTTGTAAAAAATTTTAATGAATGTATTGTCATATTCGCTCATTAGTAGAGACCCATGGAAGAATAGTACCCAGTAGTTCATACATCAATGTCATCAATATGTCAAAAACCGAATGGGTAGACACGCTGACCAAAATTCTTTCTGTAAAGTAACTCACTGGTAGATCCTTTAGTAATTGAAAACATGTAAAACAAAAATCTATTGCATTCCTCTACAAATAAATGCTTCATCTATATAATATGCTAGCAAAAAGTACTTATTCTCTGAACAGGTTCTGTGGACAAAATGACAACACTCTCATCAATTGTTGAAAATCAATAATCCTGTAGGTCTCTCTTCCGAGTCACTTATCACTTGATGTGCTTTGTACTCTGAAGTAAACTACAGTGAGTATGGGTGTGTGAGGCTGGCTGACATACCCCAGAGCAGACGTTGGGGGGAGGGTGAGGGTTGGTATGCCGCTGCATACTGGGACCTACTGTGCTCTCACCCCACCTGTTGACTCACCCTGGCATGGTGCGTCTCGTTGCGGTGCATTTCAGTGCAAATGTTCCATACAACGCGCATTCTACGTTTGAGGACCAGTCCTTCAACGAACGCATTAATGTTTCGTCGATTTCAGGCAATCGTCTCACGTGTGATGCAGGTGCTGAAATCTGGGGAAAGTGGTGGGTTGTCCAAATGTTATGTAGCCAGTAATGTCCGGAAGGTCCTAACAGGTAACAATGCAAAATGTGTTGCAGATTGGTGAAACATTGTGGAATTGTATAAGGAACAATGCTTCGCCAAGCCACAAACCCACAAACAAATTTAGAGGTTTGCTGGAATGTGGGGAAAGGGATGGTGTGTCCAAGTGTCCTGTAACCAGTAATGTCCTGAGGGTCCTAATAGGTATCTATGCATAATTTGTTGCACATTGTTGAAACAGTGTGGCACTGTATGAGGAACAATGCTTTGCCAAGCCACAAACCCACAAACAAATTTTGACTTGGGTTGAAATCCAGGGAAAGTGGTGGGGTGTCCACATGTCATGTAGCCAGTGATATCCAGAGGTTCCTAACATGTAACTATGCAAAATGTGGTGCAGATTGGCACAACAGTGTGGCATTGTATTAGAAACAATGCTTTGCCAAGCCACAACCCCCCCAAAACATTTGGACTTTTGCTGAAATCCAGGGAACAGGGCGGGGTGTCCAAATGTTATGTAGCCAGTATTGTCCGGAGGGTCCTAACAGGTAACACTGCAGAATGTGGTGTAGATTGGCGAAACAGTGTGGAATTGTATAAGGAACAAAGCTATGCCAATCCACAAACAACACATTTTCACATATATATGACATGACATATGACATGATGATATGTCATTTACAACATGCTTAATGGCAGGAGGTTTCTAAATGTGGCCCAGGGATCGAACCTGTGTTGCTCTGCACCGTCTTGCTTCCAAGGCAAGCGCGTTGCCCCTGAGCTATCTTCCCGAGCCATATATATGTATACATATATATATATATATATATATATATTGTTAAATACTTACTCTGACTCAGGTTGGGGATGATTGAGTTCATTGTTGCTTCACCAAAATGTAGACAGTGATTTGGTAAAGCAAATATGTAGATTCAAACACTGAACAAATGATACACAAAGTAAAGCAAACACAGAGAAAGGCTGTGATTGATATGTATTGCAGATGAAAGTGTCTTCTGTATTTCCATGGTGACACAGGATTTCGCAATTGTGTTGATACTACGTTTTGCTATGGCAGCAGAAGCCACCACCAGTAGGGGCGTTTGCTGTGGTTTGCTCTGCCAGAACTTAACACACCTGGGTCTGACTTTCCCTTACCAAAAGATGGCGGACAAGGGTGGGTTGCAGTTATTAGTGCATTGAAAAGTAAGTGATGCCACATAAAAGACAAACTCATATGGCATCGCTACGAGGTCTAAAACAGGTGCACTAATGATTTATGGAGAATATGTTCAGGGTGTGATCATTCCTTTAAGTATTCACAAAGCATGAGGAGAAAGGTTCTATGAGATAAGCATAGACAATCTAATTAAACAAAGGTTTTAAAGATAAACATATTGGGTCAGCTGTTATGCATTTTAAGAATAAAGCTAAGCATTAAAAAGCTGCCATTAAAGTATCACTACATTGTCAGTTTAAAGTTAGGAAATGAAAATAGTATATATTTCCTTGGAGGACATATTAGCTCTTATTAAACCCAGGCAACTGTTTTGCACCTGTCTCCAATCGCAATGGCTCTGATGTTAATTCCAGCAAGTAATTTTTTTATTTGGTGAAAATTATTTAGAAAAGATGTGCACCTTTTAGTGTGCCCACTGCGACCATTTCCAAGGACTCTGGCCGCATAATCCCTAGTGACAGAAGCACTTGTGAATAATTAAACCAAAGACGAGAGCATTAGTATTATAACCAGTGTCTGTAAAATGTACAGTAACATCTGGCGCTGAGCACGGTTAGCAGCCCAGAGACTGAAATGTGATAGTCATTAACAAAGTACATTTGGACACAGCTTCTGAAGTAAATAGAAAAACACATTAGGTAATTAGCGTTCACTCCAGTTTCATTCGTCAAGAAACAGTTGTTAATAAAACAAAACACTAAACTCAGCCAAAGCGTGATGAAGTGGCTGTAGGGTCTATTATGACATGGAAAAGGTGCGATCATTTGGAGAAATTGAGTCACGCGTTGCTAAATAATTAAACAGTGGGTCTGGGACATCCATGTTTTAAATAATTTAAAATTCCATATACGAAATGGGTCTTTTCTCAATTGAAAATAATGAACGCATGGTAAATGTATGTGAAAAGAGTATACAACTTTGGAATTAGGCCTTCTGAAACAACACATGTTAGGATATGTTGTTTGATATTTGAATAGTGCCTGCTGTCATTGTTATGGCTTTGAAGCACTGTGGAGTGGAAGGCCTTTAGCAGGATTGTAGTCTGTGCAAAATTGAAAATAGAATGAGCATTATATTGCATGCAAATAGCAATTAAAATGAGGTGACAATTCAATTAGTAGCAGAGATGACTAGTTTAAAACATTAAGAAAATCATGCAGAGGCATTGCCCTCAGATACAGAGGGTTGCTATGTCAGTGAATATGTGACAGCTGGACTGAACATTTTTGTGGGACTCAGCTGCATTCTGTGGGGTGAAGTGCAAGATAGGGAATGTGTATTATACATAGTCTATCCACGGCTAAACAAACACATTGAAGAGCAAGTTGGCACGTGCAAGTTATTTGCACAATTGTCAAGAGATGTCAAAGAGACTTTCCACTCATATCCTTGTGTTTGTACCGTCGGGTTATTGCAGTACCAATGTTTTATATCAGATAAAAATATGCGGACAGGAATACATAGCCATCTGTAGAGAATAATACAGCCTCATCCACGACTCCCAGTGCCGTATGGAAAAACGCGACTCCCTCCCACTCACCTGAGTCCCTGAATATCCAACCATTTCCCGGCCAGAGGAATCCTGTGCGCCTGACCTTGGGTGAGTGGGAATTCGAGGGAAGTATCATGCTCCTGTTGGGACCCTGCAATACCCTTTGTACCCCCACAAGCCTAACAGTAAGCCACAATGACAACACACTATCAACATTAGACCCTTTGGTATGCTCAGTAGACAAACCATACTTTCATATGAAGATATGTATAACTGGAAATATATCAGTGGGAATGACAAGGTAACAGTATCCTGAAATATCTTTCTGAAACATATTGTATGAAATCAAAGTCTAACACATACATTTGGATGCATGGGTGAAGAGCTCATCAGTTTGAAGCATCGCATATTATGTAGTAACATCAAGGTTTGTGTTGTACAGGGCCTGCCAGCGTTATGTTTAACCAGTCTTCTGAGATTGAATGCTGTGATTGTGCCTTTTTCTGTTGTGATTAAAATAAGATAGGTCTGGGCCCGTCATCTGTTCCTTGGAACTTAGGTCCAGTTAAAAACAAGTACTAACAACTGCTATAATTTAGGCTTTTGTGTAGGTAATACATAGGCATTTGTAAGGCAGTGGAATCATATTATTGGGTACTTGCACCATCTTCCCATTGTTGCCATGTCATGGCCAGGTCCATCATGACAGGGCTTGAGGCATTACTTTTCTTTGGTTTCTTCTTACTTCTATGATGTAGAAACTTTAAAGTCTGTGTTCTATAGGTCCTGCCAGTGTTATTTTAAAGCAGTATTCTGAGATTGAATGACTCGATTGTTCATGTAAATTAGTTCCTGTTGTAATTAGAAAAAAGGCGGATCTGCGCCCTTGCACCTGTTTCTTGCACTTAAGTCCTGTTAAAAAAATTACCGACTAAAACAAAAAAAGAACAAAAGAAACTAAACATCAGTCTCATACAGTAAATGGCTTTCTGTCCCCTGAAATTATCTGTGTCTGTATTTGCTTGGTTTTGACTCGCAACCAAGTCATCAATTATGAAATCTAAACCTTCTTCTTAGAGGAATTGTTTATCCTGTCCTAGACACACACAAACCCACACGCAACACACACACAACACACAAATGCACATAATATATATATTCAAAGATAAAGACACTCCATAAATGTCCTGGACCACGCTTGTGCTCCGACATAAAACGCCCAAAACACTTGTGGAAAGTAGAAAGTAATGTATTCAATAAGCACATTAAAACAAGCAGCAGAGGCCGCTCATAACATGTTTGACCACCAACCGTTGGTTTGATCACACAATAGTTTTGGTATTTGGGCACACCAAATATGCATAATCCAACGCTATGGGAAGAATGTACTTGTCCATTTTTGATGTTTACACCACATGATGCTACTTTGTTTCTGGTGTTTTCATGGCTGCCATTTTGTGGCATCGCGATGTGTAGTGTAATGTCAATACCTTTCCTTAAACTTGTATAGTTTTATCATTACACATGTCTCCACCTCATTTACATGAAATGTTAATATAAAACATTCCACTCCAAGTGCAAATAGTGTTAAAGTGGCTATGTGCCACACAAAATTGCACTGTAAACACATATTACAACATGTTAAGTGCAAACTCGCGTGATGTGCAAATGGACACATGAATCAGTAGTTTAAAGTGACCACTGCCTGGCTTTAATGCCTAAAAACAATCTTAAACTCACATCATTAGAATGGTAATTTAAGGTCCTTACTATTTGTTCATAAAATTTCAAAAAAGTAAAATATATATGGTGCGTATTGAGGCAGTGTACTACTGACCGCAGGTTTGGAAAACACTTCTGCTGAAAGCTAGTTATATAAGGTGACTGTGTGCAGTGCAACAACTTTCGCATAGTGCAAGCAGCCACTTTGAATGTGAAAATACGCTACTAGATTCAGTTGTAAAAATAACTGAATTGCGTGCAAAATTGCATGTCAACAACTCTAGAAAGTTTCAAGTAGCCACGATATTGTGCAAATACACAAGTGGACTCTGTCCTTTTGTCCTGAATTGCTCTGCACTAATACCTCAAACGACTACACTATCTCAGTCAGATATGATAACAAATGCTCAGAATTCAATGTGTCAAATGTTATATAAACTCTTCCCCAAAGTACCTAGGTACCCAACAATGATACCTAAAATGTCGCAGGTGCATATGTAGGCATGCTGGTGGCAGTGACCTAATGTGGAATCCATTACCGGCTTCTTTCTGGTCAGATGGCAATATGGTGTCTTATTGGAGATCGTAGAGCCATTCTTACTTTTGACATTGGATATAATGTCTTGTCGATATATTTTCCAAATGCACTCCTATTAATGTAACAATTGATCTTGCCAGTGTTTTTTTTCAAGTTCTTGTGAACCTTAAGGAGAAAATATATAGTGGGTATTATTGTTATTTTGAGAACAGGAATTTATTATCATCATCATCCAAAATACTCTTACTGTAATGCTCACCTGGTATCCACGGGGACGTCACTCAGCCTGTTCTGACCTCTTATGATCTTGAACCCTTCCCTGGAGGCTATTTGACTGGAAACTGGGCCTGAAATACAGGATTGGTAGAGTTTAACTCCCTATTGTCTATGTCTGCTTGAACCCCTTCTTCCCTGGGGTCCAACCCTTCCCTTTGATCCACAGCTCACCTTGTTTTCTTGATAGTGTTCTCTCCATCCTGCTTTCAGCGCAGGGGCGCGTTGATTGATGTGGGCTCGTTGCTGCCTAGTTACTTCACTGGCAAGAGTCCGACAGGTAAGTATAATGACTATTTTGAACAGTTCTCCTACTTCGTTCCTTTCCTTCCGTACATGATGGCCGGCGTCCGGGGATGGCGGCGTGCTGCTGAGATGAGTAGCGCTGAAGGTGAGAGTGCGATGCGCATTGCACCCCTTTAGTATTTGCATTGAACTGAGTTCTTTTTCTGTGTCTTTTAGGTGCCACAATGTTTTCAGCGTGGATGCCGGTTATGAAGAACAAATGCGTGGGTAAGCGTGTTATGCAGCGCCTCTAGATGTTTCCACGCTAACCTGGAGTGTCTTTTCCCTCTTGCAGATGGATGAGAAGTTCCGGAGACAGAGTTCCCCCAGAGCGGCTGGGATTCAGGTAAGCGTTTGAAGGTTGTACAGTATTTAAAAATAAGCAAAGATTTGCAGAATGCTTACTAATGTCTTTTTCTGTTCTTTTCCCTTTTCCTTAGGAAGCGGTGTGCCGGGTTGGGAATGACACCGCCGAAGATGCCCGCAGAACAGAAGGAGCGATGAATGATGGCCAGAAGCGCAGCAAGGTAAGGCTGTTCCTAATGGTGTTCTTGTTCTTGCAGGAGCTGAGTGCAGAAGAAAGATGCAGGCCTACTGTAGACCGATCCGAACACGGTGAGTGCGACGCTGCAGGTGCAGAAAACGAAAAGCATGTTTCTCAGCCTGGATGTGGCTTAAATAGTCTTTGGGTATCCCAGGTGTCTCTGGGCTGAACCACACCCAAAAGACAACACCGCACATGCAGTTCTGGAAACCAAAATATGTGGGGGCATCCATCTTGTCCGCATCAATGCACTACAAGTCCAATCCCCAATGTTATCCTATGGGAGTGAGTGAGTCTGGTGCCACAAGCGCCAAGTCTGACTCCAAGTGGGTCTTTGGAGGGATGGAGAGGCCCTTGAGGGCCATGTAGGTGATCGTGGCCTGGTTCCAGCCTGGCATCTTGGAGGGCTGGGGACATGAGGGGCAGGAATCATGACACTTACTCATCAATTTTTTCCAAGAATGTATCAACCTGACTCTTAATATTCTCCAAGGTGTTGTTTTCCAGTTTTTCATAACTAAGAGGGTCATTAAATTGGTGGTATGCTTCTTTGATATAGTCCACTTTGTTCATAAAGACTATGTTCCGGCCTCTGTCGGATGGTTTAATAACATAGTCTTTCATAGTCTGTTGTGGGCCTCATTACGACCTCGGCGATAGCCATGCCGCTATTGGCGGCATCGCTGCCGCCGAAATCGCATCCGGGTCCTCAGAATGAGGAATTACCGGGCCATTCCGAGTCCGGAAGGCCCGGTAATTCCTCCCTCCAAGGACCCAGACCCGGTCCTTTCCCATTCCCATTCAGCCCCCATAGGGCTGAATGGGAATGGGAGAGGGAGCAAACAATGGGCCATTAGAGTTGGCCCGTTGTTTGCTCCCTCTTCCCCTCGCGGGACCCGGTAAGCAAGCCTGGTTTGACCAGGCGTTGCTTCCTGGGTCCCGCGAGGGGACCTCGTAATGAGGCGGTACGGGGTAAACGGCGGCGGCACCTTTTACGGCGCCGTTTACCCTGTACCGCCAGGGTCGTAATGAGGCCCTGTATATCTTCAAGAATTTTGCAGTCTTTCTTGGTAAGATTACCTTTGTATCTTTGGATTTCCTTCTTCCGCATCTTTTTAAGGCTACTTCGTACCAATTCTTGAAAAGGTTTGATGCTACTGCCCAGCTGAGAGGGAGGAGTGAACATCGATTTTACTTTGAGTCCTGTTTTTTTTCTACCAATCCACATTGATGTCATACTCCTCCTAATTGATGCTATCTATGACCTCATCAGTGTTGTATGCCAGAACTAAATGAATCAAATCTGCAACCACATCCTTTGTTAACCATATTTTCCTCATATATCTCTCAAAGACAATTTGGGTGTTTACATAGTTGAATTGTGATGTTGGACAAAAAGTTGAGGACCAATCTTAGGACCTTCAGATGACCATCAGTTAAATTCAGATTGGACAAATTGAGAACTAGGTTTTGTTTTGCCATATTAGTTGTCTTTACATCTGTTTTCCAGAGAGCATTGATCTCTCCCCAGATCTGTTGTTGTTCTTTTGGCCTCTCCTTTCTCACCTTGTTTTTCTCTCCCTCTGGAGCCATATCCTTGACCCGCCCTCTCTGCCTTTGTTTTTTGTTGTTCTTTGTTCTACCATTTTAGCACAGTAGTCTCATTCCTATGTATAAATAAAATGTGTACCCAAGGTTCTTCACTTTCACTGATTTGTGAATCGGACTCCAAGGTGCTGGCTTGGTCATCACTGGTAGGTAGATTACTTACTGGGAGACCTGTCAAATTAGACTGTTTTCTGAGATTGTCAAAACATCTGGCAAAGGTGAACACTCGGCCCATTTCATAATCCTCTTTGAAACTCAATTTTCTCTGCGTTGTTTTATTTTATCCTCATAATTCTCAATATGGGTGTTTATATTGGTCCTCAACTTTCTACCTTCCTCTGTAGATGTCACAGTTTGTAGTTTTACCTCAATTCTGGCTAGTTTAAGCAAAGGTGAACACTCACCCCATTTCATAATCCTCTTTGTCTCTCAAGAATTTTCTTTGTTTGCATTGTTTTATTTCATCCTCATAATTCCCAATATGGGTGTCTATATTGGTCGTCAACTTTTTACCTTCCTCTGTAGATGTCACAGTTTGTAGATTTATCTCAATTCCGGCTAGTGTAAGCAATGCTTTATTTCGATACAGCTGTGCATATTTGGTAAGGTTATTGAAAAGTCTCACTGAACATTCATTAGTGGCTTCACCCCACTCTTCCAACATCTCTTAAACCTTGTGTAATCCTCCGCACATCAATATAATTTTGAAGAGAGTGAACTTCCCACCACTTGCTTATTTCCCTTTTCTGATATTATTCATGTTCCTTTAACAGTGGTGTTTCGTCATTGTCCCTTACTGTGCAAACTGCAGTCTGTTTCTTGCCCACTGGTAAAACCTCACTGAAAAGAGCAAGGGTTTGTTCCTTCCTTGCAGCCTCTTTATATACCAATGAATTCATGCTAATACTGTGTGAACCTCTAACAGTGCAATCCTGCACTGTTTCATATATATAAGTCCACAGATGTGTTTCTGTAAGTACTGCAGCACCCACAACATGAGGGAAAAATTCCAATCACTGGAGTAACGGGAGAACTTAATGTGATGTGATTACCATTAAATGCACGTGAAGCACGTTCCTAGGAACACACACAGATGGAGCTGCTATATATCTGCACAAATCCACTCCGCCATCGCTCAGCATCACAACAAGCAGGTGCCTACTAGCGGTATTAGGTAATATTATTCCCACCAATAATATCGCCTTTTATATGGTCCTGGCATAAGGCCATAGGCGATATTATTGGTGGGGATCATTTATGGGGTTATTGGGACTGGGGGTTGAGGGGTGTCCCCTGCTTCATCAAAAAATGATGGAGGTTGCAGGGGTGTCCCCCGCAGGTCCCATGGATTTATATTGTTGCAGAAATATGGTGATATTTTTGTATGGTGATATTTTTGTGGGGATATTAACACATGGAACCCTACGAGCGTAGACAAAGCATTTCCACTTCAACATGATACAAAAAGATAATCTGTAGAATGGCGTCATAATATTGGCGTCATAACCACTGGTTATTGAAGTGCAATATGCATATTTATTCGATCATCGTTAAAAATAATGGAAAACACTAATTTTGCAAACAGAATGTGAGGAATCAAACCCCCCTGGATGTCCCATGCAGAGACATGTTTCATCCCATTACACGACTTTGTCAGGCAATTCTGCGCTGGTCATAGATAAAGCCAATGCTTCCTAAAACTCTTCACAAACCCTCTGCATGTGACTAGATATTTGTATTCAAAATATCTTCCAGTCTGCCATTTTGGACTAACCAGGAAGTGAAAGCTTCAAAGCTTCAAAAGGCTAAAATAGCTACATAAGCAAATCAAAGGGGGTCTGGGAGTCTCTCTACCAACATGAACACAGCCCATAGACCTGTTCTTGGGTGGATGGCCCCTGGGAGAATCTCAACCAAGTCTTTAGCTCACTGTCCCTTTCACAGAGGAGAAATATCTCTGCATATCAGTCTTTGTCCTGCCCAGGGGCAGTCCAGCAGTGAAATGCTAGGCAATTCTTCTCTGTCTGATTCCCCATGTAACTTAGGGTGAGACTCAAAGTTACTTAATGTGCAAATCAGTAGAGGGTCTGGGAGTCCCCCTATCAGCACGAACACAGCCCATTGACCTGTTCTTGGGTGGGAGAGTCTCAACCAAGTCTTTAGCTCACTGTAATTGGGCCATGTTCGTACTGGTAGAGAGACTCCCAGACCCCCCCTTTGTTTAGATACATAGCATTTCTAGTAATCTCAAGGTAAAAGCAGGTTTCGGAAGCATGGACTTCATTATATCAAATTGAATACAAATTTCAGTACAAGAAAAGTGCCAGTGCAAATTCATACATATACCCTCACATAAAAAGCAAATCTGGCGTGGCTATTCATGATTGATTGATTGATTATTTATTTACTATGCACTTATAATCAAGTGTTTCAAAGTGCATCCATGTGTGGGAGGGGAAGACATAGGGGAAAGAGACAAAGATCTTACTAGGCATGGTAAATTCAGATTATGCAGGTGAACAGAAAGGAAGTGCATGGGGGGGCAATAGGGACCAAGTGCGCCCAGTCTCTTCAGAACATAGGTTAAGTGCATAGAGATACCACTCTCATGGGTCATAACCAAAGGACAGTAGTGCTACGGCAAGTGCAAGGCCTGTGGGCAAGTGCAGGAGACTGGCAACGAAAGCTTGGGACCTGTAAGGCTCTGAAGGTACACCAAGCAACCAGTCAGCGAAACTGAGCAGATGTAGAGGAAAGAGAGGGAAAGAGCAGAAAGAGGTGTTCAGTAGGTCAGAGAGAGGGGGAAGGAGGAGGCAAAGAGGAAAGTCTTGAGGAGTTTCCGGAACTTAAGGAGATCAGGATCAAGACAGAGATAGGCAGGGAGGCTGTTCCACAGGGAGGCACTTGCACTGGATAAAGATCTCCCCTCAAGTGTCTGCTTGGAGAAGCGGCTCACCCACAAAGAGTTAGAGGAAGCCGAGCAGAGTGCTCGAAAATATGAGTATTTAGGAAGAGAGTGGGCCCAGATCCCAGAAAGCCTTGTGGACAATGCAAAGGGTCCTCAACTATAATCCTTGCAGCCACAGGGAGCCATTGAAGGGATTTGAGCACCGGAGAGATGCAGTCCCTGGGTTTGAGGCCAAGGATAATTCATGCGGTTCTGTTCTGGATTAGCTGAAGAGGACAGAGGGTAGAAGAGGACAGGTTGAGAAAGAGGCTGTTGCAGTAGTCCTGTATAGGGTGGAGCAGGGCTCTGGAGACAGTGAGCCTCTGGGGTAAGGTGAGAAAAGGTAGAACACCTCTGAGAAGGTGCAGTTGGTAGTGGGCCTTTTTAGAGATGTCCGTGATGTGAGACTAGAAGGAGAGAGTGGAGTCAAAGATGATCCCCAGATCTTTTGCCTGTTGGTAGGTGGAGGCTCAACGCCATGGGTGGCCGGCCAGAGAGAAAGAGGGAATGCAGGAGCAGGGGTCGCGATGAGGACAATCTCTGTTTTACTGGCATTGAGTCAGAGGTCATTTGCAGCACACCATGAATGAATTACGGACAGACAGTCAGGTATGAGTGCGGGAGAGGAAGACGCCGAGGGTTGCCTGAAGGAGAGCTGTGAGTCATCGACATAACACTGAAGGTTGTAGGTGAAGGTGGCTATCATAAAGGCCAGGGGGCCATGTAGCCATTGAAAACATAGAGAGAGTGATGTAGAGAGGAAGGACCCTAATTCCACCTGGGATGGGCGTCAGAGAGCAAGGAGGTTAGCCACGACAGGGCCTGATCAGTGATGCCCAGGGTATCACAGAGACATGCAATCAGGGTTTTGTGGTTCACTGTGTCGAAAGCAGAGGAGAGGTCGGTCGAGCATAACAAGGACAAAGGGAGAGTTAGAATCAAGATATGAGAGCAGAGTGTTCTGAAGAGTAGTTGGCGTGCCCTTGGATGTTCTAAAGCCAGACTGGTGGTCATGTTAGCAACTAACAGATTCAGTGTGGAGGATAAGCTGAGAAATAGCCATCTTTTCCAGAGGTTTTCCCAGGAAAGAAGTGATAGAGATCAGGGGATAGTTTGCAAGAATGGAAGAGTCACCAGAAGGTTTTTTGATGACAGGGTGCACAAGGGAGTGCTTAAGAGCAGCGTGGAAAACTCCAGTGGCAAAAGAGAGGTTGCAGAGGTCGGCCAAGGCTGGGCTGAGAGAGTCAGTGTTGTCCTTGATGGCTTTTGAGGGACAGGGGTCCACCTGTTTGGAGGAGGCTTTCATAGACCGGACTTATCTAGTGACCTCCTCTGTGTGACAGGGGAAAGAGAAGAGAGAAGAAGGGAGGTGATGGAGGAGGCCAGGAACGGTACAAGGATACAACAAATCTGTAAAGAGCAGTCTATGTTAAATTGAGAAAAGACTCATGTATCATCTAGCATGCCATATCCAATTAATGATGGAACAAATTGACTTTCAATAAGAAAAAGATCAGGTGTTTTTTACACATGTAATAAATGCAAGTTATGTGACTAAATTTACAGGTAAAGTAACTCACTTTTAACAACTCTAAAACTTGGCACATCACACATGATATCACTTGTTTAACTAGATGTGTGATTTATGGCATTGTTTGTCTTTAATCTCTGGTATATTGGTTCTATGATTTGTCCATTGAAAATCAGTATTTTACAACACTAGTGAGCAATCAAAAACAAAGATGAGAACTAACTATTGGCAGTTCATTTCTTCACTATTGCATAGTAGTGATCCTTTGTTAATGTCTTTTTGTGATATTGCAGATGTTCCTGAGCATATCAGGAAGGAAAATAGAATTGTAAAGCTGTGACAACTTGAATCCAGGATCAATAAGGAATTTGGGACAATGAAACTTCATGATCATAATTTGGATAATGGGCTACATGTCTTTTTGGAATGATTTGAAACCAGATACATCTATTCTAGAGGGTTGTTGTTTTAGATGGTACAAATGGATTGGTGGGTGCTGTTGAATATAATATATAAATATATATAAAATATAAACTTTTTGTTTTTAAATGTAACATATGCAGCATGTTTGGTTATTAGGTCAAGCCCACTGGGGCAGTACTGTTAGATGATACAATACATGAGACTTTTTCAATGGTACTTAGACTGCTCTCTACAGATTTGTTGTATTTGTTGTATAAAGGGCCATGGCAGATTTGCTTTTTATGTGATGCTATACTCATGAATTTGCACTAGCACATGCATGTTTTTTCTGGCTGAAATGTATATGTAATTTTATATAAATAAACCACCATTGATTGGCGTATGCATTTAAAAATACTGTCCATTTACAACTATGGTATTCTTACACATGATGAGTTACTTTAGTATCTTTAACACTAATTCTAAAAACACTCCCCTACGCAAAGAAGACATTTGAATACTCCAAATATGGCTTTACACCTGTCCACCAAAGAATACAATATACATGATAAGGTGCAGTTTCCGAAGTCAACATATCTACATGTTATAAAACATTTTTATGTTGTGAGGACACATAGTAATCAGGTCCAGAGTGACTAATGTACTGGATGGACAAAAGTAGTAATTGGTTTAGTGCCAGGGTTCGTGGAAAAGCAAGTAGCGCGAAGAACAGGTTGAGTAGTTCAGCGAGGCAAGAGGCCATTAAAAGGGCAATATCCTTGGCTGGCTGAGGAGCAAGACTGTCGGACGGGCCACAAGAGGGATTGCCTTTCATCAGTAGAGATAGGACTTCTTCAATATTAGTGTGACTAATTGGGAGTTAGAAGCAGAAGATGATGGTAGAGCAGGCAGAGTGTAGAATGTAGGAGGAGGGAGTGTGAGGAAGGTCAGGAGTGAGCCTCTAATTTAGAAAATATTTGCAGTGAAGTAGTCAGCTAGGTCATTAGCTGGGAGAGCGGGTTTGATATTCATAGGTTTAGGAGGAGTGAGTTTAGAGTGCCCTACAGCCACCGAGAATGGTTTGAGTGAGAGTACGGTTAAGTGGAAGGAATGTACATGTTGCAAGCATTGTCGAGTGTGGACACTACTTGGCCTACATTCGGTGCTTGGTTGTAGTCAACATACATGTAGATGTCAGGGGGAGTGTGTATGCAAATGTGGCCAATCAGTGAACATCACATGGTGACAGGTACAGTACAATGTCAATGCATATGTGCAACATACTGGGAAATGTACATGGGTGGACAGCATAATTCACCATATCACAGGAAAAATATTTTTAAATGTAAACTCCAACCAAGCTTTTCACCTGAATTCACCCTTATATGAGAAACATGTGTTTTAAATGTTGCATCTCTCTTACTTGCACACGTGATCTGCTGTACCAGTGATGTCAGTCATGATCCCATAAGTGATCCAATATGTGATATCTTCAGTGATGTCATTTGGGGTTCCATCCATGTGCTTAGTGGTCATGCAATGGGGCCTCATAGTTAAGGTGGCACAGCTTCCAGCATTTGCTTGATTTCAGTGGTTTTGTGACATTGAATCAGCACCTTATCGTCACTTCAACTAACATTTTTCATCAGATTTCATGGGTTTCGGTGCATCAGATTGTTTCACCATGTTTCAAATAAGAAAATGCTCACTGGATATGTTCACTGATAAAACTTTGATAAAAGGGACGTTATGGTTAAGTTGCGCTAATAAAAACCTATTAAATTCAATAAAAAACGTGTTAAAGGGACATTATGGCTGCAAGTAAAACAAAAAAAAAGAAATTCACTAGTTGTGGTATGCTAAGCAACCATAACTCACGCCACCACTGTGCACGGCTAAGACTAACACCCAGGACATCAAAGATGACATCACAAATGTCATTGATGACATTAACCACAATGTCCCTTTAACAAAGTTATTTCTGTGAATTTCATGGGTTTTTACCAGTGCACCCTAATTTGATACAACTTATTAGTATCACACTTACCCCAATATGGCAGAATGATTGTCCAATTTAAAAATGTTCACCTTAAAACTCTGCCATTCCCCACCTTCTAGCATCATTTTTAACACTTTTATACACATTTTCGAACTTTTTCCACTGTTTTTGTGTTCGTCGACATTCTCAAACGACTGGAGTCATCGCAGACTTTCCGATCAGTGTCTAGTGTCAACGTGCGCAGCATGATGACGTGTTTGCAAACGCATCCGCACTTCGCAAATGGGTCCGTGCTTTGTGAACAGTTCAGAAGTGCATTTTCAGCTAATCTAGGAACTTTAAAGCTCAACATTTACCCTTGCACAGCTCCTACGCCTATTCTTACTCATTATCCCTACTTGGAAGAATATTATCAGAACTGCTATTTAGCTTGAAAAATGGCATCAGCTATTGCCATCCCTCCTCCCCAAGAGCCACCAACACCATTTGTAGAACCTACTCAATGAAAGAAGTGCAATACTTTAAAAGACAATAAAGCGGACCAGGAAGATGAGGTAGAGGAAATGCCTATCTCCAGCACCCAGAGAGAATCATGGGTGTGGCAGTTCTTTACCACTGTTGGGGATGTACCAAAGGCTAAAGCTACCAAAGTGAAATGCACTGAGTACCTACTAAGCCGCGGACAACCTGGGCAGTACTCCTACGGGACAAGCCCATGCACCACCACACCAAATCCAACCACTGCAATGCTCTGAGGAAGGCTGTTCCTTTCTTAGGAAGTAGCAGGCTTCCTTCCTCTACCTCATCTTCCTCAAATAATATTGAAGCCACACAGCCTACTTCTGTGGGACACAAAATTCCACCAGCTACCTTGCAAGTGATAAAAGAGGCTGTTGATCCATATCTTTCGAAAACAACAGTACTCTGTCTATACTGCAACATACCTCTCTGCAGGGGATAGCAATTTCGAAGTGCTTTTGAAGCTGCAATCAAGGAGCATGAGAAACACTGCCCCCTACCTTAGATTTAACACACGCACAACATTTTTCCCTGTCCACCTGCCCCTGCTTATCTTTGGTTGGTGCCCCTTCCCTCATTTACCTCCTCACCTTACTTTCTAGCATCTCCTGAAACAAAAACAAAAGAAATCATTAAAAAAGGTTCAGTTAGGAACCACCTTTCACAGTAAAAAATATGCTTTTATACTCCATCTACTTTAAATTTTTCTGTGAAGTAGTTAGATTCAATAAGATTCTCCAACATTCTCATTAGGATGTTCTACTATGCTAATGGAAATAATGGACAAATGCATACTAGAGAAACACAAAAAAGCACTGAAACAATTTTCTGTCTGAAATTCTTCTCACTAGTATACAATAAAGAACATAATCCTTTGGCCTATATGACTACCCACAGTCTACACATTCCCCTGTCTAGCCCATGCCTTATTAGTAAATCTGGATTGCCCAACATATTACATTTCCACACACCAACTACAACCTAACATGGCATTTGCTATACTTATACCAACAAATTGTACATAGTGCTCCTATAAATGCACATATGCATTGTGCTTTGAGAGAAGTGCATAAATAAAAGGGCAAGTACGGATGGGCAAGTGCTCATGGGAGCACAGGAGTGAAGTTCCAAGTGATGCCAAGATGGGAGGGCACTAGCTAAGGTGCACAGAAGTCCCAAAGGTGAGGTACATCTTAAACGTAACATCCCTTTTAACAAAGTTTTTTCTGTGAATTAAATAGGGTTTTATAAGTGAAAATGTTTTCATAATGTTACATCACTGTACTTAAGTTATTAATAACTCCTCTATTAACGTATATGAAACAAATATACAGCTCTTTAACAAACATGTTTTTGCAACTCATACTTATGTGTGACATTATTAGCAGTGCATACTGGGATGCAAGTCATTGTTCAATTGCCTAGGGCATGAGGCTCAATCATGGCCCCAGTCCCACCAAACCAACGAATGGCTAGTGCTCATAGCTTGCATGGCCAATCTCCACAATCCATGGGGCATGGGCTTCAGCCATGCCTCATACCCCAATATGCAAATCAGAGAAGACATGTGTCCTTGCCAAGGGCCAGGCCCACTGGCCACAGCAGCAAAGTTATATCAATTTTTCTTGTACTTACATTTCAACACTTTCAAAAAAGTAAAACACAAGACCGATTTGCAAATGCATGCTTTCAGAATCAGAATACAAATTTCTCTTTGCTCAGGGCCAGGCCAATTCCCAGGAAACAATTATAGCACTAAGTTTTGTACTTACATTTTCACACTTTAGAAAAAAAACACAGCACAGATTTCCAAAGCCATGTTTTCAAGTCCTTGCTTATACTCCTCATGAATGTTTGCTGCAATCCTGTCCAAGACTTCGGGCTGTAGCCACAAGCAGATTTTTTTGCCCATTCAAACCTATCCCGATTTCGAAAACCTTTACACATAGCCAGTCCCTGTTGGCCATTCCCACTTCTTTTACCCCATTGCTGCTCCCTCATAGTCATGGCCAGTAGCCAGATTGTCCGGGTCATGTCCTTTGGCCATGACTCACACAATCTGGCCACTGCCCATGGCCACAGGCTATACCTAAGTCACCAATGGTAATTTTGTTGCCATTGAAACCTATCCAATTTCGAAAAACGTTACCACATATCCGCTCCCTGGTGGCTATGCCCACTTTAACCCCATTGCCAGTCCCTCGTGGTCATGGCCAGTACCCATATTGTCCGTGTCATGGCTTCTGGCCATGACTCAATCGGCCACTTCCCATGGCCACACACTATACCTCAGTCACCAAAGGTATATCACTATTTGTTGTACCTATATTATGACACTTTTCAAATAATAAAACACAGATACATTTGCAAAACCATACTTTCACATCATTGCCATTGCTCCTTGCTCAAGTTAGCTGCAAATCTGTCCATATTTTATTTTTTCAAAAATGTCAAAAGGTACATACATAACATAGTCATATAACTTAGCCCCCACTTCAAGGTTGGGTGTATAATCTTTCTAAAATGTTTGTCCACATTTTTCAAATGGCAACAAAGTTATAAGCCATCTAAAAATGTTGAGACTCCCCTCTAATTTTGCCCACACTTGATAAAATCCCACCAAACTTTGCAAAAACATTCAAATCTGGGTCTTAAATCTTTTTGCAAACTTGTGTGCACATTCGTAAAACGGCACCAAATGTATAAGGCTTTCAAATATTTTGGGCCCCCATCTAATTTTGTTCTCTCTTGGCAAAACCACACCAGACTTCTAGAACCATCCAACGTTAAGTTTAGAATGATATCACAAATGCCATGCAGTTTCATTGAGTAGCGCCAAAGTTATAAGCCATCCAAAAGCTGCTTTTCACCAACCCTGTAATACAAAAATAAGCATGGATGTCCCTGAACATCTGACATGTTGGACTTCGTAGAATAAAAAACACCAGTTTTTGGGCTTTTTATGGTCATATCCCATCGCCATCCCCCCACCACCACAGATATTGTTTCATTAGTTTTGACAAGTGTAATGTTGTGTATTTTAATATGTTTTACAATGATGTCCGCCTAGAGCGGCTGCAGTTCGCTGAGCCAACATGGTGTCCGTTTTACATTTTTGTTGGTTTAACCTTAAGACGTATGTAAAAAAAAGAAATGATGTTAACTTTATTCATGGTTATGTGATTAGATTATTGATTCTGAGCATGTGTTTTAATTTTAGCGTGTGGTTTAAGAGCATGCATTATAAGTGTGTGTGGCATAAGCGCATGTTGCATAACAGCACATGGCATAAGTGTATGTGTCATAATTGCGTGTGTTGTACATTTATATGCTGCAAGAGCATGTGTCATAAGATTGTGTGCCATGTGTATCGTATGAGCATGTGTTATAGGAGTGTGTGTTATAATAGTCTGTAATAAGAGTTTGTGTCATTAGATCCCGTTGCGTGTGTTCTATGTGAAATTACCTTTTTTAAAGATCTCAAGAGAAAAAGACCAATTTACTTTGACCAAATTTCTTTTGATCAGAAAACTGTAATTGTAAAGGTCTTTTTCTCCGGAGACCTTTAAAATGCGTTTTTCCCCCTTTTTTTTTATATTCGGGCGGTTTCATCCACCAAACCCCCATTGTTCTCCCCTCCCCCAAAGTCCCACCTCCACCGCCACCCTCGCCCGCAGGATTTCAGCACCAGCCCCACCCCCACCCTCGGGATTTGAGTCCGAGCCCTCCCACCTCCTAAACCAAAACACATCCATAAAACACACACACCAACACACACACACGCACACACACTTACCCGTTCTCCTGGCACTCCGCTTCCTGGTCCTGCAGAGCCCTTCAACCCCTGCATGCACTTATGTGCAGCCGGGGTGTGACTGTTCACTTTAGAAAGACCGTTCTGTGCGGTCACAGAGCAGTCTTTCTAAAGCGACCTTTCAGTGAACAGATCTTTAGAAAAAGATCTTTTCACTGGAAATGGTCCTGTGTTATGGGAGCATGTGCAATAGGAATGTGTGTTATAGGAGCATGTATGTAAAACGTGCATCATTGGAGGGTTTGTGCTAGGAGTATCTTTCGCAGAAGTGTGTGCCTTGAGAGAGTGTTTCATTAAACTTTGTGATGTAAGGCCTATGAGTGCTTGGTTTAAAAGTGTTTGGCATGTGAGTGTATGGCACATGAATGTTTGGTATAAAGTCATAACACGTACATGTCCTATATGCCTTTTAGATGTATGAAAACTTACATTTAAATCAGGTTTGACTTTTATATGAGTTTTTGTTTACGTAGACAAGCCAATCGCATATTTAAAGTTTAGACATATAATACTTCCAAATGTTATACAAAGTTTTTGGAGGTATGTTAGTCTAGATATATGGATTATTCATATGCCAAATGTACATGTAGAAGTTTTACATAAAATATCAATTTATTCTGATAATGCAGTGAATGCCTCATATACATATGAAAGTTTACATTAAAGTCAACTTTAACTTTAATGTGAATTTTGAATACGTAGGAGAGGTGTATTTGACTTCTCCAATATGTAATTCATAGCACCTGAAAACTTACAACTAGGACTCTCCTGTTAGTTTTTAAAAGATGTACATTGTGTAATCTACGACCCTTTGTGATTCAAATGCACAGAGAACCCCTGTTGTTGGATGATGCTAGGCCAAACATTGTATCACGAAGGGTCAATATTTTGATAATTCATCCACAATGATTCTTATTAGCATCATCACCTAGATAACAGAAATGTTGCATTGGTGCAAGTGCAATTTTGCACAGTATTTGAACTAGTGCACAAAACATTTGGGCCATATTAGAAACCCTTTGCACCATTAAAAGTGCACATTTGCATGGACTTAACACTACGGCAAAGTTTCCCCTTAGGCATAAACAACTTCTTTCAATGCTAATATGGAATGATATTAACACTAGGGGAAACGTTGCTTTGGTGCAAAAATGCATCGAAAGTATATTCTTTTGCACTAGAACAGTTTTTATCCTTGCGCTCATACCATGCAAAATGACACTTGCACTGGTGCAAAGTTTCTGCAGTAAGGCCCCTTAATTCTAAGCAATGTTTCATGAACACAGTGGTGAATAAGTTATATAAATCATCAAATGTTCCTCATACTTGGCATTCTCGCATGCCTCTTGGTACCAAGATCTACAAACTTAGTGCTGAACATTGTCTTTTAGGCCCTACATTGTGTCGCATCCACATATATTGGGGGTGCGACTAATGTTTTCAACATGCCTATGTTTAGAAATAGCACCGTATTCGTTGCAAATCCAATCCTGAGTTTGAAATCTGAAATTGAAGCAGGGATCCAACTGTCAAATTATCTCTCACTTTGCGGAGTAAATATTTCATTTATGGTGAATTGCCTGGAAGTGCAGACCTTCACAGAAATTCAGACTATAACTGGAAAAAAACATTACCAGGTTTACAAAACGCATTCTTCTTCCCAACTTTAACCATTCTTCAAACATCACACAGATAAGAGGACGCTTTAACTGTATGTTGCATATGAAGGCGTTCAGCTATATATACATTCAAGGTAAGAACTTTAGCTCAAGTTCAATTAAAGTGACTAAACGTAACAAAACCCTTGAAACTCAGGAGCGGCTTAACTCAGCGTCTTTCCATTGATCTCCGCCATAATACCATAACCCCCATAATGCCATTTGAACGTGCCAGTAGCCAAGGCCTTTGGCTGTGCCCACTATTATTTTTCGATGGCACTAGCCATGTTCTTCGACCGTGTCCATTTGCTGTATATTTTAAATCATAGTTTAAAAAAAAAAACGTAATGGGCCATTAGCCACAGCCTTCGGCCATGCCCACTGTGTTGTACATTTTAAATGAATAACGGGCCACTAGCCATGGCCGTGCCCAATGTATATTTCTCAGCCCCACTGACCATGGCCTTCTGCCATGGACAGCGGCCATGACCTTCGGCCGTGCCAAATGTATATTTAAAATCCATAACGGGCAACTAGCCATGGCCTTCGGTCGTGCCCCCTGCACATTTTGCACATTTTGCAAAACTACCAGGCTTTCAGCCATTTAAAATGCACCAAGCCAATGGCCATGGCCACCCCAACCTCCCTGTACCAGCACCTATAATACTAATGTACTACATATAGCCGTGATTATCAGTAGTTTTCATATAGCCGCGATTATTGGGAAAACTGCTCAAAACAGAAATGTTACCCTGGATCCCCCCTCACTCACCAAGTACCCCTCTGCTCATGACAATGTACCCCCCACACCCTTTTCCCCTTTGCCTCGCTAGCCCTTTACCGTACCACCTCAACCACTTGTTGTACCGTGTGATGCATTTTCATTTTCCAATCTCGTCTTTGCATGTAGCAGGGTTTATCTGACCGAATGCCTGCCGCTACTGGAAAATGTTTGTGCTGGAAACTCAGTTCCTAGCCCACCTCCAACTCCTAAATTTCACATGCATGATGCCTTTCGCTGTTTTTCTGCCTCGAAATGCTGTTTTTGTACTTTTTGTTTTCGTGTACCCTTGGGTATAGCCGCAGCTATCCCTTGCATCGGAATAACAGAGATGATGGGTTTTTCATTTTTGAAAAGCCTTTTTGCCGCACCTCATCATGAGCATTTAGCTACAATTTTGGGAGACGGGGCACCGCCTTCTGCATCAAATATTTAAAAAACAACTTGACCAAATGACCTCAAACCACTAAATGATTGCCCAAATTGTTTCAGAACTGGCCAAATCCGTATAGCAGTTTGAGCTGTGCAGTGGAGCAAAGATTTACCTTTTGTCTCTATGGAAAAACAAATGGGATGCTTTCTTTTTTTTTCTTAATACATTTTTTATTTTTTAACAAATCTTTCCCAAACCTTCCAGTATGGGGGGTGAAGGGACCTAGGTGTACAGAATTGTCTGCACAATGTCAGCCAAATCTGTTGCGGTCACCACATTATAGTTAAGTTGAGTATCAAGTGCCAAAGGAAACCTGAAAATTAAATTGCTATTAACTTTTGACTTTCATGACGGATTTGGCTATATTTTGCAAACAAAATGTGTGTTATGGGTCCACCCTAAACTGAAATTTCTGGTAAAGATTTGTTAGAAAATAGAAAAATTATTAAGAAAGCAAACAAAATGCTGTTTTTGTCCTACTTACATTCATCTCCCCATAGAGAAAACGTCAAAATGTCTGCGCAGTGCACAGCAAAAACTTCTGGATGGAATGGCACCATGCATGAAACAACTTGGTCACGAAGCGTTGACTCAATTTCCGGGAGGTGTCTGGGGTTATTCCATCCAGAAGTTGTTAAAATATTGGACAGAAAAGGGGGTTCTCCCTTCTCCCAAAATTATAGCTATATATGTGTCCTACAATGCATCAGCAAGGCTTTTCAGAAATGAAAAATCTGCCTTTTTTTCAGGTTCGCTGCAAGAGTTAATCAGGGTTATAACGGGTATAACTGGGGTTAGCTGAAAACGAAAGGTGGAAAAAAATTCTTTTGGAGGCGGAAAAGGCATTACACGGCATCAGGCTAGAGGTGGGGAGGAGGAAAGTGGACACCATGAAAAATTGGGGAATTAGGGGGGGCCTGGGTACCAAGTTTAGAGCTTGAATGTTTTCACATAACTGTGGTTATACTGGGGATAACCGGGGTTGTAGCAGAAAATGGGATAAGGAATTAAAGTGAGTCACATGAAAATAACCACAGTTATTTGTAGGCGTTTACGGATAACAGGGGTTATGTGTAGTACATTGCAAATGTACTGCGGTTATGGAAAAATGAAAGTTAAAAACATTAGATTAATACCGAAAAAAGAGGAATTTTATTGCTATATTGAGGTGGGGGTAATGGGTGTGGCCGAAGGATATGGATACTGGGTTACTTTAAGGAACAGAATGGTGCAATGTTGAATTTGGACACGGCCAAAGGCCGTGGCCACTTGCTGTGACCAAAGGCCATGGCTACATGGATAGTGTGCCAAGAAGAAACCTAGTGGTGTGACAGCAGCCGAGGTCCATCGCAAGTGGGACTGCTTGGGAAACCTACTGGAGTAATTTGTATAGTGGCGATGGGCAAAGGCCATGCATAGTGGAACGGAAGAAAGCTATTTGGGTAAAATGTAAAGGAGCCAGGGTCGAAGGTCAGGGAAAATGGTCATGGATGAAGGCCATGGCTAGTGAGTAAGAAAGAAAGGTATTGTTTTAAAATATACAGTGGGCATGGCTGGAGGCTGTGCTCACTGGCCAAGGCCAAACGACCTGGCTACTGGGCCCAAATGATATCTACAGGGGCCACGGCCAAACGCCATGGTCACCTCATGGGTCCAAAAGAAACATATTGGGGGAACATGTACAGTGGTCATGGCCAAAGGGTGTGGCCACTGCTCATGGCCGAAGGCCATGACTAGTGGCCCATGAAAAAATAATGGTTTGATAAAACCCTTGAAATTCACTGAAAAAACCTTAGTTAAGGTGCAGTTAAGTTGCATATAAACCCTTGAAATTCAGCATATGCGGGAAATCACGACTAGCTTACCTCAGTGCGTTCCAGCTGCAAAGCCCATGAGCTCATAAATATTATAAGAGAAGGGATTTACATTGACATACGTAATGACATTATGGTGGACATCAATGGGAGCATGCTGAGTTAAGCTGGTCATGACTTCACAAAGGCCAAAGGCCATGGCCACTTACTCAGTTGTGTTTTAAAGTTATTAGTGGGCAATGATGAGTGAGCGTGATATACAGTGGGCACGGCCGAAGGCAGTGGCCACTTGGCCAGTGGGCTACAAGTGTTTTAAAATATGCAGTGTGCACAGCCTGCAGTGTACACAGCCAAAAGCCATGGTCTGTAGTGTTGGTCATTGAAGGCCATGGCCAGGCAGCAAGTGTATTAAAATATGCAGTGTGCACAGCCTGCAGTGTGCACAACCAAAGGCCATTGTCTGGCAGTGTTCTAAAATGTACAGTGCCCACAGACGAAGGCATGCCAAATGGCCATGGCCAGTGGTGCAGAAAAATACCTTGGTAAAACAAAACCTATGAAGATCATGGGGAAAAAAACTTTAGTTGCAGGGATGTTAAGGTGAGAACAAAACCCCTGAAATTCAGCTAAGGCCACCTAAACTTCGTGGCCACTGTTGCATGTCATATGACCACAATAATGACATCACAGATGGCATCACTGATGACACCAGTAAAGACATAATCTCTGACATACATATAAAGTCAATGGGCCACATCAAGAGTTGGGTGGTAGCCCTTAAATGCAGCAGCAATGTTATTACCACCATATTTACCACTCTTTCAATCTCAGGTTTGGCCTAAAATTGGAGTTTTACCTCCAGCTTTTTGCTGGAGGTAAATCCCCAGCTTTCGGCCCATTTTTGGCCATTTTTGGAGCTATTACCACTAGTGTTTTTACAGCCAGCTGTAAAAGCACTGCAAATCCCCATAGAGTCCGATAGACTCTTAATAAAATGGGGAATTACAGCCTTACCACTACTCATGAACTGCCGCAAATTGCACCGGACCAAGTAGCCATAACGCTATTTGTGTTGACAGTATCCTGGCACAATTATCGCCGGGATACCGCCAACCTCGTAATGAGGCCCAATGTATTGATGAATTGGATCCTATTTAAAGATTACTTTAACTTTTTATAGTATTTGTTTTATTTCAATTTTAACATGTTAATCACTTACAAAAGACACACAAAAAGAAATATATATCTATGCACATGTTTTTCAGCAAATGTTGAATTTTGAACCTTATTTTCTTTTCTTTACATATATAAATTTAGAGTAATAATCACATTTTTTCAATACCCATTCATGGAAATCTTAAAATATGTCCTAGTACATAGTTGTTCCTTGTTTTCCTTGTTTAAAAGCACTTCTTGTGTCATTTTAGAAAATGATAAGTGTGCAGATTTTTCTTACAATGAACCAATTGAGTATTTACATATGCGTATTTTAAAATCTATTAAATAATTAGGGTTCAACCTGTGTATCTTTCTATTTATACTAACTGTATATACATATTATATCATAGTGAACATGTCTTACATATATTTGATCAAACAGGAACATTCTAAGCAGTGTACCTATTTTATTGTATTGCTATTAAAAGAAAGTAAACATATTTGTAAAATATTACATATTTATAATTCAGATATCTTTTAACAAAGCACTACAAAGGAAAGCTTCACAAGTAGTGATATGGTACCTGTGTAGCTGTTTACTGTATTAAACAATGTGCGCATTGCGTTGTAATGTACTATTCTATTATTTATTTATTTGTGTATTATTACATTTGTATTGTGCATCTAATCCGCAGGCAACTGGGTGCATAGTCTTTAGAAGATGGTTACAGGTAATACATGCTTAAACTGAATGGTTACATGGTACACAGCATACAATGATGGTTTCATGCTAAGCAAGCCTAAGAATTTGGTTACAATTTATGCAGATGGCAAATAGAGCATACTTACGAGTATGGTTGCAGGGATTACAGGCTTAAGAAGATGGTTACATATTTTGCAGCCTTAAGATATTGGTTACATATTCAGGAAGCTTAAGAATTTGGTTACAGGTTATGCAGATCACATATAATGCATACTTAAGAGATTAGATACAGCAGTTACGGGCTAGGGTGATAGAGGGTGTAAGTCCTGCTAGTTTCCTTGGAAGTGAAGTGAGTGTAGGTAGATGTCTACTTTTTTTACGGAAGGATAGTAAGGCAGGATCCAACCTTATAACTACTGGCAGAACATTCCAATAGTTCGCAGCCTTGACAGAGAAGCTTGAGCTCCCTGCTTTTTGTCTTTGGAATCCAGGGTTAGTTAATTGGCCAAGATAAGCAGTACGTTTAGGTCTGGCAGTTTATTTTTTTGTTATTAGACAGGAAAGATACGAGGGGTGGTGCTGGATAGACATTTGTGAGCTAACGTTAATACTTTGAATTTAATACGGTCATTCACTGGTAACCAGTCAATGTTTCTTCTGATGGTGGAAATATGGTCAGATTTGGGACTATTTGGTGCAGCTCTTATAGAATTGTTCTGCATGATTTGGAGTTTCGAGATATTGTTAGTTGAAGAGCCTGCAAAGATGGCATTGCAATAATCAAAACTGGAGAGGATTAGGGCTCTAGCCAAGGTGATGCGGTTCTCTTCTGTGAGAAATGATCTGCAGGCTGTGATGAGCTTAGCTGTGTAGCAGGATGCCGAAGTGATCGTATCGACTTGGTGTGATATGGTAAGTGAAGAGTTGCGATATACTCCTAGGGTCTTTACCTCTTTGGCGGTTGTGATGAGGTTTCGATCAATGTTGAAGGATTGGTATAGTGGGGACAGATTTTTGAATTTAGCTTGGCTACCCATGATACGGATTTCGGTTTTATCGTCGTTTAGACATAGCTCATTCTGAGCCATCCAAGCTTGGATTGTGAAATAGATGGCATTTAGGGCATTTGTATCAGTGGTGTAGTCCCCGTCATAGGGATTAGTATTTGGGTGTCACCAACGTAGTTTGTGTATGTGACACTCAAGTTGTCCAGTTTGTCAAGGAGGGGTTTAGTGAATGTGTTGTACATAGTAGGTGACACGCATTAGCTCTGCGGCACTCCACAGGTGACTGCAGTAGGTTTAGCTGCTCCGGCAGCAGAGAAGACTCTCATTGTGCGGTTAGACAAGAATTATTTGATCCATGTTATGGCATCATTAGAGAAGTGGGCATCACTGTCTAGGTGGCGGCACAGGATGTTATGGTTTACAAGGTCAAATGCTGCTGAAAGCTCCAATAGAAGAAGGATGGCTGCGTCACCTCTGTCCCTGATCTTGTCCATTTGTGCTTTAAAGTCTACTAGCGCTTTTTACGTGCCATGGCCCCGGCAGAAGCCTGATTGTCGGAAGGCCCAACACGTGATGTGAGTCCAAGTAATTTTGCATCTATACATAGGCTACACTGTCCAGACTTTTTTTAGCAGAAACTGTACCGTCGTGATGGGTCAGTAATTTGTAGGTACATTTGGGTCTAACATTTGTTTTTTTTGTAATAGCATTACCCATGCTTCCTTAAGGTTATCCGTCACTTTGTTAGTAACAAATGAGTTATTTATAAGTGAAGTGATGAAATGTGCCAGATTATGCGCACAATCTTTGATTAGTGTTACAGGGCATTTGTCGCCTTGGCAGCGTGAGGGTTTGAGGCCTTTTATGATTTTGATAGTCTCCTCTGTCATAATAGTGGAACACTCAAACTTGTGGAATGGTTTAGGAGGAGTAGGTTCGGTGGTAGGCTGTTGAGGGGAGGGGAGTTTTAGCTTTTTATTATTCTAAAATACTAATATCACATATGTAGAAACGTAAGGATTGTCTAAATATGTGAAAATACCCAGAGTGATTGGTACTGTCATCAATTATGTCAACTGTGATGTCATCATTGCCATCATAGGCTGTGCAACAGAGGCACCAAGTTAAGGTGGCTTTAGCTGAATTTCAGGGGCTTTGTTGTGTTAAGTTCTCACCTTAATGTCCCTGCAACTGAAGTGTTTTCCCTGTGTATGAATATAGTTAGGCTAAAACGTATTTGCATTGGGTTTTATTTGGATCACATTTTCCAAAAGCATTCTATGGCACGGTCCTACCCTTAAAAAACAAAAACAAAAAATTCAGCCATTTTGCCATATAGAAAAGGTGCTTCCAAAGAACATGTGTTGTGTGAACCGCTGGATGGATTTGCTCCAAGTAAGAACCAAGATGGGGACAAATCATTGCAGATATTCCATTTGTTGGTTTGCCGTAAATCCGTTAAGTAGTTTTTAAAACCTGCAGTGAACAAAGGGGAGGGGCCTAGTCCAAAATAATTTTACATATCTCCAACGGTGCATTGCTACAGTGGGGCATTTCAGAAATGAAAAGCACCCTTCGGTTTTGGCTCCATTTGAGTGATTACCACAGGAATCCATCAAGAAGTCGAAAAAGAGAAATGCTGAAAACTAGATTTGTAAGGGGCGAAGGGATGGTTTCACATTAGCGTAGATGAGCAGGGGTACAAAGAGAACAACATGGGGTGGACTGGAGATTTAGTTTTGTGGCAAGAAATGTTCATTTTACCATGGAAATCCTGCAGGATTTCTGTGGGTTGCACACGGAAACGTCCCAAGGCATGCTCAGAAAAAAACATATGTCACAGGAACATGCGAGATAAAGTGGATAATAGGAATGAGTCAGGAGGATATGCACAGAGTGGGACAGATAGGTGCTATACCCCAGGCTCCCCTAGCCTTCAAGAGTGGTCACCATAGCCCTGGCCTTAGGCCATGGCCTAGACCCTACCTATCATGAGAGTGTCGGCACTGGCCACTGTGCCTGGATATGGCCACTAGCCATGTATGTCCACTTGCTAGTGTGTGGCTGCACCCCACAAAAAATGTTTGGGCTACAAGGTTGGCACCTGAAATAAATGTTCATGCGTTGCTATTAACCCAGATGGGCCATCTACCGGAGCAGAAATATGGATGCCCATCACTGGGTTTAAAGACACAGGTCTGGTGTTCTCCAGAAGTGTGCCTTCTCACATGGATCCAAGGAACAAATAGAATGGCCAAAAAGTGGTATATGGGACAGTGGATTGCATTGGATTATACTTCGGTTTCTTTTTGGCATATTTCTTTTAAATACAATGGAAGGGTTGGCACCATATTTGTGAAAGTAAACTATAGGCCTCATTATGAGTGTGCCGGTCCGGTAACAACGGTGCTGGTAACCCTACCGGCATGGTTGCTACCAGACTGGCACACTCCGAGTCTGTGGAATGGCACCCACCTGCAGACTTTCACGGAAGCACCGGAACTCAAATGGGAATGGGGAGTAACGATTTTCCGGCGCCTGACTTCCAGGACACAGGGGTCATAATGCCCCGGTGTTTCCGTGAAGCCGACACGCCTACCGCTGGACTTGTAATGAGGCCCATATATTTTTTATTAGCATCTATTAATTTAAAAAAATCATCAATGCATACTCAAGCCTGAAGATACTTACAATGTAAAATGCACTGTTAATAAGACATAAGAAACAATATTACTTTCATAAAGTAAGACATATATTTAGATATTCAAACCTATAAATACATACAACATATAAAACACCATTAATAAATATTCATACATTTAGACATCAACATACATCAATAAGACAATCCATTAAAAGCTATTTGCATAAAATGCAAAAATAAAAACATTCTCTCCTTTTAACAGTACATCAGCTAAAAACAACTACTTCCTTTCATTTGCATATTGTATATTGAGTTTTTAATCAATCATATTGATACTGTAACTTTTTCCCAAATTAACTGATTCATGATATGTAAGAAAGTGTCATGCATCAGCAGGAACAAAAGCCCTGTTAAAATCCATCTGTCCAAACACTAGGAAAAATAAAAACAGGACCCTTAGTTTATTCAATTATTACATATATCTAAATATAAAACGAATAATACACTTTCCGGCAAATAACCACACCATATTCAAAGGACAGTAGGAAGTAGATGTTAAATACAAATCAGATACATATATTTAATTGGCAAAACACAATGCTAGATATAGTAGATACAACTAAACAGTATAGCCAGGATCCCCGCACTGTTTTTAGACCCTGAAGCAAGGGTAAATTAAGGTTCAGAATTTCGGCTGTTTTTAAGTAATCAAAATATACCTTTAGAAAGAGCCTTGGACATAAAAATAGTTTTCTTTAGATATAGATTCAGAAGAAACATGAGGGTCCTGGGCTACATCCAGGAGTACTCGAGCAACTACTCCTTGAGTGATGCTACCAGTGTGTATGTGCTTTAGACAGGAAGAGTTCCAAAACAAATGTAGTGTTAGGCAATACAGATTTACAATACTCTTGTCTCATGGATTGTCTGGGGCAGAGTTGAACCATGGTGTATCATGGTGTGGATTTCACTAAACCCTTGCTAAACCCTTGCTAAGGCTCTAGTTGGAGATGGACAGAGCCCAGATTCAAACACCTGAAACAGTTTTTCAACCTCCACAGCCCACATAAGCTATTCATTATATCGGGCCATATGCTGTTGTCCTGACCTCAAAATGACACAGAGATACAAGAAATCTGATTTGAGAATGACCACCAGGAACATTAAAGGACTGAACATCCCCATGGAGATAAAAAAAAAGGTCTTGTCTTCCCTAACATTTCTTAGATGCAATGTGGCACGTCTAGAGGAAACTCACTTAGAAGAGAAGGATGCATCAAAACTGCACTGTGAGTGGTTTGGGTGGATCTTCTCATCTTACAGTCCAAGAGTGTTGAGACGTGCCTGAATGAAAAAGTACAGCTTCCACGAAGTGACAAATACACTACTAACAGTAAACAGGTTTATTGCATGCTTACGATCGGGAGAGGCTAGTCAGTTCCTTAGAGCTGAACAACTAAACCAGTTCTCCGAGCAATAGAAAATAGAACTGTATGTAGAGTTTAAAGAATTTCCCAAGTCACACATCATATTTTGTTACAAAGTCAACCCCAACCTTCTGTTGGCTTCAACTAATACAAAATAACTCTAAAATTCCTACTAAATTCTTTCATATGGTACACCCCTTTTGACATGCGATCATCTTCCATCATCATACATGAGGTATTTCCGCATGATATATATATTGTTCATGAATAACCAAGTTTATTATTATAGACCTAACAATATGTGACTGAAACCCATTAACTCAGCTGATGATTCTACAGGGCTATTATTCCTTCAGACCATCAATAAACTTCAAACCGGTTGGCGTCTCTGTATAATTGTTCCGTCATTACCTCATGTAGCCTTACTTGCCACTGCCATCTCAGACCATATCCTCATTAACCCACAACCTGCTTATCTCTTGTAATGTTTTTACATTGTAAGCCTTTGTCAAACCCTCACATGTACAATGTTCAGAATTACCGCCATCTGCCACAATAGCTTCCTTGTGTTCCCATGTGCACTGTCTTTCCTGCTTCATGCTTCTAATGCTACAAATGGTACATTGCGCAATACATTGTCCTTTCTACTAAAATTATTACCTACTGTAACTGTAATCTGTGAATACAAAATAACACTCCAAACCTCTAACTACTTTGAATCACATGTTTTAGTAGCTACATTGCCTTTCATCTCTACCACACTGAAGCCTAAAACACTTTTCAAAATTTAAATCTCTTTCCTGTGTTCGGCCTTAAAATGTCTTCCCAAACAAGAGTGGGAAGTGTTGATATCCTGATTCACAGAAACCTCCCAGTCAGGGTCAGGTCAAGCAAAAGGGAATAGGAAGGGTGAATAATCTCATTTTTTAATCTGAAAACGCAAGACACAAGGTTTCTGATTGTAAACATCTACACCCCAATGGCAGAAAACAGGCAGTTTTTCAACCTAATGGCGCAAAATAATCAGTTGAGAGATAGGTGGGGCAAGAGGACCCTCTTTTTTGTTTAAGGGGGGCTGACTCGAGAGGGTGGGTTACATAGGAAAAAGGACGAGAGTCAGAAGTTACACCTGTTCAGAGACGCATTTGGAAGTAGGTGCGAGTTGCAGCAGAAAGCTAGGTTTAGCAAATACTAGCCAAAAGACAAGGTCACAGAATTGGGCAAAGTAAATCCAAAATTCAAACTTTAATTAATGTATGGACAGACATCTAATAGTTACAGGCCTATAACTCAACATGTGGCCTTAAAAAACACATAGGCCCGTAAGGGCAAAGGCAATGGTACGTATTAACTACACATTGTAGTGAGGGTTATTAACAAAGTACAATAATGGCATACTCTTATTATTAAGTGGTACATGAACCCTCACTACAATGTGTAGTATAGGCCCACTCCCCGACTTACACGTCCAAAAATACAAAGGAATAAGGCACACCCCAGCGAGGAATGAGACCAGGAGAACAGGCTGCAAGAGTTTAGTCATTTATATGAAAATTGGCATCCAGAGAACTCTGCTACCCAAGAGTGCTCTGGCAAACATTACAACTGTGGCAGCTTAAGAAGGTAAAAAGTGTCACAACTGACATCATGCTATAGGGGAGTACATGGACACAGGATTGGATAAAACATTCGGCTACATATGTCTTTGCTGACGTTGCTCCCGCTGGATTGGTTGTCCAGTTGGCGGAGGGCGCGCGCCATGAGGTCCAGTTGCCTGTGTCTGGGCAGGGTGAGAGTCAGGTCACAATGAAGCAGAGCAGACATTAAGCATGCTGTTTGAGCATGCACTAAATAACAGTCACTAAGGCTCCTTTGAGGAAATCATTGTACTCTATAAATTCTAGGTTTATGCTAACATCATTATTCACTGGGGACTTGTGGGGTTTATCAGGATTCAGGGGTCTCGCCTAGGTGGGATCATTGATCATGCGGTGGGTCTGGGCACATCAGAAGAACTGGGGGGGGGGCATGCTGACATTTGTTAGTTCTAAGGTGCAATATACTTTGACAGAGGTTGGCCTTTGTTAGTTGGGGCACACTGGGGTGGGCATCACACCGAGGTTACACATCTGGTACATCAAGAGAATACCTAGCAGGGCTATGGGGTTATATTGGCAGTAATTTCCCAACAGCGGGGGTAAGAGGGCACAGGCAGGTTTGGTTTGTGGAGATGGATGGGCTGCAAGGCCTGGTTCGAGCCGGTTCAGGCACAGGACAGTGATCTCAGAGCAAGGGTGAGGCGTTACATCTATTTTGTTGCAATTACCTCTGGCTCAGGCGTGAGAATGGAGCTGCAAAGCTAAGGCCTAGTCCAAAAATGGAGTCGCGGGTGCCCAATATGGATGCCAAGTGTCTCTGAAACAGCCCCACCTATGTCGTCAACAGCACGGGGGCTGGTTATGCACACAGGGGCGAAGGAAGCGTCCCCCACTGTTGGTCGAGCAAGTGATGCATCTTGAACTGAATGGGTGAGGGGGGGCCCGACTGGCCCACCACTCCCAAACATTCCCCCCTTTCGTTACATCTAAAGTAACAAATTACTTTTCGTTTTTACTCTCATTGCGATAATACTCTTCTTGAGCCAGCGCTTCATCTCATGCAGGTGTACCCTATATAGGCATCCATGCCCTACATACACTTCCCAAACTTTGCCCTTTCCTGGCGTACTCATCAGGTGTACAGGTCATGTACATTCCTCCATTCCCATCCAGGTCCATCCACACTTCCCTATACCATTGCAGCTCTCTTGGCTCCTTGATTGTAGTATGATACAAGTTATCTACACTATCCCCATGTTGATGGTAGACAGCCGTCATGTAGTATTTTGGGAGGATTGGCTCTCCAGTTTGTATTTGGCCATCTATCATGGTTGATACCCTTGCTTGTCGGCCCATTGTTACCAACATCATTGCTGAATTAGGCATAGATTTTGCACAACATCAGATCCTAATTGGCACATACAAAAAAAATAGTAAAATAAAAACGATGACTGGAACATAAATTTTCATCATCATGCTGAACGAGGATGGTACCCAATTGAACATGTTGTCAAACCAGCTGCTTGGTTCTACTCCTCCTTCTTCTTCCCGCATTCGTACTCCCAGGCTGTGTACCGCTGAAATAACATGGGAGAGGGTCCCATTATCTGTGTCCTGCGAAGATACTAATGTACAGCACGCGCTCCCGATTTTTCAGCAAACACTGCCGTCCATCGCTGTGAGAAGGTCCAGGACGTACCGGTTCTGCATTGTCATTAGCCGCAAGGCATGGAGTTCTACCTTGATGACATTGAACCCCTCTTCAGTGTCGTTGGCCAGTTGGATCAGCTCCCAGCAGACTATCTGTAACCATTTGGCGTTGGTCCGAGCCTGTAGCCCTGGCATTAGAAGGGATGCAAAGAATGTCTCTGCTGAGTTGAAAAGCTATTATTTTGCAGGAATCTCAGCTAGAAGGTTGGAGGAGTCTATGGATATGTAGTTTGACCTCTTTCTGCGGGACAGTCTGTCTTTCAGGTTATTTTCAGAGATTATATCGTATGGGTACGATTCTGTAGGCGCTGGTTGGGGTGCTGCTGACGTGCTGGCCGATTGCTCTGCTGCCGACATGCCACCCGATTTTCCTGCTGCCGATTTGCCAGCCGAACCTTTCCCCCCTTGGATGTTGCTTTCTGGAATCACCATAAGCGCGGAGTGCAGGGTTGCAGGGTGCAAGTGCCCTTCCATGATGCCGGAAGTTGCAGGTAAGCTTGTTTACCGCACACCCATTACATGGCCATGAGCGCAGCTGTACCTTTTTTATGTCTGGGATAATGATGGTTTTACTGCATTGTCTGTTGGTGCCCATTGGCACTTTCCCTTCTCCATGGAAGCAAAGTTCATGTGGAATCTCTTTTTGTGTTTTGTTGGGTTTTTCAAGAGCAGTAACACAGGTGAGTTTTGCAATATGTTGTGACCAGACGGGGGTGCACGTTTCTTTGACCCATTGGAAATTTTCTTCAGCGAGTCCTCTTAGTCCTTCAGCTTTGCACTCTCTTGACTCATCCTGCTACTTATTTTCTGTGAATCTCATTCCTGTTATGACGAAAAATGTGTCCTGCGAAGATACAAATGTACAGCACGCGCTCCCGATTTTTCAGCAAACACTGCCGTCCATCGCTGTGAGAAGGTCCAGGACGTACCGGTTCTGCATTGTCATTAGCCGCAAGGCATGGAGTTCTACCTTGATGACATTGAACCCCTCTTCAGTGTCGTTGGCCAGTTGGATCAGCTCCCAGCAGACTATCTGTAACCATTTGGCGTTGGTCCGAGCCTGTAGCCCTGGCATTAGAAGGGATGCAAAGAATGTCTCTGCTGAGTTGAAAAGCTATTATTTTGCAGGAATCTCAGCTAGAAGGTTGGAGGAGTCTATGGATATGTAGTTTGACCTCTTTCTGCGGGACAGTCTGTCTTTCAGGTTATTTTCAGAGATTATATCGTATGGGTACGATTCTGTAGGCGCTGGTTGGGGCGCTGCTGACGTGCTAGCCGATTGCTCTGCTGCCGACATGCCACCCGATTTTCCTGCTGCCGATTTGCCAGCCGAACCTTTCCCCCCTTGGATGTTGCTTTCTGGAATCACCATAAGCGCGGAGTGCAGGGTTGCAGGGTGCAAGTGCCCTTCCATGATGCCGGAAGTTGCAGGTAAGCTTGTTTACCGCACACCCATTACATGGCCATGAGCGCAGCTGTACCTTTTTTCATGTCTGGGATAATGATGGTTTTACTGCATTGTCTGTTGGTGCCCATTGGCACTTTCCCTTCTCCATGGAAGCAAAGTTCATGTGGAATCTCTTTTTGTGTTTTGTTGGGTTTTTCAAGAGCAGTAACACAGGTGAGTTTTGCAATATGTTGTGACCAGACGGGGGTGCACGTTTCTTTGACCCATTGGAAATTTTCTTCAGCGAGTCCTCTTAGTCCTTCAGCTTTGCACTCTCTTGACTCATCCTGCTACTTATTTTCTGTGAATCTCATTCCTGTTATGACGAAAAATGTCTCTTTGATGCAGATCACTCCTTGGCGCCTGCTCGTGCACGTTTTCTCATTCTGCAGTATTTCTATTGTAACTGTGTGTGCCTGGAAGGTGCTCTGAATTCTACATAACACGAGATGTATTAAACATTGGGCGTCTTGCAAGGGCACTTCCTGAGGTATAAGTATTTAAGGTGTGCCTGATGAGTGCAGTATGATAGAGCAAACGTAGCAGCTCTCGTTAGTGGCTTGTTTTGCGGTTGCACTCATGTCTGAATACCATTTATTAGACTGATCAGGGTGGCGGGGTCTTCTATTTCATCTAGTCCCAGCCCATGGTATACATCATATCTTTTCCCTCCCGCCCCCCTTTTCCATCTTCTCCTCCCTCCGCCTTATAATTAATATTTACTTTTCGGTAGTGTATGGGAAATACCCCAGCCCATGCTGTGTTATTGGGTTCATTGGAAGCTTCCCAGGCCTGTGGGTCTGGACTTTCTGGCTTATTAGTAGTAACTCGGTAGGATAGCTCAGCAGCAACGTGCATGCCTTTGAAGCAAGACGACGTGGAGCAACACAGGTTCGATCCCCGGGTCCGCACTTAGAAACCTCTGGGTATTAAGCGTGTTATAAATAACCTATCATATCATAACAATGTTAAAGTGCGTTATAGTGCTTTGTGAGGTATGTTCTCCGGTTGCTTGTACATTAGTATCAGGTTCATGTTCCCAATAATAATCCCCATCATACTGATTGGTCTCATTTACAGTCATTGGCAGTGGAAGGGGAGGCAGAAGCTTTGTACGATTCTTATGCAGCCTGGTGAGATTTGTAATATCAGAGGAACTATGTCTCCACATTGTTTTCACCCCTGCCCATATTAGCGTTGAGCCTTCTCGTATGAGGTTTACCCCACTCCCCCCTTCTTTTATGTCCTCTACAATAAAAGACAACATGTAATATCATGCCATAAAAAGTAACATTACAGAAAATAAAATAATTGAGTACTTTATTGTGCACTCATAGCTATACCATTTATTATCTCTAACAACTACCCTATCGCTAACTAAAACTGTGTCGTCGTCGGTGAGTGCAGTCCTTTCTGCCATTGTGTCACCTGAAGAGGTGATATAAATTCATTAAGTAACATGCATAAAAAACATTTTCATTTTTACAGTTATTATTCTCCCCTACTCAGTTACTCTTTTTTATTATTCTTTTTCCCTTGATGTGCACATCTTTCTCTTGTCTTCATCCCTTAGTATCTTAGACACGGCACTTTTACTCATATATTTTTCTTCTTGCTCTGTCATCATGAAATATATTTTCCATATATTTATTCATGCAGACCGGTTAAACACAGAAAAAACAAAAAATGATTAGGTGGGCAATTTGCGTTTAGACGAGCGAGAGGCGGAGGGACAGGAAGAAGAGAAAGAAAAAGACAATAAGAGAAAGAGAGAGAGGCAGAGGGGGAGTGGAGAATTGAAAGAGAAAGACATTAAGAGAGGGAGAGAGGCAGAGGGAGAAAGATAGGGAGAGAGGGACATTGAGAGATAACAGTCGATAAATATGTAGCTCCATTTAATTCTTAATCTTTTTGTGTATTTTTCCGTTTACTCTTTTAAAATCTTGGCCATATACTTTCTTACCCACTTGCAATTTCATTTCTGGTACCTTGCTCAGTTTGAGGGATTGTACTATTGCGTGCCTTTCTCACATCTGACAAATGCACCCAATATTTCAATCCCTTCACTTTCATTGCTGTGGGTGTGCAGTATATCACTTCATAGGGGCCATGAAACCTAGGAGAATGACATCTCCGTACAAAACTCTGAACATACACATTTTCATCTGGCATTAACTGGCCCTTTAGGCTGTCATGTGCTGGCATGGCAGTATCTGTCAAAGCATTCTCTGTAAATGGTGGTGCAATCTGTTTTGCTATGCTACGCACTGCGTGAGTCAGATTGGTGAGGTATTCCTTGAACTCATCCCCCAGCACTGTGACAGCTCTGTGAGCATCTGGAGCCCCTCTTATCAGGGAAAGTGGTGTATGAATGCACCTGCCCTTGACTATTTCATGGGGACTTAAATGGTGGTCCTTGCTTGGTTGCGTTCTGAGTTGGAACAGTGCTAGTGGTAAGGAATACACCCAGTTCTTCTTTAATGAGTTGCACAGTTTGGAAAGTTTGCTTTTCAGTAAGCCGTTCATCTTCTCCACCACTCCGTTAGCCATTGGATGATAAATGGAACACAGTTAGTGCTTGACCCCCAGCAACGTTGTCACTTCTTTGAAGAGGTCATTCACGAAGTGTGTGCCATTGTCTGATCTTATCACATCACAAATTCCCCACCTTGAAAAGACCTCCCGCACCAGAAAGTTCACGGCATACTTGGCGTCAGGGTGGGGGCACAGTCCAGCCTCAACCCACCTTGAAAATGGGCACATGATCACTATTAAATACCTCACTCCATTGCACCTTTCTCCCATATCCGCATAATCAATATGGAGCTCTCTAAATGGTCCTATTGGTCGTGGCAGTGTTCCTCTTAATGTTCTCAGTGTCATTCCTGAACTCTATGTTTGACATGTAGTACATTCTATTGTAAATTTGGACAGCTGTTCTTGCAAGTTCGGGATGAACCAATGTTCCTGTATGTCTGCGGCAATGTGTTGTTTTGCCACATGTGTCGGGACGTTCAACTGCTGAAATGCAATTTCTAGTAGTTCTACTGGCATCACTACCTTCCCTGTTAACTCTTGCCTCCATATCAAATCAGTTGCTGATTGTTTGCACCCTGTTTTAGCCCATAACTCCTTCTCCTCAATGGGCGCACGCTTGTGAAGTTCTACACTTGGGCAATTGGCGTATTGTTATAACCTTCACCCTGTATCTCTGTTGTTGGTGTTTTTATAATGCATTTGGTTGTTGGTGGCATATTGAAATACGTGGCACCTTTCGCTGATTCGTCTGCTGCCGCGTTTCCCAATGAGATGAAGTCTGCATTTGCTGTGTGGGCCTGGCATTTTACCAAAGCTACTAATAACGGTTCTGCTAATGCATCAATCAATTCATTTAACAGGGCGGCATGCTGCACTGGTTACCCATCTGCCCTGCGAAACCCCCTACGTCTCCATCATGAGAGCCCTGAGTGAACCGTGGTTGTAGCATATGCTGAGTCTCAATATATTGTTACTGTACAGCCTTTAGCAGTGTGTAGCGCTTCAATTAGTGTTGTCAATTCCGCTGTCTGAGCTGAGTAATGAGGGGGTATGTGTTTCTGCACAATTATTTCATATTCTTCCTCTTCCATTCATACAACTGCTGCCCCTACATGTTTTTCTCTCGTTTCACTGTCTATCCATGCTGACCCTTCAACAAAATATATCTCTGCCTCCTGTAGTGCATTTTCACTTGCTTTAGGAATTTGTAAGAGGATTCAATTCAACACTACAGCTAAGTCAACGCCTAGTCTATAATACTGAATGAAAAACCTTATTGATATATCTTTATGTCCAGTTCATGCGTTCTGGATGACTACCCCTATATAACACCCCTCTCTTGGAATCCCCCTGACCCCACTGAGCCAAGAAGTAGTTCTGTTTTGCAAGTTAAAAGGTTTATTTGATAATTTAAACAATAGATATATATATATGTCACACCTTATAATAAATTAATAATTGAATATCACACTTAATCTGATATGATAAAGATTAACAACGGAGAATCTGGCACTAACACGCCTCTCTATAATCAATAAGGAGTTGACATGAAATGGATAAGGTAGCACAGTGGTAAATAGGTACAGAAGTATAATGTGGTAGAGAATGCTTTATAGAGTTCAAATGGATGGAATGTTGAATGAATGAAATGCAGTATAGAAAATACTCAATATGATTTCAACAAAACAATGTAATCACTTTTCTCTGGCAATCCCCTCCCCCCCTTGATGCAATGCAAGGAAATGGAAGGAAGCACACAGTTCTCAGAAATGCAATCAACTGTAATTCAGTTCACCCCAGCAAGCTTACACTACAGAAAACAGATAGGAGTTTTGAAAACACAGGCAAAATGCTTTATATGTGCTGGCAATGAATTGAAAAATATGCTAAAATGCTTTTAATTCCCTTTCAGAGGTTCAGGGTGAGTGATAGCTACTCTCTATGAATTCAGGATCACCTTAACAATGCTTTAGTAGTAACTAGCAGGTAAACAAAGTTTTTGGCAAGGAAAAGCAAAACTGCTGTCTTTTTACACGTGAAGAAATTTGCAAATCGCGGCAGAATTTGCGGATGCGCCGAGCGCTATTACAGAGGAACCACAAGGACTATTTCTATCGTTTTGGGGTCCTAGGAAAGCCTAGGATCTCAGCTTCCAAATGAAAGTTACTGCAAGTCTCTAAGACGGTCGCGGAGATATGAGCGATTTTGTGTAGGTCGTTTTTCAGATTTGAAATTTTAAAAGCTCAAAATGACAAGTGACAGATTTTGCAGCTAGAATGACAGGTGACAGATTTGGAGCTATCAGGCAGTTCTACTTAGGTTAAATAGATTGAATTAGATGAATTTAAACTACGAGATTGGTTCTACACAGTTCTGCTGGGTACTCACACTATATTCTTGAATTAAATGGGCCTCATCACGGATCTGGTCAGGGTTTTAGACTGGGCTCTGGTCTCTCTCTGGGCACAGCGTCTGGTCTCTGGAACTGCTCGCTCTCTGGTCTGGTCTCTTAGTTCTGGATAGATTGAAGTCTCTAGTTTGGCTTTCTGGAGGTTGATGAATTTGAAGTCTGGATCTCTGGATGTTGTATGGTCCGGCAGATCGCGTTGCAGCAAATGGAATTGAAGGTCCCTATCTGTGCTGTCTGTCTGCTTTTATGTGTTTTGAGAGTGGGTGGGTATGTTGGTCATAACTAAACTTGCCCCTCTCACTTGTCATTGGTCAAATTTCCATTCCTCACATGATTGGCGAAGCTAAGTTGTGTCAGAGTGATGTCATTTTATGGCTTGCAGATAGGACACTCCTCTGTCAGATTGCACACATTCTATATTTGATAACAAAAGACATATTTCACAGTTACACAGTTGCTTGAAATTACATATACATGGTGTGGCTGAATTTAGCCATGTCTCTGTCCAAATCTGTTGTTTCTAAGAGCTTGCATTCAGAAATGGCACATAATTGATTTTTTAACTGATTTTTCAATTTCTGACATTGACCCAACTTTACATACATGTGCGCAGGGAGTATGGACATTAACTGATGAAGTTTCAGATTTTTAACATGCATACATTTAGAGTAATATCCACTTTTCCGCTGACACCCCCCTGAACATACCACCGGTTCTAAAAACCTCTTAAACTGTGGGCAGAAAAATCACAAGAATTATGGTATCATTTATAAAATGTTCACATGTCCGCTCTATGAATGATCCATCTTTTTAAAGTTATGTTCTGGCTCCAAAGGGGTGTGGTTTCCTCTCAGCACAAGGTAGAAATACTGGTTTATCCAGTTCTGCCAAGCCAGCTTCTGTCTCCAGTTTCTCCCCCTCCCAGTTTCTGCCAAGAGTAAGCCACTTTTACGACCCCTGCAATATAAGATTTGCTTAGGTCCTGAAAGGCTCATTGTTCAAGAGGAAGCCATTTATGATCCTCTCAATAAACCCTCTGCCTGGGTGAAGGGAGTTGCATTGTTCACTCTCCTGCAGAGCACAGGTAAACAGTTGCATTGTTCACTCTCCTGCAGAGCACAGGAATACAGCTGCCGTTGCATCAAAGTGCAACGGCAGCTGTATTCCTGCTGCCGCCGCTCCTTCTTCATATTCATCTAAGTCACTCCATACTTCTTCCACTTCCTCCTCTGACTCCCTTTCCTCTTGTCCCTCCCCTCTTTGGCTATCTGGGGTTTCAGGTCGTGTTATCTTAACCGGTTTACCATTTAGATGAAACAGGAACTCTCCTGACTGCCACTCTTGTTCTTGTCCCCTTGTAATTGGCAGCGGCGGCGGCGGGGAGTGTATAGACTCCCCGGCAACACTTGCCCCTGCAACACTGGCTCCGGCAAAACTCGGTGGAGGTGTAAGGTCACCCGTCAATGGTGGTGTTTCCCCTCCCTCCGGCAGCATTTGGCCCCGATCACACAACACTCTCAATCATGTTATCTGCATCTGTGCATGCGCAAGCTGTCTGTCTAAATTTCCTGGGAATCGTGCAATATCCACTGGCTGGGCAATGGTTGGTCCATACAACCCTCCTGTCTCACAGGGAGGAGGGGCGGTGGGTGATGTTGCTGACCTGGGTGTGGAGGTAGTGCTTGCTGGAACATACAGGGGCTCGCTATACCCTACCACAGGCTTTGTCATCAGTGGGTAGATTTTTGTGCACTCGTTCTCTTTTGGTGGTGCTGCACATTCTCCCCCTGCACACCCTTCTCCCCCCTCCTGTACTTCTTCCTTTTTTATAGTTTCATTTTTACTTACCTTACCACTAGGTGCTACTTCTTCAAACATCCACCAGAGATCTCGTACCTCTCTTCTATTCTGTAACTACTTACCTCGGTATTTAGCCTGCAGGTGTGTTGATACCAGATCCAGTATCCTCTTATCAAATGACCCTCCCTCTGGCCAGATAGGCTGTACACTGTCTCCTTTTATCTCTGTCACCCACAGATCATGGTATTTTTGTATTTTCTCACTATATAGAGGGAGATGTTGACAGATGAGCGCCAACAGTGTGTTACCACTCATTGTGTCACATGTATGGCTCTGGCTTGTGTTTAGCGCCTCTCTTTTTTTTTCTTTTCTCAAAATGAATGTTCGTTCACAACTGTCGTTAGTTACCTCCCTCCTGGGATCAATTTAACCAATCCCCTTTCACTCTACACCTCTTACTCTTACGATTCAATTGCGTCGACAGCTGCCATTAATTGCTCTTCAATTATTTAAAAACACATTTTGGTCAAAAATCACAGTTTTGTTAACACCTTCTATTGTTAACCGTCATATTTCTCAAACCACAGATAAAATGGCACTTACTGACAGACCAACATGTAACAGACACACAGAGAACATATACCATAAACTACCTTTTTGTTTTCCCTCTTTTTGCTAGTTTTACCTAATCACCTCATGCTCCTGCTGTCTCACCCACTCCCCCACCTCTAAGCCCCCTTGGGCTATCTTTTTCAAAAATACTGCTCACACTGAAAAAGAATAATCTAAATTACTACTCCGAGTCTATTCAACACATATATAAGACTCCTACTTTTTGTCACTTTATTTTCATTTATTCCCTGCACAGGACGAGACAATGCTAAGTGGCGCCACCTTCTACCCCGTTCAGGCTAGTCTTCCTTATTTCTCTTCTACTTCTTTTTACCACAAAACCTAATGGCCATATGAAGGATAGATAAGAAAAAAGCCTCAGTAACATTCACACAGACCCTATACCTTGTCCCCACTCTGCTATATTTTTACCCAAGCCATTATCTTGTTCCCCTCTTCCCTTTCCCTTCCCTGAAAAGTCTTGCAACCAGTACTCACATGTTCAGTTGGGTGGTCCGAGAGCCACCGTTCACGGTTTAACCACAATCTGGTCAGCACCTCAGCCAAGCCGTGGCCTGCCTTGGCGAGCAGTTTTTAGTTGGGCATTTGGTAAATGGGAACCCTTGGAACCGCTCTTTTTGTGCGCATGAACTGGTCAACTGGGGAAGCAATAGTTTTGATGGGGGGCATCCCAGATCTCGTCGCACGGCACAGGGGCCTCGGGGCACCTGTCCCGATCACGTCGCAGGGGTCACCAAAATGTAGGCCCACCCCCGACTTACACGTCCAAAAATACAAAGGAAAACATTACAAATGTGGCAGTTTAAGAAGGTAAAAAGCATCACAACTGACATCATGCTATAGGGGACTACATGGACACAGGGTTGGATAAACATTTGGCTACATATGTCTTTGATGACATTACTCCCGCTGGATGGGTTGTCCAGTTGACGGGAGGGCGTGTGCCACGAGGTCCAGTTGCCTGTGTCCGGCGGGGTGAGGGTCAGGTCTCACCTAGGTGGGATCATTGATCATGGGGTGGGTCTGGGCACATCAGAAGAACTGGGGGGGCATGCTGACATTTGTTAGTTCTAAGGTGCAATGTACTGTGACAGAGGTTGGCTTTTGTTAGTTGGGGCACACTGGGGTGGGCATCACACCGAGGTTACACGTCTGGTACATTAAGAGAATACCTAGCGGGGTTATGGGGTTATATTGGCAGTAATTTCCCAACAGCGGGGGTAAGAGGGCACAGGCAAGTTTGTGGAGATGGATGGGCTGCAATGCCTGGTTCGGGACGGTTCACGCACAGGACAGTGATCTCAGAGGAAGGGTGAGGCGTTACATCTATTTTGTTGCAATTACCTCCGGCTCAGGCGTGAGAATGGAGCTGCAAAGCTTTCAGGCTCAGGGAGAAAAGGTGGGGGCCTTTGAGCGCGCTGTGTGCGGCGCTGCAGAGGGGAGAGAAGCCTTTTCGTATTATCGCAGTGAGGCCTAGTCCAAAGATGGAGTCGAGGGTGCCCAAAGTGGATGCCAAGTGTTTCTGCAACAGCCCCACCTATGTCGTCATCAGCATGGGGATGGTTATGCACACAGGGGAGAAGAAAGCGTCCCCCACTGTTGGTCGAGCAAGTGATGCGTCTTGAACTGAATGGGTGAGGGGGGGGCTGACTGGCCCGCCACTCACACACAGTAGTTAATACGTACCATTGACTTTGCCCTCACAGGCCTATGTGCTTTTTAAGGGCTCATGTTGAGTTATAGGCCTGTAACTTTTAGATGTCTGTCCATATATTAATTAAAGTTAGAATTTTGGATTTACTTTGCCCAATTCTGTGACTTTGTCTCTTTCTGCTGCAACTTGCACCTACTTCCAAATGCATCTCTGAATAGAACAGGGGTAGCTTCTGACTCTCGTCCTTTTTCCTACAACATAGTCAGGACCAATGGGGGAGTTCGGTGGCACTCTGAGAAGACTTAAACATGGAGATGGATGCATTGCTGACACGGAACAACCACAACAGGGGGAGAGTCCCCAGCAAAAAATGTTGGAAGGCCATGTGGTGGATTATAGCTTCCATGATATCTGGAGGCTGCAACACCCATTGGACAGGAAATATAGTTCCCACTTTCATGTGCATGACATATAAACCAGAATCAATTCTAGTGTCAGGAAGTTTGGTGAAGAGCTGCTTTGAATCAGCAAAAGCCAACCTAATCAGCTGTGGCCATACACCTATATCTTAGCCGATCGCCCTAGAGCACAAAATATGAAAGTCCAGTAACTGGAGGCTCAACACTATTCAACACAGAAAGAACAAGAGAAAGAAAATGTAAGGAAGCCAAACTGTTCTTACAAACAAACATGAAGGGGGTAATGAATTAAGCTGTGAACTGGGAAGCTTTCAAATTCACAATGCAAGGAGTATTGATGGGCCTAGTTGGTAGGAAAGTCATGGAACTAGACACTGAAATAAAAAACTGAAAAACAAATACTCCAACTGTAACTCCTTGGAATCCCCCAGTGAGAAAGCTTAGCTGGTTGATGGATTGCTGCTCTAATCTATGTGTGAGCTGCAGGTCGCAGGTTCAAATCCTGGTAAGGCCGACTCGCCTTTCATCCTTCTGAGGTCAATACAATTAGTACTAATTTCGTTTTGGCAATAATGATGTATACAAATGTTGTATGTTAAAGCGCTTTGGATACAAGCGCTGTATAAATGGCAGTTATCATTATTATTACTTTATTATTATTATTATTAGTAGTAGTAGTAGTAATAGTAGTAGTTGTATTAGTATTAATCCAACAGGCACTTCTGCTTGAAGTATAAGCTGAACAAGCTGTTGTCAGACAAGAATTAATATGGATTATTAAGAATGGGGATCTCTTACTATGAAGAAGGAAAGAAATGCATCTGTTCTTTTGCGACGTAAGCTAAAGCCGATTAAACCACCGTGGTCAGTCCATGCACGCCTTAGCTGACTCCCCACAAACAAGTATGTAAATCCTCAGGTCCTTCAATCGTTTCCTGCTTTACAACCATACCAGTCAGTTGACTATAGTGCCCAAAGAAGAGTGCTTACAGATGAATGTAGTCATTCCTGTGTGCGGTAGAGGGGATATCAGAAGAAGGGACGGGGGTGGTGTGATGAGGTCTTCTGCCTGGGAGCCATGGGGGCTGGGTGCAGCTGCCCACTAAGTGATGCCTTAGGAAAGACCACAGGAATTGGGAACCCTAGCGTGTTGTTAACATAATAGACTACATTCCCCACAACCAGTTGAGTCACATGCTCGGTCTGACATCATTATGTTCCATAAAGATCACCCATAAAGATCATTCATTATGGACTTTTGCGTTTATACACACGTTTCATTTCTTAACTCCAGTTGGCCATGGCAGTAGAGTATGAGAGCAACATTTGCAGCGCGAGGTAAGAAGCTTTACTTCTCTTATGTTCAGACACTTCCCTTAGGAGGCTTTGTTATTGGCCGAGATAGTGATTGCTGGGTTACTTTTATGTTCAGGACCAGCAGATGGTGATGAGGTGTTTAGTTGCTGATTCAATTTTCGCAGACTTGATTTTTCCTTCATGTACTGCTCATGCCCACAAACACAGAGGTGTGATACTCTCCGCGTAAGTCAATGGGCTGCCTCTTGCCGGGTCTGAGATCTGGCATCAGATGTCTGGCCGAATCTCAGGACCCGATTTGCCTCAGCCCTGTGCTGTTGCCAGAAAAACCAGACCAAAAGCTAAAAGCCTTCAGTATGGGGGGCGCAGCCGCATCCAGCTGATTGGTGCCATGAGCAACACGCTCTTCTGCCTCTGCATCACAGAGGGTGCTCCACGGCACGCAGAGCAGTTTACATTCAGAACCCCCATCCTGACGTAGCTGGGGGCGTGGTGATCGAAATTGCTCTGTGTGCTCTAGCACGCAGAGCAGATTACATTACCGCACTCTCAGCTTCGCCACCGACAGGCGTCCATGATGAAGATGGGGGCTTGGTGATCTAATCTGCTCTGTGCGCTCTAGCACGCAGATTAGATCATTTGCATTTTCTAGAATTGGATTCGGGTAGTTGTAGTCTCGGTTCCATGGCAGTCAAGGGGGGAGGGGTGGAGGGGTAATGTCACAATTGTACACGTTTTGCCTTACATATTTACATAAGATATATATGTGTGAGTACCTTACTATGGTTTTCAAGCCATCTTTATAAAAGCAGAGTATTATAACAGGGTGGTGGGGAGGGGAGATGATGAGAGTGCACGTGAGTCGTGAATATTAGCCCAGGATGTGACAAGGGAGCTTGCAATCCTGGAGACTGGAGCAGGTATTTTTCCCTGATTGTGGCCATGTACTGCTTTTCAGGGCACAAAGAAAGGGTACATGTGGGTGTTGCTTTTTTCAGAGGGCAGGCGCAACTCCCCTTGGGTGTCTTTAAGGCCGGCAAGCTGCTCAAGTGTTTGACTGCTAGGATTTCACCCAGGTAGTCACGTTCCCAGTGTTGATGCTTACCCAAAAGTCCACATAAACTTGTTATCAAGCATGCTTCTTATTTGGATTTTGTTTTCCAGGGAATATTGGATTATAGATCGCTGGGATTAAAAGGTGAGCAACTTTTACACTTAGTCAGCGTAGTGGTTGGAAAATCTCATCTCTTAGGTTATTTCTCTGCTGATGGGATCCCAAAGCGATTTAAAACTGGCAATGATAACCTATTTTGGGTTCACCACTGCCATGAAAGTGATTTATAGTGGAATTGATGTGCAGTTTGGAGTTTGGAAAGAAGCAGCATGAAAGAAATTGCACAATTTTTAAACTATTATTTTGAACATTTCCATTGAGCAGAGTTCAACTGCCAACTCCGCCCCCTATGAACTCCGCCTACTCGGAGCTCCACGCCCTCCTCAAAACTCTCCACGCACCCCAGCCTTGTGGGATACCCCTTTAATTTTTTCAATTTCCACCACTGGATTCACTCCGGTAACATTCATTAAGGCATGCATGTGTTGCAGGCTTTAGCTTTAGACAAACTTCTGATCAACCACTGCTGACAATACAATCCTTTCCTACTACTATGCTTTTGGGAATATTTTCACGGTAACTATTCTGTACTTGCTCCGATTTACAAAGGCATTTTCCAATGGGAAAGTCGCATTGAAACATGCTTTGTAAATCAGGTCCTCGGTGTTCATACTGGTTTTGCTCACAACATATGTGTGAGTTAGCTGCGTTGCTTCCACTCCTTGGGCTGACGGTCTAGTTTATTTTCCTTTGGATCTGGGCGTGACTTGCAGCCAGGGCTGTTGAGTGATTTGCTGTTAGGTCAACTGTTCATTTCACCCATTGGTTGAGGATTATAATGATCTTCTTTATGTTAACACTAGAGTACATGGGAATTCTTTATGACACAATAGGCTGAATTCTGCATAAATGAAAAAAGTGATAGATGTCATCATTATATTTACATAACCAGAGGGTGGGAACGAGGCCCTGTCCCCTTTTCTTTCTTTTGTGGTAGTTAGTAATTACATTGCAATATCTACATTAGATGTCAAGACAATTTATTTAGGACAGAATTCAAGTAATGTTAAACTGGGCCTACACAGTGAGGCAATTTTTCGGGTTGCCAGCTACATGAAATAGAGCGGATTTTGTGTGTTGTGCACAGTAGAGTGAGAAATCGGTTGTCATTGGTGTTATTTTTTAGGTTTTTATGCTACAGGGGTATCACCAGAGATTTAAGTGGCATGCAAAATCGAGCCAGGGCTCTTAGGTGGGTGTAGACGGAAAAGGGCCGTGGCCTGGCAGGGGGTTGGTGCCACAGTTAGAGCCAACACTTGCCTCATCTGAATGTTGTCAGTTAGCCCATGCCCTTGTAAGAGCCCCAGCTTGATTTTGAAAAAGGGTTGTGACATAACAAAGAAATCAGGTAATTGTTGCTGCTTAATTGTGGCCCCAGCCCCCTGCCAGACACCACTTTGCATCGTTTGCATTGATCCTCACCCTCGCGCCTGGGGCACGATGGTGATGATTCATGCATTTCTAGTGGAAGGGGTGTCTGTTAGGGGGTTGGCAACACAATGAAAAGACAGGCAAGGCTTTTTTTCTAAAGCCTGAAGCTCTTGCTTATGATTGAGAGCTTCAGGCCTTAGAAAAAAATCCTTGGCTTCTAGTGGGCTGGGGTTAGAAGGGGACTTCAAATAGTCCCAGCAGGGCCCAGTCTCAGACATAATTGTTGGGGGCATCCAGGACTCTGCCTTAGCTACCCCAGGCAACTTACAGTCCTTTGTTTCACTTGTCATGTGCACATGAATCCCATGATAGTCATCGTGAAGGTGAAGAAGACATGAAGGATCATGTTTGACATTATATCGGATGATGTTGAAACATACATAGATATCAGCACACATGCCCCTTGATACAGACAATAAACGGTCAAAATGTTTGAGCTGGGATAGGAATCTCAGGCTAGTGGCTAGATTTAGTGTTATGGTCTCTGTTATGGCATCTGACAAACATGATATATTTTATGGCTGGCCCTCACTATGGTATCTGATTGAAATAATTCTCTAAATTGTGTTAATTTAGGGATTTTGATCATTGTCATTATGCATGTCTCTGTTTATTTAATTTGCTCTGATTTTCAATAGCTCGTTTAACCAACATTTGGATGATATTGTTCTTTTTGTATTTGAAGGAATTATAATTTGGTTTGATGAATATGTGTCATTTATGTTTTGGCTGCCTTGGTATTAACTCAATTAATGTTCATTATTTTTGACAAGTGAGGCTACTGGTTTCTTTGTAGGATTGTCATGGGGACAAGTTAATGTCCTTATTAGAACATATTTACATTTTTCAAAATATAGAGTTTGCCAAACTCTCCTCTTTGGTGTGGAACTTCAAAAAGGATCCCTCATGTTGGTGTGTTGTTTCCATCCATTGGCCCATCTTTATAGCCATGCAGGGTAGATTGGCCTATAGGGAACTCTGGAGATTTCTCTGTAGGCCTCTGCACCCTGGGACTCTTTTTGTGTGAGAACCTATTTTAATTCCAAATGTTGCCACTGGAAAAGGATTGGGCTTGTTGAAAATGTGTATAATGGGGCCACTTTGATAATTATTTCCTCAGCCTCTTTTGGTTCCCATTCCTCATGAATTTGCATCTGTAAGTGCTAAGGGTATGTTGGTCCTGAATGAATAAATAAATGAATGAATTTGGAATTTATTGAGCACAGCTTAGACCCAGGTATATCTTCGGCATAAGAAATCATTGTAGGGTCCGCCCACTCCCTCATTTAAATGGATTGCAACCCTCGACTTCTTTGTCTGTCGTGCATTGATTTGGCTCAGCTTGGTGACAGCCCCTCAGTGCCATTTTTGCTGTTTTCTATAGGTGGGCGGAGTGACCCACTGAAACCCCTCTCCACATACCACCTCCCTTACCCACCCCCAAGTCACTTTCACTGCTTGCTTCAGATCATAGAGAGAGGGCTTCGTCCCAATGTCCAGCACTTTGTCCTTTTTAGTTTTGGCTATTAGGTGGCGCTAAAAGCACTACCTTTAAGCCAAAACTATTTTCATTAAAATAAGAGCTTTAACCTAAGAGCTTCAAATAGGGGCTTTGAATGAGGGGCTCTAATGCTGTTCAATGTATGTGACATATGAGGATGGATTTTTTTGTTGTTTGGCTATGTGTCCCACCCATTTAACACCCACCTCTAAGTCAAATCTATATGATTTCCTCCCATTCCCACTCATCTCCACCTTGAACCAAACCCCTTTTTGCACTCTTTACCGTGCTGAATTTGTCAGCCATTTTTTTCTACAGAGCAGCCACCTTGAAATGTAGTTGTGTACGGTTTTATGTTTGTATATCACATTAGAATGTTAAGTTTTGATAATAGTAACTAATTGGACCGTTTTTAAGCATTATTTTGATTTTGTTGTAAAAAGGAATCCATTACATACATTTTAAAAATCTCTATTAATATATTTATCATGAAAACATGAGGACTCTATCCATAAAAAGGATATATTTATCAAAATGTATTTTATAATCTAAATGTAAAACTTACCACATAGTAGTTATTTCTCCATAGGTCTGCTTCTAAAGCAGGAAGAATTCCCTACTGTAAGATGGTTGCTTGATGTATTATCATCCCCATCTAGGGATGACACTGCTGCTTCCTGTGTACTCTGACTGCTCGGGAACTGTGGCTACATGGAGTCCTTTGTTTGTGTCTATGCCACCATAGAGCTGGCAGTCTGGGACTCGGTGGACTGTAACGAGCGGTCTTCAGTGTGGGCTGACTTGTTTCCCCGCTGACCCCTTCAACCTCTTTTTCTGCACCGCCTGTTGGACAGGATATGATGGTGCATGTTCGGTGACTGCAAATTCCTGCATATATACAGTAATGAAAAGGAGAGCGTTTTAGAACACAAGTTGAGTTACCTCTGTAGGCCATTACGAAGAAAAACGAGTATGTAAATCATGATAATACAGAGTTGCATCTGATTGCCAGAATGTGCATACTTTCTCTCTTAAACCCATATGTATTGCATAATGAATGCCAACTGCTCCACATATGTGGCTACTGTTGGTTATGATGTTAGTTCAGATGAAGTCAAGTCGGGACACACGGCCCTATGGAGCAAAGTTGGAAACAGTGCACAATAAGACTAATATGTGTGAAAATGAACGCTGCACACATTAAACAAATACATGAAGCTGTGGCCCTGCGGAAACCTCACTTATTCTACTTTTCTTGTCTTCAATGTGGACAATGGGAGGTTTATTATGGCACAACTAAATGCATTTTATAAGAAAGGGCGCCTGGTTACGTCCCTGCTCTACCCAGGTAGGTGAACATGTATACAATACAATTGAGCAAGGTCAAGGGAACCCACAAAGTGAGGAAACACTAAAACCTGACAGTCAATAAACAAACAAATAGTGGCAATGACTACTGCATGTGATTCCATTTTAATGCATCAGGGCATATGTTGCATATACATAGGGAAGGAGCATAGGATATTCAATAAAATATATACAATGTACATAAAACAGTGTACAAATACATGTGCCAAAATGACTTATTTTGGACACATTTATCAGCAATTACAATCACTATGGTCCCTTGTGGGGGATGACATGAGGTAAGATAATACAATTCCATTACACTAGGTACAAGTCGATAGACTGGACTGTTGGTGAGTGAAAATGTTGTGACACAGAAAACGGTCTGCACAACTGTGTTTCGGCTTCAGAGCTGTTCTTATGTGGCTGTAACTTGATCGACCTTCATCAGGACGGAGAAGATTGGTGTATGAAAGATCCTATGTAATCTGTCAAAATAATAGAAAGAAAGGGCAGTCAGGGGTGTGTGGGGTTCCGAGTAGTTAAAACCAATTTCTAATGCATTAAATGCTGGCCTCAGAGAGAGACTATGTTGATTAGAGATCTTACCATAATGTGTTGCACGGAGGCTAACAGTCTGAATGTCCAAGTCATCATATAAATGCCGGAGAGTTCCAGAATGGGTCACATGCGTGAGTGATCGTTGTAACAAGGAGAGGGTTATCAGGAGTGCATTAGGGTTCTCAGAATGTAGGTTATACTGAATCGAAAGGATGATTACTGATCTGTGTTTGGCTTTCTGTTACACACATGGTGCACACATCCACACCATAGTGATACATTTCAGTTGTATCAGCTAGGGTATATAATACCTTCTTGGACTTTTGTCACTCTAGTCCACTTAGTCCGCATAGTTGTATCGACGTGTACCTAGTTTACTGCAATTGAATTATCTTACCTCATGTCATCCCCCACAAGGGACCATAGAGATTGTAATTGCTGAAATTTTTTTCCAAAATAAGTCATTTTGGCACATGTATTTGTATACTGTTTTATGTACATTGTGTATATTTTATTGAATGTCCTATGCTCCTTCCCTATGTATATGCAACATATGCTCTGATGCATTAAAATTGAAACATGCAGTAGTCATTGCCGCTATTTGTTCGTTTATTGACTGCCAGGTTTAGTGTTTCCTCTCTTTGTGGGTTCCCTTGACCTTGCTCAATTGTATTGTATGAACAACTAAATGCATTGTTGTAAGGGAATCTTTGAATGCAGTGCATCCTAGCAGTGCCAAACTGACAGCAGTTTAGATGAAAGTGTGCCACCAAAGGTGCAGGATGAGTCCACATGTACATTGCTCATACTTATTTTATATAATTTATTTGAAAACTTTGCAGGTAGATGTTTCATGCAAACAAATTGCATGCATTTAAACTGTAACTGGTGGGTGGAGACGTGGTGGGGGGGTAGTTTATGTGTTTTTCCATTCCAATATCTTGCCAAGCCCGATCAGGGTCCCCTTCCAATTTCTGCAGTAATGGTTGCATGTGTATTAATGTCAATGTCAGTTTGTACATTTCCCATTCTTTCCATTTCCAGCCCTCCCCTTTTCTTCAGCATTCACCCTACCACCCTCTTTCCCCCACTCAGCCATCCTACCACTCTCGCTACCACCACCCACCCAACCACTCTTTCTACAACCCAACCACCAATCTCTGCCCTCTCTGATCTTTCCTCTTACACTCTTGCATTATTTCATACCCTCTCACTCTCAATTGTTCTCGCTCATATTTCCTCTTTCTCATCATCAGTGGCACTCTCTCTCAATTATTTCCTCCATTACTCTGTTCTCCTTTCATATGTAATGTACTTATTTATTTATTGTGCATTTGTTAGGTGCTTATACATCAAGAAATTGTGTTTCAAAGTGCCCTTTACATTCTCTTGCACACCTGCCCCGCTTACCACATCCTCCTTTGAAATATCACACTCTCCTCCTTATATCCTATTGCCTATACATGCTAAATGCAAAGAAGAGCAGTAAATGCCATAAGCATTGGCTTTACCAATGCTCGTTATTTATGTGTGCCGCTTCACTAGATTTGTTATTTCTTTTCCGTGACCAGAAATAATCTCATTTAATGCTTTGAAATGTTGACTGAACACGGTGTGCACATATCAAGGTGACCTCGATCATAGATGACCTGCATGAACTTATCCAAACCCCTTGCACCTGTTGTTGCACTTGTGTGGTATAGTTGATGTCATTGGTCGTCAAGAGTTGCAACGGTGCCAGTCTGGAATGTACCACCAATGAGGCAAAGCGGCGTGTGAGGAATTTAACCATCTGCCCCGGGAGAGTGCTATTGCTTGGGCTTTTTAGATTTTTAATAATGAAAATGAATGATGGGAGATCAGCCTCTGAGAAATGTGTGAGGCCATTCTGCACACATTTCATATGCTTCCCGCACAAAATGCATAATCACATGTACTCCGGGAAGACACAGCCTACAGGTGCCATTTTCCCCTGTCATATTCAGCTGGAATGTGATAAACTCGGGTACATCAAAGCATTCCAGGAAGAGAGAAGGCACACCACCTTCCAGCCACGAGCAGCCTAATTTAAATATCAAAGGCTCCATGGATCTGCATTCCTTTTGTCGAATTTGGCTGGTAGCAGTGCATACTAATGAGATAATTGAAGCAAGCCTGCTGAGAGGGCTTGGTTACCAGACAACAAGGGGGGGGGACTAACACCCCTTTGGTATGCAATGTGTCAAATTGAAGCTAGTTCCCACCTCTCTGTATGAAAGGAGGCGAATGGCCTGTCTGGGTCCAGCAAATATGCATGTGTCCCTGCAGAGCAGACCCCTTTCAGATGGTTGAAGGATGTGATTTGGGATGGACAGGATGTCTGATCCCAGCACAAACTTCAAGGGAAACCTGCGCTTTATTTAAGAGTCAAAGAGGACTCAGTTAACCAGAGAGACACCTTGATGTAAAACAGACAGGAAGATGGGTGGGATTTACGTATATGTTGTCACCCCTTGTCTGTCCTGCTGCAGAGCACTCTGGTCCTGACCTCATGCAGGACAGAAGATTGTTGGTGGGGACCCAGGATTGATTCATTAAGGTAGGCTTAGCCTGCACCAATCACGGGGCCCATGTGGCTTTAAAAGAGGGCTGAACCCCTCACTTATCAGATCATCCGACGACTATCAAAGGAGTAAGAAGGACTCTTTTGGACCCGAGCTGAAGGTACAGTCTACCTTACATCTTCCACCAGTGAAGGAAGGCCAGGAGTTCCAACAGGAAGCCAAATCTCTCCCCTAAACAACTTCCAGGGAACAGAGGGAGATACCGGACTCAGAGCACCCGTCCAGCAGCTCCAGAAACGGTACCCAGCCAGCACACAGCATGCCCTGCTAGGTTCGGCCAGCAAGCTTCCTAGGTGTGAAGTGCTGGAGAGTCTCTGGACAAAGGTCAAGGCTGCTGCCTGCAATCACTCTTCTGAGCTTTGAGACGTCCGCCTTGAAAGGACACGAGCCCTGCAAAGAAGCTAGCAGAAGTGCACCACAAGCATCCAGCGTCCATCTTAAAAGGACATTTTCTAGACAGTCGAGTCCTAGAACTGCATCCGGCTGCACCGCTGACTGTTGTAACACCACAGTCATAAGAGCCATCTGAGCCGCCTCGACCAGCATTCCATAACCACCAACCAGCACAGAGACAGTGATTCTTGACCCAGCCGCCACACTGGAAAGCCTGCAGACATCCGTCCTGCCTTGCTTGCCAAACTGCCTGCCGCCTGGCACTGCAGCTGTCTCACGCACTAACTCTGTCTTAAGGGCTGCGAAGGGCCTTGGAACACCTCAACGCGGTCGAGCAACAAGAACTTCGTCAGCACCAGGTACATTGTGGTGCTGCCCCACTGGTCCGTCTCTAAAGGCCCTCAGAGACAGTTACGACCCTTTTCCCCCGGGTGCCGGAACCAAATAACCTTGAACAGTAAGACTGATTGCTTTCCAAACTACCCTCCTGTCAGTATCCAAAGTGTATCCCTTTCCTTCATGAAACGATCTGTCCTCTGTGTCCCTTTACAGTGTGTGTTGTATTTTGTAGTGCTAGAACTGTGTTGTAATAATAATAAAGTCGATATTTGTATACAACCTTGACTGGACAGTCCCTTTTATCATTGGGTAATAATTGTATGTTTGCTTTGTTGCAACTAACCAACGATCCACGACCTTGCAGAGATAAGCCTGTCGTTCCGTCCATCTTACCAAAATTGGACAAGGTCGTCTTATAATTCACTTGTATTTTCCAATGGTTCGGATCCCTTCTGGTGTGCTAGAGGTCTGGGACTGATTGATGGATTAGAAACCGATATTCCCCCCTGGACTACTTGTGTCCCTGAAGTTGATGTGTTACAAGGTGGGGGTGAGGGCTGTGAAAAACACCTCGATATTCTACAATAGGACGCAGGTGTTGCAGAAGTTTTAAAATCACACAGCAAAAAGTCGCCAACATTTTTTAAATGCAATATAGCCAGGTCGCCGTTAAGGCTTGTAGTAACATGTTTTCAGTGGCAAATCGTACAAGCAGTAACGCAATGTGACAAAAACTGTTAATAAGAGGCCGTGGGGAAAACATGTGGGTTGTGGTTACAAGAAACCAAATAAAGAGAGAATGAGCATGGGCGCCTTTCAGATCTACCGGCTCCTGCTAACAAAATAAAGGCAGTTTCTTCGTACATGCATTCGTAATTGTAAAATAAAAAATGTGTCCATAAGTGCAGTTTTGTGCAAAATGACAAAACGTGTACCCTCTTTTTGAGAGACTATTTCTTTACAGGCAAGTTCTACTACACCTTTATAAGGCAATTTTGAGAATGAACGCCAGGTGGCGCTGGTGAGCTGGAAAGTCACCTTCCCCTTAACTGTTGTCAGGCACGAGAGGGGTATCTGGGAAATATGCGCATTTATTCAGTTGAAAGAATGCACCGCTCATAAATTGAGACTGAAAGAACGGCAGCGGTCGGGAGCCTCGACGATCCCCGCGCTGAATATGTAGATAGCGTTTTGAGGTTCGATCGCGGGAGGCACCCATTTAAAGAGGTTTAAACCTGCGCAGTTACACCAGGCGTCGGTTGGCAGCGATCAAATGCAATTACATTAAGACCGATTACACTGTGCAAATTGAACAATTTTGGAAGGTGAGAAGCAAAGAAGCGTCGCCGATCCCTCTTCTGCAAATTGCAGTTTGACTTCCTCGTTATTCCACGCAACAAAAGTAGGCGACACGGCGTTTGGAGCAGCAAAGTGCCATCACTTCTGAATGTAATTCTAGCTGAGTGCAATCTAGGTTAAAAGCCGGGCAACGGGGTAATTAGAGCTCGCGCTGCTCCCGGACAATTTGCTGTAGTGTCGGCGCCCGGAGGCCGGTGCCTTTCATCGCTGCAGCCCCCACCCCGCCGGACTGGAGAGGCGGCTGGGGCGGACGCTTCTGCACTCGGACGCCGCCTGAGAGCCCGGAGATGATGGTACTGGACAAGGAGGACGGTAGGTGGGCTGGCTGGGGCTGCCTGTGCTTGGCAGGATGCGGAGCCGCCTCCACATGTGTGTAGCGGGCAGTGCGTGCGCCGGCGCCTTCGCCCAGGTGGGAGCGCGGAGGTGCTCCGGTTCCCGGCGTGGCACGGTGGCAGTGCCTGTCTCCGTCCTGGCTGTGTTCTCTTATTTCATAATAGGTACACATGACGACCCTGTGTATATCAGTCTTGCTCTGAGTTCTTGTTAGGCAGCGGCTCGTAACTTGAGTGCATGCAGCTCCCCGTGCATTTAAATGATACATACACCCGTGCGACTGTATAGACGTGGATCTGTTTTAGCGGCTATGGGTCTCAGCTCTCGGTGCCCTGGCTGAGTTCAAGATCGGAAGTGTCCGGAGCGGGGCCAGCGCGCCAATTAAAGTGCACCACGTGACTGCCCTTATCACGGCACGGCTGGAAACGCACGCGTATGTTGACTTGCATGCTCGCTGTACGCCGTTCTGGTGTCTGGCTGCTTACCGCCTGTCAGGTGTGTTTTGGGCTGATTTTCTTTAAGGGACAGGTGTTGGCCAAAGGTCACTTTATAGTAGTTCGTGATCTCTCTCAGAGAGCATGTTCTAATGTCACGATTTAAAATCCAGTAACGCCAAAAAAAAGATGTGTGGCAGCGCGAGCGCCAGACTCCTGTGTTCAGGGCAGTTTATGCGCTGGGAGATTTGCATCTGAACGGCGCTGTCCCAGTCACTGAAGGCGGGCATTGTAATCGCAAGACGCTCAACGCTGGGCCTGGACACGTAGCATCCCACTTACTTCCATCACCCACCAATCCACCACAAACATGCTGTTTTCTTGTGGCCAAGAAACTTCGGCTGTTTCTACACACATGAACCGCTTCCTTACGTCACAGGTGCAAACTATTGTGAATGTCTGTGGTGTTTTTGAAACTTCAGAATTTTGTTGGCTCAAAGAGGCACACGGTAATGCACGTCAACATTTGCAACGGCCTGTTGAAAGCTGATCAGCTGTTGTGATTACACCTGTACCAAATGCAGCACACTCGGACCGTGCTGAATTTTACACGCCTCCTTTCAGCTCCTGAAACGTCCCGGTGGGCTCTTCACCGGACCCTCGCCGCGTTGTCATGTTCAGGTTAACACTCGAGGGATTTGCCCTGCTAAAAGTTGTTTGATGTGATGTCCGGCTGGAATGAATTTGGTGCCAGTTTCATCTGATACATCCATCACCTGTACTCACATTCCCTGTTCTCAGGGCTCCTGGCGCGTGGCGGCGGGAGGCAGAGCCTGTTTCCTCTGCCCACGAACGGAGATCAGCAGAGAGGAAGGAAGACAGTGGCGTGCGTTCGCGAACATCGGTAGATGTGTGTGTGTGTGTGTGTGTGTATGGGGGGAGGGGTAACTTCGCTCACCTGCCAGAGAGTACGAGGAAAGGGTACCTGCGTTTGCACTGGCAGCCTTCCAGTGGATGTGGAAAGTGCACATATATAAACTGGACACGCATCTTACGTGGAGAAGTCTGTGTAGACAATGTTCAGGGCTTCTAAGTCAAAGGGGGGCTCTATTTCTGAAACAGATCAATTTGAAAAGTGAGCCTGATGTCAATCAATGAACACTTGAACCCCCTCTCATTCACCTCGTTCCCCAACATACACGACATGCGTCTTCTCCAAATGATACTATGTTAACTATTTGCATTGATTGATACATATGATTGTAAACATGGACATTCATGCCATCTAAATGGGTCATTTGCCATTGATTTGTAAAATAAATGTCAACTTACACTCTTTGTTGCCTTGGCTTATATGTCACCAACGTTACACGAAACAGACTATGGTTACGTATGCATTTGAACGCTTTGGGTCCATAGCCCGAGGCAATGCATGTATTTACATGCACACGCGCATGTATGCTTGGTTCATTCTTTCAGGATATTCTCTAATGGGGAGAGGGCTCAACGTACATTCTGGCAGTCAAGACAAGCACGCCATGTCACGTGGCCAGTGCCCACATGACGCACCCAGCAAGGCCACACGCGCACCTGCAGCAGGCCCTTCGCCCCGTGGCAGCATGCCTGCTATGACGACGGGGCGCATCTGTTGCAGGGCATGCATTGCACATGCACTGACTTCCCGCCTTTCAGCATTGGCCCTTTTAAATAGCACGCGTCCCCCACAACGCGTTCCACAGAGAGTTCTCGAAATGTCTCAATCACTATGTTCACAGAAAGCCTACGACCTGGCAGTAGTAAACGGTTGTGAAATGTCCCAAAACTCAGGAACGTGACCCTGCCTGCTTGGTGCCTCAACATAGCAAGCCCCCCATCCCCTGCCACCATCCTTTTTCCCCAACTTATCTCACCATTCTTGAGGGGTATATAGTAATTTTACTGAACCCATTTTCAGTGTGGGCGTTTTACCGACACCAAAATACAGAAAAAATACCGACAAATCTAATTAAATATATAAATGGGAGTGGGGTAAGAGGTTTAAAATGGGTGGGGATGGGGTTGGGGTGGGGCTACATGGTTGGAAAAACGGGGTCCTTGGGCACTCCACCCCCCAATAAAAAAAAAACAGTATGTTTCCAGTATTTTGGTGTTGGTAAAACGTACCACTCTGAAAATGGTTTCGGTAAAATGACACCTAACCGGATTTCTATTGGTAATTATTTCACTTGACACTTCCAGGACCACGCACACATGTTCCACTTGCCTGTTGCAGCAAGTGAATAACCGCGCTACCCTCTTATCCAGAAAGCGCTTTATATCCCAGCTTTTCCATTACATTGCACGGCGAACAGCCACTTACTATCACCTCACTCGGAGTCACTTCTGTTCATCAACCAGTTTGATCCCATGACCGCCAGGGAGAGCACGCACTCGGGCAGCAGGAGCTTAACTCGTCGAGGTGCCCTGATGAATGATTCTGTCCCAATCCAGCTGTAAAGATCCTGTGCAGGAAGCACATCTTTTCCCTGTTACCCACCTGATGCATGAGCGAACTGGGATGCCAACAACTGCCTGGCACTATTAGTCTGCAGACCAGTTTGACACTTCTTCAAATATTGTTCCCTCCCACATACAGACACACACACACACGTGATTTCCTCTGTGCTACACGCCAGCAACATAGAAAAAGAAGATTGACACACATTGTTAAGTGCTCTGTCACCAGGCAATATGCTGCCTGTGGAACACCGTGCTCTGACTCAAAAGAGGTGCATAGTTACTGTGCATGGGCCATGGTGAGAATGCATTGCAATGTTAATAGTTTATGTTTTAATATAGGGCTTACTGCGCTGCTACACAGCACTGGTGCTCATAGTCGCCATTTAATTGATAAAAATAGCCATTTCAATGGCACACAGTTTCCAATCCCCAAAACAGCGAAACACTGAGTTGGCCCTTCTCGGACTTGAATATGTGATCTGCAGTGACCACATACCTCAGCTGCAAGCACATAACCCAGTGAGCTATCTATCCTGCCAATTAGCATGCGCTGTGTAGACGTGCCTGACTAATAAGTTGCCATCTGGTTACAGTGATGACTGGTGCCGGGAGATACTGAAGAAAGTGTCACAGGTCCTTCAGTTATGCCAATGTATGATTGTACAGCTTTTTCCCTGTTGCGGTACTACTGACCGCAAGTTGATGCTACAAACCAGCAAGGCACCACCCCTGGAAGCTTTCATGGTGCTGAATGGCCACGCTAATCCCATTCGCTTCAATAGTCACTCTGCCCGGTTCCCATTCCACACTATTTACTCACAAAGTCATTGTGCATGAATGTAGGGGGCACAGACATGACCCCGTCAGAACAAAAGCCCCACGGAGAGGTACTGCAATACAAAATAGGACGCGTCGCCTCTGCGAATCCCCAAATACTTTAGACACTTGGAGACGAGCACTTTGAGACTGCAAGGAAACTTATGGATGCATAGGTCGGACTTTTGTGCTGTTTGTCCTTGGTTTTGACATTCTTAATACTGAATGAAGGCTCTTGGAAGCCACATCTTGCAGGCACACACAACGTTTTAATGTTAGTAAAAACCATCTATGATATGTTGTGAGAATACCTGGATGTTGCAATTAATTGTACATGTTAATAACTGGACGAGTAAGGAACGTGTAGCAGCACTCTTGCATACTCCTGTTTCATATGCATGAAGGCATTGTTATTACATAATGTTGATTGTCAATATCCTATTGTTTTAGCCTGTATCATATTTACGAATTGCGATTGCTTATGTGAGTCTGTTTTGTGCAAGGTTTTATGAACCAATTCACAATAACAAAAAAAGAAAACGTAGGGGGTCATTACGAGTCGGGCGGTAGGGGATACCGGGCACCGGTAAGGGGACCGGTGCCGATAAACCCCTACCGCCCGATTCCGAGGTCCCCTAATGGGAACCACAAGGGACGTGTGGTCGTACCACATGTCCCTTACGGGTCTCGCTAAGGGACCAGAGCGCAAATAACGGGCTTGCCAATCGCGAGCCCGTTATTTGCACCCTCCCCATTCCCATTGAGCCCTACGGGGGCTCAAATGAGAATGGGGAATGGTTTGTGCAATGGGGATTTACCGGTCCCGCCAGGGTCGGACTAGACCGGTAAGTCCCCATTGCACAACACCGGACACGGTCACGGTATAGGAGGCAGCCATGGAGCTAATTGCTCCATGGCTACCGCCATACTTGTAATGACCCCATCATCTTTACATTTGTGGCCTATCCGCTTGCATAGCGTCATTAACGCACGCTTTAGTACTTACGGTTCAAATGTTCCTAATCAAGATTACAGCTCCCAGAATGCATGGCTTTGTTTAAAAAAGGGGCATTCCCCACTTTCTCTTGAAAGCACATAGTTAATGTCACACAGGTATGCAACTTGTATGGCACCAATTACCCAAGACCGACAAACATAGCTGTTGGTAACAAGGCAACCAGGCTTTTCTAGACTTTAAGCAGGATCTGAACAACTCTCCCCTCCTGGGAGTTTTGAACCCTGCATATCGTAACATCGCCCAGGAAGTGTAGGGTAACCATTTCTGTACCTTGTGCAATTCACTACTAATAGGTGTGCAGTGTCCCCAACAGGGACCCAATGACAACCCAAGAGTGTGTGCATCTTTTACCACTGAGAAGGACCCCTCCTGACAATTAGGATGACACTGATGCACTTGCATTCCTCCTGCAGCCCTCAAGAGGTCCCTTTCTGCTTTTAGTGTCTGCGGTGCTAAATCCATGACAGGGTGGCGTCCCTCTAAATTTAACCGAACACTGGTTCTCTCTAAGTCGCCATACTCACAATGCACTTTAACACATCATTTTTGTAATCACCACATTTGCTTATCAGGTTCCACCACCAAACTTTCGGAACATCTTGTTGACCCAGTTGCAAGATTGGGCCAACCCACATGGCATTTCCTTTTTATCTGCAATATGGCTCCAGAGAGGGCTTGTTTACTATGCAAAAAAGATAGCTCCCTTTTATTTTCCAGCCATATGCACACCAAGTACGCCCAATGCACTTGGTGTTTAGGGACTTAATGAAAACTTCTTTTGATGGAGTAGATATATTGAATCTCTGGTAAATCTTGAAAAAATGGACAAGGAAACCTTGTTGTTATCCACCATTCGTTGCTATATAACTCGATATGGGTGATAGTTCGGTATCACACAACAGTCCTAGAGACGCACTTTGCCACATATGTGTTCATACTGTAATGTATGCTAGTCTCATTTCATTTATTATACCAGGAGTTTGTTTCAGCAGTAGATGAGCTCTGACGGTGGTGGGGCACCACATTCTTGTGAGTCTTTCTAAGCAGACGATCTAGTAATTCTGTCGCAGATCCTATGCGGTGTACACAGTTTTGTGAAGAATTATACAGACTTCATGTCCAGATGAATGCGTTCACAAATAAAAATAAAGACAAGTTAATTGCTTATAGATTGCACTCCTTCATGCTGATTAATTATATCAAGGGACCCATTCTGGTGTATGTCATGGCATTACCTTGTGCATCTCCTATATTCATCCTAGCTAGATTTGCATGTATGTCTCCATAAGGTCCATTTGCATTGAAGAAAAGCACGTTTTGGTTGTTTGCAGACAGGCTTTAATTTAGAAGGAGCGCCATGGCTATCATATTTACCATTTTATCAACGTTGAAATGACCAAACATTAAGGATGCGTTTATGTCTTGATCTTGCTAGATTTATTGGCGCTTGGCACCATGAGTTATGCTATGCTAATGACTGGACTGCGAGAATGTAATAAGCAAGGTGGTGAGATTAAGGGTTAAGAGGTAAGGGAAACCTGCAGGAACAGAGCACTCATTGAACTAGTCAGTTGCAAGTATGTGATTTCACTGTCGGTAGAATTGCCATGAGGAGTGTTGACTTATTTTGTGGTTGTTGTCAGCTGAAAAACTGTGTTGTATTTTTGATATTGAAGACAAACTGAGAAGTGTTCTCTTTGAGTTTTAGTCATGCTGGAAAGTGTTGTTTTGTTCAAGTCATTGGTATCTTTCTCTGCACGATATGATTTGATTTATGACCATGTGATTGGAAGTCAGATTGGCACTCCCTTAGGTCTTTTCTATGTGCAGGCATTGGTTTATTGGGGGGTGTATTGCCACTATGTGTTGACTGTTAGCTAATTTCTATAGATTAATGATCGAAAGGCAAGGTTTTTAGATTGTTCTTGAATTTAAAGTTGACTTCCCTTGGTAACATGCTCCAGACGTTGGCCACCACGCATAATCTTCTGGTCATAAGTAGTGTGTTGATAATGGGTCTTAAATATCCAGTTTGTAACACTATATTGTTTCTTCCCCCAATTAAGAGAGCCCACAAAGGACCAGTTATTTGCCTCTATTCGATAAGCACTATCTAGGACTCATATGGCCACGTAGATACCTCGCCTGGTGCCAACAATGAGCCATAAGCATGCAGGGCCATAGAGTGAATGTACATTTATTTAATGTATAGGTCAAATGAATCTTTAATGGTTACACACACCACCTTCGCTCTGGCACAGAACAAAGCTTCAACGCACAATTAACTTTCCTTTCTGTTATAAACAGTCAAATATTCTTGACAAAATTAGAGTGAAAACAAACCACAGTTTCGATTTTAAAACAAGTTATGCATTGTACATTCCTTTGTTTAATTTCCTGCACACCTGAAAATGGTAGCAGTTTTGGAATCACACAGATTTGTAAGAATACACATGGCAAGTAGAACACTGTTTCCTTTTTACCCAAATGCAATGCAAAATTATTCTGCTATCAGGGTCACTTCCTCACTCCCAGGAAACAGTGTATATTGTTCAATGGAAATTACACTAGTTTCATTTTGCAAAGCACCTCTCCCCCTAGCTCCAAAAACTCTGGCATCAGTGATAGTCAGCACCCCTATGTTTAAAGGCCAGGTCTACGAAGTGGAGACAATGGGGAATTTTGTTTTAGGATCAGTATACCTTTTGTTTAAAAACAAGAATTTTGTTTTTGGGGCAAGGATGATTTTGTTTTAAAGGCAAGGTTTGGATATGGTGATAATTGTCAATTTCATTTTGCGGCAAGGATATCCCTGTACATTAAAGACATCTGGGGTGGACAGGGAAAATAAAGGCACTCAATTACTTCACGTGAATAGGAAAGAGGGTGAACGTTTAAAACTCCTAATAGCTCCCCGTTGGTTCAATCTATTTGGAGTTAATTAAACTATTATGCAGTCAAATATGCTACCGGTCTACACAATTTGCCCCCCCCTACCTGCTATGAAGGAACGGTAGCAAGGCAGGTAGATGCCCCCACACACTTTAGTTTCAAATGGATCAATTCTACTTTGATTGGTTCTCTGTTTTGGGGCACTTCAGGAAGACAGGACTCCTTTTTGAACAGGACAGGGTCTGGTCACTTCAGTCAGAGATCATCACCAGCTTCCATCCCTCATCTTGCTCTCCTTAAGAATCAGGGCCTAGTCAGCTGTTTGGCTTTGCCAGTTTCTCTCTCCTGGGCAAAGTTTAAGGGCTATCAATATTAAGCCTCTCCACCCAAGTCGGGTCATATAGCTGTCTGAGGATATCCCCAGGTGGATTAAGGGGAGTTTTCCTTCAAGATGTTTAGCAGCTCTTCTTTTTCTCCATATTTGTCTGTCCTCCTCTGTCCACCACACTCATAGAGTGAGTGCTTTTTAACCCTAAGTCCCTCCCACAAAATGTAAACCCAGAGTTTCCATTGGACCTCTGCAATTCTCTCCCCCTCCCAAGGTTCTACCCCTGTCTGCCTACAGGCCCAAGGAGTTCCATGATTGAAGTGAAGTAAAGAGGTACACACCTTCTATCATTTATATATTTTTAGCTGTCAGTTTTTCCACTCAGAAAGTCACAACATGGCAAATGTTTGCAATTTACAAATAAACAGTATAATATAAATATATTTGCGTTCCTCTAATCATGGCAGACTTAATGAGACGACTCTCATGTGCGCACAAGGTTCACATGCTAATGGGCTTTCAGAGTCAACAGAGCCTCACAGATCTGGCAATGGGAGGAAGGTGCATCAGAATTCTACCCAGCAACCCCAAATAAATGTATGTTTTCTTGAGGCTCAGAAGAGATTTACATGTTGTATCTGAAAACAAAACAGCCTTTTCAACGATTGCATTTGTTTCTCTGTGCAGCACTTTATTTAAGGAGGCAAACTGAAAATGAGGGTTACTGTTCATTTTGTCATTCACAATGGCCATTTTTATTTAAAATAATGTCTGTTTCTGTGTTGAAAAGCGGGTCACACGACATGAAGAATACGAACATTGCTTTCATTTTGCCTGCGAGGCCCAGTTTGTGCTCTTCTCATACTGGAAAGCATTTTGAGGTGTGACAGTTTCAATGAAACATGCTGCTTTTTGTCTCTCAGCCAACAATGTGCCTTTTTCATCCTTACATAATCTGTGTGTCATTTTCAGCAAGACATACATTTCCACTCACCAGGCCCCTTTACTTGTGTCAAGGGTTTAGACCTGTGTTTCCTTTTTAGGGTTCCTTACCATAAGAACAATCTATTTCAAATCAGAGACCTAACCTGGCCTTTTCTTTTGTGTTTTGCGGTTATCTTTAAACCCCACAAGTTGTTTGGTAAAGTGAGATTTGTCTTTGGATGAATTATGCTCCCTGACCTTAGAGGCCCTGTGGGCAATGCAGAGGATTTTGAAATTGAGTATTCGTTTAACCAGTAGCGATACAGTGTGCTTAAATCTGGTGTAATATGCTCCCTGTGAGTCTGAGAAATAGTCAGCTGGCTGTGTTTTGGATACTTTATCGTTTTTTTGTGAGGCAGTTTTTCATACCTAGATAAATGTTGTTGACATATTCAGTTATTGATAGAACCAGGGAAATGACTGACAATATTCTATATGGGAGTGTGAGATAGGGCACAATCTGTTTGATTGAGCATGGGTAATACACACATGTTGCCTGCTCTGTTGACTTGGAGTTCCAAGATGAGGCATTTGCCCATTAGTATGTCAAGGTTCTAGATAATGTACATGCACAAGGGCAGTTAACTATTTCCAGTGGCCATATTAGAGGATTTTCAGGAGCCAGGCATAGTGAGACTATGAATATTTCAGTTTTATTAATTCATATTTAGGACACAGTGAAATTCTAGGAGATGGTTACTCATTATGTTGCCTTCCAGATGTTTTGGACTCCAACTCCAATGGGCCTTCACCACTGAATATGACGGCTTGAGCCAATGGAAGGTGAGGTCCAAAACATTGGAGGGCCTCATACTGAGTAGCCATGGTCTAGCAAAGGGGATGAAGCTGGCACTGCATGGATGAGCAGCTAACCAAAGAGGTTCCTCTGACAAGACTACAATCTGAGGTTGATCTGGCTGGCTGTGCTAGGAATATATGGATGCTGAAGGCACCAGCGGCACCAGGAATCCTGTGGGGCCAACGTGAGACACTTTCCGACAAGAAAGAATGAAGTCTAACGGTGGAAAACCAAACATCTGGCTACGATGGCCCAGATTGGATTTCAGGTGCAAGAGACATCATGCAGATAAGCGATTTACTCAGACCCTCAGTGGCTTGGCAGTGGAGGGCTGCTGCTACAGTAGAGTCTCTCAGAGCACAGCTTGGGAGCTGTCGACCTGTGCCCTTTGAACAGGGCCACATGGGAAATAAATGCATTTGTGAAGAGACAACAGATTCACCCAGATATACATGACAAACTGTGTCACCCACAATGCCTCCTCAAAATAACAACTGTCCCTTTGGGAGATGCAAGTAGGGCATTCAGGCCTAAAACTGCACTCTAAACAACCTAAAATGGATTTGCACACAAGTAATCCTCCACCTAAATACACTGAGATGCAGGTGACAGCTTAGGACACTCAAGTCAGCAACAAAGATAACCAAATAATGGATGCAATTGCAGCACTATACTTCTTGAAAGAAAATGTGATAGGAGAGGTCAGAGTCAATGTGATCCTGTTGAGGCAAGACCTCAGGAATCTGGTGGGCGAGAGGGCAATACTGAAAACAGACTTGAGGAACCGACATTGGAGCCCTCCACCATGAGACAACATGTCTCCACTAAACGGAACTGCACAAAGTCATTTGATCAGAGAATGGAGTAGGTGAAGGGTACGGCACGCAGAAGTTCATCAGAATTATTGGACTCCCTGAACCCATGGAGGGACAAAACATCACAGACTATGTTGAAAATCTCTTACTGCAAGAAATAGGCCCTGGCAAACTATCTGAAGGGTTTGTAGTCAAAAGGGCCCAGCAGGCTTTAACAAGGAGCCCTCTTGGGGTCCCCCATCAAGGCCACTAATTGCCAAGATCCTTAATTATAAGGACAGCGAGGTGGTCCTTTGATAGCCACAGAAACGTGGGAGAATCCATCAGGGTAATATCCTTGGCCATTTACCGAGACTACACAATGCAGGTACAGAAACGGTGCAGCACATCTGAAGCTATTAAGGGTAAATTACGACAGCTGCAGCTGAAATACATGCTGATGTCCCCTGCACAATTGAAGATTATACACAATGACACGTCTCACTTTTTTGAAAACCCAATTTATGTCCCGGATTAGCCTGAAAACACTCCTATTCATGCTCCACTGCCTGAAACCAAGGAAGTGCAATTGGACCGGACTCTACATACATGAAAATTCCTGACATGACCCTGTGGAGACCCACTAGAAACCTCAACACTGGCACTTGAACAGGACACTCTAGGTGGTCTGGAGATGGTTAAAATGTGGACAAAATTGCTGACCTGTGGGGAAAATATTGAAGATGACCTGAAGAGAGAAGAAGTGATGCGTTGTGAGATAGCTTAGAGATGGAACTGTAATGCATATGATTGTGGTTCCTTCGCAGGAATAGTGCTATCAATGCACTTGATTCAGCTTCCAGTTATGATATGCATGATTCATCACCTGTGGGTAATGTGTAAGACATTCCCACCCCCGCAACATAGCTATAGCTAAATTTACTATTGTTGTACTCACTTCTGGCATGCCAATACAACACTGCATATTGCACTTGGACCACAAACCACATTCCAATGAGTCTATCCCGAATGGTGGTTCGAGCGTTAGGCAGGCAAGTTTCTCTGATGGGACTTGCCATAGAGCATTTTTTTTGTTCAAAGTTCTGTTGTATTTTTTTTCTCAGCTTTATACCATCATGTATTTACTGTATGGGCCATTAGAAGATAGGTAATGAGGTTGTGCAGAAGGAACTGTGTGAGATTCTCGGCAGCTGCCCTTTGAAGGGTCATATAGAGGTATTGGCATCCCAAGATATATCACTAAAACTCTTTAATGGTGTCTGTTAGAATTGCAACCTGGAATGTCCAGGGCCTGAACGGATTTATAAAGGGTCGTCGTGTGAAACAACATTTTGCTAGGAAAAAGTTTTCCCTAGTGATGTTCCAGGAAACACACCTAGACTCCACAAGACACATGAAATTGCTTCATAGATGGGAGGGTTCAGGGATTTGGGTCTACATACTCCACATACACTAGAGGAGTGCTGATTTGGGTATTAACGGGATGGCTGGAATACAGACAGATGCATGTGATCAATATTTATGCCCCTAATGTCACTATTGCACTCTTTTTACCCATATGCTATCCAAATACTAGATGGACAGCGAGGCAATATGGGGAGGGGATTTTAATTGCATTCTTGATCCCCATCTTGACAGATCTACATTAGGTAATCACTGCCTGTCGCCTGCAATGGCAGCATTGCAACAAGTTATACTTAACTTTAGTCTCGTTGACGTTTGACAAAGGGCCCATCCTCATTCCTGAATGTATTCCTTCTACTCTCACCTGCATGGTATGCATTCCTGCTTGGATTATGTGTTTACGGGTCACAAACATATAGACCTATTCAGGGAGGCTACATACCTGGTCAGAATGCTATCAGATCTCTCCTTGTTGGTGACAACTCTGATGCTTTCCCACCCTAGATCCCCATCCCTACACGTGACTCAACCCCATAACCTGACAGACGTGGCATATAGCTACACGCTTGTTGAATGCATAGATGACTTTCTCACAGACATGTGTGGTTAGGGAGTACGGCAGGTGTCCTATCTGTGTTCGTTTCTAATGAGTGGCCAATGTCCTCCAATTAGGGGTCACATGCGATGGAACCGTGCTTTTAATAGATTTACCTCCTGTTTATTGAGGTTTTAGCAAATATTAATGTGAGTCATATTTCTATTGCTTCTGGGGATACTCTGGAGTTATTCTTCATGGAGTCTTCTGGCTTATTCGTTCACTGCATCTGAACATCAAAGGGATGTTTGTGCCCTTCTGAAACGTGTAATTAATCTGGGAGTTTACTGCTTGTGTCATGGAAATTGCTATCTTGTGCCTTTGTTCCGTCGTTCAGATCCTTTAAAATTTTACTTTAACCATGGCAAACGTTGCCAGCCACTGTCTGAGCTCTGCATGGAGAAATGTTTTTGGTTTATTCAGCTTTTTGATTTTCCACAAGGCTTTTGAGGCCTGTGCCCGTTCAGAGACGTGCTGCGGCTTCCATTTTTAATTTGATGGCTGCCCCACTGCACTCTTGCGTCTGTTATCAAGCTATATTTGCATGATGGTCAGTTTGCATTCAATGCATACATTGGTCATCTTAGTGTTCTTCATGTCTGTGGATGCTAGTCTAGTTGTCTTCATTTCTAAATGCATATATTACCTATTGTACGTGTTCTTCATGTGGAGTGCATGTTTGTTTCATGTCTAATGCATGCTCTTTTACTGTTACGTTAGTTTGAATGCTATTGCCATCTTCAGCTCACATTTGTCCCTGTTGTACCTGTGGGAGATAAGGGAGGAATGGCTGTCTCAGTGAGTAACGTCTCTCACCTTTGCAGTATTGATGCGTGGGCGGGCCAGAAGCTACGGATGACATATACATCTCCCTTCTGACACTCCCCCCTCTGGTTGAGTCCTCATCCACTCCCATTCTTCTGCTCTCTCAAAAATAGGGCACTTTGGGTACCCATATTTTACTCTCCCCCTCAAGCAACCTTTGCATCTCACGTGTGCATCTGGACTCCAGGTCATGCAGCAGCATTCCCCTTCAGAGTCATAAAGTACCCAGTACTCTATGTAATTGTGGGGGTACTGAGGATATGTACAATTTGACCCAGGAGGTGCAGTAAGGCTCTCCATGGTTTGGGTACGGGGGAAGTCATCCATTTGTATATACTCATGCTGGTGAGTATCCAGGTTTGTCACTATTTTCATTACTACTGCCTTTTTGGCAGTATTTCTTTCATTGGCTTGTTGCTATTCTCAAGACACAGAAAATTAGTACTACTAGTACCAATATGGCTGCTAATATTTTGAACGTGTTAGCCAACCTGTTTGGTATCAATGAGAACAGGTATGTAAACCATTCATCATCTACAATGTTGTCCACCTCTTCCACCATTTTTGTGTGCAATACTTTTAAGGTGGCTATTGCCTTTGTGAGGGTCCCATTTTCTTCATTGTGGGCAGGTTTTTAGGTGCAACAAGATGGACCAATTCATGTGCACACACCACCTTCCAAAGCTGTAATAAGGTCAAAGACATACCTGTTTTGGAGAGTCAGGAGCCTGACTGCTCACAGCTTTTCTCTTATGGTGTTCAAGCCTTTCACAGTGGTTGTTCTTATCGGGAGCAGGCATCACTGTGTCATTTGCAAACATTTGGCATTGTCATGTGCTTGCAAACTGGCAGTAAAGAAGGATGTAACGAACATTCCTGTTCTACCGAACAATGTATGCTTGTTTGGTATGTTGTCATATGCCTTTGCTGCTTTTGCCAAGGAATAGTTATCCCTGTTTCTTTGTTTAAGGGTGAGGGAACTCTTATTTCGAAGTTGTGTGTTCATTGGGGGGGAATAACACATTTGCACCTGGATCTGGGCCACTACTAGGGACAGTTCACTTAGTACATATTTTAGAGATTAACAAATTATCTCTGAAAAATGTTGACAACTTAGATCCTTGTATGGTCCTTTAAAAAGCCATGACTTTGACTGCCAATCAGGAGGCCCCTGTGAAAGTTGGGAACTGTCAAAAAGCGTTCTGCTCCTTGGTTTACTTGAATTCTCAGGATGCCCAAATGCACTTGCCGTAAGGCCGAACACAAATGGTATTTGGACAACTCTTCAGCAGCTAAACATATATATAAAGCTACCTTAGCAGCTTACCACCAAGCTATCAAAGATGCAAAATATTTCTTTTATGACAACTGTATTAGTGAAGCAACTTGCTCCTCATGCAACCTCTTTAAAGTCACTAAGGAGCAGCCTTCCATCACCTATTAGCATGGATCCCTCACGGTCTCAAGCTACAAGCAATGATATCAGTGCTTTCTTCATTGATACAATTTGTAAAATACCATCTCACATTTCTTCTACTGAAATAATTAACCTTTCTGGGTTCCCAGCTTCAACTCCTGTCACTTTATTACACAACTGTGACTATTTCTGTTTGTAGCTTATTACAAACTAAATGGATGCTTTAGCTTTATAAAAGCTCAAATCTTCCTCTCCTCTAGATCCAATGGCCCTAAATATTGTTCAGTGCCTTCCTGTTAAGTTCATCCCCTTGGACAATGAGGCAATATGCCACCCTTTCTCAAGTGGCTACATTTTTGTACCATTACATCTATTGGTTATACCTCTGTTAAAAAAAAATCTTAATCCCTCAAGCTTTTGGCCTATTTCTCTTCTGCCTATCAAGGCCAAATATATGGCGCTGATTGTTACCCACAGCTCTCACAATTTCTTGAATCCAACTCCAATCCTCATTCTTTCCAAGCAGGATTCAGACCTCTTAGAGGAATGGAATTCATGATGATCTCCATCCTTGACGATATGGCTATGCTTTGGGACTGCAGCAAGGTCAGAGTGCTTACTTTACTTGACTTCTCCACAGCCGCCGATACAAATGATCATGCCATTCTTTTTGGGCGGATGGATGCAATCAGTACTGTTGGACTCCCTCTTGTCCAGTTCCATTCCTATCTGTCATATTGCACCCAGACAATGTACTTGTTCCCGTTTAAGTCAAAACCCACAACCTTTACATGCAGCATCCTTCAGGAATCTTCCATATCACCATTTCCCTGTAACATGTATCTCTGCCATTTTGCAGATTTGAATCTGTCTCACAGCTCTATACCTATGCTGATGACACCCAACTGTTTGTTCACCTCAGTGCCCCTTAATCCAATACCCCAGGAAAATTAAGATCATGCCTGGCTGATATTGGGGACTGGATGTCAAAAAACTGTCTTCTGTTAAATGCATTAAAGACCGCTCTTGATGGTCAGCCCCCAGGCTGATTGTGGAATTCAGACTTGTGGCCTAATTCCTTGGCCCACTGCCCAAAGGCCTTTGTATCAGTTAAAAGCTTGGGTAGTAAACTACAGTCATCTGGTTCTAGAGAGGCCTAGATTGCGTGATATGGAGTGCAGGTTTTCTTAAACTCAAACTCCTAAGAAAAGTTCTGCCTTTTATCCATTTACATCTTCACACCTGAGTGGTCACAGCCTCCATTATGGGGTCACTTGTCTATTGCAATGGCATTAACTTAGTTCTTATTGCATCATTTCCAGAGTCTGCAGAATTTTGAAGCTTGCCTTGCACTCAATGCCCAAAGACTTACCCATACGTTTTCTATGCTCCATCAGCTGCACTGGCTTCCAGTCAACCAGCACATTGAGTTTAAGATCCTCTATATTGTCCAGTGAGCTACTCAGCACGCAGGTCCTCCTTTCCTTGAACAGAATCTCCAACTATACTTTCCATCAAGAGCCCTGCGCTCTGACTCTCAGATCTTGGTTACTGTCCCTAGATGTCATAAGGACCATATGGGTGGGTTTTCTTTCTCAGTCCTTGCTCCAAAGCTGGGCAACACTCTTCCTCCTCATCTTTAAAGCACAAGGCCCTAAGATGAAGAAGGCACACAAAGGCCTCAGACAAGATAGATGACGCGAGCCAATCAGCAACACGAAGCTGTTTTGGCTGCTCCCTCATTCCCTATGCCAAGAGTGCCTCCAGAATATGAATACCCAATGAAATACCTGCACACATTGCACACAGCCTGACACGCCTTGCAGCAGGTATGACTGGTGGGCAATTCCAGGGTAGAAGTGCCTCATCTCATTCAATGGAAGCATTTTTCTGTCAGGGGAAATGTTTCTTTCGTTTCTTAAAATAGCAAGTATTTGCAAGAAAAATAAGAAAAACATGGTTAACAGTGAGAGCACATTTCTTTCTAGAGCAATATATGTTTTCAGGTTAAATAACAATACTGTTAGGAAAATGTTCAAGGCTCCTAGAAAGGTATATGTTTTCACTGAGAATGACAAGACCAGGAAAAACAGGAATGGCTATGAGCAATATTTGTTATTTCTTTATTACTTTGGAAGGGCCAGGCTTTATGTTAGGTAAGTGACTTCAAAAGATGTTGGAACACCAATTCTTATATATAAAAAATGGTGCATCTTTATTGTTCTTGTTGCTGATTGACTCTCATCATCGGTCTTGTGTGAGGTCTTCACATGCCTTCTTCACCTTCGGGCTCAGTATTCGTGGACAGGGGGGTCTCACCTTTTTAAAGTTTCACGGCACTGATATGGATCCACACAAATCTGCTTTCCACTTTGACCGCCAATGATATGACAGCTTCCACAACGTAAGGTACTTAGAAGTGGGGTTTGCCACTGTCTGAAAAAATAATGGCACATCACCCTATCTCCGGGATACAATGCAAGGGTTTTCAACAAACTATCCAGGTCAGTTGGCTCACATTCTTCTTCTGTTGTCTTCCAGCTGCCCTGGACGTCTGCACCTGTTAAGACATACATTTAAAAGATTCGATCACAGCTGTCAAATATTCATGCATCTCCTTCCTCAAAACAGTTGCAGCATTCTCAGCATCAGTGCAAGCCAGTGTGGGTGGTGCAATGGGAGTTTGCATTTAGCGTCCTGTCACCAGGTGATGGAGTTAGGTGATGGTCTGAGCCTGGCTGATTTCATAAGGCCAATAGAACTAAAGGAAGACAGTGTAGCCAACTCTTTTTAAGAGTATCCTAAGTTTTGGCAAACTGTTATTTTAAATGGTCATTTAGGCACTCACAAACAGTGTTTGCTTGTGGATGATAGGCAGATGATAATTTGTGCTTAATCCCCAAAAGGATAGTGATGTGCTCAAATTCAAATTAATTTATAGTGTGGTCTGTTGTCGGAACATTGCACATCACACACTCCCCACCTTGAAAAAACCTCACATATGCGGAACTTTGCAGCAGATGTGGCCTCTGTATGTGTGCATGTACCGGCTTCTATCCAATGGGAAAAAGGGCGGACAACTACTATCAAAAACCTATAGGCGTTACAAATTTGGAGCATACCCACTTAATTGATATGCTAATACTGCAAAGGTCCAGTAGGGAAAGGTATTGCTTCTTGCACCATTCTCAAAGTATGGCCACTAGTGAACTTTTGACATACAAGACAATGTATAACATTTGCAATGTTCTCATTTAAATTAAGGACAAACAACTCCTCGAAAACCAGACATTCCTTTGTTATCTGTGCTGGATAGTGCAAATGTTCTAGTGCTACTGTAAGCAGCCCTATGGGCATAACAGGCCTCACGTTGCTGTCCTTCTGGAACATTGCTTCTGTGGGGGACAATGAACGCCCCCTTCTTTTCCATAATTACTGTTCTTCTGGTGGTGCCCTTCCCTGCAACTCAATAATGTATGCTGTGGGTAGGGTATTAAAGCTCTCCTTCATCATCATGTTGCGTGCATGTGTGTATTTGTTTGGGGCAGTTGCATTGTCAGATAGGTCTGGGAAATATGCTCCTCTTTTTGCTTCTAAATGAGTGGCCTTGTTGCAGCGAGAAATCATGTCTGCACCTTTGGTGTGCGCAGCGCACTTCACTAAAGTGATAACTGATTGAAGTTCAAGTACATCTGTAGCCTTTCTAATAATGGTGCATGCTGTACTGGTGTGCCGTTCACAGGAAGCCCCTCCTTTTTGAACTTGACAGTCCTGCGTGTACTGTAGATGTCATATAGGTGGACTAGGAATACACTGGTACTGCCTCATCCTCATTTGCTTCAAGCACCAAAATCAAAGCTTACAACTCTGATGCTTGCACTGATAAATGTTCTTGCAATCTTACACTTGTTACTATTTCAAAGCTGCCATTCTCTCCTGCCTTCACCACTGCTGTTCCACTAAGCCTTTCTTCACAGCGCTAATCTATTGTATCGTAGGGCATTTTCTTTATCATGAGATAGATCATCATAGTAATTAGTGTAGGTAGCATAATCATGCACATAACCTCGCTCCTTTACTGTTTCTGCTATGAATGTGGCTGGGTTCACTACTCGAGACCTAACAACTTTGATGGATTTGATATAATCCCTCATAGCCTGAAGCTCTCCGTATAGTAAATGTACTTTTGACTGTTTCAAGAATGGCAAAAAGAGCAAGTTCAACATATAATATAACTGAACAGCACATAGTTATGCTGGCCGATTTCTCAAATGCAAAAGCTGCTGCAGCCAATGCTTTCTCTCATGGGTAATGGCCTTTCATTACTGGGTCTCAGACCCCACTGTAGAATGCTAATGTTTTGTATCCCATAGAGCATTTCTGTGTGAGAACAGCCATCAACACTACTCCTTTTGAATGAGAAAACAGAAGAAAGTCTTCCTTGTACTCAAGAATCCCTAACACTGGAGCTGTGCTAATTGCTGGTTTCAACTCATCAAAGGCATCTATCATCTTGCCTGTCCAGGCTATGCCACTTTTGTGTGTTTGTGCTTCCTTTAGTCCTTTTAAGAGTGGCCTGACATAGGTGCTGTAGTCAAGGACCCATGCCCTACAGTAATTGCATAGGCCATGAAATTGCTGTAATTTTTTCACTGTCTCTGGCCTGCATGTTTTCATAACTGCTTCTGCTTTTCTGGTGTCACTTTCCTCCCTTGTTTTGATATTAGCTGGCCTATGTATAGGACCTCCTCCTGACAATATTGTAGTTTCTCTTTGTCCACTTTGTACCCTTTTTTTTGCCAATACTGTCAACAGGTTCACTGAGTCTTCCTCCGTGGTGCTGTAGACTAAAATGCCAGACATATAAGGTATGACCGCACTGTCAAGTTGTACATTTACTAACTAAATTCCATCTGAAGTACCCTTTTGAAGACCAAGGGTGATTCAAACAGGAATGTTGCAATTGGATTCTGCGATAAGCGAACACGGTCAACTATTGAGACTCTTCATGGAAGGGAATTGAAAAGAACGCATTCTTTAAATCAATCACTGTAAAATATTTAGCTTTAGATGGAATGTAACATAATATCATGACTGCATCTGGTACTAATGACCCCGCTGCCGCCTACTTAATTGGTTACACCGCTGTGTTGCATGATGATTCTGAAGGCACTAATATCCCTGTCATACTACAGTGGCAATGGTTTCATAGATACCCTCGCCAGCTTCCTTTGACATGGGATACTTTTTTACTCATGGTAAAATTGCTCCCTTCTTCAATGTAATTTTGACTGCCCCCACTCCTCTTAAGAGAACAACGTCATATGGCTTCTGGTTTGTAATGAGCTTGGTGCATGTGCCAAATCTGCTAGCAGAAAGTATGGTACTTTCCTCACCTGGGTTGCATTCTCTGAGGTATCTCCCTTTCCTCTATTTCCAACTGATATGTGAGACTGATGGTAAACATCACCTCGTCATCTGAGTCCTCACCTGTAAAAAATTCTTCATCTGTCAGGTTAGTCACCCCTTTGACATCTATTCCATGTAAAATCAATCTGATCTCTCTTACTCTTACTGCTTCTAGCTCAATTGTAATTATCTTCCCTTCCACCACATCTGTGGGTACGTCTAGTCTAAACAAAACCTCAATAGTTTGACTCGTATTTGTGGAAGCCATGCCAATAGCAAATGTACTCCATAAAGGAATACTTTTGGGTTTAGAGGCACCCAGCTCAGTGTTTTCTGACCATCAAATGCTGTTATGAATTCTTGTGTATTTGTATAATGGATACCTGGGGTAGAACATATTATCCCCTTTTCAGTAAACAAGATTGTCATGTTTAGTTTACTAATCAAGTCTCTCCCCAATATGTTAACTTGTGTCTTGAGAGAAGATAATAATGGCATAGACATGTTGTGTTCTCCTATGATTATAGGTTATTTGTCTGTAAAGGAAACCATAGTGATCACCCCAGAAAACTCTTGTGCATCCATGGATATGCCTGACATTGGGAATTTTCCCTCTCTAGCACAAGATTGAGTCACCCCCGTTTCTACCAAGAAGGAAAATATCTTGTCACCTATGGTCACAACGAACCTTGGTTCCTCTAGTCGGTCTGGTGTAATTGATAGGATGGAACACATCAGGCTTTTCTGTGGGCTCTCCTATTGTGGATACATATTCAGTCATGTTCCGGTAAAATATTCTAGTGGAAGGTGTCTGTGGCAATATGTTTGCTTTCCATGGTGCCACTGTGTTCTGTTATGCTGGTGCCTGTGCTTGTATTGCTGCTTGCTGTGTCTGAGGTTGCATTGCCTGTTGCATCTCCTGTATTTGTGGCCCTGGTGCCTGATACTGTGTGTGATCTTTGGCATGATATTCTGGTTATTCAGCACTATACAGTTTATGCTGGTCGCCCTCTTGTGTCTATGGGTTGTCAATTCCTTTGCATTCCTCCCCTATTTCTGCATACAATTGAAATATGCCCCATTTTCCCAAATGTCCAACACTGTCGTGGATGTCCCCCTAATCATGGTTGCCCTCCATTAAACGCTCCACCTTGCAGAGCTTGGATTCCAAAACCTCTGCCTCTGGGTGCAAACCCTTCACCTCCATCGATAATAATAATTCTATCCTCTTCCTGCAAAATCTCAGTTAATTCCTGGCTGTGCTTGTTGTTGTTGTGTTTCTTCTGCATCATAACCTTCTCCCCCACTTGTCAATACTGCTCCTTTCACGGTCGATTTTGACAGTTCTCTCTGAACCAACTTTGCTTCCTCTATCTTTCTGTCTTCATCTTTCTTTCTATCCTTCTCTTTTTTTAGTCGACAATGGTGAACAATAGTCAATTGTATTTCTGCCAATGGTTTTGGTTCCCTTTCCACAATTTGTCTCAGCCGTCTTTGCATTTCTTTAGGTAGTCCCTGACATAAAATGTGATCACAAATTGTTATGTATTTGTCCCATGGTTCCATAGTCTCTAGTTTCCATTTCTCTTGAATGTCCAGTATAGATGCACAAGGATCCTCTTCTGCTCCTATTTTATGGGTCATAATTGCGCTCATATCTGACGAGTTTGGGTACTGTACCCTAAGCACTCTCGAGACATCAGCTCAATAATTATTAAAAGGTGCTCCATCATGTTTTGTATTTTTTGCAGCCGCCCTAGTATACCCTGTTCATCTCCAAATGTCATCTGATTGCTCTCACAATATGGCAGCAAACCGGCTTTTCATGTCACCTACTGCTAATGCAATTCCAGCCGTCATTGTTTCCAACTCATAAATCCATTTGCATTCTCCTGATGTGATTGAGGGTAGCTTACAAATTAAATTATTTTTATCCATTTGTGGCCATGCAATATATTGTGGCAGTCCATCTCCTTTGTGTAATAAGGGGAATTGTGTTAGCCCAGTGCCCCGTCCAAGCGCGGCCGCACTCTTTGTTTTTATCGCCACGTCTGTCATGCTAACTCTCCTCCATCCTGGTAGATTTCTCTGTTCACATATGGCGTCCTCCCTTCTAAACAGTTTGAGCTTACTTTCAGGCATCTTGGATATTCAATGGGTTCTGGACTCATCGCGGGTTCCTCAATCTATGTCCACGCTACCTCTCTTCCTATCTGTCTACACGTGGATGGGGCTTGTTCTGCCTCCTCCTCACTCTCCTCACCCTCTTTGACTTTGAACATTGTATCCTCGCTATCTCCGTCCTCTTCATCCTCCCTATCCTCAAAATGTAGTCTTCCAAAGGGATTTACTATATATTTCCTCTCATCTCTTCCAATAGACACCATCCTTCAACTTGCGGGGACCCACCCCTACTTTCCCATATATTAGTGCCATCTCTTCTACTCCTCTAGAACTTTGTATGGTTCCTTCCTCTTCTCTGTCTGGAAGCGTATGCTTTTTTAATAATGCCATCAATTAATTTCATTTCTCATCTAGTTGTCTTTTCTCTTTCTCTCTTCCTCCTCTTTTCTTTATCTTTTCCTATCTGCATATTTTTGTTTATCTCTTTTCCTTCTTCTCATCTCTTCTCCCTCTCTCTTTCTGCCTCTCATTTGTTTTCCTTCTCCCTTTCTTCTTTGTTCCTATTTTCTTTCCTTCTCTCTTCTCCACTCTTTCCCCTTTTTCTTTTGCCTTTCTTTCTCTAACTTCCCGTACCTTCTTTCTTGACTGCCTAATGTCATTTTCATCTAGTTTAAGTATTATTTGCCCTCATATCCTTTCATTTGGCACAACTGCTGTCTCATCCCTGTCATCTTGCCTGCCCCTCTCTCTGAACCTGTTCCTTGGCTTCTATTATCTTCACTTGCAAGCCGCTGCTCTTGTCATATTCTATGTGTGTGGACACTGGTCGGTGTTTGCTTTTTTTCTCTCCATTTATAATGTATTCCCTACTGTATGCTGGGGGTGCATATGTCGGAATAATATACCCTGCCACTTCTTTTTATTCTTGTAATGGGTATAATCCTTGTGCAGTTGAGTTCGGATCTGTGCTTCGGGAGGAGGATCAGTGGGCATCATACACCCCTTGTCATGCTGGATAAGCATTGATTCTGTTGTATCGGTCGCCACCAGATCATCCCCAAACATTTTCCATAGTTTGAGTATACCTTACCTATTCCGTAACTGTTTTCTCTTATAGGTGACATGTAAATAGGTGCACATGTGTTGCAGTGCTGTCTTCAAATGAGTGCCTTCTTGTGGCCAAGGCATGAACATCTTGCCCACCATATATTTAACCCATTCTTTGTGGTACTTGACAATTTTGTCCTTATATTGAGGCAACGACTTACGTAGGTGAATGATTGGGTGTCTCCCTTGATAATAACTCTAGTTAAATTCTCACTCCCATTTTTTTCTCTTTTAGGCACCCCTCCCCACAATATTTCCCCACAAAGTAACACAACCTTTGTCTCTCTCTGAGACCACACCTCCTGCATCTCTCAACCCTTCTGAGTTGCACCATAATGCCACTCGCGCTCCGAGCAGCCCCACCTTGCTGCTCCCACACCAGACCACACTCCTCGGTCCACACCACCACTTCACGTCCTCCACAATTTCAAGGAAAACCACGTATAGAAGTCTAAGCTATCTCAAAACATAAGGCTAGCACCAGAAACAATTGCACCAATAAAAACAGCTGTCTTCTCAACTCTCTATGAGGTAACTGTCTCCTTTTTACTGCACTGAAACAAGGTTTTCCAAGTGATCTTTCCAAGCCCTTGATGGAAGATATCTCTTTTTCAATCACTTATTGCTTCACAAAACCCACAATATACAACAAACACCCTCTCTTGTTTGGCCATGCCTATGTCATACTTACATCCACAGATTTGCTGATGGTCCTTGGTTTCAAGTCTCCCCCTAGCAGCTTCCTGCCCCCCATGGCCTTTGAGATGCTGTACGGGGACTGGACAGGACTTCTCTTCAAAGAGGGATACTGTCAACCTTTCTCTGTTTCATTCTATACCGCTTTCCACAGGCCGCCTCCATCGTCCTCGCACACGGTGGAACCCCTTGAGAGTCCCATGATGCTTAGCTGACCATCCTCTGCTACCAAATATTAAGGTGGCCACAAACTCCCGGATAGGCCAAGAGGAATCAGATTCAATCCAAACGAGACTCGATGATGAGTATTCAAAGTGCACAGCAAAACCCAACTTTATTCACATCGAAACAAAGCCGGGACAGCATACAAGCATTGAAATGGCATCACTCATTTAACTGCACCTGACCATCAAAAGGTAGTTTGTGCCCTTCTCAAACTTTTAATCCATCTGGGAGTATACTGCTTGTGTCTTGGGAATTGGTATCTTGTACCTTTGTTCCATCATTCTTGGGCACTTGTATCTCAACCACGGAGGGAGTCTGCAAAACACTGAGCAAACAGATGACATAACCAAGTTTATCTACAATTGAAAACTCTCCAAATGCACAAAACAATACTGAACAAGTACAAAGTAGGGCAAAAACCTGCTAAACATTGATGTAACCATTAAATGAGGAAAAACCAAGGACCTTGATTGATTATTACATCGAATGCCAACATTATGTGTTACACACAATGGGAGATAAATGACTCCATTAGGATTCTGAAAATGTGTACATGCCACCGGAGGAATGCTTAGATACAAAGATTTCAGACACTCCAAAGTTACTCTTCCCACTGTCACACAAGAACAAGCCCAAGCCTTAGGTGAACCACTTACAATTTATGATGTGAGAGAAGCAGTGTCTTCCTTACCAGAGGGAAAAACCCCGGGAACAGGTGGCATAGCCTGAAAACTCTATAAGAGATGTGGAGATCAGGTGCTCCAACCTTTGTTGGATGCATATCTACATGCATGTGATTAAGGGATTCTTGCATCCATCATGCAAGAAGTCTTGATAGTTCAAATAGTGAAACCTGGGAAAGAACCCCAGGATATAACCTATTATAGGCCACTATCTGTGCTAAATATTGATACTAAGATACTCTGGACAACGATTGCAAATAGGCTGAAGCCCCTCTTAGCTCATCTGATACTTCTGGACCAAGCAGATTCCATCCCAGAGAGGAACACTTCTCAGAACCTCTGTAGACTCCATCACATAATATCAGAATAACAGATATGTCATGAATGATAATCATGTGATTGTGTCCCTGCATGCTATTAAAGCATTCAATATGATAGGATGGAAATGGATGTTCACTACACTTAAACGTTATGGCCTGGGCGATACGCTCATACAATGTATCAAGCTGCTCTACATTGATCCAACAGCTTGAGTCTAAACAGGGAAGACAATCTCGAGAGCGTGGAGGGTCCAACGTAGGATGAGACGGGGATGGCCACCTTCCCCAATTGTGTACGCCTTGGTGATGGAACCATTGGCTAGTCCGCTTAGGGAACAATTTGACAATTTAGGAATAAGGGTCATACGAGAGCATAATCTAATTTATTTATATGCTGATGATGTTCTGCTGTACCTGAATACCCCTGAAACTACTTTCCCATACATTTTAGAAATATTTGAGTATTTTGGTAAACTCTCAAGTCCACCTATCATTTGAGACAAGCCATGTATCCTTCCCCCTACACTATAATAGGCAAACCCAGTGTGCAAAATTAACTGAATCGAAATTGCGATGGTGCCCAGATACGTTTCTTTACTTAGATATCAATAGTTATCATGATGCTTGAGCCACATCTATCAATAACAAGCACAAAGCACTTACTACACTGGATGGCTTACTTGAGTTCTGGAATAAACTTCTGCTTTCAATAATGGGGAAGGTCACAACAATTTAGTTGATTATCCTACAACAAATCCTTTCTTATTGCGCCAATATCCTGTTTCTAATATCACAATATTATTTTATGACTTTAGACATTTAACTCAAGAAATTGTTGTGGGGCAACAAAGGGCAAAGGATCATAGTGCAAATACTCAGTGGATCCACTGATAGTGGCGGGCTGCAAGTGCTGGCTTTTACATAGCGTTGCACTTACAATATGCAGCTATGTGGCATTCAGACGATGAGAATTCAAAAACAGCTTCTGAGAAGTGCAGTTGCACCACACTCAATGAAAGAGGCACTGTGGATCGGGCGGCAAAAGCTGACACTGCCTCATTAATCAGGGCGGATGTCCAAATTTGGAAACAAACCAGTGGCAGAATGAGGCTATGGGTTCCCTGCTAACCGGATAGCCCATTGGGCGCTGGGTCGAAGCTACCTTTCACGATATTGTAACACATACGATCAAAATGGGAAATGGAGGTATAGCGACCTGGGGCAACATATTTAAGGACAAATGCCTCACACCATTTGAGGAGTTGAGGAATAACCATGAAATACAATTGGGCGATTCTTAACCTAAGGTACCATACCTGGCAGAGCTAAATGTCAGTGGAAGGACTTGCTGGCCAAACCGTCTCAAGATGACACTCAAAATACACTTTACGGGTGTGCTGATGGGGAAAAGAGGATATCCCTAATATATGAAGCGCATATAGATAAAGCTTCCCAGATGCCATTAAACAGTTGAGGGGCATGGGAGAAGGACCTGGCCATGCCCCTCAAAGACACGCAATGGAACACGTAATATGATAGGATGGAAATGGATGTTCACTACACTTAAACGTTATGGCCTGGGCGATACGCTCATACAATGTATCAAGCTGCTCTACATTGATCCAACAGCTTGAGTCTAAACAGGGAAGACAATCTCGAGAGCGTGGAGGGTCCAACGTAGGATGAGACGGGGATGGCCACCTTCCCCAATTGTGTACGCCTTGGTGATGGAACCATTGGCTAGTCCGCTTAGGGAACAATTTGACAATTTAGGAATAAGGGTCATACGAGAGCATAATCTAATTTATTTATATGCTGATGATGTTCTGCTGTACCTGAATACCCCTGAAACTACTTTCCCATACATTTTAGAAATATTTGAGTATTTTGGTAAACTCTCAAGTCCACCTATCATTTGAGACAAGCCATGTATCCTTCCCCCTACACTATAATAGGCAAACCCAGTGTGCAAAATTAACTGAATCGAAATTGCGATGGTGCCCAGATACGTTTCTTTACTTAGATATCAATAGTTATCATGATGCTTGAGCCACATCTATCAATAACAAGCACAAAGCACTTACTACACTGGATGGCTTACTTGAGTTCTGGAATAAACTTCTGCTTTCAATAATGGGGAAGGTCACAACAATTTAGTTGATTATCCTACAACAAATCCTTTCTTATTGCGCCAATATCCTGTTTCTAATATCACAATATTATTTTATGACTTTAGACATTTAACTCAAGAAATTGTTGTGGGGCAACAAAGGGCAAAGGATCATAGTGCAAATACTCAGTGGAACCACTGATAGTGGCGGGCTGCAAGTGCTGGCTTTTACATAGCGTTGCACTTACAATATGCAGCTATGTGGCATTCAGACGATGAGAATTCAAAAACAGCTTCTGAGAAGTGCAGTTGCACCACACTCAATGAAAGAGGCACTGTGGATCGGGCGGCAAAAGCTGACACTGCCTCATTAATCAGGGCGGATGTCCAAATTTGGAAACAAACCAGTGGCAGAATGAGGCTATGGGTTCCCTGCTAACCGGATAGCCCATTGGGCGCTGGGTCGAAGCTACCTTTCACGATATTGTAACACATACGATCAAAATGGGAAATGGAGGTATAGCGACCTGGGGCAACATATTTAAGGACAAATGCCTCACACCATTTGAGGAGTTGAGGAATAACCATGAAATACAATTGGGCGATTCTTAACCTAAGGTACCATACCTGGCAGAGCTAAATGTCAGTGGAAGGACTTGCTGGCCAAACCGTCTCAAGATGACACTCAAAATACACTTTACGGGTGTGCTGATGGGGAAAAGAGGATATCCCTAATATATGAAGCGCATATAGATAAAGCTTCCCAGATGCCATTAAACAGTTGAGGGGCATGGGAGAAGGACCTGGCCATGCCCCTCAAAGACACGCAATGGAACACGTAATGGGAGTCGATGGTTGCCTATCCAAAATAGTGTCAATAAGTTAGCGTTTTAAGTTAATGCAACTCAATGTGTCCCAGTTTACCTAACCCCGGGGAAAATTGCAAGAATGTTTCATGATGCCACTCATTGCTGTCCTAAATGTCATCTGGTAGACGCTGACCTGATGCACATGTTGTGGGACATGTCCGAAAATATCCCGGTACTGGGAGGAAATCCGTGATAGAATAGCAAACCTCGAGTTAACTGAGACCCCACCAACCCCTGAAATGTACTTGCTGAGCTCCTGTTCTCAGTGATGCCAGAGCTCAGTATTTGGTAGAATGTGGCCCTGGTGCTGGTGATCAACCGAATTGCTTTGACTTGGAAATCCCAACGGAACCTCAGCTCTCTGATTGGCTTAAAGACCGTAAAGACCTCGAGGGATGGAGAAGAGCTGAACTTCACGCACCTCAACACATGCAACAGGGGTCTACACACTAGAGTCAAGAGGTTAGGATGCAATGGGGAATAATTTTACCAAAGGTTAAACCACCGACATATGATGATCCACCATACGTTGCTGATATACCCTCCACAAATTTCACGTCACACAAACAGAATTTTATATATTTGCTGTGTAGGAGGGCTTGGACATGTCTATACTCGTAACTTTTAAATGTGTCGTGGGAGAGGCACATACTTGTCTCCTGAAATTGGCAGAGAGGCGGTTGATTGGTGCGTGGGAGAGGAGTGTGATTCAGGCTCTGTCTGATGAGGGTGGATGCTCTGAGTTTGAATGGCCTGCAGACCTGTGTTGATTTAGTAATGCCATGACCTGTACAGAGATGTGTGCCTTATTGCATCTGAATGTCTGGTATGACATTATGCCTGTTGATTTGCTGTTATTTGAAAAAATCCAATACAGAAATAAAAAAAGGAAAAGATGGTCTAGAACATGGCAACTACCCCTCAAGCTCGGAGTCTCCTGCTTAACCAAAGCATAAAAACAGTATGCAATGTAAGTCGATCTGCATGCATTATACAAAATGTCAGCAAGCAACAGTGAATATTGTCGGGTGTATGTCGAATAGTTTACTATATCAAAAATGCAAGCAGGCATATACACAAAGGAATGACACATCACACCAATAAACGGCAAAGGTGCACAAGATGAAACTATCCATTTTATCAGACAGACATGTAATTCCATGCAGAGGTCAACAACGAAAATGCTGAGGTCCCATCTGCACTACACACGGGGAAATGTCCAGGCTTATTCTCACTGCTTCCCACAGAAATGCAAAGAATTCTGGGACCTCATGTTCCACTGTTACTAGTAGGGCAAACATCGCCCAGGTGCAAAAACCTATTATGCCAATGTATTTTTGCACCAGAGCTAGCTTTACCATAGTGCTAATACTGTGCCCTATTAGCAGTACCGGAAGCACTACCTTGGTTTACAAGTGCCTGGGAAGAATCCATGTGTTTCACTAGATCAATTTTGACCCAGTGCTAATGCCATGCAAACGTGCACTGGGGCTGGTCACTGGAATCAGTTCCTCCTTAAAGTCCCCAAACTTGCATGTTTCACTACCTGCAACACTATTGGGACAGGTGACTGGGGCACAGAGGTGACCAATGCCGGTCACCTGGATGTTTTTCCAACTACGTTATTAGCAATGTACGAACATGTCTCGCAAACATACCCATTTGATTAGCTGCCTCTCGATCTCTGTAATCTGCAACCGAATTTGCCTGACATGTTGCAGGCCTGTTCGGTAGTGTAGGCAAACGATCTCGTTGGGCCGCTGAGGAAGAAGGGTTTTTTTGGCAACTGCCCAATCACCTTAAAGGTGTCTCTTAGGGTCTGCCAAACTCCTAAATGCACGAACCATTCTATGGATCCTAGATGACAAGCCTAACCTAGGCCATTGCCCTGTACAGAGAAGCATGTTTGAGTGAAAGCAAAGGGTTCCAGGCTCTGCACAGGACAGCGTTGTATGAACTAAACAGCTGCGTGCCCATACATGCATTCATGCGAGTGAGTCATTGAATAAGTAAATACGTGAGTTAATGGTGGTATGAAGTAAACATTTTCTAAAATCAACACTAGTTAAAGGGGTATTTAAATACAGTGGTGTGATGGATCAAGGGCGTGCAAGCTCTATTTCACTAATGAACTACTGGCACATGAAACTCATGCAGTGCTAGTGAAAGCGTTTCCACACCAACCCAATATGAACCTTGCATAGGTAAATAGTCGTCCAATAAGACTGTTCAAATGATCCATAGGTTATAGCCTCTCAGCTTGTTCCAAATCACTGAGCAACCAGGCCTCGCGTTTCATGACCTTGGCTCCATAGGGTTTCATGACTTTACCGTGCCGGGACACCTCAAGAGGGGTTCTAAAGAAACTGAACTGTGCTGCCCCCTAGAGGACTTTTCTGGATTCTAACCAAAGGTGAAGGGGAGTCACCGGCCTTAGATGTTTTAAAGGATTTGATTAGCAGATGCCCTCTTCCTCATCTTGCCGACACGCAGTTATTGAAGTTATTTCAGTTGTTGACTCTGATCCATCCAGTCTATACTTAGGCGGTTAAAAAGGGTGTTTAGTAATAACTGACCAACAGGAATTAAGTTATTGCAAGTTGCCTTAATGCAAGGGCTAGATGATTACCAATGCAAGCAATATTCTGATGGGGTGCATTGAGACTGTGGGGCTGATTCTCAAAAGGAAGCCTATTCTTAACATTACCCGCAACCCCTTCTGATACCTAATGTACACAATTGTGATATTATCTTGATTCACAAATGGAAATGGAGCCCCCTCGAGCCCAGCCACAGATGTTCCATTTACTAAGGTACAGGTAAACATTCATTTACAATTCTATTTCCTGATGTGAATTGGCGACATTTTACAGATGTTTTAATTGCACCCCCAAAATGGGCTGTGCATGCTTTTGTGAAGTAGACTCTATCTTGAAGTGTTGAGCCGGTGGATAAGACAGATAATCAGGACAGGTGGGTTAGCTCATTCAAGTGAAGAAGGATGTTACTGAGCGGATGCAATTGTAGAGGCCGAGACAGAAGCAGTGCACATTTTCAAATGCAAGTGCTTTCACGGGGCAATTTATAAAAACATGTTGAATTAAGGTTGTTCAATTTCCAAGTATTTGACACCCAATAACATGCTACCTTTGTTCCAAGTTGTAAGGCTCCGAGCGTTGTCTACTTTCACAACAGGAGCCTGCCAAGGTCTAATAGCAGCATCAGGTGTTCCCTCCGGGTTATTGAACACATATATATGAAAAAGAATTACAACAGCTCGTAGTAGTTAATAGAACCTACATTACTAACTGAACACGAAGGAAAATAATCTTTCATGTTAGCATTATTTTATCGTGAGGCATTTGTTGGCAAAATGTTCACCACAAAAAGTACTAAAAAGCAATCATAAACATACAACAATGAGGAAGATGGTAATCTGAATAGCAACATTTATTTATTTATTTATTTATTTATTAAAAAAAACCTTATATCATCACGCCACACGTCTGTGAATCGGTGACCCATGAACCGGTAAAGGTATCATCACAACACTGATTTGTGTATTTAATTATTTAATTAATTTACAAAATATTTCCAGTCTCCCAACAGTGTCCCACACCACGAATGTGTATGTGCTACTAATAGGAAAGAAGGGCATTGGTACAAAGTAGGATATATATGTGTTCACTTTGAGCATTTCTGAAAGGCAGCCCTTTGTGTTATCCGACATTTTCGGCATATGTCAATATTAATGTGTAATTTCTTTAATTCAACGGGTTTCAGAGAATTCCTCTCACAATTAAGTGCTGAAGTAATAAGGAGGTATTAACCGATGCAATGGCATCCAATTCATGAAACTCTGAAGGACGAAGGAGTGGATGGGCCCTGACAAATGTAACCATGTGTCCGGCAGTCTGGGCAAAGGTATCTGGAGCGTGCCCTTAATTTGCTTAGCTATTGTGCTGCCAACTCTCTTTAAGAGTAGATTGCCATTAAAATAACAAAGAAACATTTAAATGGCACAGCTGTTGCAAACCACGCTGATAGCATTGAATGCACCAAGGATGCTAGCATTCAGAAAAGCTCTGTAGCTCGGTATTCATTGCCACAATGGTGCAGAGAAGTTACTGCCCATAGCATTAGAAGAAATGCTTCTCCAAACCTCGTTATCTCATTTGCCTGTGCATGTCCTGTATTCATCTTTATCATGCTCTTTCTTTATAATTCAATTTTGGCATACATAAATGACAAGGCTACCAAAATAAATGCACTGTGAACAAAAACACGGCTTACCATTTTGCTATGTATAAGATTCACCCCCTGGCAGAAGGCACACCCTACATGGTGCACCACCAATATGGCCGAACCTACTCTATGTGGTAACCACTTCCAAATGGTCAGGTGTATTATTTCCTGCCGACACTGCTGGTTCTGGTCAGGAAGGGTGACATGTTGGGTACGCGCTGAGCTTGATCTAGACGTCCGCTTCTGTAGAGCCTTGTTCATGGCCACATTCTTGCAATAGGTTTATGTTGCATGCCCCACTTGCTTATTCTCAATCAACAAAAGCAAATGGTTGCTCGTAAAAGACCCTGTGCCTTTTGCAGTGCTGTCACCATGGTCATCTTTGTAATATTGGAAATATGCTGCCTTTGATTTCCTCATGTGAGAAATCCCCTTACCACATGCGAAAATGTTATGTGTACACCAGGATTCTACGTTTAACGTTTCTAGGGTGGTTAGCATATTGCAAGAATGCATTATTTTCAAACTTCTGTATTTAATGCTTTTATTAAATTTAAACTATTTCCATCCATGTTTGGGGGATGGGCGGAAGTCCATATGGTACAGCTTTTGATGCAACAGCGGTTCAGACTGAAGCTGTACCATGAAAGAAAGCAAAAAGAAGGCTCTATCAGAACAACATTTGTATATGTCATAAGGGAATTCATTCGCAATGAACTAGCCCTGTCCTATAACTGAGAAAACAATATTTAACTCGCATTTTTTCGAATAATTCTCTACATGTACATGTGATGATAGTAAAAAACATATTCTGATTTGTAAGACTATTCTGAATACAGAGATATGATTTTTGTTTCTGCCACTTCATGCATGACAAAGTAATGAACACATGCAAATTATGCATGTCACCCATTAAAATCCACCCTTTGGCTATGCACACAATCTGTGTTGTTCTGCTGAATGCGGAGATGTACCCATTTTCTATTTGGAGAAATGCTTCAAAAGTTACTAGTAATGTTTTTGTAAATGTTATCTGGCCTGCACCATTTTGAAATCGACTTTGGGTTGTACCTTTCTAAATTTCGTTTAATGTGTGTGTGTGGCTTGACTCTTTATCAACAAAACCCACATGTTTTGAAAAAAGAATTATTTTAATATGCATCTTGGTGACCAGATACACATTCTTGGGAAAAGTAATGCTTTCCAAGGTCATGGTCAGGGTTCCTTGACCTTTTTTGGAATCTGCTTCTTTGAACAAGTCCTTTAAAATTGGACCACATACACATTAATCACTGCAGGAATGTTCTTTCTGATTAGCTAAAGAATTAAGACAATGTTCTAGACTGAACTTCCAATATAAAGTCAGCATTTAAAGTTATTTTTTCTTGTTTGACGTTTGGAGATAGGGCCCATTATCTTTGGTAAACACAGATAAACCATTTCTTCTTGCATGCATTGATCAATGTGTTGGGTAATAGCATATGCACATTCTTGCATGACTAAGAGCTTAACTAATGGATGTTTCTGCATGACATGTATATTTGAGTCATTTAGAGATCAAAGCTGAAAATGCAGCAATATACAGAAGATATGGTGACATTTTTATTCACCAAACATTCTATGACTCCCACTTTATACTTCCTCCCTAAAATTCATTAAAAAATCCTCTAAACCTCCTGTGAGACCCATAGTCACATTATGTTGCTCACTCCTTGATAATATGTCCAAATTTGTGGACGAAACACTGTGCACATTTGTTTCCACACTGCCTTCTTACATAAGGGACACCACTGATTTCCCAGTAAGATTCATGACTTACCACGGGAATCAACATACTTGCTAGCCACTATGGATGTGGTGTCATTATACACATTTATCCAACATGAGAATGGTATAAAGGCCTGTGAAACCTTTTTGAAAACAAGCTCCCTCAATTACCTCGAACATTCTACTATGATTCTTGAAATGGTAAGGCTCTGTTTGGAGAACAATGTCTTTCTCTTTAATGATGAACTGTTTCGTCAAATCCAGGGCACCGCAATGGGCACCACATTTGCCCCAGCTTATGCGAATCTCATGATGGGGAATTGGGGAAAAAACTGTGGTATGGGCCGAAGAAAATCAGACTTTCACAGACAGTATAATTTTGTGGCTACGCCTCATAGACGATTTATTCATTGTATGGAACGGCACAGCTCAATGTTGGAGGGAGCTTTTCAAACTCCTGAACGTTAATAAATTGAACCTACAATTCACGGAACAACACAGTGAACACTCGATCGTCTTTCTTGATGTGAAAGTTAAAATTGTGGATCAAAAAATTGGGTGTGAACTTCATCGGAAGATAACAGGAACTAACATTCCACTCCATGCAAACAGCGCACACCCTACAAGTCTTTTATGGAACATCCCTTATGGAGAATTCATTTGTATCAGAAGGAATTGCAGTGATGTAAAAGACTTTGATCTGGCAAGTCAAACCACGGGCCACAATTTTCTACAACAGAAATACCCCAAACAGGTGATTGAAAGATCCTATTTGAAAGTTTGGGATATGAATAGACAAGACTGATTGATGACATGTAAATCTGATTCTCGGGACACTACAGAAGAAGATACTACCAGACTAATACTAACTTTTGGAAGCCATTCATCTACCATAAGAAATATCATTACTAAGTATTTTAAAGTTCTTAAAGTGGACAAAGACTTACGCCATATGCTTAAAGCACGGACAGATATAACTTTCCGTAAAAGTTTGTCCATAAAAGACTTAGTTCAAAGTTACATGGCTTTTGAAAGTGTATCTATAGGAAGTAATTCGCTCTCAGAGGGACAAAAAGGCTTTTTCAAGTGCTGCAAATGTAAAGCATGTAAATATGCATCGAATTGCAGTAGCTGCACCCATCCCATTCTGTTGACACAAATACAGATTCTAAGCAAAATGACCTGTGAGTCCGAATTTGTTGTATATGCCCTGAAATGGTATGTTGGCAGTACTAAATGTAAATTAAAAATACATATTTTACAACATATCAGAGCTATCATCAACAAGGACCATTCATATCCCATGGCAAAACAATTCACAGAGTTCCATGATGGAGATCCAAGTACTCTGACATTTTTTGGTGTCCATAAAGTCATTAAAGACCCAAGAGGTGGTGATAATGAGAAACTGCTACGACAAGAGGAGACCAAGTATTATGCTTCTGACACCTGGCATTAACTGTATAAGTATATTCAGACTGTAATGTTGTTGGACTGTCCTACTGCCTATTGTGTGTGTGTGTCACTGTAACTAAGTTCTCAAGTATCCTTGTAATGTTTGCGCCCGGCTACCTGCGGGTTTGGTTTTGCGCTATACTAAATAAACAAACAAACAATAGATTTTGAGAGTAAAAACCCGACTGGTCATAATGTGGCTGAGGAGTTGTACACTTTTCTGGGAACATAGACTATGTATTTTGGTTATTCCAACTCCCACTTGTTGTCTTCTCCTCGTATTTTCACTCTCTATAGTTGGGTCCCCTCAATCCAACAGAATAATGGGTGTTTTGTTTCTGACATCTATCCCGTTTAAACTTTTCCATTGATTGCTTCTTTTTCCTAAAATCATGCTTGATTTTTTGCCTTGCCTTTCTTCCTTATGTGTTTCTGAGGGTTGAATCTAATTCAATTTTAAGCAATTTCCTTTTTTTGATGACCCTAACATATACAGGCACAAATTGCACATTTAATTCAAGATGCATTATTGTTTTCTTTGTTATATGGGCCAATGATTGTTCAATATGGAGATTTCTTTTCCATTGCGGCAACATGAGAATGTTTAAGCTTTAAAAGATTCAAGCATTGATCTTCCACATGATTGTCATGAATATCTATCTAGTCTTCATGAATATCCCATCGATCATTTTTAATTTTAAGATAAGAAATATAAATTGCCAATATTATAGAGGCATTTTGTCTATAATTAACACAGCAATTTAACTTTTATTACAGTATATATCCAGTGCGAGACCCTACAACATGACACTACCATTTAGCTTATGTTGACTAGTGATAAATAATATAAAAGGATAGATTGGGCTATAGTATGCTATGTAGAAATATCGGTTTTATTAAGTATAAGGCACTTGCACTTTAACTGATGAAGGAGATACAATATTCTGGTCATCAAACCATGCTGCTTTGCGGTAGAATGGCAAACAAAACGTGTATCACCATGCAACCTTTCTACAAAACAAAATTTGAACACGTACTTTTTTAATTAAATATTATTATAATTTAAATATTATTATAATTTGGGAAAATGTATTGGTATCCTACAAACAGCCACAATGTGCAATGTCCATAATGGGCAAAAACATGGCACCGGGACATTAATCTTGTAAATAATTAGGGACATTTTTTTTTAATGCGGGCAAAGTGAAGAAATAACGTCAATGTGCTATATAGTTGGCAGACATACACTTACATGATTTGGACGGCCTCCATTGCGTGCCCTGCAAGCAGACAGTAGTGTATGGGGATCAGTGGCTCTTTGGGAACTAATTTTGCATGGTCGGAGCGAATTTTTTTGAAGCATAACCTTATCAAACGATATGTTTTTCAAACTGTTACTCCCTATGTTCTTTCTACTCTTTCACTGTACGTCAAGGTTAAAATGGGACCCTTATGGGTGTCGACAAATATGCGGCCGTACTGAGCTCGTATTGAAAACAGAAAATGCAGTGGCCTTCACTCTGAATGCAAATACATTCTCATTTTGCATCAACATATCAACGGCTATTCATGAGAACGGCTAATCTTCGACACGTGCAGAAGGGCTGTGTGTACAAAATAGTGCAGGTGGCTGTCTCAGATTTCAAACAGTAGGATGCCAGCCTGACTGCAGTAATGATGTGTATGTGTTGTAAAATGAACGCAGTAAGTTCAATTTGTACAATGAGTTGTAAGGCGCACCGTACGGTATGACAGTGCTAACAATAATTATTCCATATTTATTTTTCATCTAACACGTCTCTCTAATGCTCACCTTTCCAAACAGTGTTCCATAAGTGCAACAAATGCATTGGTCTCTTCTTGGGTTAGGTTTGTTAGCGCCGATGTTTGCGTTCAACATAAAACTAAGTAAACCTGGGGGCCGTATCGAAAGATTACGATGCACTTCACGCTGTGCCACAGCCAATCGGTGCAAGCGCAACATGGTCGCGGGCAGCACACCACGGAATAGCCAATTGCAATCTTGTCCATGGAGCGAACAGGGAAGTGTGTCCGAAGAGTGGACATTGATATCACTAATTTTTACATACATACTTTTTGTTGGTTTTTCAAGTAACTAACGAATGGATTGTCACAAAATTTACAAAAGCACGCTTTCGCAGCCAAGCCCCTGCCACTGGCGCACATTTGGTGCAAATCTGTCCAGCGGTTTGCCCTGTAGCCGTGCGCAAAGTTTTCCCCCATTCAGGCTATGGGAAAAAAAGATGTTTTGGAACCCCCCCTATAACTTTTTCCCCCCCTGGATCAAACATCACCAAACTTTGCAAACAAACTCAGAGTGGCCCATATACTTTTTTTTGCAAAGTTTGGTGAGGATTAGTCCAGGGGGAGCGGAGTTATAGGCTGCCCAAAAAGTGCTCTTCCTATGGAAACAGCAATTTAACCATAACTACACGGCCACTACCGTGGCCCTGTAATATATATATATATATATAATATATATATATATTTTCTCCCCATGTAACAAAACAAAGCACACATTATATATTTTTACCTTGAGTATTCTGACAATATGTGAGTCTATCAACAGATATAACTGCATCTGTTGCGTGATTTATAATAAACATTCTGTGCATCATTGCCTTATTGAACACTGAAATTCGAGTTTCACATTTCATTACTTTGTGTTTCAAATAGCAGCAAACATGCAAAAACACATTCAAGTGAAACATTTTTTTAAATAAAGCTGACAAACATGTTTTTTTAGAGAATACGACTGCTTAATTTGTTTTTGCAAATTGTGTCTGTTTAATAATATTTACTTGGTATTTCAAAGTAAAATATACGTTTGATCCTGTATTATTTAATGGAAAACATCACATCCAATCAAATAATATATTACACCATGAAAAATGCACCCACAAACCAAACCACAATCATGGCATGCAAATGCTAAAACAAAACCTCTCATGGAGTCTAGCAGGGAATGGACAAACCACCTATACACAAATAAATAGGATCTGAAGACACTAAAAGAAACACTCAAACAGAACCCACCCTTTTCCCACCATGAACTGGAAATCTCATGCAGTTAAAATTCAGGATCGTTCAGACAACTACAATTCTGATGGACACATTGACCCAACATGCAACCTTCTTGAACTTTTCAATGAAGAACACGGGCCAGTGAAGGAACTGTTCTCAGCTCTGAGTCTTGATGAACACATTAACCAAATGCTAAGAGAACAAATAGCAAGATCAGCAGAAGATGGCAAGCAGAATCAGAGTGGGAATCAACTGTAGTGAAAAAAGTGTTGTGATCTGATCAATGTTTTCACTGTGTTTGTCAGCAAACCAGATGGTTCAGCCAAGAGGACAGTCTTATTGACCTCAATCCCCCATTATAATAGTGGCTTGCAAGGACAGGCAACATTGTCATGTGGGGAATAAGGTAATGAGGAGAAAAAAAGACCTGTCTTGATCCCAGCTGTAGGGAGACAATTACATAGTTTAATTAGAGGGAACTCAGAAGACTAGCGGCAACATTCCGGACATAAAGAAATTATCTATGGAGACAGGCAAAAATAGTGGTGGTTATGTTCCATTGTGATAGTGATGTTATCCAGAGGTTTTCTGCCTAGATAAGCCAAGGGGAACAAGAAAACACACAGACAATGGTTTTAGGCCTGCTCTCAAAGCATATGGGGGTGGTGGCAGGCACTAAAGTCCAGTAACCCCACTATAAAATTGGGAAACAAGTACATTGAGGGAAACGGTGAGAAAGAAAAAGAAATGGAAAACACAATACAGGAGAACAAGTGGGGAGAACAATTGATGGATGGACAGACAGGTGAAAATGCAAGGGGGTCTTGAAGAGATAACCAAACGGCACATAGCAGGAAGTCATGTAGAGCTTACAATTGGGACCTCAGGCTTGTAACTATTGCCCCGGGGGCATTACCAGACCGGTAATGCTCCCCTCCTTGGATTCTATTGCTTCACTGTGTTACAATGGATGAGATCCTTCCCCATGGTGAGAGAAGAAATAACCTGGCTATCCCATTTCAGTTCAAATTACCACAGCCTTGTTTGTGGTATGCCACACTGGATCCAACTAGACAGAGGACACACAAATCAGTTTCAGGATGACCACTAGCAAGGAAGCACACAACCCCCTATCCAATTGAACACTGTGGTGGGTCAGAAGTAGGGCGTGGATACTCTGAGGACATTTCCAACACTTATTTATTAAAGAATAAGAACTATTCCTCCCTATTTCTACAGGGTGTTTCCTCCTATATTACTAACTAAGGTGCTCATCAGTCATCAGTGAATGTCCAAAAGGAATAAGTCTACTGTCCGAAACTAAAGCTAGCTTACCCTACCACTATTCTAATAAACTAAACTCAGGAGAATGACTCCCTTCTCCTGATAGATGCTTCTCATGCTTCGCTTTGTTATTCTTTTGAGTTTCTTGTTAATATCCAATGTTCAAATATACTCTTGTTGTTTAGTTCTCTCTGCAGACATTTGACTTTTCTTTCCTCTTTAAGGATTAAATTTGTTGGCCTTAGTCAAAATCTTTGATTTGGCTTAATATGATCTGGGTATTCATGGAAAAACACTTTTCCTATGTGTTTGCAATTAAGCTTCAACCTTTCTTGGTGTAGTCTGTCTTGTATATCACTTAATCCTCAGGTGTCTATGCTCTTCACTTTATAGTATTCTTTCTCAATTATGTTCCCTTTAATGCTCCTTGAGTAACTGGGTATTTTCCCCTTATTGTAGGACAGTGTGACCCACGTTCCATTGATCTCTCTCTCAGGTTTATCTGTGATCCTTCTTCTTACTTTAACACTGTCCAAGCTGGGGGAATGTTTCAGGGGGAATGTTCCTGTGGGCCTGTTCTGGTGTGGGACCTTCTCCTTTTCTCTGCTTCTCTGGCAGCTCTCTTCAGTGTCTTCTCCTTGTGGTTCTTTTGCTCTCTCTTGGTGTCTCGTTCGCTCGGTGGGGGACCATAGCATTTGCCAATTCCTGGTCCATACAGTATTGGTGTTGTTAGATGAGCAACCTGCCCACAACGACGCCCTCATGGTCATGCCACTGTATCTGTCTGGGCTCCAGTTGTCTCGGCTTCTCTCTTTCTGCCTACGCTGATCTTCCATCATCTGCTTCCTTCTGAACATTGGAGCCTCCATGGCGTTCTCCAGCTCCAACTCTCTCAACTCTTATGCTACCAGGGGGCCTCCCCTCCCTCTCTCACAGACTTGTTCGCTCTGCATGCTCTCTTCAACCTCCTTGTCCCAGTTAATTGGAGATTTTCATTTAAGAGAAGTATTTGTTTTCTTCCTGGTGGTGGCATTACTCTTCAGCCACGTCTCAGGATTTGATGCTACTTTGAATAATAGATAGTACCATGTATGTCATCATGGGAAATGGTTTAGGGAGTTCCTCACAGGAATGGGAGTCATTGTCCCCTAAGGGAGAGTCTCTCCCGGTGAGGTCCAAGTTGTCTCTAACCCTAGGGAGGGTGTTGCGGAGCGGGATCACCTCCCTAGCCTCACAGGAGTCGTCTGGTGCTTGGGGAGAAGGGACAAATTCCCTTGATTCTTCACAACAACACTGGCATGATATACAACAAACTCAAACTAATCCTTAACAAGTCAGAGAGTATGACTCCTCTACACCACAAAACGAGCAGGAATAACCTAGCCCACAGAAATGGACCATTACCCGGAAGCTTCAAAAGTAATCAAGAATCTTGGGATCCTTATGGACAATAGTCTTACATTAGAAAACAAATCAATGCATTATTGAAGACTCTTCTCTACCACATTTGCTTGATCAAGCAGATTATTTTCTATTTCCTACGCACACACTCACAAAGCATCTGGAGACCATGCAAATGACAGTGGTGTGAAATATAACTCAACTTAACATAACATAACATCACTCTTTTGGCACTGTCTAGAATCGACTATTAATAAAATATGGACCATACCTGGCTACCTCTGCAAGAAACATCTACACATACAGAACACAGCAGCACAACTTATTTTAGACATGACAGTAGGGAAGAAATGTCACCACCTGTAACATCAGTCCATTGGCTACTGGTCAAAAAAAGGATCCATTTCAAAAGCACTCTGTATCATCCATGGAGCTCTTCAGGGCCATGGAGCTCAAGTCCAAATAAGGAACGACTTCCCCTTAGCAACCAGGTTAACACTGAGGAACAGCAATGCTCTTCTTGTAGTAACCAAGTGGTGTGTAAAATGACCTGATCATCTTTCTCTAACATCTTGTTGAAACTCTGGAGCTCCCCCCTCAAAGGAAATCTGCATAATAGTGGATCCCTTGAAACATAGAAGACCTGGCCTTTCAACACAGGAGTTAGCCATGGCATCACCCTACCAAATCTAACACCAATCATCATACATACATTCCAAAGCACCCACTGGACCCCTTTATAACTCCCCATAAACACGTCCACACTTCTGATCGAAGGCAGTACACACAGGGCAACTATGCCATCCATCTGCACAGGCTGTATCAAATACACCTCCCATCAGAATTCAAACATTACACCCCACAACCAACCTACATACCACACCATGTTGGCAATGAATCCTTGTGTCATGAGCACACAAGGCTCCCTTTTGAAACAAATACTTCTGTGCCCTGACAAATAACTCATAGAAACACCCTGACAAGTAATGTTCAGTGTATTTCTGGTATGGAAGCATCAAAACAACATCAAAGCATTCTTCAATTTTCCCTCTTCTACCTCTAACCTAGCCTCTCCCTCTGATTGAAATCCACCAGAGTGCCTTGAGACTAGGGAAATGTGAACGGTGTGTGGTATGCATTCCAGTAACATAACAAAACATAACTATGTTTGAGGGGGGTGGGGGTGAATATTATTTTCCGTCCATGTTTTTGTTGGATGTAAAAATATGTAACATTATATGGTTGGTTTGACATCATAATCATGACGTATTTATCAGGTGCTTTTATATCAGGTTTTGCGTGATAGAGAAATCCCTCATGACCCATTATTAGACAGATTTTAAAAACAGTCTTCCCAAAACCAACTGTTTTTCATACTACTTCTAAAGTCATCATGAGTGCATACATGTTGCAATCATCCTTACCTCTACTTAGTCTGGCTGGGATTGCTTGAACCTCTTGCTTCAGTTAATGCCTCCAACCGGTCCCTGTTAAATGTGCCCAGCACACTGCTCATTTATAAGACTTTCACTTCCAACACATTGCATAGATCCACCATTCCAGCTAATAACTTTCCATTCTTGATACAGGTAAACTCTGATATGAAGCATAGAAAGATACACACATAATATGCATTATTGTGGCCCCATATTGTGATCCTGAATCTTCACAACACCTCTCTTTATCCTTGAGCCAGATCCAGCCCTTTTAAACTATGCTTTTCTGCCCAGATGCCATGGCACAGCCCATTCCATGAGGATTATCCTCCAACCTATTTTCTGTTGAATATTTGCCTCATATTCATTGAATTCGAGAGCCTTGAACCATTACGAAAAGTGGTGATTTTCACCGCAAAATCAGAAAAGTGTGTCTTGCTCTGAAGATATTGCTGTTCCAGCCTTCATATAGTAGTTACACTACAGCATACTCAGACTTTGTCCTTGCTGTCTATGTGCATGTCTATACATCAGTAATATAGTATAGAACGGTTCTGAGAAAAGGTGTGCGAGTGAAAAAACACCAAATATCTATCTGTTTGTGAGCATGACTTCCCTATTTAGAGCAAAATTGAGTTCCTATAACACAGTGGACTGCAACCTGCGGATCTGCAGGTGTTTTGGACTGTGACACACAGAACCCTTCACCATTGACTATGCTGGCTAATGCCGCTTGCAAGCATAGTACATAACATCTGCAGGTCAAAAGATAAAAAACACCCACTCTGACATACTCCTTTCACAAAACATGACCAAGCTTACCATGGTGGTAGTTCTCAACCTTAGCAATGGAGTTGAAAAACAAACCATTTCCTATGGATTTTGCCATAAAAAATGCTTTTGTAAATCAGGCTGTATCACTGTTTACAGTATTTTTAAAATAAAAATAATAAGCAAGGGGCCTTGCAATTATAAAGACCATCAGCACCTGTCATAGTTTCACTATAGTGTATGACTTCCTTCAGATCCTCAAAGAAATCTCTGGTATTCTTCACCTCAATCTGTAATTGCACAGGTGGGAGCAAAGCATAGGGAATTGCTTTTTCTCTAAGTATCGTCTTGGCCTCATTGAATGATCTTTGCCTCTGCTTTTTCAATGCAAGGTCAGGGTGAAAGCATATTCTATTGCCAATGTAGGTCATTTCCCCTTGCTTTTGCATGGTAGTCAGCATTTTAGTTTGCCTGATATCTTAATAGCTGTACCATCGCCATTCTAGTTAGCAATCCCAGTTCTTGTCCCAATGATGGGGTCTGATGCGCTCGGTCCACCTGTATCCTGCAAAGCACTTCTTGGTCATAAAACAATTTGGGTATACAATCCCTGAGGAATGCTTCAAGGGGCCTCAGTTCAATCTCCTTTTGGAGCCCATATATAAGCACATTATTTAACCCAGAGCAGTCTTCCAGATCCACTCTTTGTAGTTTACTGCTTGACCACAGACTGTAGGTCAGCAATTGAGGTTCTATTACTGCTTGTCTAGTCTTCCAATGATGTTCATTTCTCGACTTCCATCGTACATTCATTAATTCAGATTCTCCATATCCTACAACATCTGCACCACTAATATTGCCAGCATATCAAATGTCCCTACTATCCAGTTATCACCCCCTATATCCACCATCTTTCCATCATCACTGAGTATGTGATGAGTCAGTCCCATCTCTGTTGACCTATGGGGGACATTGTCAAAACATTCAATGATCGATCCTTTCTGTCACTCTGCCACACTACTTCTGGTTTTATGTTCATTTGCCAACTTATTCATAAGCAACTGGTTCCTTCCCAATTCTGATCTTACATTTCCACCGGATCAGTCTCTGCTAACCCATTTGGACAGTTCATCAGGAAGTCTGAATTGTAGGCCAACAGTAAAGCAAACTATCAGTGCATTTGATTCACAAATATCACATTGATCAGAACTATTATCAGCTGCTTTAAAACATATTAAAGTAGGTGAAAGTAGGTATATTGGTCCTTTTGGACCAATCCGCAGCATTCGAGTTGGTGGACCACCAACGCCTCCTGCATTGCCTAAATCAACTGGGTTTATGTTCAGATGGGGCGATTGGTTGGTTCCACTCCTTCTTATCCAGACTTGAATATAAAATCCAGTGGGGAACTTGTGTTTCTCCATCAATCCCTATCTGGTTCCCCATGGGGCCAGCCTCTCCCCTTTTGTTCAACCTTTACATAAGATCATTGTGTTCTCTTTTCGATTAATTAGGTGTGTTTTTTACTAACTACGCTGATGACACCCAGCTTGTTCTCGAGTCTTCTGTGTATCATTTAATTGACAACACTTTCCTTGTTAATATTTACCAACAGATTGAACTCTGGATGCCGTCCAACTGGCCATGTTTGAAAGGCAACAAAACTGAGATTCTTATCTTTGGCTCCAGACAACCCGAACCAAGTTAAGTCCATCCATTAAGGGTTTCTCAATCTGTGATAACATCATTCTTGTTCAAACCAAGGTAAAGACTTTGGGTGTCCAGTTGGAGGCAAGTTTGAACTCTGGGGCCCATGCCAATATGTTAAGCAAAAACTGTAATTGCCATCTTTGTCTCCTGAGAAATATTCGCCCTTACATCTCTGATGAGAATAGTGCCACCATACCTCGTGCTAACATCATTGCTTGGTTCGACTATTGTAATGCCTTCTGATTGGTGAGTCTAGCGCCAGAATAAAAAAATGACAGATTCTGGAAAATGACACAGTACGCATTGTTAAAAATGTTTCCAGGCCTACCCATATCTCTAAACACTGTCCAAATCTTCACTGGCTCCCCATCAAGGAGAGAATCCTGTTCAAGATGGGAACCTTGGTGCAAAAATGCTATTTTGTTCAAGCCCCGACCTACCTGAAGACCTCTATTCCACGATACTGTCCTACTAGAACCCTTCACTCCTCTAACAAAAGGCAGATTATCTGCCCGGAGCATAAACACGCAAATGGACTGGGAAGAACTTTCCCTGTTAAGGCAGCGACTTCTTGGAACGCACTTTCCATCGCCCTGCGGGGTGAAGCCGTCCTTGCTACATTCAGGAAATCTCTGAAAACTCATCTGTTCAAATGAATTCTCCCAGCCTAATCTAGTTGCCCTTGTGTCCTCCTATCTTGATGATTCTCCATCTGTGTTTATGGCATGGCGCCCTGATGCCTGTGGGCTTTCGGCACCTACAAAATAAATAAAATAAATACATAAATACATGTTACAGTACCAATTTTCCACCAATCCAAGCCAGGCAGCTTGCCACTGCAGCAATTGTGAGGGTAAGGGGCAGCTACTCCAGCAGTGCAAAGGCTCCAGGGAATAGTAACCTATACACTAAATAGAAGTAATTTCTCTCCCAGGGACCTCCAAAATGGCAGACCAGCAGTTCCATCACAATAGCCCCTTTGATGTTGAAGCTTCTCAATCAGCTCCCACAGATGCTGGCCGAGTACCACCAGGGCTGCCACACCAAGATCCTGAAGTGCACAATCCAGCCTTCACCTCCAGGAGGCAAGTCCTCTCATATGGTCACTGATTGGGAGACAAATCCCCACCACAGTGGATCCGCACATGGACAACATCCCCACCACAGGGACAGAACTAGGCTTCTGTACCAGGTGCCACAGACAACGGTCTCTCACATCCTGTGCATGAGCGGGCCACCCATTGATGTTTGGGGTGCTGGGAGAAGCCAACTGCCAGAGGGGTCATCTATCCCCTGACACCACCCTGCACAGTAAGCCCAGATGACTATGGAAAGTCGGGTAGTACACCAGTTCAACTCTCTCCTCCGAGAACCCTGCAGCCCACTCTGCTATCATAGCATCATGCACTAGCAGTTGTGAAGATGATGCTGACCATCAATAATTCTGATTCCTTGGAAATGGGGCAGATCTGCTGGGATTCACTGCTGATGGTCTGCCATACCTCCTTTGTCTGTTCCCTCCCCCATCTGTTGTGTGCATTTGAATCAGTGGCTTTGTGTGCATAAGCTGACTGTATTTTATTAGTCTGTCCATTTGATGTATACAGGATTGAAGAGGGGTTTGTGTGTGTTTTCACTGTAATTCTGTCTGTATGAGTGAATGTGTGTGTTTAAATGGTTGTGTGTTGAAGGGCTCAACATGTTTCTATTGGTCAGCACTGTCTCCTTGTCATGGGGACTGCTCCTAAACAGAGGTGCATTTGTGGCAGTAAGATGTATGAGGGACGAAAGCCACCACAGATGGCTAGCAGATCAAGATGTGGGGAACCTTGATCTCGAGAGGATAGCTCAGGGGCAACGTATTTGCCTTGGAAGCAAAACGACACCGAGCAGCACAGGTTCGATCCCCGGGTCTGCGCTTAGAAACCTCTGGGTATTAAGCGCGTTATAAATAACATATAATATCATAACAAGATTCAGTGGCGCACCTGCCACTGGAAGAATGTAGTACACCTTAACTACCAAGTTGCAGTGGACTTGACCTCACCATGTAGCTCCAGAAATTGTGATTGACTATAAATTCTACCAACTACAGTCAGTTAGACCTGCTACCAGGCCCTGCTGTCTTACATATAGTAGACTTTCTGCACCCCACTGATGATCACTTCAAACAATAGAAAAAACAAATGAGGAAAGGAAATGCTCTTTAGCCCTAGAAAATCCACCTCTGGGAGTGGTGCTACCAGGACCTTGCATGTCATCTGAGGAGCTGGCCACATTACCAAGTCTAAATTTTAGAGGAGGCCCAAAGATTTTGGCAGGAATCAACCAAAAATATAGACATTCGAAATCATGGCTATGTGGATGCCTTAGAGCCCATAAATGTCTGCATGACTGTGAGGGGTCCAGTAGAAGGCAAGGCGGTTTGAGATTTTTGTAACCAGGGTCTAGTACATAGAAACAATCATAGGAGGTGGCAGGAGTGCGCATTGGCATCCATCATGGAATGGTAAGCAAAGGCAGAGGTGTTTGAAAGTTCTTCTGGAGTCCTAATCTTAGCTCCCTGGGCCTCCAAGTGCCTAGCGGAGAGGCCAAACTGAGTGATGTATTGCATCCAGAAGCCATTGGATGCATAGGTGCTCCTTAGTCAATATAGAAGAGCTAATGTCAGGACATGTGTGTGTTTATTTCGGCAATGCCCTAAAGCAACAAGCAAACATAATGGCTTCTGGATGCAATACATCACTCAGTTTGGCCTACTGAGTGATGTATTGCATCTGGATGCAATACATCACCAAACTGAGTGATGTATTGCATCCAGAAGCCATTGGATGCATAGGTGCTCCTTAGTCAATATAGAAGAGCTAATGTCAGGACATGTGTGTGTTTATTTCTGCAATGCCCTAAAGCAACAAGCAAACATACTTAAACAACGACAAACACAGAATCAGAAATATTATCCTCTTACATTCGACTGTATTCTAAATGTATCAGCAATAATATACATTATATCCTCGTAGTTATGTATGTGCACAGAATTCACAGATTTGATTAATAAAGTCCTATGTGCTGCTTGAATAACATATATATCTCCTAAAAATTGATAAGATTAAAATTAGTAAAGAACATATGTAATCTGTAGACTAAAAACGAATGCATCGAGCGTAGAATAGATATTTGTTTAAAAAATAAATAAAAGTATACAAACAATCTCTTCAATGAGCATTTAACACGTATGTCATGAGGAGTTGTGTGTTCCCTCGGTCCTGTGACACATCTGGTAGTGTTAGCTATAAGCAGGATATGCAGGATCTCGTCGGAAGCGGCCAGACAACTGTGAATCATAGAGTTGCTGGTGTGGCTTGACGAGCACGGAGGACGGAGGGTGCCTTACTCTAACTGCTCACACAGCTCTGGCGGCCAAGGTGCTTCTGCGACTCAGAAGAGAGCGGCGATTTTGACTGAGACTCGCTCCCCGTGACTTGAGTGGCAGCTGAGCAGTGAGGGTACTGTGTGGCGTTCCCTGATGTGCCCTGAAAATAGCAGGTATTCTGGAAAACCTGCGAAGCTGACGGCTCACTAACAGGTGGGGCACTGCAGCGAGGAGGTAAGCTACGAAGCTGCCATTACCTATCATCACCTCAGCTACTGAATACTTATGACTCCCCCCTCAGCCCCCCCCACCTTCATTATCAGTTTACGATGATTAGGGAAGAGAGCAGAATTTATGCTGGAGTGTGAGCGGGTGGAAATACATCTGGGTATATGTGTGATGATCGACTGAGTAGCACCTGTGTTGCCGGTGGGATTTAGCTGTAGCTGGAGCCCTGCGGAGGAGCCAATCCTCACTCCCCACTGCTGGTGCTGTTCTTGTACATACAACCTTAGAGAGCAGTCATTGGGCGGCCCGCGACTTGCCCCTAGGACGGAGGATAGCAGTGGGAATTGTGGATGCTTACAGCCCACCTGGATAAATGAGTGGCCGATTAAATTGGTGACACATAACTATCACATTACCCTGGTCTGGGAAGCTGCCACTCCTCTTATGATACTGGTGACTGCGGATTGTGAAATCTTTGAAACAGTTTGAGGAGTCCTCGCAAGATTTTAAAGAACTGTGGTATTATTCTTCCTGTTGTTTTAACGGACACATAATTAACATATTACTCTGGGCTGGGAAGCTGCCACTCCTCTTGTGATACTGGTGACTGCGGATTGCAAAATCTTTGAACCAGTTTGAGGAGTCCCTATAAGATTTTAAAGAATTTTGATATCACTTCCCCTATCGTAAGGAGGTTTTATGAGTTCTATTTTTATATGGTGCAAACGGGAGAGTGTCAGACACACATCATAGAACAGTAATATTTTCATCATTGGTTGCATGTTTTAACGGATAAGTGGATGAAAGTTTAAATAGTAGTAACATGCAATCAAAACAAATATGAAGTGTATTGAGAAGTCAAACAATTCTAAAAGGAAAGAGGTCACGAAGCCCAAATGGGGCTACAAAATATGCACGTGAAGGGCCCAAAAGAAAACAGGGAAAGAAAGAGCTGAGCAAAAAACAGAATATCTCTGATATACATCAACAAAAAATATCTGGATTTTTCGCAGGCATTGACTCCCAACACAAAGGAAATGTTGAAGAAAAACACACAGATGAGATTACCAAACAAGTAAAATGAGTAGAAAATATGGATACAGAAGGGAAGGAAACTGATCCTAATGAAACTAGGCTAGAGCAACCCTTACTGAATGATTACTCTCTAGACAACAATGAATCACTTCTATAATTATGCAATTCCATAAGACGGAAATCATTGGGTGCCCATACAGGTCAGCAAAAAAGAGAGAGTCAAATCAGCAACTTATCCGCAATGCCAAATTTAGAAAGACTAAATAACTGCAGCAGAGGAGCAATGAAATGGAAACATCAATGGAAAGAGATTACACAAATGGCAATAAGATAGGTACGCCCACGAAGACCTTAGAAGTGCTTGAGAAGTTGACATGCAGAGTGGAAGCATTATTTAGTTTATGCACAGGAGTGGCCTCAGAACAACAGAGATTATGCTCCCTGTCGACAAAATTAATATTAAATAATGATGACCTAACAAGAGCAACATCGCCTCTCATGAAAAAAGTACTACCCCTATCCAGTTGGGAAATAGGATCCAAATGAAAGAGTCGAAATGAAGGAAAGAAACAGCAAAAAACAAGACCAGTTAAACAATCAAGAAGATAAAATAACCGAGCTTGATGATTCTAACAACTCCTGGGAAATACAGGACTCAGTGAACATTGTTGCCAGATCTGAAGAAGATGCAATCAACACCTTGTGCGCCAAAATTTCAATGTTGGAAACAACACCATTTCCTGATGGTGTAAAAAATGAGCCACAAGGGCAAATAAAACAACAACATGAGGTAACAATAAAACAGACAGTTAATATCCAGGAAAAGTCTTGTACAGATGGTAACAAAAGTAAGACACAAAGAATAATCTCCAATTGTCAACCTGATGGCATTACGAGAACAGTATGCTTGAATGGCTCTATAGACAATTGGATACAAATACAAAATGCAAAGACAAGTGCCCAAACCTGGCGAACTGGGACATTGAACATAGCTACTAAAAGAAATAAGGGGGAATAACAATGAGATGAACAAAGGAAAACAAGAATACAAGGAAGAAACGGCACATGGACATAAAATACCATTGGAAGAATATGTGGCTAAAGTTAGGTGGGCTAATAGAGCTCACACGGGCCCGGCGACAACTAATCAAGATGTAATGGCAGAAAAAAAGAGAAACATGGTATCAAGATCCGAATAAAAAGCTGCAGAGGCTAAAATAAATAGAAACAATATAGCAAATAATGAGAAGATGAAATTCAGTCTGGCCATTCGACTAGATGAATTAAATACAACTAATGAAAGCCCATTTCTAAATCGCTCAGCACTAGTGCGACTATGATCATCCATTCCAGGGCTACAGATGATACAAAGCAGGGACATGGCACAGATATAGTTACCTAACCTTGATAGCGATACAAACTGGGTGATAATTCGATTTACTTCATACACCGCAGTATCATTACTATGGGACAATGCACATCAACTGTATAGAGAAGGACTACAACTTACCATTTGTAAAACGAACAATGATGTTCAAAAGTATAAAGTCAGACAAAAAATTAGTACCGCTACCCCATGTTACCAAGCAGTCACATGGAATATAATAGACAACATAACCTCAGAAAGAGATAATCAGATGATCCCAAAGTGACCACTGCGGATAGCCAGTTGGAACACCAGAGGCTTTAAACATATAATAAAAGATCATCAGTCAATTGAAAAATTACGCACATGTAATATATTTATGCTTCAAGAGCTCTGGCTAGATTGCCCAATGTATATGGAGGGGTACCACATATACCAGGAACCAGCCAGTAAAAGCATGAAGAGAAGACCCTATATAGGACTAATAATTGGAGTGAGCTAGAAGTTTGGCTCTAAACAGATAACAATCGATCCTCAAAACAAAACTATACTGGCGGGGGAGATTGAGCAACAGGCAATGGGAACATCCTGGAAACTCCTTGTGGTAAATGTGTACGCCCCTCCAAAATTGGACGATCTAGAAGAACTCAAGGAAGAAATTCAAAGTGCATTAATGACAAGAAATGCAAATCTAAAGAACCAAATGGTTATAGCAGGAGGAGACATGAATGCAAGATGCTTTGATAACAGTGAATGTACAGAATATGAAAATGTGAAGAAAAAGAGTATCATGACCCAAAAACCAGGCAATAATAAGGGCCATGGCTGGCTAAAGACTCTACGACAGTGGGGCTCTCGATGATGAACGGTAGGAGTTGAGGGGACATACCTGGAGCATATACCTGGAAGGGAAATAACAGTGAATCAACCTTAGATTATGTTTTTGGGAATAACAAATGTTTAGAAAGAGCACAAAGCCTGGTACTAGCCCCAATGATAATTAGTGATCACACAATGTTAATATTAGAAATTAATAAACAACTATGTGAGAACTGTTCTAGTGGCTGCAAAAATATATTTGTTTAATATGCACAAACGACCATTCGCTGGACAGGAGACAACCGGGAAAGAATCAAAAAAGAGGCAGAAATACTGTGCAAAGAGATAATGATTGAAATAAAACTTTTAACAGTAGATGAAATTGAAAACAAGTTTTACGAGATAACAAAGAACACAAGAAAACAGGAGAAAACAAAATGAAACAACAGATGTTATGTAAGAAAAATCTGTATACATATGATGTAGTCGTCCACAACGCTAAACGGGAAATGAGGAAAAGATTACGAAAATTACAGAACCTAGGGTTAAATTCCAAGCAGTTTAAAGAACAAAGAAAGGTAATAAGAGGCTGTTATCAACGATGGTTGCGAGAACGAAAACACTCCATTCTAAATCCAAACTGGCAAGCAATGATCAAAATTTAAGCCAATAAAAATACAAAAAGTATATGGGCGAAATTAGCTAAAGCCAAAGGAGAGATGCGCAAATTAACAGTGAATCCCATCCAAGGAAACACATGGGTGACCTTTCTACAACAAAAACAAAATAACATGCCAGAAGAGCAGATTAAAAGCAGTAATGAAAAATGGCAAATGCAGTTTACAGTGGAAAATACGAAAGCTGCGATTATAAAATCAAAGGATTCTGAAGCTCCGTGTCCGAATGGACTTACAAATGCCATTTTCAAACAAAACCCGGAAGAATGGGCAGTGATATTGTGTGAGCTGTTTAATAAAGTTTGCAGGGATCAACAAATACCAAAAACTTGGTTGCAGGCTATAATACTTCCGGTATACAAGAAAGAAGCATGAGGACTACCTGAAAATGATCGTTTGCTGTCAATGCTAGACGCCTCAGGAAAACTATTCTCTACTTTTGTATGCCAAAAGCTCCAAGAGTGGGCAAATAGAAAAAATCTACTACATTTTACACAAACAGGTTTCAGGTCGGGAGCAGGCACTACCCATAATCTAAGAGTCTTGGATTCATGCATCGGTGACACACGACAATCAAGAGGAACAACATTATACGTGATTTTCATTGACTTTGCTGTCACCTTTGACAGCTTAGATCGCAAAAAATTGTGGACCAAAATAAGGAGGTGGGGATGCCCTAACTGGTTGATAACGATATTGGAACAACTGCACCAAGGCACACAAGCCCGAGTACATCTAGACATAGATGGCAGCTCCACAGTTCCTATTGATATAACTTGTGGGGTGCGACAAGGTTGCCCATTGGCAGCACTGCTCTATAACTTGTACATGGCAGATATTCCAGATTGGCTTGTACCTGTGTATGGTTGCTGCCCGAAAGGAGAGGGAAATCTATACCATGCTTAATCTATGCCGATCTCGTATTAATGAACTACACATACCTTGGAATTAAAGAAATGTTTGCAACACTCATCAAATATGCAAAAGAAAATAAACTGATGATAAATATGGGAAAAACTAAAATGATAGCATTCTCCATGAAAAAAAAGTATCCCATCCAGCTATGATCACAGAATTAGGACTGATAGAATATGTGAACTCCTATCCGTACCTTGGCTTAGATGTGAGCAATGACAGAGGTTATAAAAACATAATTGAAAATAAACAAAGCAAAAAACTATTAGAGTTAATAGTAAAATTTGTGAGAGAAATGTCCGGGTTCACAATAGAAGGAATTAAAATTCTATACAAGCAATGCTTTAGCCCGATGATATTATATGGGATGGATGCTCTTGCTATGGAAAAACTAGAATGGTTAGATGTACTGGAAGTCCGGTTCTGGAAAAGACTCCTCAAAATGAACACACCAATACAATATATCCTCCTAGAACTTGGACTAACATCGTTAAAAAGTATGATATGGATAAAGAGTGGCGCATTACATCTAAAAATCCATTCATGCCCGCAATGGAGGCTGCTGGGCCTTTTAGATGATAGATCCAGTAAGAATGACGTATTTGAAAACTTATTCAATACAATGGCATCCATTGTATCGCAAAAAGACCTCATACGTAAAGCTGAAACAGATATATGCCAAAAAGATCAAAGCGTGGGATTGGATTAAGAATTATGAGCACATTGAACAAGTAAAGAATTATACCTTTGTCTCTGGGATAGTACACAAATGGTGTCCAGTTAAAGGATCGAATGTAAAAGGATCGAATGTAAAAGGATCGAAGCAATAGTGTTGGGTGTCCTGACCCACGTTTAGACTATTAAGCTGCAACATTTGGTGCTGTGGGCTTAGAAAATCCAAGATGGCGGAAAAGCCCACAGTTGCGCCAGAATCCGGGAAAACCGCGCAGTTTGTGCGCACACCAAAATGGTTGCCTAACCTGCCGCCCACCAGTGCAAGCATGATGGGCCAGGAGTGCCATGAGTGAAATGTGTGCCAAAGGAAAAACAGCAGTGCCGGTTGGCTAAAAAAAGCGCTTTAAAATCACCTTTGTTTCCCTGAATGCAAGCTCAAAATGCCTATTTTAAACATCACAAGATATTCAAAAATCTCAATGAACACCAGCAGACATTTGGCAGAATGTATTCTTGTGTGCATACTAAATCTGGAAAGAGAAAGAGCCCAAAACCATGTTCATAACAAAACTGGCTGAGCTGTGGATGTCAGCAGCTTAACTGAAATTGAATTTAAAACCACTAAAATCGAAATGTTTAAATTAAATGAGTGACCTACTTTTGAGTGTCACATAGTTTGCAACTGTTAAATGTCATAGTTTTGAACTTAGAATCGGCATTCTAGCTGCATGTGTGAAAATTGTAAGTTTGATTTGAATGAAGAAAAACTGGGAACAAAAGTGACATTTAGCTGAAGCCTGGCTTAATGAAACTGGATTCTGCCTGACAACTACCCCCGACAGGAGAGGGAATTCAGCAGCTGTGTTCCCAGGCCTGGCTGCATCCTGCTGCCCCTGCCAAAAGGAGATGACACCTCTCTGATTGAATTAGGGGAGTGGCACCTGGGGACTACAGGAAACTAAACAAAGCACTGTCCCTGGCTCAGGCAAATGTTATATTAGGGGGTCGTAAATGACTTCCTCTTGGAAGGAGAAGTGGGAGGGGCAGTGCCTGTGAGAGCAAGCTGAGCTTGGGGGAAGTGGATAAACCAGAAATTCCACCATGTGCTTTGGAAAACCACACCCCTTTGGGGCCAGAGCATGATTTTAAAATGATGGATAATTTTATAGTGCAGACTTGTAAAAATTATATAAATAACATCATCATTCTTGTGATTTTTCTGTGCACCTTTAAGAGGTGTTAGGACCCTGTGGTATGTTCTTGGGGATAGTAGCGGAAAAAAAGGTTGTTACTCCAAATGTATGCATGTTAAAAATCTGACACTTTATCATCTGAAACTCATATCCCTGGTGCACATTTGTGTAAAATCTGGAAAGGTTTAGAGGTCGTTATCTGGATGAAAAGGGGAGAATTCTGTCATAAGTGGACACGACATCGTACAAAGACAGGGATCGAATGGTTTGCTGCTACAGAAAATATGTTAACTGGACCTATAATATTAGAAAAATGGTACATAGATAAATATGTATTTGGGTCAGAAATAGATTTGTGTGCAATTTGACAAGGGGAGGTTCCTCTGACCATAAAACCTACAGCATCACTCTGACACTCCATTTCCTTCCCCCAATCAAGGGAGAGAGGAAAGCTTGGCCAATGATAAGTGAGAGGGGCAGGTTTAGCTAGGCCGAGGCAGACATCCATTTTCAAAACACACAAAAGGAACATTGAAACCCAGGTAGAGACATTCACTTTCCACTTTCTTGCAGGACGCTTTGCCGGGAGACTCCAGACTTCAAATACAGAACTCCAGGGATCCAGAACTTTACTTCAGAACTTGTAGCAGAGAGGCTAACCCACAAGCTGAGTTCTCTTCAGCAGGCCTCAAAAATCATTTGCAAACTATTCAACCGCCGGGCTGTGCGGTTTGCTGCTTGCTAAGAATCCACTTGAGCCAGACCCGCAGAACCAGAGACCGTTGTATCCAGAACCGCTAGCAGAACCGATAAGAGAACCAGAGACCCAGACCAGATCGCTGTGAAGAACCGCTAGCAAAAGTCCAGCCAATCCTGACCCGTTCCGTGACGAAGTCGCATTCCTGTCCAAAATCTAGTGTGAGTACCCAGCTAGCACTGTGCCAAAACCAATCTCTTAGTTTAAAATAATCTAATCCAAACTATTTTAGCCTATTAGAACTGCCTCCTAGAATCGTGTCATTCTGTCATCTTTAAAACTGAAAACTGTCATCTGTCATTCTGAGCTTTAAAATTTCAAATCCGAAAAACTACCTTTACTAAATCGGCCGTATCTCCGGAACCGTTTGTGCTATAAACGAGATTCAATGTTCATCTTAAAGCTAAGATTGTAGGCTTTCCAACGAACCTAGAACCAACTTCCTACTCCTTATAGTGCCTCCGTAATTGCGCTCGACGCACGCGACTAAATTGCCGTGATTTGACATTTTGCTTCATTTTAGCCACGGGTAAAAATATTTGTTTTTGCTTTCATCCCTGAAATCTGTTTTCAACCTAATAACCATCCCTGAATCATTGATAGGGCTGGCCTGAACTGATTCAACGTATCTATCAACTACCCTGAACCCCCTATAGGGAATTGAAAGCCTTTTTATCCTATTTTTCACTTAATTGCAACCACATCAAAGTATATTGCCTGTGTTTAAAACTCCTACCTGTTTTCCTCTAAGCTTGCTAGGGGGGAACTGAATTATATTTGATTGCGTTCCTGAGAACCGCGTGCTTTCCTTCCATCTCTTTACATTGCATAAAGGGGGGGGTGAATTGTCAAAGAAAAGTGATTGCATTGTCTTTTGTTGAAGTCACATCAAGTTTATTTTCTGTACTGCATTTTCATTCATCATTGCATTGTCCTTGAAGCCATAAAAGCATTCTCAGCTACTTTATCCTCTCTATATCACTTCTAAGCCATCAAAAAGAGTGTACCACTGTAACATTATCCATTGTTGATCACTATCATCTTCACAAGTGTGCTACCAAACATTAATTTATTATAAAAGTGTGACATATATATATATATATATATATATATATATATATATATATATATATATATATATATATATATATATATATAGTTTAATTTTCAAATAAACCTTTTAATTTGCAAAACAAACCTACTTCTTGGCTCAGTGGGGTCTGGGGGATTCTAAGAGAGGGGTGTTATATAAGGGTTGTCATCCAGAGTAAACGAACTGGACATAAAAATATAACAATAAGGGTTTCCCTCAGCATCCCAGACTAGGCATTGACTTAGCTGTAGTGTTGAATTGAATCCGCTTACAATAGGGCCGAAAACAAAAGGATTGTATTTTTTTTTAAATTATATATATTTTTTTTGGTTTTCGTATAGCTAAAAAAAGTGGTTTTTGCCACAAAAACAAGGGTCGTGGGGGGGCAGACACCCCAAAAAAAAAATATGTAAAAAAGAAAATCTTTTTTTTCGATCCTTTGACCTACAACCTACACAAATACCTACAATCAGAAACATACTTAATAAAATGGCCAAGCCCAGTTGTCAGATATTTTCGATTAAGGATGAGAACCAACCAACTTCCTTTATTGACATTGATGGGGGTACAACAAAAAATACTGTGAGAGGAAAGAACATGCAGAATATGCAAACAATCTAACAATCTGGAATCCCCCCAACATGTCCTTCTACAATGCCCTGAATTGAGGACAGAATATATGATAAATCTAGGTCACCTAGTACACAACTATGACCGTAGCAAAAGTGAATCCTTCTGGGCATACTGCTTGAACACTGAGTCGTAGGCAGTACATATCAGTTTGTATAATCTATGGAAGTGCATTAAAAAAAGCTTGAAAACAAAAAGTCTGACAATAACGTGACAAACAAGTATGTCACTTAGATGATCTAATACAAAGGCAAAGACAATAAGCGGTAAACCGAAATGGAGTACCCCCGAATCCAGTTGATATATAATGGTATCTCAAAAATGTAAGAATCAAACATTTTAACAATGGTGTATTTAAAGTTTGTAAGCAATGATGATGTTTTTAACAATGCTACACATGTATGTAAATGTGATTTTAGATATAAGAATTGTCTTTTAAATATAGAAATATATGCTACGTGTATTAATGGATTTTGGGCCTCATTACGACCCAGGCGGTAAGGGGTTAACGGTGCCGTAAAAGGTTGTGGCGCCGTTAACCCCTTACCGCCTAATTACGAGGTCCCTTTGCGGGTCCCTACCTTAAAGGCTGGTCTTGACCAGCAGTTAAGGATTGGACCCGCAAAGGGACCTTGGATTTAATTACTGCCTTCCCCATTGAGCCCTATGAGGGCAAAAATGGGAATGGGGAAGGGCCAATGGCGAATGGGGAATTACTGCCCGCCAACCTTGGAATGGGGTGGAAATTCCGCCATCCACTATGGCGCAATCGTTAAAATACCTGTGTCAACCATGGCACTAATAGCGCCATGGTTAACGCCTGTGTCGTAATGACCCCCATAATGTGTAATTTCCTGTAATTGTTTGTAAAATTTGCAAAGTTTTTCTAAAACTAAACATATAAAATTAAATTTAAAAAAAAGTATGTCATACACTGTTCTGCCTTAGAGTAACACATGTTCAAAAAGGACGAGCATATGCAGGCAACCGTATTATTCACTGCCAAAAGTAACATGTTCTATGGTCAGAGGATTAGAATGGAGCAGGTAATACATGGGTTCCATAAAATCAAGTACTGCATGACATATAAATAAAATGTGGAGTGACCTAACATGAATTATTGCTTAAGTGGATTGAATGCACATATTATGGACTCAGATGTAGGCATATGATGCCATAGGTTTTAATCTCTTTGCTGTGCGCTGTTAAAAAATTGTCATTTTTGACTGCTGGATCATTGTATGTTTTACAAAAATGAAGAGTAGTTCTTGCATTTCTGATTTCTTTTTTATCAGTCATGGTTTCAGCCTGCAGTCTCTGGTGGATTTATATAGACAGCTTAATGAGGAAAAATGGATTCATGTTTCGCCAGGTGTTATGCAATACTGGCCTTTTGAGGGGCAGTTTACACCCCACATTGAGGTAAAAGCCCTGACTGGGAAAATCCCCAGGCGAGGTTTAAGTAAAAGGGCATGCTCCCTCGATTTCACCTGTCAAGATAACATGAAAATTTCATGGAGTACTTGGTGCGGAAATATTTTCGGATAATTCTGCACTCTACATTGATACCGTAAAGGTCGCTGAGCAGGCCTCCTTCGGCAGAGATTTAGCATGCAGTCCATGCGGACGAGGATTAGCCCAAAGTTCAGGAAGTTCTAAGCGAAATAATGTACATCTGTCATGCTTAAACCATCGCAGATCGACGACCCCAGGTGACTAAAGGATTTCTTTCAGCGTCTCTAGCTAATTACTGAGGCACTTGCTCCTTCCATTTTTGCAACTAATAGATCAATGGTTTTAACCTCACTTTGTAGATTATATTCGTAACACCAAGTTGCATCTTGGCAGAAAGTAACAGGTGCACTGTAGGTTATAGACAAAAGCCTTTTTAAAAACGTGTTTTCTTTCATTTTCATTGATGCTCCATCTCTATGACCCCACAGTTCCCTCGCTGTATATATGATATGATATGTCATTTATAACGCACCTGTACAGGGCGCGACAGAGGGCTGACACTAAGGCTTGGGAATTATAAACCTTAAGGGAACTTGATATCACTCTATCCTCATAATGTCTGGAGAACGTAAGCATGGCTTCCCCACTTTTGGAATAGTGAGTTCCTGCTTTTCTCAATTTGTGTATTCCAGCGAATAGTAGATTCAAACCTTACACCGAAATAGTCAAATGTATCTACCATATCCACTTTGAGGCCCTCAATTAAACATTTTGGCCATGGCAAATTCCTGCACCTGTGGTGGTGAAAAATCAGTATCTTGGTTTTAAGGATATTTCGTTTTAGATCTTTGTTCTTTACAAGATTGTTTACAGATGTCAATTGGCATTGGAGGCCCTGCAGTGTTTTCAATAAAAGGATTGCATCATCAGCATAAAACAAAGTTGCTATTTTCTGGTTGCCCAACCACAGTCCATTCACTTGTATTTCAACTATTCGGCCTAATAAATCTTTTAATAAATAGTGAGAATAAATTGGCACCAGAACACACCCCTGTTGAACCCCAGCATGAATATTAAAAATAGAGCTGCAACCTTCATTTAGGGACGCTCTCACAGTAGCAAAATTATTGGTGTATAATAGTCAAATAGCTGATATAGGTGGGGTAGGGCTCACCTGCTGCTACAAAGTACTCCATAACTTAAGGTGTGGCACCATGTCAAAAGCTAGATATATTGATTGCTTCTTTAATAAAATAAACTTTAAGGAATCTGAAAGTCTGATCAATAGTTGACAGCCCTTTTGTAAATCCAGCTTGCAAGGGGGATAGAATCTGATGCTCATTGCATCACTGTTCCAGTCTTTTCTGTAGCAATGTTCCAAAGATCTTGCCCTAGGAATCCAGTAACGAAATATTGTGATTATTTTGCCGCATATTACGATCCATCTTCTCAATTATTTGGATCAAGGAGCGCTCCTTGCCACTTAGGAGGGACTATACGAGTCTCTAAAAGATCATTATGTCAAGAAGGGAATCCATATTTTTGACTCTTTCAAAATATCCACTAGCAGGAAGTCGAGACCTGGTGCTTTACCTGTGTTTTTGTGCTAGCTCAGCTCCCTCAACCTTGGAGAAAGAGGCCACCGCTAAGCGGGGCACACAGATAACATGAGCAAAATAATTAAAACTGGAAGATGGATTACCATGGACCACCCTTCCAGTGCAATATCATTATTATGCGAGTTGGCATAACCAATTTTTGAATGATGGAGTCATTTCAAGAATTTGTTTGAATTGTTTGTTTTTCCAATTTGCAGCTTTAATGAAGTTTGCCCATGCCTGAGGTGCATAGTCCGCGTTATACCATTGTGAATTCTTTGTATGATGCCCATAGCCTAGCCACTGAGCCTCTATCCTTCACTGCAGTCTTTTTGACTTAATTAAGGGGTGCCATTTTGGACACTCTACACTCTGTATTTTACCAACTTGGTTTCTTACTAATGGAACACTGGTGTGTGGTTTTTGTAGTGGAGCCTTTAACTAATGTGTTGATTAAATCCAACATCCTATTATAAAACTCTATAGACCAGTGATATTCCCCACATCTTGAACAAACATTTCGTTCTAAGCCCCCCCCCCCCCTCCCCCAGGTGGCCCAAATAATGTAGAGGGGTACCCCAGTCTCTTTAAAATAATAAAAAATATAAGCAGTAGAACATCTGCTTATATTGAATATTAAAAACAGCCCCCTTAATCCCGTTTTAATGAGTCTGCCCTCCACCCCCTTGGAAATCCTTCAGGCCTCCCAAGGGGCCACCCCCCTCACTCCCCCAAGTTGAAGAGCACTGCTATAGAGTCTGAAGGTGCTATTTTCAGAGAATACTCAGATAGTACAGGCAACAAATTATATCGGCCGTAAAATCATGATCTACATTTAGTGTATCCCATTGGATTCCTTTATCGGCTATTACATTCCTGTCAGCAAAGTTCTGTTTGACCATATGTGGGTTTGTCAATGTGCATAACATAGGGTCATGATCAGGTTCACTTCTTTGTACCACCTGGAAATGCACTACCTCTCCACTCCAAAGGCTTAACTTTATACATATGTAGTCAATGAGATCATTATGCTGTCTGCAGGGTTTTCTTTTGGTTCGACATTGTAAACAAGATATGTTCCAATTTCTCAATTGAAAAGGGCTCCTGCTGAGATAAAGGTTAACGAGGAGATAGCCACATTTGGAGGGGAGGATTATTCTTAGAGCTTTCATATCCAGGAAGTCTGTGATAACATGACTATCTATTTGGGTAAGACTATCTCTTCATGCCAAATGTAAACAGGCCTTCTGGCCTCCCTTCTGCCCAGGTTTCCTGCAGACAGGTCATATCATGACTTCTAATGAATTCCAGGTACTCAGGATCTACTAATTCACTATGTGGGCCCATAACGTTCCATGAGAGTAGTGACATTACTGTAGGAGTGGTTAGGTTATTGTATCCTTGAGGTTTATTAGACAGTTTCAATACATAAGGATGTTCAACAGGCTACCCGAGAACCAGCTAGGAGAGTTTTGATTTTTAGACTATGAGAGCTGAAATATGCATCTGAGGAGGGGATTCTGTGAATTCAGGCAAAGAACCGGTAGTCCTCATTTAAGAGCGGTAAGATGCTTAATATACTGAAAAGGAAAGAGCAATATGTGGTTATGTAAAAATTGTAGCAGAGTGTGTTATACATACCAGTACCATACGATATATGTGAAGTTGATAAGAGAGATGTCTGTCCACTTCTCTTTTACATATGTTTCCTCCCTTGGCAAACACATTTCCTCATTTGATTGTCATATCACCTCTTTGCTGAATATACTCTGATATTCTTCTTCTTCCCCCCTGAAATCTCTAAATGAATACCCACATGCTGCCAATTGCCACCGGATGGGTATATGGCATCTCATGGTAAACTCTTCAAGGATGGTAGTCTTCTTCCTCTCTGTCTCCATTGGCAACCCCACTCGCCCCTCTCCCATCTCATTCCCCTGACCTTTTCACCCCCTAGCCCAGGACTCCCCAACTTAAGGTTATGTTTAACAGAACCCTGAAAATCCATTATTTCATCATGACCACTGCAGCCAGACTCAATCTCCTAAACCTTAGAGAAACCCACCCACACCTCACACACCACTCTTCTTGGTCTGCCCCTCTACTCTTCTGTACCCCTCATCCAAGTCCTCAACTTTGTGGCACTCACCCTTTTCAACCTAGCCAGTTCCTCCCTCTCCTCTACTTACCATTACCATGCTGGATTGGTAAGCATGCAAAATCACTCTCTCTTTACCGTGCTACTCGTATATAAATCTGTCAATTTTCCTCCCCCCCATTACCTCACTGAATGCATGACACTGTTTTCTCCCTCTCAAACTGTTCGCGGCTCAACTCTTCACAACTTACCTATACCACCCCTACCCTCTGCCCCTCCTTCATTGGCTGATTTTCCTACTTACTTAATTCCACAGAAACACCCTCCCCTTGGGCACCAAAGCCATCTATTTAGTATAACTCTTTACAACAAGGCTCCACCTTCTAGCAATGAAAGGAACACCCCAATCCACTTTAACCTGCGATCAAAACTAACCATCCAACCGACCCGCCTACATTCAGCCCCCAAATTACTTCATGTCATTTTGTATATATGTAAATAGTGGGCTCAGCTTCCAATGTTAGAAAGGTGTTAATGTCCTCCAGTCCCTGTCCATTGTTTATATTTGATTCTTACCCCTTCACCACCCACCATACGTCATTCAATACTGCTCTTATGTAAAGGCACCTTATTCTCTGTTATCGCCTACTAGGTAAGTCATTTCTTTTCTAAATGAAATCCTGTTCTTAAAGAAATAGAAACAAATACAATATATATACATTTTAGCTTAGCTTTATTCCTTTGAAAAACGTGTTTTAAAAAAACATGTTTGCAGAGATTGAAAATATGGCAGCTGGAAAAATATCATGAGCTTGCAAACACCTGCAGACGGGTGTTTTATAGCCCATTTGATATTCTTCTGAGAAAAAGAATGTGCAGTGTTTGGAATGTTGTTCCGCATGAGCCATCTTGTCCAGTGGCCGAAGTGTACGAAAAGAAGTGGTGGAACCATATTCCCTACTGGCCTACCCCACAAACCCCATCGCCACTCCTGTCCCACAAACAATAGAGACCCCAAAACACGTGCACTTGCTATTTAAGGCCCCTCCCTGCCCAAAACACATCCTGCTGAGGTCTCTTTGAGCTACCTCTGTCAAACAGTACTGTCAGGCTTTTTTTCTGTGAACAGAATGCAAGCATTATTTCAAAGCAGTCTCCTGAGAGTTAATAGCTTAATTGCAGTTGATAACGGTTACTGATGTAATAAAAATGTCCTAACCAAGTGTGCCTGAAGCCACTTGATTTGTAAGCAGTGTTTTTGCCCTTGCAGCTGAAGCTTTGTTAATAACAAGCATCTGAAGTCCAGTGCATGCCATTATACACATATAATCCTATAAAACTATGAAGATGCATAAACCTGAACAGAATTGGGTTCTTTGCTGTTGGTGTTATTAACATATAAAAATAGATTCACTTAGTAGTGCGTTGCTGTTCAGCCTTGTAGTCGATGGCTTACCTGTTGAGAAGAGCCCACCACGAGGCAAAGATTACATATTCTTTCTGAAAAACGATTCATTTACTTTCAGTAGAAATCATTGTATATTTACATTTTGACTTTGGTGCCAATGCATGCGTTTCTTGAAGGACATTTTTGAATGGATACAAATGCCAAACACAGAAGATTAAGCACGGGGACTGGCACATAATGTTTAGGAATGGCATATACAAGCTGAGAAATACTGCCAACAATCTCAGGAAACGATTGAAAATATCCAAAGGCCCTAAAACTGACGACCCCCACCAGAACACTCTGAGCCCATGTGAAAAGACAAACAGCCTTACTCTGCTCTTTTTTGTTAAACACATTCGCATGGCACCCACCCCCACTGTGGCTTCACTGGCCTATCAACATGTTTCTTTACGAAGCCGATGCAATGCTGCTTGGTTTATCTTGACAATGAAAGGTACCTAAGTCCTATTAGGTGCGGAAACAGTGGCTTCCAGCCAGAATCATGTCAGAATCATCACACTCCCGGCCACTCATGAAAATGGTATGGTTTTGGGTAGAGAACTACAACTGTTTCTTGTAACTAGCTGTCTTGGTAAACTAATTGAGCTAATTCCTTAACTAAATGTGTCATTTCTGAAGTACAAAAGCAGAAACAGTGTTTGATGAAACAACATAAAATACAGTTCTTTAACACCTAAATATTCTCTCTTAGTACTTGGCGAGGGGGGGGGGGTGGCAGCCTCCCAGCCAATGAGGAGGCTCAGAACAGGGTCTATACCACATGTTACAGATCCCGCTCCGAGACACCACAAAGCAGGAGGCCACCATCTTCCCTTGCCGGGAATCAGGTAAATGCACTCTCCCTCGCGTACCCTTCCACTTCCCCACTCCCTTTCGCACATTTCCAATCCACCCTACCCCGCCCTACACCACTTACCTTGTACTTCTTTGCACCTCGCTGGGAACAATAGCGTTCCCGACATATCTCACACTCGACAATGGCCGCCATGGAAAGGGATTAGGAACTAGGTGTAGTTCCCTTCTCCCCGAAGGGCGACGCTCGGGCTTGTAACTGAAGGTCCGGGGCAATACCTAACTGGTAATGCCCCCCTGCTCATGTCATATTGCTTAAATATCGTCCCCATTTGTTAAAATTTTAAAGGTGTTTACGATATCAATGTAACTAACATGTGCTTCTTTTCAAATTAAGTAATTTATCTACTGTTTTAGAGGTGCCCCTTTTAATTGTTGACAATGCCAAGTAACAACGGTTCCATGTCATTTCATCCCCTGCCTTTTCTTCCCCAGGCTTTTTAACGTGCAGATTCCATCGAATGTGCTCCTCGTTTTTTTCATCATTTTAAACCCCGCTCAAACCCTTATCTGCCCTTTCCCACCCTCCCCAACAAAAACATTGATGAGCACATTCGATGGAACGTGCAGTTCGAAAAGCCTGCGGATGAAAAGGCAGGCGATACAAGGACGTCGTACCGTAACAACATGGATGCTTAGCAATTACACTTCACCCATTGATTATTAGCCATAAGCAGTAAGGTATCTGTTAAAGAATGATAATTGTTCGTAATGACCGCTCCCAGGTCTGCATATTATTGTATTGAGGCACATTCATTTGGTTAGTCCACTTCATCCAAACGCATTTGGCCTTGTGCTTTGCTTTCAGAGCTTGCCTTGTGCAGCCCCTTAATAGGATCCTACATTACTATCTTCTATTGACATCAGAAGTGTCCATTATTCCACGAATGTGGAGTCCGTTTTCAAATCCACTTTTTCACGTACCTTGGATTCTGGATAGCTATTCTCACACTGGCAAATATTATTAGAAGCATGTAGACACTTTGCTTAGCTGCCAAATAGTATTAGAAGGAAGTTCACACTTTGCATGTTTTTTAGTTTTGGCTTTTAGGGGGTGCTGAAATCATTGCCTATAAGCCGAAACCCCGATCATGAAAAGTGAAAACAGGACAGAGATGATATGTGAGCCGGGAGACGAAGTCTGTGGGTGTTTTTTGGAAATGTATCCACCCATTGACCGGCCCTGGACATGCAAATCCCTATAGCCATATTCCCCACTACTTGCCCCTTCAAAACACATTTCCTTGGGATCTCTTTGAAGTACCTCCATCAAGAAGTAACATCAGACTTTGTTCTGTTAAGGGTTTGCTAGTGTTATGCGGGTGGTTTTTGCATCCTTGAGAGCTGTTAGCCTTGGGATGACAAAGCTATGTATAAACTGGTACTGTCCTAGAAGACAATCATAATTACTCGTATGAAACAAAAGGCACGCTTTTCAGATAATTTGCACACAAATATTGATTGCTGTGTGGCTCTGATCTGTAAGTGAAATTCCAGTGATGGCTTCTAAGTGGTGCAGTGTAAGTGTGGCCTTTTTGCTAAAATGGCCTATTCGACTATGACATTGCAGGTAAAAGCTTTTCTTTCTTGCCTTTTTCAAACTCCATAACACAGATGGTGAGTTTTATTTCAAAGCAGACTTCTGAGAGTTATTGGCTTTATTGCATCGGTAACTGTGCTACTAGTGTAATAAAAATGCCTTAGCCAAGAGTGCCTTGAGCCACTTTATTTAAAAGCAGTATGTGCAGCCTTACAACTGAAGTGTTAACAACAAGCATTGATGAAGCCAAAAGTGTTTGCTTGTTTATAGGCAATTGTAATGCAAAGCTACCATATGCTCAGGTACCCAGACAATTATCCAGCCTTTGTAGTCTTATTGTTAGATATTACCATTATGGCAGTGCCTTTCCCATGCTGATACAAAAGCCAACACTGCTGTCTTTGCCAATGCTTGTTCAGAGCAACAAAAAATCCACAATCTGCATGATAGCAGAATGCGTAAAGTGGCTGTGAGGCATGATTTTCTAAGTGTGCCTCAAGTGCTTCTAATGAAAGACAGAAAACAGCTTGGCATGCATTTGGGTCACATCTCGAGATGCGAGTGTATCGTTTTAAGCCCATTTTCATTATTCAGGTGAGGAAATGGATTATGCCAGAGATATTGTTTTTTATAGTAGCATAAAGAGGAAACGGTACCGTGATGACAAATACATCCTAGCTTTACATTTTTAATGATTGTGCGGAGGTCTGGATAAAGCTACACCAAAACAGTTAAATGCTGATGACAGGTGCCATTTTCACTCTTAACCTGCAAATGCAACACCTTTTCAGATGATGCTAACATCGTTATTTATACATGGCCCTCCACTCTAAACTACTAACCTCAGTGCTTCTGCATACAGCAATTTTCGTCTGACACGTTTAAAGATGACCTGGCTGTGATTTTGCAGCATTATAGCTTTGACGAGAGGCCCTGCATACAATTCACAGCTTCCATGGTCTTTCCTCACTGCAGGCATTTTACCTATTGGGCTGTGTAGGTCATAGCAACAATCAGAATTTGAAAAGAAATAAATAGTAAAATGTACAAATTGCAAAACCTGTCTGACAGTTTGCTCTTTAATTAAGGTTATTCTTTTTTAAATTCATTTTAAATGTTTTTTTTTTTCTGACACAATTCACAAACTAAAACGAGAGGGGTTAAAATGTAGAAATATACAATACAATAGTAAAATCAACCAATACAAAAATTCAGAAAATAGACAATGCATACATTGCATTTAAGAATTTCCCAAATATCGTGAGTGTAGACACCCGAGACTCAAAGGTCTAGCATATATTTACCACTGAATGCACTAGACCAGCAATTTCTTTTATCAAACCACTGGATGCCCCTTCCAAGTCCCTAAATAATAAAATGTTTGTTTTAAAAATATATATTGTGGAAGTTTTGGGGTGAAAAATAAATGCCACATTGTTTAAATGTCTTCCAGTTTCGAAGCTCTGCTTATATGGCTACAACAAAAGTAGAATTTTTGCTGAGCCTTTTCTGATAGGTTAAGTCTGAAGTCCTCTAGTCCTATTAAATATGCTAGATTAGCAAAGAGCGAGCAGCGATTCCCCGTGAAAAATAAATGGTTAGGTGTGGGGTGCTGTATACAAATAATGTCAAACCGGTTCTTGCTCCACTGGCAATATTTGAACTTGTGCCGCCTCTGCCCGCTTTGAAAGTGGGCAAGGACCAGCAGTGCCCACGAATAATATTATCATACTGCCAAATGTTTATCTTATGTTTATCCCAGTGTTCCTCCTGGTTCCAAGCAAATACCAGGCCATTACAGGTGTTATAGTTATTGTCAGCCAATTTTATATGGTGCTTAATTTATCAACTTCGGAAGGATGAATGACTAAGTAGGACCTACCTGAATTCAAAACTTGCAGATCGCACACAGAGTGTCAAAGTGAACACTTTCCTCACTGAGCTATCTTACTGGCTGTGAAGGGGAGCTGTCTGTATGTAACTACATGTACTTGTCCCCTCCTAAAGAGCACACTGGTTGTGCTCACCTTGCAAGTGGCAGACATTCAGTGCTCTTTCTCTTGGTCTCTGTCGTCACTCATGATGTGGTGATTCAAGCATGCTCGCAGGCAAATGTTATGTCCTTATTTGTATGGGGACATGCCCATATTCTGATGAGGAAATGCCCCTTATCAGTGTGATCAGTGCAGGTGAGTATTTGGTAATACAAAAGGGACACAACGGCTCCTTCTGTGATATCAAAGATAGGCCTTAGCAGGGCAAACAACACACTGCAGCTTTTGTGACTGGGGAAATGTTTCTGTTGTCCTATCCAAGAAGGCAGGGTCCACACAAAATATGAAAGTAGGTTGATAATATTTATGCCAACCTGTGCGACAATTCAATTTCAAATCATGTATTGATGACTGTACGTGTTAAATAATGTCTTCCCTTCATAACTAGCTGCATGCCAGAACACTTATTAGGGCTGATATAATAGGTGTTATTATTACCCAACTTAATGGTATTCATTTTCGTTTATGTTCAAATATGTATTTTGTATTTATGTTCAATACACTGCAACTTCTTGATGCAAACATTTTTCAAGGGATAAGGGACCTTATTCACAGAAGGGTTTTATAATTGTGCAATCCCATAGGAAAACAGTCTATGAATCGGAAAAGGCAGAAGAGGGAAAAGGGAACAGGAAGAAAACAAAAAGAAACACAATTTATGAATACAAATGAAACAAGCAAACATAATAGATGCTCAAAAAGAACACGTACAAAAAAAATGGAAAGAAAGCTATGAAAAGAGTAAACTAAAAGTAAAAAAAAACACAATAACGTAATGGTAAGTGTGTATCGTTGTCAAATAAAAAAAAATATAGAGAAGAAAAACAAACAGCAAACCTATATGCAAATTGATGTTTACATATAAATGTTAAATATTATTATTAATATAAATATTAATATAATTGAGATCTTAAATAGTGTACATACATATTAAAAAAGACTACAAAATGTGTCTGTTTAAAAAAATGCCTCTTCATTTCTATTAGAGGCTTCCAAATAGATTCATTCAATTTTGTTTTGTTCCAAGATTTTCCAAAAGATTAAGGAACCCCCTTCTAGTAGGATTGATCCAAGTTCAACATAAATAAATAACATACCAATTTCTAATCAATTGCTTGAACAGCGCAAGAGATCAAGACATTAAAAATGTCTTCTAACATTTATATATCTGTGTGCTAAAAACAATGGATTTAACAATGACTATTCTCCAAGAAATGTTGCCATGAACAGGAACAATGTTAGTAATTCGTTTTCAGACACCCTTCCAAAATTGACAAATTACCCAGCTAGAGCCCACACTTAAATGTTACAAGGCCATCACAGAGAATTGCTGAGATTTAGTAGAGTGAATTCTAGCAAGGATCCCAAAAACTGGAAGTGTAAAGGAGAATCAGACCAAAAAAAAATACAATTGGATTTCCAAGTATTACCCCAGTCACTATTCTTTTTTTTAAAAAAACATGTAAGGCACTGTCTTCCCATAGTCTTGGACAACCTACAGTAGGAGGACAATGTTTACTCATAAGCATTTTAAAAACCTTAATGCTACATGCACTAAAGTAATCCACTTAGGAAACATACATCCACATTAAATAACAAAATGGCACATTAATATCCTACTTCCCTAATAGAATAATTTGCCAATGAAACATAGCACCCACTACATCAGATAGTCCAAACCAGATGTTCGCATACCCAAAGAATAAAAAAGTAGCCTCTACAAGTAAATCATTCAAAGTAAAAAACAATATATTGTGTTTACTCCAACTTGACACACAACGTTACTATTCATCTTCCAACCCAAATAACTTAGTTTCCCTGTAAACATGGTGGAACCAGATGGGAAGTGCTCTTGGCACACTTCTCACCATCCAGATGCATCATTAATGTCTACCAGAATGGCACTATCATGGCCCAGGGCTCCCAGCCCAACCTCCTCCTTCTTGACGGGCGTCTTCTCTCTCTCATGTACTTCCTCCCTTATACTTCCACTTTTCTTTCTGCCACCCTCTAACCTCTTTGACCCCACTGACAGATGTATCTCTTCCCAGTACCCCACCTTAGACCTTTAAAGGTGGCAACCTGCTTCACCTAGATACCCTCAATTCTCTCTCTGCTGTCAAACACTCCTCTGACATCTGTCACCTCCTTGAAAACATTGACTTTGACGTCCTCACTCTCACTGAGATGTGGTTCAATGCCAGCTCTGTCACTGATGTTGACACTCTCCTTCCTGAGGGCTACAAGATTATCTCCAAGCCCAGGTCTAACCGATCTGGAGGCAGAGTGGCTCTTGTCTTCCCTGAATGGGTCCCTGCTTCTGTCATACCACTCAATCCTACTCCTCCTTTGAATGTCTTTTCTGTAAGATGTGCATCTCTCCTTCCCTCTCGCTCACTCTTGCTACCATCTACAGGAACCCTGGGCCAATCTCCCTCTTCCTATCAGAGTGGGCCAACCTTACCTCTTCCCTTCTTACCTCTATCTCTAAGCTTATTCTCCTTGGAGACTCCAATATTCACTTAGACTTGCATGATGCAGCCACTCTTCACTTCTGCAACCTTTGCAACTCTCTTTCCCTCATCATTCTCCCCTGTGGTCCAGCCCACTCAGGCGGGCACACCTTGGATGCGCTCACCATAGCTGATATCTCCTTCTCTAACCCTCTCACTACCCCTCTCTCCTGGCCTGGCCATGCTCTCCTCCTATTTGGAGCTCCTTGGCTACTAAACTAAGCCTCTACCTTCACTGGCAGTCTCCTTCTTTGTCATTCCACCAATGAAGCGAGTGTCAGTAGCCGCTTTTGCCGCCACCTTCATTTCTCCCACCACTCCTGCTATTGACTCCACACTGACTCTTACCTTGCTAACCTGCACCTTTACATCTCCAAAACCCTTGATATCCTTTCCCCTGCCATGAGGTTCCTCTTGAAGCCTGCCTTCAAATGCAATAGCTGGTACGATTCCAACTTAGCCTCGCCGAAATGCAAGGGTAATGTTGCTGAACTGAAATGGTCTGAATGGAAACACAAGTGAAACTTCTCTTTAGAATTGGGTGTAGTCAACACTGGTGTGTGTGCTAATTCATGTTTGATTTCAGATGTCCAATTTATGCTGCTTTTGTTTTTCTGAGCTTCTTTGCATGCTTTGAGTAGTGGCCTGATACAAGTGGAGTAATCGAAAACCCATGCTTTGCAATAATTACATAATCCTGGGAACTGTTGTATTTATTCCCCTGTCTTTGGTCTACGTGTTTTATATATTGCCTCAATTTTCTCATGTGTTATTTTTCTCCCATCTGCTGACACGATCTGTCCCAAGTAAACTACTTCTTTTTGACAATAATACAATTTTAGTTTGTTCACCTTGTACCCTGTGTCAGCTTGTAATGTTAGTATTGTCACTGAGTCCTTTCTGCACTCATCTTCTGTTGTGCTATACACCAAAAAGTCATCCACATATTGTATCACTATACTTGCAATCTGTAAATTGCTCAAATCCATTTCCATTACCCCGTTAAATATGCTGGATCCCTCACAGTACCCATGGGGCATTCTTGTCTGTTCAAAACTCGTCCTGTGATACGTAAATGCAGTGAGATACCTGGAGTCAAGATGCAGAGCAATAGAGAAGAATGCATTCTTCAGATCCCCTACTGTGAACTGACAAGCCTTTGCTGGTATGCTGAAAAAATTGTCACAGGGTTTGGAACTAGTGGGTACTCTGATTCGATAATGTTATTAAGAGGGTGAAAATCCTGTATGAAACGCCACACCCCTCCCTTTGATTTTTTGTATCCGATAGATTGCCATGTTACATGGTGATGAAGATTCCTGTATTATAACTTGCTGTCATATGGCATGCAGTGTCTCATATATGCCTGTGTCTGCTTCTCGGGAAAGAGGGTATTGCTTTACGCATGATAGCAGTGCTCCTTCTTTTATTTTAATGTTTACTGCCCCTTTCAGTATGCCCACTTCATGGGGTTCTTTGGTCCATAGAACCTTTGGAACTTTTTCCAAATCCTCCTGCAAGTAGTTTGTTTCCCTTTTCACCAATTGTGTCATTTGTGGCACTGCTCTTTCTTTTATCTGTACTGGACATGGTATGCTCAATTCAAACACTACCTCTTCCTCCACTTCTTTTGTAGTGAACACCTCTGTGTCTGTTACTCCTTTAAGTGTCAGTGTGGGATCGATGCATAATATTCATCGACACTCCATGCTATCATCATCTGTCACAACTAGTATAATCATGTCTTTTTTTCACTGCTACTTCCTATAGGTATAGCAGTCTGCCTGGAGTAATGGTAGAGAAGCACCATGGACTGAGGAGGAAATCATTGGACAATCTAAACACCTTCCCTTCTATTCCTGGGACTCAGCCTAGCAGCACCTGCACCCCATACAAAAACAACTCTGTGTGTGTGGGTGTCCCTCTCAATGTGCTATGTGCATAGTATGCTTGTATCAATACTGCCACTCTGGCTGGGTACATCCCAGGTGTGGTGCACACCATCCTTTTCTCCGAAAATGAAATTGTGGCATTCAACTTGCTTGACAAAACTCTTCCTAGTATGTTGATAGTTGTGTACTTTGAATACAATAGTGGCGCTAGATTAAGCTGTGTCCCTATTGTCAATGGTACATCTTTTGTCCAAGGAACCTTCAAAATTGTCCCCGAAAAGCCTTGCATGTTCCATTTTTTGTTGGTTAATGGGAATCCCTTTTCCTTTATACATGACCTGATTGCCCCAGTTTCAATGAGAAAAGAAAAACCTCTGTCCTATTTGAACTGCTACCTCAGGTTCATCTTCAGGGTCTTCAGTTACTGCTAGGACAGGGCACAATCGTACTTCCTGTGGGCACCCCTATTTGGAAAATGTGTTTGCGGAGGACGTGAATGGATTACCACCCACCATTTTAACCCTTGTGTATTGAGGCACTGCGTTCTGACGCAATATCATCACCTTCTCTTGTGTGAGTGTCTGAAGTGGTCCTTGTTGTATGCTAACTGTAACCTGAGTTTCAGATATCACTCCTCCCAGCACTGGTACTTTTTCCTATGTGGATACTACCTGTGTCTGTGTGGGCTGCAATTGTATTTGCTGCTGTGGAATCATTTGCATCTGTTGAGGTTGTGTGGGTGTCAGCAAATATGGCTGTTGTTACTGCACGAAATAACAACAGGGCTTGTTTAGAAGAAACAGAGAAAACTGCCTTTCCTAACCGTTACAAAACAGTAATCGAAACACAACCTAAATGGTTCTGTGGGAGCAAAAATGCAGAGTTCCAACAAATGACATTCACAACACATTTGCCTAACACATAAGAAAGACAATGGCCTATCTGTCCCTCAAGAAGAACACCCTTGCCCTAACAAAGATGCCTTTCCCTAGATGGTGAGTGATGCACCACCTATCTAAGAGGGATAGATCAAGAAAAACTGTCCCTAGTTCTCTTCAATTCTATGGACAGTTTTCAAAGAGAAACATTGAGTTACAATAAGGGAGCAACAAGGTCCAGCGTAAAACCAACACATTCATTTTGACAACAAGACTTGCAATTAGATACTGTGAGAAATGGCTGCAATGCTGAACATGTGGTGGTTGGTGCCATAGGAATTTCAGTACAAACTTGTATTCACCTTTAGGCTGCAACTATACCCAAATGTGGATGGTTTACGAGTGGAACAAAAGTGCAAAGTTAAAAAAATCATCCCAGTCGGCATGGGATGTCCTTAAAAATGGCTCATTATGTGTGAGAAAGTTACTCTAAACAAAAGGAGTATCCTCTCTGACTCAGGGGAGTATCTCATCAGGTTATTGGGACAACATAACCTTAAAGGTCGACCGGTTTCGATGGCTCAGTTCGTTTTGACCATCTTCTTCAGGATGGACGATTTTACTGGTAACATGATTAAATGTTCCGGCAGATCCGGTGGTAAGGCTGCCTGGGCGCGCTGCTCTGTCCCCTGTATGGGAACACAAGACAACAAAGGGGACCAAGGCTTAATAAACCTGGTACCAGGAGTGGCATGTGATAGTTCACAAAATGCTTAGTGCACACTGTCTTTAATACAATTATGATTGTATCCAAGGGGGAAAGGATGTATATAGTTATGCTGCCACTGACTGTGTGGCTGTGCGAATATACCTGGACCCAGAGTGAAGGACCTGCAGGGAACAGTGTGTGGGGAAGTGATGAAAATGTGATAAATATGGTGGAGCATTCATGCATCTGCGGTACGTAAACATGCCTGTGCCGGTGTAAAGCCCATTATATGTGAATATAATGAAGGGGCCACCGTGCGCCTATTGAAATGGCTGACCTGTAATGTGAGGCAGATCAATGTCGAATGCAGAGGTCCATGTTGGCTCAAGGTAGCAACAAATGCTATGCTGAAACGACAGTAAAATCACGGTTGCATCACGAATTTGCCCATTGTCAAAATTCTTAGTACACGTGATGTACAGGGTCAGCTAGTGCCCATGAATGGCTGCTTACCTCTTATATTCCAGGGAAGGAGGTAAAGGGCAGCCATCGTTGCTGGATCGCGGTCAGAACTGCATTGGGTGGAAACATAAACGAACAAGCTACCCCTTCCGTGCTAGTGGTGCAGCGGATGCCCCCCCTTCCGTGACGTACACGGAAGGGTTAGCTTGTTTGTTTATGTTTCCACCCGATGCAGTTCTGACCTCGATCCAGCAACGGCGGCTGCCCTTTATCTCCTTCCCCTGGGGGGTGGCTTCTGAGAAATTGCTCAATAGTAACTCCAATAATGATTCCTTTTGTGATACTAGCGACTTTCTGACTGCTGACTTAGAACTTTTAGACAATCAAACGGCCCATGACACTCCCCTGATTGAGGGAGTTGAGGTGTCCAATAACAAGGATATTGGTACGATGTTAGGAATCTTCAATAGACTAATTTTGTATGAACTTAGGAGACAGACCGAAGTATTGGGACAAATCAATTCTGCAATAGAACTGATCCCCTCGAGATTGAATGACCTACTTTCTAATTCACCGAGTGATATAAAGTCTGCATTGGCGTGTTCAATAACGGACTCGCCTGTCCAGGATCCGGGGTTGTTCAATCCTCAGTCATCTCTCAAAATATTATTGAAGTAATCGTTGTACCTGATACACAGGGCAATAAGAGTGTGACAGACTCGGTTAAAACTGTCTTGGAAGCTGCCTTGGAGAAGGCAGATACTCCAAATTTTCCTGTTATGGAAAGTGTTTTGGCTGATAATTCCAAAAACACAGCCGTTTTAAACAACAAAAAGGAAAAGCACGACAGATCAAACTGATGCGTGCAAACAACATGGCTAAAACATCTTGTAAATTTCTGAGAGACTTGACCTTCAAAAATTCGATCCTAGAGGCCAGGGAGGTCTTGGAGGGTGGCTATGAGAACCAACCCCCTGCGGAAGAGGGGGTCGAGGTCCAATCTCTGCCTGGGGTTTCGAAGGAGGCCTGCCAATCCTCCTTGGGAGCGTACTTTGAGGCTAGCAACTCGATATCTGATGCAATGAAGAACAAAAAAAGAGAGGCGAGTGAGATTGCCTCACAGTTATCATCTCTAAAAACAGGATTAGAGGACATTTTTGAAATTTTTAAAACGAACTCTTTGAACGCTAATAGCTCTCTCGCTCCAATTAACATAGGGACCAAAGTGGTTAATCATGCAAGTGGGCTGTTTGCTGCGTTGCACTCACGTGATAATAATGAGGGTAAGGACTTACTCCCGAATGTTGGTGCCCCAATTGAAGACAAGGGTCAGCTGTCGTGTTCAGTTAACACGGGGCTGGGCTCCAGTGAACGGCATTATAAGGAGAAGATGGTCAGTGCTACATCAGTACAGACCGGATGTGTTGCCCTGGCACCCGCGGGTTTAGCACCTGCCATTCTAAACAAGCCAACACCTACTGTCTCTGTACCTATCCCTGTAACTATGTCTGAGGTGCTGCAAACGCCTGAAGCTACTGAGCCTCTTTCCGATTCAATCACTGATTTGAATAATTTGGATGTGTCATTGTCTAAGTCTGTTACTCATCCAGTCAGTAAAGAGGATGAAATTACATCTATGGTGAAGACAATCTTAGAGGACACATTTGTATCGAATAATAATGGGTGATATTTACCACGCAATAATATGAGAGAACCCACAAATGTCAATATGTGTGGCACAAACAAACAAAACTTTGAAAAATCAATCAACGATCTTGATCTAAGAAAACCTGCTTTGAGCGACCTTCCTAGTCTCATATTGACAACTCTGTTTTGGGAGGGTAACCGAACTTCTTTAAACCGTTCCTACATACTCTCATTGTTTGCGGCAATTCCGCAACTACCACTAATTTCATCAGCTGATATAGTTCTGGTGGACTTCATTCATAGACAGAGATTTGACTATGCGCGTCTTGTAATACCATCCCCTCTAGTAAGAAACCTCTTGCTAAAGGAGGCTGAATCCTTACAACGTAGGGGTTTTGACCTCTTCCAATATGAGCACACCTTCCCCCCAACGAATGGCAATTCTCAATTCAAAAATGGTGCGGAAGGTGGAGTAGGGGTGGAACCTCAGGCGGGGAGTAACAATCTTTCAATGGGCAATGATGACAAGCAAGAGTGGAGATGGTTGGCTCTTTCCCTCAGAGAATCCATTAACTCTCTGAGGGAAATGGGAAACCACTCTAGCAAGCCTAGAAAAATAACTTTGGCAAGTTGGAATGGAAGAGGACATTTACACTTAATCCATAATAGTGAGGTTACCAATGTTTTACAATCTTATGATTTGCTACTTCTGCAAGAAACTTGGGCTACCAGTGATCTCTTATGGGAAGATTTTGATATAGCTCAAACTAAGGCTGTAAAGGGGGTTAAAGGTCGGCCTATGGGTGGACTCCTAATTGCCTGCAAACAAACTCTAGGGGCAACAAAAATGAGCGAATGGTCTAGCTCCAATTCCTTTCTAACCGTGACCTACGAAATCAAAATTGGCATGATCAATATCCAATTTTGCATCACCAATGTATATTGGAACCCGCTAAAATATTCTGATTCTCAATTGGTAAAAGAAATTAACAACTTGACCGCAAAAATCGATGCATGGAGAGCGGCCAATGTGAACGGTTTCATAATCTTAGCAGGGGACTTGAATTCAGATTGTAATATTGACTCTACGGTGGCGGATGCCTTATTGTCTGAAAACAAGCTGTTTAACTGTAATGCCAAGTTTACGGCAGGGAACCCTAAGTTTCGGGGAGCTCTATGGTATAATTTTATGGAAATTATGGGATTATCGATGATGGACAACAAATGCCATACTTGGAATGCTAGAGGCCGTAGCTCTATTTTGGATTATATTTTTGTGTCTATTGGGTTTGCTAAAGTTATTTCCAAACTTACTGTAGTTAAGATGCCTTCTAGTGATCACAATTTATTACATATTAACTTTCCTTATCCTGTACCAACTGAACCATTATCATGCTATACTCAGGGCCTGTTAGTAAATCAAAAAGGCAACAGAGTGAGGTGGTCATTTGCTAAAACTAAGAAATTTTCCTCTGTTATGGTTAAGAATTTCGAAAAGATGCATTTTGAAGACCGGATATGTAGTTTGTCTGTGACCAGGTTTACAACACATGTGAACGATCTTATTTTGAATTCAGCAGTAAATACGATACCTGGTGGTAATGCTAGAAGGAATCACTCACACTGCTTCAATATGGAGGTTCATAACCATAGAAAATTAATGAGAAGTGAAATTTGTTCAGTTAACAAAATTGGCCATACCGCAGACCATGCATTTACGCTGATTAAAAAAATTAAGCAACAATACAAAAATTGGCTAATAAGCTTTAAGGGCATGCGAGCCCAATCGGATGGGGAATATATGCTTAATGCACTAAAAGGTAACAACATTTCTAACTTTTGGCAAATCATTAATAAGGTTGAAGTATCCCAAGAGGAAATGCTATTTACTCAAATCAGTGAGAGAAGGTGGGTTGGCTACTTCTCGAAAATGTATGGCGGCGACTTAGCCAATTTTGGAGGTTGTGTTAGTAAGACTGCGATATGGGAACTGAACATCTGTCTCCAATATCTCTCGCCTTATTATTAAATCAAAAAACGCCCAGGGCCGAACAATTTATCAAATAAGATCCTAAAAACGGATACTGATGTGTGGGCCAAGGTTCTGCATATCCTATATAAGGATATTCTGAGCACTAAAACTATACCTGAATCCTGGAGATTAGCTCTTGTACTTCCGATCTATAAAAAGGGATCCAGATTTGCTCCGGAAAGCTATAGAACCATAGCTATCTCGGACCCGGAGTCTAAAATATTTGCCTCCATTGTACTGGAAGAAATGCAAGACTGGATTAAGAGCAACAACATATTGGATGTCAAACAAATTGGCTTTAAAAAAAACATAGGCACGGACTGTGGGGGGCTCATACTTAAAAGTCTACAATCCAAAGCCCTAATGAAAAATGGAGTCTCAATTTTTGTTGCCTCTATGGATCTCAGTCGAGCGTTTGACATGGTTGATCGCCCATCCCTATGGTCCATTCTCAGAGACTTGAATATCCCTAAACATCTCCTGGAGATAATAATAGAATTGTATTCAGAGACTAAAATTAAAGTGAGGTTAAACTCAGAAGGTCAGCTTACCTCAGAAATTTGCATTCCTAATGGTCTCCGACAAGGTTGCATGCTCGCTCCAACGCTGTTTAATCTATATGTCTGTGGAGCTAATAAAGCGTTAAAGAACAAAGGGCTGGTGGCACCAAAACTGGGAAACAAAAGGATTGAATGGTTAGCTTACGCTGATGATTTTTTGCTTTTGGATTGCACCAAAGTGGGTTTACAACGATTGATAAACGCTTTTGTAATATTTGTGTCTAAATTACACTTAAAAATAAATGCAACCAAGACGACCATTGTATGTCTTGGCAAATGTAGGAACAATTTACTCGGTCACTCATGGTACTGTGAGGGCAAACGTATTAAGTGTCAGTCTGCCTTCAAGTATTTGGGTTATAATGTAATTGGTTCAGGTTCCACAACTATAATAAAAACTCAATTGAGGACTAAGGTAGAGATGGTCCTAAGGCAAATGCGTAAACTAGAGACCAAATACTGCAAATTCACCATGGTACCGTTAAGATCCTTTTACATTATGAAAGCAATTCCAAGGTTTATGTATGGTACGGAATTTTTTGGTTTTGAAAAAACGGACTGGTTGAAGTCTCTGGAAAGTCTTATATGGAAAGGAATCTTATACTTTATACCAAAAAGTGTACCGATGGAAATTATAAGATATGAGTTGAGCCTACATTCTCTGCAATCGTTTATCATGTGGAAAAAGATCTTGCTACGGAGAAAGTGTTTAGTAAATCCATCTGATAACCTTTATACTATAGCAGGTACGGATTCCCATAACTTGTTTATCAACCAGTTAAAATCTAAGGTTCGAGGTTTGTCTCACCAATTTGGGTGTTTCAATTGAAATGTTACAATCTAACCCACAAAAAGTAAAAAGTATCTTAAAAAGTGATGACTGGTTACAGACTGTATGTACAGTATTGCAGTCAAGGAATTTCAATCAAGCATATTCTTTCTGGAAGTTTTTTCATGGTATGGAAGCCTATTTAGAAAAATACCCTTGCAGAAGTTTACGAAATGGCTTCATGCGATTTAGATTAAATGTGATGAGAACCAATAGCACTCTGAAGGGTTGGAAGTTGTTGACTGACCCTTGGATCTGGTGCAGATTCTGTAGGAAAGAGGGTATTGAGCAAACACTGCATCATATTCTACTTATTTGCCCAGCTCTGCTGCAATACCGAATCTTATATTTTGCTCAATTTGTACTGCATCTACACCGTGTCAATAGAGAACTATTGTGGTATCAAATGAGACATGGTCAAAACACTGTACTCAGGATTAGAGTGATTGCTTTTTTAAAAGTTGTTCGTGACTTATCTTAAATGTCTTTTAGAATCTGTTAAATGTAGATTAATTTGATCTGCTGATTTTGATAATGAAATACTTTCTTTGAATAGTTGTATGTTGATTGGAATTATGCTTAGTTCATATCTAATATTATTTTATATTGGAAATGTACTTTTTTATTCTGTTCTTATAAAGTGTATTTTGTAAAGGTTTAAATAAATCATATACAATAAAATAAAAAAATAAAATAAAAAATAAAATTCTAATCACAATAAATTTACTGCTGCTTCAACATGACATGAATGCATATGCCTTTCCATTTGTTCTTCACACCCTCTAATAGTTTTGAACCCAAGAAATAAAAATGATGCAACTATACTAACTGCCTACACTACATGCAACTCCTGTCTAATGAGGTCTGCCACTTACTACGCAACCCTCTGCACTAACCAAGATGTGCCACTGCCCATTCTCTCCCTACTGAGTGAACAGACCTAAAATCTAAGACTAACATGGCCAATCGCCCTCCAATTCTTGAGGGTGCATCCTATACACCATAAAAATAATCCCTCCCTGTCCCTGCTTGTTTGGGCACCGACACACTCGCGTATCCTTTTTAGGAGAGCCTCCACTTCTCTCGACCTCAGAGTCTCCCTTTAAAGGCCAGTACCCCTTCTGAGCAAACACAGCACTCTGACTAGGCAGACCTTCAGGAAATCTGCATCTGCAGGCCTCCTCGATGTTTGAGCTACCTGGACTGGCCAGCAGATGCTGCTCTGCACTCCCATGGGAGTACGGCTGGAATCCCCAAGTCTGGTCTGGAAAGCTGATCAATCCCTGTACTGGTCACCAAATATGTTCAGCGGGTTGCCTCGGCACTCACCAGTAAAAATTACAAAAGTAGTCTAAAAAAGGAGTGTACGTCAGGCAATAAGTAACACAATTTATCCTGGTCCCAGTCGCAATTGGGGAAAGCGAAATTCAAACAGAATGTGGAAAAGCGCTGGCAAAGATAAGCCTCAAAAACAAAAGCTTTTATAATCTCATAAACTAGTTTGCATCAAAACACATTGCAACATTAAGGCCTTCCTCCAAGGGAGATTGATTGATGGAATTGTGTCATTCCTCAATATCAGGACATACATTATTTTGAAATGATTGGGTCCTGCAAACCTCACCACACCACCCTTGTCCATCCTTGTGACATCACATTCCAACCCCCAATTTCCACATTGGTAGTGCCAATTTATTGAAACATTTGGGATGGCCAGCGGATCTTTTTTCAACTGCCACTGATCATCCCCATCAATCGTCTCACAGAAAGGCATTTCATCATGATACTGCCAGAGCCTTGAACCACCACCAAGTTACTGTTTTAATGTTGCATCTTAGAAACTCTTTGAACTTCTTCCCAGGTTAGGGTGTGCTAATGGGCATTTTGAAACCATCAGCAGACCAGCTACAAAAACTAATATGCTGAATTATGCAATGGTTGTGCATTCACTGTTTTTCACGGGACCCATTTGCTCGGCTTCCTGATGTCGAAAGTAACAAAAGCTGTTAAATCGGATCACCTAAACACTCGCTTAACAAAGGTTTTTAGACTGAATTAATAAGGTGGTGTTGCTATGTTTTTTTGAAGTTAAATCTAATCACTACAACTCTCCTTCAACTAAAGTTTTTTCACAGAATTTCAAAGGTTTTGTTATAATATACTTTATTTGGAGGTAACTAACCATGGCCACCATGGCCACTGTGTTGCACCAATAAGTTTATTTGGGGCCCACTCACCAATGCCTACGGCCAAGCCCACTGTTCATGTTCAACCAATAGGTTTCGTTTGGGCCCACTAGCCCTGGCCATTGGCCATGCTCACTCTACAAATTGCACCAATGGGTTTCTTTGGGGCTCACTAGTCATGGCCTTTGGCTGTGGCCTCTCTACATGTTGTACCAACAGGTTCCTTTGGGGCCTACTTGCCATGGCCTTCAGCCGTGGCCACACTCCATGTGGCACAAATAAGTTTCTATGGTGCCCACTAGCCATGGCCTTTGGCCATGTCCATATGCACAAATGCCCATTACCCCCTGCCTAGTAGATGTGATCACTGTAGGTGTAACAATTCCTTTTTTTCACTCTCTCCTGATTCCAGCAGGATTCCCCCAATATTCCTCTGTTAATGGCAATTAACTAAACATACAGCTGTAATAATCTACCCACACCCGCGGTATTTGCCCGGTATTCCCCTGAAAATACGAAAACATTTGAAAATCAAAACCTCTTCCCAGTCCTCTCAGACACTCACCAGGTTCCTCCTTCCTCTCTCCATGGTCCCCCCTCTCGCAGATTTTTCATTACCTGGCCCTCTCCCATTACCCTATTTCACTTTTCTGAGCGCATTTTGACTTGTAGCTGTGGGCATCTCACGAGATACCCCCTCTATTCCCCCAATAATCTAAAAATGTTAAAACTGTAACTGACTCCGCATCTCTAATCTGATGGAATTGCATCCTTTTTCCTACTCCAAATTGCTTTTTGAGCACTTTTCGTTTTCACATTACCCCGTAATTGTTTGCATCGAGCAAAAAAATAATGCTGGCTGAAAAGCCCCTCTGCTTCAAAGAACTATGGGAGATATAGCTATATTTATGGGAGCAGGGGAGCACCCCCTTCCCAGTCGAATATTTAAAAAACTCCTAGACAGAATAACTCCTACCCTGTGCTGGAAATGAAATCATCGCTTTGTGCCCAAGTTGTTTCTTAATTGGTCCGAATCCGCCCAGCAGTTGTTGTGCCTCGTCTTTTCCAAATTTTTGCTTTCTCTCTGTGGGAAAATGAATGGGAGTAGATCGAGAACAGCGTTTTTTTTGTTTTTTATTTCTTAATAACTTTTTCATTTTTTAATGAAAAACATTCCAAAAAGGTCCAGTCTGGGGTATGCTGGGGAGGGGAGAGGGTTGTGTAAATGACAAAGGGTGTGCTTAGAAAATATCTGTCATATCCATGTGTGTGTGTATGCATATATATATATATATATATATATTTATATATATATATATATATATATGTTTTGTTGTAAAAAGCAAGCAAGGAATAATGCATCCGATCCCACTGCCGTTTTGCTGTGCATGGCAGACGACAGTGAGAAAAAAAGCATACACCAATTTCCTGTATGCCTAGGCACCTCATTGTGCTCCATATTGTTTGAAATATTTAGAAAAAAAACCTATCTAGAAATCATTGCATGCCCCATTATAGGCTTTCATCTCCCGGGCCCGTGGACACTCAGCCATGAGTAAGTACTCTGCCATGAGTCTGAAATGATAGAGTAGGCATCAGTCTTAAACCCTTTTGACCTCTTTGTATAGAATGCTGTTCTATTTTGAAAATGGCTCCTTTCTATCTGTTTTTACTCCGCGCCCTTCCATTCATTTGTCTATACAAAGCAATAAAGGGTAAAACTAAAGTAACATAAATTGGTCTGTCTTCCTGAAACCATGTCTCGCTAATGTACCCAGATTAACTCAACTGTAAATTGTCTCCTTTGGATGTCGTGTCTTGCTAAAAGTTTCCTATATGATTCATGAATTGGATTGCTTTTAACAGCTATTGGCTAAGCAATATGGTAAATGTACAAGGTGATGCAATTGGCATTAGTGAGAGAGGATGCACAGGAGCATGTAATGCAGTCAATACTGCATTAACTACTGATGCCCAATTACAGAAACTGGAAGAGTGGCTTTTAGGAGCATTAGGACTTGCAGAAGAGCTGAGATCACCTGCCGCTCCTTGCCTAAAAGCTTCACCCTTTATGCGCTGGGATCAAAGCAAACATTGGCTGGCTTATTTTGCCCTACCGAGCAGAGAATGTTGCCTGGGCGGTATTCACCGTGGTGCTTTTAAGGCATACGAAGTCGAGTCCTGATGCTACCTTTTCTGGCTCCTTTGCTTTCCATAAACAAAGCACACTTACACAGTGTGTGTAGGTTGTTTTTATATCCCTTTATAGCAGTGTATTCTTTAGCAAGAAAGAGTCAATAGCCAGTTTTGTATTATTTTGTTTTTTTTTCTGGCGTCATATACATTTGCTTACTCTGGATGTTGTCACTGCTTGCTTATTTTTCAACATCGGAATTCATAAGTTAGCTCAAAGTGGTGGCCATGCCTGTTGTAACGTTCTGCAGGTACAGGATACAATGAGTCATTTGCTAGAAATATATGGCATATGTGCGTTTTTTTCAGAAAATATGTTAGCTTTTTGAGGTCTCCGTAGCTTTGATGATGACTACAGTACAATGGTGTCTCACACATGCAGGCACAGACCAAGGGGCCCAGTAACTAAAGGAGATATACTTAAAATATTTGTTTTGGGGGCTGGGGTTATATAGTGTGCTCCTGTTAACCAGGCCAAAGTTTGGTCTATGCAAGGCCACGGACTACATATAACCAGTTAAAAAGCACAAGTCAACCAAATGGCTACTTCCATAACATAGAGTAATGTGAGCCAAAAATAATCCTTTCTTGGTTTTATGACTGTCATTTCAGGGCATACAAGAAAGGAAACATGTGTGATTAGGGGGGCCTGCTTGTAGACATTGTTTGACAGAGGCATGTGGCTTGTAGTGTGACAAGTGATGGCACATTTTAAGTGCTACAAAATTGAACAGGGGCTTACTCTGTGATTCAGTTTGTTGTTTCGGACGATTACATTGCTAAATTGGCATTGAAACCAGATGCACCCATTGCAGTGTTGAATTACCCAGACATTCACACTAACCAGAAAGACTTGTCATAGGTAAGGAATGAGCATCACTGCATCACCATGAGTACCAATAGGTAGAAATGTAGACCAAATACAATACACGTTTCTCAACTGCCATCATTCCTTTATAGGCGCTGGCATTTGTACTGCATGCAATGTTATGAACCTATACATATCCTACACGCAGCACTGAATGTACCGCAATGCAGTATGAATTGAACCTAAAAGAGAGAGCTGGTTTATTATTTTACATCTGGCATACCATAAGTTAAGATTTTGAAAACAATTCTAGTGAGGGCTATCCTTCTTTCAGACCTGCACAGATCCCAAAATGGCATGAATGACAATCACCCGCTTGCAGTCACATTTTGACAAATACCAACATCTTCATACAATGATTGAGACGCATACATTTGAAAATCTGCAATGGAAGGTTTCAAATCCCTTGCAATCAATGGCTTGTCCAAACCTCTTGTGTGAGACGTAGCTGGCAATATCGCAGATATTAGTGGGATTTATCTGTGTTTGCATTAGCAACAGTGTCTTTCGGGCAGATGCTCCCAGTGCTTTCCCTTGTGGCAGAGGTATCCATGTGGATAACAACTCTTAGTATGGATATGCAGCTCCCCCGGACACTTATACATTCTAGCACGAATATCCAATAACCTGCAGTCAGACGAGGATTATACTTCCCAAAAAGATGTGCGCTTACTCCTGTGCCTAGGCTCCTTTTGCATCTTCAGAAGGCACTTACATTGGTGAAATGGGTTTCTATTATCTAATTGAGGAAACCAAACTGGAGCTAGAGCTTTGTACTGATGGGGTGCTTCTTTTCCCTGTGATATTGTTTCTGACCCTTTTAACAATCGGCCGTCTTGATGAGGTTCGGGGCCTTTGGAGACACACCGGCCCCAAAATATAAAGGCTAAAGATTAGAAGTCGGGCTTTACACATCTAAACATAGACTGAGAATAAAAGATGGGTTGGTGTTTGTTGCCAAGTGGTACTGCTCAATCTATGTGTCAATGTTAATGATATTTTCTTTCAGAAAGATTTGACACTGTCAGCACCTGGTGGGGGGAATACTGAAACACCTACCGGTCTGAAATAATGTACATGGATTAACTGGGTGACCCCTCACACTTGTGTGCACAATGCCTGTGATCAGTCCTTCAAATAATAATTCTATTCATTTGTGGTTTTAACTAGAGGTGCTTTAGTTAGGTGAATAACTATGTGAAGGTTATGTCATTCATCTTTGGTGCATTCATGTGCAATCTTGTTCAGCCATTGCATTCAGATGAAGTGATTAACAGCCAGCAATAACCTCTTGGTGGACGCGCTCTTGTTTGACAAAACTATGGCTTTCTCTCGGCTTGTTGCACAATATCTGGCTATTTACCAAGATACTTCATAACATTTGGTTGTGATATATCATGTTTGGTTACAGTTTTGTTATAACATACAATACTTTATTACATTGAATGCTTAGACATGTAGATTACAGTACAATCCGTTAGCCTTAGTCTGTAAGGACGAGAGAGGGAAAGAAAATGGTCTAACATGAGACAAAAGCATGGTTTGATTAACAAGTGTGGTTTGAATTGAGTAATTCCTATATCACACCTCTATGATTGGTTGTATTAGTTGTTTCACAGTGTAGTGGACTGCCTTGTGATTCACATGTGCGGTTACCCCCATGTATAGTGAGTAAGGGAGGGGTATGCCAGCTGCTTGCATGTGTGTCATCATTTTGCAGGGGCCACCAACTGACCAGTGTGCTAGTAGATGGTGTGATTCAACGTGATGGTTTTCACTAGATGCCTATGGGCAGTGTTTGTGTGGGGGGGGGCAATTTTAAGACTACTGTAATTGTGATTGCTGTGAGTGCTGGTTCAGGTGACTATCTAACAGGTGTGGAGTGAGGGTAGATAAGGTTTGGTATTTACCTTGATGCAACATGGTTCATCATGTAAAGGAACATTTGTGTACTAGAGGTGTGCGTTGTACCGCTCGTACCCTGTGTGGGATATAAAGGAAAATAATTCCTATAAGAAATATGAGAGGCCGTCATGATTGCTAATGTTACTGTCATGCAGGTTGGTGTGTGGATTAGTGCCCCAGGGTGTCCATAATTAATTTATCTTGGGAGCAAAGTTCATAGTTGTGCTCGGGGAGTCCTCTGAGTGGGAATTAGTAAGGTCTAGCTATTTCTTCAACAGGTGGGTATTCATATGCCCCATGGCGTTAGGTCAGTCTTTGTTTCATGGTTTCTATGGGAATACAAGTGTCAGTGTTCAGAATCACCGCCTTAGGGCATGCATTGCACTAACCAATCCCTGGTCAATGAACCTGGATTGGAATTACAGAGCAAGCATTTTGTGATAAGTAGTGGAGGCAAAATGTTACCTTGATCAGTTCTGTGAGTAAAGCGTGTCATGAAGGCAGTGCCGTTCAGCTGTGTCATTCTGCCGCCACTATCTTGGAAAAGTCTATATGCAGACTCGGTATCCTCGGTAATGTCATTGTGGCATTAGGACCCGGATGTAGGCTTCTAATGTGAATTCCGGTTTGATTACAATTCGTATTTTAAATCGTATTTTAAATCGTAGTATCTACATAATAATGTTGTCAACCCAGTTGGGTTTAGGTATCCCACAGAAATGTGTATCTCGTGTAATCATGGGGGAAACTACCGTAGAGGCTTAACTAGCATAGCGAAAGCCATAGTTTGGCAAAACAAGAGGCAGGTGCACCAAGAGGTTGTTGTTCACCACTGTATCTGTATGTGATGGCTGAGTAAGACTGCACAGGAATGCACCAGGGATCCCCCCGTGGTCTCCCTTGCTACCCCTGCAGTAACTTGCTAACCCTGTATACATATTTTTCTTTTTTGATAAATGGAAGCTGTTCTGCACTGGAGTAGCGAGGTCCCCGCCACACCAGGTCAAGGGGCCCCAGCCCAATCGGCCATCAGGGTGAAGGCTGGGCCGTGGCTTGCAGCACAAGAAGGAAGCGCTCAGTAAAGCGAGCTGACCATGACATGTGGCACGTGTCACATGCCAAGTTCAGTTCCAACCCTTCTCCTCCGGCTTCCTCGTGGCTCATATACAGGAAAAAGGGAGCTCTCCCACCTTCCTGGTTCCTGTTTGGGAGCAGCACGTAGGAGCCGAGGGTGGCCAGGAGGGATGGACCAAAGCTGGAAAACAGATAAGAAGTCTTTTTACTTTTAATGTGATGTTTATTTTGCATGTGTGAGGTGTGTGTCAGATGTATGTATGTGTGATGGGTCAGTGATTGGGGAGTTAATGGGAAGAAATGTCATTGTGTATGTGTTTGAATGTTCTGGGTGGGTGTGTGCCTGTTTATTATTATGGTATTTATTGAGCTCAGACCTAGCTTTGAGAAGCAACAGAGCACTTAACAGGGATATACACCAATATAGATACATAACATAGCACTTTACAGAGGTGTACAACATTACAGATGCATAACAGATCGTTTCTCAGTGGTAACAGAAGAGATATACAGCAGGGGTAGGATATACAGGGGGACAGAGGAGGGGTACTGGGTGATGGGGCGGTGAGGGCCGGGCAGTGTCTAGTGAGTCAGGTGGTGTGAGGGGCGACGTGATTGCCTAGGTGTTGTGGACTCCTTGGAGAAGTTTGTCTTAAATTCTTTTCTGAATTGTAGGAGCGTGAGTGTGAGTCTCATGCTGATGGGGATGAAGTTCGGGGGCATAGGCAGAGAAGGCCTGTTTTCTGGTCCTTTCCATCTTGCAACAGCAAATTTCAAGTCTGCATGTGTCCTGACTTCTGGTGGTGCACTGTCTGATGGAGATGCTGACTTTTTCCGCGAGGAAGCCAGGGGGTGAATTGAGGGCAACTGCCTTATAGATGATACAGCAAGACTTGAAGGTGATTTGTGCATGCAGTGGGAGCCAGTGAAGGTTGATGAGGACTGGGTGATGTGGTCATATCTGCAAAGACCCTGGATTAGGCATGCAGCCAGCCGTGTGTAGGACACTTCTCCGGGGCACCAGGGAAGATGACGGAGGCCTTCAAGGAGTGCATGAACTCCACCCACTCAGGTGGGTTAGGACCAATGGTGGATCTGAAGCTGTCCGTAGGGAGGAAGGGCTTGACCTTTTGCAGGAGAGAGAGCTGATACCAAGCTGTCTGAGATTTGTTAGCTATGTGTGTCTTGATGAAGAGGTGTTTGTCGATGTCTAACCCGAGGGACTTGGCGGAGGAGGTGAGCTTGGATGTGAAGCTCTTGTGGAGCCTGTGTGGAGAATGCAGTGAGAGTGGATGTAAGAGAAGGTGTATAAGTGAGTGACTGGTGGGTGAATGTGTAGGAATGTGATAGTGTGTGTTTGAATGTTCTGGGTGGAAACACAGGTGTTAGACGCATCTGAAGGCTATATGCCATCACTTCCTGTGATGTCACTTGGGGGTGGGGTCACATATATTAGTCTTCACCTAATTTAAGCACCTCTAGTTAAAACCAGTAATGAATAGAATTATTATTTGAATGACTGATCGCAGGAATTGAGCGCACAAGTGCGAGGGGTCACCCAGTTAATCCATAAGAACAAAAGAAGACATGTTTTTGGGGTGGTGTTTTATTTATTTATGTATTGTTTGCTTCTCACCACAAGTGTGCCATGAAACAAATTGTAGTGTGCAATATATCAATGGTCACAAATTCTATATATGAAGCAACACCATAGCCAATTAAACCAGATAACTAAATTACTTTTAGGGACTGACAATTTTGAAATGTAAGGGACTAGCAACGTGGACAGGTTAAACACTGTGAGACCAAATTAATATTAATTGCCCCGGATCACATAATTGTGGCGCATTCTGCAATTCAGCAACTTGACTGCATTGTTTGCCAACTCTCGTCATGCCGCAAGGTGCCATTATTTGTAATTTTATTACTTTCATTAACTAAAAATAGTACTCTGCTATATAGATGTGACATGGAAAGTACACACATCACATGATAAATCAAAAAGGCACCATTTATTTAAATGGCCTGTGTATGATCATTCTATGGAAAAGGTGAATGATTGCTGGGAAGTGTCAGAGTAATACATGATGTAAACCGGAGCATGGGTTGTCTACTGTATACTAAAGATTTAAATGCAACCATCCAAAGAAATATGTTCACTTGCTTGCAGTCATTGTTTAAGATAGATTTGCAGATTCGTATTCATAATGTGAATAAAGACATTCAAAATTGTACAGAAAGCAAATAGATTTAGGTCAAATAAGCATACCATAAAATAAGCTTTCTAGCGGCCTCTGACGATTGGTTGTCTCTCCCCTGTCGAGCCACCAACTGTCTTGCATTAAATGAAATAGCAGCCAATGAGCTAACTAATGCCATCCGAATGTGACAAGACAGATTATTTCACAGTACTATGCACAGAGTAAAATGATATGTCCAAGATCACAGAATCGTCCGGTTAAAGCCGCATACTGGCCTTGTCACTTTGACACCACTGCCTCTAATTTGATGCCCTAATTACCTCTCCCTGATGATGATTGTGCTCTTCATTGGGCGTGGCTAACCAGCTATTACAAATCTTTATTCGAGGGCAAGCTCTAGCCTGCCTCCATAGCATTTTATGGTACAGGAATCATTGCTTTATTGTCCACCATGAGTTACTGTCACCCAATTCTATATACTCAAAATTTGAAACTAAGGGAAAAGAAAGGCTAACACTGCCTCTTGTGATTTGGAACTGTGGCATATCTAGTAGAATACAGACCCCTGAAATAAGTGTTTAATACATTGAGCTGTCTTCTGAACAATCAGGGCACACAACTCATCACATGCATTTCGAATTTGGTCATTGTATGTAACCAGTCTGTTCCCCAAATAAGGGTGAAATACAACATACATTGTGCTATGAGTAACACACACACTGTATCTGATACAGTGAATACAGAAGGCTTTGCAGGATAACTTTTTCAGTTTAGACCTTAGTAATCACCAAAAGCCAGGCAGCAAGCTCATGCATGGCCCCAGCAGTGCACTATGCAGTATCAAAATGTGTTATTTATTTTTTTTACAGAAAATGTGCACTGACCTCTTTATATCAGGCTCCTGGAAGGGCAGCTTCTCCGAGGATTTCAAGTGTGTGCACTTATCAGCACACCATGATCAGTATTCCAGTTAAAGTCATGAAGTGGGCAGCTTTCGACTCCATATTCTTGCATTTAATGTCACAGGCTGGGCCCTGGTGAATAGAAAGTGGGCCTTGCCCCTCAGGCCAGAGTCTGATAGGACACTTCTAGAGTGGTATTAAGTATTGTATTGTAATCTTGATAGAAACAAAGGTAAAGGGTGTACTATTGACTAACATTAGTGGTATCAAATCATTCATTGAATGGGAGGTCTGTGCACATTAGTTAAAAAGCCAACACCATTGTTTTGTTGCTTCTATGCTGTTCTTTTGCAGTACGTCCTGCTCAAAGTGTACTGTGTCTCTTTCTTAAGCTGCCATAGAGCAAAAAAAGGGTGCAAAAGACCGACGCATATGGTTTACACCTGGTTTAACACCACATTTTACTCTCCAGAGCATCCTTTGGGTTTCTGAAGGCAGAGTGGGAGCACAGAACATACGATCCATTTCTGTCTTGCATTTCTGCACAAGCTCCAAAAAATCACATTCTGTTGGCAAGCTTGACATTTTCATGCAGGCATAAAAACAAGCGGATTGCTCTGGCGTTCACACTTTTTGCACCTCTCAGTACGAAATGACTAAAGTTACGCAGTGGAGACCATTCTTCAGGAAAGTACAAATGTGTGTGATCCCCTCCTTTCATTTTTTTTTACTTTTTTTAAATGAGGCCCATGTTCTTTACATTGATAATATATCTAAGGGAAGGGTGGAAGCTGGGAAAATCCCTCTAGGTCCATCTTATAAGACATTGACGCATCTCCCACCCTCCATGCCAACGGCAGAAGAGTGAATGTTTTCCCTGATGGTTGACCTGCACACTTATCAGAAGTGAATATAAAATCCTTAAGGAGGGAACTGGGGCGGCATGCTTTCGGTTGGGTGCCGACCCAAATCCACAGAAGATATCAATGATAAGGTACAGTGAGTATGAGAATGGCTGTGGTCACCTTAATATGCCAAATCTATTTGTCTGCTAAAGGCCTGACTCCGCAATTGACCCCACTGCCCTGACCCCCAGGGCGGGGCATGTGCCAATTCTAAGGATCCCTGTTTAGTCTGTGATGGTAAGGAGGCATACATCCAAAGACTCTTCCAATAACAGATTTTGAAGAGGCGACATGCCAACACATTAATAGCAATGCAAACTATGTTCCCTGCCTGGGTCAAGGGACTGCCAAGAGGCTGACTGAGGGGGCGGGGTGCCTCTCTGGGCCAGTTGATGATGAGTCCTAGGGAAATATGGGAGGATCCCATGGTCACCTGCCCTTGGCCTGTGTCATGTGTGTATCAGGTAATATTATCCACATAAATAATGTCGCCATACATAGAGTCACCGGGAAACCGCACAGGCAACATTATTTATGGGAATAATATATGGGGTAAATGGGAGCGGGAGATGCAGGCGTATCCCCTGCTCCATAAAAAAGAAATGTGGAGATTCTGGGGTTGTCCCGCGCTGGTTCTGAATGATAATGTCACCGCGAAAACCGGCGCCATTCCTATATGGCGACATTTCTGCAGGGACATTATCACAAGGAACCGTCATATGGCAGTGGAAACTAACAAAGCCATCAATGGCAAAACCCTCCATGTAAATCAGTCTGAAGCTCTCTCTAGGCATACCCAAACAGAAGAAGTTAAAATGCCCTCCTTTCTCTTTAATTGGAGTCGGTTCCATTCAACCAAGGTTAGTAGAAGGGGTTCAATTATTGTTACAAGTGAGCCTGCAACATCAGGGGAGTTATTTCATAGATTCAAAAGCGATGCTCAATTTACCAGGAAGTCCCTCAGATACAAAGGTAAACGCTTGAGCATTTCCAGCCACATATAGAAACCCATGGGAGGCAAAGTTACCAAACCATTGTATGCTTGTAGGGCATTTTCTCAACCAGGAAACAATATTGCAAATTTACCACAGGTAATTCATTTCTTGACAAAGGGTTAAACACCTTACCCAGAATTCCATCATCATATAGTCCACATGTGGAGGAACAGGAGACCTAGACGCAGCACAGGCAGCAAAAGAGAGGGTATAATGTGAAGCGCAAACTCCAAGACAACAGACGGGGCATGTATAAGCTTGGACTGGCCCTCTTGTCCCAATGCAGACACAGTTGTACTTATGAACAGCAAGCACACATTGCTGTCCCAATATCACACACCAGATGCAGACCTGTACTAAGGCTCCCATTCCGGGGGAGGTGCCAATAGCCAGTGTGGGATGTTGAGAAGGTTGTGGCAGACGGTTGGAGAGTGTTGGCAAGTGATACAAGGAGTGATGAGGAAAAGCTGGAGAGACGAGAGGGAGAAAACAGTGGCGGTGGAAGTACAAACTGTGGAATAGGTGGTTAAAGAGAGGAACAGGTGAAAACAGGACTGTAGATGCATTAGTAAAAGAGTTGGAGGGGTAAAACAACAGCTCATGAGGTAGTAATAAAATAAGAGGAGGGGTAACATGAGTCGGGGCTTGGGCAGTAACAGAGGAAGAGTTTTTACCAACAGAGGAGGATGAGCTGTTAAGAGAGCGTGCTGTGGTAACAGCTTACAAGAAGGATTGGGGCAAATTCTATTCTGAAATGACAGGAAGGTACAAGGAGGCTGGGATGTCCCAAGGCATGCAGAGGAGGTTAGATGGGGCACAAGACCCATGCAAGGAAAGGAGAAATAGAAGGAGAAACAGTGGGGTGCTCTGAGGCCTGAGGATGAAGGGGTCACAGCCCCCAGGAGAGACGAGGTTCTAGGAAATGATGTTGGTAACCATGGTACTTTCCCCGTACTGAGCAAAGCACTATGTATGCACATCGCCAGTTGGTCAAAAGTCAGAAGAAAGTGTTCAGGAACCCTTGGGAAGCCCACAACGCTGCTAGGAATTGAGACACCACCACTCCCAGTGCTGGAGAAAATGATTGGGTTTCATCGTACCCATTTGCCTTCACCCATTCAGTTAATTTGTGTATCAATAAAAGCATGTGAACTACTGGGTCAATTTTTGTGCCTCCTGAGTGGGCCTCCGATTAACCCCATGAGCATTTAACAGCAGAGCACAACATCTGACACTAGTCACCTGTAATACACTGCAAGCACTCGTTGCTGTGTTTGCATTTTATACCTTTAGCATTTAAGATGTTTGGCAATGCAATAACATGTGCTCTATGAAGTGCATAGGGAATCATAATGTTTTAATGAAAACTCCTGTAAGATTACTTTCAGTGGAATAAAATATAGGCCACACAGATCAGAATTTGTATCATCATCAATACCATTTATCGTTTATTTGTTACTGTGCAAACTATGCACAAGAAGATTATTTTTTTATTGTGTTATATTTCATTGCAAACGTTTCCCAAATGTACAACAAAATTAAGAATGTAATGTAGAGTAAAAAAAGGAAATAAAATGAAAAAACAAAATGGTCAAATATTAAAAATGCATTTCAAATATCAACAATTAGGTTTAAGATATTCAAAAATAAGAATTACAACCAACATCTTAAAAGTGTACAACATTAACATGAAAACAATGTGTGGTTACATAAGTCTTTATTGCCAGATATTCTTAAGATTGGTATACTTAATATATATTACCATAGTCCAAGAGCATCATAGTAACAAACAGGCTGAGAACTATTCACCTTATCCAATAAGTTCTAACTCAAAAGCCTGCCAAACCTTGACCAAGGCTAAGCAACGGGATAAACTACAACTGGAGAGGCCGTTTAACCATCACATTTCACCCTGTAGATCCTGCAAACTATCGGCAAGAAGCATATCATATTTTACATAGATCTTAATCATGCTACTACATGAAGTAAGTACATGTCGGACAGATTCAATAACACCCTTTCTTGTACATAAGTGACAACCACATTCTTCTATTGAAAGACATCCATGCCCCTTTGACCTCCATTACTGGGACTTTACGCATCTGCATGAATATTCTCCTGGCAGTGGGACTTGGAAATTGATAGATGTACTTTTGGGCCTTTCGTCTAGGAAAGAATAACCTCGGATAAGTGCTTAACGAGGATAGTCCACCTATCTGATCTTGGCAGCATGCCCAAACCCATTTTTGGACCCTGTTTATAGATGTTTTTAACAAGGAACCCAGGCCATCAGATCAATGCCAATTGGGGGACAAAAATAATTTTACCTGTCTTTAAAACTCAGATATTGATCAATGGAGCCCTTAAGCATTTCCGTCTTAAACAGACCTAATATAGATGATGACCCATCGCACATTATTTTTATAAATAGGTTACCTCTATTCACCTTTATAATTGTGCTCAAAGAAGTGAGGCCAAACTCAATTATAATGGCCTGCATGGGGATTGCCTTTGAGAGACCCAGGATATGATGCCAAATACAACCTTCAAGACGATTAGCCCAATGGTCATAGTTCAGATAAGAACATTCTAGAACAAAAATGTTATAGAATCATGGGCATAAAAGAGCACAGCCTGCAAATGTGACCATGCAAAATAGTCTAACATAATTATGCTGAAAGGGATGTACAGAGATATATCAGTACAACATGTAAAGTTTGCCACATTGGAAGTCTCCAGTAGTCAGATATATGTAGCAGAGTATTATTTTTAGTGTTCCATTATTAGCGTGCAGTGAAAATGTCTGGTCTATGCCGCTGTTTTCGCTCCTGTTGTGGGGAATGGTTTGTTGATGGGAAATATCTAAGAGATGGAGCAATCATCCGAAGTCAAGAACAATGGTTCACGGGTATACATGCTAGTACAATCTAATGAAAGTAAATTTGCGACATACTGGGAAGTCTTTCTAATAGAACAATCTAATGAAAGAAAATATGCTACATAATGGGAAGCCTTTCTAATAGCACAATCGAATCAAAGAAAATGTGCCACATACTGGGAATTCTTTCTAATACTACACTCTTAATGAAAGATAATTTGCCACATGCTGGGAAGGCTTTCTAGTACTAATATCTAATAAAAGAAAATGTGCCACACACTGGGAATTCTTTCTAATACCACAATCTAATGAAAGAACATGTGCCACATACTGGGAAGTCTTTCTAATATCACAATCTAATGAACGAAAATGTGCTGCATACTGGGAAGTCTTTCTAATAGCGCACACTAATAGAAGAAAATGTGCCACATACTGGGAAATCTTTCTAATACTACATCTGATGAAATAAAATGTGCCACTTACTGGGAAGTCTTTCTAATACTACAATCTAATGAAAGAAATGTGCCACATATTGGGAAGTCTTTCTTATAGTACAATCTAAGGCAAACATGTTGTACCACATATTGGGAAGAATTTCAAATAGTATAATCTAATGGTGCATTTGTGGCACTTGTTGGGAAGACTTCCTGATATATCTGAGCAGACACTTACTCTCACTTGGGAAGGTTTGAGTACCTAACTGCAATAATTCACAGCCAAACATGCGAGTGGTAATGATGAAAATGGGGATGATGAGCAAATAGATTATAGGTGTGGTGGTCATTCCTACGTACAGGCCAATGTTGCATTCTTTGTTTGCAGAAGAGGCAAATGGAGCATACAGGTTTTGTATGATTCAGTGACATTGGGCCTCATTACGACCGTGGCGGTCCGGAAATAACGGTGGCGGTAAACCCGCCGCCACCGTTGTTTCCGGACCGCCTGATCCCGACCCCTGCAGACAGGAGGTGATGTTCCCGCCAGGTCTGACCTGGCGGGTTTAATACCGCCCGCCAGCAGGCGGACGAGGAAACACCGGCAGCATTACGAGATGCTGCCGGTGTTTCCATGATCCCGATTCCCATTGAGTCCCATAGGACTCAATGGGAATGGGGATTTACACCATTCCGCCTCCGTGATTCCCGGAAAACCGGGGTTGTGATGCCCCGGTAATTCCGGGAATCACGGAGGCGGAATGGTAATACGAGTCCGGCGTTAACCAGGCGGTTTTACCGCCTCGGTTAACGCCGGACTCGTAATGAGGCCCATTGTTATTCTTAAGAGGAGTTGCAGTGGCCCGCATGTTTCAACATTGGCTTCCGATTCCAGTGCACTCTTTCAGTGGTGTAACACAAAATGTGGGGGCCCCCCTGCAGGCCCTGCTTAGGGCCCTTCCCCCACCACCACTGCCACCCCACCCCTTCTGGGCATGGGTTGCAGGGGCCCCCATTGCGCCAGTGCACTCTTTTGTAAGTGCAACCAATATGGGTTAGTTGTGCATATGTTCAATGAGCAGAATTAACTTCGTTCCTCTGCTGGGCATTGCTAGGGTATCTGTACTGAAACGGTGCATACCAGCAGCCATTTCTAATCTTCTTTGACGGATGCCAGGATTACAGGCTTGGGTCTTGGGTGGGCTGGACTACTTTGCCACCATCTCAAACCAACAGTGACACAGTTTGGTTGTGGCACCTGCCTTTTACCTTCTGCCAGAGTGGAGACAGTGCAAAGATCGATGTCTAGTGTGGCCAAATGTTGTTGTGTGCCCACTGAATCGTAGTACAGAATATGGATGATTGATTTTGGATTAACATTGTGATGCAACAAATGTCTTAAGCATTTGAACCCTTTCAGCTCTGTAGCTGTCATCGCCTTTAAGCCTTAGGGTCATTGGTGCGTTATACTAATACAATCAAATCAAATATAGTTTGTGCTGCATAGCTGGACCTAGCAATGCAGGCACCAGTTTTACATATTGCTATTTTAGTGCTGAAATATTAACCAAAAATGAAGGTCTTCTTCAAACGATATGCACCTTCTTGGCACATTTAAGACGATACACCCCAAATCCCAATTTTAGAGTGAAGTGTTGCAAATGATGAATGGCAGCATAGGGTGGTGTGTTCTGCTGGCTGTGGACAGCAAGTGCTTGCTACTTCTGACATTGGCCGGCCCTCGTGAAGTAACATCCGGCATTGTCCATGACGCAACGGGATGGCTCGGGCCTTGCTGGCTCCATTCAGCTTTGTGGGGCCACCACATGCTTTTACAAGGAAATTACACCTGTTTTGAAATAAACCCGAAGTATAAAGGTTACGTTTTCTCCTATTTGCCAATTTATGGATATTTTTGTTGCTGCTCCCTGATACTTTTGAAATACCAATGCTGTCCTGTGCATTTTGTGGTGTGTATTCTTCTACAGGGAAATTATACCTGTTTTGAAACCAACTCAAAATATTTAGGTTAAGTTATCTTCAATTTGCCAATTTGTGGATATTTTTGTTGCAGCTCCCTGATACATTTGAAATACAAACACTGTCCTGTGCATTTCTTCGCACCCTCTTTCTTTGCTTTGGCTTCTTACCTCATACTAACTGCTACTTTGGCCACTGGTAAGGGCAATCAAAAAACACTGATTATCAACAAAGAGTCAAACCCTTCCTCGGCCAATCTTAAAAGACCAAAAAGTGATTTGCCTCCACCCCTCTCCCCTGCCGACTCTGCCATTGAGGCTATCTTAAAGGTAATAAGAACATTAAAACTTTTCATCAAAACTACAAATCAGAAATTACAGCAACTTGACAAATGTGGAAGGGGTTTGAAACTAGAATGGGTGAAATGGAGAGAAGGGTTGGCTTTGTTGAGGATGTTTCTTCACGGGTGGTGCTGCTAGAGAACATGGTTAAAGGTATCCAGAGATATTATGAAGAGTTGGAGAACAGAAGTAAGCGCAATAAGCTGCAGGTCTCTGGCTTGCCAGAGGGGTGCGAAGTGACTGACCCTATAGCGTTCCTACAGAAGATGCTGCCAACCCTGCTTCACCTCACATTGGATATATCATTTAACATCCAGCATGCCCATCGCTTGGCCTTGTAAGAAATCCTTCATCCTCTCACCATCCTCCTTGTATGCTCATATTCTATCTTCTTGAATATACAAAGCTTCAGCTCATAGTCTCTAAGGTGATAGAGAAAAACTCCATCATTTGGCACGGAAGCAGAGTTCATATTTCGCAAGCTGTGGCAAAGATTACTGCTCAACGCAAAAAATAATTCCTGTCTTTCCATCCTGCTTTGAAACAGCTTAATGTCAGATATGGGCTGCATCATCCTTGCTCCTTCAAAGTTACTCATGAGGGGCAAACTGCTGTTTTTGATGATGCTGCGGACCTGAAGACCTTTCTTCGTTCCATTAAAACTGAAGGCATGGATACGTTACTTCCCTTGAATTCCTCTTCTTCTTCGGGATCTTGATGCTTTTTTCATTTACCAGGTTATTTGAATGCATTCTATGCATTGTTGTTACTAATTTTGCCCTGTATGATTAGTGGGTCGGGCGCAGTTGTGGCCTCCTTCTCCTGCTGTGGGCTGTATTTATCTTTTTGATGGCTCTGTTGGTGTCACCTACTCCTATTGCCTTTTCCTTTTTTTCCCCTCATCCCAGCCTGATCCTATAAAGTGTCGTCCACGTTTATGAGTTTTACTGCCTGCTTTAGTGGTTTCTTCCTCCTTTTTTTCAAAGCATACCGTCTGTGGTCAGGAGTCCCCTACCTCTCCCTATATCCTCATGTACCTTCCTTTTCATGATTGCATGTCATTGGTTCAGGATTGAAAAGCACTGAGCCTATTATACTGGTTTGCTCATATACCTTGCTATATATGGGTCATATGTTGATTTTACTTTTATTAATGTGCCGCTATGGTTTTTAAATGTGTAACTTGGAACATCAAAGGATGTAACAATCCAATTAAAAGACACAAGATCATGTCCCACCTTAATAAACGTAAGCCTTCAGTGGCATGTATACAGGAAACCCATCTCTCACTTGACAAAGCCATAAAATTCAAATCCTTTTGGGTCAAAGATGTTATCGTCAGCCCTGCAGTGGGTAGGAAAAATGGTGTTACTATACTTTTTAGCAAAACACTGTCATTCAAAATGTTGTGTCAAGATGCAGATACTAATGGACGTTGGGCCTGGGTCAAACTTTTGATTGGCTGTGACTCCGTTTCCATAATTAACATTTATGGTACCACCCTACCTGACCATGTTTTCTGGGTTTCCATTAAGCAAATCATTCTTAATTCCGGTCTTACTAATCTTATTATGTGTGGTGACGTCAACAAGGTGCTGGATCCCTTCTTATATAGGAAATCCAAGTGCATGTTCAAAAGCTCCAAGTCCCATAAAGCTTTTGCACGTTGTCTGTCTGAAACTGGCCTTGTTGACAACTGGAGACTTCCTCATCAAACTCATTTAGAGTATACTATTTACTCCCCTCCCCATGATAAATTTTCATGCCTTGATTATATATTTTCATCTAAATCTCTTACTGGTACCATCATTGATTCGAATATTTCTAACATCATTTGTGACCAGCCGTCCCCCAGATGGAGATTCAATAACTATTTGCTACAAGATCAGCAGTTTATACAGTCCTTTCAATCTTTCCAACAAGAGTACTTTGCTGAAAATCTAGATCATGACACTTCAGTGGCCAGTAATTAGGGTGCCTTTAAAATTGTACTAAGGGGTCATATTATGCCTTACTGTAGCAGGAAAAAGAAGCAGCATAAAAAACATCTTGATGATTTGCATCTTCAACTTTCTAATGCTGAAAAACAGTTCTATCGGTCCCCCTCTGGTACAAATCTTCACTTAGTCCCGTCCTTGCACTTTTAAATTAATAGTGAACTTACTGAGATGGCTTCCAGTGCTTTATTGAAATATAAAACCAAGATTGATCAGACTTCCAATAAAGCTGACAAATCGCTTGCTTCCTAACTTAAGACCAAAAGGAAAAAACGTTTATCTCACACATTAAAGATAAATCTGGTATCGCCCTTACAAATCCCAATGACATTTTGAGCTGCTTCAAGCAATTCTATTAGACTTGTATACCACTGAGACCACAGTCTCTCCCGCTAGTATTGATTTCTTTCTCAATAACTATCATATGCCCAGGCTGATCTTACTCATTTGGATGGTGATTACACACTTCATGAGATCAATTGCACCATCAAGGGGCTGGGTAAAGGGAAGGCCCCCGGTCCTGATGGATTCTCTATTGAGTTTTTTTTATCACTTTGCCCTTACTCCAAGGCTCAAAATGTTATACTCCTACGTTGCTTCCCAGAAATGCTCTTCTGGATACTTCTCTGAGGCGCTACTCATCCTATTCCCCAAAGCTGATAAAGACCCCGTTTTCGCCAACAATTACAGACTTCCTCATCAATGCTGAAAGCAAGATCTTTGCTAAGTTTCTTGCTAACAGAATTGAATCTTCTCTACCCGCATTGGTTACATCCAATCAAGTTGTCTACGACAAGGGCAGGAACATATCAGCGAAAACAAGACTTCTGCTAGATGCTCTGCATATTGTTTCAAATGAGAAAAAATGACAAACAAGGCTATGCAGTTATTGCGCTAGATGCTGAGAACGCCTTTGATCGGGTCAACTGGGAATTCATGTTTCAATATCTTCGATGGCATGTTTGCGGCAAAAATTACATCATCCTTATTAAGCTTCTCTATTCTTTTCCCAAATCTTCTATTTGTATAAATGCCCAATCCTCATCCTTCTTCCCTTTGGGAAGGGGAACTAGTTAGGGGTGTCTTGTCTCCTATTCCTTACATTCTTTCTCTAGAGCCTCTATTAGAACATATACATTCTGATAGGAACATTCCTGGAATCTCTTGTGGGAAATCCAGTTTTAAAATAGCTGCGTATGCAGATGATATTCGAATCCTCGTAAAGAATCCCACACTTCTTCTCCCTCATCTACTGGATAGACTTTGTCAGTTTTCCTGAGTATCTGATTTTAAGTTTAACAAGGACAAATCTGAGATATTACCTCTTAACTGCTTCTGTGTCAAACATGATTTAGATGTGTTTGTGTGTTTGGGTTTAAATGGTGACATGACTCAATTGAATATTTAGGTCTTTGTTTTGCTTCCTCTGTGATTGATACCATGAAGCTCAATGCAGAGTTATTGGTCAGCAGACTCAAAGAACTAACATCAATGTGGTCACATCTCTACCTATCCTGGTGGGGGTCATCCCGACACCATTAAAATGATGTTGTCCCCCATTGTTCTGTATTATTTGAAACTGCTTCCGGTTCCTGTTCTTGCCTCATTTTTCAAGTCCATTAACTCAATCCTCCTCAATTTATTATGGATATCATGGAAGTGTAAGAGAATTGCTGTCAGTAAGTTGAGAGCCTCATATGATAGTGGCGGGGGGAGGGTCAGGTACCCAGACTTTAAATTGTATCACTCTGCATTTCTACTCAAACAGGCCTGTTGCTAGTTTGCCCCTCCTGAATCCTCTGACATTCCCTCCTGGTGTGAGTTGGAAAATTAATTGGCACATCCTTGTGACATTGCTGAACTAATTTATGCCTTTAGCCACTTCTCTGTGGCATTTTCCGACCCCATCAAGGCTTCTATCTCTGCCCTTAGATTGTTTCTTTTCTGCCACAACAAAACCCCATCCAAGGAACTTTCCCCGTTTCTTTGGCACAACAAATCTATTACCATTAATGGAAGGGCTCTATATTGCAAATCTTGGTTAAATAAAGGGAACAGATTTATCCATCAGATTGTTCATGGATGCTCCCTTCTCTCATTCCAACAGCTCAGAAGTATGTTCCCCATCCCTATTTCGGATTTTTATTTTTATAATAATTTGGTCATTGCGTGTTTAGACATACTGCAGTCTTTTTCTAAAATCATTCTCATGCCTGATGCCTCTAGACTTCTGCTCTTAACCATCGCTTGCGATATCAGAGCCACCAAACTTTACAGTGTATTGACTAATGTAGAGCATCCTACCACTATGGGAGTATGATCTTGGTTGTGTCCTAGATGATCATACTTGGTCTCTATTGTATACAAGAATCAGGGGTGTCTCTACCTCTGCCAACATTACACACAACCTGTACTTCTCAACTCATAGAGCCTTCATTACCCCCCTGAAATTAGCTAAATCTAAGACCGGTGCAGATAGTAAGGGTTGGTCCTGTGGAGGTACCGCTGCTTCCTACAAACATATGTATTTTGATTGTTCCTTTGTATTCAAGTTCTAGTAAGAGGTGTGGAGATTTGTTAAGTTAATCTTTATTGTCAATATCCCTCTATCGTTTATGACTGTTTTCCTAGGTAGCCTTGCCGCCAACGATATCAAGTTACATGCATCCGCCCAGCTTTATGATCTTTTAATTGCTCTTACCCTAAAGCTTATCACTGACTTAACCCCCTGACTCCCACCCTCACACTATTCAACTAACCCCTGACTTCCACCCTCCTCACCTACACACCCTTTGTGACATAGTATGTTTTGAGTGCCGCTGAGTAACCACTTATTCACTCACAACTGTACTCTGTTCATGTATCTGCCATGTAACTAAGCTTGCTTTCGTACTACCATTCATGATTGCTGTAACAATGTCGCAATGCCTACGGGCTGCTGTGCGCTCTACACATGCTAATACATAAATAAATAATAAAACTGCCAATTGGAAACACTTGCAAAATATCTCCATTAAAGGATGGTGGAACAACATTTGCCATGTGCAAAGAATTGAACATTGTATGGCTACATGCCTTGATGCTATACCCAATTGCAATGCCAAATGGGCTAATTTCATTTGTTACTTAGAGTACTTCAGTATGCCCACTCATGGTTCCTGAGCTGTTTATATTTTACCTGCTACAGTTTTCAGTGCATTTACTTTTCCTTTATATTCGAGTATCAGATTTCTTAGTTTTGTGAATCAATGATTCCAGGAATTACATTGGTGTGCATCTCCTACCCGTTACTCCTTGCCACTGTTTTCTTGTCTATTGCTCTGTTCGTTCCCCTGTCTGTCCATTATTCATGAATTTCTTCTCTGCATGCAGTATATGAATGATCACTAGTCAGTTCCATGGCATCACTCACTTGTTTTTCAGATCATTGATTGTTTTATCTTGTTTCCTCCGTTCATATTTTGATCACTACTGCTTTTATCAGGATTGTGCTTGAGAGTCGCAGTGATCATGGAAGATTTAGAGATACTACTGTTTAGGTACTGTAGAAATACAGATTGTGAACAGAATTTATTTCAAGCATTAATTTGTACAGACATGTATATTGACAACATATGTAACAGCCCCTGTAAATGTAATCAGGGCCTTGTATTGAAAGCTGGTCTCATTCCTACTTGTTGTCAGGTTGACATATTGTGGGCAAGGATCATTCAGGGAAGGGATATTTCAGGGATGAAATATTGGACTATACCATTAATTATAGTAAAGGAAAAGCATAGCCTGTTTTTTTAATTAGCTTTGTAAGCACGTGGATGGAGTTCACTGTCAAAGCTGCCGCTCAAGTGTCCTAAGGAATAGAACGTTGATCAGCACACCAAGGACCTTAGATTTGGGATGGACAAGAGGGATGTTGCCATGAATTATGATGCCGTATTAGTCATCTCTAGCAATATTAAAACAAGACTCATTCATTCATACTTTTATTTATCTGCTTTACTACCCTTTAAATAACAGTACATTTTGATATATTATCTACCTTGCATCCAGCTCTCCTGCCATAGAATTAAATACAAAAGGTGCAAAGAATGTACACTATAGTATTACATGGAAAGGAAATGCACCAAATTGTCGACCTCCTAACTGCGACTACGCAGTTACGGCGACTTTGGTGCATTTCCATTTACCAACTCCCATTACTGCACCAAGCAGAGTGGATGTTGCAGGGGTGTGCCCGGCTCTCCTTGGGGGCAGTAACATGACCCGGGGGGGGGCGGCGGGGGACAAGTAAGTTAAGAAGAAAACACCCTGCGGCATCAGCTGCGACCATCGTAAGTGGGAGGAACTGATGCGCAGGGATAGCTAGGAGTCAGCGGCGCACACAAAAGTGTGCCGCCATAAAGGTAAGTGGGGTGGGGGGGGGTTGGGTAGCGGAATGGCGGTTGGGGGACGTGGGTAAAGTGATCTATTTGATCACTGCACCATTCCATAATTGGTGTCGACAATTCTATCGGCGCAGTTACGGGCGGCACAGTGATCACATAGATTCCATGGAAAGCATGACAGTCTTTCTTTGCCAAATCAATTTGGCCTTTTTATTAAGAGTATAGTAGAACCAACTCAGGCTGTCAAGAGGGTTGTGGGGTTTCTGTAAAAAAATACCCAAAAAGACAACCGCAGAAATAAGAAAAACACTCTTGAAACCGATAATGAATTTCAGATTAAAGGGGTTCGTATATACGGCATTGGGAGATAAAGGGGACACTCCTATTAAAAAGTACGTAAAAAGCAAACAGTTTGTATTTTTCGGATCTAATGATACCAGATTGGCCACAAAGAGAACAGGCCATGAGTTCTTGTCCAGAAAGTTAACATTGTACCTGTCGTGTGGTGCACTGTGCACATCCAGGTGGTGGGACGGTATATCCTAGGCCGAAGGTGGGAGTATCCAAACATGGTAAAACCTCCATGGGATTCTCAATAAAATATGTTTCTGAAAGGGACAAAGTATTCCACACATTGGTCTGACCCACATATTGGAAAACAACAACAACATTCAGGATTGCTTTAGATCGTGTGATGTGCAGCAGGAATCACTTGTTCCTTATTGGTGTCTATAATATATTTAATATCAGAGTCCATTCTGGAGAATGTAGGTACATGTAAGCGAGCTGAATATGAAGATCTGAAATTCCTTGTTGGTCAGTGGGTGTTGATGACTGTTTTGAAGTACTCGGGCCCTTGATCAAGAAGGAACCTGTTTGTTAGGCAGAGAGGCTTGAACCTGATCCGCGAAAGCAACAGGGAGCCAATATTTATATGACCAATATACAATTATGGTTGTCCAACTGGACACCACGGATCGTCTTTAATTCAGAGCAAAAGTGCTACACAGTCTCTTCCGAGTACTCCAGAACAGATTCTGGCAGGGTTATCTTCATAGACATGTGATAACAATCCAAGTATGTAGTCGGGAGGTAGTCTTATATGATACATAAATACCATGAAAGGTGTAACTTCATACGACTTGCTGAAATCCATCTGGCCAGCAGCCTGCAGGTCTGTGGTAGTGACGTGTCCCGAAAAATTACATCCCATAGAAACACACAGCATATTCACATGTCATTTTCTGTTGTTCTGTAGGTTGGGAGTTCCTTCTCAATCCAAGACATGAAGAGGCTTTCCAGACTAATTGACTGCATTCCCTTCTAAGAAAGCTGTTCCTTTCATGACAAGTCTATGCATATCAGGGAGTGCAGATTGAGACTGCCTATATTTATTTACTCACTGTCGGGAGTATATGGACCGGCCTGGGATCTATTTTCTAAATCGTTCAGAAGACAGGCCTTGTGGATCTTCATATTTAGCCATGACTACATCTGTTTTACTCCAGATATATGCTGCACAATTCATGCTTATACCATATGATTCCTTGAGAGGACATGCATCTGTTCAAATCTACGTTGATTAACTTCTTCAATCTCTGGATGGAGAGGACATTTGCAACGAGTCTGTGTCCCATTGGCCTTTTCTGCCCTATGCAACCCCCAAATAACTGACCCAAACTAATGCCTCTTTATGCAGCTCTGCCAATTTAACGTAATTGCATCGCTTCATCATTTTCACATATATGTGCTGCATTATGCATAAGAGATTTTTGGCACCGTCTTGCAAAGAATATGTGTTATGACAAGTGTTCCATCCCTTTTCTGCTGGGATTAAAACTTGCCATTAACCTCGTAAATAAAATGCGGGACAGTGACTGATTTACAGTCCAGAATTCTGCACGATTATATATTAAAATGGCCGCCAACTTTGACTTTCCAGTGAATTGCATCTATGAGAATATGATTTGTCACTGCTCCGCTTGACCTCAGTGACCCACAAATGTAAATCACTTCAGTAGTCAATTAGGGTGAAGAGAACCATACCCGAGGGATATTGGTGTGGGTACTAATATGGGCAAGGATGCTTTGTACTGTTCTGCTTGGATCCCATGAATACCAGCTGTGGGAGTATGGGACACGCCACATCCCAAAGCATCAGGCGTGTGTACAGTTTGACTCCAGAACTCGGAGCTGGCTGTCTAGTACTCTCACTCATAAGTAAAATGCAGCCCCATGACTCCCATTTCACCTTCTGTGCTAGTCCCCATTGTTACACAGGCCCATTGTTGCATTGGCTTTCACACAAGTGACCCAACCAGACACACCATGAGAGCAAGCAGTACACCAGAGGAAGGACAGAGCTTTGCATCCGAACATATGTCAAAGCTCTCCACGGTGAGTGTATCGCACCGCAACGGGGGGAGCGGGGCAGGGACTCTTCCATGCAAAGCCCGCAGAGCTGTCATTACGAGTGCACTTGAGGAAACGTTCCCGAAGCGTCGTCAGTGGGCTCATTTATCTCAGCCTCAGGCTAAGCAGACTTTAATTTTTCCCCAAGTTTCTCATTACACAAAAATCCACTTTATATGAAAATATAATGTAATGTAGTCAGCCCAGCACCAGGTTCGTAAAATGCATAAATATATTTATACTATTTTTTGTATGTTTCTCAGTATGCATCAAGGATTAATCCATTCATTTCTTTTCAGATTTATGCAGTTAAAGTAGGCTGTTCAGTGCAATTTGTACATCCATAAAAGGGCTGATTGAAAAGCAATATTTCAGATAAATACAAGCCACTGATCTATCAGCAGCTGTAATAAAACCTGGGCTTGAGGCTGTGATTTTATTTTGAAATAATAAGAATTGCGTTATGCTTTTTTACTTGGGTTTCCATGGTAATTCTGTCGGGTAGCAGTGTTTTATTGATTTAGAAAGTGGACAGTAATATTTCTTTTGTGTTATTCTGTTTCTGGGGGTTGATTTCTAATTTCCACTTGGAGATTACTTTTATAAATTTCCTAAATCCTTTCACTTTTTTCGAGCAGTGTAATTTTACTCTCGCGCATTTGCTATTTTCTGAGATTATTGGTTTGCCCTTATTTTAAATTATACTTGCGGTTTGAGATATTGAAATTACATCTTTGTCTCGGTCTATACCTTGGCGTGCGGAAATATTAGAGTCTGCTATTTTTGCTTAATAATTTAAAGTATGCTTTATGTCTGTCATCGGTATGTGTTACTAGCTTATGATTAAACCAACACAGAGCTTACACTCTGACATTTTAATATCACAGAGCGGGACTTCCAGCCTACAGTGCTTAAGAAGAAAAACACACCCTTATCTAGCAGGATATGCATTTTTAATAATTACATTTTTTTAAGCAACGCTGTTTTGGTTTATTACATGTTCCTTGTTCAATCTGTTATCGATTTGGCATGTATATGAACCTTAGATTTCTATTATGAAGTTTTTTGCAAACTTCCCCAGGACAGCTGAAATAATTGCAGTAATTTTCGTTTAAGACACAATTATGCATAAATTGCACTGTGTATGCAATAATGCAAATGAGTCTACCTTTGTTTCCACAGAGGCCACTAGCAGTGGTGAGGAGAAGGGAGAGGATCATATCACGTCCAATGCCTGGTGCACAGCACAGTGATGACATTGGTCATGCTGTGTCCACACTCCCACAACCGTCCAGCCAGCTTAACTGGTGCCAGAGACATGGGGCCAGCTGCCCACCTCTGTTGCCAGACAGTCCCTATTGCAGAAGAAACATCCCATAGAACAGGGTGTTAGAGCAATGTTCATTCTCTGCTCTGTAGAGGGGCTCCCACACTTTTGTAAACTGTGTAAAACTTGGGGTTTAACCCACGTTACTTAGGATAATCCAGGCTTGACTCCTGTACTCGCTGTGCTCTTGGCTTCATCTCACTGATTATGCCCAACAAGTTTGAAAAACATGTCTAGGGTTGCTGATGGTACTCTTGTTCAGAGGAGAATTGCCTAGCATTTCGGTGCTGGACCGCCCGACAGGGTGTAACCAGACTGATATGCAAATGAGTATGTCTCCCTCGTGAAAGGTGGTTGTACACCCTCCTGGGTGGGATGCATCCCATAGCGCAGGTTTGTTTGTTTGTTTGTTTATTTGGTATAGCGCAAAAACCAAACCCGCAAGGGTAGCTGGGCGCAGGCAGCACAAGGATACTTGAGAACTTGGTTACAAGAAAAAAACGGTTATACAGACAAGATGAACGCATGTACAGGCAGTACAGAAATACAGAAAAGCAGATAGAGCAGGTTGTCTAGAAACCAGTAATTTAGTTATACTCATCCGCAGTATCTAGAATAAGTGGTGGTAGAATAAGGTTGTTCGAGTCACATTAATTCTCAGTGGAGTGGCTTTCATATTGGAACATTTACTAAAGGCCTTGTTTCAGGAAACCTGCTCTTTCAAAAAACCATCATTACAGTGAAACTTTGCAATGCTCTAGAAGACCATATAGGGAATATTAGTGAGTTATTTGTTTCCCGAAAAAAGCTGAAAACTCTAGTTTAATTCCCCTTCTCTCATTTCTTTGGCCTACATGGAACACTTAGGCACTTTTGGGTTTGAGTGCCTTCCGTCTCATAAACCACAGTACTGTCTTCATCTCCAATTGAGGTGGAAAGATGGATCACTTTAACATTTTTGGGTATCTTCATGAAGGTTTGCAAGTTGTTTATCAGCAACAGGTCCCTTTCAGGAAATGATGAGTAAGAACAAAGGTCTGAGGCTAGATCCTCCTTCTGCAGGATACTATATAGCACACATGCATGAATCTGCAGGTAGGATCAGCCTTGATTCCTCTATAAAATCGTTTTAGTTAGGAAGGGTAGCAATGTGGCATTTATGCCAGTGATTCCTTGCTGCTTGCAGCGGGTAGCAGGGTAGGTGGGCCACTGAGCCTGGGCTGAAAAGGGCTTGCAGTAGAAATAGCTAGTGCTGAAATTGCACCATCCAGGAGAGATTCATTTTCAGGGATCTCCTGAAATGTAGGAAGTCGGCTTGACCTTTTAAGTGGATATGGAGATGCTTTCAGTGAGAGGAGCTGTGTGTGTGAAGTGCTCTACTTCCAACCTCTACGTGCATGGTCAGTTCAGAATAGTTGATTGCAAGGTACTGGTTGGTTGCTCTGTAAAGACCGGTGGGGGGTCTGTACTTCCGCTCTCTATATGGTAGAGGAGAGGCACAGAGGACCCCAGCCAAGATTCTCTATTACGGTAGCAATGGACGAGCAATCAAGGCCTAGCTTCTCAGGAGGTGATGCAGGCTGGTTCTTAAGTACAGTGTATCCCCAAGCCCCCACAAAGGAATGTCCACACACTGTATTACTGAAAACACAGTCTTTATATAATTAATATTCAAGGGTTATGTACACTTATTACAATAACGCACTTTGTGCTCAGGAAAATCAATAATGGTAAATATCTACAATTCTAAAGTGGTACCACTAATATTAGACCTCATTAAAGTGCATTCACAATACTGTTAAAATGGCACACAGATCAATAAGAAGGAAACCAGCAATAGAGAGAGGAGAGATAACAGAGGGTTGAAACAATAGGCAGAATACTGGCCCCTACCACTGGACACAGTTCTGTGTGGAGATCCCCCCACCTGGGCAACCTGTAAAATAAAGAGATATAACACCAGCCCAGTCCATATCTTGTTCAATAGTCTATTTCTCTCCTATAATGTTTTTACCCCCCCAATGTACCTGGTGGAGTCGAGTTCTTCGAAGAGGCGTCGACAGATCCTTCTTGAATGACCCCCTTTAAAGCAGGAGTCACGGATCGTCGAGAGGCGTCGAGAAGCGTCGAGGAACTCGGTGTTCGGTGTCGGGGAATCGACGGCCCTTCTTGAATGCCTTCCCTTTCAAGCGGGAGACACGGGGCGTCGAACGTCCGACAACAAACAAGGTAGAACGGCGTCGATGAGGCGGCAGGCTTCGATCCGAGCGGTGCTCGTCGGCGTCGAGACGTCGGCGTCCTGCGAGGAAGAGGCGTGCGGGGCACCTCGGCGACACTAGTTCTGGACCGCAAAGATTGTGAATGACGGTGGCCCAGCAAGGGCGTCGAGTCGCTCGAGTCTTTGGGGTCGTGAGGTGGCGGGAAACCCACCGGCGGATTCTCCTCGGCGCGTTGGTCGTCCTCGACTTTCTCCGGCAGGACAAAAGCGGTCGACGGTGCGGACGAGGGAGTCCTTCGAGTCAAATGTTCTTAGGCAAGGAGCGGACGGCTCCGGTCGTCGGCGGCACGGCGTCAAGTGGTTCCCACGGCTGGGCAACACAACTTCGACGGGCCTCCAGCGGTTACACAGACCTGCGAACCCTGGTCGACGGCAATGGACTTCGACAGCGTCGATGTCCGGGTGCTTCACTTCGATCTCCTCGGCGGTCCCGTCTCGGGTCGGCAGCCTTTCGAGGGTCTGACTTCCAGGGCGCTTCGGCGAAGATTCAGCGGTGCTCGATGGTCCCTCGGAGCACGGGAAGAGGGCGCCTAGCCAGGTCCTCTCTCGGGTCAGTCCTCGACGATTTCGACAACCTTCAGTTTCTGTCGAAGCAAATGCCACAGCAAGTCTTCTTCTTCCAGCTGGACGTCGAGGATCAGCAAATCCAGTTACTCTTGAGTGGAGACTCAGCTTCTGAATGCTTCTGAACAATTTCCAGTGGTGAGAGGTCCCCAGATATACTATTCTGTCTCTCATCCACACTGCTGGCACACACACAGCAGCCAATCACACAGAAGGGCATTCATGCAGTCAGTCAGCCAATCAGGCACACAGTGCATTCAGGCCACACTCCTCCCTTTCAGACACTCACAACAAGGAATGTGGATTGGGACAAGTACCCAGCCATTCAACACTACACACTGCATTCAGGCCAGTTTCGGGCAGGGCTGTCTCAGTCTTTGTCTCACATGCCAGAAACCAGACAACCACAACAAGGAGTGTATATTGGTCACACTCTCCATTCACCCAGGTCCCACCCACAGGAGGTACCCACAACATACAGTCACAGGGAAGGCTCCAGTCAGTCTAGCTGGGCCTTCACAACAACACCATATATGGAACTTCCACCCAACAGCCAGTCAGGGGGAAGGGACAGAGTCAGGGCTTCCCAGGACTTTGGGAAAAACAAGACAACAGGCAATAGAAAGCAAGAGGCCACAGGGGCCATCTTGTTTTCTATCAGGAATCAACTGATCCCAATGGCAGGGCCTGGGTATCCCAAAATGGAGGACACCCAGAGCACCTGTCCAATTCAGCATGGAGCTGCCACCAGCCCATACCCTGCTCTGTGGGCCACCCACAGGTGCCCAAAAACATACACTAGGGGCACAGGGTTGTACCCCTACCCAGGGGTGCCATAAGGGTATCCCATGGGTCTGTTCACCAAACCAAAAGAGAGAGCTGCACTGCCAGGAGTCCCAAATGGATTCCTGGGCAGAAAACATAACAGAACACACGATAAAAGGCAGAAAAGGACAAGGATTCAGAGGCCCTGTCCCTCTGATGCATTTCCAGCATCACAGTCGCCCCCCCCAGACTGAGGTGGAGGGTGCCTAATCTCCCACGGGATAGACACCCTCATCCAGACGGTCAACATACCTTCTGGAAAGGCCATCTGCATTATCGTGACTCTTCCCTGGTCTGTGCTCTATGGTGAAGTCTAGCCCTTGCAGGCTAATGGACCACCTGAGCAATTTCGGATTCTCACCCTTCATCTGCATAAGCCACTTCAGGGGCTTATGATCTGTTTGGACCTTGAAGGTAGACCCCGTAAGGTAGGGCCTAAAACGCCTAAGGCTCCAAACTATGCTAAAACACTCCTTTTCAACAGTAGCCCACCTAAGTTCTCTACCCTTGAGTTGTCTACTGATGAATATGATAGGGTGTTCTCTCCCTTTGTCATCTAACTGGGACAAGACAGCTCCAATTCCGGTGTCGCAGGCATCCGTCTGGACGATAAAGGGTCGGCTGTAGTCAGGCGCACACAACACAGGTGCCCTACACAGACTTTCTTTCAAGCCATTGAAGGCCCTCTGACAGTCTTCGGTCCAATTAACCTTCCTAGGCTGTTTGGGCGAAGTTAGAGCTGTCAGGGGTGCAGCTATGGTTCCATAGTCTGCCATGAAATTGCGATAGTACCCAGTGAGGCCCAAAAAGGCTCTCACCTGGGTTTGAGTAGTGGGAGTCTCCCAGTTCTGTACGTCCTGTACTTTACTGGAAAGAGGCTGGATTTGACCCCCTCCTACCTCATGACCAAGATAGGTAACTTTCCCCTGAGCTATCTGGCACTTGGTGGCCTTGATAGTGAGGTTAGCCCTTTTCAAGGCCTGCAACACCCTATCCAGATGTGTCAAATGCTCTTCCCAGGTGGAACTGTAGACGGCAATGTCGTCTAAGTAAGCCACACAAAAGGCTTCCAGCCCACTGAGCGCATGGTTGACCAATCTCTGGAAGGTGGCAGGGGCATTCTTCAACCCAAAGGGCATGACCCTAAACTGGTAGAGTCCCTCAGGTGTGGAGAACGCCGTCTTTTCCTTGGCATGGTCCGTCAGAGCTATTTGCCAATAGCCTGAGGTAAGGTCAAAGGTGCTCACAAATTTGGCAGCACCTATGGTGTCCACGAGCTCATCAGCCCTGGGCAATGGGTGCGCGTCAGTTTTGGTGACGGCATTGACTCCTCGGTAGTCCACACAGAATCTCCAATCCTTGGTACCCGCCTGGGAACTTGCCTTGGGGACAAGGACCACTGGACTGGACCAGGGACTGGTTGAGGGTTCAATAACACCCAGATCCAACATCTTGGCGACCTCAGCCTGGATGTGGTTTTTGACGGTATCTGACATACGATAGCTCCTGCTCTTGACAGGCACACTGTCACCAGTGTCAATTTCGTGCTTACACCACGGTGTAAGGCCCGGTGTCAGTGAAAACAGAGAGGCATACTGCTGGAGCAAAGCCCGGCAGGCCCTCTGCTGCTCTGTTGTCAAATCTGGAGAGAGTTGTACTCCCTCCACTGAGCCATCCTGAGGGTTGCTATGCAGCAAATCAGGAAGGGGCTCACTCTCATCCTCTTCTTGCCCTGAAGCTAGCAAGAGACATGAGACCTCTGCTCGCCTGTGGAAAGGCTTGAGCCTGTTGACATGGAATACCTGGGGGGCTACCCCAGAGGCTCCCATGTCAACCAGATAATTGACTTCGCCCATCTTGGAGATGATCCTGAAGGGTCCAGTCCACTTGTCTGCCAAAGCTCTAGGCTTGGTAGGCTCCATCACAAGGATTTCCTGTCCTGGAGTCCAATCCACTTGCGAAGCTTTAAGGTCATGCCAGTACTTGTTCAATTCCTGGCTGGCCTTGAGATTTGCTGTTGCCTGACCCATCATTTGTGTCATCCTCCGCCTGAGGCCTAACACATAGTCCCCCACTTGCTTGGCGGGACCTGGAGGGGTGGCTTCCAAGCCTTCTCGGATCAAGGCGAGGGGCCCCCTCACGGGATGTCCAAAGAGTAACTCAAAGGGGCTGAAACCAACACCCTCTTGAGGTACCTCTCTGTAAGCAAACAGCAGGCATGGCAGGAGGAGATCCCATTTCCTCCTTAGGGGCTCTTCCAAAGCACCTAGCATGCCCTTGAGAGTTTTATTAAATCTCTCAACCAGACCATTGGTCTGGGGGTGGTAAGAGGTGGAGAACTTGTAGGTTACCCCGCACTCTTTCCACATGGTTTTCATGTAACTAGACATGAAGTTGGATCCTCTGTCAGAGACAACCTCCTTGGGGAATCCAACACGGGTGAAAATGCCCAGGAGAGCCCTGGCAACCACCTTGGCAGTAACAGTCCGAAGGGGTATTGCCTCAGGGTACCTGGTGGCATGATCTACCAAGACCAGGATGAACCGATGTCCACCTGAAGTGGGAGGGTCAAGGGGACCGACGATGTCGATGCCCACCCTCTCAAATGGTGTGCCAACCACTGGTAATGGCTGCAGTGGGGCAATGATCCTGCCTCCAGTCTTGCCAGACAACTGACAAGTGGGGCAGGTCCTGCAGTGGGACTCCACCTCTACCCCCATCCTTGGCCAGTAGAAATGGGCAGAGAGCCTCTGCTTAGTCTTCTTAGTCCCAAGATGACCAGCCAAGGGCACCTCATGCGCCAACTGCAGTAGGAAGGGCCTGTAAACCTGGGGTACCACCAACCTCTTGCGGGCACCAGGTTCAGGCTTAGTGGGCTCACTAACAAGGAGCTCACCCTCCCAATAAATCTTGAATGTCCTAGGCACTTCACCTTGTGCCTGGGACAGGGCCTGTTTCCTCAGGCCCTCGAGAGAGTGGCACTCTCTCTGTCCTTTACAGAAGTCTGCCCGGGAGGGTCCCCCTTCAGCTAACAAGCATTGAAGGTCGGGGTGCTCCTCCGGGTTAAGAACCTCTCCCACAGGAGAGTCTTCTGTCTCTTCTCCCACAGGAGTTGAGTTTGGGTTTTCCACTGGACCCAGCCCGTCCGGAGCATGGATCCCAATGGGTGCTGTCGGAACAGCAGGAAGAGAAGGTGTTCCCTCCACAGAGGTGGCCTTCTTGGTCTTCCTTCTTCTTGCCTTAGGCCTCGCCTTTGGCTCGGGTACCTGACTCACAGCCAGACCCGGTGTCACCTGTGACCTAGTGACTGCAGCAGCAGTCAGGGGAAGACCATCCGAGATCAACCCCAACTCCACTAGATCATTACCTAACAGAATGTTAGCAGGGACATTGTCCTGAACCAGGACAGGAAGCTTTGCTGTCTTGTCTCCAATCATGAGGGTGACTAAGGTTACAGGCGATACTTTAGGAGGCCCACCAGCTAACCTGGTGGTTCTCAGAGGAGCACCTACATAGTCCTCTGGCTTGAGCAGGGTCCTGTCCACCACTGTCATGCTTGCCCCAGTGTCTCTCAAACCAGTAGAAGGCTGGCCATTCAAGAGGACACTTCTCAAAAACCTACGGGTGTTCTGTGGGATAGTCGCCAGTACTTCTGCGTACTGGTCCCAGGCCCCAAGGGACACTAAGGAAATCTCTACCGGAGCACCAAAGGTGATTCCGGTAGAGGAGGGGAGGACAGTGGCCTCCACCTCAGACACGGGGTAAGGGTAGGTCAGGCTGACAGCCTGTACTCCAAGTGCCTTACCTTTACACTTGGGGTCACCCCTTTTGTGATCCAGAGCCCCACAATCCCAACAAGTGCCAGGAGTGCGGGGTACGGTACTGGAACCACTGGGAGCCTGCTTTGCAGCAGGTGGACCACTACTCTTATTCCCACCCACAGAGGACTTATCCCCACTAGATTTTTGGGTTTTAGGAGAGGAAGGTTTTGGTTTACCCGACTGTGACTGCTTTTGGGACTCCTCAGCTTTCTGAGAGGCCCCCTTTTCTTTGTCCTTGTCCTTCCCACTGGAGTCCTTAGGGGACACCCGGTGGGAGACCCACTTGTCAGCCAACCTAGCCAGCTTAAAGGGGTCCAAAATGTTCTGGTCAGCCACATACTGACGCAGCTCTGGTGAACAGGCTTCAGAAAAATGCTCAAAAAACAAGAGGTGGGACAACTCAACAAAAGTTTTCACCTTGTATCCATCAATCCACCCCATCATGTTCATGTGCGCAGTACTCACCCAGTCAACCCAAGACACATTCTCTCTTTTCTTAAATTCCCTGAACCTTTTAAGGTATTGGGTAGGTGTCTTGCCAAACTTGGCAATCAAAGCAGACTTCATACACTCATACTGACCCCTTTCTTCCACACTCAGCTTCAGAATACAGTCATATCCAGTTTGAGGCACTCTGCTTAACAAACACTTAGCCCAATCTCTTTTATCCACATCATGAATTGCACAAGCCATTTCAAACGCTTCAATCCATTGGAGGATATCTGAACCCTCCACAAACACACCAACCAAATCTTTCATAAACTTGGTGGCTGGGGACCTGCCACTCTCAATTGGTCTAGCTGAAGTCTCCACTCTAGCTTTCTCTAGCTGGATTCTCTGACATTCAGTGTCCTGGCTTTTGAGTTCAAGGTCCTTATTTCTGAGTTCAAGATCCCTATTCTTGAGTTCCACTTGCTGTGCCAGCTCCTCTTTCTTAAGCTCAGCTTCTATTTCCAACTTGCGATATTCAAAGGCTAACTTCATCCTTAATAACTCAAGTTCCATGGAATTGCTGGGGTTTGGAACAGAGGCAGCAGGAATGGTGGCATTCCCAGAAACAGATTCAGCGACAACCCCAGGGGCAGAGTCCTCACTGGTTGCATCCCCCCCTTCATCAAGAGTTTCACCATCAGTCTGGTAATCCACCAGGGCAGCTATCAGCTCAGCCCTAGACTTATCCACAAAGTCTAACTCCCTGGCTTCACAAGCACTCTGGAGAGCCTCTAAGCTCATCCGAGTCAATTTACCATTTGCAATGGGCTCCATTGCTTGTAATGCAGTTATTTGGAACACACCCGAACCTTAATCTAACAAAGTGCGGATATTTTGTAAGTGGCACGGTTATACACTGAGTCTTAAAACCATAAGCATCCCACCGCTGCCACCAGCTTTGTAAAGACCGGTGGGGGGTCTGTACTTCCGCTCTCTATATGGTAGAGGAGAGGCACAGAGGACCCCAGCCAAGATTCTCTATTACGGTAGCAATGGACGAGCAATCAAGGCCTAGCTTCTCAGGAGGTGATGCAGGCTGGTTCTTAAGTACAGTGTATCCCCAAGCCCCCACAAAGGAATGTCCACACACTGTATTACTGAAAACACAGTCTTTATATAATTAATATTCAAGGGTTATGTACACTTATTACAATAACGCACTTTGTGCTCAGGAAAATCAATAATGGTAAATATCTACAATTCTAAAGTGGTACCACTAATATTAGACCTCATTAAAGTGCATTCACAATACTGTTAAAATGGCACACAGATCAATAAGAAGGAAACCAGCAATCGAGAGAGGAGAGATAACAGAGGGTTGAAACAATAGGCAGAATACTGGCCCCTACCACTGGACACAGTTCTGTGTGGAGATCCCCCCACCTGGGCAACCTGTAAAATAAAGAGATATAACACCAGCCCAGTCCATATATTGTTCAATAGTCTATTTCTCTCCTATAATGTTTTTACCCCCCCAATGTACCTGGTGGAGTCGAGTTCTTCGAAGAGGCGTCGACAGATCCTTCTTGAATGACCCCCTTTAAAGCAGGAGTCACGGATCGTCGAGAGGCGTCGAGAAGCATCGAGGAACTCGGTGTTCGGTGTCGGGGAATCGACGGCCCTTCTTGAATGCCTTCCCTTTCAAGCGGGAGACACGGGGCGTCGAACGTCCGACAACAAACAAGGTAGAACGGCGTCGATGAGGCGGCAGGCTTCGATCCGAGCGGTGCTCGTCGGCGTCGAGACGTCGGCGTCCTGCGAGGAAGAGGCGTGCGGGGCACCTCGGCGACACTAGTTCTGGACCGCAAAGATTGTGAATGACGGTGGCCCAGCAAGGGCGTCGAGTCGCTCGAGTCTTTGGGGTCGTGAGGTGGCGGGAAACCCACCGGCGGATTCTCCTCGGCGCGTTGGTCGTCCTCGACTTTCTCCAGCAGGACAAAAGCGGTCAACGGTGCGGACGAGGGAGTCCTTCGAGTCAAATGTTCTTAGGCAAGGAGCGGACGGCTCCGGTCGTCGGCGGCACGGCGTCAAGTGGTTCCCACGGCTGGGCAACACAACTTCGACGGGCCTCCAGCGGTTACACAGACCTGCGAACCCTGGTCGACGGCAATGGACTTCGACAGCGTCGATGTCCGGGTGCTTCACTTCGATCTCCTCGGCGGTCCCGTCTCGGGTCGGCAGCCTTTCGAGGGTCTGACTTCCAGGGCGCTTCGGCGAAGATTCAGCGGTGCTCGATGGTCCCTCGGAGCACGGGAAGAGGGCGCCTAGCCAGGTCCTCTCTCGGGTCAGTCCTCGACGATTTCGACAACCTTCAGTTTCTGTCGAAGCAAATGCCACAGCAAGTCTTCTTCTTCCAGCTGGACGTCGAGGATCAGCAAATCCAGTTACTCTTGAGTGGAGACTCAGCTTCTGAATGCTTCTGAACAATTTCCAGTGGTGAGAGGTCCCCAGATATACTATTCTGTCTCTCATCCACACTGCTGGCACACACACAGCAGCCAATCACACAGAAGGGCATTCATGCAGTCAGTCAGCCAATCAGGCACACAGTGCATTCAGGCCACACTCCTCCCTTTCAGACACTCACAACAAGGAATGTGGATTGGGACAAGTACCCAGCCATTCAACACTACACACTGCATTCAGGCCAGTTTCGGGCAGGGCTGTCTCAGTCTTTGTCTCACATGCCAGAAACCAGACAACCACAACAAGGAGTGTATATTGGTCACACTCTCCATTCACCCAGGTCCCACCCACAGGAGGTACCCACAACATACAGTCACAGGGAAGGCTCCAGTCAGTCTAGCTGGGCCTTCACAACAACACCATATATGGAACTTCCACCCAACAGCCAGTCAGGGGGAAGGGACAGAGTCAGGGCTTCCCAGGACTTTGGGAAAAACAAGACAACAGGCAATAGAAAGCAAGAGGCCACAGGGGCCATCTTGTTTTCTATCAGGAATCAACTGATCCCAATGGCAGGGCCTGGGTATCCCAAAATGGAGGACACCCAGAGCACCTGTCCAATTCAGCATGGAGCTGCCACCAGCCCATACCCTGCTCTGTGGGCCACCCACAGGTGCCCAAAAACATACACTAGGGGCACAGGGTTGTACCCCTACCCAGGGGTGCCATAAGGGTATCCCATGGGTCTGTTCACCAAACCAAAAGAGAGAGCTGCACTGCCAGGAGTCCCAAATGGATTCCTGGGCAGAAAACATAACAGAACACACGATAAAAGGCAGAAAAGGACAAGGATTCAGAGGCCCTGTCCCTCTGATGCATTTCCAGCATCACATGCTCGTTGGAAGACTTGTAGAGTTATCCAGCAATCTGACCATGCAGGTTCTTATAGACTTGGCACACTACTTCTAATTGGACATGTTTCTATATTGGTAGGCAATTAATCGATTTCTGAGTTAGTGTGGTGTCATTTCTTTGTTTAAGACCAAAGATGAGCATCTCCAGATCGATAAGGGCTCTTGTGATTGTGAGATGTTCTTTGAAGAGTACTATCGCATCCCAATTGGGATCTGACAATAGCGAGCAGTAGAGCAATTCTTTGGTGGAAATCCCTTTCAGCAGGCTTAGGTGATAGAGTGCATTCTTAGCATCTTCATTATAGTAAAGATCCATACTGCATATTTTCTCTGCAGACATGGGAGGCATCAAGCAAAGCATGAACGCAAGACCCCAAAAGTAAGTATTACATTCATTACATTTACTATTGTGTCACTCAGCATCTGTCTTTTTTAGTGTTGTCCAAAACCTTTGCACAGGGACAAGCAGACATTTAAGTGTGTCCCACGTTGGGAATGGTTTTGAAGACAAATGACAATGAGCAAGGAAGCTATGTTTATTCAAGTGAATGCTGTCCATCAGTCATCAATATTTGGTGGTAAATGTTATTCAATGCCACCAATGAGTCTCCTTGATGTAGACACTCTTTGAATTAGGTGCATCTTGTTTACTGATATGTTTGTTGGTAAATCATTTATGACAGCTGCAGGGGATTATGTTGTAATTGTTTCAAGTTGTTATGAGTTCCAGCTACATGGAAAAGTGAAGAATGTTGAGGGAGAATGTGGATCTGGAGGCAGTTGTATAAATGGGGGCATTATGTGATGTAAGGAGCAGGGGTTCATACCACGCACTTACCAAAGAAGGCGATGCACTCACCTGTCTCCGGATGCTGAATACGGCATATCAAATCAACAACAAAGATCCACCAGCCCAGAAAAGCCCCTGCAAACCTTGGATCGCAGTCTCTTGGGTAAAAAAAGTGGCATAAATAAAGTTACCAAAACTATGACGTTCCAAGGTTAGGGTTATGAACCTTTCCCCTAGATTCCTTGTTCGATATAGTGGTCTCCTTTTCTGGCATGTTATGCCTATAGTTGCTTAAAAAAAGTCTCGAAATAATTCACCACAATTTCTTCTACTTGCTTTTCTAATTCCTCCTAGCAACTTGGCACACTCCTTTTTACCAAGTAGAGGACTTTTCTCCTGAATGTGAGTCGGCAACTCACAATATAACTGCTTGGTTCACTCTACTGCCAAGTAGAGTGAACCAAGCATCTTTTTTGGGTGTGACTCACAACATTCAATTTCCCTTGGTATACTCTACTGCCAAGCAAAACCTCGCTTTTGGGTGCAGGTCCCATATGCCATGACCCAGAGGGGAATATCGACAACCCCTCCAGAACCACGGGAGCCGAACGTGAACCCCTCCCACCTTGGTTGTCATGGGTTCCTGATTCTAGATTCCACAGGAGAACCACAAGGCAGCCAATTGGGGAAGAGAGATTTGAGAGAGGTTGTGGATAGGTAGGGGGATTTAGGAAAACCAGATAGAGGGTTAGGGTAACGTAATTGGATAGGATGGGGCAGTTTAGGGAAAACACAACTATGTAGTCACTCTTGATTGTGGCTTACTCTCCTGAATGCTTCCTGACCAATTGGACTCTAACCTACCTAACCAGAATACATATATACATGTTAAGCCTGTGCACAAACTTTGGTACATTGAATTTTAGCCTGAGCCTCTGAAGAACATGCACAGTATAATGAACTACAAACAACATAAATCAGGACCTTTCCGCCAAGACCGACTCATGAATCATGGTAAGCATAATGAGCAGCAGACAAACATGAATCACAACTTGATACTCATGGATGGTAAGCAGGTATGATAAGCATGAAATGAAACATGAAACAAACAAGGCTAGCAGACTCTTGTGAGTAGTTCTGCCAATGAACATAAGTTTGTAAGTGCAAATGCGTTTTCTTGCTAACCAAACCACGTTTTATAACTTCACATATGACAACAACACATATGCATTTTCCTGTTCATGTAACTGAAGCCCAGGAGCCCTGTAGGATGCCCCAGGTGCATCCAACTTCAACCTGGTGTGAGAAACTCATGGTGGCAACAGTAAAGACAGACAGTGATCACAGTTCAAGGGTGTTTATTGAACAATATTTGCAAGGTGTAAAAACGCCTAAACTAAACCTAAATCTAAGATGGGAGCAAGCGTCGACCATCAAATGAAAATAAGGCAGTCGTAGTGGCATCATGTCAAATAAAAAGAGCCTATACTAAGAAACCTAATGCCAAACCTTATAACTAATACAAAAAGGTGTGTGGGATAGTTCTCAAGAAAAGAAAGAAGTATTCACAAATAATATGTCAAGATGTGGTAGTCTCCCTTCCCCAGGTTTTGAGCATGGGGTACAGTGGGATCTTGGTGCACAACACACACTCGACCTTCCTTAGTATGAGTCGACAGTTCTGTTCCAGTTTATTGGTAGCCTTGATGGCCAAGTCTCATTTACCTCGAAAGTTTCTTGCCTTCGAGGGCTTGATGTGTTCAAATAACAAAACAAAAGTTCCTTCAATAAAATGAAAGTTTGTTTCCTGGTTTCACTTAGGGTGAGGATTCTTCGCCCCTGGGTCCCCCTCTTCCGGTCGCAGACCCCTCTAAGTTTCATCCTCCCTCCACTGGGTTCACTATGGATTTTCCTTCCTTCACAAATCTTAATGTCTTTTTAAACAGTGCCAGTGGACGTCCCTTGGCCGGGTTCACACTTGTCAACACACTGTTTCTTCGACTTTAGACTTGCTGCCTTCTCACCAGCATCCCTCTTCTGTGTTCACTCTTGTCAACTTTACATTCACTTATACTTTCACTGTTCATGGGATTCCCTTCCCTTACTTTCGGTATAGATCTTAGGTCAAAGGCTTTCGACTGTACAGGGATTTTGCTTGACCCTCTGTATGACCACTTTCACCTATCTTGGCGGCTCTCCTAGGGCTTTCTGTCATGTGTAGTTTCACTCAGACAGGGATTTACCAAAGTTACTCGGAGCAACACCCACACGGTACTGATCGCCTTTTGCAGTTGGTCTCCCCTTCACAATGTTACAGTTCTTTTAAACTTCTTTCACTTTGCCACTCTGTCACTTTGCCACTTTCATTTACCACAGCCCGGTCCTTATCGACTCTCCCCCCGACTCACCGGCTGTGCAAAACCACTTGGCATTCCTCTTTACTGGAGTCAGCGTTGATACGCTCCGTGTACCGTTGATACCTGCTACAGCTCACATGGGCTATTGTCCTAGGTCTTACGTTTCTTTCAGATGAGGGTTCATGGGGTTTTGTCGAAAAAGGAGAAAAGTTGTGTCTCTCGGTGTCAGCCTCTCGATATTTGCCACCTTTCTCCTCCTCTTGAACTGCAAGGCCTGGATAGCTGTCTCATCGTGCGGTCTGCCTTGCTCATACTGTGCTCTGTTGCTCCACCTGTTGCTCCACCTTTTATTCCTGTGGGGAAGGGAAAGGGCATCCAGGTGTGCGTGATTCTTGACAATTGCCTGACTTTGCCTGACCGTTTTATTGGGACATGTCAGGTAAATGACTCTGGTGTCAAAGCGTTGTGCAAAAGTGTTCATGTTAGGAAAGGTGGGCAGTGTTTTTGAATGTCCTACATGGTAGGATGGGGAAGAGCTATTGAAGGAAAGAAATACTGCATCTCACCCATCCTGTTCCCACTCCCGAGGACCTCCCATCCACGTGATCCTCCCTCACTGATTCACCCCCAGGAACTGGATTCAATAGTGATGGCCGTGACCTGGCCACCTGGATGGCAGAACCCTGGGGACTAGCCAGGTAAATACGTTCAAGTTTCTCACACTGGTCTCTCGGTATGCTGGAAGATTCAGCAGCCACGCAGGCGAACACCAGTGTAGGCAAGCAATCTGTAAACTCCACTAGTGTTCTTCAATGCCCACTCCCCAGCGCTCACCGCCACGCCTGGGCTTGGAAACAGCCTACCGGCATGTGAAGGGATTACCAGCATCCTTGCTCAGTCACTCTTGCCTCCTCACCCTGTCTATGATGTCAATCTTTATTCACCAACAACTGGCACAGGATGGTCTTAATGGCCCTGGAGTGTGAGATGATGCACAATGCATGCTGGAACCCAGTCGTCTGCATAATGCAGTTCAAAGGCTCAGCATGCGGTAGCACGAGGGCTTAAGAGCCTTCCACTGATGGCTACAGTCACAGAGGACCCCACATGCCCTCACCATCCTAACCCCAGACTGGCAGTATTCAATTCGGCTTTGTATACTCTTCAGTCACATCTTTACCCTCTCTAGGACACTGTGAGTAGCATTCACTGTTGCTTGGTCTATTCCTCTGCCAAGGAACAGCTCTAGCATGGACTGACATTTTTGGGTGAGGGTCCCAGACTCACAATATTTGATTTGGCTTTGTTTCAGTTTTTCATATGGGTGCAGGTCCCAGATCCCATTGTTCAAATTGGTTTCTGTTTCTGACTTGGTAATGGATGCATGTCCCAGACGTGCACCCAGTTTTCAGGGTCCCAGAACCTCTTATTCTGTCCTCTGACTTTTCCCTCTCACTCCCCAGACCTCCTGAACTACTCGGGTCTCCTGCGTACCTGTGTTCTTCCATCTGGAATGTACCAGCATTTCCCAAGCAGCTGCAGCTTCTCTAGGGGCTTCAGTCCTGCTCTAGGCTTCCTCATGGTTGGCAGAAGTTTCTTTGGAATCTGCTTCTTTCTGGCAGAACATTCTCAAGGCTGGGCGTTTCGCCGATGCTCAGGGGGCCCACAGGTATCAAACAGCAAGAACGTGAGGGGTCCTGGCTCCTCAGACCTTGTTTGCATTCTCCTCCTTCTCTGCTTTCAGATTCACTGAAGCTCCTCCTTGGAGGATCGATCTCCCCCATCAAGACAGCCATACCAGGTTTAAACTCGCACGATGAAAAAGGTTCTCTTTGGACCAATCACATTAGCTGAACAACTAGAGCGTTAATTTTACTTCCCGATAGTCATTTTTGGACTCCTGACCAGCTTCCACTTCTCCGTTCTTAAGTAGCTAGAATGTTAATTGTATTTCTCAGTAGTGATCTTTGCACTCCTGATCATCATCTTCTTCTCAGTGTATGTCAGAGTCAGATGTGAAACATTCTGCATGATCAGGTTTGGAGCCTGTCAAATATATTAGATTGACTAGGTTCACAACATAGATATGGGCCATCTCACAAGGAAGGAGGGTAGAAGTTAATATTGGAGAGGGGGTTGGGGTACTGATGCAGGGGCATACCATGTTTTCTGAAGATGGCCATCCCTAATCCCATGAGTGGCTCCCTCCCCCTTGTGATTCCCCCCCTTGTTGCACCACTGCCCCGGCTACATGCTACGGGAGACGGGACACATCCTCAGATTGATCACAAATTATAATCGTGCAGCCCCTGGTAACAATTCGAAAATAATGAACCTAACTAAAGAGAGAATAACATTAGCCAGAAGAAGAAATGAGGGGCTAACACACATTCTGTTAATGCAGGATTTGAATCATCAAATTGAACCCTTGACTTTGTTTGAGGGACTGATGGAGGAAGAAGATCTGGTGGGCGCAATTCCTGAACTGATAACCCATCCTTTAAAAAAGCACAGAAAAATGCACTCAGATCTGCTAGGATTCTTTTCACTCTAGGTTTGAGAGTATGCAATGGTAGGTCCTCGGATGATCATCCAGCCAAGCTAACTTTTGTTATCAATGGCACAGCTATGCATATTGGCTACATGTTAATGTCGGTTAGCGACTGCCAGTTCCTTAAGTCCTTTGGAGTTATTGAAGCTATGAGAGTGACCACTGATCATTGTGTATTCAACTAAAGTGGGGCAAAGGGATACAAGCTACAACACATAGGACACATAATGCAGATAACAACTTAATTGAAATCACAGGCAACGCACGCCGTAGTATTAAATGGGCCAAATTGGAGGGGGCACCTGACTAAAGAATTTATACACAGAGATACTTAAGCTAATAGAGCACTTTGCATCACTAGATCCATTGGATGACAAAACAGCTTTGGCTTTGTATGCCAAGCAGAGAACTCATCAAGAAGGGTGGTTTGATGCAGAGTAGCAGAAAGAAAAGAGAATTGGTGAGGGGATTAAAGGCACTGGGAACAATTCTATCTACTGACAGCTGCCCTGAGAATGGACTATAAAATGCTAATCAGTAAGAAGAAAAGGGAATTTGCAATGAACAAATGGCATGCACGCCTTAGTACTGCTTTAAAAAAAGATAGTGTGCAATTCTGGAGAATAGTCAGTGGGGGCAAAGAAGGGGATAGCAATACTCTACATGGTAACCCCCTTGCTCAGTTGAACACAGTTACACCCGGCTCAAGAATGAGAGCAGTACCCTGAGATTTACACTAATGGAGGTAAAGGAAGCAATAAGCAATCAAAAAAGTGGCACGGCCCCTGGGCAGGACAATATACCAGTTGATGTCTTGAAATCGGAAACAGTCATTTGGCCTTAAATTGCCTTTCTAATGCCATCACCTCCCAGCCAGAGACTCTTTTATCCTGGACCACAGAAGAAATAATCCCGATATTCAAAAAGGGCAGCAGGGAGAACCCTGTTAATTACCAGCCAATCTCCTTAGATTCAGCAGGGAAAATCTACGTGAGGGCCGTGTTACAACTTCTCCTAAGATGGGTGACGAGCGAAAACGTTATTACCACCACCAACAGATGTTAGCAAAATGACCAAAGCTTTTTGTCTGTCAATTTCACAACAAACATATGTTATCCTTATGAACTTCAATATTTACGTCATCTGTATAGACTTGAAAGCAGCCTTAGATGGGGTCTCTAGGCAAAACCTCTGGGAATATCTTGCAGAGGCAAGCTTCCCATTGGCACTCCTTAAGGCTATTTTATGTCTCTACAAAGAAAACAAGGCAGTGGTTCGATGGAATCTGGGGGGCGATACCACTGAGGCCAAAGGCATCCATAGGGGAGTCAGATAGGGGGGTGTGATGGCCCCTACTATTTTTTGTATCTTAAAGAACAAGATTGCTACTAATTTATGTGCAATACCCATGGATGCACCTAAATTGGCACAAGAGAATATACCGGTCCTGCTACACGCAACTGATGCAGTCCTCATATCTCTGTCACCTGTGGGCCTCAAGAAACAATTACATATTTTTCAAGAAAGCTGCAAGGAACTTGATCTGAAGATTAATATTGGAAGACAAAACGCATGCTTTTTTGCACGACACGTATGTGTAAATATATAGGGTAATGCAGTTGACCAAGTAGATCATTTTAGATGTCTTGGCATTAGCTTTCAAAGTAATTGTAAATCGTCTATGCATATTGAAAATGCTGTCCTGAAACTCGACCATTATGTAATGCAACATTATGTTTCCATGCCAGCTGTGGAGGGTGGAGGTGGTGCTTTCTCACCCATATTAGAAGTTTATGATAACCAGGCCAAGTCTGCGGCTCTATATGGTGCTGAGGTATGGCATTAGCAACAACATCCCAGAATGGCAAAGATTGAACACAAATGACTAAAACGGGGGCTCCGTTTAACGCTCAACACACCAACGTCTATGCTATTAACTGAATTAGGAAGGGGTGTATAACGGAAGATGTCCCTCTCAATCCCGTTCTACATTGGACCCATTTGTGGACCTCACCATATTTACTGAAATACAGGGAGTCACTCAACGATGTATTGGAGCAAGAAGGAGGGAAATCCATTCTCTGGTGAAACCACGTAAAATCGATACTTTCTTTCTTCCCTTGACTTCAGTCATGTGTGAACCAATGCGAACATTATCGAGAATAACACTAAAATGATTGTTTAAAGGACAAATGACAAAATTACTAAGACCAGAATGCTGTGGATGTGTACAAGATCATCGCTGGCAAGAGAATTTTGGGCCCATGAAACAGACTTTGGGAGAGAGCGATCCCGCTGGCAAGAGCTCTGTTTATGAAATTCCGTTTTGGAACACTCCCTATTACTACTCTTATGACTAAATGGAACAGTGGGGGTGAACAACTTTGGCCGATATGTAATTCTAGTAAGGAATCCCTGGCACAATTTCTCTTTTCTCAATTTTCTGCTCAAGCTATAATAAATGAAGACACTTTTATCGTTGAGAGAGAGAAATGTTCAAACGGTAAGGAGTTCAATACCTTTGTGCAAGTCCACCAGGAGTTCTCTCCTCCTCTCCCCTACTGAACTCCTGACTGAAAATGCACTGGTCACCTGGCTACCCTCTGATCTCGGGCCCAGGTCCCCTCTCCCGCTAGCTGCACACCTACACTATCTTCCAGGTAACCCCTGCAATTGGGGACTGTTTCTGTGTCACTACAGCCCCACCAGCCGTTGACACTGATGTCTGCACTTACCCCTGCACTTGCCACTAGCTGGTTGTTTTATTTATTCTATTTATAACTGTTGATCCTATATACTGCACTGTCCCCTTCCTGCCCACCACTTTCCCATTCCCCCCCTCCCCTGCACTTGCGCGATCTTGATGTCACCTGGCCTAGTAAAATCGTTGTCTCTGTCTTCCCTCTGTTCTCCCTCCCGTGCCTGGTCACGCCTTTGAAACACTTGTGTATAGGCGCGCTATAAATGCCATATCATATCATATCATAGAATTAGTTATTCCTGGGACAAACCTGTAGATAGCAAGAGCATGGATGAAAAGGAAAACTTTATAAGTGAGTAGCCAGTAATACAGACGCAGAGATTAGAAGGATCGTGTATTTTTACCATATGAGGCACCTGCTTATTATCCGTTATAAAAGAAACCTAAACAATTTAACTGCGGCAAATATTTGTTTATAGATATTAGCTCGACCATACACCTATAATGATTTTAATATTATATTTAATCATGTTTTCTAATCTCTATATTCACTTTATCAAACTATTTGTTTATGGGCTTTGGTATCATGAAATTATTATTATCATATTTTATGTGTGCAACTGTTGTAAGACGCATGTCGTATGAAGCAATTCAATTCACAAGGGCTGTTCGTTGTTACCACCTGATACTTCATCACACTTAAGTCATAATTGCAATTAGCCCCATCAACAAGCGGAAGTTAGCTGACAGCATTTCAGAGAAATATCTAATCCAAGATGGCCACCATAGAAAATGAATTTACACGAGATCTTCTTTTCCATTTAATGGGTGACTGAAATGGGGACGAGAAGCCGTGGGAGAATATAGGTAGGCAGGCAAATGTTGGAGCATGGGAATGGGTGAACTTTTGTGGATGGGAGAGGCTGGGCGGGTAGAGGCTAGCGAATCATACCACTGCCGCAGGGAGCTTCCTGCTGCAACACCAGAATCTGCTGGGAAGCACAGAACATGGGCTTTGCACATCAACTAGGTTTCTGCACTGTAGGAGGGTGCAAATAGACCATTCTCAATACAATCATTTAACAACAAAAAAAAGAGAACAATCTGAGTGCATTGTTTGAAATATTTTCATCTTGAATACAGAATTTTAATGACCCAGTGAAATCTTCAAGCAGCGGCTTTATTCATTTATTTTTTATCTATTTTCACTGTATTGTTTCTCATAGCTAAACTGTTTTTTGCTGCATTATTCTGGCACGTCTTATTCCAAAACTCAGAGCTGGTGATTCAGAGCATAATGCATCTGCTGGGATTGAGTAATTGGGCAGATCAAAGGTAATCTTCCTTCCACAAGAGCTAGGTTTTCAAAATTACGTTGCGGTATCTACTTAAAGCCAATTGGGAATATGATTAAAGAGGCCCAGGGATTTCCTCGAAGAATTCATATGCGCTCTTCAAGTGAAAGATCTAGTGTGTTGACACAATTTAGTCTCCCAATAATTGAGTTTAACCTGATTCAAATTCTACTCAGCATTGATTAGTTTTCTCCCAAACTGCGGCGAGAAACTTTATAGTACTGCTTCGCCAAATTAGATTTGCCCGTTGGAAAGACTGAAGGGCCCCCGTGGCACTGGTCGGAATGACAGATGTGAGATGGGGCTGTTGGTGCAGGTTCATTTCCTGGTGGACCTGCAAGTGGCGCATATTGAAATGCTGCACCTTGGGCTCCTAATGACTGGGCCGGCGCGGGCCGGTTGCTGCAGATGTTGTTGGCAGGTATGGATCAAGAGATCAGCTAGCAATCTGCTGCAGCTCTTGGCACTCCGTCCGCCACAGGTAGAATTCTGATGTGCAGAACGCTTAACTATTCCCAAGAGCCTCGCGTGTCCCCGTCAAAAATATTACATTTGATCCCAAAGCTACATTATTAAATGACCTCAAAACTTACTAAGGCCTAGAATTTAATAAAAGCAAAATAAAGTGGATTTTGAGGGTGTTGGCGGAGAAAGGAGATATAATCCTTGGCAAATGGAGATTACAGCTGGTGTCAAAAACACATGAGTACAAAACCAAATTATGAACATATTTAGTTCTTTTGACTGTCTAGTTTGTACGGTTTTCTGCTTATGGTGATTTTTCTATAATTGAAGTACATGTCCCGTTTATTTTATAAATGTATATGTGTGTGTTTGGTTTTACTAAAATAACATATTCCCCCTTACACTGAAACCCTCCCCCATGCCTGCCATAGCATCACTTTACAATAATATAAAGCCCATATCAATTAAAGTCTCAAAGCTCTGTAAAAACAGGTGTTCCTATTTACCAACCAGGTGGTGCCAAAAGATGTGTTACATTACAAACAGAGAGGATTATTTTTAACTTATTCAGTTAAATCCTCTCTTTATTGTAGTCCTGTACTCCATCTATTGTAGAACAAAAAAAAACAAAACATATGCACTCATGTATTCATTATTATTATTATTTTTTTTTAAGTACCTAATACTTTACTTGGAAGCAATGGCATGGGGGAAATAGCGAATTATTAGCAATCACAGTAGGGAAGTAGAGAACCGCTGGGAAATTGACGATTATGCTAAGGTCAGATAGCCTATAACCGGAACCAAAATGGCCGACCTTAAGTCATGCTCGTCAAATGATTTAAATATTTTGCAATTTTGCCAGCAACTAAACTGTTTTTACTGCAGGAACAACAACAAAAAAGATTGCATGAACACGTATGTAAGCACTAAATACTTTCACCCATTCTATGGGATGATCAGTGATACTCGACGTGTGACAATGCCTGTGTGGAACTACACATACAATCCATCTGTGCACCAGTGCATCACTACTGCTCAAGTCAAAAGTGTGCATTCTTGCACTTCATTAGTGAAATGCTTACCATTCAAGCAGTAAATGGCATCAATAGATAGCATTGTAGATGCATTATAACAAATGAAGACGTACAATACCAGTGATCCCTTCATCTAACAGCATTAAACAGAAGACCTCATTATCGTTCTAGGTGGCGCTTATCATACAAGCACTGCTCTGTCCAGACATAAGCAAGAAACGCCATTCAAGGGAAACCAACGTGCCTGAAAGCTAAGGGGGGGGCACCTATATTATAAAACATAAACAGAAGCACTCCAGGCTCGTATTTTAGCTATGGGAAATGTATGTGATTTGAACTAAAACGCCACCAGCACTCTATTGTACATTATGATATGTGTGTAAGCAATGGGTAATTGAGGAAGCAAGACTGAGTTTCACTGGTGGAGCCATACATTTTAGTTGTAGCACTCTCCTCTTAAACGCGCAATGAGCTACATCTAAATGCTGCACAGGCAGGCACAACCAGTCACCAAGGACGTTAAGACTTTGTGGAGCCAGACGACAATGATGAGAAAGGATTCTGTCATTCCCCGAACATGCAATGCCAGTCTCTACATTGCCACCATCGCAGACTTTTGTGAGTTAATCTGATTTCTCTTCAGGTAATGCCATGCATGCTGCCTGAAGGGGAAACACATGAACCAAGGATGACTGAGAGGTACCTCAAGTATGCAAGCAGAGGAAGCAAAGGCAGAACCAGGCATGACAGAAAGGTAGGACAGAGCTATACTATTGAGACCATTGAATATGTGAACCAAGGGAGAGCATGGTATGATATGATAGGATATATATTACACACTTAATACCCAGAGGATATATATAACACACTTAATACCCAGAGGTTTATAAGCATGGACCCGGGGATCAAACCTGTGTTGCTCTGTGTCGCCTTGCTTCCAAGGCGAGCATGTTGCCCTTGAGCTATCCTCCTGAGATAAATATCTCGGGAGCATGTCTGCCCTTACTTGGAGATCCTTCAATGTAACTCCCAATGTTCAATCCTGACAGGTTGAGTGAGACATGCATATTGCTTAATATTGCCAGGGCTTCTATCGGCTTCCACTGTGCAACAGCTAGAGAGCCAGGATTCGATCTAGCCAGATACCTGAAGGGTGTCTGTATTCCTCCTGTCATCCATATCTAAGGGAAAGTCAGGGAAGATGCCCAAAGAGTTTGACTTTCTTGACCTGAGTGATTGTGGGGCCTGCAAAGGTTTAAAGGAATGCAAACATGTTATTGGGATATGAGTTGAAATCCTGTTCCCAAGATTCCGATGTAATGGCAAGGTCGGCACCCAACCCTTGCCTATCAAGAGAAGTTGAACCTGAGTACATGCATTGGAACAGAATATTAAGAAGTCAATCAAAGACCAATCAAAAAGCCTTGCTAGACTTGATCCTTCCTTTCTGAGGTGAAGCTATGCAAGGGTGTGTGCACACTAGCCTTTCAGGGACCAGAGAGAGACCTGGAGCAGTGCCCTCTTCCCTCGACCAGCAGAGTAGATGAGTTGCAAACTCTCCAGATCCATTGCAGGCTGTGACCACTGCAGAGACTCAGCCAAGAAAGGATGTGCATCGGAACTCAAACAGCAATAGTAGCCAGCAAAGACTATGGCCTATGGCTGTAGCAAGCAACATGTGAGGGCCTGCCAAGACTGTGGGTTTCCCAGAGGGTGCAGTCTCCATTCCTTATAGCCTACTGCAATACCCAATGGCAACCTGTTGAGTGTAATCCTACCACTGCAGTTACAATAACACCTTGAATGGCTCATTCTGGTCAGTAGATCTGATCAAAACCCACCTACAATCTACCAAGGCTGAGTGTTTGGCTAAAGACAAGAAGAGTTAGCCCAACTGTTGAGTTGTTTTACTGGACCTTGCTGAAGAACCGGGCTACCTGCTGAATTGCAGTGCATTGCATTGATTGGACGATCACACAGTTAGATTGTGAATTCTGACACTGTCGGAAAATGCAGAAGCTTCTATATTGTGTTCTCAAATGATAAACACTGGGCTATCTGCTCAATAGTGCTTGCCCTATTTTCCCCTGAAGAGTTGTTGCATGAAAGGAGTCTGAACGTAGGACTGCTGTAACATTCATTCTTTAGTTTAGTTTAGTTGTAGTTTGTGTGAAACGATGCTCTCGCAAGCAAGGTAGCCTCCATTAGCTGAAAACCTACTGAGTTCCTTTAAGAAGAAAGTTGGTGAAGAACCGATTGAGAGAGGAGTGTGGTTCGGCGATCCTTCACAGTTTTTTATGATGATCCATCTCTATTTTGAACTGGAATGAAAGACTATTCCCAACTTTGCCACCATGACTTAGAAGGCTGTGTCTCCAGATCTATATCTCTGTTTCTTGGTTCTAGGCATGTGAAGCTGTATAAAGGGTGGGGAGCACGCTGAGTGGCCTAGAAGTTAGTAATGGAGCCCATCCCTAAGGACTTGTGGCTCCTGCCCATGCAAGGCACAAGTGGAACATACATTTTTAAAACTGGGCTCACAATCAAATTAGTAACCAGTCCTAGATGTGGACAGATTTCTTCAGATGGGATGCTTTCAGTAAAACAGAGGTTGCAAATAGTACTGGCAGACCAGTGCACACCTCTTCTTACAAGAAGCACTAGAGTACAGTTACTATCGCCATTGATGAGAGTGTGGGTGCAGGGGAGGTCACTCAACCCTGACGCGAGGTTGCACAAATAGAAGCACAACAGAGATGGGGCCTCAGAGAAACTGCAAGACATGACACCAAGATTGTTGTTTCTTGATAAGTTGGTTTGAGAGTATCTAAGTATTCTCCTGATCCTGCATTTCTATGTAGTGGTTCCCTCAGTAGCTATTCCTAACAATAAAATATCAAAGAAAATGTTATAAGGTTTAATATTATAAATAGTAAAAATGCAAGTCACCATGGGTTGCATATTTAAAACCAAAACTAGAATAATTATCAGCTGAGGGTAACCAACTATCACATAGCAGTACTTTGTTTCTGATGCCCAGGAGTAACATACATTAGTCCCTAGGTAGTAATTTCTTTATAGTGCCCCATGACCTGAATAGGGCTAAGTGCACCCTTTCACTCTCGGTATTTAAACAATATATCCAAAAGGAATTTTATTTAATAGATTCATAACTATGTACAAATCTACCGAGAGTGGTCATAATTGCTGGACCTAAGCCTGAACACATCTCCAACAAGACACCACTATTACAAATTCGGCATGTAGATGCCTGTCGCGGAATGTTATACCTAGCCCCCTATATTGTCGACAAAAGCAATTGAAATAGGATTAATACATCATTGAAACCTTCATAGGTGTTCATTTAGGGCAAGGGTCTCCAACCTTTGGCTCTTCAGATTTTTAGGACCACAACTCCCATCAACTCTAGCCATCATAGTCAATGACGCGGGGTCATAGTCCCAAACATCTGGAGAGCTGCAGGATGCAGACCCCTGATTTAGGGTTCTGAATACTGCCGGATGGGGGAACATGTCAGAGTGTATCCTGTCAAAATGGGAACCATTGGGACATAAGTAATCCTTGGCAAAATGAATCAATGAGCAGGAAATTACATTTAATAACTTTGAACCAGCTCGTGTGGGCCGCACATAGAGACCCCTATCTCCCATCCAATATTCCTCACAAAAGAGTGAATTCTAGTTTAAATGTCATTGGGACATTTGGAGGAATCCTCAATACAGAAAGCTAGCCCTGCCTATTAGCACTCACTCCAAACGACCCACACACAAGCCATTGACACACAACTTAAAAGAAACGCGAGAGGAAATTATATTAATGATGGATGTTTACGGTCATTCCTCAACTGATAGTTCAGCATCCATTGGATGCCTGACCCACGCCTAAAGGGCAACCAAGCCTTCACTTGCTTCTAAAATCTGTAAGCAAATGAAAAAGGTGAAGGTATAGATTTCTCACCCTAATCTAAAGGTTTCCAAAAGAAAACCCTTTTGTGAACATATTTTAGCAAAGCTAGTGCTCGCTCAATATTGCCATCTGTTTTCTTTAAACGTGTTCGAAATTAAAGTGAACAATTACATTTCAGTCTGCAGGAAGCAACCACATGAAAGGCATTCGCCAATCAAATCTGGCCTAGTGGCTGTGCTCATGTGCATTGCAAGTGGTGCACATGGCATCACAGTGTGGTTATAAGGCACAAGCGCAAGATGACAGCCACTATCAGAAGAAACCCAAACGTGTTGATTCAACTGTACAGGGAATCAATGTGCAATAATGGTAGATAGCCTTTCCACTTCATGCTGGAAGTGATTACCCAGAATGGTTCTGGTTGGAACAAATTTGTTTTAAACAAGTTTAAAAAAAATAAAAGTTTATAAAACATGGTCACAACCTAAAACACCATATTACTTATAGAAACTCTAGTTTTAAGGCTATTCTAATAACCAAATGTTAGCATTTCTTATTGCTGAGTCTGACACCAATTGCCAACCCAACATTGAGTACGACAGTTTAACCTCCGCAGAGACTGGCCAAACAATACCACTATCCCCTGAAGGATATACTAAAATATATTCGACTTGATAAACTCAGCCTCACTGTATGTTAACTAGGTCCTGACGAATTTCCAGACTTTACACTTTTTACATTTTCAGAGTGGAAATTCCACAGGGCAAATTGGTTTGAATTAAATATTTCTCATGAATTAGGTGTTCTGACTTGAGTGTCGTGTAGACCGATGAGTCCTCTGTCCCCAAGTGACGCACAGGGGAATTTAATAGAGACCCGCTGTGCGACCTTTGAGGTCACAGGTGGGAGATGTCTTCCCAGATCCACGGAGCCTCTGGAACACCGATGCTGCTGTCAAGAAGGAATGGGGTTAAGTACCAGGCAATCACAACACAGTCAGATAAACAAAAAGGATCTAGAATGTCTTACCTATCTGGTGTAAGGGTAACCCCGGTAACCTAGTAGAGAGGTTCGAGACTCAGTTGATGCGGCGGTCCCTGGAATGGTAGAACCGCAGGTTAGCGTGGATGAAGGGTTAGCCACCTGTAGGAGAGAGGGCTTGACTTGAATCCCAAGAAGGGAAAGGGCGTAGAAGTTCAGCAAGATAACCAGGGATGATCCAAAGGCAAGTCGAGGTGAAGTCCAAAATCCGGCAACGGGTCAACAGTTCCAAGCAAAGGTACAAAAGGGGTGTCCGAGGGAGTCCGAGGTAGAGTTCCGTGATCAAGATAGCAAGGAGCAAGTAGTAACGCCAAACAGGGTCTGAAGCCAGCTGAGAAGCAATGAGTGTTCTGTCTCTCAGACCTTTATGCTGTGTGTCTGGGAGTCATGTGACGTCTCTGGATCATGTGACGTCCAACAAGGACACGTGACTCTGGATCACGTGACCGACGTGGTGACGTAACACCGCCCCTTCTGCCATACGCTCTCCAAGGCAATTGCCAATGCAGTAAGGGCTGCAATCGAGCCCGTACACCAAAGCTGGTACGGGGTTTCCGGTTCTTTGGGTTAACCGAATCACCTGAGCCTGGAACCGTGGGGGGAGATGTTGGGGGAATGTGCGCAGTGTTCTGATGTGGAGTGGACTGGTGTGCAGAGGACCGTCTAACATTAGGATTTACCTGTGCTCATAACAAAGGGGGACTTGCCAGTGAAAAGCGACTACAAGGACTTACCTCTAAATATGTATATACAAAAATGTGTATGCTATCACCTGTCCACTTCAAATCTAAGGTTTTGCTAAACTATGTACCACTCCTTCCACTCTAACACCCAGAACTCACCCTTTTCTTCTCTGCACTCACCCTTCAAAGCATTGCTCGCTACAACCATCTCCTTAGTCCTAGTGCATCCTATCATCTCTAACTCTTTCCCACAGCGTGTTCCACCACCCATCACACCATTATATTCTCCCACTGGCCCCACCTCCTAGCCACCCAAACTATCCTATCTAAAGAATTCCACCCAACCATAGATAAACCATAGATCAAAATCCTTGATAGAGACTGAAATCACTAAGGTACAGGTTTTCACAGGTCCCTGGGTGATAATTGAGCTATAGGGAATGTTGTTTGCCTCAGCCCCATTTTTCTGGTGAATAGCTCGAGAGTGAGACTGGATACCCATGACATGTGCTCCTTAAACAAAATTTCAGGCCAGCAGCAGCCAGTGCTGAGATTCAATAGAAAGGATTAGGATAAAGAAAACAAATAGAATTCGGCCATCTTGACTGCTGAACTCTATTGAGATTAGAGCAAAATCAGAATTGTGCAGATTCCATAGGCTCTGAAGTCTGCCAACTTGTTCTGCATTGATCTTCAGATACGGTAAATTCTCCTTTTGGTTGGTAGTCATCAACCACCATTTTGCAATTTTAAACAGAGCAACTCCATCAACAAGAAGGCCCCCTTTCAGCTGCACCTCCTCAGAGGCATTCTCCCTTTCCTCACCTTACCCCAGAAACTCAATGGGCCTCATTACGAGATTGGTGGTAGTCATGGCGCTATTTGCGCCATGACTGCCACCAATAACGTGTCTGGCAACGGTCTCATTCAATGGGGATTTACCGGTGTAGTCGACCTTTGCGGGACCGGTAAGTCCCCATTGAAAAAGCCATTCCCAATTCCCATTTGAGCCCCCATAGGTACCGTTATTGGCTCTGAATTCCCTTAACGGGTCCCATCCATAACGCCTGGTCAGACCAGGTGTTAAAGGAGGGACCCGCTAAGGGAACTCTTAGTACGGGGGTAAGGGATTACCGGCACCGGTCTCCTTACCGGTACCAGTATCCCTTACTGCCCCACTTGGAATGAGGCCCAATGTCTCCAGAGTTCTGGTCCTCTCCATTCTGGAATACTGAAACAGCCTCTTCCTTAATCTGCCTAACTCCCCCCTTTGCCCACTTCAACTAATCTAGAATAGGACTGCATCTCTCCAGCCCTACAATCTATCCACTGGCTTGCGTTTTCTGCAAGGATCAAGTTCAAGACCCTCTGCATCATCCCCAAGGCTTTCTGGGGCCTGAGATCCGTCTGCATCCAACTCTCTCTCCCTAAATAACTCCCTAGGAGAGCCCTTTGATCATCTTGTTCTAACTCCCAGCAGATCAGACGTTTTTCCAAGAAGAGAGTGGGGAGTAGATCTCTCTCCTCCACAGGTACCTCCCTCTAGAATGGCCTACCTGCCCCTCTCAGACTTGAGCCAGATCTCCTTAAGTTCTGGAAGCTGTTCAAGACCTTCCTTTTCTCTTCTTCCTTCCCCCTCCCTTGCTGATGTCCCTGCCGGCTTCTTGACTGGCTGCTTGGTTCCTTCAGAGTCTTACAGGGCGCCATACCCCCCAATCTAGTCTACCCCTGCACTTGGTCTCCCCCGACCCCCTCGCTCCTCAGCCTGCACATGCCCTTCTGGGTCCCTGCACCCTTGTAGCCCTTCCAACTCCCTACTTCACTTCCGTCCCCCGAACTCAATGCTTTCCCCTGGCTCTGTCCACCTGTCCTCCCCTGGCACTCGCTTTTCTCATGGGCCCTTCCTCCCCGACCATAGCCCCCACCTTCTTCCCTATATGTTTCTTGCTGCACCTGCACGATCTGAATGTCGCAAGGCCTAGTAGGATCATTTTTGTTTTGTCCTCCCTGTTCCCCCAACCTCTTGTCTTTTATTTTAGACCCCAGAACTGGTTTTCCATTACAAGTCTTCGAGAAATCTGATAATAAGCCACTTCCACACAATCCAGTGGGACAACAGCATTTGATACAATAACAGAAAAGATACTCAGGAGTGATGGCTGTACACAGATGATAAGGCATGCCAATTTTTTGTCACCTTTTCAATGAGATGGAACAGCTTGATTGAATGCAGCTGCTACCACACATAAGTGTGCATTTGTTGTTGTTGTTGTTCAGTGCTATGGTTTCACTGCAGTGAGAACCCTGAATTAAGGAGTTCGAGTGCATGACTTTCAGCGAAGTGACAACCAACAACATTACACACTATGAACTTTCTGCTGCACGTGTCATATTGATATTTGTTAATGCCTAACTTGAGAGACTTATACTAATATTGTGTTTGACAAGATATTTGAATTTCATCACCTGTTTTTACAACCAGTGTGTTACCTAATCAATGCCTTTTCCCACTGTAATATAAGAGATGGTGTCTGAAGATGCTTTGTTGCTTTAATTAAGTGCCAAGGACGAGTACGCTCGTCCTTCTTGCATAGACTTGCATAATAGCCTGGCTGTTAAGTGGTTAAAACAGACAGTAATAGAAGGCAAAATGCAGATATTTTTCTGTAGCAACAAAAAGAAAAAGAAAACAGTAAGTTGTAGCAAATGTGTCATAAAGAATGTCATGCGATGTAGTGGATCAATGCGGCGACCGCCGAGCAGGCCGAGGGCACGAGGCCACAATATTCCCCTGACTTGAGACTGACCGTGAATTGCCATCTATGTCCTGAGAGGTGAAGGGCTAATGCGCTTAACCACTGTGCTGCCCAGCCTGCCGGAAAGCCAGTTTTAATTGAGAATCGATCAGCTGAGTAGAGGAACATGTCACATTGCAGAACTTCAATCTATAAATGTAAAATAAAAACTCTTATTTTCAGCGCAAGCCGCACATGTGCAGTCAAGCAAATAAGCCTCCCTCCTTCCTCGTGTTTTAGTGGACTTCAAATTGAATTGTTCTTCATAGCATGGGTGAGTAAGATCCATTATCAGATGTCCTCAAACCAAATTGTCCTCCATTGTACGGCGCTGGGCTCATTTCCACACTCGTATTTGTATGCCCTCTGAGCCTGTGGGTGCACGCGACAACTCCAGATATTCATTAGTGTCTGGTTTCCCTTCAGAATTGCATAGCTCCATGTGCAGCACCTTTTCCGAGCAGTGATGTGCTTTGTCATCAATGATGCTTACACGCGAACAGCTTGAGTTCCATGTTTTGTTCTGTTGTTCTGTATTGGAAACTATTTCCCCCATTCCGAATGCTGTATCCTCGTGCTGGGATGTCATGGCAGATTACTTTTTTCACTGTTATCATAATTATTGTTATTATGATTTTTATTGAGGGTGAAAATCTTTACAATCATAAAGGAAGAACATGGTGAAGGAAGCAGAGAAACAGAAGTCTGGGAGCATACAACAGGTGTGGCGAAGGGCGGGCAATTTGGCAGCAAGGGATCTACAATCAACCAGGGCAAGAAACAGTCAGGAGCAGATCACCCAGTCTCAGGTAGGGTGGGGAGTTCAAGGTGTGTGGAGTGAGGTGTAAGAGTCGAGCCATTCCTTGAAAAGGAGTGTCTTGAGCTCCTTCCTGAACTGTAAAAGCGAGGGGAAAGTCTGATGTTGACAGGGAGTAGGTTCCAGAGCCCTGGGGCATAACACAGAAGGTCTATCTTCTGGTCTTCCCTCCCTGCACCGGCAGAGTTCAAGCTACTATGGGCCTCATTGCAGTAAAAACGGCACGGCTGCAGCCAGGGTCGGTTTTTTTCTGGCACCTGGCAATTGGTAATTACCGGGGCATTACAGCCCCGCCGGTTCTGGTAATTCCCCATAGCCAGGTGCTGGGAAAAATGACTCCCCATTCCCATTCGATTTTGATAGGACTCGATGGGAATGGGGAGGATGGATGCACCGGCACTGTGTCAAACAGTGCTGGTGCATCCGTCAAGGGCTGCAAGCGGGTGCCGTTTTGCCCACCAGGTCAGACCTGGCAGGCGGAAAGGCACCCACTCGCAGATCTCGGAATATGCTGGTCCGGTAACAACACTGCCGGTAGCTTACTAGCACTGTTGTTACCGGACCGGCCTACTCATGAGGCCCTACGTGTCCTTACTTCTGGTGGATCAAAGGCCTCTGGAGATGATGAATTTCTCAGTGAGGAAACTTGAGGACTTCAGGGTGACAGCCGTGTAGATGATGCAGCAGGATGTGAAGATGATACAGGTATGCAGCGGGAGTCAATGCAGTTACATAAAGGTGGGGGTGATGTGGTTGAAATTGTGCAGTCCTTTGAGGAGTCATCCTGCTGCATGCAGGAAACATCTCAGGGGTGCCAACGTAGTCTCCGGAAAGTCTTACAAATGAGCATTGCCACCATCTAAGCAAGAGAGGACCATGACCTGGACAGCAGATCTAAAGTTGTTTTCTTGGATGAAGGCCTTGTTTTTCTGCAGCAGAGAAAGTTGGTACAAAGCCATGTATAACTTTCTTGATATGTGCTGCTTGAAGGAGAGTTATCTGTCGATGTCGAACCCAAGGGACGTAGTGCAGGTGGCCAGCTGGGGTGCAAAGCCCTCGAGGTTCATAGCAGAGAGCAAGGTCTGGATGTCCAGGTATTCTGTGTTGTTGGTCAGCAGTAGGAATTCAGTGTTGGAGGGGTTGAGTTTTAGGTAAGCATTGGACATCCACAACTGGATGAATGTGAGGCAGGCCTTGAGCCTGTGTATGTTTTCAATGGAGTTTATCTTGAAGTAGATCTGCATGGCATATGCATGATGGTAAATGTGGATGTTGTGTGGAGCGAGGAAAGTTGAGAGTGATTCCATGTAAAGATTTAAGATCATGGAGGAGTGTGTGCAGCCTTGCAGGACTCCACAGGTGATGGGTAGAGCTAGTGAGCAGTAGGAATCCATTTAAACACACTGGTGATAACTAGCAAGGTAGGATTTGAACCAGCTAAGGATGATCTTGCGGATCCACATAAGCCAATGTAGATCGTCTGAGAGTATCTGGTGGTCTACTGTATCGAATGCTGCTGAGAGGTCAAGAAGAACAAAGAGGCAAGGATGGCCATCATTAAAGATTTTAAGGGCATCATCGATCACTTTGATGGTAGCTATTTGTCTGCTGCATTGAGGTCTGAAGCCAGATTTGTAGGACTGAAGGTGATTGTTGGCTTTGATATGTTGTACGAGTTGTGTGGCTACTGCTTTCTCAAGGATTTTATATAGGAAGGGAAGATGGCACAGTAGTTGCTGAGGTCATCAGGGTCCATTTTTGGTTTCTTGAGCAGATAGAGGATTTGTCCAGTCCTGAGAGTCGAGGAAAAGGTGCCTTGATTAGGGAGTTGATGATTGTCAAGTAAGGGAGGAGTGCTTCAATGGAAAGGTCTTGATTATGGAGGCAGGGAGGATATTGTCTGTGTACAATGTGGCCTTGAGGAATGTTAGGGGATCAGTGAGATCTTCCATAGTGAGTGTCTAGAAATGTGTCCAGGTCGTTGCAGAACTGCACTAGTGTGATCTTAGGTGTGGCATTGGTGTCTATGTGTTGGGAGATCATGTTGATCTTTTTGATGAAAGAATTGATGGCAGTAGTTTTTTCGATGGAGTGCAGTACCAGAGGGTTGTTACACAGTGATTGATGGCTTTAAAGAGGGCTCTGATTTTATTGTTGGCCTTGATTATGGTGTTTTGGTAGTAGTTTGCCTTAGCAGGAGTGTTATGGAATTCCTAAACAATTGGAATGATAAAATGCCAGGGGGATTGGTATTTACAATGTCAAACCCCTATGCCCACTCAAAACACCAAAACACAGAATAACACTTTAGTTAAACTTTAAGAAAACAGGGCATCTACTATTCTATAGATGAGAATAAGCCAGTGTAAACTTTCTCAAAAGTGATCTGAATGATCTGGCAAATCTCTTAGTGAGATTCAGGTAGGCTTGTATATTCCTGCAGATTTTCTTCAAGCAGAAATGTTCTCATATATCGTTTAAAAAACATAAATCCTCAGAAAAGTTCAGGAGGAGTTGTGGCAGGTGCTTGCTGATCCGTGGGAAAAGCACATACACAAATAACGTTAAAGTCTTTAGGAGGGGTTAGAAAGGTTAGGGGAAAGGGAGCTACCATGTGATGCTGGCGGGGAAGATGAGCAACATGAAATTAAGTCCTTTGTATCTATGAATGTTATCCACACAAGGCAGCACATTAAACTCTTTTATTGTTATTATTAGTGTTATAATTATTAATATTAGGGTCTTTATTGAGCGCAGAACCAGCTCCTGGAAGCAACAGAGTGCTTTACAATCATAGGGGGAAGCACACTGTGAGGAAAGCAGAGATGCAAGGGAGCAGGAAGAGGGTGGGTGGCAATTTGGCAGCAAGGGATCTACAAGCAAACAGGGGAGGAACCAGTATGCAGAAAACCCAGTCTCAGTTAGGGTGGGGGTGAAGGGTGTGGAGATAGGTGTTAGGGAGGACCCATTCCTTGAAGAGGAGGGTCTTGAGCTCCTTCTGAAATGTAGAAGTGAGTGGATGAGTCATGTCTTGATGGGGAGGAGGTTACATATTCTTAGGGAGTAGACAGAGAAGGCCTGTCTTTTGGTTCTTTCCTTCCTCCATTGGCGGTGTTCGAGTCTGCACACATCCTTACTTCTGGTGGATCATAGGCCTCCGAAGATGCTCAGTTTCTCAGTGAGGTAGCTTAGGAACTGCATCTGGAGATACTCAGTTTCTCAGTTTGGTAGCTTGGGAACTTCAGCGCGACAGCCATAGAAATTATACAGCAGCATTTGAAGATGTTACATGCTTACAGCGGGAGCCAAGATAGTTCGAGAAGGGTCAGATGATGTTGCCGAATTCGCAGAGTCTTTTGATGAGTCATGCTGCTGCATGCAGGACAGATTTTAGGGGTGCCAGGGTAGATGCCAGAAGGCCTTCCAAAAGGGGGTTGCACCATTTAAGTGGTGGAGGACCGAGACATGGACAGCAGATCTAAAGTTATTTTCTGGAATGAAGGGCTTGATTTTCCTCAAAAGAGAAAGTTGTACCAGTTTGTGCCTTCCTTACTATCAGCTGTTCGAAGAAGGGGTGTCTGTTAATGTTGAACCCAAGGGACTTGGTGCAGGTGGCCAGCTGGAGTGTGAAGCCCTTGAGGTTTGTAGCAGAGAGCCACATGTGGATTTCAGGATGTTCAGTGTTGTTGGTCAGCAGTAGAAATTCAGTCTTGGGGGGGATGAGTTTCAGGGAAGCACTGGACATCCACTGATGTATCAATGTGGAGAAGGCCTTCAGAGCATGTTGATGTCTTCAATGGAGGACATTTTGAGGTAGAGATGTGTGTCACCTGCGTTTTGCTGGATGTGGATGTTGTGTGGAGCCAGGAGGGTTCAGAGCATTTCCATATAAAGATTGAAGATCACAAGGCAAGGATGGATCCTTGTGGGACTCCACAGGTGATGGGTAGAGTTGGTGATCTGGCGGAATACATTTGTACAAACTGGCAGTGATTAGCAAGGTATGATTTGAACCAGCTTAGGACAATTTTGCTGATTCCCATGCAGTGATGTAGATTGGCAATAAGAGTGTGGCAGTCTACTCTGTTGAATGCTGCAAAAAGGTCAAGGAGAACCAGCAGCTCAGGATGGGCATCCTCAAGGATTTTAAGGGCAATGTTGAACACTACATTAAGCTATCTCAGTAGATTATTGGCCCTATTGAAGAGATCTATGTGTATACTGTAGGTACGAGTTTTGAATCTGGATGAGAATAGATCAGTCTTTCATCCTTCTGAAGTTGAACAAATTAGTAAAGTTGAAATGGGAAATTTTAAGGTTGCGTTTAAGACCTGCAAAGTCAGTCAGTTGTCACGCAAATGTGTCTGTTTTTAATCATTCAGTGGTGAACAAGTTTTGTACACAGAATTCATAACATGTGTGTATCACGCATTAGGGGTGCATAAAACGTCATCCTGCTGAGTGTGCCTTCATGAGAACTACTGCCTGACTTATTTAATAATAGGTAGGGTTCATGGCTGCAGGTCCCTGACCTCAGCAAGACCAGTCAGGCTGAAGCAGAGTCAGTCAAATGGCCAACAAGTCACATATTCATGATGCAGAAACTGATGTTCCCAATTAGTCAGGTGTGATTGCAATACTATGAGCTTGTTGGCTTGCATAATCACATAGCATATCTACAAGAGGTGGACTTGTGCAGACTGCACAATACATGCTCGCAACAGTAATGTATGCCAGAGGGCTGGGCAGTGCAACACAACCCCCTGTAAAAACGCAGGCCACCTTTGTGAATAAGGTGACCTGAGGATGTCTCAAATTAATGCAAATAAAAATGCACCCTCTGCTAATTTTTGAATTGCATACATTTTGTGAATTGAGCAATTTTTTGGCAGCTGGGGACAAAGAGTTGTTTTTTTTTCTATATGAAAGAATATGGCATTTGCAAAAATCATTCATTTGCTTTCTTTGAGCATCCCTGGCAGGGAAGGTACTGAATCTCTGACTTAGGTGATCAGGACTGTCCCAACAAAGTTTGAACTGGGGGAGTCAGCTGTACCCCTGAAGAAAGACAATTTCACCATAACTCTTTGGAAGAGATTGACTGAGACCAAGAAGGTAATCAGTTTCTTAAAGAAATGCCATGCCAGCATAGAAATTAGTAATGTTTGCTTCAGCGCAGGCTAACTTATAGCCTCGAGTACATATTCACCAATTGTCTTGTGTGCTGGAAGTTGGGTCTTGGACCACCACATGCATGGCCTGCCACGCAGTTCCGTTTAGCGGAGATACGTTTTTCTTAACCAAATGTTCCTATTTATGAAAGTGGAGCTGGATTTGCATGGGGATGCGCAAAGTATTTCTTCCACCCGTTGAATTGCGTGACTTTCCTGACTACAAAGCTCTGCGATATTAACCATTTTTCGATCATGATAGCATCAAAGACTTTTGACTGCAGCAAATTTTTGAGGATGAATCGCCTGACAATCATCGCTGCAATGAATAATCATTGCAAACATGGTTGTGCTGTGAATGAAGTATCCTTAGCCACATGTGTTGATGTTAACTCATGCTTAACAATTAGCATGCATGACTCACAAGCAGATCAAAAATCACAAAGCTAAAATAAAATAGAAATGTTGGTGCTTCCCATTCTTCCCAAAAATAGTAAAAAGAGTTCACCAAATCAATGAACCTAACTTTGAACATGAAAAACAGAAAGGACACACAGCAGGAGAAAAGGTAAATAGAATTCCTCCAAACATGAGAATGTCCTGTTCAAAACTGCCCAGCCATGAAAGAAAAGCAGCATCAGCGGTGGTTTACCGCATAGCCTGCCTGTCTGCCTTCAGTGCTTACCATGCCCATCTTTGTCATCGTTCACAACTGGAAGTAATTGCTAATGAGTTCGAGAACTAATCTCAACAACTAGTGATTTGCGGAAATCTTTCTCTACACAGATCACCTGGTGGAAATAATTACAATATTTTACAGGAATTTTTGGGAGTTTAATAATTATGTGCAGGGAAAAAAAGTACTCAATTTTTACCTTCTGCAGCATTAGTTATCCGTCTAATGAAACGCATGCATGCTTAGCCTAAAAAAACAATGTAGAATTTTGGCGATATGGGGGCCATTCAATGATCTGTATAATTGAGGCTAATCTATCATTATAACAGTTGGATGAATTGGGGTGAGAATGTGGTTTGGGAAGATGTGCATGAATAGGAAAATAATGTGTGATTTGAGTTGTGTTGTTTTGTCTATATATGTTTTGTATGTCCTTGTTTTGTGTGTTGTTTTTCTTTTATATATAATAATATTGCAATGGGTTAGTTATAGTTGATGATTCTCTGTTATATGACTTCATAGTGAAGAATTAAATTTGTTTATGTTTTTGCTCAGTAGGAAGAATAATTTGATTGGTTTAAGATATAACCCACAGATGTTAATTGATGATTGTGTTGTGTCTAATATTTTAAAATGCCAAAGAGTTTAAAAAAAACAATGTTGTAGATTGTATATCCTAATCAAATTTTCACAACATCATGGCATCGGTAGACACGCACACTTAATTTTTTGCATTGTGTGTAAGCAGCACCGTGCACCTTTGCATCCCCTCGTTTGCATATGAAGAAGGAAGTTATATTTCCTAGGGTGATTGGGACTTTTCTCAAGTCCAAGCATTTCCATGAAGTTTGAATCCTGTGGGAGAGCTGTGGCCAGAAATGCCTAAATTTACTTTGAAGGAAGCAGTGACTTATTGGGGGGGAAGTTGATTATATTTTAGAGCCATCTTTAATTCAGTATAGAAATTGACCAGCTTGTTGTATTATATCCTTTGATTAAGTTTTTAGGGAGTATTGAGAAAAAGAGGTCATGACTGTGAACGCTTTGAGTGAGTTGGTTTTCAATCCAGCTCGGGGAAGCCTAGAGTTTCGTAGTATTTCATTATTTGTTGGTAGTCAGTGCTATGATCTTTATCCAGACGTTGAAGTCTCCTAGGATTGAACCAGATTTTATTTGGGGGGAAATGTGTTGCGGTAGATTAAGAATCACTTTTCCAAAATGTACATAGATTTTTTTAGTGGTGGATACAATAGAGTTCATGCAAAGGAATTATTGTGACTTGAGGTGCATTTTATAAGTCGAACATTCACATGATTAATATGATGGCACTTGGCTCTATGCACTTCAGATCTTTTCAGAATTCTACATCTTCTGCCTAACCCACTCGAACATTCAAGCCTCTAAAGTGAAATGCAAATCTTTACAGTTCACCCACTGTAAATGTTAGGTGATCCACAAATATCTGTAGGTCTTGCAGGACTCCAAAATCCCACCAGGAAGTGAGTGTTATTTGAGTGCTAGAGGCCTTGAAACAAATTTTTTTCTATTTTCATTTAACGTGGATGGGACTTGCTAGAAATAGTACTTATTCTTTAACTAGCATGGGGCCTGTCATAACTGGACATAGTAAATCAAATAGTTTCTTACCAGTACATGCAAGATATGTGTAAGAAATATATAAATATATCTTTTATCATTTCTAGTGTAAGGACCTACCATGCTGGAAATAGTCAAACATATTTTATGCCATTTCAGTTACAGTGCAAGGCCTCCGCAGGCTAGAAATATATGTTTCTCTGTTTCCATTGTTGATAGGTCTTGTACTGCAAATAATATTTTCCTGATGTGTCTGCTACAGGCCCAGCTACACTAGAGCTTTTTGAGTGTTGGGCGCCTCGTGGTAGAAATCCATGATTGTAAACTCAAATGATTTTGACCTCACGGTCCAAGGAACGTGAAAACTGAAGAGACCAGTCTGCCACATTATGTATTTTCTCCCTCTTTAGCCCTGATTCATGGAATTATTTGCGTGGGAAATAGGGGACTTGCATGCTAAACTGTGCGCAGATCCGTGTTTCCCGATTCATGGAAACTTCTGCCCTTGACGCCTTGCTCGCGACACCACTCTGAGAGGGTGTGTGGCTTGCGCAAAGGGCTAGAAAGGTTGTGGAACACAGAAATGGGGAAGAACATATAAAAAAGTGGGTGTTATGAGGGATGGCCCGCAGGCAGTCCCTCGCAAGGCCACATTTGTGCCAAATCGCACATATTCATGGAAATACCCACACAGCCTCTCAGCATAAAAATGGCCCTGCAAATCCCTCGATCACTACGCCATCCAAAGGCAGGCATATGAACTCTTGGGCATAGGATTCGCAGTGTGGAGTTGGGTCTGAATGTCGGATTAAGGGATGCGTGTACGCAACCGGGGTTCCGATCTTACTTAGGGGTACGCGTACACAGTAGTAGGATGCAGGAACAGTTTACGGGGTTGCACGCAAATTATCAGAGTTTAGGCTGAGTTACGATTTTTCATACGCATGTTGTCGGGTGCCGCAACAGTTACGGGGGAGCCTGTGCAGAGTCCCTGAGATGCTGACCTGCTTGCAGGGGACCACACACACTGTTTGAAGGGTGCATGTATTTGAGCCCGGGGAGCATGAAAAGGTTGCTGTTGTGGCTGTTTATGCTTTGCCTGTGGGTGTTTCAGGGGCGTTCCGGGAACGAATTGCAAATACGGTTAGTTTGCGCAGTAAATTACATAAATACACAAGGGACACCTTTTTTATTCTGAGTGCAGGCTTGCGCAGTGTCCATCTTGGCGTACGGCTTGCAGGATTTAGGCGCACATTTCCATGAATCGCCCCTTTGTCTTTACACATGCATCAGTACAGTGTGAAGGATAGCAAATCACCTTTGTAGTCTTCGTTCATTTCGTGGAAAAATCCATGACATGTACATGTGTGCAATGCTGTGAATGCATAAGACTACATCAAAACAACACTCTGCACAACACATCGCTTGAGTGTAGGACTGACTTAGGTGATATATTCATACATGTTTCTCTACAAATCCTTTGGTTGAGTAAGTCGCACCAGGGCAACCGATGTACATTTCCATCTCCATGACCATCTGAGGAGATTTCTCTCTGCCCCTTCAAAGTAAGTGTGCAGCACTAACCAACAAGATAGGCCCATAGGATAACTCTGCAAATTAACTGTTTGCTTCAGAGATTGATATACAATCTTTAGTAAGAGATTCAAATCCCGGCAGGGCCACAGTAGTCTTTCATCCTTTCACTTTTAATACATTGAGTATCACTGAGCTTATTAATATTAGCAACAATTATTATAGTGCTTAGAAGTTGGAGAAAGACAGCATAAAGGACTCTATCACAATTTGTTATTATTATTGCATTTAAACCTATTTAGTTAAAACAGAGCACAAACTAGCAGAACTTGTAAGATAGCTCGGAAGAGTTAAGCACTCAGCTCAGACATCTAAATAATAATAATTTAGCATTTATATAGCGCTACGAACCCTCAGGTATCTGAGCGCTGCTTATTATTATTACCCACGGTGTGTGGTGCTCAATTATCGACCTCGGAAGGATGAAAGACTGAGTTTGGCCCCGCCGGGATTCGAACATGCGTTAGCATGCTCTGCACGGATCTACTCGCTGTGCCACTTGACCGGCAAATCTGTATTTGGCCTGCAGGACACTGGTTTCAATGCTTGCATGGCCAACTCAGCACCCCTTCTTCAAAATGGTCGATACATTTAGTACCATGAAAAACTGTGTAAGAATACATATTGATTGTTATATTGCCTAGAAATGGGTGGAGCCTAATATGTTATATCATTGTTATAATACGTATGCGCCACCTGAGGTACTGTGTAGAGCATAAAAACGAAGGCACTGACTGAGATAGTAAATGAGCTCAAAAACTTGACTCTAGTACAAACCATACAGGACCCCCCTTGAAAACATCTTTAAGTATAAAGAAATAGTCATTTCCTATTCCAGATAAGTCTTGATAGGATTACAATGGAATTCAAACTTAATAACAAGGATACGCTAAATAAACGGTATCTGCTGGTGCTCGGATCTGTGGGATCGGAGACCACCTACTAGTCTGGATAAAGTTCCTGCCAAAAAACCCTGGAATGTAAATCTTCATATACACTGGCTTCTTTCTGCCTCCCGCAGTCTCCTATAAACCTACATCTGGCCTAATATAGTGGGTGTTTGCATGAACGACTTAGTTAGCAGAAGTGGTAATAAAACATTGGATTTTTTCAATGACACTCAGATTTAATTAAAAAGTAAACCGAGAAAACGAAGGCATAATGTGGAAGAAAAGTATAAGGAAGGGCTCTCCCCCCTTTGCTTCCAAAAATCTAATTAGAGTTGTATTGTAAATTGTTTATGAGCTGCTAATCATGGCAATAAATCATTGATACTGAAAGAGACATTCTCCATTAATGCACTGGCGTAACTGTTTATACTCTCAAATTCTATCATGAGCAAATTGATCTGGACGGGAATTTATTAACCACCGGGGAAAAATCATTAGTGCTCTCTCTAAATATTCCCCAGGTACACTTTCATTATAGTAGTTTACTGCTTTAACTAAAAACGAAATTGCATATCCCCGCGTGTAATGATGATACAAATTGACTTGCTACGGCTTTGAAGGGAAGACAAAAAGAAAAGTGTGTCTTTTCGCAGCTCACATTGTTCCAGGTTTGAAACTTTCAGCATCCGTAAGTGTGAAGGATGAATGAACAGGAGCATCAAACTCGAATTATTATTACCTGTAATCAAAGATCAATTCCTTCAGAGCTAAAAGAATTATTTGGAGATTACAAAGATTGAGCCACAGCGAAGTCAAAGACGGAATACTCACTACAAGTTGCAAAATACTACTGCTCTTAGTTTTGGCGACAAAGGAACTAACCATCAAATCATCCAGAAATGGGGTGCAGAATAGTCAAATGTGATATTGGTAACTGGTGCTACACCATATGCACATCAGATCAAAATGATCCAGGGAAAGTAGACCAGTCCCCAATTAAAGCTGGATGTACTTCCTCACAAATGACCCGCAACTAAGCACAACGTTTACTGACCCATAATTATTTGCAGGTCACTTTTGGGAGTGCATCAGCCCTGCTGCACCCTCACAGGCCCCGAAATCATGCCCTGCTCCACCCAAAGGATCCCTGTGGGCTTCGTTCAAGCACAATTGTTACGTTTATTTCCAGTGAAATAGTAAACGAGTTTAACATGCCCCGGCCGTGCCACGTCCCAACAGGGCATGTACTCGGTCCCTTTGGGTGTTGAAAAAAACCTATCATCCCTTGCAGGGCGTTGACCTCGAAATTCTGCGGATGAATCTCTGGGGACGTTCTAAATGTTTGCGGGACGTCAAAGACCAACGATTCAGGTGATTCAGTGAATGCCTGAACATGTTCGCCCAGACTTACCCACAATATCTCAAGATTAACTGTAGAAGGGGGCAGCCCTTCAGGCATCTCCATCTCTGCTCGCAAATTCACAATTTCAGCACCCCTCCCCTTCATGTCATTATTATTATAAGCATATCCATTGAGCGAGGGGCCTAGCTTGGAGAAGCAACAGAGCGCTTTACGATCATAGGGGGAACAACATGGTGAGCGGAGCAGAGAAAGAAGGGAGTGTGGAACTAGCAACAAGCGCTGTGCAAGCATGACAAAACAGGGCACCTGGGCCGCTGCTAAGCCATTATACTATGCCTTCTTATGAATATAGTCACACTCTGCTCCTTACATTGAATGACCCGTGCACTGGTTCTCCATGCCTGATGATCAAAGGAGAAACAGAATGGGTATGCACGCATACCATCTATATATCAGACGGGGAACATCATGTTCAATTCTGTGAATTCGGGGATAACTTTTATTCCAAACATTGGTATTTTTGAATGCATGTGTGTAGCAAATGCATGGCACATTGCACAACTGGGACAAAATGGATCAACAGATTGCAAGAGGCAGCCGCAGAGTGGAACGACTTTCACAAAGAAAACACGAATGGCAGGCCCAAACAGGGCATCAGAATCCATGAGAGAAATACAATAGATCACAGCTAGGATGCTGCACTACAATTGACACACATAAGACTCTGCACATCTTGCTGCAAGGCACGCCAACAACATCTGTCCTTACCATGTCTTTAACAGGGTGCAGAATACAGCATTTCTAGTTTTGGACATTAGTTGGCACGGAAGCACCACCTCTACGCCAACAATATTGCACTGTAGTACAGCTAGAAGGGAGATGATATGTGAGGAGGGACACAGATGTGTGTGTGTTGTATGATTATTTGGCCACCCATTGAAAGCCCATGGCCATGCTAATGCCTATGTCCATTTCCACCCACTAACTCCAAACACTTGTGTACGAGCGCGATACAAATAAAATATCATATCATATCATAACCTCCTTTTTCTGCCCATAATACAGCCTCCTGGGGTATTTTTGACCAAGCTGTAAACATCAAACAGTAACATTAAACTTTGGCCTTCCACTGTTATTTTTGAAAGCAGTCTACTGAGAGTGAATTGCTTGATTTAAGATGTAAGTTGATGAGTTCCTGGCATACTAAAAAATGTCCTAAACAACTTTGCCAGAAGACACTTGATTTATATGTTCATGGCACTGTAGTCCTCTTAGAAACAAGCATTGACAAAGCTAACACTTTTGACTTGTGTATTAATATTAAATGGGAATTTGCCAGGTGTTGCTATCATAGGCCAAGGTAATCACAGCATTTTCCAGATATGGCCATCTTATGGTCAGGTAGTACTGTTACACAAGTGCCTGGCAAATGACTACACAAAGGCCAAAACGGTTGGCTTGGTCAATGCTTGGATCTCTCAGCGGTCAAATCTATGGTACCAGTCCATTGGTTTAGTATCCTACGCAACAAACTCACGTGCTGAACCAATGGAAGACATAATGCATTTATTGTAGTCAATATCCAAAGGAAGTTGCTGAAGAAAGAAATGCATTCAGCAAACGGTAGTGAATAGCAGCACTCCACCAGGAGACCCTGGATCATTCCCAGCATATGTGAGGAAGATAGGATGCCATGCCTATTTGATTTAATTATGTTCAATATTGTGGGAATATGGTGACTACTATGAAGGAGGTCTCCTAGGATAGTAGTTAGGAGGTCTAGCATTAAAACCGTATAACTGCAAGCCTTACACAGCAACATATCCACATGTCTCACTTGCCCAAGAAACCCTGAAGGCAGAGTCCCTTCTAAACTCTCAAACAAAATCATGCGTCCAGCATCTAGCCAAGTATAAAACTCCAACTAAATAAACTAATACGCGCCCTGAGGACTAAGGGCATGTGGCGCGTAATACGAAATAAAATAAATAAATAAATACATAATTAGCACGACGGACCATCAAATGACAAGCAGCGCCTGCTCAATACTCCATATGAATCGGACCAGTGGAGCAAGCCAAAACGAATGGCATACCAACTTGATGCCATCATTGACAAAGCAAGCCAAACACACAGTGGTGGACATCAGAGATAAAGTTGGAGAGATGCATGAGTGCAGTGGATTATGTACTACATATTTCAGATTGAAGTGGATCTTAAAGGCCATTATCCTAAAGGAACTTAGGGATCCTCTTGAAAGTCACCCAATAAAGGACCTCCCCCAAAGCCAGCAGCAGAAGCTTCAGTGATGCACAACCTGCTAAGAAGACACCTAGAACCTTGAGGTCATGCACCTCTCTGAAGAATACATTAATCACTCAACACTTCTGGTTCGCGGAGCTACGAAAATATGTGTCCGCCTAAATCCGAGGGAGACCTGCGTTTTAAGAATGGGCTGGGTGGTGTGCACATATTATGGTATATCACTGGGAAGTGTACTGAAAAAAGGGGCGTTGCTCAGGTTAGTGAGGAGGAAGGGGAAATACAAAATAGCTTTGCTGCTGGATTAGTGTGCGGCATGGCTCGGTCATTCATTACAACATATTAGAGTTCACATAGCACAGACATGACCTGGTTCCCAGTAGTAACACAGGGGCATTGCTGGTAGAGTGCTGATGTCATGCACACGGATCCCAGCAGGGCATGGCAGGACCTCACATGACACACCCAATGGATTGTTTGGTTGACATTTCGCTCACTAATTCTGTTGTTATTTTGTGTTATGCCATATGCTTTTATACAACACCAACCACCACCAGTGTGGTCTCTACGGCCAAGAACCTGTCCAATAATTAGGGGCAATATTACCCCCACACGAGTTACGTAGAGCGCAGTCTAGAGTATTTAAAAGAAAAAGGCAAACATGAAATGATAGACACAGGAATGAGAAGGTGGCAATTGAAGCCACAAGGGAATGAGCACATTGGGGGTGGGAAGCGGGTGCTTTCATAATGGCTATATGCATGTGTACTATTTATTTATGCATTATGCAATGTTTGAAAAAATTGTCTAGATGAACGAAAAGGAGCATGCGATTCCTCAAGGAGATGAGTACTTCCCTGCAAGGCAATTTCCTGAAACTTCAAGGAGAAGTGTTTGTGAAATGAGTGACATATAGATGCATGATGGACCCAAGATGTGCTCCGGCCTTCCCTGTCACCGTATTTGTCGGGTAGCATTATTTGGCACTTCCTGCTGTGCCCGCGATATGCAAAGTAGGCTATGGCAGGCTGCTTGCCAGAGGTGACATTGCAAATAATTGCCTATGTAGAAGGTTACGTCGGGACACACAGAATGGAATACTGGGAGGGGGAACGGGCGTGACCATTATCCGCCAAGGGCCCTACAGTCATAGCCTCTCGGTGAGGGAATGATCACTGGGGTGGAGGTGTGGCAGCCCCGTGTTGTTGTCACTGAGCAAGAGTACGGATAGAGTGAAGACTGAAGGTATCTGGAGAAGCCCTCCAACCCAACTAACTGCCCATTAGCCCCCTTCCTCCCCTCCGGTCTACCCCCTGCCTCTAGCTATCATTGGAATCATCACTCTCTGAGGCTCCCGGTGCCCTAGAGGAAATACATCAGCTCGCCCACCCCTGAGTCTCAAAACGCCATCAAAGCAGCGTTCAATGGGGAGGGCCTAAACTGGCAATATCATGAGGAAAATCGCAAGATATTCTGAAACATCATTGTTAAACATATTGAACTCCAGCTCTTACATATCACACAGTCTGGAGCATATCATACGTGCGGATATATACCCGAAGTGCTCAGTACTGCTCAGCATTACCACATCATGCAATAGCTTCACATATCGCGTGGGTTAATCATAAAATAAAAAGAGCAGAACTTATCACGGATGGACTAACATGAAAAACTGTTTTAATGAGAAAGAAATTGTGAAAGCTCTTACTTGGCAGAAGAGTCATCTGTGGATCAGCAAGGCACAGGCAGGAGCTGGGCTTGGGCGAACCATCAGACAGTAATACAAGGGACAGGTCCTGCCATCATCCCAGCAAAGACCACTCCAGGGTGCCCGCTCTTAGGGCAGATGGTAATGCTCAGTCCTGGTGATGGGAAGAAAGCAAAGCATCCAGGCGTGCTGAGTGGTTCTCTTGTGATGAGCTGCCACAGACAACACCATAGTGTAAAGTTCAGCAACCTATGCAGCGATACTAATATCCGACCTCCACACATAACTATGCATCTACTCTAAGTGTCCTAGGGTATAGAGCCCAGAGGAATAGGACAGTACAAACCTCCTTATCTGTTGGATCCATCTGTTCATGCCAACTATCACTCTCCCAACAACCCCACCCCCCGAAGTTCACCCATCAAACACCCTTCTTACGGTCCCTGCCATCAAATCCTATTTTCCTTGACTCCTCTCTATGTCTCCAATGAGGGGTTTCCCCACTATAACCCCTCTACAAACCCCATAGCGCCCGGTCCTGCTCCACTCTAATCTTTGCACTCAATGAGGGGCTCCACCAATCCCTCCCACCTCTGACCCAGCCTGCCCCATGCCACTTAACCCCAACCTCACACCCCCATGCCCTCCTTACCTGTTCCTCCTTGCCATACCGTGCTCAAATGCCTGCCACCGCAAAGCAAACACTGGAAATAGAAAGAAGACCGCAATTTCGATGGCCCCGTGTTGGCCCTGCAGATTTTTTGTGGCGACATTATTACATGGAACCCAGAGGGTATCAGGTAATAATATCGCCATATATATGGTCGCCGTAAATAATATCGCCGGGAAAATGTCGTGGCGATATTATTTGGGTGACCATATATATGGGGACAGGGGCAAAAAAAGTTCCATGGAATAATGTCGCAACAAAAAACGGCCATTTTTCGGCGATATTTTTGCATGGCGAGATTTTTGTGGCGACATTATTACATGGAACCTTGCCGAGCAGTTGGCAGGCCAATTTTCCACTGACTGAGGTTCGGGCAAAGATGGATTCACTGAATCCATCTTTAGCAAACATGGATCTGTTCTAACTGTGAAGCTGTTACATGTGCAATACTGTACAGAGATGTTCATGGTGTGTATCGATGTAGGGCAGACGGGAAGGCTGTCAGGGGTCGGATATGATCCTTATCGATGTAGGGCAGACGGGAAGGCTGTCAGGGGTCGGATATGATCCTTATCGATGTAGGGCAGACGGGAAGGCTGTCAGTGGTCGGATATGATCCTTATCGATGTAGGGCAGACGGGAAGGCTGTCACGGGTCGGATATGATCCTTATCGATGTAGGGCAGACGGGAAGGCTGTCAGGGGTCGGATATGATCCTTATCGATGTAGGGCAGACGGGAAGGCTGTCAGGGGTCGGATATGATCCTTATCGATGTAGGGCAGACGGGAAGGCTGTCAGGGGTCGGATATGATCCTTGTGGGTCTTCCACATTACCCTGCACCTGGCCTGTGCAAGGTCAATCCAGGCATAGGGAAAGCCGGGGACTGAGAGGGTTTTCCTTAGAACATCCCTCTCTGCTCAGAGACACTGACCTCCTCTCAGACCTCACCCCCCTCTGGACTGCAGGTCAGAGATAGCATCATTTGGGAGCATGCGACAAATGATGCAAGTCCACCTCCCTTGTGAATCTTCCTAGATTGCGACTATTTCTCAACGCGTTTCTTTGTGTGTGAGAAACACAGGGCCTGATTTATAACGAGTTTTTCTATGGGGTCTCCCATTGAAAAACGACTAAATCAGGCCCATATATTGCGATTATTTTACTCGAAATCACATAATGAATGAAATATCCCAGTTGGGGCCTGGACGGTGAAAACTTGAAGCTCCCTGAGATGGCGCCTGTCTTCATGTCACCTCAGAAGAGGTCTTTCCTATCACCGAGCTGTACGGGAAGTGCAGGTAAGAAGCCATTTTATGTTGATCTCTCTCCAACTTTGACGTCCTCTGGGTAATGCAGTGTATTGACATTTGAAATTAAAAATCAAGCTCCCAGTGAAAAAAATGTTTTCCTCTGATCGGTACAAATATAATGCAAGCCTTAAATAATTCCTCTTGCCTTAAGTCAAGTTCTTTCCACCCCGAGCGTTATTAAAAAGAGGTAGATTTCACCAATCTCAGCAAGCAGCCGAACTCGAATCTACTTTGTACTGATTAAGTTACACCCACTTGAACGTTTGCCAGGACAACCAATCAGCGGAAGATCTACAGCGCGGATGAAATGTGTATTCCTAGTGAGATTAATTTGCCAGTAAACCAGCTTATAAATGGGAACTGTGCTTGTGTCGTATGACAGGTGAAAGTTGTAGGAAGCAAATCGTTCATTACCATCAGTGGATAGACATTCAATTCATCAATGCTGTCTTGTGCAAACTTTCACGCCAAGTTCCCCTGAGTTATGCCCAGTCGCCGAGCAATTCGCTTAGTGAGAGAATCGGGCAATCTTTTTGATGGGGCAATGCTGTATACAGTTGTTTTCAGCTATTCCTTAAATATATGCTTCCTGTTACAGATTAGCTTGCATTCAGCCCTCTGCAATAATTGATGATAATGATATTAATACCTACAATAAGATTAATAATAATCATATGACATAATATGATATTTGCCCTCACTACAAGTTTGCGGGTCCGAAAACAACAGTGCTTATAATCTTACCGGCAATGTTGTTTCCAACACGAGTCTGCGGCCGGGTGCCGTACCGCTCGCCAGGGCTGTTATTAACGGTGCCTGTGCTTCCATGGTCCCCATTCCCATTGAGTCCTATGGGACTCAATGGGAATGGGGATTTACAATTACCGGTACCTGACTTACCGGAATGCCGGGGTTGTAATGCCCCGGTGTTCCCGGCAAGTCAGGCGCTGGTATATCATTACGGGTCCGGTGGCTACCTGCCGGTTTTACCAGCACGGTTACCGCCAGACTCATAATGAAGGCCATTGTATTTATAGTGCGCCTATACACAAGTGTTTCAAGATGCGACGAGGCAGGGGAGGGGAACAAGGGGGAACAAGACAATGATTATCTAGGCCCAGTGACATTGAGAACGCGCAAGTGCAGCGGAGAGGGAAGGGGAGAAGTGTCAGGGGAGGGGGAGGTGGAGCAAGTGCAAGAAATAGGATCAAACATCAAAAACAGAAGTGCGGCCAGCAGATGGCAGTGCAGGGTTAAGTGCAATAACAATAACAATCAAAATGCCCTGTTTTTTTAGACAGCACTTTGTGCTGCATTCCTTCCATTGAAGGTCTGTTGTTATACTGCCTGCTTAAATACCTAATGTTATTGTGGTGTCGTCACTGCACTCATGTTACATGAGGAGTACCAGGGGACAGAGTGAAGGGGAGGAGCCAGGGAAGGGAAAGGCGCCATTTCCTGGCGGCCACTGGAAGAATAAAGAAGTGTTGCACCCCAGCTCCGTGTCGGCCTCCTCTGTGTGTGAATGTAGAGAGGCCGAGCATGAATGCAGCGTGAGGCGGTCCCCTTCATAGATATTACACTGGCGACGAGGCCGATCTTCGAGCCCGCCTTGGCCCGCTATCTCGATCAGCGCCTCCTGGAGAGGCTGTGCACAGCACAAGCACAGTAGTGGGCGTGAGCGAGACATTTCCCCGCCGGCACCACTTGTGTGCCTGACTGTCCACGCGCACACGCAATCAATCGCGGGTGGAGCCGCGACTCCCAGCGTACAACACCGGACGGTGGAGGCAAGGCAGTCTCCTGCCAACGGCAACCGCGCTGGTCCAGTGAGGACCTTGCACCCACCAACCCCTGCAGGTGGAGCTGCCGCTCCCCGCACAGACTACTCCGGGCGGCAGAGAGGGAAATCTCTCCCGCCGACGGCAACGGCACAGGCGCGGGCAGGAACGTGTGCACTCCAACATCAGCAGGTGCAGCAATGACTCCCCGCCTACGCCACTCCAGGCGGTCGAGGCACTCTAGCTTCCCGCCAACGGCAACGAAGTCAGCAGGAGAATCTCTGTGAGCGGTGGAGGCGTGGCCCTCCTGCCCCAAACTCAACCACGGGTAAGAGTGCAGCGCATCGGATACTCACCCGCACCGTGTGCCCATAAACATCTTGCCCACAGCCCAGAGCACAGGCCCCAGACAGCGCCGCATGGAAAGGCCACAGAAGGCCCCAACATGCAGCACAGCGCCCCCACCAGGCATCTGAGGTCTCACAAGGAACCAGCTAACGCAATAAAACTGCCAAAGAACAAAATATAAAGCTAAAGCTTCATGAGCATCTCTGAAGAGGAGTCACTGACAGTCCCAGTGACCCCCAACAGACCTACACAGAAAAGAATGACGGACAGCCTGCTATCACAGCTGTCTTCCAGCTTCGACGTCACAGACACTAGTACCCTTGGGTCAAGATGGAAAAGGTGGCTAAGGGACTTCGAGGTGTGCCTTAAAGAGGCAGGGCCATTGGAAGAAGAACAGAAACATAGCCTGCTGCACCATGCAGTGGGGTCAAACGTGCGGGACATCCTGGACGAGATACCAGAAAGCACCATAGACGCCTATAACAACCTAAAGTCAGTCCTCATGGACTATTTCACCCCCCACACGAATGTGGACTATGAAAGGCACATTTTCCACACCACAAAACAAATCAGAGGCGAAACCATTGACGCATTCGTCATGAGGATGAGGATAAGAATGAAACATTGCGACTTTAACAACTACTCGAATAAAGAAGCTCTCAGATCGCAAATCATAGTTGGATGTGAAAGCGCCGATTTCCGAAAAAGGCTGCTGCAACAACCGCGAACCCTGGAAGAAATACTGCGCCTAGCTCACTCTGATGCTGCGCTTGCTACACAAGTGGAGGGTTTAGAGGACATAAAAATCACACATGGCAAGCACGAGAATCTCAACAAGCTAGACAGCGCCACCAGAAACAACAGCGACCCTTTCTGCTACAGGTGTGAACATGAATACCCGCATGAAGGTCAGTGCCCTGCCATGGGCCAAACATGTTCCGCTTGCAGAGGAAAAAACCATTACAAATCGGTATGTCTTATCTTCCGCAGCAAGATAAAAGGCACGGGGAGAAACGACAAATTCACAGTGGATCAGGAGCAAAGTCAGCCGACCTCACACCGAGCAACACACAAACACCATGATACGGCACGCCACGGACACCCTGAAGAACAACCCGAAAGAAGACAAGAAAGAAGGGAGTGGAGAGACAACAAAACCACGTCATCCAAACATAGGAGACCCAGGAGGTACGTCAGGTGCCTTGTAGAACAATCGCTATCTGACAGTGCATCAAGTGCATCCTCAGAAGAGAATGCCCACAAACAGGAGAGACACCAAGAAGAACCAAGGAAAAAGGGCTACTTATACACACTAGGAAACAACACTGCGAAAGAACACAGTCCAACGCTCATGATACAAGTCAACCAAACAGCAGCAGAATTCCTCATAGACACTGGGGCAACTGTAAATGTCATCAGCGAAGAAGTATACAAACACATACCAAATGTTCCCCGACTACAACCCGCAGGAGCCCTCATTTTCTCCTACGGCTCAAAAGTACCCCTAACCTGCAAAGGATTCTTCATGGCATCATGCCGGTACAAGGACCATGCAAAGAACATTCCCATGCACGTCCCAGAAGCAGCCACGGACAGCAGATGCATCCTAAGCTACCAAGCAGCCATAGAAATGGGACTAATACACATACTATATCGGCTCATGATACATAAATATCTTGACCCTACTGCCAGCATCGAGCAGGTTTTCCCCCTCACTATTCAAAGGGCTGGGAAAACTCAAAAACAAACAAATCGAACTTCACATCAATACCAATGTCGCACCAGTAGCTCAACACTATAGGGGAATCCCCATCAACATTCAAAAACAAGTTGAAAAAAAACTGACCAAACTACTGGAAGCAGACATCATAGAGCCCGCGGAAGGTCCCACGCCATGGGTCTCCCCCATAGTACCAGTACCTAAAAGAGACTCGCCTGACATACGAATATGCGTAGATTTGAGGAGACCAAACAAAGCCATCATGAGGGAATGCCATCAAGCCCCTCAGATAACAGACCTGGCACATCTGCTGAATGGAGTGACTGTTTTCTCCAAACTACACCTGAACAAGGGGTATCACCAGCTCGAGCTTAGCAAGAACTCTCGCTACATAACAACTTTTGTCACACACCTCGGGCTATTTCGATACAAGAGATTAAGCTTCGGCGTATCCTCGGCAGCAGAAATTTTTCAGGTAGATATTCATAACGTCATTAAGCACGTGCCCAACTGCCTAAACTACAGCGACGACATTTTAGTCTTCAGGCAAACACAGGAACAACACAACGACACATTGATGAGAGTATGCATGGCACTAGAAGAAGTCCAACTGACCCTGAACAAGGAGAAATGTGAGTTTCAGAAGAAAACACTTCGCTTCTTCGGACATATATTCTCAGAGAAGGGCATGACACCAGACCCAGAGAAGGTCAGCACACTCGGAGACGCTGAGCCGCCCACCACGACAACCGACCTCAGATCCTTTCTAGGGCTTGCAAGCTACTGCACGAGGTATATCAAAGACTTTGCATCCGTCAGTGAGCCCCTCAGGGCCCTCACAAAACTCAACACCGAATTTGTCTGGTCACAACGGTGTCAGGAAGCCTTCCAATCCATCAAGGACCGCTTCTCGGACGCCAAAAGCATGGCCTACTTCGATCCTCGGAAAACCACAGAGCTCATAGTAGATGCGAGCCCGGTAGGACTTGGAGCCATCTTCGCGCAACTGGACGGAAAAGAGGGACAAGAAAAGCACATCGGTCTTAGAGAGGCTTCGGCTGGCGTATGACACGAACAGGCACACTCTCAGGCCGAGAAGGAAGGGCTAGCGGTGGTCTGGGCTTGTGAACATTTCCATTTATTCCTATACGGGAAACCTTTCGTTGTAGTCACGGATCACCAGGCACTAATCTTTATATATGGCAACTCACAAGCCAAGATACCCCCTAGAATAGCAAGATGGGCACTTCACTTCCAGGACTACCAATTCACGATTACACACAGACCGGGCAAAGAACAGAACCCAGCCGACTATCTTTCACGCCATCCACGAGAAAAATGCGAACAAGAGAAATCCATTGTGGATCAGTACATAAAATAGGTCATCCAGAACAGCACACCCCAAGGCTTAGACCTGGAGCAGATAACTCGGGAATCCAACACTGATCCGGGAATACAAATAATACTGAGGTGCCTAGAAACAGGGCGATGGAAACAAGCAAAACAACTAAAAGAAACTGCAAATGAGGACACAAAACAAGACATTGCATGCTTCTTAGCAGTAAAAGAGAAACTCACAAAGTCAGACGGGGGTTTACTGCTAAAGGATACCCAGCTCGTGATGCCAAGCACACTGCGACAGAAAGTCCTGGTACTGGCTCATGAAGGACACAGGGGCATAGTGTCCACGAAAAGAATGTTACGACAAAAACTGTGGTTCCCACAACTCGACACACTAATGGAAGGACTACTCAAGAACTGCCCGACATGCGCAGTCATAAGACCACACAATGCACCAGAACCGCTGTGCATGACAGCCCTGCCTGAAGGCACGTGGGAGGAAATAGCCGTTGACCACTTTGGACCAATAGAAGGAGGAGAACACATCCTAGTGGTAGTGGACGAATACTCCAGATACCCGTACCTACAGATAGTATCGTCCACGTCGGAGCATCACACCATTCCAGCACTAGACCGGATGTTTGCCACATATGGCATTCCAAAAGTGGTGAAATCAGATAACAGACCCCCTTTCACCGGGCAAGACCTCAAAACATTTGCAGAATATATGGGTTTCGGTCACAGGAAAATAACACTGTTGTGGCCACAGGCCAATGGCACAGTTGAAAGATTTATGAGAAATGTAAAGCGCACAACGCAAATTGCGCGACTCACAGGAGAGCCAGTGGAAAAGCTCCTAAACCAGCTCCTGCAGGACTACCGCAATACGCCACATAGTACCACTGGAAAAACGCTGTCAGAAGTAATGTTTGGGCGCAACGTCAGAACACGTTTGCCACAGGTGACCGCTGGGGAAGACCAGTACGAAGACGACCAGGAAATGAGAATAAAGGACACCATTATGAAAGAAGGCATGAAAAGGTCCACTGATGCATCTCGAAGTGCCAAAGAAAATGACTTTTCACCAGGAGACATTGTGGTAGTCAGACAACCACAAAACCGCAAGAACATGTCCCCATTCAATGAGGAGCCCCTCCCCATCATTGAGTTGAGACAAGAGGATCACTCATCACAGCAGAAGGAGAACGCAGAACCACCACGAGAAACTTGTCCCACTTTAGACGGATGCCGGGAATGATAACCCCTGCCCACAGGAGTCCAGAAGATACCCACCCGGGACGCTCCTTCTGAGGGAGACATAGAAGATTTAGAGAACGATCGGTCACCGGAGGCCACCCCAAGTCATTCTGCAAGAATGGACACTCGTCCCCAGAGAGCCCGCAAGGAACCTCACCGCCTCATTGAAGAAATAAACTAAAGAAGAACTTTGTATTTAGCAGCGGGGAGGTGTGGTGTCGTCACTGCACTCATGTTACGTGAGGAGTACCAGGGGACAGAGGGAAGGGGAGGAGCCAGGGAAGGGAAAGGCGCCAGTTCCTGGCGGCCACTGGAAGAATAAAGAAGTGTTGTACCCCAGCTCTGTGTCGGCCTCCTCTTGTGTGCGAATGTAGAGAGGCCGAGCATGAATGCAGCGTGAGGCGGTCCCCTTCATAGATATTACAGTTATGTTATTAAATGTATTGACCTCGAAAGGATGAACCACTGAGTTGGCCCTAAGAGGATTTGAACGTGCATAGTGAAGAGTGAACCCATGTCAGTGATGAGTGCCTAAATAGTGGTCAATTTACGCATCTACATGTAATCATGATTGAGTTATTTCAAAATTTCAAACATGTTTAGCTGCACGTGGGGTGAAAGGAAGGACATGGGTATTTTGTGCATGACTGGACTCTGAGCAATCAAGCAGGCGGTGGGCACGCTCATCGACACCATGGAATGTGATATGGAAATGGCATTGAGAAAGCTTTATAGGGTAACCACCCATCCTGCCTTCCGCGGTCTCGAGTCATAATGACCACTGATGGAGAAAACAAGATCAGCTGAGATTTGAACCTGCAATAACACGCCATTTGATTGGAGTTTACATTCGAAGCGATGTCAGGGTGCAGCGAACCCTTTGGGATCTGACAAACCTCATGACAGGTCCCGAGTCCTCATTTGATGAGGGGAATTGCAAGACAAATGCAGTAAACTGCAGCTGAACACTTCTAGCCATCACATTTTGGTTTTGATGAAGTCACCCTCGGTTGGCCGAGTATGCCCAGATGTGGGTCCTGAGCCTGCTGGGCCTAGAGACCCAAGCTACTCCTCACTGATGACACTGAAACATGAGGATGAAACATGTCTGCGGATGCTTGTGGTCTCATGCCGTAGGAATATGACCTAGCAGTTCAGGCTGGAATGCTCCTTTTAAGGTGGGGCCTAGCCTGCTTTGCATCTCGTCTTTCCCTTTTTGTAATAGCTTGGCAGTGTGAAAAAAGATACCCCCGAGGATTGCCCAGAGGAATGCCAGTGCATATGATCAGTTCAAAACCCTCCAGCCATCACTTTTCGGTTGTGCCTCAAGAATGTGGCATGGCCACATCCCTCATACCTTAAAGTGAGTGGGGTCCTTCTCATGTGTGTGGGGAAGGGCTGGCCAAAGTTGCTGCTCTACTACCGGCAGTGGTTGTGTCATGAGGACAAGACTGCATTGTCATTGTAAAATTGACAGCATTGTTCTGCCATCACAGTATCACTCATTTATGTTTACAGCTTTACCAAGTGAGCATTCTGTGGACTTCTATTGTAGAACGCCACTATTATTGAGTATAGGGAATGGTGCTACATTCTATTGGATCACCATAGGATTGTGTTTATGCAATCCATTATGGTGTTTAAAATGTATAGTTCTCGACTTCTCCAGCTGGGTTCACTCTATAGGCCTGCCACTCTTTGACTGGTATTCTCTTTTCATAGACTCATATTGCAGTGTCTTTTATTCGAGAGGGCTATTTCAGCAACGCTCTCCCTTTAATAATGTTTACATCATAGAGATCTAACTGGACAGAATGGGTAGATTCTAACTAACCCTTAACAATGTTGAATTAGCAGAGAGAAGTGCAGAGGCCAATCATTTTACTCTGTTCTCGGGCAAAATCCTTTGGTAAAACCACACGTTCCCATCCTGTGCCTCCACCGCACTCTCACTTAATGGGTTTCCCCCACCCCACTCGGTCTCCAATTTTACAACTATACCATGGTCCTGGATCCCCATCTCCTTGCCTGCTCCTGGCCATCCAGGCAAATTGAAATTGACTTTGCCGTGTACATATTGTATGTAGCTTTATTTGACAGGGGAACGCTCGTGCCCTCTCCACATGCTTTGTTTCCCCTGCAGAAAAGAGAAGCCATTAGCACCACAATCATATTTCACATATTGTTGTCACCAAAATACAGGTGGCCGTGTTTGATCCTTGCAGATCCGTAGGTTATTATTTTGGAGAACATTACTGAAAAGCCACAAATATTATTGACATATATTGGAAAAGTATTGTACAGCATGGTAATTGTTCTTTTTTTTATTAACATGATGCGTGCTGCCGTTGGTTGTCATGCTTGAAAATACATGATCCCAATACCTCTAACAGATTGAGATAACATTGACAGTCTCACCCAAAAAAGCAATGCAATATTCCAATTGAAATTCACCTTTATCTTTGATCAGTAACGTTTATATTTACTGATGAGATTACCTAAGAAATCATGAACTACCTTAGTTACTGGAACATAAATGCTTGCTATGGAGTATGGGCTGACATGGCCGACAGTTAAAATCCCAACAGGAAACCGCAAGGAAGAGGAACAGCAAAATGATATATGTGATTTGAGGTTAAAGGGGAAGACCTTTCAACTGAAACATCTGATGAAAGCAAAGGGAAGAGTTCCCCATGGAAATGTTTAATGAAGGACAAGGTGGCAATACAAAAATAATGTATTTACAGCAGCCACCATAGGCATAAATGGAATATCCAACAGAGAGTTAGCATGGAGCCAAATTGAAATTGTGACCCTTTTTATACAAATTCAGTGGATTTGCAAGCGGTGTGTATGAATGTTTTCTGTGGCTATTAAATATCTGCTAGTTAACATGTATTAGCTACCGCAGGGGGGGTGTGGCAGCCTCCCAGCCAATGAGGAGGCTCAGAATGGGGTCTATACCACACTAGTAAAGAACCCGCCCAAGCCTCCTTAGAGGGGGAGGCTGCCACTTCCCTCGCCGGGATGAAGGTAAGTGCCTTCTTCCCCCGCATCCCCTGTCCCCACCCCAACCCCCGTTTTCCCCATTTCCAAATACCCCTAACCCCACTTAACCTCGTAGGCACCAGGAACACTAGTGTTCCGGGCGCATCCCTGATCCGGCAATGGCCACCATGGAAAGGGACAAGTGACTACATGTAGTTCCCTTCTCCCTGATCCATGGGGACATTCTTGATCAGTAGTTTTAATCTCAGCTGAGAAACGGCAATCACGTTGTTTCTCTGTTCAAGATATAAACACTATTAGTACCCTGCTACAACGTGTTGGGATATTAATAACAATAAACCCCTTGCAGGGGAAGCATTACCAGTCTGGTAATCCTGCAGGGCTATTGTTAAGGCCCTTGCTTCTCTCAAGCCTGTAACGGATGCCCTGGGGTATTATCAGATTGGTAATGCCCTCACCTCCTTCAGGGTTTATTGCTTAATAATGGACCAGAGGGTAGCAAAGGAATGAAGACCATTCTTCATTGGAATGGAAAGCCTTCTAGAAGATAGGGATCATACGCTGTTCCATTGTCAGAGGTGGGATAAAGAGGTGGTAGTGGATCTGAACGTGCAGTCTGAGCCATTGGATCTCATGTCAGGTTGCATGGATAAGGATCATTCCTGGTGAGACATCCTGGAACTTTGTGCTGAAAAAACTAAAAAGGCACCGTAAACAGGCAACTGAATGTGTCCATTTATGGACCAAACAAGGGTATAGAGACTTTAATCGCAAAACATACACATGGAGATAGATTGGCAAAGGCAACTTTTAAATAGGGATGAAATCTAGTCACATTGATTATGTCCAGGGAAATGTTAATTAATGTAGATGTGACAAGGGATTTTCGATATGGAACTGACCCGAGAGTAACCAAGATCCCCAGACTTTAGACCTAGATCTCAAGTTTAGAGTTTGACACATCAATCGGAGGTATTCGGACACACAAGGAGCCAAAGCTATACATGAACACCCCACTGAGTACTGCAGACAGTTGCTTGCTAGAAAGAAACGCTTTTTTTTAAAACCTACCCCCACTTTCTGTCCTAAGAGAAGATATTTCCAACTGTTTTTTTTTATAAACAGCAAATTACAAGTTTTGATTTGTGGAGTGGGCTGGAATACTGAAAGTGGGGCCACACATCTTTTTTTATTTTTCTAAGGGCAGCTATATCCTGCATGTTACACAAAGATATCTGCAGCAGACCCATTAACCCCTGGAGCTATCTTTCTGCGCTAGTAAATTCTGAATTGTCAAGTACAAGCATCTGACTACAGCAGGCAGGTTAACACTTTAAGCTTTTTACAGCAATTACATTCTGCACTGACCAGTTTTTATATCATTCAGTCTTTTTGTTTAATTTGAACATGTTCATTTAAGTCGATTTTCCCCTTTCATATGAAGCATATTTTTTAACAGATCAAAAACTCAACCATTTAAATATTTTATTTTATTGGGCATTTCTTAGGCGTCTATACAACAGAATTGTGTTTCAAAGCGCCACAAGGCTAAATGGGAAAGGAACAAGGAAAAGTCTTGCAGCCCTATTCTGGATTAGCTGGAAGGGGTGTAGGGAGGAAAGAGGGAGATTGAGAAAGAGGCTGTTGAAGTAGTTAAGCCTGGAGAGGACCCGAGCTCTGGAGAGAATGAGCTTCTGGGGAAAAGTGTGGAAAGTAAGAATGCCTCTGAGGAGGTGGAGCTGGAAGTTGTACTTCTTAGTAAGGTCCATGATGTGAGGGGTGAAGGAGAGAGCACAATTGAAGATGACCCCAAGATGTTTGGCCTCAAAGGATGTTTGGTTAGAGGGCCCAAAGAGGGGGGGCCAGACGGTGTGAGGAAAAGAGGGCATAGGTGTCCGGATGAGAAGGATCTCTGTCTTACTGGCATTAAGACGGAGATCATTAGCTGCACACCATTTCTTAATGGTGGACAGGCAGTCAGGGATCAGAGAGGAGGAGAAGGGGGTAGTAGAGGGAAGTGTGAAGGAAAGCAATGTGTTATCGGCATAAGACTGGAAATGAGGAGTAAAGGAGGAAATCAGGTGAGCAAGTCACTACATTGTTCTATATACAGGCCGAAACTCTTCTAAAAAATTACTTGGGTATTTTCTCTTCCTAGTCTGTGCCAGACACACCTTAGGTCATCCCCATCGAATTAATACTGCATCATGATAGTTCATGGCCCCCTTTATTTTGTATCCTGATTAACGTTCTGCAACCACACAAAACGTTTGATGAGATCTTGGTAGATACTCTGTTTATTTAATCAGCAAAGGACTTAAGTCAAAATCATATTTGCTTGCACATTCCATACGTGGGCGTATGTAATGTGTTTGCTATGTCGCTTGTCTTTGATTGTATGCTGCTAAATCGTAAAAGTAAACATTTCGTAATATTTCACAGCAATTTGATACCACACTCATCCCTGTTTTTCCATTGAACAAACAAGTGTATGCAGAAATGTGACATAAATTGCACTTTTGTCAATATCTGTTTTGAGCATTCGATGGATATAACAATCTGGACAGCTTGCAAATGAATATTGCAGATGGCATGTTTTTAATACATGTATTTCTTTTTGACATGCGTTGGGCCTTCTGAAAATTCTGTCCACACAGGTTGTCCATACAACTACAAGTCAATTGGAAACCATGTCATCAAATACATGTACACTGCTTAAAACCAAATGTTTTTTTAGTAAATGTAGTCCCCTTTTTCCAATTGACTGTTAGGGGTGTGTGAGACTTTAAGCGCTAGACTGGAATCAAGGTTTGAATCAGGGAACTATGGTTTGAATCAGTTCGAGCTTAATACCTGAGAGCTGACTTGTGACAGGGTTCAGACCTAATCTTCAAATGCTTAGTTTGCATTGTTTGTGTTTGTAAATCAGTTAGAACCAATTAAAGCATCGATGACTACTGACCTGAACCAGGTTGGCTCAACTTGAATTAAGCAATGCACACCACTTCAGGGTGGCTTTGCCAGCCAATAATTGGCCCTGAGAACCAAATTAAAGCTATTTGTGCTAATATGCGTGCTCAAAGCCATTAGTACCCCATTCATGCCAACCAGAGTGGATTTTGTTTTCAAGAAAAGCACCTTCTTATGGATCAAAGATGGCCGCCCAGAAAACGGGGAAGGGAACTACTAGTATTATCTTGTCCATTTCAATGGCAGGCATCAGTGTCAGGGGTGCAGGCATGTCTGGAACTGCAGCCTCTGAAAGTGGAGCAGTCGATGCAGTGTGCAAGGGAAGATGGCAAATGCAAGTGCTATATGGGGGCTGGTGGGTGCGTGGAGGCCTTGGCAATGTTAGACAGGACTCTGAGAGACACAATGGCTGCAGCGTGTTCACCAGGAGACTTGGAAGGCGGGCCAGTAGTGTGAGGTAAGGTCTGCATTGACAGCTTCCTGATTGATAGGGAGGGCCATCTACATCACCACACTGGTACTAATGTGAAAAAAGCATGATTATGATCAGATCAAATAAAACCAACATATAAACACAATTAAATGAAATTACTTGAATGCTGGACAATCTGCCAATTGCTTGGGCCAGTCCGAACCAACAGGCACTCTTACCTTTTGAACCACTTTAGAGAGCGAATATTTCAAACCATTCCGAGCTTGAGCTTGGAACTGATACAATCACCCCATCAGCTCTGGAGTACAACTGTTTGGATAGGTTTTGAATATGATGTGAGCAGCTTAACCCATGCCTAACGTATTTGCATGCAAACACTGGAAAATGCCAGAGGAAAGATACAACCCAATTGCCGGTCCGAGCAGTAGCTTGTTTAAAAATTCCTTCTCGGTTCCCATGAAGCCCCATCATTCTACCCCAGCAGAGTCGCCTGCCAGCCCCACAAGGAGGCATGAAACATTCTGCTGGTGGATAGAGCAGAACCCATGCACAGCCTGAGCGCGGCGAGAGCTGCCGCAGGGTGCGCGTGAAGCCGCACCAGATATTGCAAATTCTCAGCAGCTAGAAAATGAGCCCCGACATGTGACCCCCTCTAAAAAGAACCACACAACTTTCTTTATTCGTCTTTGTTCATTACTTTGACATCATCATTTGAAGTTGCCCGTTTTTCATTTCCAGGAGATTAGAGTTGATGTCAAATGTGTGAGCAGCAGGAGTCGCTCCCCTTTCAACGCAGAAGATCAATTGCTTTTCTGAACTTGTCACCAGGCTGTAGGCAGTTATTGTTCGCTAATGGTGTGGTTTCCACATTCCAGAAATCCTGTGTAATAAAGGCTCAAGTATCAAAGTTGCAACAATAGAGTGGCGTTAATTTTCGCCTTCCTGTATTTGAATAATAAGCGTGCAGGTGTGCTTTGTGACTTACTGCCACCTGGTAGACGGAGGAGCAGATGGCGCATGCATAAACACAACTTCATCCAGAAGGAGGGGGCGAGGGAAGGATTGGCAACAAATGAAAACAAAATGGCGGTGTTGCAAATGTGCATGCCCGTAAAAGGGAATGTGCTCGTTTGTATGTGCTCATACCAATTTGAGATATGTTGCACACGTTGAAATACCAGACTGGGAGTCGTTTATGATGAGTGTTTTAAAAAAAAACATTTTAGAACTATGCAGAGGGAGCGCAGTGAGTGCTTTTAATTCCACACACCTGGAATAGAATGCAGTGACTGGTTTCTACGTAATTTGATTGTTAGTCCCTTGCCTTGGTGGTGAAGTCTGTATAAGGCCAGTGTCTCAGAATCTGGGCATCTGGTCTATGGTGCCGACCGTAGAACTTGGTGACCAAGGCTCCAATCCAGTCTTCGGCATTTGGCCAGCATTGTTAAATGATGATGGGCGAATCATGTTATCTCATTGTACCTTACATTGGTAAAAATAAACGTTGCTGTCTAGTATTCATGCCTCTTCATTTCCCGAAAATGCAGTGCCATTGATGGTGGCTTTAAGAAAAAGAAAATATGGTGCTAAAAATCTGTAATTTCGTGGGGGTTTTCACTGTGATTTTTTTAACAAAAAAACTCATTGAATTTTTAGGGGGGTTAGACAAATATATATATGAGGTGTGGGTGTTTGAGAATAGCAACAACATGAAAGGGGATGGGGTTTGGGGGCAACCCCCAAAATAAAAAAATAAAATATAGAGGTTTTTTTTGTTAAAAAATCTGTGGTAAGAACCCTCGTGAAAAAACATCCTACGATGAAATCACATGGAAACCTGGAAATTAGGCAACATTTGTGCTCAATCAGAATAGTAATGTAAACCTGTTACACTTGCACAATTCCATTGCTGGTGTCCTTGTTCTGACCCCCTGATGGAAAGTAAGCTCTTACAGAGGGAGTTGCTTCATTTACCTGGCGTGTGGGGCTTGGGGACGTTAGGGCAGTGGACATCACTGTCATGAATTGACAATTAAGTGTCTTTCAGACTTACTATAATGAATGGCAGATCGGTAAAATACTACATTGTGCATCTTTTCTGTGCATTTCTGAAATGTTGCTGCACTGTGAAAGCAGCAATGTTTGCAGTTTTTGTCCCACGTTCCATTGCTGCAAGCTGGCTGTTGGTTCTCATTGCATTGAGTCTTAACTAGTCCCAGCGAAATATCCTATGTACAGCACTTTATGCTGGGCGGTTCCTGTAACAATAAACGTCCTTTGCAAATCAGTCTTGGGGTTAGTTTGGGCTATACCAGATAGTTAAATGACTAGTGAAATCATTCTGGTGTCTGGGCTATCCACTGATTTACTAGAGTTCTTCCACGAGACAAGAAGAAGAAATAAAGCAACATTGGCCATATTAAATCTAGTAACTGCAGCAGTAGCAAGAACCGCGTGAGCTAGAAAAGACAAACGGCATAACACACGGGAACCAGCAGTATTATCAGTTTCTCCAAAACCCTATGCGAATCTGTCCAGAAGGAAACCAGCAGTGCGAGCTCGCTGCACAATTTTCAGCCAGTACTTGCGTTTTACTAAAATATTAACACATATAGGCCTGACAAGAACCTTAGAACGTGCTGTTTAATTTTAGAGTTTGAACTGATAAATATTTACTTGCACTGAATAGGTTTATTCAATAGTAACCTTTGCCGTCCGTAAATCTGCCAAATATCCCCATGGAGGCCTCACAAATGGGGAGATACCACCACTTGTAATCCTGTGAAAACTCCACAGAACCAGGTGGCGGTAACATCAATTGAGTTTGGTGGTATTTTTGTGGATTTACCACCGAAACACTGCCAAACTCCTAATGAGGTCCTTCAAGTTTAAAACACTTGCCCATATCTCTCTGCGCTCATCACACTCTTTCCACTGGGCTCTTTCCTGCCTCCTTCAAATTGCAACTGTCCTTACCCTTATGAAGAAACCTTCTGCTGACCCAAACATCCCGGCAAGCTAGCATCTAGTTTCTCAGTTTCCCCATTAATCAAAGGTCCTTGATTGGGTGACTTTCAAGTGCATCACTGAGTGCCTTTAGGATAATGGCCTTTAAGAGGTGCTTCAATCTGAATTATGTAGTACATAATCCACTGTGACTGCACTCATGCATCTCTCCAACTTTCTCTCTGATGTCCACCACTCCAAACTCTCTTCTGTACTCATCCTTTCAGGCCACTTTCAACATTGTCAACAACTCCTTTCTCGTCACTCTCTAGAACCTTAAGTTTCACTCATTTCCTCTCTCCTAGATTGCCTCCAAACTTGTAGGTCACTCTATTAAAATCTGCTGAAACTCCGAAACCTCTGACCCCCGTCCTTTCACTGTCACCATCCTCCAAAGATGAGTCTGTGGACTTTTGCTCTTCACCCTTTACACATCTTCCGTAGGAAGAATGTTCTCTTCCTTTGGATTTCACTTTTACCTCTTTACTGATGAAACTTAAGCTGTTTCTACCCCCCCCCCCTTCACCCCAGCCATCTTTAAATGGACTGCCAACTTCCTCACTGCCATTTGTCACTGCATAGCTCTCTGCTGCATCATGCAGAATTCTTCAAAAATGATGTCATATTTATCTTGACCATGCTTCCCCTCCCCTCTCCTATCTCCTTCCCAGCTGACATTCTTGCTCCCTCACTGAAGGCTCACAACCTTGAAGGACTCTTTGATAGCAACCTCTGACTGCAATAATTCATCACTACGCCATCTCCGCTTCTCGTTATAGCTTTGTCAACATTCTGAAAATGTGTCAATTTCCAATCTAGAAGCTAATCAGCAAGTTTGACTATTGCACATGTCTACTCCTTTGCTTTCTCTTTACTTCTCCCTCTAGTCAAAGCCCTCAACTTTGATAATTGCATTCTCTACCACCTATGCAGATCCTCCCCAATGTACACCTATCAACATGATGTTGCTTAGCTTTCCGTGCACAACTGCTCACTTTTCAAGTTCCTTCTCCTAGTGCACAAAGCTATCAATGACCTTGTGCTGCTGTGTCGTTCTTGCTGAATCTCCATCTCTTTTCATATGCTCCTCATCGGCACTTAACCTCACTATGCCTTGGCACTTGTGCCTCCTCTCACTCCTGCTATTCTCACTGCTCACCATGCTCCATGTCAACCTGCTGCTCAGCACAATGAAAGCCAGCACGACTGTGGATATCATCCAAGCTCGGCCTAAAATTCAATTACTAGCTACAGAGCGAGCTATGTTACCGACCAATCCTGCCCACCTGACCGCACTACTACTTTGTGCCATGTAGAATGGTAATAGTGTAATTTTGTCTTTTTCTAAAGTACTCCTCCTTAGTTTAAAGCTCATTCACCTGGATATTAATGTTTTGTAAATCACTTATTTCTTATATTTAATTGTATGTTTTGTTCCTCTCTGTCATCTCTTGGTTCACAGCCTCATAAACTGTCTCGCCACTTGTTCTTATCTCCATGTTATTGTACTGGAACACTTCTGGGGAATGCCTCCGCCATCTACAAATGTGTTTAAGAGTAAGTCATTTCTGACAGAAAATGACATTCCTGTGTTCAAATAAATAAAAAAATTCAAATTTCTAGTAAAGTGTTAGAGCATGTTGGTCACTGTGCCTTGTATTAAAGGGTGCAATGCAGCCCTTCAGCTTTAAACAACTCTATAGACATGGAAATACATATTGTCTACAATAACTATGTGTGTACCAAGGATCTGATTCCCAAGGAATTTAAAGATACATTACTTTGGGTCAGTTAAGTGCATTTGTTTGATAACAGTGGAAGTGTCAAAAGCCCCAACTTGGGGTCAAGTAAGTATTAAAATAATGTATTGTGGCAGCAACGTGGAGGACGCATCCCTACAGCACATGTGCCCGTACCTCCCGCATTATAAGGACAACATTTGTAAATATAGCACGGAATGGACACAAGCGCAGGGGGTAAACTGCCTAAGCCATGGCCAAAAGGTGGTAGATTCTTCAAATGTATGCAGCAACGATTACACATGGATATACACAAGGACTACAAGGGGTAGAAAGTGAATTAGCGAATAAACTGAATAACCTAAGAGTAAACCAGAGTTTCTCTTCGTAACTTGAATTGAATTGTCTTTCTTCAGGAGTAACTCAGAATTACACCTGGCAATGAATTTGGGAACCGGTCCATAACTGTGTTGCCTGATGTTTAAGACCTAAAGCAAGACCAACTCTGTTCACATTGTTTAATTGCTCTAGAACATGCACAGCTGCATCCACTTGCCTATGATAATGGGTTTTAAAGTGTAAGCACTGTCTTCAGTGAATTTGGCCTTTATCCATTTTAGAGCAATTATGAGCAAGACACGTTTTTTTCTAATGCAACATTGTATTCCTTTTCATGTGTACTTTTTCATAACTTTTTTGTCACTCTGGAATCAGTCCATCTGTTGGCATTTTAATTAACAGATTGTTTGATCACATGGTGGTGTTTACATGTTATTGAATGCTTTTTTAGAAGTGGTGATTAGGGATTCACCCTTCTCACGATAAAGTGAAATGCGCTATGGGTTTAAAACACTTTTCTGTGTTTCCGGCGGGTCTGAGTTTTCTATTTCTGAACATTTCCTTTGTAGAGGTCATTCAAGGATACCTGTTGTTCAATACGATATTTGCTTGTATTTAAAGACTCTCCTCTCGTCTGCTGATTCTGTTGACGTGGTCACAGCCGCAGCTTTGTTGAAATGAGCTTCTAAATTTGTATATCTGTTAATATTCACAATATTATGAACTAAACAATATATTTCCTCTGTATGCTGTAAAACTTTGAAAAACTCTTTTGAACTAAGTGAATCACTTCCAGGGCCCCGTTACAGAAGCTTTGCACTGCGGCATGTACCGTTTTACATGGCGTACAACTATGACAAACAACTACGACAGAAATTGCCTAGGGGTAATTTTGTAATTTTGGCCATACTGCTAATAGGGCACGGTAATAGCACTGGGCCATTTTTGCCATAGTGCTAATACCATGCAATCTTGCACTTGCAGGACTGCAATGTTTCTGGAACAAGGCCCGTGATAATCACTGCATTTTGTACATGCCACATGGGCAGTTCATGGTCAATAAACATGTTATTCCTATCCGACTATTATAGACCATGGTGCTGATGTTTATAAAGTTCATAAATTGCCTACAACGAGATCGTTGAAAAGTAGTTATATCTTTATTAAGCTACTAGCTGGCTTTCCATGACCTGTTTCATGCTACATGCCAAACCTATAAAGCACTGGACTTATTGGAAAGCTTCGCTATTAGGATTTGACAATGTATGTAACGTTGTGAATGAAAGAAAATATATTTTAACGCTGTATTATGAAATGTACAACTCTTCAAATATCCACTAAAAATATAAAATATTTAAAGTGACACATGCAGTACCAGATAATAACACAATTCATATACAGAAACTGTTTAAATAAAATGCTTCATAATGAAGTCCTTCATTCGTATTTCTTGTGTTTATTTCTTTAGGGCTCAGATTCCACAAGCACCTGACATTCATTGTTTCATGAAAAACTAAAAAACACAACAAACAAACGTGTATGCCAATATAAAAATATAAAGAATGAATTATTGTCATCAACTATAACCGGTGGAGGTCTTTCGGTCTCTCTCACTTTTCCTAATGTAAATGCATGTCGTGTCATGCTATCTTACGTTAAAGTATAGTCATAACGCATGCTTTATTCCTCTGTAGGGCTGCTTCACAGTAGATGCCCCAACTCTTCAGTCGAGAGATTCACATCAGAGCAGAATTTGGAGACAGACATAGGTCACTATCCGCCAATGTCCCTCCTGCAGAGTGAGCGTTTTTGACAATTTGTGGAAGACAACAATAATGGCAGGGAAGATTAAGCTTTGCAATTATCATATGGTGCCCTATAATATCACCAGCAACTCTGCCGAATACAGTACTGTTGTTGTTAAAAGCAAGAATTATTTTGTGAATTAAGAAATAAGAACGTTATTAAGAAAACAATACACATTTTACTTCCAAAGTTGCGATTTACTTCCCATTAATTTCCCCATTCACAAACAAGGTCAATTGTTGCCAAAGCACACAGCCCAAACTGCTTGATTTGGACCAGGTTCAAAACAGCTAGGGCACTAAGTGTTGACTCTCGATCCATGCCTGGTTTGTAGTTATTCCGTTCAGTACTTATTTAAATATTTGATGGAGAAGAGGGTGCCCCCTTCTCAAAAAGTGAGTTATATCTCCCATCGTGCATTGCAGGATCATGGTTTTCAGAAATGAAAAAGCTGCCATCTTGTTTTTCTCTTGATGCAAGAGATTACTGCGGCTATAGCTGAGGATATGGGAAAATGAAATGCAGGGAAAAAAGCTATTGCGGGTTAAAAAAACATGCACAAGCCAGGCTAGATGGCCACCAAGTGAAATTTATGAGTTGAAGGGGGTATAGAGTTTGCAACATACAACTTTCTGTAGCCTCGGCTATAGCCACGATTTCAAAGCAAACTGTGTCACAGAACCAGCATGTGTTGTGGAGGGAAAGGGAGGTGTGGATGCCATCTGGTGAGTTGGGGGATGAGGGAGGAACTTGGCGAGAAGGAAAACATTTTTTTTTTCGTATTTGTGGCTATATTCAAGGCTGTAAAGGACTACGGATAGATGGGGGTATGTGTAGCTCTGTACCCGCAGTTAGTTTTTGACACAATTGCCATCCAGGTCTCCCATCCATGCAGTAACCACAACAAACCCTGCTTAGCTTAAAAGTGAAGATGGGGTAAGCCTCCTCAGGCCATGTTGCCCGATAAATGCGCTAAAGTTACAAGACCACTTAGAGAAACGTGCCGGCCCTTTCCTTGCTTTGAAGCTAAGCAGGGTCAGTCCTGCTCTGAAGCTAATCAGGGTCAGTCCCGGTTACAGCATGGATAGGTGACCGAATGGGCATCAAAATAATTTATTTTTTTAAACCGTGCTTCTGTCAGTCCTTGAAAGTTTTTCACTCGGAGACCTTTTTTTGTCTTTTACTGAAATGCATTCTGGTATTTGTAGTGTCCCAATCAATAATACATAATAAAATAGACATTTTAACAGCAACAGTGTTTTTCTCATCCCTGCAGTATCTGGGACAAACCCTGCTTTGCTTCAAAGCGAGGAGGGGCTCAGTCCCCTAAGGCCATGTTGCCATGAGTCCACCTTACAAGACCAGTGAGAGAAACATGGCCTAAGGGGGCTTGATCCTACCTTGCTTTGAAGCTAAGCAAGGTCAGTCCCGGTTACTGCCTGGATGGGAGACAATCTATTGTCCCGAATTCCATGTGTTTTCATAGTTTTAAATATCTCATAACTCACGGCATGCACATTATTTCTTTTTAAACCGTGCTACTGTCAGTCCTTGAGAGTTTTGCACTCAGAGACAATTGTTTTGCCTTTTGCTGAATTGCATTCTGGTATTTGTAGTCTCACAGTCAAGATGGGGGAATAATGTCACAATTATACACTGTTTGCCTAACATAGTTCTATAAGGATTTATATATTTGAGTGACACTATGGTACATGTACTTTTCAAGTTAGCTTTATAAAGCAAAGTATTGTTGAAAGCCAGACATGGGGGTGAGGATGGGAAACAATGAGAGGGCAAGTAAATCATGGGTATTTCCCAACGATGTGGCAAGAGAGTTTGCAATCCTGCACAATGGTGCAGTTATTTTCCCGTGATTGTGGCTGCTTCACAGGGCACCAGTAAAGGACACGTGGGTGGACAGTGTAACCTTTTTCCAGTCAGAGGATGGATGCAACCCTGTGGGTTATTTTGAGTTTGGCAAGCTTGCTCAAGTAATTTGCTGGGTTTAAAGGGTGAGCACCTTTCATACTTTTCCAGCATATGTTTTGGAAGATGTCCTCTTTCAGGATATTTTCCTAGTGTTCATTACTTTTCCAATGCTATTTTGTCTTGCACACTTTCATCTAAGGAGACGGTCAATTGAACTACATTTGTATATTTCACTTTAAAGTATATGGCCACTTGTACGTATGTGCATGGGTGGGGCAAAAGTACATGGGCATATGTTATTTTTGCAGCTGCTCATTTTATACCCTTTTCCATGCTGCTTAAATGTGGTTAGTTGGGGTTATGTGATGTATCACAACAGTCACTAAGAGACCGGCTGTAGAACAAGGGGTTTGTAGCACGCTGCCTATCCAAAGTGCGTGATCCTCGGCAAATGATGTAATCTCGCTGCGCATTGCCTAAAAACATGCATGGTTAAAAGTCATGCCTAGTAGCCCATCACGGTTTTAAAATATACAGAACTTGGGCAACGTTGAAAGCGGTAGTCAGTCACCATGGCTAAAGGCCATAGCTAGTACCCATTAATATGTTAGAATATACAGTGGCACAGCCAAAGCTGTGCCACTGGTTAGCATTGTGTTGAAGACAATGGCGAGTGGCTGGTTAGTGTATATAATGTACAGTGGGCAGGGCGAAGGTCAAAGCTAGTGGCTGGTTAGTGTTGTATACTACACAAAGAGAACAGCGGAAGGCCATTGCTTATTGCATTTATTATTTTAAAATATACAGTGGACATGGCCAAAAGTTGTACAAACTATTCAAGGTCAAAGATTGTGGCCAATGGCCAGTATTGTGCTAAAGTCCATAGCTAGTGCCTGATCAGTGTATATAATATACAGTGGAAACAGGTGAAAGCTGTATCCACTGATAAAGGCCAACATATATGGTTGGTAGCCTGTTAGTGTTTTACTCAGGGCATATGAGTGAAGGTTTTGACCGCTGTCCATAACTGAAGGCCATGACTAGAATCCATGAATGTGTTAAAATATATTTGGCCATGCACACTGACCATGCTGAATGCCATGCTTAATGCTAGTTACTGTTGTAATGTAGTAAGTGATGTCATCAGCGATGAGATTTGTGGTGGTCATAGGTGTTACAATGTATTGCTTACGTTAATCTCTCTCTCTCTCTCTCTCTCTCTCTCTCTCTCTCTCTCTCTCTCTCTCTCTCTCTCTCTCTCTCTATATATATATATATATTTATTTATTTATTTATTTATTTATTTGGAGGAAGGATAGCTCAGGGCCAACATGTTTGTCTTGGAAGCAAGACAGCGCATAGCTAACACAGGTTCGAATCCCGGTCTCCTGCTTAGAAACTGATTTCCGGTATTAAGTGTGTTATAAAAGAACAATTATATAAATGAAAACAAAACCTAAGAGCTCTTACCCAATGTGAGCCAGAGCTAACCTTTACAAAATACCCTGGCACTCGTTCTGTTAAAGGTGCTGAATATAAACATGTATTCGTTTCAAATAAGCATAGCAGTCAAAAGAGCAGCTGGGAAGTTAATACAAATGGCTGTAACAATAACATAACCCATGAAATGGGATTATCGTGCCATGCTTGCCACCCTCAAAAAAGGACTTTGTCCGGCAAAACGTCAGTAACAACTTAAAGGAAAAAGGCCAGCCCTCAACACTGTGCCACATGATCAACAAGTACCATCTTTAAATGGTATAAAGTACATTTGCGCTCCAAATATTTGTAGTCCAATAGTAACAAAATCCGTCATTCTGATAAATACTAAATATAAATACATTAGGTTGATAGCTGACCCCTCTTCCTGTAATTACAATAAAAAAACATCTAGCGATGCCAAAATAAAGTGCAAGTCAATTGTTTAAAACAAACATTGCATAGATTCTAATATATAGCAATCTGAGGCTAACAGATGACGAGCTTTCAAAAAAAAATGGAGAGCTCCAACACTCATCCTGCAAACTGGAGAAATAAATGTAAACGACATTGTATAATCCATTTTGGCAGAGCAGTTCTCATGATGGAATTAATACGGCACACAGTTAAGTTATGATCCAGCCCAAGTGGCACACATGCACTGCTCTTATATTCCAGCAGCATTAAATCTATAATCCCAACATCCAACTAAAGTGCCAGATATAAAAAAAAAACTGTGCTATATCACTCAAAGTGCATCGTACAATATAATCCATATTAGTTGACAATGTCAGATCTCAATAACAATCTGAATAACAATTCAAAGGAATAGAAGTTTCAAGCAGTACTCACATGGAGTTACAATCCAGCCCATGTGGTCTATAAGCAAAGTCCCATAGTGACAAAAATGGCAAAATGACACTGGCCCTCATTACGACCCTGGCGGAAAGGGGTTTACGCCGGCGTAATGCATGGCGTACCTTTCCGCCAGACTACGAGTTCCCGTAGCGCCATGGCGATTTTTACAGCTGCTTTTTGCAGCCGGAAAAATCCATGGCGCTACGGGACTTGTTGTTAATTACGCCACCGTAATTTACGGTGGCGTAATTAACGCCTTCCCCACTCCCATTATACCCTATGGGGCAAAAATGGGAATGGGGAAGGGTAAATGGGGATTGGGGACTTACCGCCCCGCCAAGGTCGGAATGGGGCGGTAAGTCCGCCAACCCCCATGGCGGAGTTGGCAGCTTTGCGCCATGGACCATGGTGCAAATTGCACCATGGTTCTCCGCCAGGGTCGTAATGAGGGCCACTGTCTCATTCTAGTAAAGTGCCATTATGTGGAGGATTGATCCTTTAACAAAGTGCATATTGCATCATGGATGAAATCTTCTCTTAGCAAAGAGTCATCAGTCCACATACATTAAACTTGAGTTATCATATCAACTGTATGTATAGAACAACGTGTAGGTAGATCTACTACAGCAAATACGTGGAGTTACATTTCAGCCCGTGTGCCACACGGACTGTCCTCCAATGACATCAGTTCAAAATATGAATTTTATACCCCATTCAAGGTGCAATGTGCAAAAAAGCATATTCATTTTAAACCCAATTCAAAGTGCTGTGTGAAAAGAAGCATATACTCAAATAAAGTGCATAGTGCAAAATGCATAAAAATTCCAGCATTGCAAACACTTGGTTAGCACAGTTTAAATACAGGACATCATATTAGATATAGTTTTCAGATCCAGCCTCAATGGGCATGTATACTCTTCAAAATGTACTCCATGAAGCCCATACTTGATACTAGTCTGGATGGATCTTAACTCCTAAAGTGCAAAAAGTGAAACTACCTTCTTAAAATAACATACACAAACTTAATTCATCTTTACATAAAGTGCAATATGCAAAATTGTCCGAAATAACCTATTTTTCATTCTTAGACAGTGGTACATTCAATAATTCTGTATAGTGTTTTCATTGAATAAACCAACAAGAATTCACAACACAATGGGCCTCATTACGACTCAGGCAGTAAGGGTTTTACGGCGGCATAAACAGCGCCGACCCTTACCGCCTGAGTACGAGGTCCCTTAGCGCCATGGCGGACTTAACACCTGCTTTTAGCAGGTGTTAAAATCCATGGCGCTAAGGGACCATGGAGTTAATTACGCCACCGTAATTTACGGTGGCGTAATTAACGCCTTCCCCACTCCCATTATGCCCTATGGGGCAAAAATGGGAATGGGGAAGGGTAAATGGGGATTGGGGACTTACCGCCCCGCCAAACTCGGAATGGGGCGGTAAGTCCGCCAACCACCATGGCGTAAACGTAGTTTACGCCATGGTGGTAAAGTCACGGCCCAGGCGGTAACTTACCGCCTGGGTCTTAATGAGGCCCAATATAGCACAGTCTTTAAGAAACCAGAAATGGAAATTAATACAGGTAGACAAACAACGCTTTGTTGATTTTATGGCCATGAGGTTTTAATATCCCCATTTCTATAATAAGTCTAGGCTCCAATCATCTCAATTACAACTCCCTGTTGCCTTTGCGTTTATGCTCCGTGACATGCCCCAAAGCTCAACATTTCAAAGCTAAGCATCACTCTTGTGCTTTTGCTGGAAATGAATTGCTAAGGGATAGTTCTCATTAATGTTTGGTATGGCTCTATAATGCTGCAAACCCTGAGCTTCATTGGTCCAATAGTCGAGCTAATATATATATGCGATCACAAGGGCATTACAGATCGTACACCACACATTTTGTAATGCATGTGATCACTTGCCCAACTTTCCAAACTTTTGTTTGGCCATAACATACCGTAACTCACACTTTTACATGCTTACACATTTTGCATTTGCCACATTTGTGAACACCATCTGGTCTCTCAGATCTACCTAGCCAATTCCCTGCTGCAGCTTTTTTACTTCTCTGAAGGAGCCTGAGCTATATATTGAATGTAAGCCTCCCCAGAAACGCACCCCCCTTAGTGAGAGGCAATAACAGACACACCCCAGGAGGGAATGAGACCAAGTGCGGCTGAGATCAAAAGGGTTTTATCTAAACCAATATAGGGCATGCAAAGGACTCTGCAAACTCCAAGAGCGCTCTGTCTGACAATAGCAAAGACAGTCCTACTTATTACAAAACGACATCACGCATGACACAAGCTATAGGGGGCACATAGTCTTAGGGATTGGGTGGTGATGGCTAGGTGGCATACATTGTATACAGTTGCTGCTCCAGGATTGGCGGACGTCTGTGCGGTGCCACGCAGGGTGGATGGGTCAGCTGGGCTCATCGGGGTGGAGTGCTGGGCCGGACATGACTTGTAGTGATGATAAGTGGCAACTCTGATACTTTGCCCTTGTGTCCACACATTTACATTCATTCATCATGCTATACAATTTCAGTTGTCTTGTAACTCTTGTAATACATTGACCTCAGATTGAGAATGAGACAGGGACATTGATATATAATAGGAAGTACCCCAGTACGTCTGTTGTAAGGACACCTTAGGTTCAAACATGTTAATCCCATGAGTCTATGTGTGGGGTCAGGGACACAGGAGGGGTTACTTGATCGTCATGTCCTGAAGGGTACGGTGAGGGATGGTATTACAATCTTTTGGTACAGGGGTGGGCGCCCCCCTTCGAGGGCCATTAACTTGGGGTGAACGGGGATACCAATGGGCTGTGGGAGGCATGTAACCGGTGCCCGGGAGACGGTGGGATTTAGGACCAGGTAGCTCGTAATTCAGAGTCAGGCTGTGGCGGCCTCTGACATGGATGCTTGAAGCGAGTCCAGCAAGATTGGGAGGGCAGGGGAGGGGAGGCGAGGCTGTGCTGTTCGAACACCAGCTATCCCCAGTGAGCCTAGGAGGGAGGAGGGGGCAGACGACCTTGCAGCTCTTAGCCTGTCTCCCTGCACAGGGCAGTGTATCGTACCATTGGCAAGAGACAGCTGACAACACTTGGGGGCTTCTGGGTTGTGCACATATAGTTACATTAGTAAGAATATAAGCTGGGTGACTTTGTCATTTGGCACAATATTTCATAACAACAGTTGACATACGAACATGAGGTAGTGTTAGATTGGTTGGTGTGCAAAAGAGGGCAATACATATTATACCATGATACAGTCTGGCTCCAGTCCCTTGGTGGGCTTACATACATTTCAGCGGTTCATTATTACATTATGTACAGGGGCTGTCAAAAAGCTATCACATATCATATTGCCACTCTTCTACACAATAGCATCAAACGTTAGTCAACGCGACAAATATCACAAAAATGGTTACCACACAATACAAGGTGCCCCAGGGGTGGGCGGGGCTAAGGGGCGCCATACAGTCCAAATTTGAGGGCTTGGTAGGGCATGCAGGGTTGGGCTGGTTTTGGTTACTTCCTAATGAGCTCAGTCACGACTGGGGCAATGAGGTACTGCGGAAGGTTAAACAATAGTGTTTATTTTGTTGTTTGTTCGTGTCTGGTTGCTCGTGAGAATGAGCTCTCAGCGGTTCTACCATGAGGTGGAGGCCGGGGGAAGTTCAGGCCTCTGTGAACGCAGTCAAGCAAGGTTCAGGCTGCAGCTTTTTATGTGTGCAAGTTGTTCTGCCTGTGTTAGGTTTTAACGCCTTTGACAAAATGGAGTTGTCTAGTACAAAATGGTGTCTGTGTTGTGCCATATATGTGGTCGTGAAGCCTCACGTGCTGATCCGCAGCCACCTCGCCTCCCGGGCCCTGGGGCGCGGGGGCTGCCGACGAGTCATGAGTCTTCACCTGGGTAGGAGATGTAGGCTAGAGGGGGGGTCCTATTGACCTGCCCTCCCCTACATTTATCCTTCAAAGACGGTGGTCTATCAAAAGTGATCTGATGTCTTATTTAGTGATCACCAGTGTCTGTTAAGAATCTTCCTCATATTGGGCTATTGGCCTATTGCATAGTATAACGTGTGATGAACCTAATAACAGGTGAATCCACACTTTTAGTGTTTGGTCTCAACAATTAAGGTATCTTTCTTTTCTTAGCCTTTTGATAGGTTATATCACTCACCCTATGTGGATAGCCTCTATTAACAAAACAGTCACCAAGATATCTAGCCACAACCTGAAAATCGACCTCCCTGGAACAATTCCTTCTAGCTCGTTATAGTTTATCATAAGGAATACTCTGAAAAAGGGGTAGAAAGTGGTGTCTTTTAGCATGTAAAAGTGTATTAGATGAGGTAGGCTTGCTATATAGATTAGATGTTACATTCTTGCCCATCACTTTAAACATTACATCCAAGAAGACCAATTCTTCAGCATCAGCTTTAATCGTGAGCTTCAAATTGAGTACAATATTATAGAGACTCTCCACATACTCCTTTAAGAGTGACACAGGACTGTCCCTAACAATAAATACATCATCAATAAAACAATATCAGTGTAAAACATGATTACTGTAAGTATCATATTTGTCCTACCATGCTCTGGTTCTCTCCCACTAACCCATAAAAAGATTATGAACATTGGAGCCAAAAATTCAACATACTCAGCAACATATCTTTTGCTGTTTATAGCTAACGGACCTTGGGTCCAAATAGTGCTTGCAAGCTGTAATACTAAATTCATGTTGTGTATAATGGTGTATAAATATACCACATCCAAGGACACTAGGATATAAGACGGTTCCCATATAATGTCTTCAAGTTTGAACAATAAATCTGAAGCGTTTGTAATGTACAAGCCTAAACTCTTAAAGGTTTTACAGGAAGCTATACAAAAATGTGGAGGTGCTCTCCAAGAGGGATCCAATAGATGAAAGAATTGGCCTACATGGAGACCGCACAAGATCTTCCTGCACCTTTGGCAAAAAGTACAGAATTGTGGTGACGGGGTGGCCATTCTTCAAGTAAAGCACATTTTCCCGGTCCTAAATGCCAGCTTTAAAACTATCATTGAGTAAAGAGTCATAAGTGTGTTTAGTTTCTAAAAGACTGAACTCATCAACTCACACATATCCACTGGTGTTGAGCTGACTACAAGTTTCTTCTAGATATAATTCACTATCCCAAAGGACGACTCCACCCCCTTTGTCCACTTGACGGATCATGTCAGTGTAACGCTCACCTGATTCCCGCAGAGGCGCCGGTCTTGACTGGGTGAATGCCGTATCTTCAAAGGTGATGTGTAACACACGGATGGCTCTCTGGGCTGGACCTCTGTGCACTGTATGTCTGACTCGAAGAGTAAGATGTCTGCAGATAGAAAATATGGGATTAATGAACTGGGGTTATTGGGTGCCTCTCTCCTCTTCCCTTTCTCTTCTCCTGTAGAACCCAAAAGGGTAACGCCCTCACCTTAGGTAAGTGAACGCCGAGCTCTCCAACTGCCTCGGGCAGGGTGCCGTAACCAGTTTCTTCACTGGATAAGGGTGCAGGCCTCTTGACCTCAGAGGACTGCTGTCCGTCGTTAACTGCACGAACGGTAAGTTCTGGGCACTTCAAATGTCTTAAAAGTCTTTTGTTATGATATCTCTTGTTTTGCAGGGTTCCGGCGATGGCAGATGGCGGGCTGATGAGAGTTGAGGATCGAACCCGCGTGAGGAATAGAAGCGCCTGGAAGCACGTAAGTAAGCGCTTGTAGCCTGCGTCACGATGCGCACTAACTGTCCCTTTTATCTTGCAGGTACAAGTTCGGAGCTTTAGAGAAGCTGAAGGGTGCTGGAATACCCACTGGATTCGGCGTGGGAAGGAGTAATGGCACGTGAGTAATAAAGTTGCCCAATGTCTTTAAACGCACCTTCTTTTGTCTTTCAGATGCGGGATGCAGCGCCGAAGGCCTCCGGAGCGTGCGGAGAGCTGGTAAGCTTTTGTCTTTCAGATGCCGGAATGCAGCGCGAGGCGTTGGTGACAGCCGATGGACCAGGTAAGAGATGCGCTGCCACTGAAGACCGAAGTGCTAACCTGTTCTTTCTTTGTCTTTACAGGTGCTGCTGAAGACTGGATTCCAGGATGGCAAGCCTTTGTTCCCTTAGGCCCAGGATCAGAAGCAGAAGACACGATGAGCGTTCTGCTGCAGAGAATGCAGAATAACGCAAAGCAAGATTCATCCATCGGGTGTGGTTTAAATAGCCTCCAGTAGTGCTTAGAGGTCTCCTTCCACAGCCACGCCTAGGTAAGAAAAGAGTTCCTGCTTTCCAGAAGAGTTCCAGTGTTCTGAACTTAGGGAGTGGCTCCTGCCCCACCCAACAGGAAAAGTAGTCCCAAACAGAAGAGGATCAGGGGTTCAACTGGCAGGTAAGTAAGCAGCATGGTCTGCTGCAGGTAAGTCCACCCAAGCATTATGAGCCCGCCGCTTCCAGCGCTGGGACTGGGCATCTTTATGAGCCTGGTGCCACTGGCGCCAGGACAGGGTCCAAAAGGTCCCAATTGGGACTGGCTGGCACTCGGAACCGGGGTTATGGGTCTGCTTCCAAGGGAGTCGGGCAAGTCCTGATCTTTTGGAAGCAGAGATCATGACAGCCAGTTGCAGATTGTAGATCCCAGATAGCCTTAGATTGCTCTAACGTGAGTTTGTGGTCCTGTATAGGGATAGCGTCCTTAAGGTTTCTAAATTCCTTAAGCACTAACTCTTCAAAAACATCAAATTTATCAGTGATAATCTCAGGACAAAATATAGATTGCACCTGTAGATCACTCTCAGAGCTAAAATTAATAGGGATCCCATATGTTTTCCAATATCATACTATTTTCCACATCTGCACTGACATCATCCTCCTCTTGCAGAGTATCCAAACAAATCAGTGACAACAAATCTTTAACAGACAACGGATTGGTCATTCTCTTTCCAACAGATTGGGGAGTGTATCTTTTTACACTTTCGTCAGAGGATATTTTGCTAACCACAATTTCCTCAAACATTTGAAAAGATCTATGTGTGTGTTGGTAAAGGCAAAAGGAAAAGCCAAAGAGAACGATGAATCCAATTCAAGACTGATCTTTCAATCAGTTTAGTGGTCCTTTTAGAGATGTTAAACCATGTTTCCATTACTTATGTGTCCATCGTCCTCTCCGCCTCTGTCTCTGGCCTCTGCCACAGTGAGTCACATGACTCTGAGCCATTCCTCCTGATTGATCGCTTACCTTTGCTTGTGCCTTTCTTGTTAGGCCTCTTCTTCCTCTTCCTGGTGGTCTCCCTCTGGCTTTTCTCTGTGCTGTGGAGTACATGTGAAGCAGTGTGAACTCTTCCTGGACGTTTAAACGTAGCAGTCTTCTGTCTATATCAGGTGACTCAATTTCTGAACTTGTAGTTTCCTCAAGTTGGGCGGTTGATCCTCTCACTGAATCCAATGAGGAGATTTTACATTCTCTTATTTGTTCATCAAAATTCTTAGCGAAAGTGTAGCTCCTAGCCTGCTCTTAGTCTATTTTATCTATTCAAAATTCCTGTTGTTTTATTAGTCAGATCAAATATTTCTATATTCTCTTCCATCTGGTCATTCTCCTTTTGCATTAATCTCTGTCACTAGATGAATATAGCTGTTCTTCCATCTCTTGTACATCTTTGATTACCTTGACCAAATCTAATTTGGCAAACTGAAAAAGTGCACCCATCATGTTCAAAGGAGGTGTGTGTGTGTGTGTGTGTGTGTGTGTGTGTGTGTGTGTGTGTATATATATATATATATATATATATATATATATATATATATATATATATATATATATATATAAAAGAATCAATGAGAATACAGGACTCTGCGCCATCAAATATAAAAGGTTGAGCCCATAAATGATAACATGTTTCGGCTCTGCTGAGCCTTTTCCAAATCCGGGCCTTTACCTGCCGACGCGTCCGACTATTTGTGTTCCAGGAACAGATTGTTACTGGGGATTTCACCCCGTTAATACTACATGGACATCAGTCTTATGAACTGGTTACATATAATTTCGGCCCGGATTTGAAAAAGGCTCAGCAGAGCCGAAACATGTTATAATTTATGGGCTCAACGTTTTTGATGAACAACAAAGGAATAATGACATAAAATTACCTTTATATTTGATGGCGCAGAGTCCTGTATTCTCAATGATTCTTTACTGTGTCTGGGACGGTTAGGCTTTTTTTACCGTCTTTATACAGTCGACCTGTGACAACTTGGATTGGATTTCTGATAGCTATATAAGAAATTTCATTCGAGCTCTTATTCAAGTTACAGTACTTTTGTACTAATAACCTATGGGATTGTAAGGAGTCGCCTTTTAGAGCAACGTTCTTTAAAGCCACAGATTTTTGGAAAAAAAAAAAAAAATATATATATATATATATATATATATATATATATATATATATATATATATATATATTCAAGGCATAGTATCTCAAGCAAGAGTATAACATTCCTCTATTAACATAGACATACTTCACAATGTTCATACGGTCTCAACTGGAACATGAGGTACTCCCAAGCAATAGTTCCAGCCCCTAACTGCTCAACATTTTTCTTAGTTGTAATATATATAATCTTATAAGATGTCACAACTCTGAACACTTTAGAAGATTCCACCACTCACTCTTTCTCTATCTTCTCCGTTGAAATTCTAGCTGTCATCTCCAGAACTATAATTTGACACCAGATCCCTCATCCGTGTTTCGGTTAAAAGTCTTTGGGCCTCATCACGAGTTGGGGTGTATCCCGGCTGTAATACTGCCTGACTGTAATAGCCTTAGCACCGACCGGTCTTGTGGTATTACCGCTGGATCACGGGTTTGGCGTTAATGGTAAATCCCCATTCCCCAATGGGGCATTTTCAGCGCTAATACTGCGGGCTAATACAGCCGGCGGTAATACCGCAGAAAACAGGGCACTAAATGGGATTTTCACCTCCAGATAAAAGCAGGAGGTAAACCAGCCCATTTAGCACCCAACTCGTGATACAGCCAGCCCTTAAATGCGGCGCTAATACTATTACCACCGGATTTAAGGGCTACAGCCCAAATCGTGATGAGGCCGTTTGTACAGACTGTACCCTTTTATTTATTGTTTCAGCTCCCCAATAGTAATTATTGGTAAGTAGAATTAACATAATTCACAACAGCCAAATGTTTCTTGTCTCATTGCTCCTTTCCCATCCATTTCTCAATGTTTGACCCCTAATAAATATTCTTATACAAGCTTTGTACAAGGTGTGCCGAAATTCAAGAAGAACACATCCATCACTTTTCCATCAATGGTGATAACAGGATTGTAGGTGTTTCCATTACTCAATTTTTCAGCTGTGACACCAGGCAAACCGGTATAGATGATCGAATCCGACCTGCTTTCTTTTTTTTGTTGATGCAAGACTACATTTGCTTTTTACGCTATAATAGCTGAAGTGGTTAGATTTCCTGGAAGTAAAGGTCTGTAGACTGAGTTAAGGACCTGAATGAAGCAAGGGACTTTGACAATCTCTAAGGGACAATGCCACGTAGACAGCTCTCCACCAAGAATATCCTAGCGATTAGTGCTCTTGATAAAGCAAACTACAGGCCGATCTTAAACATTCCCTACCCGGAAAAACTCCTGGCAACCTACGTATATAAATTAACCCAAGAACACGTAGAAAAACACCACCTGCTAGCCCAAGCTCAAGTCGGTTTCAGACCCACAAGAGGAATGGAAACAGCACTACTATCCATCTAGGACGACCTAAAAAGTAACGCAGACTCAAACACAACCTCAGCCCTTATCCTACTCGACCTCTCCGCAGCCTTCGACACAATTAGTCATGACACCCTAAGCAAAAGACTAGAAGACATAGGCATAACAGACACAGCACTACTCTGGACTAAATCATTATTTGCAGACAGACCAGAAACCTTATGGATTAAACCCTTAAAATCCACTCCAAGAGCTAACGACTGTGGAGTGCCACAAGGATCCTCACGATCACCAATGTACTTCAACATCTACCAGACACCGGTTATCAGAATCTTCAAAAAGTACAACATTACATGCTACAACTACGCAGATGATACTCAAATCATCTACAAAATCAAAGACACCCAAGTCGGTCACGCAACCCTAATCGAGTGACTAAAAGAAGTCTTCAACTGGATGACTGCCAACAACCTGAAAATCAACCCAGAAAAAACAAAAATCATGATCATATCCAAAGACCAAGAGAATGAAACCGCCATCCCTTGGCCAACGGAAATGTGAACCGCACCATCATCATCTAAGGTAGTAAAACATCTGGGAGTCCTGATGGACAACACCCTAACCTTAGAACCACAAATAAATGCAACAGTCAAGAAATGTTTTTTCCTCCTCCACATGACAAGAAGAATCCTACCTTTCCTCTCCTTCACGCACAACACACTCACTATCGTGGCCCTCATCATGTCAAGAATCGACTATGCAAACAGCCTCTTCCTCGGAATACCAGAATATCACCCGAAGAAACTACAATGGACCCAAAATACAGCAGCAGAGAACACATCACTCCTGCTCTAAAAACAGTACACTGGCACCCAGTAAAACATTGCATCACCTTCAAAACAATGTGCATAACGCACAGGGCAATCAGCTGACAGGGAGCAGAATTCCTACAAAAGAAAATAACAATATACAAGCCAACAAGACTCCTCAGGTCAAACAAAGAAATCCACCTGGAACCAAAACCATACCTCAAGAAAAAACTTGTAGGCACCTCCTTGTACCACTTATCTGCAAAAACCCGGAACAACATCCCAAAAGAAATAAGAAACACCAAAGATCACCTAAAATTTAGGAAATTACTAAAAACCTGGCTCTACAACACCACAAACTCAAACTGAAAACTGAAACAGAAAGGAAAAGGGATGACCAAACTAGACTAGACACGGACAACTCCAAGAACCGACTGCATAGCTCCCAAGGCACCCAGACGAGTGATGCTGGGTAGAGTGCAACACAGGCGATGCCCATGGAGACGGAATCAACAACCCACCCTAATCCAACCCAACACCCCCACTCGCCCCTTAGTTGCCACCAGGTAACACAGTGTTGTGGAATTGTCGGGATTGGCAATCACCACAATAGTTGAGCTGTGGACATTGGCAGGTGCACTAGCCATATGAGTGGGAAGGAAAGATAGGTAGGGCTGCGATGCAGACTGGGGGAGGAGGGGGCCAGATGTGAAAGGGACCGTGAAGGCCGGACGGACCCAGATCAGGACAGAGGCATAGGGGTGCTACCGAAACCCATCTGGGGAGATTACGGAAGCCCACTGCCTCAAGTCAGGATAGAGATGCCAACTAACCAATTGCACTAACAATTTCCCCCTCTGCATACATCTCTCAAACACCAAACCAAACACAACCACAAACCTACAGCACAACAAACCGCACAAACTTCACTACATGGCAACAACAAAACAAAAACACACATAGACTTGCACAACAGTACACAACGACTACCGGCCGCAAACACCCCAGTCCCATCCAATGGACCCACCGGGCTAAGGCCGCCAACAGCACATCATTGCTCTCTTGCACATTTCCAGCTACCTCCCACTAACCCCCCTTCCTCTTTCAGAGCTGCCAGAGCACGACTCCGGTGGTGATAGTGCGCGGTACAAATGTCCTTTAACATTAACATTAACATTTAGTTCTGGGATATTCATTTCATTTTAAACACATGATTATTCTGTTTGCATCTTCAAATGCATGGCTGGCACGAGTGGAGAAACATAAACGACAGACTACTTTTGGAAACCAGTGTATAGTAAAGCAAACCATGGTGCCATGGTTGTGAGAGGTGTATTCACTTACCAGGAAGATAATTGCACAGGCTCTCTGCAACACATTTCTAGCAAATTAAAAACATTTTTGACACCCTGCGGAAGTAAGCTGGGCTAATTTTGAAGTTGTGAAACAAATCATCAGTGAAGTGGGGCAATTTCACTGTGGTTTCTCCAAGCAGGAGTCAACAATATGTTGCTTATTTGCTTCATACTTTGCAGTATGAGGAATTTCAAAGCAGGTATGGTGCGGATTCCAAAGTGTCTCCTCTTTCCTGGTTTCAAATCTATGACAATACTGTCTCCAGCAAGCAAAAAAACAGGTTTTGCTACCCATATTCAAACCTGTAACCCACACATTATGAGCATATAGTTGAATGGCACTACTCTATGCAATACTTATATCACATTAGCTGGGATAACCCATCCTACTCCTAATTTGACACATGTAGTTTGCAAGTTAATACAATGATTTATCGTTACAGAACTGAAGACACGTAATCAATACACTTCAGAATGAAGACGCGGTGTTATCCACTCCCAGGTTATAACATGGCACATGCAATTTGGAAATTGAGCATTATTGCCTAGATCCCACCTACATGCAACTAATTGGGCAGCTATGTTCCCAGAAAGCCGATGTAGGGCCTTAGGAAAAGAGTGCAGAAGGCACATAACTTCCCATATTGCCAGTAGCTCTGGAATAAAGGATATTAACACCCAAACAAAGGGCCATGTGACTTGCACAGCCACAATTTGTGGAGAAAAAAAGAAGACATGCCATTTAGACATGGCTGCTGAGCAATGGGTGCTTGGCAGTCGTGCAATAGATGTCCTTTCTCTCTTTCTGGTGAGGAAGGTAGTACCACAGTCGAGCCAAGCTGGAAGAGGGGAGGTGCAGGGGGAAAGGAGCGGCAGCAGCACTGGAAGCAATTGTAGTTGTGACTAAACAATGGCTGGGGTGCGGTATGACAGCCGTTGATTTGACAATGGAGTCCTCTGAACCAACAGGTTTGCTGCATGAGTGATTATTGCCTTGAAGTAATTGTAATCGTTCCTGATTGGCCGAGCGGCATTTGCCGCTATTGTAATGTTATTTTTCAAACTATTGAAAACCTGCAAATGGTAAATATGGTACAGGTATAGTATGAATTATTTGAATTATATTTAATCCATTAAAGACAATTATGATGGTGCGTTTGATGACTCTGCTAAAAAGGGATTTTATTTGCAAAAGGAGTAACTGTCACACATAAATAATATTTAGAGACTGTGTGCAGTGTTTTTCAGCCCAATTCGCCCCCAACGTTTTGACACACAAGTATTTCTGAGATATTGATCCGAGTAATCTGTCTCAGTGGGACTCAAACTATGTAGTGCAAGAAGTTATTACTCTCCCTCACTCATAAAAATGAAAGAGATTTTATACAGTTGACCTTTGTTAGACACACTCGAACTGAAAAATGTACACTGCCAATGTGAAGATTGATGGGCTAACGTAGCTGTAATAATAACGATTAAATGTGATGTGAAAATAGTCTGAGCTAAAAGTCATGGATATAAGACTTTCCAGTTCATATGATCTATAAAATCACAGCACAAATGACTGAGAAGAAGGAAACAACGCACAAAGCAGTGTTCCAAAGGCACAGGAGTGCATTATTTTAGGATTGAAAAGTGCCACAAGGTAACAACTTTCACTCACGTGTCCACTCACGGGTTCAGCAGGACACACATTCTGGGAGGAAACAAAGGAATGGACAGTGCTGGGAACGGCCAAGCACTGCAGTCAACCATCTGAATGCAAAATGGTGTCTGCACTCCAAAAAATATGCAATGCGCTGATCCCGGATTGTTTGCACGTGAAAGATGTATAGTTTCTAAGTGTGAGCATCAGTAGCAGTGAGTGCTTGCTCATAGCCTTCAGCCTGCCGACAACAGTAAACCAATGAAGCAATCTGTGAGTTTCCCTTGGGGAGGTCAAATGAGAGCGGAAGGAGAGAGGAGTATGGGAGTCAGGAGATGAAGGGAAGAGGTGAAGGGCAATGTGGATTGAAGGTGCAGAGAGGATACAGTGGTGGTGAAGTAGAGGAGAAGAACAGAGGAGGGGATGAGAACATGAAGAGAGGAAAGGGAGCATTGTAGATAGAGGCAAGGAGCAGGAGTTGACAGGGAAGAAATGTGACCCTGGAATAGTATTTCAAAGTGGCATCATATTACAGTGTGTAAGGAAGCCACACCACTAAGTAAACCTTGAGGATTCTCTGTCCAAGAACTTTTTTTTTTTTTTATGGCTCCATATAGTGCATTTTTTTGAAGCTTGTTTGTCCCTGTATAGGCGTATGAAAGTAGGGAAATAATAACAAAAAGGCAAAAACATGTGCTAAAATCAAGAAAAAATATCATGGAAGATGTATAACTAATTCTGTATATGGGGATGAGAAATGATGGATGCAATGGAGTTTGGTGACCGGGAAAGACGGTAAAAGGAGCAGAAAACCAGGGTACCTACGAAAAGAGGCTCATGGTATAGAGGCCCACTGGGGAATCGCCAGAATTCACTGTAGCCTAGTCCACCACTCACGAGGAGGTGCTGGAAGGAAGAGGGGGAAGAACACCAGAGAGCAGAGGAGAGTGCAGATGAAAGAGGCAGAAAGAAGAAGAGGAGAGGAGAGGCCGAGAGAACGGTAGAAAGAGAGGGAGGAACAATGAAGGGGAAGTTGGACTAGAGTAATGAAGAGGACTGAGGAGATGAAAGAGGATAGAGAAGAGCAGCCAGCAGAGAGATAGGAGGGGTGGTACATTATGAGGGACGAGGTGAAGGCAGGTAAAGGAGAGAGGGGGGGTAAAGGAGGAACATAGTGGAGTGCTGTGAATCATTGAGGTAGATGTGAAGATAGAGATAGGCAGAGGGAGAGAAGGTGACGGTCAGAGCACTCAGAGAGGAGGAAGGGAGGAGTAGAGATGAGGAGGATGAGGCTACCAAATAACGACTCAATCATAGAGATTGCAGTTCAAGACCAAATCCCTCGAGCAGCTCCTAGGCTGGAGAAGGAGTAGTACCCAAAAAGGACTCTGACAGACTGTCACTGGGCAGACTCTAACAACGCCAGGGCCGGTCATGATACTTCAAAGGACTTTGCCGTGTCTGACATCAAGACCGTGTCTGACGCCCTTTTAGATGACACCCAGGCACCAGGGTAATTGTATTGATATTCCATTAAAGAGGATGTGTGATGTCTTGACAACATCTATGCATGCTGGCAAGCAACTCCAATGTCAAGAAAGAAGTCCAGGTCTCTTAAATCCCCAAAGTCTGTCAGGAAGGAAGAGACTAAGAGAGAAGGGAAGCCTGGGGCGACAACTGTCCTATAGAATTTACCAAAGACTGGGTTTCATGTGTTGTGGATCTTATGAGTGTAACAGACTATGGCCAGTGTAAAGGATGTGCATGTACATCACTGGTGACTGCTTGAAACATGTTTTGGGGGTGACCATACTGTCCCACTGAAGGCCCGCCTGCTGTGGCTGATCCCAACACACAGAAAGAAATCAACAGAGAAATATGATATTTTTATTACATTGACAAGGAGAAACACTGGGAGGACCTTTCTGCAATTCATGAGCTATTCCTAGGTCAAGCTTTACTGCATATCCTCGTGAAGTGAGCAACATCATAATGGCATTTTGCACATTGCACAATGTCGCAGCCAAACGAATGAACACCTCGATTAGGAAGAAGTGACGGAAGTAGATGACACCTTGTGCAAAGAGGCTCAGAATAACATGCATTTTGAAGGCATTGCATGAGAAGATATAACGCTAATGTGGCTGGATATCCCATAACCACTTACATTCAAAGATCAGAATATTAAGGACACATGGCCATACATGTTTGCTCTTTGTTCATAACGATGCAACATAGCAGTATAGTATAAGAATGCAACTATGTCAATGAAGTCTGAATAATCCCAGCATTGCTGCATGATATGATATGGTTGACCAATATGAATTATAAATCCTATGCATTGTATTACATTACTTGTTTTGCGCTAAGGTCGTTTTACTTACTCAATGTCCCTGCTTGATAGAATGTGTTTTGTGACAGCAACAACGTTGCACAATACCTATTACATAGTGCCTGATGATGAGTAAATAGGACATACACTTGTAATGACCCGTTCCTAGCGGAATGGGGTTATCAGCGTTTTAAGCATGCTCTGCAATGTATTTTCCCTTCTACTCACATCATCACAACTCCGACACCTTGAAAGGCAATAGCTAGGCCACTGTTGATGTATGTCAGGCAGGCTCCAGGATTCCCCGAATTCAACATGAGCAAGCAGTAGCCTCATTGCATCAGGTTACATGCTTCATTATTGAGCTGCGAGAGTTATGCACTGAAGCCCTTTTCACATTGTCAATGTGGGCTGTATTATTACAGTTCAGTGTGCCTCCTGCACATAAGGGTGTGTTTTATCGCCACAGAGATACTATCATAAACATTCATATTTGCTCATTTTGGGGGTTGTCCTAGAAGCATAATAGTGCTCTACACACCATATAACATGATCCCCAACAGCTCATGTTGGGGTTATACTGCTCACCTGAAAACATACATGCATGGCTGCATTCCAGTCTTGGTTGCTGGCTTTGGGTGACTGTCAGTGTGGCAGACATTGGCATTTCAAAGGTATCCCAAGTTCCTATATTTTGGTGTTGGAATCCAGGACTGCCTTACGTGTGCATCCAGATCATGGAGCAACAGGGCCTTTCCTGGCTGAAGAGTGTTGCATGAATGCCACATGAAGATGGAAAGAGTACAGGAGATAGCAACTGTTCACGTCATAGTTTGTCTCCCTTTTTTCCCTGACCCTTCCTCATCACCTATTCTTTCCCCTGTGGATTTTGCAACCACTTTTCTGATAAGGTCTCCCAGTTGCGCTCCTCTCTCTATTCTGCCCACTTTCAGGATCCTGCTGCCTCACCCGTGTCTGTTTCTTCGTCTCTTTCCTCTTTTTGATTTTTCTCTTAATCTTACATTGATCTTGTTTTTTTTTATATCCCTGCATTCACCCTACTGCCTCACTTCTTCACCCTGTACAAAACTCTCTTACAGCCAAGATCTTCTGTCAAATACTTTCATTCTTGACTACACTTTTCAACAACTCACTCTCTCTCTACCTCCTACTAATTATAAATAGACTATCATTCGCTCTACTCTATAAAAAAAAACATCACTTGGCCCTTTCATTCCTTCCAGTTGGTGTGTGATCTGCCTCCATTCCATGTATGTCCACAGTCATGTAACATTTGGTGTATATACAAATGCAACTTTTCTCAACTGCTCATCTCTTCTTCCCTTCTATTAGACTGATTTTGCTCATCCCTGCCCCACACATTCTCTTCTTTCTGCTCATCATTGTATGCTATCCTGTATGCTGATTCTCCTTAATCTTTCAGCAGCTTTTTTCACACTTGATCATCCTACGTTTCTCCCCACTTTCTCTTCTTTGAGATTTTACAGTGGTTTCAATTGTATTTGTCTAACAACACCTTCCTTCCTTCCTTCCGCTCCTCTCTTTTACTATATGCTGTGCCTCGGGGAGCTGTACTGGCCGCTTCTCTTTCACTATATAATATTCCTGTCTCCTCTATTGCTGCTTACTTTGGTCTTTCAGTCACTTGTATGCTAATAATTTCAGATTGTCATCTGCTTTTCTCTGACCCTCTTCATTCCACCCTTACTGTCTGTCTCCTGGCCATCCGATCTTGCATGCACTCTCGCGTGCTTCATCTTAATGTCATCAAAATGCATAAACTATTACACACAATGGCCCTCATTCCGAGTCGGGCGTTAGGGGATACTGGGCACCGGTAAGGAGACCGGTGCCAGTAATCCCCTACCGCCCGATTCCGAGGTCCCCTAACGGGAACCATAAGGGATGTGTGGTTGGACCACACGTCCCTTATGGGTCCCGTTAGGGGACCAAGGCGACCTCCCCAATCCCATTGAGCCCTATGGGGGCTCAAATGGGAATGGGGAATGGTTTGTTCAATGGGACTTACCGGTCCCTCCAGGGTCGGAATGGACCGGTAAGTCCCCATTGAACAAGACCGGAGGCGGTACCGGTATGGGAGGCAGCCATGGAACTAATTGCTCTATGGCTAACACCATACTCCGAATGACCCCCAATTTCTTCATCTATCCTTTCTTTTCCTCCTTCCCATCTTCCCTTCTCTCCAACTGCTCAGAATCTAGGCATTATATTCAAGTCTTCGCTTTCTTTTTCACACCACATTTCGAATAACTCTCGTTCATGTCACAATCGACTATATAATATTCATGATGAGCGTGCTTTTCTTTCCTTTCAGACCACCAAACTACCTAACTCTGCTCTTGTCCTCTCCCATCTTGATTATTGATCTACTTTACTAATAGATTTCCTTGCTTATCCACTTGTTCCTCTCCACTCTATTTTTAACTTGGCTATTTGTACTCTCTTCTGTCATTTTCCCCATTCTTCAATTTCCCTTACACATTCTTTTTAATCCCATCTCGAGTTTCCTTTACTTTTTCAATTTTCATCTAGTGCATTCATGGCTTCACTCCCTCCTTAGTTATCCTCTTTAGGTTCTATGTATGTTCCCTCTCACACTTTCCTCATTAATGCCATTGTCTTCTTGTAGCTCGGGCACCTCTTTGGACTCAGTATCGGTTCCGCTGTTTATCATTACTTGGACCTAAGCATTTCAGCTCCTTCGCCCTGACCATTGGATCTCCTACTTTCTTCTTAGTCCGCTGTTGTCTTCGAATTCATCTGCTATCCTATCTAGCATACCTTGACGTATCTTATAATCACTTATATTTTTTATTTCATTTATACCATTATTTTGCTGAACAGAGCTTCTGCGAAAACGCTATAAGAATGAATAAATACAGATTAACCACAGAGTTCCTGGGGATGCCTCCCACTCCTTTAACTTCATCAGACTTTATTTAAATGCCAGTACATTTTCTTTGTTGCGGCATCTGCCTTTGGCTGCCTGACCCCAGTGGTGGTGAATGTTTTTTAATAGGGGCTCATGCACTGTATAAAAGGTCAAGAATTCCACAACATGCCATCTTCACAGCAGAGTCTGCAGACCTCCATCATCCCCACCTTTCCACCTGGACACTGGATCTTGATAGATGGATTGTTTGGAGGGCCAAATCTGCTTCACCTTTAGCATTGATAGTGAGAGCTGCCAAGCCCTCCTGCTAGTGCAATGTATGTCTGATCTTTTGGGCCAGAACACACATTTTACAATATATAGAAGCCTAGTGATTAGTTGTATTTAACATGTTATTGCGTTACTTTATGAATGATTATGAAGTGATTTCACGTACCATTTAGGAAAGACCAACAATGCTGAAAGGCTGTAATTCAAATAACACGGTAGTATATTAAATTCAGCATGGTGTAAATTAGAATAGTGAGAATACAATATTGCCTATGTTTGAACTGTGTCACGGTAAATTAATGCTTAAAGTAAATGTAGGGGCAGATTCAACAAGAAAACCATTTTCTGCAATAAGTCTCACCTGACTATGTATTATGGGTTGATGGTGTAATGTCTGCCAGAAAGTTGTATTGAGTTAATGTCTTGTTGATTCCAGGTGGAATGTATTCCGTGTGTGAAAGCAGACATACATTGTGTTTGATTCACTAAGAATGCATACTTAAACCTGACGCCCACCAGTGGAACATCCACCAGGGAATTGTCAGTCATCAATAACATTTTAACATAAAATGTTCCAAAATTCTTTTATTTCCACTCAAACATGTTTGCAACACATATATCCATTTACTCCATCTAATCAATTCCTTTCTGTGCACTCATTTCCACGTTCACACTATTCAACCCAGACTTAAACCATTAACTGTTAGGTGTCAGATAAGCGACAGGAGGTTGTTTTTGGCTGCTCTTTTTTATGTTCGTGAATACCAAGTAAGTTACACCTTTTTAAAGTTCCACTCACAAAAACTCTGGCATGCCCAGGAAATCAAGGACACACCTTTTGACACACCCATTCCATGTGAGCTACTACTTTGCCTTTTCATTCATGGACGCAGGTTTGCCATGTTGTGTGATTTGGCAGAATGATTTGATTGTCATAGCTTTGGTTGTACATAGAAATGGAAATGCATATTACCTGTTCTAGAATGGCCACGGTATGCAATTACTATTTTTACTGATTTTTTTGCGGACTCGTTTTATCATACAGACCTGTTTAGGAAACATGTATTTATGGTTTTCTCACAGCAGCAGGTGTTCTACTGTCATAAGCAGAATAATCATAGCTCTCAACTCACACGCTTTTGGCGGGTGTCACCCGCCTTGTAAACAGCTCTCTCACCCGCCAAGCCTCCTGCACTCCCATTCGTTTCAATGGGCCTCTCACCCGGCAAAAATAAAATCGGGGGTTTTCACCCGCCTTTGCGACATAAATGGTTGAGAGCTATAGAATAATTTAAGACATATATACCGGGAATGCATAATCAGTGCCTCTGTCCAATGTCAGTCAAAGGGGAGGGATGTGACAGTGAATTCCAGTTATATCGGTTTCTCCTTTTTTTTTTACTGTCAAACATTTATTTGGGGCTGACTCCATTTGGTAATGACATGGAATGTAGCAAATAGACACTTTTGAACTCCTTCCGTTTGTCACTCTCACGGTCACCTGTTTCCTTTTTTGAAGCACATTCCTTATAATGAGACCCTGTATTGGGTGTGCTTTTATTGTAGTTTTCTGTGTTGCCCTACACAGTTATCCTTTCATGTAAATTCACTGTAATCAAAACATAGAATATCTCCTTCTCATGTCTTTAAGATGCCCCTTTAGTTCAACTTTCTGATGCTGGATGGTTAATGGCCAGAGAGCCATTTTATGGGGCAACCCACAACAAATAGGTATTATTCTCTGTGCAAAAACAGATATCTCCTGACTGTGAACTCAAGTTGTTTACGGGGCATGGTGTTACACGTTACGCCTCACTTTGTGATATTGCACTTGGTACTTGAACATTTGCAATCCTACCCTCACAGCATAGAAAAAACAGATGAGTGTGGACCATTCTTATTCCTGCACTAGTTTGTGAGGATTTGAATAAGATTAATACGGATTGCTTCATTAATAAATGATCTGAAAACAGGGGTGGACTCTTTTGTGATGGTACCCTGAGGTTCTGCTCATCTTACCCCTTCCCTATCCACATTGCCTCTTTCCTTCTATCTCTCCTCCACCCCCACATCCACTTGAAGCAAATCATTAGTTATAAACCCTACTTAGAGGAGTTGCTCTTTCTCACACAGTGTAATATAGAGGCAATTTGAAAAATAATTCCAGGGTCACTTCTGTTCCCCAGTCCACCACTGTCTGGACATATGTAAAAGTCACGAGTTTGAAGCACTGCTTGGCATCTTTCGAGGAATGGGAAATCCAAAAATGCAAATTTTTAGGGAAAAGGGAAGCATTTGTCTGCCACTCTCTCAACACGACATTTCAAATTGCAAATAGTATTTTCAATGATTTTGTTGGTGCATGACAATCTTTGGACATTGTAGTACGTCAGATAAGAATTTGAAATTTAGTAATTTTTCTAACAGATAACTTCATTGATTGTAAGAGTTTAAGTACATTTATTATCACAATAAGATGTTTGCCTCCTCATAATTTCAATAAACATAGACGTTCTTGAGACTAATTGTTGAAAGTAATGGCTTAAGCATATTGTTCCTTTCTAGGGTTGATGGTGCCTGCATAATTTGCAACATGTGAACCAGAGGCTTCACTAAAAAGGTCAGTTGCATCCTTTTTCTCAGAATCGTACAACTTTAATCAGATAATACCAGAGTAATGCGTTCATTCGGTGCAAATCGATTTGCTGGTGTATTCAAAACGTGAATTTAAGTAGAAGCACTTGTGCTTCACTACGGTGCCGTGTTAAAACTGACTGCATCTTTGCTCTAGTGCAGCTTGGTGTTATTTTTAAAGATACATTTGTTTGTATACTTTGTTAAATTAATGACTGTGTTAATCACAAAGCATTCATCTAGGATCAATGGGACGATTAATTATGAGATTTTCTGTTCGCCTTTTTCATTGGCACTTCATATTCCAATGCTGTGTCAATAGATTTCCCATGGAGGTGGGGTCATCAATTAACTGAACACTTCTTCTGCTTTCTAAATAGGTCTGTAGTCATGTAACACATTTGGGACCTCTTGTAATTTCTCATAACTTAACTATCTAAAATCGTGCTGTTAAGATGCATACTTCTACATGACGATGAGAAGCGAAGAGCTAGCTATTTAGATCAAAAATCAATGGCCATGATTTACAAAGATTTGCCCCATAACAAATCTGAGATGCCTGTTTTTTTCTTTGAAATGTTCATATGCAAATGCATTATAATCAAATAGGCTAAAGGGTCTCTCTAGCTTAACCCTGCTGTTAGGCTATGTGATCAGGGATACAGTGGCAGGTTAAAGTCCTATTCGATACAGTTAAAATCTTTGCAAATCAGAGCCAGTGTTTTCGTCAATTTATGTTTGCATTTATAAAAAAGATATATATGAAAACATGAGCAGTTTCAGGCAAACATTTTAGTAGCTGTGTACATAGGACACTAGACATGGTAAAACTGATTCGGTCAAGCATGTCTCCTTTCAAACTTCAGCCAAGAAAGAGATCCACATTTGTTCTCACACGTTCAGGTGTTTTTCATGAGATACAAGGTGAGAGTTGCCAAGTTTTCTTCCATGTCCTTAGAGTGAGGACCATTCCGCACCTAAGGGACTGGAAGAGGGGGACTGAGCAAGATAACGCACGTACAGGGTATTAGTCATCAAAAACTCCTGCCAACGCAGGGAGGAAACCCCCGGTTTGCCTTGGGTGTATAGTCTCAAAGGACATAAGAGATGCACAGTACCACCAAGAGTGAGGAGGAATCATGAGGAACACAAAAACATACAACAACACACTGTAGGGTCATGCATTCCAGAAGGTACGCCTGTGGGTAAATGGTGCCCAAGCAAATATATCTTGGCAGAAGGAAGAAGAAACAAAGAGATACTTGTGCACCTTAGGGACCCTTGTGGAGAAGGGGGCCCTTGCGGGATCCTACTCTGAAACATTAAGCCAACTCTCTAGACAGAATCCTTATGCCAGGAAGGAACTGCATTGGAATAGGCCAAAATATGAGGAGCATTTCAGGGAGTCTGAAACCATCCTGGGGTGGAGAGCTGAATGTTAGAGGCCCACAGGTTTGCCTCAGCAAGGGTATGGGACTTCTGCTTGGCGTCATGTTTGCAGATCAGGCATTTAAAGACTCAGGTCCAAAATTCAGTATGACAGAACTTCTGAATGGAATAGAAACCAACAGACCTGCAAGAGTAACAGAGAATAAACAAGAGATAGGGGCCTATATAAGTGGGAGAGCAAGGACCAAACACAGAGTGGGAATACATGACTGCAGGCACAGCAGCAAAAAAATAGCCCCGTGGAACAAGTCACTGGCAGCCTCCCCATGCATCTGGCAGGAATGCTAGAACTCTGTGTCATAAAGCTGTTATCTGGCTGGACAACATGGCTGGATCTCCTGGACCTTCTGTAAAGTGAAAGGGCACTATGTATATTCTGGAATCACAGGAGCACATTATACTTTGCAAGGTGAGAGAGTACATACAACCCATAAAAGAGTTGAGGCCAAGCAGAAGTCCCAGATACTACAACTTTATGTCCTGGAAGTGTTACCTGGCTGGGAAACATGTTTATACCAGATCGCCTAGAACTGCTGCAGAGTGAAAGGGTGCTGTGTACCTTACAGAATGAGAGGGACACTGCATACCTTATACAGTGAAAGGGAAACCAAACCCATTACAGAGTCAGAGTGGCAATATATCCATTACAGTGTAAGAGGGCACTAGGTTGCTTAAATAGGGAGTGCAACGATATACCCCTTATATAATGGGGGAATCCCTATTTCCCTTGTGAAGTCAGTAGGGTGAAATAACCTTAAAACTGTAAACCTGTGGTAAAGCTGAGAACCAGGTCATACCAGTTTAGAGGATTATTGATACTGGCTGGTAGTTTTACCACCAAAATGTAAATCTGTGAGTATGTTGCACATCATCATACAAAACACATCATGTCACAAATGCAGGCTTAGGTAGTCCTGATAAAGACTCAGAATTCATGTGTCTGGATACAGTAAGAGAATAGTATGTGCCCTGGCCCCTGAGCAAATATGACACTGGGTCACACTGATTTAAATACACGTTCACCTAGTTTCACTTAGAGTCCATTCCCCCTTCACTTGCATAGCTGGTAAAGGATTTCCCTAAAAGACTTTAATTTGCTATCGGGGGTTGCAACTAATTACTGACACATATATCTAATTGCACATGTATTGTTATACTCGCTTTTGATTTTCCTTTATAGGCACAAGACAGGTGGGAGACTCTACAGATCCAGACAATGTCTGTCAGGGAACCTCTGGCCGCAGTCTGTCCCCTACGTTAAAAATCACTCTCGGGCAATATGTTCCTGCCTTGGGCAAGGTTCCTGCATTAGGATCTCTCTGAAAAAGGTGCTCTTATGGGGATGTCCATCCCCTACATCCAAGGTAGAAACCCAGGTAGCACTTCATCTGGCAGACAGCAATCTTTGTTTGTCAATTTCCTGTAAAACTCTCTCTGTGAGTTTGGCTTAAATAACTGATAAACTCCACCCATGCTGCATCATTTGATTAAACTTGTTATCATTGGCTAGAGCTTATAATGAGTTCTCTTCAGATACTAACACTCTCTTTTATCCTTCACTTTAATTTGATTGGTCATACTTATTTTGCCATATTCAATGGGAGATTTTGGTCAGAGTTGGAGCCCTATACATGTTTGCTCCATAACGTCTATTATGAACCTTGCCCATTATTAAAGTGCACATATTTGAACTCACAAGAGAATTGTTTATATTTTGAATCCATGTTTAATTTACTTATAATATGAGAGTAATTCAAATATGTACATTTATGAATAATTCACCCACATGAATATATAATTGTTGGACTTGTATCATGCAGAATTATTCACAGAATTCAAACCCGTTTTTGGTTTTGCAGAACAAACAAAGTGTTCCTTACCTATGGCCAAAAAAAAGGTGATTTAATCTCTGTGCCATTCTAAATGAAACATTGCAATTTTCCTTTTTTTATTTCTGTGAAATGGGTGTGCCCATCTAAGCAGAAAATGTACTTCAAATAGAGGCTTAGGCCTGTTGGAATCCATGGCATTAAACCGGGCATGCACAGAAGACCATTTATTGCAGAGCAACGGATTTAAAAAGTCTTGGTCTAAATGGAAATCTGGTGTTTGATGCATTGTCCTAGTTGAGAAACAAATCCATTTCTTGCATCCTGGCCATAATACACTTTAAAAATCCATCTGTTTCTGTTCTGTTGAATGAATGCATTCTTTTGATTGATGGTAGGGCTTGCTCTGGAAGATAGCTGACCTCTGGCATGGAAAATGCTTTTCAAAGAATACATGTCAGACCAAATGTCAGCTATATTTGTCCATGTTCACATGACAGGGAAAATAGAACACACGACGTTGGTGTTTATTTTGGCTTTTTTGCACATTTATATACATGTTGTATTGTTTTTGCATTACATTGCAGCACAAAAGCAACTGCCTGTAAGGGTTGTAAATAAATAAGTGTTATTTGACCCTACACAGAAAATAACACTCACAGAGGAAATCATTGCCAACAGGCTGGTAATTCCAATGGGCCTCATTACAACCCAGGCGTTAAGGGGTTAACGGCGCCGTAAAAGGTGTCGGCGCCATTAAACCCTTAACGCCTGATTACGAGGTCCCTTTGCGGGTTGCACTTTAACGCCTACTTCTAGCAGGCGTTAAAAAACCAACCCACAAAGGGACCTAGTAGCTAATTACGGCACCGTATTTTACGGTGCCGTAATTAGCGCCTTCCCCATTCCCATTGAGCCCTATGGGGGCAAAAATGGGAATGGGGAAGGGCCCATTGGAATGGGGCGGTAATTCCGCCATTCACCATGGTAATTTACCGGCGTCAACCATGGCGCTAATAGTGCCATGGTTAACGCCAGGGTCGTAATGAGGCCCATTGTCTTCATTTAAGAAACAAAATACAATGAGAAGTTATAAGGATATTAAATTAGGATGTGCCTTGCCACCAACTATGTACAAATGTGTTAGGCATGTAAATGGCATAGCCGTAAGAATAACTTAATGAGAGAGAGCCTTTGCCAAAGAGTCACTAAGATTCACATAATTAACAGACAACAGTGCCCTTTAGTAAGGCACTATAAACACACTGACTATGTTGTGGGAGGAACACATATGTGAAGGCAACTGTGTTAAGAAGGCATTTCAGCAATACGCGAGACACTTCCATATAGTGGGCAGAACTGCGTGAAGGCACACATATTTGAAGACATATTTGAAGAAATCTGTCACCTAAATTTGGATTTAGAGTGGGTAGAACTCAGTATACAAATAATATATGGGCCACAGTGGTCTTTAGCATGTTCATTGATGAACATTATGTTCTTTACCTGAAAATGAGCATGATTACATGAAGGCACATAAACATGTGTACATCTAGAATATGTTAGACATGTTTGCATACTTCAATATCTGTGGCAAAATATTTAGAATTGCTATTACAATAGTCTCACCGCGGTGATAATGGTAAGCATGTCAACATTCTGGACACACATTTTTGTTTGCCAACCAATTTCATTTTAATTAAAACTGAACTATTATCCCTAATTTGACCATGGCTGTGTTGTGATATGCTATATAACACAGGCATTCATTTGGGAGGTGCTATTAGGATGAGTTCTCATAGCCCTGTATTCAGCATATGAAAACAAATAATAATCTAGGGAAATTAAGACTTCCTCAACTTTCCCCTGGCTCAACTATTATTTGCAGTTGTCAAGCAGTCACGTTCAACCCAGACGAGGTTGAAATGAGTACAGCAGTGAAAGAGGTAGGAGACCACTGTGGGGCACAGAGAAAGATGGCTGCATAACTGTCGGCTCTTGTACCTGCTGTGTTTAAGCAATGAAATTGTGCTGATCCATACGGTGTCCACTCGAATTACAGTTAGAAACCAGCTGGGTGACTGACAGGGAATGAAGTGTTGACTGAGCGGAGGTTCAGGCTGCTGGTGAGCAGAAGAATGAGCCCACAGCAAGCAGAGGAGCGGAAAGAGGCCTGCAGGCTGACCGAGCCGCTGTGGGGATGGAGAGTGCGCGCCCCACCGGGAGGAGAAAACTGCTGTGTGGGACGTCTCCCCGTGGGGCAATCTGTTTCATAGGGGACTCCAGTGGGGAACCGGACTGCAGTCTGATTGGAGGGCGTGGGCACGAGGTACGGCAGATGAGATAAACTGTTGCACCGGGAAGCCCTGGACGATGCTAAAGAGTGCAGCTCGGCACTGCAGCATGCCTTCTGAGGGTGCAGGGTCAGACCGAAGATATCTGCACGGGACTGGATAGCACAGAGGCAGCCTGTACAGGCTTGAGGTGTGGAGCACATTGTGGAAGAGTGGGCCTGTGGCAGGCACTGGGTTGAATGGACGGCACCAGGGTACGGCTCCATCCAGCAGCTCCTATGAGGAGACAGGCTATAGAAGTCCAGGCGGTGGCAGTGGATTTCCTTTGGGGTCTGGCAGTGCAGAGGCCATATAGAAGACACTGCAGTCCGCCCACACAAGAACAGTGAGCCTACCATAATAGTGGTGAGTAGGTAAGCACGGGATTAGCTCAGTGCCGGAGGAAGGTGGCCCAAGTGCACCACAGATTGGTGGAAACATCTGGAGGGTCACATAGCAGACTGGCCGGAGGAAGCCCACGCTCCTTGTATGACATGCAGACGAGCCAGAAAAGTCAAAAGAAACAGCAAAATGAGACCCTAATCACCCTCCCCCCGACAGGCATGTGGTGTTGATGAGAGGGGCACAGGCTCAATAGAAGATAATGGAATGCACTTGGTGAAACTAAGGGGGATTCTGTGGTGCTGAACCTGGACCCCCTGCTGAAGAGTTCCCCCTGTCTACATCAACTGTTGGTTCCCATGCAGCCTTTGATGGAGAGCATCAATAGGACACTGCTCTTAGGTGGCGGGGGGTGTCAACAGCAGCCACCATGGTGGTAAAGGGAAGTATTATACCCAACCCTGGAAGTCGGAATGGAGGAAACCCAGGAAGAGCGTGATTGGTCCTGCTATAGCGGATCCAGACCAGACCATTAATGTGTGCTCTCACTTGCGAATAGCGGTCTAATTAAGAGATGCTTTACTCGAATTTCCCAGTTACATTACCTTTAAAGAGTGGGAGGGATCCAAGGTGGATGGAGGGGTGGAAGGGATGTTAGGGCAAAGGTGCGGAGGAAAATAGCTATTAGAAAATGATTATACATTTGTCAGGCTAATCGTACAAGTTCTCTGCTGTGATGTAATTTATAACCTCAAGTGTGAATAAAGACAATTTACACACACAAAAAAAGGGTACACAGGGTACACAGGTGATTTTGTTTCTACAATCAAGTGGGTGTGTCCGCAGCAGACTATCTTGTGAAACAGTATGCCAAACGAATACACAAGTTGCTGCTATAGAACCTTCACTAAGCCATGCAAAGACAATCGGGAGTATTACGCCACTAGGAATGTTGTCCTAGTTCAGTTGCCTTTTCTCACTTTTATAATTATAATCTGCCTTAGTGAGAATCCTGGTTGCCAGAGATGCAACCTGTAGAAGTTCCTGCCTTTAATTGCTTCTTGACAAAAAACTGTGAGTGTATTCCCAAATACATCACAAGGTGGACCTTGCGAAACTCATGGTGGCAGCATACATGCATGATATATTCTAGGTCAGAGCTACTGATTATCCTGTGCTAATTTGATTCAATGCAGGTTGTTATTTTGTCTAAGAAAAAGGTAAAAAGTAAAATACCAACATAGGATCTTGCAATTACATATTTTAATTAATCTAACTCCATAGTTGTGTCTACTAGTATCCAAGACTACATGGATATCTTGCTCTGCTTTTCTGTGTTGTGGCTTACAAAATCTCTCTACTGCTTAGCAGGTCTTAGGATGTGATCAACATGACCACATTTTCAAAGTATGCCCTTGAATTCGGCGAGTTTAGGGAGCTGACTATTTGAGCATGTTATCAAAGAATGTTAATTAAAATGCCACTTCTTCATAATTTCAGTTTAGTGCGCTTATACAAAAACTAAAATGGCCCATCTTGAGGAATCAAAGGTCTTGTGAGGTAATTGCCTGTCATGTTACTGGGTCTCACAGTTTAGTGATGGGACATCCGCTCGCGTATGATTTTGGTAAAAGAGTGCCCCTTCTGATCTCCACACGTTAACTGCTCCCTGATCGCGGAGGGTCACACCTACTATGTTTAATGGCTCCATCCTGGAGGAGAAGTGCATCTGGGATGCGGCTCACATATGCAGTGTTTACAGACATGCTCTCGGAAAAGGGCCATTTTCTAAACATTTGCAGAATTATCAGATCAATTATTCAGTCTCTAAGTTTACAGCAAGTCCTGCACTCCCTTGCCTCAAAATGAATTATTGTCTGTAAGAAGATGGACCTACTAATGATTTTAAAAAACAATGCCCTGCAAGGACACTTATTGGAGCATATACAGTCCTATGTCTACCTTACAATAAAATTCGATCAAAGACTACATTGGATTGCAAACATCCATACAATGATGACCTAAACTATGGTGGCAATGGGAGGATTCATCCGACTAGCATTGGAATAGGGTGTGCGCTACCTAATTCCTGTTAAAAAGACAATGGTCATGTCAATACTGTTCTTTGCGAGTGCGATTTTAAGCATATTTTCGGGAACCCATTTTGATCAACTTGAGGGGAAATGTGTAAAGCCTTTTGGGCCTTTCTATGTGCTCCGCTATTTGAATGATCAAGCTGTAGCTCGCGCAGATTTTGAATAAAGCTGCCTTAAAAACTGCTTGCCTCAAGCTCGTATTTCATCAAACTTTGGCTGCTCCACGCATCCTCCTTTTCTACCTACTAAAAGATATCCAGATGCAAAATATAACTTGGCAGAAGCATATGTGAGGCACAATTGAGTGGATGTCGTGATGTGGGAGTATCAAATGCCTTTTTGGGCAATCAAGGATACACCAACTTTATAAAATTCGATAAAAAAGAATTGAGTCAAGCAATATATGTAGAACATGTTACATCCCCACATTTACTGATCGGTCTTCCACATTTGGGAATAGGCTTCCACCACTATACATAAGGGACCCCATGGTAACATAAATCCACAGCGAGATCATGTTGCTGCACTGAGGAATGACACCTGTTTTACCATATCTACGAGAAAGACTGGTCATCCAAAGCTCCATACGAGTGTGTGCATATGTTGTGAAAGTTCAGAATATGTTGTCCATATTTCTTGTGTATGTTGTTTATGAAAAGGGCCCTGGTCTGGCCTTTTGACCACTTTTCAATGTTCAAATGATTTGATCAGTTGTGAGGCCGGTTTGTATCTAACAGATGATTTATAAAATTGGTGTACGCCAGTTTAGTGTAATTCACTGAGAAATGTACAAACAGAGTGAGTAATCTGCCCCGAGACTGTTTGATTGTCATGAATGAGAAGTATCTTGTTTCCATTTTTGCTGTAGGGACTACTTATTTTTTTGGTCATTCTTGCAACTAAATTATGTTTTTCCTCTTATGTCCCTCGAGTCACGTTTTACAGTACTTTTTCAAGGTGTAATTTGCGATTGTTTTGAACTGTTATCTGTACGATGTTGAAGGCGAGTGGCTGAGTGGGTGTTGATGGAAGGACGGATGACTGTAATGTGAAGTCTTTAAATATAATTGCTTTGAAGCAATTGTTTTTGTTTGATGGTTTGAATTTAGAATGAGTCCATGAATGGTGATTATTGCATCAGGGTCATGCTACAGCAATTCATGTTTTGTGACATTTATTCACACCATACTTGCATCACTGCCACGCAGAGGTATTGCTAGGTCTGGAAAAGATCCCGGGCTACACTAATGTCGGGACTGTCGAGACTCGGGGCTATGTAGCCTTTTGGTTGTAGCGCCTGAGCTTATATCCGGCGCTACAACCAAAAGACCTGGGTATATAGCCCCCTCATACCCCCCGCCCGCCCTGAGCAACACCAAGGTGCTCTTGCCTATATCCCTGATCCATGGAAAGAACACTGGAGTCACACGTCTTTGCCCTCCTCTTCTTCATCTCGTATGCCCCATCTCTTCCCTCTATATGTACCCTTTAACAGGCTTTCCCTTCCATGTATCACTTCTCCTCACTGACCATATAGCGCTGGGTGTGTCCACTTTCTTCATTTTCATGGTGGTACTCCACCACCACCCATTTCCGTTCCTTTGGGGCTGTGCCAGGAATGCAGCAGTGAGTCAAAGAGGTGGCTTTGAAGATCACCAAAGACTTAGCGAATGACCATTCGGGTGGACTAGTAATAATTAAGCTAGCCTGCCAGTCACCTTTTCAGATCAAGGCAGAAGGGAGAAGGAGTTGGAGTAGGAGTTTAAGGCGAACCCTCATACTGTCTGGTCAAATGGGGGAATTTGGAGGGTGAAGTAAGAATTCCTCGGAGTGAATGGAAATAGTGATGAAATGTGCTTGCCACATATCTGTTCTCGTATCACTGGTAATTTTAGGCATGTGCTGCACTTTACCTTCTCAACTAGGTGATTAATTTGATAAACTCTTTGATATGATATGTATAACACGCTTAATACCCAGAGTTTACTAAGCGCAGACCCGGGGATCGAACCTGTGTTGCTACGTGTCGTCTTGCTTCCAAGGCGAGCACGTTGCCGCTGGGCTCCTCTCCCAAGACTTTAATGATGGGTGGCTGTGTGTAGTAGGTATTGAGGTGATACCACATGTTGGTTTAGCACCATGATTCTGTTCCAAAGCCATTTTGTTTCATGAGCATTTTGAGCATCCATGTTATAATGGCTGAAATGCCAGTGTCTAGGCTCTTGCACTAGTTGTCATTGTGCGGTAATGCATAAGAATGCTAGAGGGTCACCTGCATGGGCATGATAGTCAAGGTTCCTTCAGCTCCTTAATCACACTGTTCATGGCATTCTGTTGTGCTCACAGCAAAAGATGTGCATTTGTATCCATGTATAATTTTAATTAGTTGTCACAGAAATTAAATGCAAAGCCTGACACCTGATGACAATAATACAACTGTCTCCAAGATGTACACATTAAAGAAGCAACTCCCTGACAACCTTTGGAAGAGCTGTGTTTTAATCTGAGGAACAACCTAAGAACATCATGACTACAAAACAATACTTACAGTGTCTTGTCTTGTGATGTAGTTGTGCATAGTAGTGGTGCTGCCAAGAGGTACCGAGATGCCAAATTATATGATGCAGGTTGGTAGGCAATTTTCAAATCTTCCACTGGCACCCATTCCGTATTTGGAAAGCTGATTAATATTTGGAATGCCTGCCAAAAATGTATCATTCCATATCCACTAATATACACCTAGACTCATGTTTAGGACACTTTACTGGGCTCATCAATCCAAGGATGATGGGAATGTTGAATGTTTGGGCAGTGTCATTTCAACCACATCAAGTTGCTACGCTAAACCGATCCCTGGTACCCCACCTTCTTCTCTCTTGATTGGCCTTCATCTCCTCATTCTCGTTGTTGCTAAGGCCACACCACCACCAAAACGGCATGGATAAACCAAACGTATGCCACCGCACCCTTGGATAGGAGTTCCCTTTGCCCATCTAACCACGTTTGTCTTGCAGAAACCATTGCTGCCAACCAGTACATGGTCTCTCTTTTTGTTGCCAGTCAGAGGCGTTGCTAGGGGGGGCTAAGGGAGCTGTAGCCCCTGGTCTTTTGGTTGTAGCCCCGGATAGAATCTCAGGAGCTACAACCAAAAGGCTAGCTAGCCCCGAGTCCTGATAGTTTCAACATTAGCATAGCCCCGGTTCTTTTCCAGACCTAGCAACACCTGTGTTGCCAGTACTGTAGGTCTAGTCAATTATGTTCTCTTAAAAAACAGAAAGGATGTACGAAAGAGAATGCCAACGAGAATGGACATTGGTTCAAAGTCTGTTCTGGTGCATCCTAGCCAATGCAGATACGTATAATGCTGCCTTGGCTAGGTAAGAGGGATCTCTAACAACGTCACTGCAAGGTATAATACGACGATCTATTATGATCTACACAGCTGTTCTAGTACCATACAGGTACTTTGGTGCCCTCATCGTTTACATGAAGGCAGACCTGATTTTCGCGAGTTATCTTTAAACTGTGTAATACATTAATAGCAGCTCTATCGTTTTCATTACTTGACGGAAATGCTGTAAATTTAAAGAACAATATCAAGCGCAAGGAACATATCAATCCTTAAAACTACTAACAATTCAGCACACCATCTATGAAAATAAATCTGTTCCAAGTTGTTTTTTGTCCATATTACTCCTTAGGTTAATCTAATAAATTGTAATCGATCATAGTCCAGGATAACTTGGCTGCCATTTTAAGAAGACATATGATAATGCAGAAAAGAGTTATATCTACCGACGCGCTTACATATATTAGCCATTCTAAGGTCCCCTCATTCATTCAGTAATCAGCATGTGTGGAGGCCCAGTCTTCTCCCTTCCCACTAGATTCTTATTAAAAGGAAACCTTACACCTGTTTTTGGAGCGGGGGGGGGGTGGGGGTATGGAGGTGGAGGTGTGGCTGTCCCATCCATGGTCCTTAGCTGCTTTTCTCAGGAAGGGCTCTTACCGATCACTCTACCGGAGGTGCGGAGCAATGTTTGTGCTGCTCTTGGGTGATGTTTATTTTCATGTGTGCATGGCTGAATGTACAGACACATGCTGCTCTCCTGGGTGTGGTGTGTCTGCCCACACAGAAAGTCTGGATACAGATATCTAAATAGATGATATATTATTTAGTACAATATACTTTAGGAAATTGAGACATGCGCTATTTGCATATTGGTGAGCCATATATTTAAAATCCTGGCCACTAAATATTCATGTCCAATGTCCGCAAGGCGATAACAAGCAACACAATAACCATGTAAGCGAACACGTTTCAATATTATTTGCACAATAAAAGGTAATGAAGTTAAGTTGCTCACTTTTCATTCCTCATTTTCAAAATCTCAAATTAGCCACGCATGAAATAGGACAAATTGTAATACAATTCAATACAATAGTGGGTGTAGAATTGAATCCTCGCTGAGAAAACAAAGTGAAGGCACAACAAACAACACATGCATTTGTGGATTCGGTCAATACCATCAAACACACAACAAGATTCTTAGCAGGGAAAATGGCAGCCTACCCCTGTCTTAAATCAGGTATCACCATTGGTGCTGCCCTCTATGATCAATGGTATATTTTTTTTACCACCATCATTGCCAATTCAATCATCCTTAAAAATTAGGTCTACTCTGTACACCTACAAAAATAACAGCATTTTTAAAGTAATGGTTGCAGTAGGCACAGGTAATATAGCTCAGTCGCAACGCACTAGTGTTGGAAGCAAGACGATGCAAATCAATACCATTTTGAATCCCGGGTCCCTGCTTAGAAACCTCTTCGGCATTAAGCACGTTATAAAAATATTCATAATACGTCTCTCCTATATGTTTCTTTATCTAGGGGCCCAGAAGTTGAGTGTTAAGGCGTGTGTTTCCATTGTGGATACATTAGTAATTTTGAAGCTCACCTACACTTCATATTTGTTAACTTCAAAAGGTAATGTTGATGCTAACTCAATACCCCCTAATACCAGGGATTCTCTCAGAGATACACCATAATCACCACAAATGGGATGATGAAAGTAATGAAGCGGCTGACTTTGCCGTATCACAGCAACCTCGCCAGGCCGCAGCCTTCGCCATTGAGGGTGGCTGTGCAGCTGGGCATGTGTGATACTGCTGCCCCAGTAGTTAAACCAGTTCCCACAAGGAGAGTGGTGCAGCACCCGCCACATCACTTACCCACCCCTGCATGGGACTCAAGGCGCAGCCTGTGCCACCACATCAAGATAACCACCTCCCCGCCTGGGTGGGACGAAGTGGGGCAGACTTCACCATCAGCCTGCCAAAGAGAGAATAGGTGACACCGCCTTGGGGAAAGTGGCACGCCTTCCTACAGTGGCCAATGAAGCTACTCCCGCCTGGAGCGAGATGAGAGGCGCAGCATCGGCCTCATGAGTATGAACCTCCCTCGCCGGTAGGAGTAGGAGCAGGTGGCGCGACTGTGGCCAGTCACTGTGATTTAGATGCATCCCCACCGGAGAGGGTGCAAGGAACCTCTGAATCCATACTAAATTATCACCCCCGACAACAACCACCAAGCAGGGCCAGGCTTTCCATGAGGAATGTGCTTGTGCGGCCGGGTACTCAGAAAGACATGAACACACTTGCCCGGTCAGGGCAGCGCCAGGGACAATGACTAACAGCTTCCACCACGTGAGAGGTCTTCAGCATCCACAAGGCAGATGTGGCCCCCGGTACACCGGGGTGCAGCTTTTCCTGCCGATCCCCAAAGTCATGGACTTATAAAGTTATACATGCCCCAATGTTATGAACCAATAATGTTACAGGGGTGCTTAGATATGATGGTGGCCCAGGGTCCCCCATGTTAATACATTGGTAATATGTGCATGAATGCATGGTGCTAGGCAAGTTAATGTTACTCTTCACTGCTGTTGTGGTTGTCGTTGTTGTACATTATACCCCTGGAGTGGGAGCTGTTGTAACTAACATCCCTCCTGGGCTCGTACCGCAGCCACGTGTTCTGTGATGCGTAGGAGGTGTGTCCCCAAGCTAATAAAGGGCCAGGCGGCTTCCGGTTGAGAAGTTAATTGCCACTGCAACTCTGGTTGCCTGTGTCGCATTTAAGCACACTCCAGCCCTGCACAACATGCCGTGGGCCTTCCCCACATGGCCCTTCATCATCGGACCCCGGGACAATCAGGCCCAAAAGAATCCCTACCCCAATTATGATCTGTGTTAATATTGGTCCTCCTCGTTCATTTTCTTTTCACATTTCTAAGATAAAGAGAAAGAAATGTCTTCTTGGCGAAGATTTTGGGGACTGATAGGCCCTTTTGTTACAGCACTTGGACGTGGGAGGAATCTGACATTAAGTGCCATATAAAATATGTTATTAATAGGATGATGAATATTATTATTATTATTATTATTATTAATAATTAACAATAATTATTGCTGTGTGACAGAAAAGTGTGGTGACCGCAGTGGGGTTAGGTGTAGCTGCTCCTGGAAGCAGCAAACATCAGGCCTACCCAGAATATTCATTGGTGTGGCACGTTAGAATTAAGAGGTTCTGATTTACAAAAGTGTAAATCCATTGAAAAACACTTTGTAAATCAGGCCCTTAGACCACAACATCTGGGGGACTGCAGATTACCTACCACACATTTATAAGAGCATAATTTTTGGTTCCAAAGATTATGTATAGAGTATTAAATTAATTTCTCCAAATGGGGTTATTGACTGCCTCACAATGCCACACACATTACAAAGCTCTGCACGGAATGGAATGTGAGCTGGTGACATATTCCAAGCTAACGGTTGAGGATGTGAAAGGGCAGCATGACTGCCTTGTCTTCTTGCTCTGAATATAACGCTGCTTGCTGCTGCCATCAGCGATGTGGTGCACACCTCGCAAGCAAACTTTAGTGGCCGGTGCTGACATGTATTGATATGCCATTGAGGAATTGCAGGGGTCTGCAACCTTTTGCTCTCCCGATCTTTTGGACAAAAACTCCAATCTTCTCTAGTCAGCAAAGCCAAAGTAGAGGAGCCATGGGAGTCGTAGTCAGAATATCTGGCGGCCAAAGGTTGTAGATCCTTGCATGGATTTCTTTAAATACCAGGGCACTGGCTCCTGAGTGGAAGCCTTTTACATGTAGTAACTTTTCTTCAAATAAGTGTTTTCTCGTCTATGCTTAGTCCAACTGCATAGTCCTTAACCTAGAGCAATCCACCCATTCGATTCCTGCAATAAGTGGCTAAAACAGGACAGCTTGGGCCTCATTACGAGTCCGGCGGTAACCCTGCTGGTGCTTCTGCCGTGTTGCCACCGGACTGGTATCATTTTACTGGCACCTAGCTTCCCGGTGCCACCGGGTCATTACAAGTCCCGGCGGACCGGGAAGCTCAGTGCCCAAAAATGTTAGTCCCCATTCCCGTGAAGGTCCATTGGACTCCATGGGAAAGGGTTCACCGAAGCATGCCAATGCTTCCATGATGAGTCTGCCTACTGGGGCCACTGCGCCAGGCAGGGGCAGACCTGCCGGGCGCAGCGGCCTTTGCAGGCAAACTCATGGTGTGGCGGTCCGGAAACAAGGGTGCCGGTGAGCTTACTGGCACCCTTGTTTCCGGACCGCCACACTTGTGATGAGGCCCCTTGTCTCCTCCATTTGGAACGTGCCTTCGTAACTACACCTGTCTTACTTTTACCAAAGTGGTGAGTGCTGCAATTAAACCAGCAGTTTAAACTATGTTCAGCTGTGGAAAAGGTGTTCCAATGATATTATCAGAGATCCTATTTGACATAATGTGATTAGTTCATATCTTTCATTGAATAACCCGACATAAGAAAACGTAACATAATGTGAAAGTAAAAATCCCTCTATCATAGAAGTGGCATTTTTCTAGTTGCCACATGTTCCAATTGCCAAGGATAGGCCCATCAATTGTGCACTAATTTTAAATTGAATTACAAAAAGCTGTGACGCATTGTACGACTTGAATACGGGTTGTGAGATGTCCAGACTTTCTCCATTTCTCAATTTGCATGCCAGCAGTGGTCGAAGTGAGGGGGAGCTGTCGGGAGCGGTGCTGCTGTACTTTTTTAAATTACCTTTTACGGCTCCTATACTTTTATTTTAAAAAGAAACTGTTCCGAAATGGTTTCGATTTAAAATAAATGTACAGGAAGAAGTTGAAACTTGCACATTCAGTGAACTGCACTGAACGTTCCCTTAAACAGCAGGTGACGGTGTTTGGGGGTTTGTATTGTGTGTGGGAGGGGACATGGTGATGGGGTTTGTGGGGAGTGGGTGCAGGCCAGCAGGGAACATAGTTCCACTACTTCTTTTCGTACACCTCGACCATTGCATGCCAGGGTTTAAAGTCTTCAACATGCATTCGTGTGATGTCTTGGCTGTAGTCTGTGAGGCCTCCGGAGTCTTTGGCCTCTGGAACAAGGAGGATGCACAGCATCTGACCATGTTATTGTAAAACTGGTGGATGGCTGTATATCTCACGAAATGCAGGATGTCACGATGTGACTTGCCTTCGAAGTATTCACATTATGGAATGCACCTCTCTTGGCATTGGATTTGACTTTCAAATAGTCTTGTTAATGATAAATCATGAAAGACAATTATGATGCCTAAAATAAGCGTTGATGCATAATTCTGTTTGCTCGATGTGTCAAAGGCGTGAGCTAGAGACTGAATATGTGAGCTGCTAAGTCTGTGTCACCCTTTCACCCATTGATTTCAGGCTTTTGAATATGTATTGAGTAGCTTGCTAAGTGTCAGAAGAATTGCTTTAATACAGTAGCATTTGATGACTGAAATGCCAGTCACTTTCGTTATTCATGGGTTGAAATGGTGGAGGCTGAACAACCACTTTCCTGCATAATTTGCTCTATTGTCTAACCTTTTCAGCATTAGAAGTTCATATGCATGTATATACCCCTACAAATCCAGCCCTAGCACTCACTTCACCGATGGTATTGATGTTGCGTGACTAATGTTGAAAGTGAGTGTTAGAACATTCACGTCAATGGTGGTATTGATGTAGCTCGCCTAATATATGGAGTTAGTGTTAACACTCAATTCATCTGGTTGGATTTGTATTGGCATGGAGCGAGTGTTTATACTTCGAGATTAATCGTTTTATTTGTAGTCATATAGAGTAAACATGTGTATTTTACCATTGTAATTTCTACTGTTTTCTAGACTTTACATTTTTGTTAGAGTAACATCAACTCTTTTACTTAAAAGCTATTATTTTACATTTTATTTCAATGTTTTTTGTGGGGAGTATTATGCATAGTGTATGAGCGTTTGTAGTCGAAGTGTATGTCGTCTAACTGTAAGGCATTTGTGTGTATTATCGTATGTGCGTATTAGCATATATGTGTATTGCATAAGCCCCATATGCATGTCAAATTATGGCATCCCATATGGGTGTATCGCTTATGTGTGAATGGGGTAGGAGTGTTTGGTGTATGACTGAATTGCATAGGGCATATGAGTGTTTGGCTTATGTTGTGTGAGTGTATGCCGTATGTGTTTATGTTGTATGTGTTTATTTCATCTGTGTGTATGGAGTAGGAGTATATGGCATATGAGTGAATGGTGAATGAGTGGCATAAGAGTGTTTGGTATGTGAGCATCTGGCATTTATGTAACTATGTCAGATTTAGGGCATATGGGTGTTTGGCTTATGAGTGTGTAGCATGTGAAAGTATGTTATATGTGTATGCCATGTGAGTGCATGGGATATCAGTTTATGACCTATAAGTACATGCCACACGAGTAGAATATGAGTGTTTGTTATGTGAATGTGTGGCCTATGAGTGTCTGGCATGTGAGTGTCAGGTGTATGGGGTATGTGTGCATGAAATATCAGTGTATATCACTACAATGCATGTTGTGAAAATGTATGTTATGCGAGTGTATGGTGTGTGAGTGTAATATTGTGTGGTGTAAGAGTGTGTGGCATAATTATGTGAATGGCATACATGTGCATGGCGTAGGAGTGTGAAGACTAGAAAGTATGGCTTAAAGCTTGAGCTATAGATCATGGGATTTTACCCGTGTTCGTTCTCAGTAGAGGGCCTCTCACGCTCCTTTGTAACTTGAGAGAAATGCCAAAGATTGCATAGGTTGGGCAAGTGTAAAAGACAGGTTTCTGGTTAAACAGTCTGCAATTTTGCACTTTTCAGGCCACACATATCCCCATTGCATCTTTAATTTTCCACCAACATGCAGTTCCTGGCAAGAGATAAAGAAAGGGCTGTATGCAAGGAGATGATTGAATACAGTTCTTGTAACTGTCACTTGATGGCAGTGCCACTTTAATTTACTGTGTGAATGTAATGGAGGATGAAGTGATGCTTGGCTCTGCTCCACTTGGGCTCTTCTTTCTCATAGGCACTCAAGCCAAGCCAGAGAGCCAGGAAATTGGCTCAAGCCAGCTCTGGCTCCCACATCTTTACTGTCCCCACCTCTAATCACAATGCCTTTTGTATAGTTTCATATGGAAGCACTATGTACATTCAATACTTCGATAGATAAATAATAGCTAGCCAGGCTTGTGAACTGCACCACATCATATCACTGGACTGCTCAACAATAAAATCTCCTGATTCTCGAGGGGGATCTGAATATAGTGGCCAGGTAGAAGTTGGGGTTGCTGATTATGTGTAGTTTTGTAAAACAAGGCTTTTCATCCTGGCTATTTTCGTAACTGATACTGAGTCACATTTTCATTTCTGACGTTTCTATTGCAGCATGGAGTTTTGTTTCTTTTCAGGCAAAAGTCTGGTTGGGCAGTACCTATCTATCTATTAGATTCCTGTGTTGCGCTAAATGCCCACAGGCCTCAAGGCGCCCACAAGACAATTACAACAAAGAACAAAAAGCAAGTATCAGAGCGGGGAATCTGGGTCAATCGGGGGCAAAAAAAAGCCTAGCCCAGATCCAAAAGCTATGTCTTATGTTGTTGTTTTTTTAATTGGTTTTTATTGCTTTTTTAAATCCGAATCTTTTACCAGTTCATTACACTTCATTTCCAAATATCTACTGCTAATAAAAATGTTGTTCTTTAAACATATGTCCAATTTGATCCATATAGTGTTCTTCATTTCACAGATTTTTCTTATCTTTTTTTGTTGAAGATATCTTTTAGTAGTTTCACTAGAGCGATAGTCAAACTGATTCGATGACCTCTCAACAGCTCCAACCACCACTCTTCATGCGTTCTTCGATTATTTTTTTTAAGGACATCTGCCAAATAGATGCATTGTTTTTAAACTGGGCGGTTGACTCACAACCCTTAAGAGAAGAATACAGCAGCAAAATACAAGTGGACAATCCAGCTGCGTCTTACCTCACCGCCCGCTCAATACTTTCAACCTGCTACCTACTGTTATGCCCGGGTGGCTTTTGTTGCCTGCTGCTCCGGTGTACTGCTCCTGACATGGATGCTTCGACAGCACAAGGGTGGTCCTTTGTAAGAACTGTGGTGGGATGATGATTCGGGAAAGCGCCAAAGCTTTCCACTGGGAAACCCAAAAGCAAGAGAAGCTTAAAGAGTTGGGTTTCACAACAGCCATTCAAACTGAAGAAGTTGAAAGGAACTTGCAAAGTAGCCACTGGAAAAGTGAATTCATTTGAAACTGCTCATTACTGCCTGGCTGATAGTTGGAGAGGAAAGCATTTAAAGGCACTTTTGCCGGGCATTCGGTGCGCTCTGTGGGGAAACAATTGCAGTTGCAGGCTAGTCTATTGTGAACCTGAAGCGCGCAGAGGCGGTCCAGATCCGAAGGCCTGCGCTCGTGTATGACACCTGGGATGTTTGCCATTATTCCTAATGTACACTTGGTGCCATGTTGGTGCTAGCCTCATTGTTCCTCGGCGTTATTTTCTCCCCACATGTACGTGGGCTGCAGTCTACCCTGGCTTAAGTCACCAAACTGATTATACATTACAAGAGATCACGTACTGTTTCCATGGGCGAATAGTAATTACTGGGTAATGGTTTAAAACATTTCCTGAAGGAACAGAAAGCTGTTTTCTAAAAGTCAAGAGTACATTAAAAGGATTACCATGTCGCTGTGATTTTCCGATAACACTAAAATGGATCCCAAATGAGCTTATGAAAAGGGATGCTATCTCTTTGATGGAAAGTGCGCGGTCTGACAGCTCAGCATGTAAATGGCCTGCGCACATTGCCGTGATGAATGTGCGTTTCCCTCAACAAAGAAAGGCAAAAATCCAATGTTTCTGCGCTGTCTTAATAGCAAATTTTGTGAGTGTGCGTGTGCCGGTTTCCTGGAAATGTGAAACGGCCGTCAATTTGCGGCCACAATTACGCCTTAATGATTAAAAGGACGTTTTCTGAATGACGCGGAAAGGTCAGCGTCGGTTGTATCTGATGCACAGATCAAATTAAGTTGTACAGATTGAATTACGAAGACATCTTCCCAACCAGCGTCTTTTTTTTTTTTTAAAGGCGCTTTGTTGTTCAGTCCTAACAGTTGGCCACCCTTCAAGATTTAATAATGTTACAATGCCGGGGCACAAAATGTGCTCTGAAGGGGTTCCTTGAAGGAGGACACCCCATCATTCTTTCAGAAGCATTGGGCTAGTTTCTTAAGAGCTATCATCGTTTAGGTGACCTGGCTGTCGCTAGCCTACAAAGTGCAAGGCTCTTCTGGAAGCGCAGATGAATTTAGGATCTGAAACGACATCCCAAGAATGTCCTATGTGGTAACATGCTAACGTGCTTTCCTATCTAGGCACGCAGGTTAAAGAAACCTTAATAGAATTGGCTCCTTGTGTTATGATTCTTGATTTGGGAAGTCTCTGCCTGGCTCCTGGTGGTGCATCATTATTAATGAGCATTAGTGTCCCACTTCTGACAAAACAACTCTACCATCGACTGCCATAATGAATACGCTAAAGAAGAATCTATCACATTTTGTAATGGTTGATTCATGCTGGACATCCTTTGCATTAATGTGGTTCCGCAAGTATGTAATTTGCCCCAGCTGCCGTTGGTCCGCTACTTACCAAGCATCGATAAGGCCTGGCAGCCATTTTTACTCCAGGGAGAAGTCCCACCCCTTTCTCTCGGCTCTGCTGCGGCTTCATAAGGGTGGAGCCAGGCAATTGCCCCATGCAGCCCCATGCCCACCGCTGGGTGCTTTTTTAAATGTTTAAAAAATGCATGGAGGAGGATGTCAGAGCTGCAAGTGGTGTCTTGGCAACCAAGCAGTGATCCCACATGGAAATCATATGCGTCTTATGATGCCTGTGACACCCAAAGAATTAAGGACACAGTTTGTAAAGATAAGTAAAGTGTTTGCATGCATGCATAGGTAGAGGATAGTGTGCGTGCCTGTGTGTGTGTGTGTGGATGCAGAAGACTTTGAATGGGGACGTGCACATATGTATTGTGATAAAATGACTACTGGCTCCTAAAAGTACAAACATGATTAATAGATAAACCCCATACTCAGCCCTCACACTTCTACAAATCAGCAGTGATCCCAATAATAAAGGCAAAATTGGCCCGGCTAAGAGATACACCTCCTTCACCTTTTGTGGTAGCATGGGCTGCTCTCTGAAGGGGTGTGAATATGAGCCAGTAGCAACCCATAAGCAATAGTTCTTGATTTCAAGATGAAAGAATGTCCAATCAAGGTTCTATCAAAATGTATACTTAATATAAACAAATCAATAACACAATAAAACAAAAGTGAAAACATTATCAAAAACACCATTGTAAAAGAAGATAAAAGTTGCAGAAAACCAGACAACAGGCAAGAAATGCAACAATGTGTTCCAATGGCTCGTGTGAAAAGTTGCAAAAGGGACCTTACTAGTCGCTAAGGCCCCAAAGGATGGATCAGGGGGAAAGAGTCACTTGCAAGCACCTGATTTCAATGTTAGGGATTTGACTTTGTCGAACCAGGCCTCAAGGCGCTGTAGATGCAGGTTAAACCAGGTTCGGTGTGGCGAGTCATGCTGGTTCAAGTAGCGAGCTGGTGTTGAGTTGGTTCAAATCGGATGCTCAGTGCGGGTCAAACCCAGAGTTGTAAGCGATGCAGTTCAGATGGCTCAACAGGGTCGGTTAGACTGTTGAGTCTGTTCAAGATGTTAGTAACTGCTGGTTTGGGTTGATGAGTGACCCGATGCTCCAGCAGTTCAAGTCGAACTTTGACGGTTTGAAGCTGTAATCCTGACCGTTCTTAGCGATCTTAGAAGAGGTGGCATTTTGAAGTCATACGCAGCGATGAGCTGGTTGTTTGAGCCGAAAATTTGACAGCATATAATTTGGGCAGCATGCCATGTAAGTTATCTACAGTGGGAAATCTGGCCTATATCATCGGCAAATCATAAAAGTGGTAAACAGTGCCAGTGCTGCTATATACTGTGGGCACAGCCTTATTATGATGATATAAAGTTTCCAAGCTAACATGGAACTTGGATGTAGCTTCTTTAAACTGATTTACAGAGGTAGTGCCAGAACATATTGTGGATGCGGTATTGTGTAAGTGATCTACATTTGGAAAGCTGGCATATATTTGCCAGCATAGCATCTTGACCAATATTCAGTTTCAATCCTAGCATATTTTGCAGCACTGCTACCTTAAAGCGAGTCATAGTGGCAATGTGGCATATGCGGCCATCTTGAGTCAGCCCACTCTCCAGATGAAGTCCACAAGAGACTCCTCTGGGAATACCAATCGGGAAGTAATGGACTCATCCCAGCAACACCAGGGACAAAATCAGAAGACCAGCCACTGTTGGAGTAGGTGATTAGGTGACAAAAGTGTGTCTCATCAATTCTGGTTTGTGGCTTCACTTTCTGTCTGTAACATCACTTCCTACGGCCATCTTGGATCAGTGACATCACTTTCTGTTGCCAAGTTAAGTCATCATACTCTCCAGCAGAAGGCCACAAGAGACTCCTATCAGAACACCAATCAGGAAGTAATCTCTTATTCCCAGCAACACCAAGGACAAAATCAGAAGACCAAACACTGATCGACTAGGTAGCCAGCCGGGGCATTGCAGTTAAGAGTGGTACAGTGAAGGGGGAAGGCCAGCCTTTTGGCTTCCTACCTTCTGCCCTTGTGAGTACCCCTAGCTTCTGATGACTGTGCTGTCTCTCCACAGTGTGGCACTCACCTATAATTCATTCACTCCTGCTCCTCCTGCTCCTCCTCCTACTCCTCCTACTCACCTCTACATAAGCTTCTTCCAATCACAGTGATACGTTATCCTTTAAAATCCCTATCATAAAACTCACATCTCAAAACTCCCACTTATTCATCTCTCTTGCACCTCCTACTTCCAACAAACAAAGCCAATGAGCTAACCATACCTCCATTAGCACCTATACAAATCACATCTCTTTCTCAGAGACTCAACTGCTCTATGCTTCCTTACCACATCAACTGAACATTGAACTCTGGAATGCTCAGTCTGTATAAGACAAAACTTCCTTTATCACTGAGTACTTTCATGCCAGCTCTCCTGCCCTAGACTTTCTTACTATCATTGAAACCTGAATTTCTCCATCTGACACTGCCACTCTGGCGGCCCTACACGACTCCAAACTATCCTTCATCAACTCTCCTCGTCCGACTGGCAGAGGTGGAGGCATCGGACACCTACTCTCTATGCCCCACAAATCTCCAGTGCCAGATCCTCTCCTACCTCTTTCGAATTCACCATCTGTACCATTGCTCTGCCTCACTCGGTTCACATCTTTTCCATAAATTGCTATCCTGGTCCCACTGTACGAGTCTTTGATGAAATTGGGCAACTCCTTCATTATCTTCCCACTAATTGGGCCTCATTACGAGTATGGATGTAGCCATGCCGCTGTTAGTGGCATGGCTACCCCCATACTGGGTACCGGGTCCGGGTTCCTTGAATGGGGAATAAAAGCCCATTCCGACCTTGGAGGGCCTAGTATTTCCCCATTCAAGGAACCCGGGGCTGGTACATCCCCATTCCCATTTGAGCCCCCATAGGGCTCAATGGGAATGGGGAGGATGCTAACAACGGGCCTATTAATGACAGGCCCGTTAGCATCCTGGTCTGCTTGCGGGACCCGCTAAGGGCACCTGGTTTTACCAGATGTCCTTAGCGGGTCCCACGAGCAAACCTTGTAATGAGGCGGTAGAGGGTTGGCGGGGCCGGCAGCTCTACCAGCGCCATTAACCCTCTACCACCAGGCTCGTAATGAGGCCCATTATCACCTAATTCACTTAGGTGGCTTTCACCTTCCCTCTCCAACTACTTCTCAGAAATCTGAACACCAGTCTTTCCTTAGTGACCATGCTCTCCACTCTATCCATAAAATACCTAGCCACACCGGGGTTAACTCTTTGGATCGCTTATTTATCTCAACCTCTCTCTCAGCCACAAATACTGCTGTCACACCTGCCCTATCTGGTCACTTCATTATACCACGACTCTCTCCTTTCCACCCTCTGACCTCTCCACCACTTGCCTCACCTATTAATAAAAGGAAATGTAACCCCTCTGCCATTCTTCCCTTCCTCTCAGAACAACAGTTTGCACTCTCCTACTTTATGCCTGATGCCTCTTCCACTAGCCCTCCCTTCTTTAGCATCCAATCCATACTATAAAACTAATTTGCCTCTAACTTACGACTTCTAACTTTCACCACTAGTTCTCAGCATCCTCAACCATGGTTCACCCCATTCATACACTCTCTCTGCATAGACTTGCTTTGGCTGCTGCACAAATGGGGGCACATCCACTTGCATGAGGACCTGCAACTCCACTTCTCTGCCATGAACTCTTACAGGTCTTCTCTTGGTAGAGCAAAAGGGGATTTCTACGGCATGCTCATTGACTCTCACTCCAACCATCCTCACTGGCTACAGGGCACCCTAAACTCATCCCTCACTCCTCCTGAGCCTATAACTATCAACTCTACTCCCACAGCTAATGACCTAGCTGAATACTTTCTGTAAACTTTTGCAAAATGAGAGACTCTCTCTTGACTTTCCTCACACTCCCTCTTCCTAGATTCAACACTCTGCCTACTCTACCATCATCCTCTGCCTCGATCTCCCACTTTAGCCAAACTAATACTGCAGACGTCCTATCTATACTTATGAAGGCTAACCCCTCTTGTGCCCCATCAGACAGTCTTGCTCCTCAGCTAGTCATGTGTATTGTCGCTTTAGTGGCCTCTCACGTCACTGAACTCCGCAACCTGTCCTTCAACTCAGCTTGCTTTCTCTTTATTTTCAAAACCACCACAGTCATCCCACTTCTACATAAGCAAGGGGCTGACCCAAACCTACCAGCTAACTTTTGCTCTGTGTCTCTTCTTCCGCACTGCTTTATAGTGCACAAATGGGTTGTGTTAAACCATTTTACCGATTTCTTAGACATCCACAACCTTCAAGACCACCTACAATCAGTTTTCCGCTCCTGCCATTCCACGGAAACGGCTCTCATGAATGTATCCAACTTCATCACCTCTGCTAAGCACTCTACCCTATCCTCCATCCTAATTCTCCTTGACTGTCTGCTGCCTTTGACATTGTTGATCACTCTGATCTCCTTAATTCTCTCGTCTTGTAATTCATGATCAAGCCCTTTCCTGGAATTAATCCTACCTGGCACCTCGCCAAATTCTGTGTCTCATGGAGCAACAATACCTCTCAACTCACTCCTCTAACTGTTGGTGTTCCACAAGGCTCTGTCTTGGGACCTCTCCTCTTTACATTCTACAACGCTGCTCTTGGGGCACTAATCTACTCCTTTCGGTTCTCGTACCAACTCTTTGCGGATGACACCCACACCTTCTTCTCTTTTCATGAAATATCATCTGATCTGTCTATCTAAATTTCCAACTGTCTCTCTGACATTAAATATTGGGTGGCTTTGCACTCTCTGATATTAAACTCTAACAAAAGAGAGGTGCTATTCTTCCCTGCCAAATACTAGCTCTCATCTCTTCCCATGACTAGCCAGTTCCCACCTGACTTTGTCCCCTACTCTTCTTCAGCGATATACCTTGGGGTTATCTATGAACCTACTCATACATTCTCTACTTTTGTCTGCAAAACTGCATCAGCAGCTCACCTCAACCTCCTGAATATTAGGAAAACCACACACCTCCTTCCTTTCAACACTGCCAAACATCTCTTTACCACTCTTGTATTCTCTCAACTGGACTATTGTGTCAGCGCCCTCTTTGGTATCTCCAACTATGCTTTCTGTCCTCTTGACAAGTTCATTAACTTCACTACTTGGACTCCTTTGAACTCCCTCACTTCACACCTACTTCCCTGTACTGTCACCAGGCTGGATGGCTGTTGATGCAAAACAGGGCCAGATTTAGTTTTATTCTCCTGGTACACAAATCTATTCATGGTAATGCACCACTGTATGTATCCACCTCTGCAAGCCTTCTCGTAAACTGTGTTCTTTCTCCTCGACTACCCTTGTGGCACCTCACCCTCCCTGTGCTTGCTCTCACTTCCGCTCTTTCTCTCTTTTTGATCCACTTGCATGGAATTCTCTTACCACAAACATCCGCGAAACAGTCCAGGAAGATTTGTTCAAAACCAAACTAAAAGCCTACATCCTCGCCTTTAAGTTACCCTCATAACCTACCTCTCACCTGCCTTCTAGCTAACATTTTTCTCTCTGTGCCTCACATTCTTTACCGCCAATCTAGCACTTCATCCATCATGGTCACATCCATAACTCACCTGGTGGTACCACCTACATGTACTTAAAAATGTCTAATGTTGGTTGTCCTTAATCTATGTATGTCCACCCATATATTGTCCCTGGTGACTGATCCATTTACTCCTCCCTAGAACCTGCTCAGAGTGTCACTCAACCACACCCTATTGTAAGAAGCGTATGGATTCCCATCAGATCTGATTTCTTACCCACTGTAAGTTCTTTTGTGATCAAAAGAGCATTGTTCCTATATATATATATATATATATATATATATATATATATATATATATATATATATATATGTGCTCACAGCATCATGGAAGTGTTTTACAGTGGGAAGGCTGTCATATATTGTAAGTGCCTGCTGGGCCTAGAGACCCAAGCTACTCTTCACTGATGAGGCCCAACGAGGCTGAAACATGCCTGCAGATGCTTGTGGTCTCGAGCAGAAGAGATATGATGAAGCAGTTTGGGTTTGACTGCACCATTTGTGGGGAGATCAAGCCTGATTTGGATATGGTCTTTCCCCTTTCATAATGGCTTGGCAGGAGAAGAATAATGGTCTGGAGGGTTGTCCAGAGCAATGGTAGAGGTTAAGATTGGGGCTAGAGGCCGAAGCTTCTTCGCACTGATGAGGCCTGACAAGGCTGAAATAAGTCTGGGGATGGTTGTGGTCTCGTGCAGAAGGGGTGTGACCAAGCAGTTCTGGCTAGACTGCCCCTTTTGGGGTGGGGTAAACCTTATTTGCATATGGTCTTCCCCTTTTTTATGCTGGTATATATTTAGGACATCATCATGAAAATGTTGTTAAATTACCTTGTGTTCTGTTTGTGGCCTGGCACCTATGTTCATTTCTTCATGCATCACCCTAGCAAGCCGATTAAAGATTGTATACCCTTTTACCCTGCTTTCCTAAAAAATGGCACTTTAAAATGCACCATTTCAAACCATTATTTAAACACTTTTTCACAGGGAGAAGCCACTCATCGCCACACTCTGATACTTAGTGCTACCTTACTCGGCAAGGTTATGTTGATTATTGGGGAGTTATTAATGCCCTACACTGAAAATATTTAACAGCTGCCACTGACCTTGCATTATTTAGAATGGTAATGACCCCCACCCCACACCCTCCCAGGAGCCACAGCCCCCAGCACCAAAGCTACCTCTGCCGCTGGGCTCCTTCTCACTTCCAACAGCTCTGATCTCAGTACCGGAGCAGGTGTTGTGCCCATCACTGATGGTATGGATCTGTCATGAGTCTGCAGGGATCTCTCTTGATGTACGGTACCCTACAGCTGTACATTATATCTAACTTTTCTATGCGTTCTTCCATAGCACTTCTCTGCATGCATCGCTGCTTTTATGCTGATCCTGCTGCGTTTTGTTTTTCTTGGAAACAGTCTTCATAATTAAGTTCTGCTTCTTACCACTGTTCAGTATCTGCAAGGATTCCTCAATGTCCATAGGCCCCCGTAGGGAGTGTAACCCTGAGTCTTGGATTGCTCACTCTGGATATGCCTTATACGTATCCACTGTTCCCATGATCTTTTTAGGGAAAGGTTCACCTTTCCTGAAGTGCCTCCTGTATGAATTAGATATGTTTAATGACTTATCAGGTAAAGATGGGTGGTCTGGAGGATTGCCGAGCAATGCCAGATGTTAAGATTATTTCTAAACCTTGCAGCCATCACCTCTTGCGGGACGGGGTGTGCCCAGAAGTAGGTCCCGTGCCTGCTGGTTTTAGGGACCCAAGCTACTCCTCACTGGTGAGGCCCAACAAGTCTGAAATGCTCCTATAGATCCTTCTGGTTTTGGGCAGAAGGGATGTGACCAAGCAGTTTGGGCTGGACTGCCCCTTTTGGGGTGAGACCAAGCCTGATTTGCATATGGTCTTTCCTCTTTTGTAATGACTTTGCAGGCCAAGAAGGATGGTCTGGAGGGTTGCCCAGAGAAATGCCTGAGGTTAAGATTCATTCTGAACCTTCCAGCCATCACCTCTTTTGTGTTGATATATTGTGAGTGCAGTATGATGAAAGTGATATACAAATTCAATGATGCAATGTATTTATAGCACATCCACATTAAAGTGATTTACAATGACTGTGCTGGAAAATGTTGCAGGTGCAGTATCATTCAAGTGATATACAGTGGGACTGCTCATATAGAATGTGGGTGAAGCTTTGTGAAAGGGAAATGCCATGGAAATTCCTGCAGGTATTAAAGGTGCTGCATCATGCAAGTTATTTGAAGTGGGAATGTCAGTATATATTTTAGGTGTGGGTCATCCAAGTTATCTACAGTGGGAAACATGGCATAAATTGTGGTTGCAGCATCAGAGTGACTTGCAGCTTTAATGGTGGCATAAATGTACGCATTTGATTATAGTTGAAATGTGGGCATATGCTGTGTTCTCAGAATCATGGAAGTGTTTTTCAGTGTGGATCCTGCTATATTCAGGGGCTATAAAAATGCTATACAGTTTCAGTCCAGGCCAGCGTTGTAGAAAGCGCTCTCTTAAAATGATGTACAGTGACAGTACTGGCATGCATTGTGGGAGCAGCATCAGAGTGCTGTACAGTTTTAATGCTGGCCTATACTGTGGGTGAATTTTGATTAAATGGAATTACAGTGCAAGCATATATCGTGGGTGCAACAACATGAAAGTGATGTACAGTTTCAATGAGCAAATATTGCAGGCAAATGTTCATCAAAGTGATTTAAAGTGGCAATGCTGGCATATATTGATGTCGATGCAGAAGGAAAGTGTTTTGCAGTGGGAATCCCTGACATATATAGAAGGCACCGCATCATGAAGTTTCAATACTGAAAAAAATATTGTAGGTGCAGCTTAATCAAAATGTACAGTTGCAATGCTGGCATATATTGTGAGAGTAGCATCACGGAAGTGTTTAAGTGATAATGCTGCTATATATTTAGGACATCATCATGAAAATGTTGTTAAATGACCTTGTGTTCTGTTTGTGGCCTGGCGCTTATTTTAATTTCTTCATGCATCACCCTAGCAAGCCAATTAAAGATTGTATACCCTTTTACCCTGCATTCCTAAAAAATGGCACTTTAAAATGCACCATTTCAAACCATTATGTAAACACTTTCTCACGGAGAGAAGCCACTCATCACCACAATATGATACTTAGTGCTACCTTACTCTGCAAGGTTATGTTCATTTAGTGGGGAGTTATTAATGCCCTACACTGAAAATGTTTAACAGCTGCCACTGACCTTGAATTATTTAGAATGTTAATGACCCCCACCCCACACTCTCCCAGGAGCCACAGCCCCCAGCACCAAAGCTACCTCTGCCACTGGGCTCCTTGTCACTTTCAACAGCTCTGATCTCAGTACCGGAGCAGGTGTTGTGCCCATCACTGATGGTATGGATCTGTCATGAGTCTGCAGGGACCTCTCTTGATGTACGGTACCCTACAGCTGTACATTATATCTAACTTTTCTATTTGTTCTTCCATAGCACTTCTCTGCATGCATCGCTGCTTTTATGCTGATCCTGCTGCGTTTTTTCTTGGAAACAATCTTCATAATTAAGTTCTGCTTCTTACCACTGTTCAGTTTCTGTAAGGATTCCTCACTGTCCATAGGCCCCCGTAGGGAGTGGAACCCTGAGTCTTGGATCGCTCACTCTGGATATGCCTTATACGTATCCACTGTTCCCATGATCTTCTTAGGGAGCGGTTCACCTTCCCCGAAGTGCCTCCTGTATGAATTAGATATGTCACCATATTCTGAGCCTTCTATCTCTGAGAATAAATGTTACCCAAATCAGGGCAGACACAATTACTTGGATTGGTATTCTGAACCAACCCACCCTGTAATGCCCCCAGGTAGCTTACATTGTGGTGGGCTGACTTTTCTGGGCTGAATAGTTCTGGCCAGACCTTTGTGAGGTTAGGCATATGACAGTGACACAACACTTAACCTGTAGCCTTTCTTGACAGCTCGGGAGATTTTACCTAACAGGGCTGTGTCCTCTCTGCCATCATGTGAAGGTATTGCTACACTCCCACCTTTTGATGTTAAGATTGCTTATTACACAATATTCCAGTACTTCATTGTGCTGGTATATGCACATGTTTTTTTCACTTTATGGTTTTTATAAATGTCCATAAAAACATTGCATTAAAAAAACTGTTGCAGGAGGAGACATAGTTATGACTTCCTGATGACTGCCTCACCCTTTATACTTTCAACAAAACACTTACATTTTCCCCAGAAAGGAAAGTGGAGTCATGTAAAAGAAAGCTAAAAAGAGGGGGTAAAAATCCTTGGCAAAGCCAACAGTTTGGGTGTTGCTAAATGGAAGTCCTCCAGCTGCTTAGCCTCCTCTTTATTCCCGGAGATGGGGGAGGGGGGTAGCCTGCATCACAGAAGGAGCAGGTTGCAGGTGAGAGGGGTGGCATTCCTTTGCTCCCCTAATCCTACCCACTTGCTTGGTGCCCGACAGCGCTCACTGGCTGCTGCACGTCACATCTGATAAATCCTTAACAGTATCCTTGATTCCTTCTATTTGGTGCTCAAGAACCGCCATAGGCTAAACATAATTATGATGGTAAAATGACACATATGACCTAGATCTAATGGCAGCACTAGAACATGATTTGTGAGGCAAAATGATGTGGCTTCACAACGTCGAGCTAAGTGTGACCAATGAAACAAAAGTAATGGCGATTCTAAACCATCACCTGAAAGTTAAGAATATGTAGCCTGGGTAGGTGGTACTGGAGCAGCACATGTGAGCCAACACTAATTGTGCCACTTATGTGCAAAATGAGCCAAAAATAATGGTGGTGCTAAAGTCCACCTAGGAGCCAAAATGAGTTGTGTTGCTAAAGCGCAACCTACGCGCCAAACAGCAGCCTAATGACCCCTGTCTGCAACGGTCTAAATGTACCATTCAGGTTGCCTCACTGTGTATCACTCATCACTTATGAGTCAACCCTAGTGAACAGCACTCTACATGGCCTGCTGCAGGAATGCATTCCCTGACACGGATTTGTTTTACATTTTTGGGAAATGCGTTCTGCTGGGGATCTAAGGATCCTAGGCCCCAATATTTATCAGCCAAATTTCCTCAGAATAAAAGTGGACTCCACACAAACACGCGTGTTTCTAAGCCAAGGAGTGTAAACCAACTATTCAGAAAGTATTATTATAAAGGTTGCAGTCGTACACTATCAGTAACAGTGCACTGCCAGCACGGTAATGCCACTTCTAATATTAACCAGGGGGAACGGAGTAGCTATGACTGGTGGCTGTACGTACCTATTTCCACTGTCAGTAAAGCGTCAGGACCCTCTTCCGCGTGTTGTCTCATTTGCATGGGAGCATGCGCAATGCAAGTGGACTCGACGCTCACAGCCTGGTGATGCTGTTATGCTCGCGCAGATTTCAAGGCCTATAGAGAAGGGGTAACCATCCTGATTTTTTTTTTTAAATAGGCTGGGAGGGGAAGGGTAATTCACTAAGGGTCCCTACCCCTCACCCCCCCCCTCCGACCCCTCAAAAAAAGTGTTTGAGAATTAGGCCCTGGTCTTTTATTTATCCTGGAAATGCTCGGCTGCAGATAGTGACCTTTTTGCCCCAGCTAGCTGTGCCCGTGAGAAGGCCCCTGCTTGGCCCTATCTACCAGTGGCAAAGATATTATTTCCTACGTGCCCTCTCGACTGGGGCACGGTACCCTAGTCATTAAAAATGTTGTATGGGGCCTGGCAGGATATTTTCTCTTCTGTAAATATTTGCCATTCATAAACTATTCGCCACTTCCCTGCTAAACATTTGACTCCAGAATCACAGTTGCTTTAATGAAAATGTGTGGTTATGTGTACCTGGCCAGTGATTTGCCTCTTCAGGGAATCGCTGCAGCAATTTAAATTCACCATGCGTCATCTGGTTCTTTGTGTGATGCTTGTATGTGCGCCCACTGATGGGACCTGTGCATAATGGGCTTTCTCCGTGAGGAGCTTTTAAGGCTTTCTTTTTTCTGCCATGCAGGTTTCCACTCCAGGAATGACCTCGGGCTCATGAAAAGATAAAAAGAAGAGGTGGTGGCAGGGCCAAGAAACGCTTATAAGGGAAAAAAAGACAAGTAAAGTGTTGGATGAAGGCACCAAATGCTTTAACTGTGCTGCATTTTGACACTCTATTTATTATGTCTCCTTAAGGTCTGGGGAAATAAAATAGCAGGCACTTACATCTAAAAGCATCGGGCTAGTGAGCTGTAGATTGCCTGCACTAGGACCTGTGACAAATTACATCTGATCCGTGTTTTCCACACGTAGCATCAAATGGCCGTTTGGCAGTGGGGGAAGAAAATCTATTAGGATTACTAAATATGCACTAAGTGCTTTTTATGCAGACACAAAGAGCCAAAGCAAGCTTTTAAAGTTCACCCATGTTACAGATTGGAACACGGGGATGGCTGAAGCTGTTATTTCCCCTTTGTTCCCGATAATAGAGGGAACAAGACACATTCCGTAAACCCTTGCAGTCGGAGGTCCTTGGCATGTAGTCAAAACGAGCAGCGCGCGCTGCCTATGCCCACTGTGATATGTCTACACTGTAGCTTGCAGTTTTGCTGTCAGACATGCCCTCTGCAGAGACCTAGGACAAAAGGTCATCATGCTTGGGTGCGAGCAAGTAGATTTAGCTCCGGGGAGCTCTGCAGACATGTGTCCTTTTAGCAAAAACTCATCTTGGCATGATGGAATGATGACCTTGCCAGGGTGCATTGGGGACCTCAAAATACACTGATTGATAACCATAGCATACATATTGGCGTAAACACTAGTACATTGAAAAGATCAAAAGTCCAGTTATGGTCAACGGTAGCCCATCATACTAGCATGTATTCTGCTTCTAAGTGTTCCAACTTTTTAGCAGATGTAATAACTGTGGTAAAGGGAGATGAAACAATGCTCCAGGATCACACAATTTGGTAAAGTTGGGGAATCTAGGAGTGAAGTCCAGTTGTGTGCAAAGGTAGCCCATCATACCAGCATGTATCCTGCTTCCAAGTGTTCCAAGTGTTTAGCAGACGTAATAACTGTGGCAAAGGCAGATGAAGCAATGCACCAGGATCACACAGTTTGTTAAAGTTGGGGAATCTGTGAGTGACGTACTAGATCCACAGTTGTCAACATATCCTCTAAAACCGTAAACATTAAAGCATTGTAATGTTTCAAATGGAATGAAACAATCTGCACGTTCTCCCCCCTCACTCCAGTAGCTTTGCAAGTTGGTGCATCCCGACCTGTCGAGGCTCCAGAGGGTAATGCAGGTGGTGCGCTGATATCTTCTCCACCGCTTGTGGTTTAAAGGGTCTGTAAGGGGGAGTCCTGCATCTTAATAACTGCATTCTAGAGCTGGCTACCCCTGTGTTGGTCTGCAGAATCGCAAGATAAGAAGTGAAAAAAGATGAGGGTCTCTACATTGTATTTGTAACATGTCTTCACTCAGTTGCGTTTGCATCGTTATGCACTTCCATCGATTCAATGGCATTGGTGCATTTGCCTGGGACTTGCCTGTTTTGAAGGAGACAAGCAACACTAATATTAAATCGGTGAAAGGGTTAGTAAAGGCAAGAAGGGGGAAAGAAGGAGAAGGTATTGGGGAGGCATACACACAGAAAAAGAAGCGCAGCGCAGATTTACATCTGTTTTGTTCATTTTCGAGGGCACATGTCAAAAGGATGTAAAATAAAATGTGAACAAATGGGGTCTGAAAGAGTAAAACAAGATGTGGGTGAGAGTGAAAGGGTCTTGACACCGAGTTAAAAAAAATATATATATATTTAAAAAACGGATGTAGATGCACCGAAGTTAATTCATGAGAGGAAGTGCACAGGGTTGCAAATGCATAGAAGTAAAGATATAGATTCATTATATTTATTATGGTCATATTAATAGACTTGCCTTTGTTCCAATCCACACCATGTAATGGTACCGGCTTATCTTATTTTATTTATTTATAGTGTTTTATACATCACTGTATGCAGACAAAGCTGCTTTAGAGGGCTATGGGAACGATTGAGCTGATGAGGAGGGGAAGGAAACAACAATGTGGCAAGATGAAACATACCATCACAGCAGGCCAGTGGCCACATGCCTGAAAGTTGAGTTAATGGCATTGGCCCTCATTACAACCCTGGCGGAGTGGGTTTACGCCAGCGGTATTCGTGGCGGACCCGTCCGCCCTACTACGAGTTCCCGTAGCGCCATGGCGCCTTTCTCCGCCTGGTTTTTCCGGGCGGAGAAATCCATGGTGCTACGGGACCTTGTTGTTAATTACGCCACCGTACTTTACGGTGGCGTAATTAACGCCTTCCCCACTCCCATTATACCCTATGGGGCAAAAATGGGAATGGGGAAGGGTAAAATGGGGATTGGGGATTTACCGCCCCACAAGGTCGGAATGGGGCGGAGAATCCGCCAACCCCCATGGCGGTATCGGCAGCTTTCCGCCGTGCTCCAAGGTGCATTTAGCACCGCGATTTCCGCCAGGGTCGTAATGAGGGCCATTGAGTGTGACTATTTCTATTGACGACCACTATCAACACATCAAGGACCTTCTCTCCCCAGTTAAAGTGCCACACCAAATATTGTTATTTCTGTAATAATTAGTTCACTACCCCTGTCTGAACACCAGATAATATCACAATGGCTTTCTCCCCCTGTGCCACACTAAGCCAAGAACCAGGCCAGGGTATGGAGAAAATAGATATATTTTTTTTTAAACATTTATTTTATTGAGAGAGCAGGTCAGCAGCAAGAACAACAGTAGATAAATATCAAAGCATAGTTTGGAGGTATTCGCAGTATTCGTACATACATGTCATACAACAGAACATTACACATCATGGTGAGGGAGCAGGTGTTGCATCATCTGGTGCCAGATCCCATAGGTACGCACGTAACAGTGTCCAAATATCTTTGGGACGACAAGGTATTGGAACCGATAGGACAAAATGTTCCTCGTTGTCGTTCACCGTGCACAAGTCTTTTAAAAAGTAAGCTCTGGATGGAGCAGTGACGGATTTCCACGATCTAAGAATACATCGCTTTGCAACAACACATGAAATGTTAAATAGACGCCTAGTGGTTTCCCCTCACTTTACCAATGTCACCAAGCAGGTACTTTAGTGGGGACAGGGTCGCCGGGATCGACGTTATGTCCTCAAGTAATTCCGCCACCTCTTGCCAGAATTCCACAATCAAAGGGCATGACCAGTACATGTGATATGGCCCAGCGTTTGGTGCATTACACTTAGGGCAGGCTCCTGTGCAATTCTCAACAAATTTAGCTAACCTGGCGGGGGCATAATGTAACTGATTCAGGATTTTGAATTGAATCAGCTGGAGGCCAGCATTCATAGACACGGATCTGGTGAGTTGACAGAAGCGTGACCACCGGATTTCATCAATTTGGGTACCCGTATCTCGTTCCCAGGTCTCCCGTATCGCATTACTGGACGGGGAATGGGCCTGCACCAAAGAGTATACCAGTGACACCCCCCTTGTTGGGACCATTTGTAGCCACTATTGCCCTAATGCATTCATGCACCTGGGGTTCCATCGGAAAAGTTGGCCATCTAGCAGCAAAAGCAGTTTTCATACGATGGTATTGGAACCGTTTAAGTTGGCCTCCTCCCACCGCCCCAACAAAATCTGTGAGTTCGCAGAATACGCCATCTGGGAACATGTCACATAGCGTAAACAGCTTTCTTGGATCCCAGGATTGTTGAAGGGCTTTGTCAAATGTAGGGGATATACTCGAGAAGTTCCCCAGGGGGACCTCCGGGTCGTAGGGGGTCTCCAGGCCAATTCTTTTATATATCTTAGCCCAGGCTTGTGTAGTTGTGTATACCGGGTCAAATGGGCAGATGTCTCCGTAAACAGGGTTAAGGAGGACCGATCGGATATCATTGGGGCGGACAGCATATTTTTCTATGTATCCTCGGGGTCGAACCAATGTTTAGCGAATTGAGCCTGTGCAGATAGGTAGTAGAGTTCAAAGTCAGGTGCAGCAATACCTCCCTGTGAGAATGGTTCCACCATCTTATCCCATCCCAGCCTGGCCGTCTTCCCATTCCAGATAAAAGTAGAGGCGAGCGACCTGAGTTTTGCAAAAAAAGCCTTGCCAGGCCATGAGAAAATAGATATTTTTTTAATAACAAATGGTTTGAATAGATATCTAGAAAACAATTAATTTACACACACCACCTTCTCTTTGGCATCCAAATCTTAAAAATGTAGATGGGAATCTTTTCGTTTTGAATGGGATAGAATACAAATCAGATTCACTCTTTTGATCTTCTGATCCGCAAACTCCCAATTATTAAATCACACAATGTGTTGCAATATGACAGGACAATCGGGTAAATTGTCATTTGGTTATCTGCTTAGATAGTTCATAGGCATTTATACACTCAATTTGAACAGTGGCTTAATCTCTCTTTGCCCAGAATACATGCATTTGAGAACACACACAGTATATTTTGAATCTGCACCTTTGTTCCTTCTTTACCTCAAAGCAGTATGAAACCTTTCTGTGATGAGTGTCAGTTGCTCACTCCCAGGAGTGAGTGTATTACTTTCACTGGATACTCACACCTGGCTTATTTTGACATACAGGGTTTGGGACCATGGAATGGATAGGGATTTTAGTTTATGGGACAATAGCACTTTCAAATGAAAGGCAGGGTTTGGGGAAATTGAATCAATGGGGGTATTAATTTTGGGGACACAACATATTCAAATGAACAATAGGATTTTAAGATGTTCCTTTTGGGAACACTATCACATCCAAGTCCAGGTTAACCAAATACATTAAAGACTAGAATAATTTACAGTGCACTGGGATGATCTTTGTCAATTTCGAATTTTGACAAAACATCACCCCATGATACATGATCCTAGGGGATTTAATTGAATTATATTTTTAGTTAAATAAGCTAAGGGTATACACACTTGTACTCCCCCTCCCACTAATGGAAGAGTGAAAATTAATGGGTTAGAACAGACAGATTCCCCTCCTAGTTCAGTTTAAAATGGATGTGGTGTTTTTCTATAGGGGAATTAATTGATTATATGTTTAGTCAAATATGGCCAGGGTCTATACAGTCCCCTCCCCCCACCTACTATGCAGGAAGAAGATTAAGGCTGGCAGATGTGGTTGTCATTTGGGTCAATCTACTTACATGGGAGACCTTTGTTACTGGGCACTCAGGGAAACAGCAGGGCTCAACTTTGGAAAACACAGATCTGGTCAAAGGCTTCTGTCAAGGATAGTCACCAGCACCTAGTCATCATATGGCTTCTCTAATGCCAGGCTCAGTCAGCTTTTAGGTTTTCCAGTCTCTGCCTCCCATGCAAGGTTTAACGCCTCTCAATGTATGCAGCTGTCTTTCTCCAAGATGTTTTTTAGTCAGCTTTTCTCCTGGCAAGGTGGTACCCAATGGTTTTGGCAGCTCTCCCCCTTTCACATAGAGAATGTAAGTGTATGTAGTACCTGTGGCACACTCCATATTATGAATATGGGGATGTGCCAAGCCATTTTCCCACAAATCGGATTGAATATTCATTCCCCCCCCCCTCTATAGTCTGGCTTCTGCCAGCCGATAGGGCAGGGGTGCACAACTGATTTTGACAGAGGGCCGAAAGTACCTTACATGAGGGCTATAGTGGGCCGAAAAGTAAAAGTGGGTGGGGCGGTAGGCGGGACATGTCAGGAGGCTTTTTCAACCCCCAATTTGTATTAAACACATGGAAAAAGAATGTTTTTGAGGGGTAACGATTTTTATTGCATTTCAAACTTACATTTTGTACTATACATTTTCCATTGTTATAATTTATTTCGATTTAGTTATTGTATATCGTCTGTTTAATTAAATTATATATATTTTATTGACGCTTGATTGGACATTCCGTTATTTTGGACTGCTATAGTTTGCTGTTTGGGTTGCCCAAGAGGAGTATGGCTTTCTTTGAGTCAGGTTTCCTCAAAAAAGCAAAGGATGTACATCTAACTGTGCCTGTTTTAGCTTTATTATTGAGTTCACTCTTGGAGTGCAACACTATGCCCCATGGCTCCCACCCCCAACCAAACACTATGCCCCATGGCCCCCTCACCCCCAACCAAACACTATGCCCCCTGTCCCTCACCCCCAACCAAACACTATGCCCCATGGCCCCCTCACCCCCAACCAAATACTATGCCCCATGTCCCCCTGACCCCCAACCAAACACTATGCCCCATGGCCCCCTCAACCCCAACCAAACACTATGCCCCATGGCCCCCTCACCCCCAACCAAACACTATGCCCCATGGCCCCCTCACCCCAACCAAACACTATGCCCCATTGCTCCCACCCCCAACCAAACACTATGCCCCCTGTCCCTCACCCCCCAAGCAAACACTATTCCCCCTGTCCCTCACCCCCAACCAAACACTATGCCCCCTGTCCCTCACCCCCAACCAAACACTATGCCCCATGGCCCCCTCGCCCCAAACCAAACACTATGCCCCATGGCTCCCAATCCCAACCAAACACTATGGCCCCCACGCCTCAAGCAAACACTATGCCCCCTGTCCCTCACCCCCAACCAAACACTATGCCCCATGGCTCCCACCCCCAACTAAACACTATGCCCCATGGCTCCCCTCAGCCCCAACCAAACACTATGCCCCAAACACACTCTCAAGCATGCACCCATACAGACCCAAACCCCCCACCCTCCAACTCAGCACACACACTCTCAAGCATGCACCCATACAGACCCAAACCCCCGTCCCCCAATGCAGCACACACATTCTCAAGCATGCACCCATACAGACCCGAAACCCCATTACCCCAACTCAGCACATACACTCTCAAGCATGCATCCATACAGACCCGAACCCCCCACCCCCCAAATCAGCACACACACTCTCAAGCATGCACCCATACAGACCCGAACCCCCCCACCCTTTTCAACTCAGCACACACACTCTCAAGCATGCACCCATACAGACCCGAACCCCCCGCCCCCAACGCAGCACACACACTCTCAAGCATACACCCATACAGACCCAAACCCCCCAACTCAGCACTCCAACTCTGAAGCATGCACCCATACATGCATCTCAACATACACAACACAAACACTCAAAAACAAACATTCATACACATCCGATACGCCCCCGAACCCCCATCTCAACATACACAACACAAACACTCAAAAACAAACATTCATACACATCCGACACCCCACCCCCCACACCCATCTCAACATACACAACACAAACACTCAAAAACAAACATTCATACACATCCGACACCCCCCCACCCCCATCTCAACATACACAACACAAACACTCAAAAACAAACATTCATACACATCCGACATCCCCCATCTCAACATACACAACACAAACACTCAAAAACAAACATCCATACACATCCGACACGCCCCCATCTCAACATGCACAACACAAACTCTCAAAAACAAACATCCATACACATCCGACACGCCCCCCATCTCAACATACACAACACAAACTCTCAAAAACAAACATCCATACACATCTGACACACCCCTCCACCCCCCATCTCAACATACGCAACACACACACTCAAAAACAAACATTCATACACATCCGACATGCCCCCCATCCCCCAATCTCAACATACACAACACAAACATACAGCAGAACAGACCCGACACACAAACACAAACACACAGACCACTTACCGGAGACGTGCTGGAAGGCAGGTAAGCTGGAACGCTGGCGAGGTAAGTGGAATCGTACTACGGCTGGAGTGGCAAGCAAGGCTGAAATGCCTTTCCGGCATCAAGCCTTACTGGCCACGCCAGCCGTAGTGCTGGCACTCCATTGGTGCAGCACACACGCACTGCGTGGCTCGTAGAAGTGACGTGGTGCGTGTGTGCTGACCCAATGATGGCCAGTGTTCTGTCCGGCCCAGAAGACAACAAAGACTTTCCTAATGAAGGGCGGCCGATGCTGCTTGTGGGACGCCCTCCATTAGGAAAGTCTTTGAGCCTCGCGGGCCGGAAAAAACAGCATGGCGGGCCGCAACTGGCCCGCGGGCCGTATGTTGTGCACCCATGCGATGGGGCAAGGGTTTTAGTAGGTCCAGATTTTGAATAATGAGGGGAGGAGAGAAAAGCATATTTTTAAAATAATATTTAAAGTTGTATTTTTCTTTCTCAGAAAGTTACAACATGACAATGCTCTTCAATTTACAGATAACCACCATAAACTATATATTTTTAGAAGCAGCGACTTCTGCCAGGCCTATTAAAATTAGTTTGGACTCGGCATGACCTTCCTGGAGCATGCAATAATGCATCACCCTTTATTCAACAACCAACATAGTTATAAATATGACACTTCACAATTCAAACATGTATTTCACATTCTATTAGCTCTCAAACTTTCACATTTCTATCATTTATGGGAAGGCCACAATCATACGTTTACCTATAACTAGAATTACACACAGTGCATGATGTTGATATTTACGTAGAACTGGCTCGCTTTTTGTGATGTTTAATATGAGTCCTGAATGAACCTACTGGGATGCACAATTCTCTTTTTATCCAGAAAATTGAGTCCCATGTTAATCCATAGCATTACATTAATTTAGAACTCTTCAGTTTCACATTTCAGAAAACCCAGGCAGTTTAATTTTCTCCAAAATCACATGACCTGGTCATCTGTGTATCAATGTTGGCTGATAATGTAACAGTCTTTGAGGTTCCATTACCATTCTCTGTTTGAAGATGTGAGGCAGTTTATTGGGGCCATGAGAGCCCTGAAAGGTCAGGCCTGTCTTTCCTTACCTGACCCATCCACAATTTTGATCTGAAAACAGTGTATTTTTTAGCATTTTGCTGAAATAGACCTGCATTCCTGGTAGGCATCAGCCAAAGGGTCTCCGGGGTTAGCGATCTAGATACACAGCTCAGCAGTTCAATGGGGGAAGATGCAAATGCAAGCTACATGTATAATTCTGAAAGAAATGGCATTTTAAATATAAATAATGTATTTTATATATAACACATTTCATCTCAATACATTTCCTCTGGGCCTTCTGTCCATGTGTAAATATATTTCTTTAATCTAATGGTTGAAAGGACATGAGTATCCATTCTGTATTGACCACACATAAGCCATTATTTACCAACTAATGTCTACTTTAAAACTCCAAGTAGGCCTTTCCATTTAAATGTCAGTGTATATGTTGGAAAATAAGTGTTCTGTATGTGTCAAATGAAATGTGTCACTTGGCTTCTCTTTTAGGTATAAGTCACAACTTCACTTTGATTTCTAGATCACAGTCGTGCACTGCATTAGAAGTCAGTGTAACATACTGCTTTTCTTCTTCCTCAATCAAAATGTGACTTTTCCCAGTTTACATGAATTCAGCAACTGCAGCACCACATGTCCTTTTGGAATCCATTAGACACATTAAGCAATATTACATTTCTAAGGCACCCTTTCCTTCAACTGAGTGTCTTTCCATTTTGGTAAAGTTGAGTGAGGCCCAATTTTTGCATTTACTATGCCTCATGTTGGAAAATAAGTGTTTTGGGCTGGCCTGCAAGTTCCAATGGGTCTTATCCATCAGCCAGCTTTAATCTTGTAGTAGTGGCCTTGCATGGCCTCTCAGTTCATATCCTTCTGGGTCTGAATTTACACAACACAAGTGTGAAAAGAGTCTGTGGGCTGAGACACTGTGTCTGGGTGTTTGGAACTGGCCAATCTTCAGATGAGTATCACGCTATTTGAGTTATGGAAGATGGACCATACTCCAAAGGATAAGAGGAAGATATCAGTTTGGGAAGGATTTGGTGAATAAAAAGCTTTTTAAGGCTTTTCTGAAGCACACATATTTTTTTCTATGAGTCTGAGGTATTCTGGGAGGTTGCCTCCCCTGTTCTTTGCCTGCTTTGTTTGGTATCACCACAGAGATGTGCCTGAAGTTTGCTGATCAGAAATTAGTAGATAGGTAGCGGTACAGGTCCAAGGACAGGTAGAGCCCTCCAGTCTCTGTTTCCAGAATGCATGGTTGACAGTGCACAATAACTTGAACATCACTTTGGCATCTTCCATGGGGCAAATGGATATTTTTAAGGCAGGTGGAGGTGTGGTTAATTCTTTTCAATCTAAGGACTAGCCTTGCTAGGCTGTTTTGTACCAGCCTGAATGGTTTCAGGGATTTATTTGATAACCCTGGAACAAGGATTTGCAATCATCCAGTATGGTCACCCCCCTGTTAATTCCAGCATAAGGTGAAACTCAGTAAAGAAGAGGATTTTTCACAGCATGTGTAGTTGGAAGTGGATGCTCCTTGCGTACCTAGTGATATGCTATGATATGATCTGGCATTTATAACATCCCTATACACAAGTGTTTCAAGGCTCGACAAGGCAATGGAGGGGAATCAAAGGGAAGACAGAGACAACACTCATACTAGGCTATTTGACATTGAGATTGCGCAAGTGCAGGAGAGGGTGAAAGGGGAGGGGGCAGTTCAGTACATAGGATAACAGTAAAATAAATAAAGACACCAAATAAATAAAAGTGTGGCCAGCTGGTGGCAAGTGCAAGGATAGGTGCAGACATCAGTTGTCAAGTGCTAGCAGTGGTTGGTGAGATACAGAATCAGTCCCCGAGTGCAAGGGTTGCCAGGGGGGCAGTGCAGGTGTGCAACTGGCGGGGAGGGGACCTGGGCCCGAGATCAGAGGGTAGCCAAGTAACCAGTGCAGTTTCAGATTCAGCCAGGTGATCAGCAGGGGAGAGGAGGAGTGAAAGCAGAAGCAAAGAGGAAGGTCTTGAGGTGCTTCTGGAAACAGAGGTGGTTCTCCTCAAGTTTGAGAGAGACAGGGAGGCTGTTCCAGAGGGAGGCCCCAGTAGAAGAAAGAGATATACCACCAACTCGCTGCTTGGAGAAGCGACTGACACTGAGGGAGTTGGAGGCGGATGAGCAATGAGCTTGAAAATGAAGATATTTAGGAAACGAGAGTTGAAGTTATTGAATTCCCAGGCCCCAGAATGCCTTGTGGACAATGCAGAGGGTTTTGAACTTAATCCTCGCCACCACTTGGAGCCAGTGCAGAGATTTCAGTCCTGGAGAGAACTGATCCCTGGGCTTGAGGCCAAGGACAAGTCTTGCAGTCCTGTTTTGTATGGGTTGCAGAAGGCGGAGAGTAGAGGCAGGCAGATTTAGAAAGAGGCTGTTGCAGTAGTCCAGCCTAGAGAGAACCAGAGCTCTTGAGACAGTGAGCTTCTGGGGGAAGGAGAGGAAAGGATGAATACCTCTGAAGAGGTGCATCAGGTAGTGTGATTTCTCAGAGACGTCAGAGATGTGAGGAGAGAAGGAAAGTGTGGAGTCGAAAATGACCCTGAGGTTTTTAGCCTCACAGGTGGGAGCAGGAAGAGGGCCAAGAGAGGCCGGCTGTGGAATGTGGCAATGTAATGGCATGTGTGTCAAAAGGTAAGCCCAAAGCGCCTAATGATGTCTACTGGTCAAGGCGGGATACCAAGTAATGCTGGCCACGGGAGTGTGAGGGTTTTGAGTTTGGTTGTGCAAAACTAGCGGAATTGCACATGGAATTCCGTTGGGGCTAAATTAATGCAGAGACATCCAGTTGTAAACATGTTGTAAGAGGTCCATTGCTGGCTAGATGTTTACCTTTTTATTATTCAGACAATAAAGTGTTTGAGTGCCTTTGGCATTAAGTTGGAAAAGAGTCTTGGCAGATTCCAGAACGAAGTTAATGGCCTCATGCAGGCATTAAACATCACATGGCGATAGTGAGCCTCCTTGATGGATTATACTGGATTTGCAAAAATGTTTGGAGTGGAGAAGTCGCAAGGACTCAGTGGCCCACCTATCCTCCTGGAAGATACACAACTTAGATAAGGCTAACCTCAAAATTTCAAAATTCCCATGGTATGTTTTACCCGGTCCACGGTCATACACAGCTCAAATGGAATCAACATGATGTTTATGGATAAGAGTTTGTGATTGTTGTCTCTGGTTTTAAGGTGGTGTTTGTACTTTTAGAGGGTCTGAACTATGATTGGTGATAGAACAGAAGACAGCAGGACTACTCTTGTGTTGGAGTGGTTCAGTGTCATTCTTTTGAATGATTTTTGCATCAATAGGAAGCTGCCTATTAAGCAAAAACTATCCAGCACGTTGGGGTTGCCATCATATTTATACTGGAGGGGCGTAACTCTTGCCTTTTTGAGATAGGTAGGGATTTGAGATGACTCAAAGAAGGCCTCTACAGACACAGCTATTTGGAGGCCAGAAGTGTTCTTTCACAAAAGTGCTGCAGAGGGATCGGTTTGTTAGGTGATGTACTTAACTGTTACCTGTTCCACCTACATGAAAGACACTGACCAGTGATCTTGAGATGGAAAGGTGGGTCCCATGGCTGGTGAGAAGTCACTTTGACTTGAAATATGTCAAGTATGTTGAAGATTGTGGCTGGTAAGCCTTCAACTGCTGTACCGCTAGGAGGGAAACTGGCTATGCTGAACTTCGGTGGGTTAGGTCAGCTCATTGTAGATCCTGAAGATTTCATCCCATAGAGGTTTCATTCATAAATCCATGCTTTTAGAAGCTCTTCATTTTATCAGATTACTTTTTTGGCAATCCCTGGATGGGTTTTGCAGAAGGATATTCAGTGGTATTGTATATAATCAGTTAATGTTGATACTCCAAAACCTTACTTCATGGCTTGCAATCTGCAGGCATGACAACCTGAACTAAGCTCACCTAGCCTGACACTGATGAAGGTTTGGTCAGCTGGCAATCAAACCATTTGCAACCTACTGACATATTATCATTCCAGATAGTTTAACTGAACCTGATAAGATTGGGTGGGAAAGAGCCTCGGCATGCTGAAGGCATTATGATAGGCCTTTGTGAAGCGACATACTTTTAGGGCTTTGCAAAAAGAAAGGAGGGATTTAACCAATGCCCACAGATCCAATCTCTGGCATCCCAATGGGAGCCAATAAAGGGGCTCGAAGTATAGGATAACATTATCTCTCTTTTTTGGACACTGTATTAATTTAATATTTAATTCATTATATACCACCTCACTGATGCATCAGAACACTTTCAGAAACACAAGATTACAAAGTTAGCAGCCGAAAGGGGTGCTGAGAACAAACTGTGTTCTGTTTTAAGCAATGGCTTGTTTAAGCCGACAGTAGAAAAACAGATAGCACATATTGCACTCCCCTTTTCTCCCTCCTGGTAACTCTTTGCCTACCCTGTCCTATTTTATGTGCTGTGCTTGAAGATATATAGAACTGTGCTGGATGCCAGTGACTGATTCACCAAAGTGCACTTAGGATCTTGAAAGATTTTTAATTGCCCTCCATTGAGTAATTTTCTGCAATTAACATGTTTTTAGTGTTACTCTTTTGCATATGCTGTTTGAAAAGCCCATTGTTTAACTTCTGTACCTCCATGGAGGAGAAGAAATGTCCTTCGATCTATCACTGTGTTTTTAGAAGCAATCACTTTATCGAAGGATGGCTGTGTAGGGAGGGAAGATGGCTTGTGATGGAGATGTAAGTAGTCGGTAAGGCAGTATCATAAAAGCAGGCCAGGTGCCTTGGCGCTTTTCTGTCAAACATCATATCCAGGCATTAGGAGTTGACCTGTGCCAGGTTATATTTAATTTACAAAATAAATGAAAAATGTTTTTGTTACTGTGTGCCGTGTATCATGAAGCCCTCTTTTGTGGTTAGCTCTTATAGTTATTGATGCTCTTGTGTAATACCATTATCCAAAGCTCTTTGTGGAAACAGCAGTCTTCTGCGGGATTGGTGCCCATGTTTCCGCTGGTTTTCTAAGCAGAATGTTTTCCTATGGACATCTGTCCAACCGATGAGACGTGGGTTTTCATTGGCCAGATTTCCCACAGGTGGGAACAACATCTTGGCAGCACACTAAACAAACCCACACGTGTAGTGCTTTTCAGATGCCAATGAAACCAGGTCCAGTGTGACTTGTCCCTGGATTGAGGGCAGTCTTGCTTTGATAATATTGTGCCACTAAGGATTCATGGATGGGATACATTGTGTATATCGAATCCTGTATATTGAATTCCCAGATATCGAATCTTGAAAACCTTTATAGTAAATATATTTAGGGTGGGGTAAAGGGGTACATTTACCCTGGCATGTAACCTTCATAGATTTGTTTGGGATTCAAATGCGTTATAGTTACCCTGTTAGCCTAAACATTAAGTGAATGCCTACTTGGGTGCATACATGCATTACACCATGTGAATTGCTGTGATTGCTAACAGTGATGGACGAGTAGCCTCAACAAGCTCTGAGCAAGCCACTTAGCCACTCAACACAATTGTGGCAAGAACAGGTCAGATGGAAGGACAGTGACAACAAGGTTCTGCTCAAACATAGTTCACCTGAGACTACATGTTTTCCATGCATCATTGGAGCTCCTTAGCATGTGCGCACCATCTTGAACCTTCAGAATTACATATACTGTATGATAAAGATGGCAGCCACTTACATCGAGCCACTGTTTGCTTTTATACCTGAACACAATTGAGCGAGTGTTTCTGTTGTGCATAACCATGTCGACTTTTTTTTAAGACGAGCAGCAGGGCTAAAAAGAAAGCAACAATGCATTTATTAGCAACCAATCAGGACAAGTGGGCCTGGCTACAGCACGTGGACAGCCTGGCAGGTGAGGTTGAAGCCTTCTTGGTAGGGGATCCAGTGATTCATCTTTTGGTTATTCACATGCCTGGAAAAGGATCTGTCTCCAGTTATATAGTGGCAGAGGTGCTGGGTTCCTCATACCAGGCGCTGTCTATTGACACACGCCATGACTCTTTTCCCTTTGCTCTAATGAATCTTTTTCACTGATCCACTGGTTGGTCATCTGGATGACGACTCCACTTGGAAACAAATGGAGGCCATCTTGACTTCTTTTAACATGGCTGTGCAGTTTGTCTTGGTCTGTTTGCAAAGCTGCAAATCAAAGAAGTGAGCTACTTTATCCCCTTTGCATTTCCAACTTGTTATCCACTCACTAATATAGTTATTATATATTTGCTTTCTGTGTTGTCACTTTTGATTTTAAATTAAAGATCACAAAGTCTTTTCTACTGAAGTATTGCCAAATGTATGCGCAGCCACAGTAGAAAACATGTGAATGGAAGTGTTCCCATTCACTATTTAGTAACATAATATTATGTGAAATTAACTAGGAGCTCTTGATTTCAAGTAATGCATCAAATTAACCTCTGATGACTTTTAATGCGAAACAAAGAGCGAGAGGAAGCTTGTATTGTAGCAGACTTTCACATTTCCAGACATACACATTGCAAAGACAACACAATGAGGGCGTGGTGTTGTCTAGCAGGGCTGGTTTGGGTAACATTGACGACTCTCAATAAAATGTCATATGTGCTATTAGTTGTAAACTCTACCAAAAAAGTGTTCAAGACTAAGGGCCTCATCACGAGTTGGGCGGAAACGCCGGTGCTATTAGCGCCGGCACTAAAAGCCCTACCGCCGGGTTTGGCCGAAGGGTTATTGCCCATTACCCATTGGGCCCATTCGGGAATTCCTCATTACCCATTGGGCGCAATGGGGAAAATGTGCGCTATTAAATCCCGCCGAAAATCGGCGATTTTGCCGCGGATTTCCCCCCAGCTCGGAGCTGGGGGGAAATCCGCCAAAGCTATGATCTGGAGGACCCTTAAATGCGGCAGTAATAGCGCTACCGCCGCATTTAAGGGTTACCGCCAGACTCATGATAGTAGCTAGATTTGTGCAAGACAGTCAGCCCTAGAGCTAGGTGTGCACTCTAAAACAGCAGACATAAGATTCCAATGTTGAAGTTTACTTTAACGCAGCGACAGAAAGGGAAGAGACAAGCTCAGCGCCGAAAATGCAGACATACAAATACTCCAGGATTCCACCTGGTAGAGAGGGGCAGAGTGTGGGGGCATGGCTCGAGGTAAAGTCATTGCACTCAAGTGATAGGCTTTTAAAAATTACAACAAATACAGAGATAAAATAAAATAACAACCCGCTTTGTAGAAATCACTTGGAACGTACTCCAATAGCATATCAAACCACGTGATCAATCTATAAATCATTATAGGAAAATGTAGATCACAACCTATGATTGCAGCTTTAGGTTCCCCACCCAGAATCGAAGACTACAATTACCAGAACGCAAAGCAATGGGAGCCTTGAAATAATGTAATGTGGGTTTTGAATTTACTATCAAGTCTGAAAGAAAAACATTGAAAGATAACTCGCTATACCATCACCTGCTTGTTGTTATTTCACATAGTACACAGCCTTTTGTCTACCTCCCCTTTCTAACTATCCCCCATTCAGACCTCATAAGGGACAATAGCTCCCCTAATAATCCAGCCACTGCGGTGCCTGTAGCCAACTCATATTAATCACTGAAGTATGTGCTCAAAGAAACAAGAAAAAAACAACCTTGAGCGTTTGTCTCTGGTGCTTTGGTAGATAATAACTACAGATTCAGTCAGTGGTTGGCGGGTTGGGCATGGGGCTTTTTGTTGACCGGATTTGTAATCCAGGCAAATTATTTTTGCCAGTTTCTAAAGCTGCAGGAATCCAGCCCAATTTCAGCTCTGCACAAGTCAGCATGTTAGTCAAGGCCACGAGGAACAAGTGGATAGTACGGTAGTACCTGATCATTGTATTGCACACACTGCCACAACTGGAGTTTAGACGGCTCTTCAAATTTAGTTTGAAGTCGGGATTTAAGGGGGCCTGTCTTTCAGCAAAGTGAAATGGGATGAAACGACATTCATAGTGATGAGGAGGGGCGAGAATTCCAGCGATGTATTGAAAACAGGATTAAGCAATTGGGGAGGAGGGAGTGCTCAGAGGGAATGAAAAGAAGTAAGAGTATAGTCAAAAGGGGGGGGGTAGTTAATTGGTCTTATTTGTTTTCATCTTAAGTCTCTTGTCCCTTTTCCACAGCGTTTATGTTATTACTTGCACATTGGACAAACTTTTCCATGTGCCTCTGACTTGCCTGTCATTTGTGAGTTCCGCCTACTTCAATTGCTGAGTATAAAAGACCGAATCATCTACAATCGATTTCTTTTTTTTTTACTCTGAATTGTTGAGTACCCTTTTCTGTGACACCAAGTTGTATGGTGCAAACATGTGGGTGGATTAGCTTGCGGTGAGCCATCCTCAGGCTGAGACTGGCACACGCTCAAAGTGCCAATCTATTATGCCAGAGTGGGCACTTTCCTGGGCCGATTCGGTCAAATGTTGTGTGTGGATGTGGGACACATTAATGATTGCGTGTGTGGTAAACAGTCCTTTTAAACACATTTTCTCTCAAATTGCCCAGTTTTTGAAACATTTGAAATTTGTATTAGAATTTTTAAGGTTTCAGGTATATCGGCTGCTCCAAATCCTCTACAAAAACGTTTTTTCTTTAGGAATGTCTCCGAAGGGACCCACTCTTGCTAATATTGGGAGACAATTTAGTGTTATTTTTAAGAATAGACTCCTGAAAATAGGACAAGGAAATTGAGCTAAATATTTGTAACAGTCAACTTTCTATCTACGTACGTGTAGACGGTTAGTGAAATAATAATAATAATAATAATATTTTGTTTTTATATAGCTTTGTCATCTAAAGTGCTTTACACAGGACACATTTACATACATTACAATTATTACCCAATAGAAATTAGTCCTTTGTTCATTTTATATCCACTGATATTCGTGTTTTTCTTTACATTTTGTGGTACAACATTGTTTGGTCTGACTTTGCAGTTGATCTCCTCAATAATGGCATTGCAGGTGCTCAAAAACAATCTACTTTGTACTTCTCAAACAAAACAATTTGCTTTCAGAAGTCAGAACCTGCAATACATGTTGTGGGACAGTTTTTTATGGCTACCCTCAACTATTTTTTGTCCCATTCTGACCCTGAACAGAAGCCTCTTTTCAATACATGACAAGGCCAAACCAGCAACCATGACTACAAAGCCAAGAGCCCCGCCATCCTCCCTGAAGGATGATCTGGTGGACTGAAGCAGGGAGAATTTATAAATGAAATCAGAAACAAAACCACAGGTTTTGAAAAATCAGAACTGACGAGCAAGGAACTACCAATGCTCTCAGCCGCTCCGCTGCCCCCGGAGTCCACCCTGAGAACACCAGGACCACAGCATCATCACGGTGCCCCCTGCACCATATGGCCCTGCACACCAGCTTGCAGGCCCGCCAAGATGGCCACCAAAGCTGCCAAGGGCAGCAGCAAGCAGCCTGGGCTTCCTAGTTCCCACCAAATTTTTCTGATTGACCGACACCTGCATCAAAGCCAACTCTCCCAGTTCGCAGGATGGCAGAGCCAGGTCCGATACAAGGTCCTCACATAAGGGTGCTGACACTTTCAGCCGCTCTGCTGTGCCCAGAGTCCACCCTGAGACCTCCAGGACCACAGCATCATCACAGTGCCCCCTGCACCATATGACCCTGCACACCAGCTTGCAGACCCGCCAAGATGGCCGCCGAAGTTTCCGAGGACCACAGCAAGCAGCCTGGGCTTCCTAGTGCCCACAAAAAACGTTCCGATTGCCTGACAGCTGCATATAAGCCAGCCCTCCCAGTTGGCTGGATGGCCGAGCCGGGCCCACTACAAGGGCCTCACATAAGGGTGCCGACGCGCTAAGACACTCTCCGCTGCTTACCGCAGTTGCCTGCAGCTGCCGCTGCCCCCCAGGACCGTGAAGTTAGCCAAGGTAAGCCCGGCAGACACCCTTGTATTGCCGGAGTGCCTGTGATAAAAAATACTGTGCTGCCTGTTGATTGTCCACGGCACAGTAGTAGGATCTGCCCCAGCCCCTTCCTCGCGGCTTTATTAGAAGTTAGTGCTAGCCTTCAGTGCCCCCTTGCACATATCCCCTCTGTATCCACAAGGAGCACGCCCCATGCAAGCCCAGCATCCCTATGTCCAGCACCTGCATCGCGTCCCAACCACACCTCACTCGACTCTCCCCATGTAGATCCACCCCACAAACAAGCCCTGCACACAGAACAAATCATGCCAACACCTACCCGATGCAAAGATAACATACTGCGGTTAACATTCTCCTGGTCACATGACCACAGCCCACACACCTCTAACCACTGCCTATATGAACAGCCCTAATGGCCACAGCCCTCACCATGCACAGCCTACACATGCACAAAGATTGCAAAGGCTCAGGGATCCAACCAAGCCAATCTCCCCACCATTCCTCCCTGCACAGACTACTAGATGAAATGAGCTTCTGAGGATCCAGCTCCCCCAGCCCATCCACACAGCTCACCGAGCCAATGACGGCCATACCCAAATGGCCTCTCTCACCTGCCCCAATCAAACCATGCACCACTTCCACATGTTTGAGGCCACGGTGCCAGCACTCACAGCAACACACCGTAAGGAGAACATCTCACCCAAGGCTCCACCCCTCGTTATTACCCAGAAGAATCACTCTAGCAAGCATACTACAAACTCTACACTAGACTCCCCCACCTGCAGTATTCCAACACCTGTAGCAGTATTGCAGGTAGCGCTCATTAATGCTAGATCAATGACGGCTCATGCTCTGGACATACACGACCGGATAATGAATAGGGGCCTAGACCGGTTAGCCATATCTGAAACCTGACTACATCACGCTTCAGGCCCAGCCTTGTCCCTTGCATTACGAGCTGGTTATGCTATCCTCAGAGCAGACAGACCAGATGGCTGAGGCAGCAGAGTAGTCCTCATTCACAGAGACAGCATTAATCTCAGACTCACAAGCTCCCCTGCTATTGATAACTGTGAACACCTCACAGTGAAACCAGTAGCATCTCCATCTGACACAATTAAAATACACATAGTTTACAGACAACCTGCTACTACCTGTAACTTCGAGGAGGACCTAAGCCATCCAATCAGCATTAACCTCTTACCACCCTTGAGAGTGGTTCTCCTCAGTGACCTCAACCTTCGCCTCAATGACGCAAAAGACAAAATGGCCTTCAATGTAGCCAATTCCCTCTCTGACCTAGGCTTCAGCCACTGCATGACAGCCCCAACCCACTCCAAAGGGATAACCCTAGATTGCATCGCCGATTTAAACACCCAGATCGAAATCACCTCTAATGAACACGATCAGAGGTCTGACCACCATGTACTCACCTTCAGCATTCCAATCCAGAGATCAATTCATAACTCCTGCACGCCCCTCCCACCGACCAGCACCAGAAGCACCAAAAAGATCACCAAAGAATCGCTCTCCCCACACCTTGCAGCAATAGCCAGGGAAAAACTAGTCCCCTCCAAACCACAGCTATTGGCAGACCTATACTCTAGAACACTCACAGAAGCTCTAGATCGAGGACCTAGTAGCTCCCCTGATCACCAGGAAACAGAAGACGAAAGACCATCGCAATCCATGGTTCTCAGACACACTTCTTGCTCTAATGTCTAAATAAAGACAAGCGGAAGCCGCCTGGAAAAAAAAGCCCCACCAACTCTTGATGATGATAATGATAGTTGTAAGTGACTTCAATCCAGCACTCCAACTAAGTCAATGCCTAGTCTGGGATGCCCAATGGAAGCCCTTATTGATATATTTTATGTCAAAGTTCTTTAAATCTGGATGATGAACCCTTATATAACGCCCATTTCTTTGAATCTCCCCGACCTCACTGACCCAAGAAGTAGGTTTGTTTTGCAAATTAAAAGGTTTATTTGAAGAGTTGAACAATGTATATATCACACTTTTATGAATAAAATAATATCTGAAAAGCACACTTATGAATATGAACAATGAGCAGCAATGGGTACTATTACAATATCAACAATCTCTTTAATCAGTTAGGAGTAGGAATAGAAAGGATAAGGTAGCAGAGAATACTTTACATGATTCAAGGTATTGCAATGATGGGAAACATGCAACACAGAAATAAACTTGATATGATTTCAATCAAAAGATAATATGATCACTTTTTCCCCTGTGACTACTCACTCCCCCAACTATGCAATATGAAGAGATGGAAATGAAGGCACACAGGTTTCAGAAATACAATCAATAATGCAGTTCAATCCCAGTTCCCCCAGCAAGCTTAGAGAAAACAGGTATGATTTTAAAACAGGCAAAAATGCTTTTGAATGTGATTGCAATGGATGGAAAAATAGACTAAAATGATTTTAATTCACTAAAGAAGATTCAGGATTAGTGAGAGCTACTTTGGATTGGTTTGAGTCAGCTTAGGATCTTAGCTTCAAAATGACAGTTACATTTCGGTTCTAGGACGTGCGGTTCAAAAGTTAGAGGTTTATGTGAAGGTAGATTTTTCAGAAATAATGTCAAGATTTCAAAAATGACAGATCGCGCTTTAAAGATTTTGCAACAAGGATAGGCTTAGACTAAGGAGCTATGAAGAAGCAAGACACACAACGGGCAGCCATCAGAACAGGGCACCTCTGCTCTGATCTCTGTCCGTCAAAACACTTGTTCCTCTTCAGAAAATCAGCGCGAAGATGATTACTGCTACAATTATCACAAACAATATAATGAGAAGAATTCAGGATGGACACAGGATTCTATAATGCAATTCTGGATAAGTGAAATGGTTGGAATAGGATTACTTTAAACTAAGAGATGACTATGCACAGTTCTAGACTAGATACTCACTCCTAGGCTTTAGAATGGAGTGGGCCTCGTCAAAGATCTGGTCAAGGATTTGACTTCACTCTCGCCACCGGACAGGTCTCAGGCACTCTGGGTTCCGCACTCAGCACTGCACGGCGGTCTGCACGGCCTCTTGGACTGGATCTGATGGGTTTTGGATACAGTGCTGCTTTCTGGGTCTGGATCTTGGTTCTAGCACATGGTTCTTAGCTAGAATCAAAAGAGCTCAGCCAGGCTGTTGAATGGTTTAGTTAGGCCCTGTGGAAGTTTAGGGGTTAGAGTCAGGTTGCAAAAGATTGTGAAGGCCTGCTGCAAAGAGTTCAGTTTTGGGTTAGGCCTCTGCTTCAGGGTTCTAGAATTTGGTTCTAGAGTCTCTGTCTGGATATTGTCTGGATCTGGTCTGGAGTCTTCCTGCAGAGTGCTGCGCCAAGAAATCAGTTGAGTGGTGGAAAAGTGTGTGTCCTATCTGTCCTTACAGTCCCTATTTATGTATTTCCAAAGTTGGTGGGGAGGCTAATTCTACAATGCCCAACCCTCTAAGGATCTGAGATGTTAGAGGATTTCCTATCCCCTGATTGGAAAAAGGATCAGCGTGTCAGAATGAATCACTGATGCTGTGTTTATGGTCCAAAAGAAATCCCTCCCTTTTGCTTTTACATAGAAAATCTATTTTTCCCAAAAAACATATTTCCCAGATACACAAGTTGTTGAGAATACATAATTACATGACAGATTGCTTAAGGTACATTTCTGTTCAAGTCCCATGTTTCTACGAGCTTGGGTTCAGAAATGACAACATTTTCGTGCTTTTGGAGGGTTTCTCAATATTAATTCTGCACCAAATTTGGTAGGTGCATGCATATCCTCTCTGGGCATATTACTGTAGGTGTTTAGGTTTCCAGCATAAACACAGTATCTACAATATGAATAGATTCCGGGGTTTAGTCTCAGAACATCGCACAGAGTCCAGCTTAGTCTTGAACTGTGAGTGAATTTTTCATTTTCACAATCTCAAAATTTCACATTTTTTTCATTTCAGTACACTTTGTTATATGCATTTTTATAAAACATACATTTACTTTCAATTCAATTCACATCTCAGTCTGGTCCGCCCCCAGAGCTGGCTGACTCAGAGGGTCACATGTCTTGTTTCCTGCCAGCAGTTTGTGGTCAGTTACACCCCAAATTAGCATTCCCTATTCAGTCCAAGGCATCTATTGTTTATTTCTCTGTGCTGCAGAGAAAATCTCCTCCCCTCTTGATTAGTATGACAATGCGACATCCTCCTTCTGGTGGGAATGACAAGGTGTGAAGGTTTCTCAGGGGAAGCAATCCTTTTGGAGTTTTAACTGCATCAGGTTACTTTCTGATCAATTGTAACATAGTTCCTTGTGAAACAAAATAACATTTATAAACTTAAAATAAGCAACATATCTTTAAATCAAGTCTTTTTCAACATGAAATCACTGTGTGGCACTCTATATGGCATTTTGATGGAATTCTCTTCTTTGGCATAGTTTGAGTTCAATTGTTCAACTTTACACAAATGGTTTTAAAACGCCGGCTTTCTGGTAGAGGTGAGCAACGGTATTACGTCCATTTTTACAGCTGTCTTTCCATCAAGTATCTTTAAAATAGAATTTTGTTCTTCGAACATATGATTCTTGCTGACATCGTATTGATGTGGATTCTTGCAGTAATGATGTGGAACACCCAACAAAGAGGTGGGATCTTTTAGGTGATTTGTGAGCCATGATTTTAGCATTTTTTTACAATCAAGAAAACGGATTTTCAAACAGCTCTGTGTTTCTTTTTCAATCAGCATTGCTATTTCCAAGTGGTTTCAGGCTACTTTGTGGGTAGCCCAATGGTGGTTTTTGGCAGTGATCTCCTGTGCTCACTAAGATAGGCAAAATTAGATGGTGGCCTATTTTTCAGGTTTTCACTGCGCAATTTCTGGTGATTTCTAGCGAGCAACATGCTTTCCAGTGGCCATTATGATGTTTCTGCTGCTAGCAATGCACAGGGATGTTGAAGGGCTTGGATGAATGGGTTGATACATCCCACATAGTTTATTTATAACACGCTCATACACAAGTGTTTCAGAGCACAACAAGGCAAGAGAGGGGAACAGGGGAGAACAAGACAGAGATCTTACTAGGCCCAGTTACATTGAGAACGCCCAAGTGCATGGGAAAGGGGAAAAGTACATGGAAGAGGGGATGTGGAAAGTGCGCAGCAAAGGAGAACAGATACATAATAAATACATTAAATACATAAATAAATAAGTAATAAAGGCATAACTTTAGCAAAATCATGCACGAATATAAGAAAGCTATTATCACTGCAAAATCGGAGATGTACATTACCAGAATAGCCAAAGCAAACTCCAAATCCCAAGAGCTCTTTAAAATCCCGAGAGAGCTGAAATCCCCTACCGCACCGCCCCCCCTAGAGTTACCAAAGACTAAACCTGGTGCGCTAGAATCCAGTCAGCTATGAGAAAGAAAATGTGCCTATCACAAGAAACAATTGCCTTCAAAGTGTGACCGCTGCCAGCAACCCTCCGGTTCTACCCAACACCTTTGTCGCCCCACCGTTTCAATCCAGGGATATTTTGAAGTTGAAACCAATAACATCATTAGCAAACTCAAACCCTCCAGATGCCTGGGAGACATCTGCCCCACCACTATTATAAAATAATGCGCCTCTGTATTCACTGCTTTCATCACAAAATTCATTAATGCCTCCTTCACATCCAACCTAGTACCCGCTATCCTAAAAGAATCCTAGGTCTTCCCACTCCAGAAGAAACCGTTCCTAGACCCGGACCTCCCCAACAACTGCAGACCCATCACCACAGTGCCCTTCCTGTTAAAGTTCCTACATGGTTTATAGTGATTACGTCAAAAAAAAAGGGTTGACGTGCAAAATCATCGAATACAAACCATTGCATACCAAAGCATAGACAATCTATATTTTACATGTAAAAGTTCAATTCCATCGAAACCAGTCCATCGACAATTTACATGGACTGGTTTCAATGGAAATGCCTTTTTACATGTAAAAAGTAGCATTTCCATGTTTTTTTGTAAATTTTAAACGTTACTTGGCGCTGTCCAGTGTGGAAATTTCAGCACTGGCTAGCTCCTTGTAACATTTTTAAGTATTTCTGTATATTGGGGGGTCCCCCCTTGCCCCCTCAACCCCCACACCCACCCCCCAACCCTAACCCTAGCCCTAACCCTAATGTAATCCTTAATCTAACCCTAGCCCCAACCCTAACCCCTAACCCTAATGTAACCCTTAAGCTAAACCTAGCCCCAACCCTAACCCTAACCCTAATGTAACCCTTGATCTAACCCTAGCCCCAACCCTAACCCTAACACAACCCTAACTCTAATCTAACCCTTAATCATAACATTACATTTCGATGGATCCATCACATTTTATTCATTTAAATGGCCATTCTATGGAATGGTATTTCGATGGAAAAAATGTAATGGTTTGGTGTTAGATGGGTTGTCATTCGATGGATGGAATGAGTAGATACCATCATAGATAGGGCAGCCTACATTCAGATGCAGTTAAAGTAGGGCTACCTGGACTGAAAGGTCAGTGTCCGCCTCATCTGTGAACAGGTTAATGTGTCTCAGCCGCAAATTACAGCAAACTTCTAAGTCAACAACTATGGCACCATAGGTGTTTGAGGGATTGACCCCGATACTCAGCTTCTAGGTGATATAGAATCCTCTAGCAATTATCTCGTACAGAATTGGAGACTCGAAATGCAGCCTGGTAGCTCTTAATTGATTTAGATCTTTGCTGTAATGTGCGGCTGAGACACATTAACCTGTTCACAGATGAGGAGGACACCCGCTTTTCAGTCCATGTAGCCCTACTTTAACTACATTGCTCGACAAACTATTTCATAAAAGGACAATACAGTCCATCAAGGTTAAGGAATTTCAAACACCAAATACAGGTCTTGAGAATGACCAAGAGATTGAAACACATGTCAGCTGTGCACACTATTGAATAAATCCTAAACACCAGTAGATCGACTTGTCATTCATATACCGTTTGAACTATCGTGATGATAACTAAAAGCTTAGAGACACAACATCCTGAGCGCGATTTGCCCTTCCCAATTTTTTTATTTTCTCTTCACAATTTTCAAAGCCCAGTGGGTGGGTTTGGGGAATAGGGTGTTCACTACCGGCCCAGAATGCTAACAGTTCTCAAATCTAAAGTGGTCATTAGCACACAGATCCTATATCGAACCTCGAGTTTACATATTTTCCCTACATTCAGAAACAGCACTATCTAAAATCTAACAAAATTCTAGGGATCAGACAATCAGGAGTCAGACAAGGCCACAGCACTGAATCCGCTTTACTGGGCCTGAAAGTACAAATGGAGGATACCTTCAAGGACAAAGGGAAACCAGCCCTCTTGCTCCTATTGGACTTGTCAGCGGCCTTTGATCAGGTCAATCGCAGTACACTCTGTCACCACATCACTTCTGTGGCTAACTTCTCACCAGAAGCAATAAGCTGGATCGCTTCCTTCCTAGAAGGGAGAACGATGAGAGTTTTTTCAGACATAGCCAGTGCTGACCCCCCCATACCTTGCAGAGTCCTCCAGTGATCCTGTGTCTCCCACTCCATATATAATATCTTTACAAAACCACTTTTTGACCTCCTGGATGAACTAGGCATCTCCTACACCAACTACGCGGACGACACATAAATTCTCCTACCACTAACAGGTGACTATGACCTAGACACACAGCTTCTGAACAAAGTATATGCTTCGATAGAGGTGTGAATGGCAACCAACCATCAATGCCTCAACAACAAGACTGAGATCCTACAGGTAGGATCCCCGACCGTCTTCAAAAAATGAACTCAACCCTCAATATTCAGCTTTCTTGATAGATGTCATACGAATCCACGTCTCCGAAGAAATCAAATCTTTAGGGGTGTACTTCGGCGCCTCGCTCAAACTTGACATACAAGTGAACGCCATATCCTCCTCTGCAGCCTACATGGCTAACTCGTTAACTCAGCCAAACATTTCCTAACCACAGAGAGCTGTCCCACCATTGCCAGAGTGATCACAGGCGCCAGACTGGACTATTGCAACTCCCTTTTTGGGGGAACCTCAAAGCGCAATTTAAAATTAAATGCAATGAATACAGAACAACACCCTAAGAGCTGCACTCAGCATCCCGAAAAGAGATCACATCTCTCCGGCGAGAAAACAAGCTCACTGGCTCCCGATCAGGGAAAGGCTCATCTTTAAGACGCTTGCCATCATGCACAAATGCCTGAGTCACACTGCTCCACAGTACCTGTACCAGAAAATTGAAATAACTCAATCAAAAATGCCCACAAGATCATGCCACGCTTTTAAAATCACCACTCCACCAGTAAAGAGAGCCAAGAGGCCTGGGGGGGCAGAGTGAGTTGCCCAGAAGTGGCTGCCCACCACTGGAACACCCTTCCCGTAGGACTGCAAGCACAAGAATCCTATGGAGCCTTCACAAAGCCCTGAAAACCTGGCTCGTCATCTGAACTATGTCCCCATTACCACCTATTTCTCTTACCTATGTACTACCAAGCACTGAATGTAACCGGTTGGCAACAGCGCCCTGATGCGCTGTATTTTAGGCGCTTTACACATGTAAAAATAAATAAATAAATACATACCTAAACAAAGAAACATCCTAGGACAGGCAAGTAATATTTCGTGGCTAAAAGCCCTGTTACCAAAATTGGACATCCCTACAAACAACAGAACAAGGTAACAGCGACATAGAATATAAACCAGGTCCATGTTTAGAGTGAGAGGAGTGCTGCAGCAAGTATGAGATCCTCAACGGTCGCCTTTGTACTTTCATTACTTTCAGGCAAACCCATCAGTTTCTCCCGGTTATTGGTTCTCTAGGGTGAAAACATGTAATTCTGAAGCCTCTCCTATAACCTGATTACTGTTACGGAATCTTGATGTCCACGCTCATAAATGGCTCCCTTTTCAAAATCCATTTGTATTAATGAAAGTTCCACTTCTGGCCTTTGTGATGCCAGATACGGATAACGTGTCATCCTAATGTGACTCTTATTGGAGTCAGGGCCACTGAGTGATGCCCAGAATCCTAGCTCAGTCAGAATCATAAGAGGTCAAACCTGTTAAGCTATTTGTCTGGGTGAAGTCCAACGACCAATTTAATACCCTAAGTGGAGGTCACCAGATGGCTGACATCGCAAAGCAGCACACATGTTTCAAATTGAGACACATACTCAGTCCCATATAAACACATAGAGACTGCTAAAGTGTCCTCTAGGGATACCAATTATTTTTACCATTTTAGTGCATACAATCTGCCTAAGGGTTCTTCAAGAGCACTTGTAATCACAAATATCTTTTTTTTAAATGGTATATTCCTGCACTCGTTTAATTCCTGTTTAATTAAATATCGTGTTTATACCTTTTTGAATCATGCCAGTTCCAGATTTAATAAGGCGAAGGTATTTCGCATTATGGCATTTCCAATCTTAAAGATTTTAACAACAAGCCCCCCTAATGTATGCTGCACGGCTGCCACAGATTACACAAATGTGATTCAACTTTTGCTCAAAGATCTTGCCATTTTGAATATGAGGGAATGTGTACTATGCAAAACCATCAACTAGTTATATGTACACATAATATTGCTTGCCAAACAATAGGGAATTCTGAGACCGTTGTCAAAAAGTGCGAATTTTGAGTCTAATTACAGAGGTTTCAGGGAAAGAATTGTCAGTGACTGTGCTACTTTATCCAGTGCTGCCTTGTAGCAGGAGCAGGGCCCGAAGGTACTATCATGGTTTCTCTGAAGTGCATATGTACACAGGTTGCACATTACCGAATGCAAATTAATAAACGATTCCTTTAGGTTTGACTCATGTTCAGGTAAATCATGACAAACCCCTTCGCCCTCGGGTCTGCAACTAGAAACTGAGGTCCAACGCTTGCACTTCCTGGTTACCAGAAGCCTCCATCACATTGTAACCTCATGTCTACAGACATGGACAATGGCATAGAAGAATAATGCATTCTGGGAGGCTCAGTATCAATTTACTTTAAACTAAGTGTTGTCCGAGTCGTGCAGGGTCGCCTAGTCAAGGGACGATTGGAAATACTTCAAGGGCCCGATTCAGAGAAAAGTATGAATTAATCCTGCAATTCCTGCACGCCGAGAATGACCCTGAGCAAGTCGGCGTGCAGAAGGCAGAAGTTACACTGCGCAAATTAACCTTATTCACAAGTCGTGGCCGAACGTCCAACGACACACCTCCACACAAAGCCAAATCAGCCAGAAACAGATACATTTGTGTGGTCCCCCTCAAGCAGGCCTGCACCTTGAGGACCCTGTGCAGGGGCCCCCACAACTGTCAAAGGCTTCCCAACAATATGTATAAGATTTATCGTAACTCAGTTATAACTTGGAAAAATCTGTGTACGAACGCCTGTAAACCATTCCTGCACACCTCTATGCTGCGTATGCGTACCCCTAACTACAATCGGAACCCTGTCTGCGTGCATGCACCTCTAAATCAGACATTCAATCTCACCTCTGCGCAAGTCTGTACCCCTGCTGCCAGGTGGCAGTGATCAAGGGGTTTGCGTGGGCATTATGCAGGCGAGAGGTTGCGCGGTCACATCCATGAATACGCTTTGTCGTGCGCACTTGTGGGAGTGTAAGTGAATACTAAATGCATAAATAATAGACTTACTCCAAGTAAAGTGTAAGGCTTGTAAGTAACGCACTCATGACCTGATGTGGTAAATATGTGTGAAACCCCGAAATAAATGTGCAGTTGTAAAAATAGGTGCCTTCGAGGGACACCGACTTATTTTAGATACGAAATTAAGACTATGTTCAAAAATGACAGATATTTTGGGGTTCTGACTGCCACCCTTATGCCGCTCAAATCAGGCAGAGCATACTGTCACCCCTTTCTTAAACTGAATCGCATCACCATGAGACTCTATTAAGGAGGAAAAGAGATCAATTTCAGTAACTATATTTTACAATAAATTTGAACATTATTTTGGCAGAGCCTGTATGCTAGGACGGCACCCCACCTTGTGCTCCATGGAGTGAGCTGAATTGTGGAAAAGAGTGCCTCTCCCCTGTTCCGAATGGTGTTGCGGGAATGGCATTGGTGCCACAACCCAGTGTTCAGTTCAATAGCCCGAGTCGGAATGTTCCAGCAAATCGGAACATGTGGGACGTACCTCTCAGGGAAAACAAACGTTTTTGGTCAGCTGTTAATGGCTGGATGTACTTTTCTTCCAACTGTTCTTCCAGAACATTTAGTCACCTTTGATTGGACGGAACACAGTCAATCCACAATCCTACATTGCATGCAACATTGCGCACCATTGGTCGTCTTGGGTTGGGGGTCAGGGGAGTGATCAAGCAGTCTGTCTCTGCACATTGAGAATTGCGGGATAAGGGGCTGGCCACACCCTCCCGCTCCCCTGGCGGTATACCATGCATCGCCTCTCTTGAGGGAGGTGTAAGAGGCGTTCCTTGGGCCGGCAGTACCCGGCTATGGGCTCGGGGAGCACTCATACGGCTGTGGGCTGCTGGGCCTACCTCCCTTTTTTGCAACCCGCACCTGATCAGCTTTTGGACATAAACAGAATGGACATTGTTAGAAGCAGGATTAGGAGGAGGATGCATTGGACAGATTACGGTATAGAGTTGAAGGGGCTGGGCATCCAGACACCGGCCCTCACCGTGAGGTTTGGGTTGACCGGTGCCTCCTCCAGGAATTGGGGCCTCTGCCCATGAGTTCTTGTGGGGCGGTTATTCCCTCAGTAATGTGGGAATGCTATGCCCTCTGTGAAATGCATGTTGGTTTGTATGGGTCCTGGGGCCGCATTGGTGCACTACCAGTGTGTGGGCCTCAGGGACTCAGCAAACTTTTGGCTGTGCTGGCCTGAGCGCATGGCATTGCCAGCAGTATGGGCAGGCCTGGCACGGCTCGATCGCTCTGGTGTGTCAGTCCATAGGTGATGTGTTTGCTACTTGACCCACCCTGCAGGTTCACCCTCTGGCCCATTCAGAGGTTGGTGTGATTGAGGGGGCCAGCGGCATTGGAATGGAGGTTTTCGTGACACCCAGGCAACATGCAGCTTGCAGCGCAGGAGTCGGGGGGTCATGGTGGCTGCTGCACTGTGTTGGACAGTTGATTTTAGGGGCACCCGCATTTAAGGGTCACTCAAGATGGCGGCCGCATGGCCACGGCAGGCCCGGCGAGCATGAGGGCTTTGGCATCTAGGCAAAGTGTGTTGCTGTGGTACAGGGTGGATGGGCGGCCACGAGCCGCATGTACATTGGGGCAATTTGCCTGGGAATGCGGGTTCATGGTATGGCTGCATTGCCTCAGCAGGGGCAATTTGTAGGTTTTCTGCTGCCTCTGCGCCACGGGTTCCTGGCTGAGCTTGAAGACCTGAAGAGGTTTGAAGTTTAATGTGTGAAAGTTACATATGCAGGGCACCAGGCACTGCACACATTGCAATTCAGTTTTTGTGGAAAATGTGAGCTATTGTTTTGGATGCAGTTGTGCAGCAGGATTTTGGCACCTTTGTGTGGCCGTCCCCATGACACATGTTTTTTCTATGTATGCAGGTTGGGGCTGCTGTTGCACCCCCCGCGCCATGTGAGCAGCACTTTGTGGTGTGGTGGTATGGGAACGCTTCTGTCTTCCAGGTCAGGCTTAGTGTTGTATAGTGTGTTTGTGTATGACAGGCTTCATTGCTTGTCAGGTTGCTGCTTCGGGGGATGAGCTTCCTGTGCACGGTATTACCAGTGGGTCCAGATGCAGGCAGAGTGGTAACATTACCTGGGTGAGACAAACACATAATTTGCCCCCCCACCCTCCCTAGGCAGTACGCAAAGGCATTCGGTGAGCGTTGGCAATAAAAGGCAGTGAGATTGTATTGCACACTTATGGTCATAACAAAACATAATCATAATTACAGTAACCATAATATGCTGTACTTTTGGGCATCGGGTCCCGAGGTTACCCCCTCTGTCTCGTGCCGCCTTTCTTGTCCCACGACAGTGTGTGGTCGCCGTTCGGTGACCTGTTTTCTTTTTCTTTCTTCTCACCCTTTTTCTAGAGTGGGAGGGTTCTGGGAAAAAGAAGAGACTCTGCGTTTACAGAGAACTCTATAGTTTGGGTCCCCGTGCAGGGACCCAAACTTGATCGCTTGGGTCCCTATGTAGGGACCACAAGCTCATTCTGGTTATCACTGCAGAGCAGCTCCTTATATTAGACTCAGGGCCGCCCCTGGGTCTTTGTTGTGCCTGTGTGCGGGGCTGGGTGCCACCCCCCCCCCCGACCGGCTGATGCCGATGGCAATAGATGCACATTGTGGTGCCCGAAATCCTCTGTTTACTGCCCCCCCCCCTCCTGACGCTGGTGCTTAGCACCCCTTGGGGAGGAAGGGCGAGGTGTTGTTTCACACCTCACCCTTCCTTCTCTACATGGGCAACGGTGTGTCACTTTGTAGTGTCCTGGGTGAGAGGGAGGAACACCGCCCACCCTTTTGTTGGGCTATTGCTCGTCCCTCTCCCCTACCTGCTGCCATGGGGCACAGGTGACCAGGGCTCACCTGGTGCCTGTGGCGTTGGCCATAACTGGTTGCGGAGTTCACCTTGATGGAATTTTTCATTTTTTCCATTGCATGGCAGGTGTGGGTATTTTGGAGCAGCTCGAATCTGCCAAGGGTTCAGTTGGTGGCCAGTGTCCACGTCACAGTTTGCGTTTAAAGAACGATTACTTTCCTTTATGGAGAACAGGATGGAAAGTGCGGATCCGATATTGGCTTCTGTGGAATGCTGCTTTGCTTAGAATTCCGAGTGGCGGTTCACGTGCTTAACGGTATCCTGAGGGGCCGCGTGCATGTGAGCGGAAGGGCAACATTGCTCCATTTCGAGTGTGGGGGCTTCCATGTGTGCTGGTGATGGGGGTCACCATGCTGTTCTCTCCGCCTCTGGGCTGTAGGGATCGGGTGGTCACTGTGCTTCTTTTTTCCACCGTTTTGTTGCAGCGAGCAACGGGAGAGGGTTTTTAGTACATTGAGAGGTGCTGGCGGGTCAGGTCTCAAAGGGGAATGTTTTTAACATGGCGGCTTGCTTCAAGCCGAGGTAAGGTTGAACATGATGGATGTTCTCTCTGCACAGTACAGTGCTTGGGGGAGTGAGGGATGATTTTGCTGCCTCCCCTGGCACCGCCCAGCAACAAGTGGTTAAGAAGGTTGGAAGGTTGAGAGGAGCAGTGTGTCCAACGAACATTTAGATGAGTAACTTTGCAGGTGAATTGCCTTGTTCCAATGGCACCTTGACCTGGGCTGTCACTTTTACAATTAATAACAGAATGTTTAGGGCATTCAGACACAGGGGCTGTAACACCACTGAAAAGGAGGTTTGTCCTTTTCTCGTTGTATTACTGCCCCTCTCTACCCCCTACCCCTATGTCATTTCAGCACGTGTTTTCCACTGCATTGTGTACATGCACTGTTTATCGTTTCCCGGTTGTGTTGCGACCCCGGCCACCCCCTTACCCCCTTTTAGGGGGGCTGCTTAGAATATCGCCATCGATGTTCAAGGGGAATTTCAGCGCCAATGTGCCCTGGCAATATTCAGGTAGGGCAACTGATGTATTTTAATGCATTTCGGCGCTAATGTGTAGGGGCAAAATTCATATGGGGCCAATTGGGTGGGATTTTGCTGCCATTTTGGTGAACGTGCCCTGCACCCCTAAAACCATTGCGTGGAACGTGACGGTAGCTGAGTAACGTTTTAGTGTTCACCTGTTTGGCATGAACAGAAATGGGGTTTAGAGCTGGGTTCAGTTAGACACTGACAAACAGGATAAGTAACGTTGCTGCAAACTACAAGGAAATGGTGTCCTGAAAAAGTTTTCAGGTTTGTTTTCACGAGAAAAACAAGCCTGCATGAAGGGCCTTGTGCGTTAGAATATCATTGGCTTGCAGCGAAATGCCTTTCCTGTTGTAAATGTTTCCAAGGATAGCAGAAGGTTGTGGAGGTTCATATACAGGGGCTCTAACAACGAGGCTAACTTGGAGAGTGCAGGGGCAACGTTCTTGTCTTGGAAGGAGAACAACGCAGAGCAGCCCAGGCCCATCTACGGTCCGCCACATTGAGAGACTACGTTTTGATGAGGGCAAGGTACCAGAAGGGGAGAACTAAGCTTGGAGAAAAAAGGGAAAGGATTTCCCTTTGGGATAAGGGACAGGAGGTTGGGAAGGTTTGAACCCGCAGTATGTGTATTGATTTAACACAAATATATTGTTGTGCTGTCAGAGGTTTAGAGCTCTTGGACGCGGACGGAGAGGGCCGGTTCAGGTTGATCTCAGTGATACACTACACAGGATCACAGCAAAACAAAATTGGTGGTAAGGTTTATATAATCCATGGAGAAGAAGATTGCCCCATCATTGGTGACTGATTGAGAAGGCCCGAGTAGTGTCAAATATGGAAATAAAGGTGTCCTTTTCACATTGGGCCTGCCGAGTGTGGATTAGTGATTTAACGGAGGACATGATTGATTCATTTTCTCTGACTCCTGGGAATTATTTAGCTAGCTCCGCGGGTGGAGCAGCCAGTGCACGGTCAGCAGATAGGACACGGTTGTCAAAGAACTAATGGAGATTATGCGTTGTTTGCCGGCAGCCCCGGAGTGTTGTCTCTTGAGAGGGACACCGGCTCCATGAAGGAGATGGGGTAGCGTGGGCCGGAAGACGATCCAAAAGCTACACTTGCAGCACCTCATATACACAGCTGAGCAGCACTTCCTGTTGATTTAGTAACAGGGCAGGGATTAGGTAAACTTGCGCCTTGCACGAGCAGCCCTTGGTGGACATAATGTTAGAAGTGCGCCAACGCATGGCTTGTTTAAATGAAGGCAATGTTGCAACAATAGCGCTAACAGTCTATGCGATGGGTGAGAGGAGGATTAGGAAGTGCATTTGCATAATGCCATGTGAACGTTCTTGTTTAAAGAGCTGAGTTGGGTCAGCGGGTCGAGTGCTTGCTGCAGTGATATGGGTTTTTGGGATCTGCATGCAGAGCATTTTGTGGTAAAAGATACACGTAACAAGGCATTAGCATTAACTAAGGAAATAAGGCTCCTGTGCACTGAAAGGGACTGGCATCCATCAGAATGTTTGGCAGCAGGCCCATGGCCTGGGAGCTCTATTACACTGAGGGGCGAGATTGCCTGGGGTGACTGTTTGTTTTAATTATGGGAGCTGATAAGACAGCTCAGTGGGTCGAGCTGTACCATTTGGCGGATCAGTGCTGGCGGGAATGGATATGTTGTTTGTTTATGTTACTGTTATTGGTCGCCAGACACTTAGGCTGGCAGTTCAATGTTGCCATACAGAGTTCCTCCCTATCATTTGGGTTGGACAGCGTGTAGGAAGGCAAAAGATATTGAAAAGAGAAAATACGGACCCACAGGAGGGTTCATCATCACCGATGGTGACAACTGGGGGGAATTGTTCTGCACACTTGCGGGGTGAATACTAACAGTGTTTTGTTTATGCGCTGTCATAGGAAATGAAGATATCATAGGACGGGGAGGACCCATTCAGTTTTGACTCGGGAGTATGGCCAGGAATACAACGGAAGTGCCCAGAGTTTTGGTAAAGTGGGGCACTCCCACGGGAGACAGGTTCAGCATCATTGAGGGAAAGGAGGGGGTGTAAATAGTGTGCTCCTCCCGCAAGGTAAGGGGATCCCGGGTCTCCAGTTCATATATACGAAGTAAGATTGGACAAATAGTTTAAGTGTACTGACGAATTTAAAGTATGGTTATAATGTCCAGGCCAGGGATCCAGAAGTGAAAAGTGTACACATGGGTACCAGGAGTTTGGCTGGTCAACGGGCCTTGCAATAAATACAGTACAGGATAAATGGATGCTTGGGCCACTTGAATGATATTTTGGCAAATCCCAAAAGCCCCCCCCTCCCTGCTGTACAACCAGAGCAGAGAATATAAGGGCCAAATGGGAGGAACACCAGCTAACATTGTCCTACTGATCATTAAGCTACAACAGCCCAGTGACGGGGCTTGCGTACGTGTTGCTAGCAGGGTATTCATTGAGCAAGGACATCAGGGAACAGTTATCCAGTTTGGAGAATATTTCTCGGTAGCTGATAAAACGGCTCAGTGGGTTAAGCATATTTGAGTGAATTGTTTGAATTCTGCTGGAATATCCCGGCTAGTCACTTCGGGCCACCTGTGGCTGGGGCTACGGCCAAGTCCAAGAGGGCCGACCTGGTTGTATGAACCCAGGGCCAGGATGCTGTTATTGAACACTGGGGAAGTTAAGCATATGGGAGCAACAAGCCGGTTATTGATTAAAATCACTGCACTGCAGGTCTACTGAGCCTTTACCTCTCCAGAGGGTCTTTCGTCGACTAAGGAAGGGAATGCTCCTCACTTAAGGACATACAATTTACTTTGTGTTATACCCCAGTTAGCTGGGCATGACTTAGTTATTTGTCATTATTTTGCCATGAGTATTATTACGTTGCCCAACGAAAAGGCACATTTGAAGAAATTGGGTGGGCTGAGCACATGCTAAAGTACCGCAGGGTTCACGGGAGGCAATTAAGCTCAATGGCAATCAGTTTGGCTTGGAAGTGCTCAAGGGTCGATAATGAGTTTCGTAAGCCCATCATAGTTGTATCTAAAATAACAAGATCATCTGCGTATAGGAGCCATAGTAGGGGAATAGATACCAGTTTTGGCAGATAAGAAATTGAGATTTTCAAGTGGAGGCCAATATCAGCTATGAAAAAATGTAAAAGTGCAAGTGCCAAAATGCATCCCTGCTTAAGACCTCTTGATGTTGGGATTGATTGTATCAAGAGTGCATCTTGGATCAGCCTAATTTGCATGGAGGTACCGGTATATAATTGTGAAACGAATTCCAGAATATGTGCCAGTAATGCTACCTTTTCCATCTTTATTAACAAAAGTTCCTGTGGAACTGAATCAAAGGCCATTTTAAAATCTATAACGGCCACGTATACCGTCTGACCTGATTGGATGACTCTCTTCTTGACCAAGGCAAGTGCCAAGAGATTTATTGAAGTGCCTAATCCCAGGGCAAATCATGATGTTAGGCTGTCCCCCATGGACTCTCGCTGAATCCAGCGAGTAAAATCCCTGAGGAGCAGAGGAGCAAAGATCTTGCATGTGGAATCCAAAATAGCAATTGGCTGATAATTATCTGGCTACTCTTAGTCTCGCTTCTTAAATATGAGAATAATAACCGATTTCTTTCAGGAGTGGGGAATTTGCTTCAAATTTCTACCTGGGTGAAAATAGAGAAGAGAGTTCTGGACCAAGCCTCGGGGTGAGTCTTTAGCATGTAGTTTGTAAGACCATCAGGACCTGGAGCACTAGATCTACTCTAATTTTATACCTGGAGGAGCATATCATCTACGTCAAAAGCTAAAGAATCCTCAGTGATCCATGTATAGTTGACCTTACTCTGGGTCAAATGTAGAGAGCCAAATAAATCCCAGAAATATTGCATCCATACTGTCTCCTGAATTGGACTGATTTTTAGGGGAAGTTGGACATTCGTGTTAGTTTTATTCAATAGAGCCCATATATGTGAACTATTTTTAAGGCGCCATTGTGCATAACATTTGTTCCCCATCCTGCTGATACATAAAAGCATGATGGGGCTTCGACCACCAGTTCTTATATCCAATCTTCAATTCCTGGGAGATAGAGAATCTTGTTGTCCCATTTAAGTGAGAAATTGCTCTCAAACTCTTCCTTAGTTGCATTTTCCTGTCTCTGATCTTAATGTCAAAGACATGCATATGCTTAAATACAGGTCCGTGACCACCCTCATTTTGCCGTGGAAATAGGTTCACCGCTGCCACGTAGTGGCCCTCAGAATTTATTACATCTTGATTAAGTTATGACTTCTCATTTGTTATACACGTATTTGGTTTATGCAGAATTAAGGAAGTCCACCTAAACCTGTTTCTTTCACAAGTAACCTCTAAATAAAACCCATTGTGAACTGGTTGTAAGACAGACATCGGCAAACCCCATGTTAGCCATACTAGGATTCGGTCACTATGGGCTTGAGTGATCACTTAAATCTTTAATGGTCATAAAGATATTTCTTTGCACATAGATATAATTAATAATGGAGGGCTGTTGATCCCTTCTCCATGTGGGCCTAGGTAGTATGCTCCTTTTTAGAGCTCCATTCAGCATAATGAAGTCACGACTTCTCATTAGAGTTAGCCATCATTTTGCTGAGTTAGTTAATGAACCCAGATTTACATCTACGTATTCAATGTTTAGGTCACCCCCTGTTGTTGACATTATGCTGGAATCCAAGAGAATTAGGTCCAGCATTCGATCTACACCCTCCAAAAACAAATCATCCGGTATTGCTGCATGATCCCAGTACAAATTTAAAAGGACAAAATTGCAAATGGGACATTTCAATTCTGTAAGCTGTATAAAAGAATTAGGAGAAGCCCATTGCTCCAGGCTAAAGCCTGTGCACTTACTACATGTGGTCAATAATCTGTCTGAAGGGCTTCCTTTGTTAGCTTTCTAACCCTCCCACACCAGGGATTTTAGAAACCAGGTTTCCTGGAGCATGACTATATCCAGGCCTCGCAATGGGTTGCCTTTATTAATCAATAAATGCTTGAAACCTCTGGTGTCCTGAAATGCAAGATTCAGAGTTAATATTCCTGTTTAAGGTAAGAGTTAATTCTGCAAATGTCTAATATTCTGTGGTAGATGCACCAGCTACCTGGAACGTTTATGGTCTTTCTGAATATGCAAGGGTCCTAGGATCTTGATCTGGCGTGGACTTCTAGACTGCCCTTGAAAACAGGAAATCCTCATAAGTGGTCTAGATGCTCTCCTCTCTATGGGCTGTAGGGGCACATCATCCTGGCTCCTAATTTTTGGAGTTTGAAGATTATTCTCCTTCCTCAGAATAAATACCTTCTGGAAAAAGTGATTTCTTGCTCTCAAAAATACTTTCGTAAGAGGCAGAGACTGAATCAACAGCCTTACCTTGCCCGGGTTGTAGTCACTGAAGAATTTGACCTGGGCAATGTCTGGAGATTGAATCTCATACAAACCAGGGATGTCAAAAAACAGATTTAAAATGCTCTATCTATTTATCATGAATTATTCATAAGTTTCCTTCTCTACATTCCAATATGAGGCTGTGGTACTTATTAAGGACATTTCAAGAATGAAAGATGTAATCATATGGGTGCTTCTGTCTGGGAGAGGGTAATGATTGCTATCTTGGTTCCTTTTGACCTTTATCCTTCTGCCCTACATTTAGGTCAGATTTTCCATTTATCATTGAATGATGTTCTGTGTGATGCATTTGATCTTCCCTAGATATGATGCGGTCGTGATAGGTCCTGTTTGGTCCTTAATATTTTTTTTAAGACAATTTCTTCTCTGCTCTAATGTACCTAATTCGGCCCTAAGAGAGGAGTTACTGAAATTAGCCATATCATCAAAATGGCTGTGTGGCCTATTGAAAACCTTGTTCCTAGAGGACTGATTATATTTCATAACAACTTCTGCGGGTGAATGATCTCTATCTGTATGAACAGTGAGGTTCAGAATATCAACCTCGTGTAACATGTCATTCATTGCTTCTGGGTCCTGAAAAGTTTCACAAGATACAATATTGTCAGCTATCGTAACCAAAGTTGGCTTTTTTTTATGATGAAACTTCAATTTTTTCATTAACTCCTTTATCTGACAGATTTCCTTCGGAGGCCTAGTTAGTCTGGAGACATTTTCTGGAACTAAATAAAGTTGATCTTGAGAGAGATCTCTGACTTTTGATCTTATTCCCCATTTGGGTAGATTTCAATGCCCCTTTCCTCTTGGAAACATTTTAAAAAATTGGTTCAGGTGATAGTTGTGGAAACTCACCAATTTCATCAGCCGGGTCTTGGAATATTACACTTGCACTGCCCCGGATCCAGTTATCTCGGTTATCCCGATGTTGAGTGTTCACTAAATTATCACATTATGATATGGAAACTGAGGCTCTGAGTCGATCACCACTGAGGCAAGTTCCATGTTCAAGATCACCAATTTTGCCTTACTGTTTCCCACCAAGGGCTTAGTGTCCCCTTGGAGTAGATGTGATTCCATGGTGGTTATTTTTGTTAAGATGGATAAAAAACCACACTGGCCTTCAAATTTCATATCCAGTGCTTCGTATAGTTTTGCTAAGGCCATTAAAGTAGTGTTCATGACCATTAGGGTGAACTCCATCATGGCAGAGTGCCCCTCGTTCAGGCCAAGAGATCTGTGGGGTGTGGGATTAACAAAGGAAACCGAAGAACTAGATAATGTGTTCAAGGAATCCGGATATGGCATAGGAGATTGAGATCGGGCAAAGGGGATATAATTAGTGGAGGTTGCCTATATTGAACAAGGACTCTTTCTACTGATACCATTTTTAATACTTCTGACTGATGAACTAGACCCATTTCCTCATGGCAAGACAATAAGCCTACATTTTTGGTTGGTATCTGAGTGTGCTCCTTTACCATCAGATTATTGCCAGTGGGTAAGCAGGGGATTCATGGCATAGATCCAGCCTCCATGCGAACCTGGGTGGCGATAGTGTGGCTGGTCTCAATTTCTAATGAATTAACTGTAAGTGTAGTGTAAAGATCGCCTCTCGGGGATCTAGAGGAGGCAACGCTACTGGTCTTCCCTGAGACATCTCCTCCAGCACTATATGCGGAAACCCCACCGCCAAGGCCGGATCAGATATCTCAGTAAAGTCTGTCAGACGTTCTTGGGTCAGAGAGGGAACGTCACTCGACTGAGGACTGGATTTAGCCACATCATAAGTCTGATTGGCCTTTGCTTCACAAGGTGTTTTTAGGTTTGTCCAGTAACCTCTGACATCAGATGTTAAAGATTTTGTACACAAACGTTGCGAAGGTCGGGTTCTCCACAGGGAGGCCACATCCTTTGCATGTTTATTAGGTGTTTGACTTGAGATAGCAATCACTTGTTACAAATGTGCCTTCTTGGGCATATCTGACTTAAATGTGTAAGCATAAGACATTCCTGTACGAATGAACCAAGTATATCAACAAAGTCTGCAATAAAAATTATTAACAATCTGTAGTTGTTTCCCACATAGAACCAACAAAATAAAAATAAATGAATAATTACACTGTTACCGCTCTCGCCCCCACCGCCACACCTCCCAACAACCTAACGGCACTCAATGAAGCACTCTGGATCAAGTAATTTATTGCAGTGGGGACATGTGAGATAGTGCACCGATTTCACCAGTGAACAATACAACACTGGGGTGTTGCTGGCAGGACCCGGCTTCAATAGCCTGGGCACCTGTTAGTGAGGATACAGAGCAAGATATGCCGCAAGGGCAGGTCACAGGTTGCATTACGATGTCAGCATGGCCCAGAGCACCAGGGGATTGCCACATCATTGTATACTACAATACATGGATGCATTAGGATATCCGCTTGGTCCAGGGGAATGTGGAAAAATGTTTATTGGGATGGATGAGCAGCTCCAGGTAAGACATGCAGGTACCGGATAGAATTTCAGTATGGACAGTAGAAATGGGGAGCAGTTCATGAAGGTATGTTGGCAGCCGGTGGCCTGGAACAGATGATCTTGGAGCATATGCTCATGTCAGGAGCTAGGTCGAGGCATCAGCATAGCTGTGGCACAGGAGGGATACCCCATGGTAATATGAACTGGAGGCACCATGGTAAAGGGACACCCAGAAGGAGGTATGGTTAGTAGATTGGCCTGAAATTGGTGGGGGCATTGTAATGGGATGGACTGACCTGGCAGATGGATACCAGGAGTGACGCATACAAAGGTTATGGGAGTGACTGACCTGGCAGTCGGATACCAAAGGAGGGCCATCCTCAGTAGAATGGAATCAGGGGTGATCCATATGAAAGGTTAAGAGAGTGACTTAAGAGAGTTGTATACCAAAGGGGCTGTTCTTGCAAGAACGGAGCAGGAGTGACCTATTCAAATGTTATGGGTGCGAGTGACTTGGCAGTTGGATACCAGACGTAAGGACTTTCTTACTGGACTGGCATAAGAAGTGATCCATACAAAGGTGATGGGGGTTACTGTCTTGGCAGTCGGATAGCAGAGGTGCTCAAGGAAGGGATTTGTGTTAAACATACAGAAAAAAGGTTTTCCTCATGGTGGTATTCACAGCTCTAAAATGGGCAGGAGTTGTCTAAGAAGACATTGGAACTCTAGGTATTTGAAGATAAGAAGCATTGAAAAATTAGCAAAATCCAAGAGGATGGGATTTATTAGGCATTGTTGTGTTGGTCAGCTCCCGTCCTATTTTGAATGCGATGGTGCATCCGACAAAGCGCTGGACGTATTTCTCTCAGCAATACTGGTGTCATTAAGAAAGGCAGGGTGCAAGTAGGTTCCTTGGTGAATATGATTGGTTCTGTTCTGAGGGCATTGTGGCAGTGGGAGATGGTCCTAGCCAGGGAGGAGCTTTGATGCTGCGGTTTCAGCCGTGAGCGGTACCCGATGGCTGCACTAAAGACAGGTTTGGGCAAGGAGGGCTGACTCCCTTATAGACAGTTGAGACTCCTCATCAACTGAATGCAGTGGTCCCGGGTCTATTACTGCCTGGCAGTTGCTAACTAGAGGCAGAAATTTGCTCCTTTGCAAACTGGAAGTGACACGTGTCACCCGTGGACAATAAATCTTGTTGCAAGCCCGGGAATTCTAAATGGCTACCTTGGAAGGTGCTTTAGGACATTGCTTTGTTTAGGGGCTGGGAACACTGCCAATTTGTTTGCTTGACTGCTAAAAAAATGTGATGTTTGTTTCCAAAAATATACATTATTTCTGTGGTTCTTATGATTGGGAAGGTAATTATTGCATCTATGTCTGGTATGGGGGGATAGGGAATAGCCTTGCTAAGGGGCTGACCAGCCCCCGGATGGGGCGCTAGAGGGACAGCCTGCATAGCGGGCCGCCCCTCTGGCCACGACCGTCAGGGGTATACCACGCATCCCGCCTCCAGAGGGAGGTGGAAGGGGCATTCCTTTGACTGGCTGTATCTGGCTATGGGCTCGGGTACCACTATTAAGGCTGGGGGCTGCTGGGCCTAACTCTGTTTTTTGCAGCCCCAGGTTAATGTCCCTCCCCATCCCTCTTGTTTTATGCACCAGGCAGCTTATTAGATCTGGGTAGAACAGGTTGGGCCTGAGGGGAGTGGGGGCATCAGGTTCCCCCTGATGTCTAGATAAGGATACAGTCGAGAAAATGAGGTCATTTTGTGAGGTGTTGATAGCTGCTGGTCATAGATTGTGCAATTTTGTCGCTAACTTTTCTTTTTCAGTCACAGGCAGAGTTACAGGGTGGTCCTAGCCTAGGAGGAACTTTAACGCTGCTGTTTCGGCCGCAAGCGGGACCCGATGGCCACACTCAAGTCAGGTTTGGGCTTGACAGGCACTGACTCCCTTACGGGCAGTTGAGACTCCTCATCAACTGGAAGCAGTGATCCGGGGTCTATTGCTGCCTGGCAGTTGCTGACCAGATCTGGAAGTCCGCTACTTTGCAAACCATAAGTGACACGTTTCACCCATGGACAATAAATCTTGTTGCAAGCCCGGGAAATCTAAAGTGCTACCTTGGAAGGTGCTTTAGGACATTGCTCTGCTTAGGGCTTGGGGGCGCCCCCAATTTGTTGGCTTGACTCCAATAAATGTGATCTTTTGATTCCTAAAACATACATAGTTTCTGTGGTTATTATGATTGGGAAGGTAATCATTGCATCCATGTCTGGGATATGGTGGGCAGGGCAAAGTAGGGGATGGCCCTGTTATGCTCCTGGCCCACTGTTGCAGGAAGGCCATCTCATTACGCAGCTTAGACTGTTTGGGGTTCCAAGCATGATGCATATCCAGTAATGAACGACAAGCTTTGGAGAGAGGTGTGGCACATGAGCGTTGCTTCCATTAATTCTTCCATAAACATGGACATCATAAATCAGGCCCTACTGTTCAAGGAAGCACGGAGGAAGGGAATAAATGGCTCATCGCCGTCATTACTTTCCCGCGTCAGCTGTCCTTATGTTGTGAGGTGAAACATGCAAATGTTGAATACAAGATGAATGTTTTTAAATAATGTCCAATTTATATTCGAGATTCTTCGGGCAACCAGGCTACCATGAATTCTAAGTAGAACCCGTGCACGACTCGCGCCCAGTGCAGGATCTTGCTTTGGTGTGTGGCTGTTTGCAAAGGTCAAAGACGGGATGACAAACTGCGCCATAGGAAAAAAGTTTTACAAGTGCCGCTGACTGGAAAGAGTTAAAGCCATCTGCCCCGAGTCATTGTGCAAAGCGTACTGTCTACACAGTGTTGGGGAAATAAGCCAATTACGTGTGCTTCACGGGAGGTGGGGGACTGACCTTTGTGTGTAATTAGTTCTTTTATTTAAAGCAAAGATTTTGAATAGAATAACTAATGAGCTGTCATAAATGGCAAATGGAAGGCTTTGGCCGGCTCCCTTGGGAATGTGTGAGGCCGGCCTTCCCTGGCACACTTTATACATGTGCACACTCTTCCCTCATTAGGGCTCCTTTTAGTCCTGGGCCGTGGTAATGAGCAGTGGAGTTGCCGCACTTAGCCGGGCGCCTTCTAATGCAGGTGGAACTGAACTGCCTGTGGCCATTGCTGCTTAAATGAGGCGCTGTTTCCAGAATTATACGTGGGGAGTGTGGATGCAGTGGGCTTTGAAAGTGATCGTGTCCGGCTACGTGTGGCCATTGTGCTCTGGGCTTGAGTGCATAAACTCTAGGAGGGACGGGGAAAGTAGCCGCGAGGCATATGTCATTAGCCAGGCAGGCTCACATTCCACCCACGGACCAATTAACCTTTAGAGTTGCATTAAAGGCGCTAGGCAGTGAACTTCCGAGCTTTGGCAGAACCAGAAAAACTAATTTTGCAGCAAGCGTGATTAAAGTTCATCCAACCCACTGCAGACGTGTGTAGATTCAGTCGGTGTCTGGCCCATGGTCCTACAGTGTGGCGCAGTCGCACCTCAGATTACACAAGTGGATGTAGCCTTTATGAAGAAGTGTGAATGCTTCGCGGTGTTGTCCCACTGATGCCAATATCTACGAGGTAACAATATGTGTTGTGTTGTTTTAGTGAGATGGGATAGCTCAGGGGCAATGCGTCTGTCTTGGAAGTAATGCAAGTCAGCCTCCAAGCAACACAGGTTCGAATCCTGAAACTCAGGTGTTGAGTGCAGTTATATAAAAACAAATATAATTATATGAAAATAGAGTTTCTTTGGATGAGATTAGTTGCAAAGTACCTTCCTGTGCTGACACTGTACTATTAGTTCTAAAACAGGCCACTTTTCCCTTATTTTTCAATTTCTGATTTTCTTTTTTTCTTTTTTTAATACAAATCATGTTATAAGATGCTTATGATTCACATTGTCCGTAACTGTCTCCCAAACCCTGAATGGGCACTGGATAATTGTTCTTTTCTTTGTTTTGTTTCCTCAGCAGCAAGTGCAACTTTACCAGCCTGCATAGGAAAAGAAAGCGGTAAAGGTAGGATGGGCGCAGGTCACGCCTCCATATTTTTATTTCTCACAAGACTGACAGTAATGAAAAGCACAGAAAAGCACACACTCACAACTTGTACCGAACACAGACCCACAGTTCGAGAATTCACCTAATTATGTATTGCAATCTTCATCATCGCTGATCCTACTGTTCATCATCACATTCCTTACTTTATAAACATTCCATCCTTCCAAATTAGTTCTTTACACCTGTACCTGAGCTGAGCCTCCTCCCCTTCTGTACCAGTTCCTTTAGGAGGAGTACTCATCTGTAATGCATCTTGTACTTTTCCAAGACATGTAGTCACCAAAACCCTGACCTTGATTAACGTAATGGTTGTGACGAGGAAGAGTAGGACTAGGAGTAGTGAAGGTTAGCATATTATCGAGGAATGGCAACCATGCCCCATTATCTTATCCTAATCAAGATGCACTGCTAGCTTGTTTTTATAGTGCTACTTTCTGTAACTGAATCTTTTTTGCTGTCTTGTGATCTTTAAAAGTTCCCCTGTATTTCAGAGTCACTATACTGCTGAACTACACTTGTCAGCAGCAGAGGTGTTGTTAGGGAGGGTTGAGTGGGCTATAGCCCCGGGTTTCTTTGTTGTAGCATCGGATAGAAGCCCAGGAGCTACAACCAAAAGGCTAGCTAGCCCTGAGTCCCGACAGTCTCAATATTAACGTAGCCCCGGACCTATTCCTGACCTAGCAACACCCCTGGTCAGCAGTGACAGTGTATATATTCTGACTCCAGATGCTTCCACGCTGGCGCGTACTCGCCGGTTTTGCTGGCATTGTCAATGGAATATATATCCCTGTGTAACACTCATTGTACTTGATTTGTCCCATTGCGAGTACATGTGCGTTTGTACTTTCAAAACACTCAGAAATACGTTTCCCTTTGAGTTATGTTGCTAGCATGTTTCTATGGTGCTACTTTGTGTAATTGAAACTTTGTTGCTCTCTTGTGATCTTTAAAAGCTGCCCTGTATTTAGAAATGACTATAGTGCTTAACTACACTTCCCAGCAGTGACTGGTTGTATATTCTGAAATCCAGGTGCGTCCGCGCCAACGCTAACTAGCCTGTTTGCACCAGTTCACGTTAGGATCGCTTGGATTGCTGATAACTACCTCCTATGTCTAAGGTTTGTCACCATTCTGTACACTGTTCAATTGTATGACTCTATTCTTGTTGAACTACTGATACTGCTTGCGCCATACATTTTCCTGAGCACTTTGTACAGTCAAGACTTGGTGTCGCTATGATCCCACAGACTGTGGGAGAAATGGGCCCTTTTGTTGGATTTGGGACTCTCGCTAAGAGGGCTGAGATTCTGGCACGCTGTCTTGCCGTGAATTTCAGCAACCACTCTAGCCCTAAGACCATCCAGAGAAATACCCCACCTCGGTTGGTCCTCGACTCGGCTAATGCATTTCTGAGTAATTCCAGGGAAGGATTACAGGACTCAACTGCAACAGTCCTATTAGATAAAGACATTTGCATTCATTCCGCTCTCATAGATGTGGTTTCCCACCACCATGCTAATGATGAATCTTTTAAAAAAAGGGGTCAGGGCCCACACACTGTTCGTAGATAAGGGGACTATCAGCAACGTGTACTTCTCCCTAAACCAGGCTTCTCTCGGTTCCTTTATCTACAGCAGGACATGATGAGCCCCCCCCCCCCTCTTGATCCCCGATATATCTCCAATCTCCCAGCCTATACTAGTTGCAATTATAGGCCATCTTTTTTAGCCTTGCCTCCTCACCTAAGGCCCGAGCCCCTTCACAATAATACACATAAGGCTCCGAACCTAGCTACCGTGACGTCTGCACTACTAAACACCCCTTCTCTTGTGAAGCATGCAGTAGAGCTTTGTGATCTTATTGCTGATTCTAATCTAGATGTTCTCGCAGTTAGTGAAACCTGGCTGCACAAAGCAGCCATGCATGCACCCACCCTTGCTACCCCAGAGGGCTATAACCTGCTAAGGGCTGATCAGGTTGGCGCTAAGGGGGGGAGTGGCACTCTCCTTTAAAAATACACATAACGTACACACCTCCAAGGTCCTGGCTCCAGATATCACACGTCCATTAGTCTTTTGCTCCTATACAGACCCCCATATAAGTTGCCCCACTTTGAGGAGCAACTTTTAGCCTGTTGTAATGAAATATTGAAACCCTAGAGCCATCTCTTAATTATGGATAACTTTAATCTATAGGCGGAAATTGATCAAGATGCTGATGCCATCTCTCCTACTCATGCCCTTGAAGTGCAGGCCCTTAGCCCACATGTTAAGCCAGCCACCCACCAGTGCAGCAACATTCCTGATTGGATCTTGACCGTCAACATTAAAATCTCTTCTCCCATGATTGATATGTACAGCGGGTTGCTTCAGAACTAACCAATATAAAATTACAAAAGTAATTCAAAAAGGGGTGTACACCAGGCAAGAAGTAACGCAATTTATTCTGGGTCCAGTCACGGCTGGGTAGGCAAGATTCATACAGAATGCAGAACAGAACTGCATGAAAGGCACTGTCAAAGATACGCCCAAAAGCAAAAGCTTTTATAATCATACAAACTAATTAGCATCAAAACTCATAGCATCATTAGGATAGTCCTCCATGTGAAGCTGATTGGTAGGACTATGTCATTCCCCTATAGTAGGACACACGTTACCCTGAAATGATTGGGCCCTGTAAATCTTGCCAAATCACCCACAACCACCTCTGTGACGTCACAGTCCAACCTGCAATTCCCACATCATAGTGTCAAAACATTGAGACATTTGAGATGACTTGCAGATCTTTATTCGTCTGCCACCGGTCAACTCCATCCATTTCTCATGGGTGTACAACCGATCATAACACTGAAAGAGCCTTGAACCATTGACAAATTAGTGATTTAATGTTGCATGTTAGGAACTTAAACTTCCTTTTATGCTAAAATGAGCAAAGGGACAATTTGAAACAGCTATGGGACATTTTTGAAAACTATCAGTAGACCAGTTTCATAAACTAATATGCCGAATTATAAAATTATTTTGCATTCCCTGCCTTTCCCCAGAACCCATGAGCTTTGCTTCCTGATCTTGAAAGTATCAAAGGCTGTTCCTTTTCTTACCCTATGATCCTGGGAACGTGTAGTTTGCAATGTGCTGCCAGCCTCTGCAGCTGCTATGCAAGTTCATAAAAAGTGAAATTGTTTCTAATGAAAAGCATGCTCTGAGGCCTGTTTACAGTGACTCGGTCTAATGTTAAGCCCTGTATACTTACCTGTAAACCAACCTAATTGCCTATTTGTTATTTGTTTGAACCACAGTTATTTAGGGAATTCTCCAGTCTAGTGCATAGAACAGTGTGGCTATCAATGAAGCCCCCTCCCCTTTTAGTGGGCTAATCCCACAGCTGATAAGTTTGAACCTTTTTACTGTGCAGAACTTGCATGTTTACCACAAATACACGCCCATGGTCCGATCATCATGTAATTTCCTTTGACTTACTACCACCTGTAAGTTTGCTATATTTGTCTAAGCTGATCAAAAGAACCAAACTGCCTAGAAATGTCAAGCAGGCAGATACTGTCAATCCCCACCTTGCTAATGTTTTACCTTTTGGTGGTATTGACTATCTAGTTTCAACCTTGCAACAAGCAATTGGAAATGCAGTAGACACTGTAGCACCTCTACGAGAAAAAACTATAATAGATAAGATTAGGAAAGCCATCTGGCTTAATATAGAGATTAGTGAAGCTAGATTTATAAATGATCCAGGGAGTGGTTATGGTGGAAAAACCCTTTCCCCAGTACTAAACTAATTTACAAGGAATCAGTTGATTTATGTAAGTGAGCCATTCTAGCAGCTAAATAAGACAGTTGCAATGACTGAATTTACAAAGCCAAATCCAGCTCAAGGGAGCTCTTTACTGTTTTACGTGAGTTAGAAGGAAATGATAAGAGACCTACAATTGTTAAAAGTGAGTCATGGTGTCAAGCAATTCAGGACAAACTGATAAAAAATGTATCAGGTCATCGGCAATCTATAAAAGCACACCAATTGAACTTGGAGTGCCCATATGTTGATTTACCACCAGTTAAAACATCTAATCAATCTCTGGAAGACCAGCAACTGCTTTCCCTCCACAGGTCTCAGAGTGAGGTTCAGAATACATTAGCTGGCATGAAATCCACTTCTTGTCCGAGTGACATCTGCCCAGCCTCATTGATTATGGAGCCTGTCTTCCTTAGTCCATGGATCACCAGGATAATGAATGCCTCCTTTACAGATTCCCATGTCCCAGCCACACTGAAGGAGACCTGGATTAGCCTGCTCTAAAAAAGGACAAGCTAGACCCTGTGGCTGCCATTAATTATAGGCCAATCACTAATGTCCCTTTCCTTTTTAAGATCCTCGATAAAATGGCCTATATGTAGCTGCAGGAGTTCCTATAAACAGATGATCTGCTAGGTGCCCCCCAATCAGGTTTCCGGGCCGGGCACCTGATGGAGACAGCGCCCCTCAATCTAAAGTCTAACATATTGGCCATAATTGACGGCGTGTGAGTCACACTTCTGATTTGTCTGCTGCATTCGGTCTTATAGATCATTCCCTGCTCAATAAAAGGCTGATTGAGTTTGTTCACTATTCCTGAAAGTGCTGCTGGTTGGATATGACCAGGTTGGCTGTAGAAGTATTTAAAGCATCCTCTGTACATCAGACGTTTGGTGTGCCTCAGGCAGCATTCCTTTCCCCTACACTTGTTTAAACTGTATACCAAGCCCTTCTTAGACCTATTGGACAGTATGGGTGTCCACTATAGGAACTATGGAGGCAACACCCATGTCTTGATGGAACTCTCAGGTGATTACACCAAGGATACCCAGATGGTGAATAAAATCTTCGCCTCAATTCAATACTCATTGGCACTTAATAATGACAAGATCAAACTGCTGATCTTAGGCTCATGACTTAGGTTAAAGATGTTGTACCCTTTCTCCAGCATGGGGTCCGCCATGGATTCACATGCTCATGAATATTCCCCGTCGTCAGGCTGGGAATCCTCGGTAAAGAAAAAATCAGTTTCACTTTCGTTTCTGAACTGTCTTTCTCCTAATAACCAATCCCTGGTCTCTGGGTCATACTGCCCCCAGCCAATAACTGCCCTCTACTTAAGCCCCTCCACTGGGAGACATCTTCAGATTTTTACCGCACGTTCAAGTGTTGGGAGTCCTCGTGATATAGCTCTCGAGCTTTTACTTCGTTTTGCGATTTTTCAAAGAGTTTAATCTCATTTTATCGGTCAATCGAGCCTCAAGCTCCTCCGTTTCTACTTCCGATCAACGGGGACCCGTTTTGGAATTTTCTACGCCCCTCAAGGGTGAAGTTTTCACTGAATCCCGCTTCTTGGAGGATTCCAGAAGATCTTTGAGGCCTACCCCATGTGGACATGGCCCAGGACAAAGGGAGCACGATGACTGGATCCAAGCTGTTCAGGAGCTGCCCTGGATGTGGATTACAGAATGTCTTCAAGGAGGACGAGCATTCCAGATGCCTCTACTGCCTTCATGAAGACAAAACGCACGTGGAGAAGGACTGTGCATTTTGCAAGAACATGTCGGAGTGGACCATGAAGGATCGGCGCATCTGCCTCACCAACTGTCTGGAGGGGAAGAGCCCAGCAGCGGGTGAGAAGAAGAAGAAGAGGTCAGAGCGGTCTTCTAAGTCCTTTGAGGGTGCTCCGGCGACGGGGGCCCAACAAAAGGCACAGCGCCACAAGTCCACTGGTACCGGGAGCGCCGAACGGTCGGGCTCCTCTGCTGCCAGGCAGGGCGCCCTTTCACTGACACCATCAACCATGAGCCAACGCTCTGGCTCGGGGAAAAGGAAGTCGGAGAACACGGGTAAGCTTCAGGAGACGTCCCGGTCACGGGTGAGCGAGGCGGCAACCCTCCCCCCAAGGTGAAGGCCTCAAGCACTTCCAAAGTCGTGAAGGCCTTGATTCACCCGGCTAAGGGCTCTATAGAGGGAGTTGTGGTGGCCCTGGCGAAGCTTGTGGAGGCTACCCCAGTGGAGGCGACCTCAGGGCCCAGAGTTTCCCTGCCACTTCGGAGGGAATCCTCTTTTCAGCCCATCGATGAGACCCCTGTGAGAACCCCAGTGGAAAAAGACAGGGGGGCCGGTGGCCATCACGGACACCGATACAGCCTCTGAAGAGGAGCTGGCTGAAGTCGTGAAGATCCTGGACAAGAGGTTCGAGGAAGTCCGGTCCTGTGGGAGGGATACCAACGAGGCGGACGAAGAAAGCGACGGTGGCGCTGACGAGGTTCCCGTGGAGTATTCCACTTGCCAACCGTTGCGCCCGTCGCAGCCGGTGCCTGCGCCACAGGATAACTCAGGAGCAATCTTGATGGCAATCCAGGCCTTGTGTACAGAGATAAGGACAAGGTTGCCCTTACCCCCAGCGGACGACCCAGTGGAGCCTGGACCGTCAGGAAGCCCTCCAAGCTAGCAGAGAACTCATCCCCCACCACCCTTCCAGCCGGCACGGCCCTCACAGCCTTGATCTCCTTCCCCAGGTCTGAGGGATGATACAGGAATGGAGACGGCCATGACGGGGACGGATGACGACGGTGGTGACGATGGGATGGGCCTCCCATCACCACCTCATCGGGCCTCTCTGCCCGACGAAATTGGCTCCTTCCACGCCATGATCGCCAGGGCATCCAAGCTCTTCCAGCTCTGCCCCGTAGAACAGAAGAAGGAAGGTTTCCTCTATCAATGGCGTGAGGCCAAGAGGAAGACGGTCCTCTCGGTCCCATTTCTTGACAACATCTGGGATGAGGGGCTGGAGCTCCTGAAGAACCCGACCACAACCCCTGCCAAGAGACCGGTACGAGAAGAAGTACCGGGTCACGGATTACGCCCCCTTGTGCCTTAGGGCGCAGCCGCCCCCGGATTCGGTCGTCTCAGCGGCAGCCAAGAAGAAGACGGCGGTGGCGACGGCTTCGACTTTGACCTCCCTGCCGGACGGCGAAGGGAAGAAATTGGACGCCATGGGACGACGGGTCATCTCGTCAGCGGTGACGACGATTAAAGCGGCCAACGCCCTCGCAATTGTGGCGGGCTATGACAGGGAGCTGTGGTTCAAGATCGCTCCTCTGCTGGACTTCCTCCCGGACAAGAGGGCTGAGGCCCTGGAGATCCTGCAGGAAGGCGAGGTGCAGTCAGACCACACCATAACGGTGGCCACGGACATTGCTGACACTGGCTTTCGCCAGATGGGTAACAGTCTTTGCCTTCACCGGCGAGGTTAGCTCAAGGCAACCGATTTCCAACCGGACGTGCAAACCAGAGTTTTGGACATGCCTTTCGATGAAAACAACCTTTTTGACAAGACAGTGGACGAGTCACTGCATGCCATCATGGCCTTGGGAGTTTTGCAGAAACGACGGCCACCCTTTCAGAACTCCGGAGGCAAGCAAGGTGCATCCAACGGATTCGGCGGCGGTTTCTCGATGTACCGCCAGGCGGCCCGTACTTCGTCGCAGGAGGCCTTCAGAGGATGCGGCAAGTCAGGAGAATCTTGTTGTCGTCATCAAGGAGGCCAAGGCAGAAAGGTCGCTACCAAGCAGGACTGAACCGGCCGTAGCGTCGGCCCCCCACCTTAGCACCCCGGTGGGAGGCCGGCTGGCGAAGTTCGTCAGCGTGTGGGAGTCCATCTCCACTGACCGATGGGTGCTGGATGCCCTGGCCCACGGGCACACTCTCGAGTTTCTAAAAAAGTGCCCCCGCATTCCACGGATGGTCACCCTCCAGCATGTGCTGGGACAGCTGGAGGAAGGTGACTTCCTATCGTCTCTGGACTTGGAGGATGCCTACTTCCACATCCCCATTCTAAAGGGACATCGAAAGTTTCTCAGATTCATAGTCCAAGGATGGCACTACCAGTTCAAGGCCCTCCCCCGCAGATTAAAGTCGGCGCCCAGGGTATTCACCAAGTGCCTAGCACCAGTGGCGGCATGGCTGCGCCTGCAGGGGATCCACGTCTACCCCTTACTGGACGATTGGCTCATCCGAGCAAGGACAAAAGGACTTGCCATCGAGCACACAGCAAAGACCGTCGAGCTGTTCACGGATCTGAGATTTTCCATCAACTTCGCGAAATCCCACTTGGTTCCATCGCAAGTCGCACTCTTCCTGGGAGCCAGGCTCGACACAGTGGCACGATTGGCTTCCCCATCGGAGGAAAGGACGAAGGCCATCCTGGGCAAGGTACAACGGCTGTCGACCATCGACGAGGCCAGGGTAAGGCAAGAGTTCCTCGACGCCCAGTAGATGCAAGCGGCGGGCAGCTTCAAAGACAGGATCTTGATCAACGCGACCTTTCACCAAGCGATCCGATGGTCGGGCACCCGTGCGCATCTCACAGCAGGTATGGACTTCCAGACCCCGGCACATCAGGAGACGGTGACGACAGATGCCTCCCTGGAGGGATGGAGAGCGCAGACCGGAGATCTCCACGCAAGAGGCCTTTGGCTCCCGGAGGAGAGGTCACTTCACATCAATGTCCTGGAGCTCCGAGCTGTGTTCTGGGCCCTCAGGTCCTTCCTTCCATCCCTCAAGGGCAAGGTCGTGAGGATCTTCACCGACACACCACCACGATGTTCTACATCCGGAAACAGGGAGGCACCAAGTCCCCAGCCCTATCCAAGGAGGCCCTGGATCCGTGGCACTGGGCCATCGCCCACGGGATGTTTATGGTACCCTTCCACCTGGCAGGAATAAAGAACACCATCGCCGACTCACTCAGCAGGGAGGTGCGATTGTGCCACGAGTGGGAACTGCAGCAGGATCAAGTGGATCTGCTATTCCAACGATGGGGCAATCCCCAGATCGACTTATTCATGACGGCAATGAACACCAAGTGCCAGAGTTTCGTCAGCAGGTTTCTCCAGCTGGGGAGTATGGGTGATGCCCTCTCATTCCCCTGCAACAGCCTGTTCCTCTGTGTTCCCGCCATTACCGTTGCTGCTGCGACTCATCAACCAACTCAGACGGTCCCGGTGCAGGATGATCCTCGTTGCACTGGCGTGGCCGAGGCAGATCTGGTTCCCGGAACTCCTGGACATGTCAGCGTCCCCCTTAGTCAAACTGCCGTTGGACGCGGATCTCCTCTCCAGAGAGGGAGGCGTCATCCTCCACCACGACCTGGGGTCGCTGAACTTGCAGGCCTGGCTCCTGCAGCATTAGAGTTTGGAGGGTACGATATCCTGGCAGACTGCAAGGAGGTGCTTGCAAAGGCCAGGGCATCCTCAACTCTCAAGTGCTATGGACACAAATGGAAGAGGTTTTCTGTCTGGTGCCGGGCACAGAAGATTAACCCTCTGTGGATTATGGCCCCTCAAGTGCTGCCGTACTTGATATCGGTGGCCAAGGCGGGGCTGGCCCATGCCTCCATCAAGATCCATCTGGCAGCTATCTCCTGCTACACCAGAACTCTGGGGCGCTCATCCCTGTGGTCCCATCACCTGGTGAAGGAGTTCATGAAGGGACTGTCCTGATCGTTCCCGCCGGTGAAGGCTCCGGCTCCGGCGTGGTAGCGCAACGTGGTGCTGACCAGGTCCATGGGGCCGCCATTCGAGCCTCTGCATTCAGCACTGTTGAAGTTCCTGTCGTGGAAAACTGCGTTTCTTGTGGCCATCACCTCCGCACGACGAGTGGGAGAGATCCAGGCCCTTTCCTGCAAGCCCCCACCTGACTTTCCACGAGACGAGGGTGGTGCTGAGGATGCACCCCTCCTTCATGCCCAAGGTGCCGTCGGACTTCCATCTCAACGAGCCCTTGGTGCTACGTGTTTTCTTCCCGTCGCCTTCATCGCCGGCCGAGAGGACTTTGCACTCGCTGCATGTAGCTAGAGCGCTGAAGTTCTACGTGGACCACACGAAGAGTTTTTGGAAGACATCACAGCTGTTTGTGAACTTTTGACCTGTGAACCAAGGGAAGGCCCTCTCGAAGGCTTTCATTTCCAGATGGCTCTCCGGCTGCATCATGCACTGTCACCGGTTGGCAAACCGACTGTTGCCCGGCCGTCTGAGAGCCCATTTGACCAGAGTGATCGCTGCTACCACGGCGTTCCTATCTGGTGTACCCCTGCTGGACATCTGCAGGGCTGCTACGTGGAGGTTGACGCACACTTTCACGAGATTCTACTGCGTCGACCGGGATTCCAGGGAGAAGTCCAGAGTCGGCCAGGCAGTGCTGCGCTACCTGTTCGCCTGAAGGTGGGCCTGGTGAGGTGGTAAGAGATAGTAAATGTTGAGTGGATGAAATGCTTAATGTTGAGCCTTGCCACCTCCCGTGGTTGTGCATGTGTGTACTGCTATGTATTCTTATATTCACACGCATGTGAATCCATGCCAGACCCCATGCTGGAGAAGGAACAAGTTACTTACCTGTAACTGTTGTTCTCCAGCATGGGTCTGGCATGGATTCACATGCAAACCCTCCCGCCTACCCCTCTGCGGCTCTTTACTTGGTCCTGCTGCCACTTTATGTGCTACCAAATCCGAAGATGGCTGCCAGAGGAGGGGCTTAGGTAGAGGGCAGTCATTGGCTGGGGGCAGTATGACCCAGAGACCAGTGATTGGTTATTAGGAGAAAGACAATTTAGAAACGAAACTGAAACTGATTTTTTCTTTACCGAGGATTCCAAGCCTGACGACGGGGAATATTCATGAGCATGTGAATCCATGCCAGACCCATGCTGGAGAACAACAGTTACAGGTAAGTAACTTGTTCCTCAAACAACTGTGTTCATATTGCTGGCTGCTCAATTCCAAGAGTCCCCCATGATAAAACCTTGGGTGTATTCCTTTATTCCCAGCTTACTTTTGACAAACGCAACACACATCTACGATCTTCTTGTGCCAATCTGAACTTCGCCCATATCTTTCAGAGATGTATCGAGCTGTGATCACCCTGCACTGGTCAATTCCAAGTTAGACTATTGTAACAGTCTCCTGGCTGGCATGTCTGCTGCTACCATCACCAAACTACAAATCTCTCATAATGGGGCTGTTCGGGCCGTAGTTGGTCGGCGACAGTCCCATCTTATTTCCGAAGCAAGACAGGACATACACTGCCTGCCAGTGAAGAACATGATTCTCTACAAATCCCTGACCTTAACTCACAAATGCCTCAATGGGTCTGCGCCTAAATATCTAGCAGCTCGGCTTACGAAGGCATCTGTCAAGAGTGCTGCAATCCAAAAATACTCAAATTCTAGCACTTCCAGGATATAAACTTCAGAAATACAGGGGTGCCAGCTTTGACTGTTGGGCCTTTCAATCATGAAAATAACTTTCTTTGGCTCTAAGATCTATTCCATGGCTGACACAGTTGAAAAAAGCGGTTTATTGTGATTACGTTGAAAAAAAAGGATTGCACTGGCTAGCTCCTTGTAACGTTTTTAAGTATTTCTGTATATTGGGGGGCGGATTCCTCCTCCCAGCCCCCCCCACACCCCACACCCACCCCCATCCCTAACCCTAGCCCTAAACCTAACCCAAACCCTAACCCTTACCCTAATGTAACCCTAGCCCAAACCTAACCCTAGCCCCAACCCTAACCCCAATGTAACCCTTAATCCAACCCTAGCCCCAACCCTAACCCTAACCATGTGATATGATATGATATGATATGTCATTTATAACACGCCTATACACAAGTGTTTCAAGGCATGACGAGGCAGGGAGGGGGGACATAGGGAAGACAGACAACGATCCTACTAGGCCAGGTGTCATTCAGATCGGGCAAGTGCATGGGAAAGGGGGGAACGGGAAAGTGCTAGGGGAAAGGGAGAGGGGAAAGTGCAGTACATGGGATAGTGGAATAATAAGATAAATAATAAGGGGCCAGCTGGTGGCAAGTTCAAGGTAAGTGCAGAACAAGTGCTCGGAGGGGGGCTGTAGGGATACAGAGACAGTCCCGCGGTGCAGTGGTTGCCAGGGAGGCAGTGCCAGGGGCAGGTGGCTGGGCCAGGGACCGAGATCAGTGAGAGTGGCCCGGTGCCGTTTTCTGTGTGGTTTCAATCAGGAATTTAGCAGGGGAGAGGGGGTGAGAAAGCCGAAGCAAAGAGGAAGGTTTTGAGGTGCTTCTGGTTCTCCCAAATTTCAGGGAGGCAGGAAGGCTGTTCCAGAGGGAGGCCCCTGCCGCGGAGAGAGATCTACCCCCAACTCGTTGCTTGGAGAAGTGGCTGACCCTGAGGGAGTTGGAGGCCGATGAGCGAAGATCTTGAGAAGGAAGATATTTAGGAAGGGAGAGTTGAAGGTATTTCAGCCCCAGAAGGCCTTCTGGACAATGCAAAGGGTTTAAAGACATAATGTAACCCTTAATCTAACCCTAGCCCCAACCCTAACCCTAACCCTAATGTAACCCTTAATCTAACCCAAGCCCCAACCCTAACCCCCAACCCTAACCCTAACCCTAAATCTTACCCTAGCCCCAACCCCCAACCCTAACACTAATGTAACCCTTAAGCTAACCCTAGCCCCAACCCTAATGTAACCCTTAAGCTAACCCTAGCCCCAACCCTAACCCTAATGTAACCCTTAATCTAACCCTAGCCCCAGCCCTAACCTTAACACAACCCGAACCCTAATCTAACTGCTAATCATAACATTACATTTCTATGGATCCATTGAATGTTATTCAATGAAATGGCCATTCTAATGGCCAATGGTATTTCAATGGAAAAATGTGATGGTTTGGTGTTAGATGGATTGTCATTCGATGGAATGACTGGATACCGAAAAAAGCATTAAAGACACATCTTTTTCACAAAGGAGTAGACTAGTCCTTCCAATTGTGGCCATTTCACTCTGATGGTCTAGATCCCTTCATCACCAGGTCTCGGGAGGATAGCTCAGGGGCAACATGCTTGCCTTAAAAGCAAGATGACACAGAGCAGCGCAGGTTCAATCCCTGGGTCCGTGCTTAGAAACCTCTGTTTTTGAGTTCTCTATGTGCGTTTGTTTGTCTCAGTATTTTGTGCACTCTGAGGCCTCTCTGCATGTGGCGCTTTATAAAAAATAAAGTACAGTAATAATTGGTATACATGGAAGGAATCACCCCAAACGAAATTCAGCCAAATCTCCCATTCAGGTTTTTAAATACATGATTTATTTAAAAACCTGAATGGGAGATTTGGCTGAATTTCGGCCATTCGAAAAAATTCAGAACGGTCAAAGTTCGACCAAATCCTGCATTTGGTGGCAAGGCCTCCGGGGGCTGTGGGGTGTCCCCTGCATCCTTGTTCACTATACTGTGAGTGGGGTTGCGGGGGTGTTTTAAAAAAAAAAAGGAAAGGAAAGGACACTTCTGCTCCAGTTCCCCATCACGGAAGTGAAAGGGAACAGGCGTCGCAGGGACACAGCAAGTCAGCAGCACACAGCGAGGTCAAGTAGGGGAGTGAGGGTGGGGGTGGGGGCAAGGGCAAAGTCTGAAATATTCAGGGGAGAGAAGACCGAAAGTTATTTTTGGAAAGAATTACTTTCGGTCATTTCTCCCTCGAACATTTCAGCCCCGGGGTAACAACCCAAATGCTACAAGGAATACATTTCTCCTGTCTCTTTCTCTCTCTCTCTCTTTCTCTCTCTCTCTCTCTCTCTCTCTCTCTCTCTCTCTCATTTTGCTTCTTTCTCTCTCTCCCCCTCTCTGAATCTCTCTCCCCCTCCCGCACTCCTTGCTATCCCTCTGATGTTTCACACTCTCCTTCTTGCTTCCTCTTTCGCTCATAGTACTATGTTCTCTTGTTCTTCCACATTCATCTTCCACAGTGATCTGCCCTCTATTCCACTCTCTTTTACTCACTCTGTTTCACCCTCTAAACCCACTCTACATTCCCTCTTTTCTATTCTCCCCTCTCTTCACACTTTCATCAACTCCAACATATGCTCTCCCAACAACCTTTACACTCTCTCACACATGGTAACACCTCTTTCACAATCTCCAGCATGTTCTCAGAATTCTATTCCATGTTCCATCCTCTGCTTGGTTTCTCAGTCCCTCACCTCTCCTCCTGACCTCACTCGAACCACCTTCATCCACTTCTGTCTACGCTAGCATTTTATACTCGGGCATTCCTGTTTGTCTGTTTCATCCCCCATCCCATTGGTTCTCGCTTCCACCTAACTTCTCAGGCCAACCTTGTCCCTCTATTTTCCCTCGGAACGTTACAGGGTCTGACTTTAAAATCCTTTCATAGCCTGACCCCCTTTTACCATGGTGGTGTTCATGGTGTTGCTGTTGCCATTTCCTGAGCCTTAATGCAACAATGACACTGGAACCATTATCTGCTTCCATAAAGTCCAATACTAGTTGTTGAGGGGTTGGTCACCCTGCCACCACCTGCTTACTTGATCCCTGAGGGCTACTCCTATGAGGCTCCAACCATATAAGCCTTGCTTACACAAAGTGACTTGTTGGTTGTCAGTGCTGCTCTACTAGAGGGGGACGGTGAGACTATGTTCTTTTACAGCCATGTGCTTTCCCCACTTTCCACATACCCATAATGAAGTGTACCTTCCTACCCTCTGACTTGTCTAAGGCTCTTCTCACGACAAGAACTACTGCATCATTAAAGGCAGGTCCAGCCTTACAAGAAAAGTGAGCCTGGAGGGGAATTTGCCAGAAGGCAGCAGCACCTACCATCATATTTCTAAAACATTTGTTTTCAACAAAGACATATGGCAGAAGATTTACTTCCAGCATTATTGTCAAATTAGCAGTGAGTAACAGTAGTCAACAATGGTTATAATGAGATTTCTGACTGCACTCAAATGACTTGCCAAGACTGGGCTGGCACATAGACATTGTTCCCCTACTGCTACTTTGTTTTTGGGTGCTGTAGAAGGCACTGGCAGATAAACAACCTTTTTATCTAAGACAGACCTGTTCTGGGTTCACCATGCAGGGCATTGCCATCATCCTGCTGAGTGTTTGCTGGTGCCTGGGAGTATGATATGTACTATGTTGTTCCCACTCTTATGCATGTCACTTCATATAGCCCAGAAGTGGTGTCATGCCCAAATTGACATTTACCTTCCCAAGGGACACAACTTTTCTGCACAGAGTGTAGGTGGCCTGATTCTGCTCTTGACTATGTAAAAAGAAATGCCACACCATGAATATGCAATATTGTCTTGCAGCGGTTGTCATTAGTTGTTCAGCAGAAGCAGAGGAAGAGAGAACATGGCACTCTGCAAGACACAGATGCCCAAGGTGGTATTGGTTGTTTCATGGTCTGGTATGTGCTGTTGTTGATTTACTTATAGCAGTGCACCTCAGGATCTTTGAAGCGTTGCAAAGAGATTGTACATTAAGTGCTTTGAGGTGGTAGTTATACAGTCTGAGCCTGTGTGAGGGTTGTGATGGGAGTAGTTGAACCTTTAGGCCATGCTTGTTCCTCCAGCCCTCCTCCGGGACTCAGTATTAGTGCTCCCAGCTGTACAAACATCTCCCGTCTTCTCTTACAAGAAGAGGGGTTGTAGTCAAAGTTCTGGTCATCAGCGTCACCCTCCTGATCATCAGCAAAATTGCCATCAATGAAATCAGCGGCCAAAGTAGAGGAAGGTGTGGGAGATGCAGTGGTTGTGATAGGCTGAGAAACATTGTGTGCCTCTACCCAGACATTGAGCATGGCTCTGCTGCCCCTGACATACTGCTGAGGGAAGAACATCCAAAACCCCTCAAGTAGAAACAGATTCAGTGGCAGGCTCTTCAACTGGCACCTCACGAGACTACGGTAGAACTTGGACCTGTACACTGGCTTGTTACAACAAGTGAGCATGTCCCCACTTATGGCACACTGTAATCTTAAGGAAGTTGGGGTTTGGACTAGCTGCAGTGCAGCAAAAGAAATAACTAATGCAGAGATTGCATTAAAAGCACTGGTAGCCACCACCATGAACAGAGTTTGAATGGTTGCAGTACTTGTTGTAGCAGCAGAGAATGTGTAACTTGTGGTTACTTACTAACTTTGTACTATTCCACTACCTACGATTTGGGCATCCCCAATAATGGTAGCAGCTACTGTTTGTAGAGTGTCTATGCATGCAACATTCCCATGACAACTTCCTTTCCACTCCCACATTTGGCCTCTGACTCTATGGACATCTTAATTCATGTTGGATTTTGCTGCAAGCACCATTGACATTAACAGCTTTGGTAGAGCCTTTTTCAAAGAAGTTAGTGCTGTGCGCTCTTGCAGATGGTCTCATATCAGCTACTGAAATTAGATGAAATGTTCACATGTGTTAAATCAAGTTCCCCTTGAATCCTACTGCTCTCGAGCAGGTGGTACCTTACATCGCACAGTCAATCAACCTGCCACTAATGCCAACCGCCTGTGATCACCACCTCCAACACTTTTTTCAGCAACCTCAATTTGCTTTGCTTTCCCCTCAAAGCAATTCAACTGCTTATGCTTTGTGTGAGTGTGCTTGTTCCATCAAACTGACCCTGCTCAAATTCCTTCTGTATTCTACTGCTGAAGCAGGTGGCATGTTACATCAAACAGCCAATCAACATCCCACCAACACACATTACCTGTGATTACCACCTCCAACAATTTTTCCAATACCTCCACATTTCTTCTCTTCGCCAAAGATATGGCAAATGCATCAAAATCAACTACTTGTGTGTGAGTGTGTGTTCAATCAAGCTGTCCTGTTGCATATAAAAGGTACATTGTTGAGGTGCCTGAAAACGAAAGGGAAATCTTTTAAAAACAATCTCAAATGCTAGCCTGCCTGTGGAGCCCGGTTTGCTTTAAAATGGTGTTTTAAAAAAAAATAGTATATATATATATATATATATATATATATATATATATATATATATATATATATATATATAGTTTTATTTTTTATTGAACAGTGCCTAAAACACCCAATCCAATCTTTCTACTATAATGCAAAGTTTCATTTTCTTTTATTTATTTTTTCTTTCTGCCTCTCACTGTAAATATAATAAATGTACAACATGCATGATCTTTTGTTTACAAGCCCAAAAAGCCCTAGCTAGAAAATAAAGTGAATTGCTCAGCAATAAACACCAGTCAACCCCATCCACCTCCCTCTATGAAAGATTTCCAGCAACTGCTATAGTGCTACAGCAGGCCCTTCCATGTACAGTCAGTTAAATGTGCCTCCCCAAAGCAATTTAATCAAATAGTCCAGGAGGTTTGGCAGATCCTGAATATGATGAAAACTTTGTTGACTCAGGGTTTTATGTATAGCAGCTCTATGGGGTTGAATTTCCCCCCAAATAAACGATTTGGTGCCAGCCCTATAAACTCCCCTTTGTTCTCTATGGGAAGGATTGACACCTTCTATTGCATCTCCTGCTGTCTCCCTACTCCTGTAATACCTTTGCTTATGCCACCTCTCCATCTACTTGACCTGCCTAGGGCCAGACATGGCCCTGCACAACCTATCTTTGCTAGATAAATAACCCTTTCCTCTTCTCCTTGTAGTTTCGTTTTCATCTTTAGCGTGGCCTTCCGCCTGCTAACTGTGTTCACTTTCTCCTGTCAAAGTTTGCACTCTTTCTCCAAGTACTGGTCCCTCTTCCACCTGTTCCAGGAACTGGGTTTCCATTTGCCTTCCCCAGCCTATCCTGCCTCATCGGCACTTGCCTCCAAATTGGCTCTCACATAACTCAGGACTATGCTCCACTTACCACTCTTCTCTCAATCTCTCTCTTTCCTTCTCAAGCTTTGGTCACCTCTGGCCACAAATGGCCAAATACAATCCTCCCCCTCCCTGGGGAAACCTCATGCTCACTACCTTCTTGCTGCTGGCCCTTTCAAACTCTTCTTTCATAAACTCCTGTAGGCATCCACTTGTAGTCCATTACTCTCAGCCTATATTCCTGATGGGTCCACATCTGCCTTTTCACTACTACAAGCTGCTGACCTCCACTTCAACAGAGTAACCACCACCTCTTGTGGCAATCAATTCCACATCAGCACAGTCACAACCACCTCATGTTGTAAACCCCTCCATCTCAACACAGTCACCACCACCTTCTCTTGTAATTACCTCAGCCTTCACATAACTACCACCTGCTGTTCTCACCACCTCCCCCTTGCTATGACTGCATTATATATACCCAGCTTCTAATGGTGCAACTGCCACCTCCTGGGTAGTAACTCTAGTGCCTCCTGAGGTAACAGCCATCCTTACTCACTTCCTACCAGACTCTTCTTCCGCTCTATCTCTGTCTATCCAAACACCTCCATCTCTCCTGCTCCTGCTCTGCACAGACTGCTTCACTCTCCAACCAAATCCGAACTTCAACCTCCCGGTCCAACAAGCAACATGGATTGAATGCTTGGCTGGACTTTCGTAGCGTGCTAACCCCTCCACTTACGCTGGATATTGGATGAGGGTCTGAACCTGTGATTTCAACCCAATGATGGCTCATGATACTCTAGTTTCTCAAGACTTATTTATGCCCAGATCAGCATGAGGGGAGTGGACCTTAAGCTATCAGAGGCCCGAGGCCATTTGCGGTTTCTTCAGTGATCAGGGGGTGGGGACTAAGAAGGCTGTCAGAGCAAAGGACAACCCTGAATCATATTGCTGAGCCGGAACATCTCATTTGCTGGGGAGATGGATATTATTAACCCTATTTTGGACCTTTTCAGTGCCTTTTTGTAGAATTCCACATTTTCCTTGCATCATATAGGAAGCATGTCTTAGTCATGCAATCAAAAATAACCACAGTACATTTTCACAAATCCTATTTCCTTGTGAGTATTTAAGTCTCCAAAGTACATTTACAAAAGTGACAGGCCATTTAATGTTTGCTTTGTACTAAATTACCTTCTGGCATTTCTAGTCTTTCATGCAAGAGGGGGGTAAATAATGCAACATACAATGTACTCTTATGTCTCTAATGAATGTATATATTTGTCCAAGTAATGTATCATGATTTGTGTACTTCTCAAGATCTCGCCATAAGACGGAATATTGTTGAGCACCCACATGATGGCGAGGAGGGAAAAGCAGGTTAGGATACATGGGCCGCATGAGTCACGATGATTCTCTCGGGAGGTGAAGAGAGTTTGCTCAACCACATACATTGTGGTCCCTGCCCTGATTGTGTGACGTTGCTTACTCGCACTGGCTCGAGACCTCACTTGTGAATAGGTTCTTCTTAGATCCCATTATATGGCATTCCTGCCGCATAGGCATTTTGCCCTGTCTGCCCAAAGCCGAATCCATGCTCTGATTTGCAATCACAGCAAGAGAAATCTGTTAGCTAACTATCTCGCATAACTTTTTAAAAAAATAAATAATAAAAACATTGCTCGGAGATTAATTTGACAGTCACAATAATCCTTAGCTATAGTTTCTGAATTAAGAGCATTTTGCTAGTTTGGAAAATACGGCCACATACATACAAAAACAATTAGAACAATCATGAAACCGCTTCAAAAACAGCAATTTAATCCACTTAGCATTGAAACCCAAAGTCAGGTGGTGTTTTGAATAGAAATTGTACAAATACCTGTGAAAACAATATTTCTATCAGTTAAAGCTGGGAAGATATGTGCTTAAGTGCCTGAGCAGCATCTTGGTCTCCAGTCCGCATCTCGCCATTTAAACAAATCATGCGCTCCAAGGCAAATCATGTTATGTCACTGTGCTGTATCGACCACATTAGAAATCCCTAGAACTGATTCAGATCACACTGACCGCTATCGAAAAAAGCCTCACTAACCATTTCTATCTCGGACATCACAAAGTGTTTGCCTCCTGGTTTACTCCCAGCAACTTCTTTTAATTTAACTTCCCATGATCCTCTCGAATATCAGTATCATTTGGTGACATCATTTCCTGTGATGCCTCTGATGTCAATATATATGCAAATTAGTGAGACCTGCACATGTTTTGCCCGCAAATCCTAGGTCTGACCATGACCACATTGGTGCTGTTTGTCACCTCCCTGGCTTTCAGATATGATAGATTATTTATAACGTGCTTAACACCCAAAAGTTTCTAAGCACTGAACCGGGGATCGAACCTGTGTTGCTCCGTGTCGTCTTGTATCCAAGGCGAGCAGGTTTCCCCTGAGCTATCCTCCCGAGATGTCTTAGTGAAAGTATGAGTTGAATTGTTTATATACTGAGTGAGACAGTGATTTTCTTTTACAGACCTGGCTTGATCGAGATGTATTTACAGGGCGCAGAATGGGTGTAAATAGAACCTCCTGTAAATGGCCTAAGCAGCTTGTCCTCCTTCCCACCCTCCCCATGTAGGCTACGCCCATGGCTCTTTCGCTTTTGGCCACAGCTAGCTCTTAGGCAATCCCCCCCATGTTAGATCCCCCCTCTGTTTCTCATCACACTTTAAATCAATGAAAGCACGCTTACCATTTGCACTGCCTCTTGAGAGTCCTGCATGCTGCCCCTCCTTTTTATTCAAGTTAAAGTAGACCTTTCCCCTGATGATCATAATCATATCCTGTCTTTTAATCCATTCTGTATGAGATGTTGTGTTGTGAGAGTTTAGAAAAGTGGAGCTGGCTAAACCTCCCCTTTTCCCCCGAGGTTTTGCGAAATTGCGACGAAGCTGTACAGAAATTCTATAGAGATGCGGTTTTCCCTTTGAAAATGGTAGAATGGCAGGTACACTGTGGACCACTGCTGATCAGGGCTGGCAGCTCAACATTTGTTTCACACCTCACATGCCATGCCATCTTGCCAGCTAATTAAAAACTTTGTGTAGTTGCATTTGTTCTCGCTGAAGATTGGCAGGGGTGGTTGCTGGCATGAAAGTCATCCTGTCCAGTTTTGTATTTTCAAAGCACTCGCCTCCGTGCCGCACCGGTTGCCCTTGATCATTACTGCTGCAGAGGGAATTGTGGCTTTGAACATCCTCTGGTCTGTGAGAGGCTGGCTACCCCCACCTCACCAAAAAAGAAACCCTGCGGACATGAGGTTAAACAGTGCCCACATGCTGTGAAAGAAAACTCGCAAGCAGAGGCGTTGCTGGCGGGGGGAGGAGGGGGGCTATAGCCCCACGTCTTTTGGTTGTCACCCCGGATAGAAGCTCAGGAGCTACAACCAAAAGGCTGCCTAGCCACGAGTTCTAACAGTCCCGACATTAGCCTAGCCCCAGATCTTTTCCAGACCTAGCAACACCCCTGCTCGCAAGAATTAACCGTGGGGAAGCAATATTCATTCATTGTTGCCCAACATGTGTATGATAGTTCCACTATAGTTATTCTTAAATTCACTCTCTCACAGTAAGAGTCCTTTTAGAGATGCTAATAACTTTTCAAACCTCCTAGTGTTACTGCTCTGAGTGCGACTACAATCGATGGCCCTTTCTACTTTCCCAGTTACACACCTTAGCACCCGGCACGATAAAAAAAAGAAAATCACATAACTCTGGTTGGCTGGATTGCAAGCCTTACCTGATGGTAATCTGATCCCACAACGGCGTGCAGCTCGCTCTCATCTCCGACGGCATTTTTGTTCCGGAATAGCTGCCACGGAAAGGGAGACGGGACTACAGGTAGTCCCTTCTCCCTTTCCTTTGGGGCCATTTTTTTGTTTCCTTTTTTTTCAACTAACTTCAATGGCCGCCATGAAACCACGGAAGGCAGAAGGGAGTACACTTAGTTTTCCGGCTGTGAAACGTAACGTGTCACGCAGCTGGGAAAATAAAAACATTAGTACCCCAGTCTAAAGGGCCGGGGTACTAATGGCAATAAACCCCTCAACGGCAGGCCATTACCGCCTATGGTAATGCCCCTGGGGCCTTCGTTAAGGCCCTCGCTATGCTCGGGACTGTTACTGTGAGCCCGGGGCATTACCTTGGGCGGTAATGGCTCGCTGTCTCGGGGCTTATTGCCACAGTACAATTAGAGATCTGAGTCAAAATGGACTCCTAGTTATTAAAAAAGTCCTCCGCACCCAGAGTTGCATTTGCGCTATTGTGATGGCTATTTATCATAAGTGCACGCAGAAGAAATGTAAGAGCATTATTAGCCCTCAGCAATATTAGCCCTGTCCAGATTGTGAGTGTTCCAACTAATGTGGTTAAGCCCCAAGTTAATTTTGACATGACCAGTTCTATCAAGATTGTGTTTGGGTGTGTCTGCATGGACAACTGTGTGCAGTGGAAACAGTGATTGCTTTCGTCTCTAATCTCCACTGTCATATCTGCCTTCAACAGAAACAGTGCAATATTTACAAAGACATTATCAATGATAGAGGAATCCTATCCTGCAACCCTGCTAATACTACCAAGGCAATCTCCAGGGCATTGCCCACTCAGCATTGCTAGCCCATGCAGATGCAATACATTCTCCCATTGCTGTCCTTTTTGATTCAAGTTATGCCCACCTGAACTGGATATAATAGCATCATTGAAAGTAAGAGCATGATCTGTGGGTATTTCCCACAGCCCTAATGGTGTTCATGTGATTATTGGTATTGTTAGGGGCATCCTATAACATTGATCACTATAAGTGTCCGATGTGAGCCAGCTGATTCCTGCCATCTTAGCCACGAGCCAGAACACTTTCTGAACTGATTGCAGTGGCGATAATAGTGCTATAATCATAAACACTAATGGCAAGGCCCCCCATGCAGTCCTTTGGAATAGCTATTTGCAAGTGCCTAGATAGTTTGCCTACCAACTATCTCCAAATTGTCTATCAACCAGGTTTCTTGTAACACAACCACACTATAATTACCAATGTCATTCATTAAGCTTCCATCTGCAGTATAAGGTGAAAACACATGTTTATGCCACAAGGAAACTGAAAATGGCTTGCAGCAGTTGTAAAGCCATAGAGAGCTAATTCCAATTAGTGGGCACCAACGCTTCTGTGTTAAGTGGTTCCGTTATGCCAGCGATTCTCCTATTGTCATGCTTGTCCAAGTTCATAGTTAGTGAGGAAGGTGCTGGAAGGAACCTCTATTTTAATAGGGGCTGGGTGTTGTGGTTTTCACTGATTCATGTTGTTTACTCCAAGGTGGGCAACATGGTGAGTCCTGGGACTCATATCTACCAAGGCTCATAATTTTGCCCACTTTGCAGTAAACAACATGAATCAGTGAAAACCACAACATCCAGCGCTTATTACAATGGGGGTTCCAGCACCTTCCTCACTATCTCAACACACGGGACTTTGGGAGCATTGTCCCCCAGGAACCCTGGAACGGCAGCAGGAGCAACTAGACCTCAACCAGAGCAGTGCAGGGATCCGTCATTCCCTAAAACTCCTCTGTCTACGCCTACAAGTTCATAGTTAGTTGTTCTAGCTTTTCCCTGCCTTGCTATACACAAATCCTTGATTTCTCAGGTCTAGAATGTGTACTAACCAGATAGCATATGACGGACAGTTCTTTTGTTTCAATTTAGAGATGTGTCTTCTCTTTCTGCATATCAGCAGAAGTTAAATAATCAGACAATCGTATCCTTTTTTAGAGTTCTAGGTTGTGAGATAATACATATTCTAAGGAAGAAAAAGAGTACAAATGCACAATGGAAGTAGAATATTGAGAGTTCTCTATTTGTTCTGCTATTGAAATATCCTGACTAGCAGTACTACGTAAAGGTATGATACCGTGAAACAATTGCAAAATGGCAGAATGATTTAGATATTGCCTTGCAGTCAAAGAAATGCTTCGAATTTGAAGTGCATAGTTTGTTTTATCAGGGTGGAAATTGGGGATAGTAGCAGGGATGGAAAAGCTCACGTATCTGTCCTCGGTAGTAGTCAAATTCGTCTTCCTAACCTGATGGCCACCGGACTGTAGGTTACTCTTTTGGCCCGATGCTTTGCTTCTATCTGGCTCAGCTTCATTAGTATGAAAAATCTGAGCTATAACGTCTATTGAGAACGAGTCATCTATGATGATTTTATTTCCATCATTTTCCATACTACCAGTATGTTGTTTCGAGATTTTAGGTAAGGAGGAGTCTAAATTGTGTTCTTTTGTTTTGTACAGATATTCCCTAATGTCAATAGTTGGTAATGTATGAATTCCTTGCTCTATAGGTACTGCTACTCTTTCCTGGATAGCAGCAATCAGTGCACTCACATTTTTTAGTTGAATGGTCTTTCTTTTATTTCTATTATTCTTTTTTTCTTTATATGACCCTCTAGACCAGTCATTGTCTCCTGATTCACGATGTCAGTGATATCATATCTGCCCAGGTCATTAGAAATCAAGTTCCTTACCAGGGAGCCAGTATTGATAACACCACACATTTTAGTACTTTATTTTTGCATCAAAAGGTGCCTCTATGTGGGAACTCAGTAGTCGTCAGTCGGATCATTACTTTTACACCCAATTTAAGCACCCAAAGTGGCCTCCTTAATGGGGTTAACCAAAGCCAGGAAGTCAGCCACCACAATCGTCGAGATATTGAGGTTGCATAACACACTGCAAAGGGGCCCGGGTGTTAACAAAGGTTCTAAAATGGTATCTAACAAAGTGGTATAACTGGCCGCTGTATTTTCTAGACTGTCACATTTATTTATCAGCATCGTCAGCAGTTGATCAAGAGCTTAAATTTGCATCTTCGAAGAAAGGCTCTAACGCACCGTTGAGCCAATTCTCCCATCAATAACTATTACTTATTCAAGGTAGAATTTGATGGAAACAGCTGAGAAGTCAGCAATAGATTTTGCAGTCTGAGTTAACGATGTGATGGAGGATATCAATATTTCCTACAATTACCTCATGAGTTCATGTGGGGACAGTAGCGCTTTTAATTTGGGGAGCATTATGGACTTGATTGCTTATCAAAATATCAGATGACGTTTCTTTCATTCCAGTTCTGAATTAAATTGCTGCAAGAAAATCAATAGGAATTTGGGTATTAACTATTGATTGAATTTTGTCAAGGAGAGAGATGAATTGGAGAATTTCATGTGTTAGTTTACTCCCCAAGAAAACTAATTTGGTACTAATGCTGGATGTTGGAGGGGAAGAAGTCAGCCACTGTTGATCCTCTTTAGACTGGAACTAGTTGGTGATTTTGGCAGTGGGAGTTATATATTACTAATTATTGCTGATGTTTTTAAAGATACTTTAATCACTTAGGAGGACATCCTCTGTGTTGCCCAAGACAGGCTTTGTACAAGGCTGTTTTTACTGCAACATGCAAAATTTCACCAAGTATCATAGGGCTATCCAGAGTATCTATCATTGTTGCCCAGTCGCCGGATGACAGCATGATGGCAATACGCTTTGCACGCTTCATGCGTGAGCCACTTTCGCACAACTGAAGCGTGCGCTTAGCAACACTGATAAAGAGGAGGAGGGCAGTTGCAGGGCCTGAGCGTCCCAACAGTCACTGCCTCAATGGTTTTGGGAAACATAGTCTGCACCTAGTCTGCAATGAACACCAGCACCCTTCATAGTACAGCAGCTGAAAAACTGGAAAGTTCAGTAAATGAAAGCCTATTGACTATTTAAAAATAAAAATAAGGAATTGAGGAAGTGCCTACCCAAAAAGGAAATTGCTTGGTACACAGATAAGTGCAGAAGGCACCAAGAATCAGAAACTCAATTACAAACCGGTGATGTCACAGATCAAATACTACTTTAACAACTGGTCTCCCATAAAGCTCTTATTATGGGGCAAATAAAGAATAATAATAATAATAATAATTAAGCATTTATATAGCGCTACAAATCCTCAGGTATCTGAGTGCTGCTTATTATTACCCACGGTGTGTGGTGCTCATTTATCGACCGCGGAAGGATGAGTTTGGCCCTGCCTGGATTCAAAACTGCATCAGCATGCTCTGCACGGATACCAAAGTGAGTGCTCTACTCGCTGTGCTATTTGACCGGCTAATTGACCTCCATAAAGATGCACATTGCACCACCTACTAGTTAGCTCCCTTCACAGGAAGTATCATTTTGTTGATAAATTAGTTAAATCTTAGCTCAAGATTAAGAACCCACATTGGTCTGCCCCACGGACATTAGAACAATCCTCAAATATGGGTGACATTGACATTCTTGTGTTTAGTAATCATCACCTCACGTTGACTAATCAACATATCGTCAGTAAAAATCGTTCTTTGATCTCACGTCTTTTATGAACACTCTGTGAAGAGATAAGAAGATGGTAAATCCATTGACTGCGTTCCTATGGAATGCATCTCATTATTCCTGCCATGGGCAGGTATTTTTTTACAGAAGTGGTTCTTCGGCAGGATGTGAATGTATTTTTAAAAATACATTGATTTTATGGCTCAATTGGTTTCTGAGCAGAATCAAGTATATGTCGAACTTGAATGATAAATTGTACTCGGTGTCTTATAAAAAGCCTTTCCAATTGCAGGCTCTGGCTTGCTGTTAAAATGCAGAAAACAGATCTCTTCTCATGCCTTGTCAGGCCATCTTAATGACAATAATTTTCGCAAATTGTTCCCCGCTACATGTATCAATATGTACAACCGTTGTTCGTACCTCAAACAGCACCAAGAACTCTGCAAGGCATTGACCCCATATGTAGGTTTTCGGAAACAGTGGACTGATTTTCTAGGCATAAAAGTCAACATATTTGGGGGGATATGCTGATGGAATGTCAAGTTCACTTATCTGGATTGGGTGTCTGAGCCTGACCCAGGTCAGGATATTGATATGAAAACAAAATTGACTCTCATGTCTGCAGGACAAATCAACAGGGTACCGTTGCCCACCAGCTATGGTCCCAAAACACAACCACATAATTCTGACTAAACGTACGTTCTAGGAACACCCTAATTCTTGAGGAGGAAATTCCACTGACAATCTGATTTCTTAAAGATGACAGATCTGAGATATGTGGCTCTTCCCAAAAGGATCTGGATTTCTAAGGATATAATGTGTAACACAGGACCATCTAAACATATGCGATAAAATTAGTTCAGCACCTTTTAAACACAAGTTGATGAGATTAAATACAATAGAGTCTTTAGTTTGTGCCTGAACCTTAAATGGGAATAACTATACTAAAGTACTGGATGAATAGCTCCGGTGTCTAAACCTATCATGGGACCACTCGTCCTTCCAAGATTCTCTGGTTTAACGCGCATTCTCGGAATATAGCACTTGGTTTTCTGGCTTACAGCTCACAGTTTCAGGTTTAAAGCACCCCACTCACTGCTTGTCTTCCCAGTCTCAGTGTTAGAGTGCCCAGTTTGCCCCCCCCCCCCGCCCAGTTCCAGGAATATAGCTCCCTGCTGATTAATAACCTCCTTTTACCAGCAAGTATGTCCTCCCCACTTGTGTTATGGTATTACCTGAGGAATTATCTGATTGACAAATATTTCCTCTAGTGGCAGCCCGCCACTATGAGTGGATGAATTCCGTGCCCCACCTGAGCGGCAGGCCACCAGCTTGCCTGAGTTCCATGGGGGACTGTGTCACCTGCCTCTTCGCCAGCGTGTGTCCCTGCTGCACAATTCTATTTGTTGTCATTTGCATGTGGACACCTTTGGCCTCTGCAACAAACATAGCACAGAATATTGAGAGCTAGCGGTGTGTCGGAAGTCTGGCACGCCTGTTACCATTATTGTGCTAGCATCGTAGACACGCTGCCTGACAAGGGAGATGTCCTCTCCTGTCAGGCAGCATGTTCATATTGAGGAGACCCACACCATGAACACAGTGACTGGCAGCAGAGTGCTTCTCTCCTGTCAGGCAGCATGTCTACATCCCGTAGAGGAGGGGAGGGCCACCCGGTCCTCCCCATAGCTGTGCAGGGTTTGTGTGGAATGTGCATGCATGTTTATGGAGAGAGAGAGAGAGAGAGAGAGAGAGAGAGAGAGAGAGAGAGAGAGAGGTTTTTTTTAGCTGGTCCCACCCTTTAGTGTGCTGGTCCCACTAAGCAGACCCCTAAATATAAGAGTGAGACTGCTCAGGGCAGGATATTTCTTTTTGCTTTACCCTTGATGCACACTATTGTGCATCAAGGGTAAAGCAACTTGAGAAGTGAAGCATTATCACATGGCTAGACTGGCCTACATTGAATGTAGGCCAGCCTCACTGCGTTAATATGCTTCACTTATCACGTTGCTTTACCATTGAAGTAAGGTACTATCTATCAAGGGTAAATCACATGATAAATTAAATGTAGGGCAGTATAGCCAGTTAATAACACTTATGTTTGCTTTATCCTTGATGCCACGTGAACAATGCCATGACATATTAAGAAAGTAACTGGCACTACTAATGTCAGTCTGCACATACTTTCTTAATGTGGTATGACAGCTTTTACTAGGCATCAAGGTGTATGCAAATATAAGTGTTAGTACTTGGCTAGACTTACATTCATTATTAGAGCAAGTCAGAATTTACTTGGACTCTTTTGCGACCTCTTCGACTATCTCTCACTCATTATTCTCCCCTCTGGCCCAACTCATTCTGCAAGGCACACTCTTGATGTTCTGGTCTCCTCAGAACTTCCCCTCTCTGTTACTTTCACTACTCCTCTCTCCAGGAGTGATCACTTTCTCCTCTCCTCCCACCTCACCCTCCCTACCCCTCAGGCCAAACCACTTCCATCACTGCCACCCACCTTCTCGGTCATCCGACCCATGAAGCGCGTGTCAGCTGAGGCTTTCGCCGCCACATTCTCACCCCCCTCCACCTTCAGCTGACTCTCATCCTGACACAGCCCTCTCCACGCTCCACTGTGCTATATCTGACAAGTCTGATCTATGAAAGTCTTGTCGAAACAGGTTCACCCCCGTTCCTCCAAAACTATCAAGGAACACATCGACTCCCTGGCTCCTGCCCTGGCCGAGTTCTGCAATCACTCCTCCGCCACTGGTGTCTTCCCATCCCCCATGAAGCACTCCCTTGTGCACCCTCTACTTAAGAAACCCACTGCCGACCCCTCCTGCCCCAGCCAACTATCGCCCAATCTCCATCACTCCCTTTCTGGGCAAGCTCCTGGAGAAACTGGTCATCTCCCAGCTTAACCTCCACACTGAATATGTTGGTTGTCTCCATGACCAACAGTCTAGCTTAATAGCTGCCAGGAGCACAGAAAATGCTCTCCTGAACATCCGTGAAGACCTGCTCTCCAACCTTGACTCTAACACCCCTTGCATCCTCATCCTGCTTGATCTCTCTTCTGCCTTTGACACTATCAAGCATGCCATCCTGCTCAACTGTCTCTGTGATAACCTGGGTATCTCTGGTTAGGCTCTGGTGTGGCTGACTTCTTTCCTCTGCGACCAACCCTTTCAGGTACAACTTGGGTCCTTCCTCTCCGCTATCTTTTTCTCTACCTGTGGTGTCCCCCAGGGGTCTAACTTCTCTCCCTGGCTGTTCAACCAGTATCTGGCACTCCTTGCCCACCGCATCGCTGCTCTCTGCCCCAACTTTCAGTGTTATGCAGATGGCACCCAGTTCATCCTCAGGCTACCCTCGGCCTCCTCCTCCTCTATTTCCCTCATCTCTGACTGTCTGTCTGCTATCCAGGAGTGGTGTGCCGCCAATGACCTCTTCCTTAATACCAGTAAGACTGAGATTCTCCTCATCAGCACACTCGCTCCCTCCTTTCCTGTAGCTCTCTGGCCGGCCTCTTTTTCCCCTCTTCCTGCTTCCACCTGTGAGGCTAAAATTCTCAGGGTCAGCTTGGACTCTACACTCTCCTTCTCTCTTCACATCTCTGACATCTCTGAAGTCACACTGCCAACTGCACCTCTTCAGAGGTATTCTTCCTTTCCTCTCCTTCCCCCAGAAGCTCACTCTCTCCAGAGCTCTGGTTCTCTCTAGGCTGGACTACTGCAACAGCCTCTTTCTAAATCTGCCTGCTTCTACTCTCCGCCCCCTGCAACTTATCCAGAACAGGACTGCGAGACTTGTCCTTTGCCTCAAGCCCAGGGATCGTTTCTCACCAGGACTGAAATCTCTGCACTGGTTCCCAGTGGCTGAGAGGATTAAGTTCAAAACCCTCTGCATTGTCCACAAGGCTTTCTGGGGCCTGGGGCCTCAATACCTTCAACTCTCTCTTCCTAAATACCTTCCTTCTCGAGCTCTCCACTCATCTGCCTCAAACTCCCTCAGGGTCAGTCGCTTCTCCAAGCAACGAGTTGGTGGTAGATCTCTTTCTTCGGCTGGGGCCTCCCTGTGGAATAGCCTGCATGCCTCCCTTAAACTTGAGGAGAATCATCTTTGGTTCCTGAAGCACCTCAAAACGTTTCTCTTTGCTTCTGCTTTTTCTCCCCCTCTCCCTTGTTGACTATCTGGCTGACACCGATATTTCACTGGTTGCCTGGCCGCCCTCTGATCTCGGGCCCAGGTCCCCTCCCCCGCCAGTTGCACTCCTGCACTGCCCGCCTGGCAACCCTGCACTGGCCACCTGCTGGCCGTACCTTTACTTATTGTTATTTATTTTCTTATCCCATGTACTGCACTGTCCTCCTCCCCTTCCCCCCCGCACTCTCCGCCATCCCCTTCCCATGCACTTGTGCGATCTCAATAACACTTGGCCTAGTAGGATCGTTGTCTGTGTTCCCTCTGTTCCCCTCCCTTGCCTCGTGACATATCATACTTTCTTAAGGTGAATGATGTTTTTTCATGGCAAAATAAGTGTTATTACGTGGCTATCTTCGCTTCTGGTGTCAGTGTGTATTTACTTTCTTATTGTGGCCTGGCACTTGTTACTTTTTAGTTGGCATCAAGGGTAAAGCAAATAGGATGAGAGTTATTTTATGTCTGGACTGGCTCTCATTGATGGCTCCAGCCTAGTCATATATTATGTATGTGTCATAGCAGTTTTGTATGTTGCGTCAAGAGTAAAAGGGAACATAAGAGTGTGTCTGTAGTACACTGGCCTACCTGTCTGGATATATTTTCCTACTGTTGCATAGATTTATTGTACTGGCTTGGAGGCCTCACATACTAGCATATGTTGGTGCAGCATGCATGGACATGTGTTATATACTGGCATATGTTGTGGGCAAAGGCCTCATGAAAATGCATTGATGTGCTACCATAATTAACTCAATTCAAACTGTGTGGCTTTTTACCCATTTTCTCAAAGAAAGTACTGTAAAACGCACCATATTAACCCAAAAAAAAAATGTTACCAAACTCCGCTTGTTTGGTTTGGGCGCCCTTGTTGCTCTCAGTCACTCCTGTATATTAGACGCAAGCATTCACACCCCTTCAGTGCAAAAAATCCCCAGCTGCCACTGATTTCCTTGTACCTTGCCTAGAGCATTACCATTGCACAGTACTACCAGCAATAAGTTCCTCACCCATTGCTTACATTATTACCTTTGCAACACAGCTATCAACAATTATTTCTCTCTCTATGCCTCGGGTAATTTAACCAACTAGCCAGGACTTCCCCCCTGGGCCAAAGTGTTCAGAACGTTGATCTCTGACTCCGGCAAGGGTCTGAGATATATTCCTCGGCAGACGTGTCCCTATCCTCCTGCCTCTCTAATGGTAACTTCTTAATGACCATGTCTGGGGAATAAACCCAGCAGGCTTTTAGTTCTCAGGTTTCCTCAGTATATGATCTCCACCAGTGTCTGTGGAAAGCTCTTGACTCTCAGATTTCCTTGGTGCCTGGCCATCTCTAGTGTTTGTGCTATATCTCCCACCCGGCTTTCAGGTTACTTTATGGGGTCTGGCACTCGCCCCTCTGCCTCTCTTACATGATCCGATTCCCTCTGTGGGTCTGTGTGCAACTTCTCAAATGTCTTATGTATGCTAGCAGTACCCCCCCTTTTCTGATGATCTCTTGTGCTAAATTTGAAATATTCAGGAGGACAGGTCAGGGGTTTGCATTCCTCCTTGGCTCTCCTTGTTAAACGATAAAAGGAAAACATTTTTTAAAAGAGCAGAGTGAAACATAGTCTCAGCGAAAGGAGAAGAATGGGTCAGCCGGGTGAAGGGCGGAATACTGGCATCTCCCCATTACAATGTTATAAAATGCAGAAAGGCATGGGAGCATACATTAGTAGAGGGAGTGCAGGGCAGGGGGATGTTATGAGCAAATCAGAGGGAAATCAATTTGAATATAACATTGTTTTATGGAATAGACCAAGAAACATAATTTAAAACCTATGTTTTGAAACGTCACTCATAGCAATGCAGATTGGTATGGTATGAAACAAATTACATTGATCTTTTATATTGCACTTAATGCTGGAGACTATCCTCTAAGTGTAGTAACGGAATTCAAAACGTTGACGGTCTGCGGTGTCTTGATTCCAATACAATCGCTTTGCCCCTGAGCTGTCCTCCTGGCCTGTAGTGGAATGGTATGGTACGGTATAATATAGAATGGGCGTTTATATAGAGCAAGCACCCCCCTCCGAACAAGTATCTTGGTGTTGAGTATTCCAAAGTCGTGTGCTTTCGAAATTTTCTTTTTGATTTTCATTTTTAAACTTCTGAGTTTTCAAAACGTTGAGTTTTCAAACTATAGCCTGATAATTTGTTTGACAGGATCCCTTGAAATATGAAGATGTAAAATGATAGCTAATGTCAATCATTTTTCACGTATCAACAATTGTTCTTTTAAACGAGAGTGGGTTGGAAGTTTAAAGCATTCAAAGTTGGTATTATAAAGAATAGTTTATAGATCTAACTCTTAGGTCTATCTGCACAGTTTTAGCATCAGTGGAAAGGTTGCTGGGAGGCTCACAATTCCAAGGCCACTCACATATAAACACTATTACCTTGTCTATATCTCTATATTTCCCATTCCATTCCTTTATATTTTCTTCAGACTAGGTATCTAGCAAAACACAAAGGGCCTCATTACGAGGTTGGAGGTAGTCATGGCGCTATTAGCGCCATGACTACCTCCAATACTGGTACTGTGTCCGGTCCCGTTCTATTCCGACCTTTGCGGGACCGGTAAATCCCCATTGAAAAAGCCATTCCCCATTCCCAGTTCAGCTCCCATAGGGCTCAATGGGAAGGGGGAAGGTGCTAATAACGGTACCGCAAATTGCGGTACCGTTATTGGCTCTGAAGTCCCTTAACGGGTCCCTTCCATAACGCCTGGTCAGACCAGGCGTTAAAGGAGGGACCTGCTAAGGGAACTCTTAGTAGGGCGGTAAGGGATTACCGGCACCGGTGCCCTTACCGGTGCCGGTAATCCCTTACCGCCCACCCCGGAATGAGGCCCGAAGTCGCCATTTGCCCATTAAGTAATGTGCTGTGTCTGTCATCATCCTGTGGAATATTGTCAAAGGATCCCTTTTGATTGATTCTATTACACATTTATAGTACTCCGCATTGGAAGGAAATTAACATTCTGAGTTAATATACATTTGCAAAATGGCTGTGTCGTCTGACTAGCTACCTCAGTGTGCATTGGGGAGATTTAGACGTGGATGAAGAGCAGATATTTATCTGGTGGTCATAACCAAAGGGATAATGACCGAAGAAGACAGATGAGGAAATTAATCTCATTATGTCATCGTTTAAGGGACAGTCCAATAAAGACACCTTAATGAGCCAACTGCCCTCTCAGCTTGGTGGCAGTGCCAATCACAGGCCTATGACCAGGATTGGTGGTTTTAGGGTATAGGTGCGGTGAAACTATACGTTTGAGTCATGCTCTACCTGACAGAAGTGAGCTTTGAATCCACTTCTAAAATACAATCCTCCAAGAGTCACAAGACTAGAGGAAGGGAAACGTTTTCGAAATTGTGCTGATCTGAGTGGCCAAATAGAGGTTGCTGTTAAAAATGACCCTGACGTTTAGAACCCTTATTACTGGATTCTAGAGTTGCTCAAGTTGGTTTGACAAGTGGAAGTGGGAGTGGGTGGGGTCAACTGGACATATACCCGATTTCTGTATTTGACTTGTTTTAAACACATCCAGTTGTGGTGTATCCTTGATGGACTTGGATCAAGCAGTCTAGGTGGCACTCCTAATATCTCTCTTTTAAATAAAGTTCAATCTCTCGAGTCTAATGCTGTAGGTTCCAAGTTGCCTGTTAATGGGTTCATGAAGATGTGATAAGGATTAGTGAGAGACCCAACCCCAGTTCGACCTTGCAAGTGATGCTGGTAGTTTTGGGGAAATGTTGAGTCAGTGTTGCTTGTTTCTTCTGCTTAATTACAATGCACTTAAGCCAGGAGAGTACCGAGAGTACTGTGCCTCCCAAGCCTTCCAACCTGTTACTGTTGTATAGGAGTATTCCATGATGAATGGTATCAAATGTTGTAGATAAATAAAGTAGTAGGAGTGCTCACGAGTCGCCCTGATCTTGAGCAGCTAGCATCTACTCTCCGATATCAAATAGGGTAGTTTCAATCCCTCAGTACAGAAACCTGATTATGGGTGGACATTTGAGTGGTAAGCACTGTTTTCACATTCTTAGCAATACCGTGTCCAATATGGGTCTGTAGATTGTCAGAGTGCCTGTATGTGTATGTTTGAGTTCCTGAGGAAATTAAATCACGAATAACGTTACTAGAGGAACTTGTGTTGGCAGGCACACGTTACCCCCTTTGATGTTACGCATGTCAGTGTGGGGAGTATTTTATCATTTTTTTAAAAGGAGGAGAGAATGTTATTTCTTGCTTTGCTGTGAAATTAAGAGAAACTAAAAAAGGAAGACCGCATGCAGTCCTGTTTTACTGGATGTGCATGCATGCAGGTCAGATAGATGTTTGGATGTTTGACCTGACAGTGGGGATTTTGTCTCAAAAAAAGGACATCAGAGTTCTGAGCCGCACAAACTTTTTTGATTTGCAAATCTCTTTGCAGCGGGAAACAAGAGCTAGATGTGACGTAGTCCCAAAAGAGTAAAACAGGCCATTTGAAAACACCGTCCTGATTCCTGGAACTTTTAGTGCAGTGCAAAGTCACTTTGCGTCACGCTAAAAATTCAATGAATCAGGCACAAAATGTGCAACTCTGACTTAATGGGTAGGAGACTATTCTACCACAATGTTAACTCCCAATTTGCATATGAAAAATGAGTGAACTGGAAGAGTGACAATGGATGGCCAATGCAAACATAGTTGCCATCATGACCAATCTCAAGGAGCTTATCCAGTCCTGGTTTTTCCTTTGCATTCTTGAACTTGTAGTCTGAGTTTTATAGAGATACAGGTGGAACTACAAGTCCCAGAATGCAAAGAAAAAAACAGGACTGGATAAGCACCTACAGATTGCAATGGGTCATGTTGGCAAGTACGTGCAAATCAAGGTCCCACCTATAGACGTAGGCATAACCTCCTGATTGTCAAATAACATCAAGTGACTTTCTCAGTTAGCTATGTGCCCTTATAAATCTGATGCAGGCAAATAAGTAGGCACACATTTTACTGTTTAAAGCATTTTTTTCTGAAAGTGGTTTACATACCCCAGTTTTGACACCACTTTCAGGGGGAAACGTTTTCACTTGTTTTCCTTGTTTTCAGTTTATCTTTTATCTTTGCCTGTTACATTTGATTTCCAGGGACTTGAACTTTGCAATATTTGTGGGAATCAGGCCTGCAAGATGAAACGTGTACAAATTCCACCTGGCATATTTGGGATTATTTGTTCATTACAATCTGGGCTGTGGTAATGGAGGAGTCAGCAGGCATCTCACAGACTACTCAACTTCAATTTCTACAGTGACTATGTGTTTCATAAACAGGGGTGAGGGTTGGCTCGCAATGAGAGAGGGACCAGAGTGTCTTATGTTTCTTTTGTAACTTAAATACTTCATTAAATCAAATCTGCCACCCTGAAGTTCATAATTCTCACACTCTTTGGATTTTAAGGTGTCCGAAACACTTTATAGACCCTCTGCCTTGTTTGGATGGTGTAGCAGCCAATAGTGCCTACAATTGGTCCTCAGAGACTCTACTGTGGACTGCCCCACTCAGCAACCATAAGTTTGTTGACGTGGATTAGTCATCAAATCTAGCCTCTGCATAAGGACCCCAGGGTACTCAGCCTTCCCACTCCTGTTTGGTGCATCTCTCAGACCTTTGTTTCTGACTCAACCTTGGCCCTCAGTCCAGTCCCGTTCTTGATGACTAGAAATTCAGAATCTGTAATTGATTTTCAACTTCCCCATTACGGCGAGGCATGAACAAGATCACCGATCAGGTACTATCTCCTTGGGAACTCAACCCTTACGATTGCTACTAAGTCTTTCATAATCTGTTAGGTGGTATGTCTCTTCAGGCAAAAGACCTTTCCTGTGTATTTGATGGTGTAGCCTACCAGGACCAGAATATATTGCATCCCATAATGTCCATTCCCACCCTGGAAAACAGGGCTTAAAGTTTTTCTTGCAAATCTGACATGCTTAACCGTATTTATTTAGCTGCTGGTAGATCACGGGCCATACAAAGCGACTCTGAATCTGATACTGTGTTTTTGTTACGCTCTGTTTTCAAGCTGGCTAATGAGTGGTTTTATCCCAATATGGCCTGCTGCAATAAGGGTTGGTAGAGGGTGTTATGCCCCCATTCACATATATTCTCTCTGTTAGAGCAATTCTTTATTTTCAACAAAGCAGATTCTTCACTTCCAGTGGATCAAATGTGCTTTGTAAAGTTGTGTAATGTCTTTGGACCTCTTCATATTATTGTATGAGTTGAGGCAAACCCTCTCCCATACCACCAGATGTGTGTAACAATCATTTACCACCTCCGAATAAAAATGACCTCACTAAGTGAGCTTTTCGATGGGATCTCCTTGGCGTATGCCAAAGGAGTCTCTGAATTGGTTGATGACAATAACCATGACCTCTAGTCTTCGTGTCTATTACCACAGCTCCCACATCAATGTTGTGATTGGTGGCTAGACCAGACTTGGCTGTGACCCACCCATATGTTTTCCTGGGAATCTGGATGTTTAAATCTATTAACACTAGAGTTCTGCTTTCTGTCAGGGACTAAAATATCTTCTGCATTGTATCTGTCAAGCCCTGAATTGTTTGTTATGGGAACTTGGTGGCTCGACCTGGAAGTAGAGAGGGTGGGCAAATTGAGACCCCTTGGCTGGGTCTCATTCAGCCCACTTTTCAAACCATATGTGATGGTCAATGGATCAACAAAAAACTTGAGACCAGATTCATTTTATACAACACCATTATTTGTATAACAAAGCACCACTGGTAAGAGTGAACACTGTGAAACAAGCACCATGGCAGACATCAAGGTCCTTAATTTTACTCATCTGAATTCCTCAATCATTCTCTATTTCCATAGGTATAATTCACCACCAAGCTTTCAATAAAGTAACTCATTGGGGTTTTACAGTGTCCCAATCACTTCTTTCATGGGCCTTTTTCTTTTTGGGATGGCTTAGTGGTTTTCCGACTCTCGAGATGATTCCCCACACTCTGCCATCAGCTGACCCTACCTGATTCCAAGGTTAGTTGGTAGGTGTCGGGTGTGAGATCCAGCATCAGCACATGTAGTATAGGGTACCTATTTGATTTCACCTATACATTCTATCATGCTCTTTCTCTCTGGCATAATCCTGGTCATCAGTCTGACTTACATCTCCAACACTAAGGGCTCCCCCTCCTGGTCATGGTCCAACAGGCTTCTATGTCCTTGGCAGACCTCTATCCCCTTTGTTCTTTTTTGGGTTGTTCTTTCTTGGATTTCCAACATCGGTCTGTCACTGGTTCACCCTCTTTCCCATATGTGTCACACCATTCACCACTTATGTCTTGCCCTCTTTTGTCTACTTCCTCCTGGTTTTTCTCCTCCCTCTTTTCTACCCTTGTTTGATATTTCTCCTCATCTCTCTCTCTCTCTCTCTCTCTCTCTCTCTCTTTCCCTCGTTCTCACTCTGTCCCTCTCTCCCACTCTCACAGTCTGTTTCCATTTCTTAACTCGCACACCCCTGTTTTAGCTGTCCCTTTTTTTTTCATCTCAACAGAATAGCTAATTGACTCTGAAATTGTAGGGTTTGTAAACACTTTGCGCAGGTTGGGGTTGTGACTGTTGGGATCAAAGGGAATATAATTATCTCTCATGGGCATTTAGGTGCAGTAGATGGCACTGCATTTACATGCACTAAAAGTTGTGATGATCCGCCAGGTGATATGACTTCTGCCCAGAGAGGAGCCCATTTTCATGAGGCTAGGGAGGTGATGCTGCTAACCGGTAGTACCCCTGAGGGTGGTAACAGGCGGAAGGGTATCATGGGGAGGGAATTCCCTCCTGGGGACAAGCACACACATCTGGGACACAGCTCCTTTATATCCCAACCCCACAGGGTAAAACAAACACCCAACCTTTTCTTGCCTATGGTTAACTCAAGACAATGGACCTCAGTATGAGTATGCCGGTCAGGTAACAACGGTGCTGGTAAGCTACTGGCACTGTTGTTACCGGACCGGCATACTCTGAGTTCTGCGAGTGAGTGCAGTTCCGCCTGCCAGGTCTGACCTGGCGGGTGGAAAGGCACCGGCTTGCAAACCTTGACGGGTGCACCGGCACCATTATATAGTGCCAGTGCATCCGTCCTCCCCATTGAGTCCTATGGGACTCAAATGGGACTGGGGAGTAATTTTTCCCAGCCCCTGGCTATGGGGAATTACTGTGGCAGCACTGTGGGGGATGTAATGCCCCGGTAATTCCCTATTGCGAGGCGCCAGAAAAAAAAAACGACCCTGGCAGCAGCCGCACCGTTTTTACCAGCACGGCTACTGCCAGGGTAGCAATGAGCCACAATGTGTTATTGTAATGTGGCAGACAGACTCACTATGATAGGTACCGAGATGTGGAAGAACCCAAGAATGCTAATGTCAAGCATGACGAGTGTTCGACCAGCTCTTGTCAATCAAGCTGACATTATGCTGGGGCAGACCAAGCAACTTAAGCTAAACATTAAAAAAAATAAAAAGAGCAACATCTTGAAGGAGAAGTCAGCAAGCTAGGATGCTGCCAATAAGCCCAAGAGTTGGAAACCGGGCATTCGAAGGCGAGGGACACCAGAAAAGTATTGCATCAGTCCGCTGGCAGTCGATAACCTTGAATCTACTATGAATCAGTGTGGTGAAGGTGTGACATGTTTTGGGTGGAACGTGCAGTTCAAGAACTACCCGAGATTGTCAATACTAGCGTACTGCGGATCTACGTAGGCAATTGCATGGGAAGTGCAAGGAACTGGGGTGATTGCGTAACCTGTAACAGGTGGACCTTTTGGCCTGAAACCTGCATCCAGGCCATCAACAATAACATCAAGTGGGCCAAAGAAGAGCAGAAGAAGAATGATAATGAACAATCCTGCACTCCTGGTGAAACCGGTGAACACTTCCTCGAGAGAAGTAACAGGAACGGTACTAATTTGAGGAGGGGCCGGGAAAACTTGAGAACGTAAAACCAAAAAACAACAAAGAAGTAGGTAATTTTGTGAGGCAACTCCCTGGCCAATTCCAAAAGACTGTGGTATTGAAGAGTTAAGAAGGACTCAGGGATTCAGGGAGCCTCTTCCTCATCCCAGTGGGGGAAAGTTGAAGGACAGTGTTCAAGTAAAGATAACACTAAATCTGTGGAAAGAACTTAAAGAATGAATGAAGTATCTAAAATTAAAGTAACTTAAGAAAACATTGTAGAGTTAAGGAGAGCTTGGGAGTCTATCCCTTGTGGCAGCAGGACACATTGAAATACAGTGTTCGAGTCAAGAAAAGTCTGCTAAAAGCTGGTTATAAACTAGGAGAAGGGAGTCATTCCCCCGTCCGGTGATATTTGTGAGAGACTTTTAACCAGGAGAAGGGAGTCATTATCCCACATTAGAATATAAGAAGTCTTCCGTTAGCTTAGTGATTTATGTTTAAGTGACAGGGAAAGAGCAGGAGCGTTGACTAGGATGGTACTTTTGCTTTCGACATCACAGACTTCCTGAGAAACTCAAGTTTTAGATTTGTTTAGGTAGGGAGATCACCTCTAGCTTTAGTAATAGATACGAATTCAATTTATTTTCAATTTATTTTCATGAATAAAAGTTTGTAGCAACAAACATGCCTTCACTTGGTCGGACTTCACATTCAAGGTCAACACAAAGTACATATTCACTGGTCATTGGTTGCATTTTAGAAATAACTGCTCTCCTTTCCCCCTGTGTTCACACCATGGACTCTGGGCATCCTAATCCTGTTCAGGTATGCTTTTATGACTTCCTATAATAAGCACATGCTCCTGAAGCCTAAGGTGGGTTACACTTTTGATCAGTGTTCTTGTGACAAAGACTTAAAGGATAGTTCCGGGACTTTTTTTTTATTGTCCCTACGGTTCGGCCATGTGTTTTTAAGCATAAATCGGTAGATCGTAGAAAACTTTCCTATGGACCTTACCCGACTTTTCGTCCATTAACGCACTCGAAATCAGCCGCCATTTTCTGATAATCCTATCATTTCCCCCCATCGCCCTGGCTCACCTGCTTTTGCGGCACTAAATCAAATCCCCCGCCCCTGAAACAGACTTTATCAAAACATTCATATTCCCCGCCTCTATCCGTGACGTGACTGTGCTGCGTAGGCAAACGCGCCCAGGCGTCTTCTACGCGACTCCACACAGAACCCGGAAACCAACACAGATCAGCTCACAACACAGCGCGCCACAATTGGGAATATGAAACTGTACTTTTAAATCAAACCGCAAGATTGTAAATTTGGTAAAGTACATTTATTTGACATCAAATGTTTAGAGAATATTCAGCGATTTTCATTTTTATTTGCTCACGTTCCAAAAAGTTCGTTTTGAGGCACGCGATGTTCCTTTGCTGTACACAGGGTCTTAGATCATCTCACAATACAGCGCCACAACTCGGAATATGAAACTGTGGTTTAAAAGCAAACGGCAAGATTGTACATTTGGCAAAGTACATTTATTGGACATCAAATGTTTAGAGAATATTCAGCGATTTGCATTTTTCTTTGCTCTCGATCCAAAATAGTTCATCTTGAAGCAAGCGATGTTCGTGTGCAGTACACAGGGTGTTGGTTTACGATAAAATAAGCTCTTCGGTCGCACTGATAATCGCATGGCTGTTCCAACAACGAGGCACTAGGCCACCACAACGGTCTGTATGTTGCATCTAGCCGTTAGTACAGCGTAAGGGCATACTTGTACTTGGCGATCGTCCCATAAAATGGTCAGTGTGGTAACGTTGTTCACGCGGAGAAGCAACTGGCGGCTGAAAAAGCCATCCGCCGGTGTTTGGTACTCGTGACACATACAATAATGAAGGATGTACCAGTTTTAAAAACATAAAAAATGAAATTAGTCTCACCATCAGATCTTTATTAAAATTATTCATTTTATATATTAGGTCGGGAAATTATTTCATAGCTAGGACAGTGCAACTGGGTATTATACGTCAAGGGGGGGCTGTAGGATACTGAGACAGACCCCCAGTGCAGGGGTTGACAGGGAGGCAGTGCAGGTGGAGAGTGGAAGGGCCCAGGACCGAGGTCGCAGACAGTGGACCAGTTGTAGCAGGGGAGAGGGAGAGAGAAAGCAGAAGCAAAGAGGAAGGTTTTGAGGTGCTTCCGTAAAAGGAGATGGTTCTCCTCAAGTGCACGGTACAAAACAATATGCCACATAGAACTAACAAGTACAACTTAACCCGTCTTTAAAGCTACTGTATAGTAATTAAATTGCGGTATAAACTCATCTAAAGAGTTACTTACATTATATTTGCATTTTCCATTGTGTCTGTGCGTAGGGCACACCGAAATACCACTCCTTCTATGCCGACGTTATTTCTTCTAATGAACGAACATTAAATGGCTTTCGTTTCTGAAATTATATTAATTATCGTTTCTTACGTTATTGCCCCACACCCCCAAAAAGAAGTCGTTCGGGATGGTCCTGGCCTGTCAAGGTCAAATAACAATAGAACCTTATACTGAGTCGTGGGCCATTCCGGCACCCGAGAAAAAATCAAAGCAGCTGACCTTCACTTTGAACGAGCACACATTCCTAGTTAGCTACATTCAGTTTAAGGCCATCTCACAGGACTCACAGAGCAATCACTTTTATTTACACAATACATAGCTACACATATTCAATGGGCCTGCGACATGAGGAGACTCGAGAGAACAGACATCAAATTACAATCATTTAAACCGTGATGTGTATTTCTCAATGAGCTCTTCTTTAGGTGGACATGGAATAGAGGCAATGTTGGGTGGCAATGCAGTTGTCCCCTGCACAGGTTCGTTCACAACTCCATGTATGTGCCTATCTAGGACATCAACAATAAGTCTCTCAATAAAGTCATATTGCATATCCTCAAACACTGGTTTGATATCCCATTGTTTACTTCTTTTAGTGAAGGCCTTATTGTAGCGAAGCGTCCCTAAAGTTCCGGTCGTCCTACTTTGTTGACGGCCAACATTATGGTTACGTGTCAAGACCACTAGAAGAGTCCGATTTATCATGCCCTCCATGCCAAAATGCAATCGTTTTGGCCTGTACTTTAGGCACATATTGTGGAACACCTCCAAATCTCCTGTGTGGCAGAATTCCGTGAGTCCCCTCAAATCTCTTGTTATAGTTTTATCAAATACAATCTTTTCAATGGCTTTGTGAGTGGGTGATGAAGGAATCAACCACTTCTTCTTTCGTGCCTCCTCTGTGGACAAATGGCCATGTTCACAATTGTGGAAATGTTGGTTTGTGGTCCAGCGGTGAACGTTGCTACAGTGTAGCATTACTGACCGCCATTTTTCCAGTAGAATTTCCATCGACCCTCCACATGTTTTTGAGCTCCACCAAAGATGGTTGCTGATTGACTTGGACCACTGTGAAATACCTTGCATATCTTTTTTTTTACCTGCAGCCGACATTTTTTTATTGATTGTTTTTGCAAGATGCCAAACGTCAAATTGGTGATTTATATTTTTGTACTCTTCTCTCATTGTCTTGGCAATTGAAACGTGTCTGTCCGTGGCTATCAGGTCGATCACCATTCCCCGCGATTGTAGTTCTTGCAATGATGCTACAAAGCCAACTTTCTCCATGGCCACTGAGGATGTACTTTGTGACACCTGCACGACCACCGAACTCACAATTTTCTTACTTTCCATGTCCTGAAAGTGGTAGGTGCAGTACTTGGCTGAAAATCCTGGGCTGTCGCACTGTCCATCACCGGCTAGCCTGAACCATTTGCCCGCGAATGTACTATCAATAGACATTTTTTCCATTCTCCAAGCTTCGCTAATGGCTGGAAATAGATAATCGGTTTGGTATTTGTAGAACTGAGTTTTCGCAATGAAATGGATTCCCACAAACTGAAAGAAAGACTCTAACTTTTTAAAACTTGAACCACTAAAAAGTGCAGCCGCTGCACAAAGTAGATTGCCTGCTGGCAGTTGCCCCAGCATGGGTTGTGCAGACCATGAGAAAGGATGATATTTTGTACAGGTGGCATGTATTTTAAGGTTAGTGCCTCGAATTGCACGAGTCACATTAATCAATGGCTCCCCACATACTTCCCCACCAACCGAATGCCCACATTTCATCCGAATAATAATATCAAACAACTATCGAATACAATGAAATTGGCCTCTTTCCTTATACTGTCACTCTGCATCCCAGCTGGTTCGGCCTGTAACGTTGAGGACATGTCACTCACATGAAAGGTAGAATCTCTGATATCGTCTTCCGCTATGTTCAGTGATATTGATGGTGTTTCATTGTCGTCCACTTCATTCTCTTCCATTGCAACATCTGTTCCTTCTCCGGCGATGGGTGAATAAAAAATGTCTTCAACTTTCTCGCGGTCTTAGTTTTTGCGGGTGTGGATTCTGTAAATTGATCTCCGACTGCATCTGAACTACCAGGAGGACATTCACTATCAATGGCTGGTGGTGGTATAGCTCCGTTGTCAATCACTTCATATTCTTCCCATTGGCACGATGCATCTACAGTCTCAAGTCCCTGCCAAAAGGTTTGACAAGCAACATCTCTCGTTCGCTTCACTGTCTGTGTAGATCTAGTTCGTACACCCACTCGCAACTAGAGGACAGATTGGAAAAGGGATGTTCAGTTTAAACACAACTTAACAGTATTGAACTATTAACAGTGAAAAACAACATAATATAGTGACCAGGACTCTAACCTTCTTTTGCTTTCTTTTCTTTGAAACTTTCTTGCCTCGAACTTCAACATCAGGACGCTGTTGCTCCGACTCGTGTGTGCATGTCTCCACTTCCTCTTGCGCTGCAACGACTATATTTTCATGATAAGCACATCCATCACGCACTGACGCTCCATCGACTCCCTGAAACATAGAACTTTCATTAGTATGTATAATAATATTGAAAACACAAAATGTACTTGGGGACCAATACCCACGTACATCTCAATAGCAAAACACGAATGAACGCTTTGTGTAGAACATTCAAACAACAATTATTCACGCATTGTTGATCTAGTTAGATGGAACTGTCAAGATCCATACCTCGGGCTCCTCATAGACTTCCATTGATGATATTATTGAAGATGATGCTTCAGTAACTCCCTGAAACACAGTAATTGCATTAGTATGGTTTTCTATTTTGTTAAAAAGAATATAAACTTTGTGCAGGCGTCAACGGCTCATCTAAATAGACCTGCACAAATGATCAGTTGTCTAAAATAAATAATGGATATGTAAATATGATTCGATTTGCTCGATCGTTGGAAGTGTCACCACCCAGAGATCTGCATCAACTACTAGGGGTGATGTTCTTGTAGAAGAAGCTCCGTCATCTCCCTGAAACATAGTACTTGCGTTATTAAAGAAGGAAGTATAGTGGATGTAATCACGTCATATGATTTCGCTTGATCGAACTGTCAGTATCCATACCTCGAAATGCATAAGAACATCAAGGGACGATGTAACTGCGGTGCACACTTCTGCAAGCTGTTGCGCCGACCCGTAACTGCATGCTCCCCCTTCTTCTTGGACTAATGCTCCATCGACTCCCTGAAACATAGGACTTTCATTAGTAATGAACACCATATTGAAAAAAGAAGACACATAGGAGGGCGACGACAGAAGGACATATCAATGGCTAAAAACGAAAGAAACATTGTGTGTAACAATCACGCTACAAGAATGCAAGATCTGATGATCTCCATCGATGGAACTGTCCGGAAACGTACCTCGAGCATCTGAGTGACATCAACGGTTGTCGTCAATACGTTGGACTCCTCAGCATCTCCCTGAAAGACAGTACTTGCATTATTTTGGATAACAATAATTATAACTGAAAACAAAGACTAGAGGACAAGTACAAGGGTGTACCATTAGGTAAAATAATCACATGATAAATTAAAACTATTGATTTACATGCCCAAAACAAGTCAGTGGCAGAATAGCTAAGTAAGATTACCCGATAGGCGCTTGAAGTGGCTGATGACTGCAATAACGACACGGATGGAGAATCTTCCGCCTTCATATTGAGTGGATACATAAATGGGGAAATTATTGTTAGCTAATGCTACACACTACCGCAAGGCCGAGAGATAAATACGTAAACTTGACTCACCAGTGGAGGGATGTGGACGAATAGAGTGGGAATAGCGTTTGAGAGCAATTTTCGCCTCGCTCGCGGTGTGTTCTTCTTTATTAGCAATGATGTGGAGTACATGTCTGAGCTAAAGTGCCTGCTGCAGATGCGGTATCGATCACCCCTCTTGTCCGGAAAGACTTCTAGGACTCTACTTTCAAGCTCAGACAGTGGATATCCGCAATATCGGACCCATTCTCTTATCTGATCTATTGTCTTAGGGAAAACATGCATTATAGTACCTTCAGATTTATTATGGGTCTTCGAAGGGCAACCGCCAATGGAACAGGCAGGCATTGTGGAAAGTTCTGAAAAGTAAAGATCAACAATTCTCTATGAATACCAATGTGTTAAAAAATTAAATGACACATAAAAGGTTCAATGCAAGGTTCGTTTTGGTTCTTGGAACTATACACGTTATTCACATGCGGATAAGTATTTGAATAACTTAAAAAAAATAGAAAGATAATTTGACTAAACTCAGAACATGTGACTAGTTCCTTGCATGTACTGTCTTGAACGAAAAGAAATTGGACGCAAAATGATTATGGTACATGGCCTTACCTTGACGAACAAACAGTTAGATGCAGGGATCAGAGTAGTTTCTTGTCGTAGAACAGGGAGCAGTTCACAGGTTTGCAAACTGACGAGTTTCCTCGAAGTGGTCACGGAAGTTCACAGAGACGAAGAGCAGATAACCAGCACCTTCACGGGTTGACTAGCAAAGCGCAAAGAAGTTCTCATTAGAAATATGAAGTGGGTTATAAAGAATTCGAAACAGGGGTGTGTTTGTGAATGAATGGCGTGTATATGTCGTGGCATTATGCGGTTTGCAGGGGGCCGTCCAGCTTGAGGGGAGATGCTTGGCAGGAGACACGGGGTCTGGAGGTAGACATGGGAACAACAACCCATGCTCTATAGACCACTTTGAAGTGTACATGGTCTTTGGCACCTCTTGGCCTTTATCGCTCCCTGACAGCTCCACTTGCCAGCACAAGTACCCCGGTGCGAACTGCCTTTGATAGGGCGGGCGGGGGGGTGGATTGGGGCGGTGGTCGTGCAGACAAGACACAGGAAGACTTGTGAATGGAGACACACTTATGTGGATTGCAGGGGGCCGTCCAGCGTGAGGGGGGATGCTTGGCAGGAGACACAGGGTCTGGAGGTAGATATGGGAACAACAACCCATGCTCTATAGACCACTTTGAAGTGTACATGGTCTTTGGCACCTCTTGGCCTTTATCGCTCCCTGACAGCTCCACTTGCCAGCACAAGTACCCCGGTGCGAACTGCCTTTGATAGGGCGGGGGGGGGTGGATTGGGGCGGTGGTCGTGCAAACAAGACTCGTTTGCCGCAGGGCCTCACCAAGGAGAGGCCATCTAACTGCATGTAAGAGGCAGGCTGCAGGATCTAGTACATGGAAGGCAGGGGGGTGAGTTTATAAATACCTCACCCTCCCAGGAGAATATATGGGTGCAGTTCACCCTGGAGACCCTGGATGCCTAGGCAGTTAGTCAGCAGCAGGCTGGCCTGTGGTGGCAAGGCGGCACGGGCCAGAGGGGGTCATCTCTGTACCCGGTGCCCAAAAGGATGATTGATTATGATCAACCATATGGATTATTTACCTATAACCATGTTTTGTATCAATAAAATCCAACGGCCTTTTATTGCCAACGCTTGAACAAAGTGGTGTGGTAAGTATTTTTGGGGGAGGAGGCAAGGCCGGGAGGCTTGATGCCAACCCGCAAAATAACATATGTATGTCTGCTGCATATGGGTTCAACGGTTATGTGGATTGATGGTGGGCGGCCAGCGTGAGGGAGGATGCTGGCCGGAGACATGTGGTGTGACAAGACAAGGCACAGGAAGACCATTCAATTGAGACACACTAGATTCATTTAAAAAATCAAAACAACCATTGTTAAAATATATGTTGGGTTTTATTTTAGATCTTAATTACAATTGAACATAAATAATAAACATTACACATTGTAAAGTTCCGGTTGCAGCACATCCAGGGAAAATCTGCGGTATTGTCCACTGTCGCTGGGGAAATGTTGTCTAATGGCAAGTACCGCACAGGCAGGTATTACTCTCCGAACGCGGTGTCCGAGCCTAGCGTGAAGCCACCAAGTGAAGCAACGATAGGCCACCAGCCTGTACCACCTGTGAAAATGAAAGATGCAAACTGTATTAAAATGACAAAACTTTCTTATCAATGTCGATTCAGGTAAAAAATGTCATTCTGCTTTGAAAAAAAATCTATCTAGAAAATGCACAATATGGAACCAATTTACATGCGTTCGAATGATATGTAGATGTAATTTTATATGTGGGAGACGACCATGAAATAGTAGTGGCATCACTGACATCACAACCAGAGTATACTTACTCGTTATTCGGATTACGCGGACGAACAGTGCCGCAAAGTTCGTGCATAAGCACCATCATCATCCTCAACACGGTCCGTGAGAGGCAGGCTTCCCCGAACTCTGGCAGCTCGGTGATGCATTGCGGACTTGGCTCGCCTTCCGAAATGTAGGCCAAGCACCCGGAATTTTCACGGCAGCAGCAGTTCTCCTCCTCAGTTGGCATTAGCTCGCACCGATTGCATGTGCACCAGGTGGAGACGCCGTCCATGCGACATGGTCCAGGCTCTTCATCCGTTGACTGGTCCTCCCAACTGCCCTCCGAATCCCCATCGTTTTCGCGTGCTTGCCTTTCCAGTAGTTCTTGCTCGGTGTACTCGGGCTCGTACATATACGGCATTATTGTAGCCATTGTGTGGTAAAGAAAGTAAAATAATTTACAGAGATGGTACAGGTGTTCACAAGGCCTAGAAGCGGCGAAGGTAGCTGACCAGAGCACAGAAACGAGTCACAGAATACTCAAAGTAACACAGAGAGAGTAATGGAATCGAAAATCTGCTGCTGTGTGTTTTGAAACGGTGTGTTTATACTTATTGAGGAAAGAGGCGTCCTGCCATTTCCATGGCGACACGTCATTAGCTGAGGCGCAGCGATTGTTGATACGAAATGTGCTTTGGCGTTGGGAAATGGGCGGTACGCGTCTGCTGATGTCAGGCTCAGGGGCGGGGGATTTGATTTTGTGCCGCAAAAGCAGGTGAGCCAGGTCGATGGGGGGAAATGATAGGATTATCAGAAAATGGCGGCTGATTTCGAGTGCGTTAATGGACGAAAAGTCGGGTAAGGTCCATAGGAAAGTTTTCTACGATCTACCGATTTATGCTTAAAAACACCTGGTCGAACCGTAGGGACAATAAAAAAAAAGTCCCGGAACTATCCTTTAATGTATGCATTAACACATAGACTGGGTGGAATGCAGAGATGACCGGATGCATAAGAGTAAGTGTATCTTGTCTTTCATTTTATAAGCAAAAAGAGTCAACACAAAAGTTAAAATAGCTAATGGAAAAGTGTCAGAACCTATCAAACATGTCTCTCCCCCAAGGATTCAAAGTCCTTTCATCCCAGGGTGGGGGCCAATATTTTGAGTTACCTAGATGCAGACTATTCTAGATTCCATACCCATGGCTATCTAGTATCAAGTCCTCTCCACATGTCCAGAGCCAAGCCTATTGCCTGAAGTCCTTCCTTGAGGTGCATCTTTGTTGCATCCAGCAGCAGTAGAGTTATGTCTGTGGGTTGTGGTGAAACCAGAAATTCCAACTACCAGTCTCCAATCTTAGAACCTCTCTCCACTTTCAGGTTTGCACCCTGACCTCATCTCTTCTCACTTCCCCTCTACCCCTGCTGTGTTCTCCCTGTCTGTATTTTACCCCTCCTTCCACCTTCTCAACTTGCCTTGGACCAACCCAGCCTCCTTGTTCCTCCTTGTTCTTGCTATCTTCATCTCCACCTCTTCCTTGTTGCTTCCTGCTCTGCTTCCACATGTTACTACCCCCTCCACATAATGACCACCTCCACCTGATGTTACCACCTTCCACAAATGCTCACCACCTCCTTCAGATCAGTTCCACCTCCTCCTGAAGTTATCACCTCCACCAAACTCTCACCACTCCTATAGCAACCCTCTCCATCTGATTTCCTCCACCTCCTCCTGATATTACTACCTCATCTGGACACCTCTGCATGTCTAGAAGACCTTTTTGTTTTAGTTTCCTTCCTGTGTGAGCTCTTCATCTCTGGACTAGCGGTAAGATACCATTTGATTGACGAACTTCGCGCTTAAAAATCTAAATGACATAACATAACATCCAAACACTCACTACGTCTCCCCCTCCCATGTCCGACAGCCTCCAACCCCCCACCATCCTTTTATTGTGCACCAAACCCATTCAGGTACCAACCACATTTAGTAACTAGGGAGAGACGCATTTCTACTGGTTGTCTTTTACTCTGGATGGGATTTCCAATGAGGTGAGCATAAGTCTGTGATAATTGGGTGAGCCCTGAGATTGACTACCTTCTGCAATCTCACCTGGGGAAGCTTTGAACTCAAGAGGTTCCTTCAAGCCTATACCTGGCCCATACATGCTTAGATTTGAGATTCTCCCAGTAAACATAGTGGAAGTTGTCTGCATTGGGCTGAGAGTATGGAATGCACTGCATAAGGAATAAAGAATTCAAATCCTCACAGTAATATTTCAGAGTTCTCTGAAATAATTGTTTCAATGAGCGGGGACAGTGATACATTGTTTATCACGCTAGAGATATACTGATAGGAGAAAACCAAAGTTGTAACATTGCTCTCTCTATCAGTTCTCCAGACTTCATAAAGTCATAGATTGAAACATTAAATTTGTGGTGCCACAGTGCTCATCTGGGATCTCTAAACACAATTCCTTCAGTGCGTGTGTGAGACATTGTAACAGAGCAATGTACATGATACCTTCATCAGTCACACAGAACAACTTTCCCTTAAAGGGGGAGCCTTCCTTTTCAGTATTGGCAATTTGTTTGGCTTTGGAGAATGTTATACTCTCCTCATTTTCCTTACATTGCAGATACCACAACATTTTGGGTTAGGATGTAAGCCCGTAGGCCAGTCTCTGCCCTGGCAGGTGAGTGGGGTTGCGATGGCCTGGACTCCTGGAGCTGCCCTACTGTGAGGAAATGTGGCTGCCCCCTGCCAGGTTCCTGGCGCCAGGGTGAGGTGACCAGGAGATTGTCCCCATATTGCAACTGGGCCCAACATCCACTGGTTCAATGTGGCACTCATCCCCCTAAGTAACCTTTCTGCTGTCCCCCATTACCAGGCAGGGAACTTAATCACATATTTCAGTCCTCTTTTGTTTGGCGCTGAGTGACTCCTCACTTGGTTACTTTCTGAAGTAGTCCACGTTGGTTTGCTGGTGAGTTTCTTAGTGAACCACCAATAAGGTGTGTGACTGGAGGCTAAGGAACCACCTCATGATCCATTACCTGATGTCATTGACCTGGCTTTCCAACTCAAATTGGCAGGGTCAGTAACCAAAGTATACTTATGCATGGCCAGATAATGCTGAAGAGTCTCTCTGGAACACCAGCTACCCAGACACTACTACATCTCCATGGTGGCATACGTTATGTATCCCAGTTGGAGCTTTCTGCTGATAATGAGTATGGGTTGTTCCATCCCATTCCTGGCTTGGGACAATACAACCTCAGTCCGTCTTGTGAAGCATCTGTCTGTAGGATGAAGGGGCCTTCAAGATTTGGTATGATCAGCAGGGGTGGATAACAGAGTCCACTTCCACTGACCAAGGGATTTCCTGATCACTTTGGTCCACTGTATCTAGTTGAATTTCAACCCCTTGAGTTAATCCATTATGGGTCTGGCTGTTGAAAAATTGGGTATGCTTGCACAGGAAGGTGCCTATTGTCTTTTTCGTCTTATCACTGGGAATATCCCAATGCTTTTGACTTTGGCTTTTTTATGTTGAATCATTCCTCGTCCGATGTGAAAACCCAGATTTTCACTGATGACGAGGCCAGATGACGCCACATGTTTGGGTTAGTGATGAGACCTGCTTTCTGCAATCTGTGAGCAACTATGTAAAGACATTTTCAGTTGTCCACTCAGGTCTGGCTCAAATGACAATGTCATAGAGGTATGACTTTGACAATGTCTAATGTCCATTAATCATTTGAAGATAGCAGGCATACCATGCAGACCAAAGGCCAACACTGTGAACAGGTACAATGGCAGTGGGGAGTCCAAAGTCGTTTTCTCTTAGTTTTCTGTGGCCAATGGGATCTGCCAGTACTCTGTTGTGATCTGTAGAGATGTACTTTCCTGGCCCAAACAATTTGATTATCTCTACACTTGGGCAAGCAGTATCTCATTGACCCTGCTGTCTCTCCAGAAGCAGCAGATTCCATTGGGCTTGGATACAAACATAATTGGGGATGACCAGTAGATCTGTGATGGTTTTGTGACACCTACTTGGAGCATCTGCTAGACCTCCTCTGCTAGTGATTTTCTTTTTGCCTCTGGCAGCTGGTATGGCTGAATCCTGACCAACATTCCTGTGGTAGTCTCAATCAAAGGATAAAGCCATGAAGCCACCCTGGCTGAGTTTTGTAGATGGGCTGAGACCTCTTCTTTCTGTTCTCCAGGGAGGGCCCCCAGAATCAGTTCTGTTAGAGTCATGGAGTCTTGTGACTTGGCATCCAGAATTAAGGGGGATGCTCTTTGATGGCCAGGCTTTTGGTCATTTTATGCGGTATGCTTAACTGGCCTTGTGTAGGCCCCCTGTAATCAGTAGTTGTGAACAAATGTAATTTGTCTCGATTTGATAGCCCTTGCCATTTGGCTGCAAGCTTGTTCTCAGAGCTGGGTAACAGGATGAATACCAAGTCTCCAACATTGAAGTTTCCCAACTGTACTCCCCAGTAATACAGGTGTTTCTGTTTCTTGTTGCTCACCTAGAACTCCTGTTGAGGGCAGCATAGGATAGCTCCCAATTGCTCCTGTGCTACATGGATGAATTGTCCGGGCTCAACTCCTTCCATATTGCCTCCTTGCAAAACTTCAGAATAGCCAGGACATCGCAGAGTTCTCAGCCATAGACATACTCAAAGGGAGATAAACTGGTCAATGCCTGCAGTATTTTCCTGGTGGAGAAATGGTCCAAAGGATACACAATTCATCACATTTTCTTGTGTCTTTGGACACCACGTTCTGAAGAGAGTAGATTAAGGTCTGTAAAAGCACTCCACTAGGCCGTTGTTTGGGGGTAGTAAATGGCGGCACATGGGGTCTGTACCTGCAACATTCTTTTCAACTTGGTCATGACTTGGTTCATGAAAAAAGTTCCCTGGTCAGTATGGATCTGAAACCCTACATCAGTGGTATTCAAACTGTGGGGCGTGACCCCCCAGGGGTCCACAGGTGCATCCCTCGGGGGCCCTGAGAGCTCAGCATGAAATATAAAAAAATATTTTTTTTTTTATTTTTAGATTGGAAGAAATGGGCAGGGGTGGCTCACATGGTCGGGCTGAACCATGAAACTGTCTCAGGCAACAATGAAAAAGTGGCCGCAGTTGTAAATGTATATTCATTCCTTTAGTCACAAACTGGGCCTCATTACAACTATGGCGGTACGGTAACAATGGTGCCGGTAAGCTACCGGCACCGTTGCTACCGTACCGCCATAGTAAGAGTTGTGCTCGTGGGTGCCTGACAGCCCGCCAGGTCTGACCTGGCAGGCCGTGGGCTCCCGCGAACATGGGGAGCTCGGATGTACCGGCACCGTTAATAACGGTGCGGGTACATCCGAGCTCCCCATTCCCTTCGAGCCCTATGGGGCTCAAATTGGAATGGGGATCTACCGGTACCAGCACCCGCGAAAGGGCAATTATCAGGTCCGCCTAACTCAGCATGACCCGGTAATTGCCCATTCGCGGGTGCCGGACCCGGATGCCACTCCGGTGGCAGCCGTGCCAGTTTTACCGGCACAGCTACCGCCAGGGTTGTAATGAGGCCCACTGTTTCAATAATACCCAAGGGGGTGCTTTGTGTTAAAATGTAAGTAAATTGTGATATATTCAGCTACAATGGTCGAAATTACTAGCTACATAGTTAAGTAACTCATCAAACTGGTCCACATTGGCCAAAATGGTTGCCCATTTTGACTGGCCCACACTAGCATTTTACATTTTTGGTACAGACATTGTCCTATAGGCCAGTCTGAGCCTGGCGGCTCATCCATAATGGCGAGGGGGCGCCCACCCAGTGGCCCCTCACCCATTATGGAGGAGCTAAGGAGCCAGCCCAGTTGCACTCCCTCAGCTGCTTTTTCCAGCTGGAGTGCTCCTGGGCTGGCTGAATTGTCAAAGGGAAACACTGTTTCTCTTGGACAGTTAAGTTTAGTTCCCCAGCTGCACATGCTCACTGAGCCAAGTGCTGGGGCGTTTTGCTTCGCCAGCATTGCATAGCTCATTGGAAATGCTGGCTGGGGCACTGCATGTCTGTATGACCGAGGGGGAGCTCCTGTGCCTCCTCGCACAGAGTGGGAGCTCCTGCGCCTCCTCGCACATACGGACAGAGCAGCCTAGAGCAGGGCGTTTCAGCACCCACATGCAGGCTAATGCAGAAGGTACGTTTATGTTCATTGTTTTTTTTTAAACGTGTATTTATGGCGTGTATGCTTATGTTACGACTGAGTGTATGGTGATGGATGCTCGTGTGAATGAGAGTGATTGCTGTATGAATGTGCAGCGCCTTGCATACACACATATGTTGATTGGGACCCACTGGGCCTAACACAGGGGACAGGGATGGTATCTTTTTACTAGACATCTATCATAGATGTGCAGTAAAAAATTGCAAACTGTTTGGCTATTTACCCATTTTTTTGTGCTCTACAATGCAAAGTTTTAACCCATTATTTAAAAAAAATTCACAGGGGGAAACCCCCCCCCCCGAACCCCTCTTTATTGGTTTGGGCTCCCTCACTGTGCTCGGTCACTATGGCATTTTTGGGGGGAAATAGTTATGCCCCTCCACTTAAAAAAATCACCAGCCGCCACTGGCCCTCAGACTGTGTTGGGAACGGGATGGGGGGGGACCCAGGGACTATGGTGGGAGCACAATGGGCGGGAACCATGGCATAGTGGTGGGAGCAGGGTGGGGAGAGCCCAGGGTGTGTGATGGGGTGGGGAGAGACCAGGGACTGGGTAGGAGTGGGATGAGGGAGCCCAGCGACAGTGATGGGCGCAGGTGACGGCACGCGATATATACTGTCCATTTGGCATTTCGGGGGGGGTCCCGACCTGCCCAAATTTTGCTCAGGGGGGCCCCGGCCAAAAAAGTTTGAAGACCACTGCCCTACATGGAATAAATAGGGTATCAGATGCCTCATCACGCTATGCACAGTCCTAGCTCTCATGAGAAGGGCTTCAGGGAACCGGGATGCCTAATCAAGGATGATGAAGACATACAAGTTCCCTGGCCTTGATGGGGTGAGGGGTCCCATCACATCCATGCCTATTTAAGAGAACAATTCTTTAAAGATGGGTAAAGTTTGGAGTGAATCCTTCCATCACTGAACATTCTCAAAACTAATAATTCTCATCTTGGGGTGTCAAGTCCTCTCATCCCAAGGTGCTTGCCAATCCTACTTGAGGCTAACAAGATTCAGCAGTTCCTGGGTCCCATAGCCAAGGCTATCTAGTATCAAGTCATCTCCACGTGTCCAGGCCTGAAGTTCCTCACTGAGGTGTAGCTGTGTTGGGACCAGTTACTGTTTATAGAAGCATTGGGGTTGGAGCAAGGAGTTCCCACTATCAGTCTTTAAATCCATGACCCCTGTTAGACTTCATCACACCACGCCTGGAGTCTGTCGTCTGTCAGTGTCTGCATTGCTGTGGGAATGATGGCAGAGATGCAGGATCTCACCAAGATAGCACCAGAATTTTTATTTCCTGTCATCTGGTTTTGTACCTCATTTTTTGGGCTGTGCTCCTGGGGAAGCCGCTGACCCCTGTATTCATTCACAGAGGGGAGGTGGCTTCTCAGGGAGACAGCCCTTTTCTCTACCCAACAAACCCATGAGAAACCTCGCAGATAAGGCCTGTTGCTGAGACATTACAACACCACCTGTAGAGTGAAAATATGGCACAGCTCTAGGAAATGAAAGCCACAGTACAAAACCTATCCCTTGAAGTTCAAAATCTAAAAACTGAGAATGTTGTACTCAGGCCATGGCAAATCATGACATTATGATGCATACCTCTCAGACACATAGTGCATCTTCCAGTATGACACCAAGACGTTTAGAGAATTTGTGGATGCATGCACAGGTGTACTTTCCCATCAAATCGATCAAGGGTTGGGTTCATGGTCGGGTTCCTGGTCTCTTATTTGGTGGGAAGTGCACTTGCTTCAGCCACCCCTTTAGTTATGGCTGCAGATGCTATTATAGATAATTTCAGAAGATTTCTAGCTGTGTTTTCAGGAATATTTGATAGACCTGAAATCACATATACCAAATAAGATAACCTCTTCGACTTTGTACAAGGAAGCCTAGATGCATTGACCTATACCCCTTGGTTTAAACAACTGGCCCAACAAACCACCTGGCCAAAAAAAGCATGCTTTACCTTGTACCAGCGTGGACTATCAGAAGACCTCAAGGATGAGTTGGAATGAGTCCCCATTCAACATCCTTCGATTACTTGATCAGAATAGTCTTATAGATGGACTAAAGATTAAAGGAAAGACTACAAGAAAGGCAAACACAATGTACTAATGCAGCTCGTTCCTTCAACCATCCTCCTGTACCTTCCTTGGATGAAAGTCTGAGAGTTGAACCCATGCAGATAGAGATGGCACTTGGTCCTCGATTTTATGAAGAACGGCCTCCCTATGGACCCGAGGACTGTAGCATTGAATTGATACCAAACACTGCGGTTCCATTCAGGCCTATGTGTATGCTGGACACTAGTAAAAAGATAGCCCGACAGGAATATTTGGATGAGAATTTGCAGGACAATTTTATAATGGAATGAAGATCCTCAGAAGGTGCTTCACAGCTTGCAGTCCACTGTTCCCTGTTTGCAGCCCCTTGCACTCTACCACCAATTATCTTGGTGCCTGCCTGCAGCTCCTTGATCTGTGCCCATAGACCATGTTACCTGGCTTTAGCTTCCTAGAGTCCAGTCCTGAGTTTCCTTATCTGCCTGCCGTCCTGCCCTTGTTATTCCAGTCCATAGTTAATGTTCCTTGTTACCAGTCTGCAGTTCAATCCTTATCCTAGTCAAGAGTTTCAGTCGAGTTTTCTTGTTCCTGAGCTATAGTTCAGTCCACTGTTCCTTGATTCTGATCCTTAGTTTCTAGGCTTCAGTTACAGTCTCATTTACCCTTGCACCTAAATTATTTTCTTAATAACACAGTTGGGGAAATATCAGGGTGCTTGTGCACTCAGGATCCCCTAATGTGTAAGGTAAATGATCAGCAGCAACCTAGTTGAGAAAGGTGTTGCCACACACTTATTATGTGAAAGTAAAACTCAAAATTAACAGAAGATTGTGCTTAATATGAGTAACATAACCTGGTTAACACCAATTTCCAGTGTTGCGTACAGTACCTTTTGTTCTCTTATATTTTTATTCACAATTTCTCAAAAATTAATAGCATCATTGTAACAGAGCAGTCATTCGATTCATTCGATTCAAGTCCTGCCCTTCTGCCTTTTGGAAAATATAGTCAACACAGTCTTTATCAAGACTATCTCTCTATTCAAGGCAGTTATTCTAAGTTCAGATATGTTTTCTGCTACTCAGATATATATATATATATATATATATATATATATATATATATATATATATATATATATAAATATGTTCCTTCTTTCAATAGCACTAGGCTACCCTTAGCTGCTCAGCATGCTGCGATTTGAGTTTTATATTATTTTCTTCTTGTTTTTTCCTCTTTCTTCCATTTATCTGTCCTGCACACTGCTTACTTTGACTTCCTATTCTTTCCCTGGATATTTCAGTTACTGTTCTTGTCCTCACTTGTGCTTGTGTAATTCCTTTTTTCAGAATCTCAGCCCATTCCTTTTTCATGTTTCGGTATTCTACCTTGTGCAATATTGTTAACAGCGGTTCTTGTTTCAGGAGGCAGCCATTGTTCAGTCCTGTGAGTACTGTTTCGCTGTTTGTGCCTTAGGGTCTAGACACAGACACCTACTCCTACTGCTCCTATCAATGAGCATTCAGAGTGGTAACAAGCTCAGAAGGCTAGAGTTTCCCTGCCCCAGTGGGAAACTCTTCCTCCATTCTGTGTACACCACAATTGGGAACCTAACGTGTTTGATGTACTTGTACACCCTTTTTGCTCACTGCCTTTGCTGCCTATCTATAGTTATTCCTTATCCTTTCTTGTCTGCAGGATTCCTACACTCCTGCCTCTTGTGCACTTTTCTCCCCTCAGATTTTCGGGCCCGTCTCTGCCCTCCAGCCCCTGACAGATAGATTGGAATTATCGATGAATGCGATTGACGGAAGAATTTTAATAGGATGAATCAAAGGAAACATTTGAACGATGTACAATAGGGATGTATTTATCTTTTTTTGTTTGCTGATCTTTCTTTCGTCTTCTCATCGCCTTCATGTCTTTCTCTTGCATCTAATTTACCTAATGTGTTCTGCTCTCCCATCTAATGTATTTGTGTTGGCTCGTCTTATCTTCTTTCTACTTCTTGTTACATTCTTACACTCGTTTCATATTCTTTCTCCCTCTCTAATCTCTTTCTACCACTTGTATGTCTGCTCCTTCCCTCATCTCATTGCCCTCTTCCATCTTGCATCTCATTCCCTTCCTCTACACCTCTCCTCCTGGCACTTGAAGAAGTGGTTGCACCAAGAGTAAACACTACATAGTAAATCCAATACCAAAGTGACTGTGATAAGGTATTTAATATTGAAAAAGCAAGACCTAGAAACATTGCTGATTGTTTTGAAAAAAGTTATATTTCAAAGCAAGAACTGTTACTATTTGTAATTGCACATAATAATCAACAACGCCTGTTTGTCTTTTTTGTTTATCCAAAGTGTATTTATTGCCTTTGTATATGGCACATAGTACAACCTTCATGAACTAGAGCAGCATTTGTCCAACTTGTCCCGAGGGCTAATGCATACAATATTTCAGGTTATATTGTGACTTAATGTGTAGTCAATAAGACAATAAGGCATGATACTCTGTCTCGGAGTCTGAAAACCTTGATCTCATAGTTCAGCTAACAAATAAAGATACAAAATAGCTCTAGAAAAAAATACCTGGTGTTTTTCTTTATTACCCATGGATGAACTTTAAATAGGAATGCATATTTGTTTTGATTTTCATTTCCCCCAAATATATCAGTATGCACCAGTGCCTTTGTGTTTCATGGCGAAGACTACATAGGGCGGGAGACCTGCGTACACCGCGAAAACTCTTGACCTTGTAAACGCTCCACTCATTCCTCTTTCAAATTTTTGATGCGTGTTTCTCAAAAGAGCTTTCATAGAATGGATTCCTTATGGATTGCATGCTGGATCTTCTATAGCAGGCATCCTTCCTGATGTTTTGGACTACAATACCTATGCGACACATCCCGCATAGAGTTGTTGTACAATACATCTGAAGAGCCTGAGGATGCAGACGTCTGCACTATGGAAACCACATGTAACAGACTACCACAGATGCTCGGATGTAATCATGATGAAACACGTTACAGAAATACAAAATAATATTTAATTATCAAATACATTGATTCAAAATTAAGAATAAAATGCATTATTGTTGGTGCTCTAGTGTTTAATGGCTGATACACTGACTTGGGAGAGTGGGTGTTGGTGCGAGGGGGTCGTTTGTACACAAATGTTGGGTTTTTATGCATTATTACTGCTACATTTTGAATATTCCACCCCTGTTTTATACTGAAAATGAAGATCTATGGATGGCAATGTCACCAGACACACTTGTTTGCCGACATTTGTTTACTGAAGGATGGTATCATGAAGGTGCTCACTCTGCTGAATGCAATGGATTGAAGACAACCCTTTTAAAGGATTTGTTGAATAAGTGGCTTGACCTGTCTCCGTGGAACCAGGACTACTTTGTTATCAAACGGATCAATATGTCACTCTTTGTGTCAAACTGTCTTAAGTGATATTGTCATATGCTTCCAGCTTAGGCAGGTTAGTCATTTTTACTGTATAAGACTGTGTGTGTGGTTGTGTGTGTGTGTGTGTGTGTGTGTGTGTGTGTGCGCGCGCGCGCCTGTGTGCAAGTGCGTGTTTGTGTTAACAGCAGCAGCCTGAGGGTGGCTTTTAGCAGAACTACAAATGTCAAGTCGAGATAGACTATTAGTGTTTACTGCAGTTATTAAATAGGCTTTATTTGTCCTTTAGGAGGCTAAAAGGAACATTTAGACAGGAAGTTGCATGACACCAAAGCAATTTGCTGCTTTTTCCTCTGCGGCCTCCTCCTCTCTTGCAATAAAGCATAAATAAAGCGTTTGAAGGAGAAGTGGCATAATGAATAGGAGACAGAAAGTTTAAAATGTTTTAAAACGTCTTCCATTTAAACCTGGCAGCAGATGCATTTAACCACAATTGCTGGCCATATAATGTAATTGCTACGGACCCTTCACAAATGCAAATTCTGTTAGCCGTTTATGAAGGTCAATTTAACATTTGGCAAGTTAATGAGCTGCACAATTTTGCAACTACTCAAGTGGATACTGCAACATCGAAACTGTATAGCTTTGCATTCACAGTACTTATTATGATAGATATTGACACAGGCGCGCGCGCACACACACACACACACACTTATATTTTCTCTCCTTCTCCTTCTTTCGTGTTCTTCCCCTCACTTTCTCGCTATTGCCTTCTCTGTCTCTCCCTCCCTCCCTACTCTCGTCTCACTTGGCGGCTCTTTTGAATACATATATTGTTTCCTATTAATGAGAGCAAATAAGTATAGCTGAACTGCGACCTCTGATAACTCCCGCCTGCATAGGCCTCACAGCAGCATTAAGCGCTATATACGCAATCTACATAACATAGCTTGACAGTGGCCCTACACAGGGCATGTATGTCTGCAGTGTCATTGTCGACACTGTAAATTCATAACACGGTGGCGTTTAGCGTTTAATCATTAAAATAATTAATAATGTATGAGCTGACCTTGTTTGTGATGTTGAGGGGATCAAAGAAGAGGATTTGTGTGTGTGTTTTTTTTTTGTTTTCAACTGAATGCAACTGTCTGCCATTCACTTGTTTTAATTCCCTGGAGATGTGAGCCAAATGTAGTGAACTGTTGATATGATAGGTTATTTATAACGTGCTTAATACGCACAGGTTTCTAAGTGCTGATCAAACCTGTGTTGCTCTGTGTTGTCTTACTTCCAAGGCGAGCACGTTGCCCCTGAGCTATCCTCCCGAGACTTAATCTCAGGTTGGAGCAATCTAGCCGTGCACAAATATATTGGGGTATCTTCTGCATTAGTCTCAAGTGTTAGCGGGACATTATCCACATATAAGGAAAGGGGAGGTCCACAATGAGTACAAATGCTGGGCACTTTCATGTGTGCTGTGCTACAGACTTTAAGATGGCACGAGTGGAGGAAAAGGACCTAATTTAACGTTGTCTTTAAAAACGTACGCAACACATTTTGGTTGTGACTATTAAGTGGCGCTCTTGCGCCACCTTTTTAAGTCAAAACTATTTGAATAGGAGTAGAAGTAGGTGGGAAATGGGCTGTGAATATGGACCTGCAGTCCTTGTGTGTCGTTTGTATTGTACCAACCCAATGCCTACCTAGCGCTATGATATTCGGATTCCAATTAGCAACTCGTATCTGCTACTCACAATTCCCTTCCCAAAACATCCCCTGGATCTGAGCTAACTCCAATCGAATTAAGATCAATCTCTATACTTTTATGGGCTGGCCATGTGTCAAAGATAACTATGTACAGAAAGGTGATGACCTAATTGCAGCTGCAAATTAGCCATGGTGTTACAAAATGTCTTAATCAAGTGCCCCTTTAGCCTCTTGATTTATAAGTAATATCTGCTAACAACTCGTTCAAACATCGAAAACCTCCAATGTTCATTCAATGAGGCGCACTGCTGCTGTTTAATGACCGTACTGATCCTGCGTGGATAGCTGTGGAAACATCTTGATGGTATCTTGCAGCACATAACAGTTTTATTTTCCAAAGTCCGGTGCCATTTGTTCAGCACATCTCACTGAATCGCTTTCTGGTTTGCATCCAAACGTGTAATGTGCCTGGAGAAAGCATTGTTTTGGTTTACACACATACAGCAAGAGTTCAGTCAAGAACAGACGTAGCAACTTTAGAACACCAGGGTGAACTCCTTGTGAAATGTCTATCATCCACACTTCTTATTAGTCATTTTAGAATATAGCTACATGTGTGTTATTGCTTTATGCACGTAGACATCCTGTGTGTGTTCATTTCAGTCGTGACGTGCATATAGTGTTTAATTGAGCTGTGACACTAACATAGATGTCACCGTTTCTTTTCCTGGGTTTTACAGAGTTCTAAATGTGTAGGCAGGTCTTGCTTTCAAACAGCACTAAACCACCTAATTTTGAAAAACGAGGACATACTTGGCAAGTGATAATGAAAGCTGCAACAAGGCCACATTTGAGCCACTCCTTAATTCAACCAAAGCCTGATTTCATTGCATGACTTGTAGTGTATGTGTTCTCATCCTAAGTATGTGCCTACTCCTAGCATGTAAGGCAATGCTGGCAGAAAAGCCACCCGGAACCAGTTCAATATTTCTTATGACATTGATCCATTTGCCAGGTATTGATAATATGAAACACTTTTCTTTTTAATTTGATAATACAGTGCTGCTAATTTATTTCATGCAATTTTGGCACTTATACTGGCTACATAAGATTGTTACATTCTTTGTGAATTTTAATGTCGTATGAACGTTTATTGTTCTGCGCTAGAGAACACTGTTCTGTGTTTGTACCCATGTTTTCTGGCCTGTTTCTTTTGCAAACAGGTCTTTTCATGAGAAATAAGATTCCACGCCTATGAAATATTTTAGTATGATGTTGGAGTGCCAAAGATTAATTTCCCAAGCTTTTCTACAGCCTTTATACCTGTAGTATACACATTCCTCAACCTCCTCTCTCCCCTGCCACTTAGCCTCTGCAGCCCCCCCAGCTCCACCTTCGACCCTCCTACCTCTCCCACCTTGTCTTCAGTCTACTCGGGTCCCTCGCTGACCAAGCCCCCACCTGTTCAGTCAATCATGTTTACCACTTAGGGTTTTTATTTGCAGAAAACGATTTTTCTGTTTGGTAAACCATTAATAATTATTGGCAAGTTTAGTTCCTTTAGGTGGGTCATTTTGACAGAAATGCAAATTGCATGCAGGGGAGCACCAATGTTACACTAAAATGCTGTCTGCAAATTACGCTTTCCAACCTGTATTTTATAATGGATTCCTATGGAATGTGTTGCCCCTGTTTTCCGACCCTGGTCCAGACAAGGTTGTACCATCCCTAGACCAGAGACAGACCCCACGCCCAAGCCAGCTGAATTGGAGTTGGGGGGGTGGGGGTGCCAGACCTGTGAAATAACATTTCTGATATCAGGAGATGAGCTACACCCTGACTTGTTCCTTTTTTAACTGGTCAAAGCCACCATTGAGGAACCCTCTTAATTTATAAAAAATAAAACACTAAACATATTCCCAATTCTCTGTTCCCTTTCTAACTTTTTTCTGAGATGGGTTCCTTCTAAATGGGGATCGTCTCCATCATCCCACCCTTCCTTCTCGGGGTCTCAGGGAGACCCATAGGGTGAGACTGATGCAACAAACCCCTTACCAAATTCCTGGTACCACCCACTGGAGCATGAGGTCACAGGATTTTCTTTATAACAGATGCTTTTTTTTGGCAACAAAGTTTCCCGATTGCAATTATATACTATTGAAGTGAGATACACCCCTTTGTATAAATATTTGGGAGTCGAGTTTGACGCAGTTGGAGGGTATAACGCTTGCATTCAGATGCGTATGCGGAAGGCGGCACAACTGACAGCACTTACATGCCTGTTTACGAAAGGAGGAAGTGGGTACTCTATGTGGGGAGGTAGACAACTCTACATCCAGTGTCTGGTCCCTTCTGTGATATATGGCCTGAAAGCATTCATTTCGATTGAACTGAAATGGTTGCAGGTGATCGAGGGAAGGTTCTGAAGGAAGTTGTTGAGGCATCTGACATGTGTACGCATGGCAATAATTCAGATGGAACTGGGTATCCTTTCACTAAAATCAATAGTATTAAAGAGAAAAGCACAACTATTTGTTAAGATGCTCAACGCTCCTACTAATCCACTCTTGAATAGTATGGGCAATGAAGAACGCACAAGTCAAGTCAGTTTGTGCCTGGGAAAGAGTATTAATGATGGGTGACGACAACTTGGGTATGAAATTCTCCTGGGGAAAAATGCTGATTTCTGGGACTGGCATGAACATTTTACGCACCTGGGCCGATTAAAGAACTATGCATTTGTCTCTATGGTAGTATATACATTCAAGAAACCTCAAGGTTACTTGAATTTATGTCCTTCCTCTTCTTTGAGAAGATTTCTTTTGTTGTTGAGACTTGACCATCTACCAGTCCTTTCAGTAGTGGGTGTGGAGCGTGGTGTACCTAAAGACAAACGTTTTGCCCCATAGGCCTTAATACGGATCAGAGGGAAACTGCAAAACATGTTTTGACAGAATGGGCCTCGTTACGACCCAGGCGGTAACCATGGCGCTAGTAGCGCATGGTTGCCGCTGGTATTTTACCGATTGCACCATGGTGAATGGCGGAATTACCGCCCCATTCCAAGGTTGGCGGGGCGGTAATTCCCCATTCACCATTGGCCCTTCCCCATTCCCATTTTTGCCCCCATAGGGCTCCATGGAAATGGAGAAGGCGGTAGTTATGGTACCGCAAATTGCGGTACCGTAAATACCTCCAAGGTCCCTTTGCGGGTCCAATCCTTAATGGCTGGTAAAAAGCAGCCGTTAAGGTCGGGACCCGCAAAGGGACCTCGTAATTAGGCGGTAAGGGGTTAACGGCGCTGCCACCTTTTACGGTGCCGTTAACCCCTTACCGCCTGGGTCGTAAGGATGCCCAATGTCCCTCTATGGGAGTACTCCATGTTGGTCATCTAGGCAGATTTGACCATCAATTGGCGACAATTACGGATTCCGCATTCTGGAACCAATGCATCAATACTAGAAATCCTAGTATACATATGTCCCTAAATAAATTATGAAATATAGTGGGGAAACGTCTGGAGACAGTGGGTAAAAACAGGGAATTGTGTGGATGAGTAAAATCAAAGTGATCCCTGGATTAGTATTTTAAGTTGGGTATTGGGATAGTGCTTTTGTAAAATCTTACTTCTAGGGTTACTTATCTATCCATTCCCCATGCCCATGATTGGATGTCCAAGGAATTAATATTAATTGCTGTGAGCACGATTAAGAGTGGTCTGTGGAATCAATGATGTACACCCTGCTCTTCAAGAGTACATATTGTTTCGGGCTCCGTACTGTGAATTAATTGAAGCAATCAAATGTATTCTGAATGTAAATGTAATTTGTGTTTTTAATTATATATTATGTTTTACTTTTGATACATTGTTTTATTTTATTATGTGTAAAGTTTTTATTCAAAACTATATCACATTAAATAAAATAATACTTTATAACATGTACACCCTGCTCTTCAAGAGTACATATTGTTTCTGGCTCCATACTGTGAATTAATTGAAGCAATCAAATGTATTCTGAATGTAAATGTAATTTGTGTTTTTAATTATATATTATGTTTTACTTTTGATACATTGTTTTATTTTATTATGTGTAAAGGTTTTATTCAAAACTATATCACATTAAATAAAATAATACTTTATAACATGTACACCCTGCTCTTCAAGAGTACATATTGTTTCTGGCTCCATACTGTGAATTAATTGAAGCAATCAAATGTATTCTGAATGTAAATGTAATTTGTGTTTTTAATTATATATTATGTTTTACTTTTGATACATTGTTTTATTTTATTATGTGTAAAGTTTTTATACAAAACTATATCACATTAAATAAAATAATACTTTATAACATGTTTGTAATGCCCAAACCCAAGGGTATCACAGCGTTTGTACAAAATAGCCAAGGTTAAAACAAAGAGAACACCCAGGCGGAAATGGCATGGTGGGAGCATTGTGGTTGCAGATAATGGGTGAGAGGATGGTCTTGTTGGGTGGTCCCACTTCCCTAGGCAGCCTCAGGCAGGCACCCACTTCCTTCACCTTAACTCACAACAGGGTACCTCCCCTCTACTACCTTTCATTTACTCCTTGAATCCTACCCCTACTTAACACGTCCTACTTAGCATTTCTCTTTAATCATTTTCCCCACTCTACCTTCCATTACTTAACATTTCTGCTATTCACAAATGTGTACACTACATTTACTATCCAATTAACTATATACATAAATATACATAACACAAACAATGACATGCAACATAGAAAACACATGATGTCACAACGGGAGTGACTGCTGCATTCAGTTATCCCCTTTCAGTGCCATTTGTGCTGTCCTTCTGATGACTTGTTCCTGATGTAAATTGGGGCATAGCCCCCACAACTTCTTTCTTCTGGGTGGCCCCGTCCACCACATGGGGCCACTGACTCACTGTGCGTCTAGCACACTTCTTAAACATTCTTGAGTGGCCCGCTCCCTGATTGGGGGAATGCCCACCGTACTGCCACAACTAGCGGCCTTCTTCAACCTTCAGGGTATGCCACCCGCAATCACTTCTACACCCACAGCCACAACATACGCTCTGGGCTGCCCTGTTGCTGTGTGGGCTGTCCATTTCACTGCTGGCCCAGGGCCACCATCTTAGGGTCAGGCGGTGCCCCATTGGCCTGAGGATTCCACTGTTTGCACTGTGACACCCGCTGCACCATATTCGTTTGAGACAGCATCCCCGTTGAAGTGGGGATGCTGCAATGTTCACCACCAGATCCGTGTCCTGAGGATCTGGAGCTTTAGGAGGACTATCTCACTGTGGCAGCCCAGGGGTTCTCATCACCTGGGCTGTCACAAGGAGGCAGTCCAGGACTTCACCAGCCCCCTCTTCACCTGGGCTGCCTTGTGGGGCAGTCCAGGACTTTTCTTTATCGCTCCACCCTCATTCACCTCTGGGGCCAGTTGACATGTGTTGCCCTGGAGAACTTCACTGTTGGACCCGCCTTGCTGGCCATGAGGTGGGCCATCAGGGACATGGCCGGGCTGCCTGGTTTCGGGCCGCCCCCTTATACAACCTGGACTCGGTAGTACATCTTCAGCCTGGGAGCCCTGTGAACGCTGCCCAAGCACTTTGCTCTTACTTGGCAGAACCAGTCTGGCATCCAGGCGTGCCGACACCCAGCGCAGCACCCATGGGTCGCCAGCTGCTCTTCGCACGAACCACTGTCCCACACATCACTCAGTGCGATGCTGACAGTGAGCCCTGGGGAGTCACTCAAGGCCACTGCCCCACCAGGAGTTATTTTTTCTTTTTTCTCCCTTCTCTGTTTCTGTTTGTTTCTCCTTCTCTCCTTTTTTCTACGGAATTCTCTACAACTGTCCTTCAACTGTCACAGGGGAGTTATGTCCCATTGTTCTTTTCTTTTCTCAACATTCCATTCAGCCCTATGGTTGGCTGGATGGATTAGTCCACTCATAAATAAACACACAACATTTAATACGTTTTTTAATAAACCCAGGTGCCTGTGTCTTTCTTTCTAGGTTTTCCCTTAGGGGACAAGCATGCAGCCACTTGTAGCCCGACCCCTTAAGGGCCAGGGGGAACAAATACCTGATATTTACCTGGTATAAATAGGGGCCATAATCCATAGTTATTCGTTGGTTTAATACCTGAATGAAAATCTTATGCAAGGGTAAAACCAGGTGCTCCTCCAAGACTTGGAATGGTACAAAAATAGGGCAGAACCTTAAACGGAGGCATTAAAGCATTATGCCTCACTTTTTCACCTCGCTTTAACGCATCACCCTATTTCACTAGTATGGTTATGGGATTGGGAAGGCATGACTGCAATGGAAGAAGCTGGTGTGTCGATTGATGTCCGATATTTAACAGTCATATTACACATTTCACCACTTTTTGCAATGTTTACTTGTTTCCTCTTCTCCTTTGTCAAAACTGGTTCCTGGTGATATGTGGCAATCATTGGCATACCAAATTATCCAACTTATTCTGTGCAATTTGGTATGCATCTATAGAATGTCTCTCTTCTTCCTCCACTGAGAATTGTGTGTTTCAGTTTATGAAAAATACATTTCCACAGTTCAGTCTAGGACGAAGCAGCACATGAGGAACTCCTTTGTTAACTACTGATGAAACCTTACGTCCTCCACACTTGGTCGGGCTTTAGATGGTACAGCTATCCGACCAAACTGCAAATACTACACTGTACATGACCAGGCTTTTGGCAGAAGAGCTGTCCTCCTAAATGTCCCATAATGCACAGCACATAGTCAGGCAGCAGAACTATCCCCGGTTCACAATTTTTTATTTTCACAACAGCAAATAACAACAAAATATGGCATTAATCTTTATATCACGCTCCTTGTCAATCAAAGTCAAAACATATTATCAGTTCATCATAAACTACCACTAAATATCCTATATAAGAGAAAGAATGGAGGTGCATGAAGGAGAGAAAAGAAGAAGAAAGGAAAAAAAAGAGAACATCAAAGCCAAAGACTGAAAATTACAAATGCAATATTCCATGCAGCAGATACAAGAATATCACAAAACATTGTATTAAACTATAAGTAATTATACATAACAGTAATATACAAAGCCAGGGATACATCATTCCCGAATGAGAGTTCAAATTCATCCATAGACATCAAGAAAACAGCTCCAAATGTCCCACAATTTTTCAATTTCATCCTTGTTCTTGTAAATGGCTTTTTCATACGTTGAGACAGTAAGAAGCTCCTCCACCCACTTGTGGAGGGTTTTGACCCATGTGGAATCATTAGACGGGGTAAATGTGGGGATTAAGCTGTCGCTGCCCATCATTTTACCCCAGAACAAAAATAAATCATTGGAGTGGGTAAAGATGGGGATGCGCTGTCGCCGCCCATCATTTCATCCCAGAATCCAGGAGAGCTGTGCAGTTGTGCACACACCAAAATGGGTTGCCAAAGGAAAAACAGTAGCGCCGATTAGCTCAAAACAGCGCTTCAAAAACCACCCTGGTTTCCCTGAATGCAAGCTTCAAATGCCCATTTTAAACATTGCACATATGCAAAATGTTCACAGAACACCAGCAGACATTTGGCAGAAGGAAATTTTGTGTGCCTACAAAAATCTGGGAAGATGAAGAGCCCAGAACTGTGCTTATAACCAAACTGGCTGAGCTATGGAGTCAGCAGTTTTAAGTTTAACTGAACTACAGACATTAAAAATCTAAATGTTTAAAATAAATAAGTGACCTACTTTTGAGTGTCACATAGTCTGTAACTGTTGAAATGTCATAGTTTTAAATTTAGAATCAGCATTCTAGCTGCATGTGTAAAATTGTTAGTTGTATTTGAATGCAAAAAACTGGGGAACAGAAATGACATGTAGCTAAAAACTGGCTTAAAGAGATTCCAATTTTGCCTGGCAACTACCCCCCATCAGGAGTGAAACTTGAGTCACAGCTGTATTCCCAGGCCTATCTGCCTTTTGCTGGCCACACTAAGGATATGCCATCTCTCTGGTAATTGAATTAAGGGGAGCCCCTACAGAATACAGGAGCTCTGAACAAAGCCCTGTCCTGACTCAGGCAAATGTTTTATTGGCGGGAGTCGTAAATGGAGCTTCCTCCTGGAAGGAAAGGGGAGGGGCACTGCCTGTGAGAGCAAGCTGGCTTGGCAGAACTGGAAAAACCAGAAATTCAACCTTGTGCTGGGGGGAAACCACACCCCTTTGGGGCCAGAACATAACTCTAAAAAGATGAATAACTCATAGTACGGACTTGTGAAAATTATTTAAATGACACCATAATTCTTGTGATTTTTCTGCCCACATTTTAAGAGGTTTTTAGAACCGGTGGTATGTTCAGGGGGGTTTTAGCGGAAAAGAGGATATTACTCAAAATGTGTGCATGTGAAAAATCTGACACTTCATCAACTAATGTCCATACTCCTTGTGCACATGTGTGTAAATTTGGGTTAATGTCCGATATTGCAAAATCAGTTAAAAAGTGAAATATGTGCCATTTCTGAATGCAAGCCCCCAGGAAGAGCAGAGTTTGAACAGGGGATACCTCCTGTGATATGTGAGGGGTGCATGTAATTTTAAACAAATGTGTATCTGTGCAAATATGTCTTTTTTGATCAAATATAGATTATGTGCAATTTGACAGGGGAGTGTCCTCTCTGCAAGCCATAAAATGACATCGCTCTGACTCACAGTTCCTTCCCCAATCAGGGGAGAAATGAAAGCTGGGCCAATGGCAAGTGAATAGGGGTAGGGTCTAGTGATGCTGCACACACACCCATTTTAAAAACAGATAAAAGCAGACAGACAGGACAGATAGGGACATTCATTTCCATCTGCTGCGGGACGCTCTGCTGGAAAAATCCATACTTTACCTCCATCAACCTTCAGAGAGCCAAACTAGAGACATCAATCTATCCAGAACTAGAGACCCAGACCAGACCAGCAGAGCAGAGCTGATCCAGACCGCTGTTAGCAGAACCAGAGAGCTGAACCGGAGTCCAGTCCAAAACCTGACCAGATCCGTGGCGAGGCATATTTCTAAATATATTGTGAGTACATAGTAGAACTGTGCAGAACCAATCTCTTAGTTAAAGTAATATAATTCAATCTATTTTAATCTAACCAGAACTGTCTCCTAGAAGTTGTACCTTGTCATTTTGCAAAACTGTCACTTGTCACTTTGAACTTTAAAATTTCAAATCTGAAAAACGACCTTTACAAAATCGCTCATATCTCCGCGACCGTTTGTCTTGGAGACTTGCAGTAACTTTCATCTGGAAGCTGAGATCCTAGGCTATCCTAGGACCCCAAAACGATAGTGATAGTCCTTGTAGTTCCTCTGTAATCGCGCCCAGCGCACTCGCGAATTTTACCGCGATTTGCCAATTTCTCCACGTGTAAAAATCTGCTGCTGCTTGCCTTCCGTTGCAAAAATTAGTTTGCAACCTGACAACCATTATAGAGCATTGCTAAAGTGATCCTGAACTTATTCAAAGCATATACCACTCACCCTGAACCTCTAGAGGGAATTAAAAGCATTTTAGCATAATTTTCACTTCATTGCCAGCACATATAAAAGCATTTTGGGCCTGTGTTTTAAACTTCTGTAGTCTAAGCTTGCTGGGGTGAACTGAATCACATTTGATTGCATTTCTGAGAACTGTGTGCTTCCTTCCATTTCCTTGCATTGCATAAAGGGGGGGAGTGGATTGCCAGAGAAAGGTGATTACATTGTTTTGTTGAAATCATATTGAGTATTTTCTGTACTGCCTTTCATTCAACATTGCATCCATTTGAACTCTATAAAGCATTCTCTATCACATTATTCTTCTGTCCCTACTTACCAGTGTGCTACCTTATCCATTTCATGTCAACTCCTTAGCGATTATCAAGAGGTGTGCTAGTGCCAGATTCTCCGTTGTTAATCTTTATCATATCAGATTAAGTGTGCTATTCAATTATTAATTTATTCTAAAGTGTGATATATATATCTATTGTTTAAATTATCAATTAAACCTTTTAACTTGCAAAACAGAACTACTTCTTGGCTCAGTGGGGTCAGGAGGATTCCAAGAGAGGGGTGTTATATAGGGGTAGTCATCCAGAACGCATGAACTGGACATAAAGATATATCAATAAGGGTTTTCATTCAGTATTCTAGACTAGGCGTTGTCTTGGCTGTAGTGCTGAATTGAATCCTCTTACACACTCATCAATATTAAAAGAATGGCTTGATTTCCAGGACTTCAATATTATTTTTTTAGCAACCATGCATGCACGCAGTAACCAAACTTTCCTGCCAAAGTCAATTTCATCCAGCAAAGAAATATCGCCTAAAATGAATAAAGAAGCATTCATGGGAATTGCAATGTTTAAGACCAGACTCAATCGTTCACAAACCTTTTCCCAGAACTGCATTGTTTTGGGACAAGACCAAATCAAGTGACTGAGGGAACCTCTTGAGCGGTTACACTTCCAACAGAAATCAGTGTCCAAAAGCTGCCTCCTGAACAACCTCTCTGTAGTCCAATAGGCCCTAAACAGTAATTTTGTTTGAGAAGCTCTGAGGCCCCAATCCAAACTCACCAGACGAGTGGTTTCACAGCACTTCTGCCAACATCTCAAGCCAACATCTTCTCCTAATTCCTCTGCCCAAATCGTCGGCAGCCGTGGATCTCCTTTTCTATTAGCTTTTATGATTCCGTACATGGTAGAAGCAGGGTGTGCTGCACTCGAGCAAATCTCTACAGCTGTCCAGGCGGTACTTTGAATATTCAATTGTGGCACCTAAACACAAGCTGAAATTATAATCTTCAGTTTCCTATATTCAGCAAACGAGCAGTCCATCATGTCATGTATCTGTGCAAGTTGAGCGTACGGTATCCAATTGCCATCTTCTAACAAATCTTTAAAGTATTTTATACCAGCCACAAACCACTCTGTCCAAAAGAGGGACTTACCCTGGTATTTCAATGCTAGGTTATTCCATATGGAGGCATCTGGGTGTAAATAGGGATCAGTACCCATTCAACTCGAGAGTTCACATCAGCAGTCTTGCAAAAACTAAGTGAGTGTGCTGGTCATTTTGGATTTACATTTTTTAGAAGACAGCAGGGCTTTCAGGTCCAGCTGGGAAACCACACCACACTCCCATGACAACAGTTCAGACTGTTCAGACTGTTCATTGATAGTCAGCAACCTTGCACAAGTGGCAAGCGAAGAATGATAAATGGTAGTCTAGGAAGTTAGGCAGGTTCATTCCCCCCAATTTTAATGGGAGTTAAAGTTTCCAAATTACGAGCCTTGGAGGCTTCCCATTCCAAATAAAGTTTTGCAAAATTCTATTGACCTCCTTGAAAATGCTTCTTGGCATCTTAATAGGGAGCATGCTCAAGATGTAATTTATCCGAGGTGTCAGATTCATTTTTATACAGTTTATTTTGCCCCAGTTTGACAACTTCAAGAGACCCCATCTTTCCAAATCCGATTTCAGTCTCGGTCGGATCCATGCAAAATGTATGCCAGATAATTTCACTATATCCGCTCCAATCCAGATGCCAAGATATTTCATCTTGTCCGCACACCATCTAAATTGAAACTGAGCACATGTATGCCATAGACACAGATTATTGATCAGTAGGATCTCAGATTTACTCCAGTTAATCTTATAGCCTAACAACATGGTGAAATAATGAACAGCTCACATCAGGTGAGAAACACCAATAGCAGGGTCCTGAAGGGCGACCAACAAATCGTCCTCATACAACCAAAGCAAGTTATTTCGGCCATTTCCAATTATAGGTTGAAGGTTTGTATCCACTCTTAAGCATACCGCAAGTGGCTCCATAGACAAAATGAACAGGAGAAGTGAGAGCGGGCAGCCCTGTCTTGTACCTCAATGAAGTCTAAACGTATCAGAAATAAGTCCATTTGTCAACACACTCGCAGAAGGATTGTTATATAACAGCTTAACCATTGTTGGAAATCTTGCCCAAAGTTCATTTTTTCCAGGCACGTAAACAAAAATTCCCACTCCACACGATCAAACGCCTTTTCAGCATCAAGTGAGATGACCGCATTGGCAATAGGCTGATTGCGTCCCTTCTCAATGGTCAACAGCAGGCATCCCATGTTGACCGCTACCGCCCTGCCAGAGACAAAACCTACTTGGTTTTCATGTATCAAAATTGAGAAAACCTTTTCCAATCATCCAGCCAGGATTTTAGCCAATATTTTGCAGTCACTGTTTATCAGACTGAGTGGCCGGTAATTTTCGCACCTGGTAGCAGACCTATCCTTCTTTTTTAGTACAGTAATTAATGCATGTCTCATTGTGTCTGGTAGAGAACCAGACACAAAAGCATCATTAAAAACTTCACACAAAAGGTGTAGTGCAGAATCGGGCAGGGCTTTATAGAATTCATTAGGTAGTCCATCTAAACCAGGCAACCTACCTGCAGTCAGCTTCGAAATTGCATGTTGTATATCTTCCACTTCCACCCTTCCCTCAAGGGTTGCCGCCTCATCAGGTGTCAGACGAGAAGAAACATGTGAGTCAAGGAAATGTTCAATGTCAACTTTTTCACAGGCTAATTCAGAGTCATAGAGTTTTTCACAGAAGCCACAAAATAAACTGTTGATACCTTTTTGCTGCGTTTCCAATGTGTTGTTCAAATCTTTGATTGCAGCAATAAAGCGATCCCTTTCAGCCATCTTCAGCCTATGTGCTAATAATTTCCCCGGTTTCTCACCATTCTCAAAGTAATTAATCTTTTTCCTGAACAGGGCATAATCGACCTGGCTGGAAACGAGTTTATTCAGTTCATACTTAGCTTTTCTCAATTCAGATTTTGTGTTTACATCTTTGCTTGCTGCAAATAGAACATCTAGGCGCTTTGCTTCAGGTGAGAGTCTTTGAATTTCCTTTGTTCTCAATTTTCTCTCTTTGCCAGTTTTTTAAATCAGTACTCCCCGAGCAAAGCATTTCAGTGCCTCCCAGACTGTTGATATTTGGACATTGGCAGTTTTATTAATTTGGATGAAGCTATCAATTTCCTCTGCCACCTCCTGCCTGATCTGGTCATTTTTCAGTATATAAGAGTTCATTCTCCACCTCGATGATTTAACCAGAGAGTACTGCAAAGACAATCCCAATGGAACAGGTGCGTGATCTGACATGGCAATGAGTCCAATAGCTGTATCATAGCAACTTGATGTCACCCGTCCAAAGGTTAAGAAGAAATAAATTCTAGAATACGTGTCGGGACACTGAGAATGATAGCTATAATCCCTGTCTGACGGGTGCTCCAGCCTCCAGATGTCAGCCAACTTGAACTCCTTAATTACATTTTGCATGGATCGTTTGCATTTATTCAGGGTCCTGGTACAATCCCCATTAGATCGGTCTAAATCCGAGTCCATCACCTGATTGAAATCACATCTTACTATAATTGAGTCCATATTAAAACTTTGAAGCAATTAAGCCACTTCATGAAAGAAGATGGGATCATCTAAATTTGGTGCATATATATTGCATAGGAGAATGTCCACACCTTGAATCCTCACCAATACACAAACAATTCTTCCTTTTTTATCTCATCTGCTTTTAATGACTGATATAGGCATTTTTTTTAAATAAGTATTGAAACACCTCTTTTTCTAGATGAGCGATTAGAGAAATAAGTATACCCTACCCATCCTTTTTTTTAGCTTTTCAGCCTCAGGGTCTTCCAAATGCGTCTCCTGGAGGAAATCAATGTCACATGAGTTTGAACGTAGATGAGACAATATTTTAGTCCTTTTCACCACATTATTGAATCCATTAACATTCCACAAAATGATATTTAGATGATCCACAATTTTAGCACCCATGGTACAGTTCACATTTTGATTCATTTATAACATATGCAATCACAGTCAAAGAATAGGACAGGGAGAGACAACAGGAGAAAGAAAGGAAAGGAAAGACAGAAGATAGAGCACATGCCCCAAAAGGGCAGTAGACCACTAGGATATACTAGTAACGGTAACAAGTAGATGGCACACTGTACAGATACAACAGCAAGGCAACTAAAAGTATAATGTCACAAAAACACCAAACTTTCAGTAAACACCAATCCCAATTCCCCCATCATCACCCTCAATTTAGTAACAACGCCTAACCTAAGACACAACTCTATAACGTCCGCATGCAATAAGGACAACCCACTCACGGGTATAAGCAATTAACCCAAATTACTAATCCTAAACCCTACTGCATATGGCCTAGAACATTACATAACCCATAATTGTTGCAATGACACAACAATTTATGAATCCATTATTCCGGTCTAAACTGTCCACAAAAAAAAACATATCAATTGGGAGCATATCATAGCATAACATACCCATCTTCCAACAAAGAACTTGCACACTGGGCCCTGCCAAGTCACCTATAATTTCGATAAAAGCCCCAGCACATAAAATAACATTCAAAGCTAGTGACCAATCGCCGCCCATTGAGGATCAAGGGCATAGTAACTAGCAATTTTTGCGAATTGGAATCCCAGCAGTAGCAGCAGTAACAGTTCAGAACCAATTTGTTGCAATGGTCAAAATCACAATGTGATCCCCACGCACATAGAGTATCAAACATAGGTATTTCTGGGATGCAGGTGCCATTGCTTGTACAAGGAGCCGATATCAAAGGCTGGACAAGGGTTGACCTTATTCTATACCCTCACCCGGTTACCCAAACAAAACTGGCAAATCAGGGGCACAATGTTAAAATATGCACCTTAATGAACCAATCCGGTTGAAGGACAAGGTAGGCAACGCTAGACATAGAGACATAGACACATAGAGCGTAGAACCAAAAAAGCCCTCATTGTTAACACTGCACCGAACACTTGGCACAAGGCACAGTCAATGATTTACCTTGAACAACACGAGCAATGCCTGCCATTACCTAATAAAAGATGTGACTCCTGCTCACTCTGTCATACATAGCACACAACACAGGTCCATGCCTGCCAATGCCCAATAAAAATCTTAGCTCTGGCTCATCAGTTATTGTTGTGAACTATTCCCGAAAATAGCAGATTAAGCATCCTAGTATGCATCCTACAATTTCACACTTCAGACAGCACAGCTATCCCCTAACTTGCGAGATATCTTTTACATATCTTCTCTGGTGTACTGATAGGAGAATGAGAAATTACAACTTTCTGAAATGTATATTAGGATGGGTAAAAGGCAATGTTTGACTTCAAGGGGATATTGAAAGTCTGAAACAGTAGCACATGGAAGTTTGAGTTTTTGGTGGGCTAGATGAAGCATTTCCTTTTGTTTGTTTTTTTGTCTATTTTCAAGAATGGTGATGTTCTTACAAGAATACTTGTCACTGTAATAAGACCTTGTGGTGGTTTTTGGCAAACATGTGACAATATGCTTTAGTAGAAGGTCACAGTAAAGTACTTCAAGGATATATGGAGTGGTCACAGAAAGCTTTTTCCAAAAGGTGTGCTAAAGCCCCAAATATCAAACACGTTCTCATTCTGGATCCGCATTATTCCAAAGTGCCACTAAATATGCAGCATGTCATGGCCTGTTGGCCTCAGCCCATGAATGGGGAAACTCCAATGGTGCTTAGCTCAGAAACATATTAATATATAATATGACATCTTGCAGGATATGAAAAGAAAGCATCTTTAGTACTAACGGTGGTGTAAGATGTAGCATGCAAACCCTTGAAATGTATCGTTCACACTTTAGTTAACAGAGTTAAGTTGAAACAATTCAATGCAAGAAAACATTCAAATTCAGTTAAAAAACATTAGTTTGAAGTGAGATTAAGGTGACGGTTTAACACAAAAAACACTGGAAACTAGAGCAGGGTGATGGCATCACAGATGAGAGCAACTTGTATATCACAGGAAATTACTCATCACAAGCAAACATTTTTGGGTTTATTTCAAGACATATGACACACATATTGCATTGTTGTAATGTGTAGTGAATGTTAACAGAAATGTAATATACCCACTGACCAGTAAAGGGGGTTAATTGCCACAGGGCTTGGCCTCAGGAAAGGCTAATTGGCTATTCAGGTGACCATAAAACCCACATAAGCAGCTCGAGACTCTGGATCAGAAGAATTACGACCTTCACCCATCAACACCACATGTTTCACATCTGCCTCTCCACTATTCCACTAGCATCGCCCTTCCTCGTTTCCTATAGAGCTGCACACAGGTGCACATATCAAGGCCCACACAAAATGCAGATGGGTGCTAAATATATAGGTATGTTTATTTTGCCACTCTAGCTTGCACCCTAATTCTGTGGAGGAAATACATGGCAAGTGAACACCACAGTTGCAAACTGGCCAACCTTGAGCCAATTCCGGTTTTTCAACCAACAGCTTGTTGCATTCTGTGACAGGCAGTTTGGGTATCCTAATTAAAATGATTATGTGCCTAGAGTCGGTTGATGCACTTACCCTAGAGCTACATGAGCACACAAAGGTTGTACCTTAGATTTTGTCCTGTGCATGTAAGTGCTGAAAACAGTGAACTTGATTGGCATTGTAGTGACACACGCACCATTGTTCTACATAACAATCCAATCGGTGGGGTAAAACAATTAGCGCAGGTAGCCCAGTTTTTGTCTGTATTGGGTTACATTTTGGTTGCTATAATATGTGTCCTTTACTTGCCCATTCCCTGAGGGGATTCCCTAATTTACAAGGAACAGGCTCCATGAAAGTAAGGGAAAGATGGTCCTATCAGGGAACATATCCTAGGGAAAATATGCTCCTGAAGGAGCAGCAAGATACGTACCAACCATGAAGTGGTGTACAAAGTGACGCCTCTCTTCGGGGCATTGGGAAGGCGACTTCACGAAGGCTATCGCAAACCATCCATCAATGACACCCCCTTTGTGGGGATGCCACAGTCAAGGGCAGAGGCGTAGACGGGGTAGGGCCTGAGTGGGCAAGACCCACCCAAGATCTATAAATGCCCACTCCGCAGCACAGTGTGGGCATTTACAGATGTTAATGTCACTGCATTGGGCCCAAGTACATTAGTTTCAGGCCCCACTTGTTTGAGAATCCGGGCTACGCCTGTGGTCAAGGTTTGCACGTCATATAGCTTGTCTTGCCTCCCCTTACTTTTGTGGTGGGCTTTCTCACACATAGTCAGCTAGCAAGAATGGGGGCCATGCAGGTTGTCTCTAAAAGTGGAAGGTCCTTATACCCACCATTTTAGTGGATCCTGCGATCCAACGAATGTGGGTGCAATTCAGAACTGCCCTGCCCGCATTGCAACCTTCAAACCCTTCTTATAGGCTGCAGCCCCCCCCCCCCCCCCCCGATCACACCCTCACCGAATAAATGTCCGTTTTCCTAAGAAGCACCAACACTGAGTTGAGCAGACATACATTAATGTTTCTGGTCTGTGTGCAAGATATATCATGGCGTGCACACACACACACACACGTATATGTACAATGTATCTGGACCTGGCATGCACTACCGAGGGGGCATTATAATGTAATCCATATGTTTCGTTGTTATAGTTAAAAAGGTATTGTTAGCTATCAGTGCCTAGATGCTCAAGGGTTAAGTGCGCTTCTACAAATGTACAAAATAAAATAAATACATTGTTCACAGTGACCTTTTGCAGTCAAAAGCTATCAGACTTTCCACCGAATATCATCCAGTGTCTCAAAATGTGTCTGCCTGTGTTGCTTGTAATCTTTTAAAATGACCTCTCAGTAAATGCATCTTCAGCATCATTGGGTCCTCATATTACGTGTGCGTATTAGGCTTCGACGCTTTTTTACATGTGGCTTGACATTGTTCAAACATACATTGGGCTACCACTGTGCATGGCAGGTGCTTCAGGACAAATGGTGTCACTTTCAGGTGTTTTCATTTTGGTTTGAATTGCTTTTTGGTTCAGCCACATATAACTTAAAACGAGGAAAGGGAAGCACGAGCTGAACATGGCTGTGACCTGTAATGGTTAAGTGAAAGAATAATACACGTGTCATGAATTTAAACGCACACCCTTGGCAATGGCTGTGCGATCTTGGTAGCACTCAGATCTCCTTGTGCCTGCTCACTCATCTATAGCTAAGCAGGACGCAGGTCGAGAGAGACGGAGCCACTTTGTACAGCAACATTTGTATTGTGTCAGCTACATTCAGGGTCCGTTTTTCGAATCCAAGTAAAACAATGGCATGCTGGTTCGTGGGAGCGGAAAATTGGCAACTCCAGCCTATTTCTGGTCAACCCAGCTTGGTCTAGAACAAAGTCTCGGTTTAAAAAATAACTGGGTCAGACTGGCCCAGTTTAGTGTAGCCAGCACCCACTGCTACATTACAAGGAGTAGGGAGCAGTGGAATTGCGCCTTACCGTCCTAATAATTTATAAGAACACAAATGATCTGAAGTACTTCCACAAATCAGCAGGATAGGCGAGGGGTCTTCAAGAATGTGAGCCTCTTGCTAAAGGCTCAATTATTCATCAGCGTTACTTTGTTCCTAGCCCAAGTACTCACCCTAGCATAATCGTTCATGATTGTAACCTAGTAATTTTGAGGGAAACATTGCCTATTAACTTAATTATTATTTTCTGTTTAAAACGGGTTCAATTTTTAAGCGCAGAGATGGTCAAAAGAGAGCTTTTAGAAGCTACAGAACACATTTGAGGTTCTGCATTCATGTTTCAAAATATGTTTTGCTAGTAAAGATGTGCAGCAGGAGAGAGAACTGTCACCATGAAGACAGCTACTTATATGATACACATCACGAAATTAATAATCTCGAAGTGCTAGAATAATCCTATGGTTTTCACCAGCTCGGGTTGTGGGTCGTTAGCGGCTGTGTCCGGACCCCTGCTGTGGGGGTGAACGTTATTTTCACACTGGGATTTAACCGGGGCGCAAATGTTTTTTTTATTCTTGAGTTGAGCTCAGCGTGGAGTGCGCAAGCCGGTCTCCTGAGGAAAAGAAAACAAAAGTTAATTATGGCTGCAGTCATTAAAATGGAAAAGGGACTAGCTCCCTTTTCGGATGACAGCGCCCATAAAAAATGGAAATAAATGCCAGGCGCCATTTGGAAATGGATCTAGTCCCTATTCTATTTTATGCTGCGGTGCTGGCCGTGATTGCAGAATCGTGCCCAGGAAAGGAAAGACCGATTCAAATTGGATATTCTGTCTTTCCTGGGTGTGAATTCGTATGAATAGTAGACAGTACTCATTTAATAATCAAGTTTGTAAGAATGGACAGTTGGAAGGCTAAACCACATCTGCTAGAATTTGATCCTTGAACTTCAGATTTCTTGAAGGTGCTCAGCAGGATGTAAGTTTTAACAAAACAAGCATTGGCAAAGCCAACTGTTCTTTTTTTCTGTAGGCATAGTATAGAATACAAAGAGCTGTTGGCTGAAAAGTCAGCTTTGGCTTAAAATTGGCAATCTTCCAGCTTTAATTGTCTCTTGCAAAATACTTCCATTACAGAATTAGGTGGTTTGGCATTGCAACAAAATACATTTACCTAAATATTTAGAAGTCTGCAAAATTAGAAAAAGAAACGGAAATCTATTTGCTTTACGCTCATTTTTAGAGTAAACCTTGAATGTGATATCTACGCACATACAGGCAGTATACAAATGTATCTAAGAGTTACCACCACAACTAAAGAAGTGTGAATCATAAAGACTGAATGAGCATTCTTCAATGATGTTCTTATGTTGCCTATTGAATCCTTGACTGAACTATGGCAATACATGTTTTATAACCTTAAGCACGGAATTCTTGGTGGAAAAGAAAGGGAAATAATATATAGACCTATATCAAATTGCACATAATTATTTGAATGATCCTGTCTGCCCTTGACATGCACAGAGCTAAGACCCAGCTTTGACTTTGCACAATGTGAAAATGTATAACCACTGAAAGAATTGGGGAACTGTGTAGTAAGCAGTGAACCATCCGAGATCAATGGACATGGCAAGTTCTTGTTTTGCAATTTTTCCTCCCCACCCAATAATGTTTTTCGGAGGCATTGTCATAATACGGAACCTAGAAGGATCTGAACAGGGCCAATCATTATAACAGGTTTACAAACAAGAAAACGTTTTTCCTGGCCATAGGACTCGTGAGTGGCAAACGCGAATGGGCTAGTGCGAGGTGGAGGGGAATGGAGGAGAACAAAGTCCAGGTGGGAGAGGGAGTTGGAAGAAAGGTGGAGAAGGGAGGTGACAGAGAGCATAGCAAGATTCAGAAGAATCTACATACCACAGGAAAAAAGGCTGCTTTGGAAAATGAATCTATGTAACCACCAACAGCGGACTAGAAGAAATCTATGGGAGCAGAATCTTACTTGCCATGAAAGGTAATTCACTAGGTCAACCCATGTAAAAGAAATGTGGCAGGTTACAGTGGTGCACACACACAGAAGGGTGCACAAAAGAAAACTTTTACACTCTGTTCAACACCAACTGGAACAGAACAGTTGTGTTGGAACGATAACTGTGAATGAAAAACATATCAAATAAAGTTAAGAGTAGCACTGTATTATCCAAACACAATTGTTTTTAATATAGTTGATGGTCAGGAAATGGAGACATGACATGTGACATCTTGAACCAGACCTGTCATTTTTGCGGGCAGTGCTTGAAATGCTGTGAGTAGATTTATGCTCATTATGACTAATCTAGAAGTACAAACAAGCAAAGGGGTGTCTAGCGTATAATGACGAGTATTCAAATTAATTAATTGCCACCATGACCTTACTTAGTAATGAAACTATTACCAATCTCGAGAAGAACAGTGATGATTGGCATGAGCTCACTTCCCTAAAAAAAGTATGATAAGAACTGAGCTCCATGCAGGTATTATGCGTGAATATCTTAAGAACACATGCTTATCTCAGGGGCTTTTTGTCCATATTGTACCAAGACTATGTTTGTACAACGTGCTATTTAAAATAAAATGGAGCTACATGGCAAATGAATGCGGTAGGGAATGGTTGATCCTCATAATAGATACAGCCAAAGAAGTTGCACAGAAAATTGAGATCGACTCACTTAAGATTGAGGGATATATCCTGAATCTATCGTAATCGATATCTGAAGAAAGATCTTATTAATTTTGCTCATGAAAAGTGCTTCACATATATTGTGGAAGGCTACTTGTGGGAAGTTAATGAATACAAAATAGGTGGTTGAAACAAACGTTGGAGAGTTGGATTTACCAACATGTCCTATATTTCAAGTGAAGAAAGTGATGAAAGATTGGTGCAAAGACAAGATCCAGTAATGGAAGTTAGAGGACAATCAAATAGAGGTTTCTTTACCCAACATAATAGAAGAAGAAAATAAATAGTTTTTTGGGAAAAGGACCAACCAGAGAAGAGTGGGGAGACCAACGGAGAGAAACTCAGAGCAGCAGACGCTATTTTTGAATTTGTCAGATTATCCACAATATAAGGAGAAGAGGATACTTTGAATCTGTGGTTGGGTTTTGTACATACTAAAACCCATTACCCTTTACCATTTAGCATAGAATGTAAAGATGTCTTACATCTATTATAATGAGAGAATTAATTAAGGACTCACCTGACAATATTGAGATTCCTAGTACTGGATTGAGAACTCCTTCCCAATGGTGTCCTCCCTGTCAAAACTATTCAAAATAAGTCATCCGTTTTGAAAAGAAGGTGCTAAAGGACTTTGAAAAACTGGAGAAAATTGGCCTAACCTAACTAAAAGTCAATTGACATGTCTAAAGTGTCTGGGGATGCATCCCGATATTTGTATTAGAAAGGCAGATAAGGGAGGCGTGATGGTCATCCTAAATAGAGAGAACTATGTTCAAGAATTCCAGAGGCTATTGAGTGACAACAACAGTTATCAAAGACTGCCTGAGGACCCCACCACTGCTTTGAAAGCTTTGATACATGAAAACATTATTAAAGCGGAGGAGGAAGGTTGGATCAACAAACAGGAGAGTATTTTTTTTTTTCCATTTAGAATGTATTAAACATTTTGAGCAAAACAACATCAGTATCAAAACAACAACAAGAACAGAAGAGAAATCCCCCCCCCCCTTGAGGACCACTGAGTTCACATAAGGGAATGACACCAAAATAACCAAAATATACGGATCAGGAGAGCATTATCGACTGACGCAAAGGGTTCTGGAGATATCAGTGAGCCGGGTGAATCAGCACACAGTTCCACTTGGGCCAGGGGGAAGGCTGGATCGATCAGAGATGCATAGCACCACAGTCCTCGGGGAGGAGCACCAAGGTCCAGTCCAACAGAAAAGATTCCATTGTATCATGAGCTAGTGCTGACAACTTCTCATAGGTAAAAATTGCCCACAGTTTGGCCAGCCATTCCGACTTTGAGGGAACTGCACCACTCTTCCAATTCTGAGCTGTGGCCAGTCGTCCAGCTCTCAACATGCTTTGGACCACATTCGAGAGAGCCCCCAAGTTCACATCCGGGGACGGGATACCAAAGAAAAGTTTGAGGGGGCGTGGATCAAGAGCAATGCCCATAATACACTTAATCCAACTCAACCGTTTCACCCCAAAAACTTGCACATGCGGACATTCCCACCACAAATGGTACCAAGTACCCCTCTGACCACAATCCCTGGGCCAAAAAGGAGAAACATCGGGAAACATTTTAGACAAACCCACCGGGGGAGGTGCCACATGTAAAGGATCTTAAAATTGTGCTCCATTGCTGCAGTATACAATGATCCTGAGAAAAGAGCCCAAAGAATTTAGCCCAAGTAGAGTCGTCTAACACCATTCCAAGCTGATCTTCCCACCGTTTCTTGTACCCCTGACTTCCTGACAGCTGCACCGAATTTATAACACAATAGATACTAGACAGGGACCCCTTTCTCGAGGGAGATTCAACAACACCTTTTCAAGAGGTTTGAGGGGACGAGCGAGAAGCTCCTGCCATTGGCAGCTTGTTAGGAGACCCTTCATCTGGAGGTAATCAAAGAGCGACATCGAGACACCTCCCATCGCCTTAGCTAAGATTTCATAATCAATGTATCTACCCTGACGGGAGACTTGCTCGTCCCGCTCTAGGCCTGCATCCGACCACTGTTGCTTATTCTGAAAGCCCTTATTGCCCAAATCGAGTGGAGGGCCCCACAAAGAGGACAAAGGGGAAGTCCAAGACGAGAGGGCCTGGTTCTCTTTGCTGTTTTTCCAAAGAGCCCATAAAACTGACATTGGATGAGATTTCACTCGACAGGGAAGGTCGTTGAACGATGACCATAAAAAATACCTGACTTTCTTTGGGTGCATGTGAGTATCTTCAATGTAAACCCAATAGGTACGCAGCTCATCTCTCATATGCTCCAGCATGATACTAAGCTGTGCAGCCTTATGGTATAAGTGGAAGTCTGGAAGCCCAAACCCCCGATGGATCTTGGTAGCGTCAAGGTTGAGAACTTGATTCTTTGTCTTTTGCCCTTCCATATGATGGTCTTAGACTGAAGGGAGGTAAAAAAGGCTTCAGGGATCTTGACTGGAAGAGAGGTAAAGAGATACAAGAGACGGGAAATATATATTCATTTTAACGGATACAATGCGACCAAACCACGATAGGGTTAAGGGCGTCCATTGATCCAGGTCTGGAGAAGTTCCATTCAAAAAGGGAACCCAAATCCCTAGGGACGAGTACTTCAAGATATAAAGTTGCCTTCCGCTTGACTCTCAAACCCCAATCTGTACCCCCGCGTGCCACGATCACATTTCCCCATTGGCATAATACAGGAATTTGATGGGTTTATCTTTAGACCCGAGAAGGTCCCAACGTAGTGATTCAGGCACAGGAGATTGGGAAGCGACACACTCAGGTTGGTTAAATAAGCCAGAATGTCATCCGCAAATAGCAAGAGTTTAAAATCTATTTACCTGACCCTGACCCCCGTGAAGCCCTGATGTTGTTGAATGGCTATAGCGAGGGGTTCCATTGCTAGAGCATAAATGAGGGGAGAGATCAGGCACCACTGACGCATTCCCCTGGAGAGGTGGAACGGAACAGAAACTATGCCATTCACTGCTACCCTTGCTATTGGGCATTTGTACAAGGAAGCAACCCACCCACAAAACTTCATGCCCAAACCCATCTTTTGCAAGACCTTACCCATATATGGCCATTCGACCCGGTCAAAGGCCTTTTCCGAATCGACTGACAACAGATATGCTTTGACATTGTTACTCAAGGTTTCGCGACAAGGTCTAGCGTCTTTCTAATGTTTGAACCCTGCATACCCGGGATTAAACCAACTTGGTCCCCATGGACCAGTGACGGCATATGACTAGCCAACCTGTTGGCGAGGAGTTTCGCTAAGATCTGAACATCGGCATTAAGTAAGGAAATGGGACAGTAGGACGAGCATTGGGTTGGGTCTTTTCCCTCGGGAATCACGACTTTACGGGCGGAGAGCATGGATTGGGGAAGGGCTTCCGAATCGAGAGTTGAATTAAACAACTTAGAGAAAAAAGGAGCAAGCGTGGAGCGGAAGGACTTATAGAAGGTGACTGTGAAACCATCATCCCAGGGGTAGTACCACTTTTCATGGAGCCTATCATATCGACAACCTACTGGGACGTTATAGGGTCATACAGGGTGCTTGAAACCTCCGGGGGGAGACGGGGGATTGGGAGTGGCTCCAAGAACGCATCTGTGTCTGAGCCATCTCCGGAGTACTCCGAAGCATAGAGCTTTTCATAATACTGTCGAAACAGCGCAGCTATCCTCTGGTCATCCTGACATTTGGCTTCCCTGTGAGTGAGCAGTGAATGAACTCTCCTACTATTTTTAAGTTCCCTTAATTTCCATGCAAGAATCTTATCCGCCTTTTCCCCCTTCTCCATATACTTTTGCTTTAGGAAAGCTAGTTTCCTTTCGGTTTGATCCACCATTAGCGCGGACAGTTTCGACTTCAGCTGCTGGAGTTCCGCCCATTTACCCGGAAGCATCTGGGACCTCAATTTACACCCCGGCTGGAGGGCCTCTATTTTACCCCTAAGGGACTTCTCCTCCCTATCTCTCTCACACTTCATTCTTGCCCCCATCTAATAAGAACACCTCTAACTGTGGCCTTAAAGGCCTCCCATACACTGGCCACCCCCACTTCCCCATTGTCGTTGATTATAAAATACTCTTTTATGGCAGCCAACAAGCCCTGGGAAAGCTCCTTGTCGCGCGATATGAGATCATTGCACGTCCATCCCGAACTCCCGGAAGAGGCCGGAGGGAGGCCTATCTGGACTCTCACAAGGTCGGTTCCATGTAATAATGTTGCCACAAAAATCTCGCCATGCAAAAATATCGCCGAAAAATGTGCCGACATTATTGCATGGAACATGCGGGGGACACCCCCGCAAACCCACAAACTTTTTTTTTTTTTTTTTTTTTTGTGCCCCTGTCCCCATATATATGGTCACCCAAATAATATTGCCACAACATTTTCCCGGCGATATTATTTACGGCAACCATATATATGGGGATATTATTACCTGATACCCACAAGGTCATGGTCCGACCACGGGATCACTTCTACCCCGAAGTCAGAAATACTCTCACGAAGTGTACTATCGACTAGGACATAATCGATCCTGCAAAAGGGGAGTGCGGGCTAGAAAAAAGGTGAATAAGGGGTTGCATCCCTGCCATTTAGAATGAGAGTCAAACAGGCCCAAAGCTTCGTTAGTGCTACGAAAAGAGGCAGCCATCCTCTTCTGGGCTCGCCCATCGGTATAAATGCAATCCGATTTCCTATCCTGGTCGGGAAAGAGAACCATATTAAAATCCCCACCCACTACAATGATTTTTGTTTTTATCACCTCCCAGAAAAGGTCTTGCGCTTCATTGGGGCAGTAAATCGACACCAAGGTAATTAAGGAGCCCCTAATCTCCCCCTTGACCATAATAAAACAGCCCCCTGGGTCCTTCCGTTGGGCACGAGCTACGAAGTGAGCTTTAGGCGATACTACAAATGCTACTCCCTTCTTCTTGACCTGACACGAAGCGTGGAACACCTCTTGTATAGCCTTGGACCTGAGGGACATTACCCTACCCCTAGCCAAGTGCGTTTCTTGGAGAAATAAGAAGTGAAGCTTCAACCGGGTGAACTCCTTAACCACTAGAGACCTCTAATGGGGGGGAATTCAACCCACGGGCATTCAAAGAACCCAGCGTCAGAGCCTAAAGTGAATCAGCCATCCAGGGGACAGAGAGTTCTCCTGTTCCCACCCGGGGGACACACGTTATCCTTGAACCCCTGGAAATGCATTCTAGCAAGATCCCCTTCCATATAACCATCCCTCCACGAGACAGAGTCCCAACTCGGTAGCGATCTCAAGGAGCAACAGCAACCCCCCCCAAAACACCCGAACCAAACCCACAACCCAACCGGAAACCATCCCCCCCACCCCTACCGAGCACCTGGATAGCCTGCGACATCAGATACGCCGTCTATCCAGGCCACCAGTGCCTCCCTCCATCAGGATAGAGATTCAGATAAACACCTCACCTCTGAGCCCCCCCCCAACACAGATAATACTTGAACACATCAACCACCCCTCTCCCTCACCCCAACCCAACACCAAGGCAGCCAGACAGTCCCCCGGACCAGGGCAACAAGGGTAGAGAGACCCAGGCCAGACAACAGTATTATCCAGCACCACCCAACAACTGTGAGGTGCCACCTCAGCAAAAGATTTGGAGTGCCGCAAAGAAGAGATTAGTCAGCTGAAGGATTGGGGGAGGCCGGGGCCACCATCCTGAATTTCCTATTGCCACGGACCCATCGCCTTTCCAAGAAGCCGGAGGGTTTGCAGACTGCTGAGGCGTCACCCCCAGGATCACCTCGACCGCCCTCAGGGTGGCAGGGGGGATCCCCAATCAGCTCCAAGGACACCCTGCGGATGTCATCTTCCATGACCAAAGAGTATTTGTAGCCATCGTGCTCAAAAGAAATCGAAAAAGGATGCCACCATCTTTATCTGACACCCTTGGACTGGAGACACTTCGTTAGGGGACCACAAAGCCGACGACGAGCCAAGGTAAAGGCTGAAAGATCTTGATAAATCGTGACTTGCGCACCTTCCCAGTCTATTGGGCCCTTCTTCCATCCCAACTCCAGGATTATGCTCTTTTCCGAAAAGTAGTGAAATCTCACAGGGATAGAACGAGGACCTTTATTGGGCGCTCCCGCTCTATTTGCAGATGGGATGGCCAATACGCTGATCAAGTATGTGAGGAGTGACTGCTTATGAGATCGAGAGTTGCACTCCTAACACCTCCAAGGGAAGGAGACCCACAGGGCTACCCAACCACAAGACCAGACAGCACACAGTGCAAAGTTACTTTTCAGCAGTGCAAATTCACTTTGAACCTGGCAAATATTCCATGAATCAGGCCCTCTGTGTCCATATTAGCTTTGTGTAGTTCCCATTATTGTATACGAGCTAAAGGAAAGATTTTTAACTAGGATTTTTGGTGGCAAAATGGAATCTCTTGAATGACAGGTTCCTTCTAATGTACTCTGAGTTTTATTTTTAAATTAGTGTTTTAATTATATTCCTTATCGTCATCCAAAGAGGATGCAGAGTGGTCTCTTACAGATACACTTTGTAAACATTCTCTAATTTGGTGGGTTATGGATGAGATAAAACAACATACTTTTATTTTGCAATGAGATAATATTCACCTTACAGAGTCTTAATAAATGCCCAGTGCGCATATCCATAATGTAAAGGTCAGTGCTACAGAAATGCTGCACCAGTGTAAGTGCAATTAGCACTAGAGCACACAATTCCCTAGTGCACACTTTCTTCGTTAAAAGCATTTTCACACCAGAGCTATGTTTGCCTTAGTCTTTTGCCCGTGTGAAAAAAAAACGTTTGAATTGACTTTTTTGCACTAAGGCTCTTTTTGTCGAGTGCTAATTGCACAGGCACTGTTGCAAACTTTCTGTGATATCACACAAAGGGCCTGATTTACAAAAATGTTTTAAACTGGACTTTCCCATGTTAAAACATTTGGGCAAATCAGGCCCAAAGAGTTTCTGCACCAGCCCTAAGATCCTATGGCACGAGACGAAAATGTGCCAATTACTTCTTTCCCTGTTGTGTGCATCTCCAGAGAGTTCCTGCAGGTTTTCAATCTCTTTGAAAGTTCAAGAGAAACATATATTTGTTATTGTGTGCAAGTTTGCATCATTTAAATCCAGTATCGTTAAAGCCCAGTGGCAATGTCTATCAGTGCAACGATGAATCCGCCATTACAATTTGTGATGATCTCCTGCAAGATCTCACATTGGCCAGCGCTGAGCGGCATTCCATAGCCAGATCTTAGAAGCCCTTGCAGCGGTGCGTGGCAAGTATTTGATCGTCCACGACAGGTAAACCAGACTCCCTGGGAAGTTACAGGTGCAAGTGGTCTCACTAGCCTATGCAGTTGGCAGGAGTCTCACTGGCCATGTCTATGCACCACTAGATTTGTTATGCTACCACCAACAACAGTAGATGTGCAGATGCCATGATCATCACTCATTACCAGGCAGGGTCACTCAGAGTCTTGGATAGCCATTTTGGACACACCTAATCTTTTTAGCATTGGTCACAGTTGAAGTCGGTCCCTGTTTCAAGATCTGCACGTTTTACTAAGCTCTCTATCTTAAAACGTGCATATTTTCCTATTGCCTTGTGAGACCACTGCACTCTTTACCACCAGGTTCGTAATGAGTCCCAAAGACTGTTTGAGTTTGTGAGGAGGGGTTTTGGCCCTGTGATACTCCCTTCCACGGGGGTCAGGTGCAGGCAGTGAAACGAGATGTGAACAGGATAAGCACAGAAACACATTCTGTAACGCTACCCATCAAATGAGCTTATCAGACACACAGGTCACGCCACACGCAAGACAAGAATTATTTTTGCGTCATCCCTTCCTCTGAGAAAACGACTAAAACTAGCATTCGTAAAATGACTTGTATTTTCTCTCTTAGGTGTGCCAATGTTATCTGTACAGCCCAAAGGAAAACAGAAGGGTTGTGCCGGCTGCAACCGAAAGATCAAGGACCGTTACCTGCTGAAGGCTTTGGATAAGTACTGGCATGAAGATTGTCTAAAATGTGCCTGCTGCGACTGCCGTCTTGGAGAGGTTGGGTCGACGCTGTACACAAAAGCCAATCTCATTCTCTGCCGCAGAGATTACCTGAGGTACGTGCCAGTATGTATGTTTGGCAAGATGCTACAACAAAGAACTCCAGATCCCAATATTATGAAACAATTTTAATAATATCTGCATTAAAAATGTGTTGGGCATCTGGTAGGAGCCTCACAATCTCCCTAACGGTGTTGGCAATTGTTGTTATTTTTGGTCCAGGTCCCAGGGCAATTAGACTGATGTTCAGTTTGTATTTTAATAGTATTTAATATGTTGTGACATTTTCTTAAACAAAAAAAGTTATTTATTGAGAGCCAACCAATAGCAGAATACCTGCATGTGACGTTAAATGTTGTGGCTTAAAAATCTTTCTAAGCCCTTCTTCTTTGTCCTCTTTCTCAATTACTTGAAACACAAAAGCAATGTATTGTTTGTTGAATGGCACTATATACAGAGAACAAAGACACCTTTCAAAGAGGTGTGGCCTAATCAAAGGAGTGGGAATGCAGTATGGACAAGATTTTGATCTATTACAAAATTCCTGGCATGAAAGTGAAACATCGTTGAAATAAAGTTTGAAAAATAAAATATATGTTTTCAGTTGTTAAAGAAATCTATTGAAATAAAAAAGGAATAATTAAATAAAAACGAAATCAAATAGAAAAATCTCATTGCAGGCTGCAAACCTGTAAAGCAGCTAGGTTGTTATAATACTTGCTGCTGAGAGTGACTTGTACCCTGAAAGTCAGAATGATCCATTCCAGCATTTTGTGTCTAACATGCTGTGCGTGCCTCCATCCAAACATAAGACGTGTGATGCCCATAAGCGTCCCTAGGAGGGGGGGGGGGTGAGGGGGCTATAGCCCTGATCCTTTGGTTGTAAATTAAAAAAAAAACACAACCACGGTTTCCATGTTTACTTCCTGTGCATTTTTAGATGTTTTTATGCTGTTCAGCATTTACAAGTGTGCACTGTGCAATGCTCATACGGGTTCACCTGTGCTTGATGTACTCTATACAAAACAAAATTTAAGACACCATTGCCAAAAGGGAAATAGCTGACACTCCAGGCATGGTGGCAAAATAACTGCAGGAAGCTCTCTAATCATCAGAAACACTCAGCTTGAATAATAACATGAGGGCTAAGGGGCTGGATGCATAGTGTGCAGTGCATGAATGCTATGTTGTTCCTTGGTGCACAAGCTAGCATAAATATGGCCCCCTCCTTTCTATTCCTCAAAGCATATGTACTCAATAATAACCTGGTGAAATGGTGCAAATCAACACTTTGCAAGATGCTCAGGCTATTTGGGCATGCCCACGCCATCAAAGTAACTACAGGTCATGGTAAAAAACAAAAAAAAAGGGCCATTGCCATCTCTGGGTGGCTTGCGGAAGCTTGGGATGTGACCAAAACCCATGTTCCTTCTCCAGTGACCAATGGCAATGGTTGAATGCCATAGTTAGTGCCAACTATGATTGGCTTTAAGGGTCCCACAGCCCTGCCCATGGGCAAAGGGTCCACTGTCCACGGCTACAGATCATGATCCGTGCCCAAAATGGTCGTTTCAGGGAGAAAGGTGCATGTCCATGCCCCTGTCACAGTCACCACTGGCTAAAGTGACTGCTGTGCAAAGTGACCCCTTTCCCGGGCCACAGGTCATGGCCAGTGTCCGCTAAGGGTAACTTGGGGGACTAGGACAAGGCCATGCACGTGCCAAACTAACCTCTGGCCAAAGTGACTGCTGGACAAAGTGACCTATGACCATGACCAGAGTAAATGAGGGAATTTTCAGTGCCCACTAATCCCATTGCCCATGGCTGCAGGCCCACACCAGTGCTGGTTATAGTTTGTTTCAGGGTCAGACCACAGCCAAAGTTCATACTCCAGACAAACTAGCCAGCAGTCATAGTTGCAGTCTATGGCCAGTGCCTTTTATATGGAACCTGTGGGGCCACTTGTAATCACTGGTGCTACTGGCAGTCGCGTACAATGCAAAGCTGGAAGCCCTCTGCAAGACTGCTAAGGAACTACAACCCATGCTGCAACAAGATGAACATCAGAGAGTCGTTTTTCCTTGCTTTCAGGCATCCAGACAATTTAAGGCAAATAGTGGTAAGAAGTAAACTACACACAAACAGCTCAAGAAATTGAACCATGAAAAACAAAAGATGCCTAACCTATCCACATATGAACATTTTGGATACAATTGAAACCACACATGGGGTAGAACTACACAATTATGGGGTGTTTTGCATGTGCATCCAACAGAGTTGTATACTTTATTATGTGCATACAATGCCCAGGGCTGGGCTAATATGTATACATTGATCAGCAACTTTATAAGCCCATGAAGCACCACCATCAGAGTATCAATCAATGCACAAAGGGGAGCCCGGTTTGTGAGCATGTCTGAGAAGCATTTCATACCCTTGATGTTCTCAAAATTGTTTTACTCTAGGGTAATTTTACAACTGGCAAAGCCACGAAGACTTATGAATTCACAGAAGGATGACATGAGAACGAATTAAAACTATCGTTAAAATGAGGCGCTGTAGTCACATTACACATGGCTATACAAAGAGGTTCTGATAATCTCTTCTAAACAACAAGAAGCCTGAAGATTTGAGAATGGGAACGAGAAACACTACAGCATCACATGCCAGTGTAGGAAGAGGGAATAGAGACATGTACCAACAACACAAATTATATCCCAACACAAGCAGAAAACTCAGTGCCGCAAAGGAGGCTCAAATTCTGCCATTCTAAACACATTGACAGAAGAAAACTGTGCAGCAATCTTGAAATCTTGTTTAGATGACTCAGACTGAAGGAATTCCATCATGACAAACTAGACAACAGCGATGTCAGCATTGGAATTGTCAACAACTGGTATACAACATATACCAAAAATAAATCTCCAACTGGACTCCTTAAATTGAGTGCAACACACAACTAGACGGATGCATTGAAAGTTTCAGACTTAGAGTGGCATCCCCAATGCTGAACAAATGCATTAACACTCCTATAACAAGACACCTATAGGAAGGAGGGGTATACATTCTATGAACCGCAGCCATAGTAATGCATTCCAACCACCTGCAAATAAAGGAGGAGGAGGTGTCATAATGAACACCAGTGACTGTGCAGTAGACACACAGGCACCTTTCTGGCACAAAAAAGTAAAATAAAGCAGCAGGAAGGTACAACCAAACAATATAAATGTTAACTCAACAAGATCCTACGAGAACTTCCAAATGACATCCAGGAACACATTCAGGAACCTGTACTTTCAACATGCTCCCCATGTTACGCAAAGAACACCACCCTGGAGACCCAATCCTCTCTGAATCACGCACTCTGAGAACACCTCTGGCTGGTTGGAGAACACATTGAAGCCACTCATAAAAGAGACTCACAGTTCCATCCTGGACACAACTGATCTACTCAACAGACTGGATGCTATAGACCCCCTCTTAAGTGGCACAGTACTAGCAAACATGGACATGGAGTTACCCTAGACAAACCTTTCCCACATCAATGGCACTGAGGCATTTAAGAATGCTCTTGGCGATCATAAACTGCTTGCGACTCTATAGACGAGTGGATAAATATCATCTTGACTCACAACTGTTTTACATTGGGTACTGCTACTTACCTTCAGATGATGGAGATGGGCATGAGTACTCAAATGTTGCCTCCGTTTGCAAATGTGTTCATGGCACAACTAGAGACTGGTTTCCTTGCCACCTGTGCCTGGAGAGGATTGATATAGCTGTGCTACATCGATGGTATCCTCCTAACTTGGACTGCTATGGAACAGTACCCCCTAAGCTTCCACAGAAGATGTAATGTATGTCATGCAACTATCAACTTCAAGCTCTCCTACTCTCCTGGGATACTCATTTCCTCAATACCACCTTAACAATATGAGGTGAATAGCTACAGACCACAGTATATTGCAAGCCAAACAACTGGGCCAGCTATTGTAAGAGTGATAGCTTCCAACCAGTGCTTACAAAAAATGTTCGCATATTCAGGCAAGCATTAAGATACAACCAAATATGCTCAGAATCAAGAGGCCAGGATAAAAACATACAATATTTCAGATCAGGATTCCTAAACCAAAAATACAAACACAGAAGATTGGGCAGCCAGATGTGCAGAGCACCCTCCTAGAACACAGAGCAAAAGAGACCCAAATTAGAGTGCCTCTGGTAGTCCTATCCAATCCAGGGTCGGATGCCCTCTGAAAGATTGCTAAGTAATTACAACTCATTATGCAACAAGATGAACATATTTGCAATGTTTTCTCTGATATGACTTTCCTTTCTTTTAGACAATCAGCCATTATAAAGTAAATGATGCTAAGAAGCAAACTACAAACAAATAGCACAGAAAATGGAACCCTGAAATGCAAAAAACAAAAGATGCTATGCTATCATATATTTTGGAAACAATGAAAAGATACCCTACATGGGGAACTTTACATGTGCATCCAACAACATTGTATAGTTGACTTTGTGCATGAAATTCTCTGCAAGGTAGGACTATGTAGGGAAAACTGTTCAACACCTACATAAGTGCATGAAGCTCAAACGTTAGTGTATCAAGAGATGAACAAAGGAGAGCCTAGTTGGTGGGCATTTTTCAGAAACAAATCAAACCCTTGATGAGTTTAAAATTGCTTTACCCCTGGCAATTTCAGGACTGACAAAGCCATGAAGACCTATGATTTCAAATGCATGCACATTTCCAATACACTGACAGGGACTTGTATAGATAGACATCATGGTTTCATGAGTCATTATCCCAACTAACAGACTCTCACTCTTGTCTGTGAATGGGTGTGCCACCACTGCCCTTGCACAAAGGGACTGGCCTGTCATATATTGAGCTTCAACTGAACTGCACATATCGTGACTGACACTATCCCATCTCTCCTGCCTTCGGAAGAGCACTCCAACAGGGTGGGCCCTGTGTTTTTTCATGTTTTATCGTTCTTATTTTCCTGTACTTTCTCTTTAGTTCCACTGGCTCCTGCGCCACTTAACACTGTGTACGACCTTTGTCTCAATGCCAGTAAAACGAAGATTATTCGCATTGGGACCCCTACTCGCACTTTCACCCTCTCACTTTGGCTGGCCTTCCTTGGCCCCATGCCCAACCCCACAGATGAGGTCAAAAAACTTGAGGTCACATTCAACTCCGCTCCCTCCTTCTCCTCTCACATTTCTGACATCTGAAAAAGTCTATCTATCAACTACACCTCCTCAGAGGCACTATACCTTTTCACACTTTCCCCCAGCGGCTGACTGCCTCCAGAGCCCTGGTTCTCTCTAGGCTGGACTACTGCAACAGCCGCTTCTTCAACCTCCCTGCTTCTGCCCTGCACCCTTTGCAACTCATCCAGAACAGAACCGTAAGACTTATCCTTGGATCAAGCCCAGGGACTGCATCTCTCCGGCGCTGAAATCCCTTCACTGGCTCCCCATGGCTGCAAGGATCAAATTCAAGACCCTCTGCAATGTCCACAAGGCTTTCTGGGGCCTGGGACCTACTTAACTTCAACATTGCCTGCCTAAATACTGTCCCTCTCGAGCCCTCCGCTCCTCTATCTCCAACTTTCTGCAAGTGAGCTGGTTCTCCAAGCAGAGATTTGGAGGGAGATACTTTTCCTTTCCTCAGTGGAGACTCCCTCTGGAACAGCCTCCCTGCAACCCTCCATCTTGAGCCTGATATCCTTAAGTTCGGGAAACTCCTCAAGACCTTCCTCTTCTCCTCTTCCTTCTCTCCCACCCTACCCTGCTAACCTAGCTCTCTGCTCTTCCTTCTCTCCCTCCTTTCCACACAGCTTACTGACTGGCCGCCTGGTGTACCTCAGAGTCTCACAGGTCCCAGGCACCCTTGCTAGTCTTTCTGCACTTGCCTCAGGGCCCTGCACACCACCCTCTCACTGCACTTGGAATAAATCCTTGAGAACTTCTCTTGCCGCGGTTCACCAGTCTCTACCGACAGGGCGCACTTGGTCCACTGATCCTCCCTTGCACTGCCAGCACTTGCACGAGCTGTATACAGCCCTGCCCGAAGATCGTTCTGTCTGTTCTCCCTTGTCTTCACCCTTTAATGTGCACTTGAAAAAACTGCAGAATCGCTGTCAAGCCTATTTGCTGTATCTAAACTGTTAAATGTATCATATTGACTTAATCTGCGTGTGCAGACTGTTATCATCTCAGAAATGCACGGGCTCTGAGCGACTGTTGTTTTTTCCCATGTTCCCACCCTCCTTGAGCGCTTTGAAACACTTTTTTGTGTATAGACATTTTATTAATAAACATTACCATACCATACCATACCATACCATTGAAACTTTGAATTATGAAATACGTACAAGGAATCACATAAGGGGCTATTTGCGCTGTCATTTTGTAAAGTTTTTTGAGGAAAGCTTGATTTCATCTCTGTCCAAAGTAGTAGTCAAGACCACGAAAGCTTGAAAATGAATGACTTTGTTAGCCTAATTATGTAATCAGCGTGTTGTATTCATTTGGATGAACACTATATCTACATATTTAGTTAAGAGCGGGTTAAGCTACGCTGACTTATCACAGCAAAACCCATGAAATGTGTCAAGTGATGACAATCTTTACTGTAAGTTCCCCATAGATGTTAACCATGATGTTATTTTTTATCTCGTTGTTGATCCCTCCTGTGATTGCATGTATGTGCTCATGCACTAAGCACCGGCGGGAGGGGTGCCAATATAAGATTGTCGTCACTTCCCACATCTGCCAAATGTAATGTTTTTTTTGTTGTAGCATATCAGTCTTTTGTAACTTTCACTTAACTAAGCAATTTTCACAAAATTTCAATGGTTTTGTTATTCTATGTCCTATCCCTGGGAGCACTGCAACAATTAAGCTAAAAGACCCCTTCTGTCATGGCCAGTGGCCAATACACCGCTTTTCCTCCTTTTTCCCCTGCAATATTTTCCCCCACAAATCTTACACAGGGACCTAACCAAAATCACTGTGATGCCACCTCACATCGCTGTGTATGTTGATGCTGTGTAAATGCACCATTTTCTGATCACAGCGTTAATGCACCAGCTCTCGAACATTGCCCATCCTCACTGCCGCTCTATATATGCACCACTCCTCCTTTTTAGGTCTCCCACCTTCCATTCACTGTGCAAATACCTCCTACTCGTATCCTCTTTGCCCTGCTCTTTCCTGTGACACACATTTTGTTCATGCGTTCAGATTTTCCAGTGGAAATCCCTCTACAATCCTGCTGTAAGTAAAAAACCATTCAAAACAAAATGGTCTCTAGCCCTGCCCAAAGCGCCAAACTAACCATTTAATCCTCTTTCCACACCTCAGCTGTACCCGAATATGTAACTATCCCTTTCTCTCCTCCTAATATCATTTTGATTACTTTTGTTTTTCAGGTCCCCACAAGATTTGCACGAGAATCGCTTGCATTAAACAAAATAAAATGGCACCTTTTCATTCCTGAAAAGCCTCAGTGCAACAATGCACCATGGGAGATATATAAAAAAAAATGTTGGTCCTGGGGCATCCCATTCTTCATCATTTTTTATAAACTACTGGATTGATTTATTCTGAACTAAAAAAAAGGAATCCACCCCTAACCAAAAAAGCATCTGCAATATAATAGATGGGGTGTACAATTTGCACTCATCACTAGCAATTTGATAGTGAAATTTGACTCTGGGTGAGTCAGACATGTTGTGATGTGTATATGCATAGAATTGAGATGGCAAGTGACAATATAGCGTCATTTCAAATATTAAATTGTTGTTAACCTTCTTTGATAAATCCTTTACCATTAGTTTATTTAAATACAATAATGTGGTGATGAACTGGTCATGACATACATATACGGGTCATATGTTGCTCCAGCTTTGACCAATTTCTGCAATCACTCCTTTGCTACTAGGACATTCCCCTCCCCCTTAAACACTCTCTTCTGCCCCCCTTCTAAAAAAAACCTTGGCTGATCCTCTCTGGCTAGCTATCGCCCAATCTCCATCATTCCTTTCCTGGGAAAACTCTTGGAAAAGCTGGCCATCTCCCAGCTTAATTTACATACTGAATCTGTTGGTTTCCTCCATGACCACCAGTTTCGCATCAGATTTGCCAGAAGCACGCACACTGCTCCCCTGAACACCTGTGAAGACTTGCTCTCCAATCTTGACTCTAATCTCCCTTGTGTCTTCATTCTACTCGATCTATCCTCTGCTTTTGACACGGTCAACCATGCCATCCTGCTCAATCGCATCTGCAACAACCTTGGTATTACTGATCACGTCCTGGCTGTGGCTGGTTGACCTCCTTTCACACTGACAGCCCCTTTCAGGTCCAACTGGGGTCTTTCTTCTCTTCTATCTCTCTCTCTCAACTTGTGGTGTTCCAGATGGGTCCAAACTCTCTCCCTGGCTCTTTAACCACTACCTGGCTACTCTCGCCCACTGCATCCCTACTTTCTGCTTCAATTTTCAATGTTATACAGATGACACTCGGCTCTCTTTCAGGCTCCCCTCAGCCATCTCTGCTTCTTCTCTCATACCAGATCTGTATGGTTGTAATTCAGGAATGGTGTGCCACCAATGATCCCTTCCTTAGTACCAGTAAGACTGCGATCCTCCACATTGGGACACCCACTCCATCCTTTCCATTCTCTCTCTCTGGCTGCCCACTCCGGACCCTCTTCCTGCTCCTTCCTGTGAGGCCAAGAACCTTGGTGTCATTTTTGACTCCATCCTCTCCTTCTCTCCTCACATATCTGATGTCTCTAAGAAGTCAAACTATCAGCTTCACCGCCTCAGAGGTATTTTTCCTTTTCTCACTTTCCCCCAGAAGCTCACTGTCTCCAGAGCTCTTGTCCTCTCTAGGCTGGACTATCGCAACAGCCTGATTCTAAATCTTACTGCCTCTACTCTTTGACCTTTACAACTTATACAGAACAGGACTGCAAGACTTGTCCTTAGCCTTAAACCCAGGGATTGTATCCCTCCAGCTCTGAAATCTATTCACTGGCTCCCCGTGACTGCAAGGATCAAGTTCAAGAACCTCTGCATTGTCCACCAGGCTTTCTGGGGCCTGGAACCACTCTACCTCCAACTTTCTCTTCCAAAACATCTTCGTTCTCGAGCTCTCCGGTCATCCACCTCCAACTCTCTGAGGGTCAGACACTTTCCAAGCAGAGAGTTCGGAGAAGATCTTTCTCCTCGACTGGAGCCTCCCTGCCTTTCTCAAACTTGTGCAGAACCACATCTGGTACCAGAAGCAACTCCAGACCTTCCTTTTCGTTTCTGCTGTCTCTCTTCCTCTCCCCTGCTGATGCACCTGACAGCTCTGCGCACTGGTCACCTGGTCACCCTCTGAACTCAGGCCCAGGATCCTGCATGTTCAGTTGCCCTCGCACTGCCTCCAGGCTCACCAGCACTTAAGGGTCTGTATCTGAAACCCTACAGTCCTTGCTCTCTGCACTTATGAACCAACTGCTGGCTGAACTTGTGAGTTAACTGCACTTCCTCCTTTCCCTTTCCCTAGCACTTCTCCCCTTCCTTCTTCCTTTATTTTGCCCTCCCTTTGTTTCCCCCTCCTTGTCTTGTCACGCCTTGAAACACTTGTGCACAGACACGTTATAAATGCCACATCATATATCATATCATAGCAAGAAACATCATGGGAACATGACTATCATTTTCAGACAATGTTTATTGTGCAAGTAGTAGCAGTTTCACACCCTTGTTTCACAGTTATGATGTCAATCATCTCAATTATTTTCCATAATTTACAAGGGGTAACACAATTTCCATGAAATATGGATTTTACCCAATGGGAAGCCTAGAATATTAGCCTGGTCAATTAGAGCCAAGGTTCTGTAAGCATCGTACCCAGTAGAAATAATTAAAACAGTACATGCCATTTGCCTCCATTCAAATCTATCAACTGATGCACATTGCTCATTGAACAATGCAGGCAGCCACTGCGAACCATGTTAATCAATATTCAGTGATGGAGGAATACACATCCTATTACTCACCAAAACCTGGCTAATAACACATTTCAAGGTAGTTGCACATGAATCCCTACCCAACAAATTCAAATTGAAACAATACCATAAAGAAGGAAAAAGGTTGCCTCACCATTGCACACAAAGACTTCCTAAAGATGACAACATCACCACAACTAAACATCCCAAATTGTGAATCACTCCTCCTCCACTTAGCTCTTGACCACCAAACCAACCTTTCATTCCTACCAGTCTACAGACCACCAACATACAACCCTCCTTTCATGGACACATTTGTAGTTGCCGTTCTGAATACTGCCACAAAATATAACCACCCCATCATACTAGGAGACTTCAATATTTGGTTTGAAGAAGAAAACACCAACTCACCTAAAACACTAGCAAATCAACTATCAATGATGCATCTACAACAATTGGTGAAGGCAGCGACTGACTCAGCAGAGCACACCCTAGATGAAATCTTTTGCAAAAGAAATGTGGTTACACCTTCACCAGCAATGCAGATTCTCTGGAGCAACCACTTCACAATATCATCTGTGATCCATTAGCAATGCTCATACAAGCTAACCTTCCAAAAACTCTTCCAATTCAGAAAAGCAACTGGAAATCTATAAATACCATGTACCCAAACACCAGACTGGAATACAGAAATTCAGCAACAACCATCTTGGATTCATCCATCATTGAAGAAAGAACTGAGACAATCCAAAAATGGATTACAAAAACAGTAAATGATATTGCACCAGAAACAACAGTCACTCCATGCTAAGGAAAACAATGGCAAGATGGTTCACACCTCACCTCAGTGCACTGAAGACTACCAACAGAAAACTGGAACAAAAATGGGGGGGAAACGATAATCAGCAGAAAAATAAAAATCACTATCCAAAGACAGATACGACTGTACATAGCCGAGATCCTCAAAGCAAAATAATTGTAATACACCAAATGTATCAAAAATGCAAGCAACTCCCAAAAAGTGATGATCAGCATCATCAATGAGCTAAGAAATCCAACAGCCAGTAACAACACACGCATGCCCTCACAAAAGCAATGTGATGACGTGGCAAACCATTTCAAAATCAAAATCCCTAGCATCCAGCAAGTCATCAAGAGTATACCCAGGAACACCAACAACACCCCTAAACAGCCAACTCCAGAACCAACACCAAGACTGAACCACTTCTCATCAATTTTAACAGAAAGATTAGCCAGCGTAGTGAACCAAAGCATCAGAGCAGGCTCACCAGCAGGCCCTTGCCCACCGGACATGCACAAGACCATCCTCACCCTAAAAACACCGTCAAAGTACATCTGCAACCTATTTAACCATTCACTGGCAACAGGAAATGTACCACAAAGCTTAAAATCGGTATACATCAAACCTTTCCTTAAAGAACCCTTGGGAAATACAGAAGACCTAACCAACTACCGACCGATATCAAACATGCATTACCCTGAAAAACCTCTAGAAATCTACATATTCAAACCCATTCTGGAAAATGTAGAAAATAATTGGATTCTAGACCAGGCACAAGAAATGCATGGAAACAGTACTACTATCCATCTGGGCTAACCTAAACCCGAATGCTGACTCCAACATCACCTCAGCACTAATACTACTAGACCTATCAGCAGCCTTCAGCACTGTGCACCACGAAAACCTATCAGAATACTCACAGAAATAGGATTCAGCAAAATGGTTCTACTATGGTTAAAATCCTTCCTGTCAGAAAGAATGGAAACAATGTGGCTAACCCAATTCAGTTCAGCACCATGCACAACAACCTGCAGAGTTCCACAAATCTCATCACTCTCGCCACTACTCTTAATCATCCAAATGAACCCACACAACAATCTCATCAACATCAAAAAACATGGGCTCTCCTGCCACAACTATTCAGACGACACACAAATCATCAATAAAATCAAAACTACTGGAGAACCAGACCAAACCTTTATCTGCTGCCTCACAGAAATAAATGAATGGATAAACACCAACTACCTAAAACTCAACCCAGACATAAAAGCAATAATGATAACGCCCAACACCCTGTCAAATCAACACCACATTCCATGTCCCACCAAAATAGGACATTACCGGAACCCTCCAAAGTAGTTAAAAACCTCAGAATATTAATATACAACAACTCAACTCAAAGTGAACATTGAGGTCCAGTAATGACATTCGCCTCAATCCAAACCAATATTCAAAGTAGAAATGTGATGGATCAGCATTCTTCTGCATCTCGGCAAAACTCTGGATCTCGCTCCACAATGAAATATGAACAACAGAGGAACCCCCGAAATTCAGAAAATTATTAAAAACAAGGCTTTTTAACTTACTGAGGAAAGCAGGAAATACCATCAAAGAGAAAAGCCAACCACAACACAAAGAGAAACAACCGAAACCTAATGAATGGAAATAGGGAAACGCCAATGAAATAAAGCATTTTAAGGCAAACAACCATACACGGATATGAACCTACCCAAACCAACATAAACCTCACAGAGAAGCACGCAGACCAATTTCATCATTAATCCTACTAAAAACGTTCCACTATCCTACATACTTATCCTCAACCACCATACAAAACACATGCATACCTCTTCTACAGCAGAAACATGAAACCACCAAAACTGTGCATACCCTGCAAAACCAAACCCAACCAAAAACACTACAGAAATCCAAACCGCAGAAATGCAAACCACCCTATATACACTCATGCTCCAAAACACAGCCAAATACTTAACAACTAAAGCAAAGCCAGCAAAGTGTCTGGTTTTCTGAACTGAACTATCAACAGAACAACAAAGCTCTCTTGCCCTCCCCCTCTCCATCCCAAAAACGAACCTTACCGATCCTTTATCATTTTGAGATTCGCCAGAGCGCCAGAAGACCATGTTCTTTTATTAACACGTTTTCAACTCTGTATTAATTGTGTCTATTTGCCCTACATATTCATGAACCTCCCCTTCCATTCTCTGTTGATCTGGTAACAGTCCCTGTTATCAGAGAGGATGAGTACAAAGGGAACTGGAGAAGATAATGGTGTTCCTTTTCAGGAAAAGTGTGATATAAGCATATGTCTAGCATCAGAAGCACGTAACAATGTGCACATGCCATTATTTTCCTTAAACCAATAAGCACCTGAAAGCTGCTTTCAAGCATTGAGTGAATTGTATTTAAAAAATCATAGCCTTGAGAATGCAGCACATATTTTGTAAAGGTGTTTGGAAAGTTGACCAAAATGAGCAAACTGATTGACTAGAATTGCCTGACTGAAACATAAATTCAATGAAATGCAATTGTGTATTATGCCGGAGGGCAAGATTGCCCTATGTTTAATACTTCCATAACCACAAATGCACACTGGTGACTACTCGGCAACACAGACGACCAAAACATCATTTGCAACCACTGTTTTATTGTACATAAATACAAAATGGCAATTACAATAAACAAGAGACGACAGTTCCTAGCGTCTATGATGTGCAACCACAGCGTGTGCATCTTGGCGGTCAGCGATAGACACAGCTGTGGCTCAAGCATACTCGTCTCATACCCCTGAAATGAATGGTACAGACCTGGGAGGTGTGACTTTTCTCCCTCATACATGCCTGTTCTTAGTATTTCTCGCTACTCTGTTTGAAGCATAGCTATAGTTAGCGATATGTAGAACTGTGTGTCCTGCTGATTAGTACAGTGCATAACAGATTCTCTTCCCTATTGCACACATTTCAACAAAGGTGAAATGTTAACAGCATTATGAAGAACATATGTGGATCTACAAAGACGTACTGTTGTGATCTTTAATTGTCTTATTAAATGTTGCCCATTGGTGAATGCGAGGTTGTGCCATCGAAATAATTTATTCCACGCGAAATGAACACTAGCCAAATGTGTCTTATAAGTGGGATATTGGTGGAAAGAGGGGCCTCTACATTGACACACCAGCAATGGGGAGGATTTTCTGATATACTGCTTTCTCCCTCATCAGCAGAATGAGCTTACTTTTTTAAAGCAGAGTTGTTTGACATGTCTCCTTCGTATTTCGTATCTGAATAATTGCCTGAACGCTTAAAAGTACCAACCTTTTCTGACAGTATGACATTTCTTTCTTTATCCTCTTTAACTTTACTGAACGTATTATTTTTTCATGTAAAACCATTGTGTGGATCCTGAAATACGGGAAAGAAGAAAGGGAGGTGCTGCGTGCCACAAATCCAGGAGTGGTTATTTAATGAACACCAGAGGCTTTCATTTCTTCATCAAGGCAGCAACGTGATGATGGGTGAACACAATTCAAGTACAAGTACAAAGCTAATTGCAGAGCGGAACTGCTTCATTTTCAATTGAAATCGCACTGGACACCTGACAGCGTTAAACTCGAGGCCTAAAGAACCCCAGTGCAACATCGGATGCTGCTGACTGTCTCTGAGAGCTGTTGTGGCTGGGATTTCACTACATAGCGCATTGCAGAGCAGAACTGCTTTATTTTCTATTGGGGTTGGACCTGGGCCAGCATTACACTCGAGGCCTTAAGAACCCCTGTGCAGCGTGGAGCGCTGCGTAGTGCCTCTGAGTGATGTTGTGGCTTGGATTTTTACTACGGAGCACATTGCAGAGCGGAACTGCTTCATTTTCAATTCACGTTGGATCCAGATACCTGACAGCGTTACACTGAAGGCCTTTGAAATCCCAGTGTGGTGCGGAGCGCAGCGGTGCACCTCTGAGTGCTCTTGAGGCTGGGATTTTACTACAGAGCTCATTGCAGAGCAGATCTGGTTCATTTTCAGTTGGCATTGGACCCGGACAGCATTACACTCAAGGCCTTAAGAATCCCATGGCGGCACAGAACATTGTGCAGTGCCTCTGGGTGCTGTTGTGGTGCAGCAATTAGAAGACCCAGCCCCAAAGATTAAGGACCTGGAGTGGCAGTGAGGTGTTGCCACTGTTAGACCATCTCCAGTTCCAGTACCGGGGGTGGGGGTGAGCAGAACACTGTAAGGTAACTGTTTTACAGCAAGCTCTATTTAAAACTGTTTACGGTGGCATCCGGAACGGTATTGTGTAAAGGCAACCAGCTATGGGTCTTTTGATGCAAATGCTTGGAAAAGTGCTGTGAAGAGTATTGTGGAAAGGCCACTTTTAAGGGGATTTTTCTGTAAATATTTGGTAAAAGTTCTGCGAACTGTGAAATAATTGGTGCAGGAAGCCTGTTTAGGCGATGTAGATTGGCGTTTCCCTACGGCTGTGACCGGACCGGTAGGGCACACATCACCCTTATAATTGTTCCATTGATCGGTTGGATGGTTGCAGTATGTTTGCCAATCTACAATTGCCATTCCATTCAGGCAGCAGTTTTACTGAAGATCGATTAGGAAGTCTGCCTATTCATTACAGAGCCAGTCGGTACCAGCCGTATCGACTTATGAATACCACTCTGACTTCCAGAAACCGGCATCACCGTACATGCAGTTCAGGAAGTCTTCTTTGGTTGATGTGAGTGGTCATCTGCAATTTGTTGGTGTTTTTCCTGAGGAGGCCTTGGCTTCGGAGATTGCACATAGCCTGCGGCCCCCCGGTCCAAGTCATTAATCCAGTTTCTCATATAATGGTGACGTAGCTCTGGCAAAAGCACCGAGCTAAGATCTTCCAAAGTGTGCAATGCTCCTGCTTTGGTGAAATTTCAAATATTAATGACCAAAGCCTGAAGGACGTAGTGTCTGCAAATGATGCTGCTGTGGGCAAAGCTTGGGGGCGGTTTTGCCAATTGATGGGGACTTCTGTTCCGCTTCACCATACTTTGCAGCAAATAGACGAGAGAATTCAGCTCACGTCTCCTACCATAGTTGCTTTGAATTCCATCCTCAGTGCTTTGTCGATATGTATGATAATATAAGGGATGATGAGCTCCAGGCACATACACTTATTTTATCTGAAATTAATGTAAAGTTTGAAACCTATGGTAGTAAAGCAATTTCCACAAATGCTGTCTTAGTTCAACCCGATATGGCGCCTATGACAGAGGGTACTGGTGGTATGGGTGGCATGCCAGCTTCCTCTTATGTGAAATCTAGTTTTCCTGGTGGGGCTGCAATGGTGCCCAATCACATGCTTGGTTGTAATTCGCTGGTGTGGGATAAGAATGTTGATGCATGTGCTATGGATTCTGGGCTGCTACCTTTGAGGAGTTGTTCCAGTGATGGTATGCACAACATCAACTGAAGTACAGTTCCCAGGTTAAATGTTCCTAATACTCTGCATGTTTCAAATTTTTTGATTAAGGAGCCTAAAAAGTCTTCGTATGTAGCCTGGCAGAGAAAACTAAGACTACGTAGAGCGAAACATGGCCGGAAAATATGCATAGCGATCCAATCAGTTTAAATATCATTGCCTATTGACACTCAGATTAGTAACACTGTTCTTAATGATGCTCGGGATTCACTTCATTCTGTTTTGATTATAGAGAAACAGTGTGTTGATAGGGCAGTGCAAATAGACTCTGAGATGGGCGCTGAAGTGAAGCATATTAAATGGTCTTGTTCAGTAAAGTCTCCCAGACTCCATGTTCAGGTCGGCTGTTCCCAAGCAGTTGAGCACGGTCAAAATCTTCTTTTCAGCGAAACTTTGGTCATGGTGAGTTCCAGGAAACAGAATGTTTTGACTTCGGCTTAGCCGATGGAGTGGGGTGGTGCTACTAGTCCAGTGAATAAGAGTCGGTAGCCCAAGGTGTTCAGTGTTTTCAGAGGTCCTACTGGAGCCAGCGACCTATGCCAAGGTTCAGCTAACAACTTTCTTTGCCACAATGGAGGGCTACATTTTTGCAACCAATTTAAGGAGCCAGCTAACACATCAAGCACCATCGACCGACAACTGTGGCTTCCCAAATACAGGCCTATAGTGGCAGGTATTGGCCAAGAACCTGTATTCACAGTGAATGGTAATTATCGCGATGCTAGCAGTCTTTTTGAACGAAAAGATATTTATAAATATGTATGGTTAGCTGGGGAAAGAAAATATCATGATCACTCAAGACTTACGGCTGTAGTTCACAAGCTGGTTGTGGGAAGCCTCTGTAGGGAGGGCAGTGGAGTTTGCCTGAACAGATCTGATATATTGTCACTTTTCAAGGAGATGCCAAATTTGAGATTAATCAATACTACTGATATTGTTAGGGTGGATTTTCCAGACTTGGTAAGTATGGACTGTTTATTTTTGGACATAAAAACTCATCTGGTGCATGAAAAAATATTAAAGGAAGGCATAACTTTAAGGCAGTAGGGCCATGACATTGTTAAATATTCAGACAACCAGGACCATTATAACTGTGATCTGGTGATTGAAAAACGTAAAAACATCAAGGTCTTAGTTCATAATGATAAAGAAAATGGCAGGGAAGTTAAGTTTGTAAAAGAGGTTAAGGATTTGAACTTGGTAAAGAAGAATGTCATGGGTGTCCTCAGCTTTGCGTTACATGGGTAATCAGCAAAGAACGCATTTTTCAACTAAACCTTTTGCAACTTCTCAGCCCTAAAATTGTTATCTTGGAACATGAGAGGTAACATACACCTGTTTACCAACCCAGAATTAGCATCTAAGATGCAATCCTTTAAAGTGATGATGCTTCAAGAAACATAGCAAATGTGTTGCCCTGATTTGTACAGATTGCACGGAAGGGGGTTATGAGGTGCCCTTCCGGAGCACTGCTAACTGCAATTAAGTCGCAGAAGGACCTAAAAATGGTCAGTGCTAAGGGATTCTGTTTGTGGAGCTTTGGGGGTTGAAGCTAGCTTGCGTGTAAAAGGCTGTGAGATACTTGTTTTATTAATATCTACTAGCATAAAGGTCTCCACCCTCTAGATAATTTCTTGGAGGCTCTCTCCGATTATATGGCTTCCTATGTCCATAATCACACAGAAGGTTCAGTTTTGGCTGCTGGTTGCTTTAACTGCCAATGTATTTCATTAGCTGTTGAGGAAGAGGACTTCAGTTTCACAACTTTGTATGCAAGCCAGCGATTAAAGGTGTTGAATGGGGGAAATCGCTTTAGTTTTTGTCCTCAATGGGATCTGAAAATGCGGAATGGCGCTGTCCCTGGTGATATCCCCCCATGAACAACTTGGCATTGTGGCCATAGTCAATACATTTTGGATTATATATTCACTGACATATTTATGTATGATCTCTGTGTTAATCTAAACATTGAGATAACAACTTTGAGTGACCACAATATGCTGGGTGTTGAGTTTTCAACTAATGGGGCTATGCTAGAGAGGTTTTGCCCTTGTGAACTTGGGGACCAATTCTGGCAGAATAAGATTGAAGTGGAGGGAGCCGATTTATTGGCCACTTTAATCAGGGATTAGCTAGGTTGATGAATAGATGCACTTACGAATGGAAACTCACCTCCTTCAATCTATGTAATTTTGAGGGTACTAGGGCTGAACTAACTATGGACTTTGCTGGTGTAACAAACCAAACTAATAATATGCCCACTAAGGGGAAGGTTCATCTGCATGGTTTTTATCTGGCAGTTGCATCAGCTAAGATGGACATGATATGATATGATGTGGCATTAATAACGCGCTTGTACACAAGTGATTCCAGGCGCGACAAGACAAGGAGAGGAAACATGGGAGGACAAAATAACGATCTTACTAGGCGTTGTGTCATTCAGATCACGCAAGTGCAGGCAAGGGGGAAGGGGAGAAGTGCCAGGGGAAAAGAAAGGGAAAGGGGAAAGAGCAGTTAATTTACTAAAATCAGGAAAGGTTATACAAATTAGGTAATGCAACTTTGTTCTGTTTTATTCCAATTTGATGAAGAACATATGCTTCCCATACTTTAAAATAAAGAAGTGATTGACTTCTGGGAAGTGGTGAATGCTTTGGAGCCTGGCAATACTATCTGTAAGGCAAATTATGTGGCTGAGGCAGTGTGGGTTTCCCACTTCAAGGCACTTTACCCAACCGACCATGGGAGGTGGCCCCCGATCTTGCTCAAGGTGTGGGTAATAACACAAAGTGAAAAATGACAGTGTCAGTTGAAAGGATTCAAGATGTGATTCCTTGCAGAAATGATTCTCGGGCCAGTGGGTTGATGGTTTAACTTATTTAGATCATCCCTTATTTTGTTATCCAGAGAAAAATAAGCTCATTGGTATCAAATGATTAGCGTCAATAACAAATGCAATAGATTCTCACTGCATCCTCTATTGCGATATTATGAAGGAAAAGTGGTCCCACAAATCTTAAATGGGGTAGAACTACTTAGACCATGGGCATTGGATGTTTGTGTGGATAAATTGGAATCCATGATTTGGTATAAAGCCCTGAGAGTTCCAAATACGATGCCAATGGCAGTGATCCAATACAAATTGGGACTCACGCCAATGCAATTGAGAGTGAAATGGTGCTTCTTAACACTGTACCAAAGTATCATAACCCCTGTTTATGCAGATGTCACTGGCACTGGTGTATTGGCTTTGGCCCCTGGGGACCACAACATCATCTTTATGGGATTGCTGCGAGATTGTTCTTTTAGACTGTGGGATCTATTATAAAGACCTCATATCCAGTCCTGTGGGGGTAAAATACGCTTTATACAAAAAGGATCGGTGTAATACTATTGACAAATTTCATATGTATGCGTCTTTGATTCACATGAATCATGACCATAAGAAGTGTGGTGATCTTGTACCACATCTTGCTATCTTCCCTAGTCGTAACTCTAGGAAGGATTTTACTTGCTTCAGGTGGAATTTGCTGCCTATGAAAGAAATATAGCAGAAATATCGGCGATTAACTCGGGCAAATGCTTATTACCATTTCTATGGTGGCAAGGAAGTCTTAGAAAATGCGAAACATGTGTTAGTCTATTGTAATTCATTGAATTTAACATATACTAAGTACTTTAGACATGTTATTTGAGGGGAAACATTCTATTGTCTAGTTTGGGAATCGTGCTTAAGCAGTCGCTGTGTACCATTGTGTTTTGCTGTTTTAGTTTTTTTGCAAAGTCTGAAGCTCACCAATTTGGATGGAATTTTATGTTTGAATTTTAACAATAAATCATTTTCCTTTACTGTAGTTAATGATGTATGTGAATTTTATCGATTTGTGATGACTTGATATATTTAATACACATCTTTATAAATTACTGTACTATTGTAAAGGTTGTATTAAACATATACAATAAAAAAAGTACAAATCCTGCAATGCAATGCAAAGCAAAGCAAGTCTAGACATAGACATAAGATTAGCCCTAGAGTGAATTCTAAGACAGAGTGAAGACAAAAGAGGAAATATGTCTCAGTGGTGGAGGTGTGGGTGGACTGAGTAGCCAGAAAAGTTGTGGATGGGGGAGATTGGAAAGCAATTTCCAAAGTGTTACAGGCCAAAGTCCCTTATACAAAAATGGGATTAGTGCAGTAATGGAAGGACACACAAGGACATTGTATGGTCAAATCTAGTGTGAACATTATGGTTGATTTTTCCTTAGATTTAAAGATTAAATAAACCTATTATGAGACCAAGAAAAGAACAAGCAGATTAGTGGTACTGCCACAGACAGTAATAGGGAGTAATAGGGAGTAGGACCAGTGTGGAAAAAGCTGGACACCATTTTGTTAGAGTCACAAATTACAGTAATGTCCTTAAAGAGATTCCTGAACAAGGTGACCATAATTATGTGAGAGAGCAGTAGATAATGGTATCATCCTTAGGTAAGGAATATCTTAATTTCTCTATCTGCGGTAAGGCCAGTTTTTTAAAAAAAAATTTCATAATATAGCATAGTGTGTTAACTGGAGTAGGTTGCATGAAACCTAAGCTTGCCTTCTTCCATGCTGGTTACTTTGGCCTTGAGCCGGAGAAATTGAGGTCTAGCTGTCAAGTCTGCCTTTGCCTTCCCTACATCAATCATGTCTTTATGAACGCCTGGATGATAAAGAATATGGACATCTTGCATGCTTCTGATTGGTAATCAGTATCCAAGGAGCAGTTATGCTTGCTTCTCAAAAATACCCTAAAGAGGATATTGATCTAGAATTCTTAGAGTGGTCACTATCTGCCATGAGGATTGCACGAGTGGTGGTTGGCTTTCTGGGGAAGTGTTGTTGTGGATATGTATTTGCAAGTCAGGAAACATAATTTCTTGAACTTACTATTCCACTCATTATTGTTTAGATGTTGGATGAAGTTGTCCAGGGACTTGTTAGTTCCTTCCCAGATCATGCAAATATTGTCATTGTATTATGGCCACAGTGCCATAACCTTACAGTATTCTGGCAAAACCAGCCAGGCATGGTTACATTCATAAACCACCATGGACAGATTGTTGAATGGTGAAATACAAATTTGCCCCCCATGGCCATATCACACTTTTGCAGGAAGAACTCATTGTTAAAAAGAAAAAAAAACATTGTTTTAACTGTGAAGGCCATCATGCTTTAGAGCATATTGTTATGATCCATAAAACTGTCTGATCCGATGCCAAGAAGTGTTCTTGCATCATTGATTCCTTTTTTCAGGCTGATTGAATTTTATAGTGATTTGACATCCAAGGTCATGAGTAATTTCTGGTTGCCATTTCATATTGGCTATACTGTTCAGGATGTTCTTTGTGTGCCTGTTGTAAAATAATAAGACTTTAACAAAGCCTTTGAGGAACAAGTCAGTGCAGTCTGTGATTATGTCATGGGACAATGCAATTCCCGGTGTAATGGAGCTATGTGGCAGAAAAGTGCATGACTTGTGCTTCTTAGACAGGAGATACAATTCTCCTTTGCCTCATTTATCCTTGCTGGAAAATTCAGAATCAGCACTATTTCATCCAAACCTCAGTACAATGGCTGTATAACTATGTTAGGAAGTAGTGGGCATGTCACTGGACCACTGTGATGTCCACCACAGAAAGTCCAATGGACATGAGGGCCGGTCCTCAAGGCACACGTTACTTTGCCAACACCAGACTCTGGTTCACCTTCACCCACACCTCTCATCAGCAATGCTCACGTCACCAGCCACCAAATGTCATTCACCAATAAGCCACCTTGTGAATGGTAAGGTTTGGAAGCAGATTCCACATGGAGTTGATCTATAGAAGAACCTAAAGGTGGTTGTTGCACATTGGCTAACTCTACATGGTGTACAAGTAGACTTTGTAGTAGCTTATGAAGGAGCTATTGTTGTAGCTGCCCTGAGTATAGGTGAAACCATGAATATGTCCTGCTGCTTTACCCATTTCATCCATATTGCAGTGAACTGCATCATAAGCCAGCACCTGACACTATATGAAATAGTAAGTGTACCCTCCTGAATGTAATATAAACCTTAATCTCTACTTGTGAACTGGGGTTGCTCAAACAAGTGAGAAAGATAACATGTCAAAGCATAGTGACATAACATGACCAGCCCACACTGCCTGGGTGTTTTTGCCTGAAGCATCAACCAACTACATAACCAGGAATACAGCAAGATGGCTGCCGCCATCACAGGTGCTCTCCCAAGCATCTGCAGCCCTCCTCCAGCACCTCAACCTGCTCCGAGTAAGGAGCTACTTCATTGGCCAGATGCTGGTTTATCCCAGCTTGCACTGGCAGGCGCGGTTGACGAACACCAAAGACCAAAACAAAATGCCTTGCATCCTGTCTCTGCCAGTCTGTGCCAGACAAGCCTGCAGGGAGGTATACCACAATTAACATACCTTAACAGGCTTCTCAAAGGGAAGCCCATTCTAAGGCTTTCAGCTTACACCTCAACTTCACTGCGCAGCGCTGTACTGCGCTGCACTGTCAACCTCACTTGTACTGCACAACCTCCTCTGCCATGGCCAACTCTCTTCCTACCTCTGCTCTGGCCCATACCTGTCACCACCTCCTTCTTGCCGGGAGCAGCTGATTATTTCCCACACCATGTGACCGGCACTCTCATAGGACCAGACAGGGCCTCCCACCTTGCAGATCGAAAACAATCCCCCACCATCCTTGCAGAAGCACTACACCTTTATCAACCCTTAACTCCAACCTCAGCTACTGCACATCACCCATCAGTTCCTCCCCACCACCGACACAATATCCCATTCCACATGCATTAACTTCCAATTATGTCACCGCCAACATCAGCCCTGCCCCAACTCCACCAATCCTGTGCTCTGAGATAAACACTAGATCACTTGCTGCCCATACACCTGATATCAGGGATCTTATAGTCAACAACATTAAGTTATTGCCCATCGCTGAAACATGGCTCAACCCAACAGCTGGCCCAGCACTATCCCATGCAGTGCCTCCTGGCTATGCTCTACTTCGATGCAAAAGAACCCTCGGCAAGGGTGGCAGAGTTGCTTTTATTTACAGGAATCCCATCCCTCTTCGCTCTACCACTACCAAACCACTCCCACACTGCAAATCCATTTCTGCCAACAACACTTGCTTGTTGTTTGTTTGTTTGTTTAGCGCACCTTAACTCAGAAGTATCTGGGCACATTAGACAATTGAAAGTGTTACAGGAATAGAGAACATAGCTACAATACATAGTACAATATATACAATCACATCATGGCATGATATGATATGATAGGTTATTTATAACGCGCTTAATACCCAGAGGTTTCTAAGCCCGGACCCAGGGATCGAACTTGTGTTGCTCCGTGTCATTTTGTTTCCAAGTCGAGCACGCTGCCGCTGAGCTATCCTCCTGGGACAAATATGGCATCAATACAACATGCCTAACAAAGTCAGTACAGTACGGAAGATGCAATTGGGTACAATATGTCAGCCAGGAGTAAGCTTGGGGGTCCTTAGCGCTGAAGTTAATGCTTCTCAACTAGCCATTTAATAGACTTACTCCTGAAATTTGAGAATGAGTTGATAGATTTCAGGGAGAGGAGGAGTGAGTTCCACAGCTGTGCAGCCATGACTGGGAAGCGGCTTCCTCCTGATTCTCGTAGTTTGCATCTAGGGACTTGTAGGCTGAAGGTATTGGAGGATCTGGCGACTCTAGTAGAAGAGCAGAGGTTAAACGTTTGTTAGGTATAGAGGAGCTGCGTGATTCAAAGATTTATACGTGAGGGACATGGTTTTGAGTTGGATCTTGTCATAAATCGATAAACATTTATACTGTCTTCTTGTTTCAGATATGCAAGCTTTCCTAGAGATTCTTAACGCAGACCTCTGAGTGTTGTTTTGCAGAGTTTGTAATTTATTAAGAACGTACGTGCTTGCTCCCAGGTAGAGTATGTTGCAATAATCCAGGCTGGACACTATTAGTGCTCTGGCCAGGGTAATGCAACTCACCTTGGATAGCAATGGTTTACAAGCCCTGATCAATTTTCCTGTGTAGGCAGTGGCCGAGGCTGTGGCATTCACTTGTTTATGCAGGTTTAAAGTGGCGTCAAGATAAAAACCTAGGGTTTCCACCTTTTTGGCCACTGGGATTTTGTTTCCATCGATGTTGAAGGTGGCATAATCTGTGTTTAGTTTGTTAAGGTTGGCTGGCAAACCCACCATCAGCAACTCAGTTTTATCATCATTCAGGCATAGGCCGTGAGTGGCCATCCATGTCTGAATGATTAAATACATTTTTTTCACTAATAGTAAATCTTCCTCGTAGATACCCATCAGAGGAAGAAGGGTCTGGGTGTCAACTGCATAGTTAGTGTAGGTGACACCCAGATGGTCCAAATAATCGAATAACGGATTTGTGAAGATGTTGTACATAGTGGTTGAACCGCAGGAGCATTGGGGAACTCCGCAAGTAATGGGAATGGGGTCAGCTGCTGCTGATGGGGAGAAAACTCGCACTGTCCTGTTGTTTAGGAAAGATTGTATCCTGGTAATGGCGTTTGGAGAAAAATGGGCTGCTGAGGCAAGTTGATTGCATAGTACATTATGCTCGACCAAATCGAACACCGTTGATAGGTCCAAGAGTAGTAGCAAGGCCATTTTCCCATTGTCCTTAAGTTCATCTATCTGAGCTTTTAAGTCAATTAATGCTGTTTCCGTCCCATGTAGCGGTCTAAATCCAGATTGTCGCGTTCCTAAGAGATGGTTAATCTCAAGGTATTCCTGGATCTGTAAATAGGCTACCCTGTCCAGTATCTTCAGGAAAAAAGGGACAGTAGTAATAGGCCTATAATTTGTTGGGATGGTGGGATCCAGTGTTTGTTTTTTGAGGAGGGGTAGAACCCACGATTCCTTTAAGTTACTCGTTACTATGCCAGATGTGAAGGATGCTTTGAATAGTTTGGAAATGAAAGGAGCCAGGTCTATAGCAGCATATTTTATTATAAGTGCTGGGAAGCTGTCACTTTGAAGGCTTAAGGGACGCCGTGATTATTTGTACCTCTAGGGCAGAGACTTTAGAAAATGTAAAGTTTTGGGGAGGTTTGGTGATAGTCTTTAAATTGTTGTGGTGGATGCCTGAATTTTGAAGGTTTAGATGTTTTTCGTCAATTTTGGCTTGTAGGGTGGCTATTTTGTAGGTGAGGGTGTTCTGAATATTTGTCCTTAACGCATGGATCTACAGGGATGATAGGAGTCTCCATCTCTTTGAGGATAACAAATAACTCTTTGGTTCTGAAGCTAGCTTGATTTATTCTGTTGTTGTATGATTCTCATTTAGTGTGAAGTATTTCCTCCTTATATTTAGCATATAGGTTTGTCAGGTTGGTTTTGTTCTCTACGGAAGGGATATGTTTCCATATAGCTTCCAGTTTTCTTTTTTCAGCATGTAGGGTTTTTAATTCTGGGGTGAACCAAGAATTCAAATGAGCTTTTGGTTTGCCTTTGCGCAGTTTGAGGTGAGCTATGAGGTTGAGAGCTTTAGTCATGGAAGAGTTATAAATCTCTACTAATTTCTTGGGGTCCTTAGTATCCTATAAGGAATTCATAGTAGGGATCACAGTTGGCAGGATAGCATCCCCGTAATGTTACATTTGTTCCTTGTATGACATGGAGGTACTATCAGGTTCTGTTTAGTTTTTGATTGTTTGTTGGTAGGGTGAATGACAGAAGGTAATGATCTGTCCAGGATTGGCGAGTGATGGCAGCCATTTTGGGGTCACAGTTGAGGTCATCTACCCAATCAAGGGTTCTAACTTTACTGTGGGTAGGATGGTTGAGGCCATGTTCTTTAATCGTATTGGCAACTGCTAGTGCTGGGTGGTTGTTCGGGTTGTTCAATCCTAGATTGAAGTCACCTAATATTAGTAATTGCGAGGATGTTTTGATATTTTCAGTCATAAGTAGCATCAGATCTTCCTTGAAGGTGCCAAATGGCCCAGGGGGTCTGTATACTGGTTGGATGGTAATGGTGTGGGAGTTGTCAATAGGTAATTTGGTTGTTAGTAGTTTGCAAGAAGAGAGTTTGGGGTTCATGGCTAACCTGAGGTCTAGGTTTGTTTTAGCTATGATTTCGATTCCGCCGCCTCTGGTATCAGCTCTATCAGCTCTTACAATGGTGTAATTTTCTGGGACAGCGAGAAGGAGTGAGGGTCCTGCTGTCGCATGCAGCCATGATTCAGAAATGGACAGCAACTCTAGATTGTCGGCAGTGATTAGATCTGCAATGTCTGTTGCGTGCGCTACTAGCGATCTGGCGTTAATTAGCGCCCCCTTGATAGATTGTGTGCAGGCTTTATTGGGGAGGTGCTTTGTTTATTCTGTTTGAGTGCCTTCATCTGGTTGGTTGATTTTTTTGATGTGACTTTCCTAGGTCCAGAGCAGTTAGTGGTGATGATTGGAGGTAGATTGGTATGATGGGTGTCCATCAGAGTCTGAAAATCTGGAGCCAAGTCTGAGGTTTCTGTCTATGGTTGGGCAAGGGTGATTAGAGCGTGTAGTATTGACGGTGGTTTCCATTGTGAAAGTGCGTCATGGGTATTGACTGGGGTCTGGTGCTGAGTCTGAGATTTCTAATACCAGTCCGGCAGGGCTGATTAGTGGGCATGGGCTTGGTACGGGATCCATTAGGGTACAGAATAGATGTAGGTGGATGAAGTTTATAAATCAGTGTGCCTACAAATTGCGTGTTCTGGTGCAAGCTTAACTTAGGTAGGAAGTACGTTGGCCTAATGGTAATGGTTAATGAACCTAAGGAAATGTAGTTAAGCACAGGTAAGAATGGGGTAGCTTTGATATCCTTGGAGATGTTGGCAATGGTGGGCCGCAAGTGAAGGGCTGGCCAGGCACTTCCTGTAATAGTGAGGAGCTGGTTGAGAGCTATGAGTACGCCCACCATGGATGGGAGCAGGGCGTACATAGTAGATAGAGATCACTAGAATATGGTCTCAATTAATATGGGGACCAGTGAGCTACGGTAAAGGTACCAGCACAGGGCTAGTGTGCTGCAGTGCTGAATTTTGGGATAGATAGCAAATATTGTCTAACATATAGTATAACAAGGCAATAGCACAATAATACAACTATTGAGTGGTTGTGCCATGTAAGCGTGGAGAGTCTAGATGGTGAGGGTTGTTCCACACATAAGACAACGGTAACATGACCTTGCTATAACATTACATTCAAGTAATACATGGTGCAATGAATTTCAATCAATCCAAAGTATGTACAAGCGAGCATGAGCATGAGCATGTTGTGAAATCATTGATGCTTGTTAGGAATAAGGTGAAAGCATTCTGGGAATTTTCAGCAAAAAGGCAATGTACTGGTAACATCTATTTAGGACAGAGATCAATGGTTCTCTAAGACACACATAGCATGAAGAGAAAGTAACATTGCGGATGAGTGCGATATACTACACCATGAGAGTGAGCTAACGTTGGTGTGATAGCAGTTTGCTGGTGGTCACTGATTCATGTCTAGTAGTAACATAACATGGACTTACATAAAGTGGCAGGTAGTCATGTGAGATACAGTAGTGAAGGGTAAGAGACTGTAAAATCAATCTCACTGTTTAGATAATAGCATTTTTCATTGTGCGATTTGGGTACAGTACTTAAGTCGACTCATGACTGGACAGAGTCGAGGGGGCCTCGGGGAACAGGCGTGAAAGGCGCAATTAGCTGTCGGTGAGGTTGTAACGGAGCAAAGTTTGATATGATCTCACAGATAGAACAGCAAGAACAATGTTACTTACGGGCGCTCATGGCATGGCGTCAGATTAAGTCAGGATCTCGATTCGGTGTGCAAGTCTAGGTATTGGCATCGATGGGAGCGAGTGAGCGACCAGGACATAATCGGGGCCTTTTCCTTGGCCTTCTCCGCAAGCTGGCTTCCGCCTTACGGTGACTCGGATTGGATAATGAAGGGGCTCAATACCTAGCAACCAGGACAATAGCATCACTTTCATGCTGCGTTGTGTCGGCCATTTTGTAATCAGACAGTGGATCGGCAGTAACGAGGCAGCAGGCTATATTTGGCAAATGCAATCTCAACAAAGCTGTATAAAGGTAGATAAGGGCTCAAATGTTGCACACCCAATTTTTCCATCACGCTTCATCTCATTTACCGGCCTCCAGGGTTCCCTGCTACTTTCGAAGATGACATTATCCAACTAATTTCAACCAACCTAAAACACACCACCCAGCTACCTATCCTGGTAGATTTCAATCTTGGCTTCAATGACTCCACAGACACTGACTCCTAAGCTCTTACTAAATCTACCTCCACCATGGGCTGCAACCAACGCATCCTTAAGCCCACCCACTTTCAAGGGTGTACCTTAGACTGGCTCTTTGACCACTACCTATCCAACTCCTAACTATCTCATCCCCATCCCAAACAAATGTACCAACATTAGCTCTACTCTACCCCCACCTTAGCTCACAGTACCCGCAACCTCACCAGCGCCCACCTCTGTCCCTTGCTCAGCAATCAACTACCCCCTCCGCACGATGTCAACGCCCTTGTGAACCATTTAAACTCTCAGATTGGTAACGCTGTTGACTCCCTTGCCCCACTCAAACTTCGCCAAGCTAAACATATCGGACACAAAATAGTTGGGTCATTTCACCTCAGATCACCTCAGATATCCATGCCATTCTGCAGAGAAAAGCCAAAGCGACCTAGCACAAGACCCAAAAGCAGCTAACACAGCCCTCTTCCCAGGCATCTCAAAGAAATACAAACAGGCTATCCACGCTAACAAAGCAACCACCTACAACAAAAGAATAGCTGCTGCCTTCTCGAGAACTGTTTGAAAATCTCCATGAACTGGAATCCCCTATTGCCCCACGCCCTACCTTCTTGAAAGACCACCTCTGGTGCAGCAATGTCCAAGACGACCTCAGCTGCAAAATAGCACCATTGCACGACAAAATCCACTCCAAACTAGCCAACAACTGACATCTCGTTGCACAACTCCAAGGCATCCAAATGTCCACGTCCCACCTTTCAACTTCCAACCCATTTCTGACCGAGACCTAGCCTCCTTAATTAAAGGGCTTAAACCTTCTGATGCAAAGGTGACATCTGCCCAGCATTACTGGTAAACGAATGTGCGGAACCACTACCCCCACTTATCACTGCTATCATCAATGCCTCCTTTACCTCATGCATATCCCTTAAAGAATAATGGATTACCCATTTGCTTAAAAACCCTTCCCTGGACCCGACCATCCCCACCAACTACCGACCTATCACCACTGTGCCCATCCTCCTGAAATTCATCGACAGAGTCGCTTACCTTCAAATTCACAAAAACTTGGAAACCTACCACATTCTTAGCACCCGCCAATCTGAAAACCGCCCTAGGCATGGGACGGAAACAGCCATCTTTTACCTAAATAATCAACTTGATGCCTTTAATGATGCCGGCAACCTCTCGCTTCTCCTGCTCCTTGACCTTTCGGCAACCTTCTCTGCTCATTTCTTCCTGGATGCTGCCAAGTGGATCTCCTTCTTCCTTGCCAACAGATTCTCCAGAGTCTTTGCAGGTGACACCACTGCCCCCACACACAATATCTTGTGGGGTCCCACAAGGCTCCTTTGTCTCCCATACCCCCTACAATGTCTACAGATAACCATTATCTGACCACCTTGACTCTCTTGGAATTTCCTATACAAATTATGCTGATGACAAACACATTCTCACCCCCCTCTTCGGTGTCCATTCTCAAGACTCCCTCAAAGTGAACTCCATTTACAAACAATCCAAACCGGGATGGCCTTGCACAGTCTCTGCCTGAATGATGAGAACACAGTACTCTTTCTCATCAGAACTCCGGTCTGCCTCGTCAAACTTGACATTGCCTTTCATTTCTTCAACATTGATGGTCACAAGTTCCCTGTATCCTTATCTGTAAAAACCTAAGGCATCCATCTTGATGCCATACTCAAAATGTCCCATCAAATCCACCACATCGCCTCTACAGCTGCTTATGACACAAAGCTCATCCTCAAAGGCAACCCACTCCTTTCCACTAACAATCGCTTCACTGTTTCACGTGCCCTCATTGGCTCAGAACAGTACTACTGCAACGTCCTGCTCTGTGGCAATTCTGAGAAAAACCTAAACAGGCTCCCAAGTAATTCAAAACAATGCGTTCTGTGCTGCATTACACTTGGGAGGAAGTGACCACATCTCTGAAGCCAAAAGATCTGTTTGCTGGCTCCCCAGCAGAGAAAGAATCAAATTTAAAATCATCTCAATCACTCATCGTTGCCTGTCAAACAATGCCTCGTCGTACCTAGGGCAGATATTCAAAGGACACATGATTGCCAGACTCCTGCATTCCCTTCACAGCCCCTGCCTCACCGTACTAAGATTCAATCGGAAAAAAGAGTTGGTGGGTCCAGTTTCCCAGTATCGGCTGTCACACTTTGGAACAAGATACCACTCACCCTTTGCACTAAACCCTCCTACCCCATGTTCAGAAAAAAGCTGCAGACCTACTCATTCAATGTGAAGTCTCTGTAGACGGCTACATATTACTATACTTGGATTGCCAACTACCAAGTAAGGCCCACCCCCTCATCATGAACTGAAATAAAGTCTGGCATTACAAGAAATGGAAATTATTCTTAATAACAATCTATCTGACATCAGGGTGCTAGGCTTTTTTAAATGTTCCTGTACCATTTTGACCACTCCCTTTTCTTACTTTCTTTTAGCAACAAAATGCACCTTTATACGTGATGTATTCTTGACTCTACCAGTCTTGGATCAGGGTTGGCACAGAATTAACATTCTGGAGTCTCATCTGGTGTACAACTTATAGAGGTTCCAGGCAATTTAACTACAAACCGTCCAACATTTCCTGAGTACGCTCTCGACCCCCTCATGCATTCAGATTTAAATTGTGTAGTCCCCATTCTCCAAATCTGCTCTGGACTGCCCAATTATCGCAAGACTTTCGGACATATGCACCACCTAAATGTTGCAGAACTTTGGCCCACTTACCTGGACTTACTTGCAACCATGCAATTTAGTCCTTGCAGGTGGACTAACCATTCTTCCCATGCTGCATCCCTCCCTCTCTGTGTTTGTATCATCTATTTCCTACGTTCTCTTCCTCTTGCCCTGCCCTTGCTCCTTGTCTTTCTTCCAGCAGATAAAGGTCTAGATACCACTGCAGGAGGTGCAATATGCCACTCCACCAACCAACCCAAGTGCTCTGAAACTACTAAGGTGGTGATGTGGTGCAGCATAAATGCATATCAACAAGTGAAGTTCCCTATAGCACTCCACAGGCCAATGAAACTGCAGGTGAAACATATAAGGTAAGAAAACTAATCTGATGCCTGTTTGAGAGAAATGAACTGAGCCAGTGGAAGACATTGCCCTTAATGGCCAATTCGCGCAAGCGGGAAAGGAGCCTCATATGACTGATGGTGTCAAATGCCGCCCACAGATCCAACAGGACCGAGGCACCAACACTGCCACCATCGACCTCCCATTTCAACTAATCCAGACTAGTCATTACCACCGAGTCAGTTGCATGAGATCTCAGAAAATGTAATGTGTGCATTAAGCAATCCATATTTGTCAATGTGATTCTGTAGTTCCCCCCCTAACTGTTGTTTCAAGCAATTGTGCCATGCATTAAATGTTTTAAAGTATTCTTCAATTGACAAGGTCTCTAGGTCCTTTAGCATACGTTTTGGTAATCGTGGTGTTTCTTACACATGCTAACTTACAGTCATCAAAAACTTTTCCCATGTCCAAGGAAAGGTTTGGTATTTCTCTTCTGTGGGTGCAGGGAGGCAATCTTTATAATCCTCAGGGTGAACACAGCATTTGGACCTGATGCTTTGCTGGCAAGTACTACATTTAGATAATCAGTGTGAGACAGATGCCAGAAGACTCAACCAACCAGTCTGTGAGATCCTATATCAAATTGGGGTTCACTTTCCTAATAGGGACAAAACCAGGATCGTAATGAAAAATATCTTCATTTACATTTGCAAATTTCTATGGGAAATAGCTTACTGTTTTATCACAAATCTCCTAAAATGGGTCACCTCACTGATCACAGTCGAGTGGGTGTGGAGTATGTCAATCAGTTTATGTCAAGCTTTCATTGGAGAAGTTGAACTTAAATGCTGTTTGTGAAAGTATACTGATTTCGTTTTTTTCCTTACATGTTTACATCTTTTGATTTTTATTTTTTTGTGAAAATTCCAGAAGTACCAGTCTTTCAGAATGGGCATAGTGAGAGTGCCATTTTCTGGTCTAAATGTTGTTCTTTATTTTATTTATAAAAAAAGGTAACAGGCGGCCCTCTCTAGATAGAACATGGCATCATAACCTGTTCTGTGGTATTTTCCCACTTTGAGAGTCTGCACCTCACTGATGAGGCCCAACAAGGCTGAAACACGTGTATGGGGTTGCTGTTGGTACTCTTGTTCAAAGGAGGTTTGCTGGACTGGCCTTGTGGGCGGGACACAGACTGATATGCAAATGGATATTCCTCCTTTGTGAAAAGTACAGTGAGCAAAAAGCGATGGCTGCAGAATCAAAGTGGGGAAAAAACACAGAACAGGTTATCATGCCATGTTCTAGAGAGGGGCGCCTGCTACCTGTTTTGTACTTTATTTATTTATAATTTTGTTATTTTTTTATTTGGTATTTATAATGCGCCTGTACAGCAAAAGATGTTTCAAGGTGCAACAATTAAAAAGAGGGAGGCGAGGGACAGATAAATAATAACAAAAAACGGCCCTGCTAGGCCTTTTGTCATTCGGATCGTGCAAGTGAAGTAACAAGATGTGCAGGGGAGTGGGGAGGTGGGGGACGTACTGGTAAGAGTGGAATGCGCTAATGCTAATGAGGAAAGTAAGTGCGGGTCAGAGTGGAGAGTGCACAAGTGCTGAGTGGGAAGAGGACCCCCTGGGCTAGGCGAGTGCTAAGGAGAGGCTAGGATGGACAAGTGCCAAGGGAATGCAGAGAGCACAGGGGAATGAAGGTCCACAGGCAGGTGCGAGGAAGGGGCTGGATGGGATCAATAGCGGTGCAGGGAGGCCATTCCAGAGGGAGGCTCAAGCAGAAGAAAGAGAACTATCCCAATTTTGTGCTTGAAAAAGGGCCTGATCTGCAGAGAGTTGGAGAAAGAAGACCGAAGGGCTTTCGCAGGGAGGTATTTAAGGAGAGAGAGTTGAATGTAGCATGATCCCAGGCCCCAGAAAGCCTTGTGGATGATGAGGAGGTTCTTGAACTTGATCCTTGCAGCAACTGGGAGCCACTGGATAGCGTTTAGGGCTGGAGGGAAGCAGTCCCAGGGCTCAAGGCCAAGGATATGCCCTGCAGTCCTATTCTGGATTAGTTGAAGGGGGTGAAGGAAGGATTTAGGCAGACTGAGGAAGAGTCTGTTACAGTAGTCCGTCTAGAGAGGACCAGAGCTCTGGAGACATTGAGTTTCTGGGGAATATGAGGAAAGGGAGAATACCTCTGAGAAGTTGCATCTGAAGGTGAGCCTTCTTGGCAAGGTCTGTGGTATGAAGAGAGAAGGAGAGAGAGGAGTCGAAGTTGACACCAAGGTTTTTAGCAGCACAAGAGGGTGAGGGGAGGGCCCCATGAAGGGGGGCCAGAGAGTAGGAGGGAAGGAGAGATCTGGGGTCCCAATGATAAGGATCTCAGTTTTTATCTCTTTCAAAGATGTGTGACATACTTCTTATCTGATCCTGATTGTTGAATTAAGGAGTCAAGGGCTAGAATGATCCGTTTCATGAACTGGGGAAGGGCAGATTAAAATAGATGAATTGATATCTGCCCATTCCTGGTTAGCTAGAGCATCAAAAGCTCCTGTTGAGATAGAAGTTGCAGTTTGGTGTAGGTGTGAGTATGTTATAGTAAATTAGATGGGAAAGTCACTGTCTGTGTCTGCAGTCCCAATAATACTAATCAATGTATAATCAAATGGTTCCTAATCCTGAATGATTGGAAAACAGCTATCCATAATCCAAAATTCCATAATAAAACACACATTAATACTATACTACATAATACAATCAGAAGTCTATGTTCTACATTTCACAGCAAACCATAACGTTTTAAATAAGCATTAGAAGATGATACCCTATTTAAGCAATAAACCCCCAAGGGTGGGGCTTTACCAGGGTAGGTACTACCCAGGCCAGTTAGAAGCCTGAGCAAATCGGGGCTTTAACGTTAGCCTGGGCATTATATGTCCGGCTAAAACCACTGCCCAGAGTGGTTTATTGCTATTAGCATCCCGGCATGTTATACCGCAAAGCTAGTCTTTTCTTTTCAAGTTGAGAATCGGTGTGTTGGCGTTTCTCAACTTGAACAAAAACTACAAATCAAGAGGGCCCCCATGGTTTTTGGAGAAGGAAACTACCTTCTCCTTCTCCATGGAGACTTTGCCACGACTGAGATGCTCCGGGAACATTGAGTGTTTCTGGTGCCGGTGAGAGACAAAGGAGTTCAAGGTAAGTGGGGTGCGGGTGGGGATGGGTGGGGTATGTAGAAACTGGTGTTAGAGTTTGGAGGGAAGGAGTGGAAAGGTATTGCAGGGGCACACTTACCTGATTTACGGTGGGAAATATGATGGTCTCTCACTTCTGAGGAGGCTCGGTACGGGGACATCACCATGAGGTAAAATGCCCAGTTCCGGGTCTCCTGATTGGCTGGGAGGGTGCTCCCCCCCCAGTGGGTGCTTATTATGAATACCAAGAATGGGAATGCACAGGGGGATCACTAATGACCTGTCTGTGAATTAGTCATGACTGGGGTGAGAATGTGCTGGAATGCCCATTCTATCACTCGCTTTCACCCTCCTGTAGATTTTCATCTCTTAAGTAAACGGCATGTGGTAGCATATAATTTCACTTAGTATATTACATCCATTTAACATGTGGGATCGGATAAACTATTTGTTACCACTACCTTTTGGTTGATGGTCAACATAAGTGGCATTCCTTTGCAAAAGATTAACATGTAATTAAGTTTTTTTTACCAAAATTAGGCAGATGTTAAAAACAGGCAGCATCTGAAATTATACATGTTTTTACTGTTATCGCTTTACTGAAAACGGCCCAGTATGTGTTCAGAAAATGTTCTGTTTGGTGGAACACATAACGCAGACACTTAACACAGACACTAATACGCACTTCTCTGTTTGGCCCACTTGTGTCCAAGAAGAGAGTGCCTAGTGTGGTGTGAACACCTGCATAAGAGTGAAGTAAAACCTATTAAAACAAACTTGTTCCCAGATATCAGTTTCAACAGTACCAACCATAACAAGGCACTTTTGGTGGGAGCCATGCCTGCTTCATTGACAAAGATTTGGCTTTTTGAAGCAGCTGCACATTAAGGTGACTGATCTGATTTATGTGGCATAGTAGGGTCCTAATCTACTAGTGGTACCAATGACACAACTTGCATAGTGCACATAAGATAACCTTGCATTCGCTTCCTGAAAATTGAATCTCTATTTCTGGTGTGCAGTCTTAATGTTACAGTTCAGGCAGCATGGTAATTAGATTTGTTTCCGAACATTTTTGTAATAATCAAAATATTTATTTATTTGGCATTTTGGATTCTTATCTACGGATGATTAATAGAATTATTGATGGGTAGCTGCTATCACCAACAGGCATACATATTCCACTGAGTGGATTTGAGTGACATCTGAGAGCAAAGCTTGAGTTGTTTATGATGTCACTCGGAAAATCTGCAACCTTTGGTTCTCCATATTTTTTGGACTGAAACTCCTGTCAGCCCAAGCCAGCTTAATCAATAGTGAGGGCTCATGTGAGTCATAGTTCAAAACATCCGGCGAGCCACAGGTTGCAGACCCCTGCACATGGTTGATAGCTCCCCATGTACAATTGTATGTTCTACAACGCCCACTTGAGTCTTTTTCCACCCCTTATACTGTCTCCACAGACACATATTGCAGCAGGTGTAGAGGGCAGGCAACAGCGAGCTATATACAAAAAAATAAAATACTAGTTCCCCTCTCCTAACCCAATACCAACCGAAAAAGTGGACAAGATACAAGGCTGAGGAAACGCTGTGTATGCATGCTCTAATGTTATAACACATGATTATAAATTCCATACGCTTCTGCTGGACATCACAGTAGGTGGATAGAACAGTCAGAGAGGTGCATTCTTGCTACTGGCTTCCTACGGAAGCCATACACAACATACGTGTTACTGAGCAGTGCAAAAAATGTGCTCGGACCTTTAGAAGGTGAAAAGGCAAACTACAGGCCCCGGTGTAGACTGCTGTGCAAAGCAAAGCTCAGGTCAAATATAGCTAAGCAAAGAAAAACACTAGCATTGTCCAAAAAGGCGTATGTAATCTGGCTTCTAGGGTTTGGACGGATTTGCTTTAGCGGCTATTTGAGGATGTGTTTTCAAAGGTGAATTGTAAATTGCAAGGACATAGGGCCTGATTCACAGAACGCTTTCCTATGGGACTGCGCCATTATAAAATGCGTCTGTGAATCAGGCCCATGATGCCTTCAAAAGGTGCGTCTGTACACCATAACCACTAGGCATCTGCAAACAACTACGATGATTTTAGAAAAAATAACTATGTGACAGTTCGTTTTTTTTATTGAAGATCCTCCTACAATCAAAGACCTTTTTTTTATGTATGGACCAGATTATCAGGCAACAAAGTTGACATACAGTGAATACAGGTAAAAATGACTCATTATGGTAAATAAAACACACTGCAATTAATACACAAACTCCAAACGGAATTCATACCTCAGTGCTAATTATTAGTTGGTCAGCTTAATGCACTACACAAATCGTTATATTGGAATACTGTTAGGGGGCGATTCATGGAACAAACGTGCGCCGAAAATCTACGCGCAAGCAGGCGCAAGCGGAAAAAAAGAGGTGCACGCGCACGCGTGCGATTCATGGAAGTCCCTGCGCGTGTCTTCCTCGGGATGTGCGCCAAACCCGTGAATGGCGCACACGTCACTGCAACATCCCGAAAGACGTGCGCGACGCGCACAGTGAAAGCGCACAACCTCTGCGCATACACTAGAAAGTGGGTGGAACACGGGGCGTAACGCGCGGAATGGGGAACAACTCGCGAAAACAAGGGCGTAACTGGGGATGTACTGCAGGGAAGCAGACGGAACGCCCACACGCACCCGAACCACACGTATTCATGGAATCGAATAGGGCAAAGCCACGCACAGCGAAAGACACGCACAAGCCCAAACACGTCCGCCACACGAAGGCAGGCGGTAGCGTCCCTGCGCATTACAAAAGTGGCAACATACAGCAATAGTGCCTGTGCGAGCGGGGCACGTGTATTTCGGGGTTGCGCGGGAAGTTACACACGCGATCGGGCCTGGGGGAGCGGGCTACGTGTATTTTAGGGGTTCGCGTGAAGTTTCTCACGCGATCGGGCCTGGGGGAGCGGGCTACGTGTATTTCAGGGGTTCGCGTGAACTTTTTCACGCGATCGGGCCTGGGGGAGCGTGCTACGTGTATTTCAGGGGTTCGCGTGAAGTTTCTCACGCGATCGGGCCTGGGGGAGCGTGCTACGTGTATTTCAGGGGTTCGCGTGAACTTTCTCACGCGATCGGGCCTGGGGGAGCGTGCCACGTGTATTTCAGGGGTTCGCGTGAAGTTTCTCACGCGATCGGGCCTGGGGGAGCGTGCCACGTGTATTTCAGGGGTTCGCGTGAACTTTTTCACGCGATCGGGCCAGGGGGAGAGTGCTACGTGTATTTCAGGGGTTCGCGTGAACTTTTTCACGCGATCGGGCCTGGGGGAGCGTGCTACGTGTATTTCAGGGGTTCGCGTGAAGTTTCTCAGTCGATCGGGCCTGGGGGAGCGTGCTACGTGTATTTCAGGGGTTCGCGTGAACTTTTTCACGCGATCGGGCCTGGGGGAGCGTGCCACGTGTATTTCAGGGGTTCGCGTGAAGTTTCTCACGCGATCGGGCCTGGGGGAGCGTGCCACGTGTATTTCAGGGGTTCGCGTGAAGTTTCTCACGCGATCGGGCCTGGGGGAGCGTGCCACGTGTATTTCAGGGGTTCGCGTGAAGTTTCTCACGCGATCGGGCCTGGGGGAGCGTGCCACGTGTATTTCAGGGGTTCGCGTGAAGTTTCTCACGCGATCGGGCCTGGGGGAGCGTGCTACGTGTATTTCAGGGGTTCGCGTGAAGTTTCTCACGCGATCGGGCCTGGGGGAGCGTGCTACGTGTATTTCAGGGGTTCGCGTGAACTTTTTCACGCGATCGGGCCTGGGGGAGCGTGCTACGTGTATTTCAGGGGTTCGTGTGAAGTTTCTCACGCGGTCGGGCCTGGGGGAGCGTGCCACGTGTATTTCAGGGGTTCGCGTGAAGTTTCTCACGCGGTCGGGCCTGGGGTATTTCAGGGGTTCGCGTGAGGCCTGGGGGAGCGGGGTACCACTCACCGTCTGCCTTGCGTGTAGAAGAACGCGTAGCCAACACCCGCTGTGAAGTAATAGTGTGTGAACCCCAACGGATGGAAAACACACGCACCGCACGAAAAGCACGTACAGAACATAAAGGCACGCGGGATCTCCAAGCCCTGCCAGGGCAACGCCCGTGCGCAAAACGTCACAGACGCGCTTACGCTGTAAGGGCCTTTGGTCCAATGAAATCGCGTACGCGTGCTGACGCGCTTACACGCTAAGGGCCTTTCCTCGATTTTCACGCTGACGTGCAGGATTTTCACGTGCCAAATCACTCCGTATCAAGCTGGGCACGCGAAAACACACGGAAGACCACGCTCCTGCCCAGAAGGCCGAATTACTGCCCCCCAGTGCCCCGAGCAGCCTCCCACGTGCCATCTGCTGCTGCCTGCCTGCCTGCCTGCTGCCACCGTGCCCTGCCATTTGGTGCCTGCACATCAGCCATCTGCAGGTGTCCAGTTGCTGTGTCCACCCCTGCTGGAACAGAAGACTCCCGACTCGGATAACATCACTCCACAGCCCAGCCCCAGGACCCAGTTGCCCACCCACTCCTGCCCCTGGGGTTGCCATGTCGGGCACATCAACATCTGGCACCAGTGGCAACCCCCGGCCAGAGGGGCAGAGGGGCACCAGCTTCACTGCCATCGAAGTTGGTGTCCTGGTGGAGCAAGTCCTGGGGCAGTATGATGCCCTCTTCGGATCGTCCCGCGCCAACAGGGAAGGACGGGAGAGGATCTGGGCCGACTGTGTGGTTGCCATCAACGCGGAGGGGGTGGCAACCCGCACCATCCAGAAGGTCAAGAAGCGCTGGGAGGACTTGAGGTCCAGGACCCTCATGAAGGCCCGGCGCCTCGTGGAGGGGGGCCGGGACCGCATGAGTTCCATCCAGTTGAGGGTCCTGGAACGCGCACACCCAGCGCTCCACGCCCAGGTCCTTGAGAGGGAGACCCGTCTGGAGTTGAGCGGTAAGTGGCCAAGCATTGCTGTGTGAGACAGGGCATGTTGCAGTGTGCTGGTTGTCTGATACTTGCCTGCATGTGTGACATAGGCCATTTACGCATGTATGTGTGCAGGGACATCATGGGAACGCATGTGCGACCTGTAATGTGTGAACCGCACGGTTGTTGCATGTGTATGAATGCGACATGGGGAGCCCTGTGCAGATTGCACACATGAGAGCATGGCAGTCTCTGTTCCTGGACATGGGTGGGGGCGAGGGATGGGTGCTGATGCCAGATACATATGTGGTATCCATGTCTGTGTGCCTGACCTGCGTGTCTGTGACTTGTGAGTGCCATGGATGCATGACACATGTCTGTGACAATGTACAGATTCACTGATGCAGCCTAGTCATCCTTGTATGCACTGTGATTGGGGTGTACGGGGCCAGATGGATGTGACTGAGGTGAAGTGTGTGCATGTGATAGGCATGACCCATGATGCATGTGAGTCCCATTACATTGTATGATTCGAGAGTCCATTGGACATGCATTGAAATGTCCATGGCACGCACCATGACTGTCACTGTGTGTGTGTTTTGCCTGGACTGACACATGTGTTGTGGTGTGACATGATGGAAGTGTACTTTGACAGTGGCACTCATCTGCTATTGCTTCCTGTCTAGGGGACCATTGTACAGTACCCTGATGCTTGTGTTCTATGTCTCCCTCTACGCAGCGACTAGTGAAGGAGAGGGCAGAGACGGCGCTGTGGAGCAAGGCGGCGGGGGTGCCCCCACGGCTGCAGCGGAAGGGGTGGGTGAGGAGCCATCCAAGTTGGTGGTTTCCACAGAGGAGGAGGAGGCCGCCATTGAGGCGCACATGGGGCTAGTGGGGGCATCCCTGCTGGTGCAAGTGGTGCAGTCCAGGGGCAGGGGCAGAAGGCAGCACAGGTCACCGTGGAGGGGCCTGTGCATGTCGCTGTCCCTGAACCTGTGGGTGCACCACCTTGCACCAGCAGGGATGCCCCGTCCCAGGCCCGTCCGCAGGTAGAGGGGATGTCCATGTCATCTGACTCCCCTCCACCTGCGGACGAGGGGACCCCTGGCCGTGTGAAGAAGGTCCTGATTGGGGTCGCGATGCGCACGGCTGTGATTCGTGATGCCGTGCGTGCTTCCCAGGAGGAGCACGCACGTCATCACGAAGAGCACCGTGCCGACGTGGCCCAATTGGGATCGGCCATGTTCGGGGGTTTCCTGCATGTGTCGGCCAATCTGGCGGCCCTCTCCTCCTCTGTGGAGACTATACGCCAGTCGTTCTCCTTGCCGTCTTCCGGCCCAGATGCCACCAGGGCCCCCTGTGGACCTGCCCAGACCAATGCAGCCAGCTCGGTGGGGATCCCATCCCTGCCACAGTCGGGAGTCAGAGGTCCAGCAGGGGTGGACAACACAGCAACTGGACCCCAGCAGATGGAGGATGTGACGGCATCATCGGGCAGGGCACGTGCACGACGGCGTCGGTGGTTTCCATCATCCTGGATGCCGTCGTGCTGGCAGAGGCGGTGTTGTCGGAGGCAGCAGCAGGCTCGACGTGGGAGGCATCATGGCTCGGGGCCATCAAGATCAGAGGGGCAGGCATCGGCCGGAGGGCAGGAGAACCCTGGGATGGTAGTGTCTTCCGTGTGGGAGCAGTTGGTCCAGCGGATAGGTGCGGAGCGGCAGCGGGCAGAAGAGGAGGGCTCACCATGGTCAGGGCGGAGTTCTCCATGCGTCGAGCGTTGAGGTGGGCTGAGTGCCTCGAGGAAGCTCGCAGGGAGTTTGAGGTGAACATGGGGTTATCCCTGCGAGACCTCGGGGCTAGGACAGAGTCCCGCCTCCAGGACATCGACATGGAGTTCGATGATGCCCTGGCCGGCAACATCACAGAGTGAGCCGCAGGACTTGCCCGCTGCCATTGTATATAGTTCTTTAGTTAGTTAGTGTTAGGTTTCCTTTATTTTTTGAGATTTTTTTGGACCACTCGGACAATGGCCACTTTTCTGTATATAGTTTATTAGGTAGTAGTAGGTTTCATTTATAGTGTTGGGCTCATGGTCCCTGGAATATTCTTGTGTATAGTTGGATTTTTTAAAATACATTTTTTTGATTCATATTTGTGTTCACCATGAGGCAATGGTTTTTACTTATTTTTTTTCACCATGATTTTGCTTTGGACAACATTAGTTTTTGGATTCCTTTGTTTTTTGGATTTTTACATTACTTATCGGACATGGACAATTTATTTTGTTATCCCCATTGTTGTATATTTGATTAGTTTACTTCATTTTCTTCGAGAATACATGTTTTTATAACTTTCTTTTGTGGTATTTTCTCATTGGTTTCATGCATGTCATGATATGGGTTTTGACATTCACTTGCACCCATTGTGTATGTGTGTGTGACGGACATGTGTTCATTTACATACTTGCCATTGGGGTTGTATCATGTAATTGCATTTGCTATGTGGGTGGATGCAATCCTTGGCTGGGTGTTTGTGCTGGGTATGCTGCCCATTACTGCCATGATTGTGTATCGTCAGGACCTGGGGGCAGGGGGACATGGTTGGGGGCCTGCTGGCAGGTGCCCCACAGTGCTGGGGGGTGGGGGTGGTGGGAGACATGAGTTGGACATGGGTGGGGGCCTGCTGGCAGGTGCCCCACAGTGCTGGGGGGTGGGGGGGGTGGGAGACATGGGTGGGGGCCTGGTGGAGTCTGCCCCTGGTGACTGGGGGAGTGGGGGTGCTGGGAGACATGGGTGGGGGCCTGCTGGCAGGTGCCCCACAGTGCTGGGGGGGTGGGGGTGGTGGGAGACATGAGTTGGACATGGGTGGGGGCCTGCTGGCAGGTGCCCCACAGTGCTGGGGGGTGGGGGTGGTGGGAGACATGGGTGGGGGCCTGGTGGAGGCTGCCCCTGGTGACTGGGGGGGTGGGGGTGCTGGGAGACATGGGTGGGGGCCTGCTGGCAGGTGCCCCACAGTGCTGGGGGGTGGGGGTGGTGGGAGATATGAGTTGGACATGGGTGGGGGCCTGCTGGCAGGTGCCCCACAGTGCTGGGGGGTGGGGGTGGTGGGAGACATGGGTGGGGGCCTGGTGGAGGCTGCCCCTGGTGACTGGGGGGGTGGGGGTGCAGGGAGACATGGGTGGGGGCCTGGTGGAGGCTGCCCCTGGTGACTGGGGGGGTGGGGGTGCTGGGAGACATGGGTGGGGGCCTGGTGGAGGCTCCCCCTGGTGACTGGGGGGGTGGGGGTGCTGGTAGACATGGGTGGGGGCCTGCTGGCAGGTGCCCCGCAATGCTGGGGGTGGGGGTGGGGGTGCAAGGGGACATGAGTTGGTGATCATTGGTGCAAGGAGACATGTGCCTTTGCTGGGGGCATGCCCATGTTGGGTGGGCTGCCTGCGGGACATGACCAGGGATGCAGGGTAGTCCCCTGTGATGTGGGCTGCCTGCAGGGGCCGTGGAGGGTGTACAGGGAACACCTGGGAGGACCCACACTGGCAAATCACATGTAGGACTCCCCGGCACCCCTGAAATACACGTACCCTGCTGAAATCGCGTGTAAAACTTTGCGCGCACCCCTAATACCCGCACGCAGCCCAATCGCGTGTGAAAATGTGCGTGCACCCCTGTAATACCCGCACGCAGCCCAATCGCGTGTAAAACTTTGCGCGCACCCCTAATACCCGCACGCAGCCCAATCGCGTGTACAACTTTGCGTGCACCCCTAATACCCGCACGCAGCCCAATCGCGTGTAAAACTTCGCGCGCACCCCTAATACCCGCACGCAGCCCAATCGCGTGTGGAACTTCCCGCGCACCCCCGAAATACGCGTACCCTGCTGAAATCGCGTGTAAAACTTTGCGCGCACCCCTTTAATACCCGCACGCAGCCCAATCGTGTGTGAAAATGTGCGTGCACCCCTGTAATACCCGCACGCAGCCCAATCGCGTGTGGAACTTCCCGCGCACCCCTGAAATACACGCGCCCAGGCCAATCGCGTGTGGAACTTCCCGCGCACCCCTGAAATACACGCGCCCAGGCCAATCGCGTGTGGAACTTCCCGCGCACCCCTGAAATACACGCGCCCAGGCCAATCGCGTGTGGAACTTCCCGCGCACCCCTGAAATACACGCGCCCAGGCCAATCGCATGTGGAACTTCCCGCGCACCCCTGAAATACACGCGCCCAGGCCAATCACGTGTGGAACTTCCCGCGCACCCCTGACATACACGCGCCCAGGCCAATCGCGTGTGGAACTTCTCACGCACCCCTGAAATACACGTAGCCCGCTCCCCCAGGCCCGATCGCGTGAGAAACTTCACGCGAACCCCTGAAATACACGTAGCCCGCTCCCCCAGGCCCGATCGCGTGAAAAAGTTCACGCGAACCCCTGAAATACACGTAGCATGCTCCCCCAGGCCCGATCGCGTGAGAAACTTCACGCGAACCCCTGAAATACACGTAGCCCGCTTGCCGTGCTGGTACAGGGTTAGCGCAGCCCTTTGCGCTGGATTGGGGATTTTGATGGCTTTTCCCTGCGCGGAAGGCGTTCTTGGGGGCGTAACTGGCGCTGCTGCAAGGTCGCTGCGCCACTGTGCGCCACGGCTGGTTTTGGTGGCTGGAATCCATGAATACGCTGTGCGCGGAAATGGGTTTTGGCGCACGCGGCTGGCGCAGGGATTCGCACGCGCACACTGTGCGCCAGCCGCGTGCGCCACTTGTGCGCTGAATTCTATGAATTACCCCCTTAAACTCAATACTGGCATTTTCAAACACGACCAAAGTCCAGCTTAACTTTACAAAATAAACAATTGTCTAGTGGGGAAGTTGAATATACATAAGGGTGCCAACAGCAATCAAAAAGGGGTCTCATTTCTTTGCTTGAAAGCATCAAATAAATTCCAAAATGAAGGGATGGAGTATCCTAATGGCTTATTGGCTGGGGTAGACAAAATTGTTGCACTGCTAAGGCCAAGTACACGATCATAGCTCGCCAGGAAGACCTAGACAAAAATAGGTCCCACTGATTGCCGGTATATCACTTTACATTTCCCTAAATATGTTTAACACAGCTGTCAATAATAACAACATGGGGCCTCATTACGACCCTGGTGGTAGAGGGTTAACAGCCCTGATAGAGCTGCCTGCCCCGCTATCCCTCCACCGCCTCATTACGAGGTCTGCTCGTGGGACTCGCTAAGGATGTCTGGTAAAACCAGGCGTCCTTAGCGGCACCCCGCAAGCAGACCAGGATGCTAAAAACAGGCCCGTCATTAACGGGCCCGTTGTTACCATCTTCCCCATTCCCATTGAGCCCTATGGGGGCTCAAGTGGGAATGGGGATGTACCGGGTCCGGGTTGCTTGAATGGGGAAATACTGGGCACTCCAAGGTCGGAATGGCCCGGTATTTCCCCATTAAAGGAACCCGGATCCGGTACCCGGTATGGGGTTAGCCATGCCACTAAAAGCAATGAGGCCCCATGGTCTTAGTCAACCAATGGCTCTTTGGAGCATGGCTCGCTGCTCCCATAAAGGACCATAAAGGCCCACAAGACCTAGTCCCGTTATATAGGCCTTAAACCTTCCACCAGAGAAGCCCCTGGGGCCAAATTGGTATTTCATTGTTTTTGTTCATTATACTTCTCTCAAGAAGGGATTACCGCTCAGGGTTTTACCGCAACTAGAGATTTGGAGGACTGCACAGCAGAGCGGCAGTGAACTGCGCCAATCTATGGAGAGAGAGGCATACAGCGTCAAACGGTTGCTTAATGTGGGTCTGAAATTTTCTGTCCGCAGTCGGTAGTTGATTCTTTCTATCACGCCTTTGAGACTGAAGACCACTTCTTTTCTCTGCTATTACAAACGTTTTAAAGTATCAAATTAAACATTTAACACAACCTTATGAATCAATCACACGCCTTTAAACTTTTTTTTATTTTTTATCAAACCATGATGAAATCAGCTTTTCTATTTGAGTGTTTAAAGTGGATCTCACACCCTGAAGTGCACGCTAATGCAGGTCTGACATGAATAATTTAAAAGAAAGGACACTCGGCGAAAGAGTGACTTATTTTCTGCTACACAATTCCTCCATCTGCCTTGTGGTCAAATAAATTGAAGGAAACACGTTTCTTCAATTAGCCGAGCTTGAACAAATCCTTGAGCACACATACATTGGCAGGAGTCTATTATGGCTAAAGTGCAGCTATGTTTAAAGGAAAAGTGATCTCTTAGAGATCACTTGAAAGGCATGCCCTTTAGAACGGACCTCCATACAGTATCGTCCCTGCACATCTCTCCCGCTCAGCATTACAGAGGGCCGTTGGGTACGATGCATGGGCTATATGTAATGTCATCTCTGGTAATGAACATCGAGGGGTAAACAATATATTTTTTAGCCCACTAAACACCCTTCCCAACATATTCTAGGACTGGTGCAATGATATAAACAAACACCAGTACTAGAATATTTGGGGCAGGTTTTGGATAGTGGATCGACAAAAATATTGTTTCCCCCTCGATATTTATTTCCAGCGATGGAATCACTGGGTAGCCGATGGATGCATTGGGAGGTGATCATATCTCTGCCTATTTTGCTGAAACATTTTACAAACAAACACTACTTAATCGGGTGCCACCTTTTTAATTTTTCTTTTTCTTTTTTGCTCCAAAGTCCTGGTTACTTACTTCATAGGAACATTTGGACATATCACACTTTTTAAAATCACATTTTCATCTTAAGAGATGTCCACTATTTGGGCTCCAAAATTTCCCAGAAACATAGTTTTGATAACTGTGCAAGGTGATTTTGTTCCGCCACCAGAGGCCAGATTATAGAAACATTGAACATGCGCAAGTGCAATTTTGCATGGTATTATCATAAGAGCAAAGATTGCCCTATTGCAAAACAAAATGCATTTTTGCACCAGGGCAATACTTGCACTCTTTTTAATAAGGAATCATATTAGCTTAGCACTAGGGAAATGTTTGTCTTGGTGCAAAAATGCATTGCAAAATATATTAGTTGAATACATGAAATGTTGACCTAGAGCTCTAAGCAACATCTCGCTTGTATCCGTGCACACGTTCAGTAATACAGCAAAGTTTTCTCCATGTCATTCATTAGTTCTGTGCACAATTGGTGTGGGGATCTTGAGATGAAAATAAGTTTATATGCACGCAGTCAATTGACAGTGCAAGAGTGTTGGTGGCCTAAAGATTAGAACACTCGCATGAGAAGGTAGCAGCCACAGAAACTGTATGTTTCTCTTCCTAACCAGTGATCTCCTATTATTATCCTGGTTTAATTTTCCTCCACCCATTAAATATAATAGCTAATATTATTATTTGCACAATATAAAGTGTTCTACAGGGATGTGCAGAGTAAAGTGCTGATTGTACAGTACAAACTTCATCAACTACCCACAAACATCTAAGACCCATGTGATATTCTGTGGATAATATAAATATTAAGGCTTGGTGACTGCCATTTGATTGGGTTCTTGGACTTGTGGTCCTGGATTTTCAATTGTCCAATCCAAAGTGCAATTTGTTCCTCAATGGGCATCTGGAGCAAGCTTTCATATTTCAGACTCTACGGTGTCAGCTGAAAGGATATGGAGGATCATTGCCACCGGCTCCTGTACAGTAACTCCACCAGTTTCTTGATTTTAATTCTTTCTTTATCCTGCCACCTGTTTTTCAATGCCAATGCTGCTCTTCTGCCCCTCTTTCAAACCCACAGTATCCAAAAAGTGTATTTTACACATTTCTTGCATCCCAAGTAGACCGTACAGGCTCCCTTCAAGATGTTAAAACACCGCTTCATGGTGAGCCTAAATACCCGACAACATCTCGTAATGTTCTGTCCGGCGTTTTAAGACAAAAGAAATAACTTGATGGCTGATAATACAAGAAATCATGTGGCAAGAACACATGAAGAATGGTGGCTAGAGTTGCTGCGAGGTCACAGAATTAGCTTGAACATAGCCTTAGTGAAATTACTAAGAGTGATCTTGGATAAAATTAAATAAAAGGATATCGGGAAATAAAACAATGAAGGACATTGAGAGATGATGGAATAGAATGGACACATATTAGGATGCTGTTTTTAAAAATAAATGGAGATGTGAATACTAAATCTGATAAATTGGTAAAAGGGTTTTGCTTGTAAAAATCATTGAAATATCCGACAACAGCCACAGCATTCTGTCACTACCTAAAGAAAAGAATTTGATTAGGATCGTTTTTTCATAGATCAAACATTTAATGAGAAATAAAATAGGGCCTTCAACACAGCAAATGCATTGCAATTTTTATTTGAATAAACACTAGCTATAGGGCAGGTCTGTAAAAAAAGCAGACATGCAGATTCTGTCAGGGTATTGGTAGTCTAAGGGAACTTGCTGTGGCTGCAGAATTCCATCATCAGTTTAATCTCGTACATTTTCCCAGTTTGATTCCTTTCATGTAGCCAGTGCTTGTAGGGGAGATAGCAAAGATAGGCACTGTATCTTGACCCATACAATTATACCTTCTTCTCCCTTAGCTTAATTTAACTCTTTGCCTCGCCTTTGAAGCAAAGATTTACACTGCAAGCAGTGCAAGAGACAATATACGTGCAATGGTCGCCCAACAAAATGTCCACTAGACAAAGTCTGAAGATTTCCTTCCCTAATAGTCTGACAATCTCAGAATATCTATCAGTTTTCTCTGTGTAGATTTTGACCCGATTACAAAGAGTTTTCTATTTCAAATTATAATGGGGTCAACAGTGTTCAAAACAAAAATGTTTCTGTGGAATTGACCTTCTACCATCTCCCTAAATGCTTCTCATGTTAAGTTACCGTCCTGTTGCATATCCAGATGTTCCTTTTCTGCTCCACCCTCCATAATTATCACCCCAGCTCCATTGCCTTAAGAAGGTCTAGCCACAGATCACTCTAGCCCCTCCTCCACACTGTGAAGGTTTTGTAGGAGAGGGGCTTTTAATCACCTTAATGAAAAACAGGCCCACTACTTAAGAAGCGAATACATGGTTGTACATAAAGCAAGGTTATCGTACAAAAGCTCCAGAGAGCGGTTAGATGGTGTTGTAGGATCGAAATAACCCAACCCTCAACAATACAACACCAGTTGGCAGTTAATATACCTTTTGCAACAATGTAAAACACTTGCAAAAGCCGCTGCTGCCAGAGCCTGTTCACAAGGGAACTGTCCCTGCATCACTGAGTCTTGGAGTTCACTGTAATACACTAAAGGTTTGTGGTCTAGCAATCTTTGCTGGGTCAGAAATGCTGTCATCACCTGCCTGTTTGAATGGGAAAACAGAAAGAATGGCTTCTTGTAATTTGGATTCACCAGGTCCATAGCACTGCTGATTGCAGCCTTGAGTTTCCGAAAGCAAGTCCCCATTTTCGCCTTCTGTGCTTCCTTTAGAACCTGCAATAAGGGACTCACATAACTATAGTCATCAAAAATCCATGATCTACAATAGTTACAGAGCCTGAAAAAACTGCTGCATTTGTTTCACTGTGACCTACTGAGGCGTATTTTGAACTGCAGTGGCTCTCTGGCAATTCCTTCCTTCCTGTGGGGGATATTACTTGCCCCAAGTAAAAAACCTCTGTCTGACAGTATTGCAATTTCTCTTTGTCCACTTTGTACCCATTCTGCATGAGCAGGGTGAGGAGCGTTATTTAGTCTCCTGGCCATTGCTCCTCTGAAGTGCTGCAGACTAATACATCGTCTAATACATCGCAGACTAATACATCGTCCACACAATGAATTATTTTTATTTGAATTCAGCTGAAAAAATGCAATTTTTTCAAAACATTTTAACATTACACAATATCAAATTCAGAAAGCAAAACAACTAAGTGTAAACATATAAAAACACATAAAAAATTACAAATCAAATACAAATTTCAAATTTCACAAATTCACAAATTTCATGACCCTACCTTGAATAGAAAATTAATTATTTACATTAAAATGATTTAAACAAATAAACAAATGAATCCAAAAAAAAAGGAATCACAAGCTTCCCGTAGGAACGCTCCGGTAGGGTACAATTAAGCAAATGCATCAACAGCAGAACATCACATATAGAAGATTTCATCGGAATCTTTTGTCAACCTCCATATCTTTAATCACACCTAAGTTCAATGCATTGAGAACATTGAAAGTGGCTATTCAAATGCTCATGCTTCTGGTCTCCAAAACCATAGGCCATCGATTTTCAGGTGGCACTAAACCAATATAAGTTAAGTGCTTCTTGAAAAATCTTACTTTTAGGTTTACCAGAGCTGTACAATCTACAATGATGTGTTTCAATGTTTCTTTTGTATCTGGATGGCAGCAGAATCTACACTGATTGTCGTTTGGATCGAGGCTATTTCTTCTAACAAGAATATCCCGAGTTGGATACAAATTGAAACGTAAATGCTAAATTACAGATCTAAGTTGTGGAGAAGGAGCTCTAAACAAATATGGTTCCACAACATTAAGTTTTCTTTGGCCATAGGCTTTAAAGTCCTTATACTTCAAACATAGGGCTCTAGTCTCTATCCAATCTGTATCATAGATCTTGTCCTTTGCTCGATCCGGATTAGTCACCAAGATCTCAATCAACACATCAGCCTTTGCCAGCACTTCAAAGATGTATAATGACCAAGTTTGAACAAACAGGTGTCAATTTGCCAAATCCGTCTGGACTACCCTCTGAAAAATGCTCTGAGATTCGCAGTACCCCTGGGGCAACCATGTGTGTTCAAATCTCTGCTGACAATACGTAAGCGCTATGAGGTACTGAGAATCAGGGTGTAAGTGAACAGAGAAAAAACATTTTTTTTAAGTCAATTGCTGTGAAGTGGGTCGACCCATTAGCCATCTCACAAGAATGGTGGCAGGATTTGGTACCACTGGAAATTCCACCTCAAAAATATTTTTGAGGGGGTGCAAATCCTTGACCATCCTGCAACTGGACCCCTTCACTTTCTTCATAGGATAGATAGCTGTATTGCATGGGGACACAGAAGGTTGTATTATGCCTTGCTTTATCAAGGCCACAATGGTCTAATAAATCCCTTTGTCTTCCTCGCTGGACATGGTTGTATTATGCCTTGCTTTAACAACGCCACAATGATCTCATAAATCCCTTTTTCTGCCTCACAGGACATGGGGTACTGGGTTATCCTCACTGCTCCAACACTTTTTAGCTTCTCCAACACTTTTTAGCTGCTCCACATCATGAGGATTGCTGGTCCACAAATGGTCTGGCACATTTCCCAAATCCTCCTTCCAAAATGAGGATGTATCCTTAACAATGAGCATGATCTGTGATATTTCCCTTTGCTCTATCACTATCTGGCAAGGCATCCCAATTTCAAAAACCATTTCTCCTGTGTCTTCAGTGTCTTCGAACATTTGCTCATCAGACACGTCCCTTAGCGATAAGGTTGGATCAGTGAACAGAAATGTGCACCACTCTCCGCCTTCCTCATCTGTGCCTGAGATAACCACTGTGTTCTTTTTAATTACTACAGCCTCTAAGAGAATTATAACAATGGCACCTGGCATTACTTCCTGTGGTACATAAGGACAAAATAAAAACTCAAATGTACTTGCCAGGCCTAATTTACCCCCATAGAGAAACAATGCTGCTACAATAGGTCTGAAAACGTGCTGTTTCCCTTACCGGATGCAACCCTGTGGTCGAGCATACACTACCTTCCTCTGTGAAGACAATAAACATCCGCTCCCCAATTAGGGCTGTGAATAATCTCTTCATGTCCCATATGGCCAACATGACACTGGCAGTATACTTCCCCAATGCATAAATCCACTTACTTGCCCCTTCAGTGAGTGAAGGGAGTGTCCTCATCAAGTTATTCCGGTCCATGTATGACCATGGAACATACTACGCCCTTCCAAGACCCTTCTGGAGTAACAAAAACTAAGTTGTACCCGTTTTTACTCGGGCTTCCCCATCTCTCCCCTACTACTTACTACAGCCTTGTGAATACTCTGGAGTGTCCTATGGTTCCATGATGTGCTTTCTATCGCTGCTACTGGAGTGAGCGATAGGGTTCCCACACACTGCTCTCCTTCCTCAACACCTCATTCCTCTACTTCTTCATTGTCTACTCCAGCTACTACATCCCGAACCCTTCTACAGGCACACAAGCATAATCAGCACTACCATAGAGTGCCGTCTCCCATCCTCCCTGCTCAGCCTCTGTACCCATGGCAGCATACCTGTTCTCCTTCTACACCCCTTACCTATTTTCTCACTTCCTCCCATTCTTTATCTCTCTACCACCATTACAGAATTACCTCTTTCCCCGCTAGCCATAGTGCTTTCATCATCTTTTCCTGTTCTTGTACATCTACTACTCTTCACAGCCTATCCTCTATACTTGTAGGAAGAGGCCTAACCTCTTCTTTCTATCTCATTGTCAATCCTCCATAGGCTCTTTCTAACTATCGCCTTACTCTTTCTTGCGCCTCCAGCCTTAATCTATCTTCTAACCTAGCAGTTGGGATAGTTCCCGCTCTTTGATTTCAACCTTTCGTCAGCCCTAACCATTGAAGGAGTTATCCTTCCACTTTCCTCAAAATCCCAGTTCTTAGAATTCGTAACTGATGGAGGCATTACCTGTGTACGTCTTGCAACCACTGCAGTAGCTCCTGGGAATAATGGTTGTACGAACTCAGGGTCTGCGTACCCCTCTGCGGGTGATAAAAGGATATCACCCATATGGGGATGGTGCAGAAGAAATTCCTGCACCCTACTTTTTTGGACACCCCCACAATTTCAACATTATGGCCCTTCCGCTTTGTTCATACAACCTCTATAATTCCAAGATGTTTAACCGCTTTTCTAAATTCATGCCCTTGTGCTTTGTAGTTAAAACGTTATGCAAGTTCTCCAATATCCTTGTATCATGGGACCCCTTGGTATGCCAAGAATGTATCATTTCCCCTTACTCTCCCGCAACAATACCCTATGATATTTTTAAAATGTTGCCTTATAGCCCGGCAACACATGGCACAAATGATTCAACAGAGTCTTTATACTCCAATCCAAGTTATCAAAAAATATTTTCACAAAAATCTGATACTAAGTCGAACCTGCAGCACAAAAACATTTTCACCTAAGAGCTCGCTTTTTACTCCTACCCAATTCCTTAATCGCACTTGACACTCATTCACCCTACTCACCTATACCACAATTACCTCACTCCACTATTTACTCCGATTCTACTTCTCACTCATACACAGAAGACAGCATCTCATCAAAAAACACTAATCGACCAATGTTTCTGAGATATCCCCACCACTTGAGCATAGGAGGGGCACAATGCTTTGCAAAACAGCACCACTGCTCTCGCTCTTTTTACCAACTTCTCTAATTCAAAAACCATCTTTTCTTGACTACAGAAAGTTTCCCTTCACTACTTCGACTAACCAAGAAAATTGAAGTGTGGGGCTCCACCCAGGAGGCAAATACAACGTAATGTCAAGGCCTACTTCAGAAAGGTATCTACAGTTGGACTTACCCTAAAATAGTACCCCACCTTCAGGTGAGGGCTCCAGCCAACCAGTCAAGCAAACTAAAGGGTATCAGGACAAGCTACACACTGGGCGTGTGGAGTAAGATACCCACTCACGCCTCTAAAATAACAAACTAGGTAAAAAATAAATACAAAGGATTTACAACACAGAACAGTTCAACCACTCTATCAAAAAACATCCACTTTTCCAAACCCTGCAACCTCAACTAATTTTACACCCACCCTTCAAGTTTACCCTTTCCCCCAAAAAAACAAAAACAAAACCCCTTAAATCAAAGAAACAACCCCTTTTTACCCCTATTTCCCCTCTTGCTTTACACTGACAAACATGTACTCACATGAACCCGAGGTGCTCCGATGTGGTGCTTTGTCAAATCATAACGCACCACTAGGCCATGGCACCATGTCTCCAGGAAGCAGTCAGAACTTTAACCAATATGGCGTCTGCATACCTCTTTTTCACTGTGCACAGAAAACTGGTCTCTGTTGTGAGGTGCCGCAGTTGGGAGGTGTGGAAAGAAGACCCCCAATGTCTCGGAATGGCTGGACTCCTACCAGGCTCACCAAATGTAGGATATGGGCTTTTAATCACCTTAAACAAAAACAGGCCCACCACTTAAGAAGTGAGTACACGGTTGTACATAAAGCAAGTTTATTGTACAAAAACTCGGGGGAGTGGTTAGATGGTGTTGCAGGACCAGACTAACCCAACTCTCAACAATACAACATCAGTTGGCAGTTTATATACCTTCTACAACAATTTAAAACACTGCCAGAAACCTTTATTACCATCCACCCCCAGGTATTGGACAAAACATCTTCAAAGCAATCCCATCTTTTCCCAATTCTTCTGTTTTTCACTGGCCAGGCTTATCTTCATTATTAGTACCCGACGTGGTGCGAAAAATAAAAGAAAACACCTATTGGTCCTTTTCCTTGCCTTGCCTGCTGGTAAACCAGCTCATGTCACACCGCATCCCTCATGCCGGTCCTAGCCTTTCTTCTGTGTTTCTTCAGGCCACCGTATTTTTTGTTTACCTTTTTTTTTACATACGAGTCAATGGCCGCCATGGAAACGGAGAAGGGGCTACGCATAGTACCTTCTCCCGTTCCATTGTGGCCATTTTCTTTGCTTACTATAGCCACCAGCGAAAGAGAAAAGTGATTACTTTTTTCTGTCCGTGGAGGGCATTCTTTTTAAACTTTTTTTTTTTTTGCATGCGAAATGCAATGCGTCTCACAGCTCGAAAAAAAAAAAAAAACACCATTAGTACCCTGGTCTAACGGCCCAGGATACTAATGGCAATAAGCCCCTCGACTGTGGGCCATTATCGCATACAGTAATGCCCCCAGGGCCTTCGTAACTATGGGTCCCGGGGGCATTACCTTAGGCGGTAATGGCCGACAGTCTCGGGGCTTATTGTCTAATTATCTTCAGATCATATTCAAAACACACCTCTTCTTGGAATTTGTCTGTGTTAGGTCATGACGTTGGTGCATGGTTAAACATTAGTATTGAAAACATAATTCATTGCTAGAAATAACTGTCCTAAGGCTTGTACCTTTAACTATGATTGCGCATGGTTCTGCTGACATATTTTGGCAAATAGAGAGAGGTCTGCATAAACAGGATTTTCTTTGAACTATAGGTTGAAATCTCCATTCCACAGACTCCTGGCGCCGTAATCTAATTTATGCGGCCACATACAACCTCTGATGACCTGGAAAAATATTTACTGTCGGACCTTGGCCTCAGTGCTCAAGTTTATTACCACCAAACAAATGACTAATGCCCTCCGTAGATTTTAATAAAGGACTGTGAACCTTGCCCTGTTTGTACAACCTTATTACTAGGTAACTAATTCTCTTTTCCGTCAGGAATGTCCCTGCTGCTTTAGAATGTATGTGTAACAACTAACTGTGGAAAAAAGCACCCCATTGTGTGGATTTAGGTTTTTGTTGCATGTGCAGTTTTAACATTGTATATTTCAATGTGATTCCTATGGATCTGCAACACTATCCCAGTTTGCAGCCACCCCCCTCATCAATATGGTGTGTGCAACATGAATCCCTCATAATAAGGGGGACCCTCCTTGACCACCCCAACAGTTTGAGGAATTGCATAATCGCAACTTCACATCCCAGTCCTTGGCTTACATCACCCCATCAATCAAAACTCTAATTAGAGGTTTCCAAATTCAAGAGACTATCCACCTGACAATATTATCTTTGGGTGCTTTAACTGCTTTAACTGCTCGTAAGCAGAGTTACCCCAAAGCAAACAAAGCTGATGGGTGCCTTAGATAACTACTGCCATCTGGAACTGCTTTATTACATTCACCAGTGCCATGCAATATGTTTTACTGTTTGCCTCACTTTGCCTAACAGTACCTTGAGTAAAGTTCATCTTGAGCGTTTCTCATCTCCCTTATCATTGGAGTCAAACCCTGGCTGCAAACACAGCCATTGTGGCCAGAGCATTCAATTCCACTATATAAATGGTGCCTTGTAGCCTGGCCTTCCATCTGAAAGGTTTGATTGCACCCTGCAACGTACACTATTGTGCCAAACGTAAATCAGTTCCATTCTATGCATGCTCTTTTTCTTTATTTTGTCAATTCAGCCAATCTGATATCCCATATATCCTTAAAAAAGTGTGTTTTAATAAGTTAAGGGCAGTTTACGTCATAACGGTTTACATAAATAAATTAGAGGAGTGGAAAAGAGAGGGAGAGGTTCAAACCCAGTCCAAGGTTTTCAAATGAGAGCATTATATCCTTTACATTATAAATGCTCTGTTTGTAAAATGTATATAAGTACATCCCAGCATGTCAATTTTTGCTGGTTGACATGGGCTCTTTTCATATCGTGTGTCACATTTCAATCAAAAAGTGTGTTTTCGTTTCAGGCCATATGAAGTCATAACAGTTAACCTTAAAAACGTATCAGGAATTCAAAACTAGCTAACAATGTCGCTCTATTAGTTAAGTGTGAATGTTCGATCCCCTATACTACGAACGTTCTGGTAACATGGCAAATCATTGATAAGGTTACTCTTAGCATGGTGCATCACTGTGCACTGGGGATGGAATTCCATGCCATCAATGCAGAACAGTAGTAAATGTCATATGGTGGGTATGGCTAAATCATTTACATGATTAGTGCAGATGTATCTAAGCAACACCAAGGATAGAACAGAAAGGTGCATTATGTATTTCTAAGTATATTGACGACAGGGAAAAATAAACTTGTGGCAGTCGCTCGCCGAGATGCAGGGGACTTTATGTGTTGGACAAGATTCAAAATGTCCATTTAAGTACTGTGCATAAGAACGTGTTTGATTCCGTCATCACTTGTGTTACATATCTCAATATTTTCGTAGCCACAGTAACAGGGGACGTGTACTAACCAAAGTACAGAAATCTTGAAACACCTGCATGTATGTACGTCCAAGTTTCAATAAAATGTAGTTTATCGAAGGTGCAAAGGAAAAAAAGTTATCGATAGAGCGTGGTGTGATTAGAGATAGTGTGCATGTGTGAGAAACAGAGAGAGACAACAAGAGAGAGAGAGAGAGAATAATTACAGCTAATATATGTAGGGCCCGATTCATGGAAATGTGCACAGAAATCCTGCTAGGGGCGCGCTCCAAGAAGGACACTTTATGAGCCTGCCCGCAGAATAAAAAACGTGCACCCTGCATATTCATGGAAATGTTTTTGCAAAGTAACCGTATTCGCAAAGCATAAACAGCCAGATCAGCTACCTTTGTGCGCTCCCCTGGAGCATTCTTCAAACAGTTTGTGCATCTCGGGGACCCTGAGCGGGGTTCCCTTTAACTGTACCCGGCACCCCGACAACCAGCACTTGAAAAATCTTAACTTGGTCTAAACCCAGAAAATCTGTGTGAGAACTCCCGTAAAGAATTCCGGCACCCCGCTACACTGCTTACACGTACGCCTAAGTTACATCGCAACCCTGGTTGAGTACACGCACCCCGAAATCTGAAATGCAACTCCACCTCTGCACTGCAAATCCTACGCGTGAACTCCACACAAGTCCAGGAAAAGTACAGCGCATTTGAATCCATGAATCGACGAACATTGATTTGCGCACAGTTTGGCACGCACGTACTCTATTCTCCACGCAAATAGTTCCATGAATCGGGCCCCAAGTCTGGGATGGTAGTAATAGAATCGACTTGCTGTACCTTACTACACATCAGTGGTTATATATTTTTCGTATCAACATGTTACAAGTAATACATCCAGCCATCCCACTGGTTGGCATCTGTAACTTATTGGAATGACATAATTCACATATGTGGCATAATTCCTCTAAGGTCTGTGTTTTGCACCGTTGTAGATGGCGCTATAGCAATAGTAACATATGTAACATACAGGGTATTTATAATGTGAAGCCCTGTATTGCGGTCCTGTTATGCATTTGAGGAGTTCTGTTACCGTATTATATTAAACGGCTGAATCGTGAGCCCTTCATACATTTCAGCATCAGACCTTGATGGAATTATAGTGCCATGACATACATTAGCATTGATTAATTAGTGCTGAGTGTGCCCCAGTCATCAGTGTGCCTCCATGTAGCAGTGTGGCCTTTATGGAGTGGCAGGGTCCAAGGGCAAGAAACGTCCATGCCTTTGAGGAACCGTGTTCCCACCTCTTGGAGTGATGTATATCCTTTTCTCCCTGCTGTTCCTTGCCCCGCCCCCTCTCCCAGCTGCACACTGTCACACTTCAAAATGTTTAACTTCCAAGCTTCTCCCCCATTTCCCGATACCAAATCATACTCGGTCTCATGCATTTCCCGACACGTTTTCGAGAAAGCCACAGTAGAAATGCAATACAAATAAAGAGTGGACCAGTCCCTCTTCTGCTTTCTATTTTTATCCGCATTGAGACCATATTGAACTGGTCATTTCACTTTGTTTTGACACTACGAAATAGGTTTACTCTCTTTGGAATGGAAACACACTCTCTTCTAGCAAATATACCCTACTGGAAGACATTTGGGTGATAATCTTATGGTCACATCTCTTGACTATGCTACTGGCTCAATGCCCTCACATTCTTGTATAGTTCTCACTGTGCCTTATTAATGTTTTTGTTTATTTATATAGCACAGCTAACCCGTAGGTGTCTGGGCGCATGTTTACAGGTTACAATTATGATACATGCGTTTCATTACTGGCAGCAAAATACATTATTTGAACTCCGAAAACATAGTATGATACATCAGTCAAACATAGTTTACAGGAACAGTGCAATATTTTACTTACATATACCCCTGTACAGGGTACAATAGAAACACCTATGCATACTGTACTGGGTCAGAGGAACGTAACAAGATGAACAGTAGGTAAGGGCAGTTGTGATCAGGGAAGCAGCAGCAACATTATCGCTCCTGTGTAAAGAGCCATGTTTTCAGCTTTTTTAACGAAGGCCCAGAAGGCTGGCTCAGCTTTTAGTTCTGCAGGCATGGCTTTCTGAGGTTTGGCCGCTAGTACTGGCAAACTCCTACCCCCTGCTTTTTCTAGTTTGTATCTGGGGATGATTAGTAGATTGACATGGGAGGCTCTGGTAGGTCTGTTGGTTTATTTGTGAACTTGTTGTTTAGGTATTTGGGAGCTTTGTTAGGTCTGGTCCGATAGCACAGCGAGTAGAATTCTTGTTTTTGACATCTGCGCAGAACAAGCTGACCCAGGTTCGAATCCCAGTAGGTCCAAACTCAGCCTTTCATCCTTCCGTGATCGAGAAATGAGCACCACGCATCGTGGGTAATAATAAGCAGCGCTCAGATACCTGAGGGTTTGTAGCGCTATATAAATGCTAAATTATTATAATTTGGCAGGCAAGGGTTTTAAAGGCAATTCTATCCTTCACTGGTAACCGCTCCGCATTTTGTCTGGCAGAAGTGATGTGGTTAGCTCTAGGGATGTTAAGTGCTGCTCTTAAGGCTTTGTTTTGTAGGACTTGTAGTTTTTTTTTATATTACGGCTGTTTGTCCCAATATATAGGGCTTTGCAATAGTCCAATCTCGATAGTATGAGGGCTCTGGCCAAGGCAATATAACTTTCCGTAGAGACGAAAGGCCTGCAGGCGGTGTTGAGTTTGAAGTATAGGCCACCGTGGAAGCTTTTAGATTAATTTGTTTAGTCAGGGAGAGGGTCGAGTCAAGGTAAATCCCTAGAGCTTTGACTTATTTTGAAACTTTAATGGTGATGTTATCAATAGCAAAGGATTTCAACTGTTCAGGTAGTTTGTTTAATCGCTTTTAGGATCTGATCAATAGTATCTCTGATTTATCATCATTCAGACAGAGGCCATGAATGGCCATCCATGCCTGAATGATTTGATATATTTCATTCAGAAGTTTGGAGTCCATGTCTTAGGAGCCTGTGATGGGAATGAGGATTTGGGTGTCATCTGCATAGTTAGTGTAGGTGACACCCAACTGTCAAGGTGGTTGAATAATGGCTTGGTAAAGATATTATACAAGTAGGTGAGACACAGGATCCCTGTGCTACTCCGCATAGACTGGGACAGGGTCAGCCATTGCCGACGGGACAAATACCCTCATTGTTCTATTAGAGAGAAATAATTGAATCCAGGATAATGCTTTTGCAGAGAAGTGTGCTACTGATGTGAGGTGTTTGCAAATGACTTTGTGGTTGCAAAGGTCAAGGGCCGCAGAAAGAGCTATGTTGCCTTTGTGCTTTAGTTTGTTCTTTTGTAAATCTATGAGCGCTGAATCTGTACTGTGACCTGGTCTGAAGCCTGACTTGCGAAGCGGGAGGTCATTTTGAATTTGCAAGTAGACTGCCCTATCCAGGATTTTAAGTAGGAAAGTTATCATTGTTATAGGCAGATAATTCATTGGGGTGTTAAGGCCTAAAGCCGTTTTTTTTTAGAAGTGGGAGGACCCAGGCATCCTTAAGGTTAGTCGGCACCATGCTAGTTTCGAATTATGAAGTTATTAAGGTTGTGAAAAATGGAGCAAGCTCCTCTGATGATCTTTTAAGATGGTGGCTGGGCATATGTCCTCTTGACATCTGGAAGGTTTGAGGCTCTGGATTATTTTTTGTACTTCGGAAACCGAGATGGGGGCAAGCCCAAAAGGGGTAGGTCGAGCTGTGGTAGCGTCTGTTTGATCGAATGCTTTGGGACTCGGGAAGCAGGCTAAGTTTTGTTACTTCAGTTTCTGATTGAAGAAGAGAGATTTGATCCAACAGTGCTTTTTGGATGTCAAGCACCAAGAAGAGTCTTTCTTACAGGATTCCTGTAGTGTCACTGGAGATTCTAAATATCTGCGAATGGCAAATAATTCTTTGGAACCCGAGTTAGCATTTGTGATTCTTTTGTTGTAAGTGTCACTTTTAATTTGGTGGATCGCTGCTTTGCAGATAGTAGAAGAAGTGTGAAGTTTCTCTTTGTTCATAGTTGATTTTTTGTTCCAGTTCCCTTCGGCTGCCCTCTTGGTACTAAGTAGGTTTTTTAAGTTAGTGGTGTACCAAGTGTTTAGGTGGGCCAACCGTTTGACATTTTTAATGGCGCCACTTTGTCTATCGCCAGCGAGAGTGTCTGGTTATATAACTCTACCAACTCTGCTGGGTCTAGGTTGTCAAAGTTTGGTAGGCTGGTGATAGGGTGGAGTAGCGGTAATAGTCTTTCTGCTGTTATATTACATTTATTTCTGGTCAGGGCTGGTGGTGCCATACTTTGACCAGGCTCTGGGATAGACTTGGTCCTGAATAGGGAAGGAAATCACATGGTGTTCGGACCACGCACAAGTGGTATTAGAGAGAATCTGGATATTGCAGTTTAGATCTGCTATCCAGTCAAGTGTTCTGCCCTTATTATGTGTGGGGTTGGTGATACAGTTCAGAAAACCAAGTTCGATTATTGTTTTGGCTATTGCTGTGGCGTTGTCATCTTTAGGGTCATTGAGTCCTAAATTAAGGTCTCCCAGTAAGATTATTTTAGATTCTGGTTTGGAATTCCTGGTGAGAAGATGTGTAATATCTTCATCCAGAGTTGATGCTGGGCCAGGGGTCTGCATATGTGGTGTATGGTTAAAGTTGAGGAGGCAGAGAGAGATAGTTTCATAGAGAGGTGTTCCCCCAAGGACAATTATTGATTGAGAATTTCTCTTATGACCAGTGTTTTTTTTGCGATAAGTCATACTCCTCCACCTCTAGAGTTTTCTCTATTGGTTCTGAGGATAGTATAATCATCAGGAATGGCCAATGAGAGGGCTGGGCCCACTGCCACGTGCAGCCAAGTTTCCAAGATAGCTAGGAAATCAAGTCGGTTAGTCAGGATGAGGTTGGCAATGTCATGCAAATGAGCTATGATCGATCTAGAGTTAATGAAAGCGCCTTTGATGAAGGGGAAGTCAGAATGGGGTAGGTCACTATTGCCCGGAACTGAGACAAATGCACTTGGTGAGGTGATGCGATGTTGAATTTTGTTGTGCCGGGAACTTGCTTTGGGTGATAGGTAATTGGTCCGAGAATGCAGGACCATTGGTAGCCAGAGGGGTACTGTTCGAGCTGATGGTGGGATCAGAAGTATGATGTGAGTTAATGTCATGCTGAGTTCTGGGTTTGATGTAGTTGTTGGACATCCCAAGGTGATTCTTACCACGAGGTAGGGTATTTGTAAGTCATGGTCTAAGTCTACAGTTCATAATGCTAAGCGGGCATGGTCTATTAGGTGTGGGCCGGGTGGCACATTTTAGGATCCATTGGGTGGGAGTCAGTGCAATGTTAGTGTTATGTACTGTATCTAGTGTAGTATTTACTACGTTGTTGAAATGTTGAAAAACTGGGAGGAGTGTGGTAGGTAGTATGGCGTGTGCTTGAGGAAGCAGCCTAGACATGGTTAAGGTTATCTGGTGAGCGATCGTATCGGCTAGTTCTGGTCTGGGCAGGTCGTACGTTAGAAATTATGGCTGGGCATTTCTGTATCTTAGGGACGTTGGCTGGCACTTAATGAATGCTAACATATAGCTACGTTATTCCAAAGTTAAATTTACTCCTTGTCCCATCAGCTTGGGTTTGCAGCATGTAAGTGCCTGTAAAGCCCAACACCATAGGATGTAATGCTTAATTAGCAATTATGTATTAAATCTATCATACATAACAAATGTTGGATTCCCTTTAGTTTATATCCTGTAAATCAAATTATTTACATCATATTTTTAATGTATTTCTCTAAGTGCCAAGGACGAGGTATCTCGTCCTTGGGATTACCTTCCCAGTGCCAAGGACGAGATAGCTCGTCCTTGGCACTTAAGGGGTTAATGAAGGAGTAAATGTTAGAAGGCTTTGCATGGTGAAATACTGAAATCACCAAAAGAGGCCTTGGCACTGGGGGGAAAACCCATGGCAGTTAAATTCATGGACATGATGTAATTACTCTAACTTAATGTTTTTGTCAATACAAGTGTTTGAATTCAGAAATACCCAACCATGATAATGATAAGGTTTGTACAACGATGATCAAATGTCTCAGATTTGTAAATGTAGAAATATGAGTGCTGCCAACTGGGTTGTAATTGTGGTCTGCAAATATGCCATCATAAAGAAAATTGGATTCCTGCTGCCGACAGTCCTGCCATTGAGGAAATAGTTTATTTCTTCTGGGATCATGGATGAATTCAATGGGGCTTCTGAGATTTTCAATGATCGTGAATAAAATATTGCTGAGCACTATGTGTTTAAAATCCTAAAATATTCTTCTTGATTCAAGTGGGTGTAATTGTGTTGCAGATATAACTCGCCCATACTGTGTGGGTGATGCCGGCCAAGAATTATGGAATGCCGGCATAGGCATAGGCACATACACATAAACAGATGCTCAGAAGAGCAAACAGAAGTACCATCGGTCCCTGCAGAAATCTGTACAGTCACACATACAAAACTTCATGCAAGGCTGGCTTTGACATACAGCTCCCCTAGCTAGGTAAGTCCCTTTCAGCGTGGTAGTTTTGTCGCACATTCAGTGGTGTGCTCCTGTGCTGCATCCTCACGGCACAGCTCTTTGAAGAATTGAGAGTTCAAGTTTTCCAGGTTTACGGAGTAAGTGCACTGTTGTTATGCCCAGGGCTCTTAAGCTTTAGGCTCCTAACCTTTCCTTCTTCCTGGCAGGGTACATAGGATCTCAGTGGGGCAGTACAGAAGCATCTCAGAGTGACTGGGCTGGTGTGGGAGGCAGCAAGCGAATACGCAAAAAGACATTTGAAAGCCAGTGCGTGAAACGTGTGTGTGTATATGTGTGTGTAGGTGTGCGCACATGTGTGTGTGTGTGAGAGAAAGAGATGGATAGAGAGCACAAGAGAGTGAGAGAGAGCATGGAGCAAGCCTGATATCATGTTGGGCATTTTATGCATACATTTTTCTTAGAAGGCAATACTGACATTAAATGTTGTGCCAATTACAGCCTGAAAACATGTTTTACAGGGCAAGTTGTGTGACAAATCCAAGGATGTCGTCAGTGCTTTCATGGAGGGAACCCCATTCCCATGAGGCCAGGGAGGTGAGGCCACTACCTGATAGTCCCCCTAGGGGTGGTACTCAGGGGGAGGATCTCATGGGGAGGGAAACTCTCTTTGGGACCAGTGATGACTATAGTGGGAGAACACGGTATCCGCCCAATACCTACACCTCTCTTACACCCTCACTCTCTCCATCCCTACCCTCCTGTCCTATGTACTTCTGTAAAACCAATGAAGTAGAGGAAACTGAGACGAGGAGGAATAGGGAGGAGTTGAAAGACATACTGATAACAACCACTGAGATGAGGTAGAAGTGCAGAAGCATAGATAGCACTTAGTTGAATCACAGGGACGGGCTATTGGTCCAATCTCAGTAGAAATAGAAGAGGGAAGCCGGGAAGGGGTGTCAAGCCCTCCGTCAAGGAGCAGGGAGCAGGGAAACCGATCTGTTGAGAAGGCGCTGAGGGCCAGTCCGTCCACCAGACATATGGGGAACCTTTGCAAGCCGGCAAGGGAAGGGCAGCTGGAGAAATCTGCCAAACCTTTAATTGGCAGAAGGAAAGTTAATACCTCCTTGGAAGAACCGCGAGATACAGGAGGAACCCGATGTTCAGGCAGGTGCTGACTGGGACACCAAGAAGAGGGAGAGAAAGTCAGAGACTGGTCCAGGACGTGAGGACCACATGGCCAGCAGCGGACTAAGACTCTGGGCACCCCAGAGACCTAGGAAGCTTGTGAGTCTGAGACCATGATGTCCCAGAAGGCAGACTGTGGAGCTGCTGCAGAGCAAGGGAAGCACCAGGAAGGTACTGGAGACCCACAAACGAGCCCAGTTACCTTAAGGAAGCCAACAACCACACAAACCACACCACAAGGTACATGGGTAGCCAAGAAGGAGTTGGAGGCTTATGGAGGTTGTGGCAAGAATCAGAAGGCTGGGAATGGAGGCTCTGGGACCCTAACGCAGTGGGAGAAAATTAAAGAAGTACATAGAGTTGTACTAAGGTTTGGCAGGAGAGTAAACCAAGCCCACATAAAGGGAAACTGAGGTGGCACCCTAATAAAGAGAACTGGAACTTGATGGACAGTTCTTGCAGTGTTTACCAGTTAGTTAACCAAGCCTTTATGACCCACAACAGCCTGAGGAGTGCATCCAGGCTACTCTTCTTTGTTGCAGTACCTGGTGAGAGGAAACCAGGCTTGTCCACTAGGGTCAGGGACCCACTACGGCTTGGGAAGCCTCCAGGCTATTCTTCTTTGTTGCAGTTCCTGGTGAGAGGCAACCAGGTCTGCACACGAGAGCCAGAGACCCACTACAGCTTGGGAAGCAGCTGGCTACTCTTCTTCATCGTAGTACCTGGTGACAGGGAACCAGGTCTGCTCACCATGGTCAGGGAACCTCTACAGTTGGCACTGGCTTCCAGGTTGTTCTTCTTCAGTAATGTATATGGCAAGAGGGAGCCTGTACTGCCAACCAGGGTTTGGGACCCCAAGGAGCTATGCTGTAAGCCTGATTAAGGGTAGGGGAAGGGAGACATTCCCCCAAATGTCAAGGAATGGATGAAACCACATTGGGAAAAATCTTACTAAGACAAGAACTGCCTTTTGTCCATGGGAAGGGAGTAATTCCTCTGGACCAAGAAGACATCTCCTTTGATTTAGTTAGCTTAGTGTGTAAGGGAAAGATTTAAGATTTTGACACTGGACATTGGAACTTTTGCTTTGAAAATTCTGACACTAGTTATTTCTGTTGTGGCAGGGAAACCCTTCTTAGAGTTAAGGCAAGATAGGGTTTCTTTTCCTTTTTAACTTTGAATAAAGGTTTATAGCAAAACATTATGACCCCTCTGTTTCAGAGTCTCACTTCTTCACCCTTACAGCTGACATATTTTGTTGTGACTTTCTCAGAATGTTTATTTTACAGGCAAGGCTAACATATTATAGGCACAATGTGTTTTTCAGTTAAAAGCTGAAACATATTTTGGGCATAGGCATTATGAAAATTTGCTTTAAAGTGGTAGTGCTGGCATATATCCTGGGCACGCTCCATTAATTGTTTGTCCCTGTATAGACGTAGTTGTCCTATTTCCATCGCTGAATTTTGTCACTGGTCCATTGTCTCTTCCCAAGCAACAGATCTGTACATTTTTGCTTAGTTACATACATGGTCAGTCGTGATTGTGCTCACTGTAATGTGTCCATGATTTGTCCATGATGCAAGAACATAGTTATTTGATTTTGATCATCCCTTTTTTTCATGCATGATCATTAAATTTAGGAGCATTCATATTTAGTCATACAATGTGCCCTTCCTTTACAAATAACATTCTAGTAACTGCTTTTGCACCCTCTTAAACGAGCCCCAACTCTGAAACCACACCTGTCTAAAATTCAAATTAATTCCAGTCCAACTCCAATTATTCAAATTTCCCTCCCTTTCCCTGAATTATATTTAACCTAAATCATTGTTTAGCACAATACGTGTGAAATGTGAGCATGTTGCGTAAACATATGCACTGAAGGTAGAAAGTGTAGCTATGTTTAAAATAGCAGTGCCTTCATATATTTTAGGTACAGACATCATACACAATTTGCTTTACAGGGAAAATGCTGGAATATAAAATGTGCAAAGTTATCTTTAAAATCTGTTTTAAAATGTTCCTGTGCGCTGTTGGTGATGTGTCATTGGTTGTTTTCTATTTTTTCAGGTGATCCCCTACAGAACAGAGTGTACATAATAGGGCCAGTTACCCTTGTTTGTGCTGAGAAAATTACCCATTTTAACCAATTATATGTATTTTTAACATTCTTAAGGGGTAACCCAGTATAGAACCTATTTTGTTCAGGTTAATACTCTGTTCCTTTATGCTGTGGCTGATTTACCGAAAGTAGTTCCACCCATCCAATTGAACCATTTTAAGACCCACACTTCTATTTCTTGTCTAAGGTATTAAACTTGGTATTATAAGGATCTCTGTAGGATATGCTGCACATATGGAAAGACTAGCTAATTATCTAGGCAAATTCAATGCGATCATTGATGTCCTGCTTGAATATTTTAAGAAAATTGTACAGTCTGCAAATTTGTGTTGGAGGCTCGGGAACATTTTCTTTTTGCATCTGTTTAAGTCACATGAAAAGATAGCAGTGATTAAGGAAGAGTGAAACATTATTAATTCCTCCAGTCAGATAAAAAAGCAAAATTTGAGGTATATGGTATCTACACTACAATTAGAGAGACTGTTGTGGTTATGGCTAAACAGTTTGATGGCCATGGGATCAGCAGATGACTTAAAACGAAATGCATTTCTTTAATTGCTTTACTTTATTGTGATTAGGCCTGATGAAACAAACAGTGGTGGAGTTAAAACACCTGTGAGATCAAGCCTGACCTCCTACTAGGTTTTTTGTTTCACTTAAGACAGTGGTTCTCTGTCCTTCCTTCTCTTCCCTTAATTCAAGGTCACCTCCCTGGTTGAATCACAGAGACACTCAGTCTCTTGGACTGTACAGTAGCCCAAACATTTTTGTTTCTTGGCTGTGTCTTTACTGGTGGCACCAGGGTCATGCGCTGGTCGTTATGGACACTACTACCAGATACCATCACTCTGGTACCTTAGCTGATCCTATGGGAATCAGGCATCAAACACTGCTCGAACAGTTGAACACTAGGGTATTTTAAGCTTTTCCCCATTTTCAGTCTGTCAACAGTCTAGTTGATTTTAGGGCTGAGCAACAGGTCCCCTCCACTAGAGCCTTGACTCTAGTCTAACAAAGGCCCTTGTTCTGGTCACTCTCCACCAGCTTAGGGGCTCTTTCCTGGCTCAGGTCATTAAAGGCATTGCATCTCACTTCTCTATCCCAGTACTGGCTCCTCGTTTGGCTTCCTTTTGGCCTTTTTTCCTTAGATTTTCTTCTTCTTCCTTTCCTTCTCTCTCATTCTCCCTCACTCACTCTGTCTTCATCTTCTCATTCTTGTTGTTTCTCCTCACTCTTCTTCATCATGTTCCTTCTCTCCTTCTAGATATCCCTCATCATTTTTTTCTTTTGTCTATCTCACTCATACCGCTCCCATCAACTATGCTCTCTCTTTGATACCTATCACTCTGCTGACCTCACCCTTTATTCAGTCACTGCCACCTACCTCCTGTACCCTCTTCTGTGTTGTTGTCCCTTTTATACTGTGTTTTTTAAAGATTGCAAATGGAATTGTGAGCCAAAGACATGCAGCAACTTTGTTCTCCTTGGAAAAGGGCCTTCTAGTTGGCAGGGTTTGGAAAAAACTATAAGTTCCCCATGTGTAGCTTTGGAGCATGGATCGGTGTAGTGGGGAAGCTCAAGAGAGGTCTGCCATCTTGGAGTCAGAAGGTCCATCCTCAAATGCCACTGGCTCCTGCACACTGCTGCAGAGGTAGACTACAATGACAAGGACATGGAAAAGGGGCTCTCCGAGGAGCCTCTCTTCCGTTTCCTTGGCATCTGTGGGCAGACAATGACAGAGAGAAAGAGTAGAGGTGTGCAGGAGAGCCATGGGGGCTTGCATGATGGCAGACAAAAAAAGGTACATGAGGTGGAGAGAGCAGAGGATAAGGCCAGGACAGAGTGGGCAGCATTAGAACGAGCGAGGTGGGAGGTTAAAGCGGAACATTGAGGGTGAGTCCTGGCAGCCCTCTGGTTGCTACCCCTGATAAAATATTCCCAACCACAACAATTCCACCCCACAATTTGAAACAGAAATCAGGATCTTTTACATCTGAATATTCTGTATTAATTATAATAATAAATCAAGAAAATGAATACAGGCATTTTATTTACTGAAAGGAAAGCACAACACCTGCCTATTGTCTCACTCATTTTTATTCCAATTTACTCCAATATCTCTCTGCTATATATATGTATGGATATATATATATATATATATATATATATATATATATATATATATATAGCGTGCTAGACTATTCTAGACACAATTGGATCATCTAATACCTCACAGTGCAGATACAAATTGACTTTGCTTGTTTGATTAACAAAGGTAAAGCAATTCTCAGAATTAAGTTTAAAACAATACAGCTTGCTTAGTTCTCTCTGAAGCCATTGATAGGTATTGGCATCGGAAAATGGTATCTGCTCTAGCATGTGAATCTCTGATTCTAAAAATGTAAGACCCTATCTGTGACAAACTATTGGTTTCTAGTTTGTGCATACTTACCAAAATAGATATCTATGTGGTGTTGAACTGGTTGCACATAATTTGAAATGCTAGACTTCAGGAATTTTATTTATTTTTGGAATGTTGGATGACAGCACATAACACTCTCACTATTCTCAATAAATCATGTCCACACTTGCAACACCATAGTTCCCTATGTTAATTAAGGAATGACTTTTAATAACTGTATTAAATATGTCTGACACCAATTACAAAAGGCTTTTCATACCACATTTAATTTAGGATGTCAAAGGCCTCAATAGATTCTAAATTGCTGGAGAAAAGCATTATCATGATGAAGCTTCTGTTTTACTTTTAATTATGAATCACAGAACACAAAAAATGTGTACTATATTCCTCCTTTCAGTGACATTGCTTATGAACCGTTGTGCCCAAAATACTTTTAATTTCCACTTTTGGTTTGTCTTTCAAAGGCCCAGGACAGGAAGGGACATCAACTAGCTCCCGGTATAACTGCTAGATGACCTCTTCCTTTTAGTCAGTCCACCTAATCCCAAAATCCCTTTGAGGTAATCTGGTTCTGTCTTGGGAAAGGCCTCTGTATTCATTCTCATTTGGAAAATGCCCTCTTAAGGAAAATTCCAGCAGATACTTCCAGTTAGTATACCAATCCAATTTATTGCTGTCATACAGGCTTGTTTCCTTTTCTGCTTTTCCAAAACTCTCCTTTCAATCTATGTATATGGTTTTAAAAACCCAACAAACTCCACCCATCCAGCATTTTTTGATGTGGCAATTTTGGATTAACTAGGGTGTGGGGTAGATCCTCCTCACTTACTCACACGCATTAGTGCCCTCTTCTTTGCTTTAACTTACCAGGTTGGGGAAGCTTAAAAAAATAACTTAACGAAAACCGTGAATTTGAAATCCATATCGACTTGCTTTCTTAGTAAACAAAGATGTGTCCATTTCAATTTTAAGTATTTATCAAAATGATAGCACACTGGAGTCTGAAAATTCCTGGTTCCAAGAATACTGACACTTGCACAAACATACAGTTTAGGCTAGGGTACTGCAATGTATGGCTCACCAGATGTTTTGGACTATATCTCTCATCCCTTGCGATTGACTATGTTGGCTCTGAGCACTGTAGTCCAAAACATCTAGAGAGCCAAAGGATTAAGACCTGTGGTTTGGGCGAATCAAAATCCACGGTTAAGCTTCCTATCATGTATAAGAGATATGAAATATAAGTTGCCCCCTGTAATAAAAATGGGCTATGAACATCATCTTACTCAATATGGCAATCTTATAACATGTATGTTCTGTTTTTAAATGCGTAGTATGTCTGATGTGATTTGAAGTTAATATTAGGTTTATCATTCCCTTGTAGAAGGCTAAAATACAAGTTGCAGGGTGTATTATATTCCCCTTTTTCAAATGGCAGCAATCATACAGATTCTCCTTTGCATTAGATACATTTGTTTTCGGTAAAGCATTTGGTCTTGTTATGTTTAACACTAATAATTTGATATTTCAGTGTAAAGCCATTCTGAGTTTGCAATATTTACTGTAGAGCATTGCATTCAATCCAATAATGTCTATACACCCTTCCCCTTCTAGGCAGTCATCCTCTCAAAGCTGTACTATGGAAACATAATCCTCACAATACTCCCCAACAACACTGTTGCCCTCTGCAATTTATACAAAATGCAACTGCAAGACTTATTCTACACATACCCAAACATTCATACATCACTCTAGCTTTTACCCTTCTCCACTAGATCTCCATACCCCTGATAATTGCTTTCAAAGGACTCAGCACCATTTCCAAGGACATTCACCTCAAAACCTCTTCCTACCTCCACAACAAACTTAAATCCATCACCTACTCGTACACTAGACAAGCCAACCAGAATCCCAAACACATTGCAGAATTCAAGCTTATCGCCACATTAAAAAAGGCTTTCAAACATGGGCACCCAGAACCTGCAACACCCTCCCACCCCACATCCTTACTGCCCCGTCTATCATCACCTTCTACAACATCCTCAAAACGTACCTCTTTCCCACCTACCTAATTCAACCAGGTCTCCTCCCCTGCTCTAATGCATCAATCCTGATTTTCCTAACCCGATATGCACAAAATGAAATTATAACTTCTGTTTCATCTTCTCTCTTTCAACTTTGTAAAATGCTTTAAAATCCTTTACGTTGGTGGAGCTCTATAAAAGTACACATACATAAATAAACAAATAAATAAAGATGTTCAGCTAAAAAAATACTAATTGGCCACATTGTAATCCTCAAAAACGTTTGTGTTGTGGAAATATGTAATAATCCATTAGATACTGTTTAGTCATCTTACTTTAAGTCAGAATGAGGATTTGGGAGTGGTGACTTGAGCCAGCATTAATTTCAAATTGAACTAACACATAGGTGAACAATGGCTTCTTCAAGGTTAAGAGGCAAAGCACAGTCTTCAATACAAATAATCAAGCTGGGGCAGTTGTTAAAATAACACAGTTCAAAGAGTAGGACAAATAAATGTTGCCAGCTCATACCATGTACTTTTCAAAATAACAAAAATGTATGACAGGAAATATCATAAGGAGAAAAGGCAAAACAATGATGTACATCAGCAGGAAAGGATGAAGTGTGCTCGAAATAATATATGGACTGCAGAAATGTGCAAAAGAATGAACAAAAACAAGCAATGAGGTCCTAGTTTCTAAGACACCACTGGGAAAACCTCCATGGCCACCAAACCCAAATTCCCAATATTCATCCACTGGGAGCAGACTCTGAGGAGAATTCCCCATGAATAGTGAACCTCACAGATGCAGAATCTGTAGCACCAAAGCCATAGCATGAGGTTGTCAGTTAATAAAGCAAGTTGAGGAGCAGAGCGGCCCAGCCTCTGGGTGGATACCAGCTCATGCTACACTAAAACCTGCCAGGCGGGAGTGTTTTTATTTTCTTTATTTTTTCTCTGCTGAACAAAACTACATTCAGACATAACCCCAGGTGCACTGTACTGGAGTCATTTGTGTGGTTCATCCATTCTAGGGAATCAACTAATGAACATCAAAGTAATACACCTCACAGAGTAAGGGAGATCAGGTTTTAGGATGGATCTCTATAACAAACGCTACTCGACACAGTCAAGAGAAATAACCTGACTTACCGTGAGCAATGGTTTCCTCTAATGCAATTTAGAGTAAACTCGCACAGGGCCATTGAAGGTGCAGGAAATTGGTATGCCACATGTTCCATATTTCTCATAAATCCACACCGGCTTCTATCCCTGCTTTCCATTTCAACATGCCACCAACAGGACGATCTGCCTAAGAAAATACTACTGATTCCCCCAGGTCTTGTACTTCATGATGCAGGGGAGCAACAATCCTATTAATCCAAAGTCCATGCAGGGCAACTAAATTTAATACATTTGTGCAGCCCCCAAAAAAGGACTGATTCTTCACGCAGAGCTCTAGTGGAGGTTCAGTGAAATTCCCAGGATTAGTGGAAAGAGCAGGTCAGCTACTAATCAAGATGACCAATTGGGGTGAACATACAGGCAAATATTAGCAGAGCCTCTCAATAACCATTATAGTCAAATCTCAAATTGGGGTCATTGTTTCATTAATGGGCTTAACCTCACAGCTAAAACTAGCCCTAGCTCTGGTGAGGGAGGAGTGAGGAGGGAAGAAAGAAGTGTGGATATGGGGTAAAGAAGAGGAGTCGGGTCAAGTATAGGGTGCTTCACATTCAACTCAACCTCAGGGGTTGCAGTCCTGGGAGTCCAGCTACCAAGGCAGAGGTTTGGGAGAGTGAAGGACAAGGGATCAGGGATAGGAAGTGCCACACTCAATGTGAGCGCAAGGGCTGCAGTCTTGGAGGGGCCATCATCGAAGGGAGAAGTCAAAAAGAGACAAGGGAGAGGGCCTCATTCAATGGGAGCCTGGCGCTGCAGTACTATGTTCCGGTTGCCAATGTAGAGGTACAGGAGAGTCGGGGGGGGGTGGGGGGGAATGGTGTCCCTAAATCTTTTCATGAGGCCTTAGAATGTTTTATGGTGCATCGGCAGGCTGCATGCATGGCGTGCCAAGGCTATGCTTGGTTGAAGAAAGTGCATGTCCACTTCTAGTGGTGTGCACCTTTCATGGGCATCAGATGTTCTTACTTGGGGGGTGGGGAGGGCTGTTATTTGGTCTTCAAGATCCTCTTAGAAGGAGCTCGGGAGTTTTTCAATGATCCTGTTTCAGGGAGAACGAGTAGTGAATGGAGAGCATCATACCTGACCCTTGGAATGGGTGTGCAGAAGAACTCTTGAGAAGGCGTGCCCCAAGCGGTAAGTGCTCAGGGGTTGTGAAAAGCCCACTATTCCGCTCCACAGATGGCAACACCCCACAGCTGTAAATGGTGATGAAGGAATTGACAGTGATGAAGAGCTGCTGTGGAGACTGTCTGATAACCCCTACAAATATGGCTCCCACCTGTGCAACTAGCCTGGAAGCACACTGAGGCAATTGTGAGAAAATGTGGGCCACGTGCTTCCCTTTCTGAAGGCAGAAATCTACCGAAGAAACCCATTAAGGGTATTGTGAGCTTGAATGTGCTATGCGATCACATCACCAAAGATCTGCCAAAATACCCTTTCAATGTCCTGTAAAGCAACTTTCATGTCAGCTACTATACACAAAGGATTTTTTTTTCTTCTAAAAGGGATTCCCATTTTTGGGATGGTAACAATGTATCATAACTACTTAAACGTTATCAACACAATTAAGCAAGACAGTTTCTGGCACACGTAAATGCAAGAAGAGTAGGGGAAATGGCCAACTACCCCTGTGTGTGCAGGCAAACCCCCATTAGCAAACTCCCACCAGACAGACACTGCTATCACACTTATTCCCCATTAGGTCACTGTGTAATTTGGGGGATGCGGGTGCAGGACTTTGCTTGTTCGAATTGCTTTCATTGTCGCCTTTCTGGGTGGCACAATATTGATTGCTCTTCGCCAGCATAAATCACTACAGCAGCAAATGGGCCCAGTCTGTTGCTAGGCCGGCGGTGCTAGGAGACTTGGAATGCAATTACCGACTTGTATATTTGCTTGGATGTTTCGTCTTACACTAGCAGGCCGCAGGCCTTCACAGAAGGTATTTTGTGATGAAACAGCATGCCTCATGCTATTTACTAATTTTCTTCGGTTTGTTTACGAGTAAAGAGGTTGAGACGTTAGTTTCCTGGTGGTCCTTGTGTTGGGTTACCGGTCGCGTAAAAGGTTTGGCTTAATGTGTATGTACCGCGGCAGACAACGTGGGGCAATATTTTATGACTTTTCGAACAGGCCCTCGTGACTCACCAGCGAATGACGCCTCGAGTGTGCGTTTAACTAAATCGCTGACCTTTTTTTTGTGCTACAAAAGAATAGTGTGTCACCGCACATGACTTTGTTTTAAGTGCAATGTCTGCGTCACAGCGCGTTTTCAGCGTGTTCTTATGTTGGGCGAAAAACCTTTGTCTTTCCGCCTGAGCAAACTTTTTTTTTATTTTAAACCCACATCGGGGATGTTCTCTGAAAGCTCCTAAGAGAATTTCGAGGAGGATGGGTCCGGTCTAAAGGCTCGTTTCTCTTTATCTGAGAGACCCAAATGAGCGGCACGTCATTCGCGAGAGACCCAAATGCGCGGCACGTCATTCACTAGATGTCGCAGCAGTTCATTCACAGTCGTTGTTATTTAAAGGTAAACACACTATCAAATGTTTACCAGGCAATGTTTACAGCGTGTTGCCTGGAGCCATCAATCCTTTTGGTATAGGGTGCGTTTTAATCGCTGTCTGTTGGTGAATGACTTTGCGCTGCAGGCATTCTCTTGTTGAATCCTAAGTGAGGCATTTTAAAATGCTTCAAAGCCAAAACATGGCCACATTTCCTCCTCCAGACACTTTGCTGGCTTCCTCTTCCAAGCTTTTAGTGGGTCGGGTTTGGTAACCTTGCTTTGCGTGATTTTTTTAAAGCAATTTTTTCTAATGCTTGTGTGGGATAAAACCACCCTAACTTTAATGGCAGTCAGCGGACTGTCCACGAAACAACGAACATGCTGCGTTTATGTGCACAGAGTTCCAGTTATGCCTTGGATTAATGAACACAGTGCCGACGGTGAACAGTAGGACACTTGTAATTTTGTTTTTGAGCTTTGGAAAGCATAGTCTAGAAATCGTTGTGAACTGTAAGGGCCTGAAACACTGTAAAATGACACAATCCCTTTGAAAAACGTTTGGTAAATCAGGCCCTTATTATTGTTGTTCATTGTTTGCCAAGTCACATTTCCTACTCTCCCCTTTTCCTATTGCACCTAATGTTGATAAGCCAGGTGCGTTGCAGATGTCTCGAGAGGATAGCTGAAGGACAACATGTTTGGCTTGGAAACAAGATGACATGGAGCATCACAGGTTCGATTCCCGGGTCGGTGCTTAGAAACTTTCTGGGTATTAAGCGTGTTATAAATAACCCATCATATCATGTGTATGTCATCACGGCCTCTACTGTCTTGTGACTTGCCTGCATTACAGATTAGTTATTAGAACCAGTTCCGTGACTAGGTTACAATAGGCAGACACCTAAGGCGCAACCAGGAGTCTCAGAAACCCTTTCACCAGATCTTGCAGTTTCCAGCGCTTTTATCATTATTACGACAGCATTTATTAAGCGTGGACCAAGCTTCGGGAAGCAATGGAGCGCTCTACAATCATAGGGGGAAGAACACAGTGAGGGAAGCAGAGAAAAAGGGAGCAGGGAGCTAACAAGAGGGGAGGGTGGGCAATTGCCTGCATGGGATCTACATGCAACAACTCTCACAGTAAAGTCAGCTGGGCCGCTGTTCCCCTAAACGATAAGGGAAGTCACTGTGCAGTGACCGCGTTTCTGCTCTGACTGCACTGGGACAGAGCAGCCAAAAAATGGGTCACTCATCCGTTTCTCACAAAGAACACATCATTGTACAACTCAAGTCAAGCACGCGGTTCAGCAGAAGGACTGTGTGCAGGCTACCCTGCCCAGACAGCAGGTAAGAGATACCAGGACTCTCTTAAAGCAGAGACCGGAGAGCTCTACTCACAGTAGACAGTTCAGACAGGGACCTTCTCATAGCTCGAGCACTTGCATTTTATTATATATTTTCAAAGAGTTAAGCATGGATTTTGTTGGTGAGTTTGTGGCTGACCTGAAACGCGGTAGCTCATTTCTGAATTAAACTTCAATATAATAAACAAAGGTTCTTAGTTGGGAGCATACTATTCTGGAAAACTGCAGATCCGAAAATAGCTGAATATCAGAAGTTTGATACCTACATGTTTGGCTGTCAAAATGTTGATTTCAGCCTTTCGAGAATTAAATGAATGTGACAGACAGATCTCTTTCTGTCTGGATGTCAATTAAGCAATATGACCCGAGTGGCGGGGGCATTACCCGAGTCGGTAATGCCCCTGCCGCGAGGGTCATATTGCTATTAGTACCCCAGCCCGCATTATGTGCGTGACCGGGGCACTGAAAGCATTTTTTTCTGTCCTGAAACGTTTAAAAAAATAAAAAATAAAACAACCAACCAAGAAAATGGCCGCCGGGAAAGGGAAAACGGAGTCCATTTTCCCTTTCCTTGGTGGCCATCGGGAGCGGACGCGCTGGGAACACAGGTGTTCCCAGCGTGTCCGCTCCCGAAAAAGGATAAAAGCGAAGGTAAGTGGGTTTGGGAGGGCGGGAGTTAGAAGGGGGAAAAAATAAAAAAAATAAAAAGTACCTGCGTCCCCGGCGAGGGACGAGGGAAGCCTCCAGCCGTGTGGAGGAGCAGAGCGGGGATTGCCCCGCTCCGAGTCTCCACACAGCTGGAGGCTGCCATCGTCCCCTGCCGGGGACGCAGGAGCAAGAACAAGAAGGTAAGTGGGGGGAGAAGGGGGGAGGGAGGAAAAGTAATTTAAAAAAAAACCTTACCCGAGCCCCTGGTGTGGAGCGAAGGCAGCCTCTCAGTCGCGGGGAGGCTCGGAGCGGGGATGGCCCCGCTTCCAGCCTCCTCATTGGTTGAGGGACCGCCACGCCCCCCGCCGAGGACAAGGCGGCTGAAATCCCATCCCAGAATCAAAGGATTCTCGGCCGGATAAGGACCCGGCGAGAGTCAATCAGAATGCGTGTTGCATTCTGCTTGACTCTTGCCGGGTACTAATAACTAATATAAAATAAAATCTTTGATAACGTCACTGAGGTTGACAAAAGAGCTGTGCTGTTCAGCAACTGCTCTTGAAACGGATTAGACAGTAAAGAGGCACAAAGTTTGCACAGCGTGTAAGCCACCTTTTTATTCTGAACCTTTGCACTCCGCCATGGAAAATGGAATTTTAGCTCACTGAGAAGAAATCATCACTTGCATGTCAGTCTGGACCCCAACCACAAGGGCAGACCAGCAAAGAAATGCTGGACAATTTTCTTCTGAACTAGAGTCCCAACAACAACTTAAACATGTTTCTGCTTTATTGATCATAATCAATAAAGAGAGGCTGTGTTAATACATTTCTTTAGGTACCAAGTGTGAGGGATTCATGTCAGGCTTGCACTTCCTAGCTTAGAGCGAAACTCCAGGCATTTCACAGTTAGATACAAATTTGAGAGTCCCTGTAGTGACAACAAACAACTGTGTAGATGACAACATATTGATCATGATGCACATCATAACTACAAACATTTGACAATTAGTTTACAGCAAACCATATACAACGTAGAGCAAAAATAATATTTATAACTGTATTTAATGCAGTGCAATTGTTCATTGGAAGTTTCAAATTTTAAAATGATCAATTTTCACTTGTCTTCACAATGGAGCCCAGAATCCTCAGTACGGAATAATGTGGCCATTGCATTCATCCATATTCTCCTACCTTCTGCCTGTGCACCACCATACTCCTGTTACAGAATTCATGGCAGATGTTGCTCGCGTTTCTCCTTAACTTCATAGCAATACAAAAACAATTCCCTAACCAGGGGTAATCAGCCTGTTAGCCTCCATATGGTTGGCCTGCATTCCCATCATCCCCAACCAGCTTAGTGAATGGTGAGGAATCTTGGGAGTTGTAGGCATAAACTTCCAGAGGGTGATAAGTTGGCGGCCCATGCTGTAAACATTTCAGCAATAGTGGTACATAGCCTGTAAAATCACTGTCCAGGGAAGAGTTTCCTCCTGGCACTCAGTATTTCAAAAGTGGCCATCTGGTTCAAAGAATTAAGTAATAAATGTTTTATGACACACTTAACATCAGAGACCAGTTTCAAAGCATGGGGCTGGGATTAAAACCTGTGTGGCTCTGTGTTGTATTGCTTCCAAGACAAACACGTGACCCCTGAGATATCCTCCCTGAAAATTGATGAGGATAAACCAGTGTCATCCCTGTTTGTCTGGTGCAATCTGCAGAAGCACTTGGAAACCCTTGGAACCTTAATAATATCCACATATTGTGCAACTGAGGATTACAGGCCTAAATACCTGGGCTCATTCACTATGGCTTGCCCAGTTACTCTTGCTTTCACAGACATTTTGAACCCTTACAAGATCTGCCTCGGAGAGCAATTATCAATCCCCAAAGATAAATCTGCTCTTTCTAGATACCAGTGCTTGCGTTTCCCAATGAACCATTCAAATTCCAAAATGGACGAGGAAAACAACACTTCCATTAAATGTCCATTAAATGTCTCATTAAATAAGTTTTTACAGGCAATGCATTTTTTAAATAGAAATATATTTGCATTATTTGAAATGTAGCCTAGCTTAGAGCTCCAAAAGGAGGCACAATTGGTCACCTAGATGAGGGTGTACATTCTTCACTCCACCCCCTTAGTGGTGACCTTGGGAAGGAAAAAGGAGGTTCCTGTCCTGGAGGTTCAGTGAGGAATTTCGATTGGGTGGTTTCGACCATACTGGGTTCTCTATTTCGCAGGGCACTTTTCAGCAATTTCCATTTCATGCCCCTTCCCACCACATCCTCTTGACTATTTGGCGAGGGGGTTCCTGTCCATCCACTCTCCCGTAGCATCAGCGACAATCCTGTGAAGCCTGTTTTGTTTTGTTTAACAGGATGCAAAATCCTTTACCGCAGAATCTTTTTTACGGTAATTTAACCTGCTGCCATTGGCCAACTTCCAAAGTCATAGGTGTGGATCCCTTCTGCAGTGCTAGGAAGTGCAGACAGGGCTTCACAATCTGGCTCTGCTACAGAGTACCAAGGCACACTTTCGAGGGCATGGATGCCTCAACACAGATGGGAGCAGTCAGGATCTTGGTCTTTCCTTGGACAGGGGTAGAAAGTGGCACGTAAACCTACTACTCTTTCCTGGCGCAACACACTTTCTGAGACATATGTACACACTTAGGGCCCGATTCATAAAATTATTTGTATCGGAAATACAGAACTTGCACGCCAAATTGTGCTTGTCGATTCATGGAATTTGCGTGCAGTTCGTGCGGGCTCGGCATGTCTCTGCGAGCCATCTAGCGCCTTGTCTGAGACACCACCAGAGTATGGGCATGGCTTGAACAGAGGGTCGGGAAGGGGGAAAAACACAGAAAATGGGGAAGAGCATGCCAAAAAGTGGGCATTATGAAGGACACCTGCAGGCAGTCGCTCGCACGTCCACAATTGTGCCAAACGACTCATATTCATGGAACTACCCACATAGCCTCTTGGCAGAGGAATGGCCACGCAAATCTCTCGATCACTAAACCTCCAGAAGGCAGGCTTAAAGACACTTGCGCATAGGAATTTGCTGTGCAGAGGTGGGTTTGCCTGTCAGATTTAGGGGTGTGTGTATCTAACCGGGGTTCCGATCTAAATTAGGGGCATGCATACGCAGTGTAGCAGGGTGCAGGAATGGTTTACGAGGGTTTGCACGCAGACTTTCAGAGTTTAACTCTGCCAGAAACAGACCCTGCGCAGAGTCCCCGAGTTGCAGGCCTGCTTGCGGGGATCTCATGTACTGTTTCAGGGGGGGGATGTATTTGCACACAGGGTAGCATGCAAAGGTAGCTGTTCTGGCTGTTTATGCTTTGCGTGGGGGCGCGGCAGACACGACTTGCAAATACTGTTACTTTGCACAGTAAATTCCATGAATACGTGGAGCATGCATTATTTATTCTGCGCCTTGGCTCACGCAGTGTCATTCTCGGCGCGTGGCAATTGCGGGAGAAATGCACTATTTTCCATGAATCGGGACCTTGGGATCCAGGCTAGAATACACTTTTTTCCTGTGCCTCTGGATCATTAACATGGCATGCACACTCTTCATTGTTGCACCATATCTTTCAACTAATAAAACATAACAGTTATCAATGCATCAGGAACTAGGTAGTGACATTTAAGAAAAATATTGTTTTACAAATATATCCCTTTTCCAATAGCTAAGATCTGAACACAAGTCATCCTTGCAATATCAAAGAACCAACCACGGTAAACTCCTGCACTGCACCAGCATAGAATGTTCATGTTGTCTACCTCTTCTCTCAGACAGAGTAAAATGGACAAAAGCTACTCTCTCTTGTTCAGTACCAATACAACATTAAATAAAGGTTGCACGGTCCCCAAACTCATAGCCTGATAACTGTGCATTGCATGGGTGGTGGACTGGGAACCAAAAGAGGCGCTGAAAATAATTTTCAAGGTGGCCCCATATTACACATTTTCAGCAAGCCCACCCTTTTCCTATGAGAACATGTGGAAACAAAATAGGTTATCATATAAAAGAGGCCCAGGGTGCAGAGGCCTGCTGGGAAATCACCAGAGGTATGGAACATAGGTTATTTTAAAGTTTCCCGGAGCAGATCACTCAGACAGGAGCTATACGTCACTTCCTCGTGACTGCAAGATGTTTCTTTATCAATGAGACTCCTCACTGCTTCCTGGCTTAGCCCGCCTTATGCAAGATGTTCTCAGCTGTTTGAAAACTGTTGTAATTGTACCCATTCAGCAAGGTCTGATATTATGAAAAGGTGTGATTTACTTTCATTTGCTTACTGCAAGATCTCTTTATGTACTGTGCCGACGGAGCTGATTTGGCTTTCCAACATCCAAAGCCAAAACCACGGTCCTGTTCTCTTTATGGAGCCGTAACCTGCAAGGATTTCATAAGTATAAGACCATGCTGTGAAAATTCGAGTGCTTCGCTCAGTAGCACAGCACATTGCAAAACCTCACAATGCTGTCCAGCTTTGTGGTGAAAGAAACAGAACTACTGAAACATCCGGCCATCAGCAGTGAGTCAGAGTAAAGTATGCAGTCTAACATTTGAAGAAAGTTTAGGCATTTGGTAGGCCTTCAATTTTCCATTACCTTGTAATCTTAGAAGCAGATGTACTGCAGAGCATTACCTGACTGGAAGCCTTTTCAAAAGGCTCTCACGTCTGCGTAATAGCGAATGGCACACAATCAAGTGTCCAATCACTGTTAGGGCTCTTTGAGATTTGTTCTTCAAACGGGCACATCCGCGTGCCAAAGTTACCATAATCTTGGGATGACCTGTCAGCGGAGCCATTAGTTCTATTGAATGCAGCTCCGGTATTCATAAATGCTAGCCGGGTACGCGAAAAGGATTTTACAAGGAGGGTGGTGTTTATTCCAAACAAAATATGCAGCTTTTCAGAGCCAGCTGCAAATACCTGTGCAGAGAGATTGCGGAGTGCCGGTGATTGCTCCCGTAGCAAGCAGTGCATGAGAAACGGAAGAGTTTAGTCCAAACAATATTTGCATTTCATATTACCAGGACAATCCAAAAGCCACTGGAACTTTTTTTTTTTACTTTTCATAGTCTGAATTCAATGGTGCTTAAAGATAATTGTATTCCCTTGCAAAGACGCATGGGACCTCATTACGAGTTTGGCGGTATCACGGGTGTCAAACCCAATTGCCGTTACCTTATGCGGTAATGATGCAGTAACAGTAATTATCCAGATGATTTGGAATCATGTGAACCCTAAAGTCATTCCTCATTTTGGAGGCCCATTTTTCTCCTTGTGGGGTGCAGTATGACTTCATGTGGTAATGCTGTCTTATTTAAGGGGTATGGGTGCAGGGGGGAAGGAGGAAGATGAGGAGTCTGGAGAGTGATGCAGAAGTTAGACCCAGTTAAGGCTCAAGGTTCTTAGAGAAGGGAAGGCCAAGAGTGAGTATAAGGAGGATAGAAGGGAAAACAAGATCCATGATGAAGGGTAGAAGAAATAGGTTGGTGAGGACAGTGAAACAAGGATGCAGTCCAAGAGATATAGGGTAGGTGGGTGAGCAGAAAGGGAAGGGGTAGGTGGTTGGCCAAGAAGAAGCAGGTGTCAGATCTGAGTTGGGCTAGAATGGGGCTATAGGTATCCAAAAGACTGTTTTAAGACACCAAGCAGCAACGTTCCTTGGTCCAGTGTATGGATTGGTAATGGGTGGAAGAAACCCTGTGCGAAGCAGAAGTCAGGTTAAGGGAGAGCTCAGTGAAGTCCTGGCTTGAGTATGGATTTTGGCCCTAGGCCCTTTCCAGCCGGAACATGCCCAGAGAGATGCTGTTTGCTGTTTTTTGCCCTTTACTGCAGTTGCCCGGTCTAGACTCCCAAGGGAGACAGACTAAGGGAGACATGCATCATACCAAAGTAGAGAATGCCCAAATTGTTGAAGCTGAAAATAGCAGAGTTTGAGACTCCAATGTTACCACATATATTTGGGGGTTGGGTTAAGTAACTCTAAAAGGTGTAGGGTTATGGGGGTGTTGTGGGGGTTTCCCCTTAAATATATGTGTGGTAAAAAGGGGTATAGAAAGGAAAAAGAAAACAAAAAGGTATTTTTGGCTTCAATATTATTTTTTTGCAGTGATCACATAGATCCAGGGAAGCAGTGTGTCACATGTTACTTTGGAAGCCAAACAGGGGCTCCAGATGGATTCCATACTTGCTAGCAAAATCCTGGGTGTTGTAGTCCCAGGGATCTTGGTTTTGCAGGTGGGAACATGGTTCTCCGTCATAGCAAGATATGGCCAAAAAAAAGAAAAAACATTTATTGAAAACAAACATCCACATTATCACATGTCCCTCTTGTAGCCAAACACAGTGCTCAAGATGCTCTAGATAGCTTCCACGCTTGTATGCAGAGTCATGGGTGTAGTAGGCTGATTGATGGTGGTTGGATTAGATTTGGAGGAAGGTCATTCAAATGCTGCACGGAGTCTTCTGGGAAAGCAGATATGACCAAGAAAAAGAGAAGAGCCCCCAGACCGTCACATGTCCCTCTGGGAGCCAAACACAGTGCTCAAGATGCTCTAGATAGCTTCCACGCTTGTATGCAGAGTCATGGGTGTTGTAGGCTGATTGATGGTGGTTGGATTAGATTTGGAGGAAGGTCATTCAAATGCTGCACGGAGTCTTCTGGGAAAGCAGATATGACCAAGAAAAAGAGAAGAGCCCCCAGACCGTCACATGTCCCTCTGGGAGCCAAACAGAGCGGTCCAGATGGCTATCGCATTTGCAGGCAGAGCCCTGGGTGTTGTAGACCCAGGAACTGTCATTTATTAGGCAGGACCCTCAGATGGTGGCCAAGAAAAACAAATATTGAAAACAAACCTCTCATCGCCTGTCCCTATGGGATCTAAACACCGTGCTTCAGAGAGCTTTCATGCTTGTAGGCAGAGGCCTGGTTGTTGTCGGCCTGTGGGGCTTTGTTTTGTAGCAGGACCCTCAGATGGCACACAGGGCCCTCTGGTAAAGCAGGATGAGGCCAAGAAAAATAACAATAATGACTTTTTAAAAGATAACCTCTGGGCATTCACAAATCCCTTTGGGAGCCAAACACAGTTCTCCTGATGACTTCCACGCATGCAGGCTCGTTGTTGTAGGACCAGGAAGATTCCTTTTGTAGGCAGGACCCTCCGATGGTTCACAGCTTGGTCATAACTTTGGTTGTGCACATACAACTGCGAATTACTTCAGAGATAAACTCCTTTATTTATTTTTCACACCTCCAATTCTGGAAGCCACAAAGAATTTGCCAACAAATATGACAGGAAAAAAACACTGAGTTAAAATGTATTTTTACCACTGTCCCGCGTGTTTAAAATAAAAATCTCCTGCTTTACACATATTTGGGTTTGGAGGTCATTTGAATTAATAAATTCCTTTTGTGATGCATAAATATGATGCTAATGAGCTCAAGATGCCACTTGACAACTGTTTAGTGTGTATTATTTTTCCCCAAACCAGTAGACACTTAAACAAAAGTATGTTCACATGTTTATGCTGTATGTAAATTATTTCATGAAAGTTGGTCATATTACCTTACAGCTGTTTGTGAGCAAATATGTGATTAATAAGTTCATCCTAATTTTCTTTTATATATATATATATATATATCTCCCAACAAAAAAAAGCAAACACACCAACAGGCAGGCGAACCACACTCTGGGTCAAGGGATGCCGCAGACACATGACCCAGAATAAATGACTTGAAACATGTTTATTACCATAACACAACATGCAGTGGGCACACGGGACAAAGTTACACGTTTCACGCTCACAGAGCGCTTGATCACACATATATATATATATATATATACAGGAAAATGCAAAGAGCTATTCCTACTTGCAAATGCAGTGGGTGCCACAGGCTGAGAGAAAGCCACTCTTGTGAAACAGAAAACAGTAGTTCAACTGGCGAACATTCACCCAATTAAGAGGTGGTGTTTTCACCAGTTACAGAAAAAACTGGCACTCATTTTAGTGAGAAAGTGCAAAAGGTGTTTTTATTATTAAAAATCAGCAAAGCATCCTTTGCAAAGTCATTTAATTCATGGACAGAACAAAAATAAGGTGCCTGTGTAAAATTATGGATCCATTATTATACCATGGCTAACCATATACCCTACACCATCTAAAGATGGCACCCATATTCATTAGAAATGTATGTGAATGAGTATTCAGAGTCATCTGACTGAATACATATGTGCTCTGTGATGAGGCTCCAGCTTCCGCGTTCAAATATAAAAACCAAGCAGCTTGTTTTTCACATTTGCCTGACAAAGTCCTGATATGGATGGAACACGTGGCAATTTAAAACCTGTTTACACGGGCACATTATTGTTGTTCTGCCCATGAATCAAATGACTTTGCAAAGGATGCTTTGCTTTTTTAAAATAATAAAATCACTAAAATGAGTGTCCTGGCTTTGTTCTGTAACTGGTGATAACGCTACCTTAATTGGATGACTGTTCGCCGGTTAAACTGCTGATATATATTATAGGACAGCGATAGCCGCCCTATATAGTTAAGGTGAGTCGGACTCCATAGGAACACCTTCAAAGTATTGTTTATAACTTTTGATTTGAGTAATGGATTTGACCAAAATTTGGAAAGTGGTTAGGGACTCGCCCCCCACAGATTGCAAAGGTTTGTAAAAATATGTAAATAAATAAGAAAGTTAATAGGAAGACAAACAAAAGGTTTTTTTTTCCAAAGTTGTGGCCTACTTCCTATTAATTCTTCCATAGACAAACAAGGTCAATCTTATCACAGCCCAAACGGCTGGACGGATTTGGAGCAGGTCCGAAACAACTTGGACATGAATCGTTGAGTTAAGATCCATGCGTGATTTTATTCTGTGCAGTAGTTATTTAAATATTTGATGGAGAAGGGGGTGCCCCTTCTCACAAAACAGATAGCTAAATCTTTGGGATTAACCCAAAACTGGCGGTTTTTAGAAATGAAACAGCTGCCATCTTGTTTTTCTCTCAACGCGAAAGATAACCACGGCTCAGCCGAGGATTTGAGAAAATGAAACACCGGAAAAAAGCTATTTGGTGTTAAATAAACATGCAAATGCCATCAGGCTAGAGGTGGGGGGCTGGCTAGTGGGAACCAAGTGAAATGTGGGAGTTGGATCGGGTCTTGGGACTGAGTTTGCACAAAAAGCTTTCTGTAACCTCAGCTATGGCCACGAATAGCCGACATCTCAAAGCAAACTGCGTTACAGAAACATTGTGTGTTGTGGGGGGGGGGAGAGGGCGGGGGAGTTGAGGTGGACATCTGGGGAGTAGGGGGAGCTGACACAGATTAGGGGGTCACTTGGTGAGGGCCTGAGGGGGGAGGAAAGCATGGTTTTTATTGGCCATTTTTCCAATATTCGCAGCTATATTCGAGGCTACAAAGGACTACGGATAGCCACGTGTAAGAGTAGTTTTGTGCCCACAGCTATACATGTTGGAGTGTCTGTATTTAATTTCTTTTTAAAAGGTATTTTTACAGGTAAAGTGACATCAGGGGTGAACAATCATGGCCATGGTCAATGACAAATAGGTATTTGGGAGTCCTATCTATTTTGGCTATGTGTTTTCAGACTTTCTTGCTTGTGAGAGTGTGGGAAAAAAAATAAGAACATTCTTTAAAAAGGTCAATACAAAATGGAGCCATCCCACTCTAGTTTTAGATCTCACGCATGCTATTATATCTTGTGTAAAATGTACCCACTAAATGCCCTATCTAGTTTACTGTCATGTATAGTCTGCTTTCTTTATAATCATCTACCTTACATAACTACATGAGCAGCCATTTATTGTATTGATCTTTTAACTTCCATTGTTTTACTAATGTCTCTTTCGTCATTCATATTCCATACTCAGACTATAAAAATAAATTGTTATAGCCACAGCTATATAAAAAGGGGAGCGATTGGTGTATTGTGGATTGCAGCTGGCAAACAGCAATGACTTGGGTGTTTAACCACGGCTATCCAAAACATGTCTAACACCACGGGTATAAAATGCAGCAGCTATAAAAATGTGTTAAAAAAGTATATACGTGCGTGGGTACTTGCCTTGGAAAGTTGTTTTAAGATGTATTGAGTGTAGTATTTGTAAACAGTTATTTTAAAATTTGTAATACTTTTTATTCATTAATAATACATATAAGAGTACATACTTTAAAAAGGTAAATGCATATTTTATAACAAATCTTATAACTGCAGCAATAAAAAAGGGAGTGATTGGTGTATTGAGGATTGTGGCTAGCCGTAACAATGGCTGGTGTGTTTACCTGCGACTACGCAGTACCCACCTATTGCGCGGCGTTGCTACCCACAGGTAAAAGTGCACCTTATTCAGCTGTAGCTACACACATGCAAATGGCACACCGAGTGTTGTGTCGTAGCCGCGAGGAATAGCAGCCGAACCAGCAAAGCTTCTCTATCACTGCGGTTATAAGAAGCACGTCCATGGATGCGTCAATGCTTTACGCCTTTTCATTGGTTGTTGTGGTAGACGTGGCTATTCTTATAGTCACGCCTCTTGGACCATAGATTTTCTGTGCAATTATCATATTTTTATGTGGATGATACAGGTCAGATTTTATCTGTATTTGTTATTTAATGTGCTTAGGTGTTCCCTTGTTTTATTGGAAGTTTTGAAGGTTGGCTTAGTTTGATTTTGAGTTTGGAGGAAATGTACGTGTACCCGTGGCTACAAAGCAAGATTTATAGCCATGTTGAATACCCGTTATTTGTATGTGTATCAGTGTTTGTAATTGGCCACTATTTTGTCTACTTTTCCCATTTTGACTGCAGAACTCACACTATGCTCATAGTGCAGTTAATGTTACCTGTGACAAAATATTATTGTCATTCATCAGTTGTTTGTCACTATTTTGTTGAAGTTTTTATTTGATAATATGTTGATAATGGAGCTTTGGGATTTTTTTGTTTCTTACAATAGTTGTTAACAATGAAGTGGTACTGCTGTATATGTAGCAAATAGATGGGTACAATTGTTGGAAGTTGTTTATAAGGAAGGAACATGTGTTTCAGTGAGGTGCATTTTATAGAATCACTAAGCATACTTCCTGCACCCAAAATAGAATGAGCACAGAGCAGTAGAAACTTGATTTTATTTGAAATCTTTTTATAATCTCTTATGGTGTTTATAAAAGAGTTTTTGGGGTGATCTGAAAATGTGTTTGGTTTAAAAAGATGTTTTATGCTGAAGTGTGCTAATCTGTGGTTATATATAAGAGAAAATATATTGTTTCCATTTGTTGTTTGTTATTTAGTGAAGCCTAGTGTTTAATTTCATGAAAAATATGTTGGATTGGTTCTATTTTAAAGATACACTCATAAAGAATATGGGAATTGTCTTAGTTGTGCAAATTCCTATTATGTAAAACATTCATAGAATATTTTTTTCCAGTGCATATTGCCCCCAATAAGTACAGACACACTATGAGCTTCAGCATTGCAATTTCAGTCCACAATTATTTTTGAAGTATGTGTTTGTTGTGCTTACTCTTTTCATGAGTTGTTTTATGTTTTTATTTTTGTAAAATAAGGGGATAAAAAATTGCCTCTGAAAACAAATGATCTATATTTGTAGTGGCAGCAATTGCTTTAATGTTCTAAAATAGCTATTCTGTAACCATGTAGGGTGCAATTTCACACCATGATGCAGTTATCATATTTCAAACATATTACGTTGCCGTTGTGTAGATTGGGTATAGGTCGGATGGGAGGAGGCTGGGTGGAGGTGGCTGGAACAGAGGAGGTAATAGAAGTGGAAGATCGTGACACAGATGTGCTTTTCTACAGTAGATACCCGTGCGCAGGTTATAGGCCATGGATTTGTACATTTAGAAGGAAATTAGCCTTCCTATAGGTGTCAAGCTGATTGGCCCGAGAGGACCGCGTACCTGTAGTCTTGGTGGTTGGTCTCGCAGAGGTCGCCAGTCTGGAGTCCAGGAACTGATGAGATAGCGGCACGAGGAATCAGCCTCTCCACCACCCAAATGAGGAACTGGGTGAAGGATGGACCAACCCCCAATGTCACAAAGGCACTCTCCCAGGTAAGCGTGACAAGAGGATGTAGGCTCAGATGGAGGGAACCATAGTCCAGGTAGAGCTTGTTGTCCAGACCATGAATCTTCCAAGAACCTCAGTGCAGCGACAGTTGATAGATAGACCAGTGTAGCAGAAAGGTATTCGTAGTAGGCAAAGGAGCTTGGCTGGTGCAGATAGTTCCAATGGTACACAGGATGAGATTCGGAGTCAGGCAAGACAGGAAAGAGTGAGGACAGTTGGAACTAGTTGTCTGGCCAATTAGAGAACTGTAGGAACGTGCCCAAGATGGAACAGGGGGAATGCAGGCTAGAGTGGGATAAGTCCCCTCTACACAATGATGACTCAGGACAGAACTCCGGAATGGGCTGAGGGAAGACTGACCCAGGGCAAAACCTAGGTAGTAGCTGGAGGCTGGCTGGCCCAGGGCCGAACCCAGGTGAGGATTGAAGGCAGGCAGGCCCAGGACAGGACCCGGATAAGAACTGGAGTCAGGCTGGCCCAGGGCAGGCCACAGGTAAGGACTGGAGGCAGGCAGGCCCAGGACAGGCCACAGGTAAGGCTGGAGGCAGGCAGGCCCAGGACAGGCCACAGGTAAGGCTGGAGGCAGGCAGGCCCAGGACAGGCCACAGGTAAGGCTGGAGGCAGGTAGGCCCAGGACAGGCCACAGGTAAGGCTGGAGGCAGGTAGGCCCAGGACAGGCCACAGGTAAGGCTGGAGGCAGGTAGGCCCAGGACAGGCCACAGGTAAGGCTGGGCAGGAACAACGAGGAAAGCGAAGCAAACCGCGTTGAGACGCGGGCAGCTTTGACTAGCGGCCTCTTTTATGGCCGCCGGCGCCCGAGAGGCCTGGAACGCAAACCGTTCCGTTTCCGGGCGCCGGCGAACCCAGAACGAGGCTTGGAAGGCAAGCCCCCACGGCGCATGCGCGGAACCGAGAGAGAGGACCTCCGCGCATGCGCCGAAGGCCGCCGGCCCTGTAATCCGTTGCTCCCCTCCCGGCGAGTCCCCAGACGCGAACGCGCGGGTAGACTCGCCAGGAGGAAATGGGAGCGGCAGACCCCAGTCTCCCGCGTGACATGACACTATGCCCCCTCCCAGGAAGACCCGGGGCCCCAGGCTTCCAGGGAAACCGTACGTAGAACTCACGTATCAGCCGGGGAGCATGCACGTGCTGGCGCGGTTCCCAGGTACGATCACAGGCCGGGTACCCCTTCCAGTCAACCAAATAGTGGAGCACCCCTCTACGGTACCGGGCATCACAGATCTCGTGTACCTCAAACTCAGGGCCCCCCTGTACCAAAACAGAGGCCGGACGAGGAGAGGTGCGGCCATAATCATCGACCACATAGGGTTTTAACAGGGACACGTGAAAAACGGGATGTACACGCCAGGAAGAGGGTAGGTGAAGACGGAAGGCTACAGAGGACAACCGTTTGGTGATAAAAAAGGGTCCCAAATATCGAGGGGCCAGTTTGACGGGCAGATTGCGGAGAGGCAGGTTCTTTGAGGACAACCACACCTTGTCGCCCTCCTGGAAATTAGGTTCTGCACTCCTCTTCCTGTCTGCCTGTCTCTTCATCCGATCCTTGGCTTCACTTAAGATCTTGTGTGCAAGTTCTTGCTGTTCCCGGATGTGTAAGACCAGACCATCAGCAGAGGGAACAGTACTAGACGGAACTGGTTGAAAAGGCATTAACCGAGGATGTAGACCAGTGGAACAGAAGAATGGGCTGACTCCAATGGAGGCATGAACAGTGTTGTTGTAGGATACTTCGGCCAGATCTAGCCCACCTTTCCAATTAGACTGTGTGGCATTGGCAAAACAGCGGAGGTACCCCTCCAAAGTCTGATTGGTCCTTTCGGTTAGCCCATTTGTCTGTGGGTGATAGCCTGAGCTTAGAGCTCTATGTATTCCCAGATGACCACACACCTGTCTCCAAAATGATGAAAGGAACTGGGTACCTCTATCCGATATGATTTTCTCCGGTAGGCCGTGCAACCGGTAGATGTCGTGCAGAAACGCTGAAGCCATTTGAGTAGCTGTAGGGATTTTCCGGAATGGGATGAAATGGGCCAGTTTGGTGAAGCTGTCCACAACCACCATTATACAGGTGTACCCTTCAGATGGAGGCAAATCCACAATGAAATCGGTGGCGATGGTATGCCATGGATAGGGAGCCACTTCGGTGGGCATTAACAAACCCAATGGTCGTCTTCTGGGAACCTTGCACTGGGCACATATTGGACAGCTGTCAATGTACTTCTGGACCTCGGTCGCCCAACCAGGCCACCAGAACTGTCGGGATATCAACTCTCGAGTGGCTCTGACCCCGCGATGTCCTCCTATGGGTGAATCATGGAATCCGTGTAGAATGCCCCTTCTAATGGCTCCTCTGGGTATGTAGAGTCTTCTTTGAAAAAACAACAGTCCGTCTCGTTCTGATACTAGTTGCCGACTAAGAAGGGACGTTCTTTCTGGATCCGACCGAGTGGCTTCCGCGATGGACTTAAGGTGAGAGGACAAGGCCAGCAGAAAATGGCGAGGAGAAATCAGTGGCTGTTCTGGACAGGGCGTCCCATCTACGTTTTCCAGGGACCTGGAAAGCGCATCCGCTTTCGTATTGGAGGTTCCCGGGATATAAGTAACATGGAACTCAAACGGAGAGAAGAAGAAGGCCCACCGGGCTTGACGAGGAGTCCGACATTGCAGAGAGCGAAGATATTGCAGATTGCGATGGTCTGTCCGCACCTCCACAGAAAAGCGTGCTCCGAGGAGAAAATGTCTCCATTCCTCGAATGCGGTCTTGATGGCTAACAGTTCCCTTTCAATCACCGCGTAGTTTCGTTCGCTGGGACTCAACTTGCGAGAATAATAGGCTACTGGATGTTCTACCAACGTGATAGGATCTTTCTGAAGAAGGACTGCCCCTACAGCAAAGCTGGAAGCATCGGCCTCCACTATGTAAGGCAACTCTTCCTGGGGATGGCGCAGGATCGGGGCAGCCATAAAGGCCGACTTCAATACGTCGAAAGCCCGGGAAGCCACGAGATCCCATTCGAACGTGATCTTGCTGCTGGTTAGCCTGGTGAGGGGCGCCGAGATCTGTGAGAACTGTGGGATAAAGCGCCTGTAAAAGTTTGCGAATCCCAGGAAGCGTTGGAGAGCCTTGATATCGTGTGGATGTCTCCATTCTTGTATGGCTCGCACCTTCTTGGGATCCATCCCAATGCCTTCTTGATTGATAACAAATCCCAAGAATTCAATGCTGGGTTGGTGAAAGCTACATTTCTCCGCTTTGGCGAACAGGTTATTGACGGACAGCCGATGAAGGACCTCACGAACATGTTCCACATGCTCGTCTAAGGATTTAGAGAATATCAATATGTCGTCCAGATAAACCCAAACGGATAACCCTAACAGGTCACCAAAGATGTAGTCCATGAATCGTTGAAAAACAGCGGGAGCATTACATAGGCCGAAAGGCATAACCCTGTATTCAAAATGCCCAAAAGATGTCTTGAAAGCTGTCTTCCACTCGTCCCCACTCCTGATGCGCACCAAATGATAAGCTCCGCGGAGGTCCAACTTGGAGAAGATTCGCGCAGTATGCAGGGTTTCAAGGATGCTGCGAATTAAGGGTAAAGGATACCGGTCCTTGGCTGTTATGTCATTCAACTGCCGGTAGTCGACACAGGGTCTCAATGTACCTTCTTTTTTCTTTACAAAAAACAGGGGGAATCCTGCAGGCGATTTCGATGGCACAATGTACCCCTTTTCTAGACTCTCCGACAAATACTCCTGAAGAACTAGCTTCTCGTCACGTGTCAAAGCATATAGTTTCCCATGGGGAATAACGTGGTCCGGTAGCAGGTCAATGGAGCAATCAAAAGAACGGTGTGGAGGAAGGGGTATGTTGCCAGGTTCAGAAAACACATGTTTGAATTCGGAATATTCCTGTGGGACCAGAGACGTGGAACATAGATGAACCCCATTGCTGTCCGTTATTAGAGAAGTCGAGACGGTCCTGGTGGGAACGGGTAGCTTGCATTCTTGAGCACACCGTTCGGATGAAAAGGTCAAGGTCTGGGTTCTCCAGTCTATCAAAGGATTGTGGTGTTGCAACCAAGGTAATCCCAAAACCATCTTGTAGTTCGGTGACTTGATAACATCAAAGGCTAGTTCCTCGTAATGATCAGCAATCAGAAGGGCCAGTCCAACTGTGAACTGACTAACGGGTCCAGAAGACAAGGGAGTACCATCAATAAGCTCCACCGACAGAGGCGTGTGTCTGGAAACGAGTGGTATCTTATGTCTGGTGACGAACGTTTCGTCGATGTAATTGCCGGAAGCCCCACAGTCCAGTAGACCGGATACTTCCAGGTTCTTGTCTGGTAGTTTAATTCGGACCTTCAGGGTCTGTAGTACCGCTGGTTGCATGGGCAGACGTATAGAACAAATAACAGAAGGGTCTGAGGAAGGAATGGGACCTGTCGTTGCCCTTCCTGTATACGACAGGTCTCCTAGTTTCCCGACTTCTTCTTCTGCGGACGCAAAGGACACGTACCCAAATAATGTCCAGCTGCTCCACAGTAAAGACACAAACGCAAAGACCTCCTTCGTTTCTTCTCTTCTTCCGTCAAAGGTCCCCTCATGGCTCCTACTTGCATGGGCTCAGGTCCGGACTCGGTCGACCCAAACGAACCAGCAGGTGTGTTGGTTGTCCGGGGACCGCTTCTGTCAAGCCGACGTCTCTCAGCCTTTCGTTCGGCTAGCCTTTGGTCAATACGGAGTACTTGATCGATCAAGAGTTGAAGGCTCTCTGGTTCAGGGATGTGAAGTAACTCATCCTTGTACTCCTCTCTCAGGCCTCGACGAAACAGTGTCTTCTGTGTAATTTCGGGCCACTGGGAGTCAGTAGCCAAAAGTCGGAAACGGCTGATGTAGGTGATGACGTCATTGCTTCCCTGTTTGTAGTCCATCAATTGATTCTGTGCAACGGAGGCCAGGTTCGGCGTCTGAAATACCTCAAGAAAGGCCTTTTCAAAGGCAGCAAAGTCATTCAAAATAGGACTGTTCGTAACCACAAACGGAGTTGCCCAAGCTACTGCGTTCCCAGTTAGGTTCCCCAAGATGTAACCAATCTTGGCCCTATCAGTGTTGAAGTAGGTAGACCTGAAGAGAAAGTGTATTCTGCAGTGGTTACAAAACTCCGCCACCCGTCTAGGGTCTCCGTCGAATTTGATGGGTGTTGTATGAGCCAATGATCCCTCTCCTTGAGAGGTACTAGGTGCTCCTTGCGTTATCATTTGTCGTAATGTTTGATTCTCCTGACGCAGGGCGGTCATCTCGGCCCTGAGCGCTAGCAACTCGTTCCTCATGTCCTGCGATTCATCCATCTCTGAATCAGGAGGAGGGCGTCTCAATCTGTCAAGCTGATTGGCCCGAGAGGACCGCGTACCTGTAGTCTTGGTGGTTGGTCTCGCAGAGGTCGCCAGTCTGGAGTCCAGGAACTGATGAGATAGCGGCACGAGGAATCAGCCTCTCCACCACCCAAATGAGGAACTGGGTGAAGGATGGACCAACCCCCAATGTCACAAAGGCACTCTCCCAGGTAAGCGTGACAAGAGGATGTAGGCTCAGATGGAGGGAACCATAGTCCAGGTAGAGCTTGTTGTCCAGACCATGAATCTTCCAAGAACCTCAGTGCAGCGACAGTTGATAGATAGACCAGTGTAGCAGAAAGGTATTCGTAGTAGGCAAAGGAGCTTGGCTGGTGCAGATAGTTCCAATGGTACACAGGATGAGATTCGGAGTCAGGCAAGACAGGAAAGAGTGAGGACAGTTGGAACTAGTTGTCTGGCCAATTAGAGAACTGTAGGAACGTGCCCAAGATGGAACAGGGGGAATGCAGGCTAGAGTGGGATAAGTCCCCTCTACACAATGATGACTCAGGACAGAACTCCGGAATGGGCTGAGGGAAGACTGACCCAGGGCAAAACCTAGGTAGTAGCTGGAGGCTGGCTGGCCCAGGGCCGAACCCAGGTGAGGATTGAAGGCAGGCAGGCCCAGGACAGGACCCGGATAAGAACTGGAGTCAGGCTGGCCCAGGGCAGGCCACAGGTAAGGACTGGAGGCAGGCAGGCCCAGGACAGGCCACAGGTAAGGCTGGAGGCAGGCAGGCCCAGGACAGGCCACAGGTAAGGCTGGAGGCAGGCAGGCCCAGGACAGGCCACAGGTAAGGCTGGAGGCAGGTAGGCCCAGGACAGGCCACAGGTAAGGCTGGAGGCAGGTAGGCCCAGGACAGGCCACAGGTAAGGCTGGAGGCAGGTAGGCCCAGGACAGGCCACAGGTAAGGCTGGGCAGGAACAACGAGGAAAGCGAAGCAAACCGCGTTGAGACGCGGGCAGCTTTGACTAGCGGCCTCTTTTATGGCCGCCGGCGCCCGAGAGGCCTGGAACGCAAACCGTTCCGTTTCCGGGCGCCGGCGAACCCAGAACGAGGCTTGGAAGGCAAGCCCCCACGGCGCATGCGCGGAACCGAGAGAGAGGACCTCCGCGCATGCGCCGAAGGCCGCCGGCCCTGTAATCCGTTGCTCCCCTCCCGGCGAGTCCCCAGACGCGAACGCGCGGGTAGACTCGCCAGGAGGAAATGGGAGCGGCAGACCCCAGTCTCCCGCGTGACATGACAATAGGTGTCCTCCACATTGTTGTAACGGAATTGAATAAGGTGCTGAATCAAATTAGAGGATGCAAAAGTTTGGGGTGCTTTATTGGATGCTTCCATCTGCAACAGCGTAGAATAGGAAACACACAGAACATCTTTAATGTTCTTTTTACTGTATTGCTATTTGATAAAGAAATACTGCCAGCAGTCAATGAGAGTTTTCCAAGGACACCGATTCTTCCATGGAGTTAAGGCAAATATTTATCATACCCATGCACATCATAACTTTCATTGCTTTTTCTTCTCTGTGCTGAGCAGGTTTTCTGTATGGTCTGAGCAAGTGATTGGCACATTAACAAAGAAAGTGACAATGCCCAATGCACGCTGTTTTGGAAGGAATGGTATTAGTTGTGCAAACTCCTATTATGTAAAAAAGAAATCAAATGTCTTTTCCAGTGCAAATTGCTCCAATAAATAAAGGAACACTGTGGGCTTCAGCAATGCAATTTCAGTCCACATTTAATATGTGAAGTATGGGTTTGTTGTACCTACTCATTTCATGAGTTATTTTTCTGTTTTTATTTTTATAGCAGAAGGGGATAAAACAAATTGCCACTGAAAAAAATGTATATATATTTGTAGTGGCAGCATTTGCTTTGGTGTTCTAAAATAGCTCTTCTGTAACCATGTAGGGTGCAATCTCACACCATGATGCATTTATCATATTTCAAACACATTACCTTGCAGTCGTGCAGATTGGGTATAGGCAGGATGGGAGGGGATTGGGTGGAGGTGGCTGGAACAGAGGAACTAATCGAAGTGGAAGAGAGTGATGCAGACATGCTTTCCTATGGTAGAAACCTGTGCGCAGATTATAAACCATGGGTTTGCACATTTTCATGGAAATGATCCTTCCTATAGGTGTCCACCACATTGTTGTAATGGAATTGGATGAGGTGCTGAATAAAATTAGAGGTTGCAGAAGTTTTGGATGATGTATTGGAAGCTTCCATCTGTAACAGCGTACAATAAGAAACACACTGAACTTCTTTAATGGTCTTCTTATTCTTTCATTGCTTTTTCTTCTCTGTGCTGAGCAGTTTTCCTGTAAGGTGTCAGCATGTGATTCACAAATTACTGAGAAAGTGACAATGTCAAATGCAAGCTGTTTTTGGAAGGAATGGAATTAGTTTTGTAAATTCATATTATGTTAAAAAAAAATAGAATGTTTTTTCCAGTGCAAATTGTGCCAATAAATACAGGCGCACTATGGGCTTGAGCAATGCAATTTCAGTCCATAATTAATATTTGAAGTATGGGTTTGTTGTACCTACTCTTTTCATGAGTATTTTTCTGTTCATATTTTTATAAAATATGGGGATTAAAAACAACTGCCACTGAAAAATTATTATATATATTTGTCGTGGCAGCAATTGCTTTGGTGTTCTAAAATAGTTCTTCTGTAACCATGTAGGGTGCAATCTCACACCATGATACATTTATCATATTTCAAACACATTACTTTGCAGTGATGCAGATTGGGTTTAGCTAGGATGGGAGGCAGTTGGGTGGAGGTGGCTGGAACAGAGGAAGTAATAGAAGTGGATGAGAGTGATGCAGACATGCTTTTCTATGGTAGATACCTGTGTGCAGATTATAGGCCATGGATTGTACACTTTGATGGAAATTAGACTTCCAATAGGCGTCCTCCACATTGTTGTAATGGAGTCAGACGAGGTGCTAAACGAAATTAGAGGTTGCAAAAGTTTGGGATGGTTTATTGGAAGCTTCCATCTGTAATACCTTAAAATAGGAAACACACTGAACTTTTTAATGTCTTCATACTCCATTACTACTTGACACAGAAATATTGGCAGCTGTCAGTGATAGTTTTCTGGGTACACTGGTTCATCCATGTAGTTAAGGTGAATATTTTGCATACCCATGCACATCTTTATAACTTTCTTTCATTGCTCTTTCTTCTCTGTGCTGTGCAGGTTTCCTGTGAGGTTTGAGGAAGTGATTAGCAAATTCTCCAAGAAAGTGACAATGTCCAATCCAACTTCAACATATCCTTGGTGTTTATTGCATTCTTATTCTTGTGTTGAAATATGTCAGCAGGATATTTAATCAAAGATGTTTAAGCTGGTTATTTATATAAAAATCAAACAAAACAGAAAAAGTAACAAATGTTTATTTTTCACCAAACTGGTTTTTCTTAAATAGGGATGGACAAAGTCTGAAAGAATCAACACTGATGCAAAGCTAGAGATGTGTCTGATGTCAGTCGCCCATGCTGGGCTATGAAAAGTTTCAACTTGAATCAGTGGCTAACATATAATTCTCAAGCTCCAACCCTAACAACACACACACAGCTCTAGAGTACACCCTCCATCATCCCCACATATATTGCTCATTCACTGCACTCCCCATCTGTACCACCTGCTCTTCCTACCCCATCAAAGACTAAATTGCAGGGGGATGGGATCTGATTTGCTGAACAGCAAGCAAAAGACAATTGCATGACTCACAAAAGTATGCTAACACCCACACACAGCCAACAGAAACACGTGGCGTGCCTAGCACAGATAGTCGGAATGCAACATCAGATTTGTTCCTTCTGCTCTAACTAGCTCAATCATGAATCCATCTTTATACTTGCATGAACCAAAGCTGTAGGAGACCATGAAAATGGAAAAAGCCAAGCTATATCAAGACCCAATAATTTAGTATAAGACAACATGACAAATATTATATAAAAGGTCTGGAAGATGAGTGACTTGATGGGCAGTATATCTAATATCCCCTTAGGTTTTTTTCTGTTAACTTTTTCCTCTTTTATTAATCCTTAAATTGTTGGCTGTTATACAATTCTATGTGAATTGGATGAAAATACACATACAGATCATTTAAATGGCTAAGAAATGCTAAAAGGAGACCACTTCTTCCATTCAGTAATGAAAGCTGGTTCTGCCATGGTTTGACCCGTTTAAGGTGTACTCCATTACACCATTTAAGAGGAGCGGGGGTTGCGGGGGTGTCCCCTGGTCCCCTTAAATGATATATTGGGTCCAGGGTTTGCGAGGGTGTCCCCTGCATCCTTTACATGGATTGCGGCGTCAAAGCCACTGCATTTTTGCCGTAATATTTTGTGTTCACAGCCATTGTTGCCGCAATTTTTAACACATGGAACCTGAAAAAGTGCCTTTTCCATTTCCACCCAGCCCTATTCCCCATATTTCCATATTCTTAACATATGTTTATGGGACCAGGAAGGTCAAATGAAAAGGACTAACCTATAAGCAAGGACGGGAGAGGAAGTTGTGCCCTCTTCATCGCTATTGGTACGATTCTATACAATTCACACATGGAGCTGATTGTTTGGAAGACCCTCTTTCCCAAATTACATGTCAAGAATATTAGCATTCGACAGCCTGTGGAATTGCTAAACAATGTTTTGTCTCTCTATACACCAACCAAACTTGAAGCTTTTTAACTACCAGACAGAGTCGTAGTCCAGGGCTACCCAACATCTGTAAATACCCACTCAGCATAGATGTGTGGGCATTTACAGATGTCAATGTCGCTGCGGTGGGACCAACTAAATTAGCTTCATGCCCCACTCATTAAACAATCCTGACTACGCCTCTGCTACCTGAAGTCCATTTAAATCACAACAGAGCAAATACTTTACGTAGATGGGTACAGAACAGTCCATCTCATCAGATGTGCTTTAACAAAGGACATTTTTTCAAGGAAAAAATAAATATGCTACAAAAAAATAAGGGTTGTCCTTGCAGCACTGCATTCTTACCATCAATGCTAAGTGGGTTGTGAGAATGTAAAGATGTGCTGTACAATTTAAACAAATGAGTACCAAACTAAGTACACTTGAATAGGCGGCACATTGTGCTACTCTCTTCTGGTCCTACCTCTGTTTTTCTCTAACTGTTACAGCACACTTCCCTGCAAGCAGCACCAGAAATTAGTGGATTTTAAGATATTTACTGCCCTCCTGGGCCTGAGTGCTTGGAAATTGTTTTTGGGGGAATACTGTACTGAGTTGTTTGTTTCTGTTGCCCTCCCATGTCTCCTCTCTCCCGGTCTCCCTCCTCCCTCATCAGTCTCTCCTTCCCGCCCTCCTCCCAACCCACCCACACCCCCTGATTGACCTCCCCTTCCTTATCTCTGACCTTCCCTGGGCAGCCTGTGCCCAGCAGCCCTACGGCTAAGGGCCCCAGGCAAAGGGCGGCTCCTACTTGGCGGCTCCCTGTAAGTGTCTGCAGGTGTCTGCAGGGGATGCCAGTTGCCAGTTAATCTCTCCTGGTTGGTTCTGCTAGTCTCCCCACTCCCCCCTCTTCTGACTCTTCTCACAGTTGTGCTGTTCCCTGTGCTGCTGTATGACGCACGTATCAGAATTTATAATACACTTTTGTCATTGTGAAAACTAGGCCTTTTCTCCCCTTTCAGGATTCTCAATCTTGGGTGGCTTCCCAACTTGTGATTAAGTGAGCATTTGTGAGCTTGTAACCCTGAAAATATGTCCTATTGCTCCACTTGATTAAATCTCACTATCTTGTCAGCCTACTCTCGCAAGTGCCCCCCCCTCACCTTCCACCCCCTCCTCTCCCACCTACTCTATGGTGCTCTCTGTCTCTCCTATCTTCTCAAACTGCTTCTCTATCGACTATCCTGCTCTCCTCACTAAATCTGGTGGGAAGAAGTTTAAAAAGGACATCCTGGTCTCCAACCCAGGCCTCCCTATCACTGACACCTACACCAGTGTCTCCTCCAAGGAAACTCTCACCGACATCCTCTTTGTCATGCCTTCACCTGATTTATGGACCCTTCATATGGTCTCTGTGCTCTCTCTTTTCTCATCTTCTCCCATTGATGGTGGCACCCATTGGGACGCACGCCTGGCCTCCTTCCATTCCTCTAAGGTCATCATTAATGTTTACTCTAATGGGACCGCCTTGGTCCAAGGCACACAGGCCAACCTGCTCCTCTTTGATAGACTCTTCTTGTGACTCATCAACTTCACTTTCTTCTCCTGCTGTCCCCCATCCCCTTTCTTTGGCTACCTTGCCCTGCCTCTCCCTCTCTGCCCCCTCTCAGGCTCCTTCTACACCTCTGCAGGGCGTACCTCTGATCTGTACCCCTCACCCGGAAGTCCTTCAAGGATGGCAACCTTCTCCACATTGCCACTCTTAACTCTCGCTCTGCTGTCAAACATTCCTCCGATATCTGCTGCCTCTTTGAAGAACTTGACCTCGATGTCCTCAGTCTCACTGAGACATGGTTCACGGCCAGCTCTGTCACCAGCTTTGGCACGCTACAACCTGACGGCTACAAGATCCTCTCAGCGCCCAGGCCCAACCGCTCTGGTGGGGGTGTAGCCCTTATCTTCCCTGAGTGGATTCCTGCCTCTGTCATTCCTACACAGACCTACTCTCTTTTGAATGCCTTGTCTGCAGGCTCTCTCTCTCCCCTAGCCATTCCCTTTCTGTGGCTACTATCTATCGACCACCTGGTCAGATTTCTTCCTTCCTCTCTGAGTGGGCGGACCTCTCCTCTTCACTCCTGGCCTCAACCACTCAACCCCTCCTTCTGGGAGACTTCAACATCCACCTGGATGCCTCCTGTCCCCCCTCTGGTCTCTTTCACGACCTCTGCAACTCTCTCTCACTCACCATTCTTCCCTCTGGCCCGACTCATTCTGCAGAGCACAGTCTCGATGTTCTGATCTCCTCAGACCTTCCCCTCTCTGTCTCTCTCCCCTCCTCTCTCCTGGAGTGATCACTTTCTCCTATCCTCCCACCTCACCCTCCCTACCCCTCAGGCCAAGCCACCTCCACCCCTGCCACCCACCTTCTCGGTCATCCGACCCATGAAGCGCGTGTCAGTTGAGGCTTTCCCCACCACCTTCTCACCCCCCTTCCCCTTTGGCTGACTCTCACGCCCTTTCCACGCTTCACTCCTCTATATCTGATACTCTTGATATACTTGCCCCTGTCATGAGAATACGCCTGAAGCCCAAAGCCAAGTGTAACTCCTGGTATGTCTCAGACCTCGGCACCCTGAAACGCAAGTGCAGGGTGGCCGAGAGGAAATTGCGTGCTTCATGTTCATCCTCTGACAAACTGGCATGCCGCCTGCTACAAAGGCAATACCGGCTCTCCGTCCTCACCAAGAAGAGAGCACATATTCAAGCCCGCATCTCTGCGACATCTAACAACTCGGCTGAACTCTTCAAAATCTGCAAGGAACTGGCCAATCCTGCCACAGCCTCTACCTCTCCTGTCCCTTCCCAGGCCCTCTGCACAGCACTGAAATCCCATTTCATTTCTAAAACTCAGGACATCCTGTCCTCACTCTCCCCCTATCGACTCCCTCCCTCTATTCCCTGCTCTTCCTCTGCCCCTTCTGCAGCCACCCCCTCTCCCTCCTTCTCGACCTTTCCCCTGTTCTCAGCAGACAAGGTTTCTAGACAAGTCCGATCTATGAAAGTCTCATCAAAACAGGTTCATCCCTGTTCTTCCAAAACTATCAACGACCACATTGACTCTCTGGCTCTTTCCCTGGCTGATTTCTGCAATCACTCCTTCACCACCGGAGTCTTCCCATCCCCCCTTAAGCACTCTCTTGTGCACCCTCTTCTTAAGAAACCCTCTGCCGACCCCTCCTGCCCGGCTAACTATCGCCCAATCTCCATCACTCCCTTCCTGGGCAAGCTCCTGGAGAAACTTGCCATCCCGCAGCTTAATCTCCATACCAAATCTGTTGGTTGTCTTCATGACCATCAGTCTGGCTTCAGAGCAGCCAGAAGCGTGGAAACTGCTCTCCTGAACATTCGTGAAGACCTGCTCTCCAACCTTGACTCTAACACCCTGTGCGTCCTCATCTTGCTTGATCTCTCTTCTGCCTTTGACACTGTCAACCATGCCATCCTGCTCAACCGTCTCCGTGATAACCTGGGTATACCTGGTCAGGCTCTGGTGTGGCTGACGTCTTTCCTCTCCGACCGACCCTCCCAGGTCCAACTTGGGTCCTTCCTCTCTGATATCTTTTTCTCTACCTGTTGTGTCCCCCAGGGATTTAACCTCTCTCCCTGTCTGTTCAACCAATACCTGGCACTCCTTGCCCACCACATCGCCACTCTCTGTCCCAATTTTCAGTGTTAATGCGATGATACCCAGCTCATTTTCAGGCTGCCCTCGGCCTCCTCCTTTCCCTCTCTCATCTCTGACTGTCTGTATGCTATCCAGGAGTGGTGTGCAGCCAATGACCGATGCCTTAATGCCAGTAAGATTGAGATTCTACTCATTGGCACACCCACTCCCTCCTTCCCTGCAGCTCTCTGGCTGGCACTGTGGGATATTATTACCCATGCATCCAAGCCCTACCATAAAACTGTGCGGTACTGGCATGGAAAACATAATGATGGCCAGAACTCCCCAGAGAGTGCACAGGGAAAACATGAAGAATAGGCTGCCACCCATTTTTGCCTATGTTGTGAGCACAGGAGGGCACTGCCTAAAACCACCATTGGGCTACACAAACAGTAGCCTGAAACCATTGGGAATGGCAATGCTGATTGCCAAAAAGCAACTCAGAACTGTGGGGAATTCATTTTCTTAATCCCAAAAATGGTTGCATTACCAGTACTCACCACTATCAGAAAGCCGGCGTTTTAAAACCACCAGACTTTTGTGTAAAACTGAACAAATGAAACAAAACCAGACCAAGGAAAGACTTGCTAAGAGGTGGATACAATGTAAAACTATATTCTGAAATGACTTGAAGGAAGTAATTATTTAATGTATAGGTAAAAAGTGTCAGTTTGATTTGAATGTAGAAAACTGGGAACAAAAATTGACATTTAGCTGAAACCTGGCTTAATGAAACTGAATTCTGCCTGACAACTACCCCCGACAGGAGTTGAAACTGGATCAACAGCCACTCTTCCCAGGCCTAGCTGCATCCTGCCGCCCCTTGCCAAAAGGAGTTCACCTCTCTGATTAGATTAGGGGTGGAGCACCTGAGAACTGGAAGGGACAGAACAATGCAACTTCCTTGACTCAGGCAAATGTTATATTAGGGGCGTCGTAAAATAGCTTCCTCTTGGGAGAAACTGGGGGGCAGCTGTGCCTCTGTGAACAAGCTGGCTTGGGGGAAGTGGATAAACCAGTTATTCCACCCTGTGATGTAGGAAGCCACACCCCTTTTTGACCAGAGCATAATTTTAAAAAGATAGATAACTCATAGTGCGGACTTGTCAGAATTATATAAGTAATATCATTATTTTTGTGATTTTTCTGTGAACATTTTAAGAGGTGTTAGGACCCTGTGTTGTATTCTGGGGGGTTGCAAGCGGAAAATAGGGTCTCACTCCAAATGTATGCATGTTAAAAATCTGACACTTTATCATCTGTAACCCATATCCCTGGTGCACATTTGTGTAAAATCTGGAAAGGTTTAGAGGTCGTTATCTGGATGAAAAGGGGAGAATTCTGTCATCAGTGGACACAACATCGTACAAAGACAGGGATCGGATGGTTTGGTGCTACAGAAAATATGTGAACTGGACCTATAATATTAGAAAAATGGTACATAGATAAATATGTATTTGGGTCAGAAATAGATTTGTGTGCAATCTGACAAGGGAAGGTTCCTCTGACCATAAAACCTACAGCATCACTCCGACTCACATTTCCTTCCCCCAATCAAGGGAGAGAGGAGGAATTGGCCAATGATAAGTGAGAGGGGCAGGTTTAGTTATGACCAACGCACACACCCACTTTCCAAAACACATAAAAAGAAACTGCTGGGACAGGTAGAGACATTCAATTCCATTTGCTGCGGAGCATGCTGACCGACGACTTCACATCCAGAGATCCAGACTTCAAATCCATCAATCTCCAGAACCTGTAGCAGAAATTAACTCCAGAATTTGTAGCAGAGAGGCCTGAATCCACCAGCTCAATCCTCTTCAGCAGGCCTCAAAACTAACCAAACTATTCAACAGCCGGGCGAGCTGTTTGAAGTTTTGCCGAGAATTTTTGCAAGAACCTGTAGCAGTACCCAGAAAGCAGTGTTACATCCAGAATCCAGAGAGGCTAGACCAGCAGAGCAGAGCTGACCCAGATCGCTGTGAGCAGAACCAGTGCCTGATTGACCCGCCGAGCAGACAGAACCGCAGCCGGACGTGTTGACCAGATCCGTGACGAGGCCTAGTTCAAATTTATATTTTAAGTACCTAGCAGAACTGTGCAGAACCAATCTCTTAGTTAAAATAATCTAATCCAAACTATTTTAACCTAAGTAGAACTGCCACCTAGAAATCGTGTCATCTGTCATTTTTAAAGCTGCACAGCTGTCACCTGTCATTTTGAGTTTACTTTAAATCCGAAAAACTACCTAGGAACGAAATTTAACTTTCATCTGAAAGCTTAGAATCTAGGCTTTCCAACGAACCTAGAACCGACTTCCTACTCCCTATACTTTTTTCCATAATCGCGAGACACGCACTCGCGAAATTTACAGCGATTTGCGATTTGGCCCGATTTCTTCATCTGTAGAAATCAGCAGCTTTTTGCTTCTCTTTGCTAAAATTCGTTTGAAATCTGGTAATCATTCATAGAGTATTGTTAAAGTGAGCCTGAACTAATATAAAGTAGCTATCACCTACCCTGAACCTCTAGAGGGAATTAAAAGCAATTTTAGCACCTTTTCACTTCCGTGCAAACCGCATCGCCTGTGTTTAAAACTCATCCCTGGTTTCCCTAAGCTTGCTGGGAGAACTGGAACTGTGTATTGCATTATAAAGTGTGATTTGTTGGGATTCTTGAAGACTGTGTGCTCTCATTCCATTTCTGGTATTGCGTAGGGGGGGAGTGAATTGTCAAAAGAAAAAGTGATCATATTACCTTTTGCTAAAATCATAACAAGTTATTTCTGTACTGCATTTTATTCCACCTTGCGTTTCCTTGAACCATATAAAGCATTCTTTCCCACCTTGTTCTTCTGTTCCTATTCATAGTTACCTCTTGCTGATTACTGCTCATATTCACAAGTGTAATATCCATTATCAATTTATTTATAGAAGTGTGATATATATATTGTTTAAATTTTCAAATAAACCTTTTAATTTGCAAAACAAACCTACTTCTTGGCTCAGTGGGGTCAGGGGTATTCTAAGAGGGGGGTGTTTTACAAGGGTTGTCATCCAGAGTACTGAACTGAATATAAAAATACATCAATAAGGGTTTTCCTCAGCATCCCAGACTAGGCATTGACTTAGCTGTAGTGTTGATTGAATATCGCTTACAGCACTCTTGGCCCTCTTCCCACTCGCAAGGCTAAAACCTTGGGGTCACCTGCTAATGATCTAATGTGCGGCAGATTTGCCGAAATTCAACAAGATTATCCAGCCCACCGTCCATGATCTTGAATAGCTGTCTTAACCAGAGTTTTGACAATATTTTCTTATTATTAGATGAGCATCCATTGCAGCCCACGAGGTGGAGCTGCTCTAAGATGGCCATCCGTTTTTCTTCCTCGTAACCTGGCTACACAACTACACCCAGGACCCGCCTTTGTGTTTGATTGGCTGCAAAAATCCTCTTTTAGCCAATCCTGTGCCGGCAGGCACTGAGCCGGCCCACCCACGAACGCGCACTCACACTAATGCACTTCCCTGTCCCAAGCCTGTCTTCATTGAGACCATCCGAAGGAGCAGGAGTTTCTCCGACTGCAGGAGCAGTTCCCCTGCCTATAGGAGGCCCTAGGCTCCACCTAGATTCAAGGTAGGACCTAGGGCTCATGCTGCACATTATTGTCGAGTTGCTGCTAACGATCGAATTGGTGGCAGATTTGCTGAAATTCAACAAGATTATCCAGCCCACTGTCCACGATCTTGAATAGCTGTCTTAACCGGAGTTTTGCACTATTTTCATATTATTATATGAGCCTCCATTGCAGCCCACGAGGTGTAGCTGCTCTAAAATGGCCACCCGTTTTTCTTCCTCGTAACCTGGCTACACAACTACATCCAGGACCCGCCTTTGTGTTTGATTGGCTGCAAAAATCCTTTTAGCCAATCCTGTGCTGGCAGGCACTGAGCCGGCTCACCCACGAAGGCACTTCCAAGTCCCGAGCCTGTCCAGAGGTGACAGAGGCCAGGAAGTCTACCTATCTGTGCCCAAGACATTTTGCGACCCTTTCTGACTGGCGTTCGCACTGCGTCTGCCTGGTAAGCACCCAGAAAACTTTATTGCAACCCTGCGTGCTCGCATTGATTACATCCAGCATCAGATGCACTTTCACTTGTTTGCCGCATTTACTGTGCTCTTTGTCTTACCTGATTTTCTGCTTCATATGCTGCCAATGTATTCCGTCATAACCGCGAATGCCTATTTCTCCCTTGCCGACCGCTGATTGGTGTTTTCCAACATGTTAAAACTAGGGCCGTGTCTATCACCTTAGTTCATGACGCCCCTCAATATATATTGCCCTACTTCAACTTGTGCCCTCCTAAATACATGCATTTTTATGTGCCTTCTAGCCCGTGCCTGCAATACTAACTGGCGCACTGTACATAACTGCCTATTCTCCTGCGCATAGCTGCGCATATGGAATTACTCTATTACTACCTGTACCCTGACCTTGGATGACTGCGTGAGTCGCTTGCCTCTTGTTTGAACTGCCTAAACGCTGGTAACTTGATTATGCACCTGTCGCTCTCAGTACTACGTACGCGAGCCTATCACCGTGTCATGTCCAATCTGTCTATGTATCCCGACAGGCACTACTCATGAGTCCGCTAGAATTATCACTTCAGACTGTATAGATCCCATTTCCAAAACGCTTTCGCCCTAACTATATAATGTGTGTGCTTTACATTTTGCTCATTGCACATTTTTACTGCAATTTATCAAACTTCTAATATGTTATGTCACCTGCCTAACCACCTGATTGCGGCTCCATCCACTCCACTGTGATCTGTTACTACGCACTTGCAAGTTTTGCTATTAATCTTTGCTCTACGGCTTACTGAACGTATGCACACTGTACGCTTGTACCCATGCTTAGTGCAACCATTTTATGCCCACTGCCTGCATGTGTGTGTGTTGATTCAGCGCCTCTCACATGTGTGTACAAGCGCCCTACTCAGTGCCCAATTTACTGCTCTTTTCTATGACTCACCTCTGTGTGCCTTACAATGGCTACATTTACCGCTTTCCACGCCCTGGCAATACGCCCTGGCAATACTTGCCTTGCATTGCCCCCCTCAATCTACCTACAGCCTTAGTTGTGCAAGAGGTTAAGCCTAATTATTACATATTGCATGATGGCTGCCACTACACATTTTGATATTAGTAGTCAGGAATGTTACATCGGGCTCCCCCCACCAGAGACAGAACCAATCCTACCCAACCTACTAGATACAGTTATAAATAACTCTGCCATCATCCGCCCAAAATACCTTTACGCTCTAGGGCAAGGAGCCTATGCTTCCTGGCCATGCACCACAACTGATAGAAACTCTAAACTCTGTGCTAGACTAACTAAACTGCATGAGCCACCCAGAAGATCTCTTCCATCAACAAACTTGAAAACGAACCTCACCAATCGGCCCTCCTCCTTATCAGCCCCCAACACCAAGGCCCGCCAAACTCCTAGAAATAAGTCCAAGCCCATTGCTACTAATATATCTACTCCCAACCAGATCAAAGTTGATACGGAGGCACATTCCTTTAAAGGAGCACTCCTTAACGCAAGGTCGCTAGTCGCCCATGCCCTAGACATAGCTGACCGCTTCACTGAAGTCAATTTGGACTTCCTCGCAATAACAGAGACTTGGCTACATAATGCTGCAAGATCGTCGCTCAGGTTAGCTATACCAGACGGTTACACTATATCCAGGCAAGACCAAGAAGGCACCCGTGGCGGTGGAATTGACATCATATCTAAAACAAGCTTATCGTTAAGACTAGCCCCCATTCAAACTCTGCAATCATGTGAAATCCTTACTACCAAACTCCCATTAAACAACTCCCAATCACTTACTATTCTTCAAATTTACAGACCACCTGGTCCTCTGGGGACCTTTGAGGAGGATCTGCACAGTCTATTGACCAACAATGTCAAAACGACCTCACAACTATTTCTATTAGGTGACTTTAACATAGGCTTCAACGATCCAGCGGATAAACACGCCTTGGACATAGCCAATACCATCAACTCGCTAGGATTGTCTCAAAAAGTCAGCAATCCTACCCATACGAAGGGGAGAATATTAGATTGGGTAGCCGAGTATAAATGTACTGCAGACATCTCCTCCATCTCCCCACAACTCTGGACAGACCATTCACTGGTGTCCTTCAATCTACTAACCACCAGACCATCTCCTACAGCCTCGCTAACGGCACCACCATGTCTAACTAGAAATATAAAGGATATGACAGTGGACAAAGTCATCCCTGTTATCCTCCCAACCCTAAATGCACTGCCAGATAATCTAGACCCTAGTACTCTAGTCCATGAAGGCAACAGAATCATGGACAAAATTGCCCCACTTAAACTTAGAACAAGCAAACCCAAAGCCCATCTAAATAAATGGTTCACGCCTGAACTAAAGGCCCTATGCCTTACAAAGAGAAAATGCGACACTGCCTGGAGAATATGCCCATCCAACGAGAATAAAGCAAACTTATCCTCTATCTCTCTACAATAGAAAAATTAAGTTTGCCTGGCAAAACGAAATTCCTACAACAAACGCATTGCCAATTCTAACTCGAGTATGAAGGAACTCTTCTCCATACTGAAAGAACTAGAGTCGCCTTTTGCCACACCGGATACATGTACTAAGGATTAGACCTGGTGCACAGATATCCAACATGCGTTAGAAAATAAAATAAATACACTCCAAAATAAAATACAGCTAAAAAAAGATTCTCTGAACTTTCAGCACCTGTCCAACACGCTGCATAATGATGCACCCAATACCTAGACAAACACATTTTATTTCACCAAAACCTCTACCCTAAAGGTAGAGAAAATTATCCTATTGCTTAAACCTTCCAACTGCAAAGGTGATATCTGCCCAGCACAGATAATAAAAGACGCTGCCAGAGACTTATCACCTTTCATTTCTAAATTGACCAATGCTTCTTTCTCCACAGGCAATATTCCTGCCAATTTAAAACAATCTTGGGTGCTCCCGATCCTTAAGAAGCAGACATTAGATCCCCTCATCCCCACTAATTACCGTCCTATTACTACGGTACTATTTTTACTTAAAATACTGGATAAAGTTGCTTATATTCATATTCAAAACACCTTGAATGACATAAGCTCCTAGGAGCTAGACAATCTGGTTTCCATCCCCTACATGGAACTGAAACGTCCCTTATTGATTTAAAGACACAATTGACGAGCTGAGAGACAAAGGAAAGACAGCACTTCTCTTACTTGATTTTTCAGCTGCATTCGATCTTGTGGACCACAAGGTCCTTTGCAGACACCTTGACTCAACAGCTCACTTCTCCACTGAGACTATCAGATGGATAGAGTCATTCCTGAGTGAGAGAACGATGAGAGTGTTTTCCCCCTCGGCAGCAGCAGACCCCACACTCATCTTGTGCGGTGTCCCTCAGGGTTCATGTGTCTCCCCAACTTTTTACAATATTTTCACCAAACCTTTGTTCGATGATCTGGACCATCTGGGTATCACCTACACTAACTATGCAGATGATGCACAGATTCTTCTCCAGCTTTCTGGGGATCATAGCAAGGACCTGGAGTTGGTGATTAGGGTATATCTTATTATCCAGGCATGGATGGCAATACATGGTCTTTGCCTGAACGATGATAAAATGGAGTTGATTATCCTCGGCACATACTCTAAAATTAACAAACTAGGCCAGGAATACTCTTCTTTCATTATAGACGGTAATATCATCAAGGTATCTAAGAAGTAAAAACTCTTAGTTTTTACCTTTATTCCACTATGTCTTTTACAAAACAAGTTAATTCCCTGGCCTCGACCGCTGCTTACACTTGCAAGCTGATAGGAGCTGGCAAGCCCTTCCTTTCTAATGACAGTTGCATGATTCTGACCAGAGCCTTAATACTTTACAGACTCGTTTATTGCAATGCCCTCTACCGCGGCGCAAACAAAGTTATTATTCAAAGACTACAAATTCTACAAAATAATGCCCTAAGAGCTGCGCTCGGCAGAAGTAAAAGAGTACATATCGCCTCCATTAGGCGCCAGCACAAATAGCTCTCTAATGATAACAAAATACAGTTAAAAATGAATTCATTGACCCATAAATGCTGCCCCAGCTACCTCATGGACAAAATAAACAGGAAATCATCCACCAGACAGAGAAGAACTGCCAATACTAACTGCCTGATAGTACCAAGTTTCCGACTATCCAATATTGGTGGCAACAGCTTTCCTGTGAAGGCTGCCAAACTTCGGAACACTGTGCCACATAATTTGAAAGCTGACCAACCCTACTTACACCTTAGAAGGAAATACATAAAATATATAATTTCCAACTACCACTAGTCACCTTGTAGCCTTCCAATTAAGCTGCCTGAGCACAACAGTCCCGTCTAACTACACTGTAAATAAAGTGTCTTCGTAAAATCTTAGGTGAGCAATGCTAAAATGCCCTGTAATGTTATTTGGTTATTATTCTGTGTTTCTGTACATTATTTTGCTATCTGTACAAATCTTTAACTATGAAATTTGCACAAATCTGTAACTATGTAAGTTTTGCATCTTCCTACTGCTGTGCCCTGTTACCTCTGGGTTTGGTGCGCATTAGAAATAAATAAACAACAAACAAACACCTTCGACTCCACACTCTCCTTTTCTCCTCACATCTCTGATGTCTCTAAGAAGTCACACTATCAGCTGCACCTCCTCAGAGGTATTCTTCCTTTCCTCTCCTTCCCCCAGAAGCTCACTGTCTCCAGAGCCCTGGTTCACTCCAGGCTGGTCTACTGTAACAGCCTCTACCTAAAACTGCCTGCCCCTACTCTCTGCCTGCTGCAACTTATCCAGAACAGGACAGTGAGACTTGTCCTTGGCCTCAAGCCCCCGGATCGAATTTCTCCAGGACTGAAATCTCTGCACTGGCTCCCAGTGGCTGCGAGGATTAAGTTCAAAACCCTCTGCATTGTCAACAAGGCCTTCTGTGGCCTGGGGTCGCAATACCTTCAACTCTCTCTTCCTAAATATCTTCCTTCTCGAGCTCTTCGCTCATCCGCCTCCAACTCCCTTAGGGTCAGTCGCTTCTCCAAGCAACGAGTTGGTGGTAGATCTCTCTCTTCGGCAGGGGCCACCCTCTGGAACAGCCTTCCTGCCTTCCTTAAACTTGAGGAGAAACATCTCCGGTTTCGGAAGCAGCTCAAAACCTTCCTCATTGCTTCTGCTTTCTCTCCCCCTCTCCCCTGCTGAATTACTGGCTGATACTGCGCTGGTTACCTGGCCACCCTCTGATCTCAGAACCAGGCCCCGTCAGTTGCACACCTGCACTGCCTCCCCGGCAACCCTTGCACCTGGGTTCTGTTTTCTGTATCCCTACAGTCCCCCTACCAGCACATACGTATGCACTTACCTTGCACTTGCCATCTCTGCCGTTTACTATCTTATTTATTCTACTATCCCATGTACTGCACTTTCCCCCTTCCTTTCCCCCTCGCACTTTTCCCTTTCCCCCTTCCCATGCACTTGCACGATCTGAATGACACTGGGCCTAGTAAGATCGCTGTCTGTCTTCCCCTGTTCCCCCTCCCTTGCCTTGTCGCGCCTTGATACACTTGTTTATAGGCGCGTTATACATATCATATCATATCATATATCATTTTACCTACGATTTGTTCTGAACCCCTTCCAGGTTTAGGAGTCAAGCAAATCTGCTCATGCCTGACATATCATCAAAGCAATTCTGTGCAAATGGGCATCTATGATGATTGGACATTGCATACTATCCAACCATCTCCTAGGGTCTGATGTAAAAACATACACATACACCCCAGAAAGGGACTGGGCAGACTCAAAAAGATGACTGGGTGACAGGTTGCAGTCCAATTCCATACCAATAGAAATCCTTCCAGTCCAAGAAAACGGATTGATTTCAAATCCTGAAAATCAGGAGCATTCTGCGGAAATAGGCAGATAGAACTAGTGCTGGGCAGCCAAGAATCAGATGTCAAAGAGGTTTGTTCACACCTACAAAAACATGAGGGCGGAAGCTTCAGCATAAGCTACGTGCATCAGTGCATATATAACTAGAAGTATCGGCTTCCGCCCAGGATGGGAAAGCAATGCTCGCATTTAAAAAAAAATGTATTACTTGACAAAAAATGAAATATTTTAAATGTCATATTTACATTTGTTGATTTGAACAAATGTCGGGTGCTTTGTAGCGTGAACCCTAAGACTACAACACCAAAGCAATGATAGCTGGAAGTGCTGAAGCCAATGTCTTTCAGCCACAGTCCATTTCTCTGGCTGTCAATTCATACCTTTCCATGTGGTTTTAGCTCATCAGTGTCAATTCACAAGTGGGATGGCTATATGTAAATCAGTGTTTGTCCCGCCCAGACTGGTACGGAAACGCAAGCAACTCAAGATAACACTCAATCATCATCAATTCAGCCTCATCAATTAAGTGCAATGATGATATATTGATGTATGTATGGAATTCATAAGCAATGGAGGGCAATACATATTTCTATTTCATCCTATGAGTTGCTTACGTCATTGATGCCACACACCAAATCTTCCTCTAAAGTTACATGTCTGAGAAATGTTTTGAGAAGTTGATTAAAGTGGGTGTGGGGTGGTGCGGGGAGTTACGGGGAGGGCCAAATATCCTGCATTTCCCATGAAAACCTGGAGAGGTGATATTTTCTCTCATCTATAGGACAAATGCTGCAAAGTTGTACGCAGACCATGCATTCGGTCTGACTCGTGATCCCGTGTGGGTGTGGTGGAAAATCACCCAGCTTTGAATTTTAAATTCACTCAAAAGTGGACAAAATCCTGTTAGCAATATCTTGACTCTTAAACCCTATTTGCGGACCCATAAGGCAGATTGTAGGCTCCGGATTTGTCCATTTGTTTTAGATAATCCTGGCCAGGTGTGCTCATTTTAGTCAGGGGAAACCAGAGTGGCTGAAAATCTACCAATATCATTGATTTTGGCACAGGGGTACTTTGGGCCCCACAAGAATATGACCATTTGCAGCAGTCCGTGATTATTCCACTTCATGCTAGGCAGAGTGAGGGACCCAGAGGAATATGCCTCAAAAGCATGCTTATTCTACAGTTCTGGGCACAATGGCAAAACTCCTTATGGTGGTGGGAACTTTGAATAGCTGATTTAAACTGCAGAGCTTGTGGTAGCATGTTACCTGCCATGGTTTACGGGGGTGCCCTGTGCATCACCAATGGCCATGCCCCGGGACAAAATTGGCCGTTGGGCAAGATTCTTTAGGATGCTAAGGGGTCCGCAGGGCCATTGGTAATCCACTGTCAGCCATGCCTAATGAACACATGGAGTATTCCAGGGAAATCACCCGCTGGGAGTTTTGTCATAGGCCAAGTTTCCAATGGATGTGGCCAACGGCCAAAAAGCTAAATATAACATTGGGACCCATGGTGCAGCCTGGAGCATGGCGCTGTCTGCTTACAGTCTTGCCAAATGGATTCAATGGGAGGCTTGTAGGTCACCAAAGCATGGCCACAGGGCATGTCCCAGACAGACTGGCACTTGGCACAGCTGGAGACCATGCCCAGCGAGTACTTTATTGCATATCTTTATAAAACATGTTTAAAAAACAGTAAATGGGGGGGCGCTGTTGCGCTCGAACAAGATGGCCGCCTGATCGCGCGCTCTGTGTTGCATGGCACCCTCCTTATACAAAATATTGCAGAGGAGCCCAACTCAACCCAGAATCTGACCGGATCCACTGCACCTAAGCCTTGGGAGTGTGCTCCCCGAATGCCTGACAGCTGAGATACAGCGCCCGCAGTCCGGGCTGGGAGCCGGCGCCGCTCCTTCCCGCCTCCCAGCTCCGGAGCGGTGAGACGGCCGCACTGTGGCTTTTTTGAGCCCTGCCGTGGGGGAGGGGCGCGTTGCGCTCCGATGCGACCGCTCTCCGCGCCTTCCATGCCCCTGCGACGGCCCGGCCTGGAGCACCAGTCCCCTGTTTGGACCCGAGGACCGCTTCCACATCTAGAGCGGGCTGCTCCGCTGCCCCTCCTTGGGTGGCATGCTGCTTTCTACTTGTTCTCTAGAGACCCATCGACGGGAGGCCGACTCGCGGGACACCTCCTCACACTGGACGCTGGTGAGTCACATAGACCCGCAGGGCACCCTGCCCCCCTCCTGGTGGAGGCTCCAGTGCTGTCCTTGGGGTGTGAACGGATTCTGCCCCTCACATCTTCGGCACCCGTGGAGTCAGGTGGAGTCCCGCGCTCGGCAGATCACTCTGATTGCTGGAGACCCACGGCAGATACTGGGCCCCTCCGATCCTCGACACTAACACACAACACCCAACCTCGGCCCCCGGTGTGGGCCCCATCAGTCGCTGCCCCCTGCAACTCGTACATCACCCTGTGGTCCTCTTGGGAGGTTCTGCACCTCTGGCCCTGTTGCCCACCATGACCACCTGAGCTTCTGTGCCGCGATGGATCTCCTCTGTATCGAAGGCCTACTGTCCTGCCAACATTAACTGTGCGCTCTGACAAATTGTGATCCTCCGCACTGCCCTCTTTGGCGTGACCGGGCCTACCGGCCCTTGGCGGCCCACACTCAATACGCAGGGGGCCCTGTCCGCCTGGCCACCTGATCTGGTTTTACCCCAGCGGAGCCCTCGGCTGCGGCCCCCGCATCTAGTGCTCCTCCACTTTCAGCTCTTGCCCAGGGTCCCCATCGTGATCCGGCCCGGTGGCCTCTCCCTTCAACCGCCCTGCAACCCTCCGGAGTCTCGGCCCTGTGAGCGACGGCGAGCATAGTCCCTGCACCTGATTGCAACGCGCCATTCTATCCTATCTGTGAGGGCCCCTCATCGCCCAGAACACTCTGAATGCCTGTCGGTCTTTCCTGCATCATCTACCTCTCCCGATACCCCCATTGCCCCGGGGGCCGGAAAAAAGCAATCTTCAATCAACATGTTTACAAAGTCCTCAGTGGGCCTTGCGGGGGAGGCACCTGACCAGGAATCACCCTACACGTTGGCATCAGACCCGGCCAAGTCCCAAAAGATAATGGAGTACATCCGGGAGGGCTTCACCACACTTCATAGCACACTGGACGACATGAACGGCACTATATCCTCCATTAAGGCCCATATAGAAAAGACTGACGGCCGGGTCATTGAGGTTGAGACACAAGTTAGCACTGCCGAGGATGGCTTGAGCTCCCTCAGGGCTGAGGTCTCGGCTCTCTCTGGCCGGGTCACCGAGGTTGAGAAGAAAAATGAGGACCTTGAATCAGGCTCGAGGCGCAACAACCTCCGTATTATCAGAGTACCTGAGGACGGCATACAGGAGTCAATGGAGGACTACGTCGAACACATGCTATTGCAACTACTGGACTCTCCAAAGCCTCTCTCCTCAGTTTGCAATCGAGCGTGCACACCGAGCCCTCACGGCAAAAACTAGACCGGGCGCACCGCCACGCCCCATCATAGCTCATGTTCTAAATTTCCGTGATCGTGACACCCTCCTCAGGGCGGCAAGAATCAAGGGTGAACTTCTTTTGGGCGCAGCAAGGGTCCACCTCTACCTGGACTTCTTGGTGGCAGTCCAGCGAGAATGCAAAACCTTTGTGGCGGTGAAGAGGAGGCTTCGAGATCTACAGGTCAAATATGCCATGCTATACCCTGCTAAACTGAAGATCGAACACTCTAACCAGGTGCATTTCTTTACGATCCCGGAGGAGGCCCCCAGATTCCTCGATGAACACTTCCCTGGCTGAAGCCTCTTTGCAATGTATGATGTTCTCACTATGTTCCTAACTGGTTGCTCATGATTGGGTTCTTGGCTTATTACGGCAACGCCACATTCGTAACAAATATGGTTAATGTTTAGCTCCTTGATTATGTTGTCCATGTGTTGAGACACTGAGCTACTACAGTATAGACTTCCGGCTGTGAGGATGTAGGTGGAGACCGTTCTCTACATCTAGTATTATGACACCTTCTTCATGTGTCTAGCTGAACTCATATACTGTCAAGATCCGACTGTCTATGAAACTATGAACCTTATCTTGAGCGATCTGTTTCTTGATCGCGCGACAGTGCCTGGGCTACCCCGGGGGGACACTCCCCGGGTGCCACTTGACAACAGTCCTGGGCACCAAGTTTATCCTAATATTGCCTCCCGATTTGGAGCGTTATCGCCAGGTCGGTTCACAGGTCCCACAAGCGCTGACGCCATTGGTTTGGATTTGGTTGTTTAGTTATGGGGTTATCATTCCTCTGTTTAAGGGAGGGATGTTGGAGGGTGTGGGGGGAATTGGGTTCTATGGTAAAAAAGGCTTGGTATCAACGGAGGAGGTAGAGTGCAGGGCGCTGTGGAGCCAATGGTACTGCAGCTCCATCTGCGCTATATACAGATCATGGGGGGGACTACGCCATTCACCTGCAATCCCTGATGACTACCCCTGGGCTGTTGGGTGAGGACACCCTGACATTCATGAGCTTGAATGTTCGGGGTCTGGGAAACCATAAGAAAATGAGGCTACTACAGCTCGAGGCCGAACGTCATGGGGTTAAGATATCTGTTTCTGCAGGAAACACATGCCCGCACAGAGTACTGTGAAAGGTTTGCTAAAGCATGGGGTCCTCATAGGTATTATACTACCTATTCTACCCAGAGCTGGGCGGTCATGACCATGATTCACAGAAGCCTTAAGTTTAACCCCATAACTACATTGATTGACCCCCAGGCAGATATGTGCTAGTCCATGGTATTCTGCAGAACAAAGAGGTGGTCCTGCTAAACATTTACGGTCCCAAAATTGACGATCCCGAATTCTATACAGACCTCACTGCCCTCCTCGATAGCTTCCCACTGTTACCAATCCTCTGGGGAGGAGACTTCAACACTATATTCGATGTAGACCTTGACAGATCTGGCTCTAGACCCCGTCAACTCACTAAGGCTGCTTATACCACACTTTCGTCTCTCCCCCGCCTGGCCCTTGTTGACGCATGTAGACTTCTCTATCCCGATTCACGCTCTTAGTCCTTCTACTCCTTGGTTCATGACTCCTATTCCCGAATCGACAGGTGGCTGGTGTCTGATATACTTATAAGAAATATATCTTCTCTAACGATCCCACCCAGAACCCTCTCTGTCCATTCGCCGGTCACAATTACCCTAGTTTGGAGCCCCAACCACAGTCGGACCAGATACTGGAGAATGAAGCCATAGTCCCTCCTGGACCCGGTTTTCAGCTCTGAGCTGGAGTCAGCAATCGAGGAGTTCTTCGAGATCAACATTAACACAGTATCCTTGCAGGCCACCCTTTGGGAGTCCTTCAAGACCTATATTAGGGGTATTGCCTTTTCCAAGGAAAACGGCATCCTTAAAACCATCCAAAGGGGAATGGCCGAGACCGGGGCAATGCTGTCCACTCTTGAGGCCCAATACACGCTTCACCAAACCCCCGAAATCCTTGCGATAATAGGTACAGAACTGGACACCTTCCGCTCTCTGGCGGATTGTGAACTAAGGTTTTTGGATAACCCAGGCCTCGCGAGGAAATATGGCGAGGGCGAGCACCCAAGCCGCCTCCTGGCTAGGCTTCTCTGCCGAGAGTTTGGAGCCCCGCCCATCCCCGGGATAGAGAGACCTGATGGTACCCTGGCCACCTCACCCCAAGATATTAATTCCGAATTCTTCTCCTTTTATGAATCTCTATATGCTCAGACAGCGCCACAACATCGGAAATTGATGCCTACTTGGATAGTCTCCCCCTCTCATTCCTTCCCCCGAAACCATTGGCTCCCTTGAGAATCCATTCACCCCTGAGGAGCTATCGGAAGCTATAGACTCGCTCTCTTCAGGAAAATCCCCTGGATCAGATGGAATTCCAGACGAATTTTACAAGCAATTTAAATCGCTCCTACTTCCTCGCTTGATGGCCCTTTGGGAAGAGTCAGTGGAAATAGGTCAGCTCCTCCCCTCGCTCCACGAAGCAATAATAACAGTCTTGCTAAAACCTGGCAAACCCCCACTCAATGTGGCTCCTACCGTCCACTCTCACTTATCAATTGTGATGTCAAGATCTTTGCCAAACTACTCGCCTTACGCCTAGCGCCCTATATGCCACACTGTGTTCACCCTGATCAAGCGGGATTTATCCCGGGACGCTCAACCTCCTTGAATCTGAGGCGCCTCTTCAACATCATAAGCAGGGTGAGCCCAGATGTCCATGCGGTAGCCGCGACACTTGATATGCAAAAGGCTTTTGACTCCGTCTCGTGGAAGTATCTTTGGCGTGTGCTTGATAAATGTAAATTCGGTCCCACCTTTCTCTCCTGGATCAGCTTACTCTACTCCAACCCTGTAGCCAGAGTTCACACTGAAGACCGGTACTCACCCCTTTTCCAAGTAGCCAGGGGCACGAGACAGGGCTGCCCCTTTTCCCCTCTAATCTTTGCTCTGGCAATTGAGCCATTTGCGGACATGCTACGCCAATGTCACGTGCATAGGGGTCTGCGTACCTCAGGTTCCTCGGACATAGTTTCCTTATATGCGGATGGTGCCCTTCTTTTCATCTGTTCCCCTGAAACTAATCTGGCCCCGATTCTGGAAGATGTCGTCCTTTTTGGTCATATCTCTGGTCTCAAAGTGAATTGTTCTAAATCTACCCTGTTTCCGCTCACGGCCAGCACACTCCCCCCTTCAGAAACCCTGGGATTCATGTGGGCCCCATCTGCTTTCACCTACTTAGGTATTGTAGTCTCATGCCAAACTGAACGGATCTTCGATGAGAATTACCAAAAATACCTCACCAATCTTACAGTAAGCGCACATGGTTGGAGCAAACTCCCACTCTCACTGGCCAGCAGAATAGGAATATTGAAGATGGTAGTAGCCAGCGCCTATACAGATTTGCCAACATCCCACAGTGGCCCGGTAGTGAGTTCTTTCAGGGCTTGACACGCACTCTTCACACTTTTCTCTGGCATTCGGGCGCGGTCCGACTAAAACTTAAAACCCTAACTGCCCCGATGGAGGCTGGTGGCTTCGGTGCTCCTGATCTCCTCGTGTACTGGCTTGTGGCTCAACTTCAACATACCGCATACTGGTTTAACACCTCAGATCTTCTGTCCCACGTCAGGCTCGAAAAGTTATCAGTGAGCGACTGCGACATCCGTTCCCTGGTGATCGCGCTCATGCCAAAGATGCTAAATTCACTTGACCCAGCGACCTGTACATCACTGGCTTTATCAAAAACGTGGCAATTACTGGGTGTCACCCATCCCTTTCATGGTAACTTACCACTCTGGAATTTCCTACCAGAGGTCCCACAAGTTCCTCCCTCTGTCGTTCGCCGGTGGGCAGAAGCTGGCTATGAATTGCTCCGGGACATTTTCGAACGGGGCATTTTTATAGAGTGGCCGGACCATCCGCCGTCTCTGAGGTGGAAACCTTCCATTTGGCTCCAATACTCGGCCCTCCGGAAAATCCTTAAGCACAAATACCCGACCTTCCCTGCATTACCACCAGATGAGCCCGCGATCACGGGAACTGTCGTCACCCTCTCCTATGAGGGGCAAAATCTCCAGACTCTACACATTGGTGCAGACCAGATCACCCCCCCTATTTTCCAAATTAAAAAACACTTGGGAGATTTACCTCGGACTGGAAATGACCGACGAACGATGGGCCCATATGTGTGCACGCACCCATGGGGTCTCCTTTAATTCCCGCTTTAAAATGATTCAATTCAAATTGCTCCACAGGTACCATTACACCCCGATCAGACTCCACCGCATCTCCAATAAGCTCTCCCTGAGGTGCCCCAGGTGCGGAGGTGACGACGCTGGCTATATTCATATGATCTGGTCCTGCCCTCGACTCACTCAATTCTGGCACGCAGTATGCAACACCGTTTCAACTATCCTCGACCACCCTATTACCCCCTCCCCAATGAGGTGTCTCTTTCACGACTTCCCAGAACTACACCGTAACTCTAGGAGACTGGCTGGCCTCTGTATGCTGCTTGCAGTACGCTGTATCCTACTCTGCTGGCTCCGCCCTACTACACCTACTCATGCACAGTGGCTCAGGGCGGTGACGTGGGCTTCAGACACTGAGGAATCCTGGGCTGTACAACAGCCCGCCCACTCCAGACTGTAAGAGGATTCAATTCAACACTACAGCTAAGTCAACGCCTAGTCTATAATACTGAATGAAAACCCTTATTGATATATCTTTATGTCCAGTTCATGCGTTCTGGATGACTACCCCTATATAACACCCCTCCCTTGGAATCCCCCTGACCCCACTGAGCCAAGAAGTAGTTCTGTTTTGCAAGTTTAAAGGTTTATTTGATAACTTAAACAATATATATTATATCACGCTTTATAATAAATTAATAATTGGATATCACACTTAATCTGGTATGATAAAGATTAACAACGGAGAATCTGGCACTAGCACACTTCTTGATAATCACTAAGGAGTTGACATGAAATGGATAAGATAGCAACAATACTTTTATGGTTTCAAATGGATGCAATGTGGAATGAAATGCAGTACAGAAAATACTCAATATGATTTCAACAAAACAATGTAATCACTTTTCTCTGGCAATCCCCTCCTTTTATGCAATGCAAGGAAATGGAAGGAAGGCACACAGTTCTCAGAAATGCAATTAAATGTGATTCAGTTAACCCCAGCAAGCTTAGACTACAGAAGTTTAAAACACAGGCAAAATGCTTTTATATGTGCTGGCAATGTAGAAAAAATATGCTAAAATGCTTTTAATTCCCTCTAGGAGGTTCAGGGTGAGTGAAATCAAGTTAATATTAGTCCAGGCTCACTTTAGCAATGATGCAGGGATAGTTAGCAGGTTAAACGAATTTTTCTTTAACGGAAGGCAAGCAGCAGCAGATTTTTACATGTGAAGAAATTTGCAAATCGCGGCAAAATGTCAAATCGCGGCTAAATTTGCGAATGCGCCGAGCGCGATTACAGAGGAACTACAAGGATTATCACTATCGTTTTGGGGTCCTAAAACAGCCTAGGATCTCAGCTTCCAGATGAAAGTTACTGCAAGTCTCTAGCACAAACGGTCACGGAGATATGAGCGATTAAATAAAGGTCGTTTTTCAGATTTGAAATTTTAAAGTTCAAAAAGACAAGTGCAGCTTGCAACTAGAAAATGACAAGTGACAGCTTTACAAATGACAGGTGACAGTTAGGAGACAGTTCTACTTAGATTAAAATAGGATTGAATTATATTATTTTAACTAAGAGATTGGTTCTGCACAGTTTTGCTAGGTACTCACACTATATTCTTGAATTAGAATGGACCTCGCCACGGATCTGGTCAGGTTTTAAACTGGACTCTGGTCTCTGCACTTCACAGTGATCTGGGTCTGCTCTCTCTCTGGATTCTGAAGATTGAGGGATTTAAAGTCTGGATCTTTCTGCACAGCTTTCTCTAGAGATTGATGGAGGTAAAGTATGGATTTTCCAGCAGAGCGTCCCGCAGCAAATGGATTTGAAGGTCCCTATCTGTCCTGTCTCTCTGCTTTTATGTGTTTTTAAAATGGGTGTGTGTGAGCAGCATCACTAGCCAGCCCCTCTCCACTTATCATTGGCCAAGCTTTCATTTCTCCCCTGATTGGGGGAGCTAGGTTGTGTCAGAGTGATGTCATTTTACAGCCTGCAGAAAGTCCACTCCTCCTGTCAACTTACACACAAATCTAGATTTGAACCAAATACATATTTGCAGAGGTACATATTGTTTTAAAATCATATGCACCCCTCACATATCACAGGAGGTATCTCCTGTTCAAACTCTGCTCTTCCTGGGAGCTTGCATTCAGAAATGGCAATATTTTGCACTTTTTAACTGGTTTGCCATACCGGACATTACCCCAAATTTACACACATGTGCGCAAGGAGTATGGACATTAGTTGATGAAGTGTCAGATTTTTCACATGCACACATTTTGAGTAATATCCTCTTTTCCGCTAAAACTCCCCTGAACATACCACCGGTTCTAAAAACCTCTTAAAATGTGGGCAGAAAAATCACAAGAATTATGGTGTCATTTACATAATTTTCACAAGTCCGTACTATGAGTTATTCATCTTTTTAGAGTTATGTTCTGGCCCCAAAGGGGTGTGGTTTTCCTCCAGCACAAGGTTGAATTTCTGGTTTTTCCAGTTCTGCCAAGCCAGCTTGCTCTCACAGGCAGTGCCCCTCCCCTTTGTCCTTCCAGGAGGAAGCTACATTTACGACATCTGCAATAAACCATCTGCCTGGGTCAGGACAGGGCTTTGTTCAGAGCTCCTGTATTCTGTGGGGCTCCCCTTAATTCAATTATCAGAGAGATGGCATATCCTTAGTGTGGCCAGCAAAAGGCAGATAGGCCTGGGAACACAGCTGTGACTCAAGTTTCACTCCTGATGGGGGTAGTTGGTGGGCAGAATTCAGTTCCTTAAGCCAGGTTTCAGATACAATGTCACTTTTTGTTCCCCAGTTTAAGTCAAGACAATTTTTTACATATGCAGCTAGAATGCTGATTCTAAGTTTAAAACTATGACATTTAAACAATTGCAACCTATGTGACACTCAAAGTAGGTCACTCATTTCTTTTAAACATTTAGATTTGTAGTGTCTTTCAGTCCAAATTTACTTAAACTGCTGAAATCCACAGCTCAGCCAGTCTTGTTATAAACCTTCAAGTCACTTCAGAATATAACTTTACATTGGATCCACCTCTCAGTAAGTCTTTCTTTGGCTTGCCTTGGGTTCATTTATTTAGTTTTATACAAAAAGTAAAATCTGGTGTTGTTTTAAAACGCCGGCTTTTGGATAGTGGTGAGTACTGGTACTGCACCCCTTTTTGAGATTTAAGAAAATTAATTCTCCACAGTTATGGGTTTGCTTTTGGCAATCAGCATTGCCATTCCCAATGGTTTCAGACTACTGTGTGGGTAGTCCAATGGGGTTTTTAGGCAGTGCCCTTCTGTGCCCATAACATCGACAAAAATGGGTGGCAGCCTATTCTTCATGCACTTCCCTGGGCATTTTCTGGGAAGCTCTGGCCATCATGATGTTTTCCATGTCAATACTGCACAGTTTTGAGGTAGGGCTCGGATGCATGGGTAAATACATCCCACAAGACCTAGAGATATCTGGTCAAAATTCTGCTCATTCATGTCCCCTGCTGACAGAGACTCAGACCCTGCGTCCCCAGCCCTCTCCCCTTGCCACTCCCCTACTATCTCCTGAATTGCCTACACTTCAGCCCTGTGACCACCCTGTGCATGTCCCCATGTGTATTGACTGATCTTTTTATTTGTGCTACTCATCTGTACTGTCTATATTTTGCTTTGATTGTACATGCTCTGATTGTAACTCACCTGTACCTGTGTTACCAAGCTGAATAAATAAAAGTTTATGTTTGGAAAAAGCCATTGTTATGGTTGCAGCAAACAACAGCAAAAGCTAACACATTCGTCAGTTATGGCTCCTAAAGGCCACCACCATGCAATCCCCATGAAGCGTCACGTGATATCCCAAAGGATATGCACATACTAATGCTAACATTGAATTTAATTCCATCACTAAACAAAACAAAGTCCAAATATATTTTTGTCCCCATGTCAATGAGCACACACTTTAAACATCATGAGCAGGGTGCCAAATTAATTTAGGGACCAGAAATGGCACATGTGTAGCGTTTGGTCATTTTTGCGCGGGAAACATAATATCCCTTTAAAAACTTGGGACACATTGAAACAGCACTCTAAAAGGGTTGAACTGAGGGCCTATTATGAGATGCTCTGCTGAATGACAAACCACAGCTGACAATACAACCGAGTGGACAAACGTATGGTATGATATTGCACAACGATTTAAAAGATTTAACAAAAGGAGAATAATTAAACAATAGCTGCCTCAACGCCATTGTTTACCCATTTCTTCGAGGGATCTCGACAATTCGTGGCTCCTGCCTTAAAGGGTGCTCACTCAAGAAGGAGCTATCGACGACCCGACGTCGAACTCTGCTAAACCCGGTACGTTGGGGTAGTAGACCATTTAGAGAAGAAAATAAGACTCTGCTAATTGTTTAATATATTATTTACAGGTTGCCTAGGTGGAAGGATCCTCACACAGACCTGTGTCTATGTAACGGGACAAAGTATTCTGCCAATTGCCACTTGTTTGCCTTCCAAGTCTATGGTTGGTACCTTTGCTATTGATTTGTATGCCATTTGAAACTGTCAGGAGTTGGTGCATTTTAAAGGAGTCAAAGGGTAATGTGTGGTACCACATAGAAATTGTACATTTATAATTATAGTATTACCTGAGCACAAAGTGTGTTATTGTTTATGTATATATTCGGAACCTTATTTTTATAAAGAACTGTGTATCACTAACATAGTGTGTGGACATTTCTTTGTGGGGGCTTGGGGACTACACTGTACTTAAGTACGAGCCTGCATCACCTCCTGAGAGCTTAATCCTTGATTGCTTGCCCATAGCTACCGAATAGAGAATCTTGGCTGGGGTGCTCTGTGCTTCTACTCTGCCATATTGAGGGCAGGAGTGCAGATTACCCCCCTACAGTCTTTACAGGCATCATTTTCTGCTGGTTAACATTGTCTCAGAGTGTATGCAGCAATAGTCACAACAATCTGTTGATGCAATCCTGTGCAGCACTTCGAGCTGTATCCCTGGGCTTAATTTTAGCCACAGGCAAAAATAATGTTCCCATTATAAAACCTATCCCAATTTTGAAAAATGTTACCATATAACCAGGCATTCGTGGCCATGCCCACTTTAACACCATTGCCAGTGCCTCATGGCCAGTAAACAGATTGGCCATGACTCAGACAATCTGGCCACTGCTCATGGCCACAGTCCATGACTCGTAAAATCTTGCCACTGCCCATGTCCACAGGCTGTACCTCAGTCAACAAAAGTATATCACTATTTTTTGTACCTACATTATGACAGTTTAAAAAAAATAAAATGCTGACTCATTTGCAAAACCATGCTTTCAGGTCCTTGCCACTGCTCCTTGTACAACTTTGCAGCAAAACCGTCCATGTTTTATTTTTAGAAGTGTCAAAATGTATGTACATAAAATAGTCATTTAACTCCCACTTGACAAAAACAATTCAGACTTTGCACAAACGTTCAAGTATGGGTCTATAATCTTTCGATAATCTTTTGTAAACATTATTGAAATAGCAACAAAGTTATAAGTCATCCGAAAACTGCTTTTCACCAACCCTGTAATGCAAAAATATGTATGCATGCCCATGAACATCTGAGGTGTTCGTGAACATTAAAGGACTGTCCCGAACTATTTGCAAACTTCGGAGGTGGATAACCACCTGTTTTCTGGCTTTTCATGGCCATATCCCATCCCATCCTTATCACCCCTCACCTCCCCAGAGATTGTTTCATTAGTTTAACAAGTGCAATGTTGTGTTTTTAAATATGTTTTTACCACAATGTCCGTGGACAACGCCGGCTGTCCACGAATCCATGGCGACCGTTTCAAAATATCTAACGCAGCTCACGGTTTTCTCCATCCAACCAGGTGGTCCGTCCTATGTCCCTGAATAGGGAAGTGAGTGGGCAGATCGAACCCAGCTATCACAAATTTTTTGTTACCTACTTTTTGGCAATTTTTTAAAAACTACTGGACGGTTTTACACCAAATTTACAAAAACATGCTTTCAGGACCAAGCAACCACTCCTGACACAAATTTGATGAAAATCCATCCAGCAGTTTCGGCTGTAAGCATTTTCTTTTCCATTGCGTCTATGCGGAAAACCACACATTTTGGGATCCCCCCTATAACTTCCCACCACCTCTAGACGAAACCTCAGCAAACTTCGCAAAATCAATCCAAGGGGGCGATATACTTTTTTTGCAAAGTTTAGTAAAGGTTTGTCCAAGGGAGGCAAAGTTATAAGCCACCCAAAAAGTGTTCTTTCTATGGGTTAATATTGCTGCAGTTGGCCAAAAAAGCAAAAGCGCAGCATCAGCCTAGTTCTCGTTCTTTTGCCCATAGACAAAGATTTACCATTTTTGCTAGACTGCACAGCCAAACCCGATGCACACATTTGGACCAGGTTTGAAACAACTTGGGCACAAAGTGTGGACTCGAGATCCTTTTGTAGTTTGTGGTCATTCCGTCCAGTGCTTTTTAAAATATCTGACAGAGAATGGAGTGCTCCCTTCTCCAAAACAAATAGCTATATCTCAGGTAAATTGAGAAGAATCTGGGTGTTTATAAATGAAACAGCCACCATCTTTTTGTTCTCAATGTGAGAGATCGTTGTGGCTATAACCTTGGTAAGCTGAAAACAAAGCAGCAGGAAAATTTCTCCCATTACGTGATCAAGCGCTCAGTGTAGCGCAAAACGCGTTGTTTTGCAGGTCGTGCACCATGGCGTCCTGCCTCTGTTTGTCTTTTAGTTCCTGCTTGTTGTGCCTAATATTTTTTTGTACGACCTCTTGTTAAACATTAAAAACATCTGTATTTACTACACAGTGTTTCGTTGTTTTTGTCCGTGATTTTGGAGCTTGCTACTAGCGCCTGGCCCGCAGGAGTGCGGTTTGCCTTCTCCTCCTTTCCTTGGATATATATATATATATATATATATATATTTACAGCTAGAGTGATGTTAGAGGGGAAAAATCACTGCCCATGGCCAGTGAAATGATAGTAATCGTTAACAAGGGTGCCTGTACATCAAACGGTTCTTCAGGCAAAATACAAATATAAATCAGAAGGATTGAACCGTGATGGTGAGGCTGGATTACGACTTAACTCATATAATAGTTATAAAAAATAAATGTATTCAGTACACTGGTTATTCGAAGTCACATAACATACACTGTATCATATAGGCAATTTAAACTCATTACCAAAGAAACCAAAGAAACAAAACAAATCTTCCATCAATCATTCACAGTCACACCAACAAATGTCCACTTTCACACTAAGACGAGGTAGCGAGAAGCACGGTGAAACCTCATAGAGACCTCCTCATCGCTCAACACACACAATTTACACAGTTAGTGGTATAACCCAGATGAATTTTCAGTTTATACACAAGTCCACATATAGTTCATGTAGACTTTTCACGTCTACATATGTTTCGGTTACTATCAGGCCATCGATGGTGTCCACACAGTTCAAAAGGACCTTCTTCAGGGAAAATATCAGGGGTGGACAAACCTGTGTATAAACTTGTGTATAAACTGAAAATTCATCTGGGTTGTACCACTAACTGTGCAAATTTTGTGTGTTGAGCGATGAGGAGGTCTCTATGAGGTTTGACCGTCCTTCTTGCTACCTCATGTGAGTGTGAAAGTGGACATTTGTTGGTGTGACTGTGAATGATTGATGGAAGATTTGTTTCGTTTCTTTGGGAATGAGTTTAAATTGCCTATATGAAACAGTGTATTTTATGTGTCTTCGAATAACCAGTGTACTGAATAAATATATTTTTGATAACAATTATGAGTTAAGTGGTAATCCAGCCTCACCATCAGGGTTCTATCCTTCGGATTTATTCAGTGACATGATAGGCATTCAAGACTCCCATCTGTGGGATGTTTTCACCCACGCATCCAAGCCCTACAACAGTACTGTGAATTGCTGGTAGCAGAAATATCAGAATGGCCACTGGAAAGCATGCTGCTCGCCAGAAATCATCCAAAAATGCACAGTAAAAATCTGAAAGATAGGCGGCCATCTACTTTTGCCTATGTCAGTGAGAACAGGAGATCACTGCCTAAAACCACCATTGGGGTACCCACACAGTAGCCTGAAACCACTTGGAAAAAGCAATGCTGATTGCAAAGGAATACAGATCTGTTCAAAAATCTGTTTTATTTGGTGTCAAAAATTGCTAAAATCATGGCTCACAAAACCGCCAAAAAGATCCAACCTTCTTTGGGGGTGTTCCACATTACTCTACTGCAAGAATCCACATCAGTACAATATTAGCAAGAATCCTATGCCATCAAAGTAAAATCCCCTTTTAAAAAATAGACAGCTGTCAAAAATGGGTGCAGTACCTTTGCTCGCCTCCAACAGGCACTGGCAATCTAAATTCTGACAGGAGAGCTGTATTTCAGAAGCTAAATATGCCAAGCAAGAGAATTCCATCAAAATGCCATATAGAGTGCCACGCAGTTATTTCATATTGGAAAAGACTTGGTTTAAAGAGATATTCCTTATTTTAAAGTTTATAATGTTATATTTATTTTTACAAGGAACTAAGTTGCAATTGATTAGAAGGCAGCCTGATGCAGTTCAGACTTTGAAAGGTTTGCTTTCCCATGAGAACCCTCCACACTTCAGGCCTATACACCAGAAGGCAGGATATCGCATGGTCATGTTAATCAGATGGAGAGTGGCACCCTGGTCTGCTGCCCTCAGTCAAGACAATAGACTCTTTCAAATGAATAGTATATGCTGATTTGGGTGTAACTGGTCAAACAACTGCTCTGGGAGAAACAAGACATGTGACCTCTGAGTCAGTGCCAAGCTTCTGGGGGCGGAGATAAACCAATGGGTGAATTCAATTGAGAGTAAATATATATTTTATAAAATTGCAATTTACAAAGTGTTCCAAGCTGACAGAAATGTACAACTTTGAGAGTCTTAAAATGAAAAATGCACTCACAGTTCAAGACTAAGTTGGATACTGTGGGATGTTCTGAGGCCAAGCCCCATAATTATTAATATTGTGGATGCAGTGTTTATGCTAGAAACCTAGAACTTCCAGTAATATGCTCAGAGAGGGTGTGTAGGTCTGTGTAAAATTGGGGGCCGGACCAATATTGCGAAACCCACCGAAATCGCGAATAAGTTGTCATTTCTGAACTAAAGCTCTTAGGAAAATCAGAGTTGGAACAGAATGTACCTTAATTAATCTATGATGTGTACATGTATTCTCAACAAGCTGTGTATCTGGGAAACCTGGTTGTTACCAAAAATTTATTTTGTATGAGAAACCAAAGGGAAGGGATTACAGCTGAGCCATAAACACACCATCACTCTGACTCACCACTCCTTTCTCCAGTCAGAGGACAGTAACTCCTTTCACCTATCGAATCCTTAGTGGGTTGGGCATGTAAAGTCAGCCTCCACCCCACTTAAAAAAACATATAAAGAGACTGCTGAGACCCAGATAGGGACTTCTCTTTCCACTACTCACCGATTCCTGCGAAGCGCTCTGCCAGACCAGATCCAGACAAAGTCTCCAGACTCCAGAGACTCCAGATTCCAGATAGATTCAGAGACCAGGCTCTAGAACCCAGCTCTAGAACCTTAAGCAGGGGCCTAACCCAAAAGCTGAACTCTTCTCAGCAGGCCTCAGAATCCAGCAACCTAACCAAACTATTCAACAGCCTTGCCGTGCTGTTCGCTTCTAGCCCAGAACCTCGTGCCAGAACCGAGATCCAGAGAAAGCAGAGCCGTATCCAGAACTCATCAGATCCAGTTCAAGAGACCAGACCAGACCGCCATGCAGCACCAATAGCAGACCAGAGGCCGTGCTGTGAGCAGAACCCAGAGGGCCTGAGACCTGTCCGGTGGCGAGAGAACTGCAGCCCAAACCTGACCAGATCTGTGACGAGGTCCATTCTATTCCAAAACTAGGAGTGAGTATCCAGTCTAGAACTGTGCAGAACCAATCTCTTAGTCTAAAGTAATCTTATCCCATCCATTCAACCTGTCCAGAACTGCATTCAGAATTTTGTGTCCATCCTGTGATTTCAAATCTGTAAAAGCGTCATCTGTCATTCTGAAATCTTGACTTTATTTCTGAAAATCTACCTCCACAAAAACATCCGTATCATTTGAAATTTAAAGTAAATATCCTAAGCTTTCCAACAAACCCAAAACGACATTCCAACTCCTTATAGTTTTTCCATTATCGCGATTTACGCACGTGGAACAAGTGCCGCAAATTGCAATTTATCTCAATTTCACCACATGTTAAACATAGCTGTTTCTTGTGTGCAACTGCTGAATTTCGTTTTCAAGTTGATAATCATTCCTGAATCATTGCTAGTGTTGACCTGAACTAATCTAAAGTAACTATCACTTATCCTGAATCTCCTTTAGTGAATTAAAATAATTTTTAGCATATTTTTCACTTCATTGTAATCACATTTAAAAGGACTTTCCCTGCTTTAAATCATACCTGTTCTCTCTAAGCGTGCTGGGGGGAACTGGAATTGAACTGCATTATTAATTGTAATCTTGAAACCTATGTGTCCTCATTTCCATCTCTTCCTATTGCATAAGGGGGGGAGTGAGTTGTCACAAGGGAAAACGTGATCATATTATCTCTTGTTGAAATCCTATCAAGTTTATTGCTGTGTTGCATTCTTTACCACTATTTCATTTCCTTGAACCATAAAAGTATTCTCTGCTACCTTATCCTTCCTATTCCAACTCCTCAGTGATTAAAGAGAGTGTGTTATTGTAATATTACCCATTGTTGATCACTATTATATTCATCAGTGTGCTATCAAATATTAATTTATTTATAAAAGTGTGATATATATATATATAGTTTAATTCTTCAAATAAATCTTTTCATTTGTAAAACAAACCTACTTCTTGGCTCAGTGAGGTCAGGGGGATTCAAAGAGAGGGGCGTTATATAAGGGTTCATCATCCAGATTTAAGAATTTTGACATAAATATATATATAAATAAGGGCTTCCATTGGGCATCCCAGACTAGGCATTGACTTAGTTGGAGTGCTGGATTGAAGTCACTTACACATCCATGAAGTAACCGGACCCTCCCATCCATGAAGTAACTGAACCAACACTGCTTAGCTTTAAAGCAAGGAAGGAGACAGCCCCCTCAGGCCATGTTGCCTAATAATTGAGCACAAGTTACCAGACCATTTAGAGCAACATGGCCTAAGGGGGCAACCCCTTTCTCGTATTGAAGCTAAGCAGGGACAGTCCTCGTTACTGCACAGATGGGAGACAGTCCACAGTTCCATATGCTGTGTGTTTTCTTAGTTTTAAATATCTCATAACACAATAAGAAAACACACAGCTTCAACATTATAATTTTTTAAACCATGCTACTGTTAGTCCTTAAAAGTATTGCACTCCAAAGGTCCAGCTGCCATGAGACCCACATGATAAGAGCAGCTATCTCTGGGTAAGGAGTTGCTAATACATAGAGAATTGCAAATCCAGCTTGCACATGGGAGGCAAACTAGAATAACCTTTTGTTTTATATATATATATATATATATATATATATATATATATATATATTGAGTGAAAGAACGAAATTCAGTGAAAAAACTTTGTTAAAGTGATGTTATCTTTACATGCATTCCAGCAAAGTCACTGAACACCTGAGATGTTCGCGGACTTCCTAGAAGAATAAACACCTGATTTCTGGCTTTGTATGGCCATATCCTATCCCATAACCATCACCCCTCACCTCCATAGAGGTTGTTTCATTAGTTTAGCAAGTGCAATGTTCTGTTTTTAATATGTTTTTATCGCAATGTCCACACACTAAGGGCACAGTTCGCAAATCCAACATGGCACCCGTTTAAAAGGTTTTGACGCACCTCACGTTTTTAATTTACCAATCATCCGGCGCAGGGGCGTATGATGTCCACCAATGTCATGCTTTTCTCTGATTGGTCCAGCGGCATTTGCGGATTCCGAATCAGGAAATGAGTCTGCGGACCGGATGGATTTACACCAAATTTTCAAAAGCACGATTTCAGGACCAAGCCACCACTCCTTGCACATGTTTGGTGCACATCCATACAGTGGTTTGGGCTGTAGGCACGAGCAAACATTTGTTTCCATTGTTTCTTAAAGGATTTTAAAAATGTTGGGATCCTCTCTATAACTTTGCCCCCGTGGACAAAACTGCACCAAACTTTGCATACACTTTTTTTGCAAAGTTAGATGAGGATTTGTCGCTAAAGTTCTACGCCACCCCAAAAAGTGCTCTTGCTATGAGTTGAGCAACTTAACCATAACTACAGGGCCGCTACCGCAGGCCCTATAATATATATATATTATGCCCCAATATAGTTTAAAGATCTTCTGAGTTCCCAGTGCTCTCTGAGAGACCATTTTGTTTTCCTTTTGCTGAAATGCATTCTGGTACTTGTAGTCGGCAAGTCAAAATGGGGAAAATAATGCCACAATTGTACACTGTTTGCCAAACATAGTTATATAAGGATTTATATATTTGAGTGACACTACGGTATGTGTGCCTTTCAAGTTATATTTATAAAGTAGAGTATTGTTGAAATCCAGACATGGGGGTGAAGAGAGGAAATGATGAGAGGGCAAGTAAGACATTAGTATTTACCCAGTATGAGTCAAGAGATTTTGCAATCCTGGATACTCGTGCAGTTTTTATTCCCTTGATTGTGTCTGCTTTTCAAGGCACAAGTAAATAACATGTGGGTGAACAGCGTAACTTTTTTGAGGTTGGCAAGCTAGCTCAAGTATTTGATACCAGGATTATACTCAAGTTGTCCTGTTCCCACTACAGCCGCTTACCCACAAGACAACAAACACTTGTCTCATATTGGGATTTTGTTTTCCAAGGAATATTTCACTACAGATAACTGGGTTTAAAAGATGACAACATTTTATAATTTGCCAGCATATTTATTGAAACATTATATTTTTTCAAAGTCCAATGCTATTTTGTCTTTGCACTTTCTTCTAAGGGGTTCTAAGGGTGTCAGCTTTTTATATTCGGTATAGGGGAAAATTACTTAGGCATATGCTATTCTTGCAGCCAGCAATTCTTTTCCCATTCCATGCTGCTTACACAAAGTTAGTTGGGGTTGTGCAATGTATCACAATGGTCACCAAGAGACCCGCCATAACACAAGCTGCTTGTAGCATGCTGTTTAACCAAAGTGTGTGATCCTTGTCAAATCATTTATTCTCACTGCATTGCCCAAATAATTGGTGGGTTCTCAAAGCCTGCCATCTTTTGTACATAACAATGGCACTGTCAAAAAAGGTCAAAAGCAGTTTGTGATTGATGAACCTCTTTGAGCGATGGGTTGAAAGAGTTTTAACATAGAGTGGGCCTGGCCGAAGGCCATGGCTAGTGGTCTGGTAGTGTTTTAAAATGGACAGTGGGCACAGCCAAAGGCCCTGGCCACTGGCCATGGCCAAAGGCCCTGGCCAGTGGTGTGGAAAATATATATGGAATAACAAAAACCTTGAAATTCAGTGGAAAACTTTAGTTAATGATAGTTAACGTAAGAAACGTATTGCAAAAAAAAAAATCAACTGAAAGTCAACACATTGGGGAAGTAAGAACCAGCTTAAATTGGCCTTTTCCAGTGTAGGTGATGCAGAATAGTGGGGGGGACCATGCTTGAATTGCAAAACACATGTTAACATGCGGGCAGCAGCGCCCTGTACCTTGAACTTAACGTTGCCTCATAACCAGCCTTACTTTTCCCAAACCTAACTGCCCTCTTGAATCCTGGAAGAAATCATACAGTACACGGTCAGGATTCTTGCTGTTATTCCGACACAAGTTTTTGGTCAACTCAACAATCAACAATCACAGATTTTCCTCCGAAGTGCATTTGTTTAGAGACTGCTTATAAACCAGATCCTTCCATTTGAAAAAGAATGAGCAGCACTGTAATCATCTCTTTCCCCCTCTAGTCTGAGGGTGGGATTATGGCAGCTGCGAGTTACCAAGCCTAGCAGTGCCCGTAGGTACACATGGCGTATCCAGTCTGCGTTTCAGGAAAGGAATGGTGTAAAAAAAAAACAGATGGTGACCTGAATATGAACATGTTTCATCTTGACGTCTAAACCATGGTTTGGGTACACGCATAGGGGTGTGCATTGTTAACAAGAAGACATGTTTGTCTCCACATACCTAAACTGACATGGTTTTCGTTTCAGCTGCTCAAAGCGAGAGCATTAGCTCTAAAGACAGAGCAAACAATGTCAGCTGTTCCTCCCTGAGCACGCACCACGTGGCCTTTGCAACGCAGATGTACGCGGCACACACACTATGTTTCTCGTGCCTTGAGATGCTTGTTTAAACAGTTAAGTGAGCATCTGTCTAGCCCAACAGTTTCCATTTACAGAAGCATCTTTAATGGAGGGGTTTGAAGAAGGCTCGGCTTTTCAATGCAAATAGGGTTTGCCTTTCAGTAGGGCCTTTTATTTGGTTTAATCAGGGTAGAGTTCGGGATGACTGTGAATCTCATGAATAATAAATATCTGATCCCACACATACTGCCAGGCTGAGCTGGGAACACACCATGGATTAACTACAGTTCAAGCCCTGCTTCCCTTATTGCCAAAGGCACTGTGGAATCGTGCTCGGATATGTAATAGTTTGCCTTTATATCATTTACTTGATGGACTCTTACCTCTCGGCGTGTTTGCTTAGAAGTTGTGTTTGGGTGTGTACCAGTCAAAGGAAGGCTACTTATATTGAGTTTAACTCTCAGAATATAAACCGGAGAGATTACTATTAATTGGTCCTTGTGGGACACTCTTTATGGGCACAGTCACGTCTAGAGGCAGAGAGTGTGTTCTTATTACTCAACAAAATACAACTATTTTAGGTAACACTGGAGAAATGAGAGATTTAGCAGACCCACTAGGATTTGAAATTGTGGCCTTCAGATTAAATGCCCGATTGTACAGTGGGTGCAGTAATCCATCAAGATAACTTTCCACAGAGGGACACATCGATTACATGCAAGGCAGATTACAGCATGACTTGCAAGCATTACCCACCCTTCCCTCATCACTGTCCTGACTGATAAAGCATAATCAAGAAATGCAGGATTTATTTTGAATTTAAACACATCAGCAAACCAGTACTGCTTCAAAATAGGTAATATGATGAAAACAGAATTCACTTAGCAATTGTTTGACAAACCCTCGCTCCAGATCTAGAAGCACTATCACTTTCAACATGCAGCCCGTAGTGGAGAACAAATGAATGAAGAAACATTCATGTTGTGAAGCTCTACTTCTGGCAAGAAAGGGAACACCCTATATTCCCGTGCATGATTCGCTTACCCACTTGTAGATAGGTCTTGAGTTCCAGCAGGTGGCCCTGCCAAACGATAAAATAGGAGAATTGAGGTTTAATCTGCTCAGTGAGTCAGTGGACAGCGCTTCACATTGCCGTGCCATCCCACATACCCCAAACTAACTGATTTGTGAAAGACGATGCATCTTTCCAAGTATAGTAAATACAAAAGTTTTTATTCTACTCAGTTGGTTGGCCGTACATGGGCTAATACCCTAATGTGGACAGCTGTTGAAGAACACATCTATTCCTCCAACCTTCATTCTATGAGATGGCTAAATGTGACACCATAGCCCTGGCTCTCTCCGTCACCCTCTACTCTGGCAATTGATCTACATACACACCTATGTATTGTCGCACAGGCCCCTCCCTTAATTCAGGCAATAAAACACTGAAAGCCCAGAAGTACCCCTCCACAGTTCTATGGAACATGAGGGCTTTTCTCCTTTAACCTAGACTGATCCGGGCTACACTGTTTCATACTACCCCACACTGCTAGCATCTGATGTTCATTTGGAAATACGATTCCAAGGAACCCCTTCAAGAGATTGTGTGAAAGAAGCTGCGTGGTTTAAATGCAGCCCCAGGATCAAATTAACTAAAAGCCCATGTTAGGTCCAAAATGTCCAGAAATACCTTCTTTTTATGGGAAGGCACTCTGGCAGACTGAAAAGCCAGCATAAAAAATGCAACACTGCCAATGTACCTAGTGAATTCAAATGGTCCTGGTGAGTTCAGCTATGACTCTGGCTATGTGGACTGATATGATAGGTTATTCATAAGGTGCTTAATACCCAAAGGTTTCGAAGTGCGGACCCGGGGATCGACCCTGTGGTGCTCCGTGTCATCTTCTTTCCAAGGTGAGCATGTTGCCCTGAGCTATCCACTTGGTGACTGCTGAATATTGGCCTCCCTCACTTGGCCCTTTGCCGGTCCCAGTATCATTTGTTAAGAGCTTAGGGATTAAAGTGGCATTGTTCCTTTCGGTGCTTGCACAGGTCGCCGCTAGGTGTAGTTCAGGGCATCCAAATGTCAGATCTGGAGGAAAATCTGCCCGTTCATACCAATGAATCTGCATAGTCTTGTGGTCTCAGTGACTATCGCGGCTACCCTAGACTACTGCAATTCCACACTGCTTTCTCAGTCCACATTTTTGATTCAACATCTGCAGGTATTGTAGAATTTTGCATCTTATCTTGCCACTGGTCATCCTAAAAATGTCCCATGTATTCTCAGCGCTTCGGAGCCTCCACTGGTTTTCTGTGGAGGCGTGAATTAAGTTCAAGTCCATGTGTATTGTCCATCGGGCTATGGGGAAGGTGCTCTTAGCCTTCAGAAGAAATATGTCAAGTACTATCCCTCCAGAAATCTCGGTTCAGTTAATTTGGTACTGCTGATGGCCCCATGCTTTTCTGAAGCCACCATTGAGGGCAGGCCTTCTCGGTTGCTATCTCAGCTGTGGACTTGCTGCCTCTTTTTCTACAGGCGACCAGCAATCTCCTTACCTTTAGAAATGCCCTGAATAACTGTTCATTTTAATTAGAACATCTGGTCCTCCCTGCAGGCTACTGTTGCAACAGTGACTGCCCCCCCCTTAAGAGGGGTATGACCCCCCAGCACCAAGATACCTTTGGATCTTAGCTGCCATTTATACATTTGGAAATAAATAAAATAAGTGTAGGTACTTCTGCAGTTGAAACAAGGAACATGTAAAACATGTAATTAGGCTGCAGAAGGGTATTGGAAAGGTACAGTGTTGGCTGACAGACAAAAGGCAGAATTTCAGCATTTCACTTGCAACTGTCACACATCAAGATGTTGTGAACATTGAAAATCAAGAGAACAAACCAGAGGCCTATTTTTCATTATAGGTGATGGCATGTTTTAAGTATAATCTTGCTGACACAGAGAGCAAATGATAAAGGGTAACTCTGAAAACACATAAACAGTTAACATGGAAAGGAGTTAATTTGCAATTTAAGAATAATGAACACATGGAAAAATGAATCTTCATTGCGAGAGTCATGTGAAGTATGTATCATAATAAAATTTACTTTGATGCCATGATGCCAGATATTTAAAGGTCTCACGTTTAAAAGGAATAGCAACATTTGAAAACATCAGTTTGTGTTTACTTCCCCCGAACAGCTCTAAAAGGCAAGCTCAATTAAACTTAATGTGCGATGGTTAGAGTTTACCATAGAGTTGTATTAAGACTCCTATTCTGGTCATTTTCCTGGGAGCCATAAGTCACTCATTAATGGTTCAAGTATCATTAAAACTCTGATGATTAACTCTAATAAACATTCTACTTTGGGAACAAGAGTTACAACCTAAATTGTGTTTTTAGATCCCCAGAAAGTGTCAAATAGAGGAGATTCAGGGAGGTAATAGCTTAATAAATGTGGGGTCTATATAGCAAAATGTCATATTGATAACTGTTATAATGAATTTTTGAATTAATCAAACACAAAAAAACATTCACACATGCAACATCGTGCTGAGATGAAACATGCTTCAGCAGACAGGCATGGGCAGACAATTTTAGTCATCTAAATATTATTATGTGTAACTATAAATTCACAATAGCTGCCATGTAGGGACTTTTTAATTGTAATAAATTGAAATATGTAAAAAAATTTCAATTGGGTGGACTGATCCCCTCTCAATTTGGCCTTGGTAAACTGAAGAGGCCAATCACAGAAAGGAGGCCATTCTCTTGAAGAAAGGGGATTGGAATTCATTGCCCAATCAACACTGATGACCATTAATCTGGCATACGATAATTTAAACATTTTCTGGGTTGGTGGCAAAGATTCATAAGGAGACGCACAAGGGAACTCAGGGAGAACTGTCTGGGAAATGAATAAGAAGGATTGTCTGAAATCATCTGGGTGGAACTGCTAACCACACAAAGGGACAGAGGCTGGGGATTGTCAACCAAATGAGACTGGAGAAGGAAGGGAGACTGATGTTGGGTGTTTGACCAGATTGCTATCCTGTACTTGAAAGATGACTTAGCTGTCTTTCCCATGAGCAAACCCAGAGATGATTGTGTAAGTTATGTAAGTTAACTTGTCCAACCAACTTGTCCAACACAACCTAGTTTTGTGGAGATCTGCTTGAGTTCATACCTTTCCCTTGATTAGTGGGTGGGGGCTGTCAGAAGACCCTTAGCAATGTTAGTAAACAAGAATTTAATAAATTCTTGTATAACCCAATTAGAATGAGTAGTTTTGTTGAAGTTCAAAATCAACAAAATTGCTTCCAATGGGAATACATAACCTGTACCCTATAAAGTAATCAAGTATTCCTATTCGTTTTGCCAACCCCAAAACTCCCAAAAAGAAGGGGTGCATAAAAAAACGAAATTCCCTACTGATTTCAGATTTGCCTGAACCTTACATTATGGCAGATGAGTCCCATATGATTAACTGAATAACTGAGTGTTTGTGCTGGGACAGGAAAAGGGCCTTCCCAAAGTTCAACAGAATAAAGTCCCTGATTTGAAAAGTGCACTTTCTACAGAGAGTGGGAAAGTTTTCCCTGAGAGAAGGGAGATTTTGCATTGGATAATGGGGATGAAAAGGTTTTCTACAAAATTAAATGAACGTTTTTGTTTAGAAAGGTTTGTTGTTCTATAAGATTGTGAGCATTGCAAAGCATGCAGAGAGATTAAAATAAAGAGCGCTGCACCTGTCAGATTTCAAATGCTAATAGTAAAGAGTGTCATTTTATTTAAATGAAACTTTGTAAAAAGTGAACCCATGCAACGTATATTGTCATTACATTATTTTGTTATGTTTTAAGGAGCTGCATAATTTTGGCATTCAGGGATTTTTCGTGTGACAGAAGTGTTCAAATGTTCATCTGACCTGTATTCTATTTACTGGAGACTGAAAAGCAAAAATGCACATGTGTGTAATCTCCGCTCTTTTGATACTATTTATGCCCCAAAAGGTGAATTATTTGTATTGAATCTTTGTTTTGGTGCCACGAAAAATTTGGTGTGTCTTGTGCAGTACTGTAAATATGAAAATCTCCAGCATAATTAATAAAAACGATATTCTTTCTATACACCGGCCTGGTTCTTAACATTGCTAAAGGGGGAGAGATTCACTGGTTATAGATAAGTCACATACAGTGCTGGATAGAATGTACAGGTATCTTGGTGGGGCACTTTTGATTGGGAGAGAAGTAGCTCCCTGCATTATCATGGCCAATAATATATCCCTCAACTCAAGGTGTAATTTACTGACTCCAAGACCAGGTTCTTGCAGTTGCAAGACTGAACACTGTAAATGAAATAGGCTTGTATATAGGCAACAAAAAGATCACTTTGAAGCCTCTCCCATAGGGAAACATTCAAGAAACCAAAACTATTCCTGGATGCATATGCAGGTTTCAATGAACTTCAGATCCTCAGACGGATGTGATTTGCACTAATTGATAAATAATCTATTTTGGCAATGGTGGAGAATGCAGTTACCCATCACCTATGCACAGATTAGAGTTTCCGTTTGTGGCAAGAACGTCCCCACTGAGGGCAGCACCTTGGTGAATAATCATGGAGAGACCTTCACACTGAATGGAAGAAATGTGAATTGGTTAAAGTCAACCTCCAAGGAAAACCAAAAGAACTTCTAAGTGAAAGTTTCTATGTGAATATGTGACACATTAACTCAACAGGGCCACCAACAGACTGACATCGCCTTACACAATCAACAGAATGGTCCTCTTGACGGTCTCAATATTGAAGTTTATAATCGTAACAAAGTGATTGACCTTCTTTAAGTAAAGAACCAGAAAAATAACACACTTCTTCCCTTTCTAATATCAAGGCACTGGAATGATGTCATGGTTGCCCTTCATCTCTGAATGCTGTAAATAAGCGTTTTCTTTCTTTTTAAACCCAAAGGCAAAACATGGATGGAATTCCAGACTCTGATGAAAGAGACAGGTGATTTCTTTGAGTTTCTTGGATCCTTAGCCTCCAGGAAGCTGATTGAAATTGACATTGATTTTGCTATGCTTCATCAAACAATTATAGTTTAACTACCACTTTCAAACCTACATCATCTATGGTGCTCTCAAGACCAGTTGTGTTGTATGGATGAAGGAACATGCCCCTTGTTGTTGTTTTTTTTAGGTGATACTAGAATGGATCTTGCCTTGGTCACAAACACCCTGAAAAGTAGGGGCAGAGGGTAAGATGATTGCCGAAACAAACGTATTCTTGGAATGGTGGTATATTATGGTAAGAAGACTCATAGAGCACAAACAATCACCTTCAAAAGGCACCCTGGCACTGAACAAGAAATCAGGACCATAATGCCCAAGGTCACACCGGCAAGATGGCCCTAAGGAGGGAATTGGAAAGTCTTTCATTTACAACTAAATTCAAGATGGTTTTCAATAAGGTGGCGGAAGCTTGGATGTAATTCCAAAGCTAAGTAGCATAGACTGGGAAGTCCAAGCCACCCGAACCCACCAATCATTATTTAGGCATGACAAGAAGTCCTGCCAATGTGGAACATAATACTCGAGAAGGTGAATATTTACAAAACCTATCACTAAAACACTAAAGAGTGACATTATATGCCTTATGTACCAGGCACAAAGCCTTAAACTTAATACGTTGTGAAACTGGGAACCAGTGAAGCAAGCGCAAGGCTTGAGAAAAATGCGCTCTTCGCCCTAGATAATACACTAGCCTTGCAACCACATTTTGGACTGTTTGCAATTTTATAGAAACACTTTATGTAGCCTGTAGTAAATCACTTCAGAGAACATATGTGAAAAAACAGGATTTGGAGACTGTAGAATCTACAGTCTCCAAATCCTGTACAGTGTAGAGGTATGGAACGCCAAACATGTTACAGTACAACCATACTTTCTGCCATGGAACTGGGCAGGCACCGAGAGGTTTGGGGCAAAGTTCATCAAGGGTGGATTCCAGTAACAGAGGTTTCTCTAATACATTATAAGCATGGTCTTCGTCCTGTCCGAGAGAGGAATTTGAATGCACTAGAATCTCTTTTTTTAACATTAAACTTGAAATGATTGCAGTGCATCCACAAACAGACCTACTCTAAGCACTCCTTGAAACTCTGAATCTGTGAACTATTTGCATACTGTAGATGAAAAATCAATTGGGTGTCATCCGTTTAAATATCTAACTTGACTCCAAAAGTTCTGAGTAAGTAGGCCAGGGGTCCCATATAGAAATTACAGTGGAGAAAGCTAAGAGCAGAATGCTGAGGTACTCTGCAGGAAATGGGCATACTTGTTTATTCGAATGGATGTATCACCACCGTGTGTACTCTATCAGTAAGCAATGATGAGAACCAAGAGAATGAAGCCATCAACTTTGCATTGCCTCTGACCATCACAAAATGTTTGCATTCCAAGTAAACCTTCTGGAATAGAGAGGGAAGGACGTGTGGGATGAACTGCTGACCGGGTGGCTGTTTCAAAGCAATAGTCTAGGCCCCGCTATACAGAAGAGCACACACATATGTCTAAATGCACACAAGTTGGCACCAAAAAGGGAGAAAAAGCTAATATATACTCATGGAAAGTTGGCCAGTCAGGCAACAAAGAATATAGAATATGGTGGAAGACGATGCAATCTAAAACTCACAAACACACCTGAACAGATGAGAACAAAAGAGCGCAGCAGAGGAAAGTGGTGTCAAGAGAGCTGCTATGTGAGCAGGAAGGAGAGGTGTGACCTCCAAACTGCACAGAGCAGATAATAAGGCAAACAGGTGGAGGCAGAATGTGCCATGTTTCCTGGAGTTTGAGGGTAGTCACAGCAGAAGGGAAAGGAGAGAAGCAATGGAACACTGGTGTGGTGACGCACAAAGTGAAATGGACTTCACACTGGGAGCAGGATCAGGGAACAGAACTGTGCACCAAAGCAATCATAAGGCATAAGCTGGCAGGGTCAGAATCTACCCAGGACAGGCTCAAGTAGAGAAATATCTGCAGTGGAATAAAACTGATGGGCCAGGGATGGGTGCAGAGTAGTCCTTTTTACACCAGCCAAACATAAAATAAGCCTAACGTCTATAACAAACAAGCAGACATAGTGGGGGGCCATATTGAAAACAGACAATAAAAGGCATTACAAAAAAGAGTTGCTGCCAGGCAAACACACAGTAACTGTCAGCGATATTTGACACAAAATGAGCCACTTTGAAATAGGCCCAACACAAGATTCAAATATAAATAAAACCTGGGGGTTGTTTTGAAAGCAGGATACACAAGGCATTAAGAGATAAGAAGGCAAGCACCTTTGAGTTAAGCAATGGCTAAAACTGGATAATAATCAATACAGTGTAAACCATCAGAAGAATTACTAATCAAAGAGGGGAGAATGGAGAAGTTTAGTCACCAAAAGGGAGAGCCCTGGTATCTAGGGATGTCAATTCACCAAAATGCCACGGGTAGCAGAAGTGACATCATACACCTGATGAAATCACAGGAATTCATACATAAATCACTGTGGTGGGCACCACGCTTGGTACCCTAAGTCATTCTACAGGTATTGCACAATATTTGCTGTACACCAAGAACCTGAATTGCACTTTTTCAGGATATAATCAAGATCTGGGGGACCCCCTCAAGTATTGGTGTCACCCTAGTGATAAAAACTACAAAACAATCAATTGATTATAATGAATATGCTTTAACTTCTTTGATGAAATGTTTTCTTTATTCACAATGCGTCATCACACGTACTTAACCGGCAGAGTGAGTGGCCATGCATTATCAGGGCAGACTCTACAAACAATTCATCCATCAAAATAAAAGATCCTAACAAAAAGTTTATTCCGCCAAATGGATTCCTCTTGAAAAATAGTATACTGGTCTGCAATTGAAGCAATGATTCTGGCCAAACAAAGCCTCTGTCCGAAAAATGAACATACAATGAATGTCACCAACACCATTTCCTCAAAACTACAATTATAGTAATACAAAATACACAAACATGTGTTTTCTAACTTGTCTTCTCAGTGCAAAGTGGATCAACGAAGATTCTCATAAGAATGGAATGCCAAAGAGAGTGTACAACAACAGAGTTTTTAGTGACCCGTGTACACACATATATTATATAGTGAGTATGGATGAAGCTCTAGCTATTTTGGGTGACTCCCCAATCCGTTTATATTGAAAGATCCTCACTTGAAGGGTGACTGTTTTCCCAACTAGACGCTCCATAGCGTCTATTTTCTAATTGTTTGAAAATCGCGGGCAAACCATGATAAGGTCACAGTGTAACGACCCGAAATGAAGTCCTGCAATGTTGTGTGAGTTTGTACGTTGTTTTTAATATTAAATACGAGTACAGAAAACATGATACAGAATAAAGAATGGATATATGCAAGACAAATACAGAAAACATTTCTAAATATATTATTAGCATAAACAATGACAGAGCATACTAGTGCATGTGAGTTATTACGCTATGCTTTTGATCCACAGCGACATGTACATTATTAGCATATGACCGAGCATACTAGTGCATGTGAGTTATTACGCTATGCTTCTGATCCACAGCGACATATACATTATTAGCATATGACCGAGCATACTAGTGCATGTGAGTTATTACGCTATGCTTTTGATCCACAGCGACATGTACATTATTAGCATATGACCGAGCATACTAGTGCATGTGAGTTATTACGCTATGCTTTTGATCCACAGCGACATATACATTATTAGCATATGACAGAGCATACTAGTGCATGTGAGTTATTACGCTATGCTTCTGATCCACAGCGACATATACATTATTAGCATTAATAATGATAGAATATAGTGATGTGTTAGCTATTGCACTAAGCCTAAGATCTAGAGCAGTCCTAGTTCGTAGTTGTGGGTTCATCGGTGAAGCACAAATATGTCAGGTTGTTGAAACCTGATGAAATCACTCTGTGCTGATGAATCATCACACTCCATATACTTTCTTTTCACGGATTGTATGTGGACAATGTACCATATCCAAGTCATGTGTTGGTTATAAGATCAATCCACTCGGACATAATACTAACATCTTCAATGATTTGGTCTGACTTATACCGATAAATACTATTCTTCAATCTTGCCTTTGCAAAAATGGCACATTACAGAAAGCCAAACTTCACGGTGTGATTTCCATTAATAAAGTGGGTCCTAAGAACCCACTTTATGTTTGTTTTCATACTGTTAGTAGCGGCTGGTGAATTGTTTAATTGGTAGGGTGTCAATATTTGCCACAAATTTGCACGAGCGAACACGCGCATTGAGGGACCCTGAACCAACCAAGGATGGCCCAGGGGGTTTTTCCCCGAAGAAAATGTTTTTAATAATAGGTTAAAATGGTGCATCATACAGAACACTGTTTGGGAAAAATTGGTTAAAAAGCCAGTTTGCACTGGCCACCAGGGGGCGCACGGACAGGCATGCTCTGCGCGTGAGCTCCGCAACCACGGCCCCCAAAGTGGACTGAGCCCCCACTTAAGGCCCCCCCCGTGGTAAAATTGAACGTACTGCTGTCGGAAGGTCCCCCCCCCATGTGGTGAGAATCCGGAGCAAAAACGGTGGAAGACTCGCCCAGAAATCGCTCCGCGAAGCCGAGCCAACATATGAGCAATAGGACGACTGGCGGGCCCTCAGGCAACAACGAGCGGCGAACAGCAGAGAAGCTGGAGCAGGCCCCACAGCTGAGAGCCCTGAAGAGGAGGGCACTGCCCGCAGTGAACGGGAGGCCCTCCACCACGAACGATCAGCGTTGTCGGTGGGGAGCAAGAGACGGGACCAACCTGAAGGTGGGAGATACGCGGTGCGAGGTGGCGCTGCTGCGAACCTGGCCCCTCAACGCCGCGGAGAGCCGGAAAAGCCCGCTAAGCCCCAACGAAACCGGACACGCAGGGTGAAACCTGCCACAACAAACCTGAGAAACAGTCTCACAGGATGAACCCCCGGGCACCCCCGACATACGGCTCGCCCTACCGCAGCTTGAAAGAAAGAACTGTGTGATACGGTCTCCGTACAGAAGAAGAGACCCGGGGCGGGTGACAAACTGTGCCCCACCGCGGCTACTGTCCTGGAGGTGCGCAGTGGACGAGGACTCGTCCGCCTGTGACCAGGAACACCCAATACAAGATCGATGAGCAGAGCGTCTCCAAGCCCTTCCGTATCATACCCGGTCCTGCACACGTCCATGGGACTGTATTGAGTCACAGGAGGCCAAGCACCGACGGTGAGTTCGGACTCGCCACCAGGGGGACAAAGCCTACGATCGAGGCCTCAACTGAGGAAATAATCACTCTGCATAACCACAGCCGCACCAGGACCTCTCAACTCCCAACGAGCCAGCCAAGACCACGGCTACTGAAGTACAGAGGGTTGGGCCCCCGATTCAGGGGCGTGTGCCTCCTCTGCAATCTGATAACCCAAATACCCCAAGCAACACCACAGTACCTCGGGAGAACCAATGGACATAAAGGACAAACTGGCTACATTCTCCTACGTCCCGACCTCTACCGAGACCCTGGACTCCACGATGGCGAATCAGAGCCCCTCAGTGAGTGAGTCCGCGGCTACCAAGGGAGACATCGCTGCTCTCCTGGGAGAAATTAAAAATATGGGGGCCAGTATTGGCTCCAAAATTGATAAAATCACCCAACGACTGGACACCATGGAGGAAAGGTTGGACGGAGTTGAGAATAATCAAGCATCAATAGATACCCTGGAGGCACAATTGGACCAGCGGATGACTGAATTGGAGCAACGTGAAGAGAGCTTCAAACTTAAGCTCGACGACTTGGAAAATCGGGAGAGACGGAACAACCTGAGAATCTTCGGTATTCCGGAACGACAGGGGGAAACAGAGAGTGATCTGAGGAATGCCCTCCATGACATCATCAAGCTCTTACTTGCCGACGGAGAGGTTGATGAACCAAAGACAGAAAGAATACACAGAGCTGGCGGCCCTCCAGGCGGACCTAGATCAGTCCTAGCTCGATTTCACCGCTTCCAGGACAAGATGAGAATCCTAACGAAAGCAAGAAGCAGTGAATCAATCACATTCCAAGGATCCCAAGTCACGATATATCAAGATCTATCACTATGACCTTGGCACTCCGACGCATGTGCGGCCCCCTCACCAAGCATCTGAAGGAAAAGAATATAAGATACAGATGGGGATACCCCTTCTCCCTATCCTTTGACTATAATGGGAACAAAACCAAGTTGAGTTCGGAAGGGGAGATCAAGGCGTGTATCTCAGATCTCCTTGGTCCAAACATGGAAGAAGACGGTCGAGAGGACCAGCGTCGAGAGGAAAGAAGATGGCGCATACAGGGGCCCAGGAGGAAACGAGTTAAGGGTTCAAGAAAATACCGGAGAGGTAACACCCCTCCAGGGGGTGAGAACTAATGAATCGCAATACTGGTAAGATGGCATACATTTTAATACACATGTTCATGACCAGAACTACTTAAGGATCTATGGGCTCTGAAGAGATTTGGGTCATGTAAACGGAGAAGGGGGGTGATCGGGGGCTCAGTCAAGACTATGATGTTAATGTGATCTTGGGGACGTGAAGTAATGGTCCCCAGGGGTGGTTCGATGCCGGATCCACGTTTCTACTTGGGTCTGCACGAACGCCGTCAAGTTGGGAGAGTTTGGGGGAGGGGGGGTTGGGCGGGCAATAAACGAATAGAATATGATGCGCCAGCGGCAACACTAAAGATGGCTCAAGAATCCATGAGTCTTTATCTAAGATACATCTACTCAATGCGGGTCACAAATTCACGATCGACATACTTTGAAAATGACACCGGTTGAAGAGCAGAAGGACAGGGAGTCCCTTAGGATAGGAACACTTAATGTGAAAGGCCTCAATTCACCAACCAAGAGATCACTGGTGGCAAGGGAATTCCGTAGATCTCAAATTGACGTCCTCCTTCTACAAGAGACAAAGTTCGCTAAGGGAGAAGAGAGGGGGATATTAGGGAAAAAAGGGGGAAAGGAATTCTGGGGCTCTGGTCCACTCAGGAAGGGAGGAGTCGGAATTTTGGTCAAAAATGGAATTAACTTTGAAGTGGAAAAGAGTTGGTCTGATGTGAGTGGGCGTGCCCTCCTGATATCCGGGACAATCGCAAAGGTCAGAGTAACAGTGGCAGTAATATACTCTCCCAACACGGGACAATCCAAGTTTCTAGAGAAGACAATACCCAAAATAATGTTAGAAGCATCGGGCCAGGTTGTTCTCGGAGGAGACTTTAATCTGTGGGCAGACCCGACCAAAGACTGGGAACCAGGTAACCCTGAGACAAGAAACCAACCGGGAAGTGATTACACGGGACTCCCTGACATAATGGAGATATATGATCTGCAAGACGTATGGAGAACTAAACACCCGCATGATAGAGGTTACACATTTTATTCTAATCCGCACAAAACTTTCACCCGGATCGACTATTTGTACCTCACCAAGGACCTTCTGGAATCCACGATGTCATCGGAAATCATCCCGATAACTTGGTCGGACCATGATATGGTCCTGTCAGACATAAAATGGGCAGACTTGCCTGTTCCAGGAGGAAAGTGGCGCTGTAACGAAAGCCTGTGGAAAGATGCAATATTTAAAACTGAAATGGCGACTGAAATCGAGGAATACCTTAAACTAAATAACAATGGGGAAGTCTCCAAGCAAACAGTATGGGAGGCGGGTAAGGCCACTTGGAGAGGTATCCTAATAAGTGAAGGATCTACCAAGAAGAGGGAAAGGAAGATCATCGAGCATAGGCTTAGGTCTGAAATATGCAAACTGGAAAGCGAGAATAGGGGACACTTAGGAGCAGATTGTGATAATATTAAAATAGCGCAATTTAAAAGGGAAGAACTGAGATTATTGGAACATGAACAAATCGTACGCAAACTTCGATTTCTCAAACAAAAATTCTATGAGAAAGGGGACAAAGCTGACGCACTACTGGCAGCCAGATTAAGAAAGCAAAGAGCGGAACGAAAAGTGAATGAGATAATTGAAGAAAACCCCGAGACCCCCCCTACCCCCATCACCATACCGGAGAGCTTCGCCAGCTTCTATGAGCAATTGTACACCTCAGAAGTGTCCCCAGGGCAACTAGACACAGATCACTATCTCTCCCTGGTAGATATGCCCAAAATTTCGCACTCTGAAGCTGATCTGTTGGAATCCCCGATATCTGAACCCAAGGTTCAGGAAGCAATCAAGAGACTCACCGTAGGCAAATCTCCTGGTGAGGATGGGTATACTGCAGGGTTTTATAAAACCTTCAGCGCTCAACTTACACCATTCCTGACCGAGCTCTTCAATGAGATACTAGAAACAGGAACAGCCCCCGACTCCTTCACGAAGGCCCTCATAACGGTTATCCCAAAAGAAGGAAGGAACCCTAAACACTGTAGCTCATACCGCCCAATTTCTTTACTTAATTTAGATGTCAAAATCTATACTAGGGTACTAGCTGCTCGGCTAGAGGTACTAATCCCCCACCTTATACACAACGACCAAGTCGGATTTATAATGGGTAGGCAAGGAGCGGATACCATGCGCAAAACTCTCCATCTCATCCACTCATCACCAGAGCTACCAGGTAACCCTGCCCTATTGTCGATAGATGCGGAAAAGGCCTTTGACAGAGTGGAGTGGGGATTTCTGTGGGCGGTCCTTAGCAAAGTGGGAATAGGGCCGAGATTTAGGAAGGGTATACAAGCTGTATATGCATCCCCCAAAGCGTCTATTTCGGTCAACGGGGAATACTCCAGGTGGTTTGGACTAGGACGAGGTACTAGACAGGGATGTCCCCTCTCCGCGATTCTCTTCGCGCTCTCCCTGGAACCTCTAGCCCAAAATATACAAGCCAGCTCCAGAATAGAAGGCATGCGATTGGGGACCAGGGAATATAAGATAGCACTCTATGCTGACGACATACTCTTACACATTACTAATCCCTCTATATCTGTCCCGCATGCTCTCCAACTATTAGAAGAATATGGCCAACTTTCTGGGTTTAAAGTAAATAAGTCTAAATCAATATTGTTCCCTTTGCAAGGTACACAAGAAGAAAACGAAACTAGGTATTCTCCCCTTGGCCTCAGACTTGAACATTCAGTACTTAAATACTTAGGCATCCAGATCACTCTAAAACTTGACGGATCTATATAAAGCAAACTTCCCCCCCTCCTCCGTAGTTTTTCGGCTGATCTGCAAAGATGGGACAAGCTCACAATCTCGTGGTTAGGGCGGATTAATGCCATTAAAATGGTATGTCTTCCCCGATTCCAGTACCCTTTCCAGATGTTACCTATCGAATTACCAGATGAGTTATTCGCAGAGGCCAAAAGGCTCATGTTGAGATTCCTCTGGCAGGGGAAGAAGGCGAGAATCGGGTATGACACCTTGACGCTCCCAAAGGACAGAGGAGGAGTAGGTCTTCCCGACCTGCGAGGATACTACAAAGCCTCACAATTACGTGTCCTTATCTCACACTTGCGTGACCACAACCACCTCCAGTGGATCCACATGGACAACCACTATTTCTCCCCAGCCACAGTGTCGGAATGGTTATGGACCCCCCGTAAGAGAATCCAGCGGAAAATTAAGGGCCATCCAATACTGAGTACTATATGGACAATCTGGCAACCAGGCAAAGCAATGAACAAGATTACCACCTGGCCGTCTCCACTGAGCCATTTATGGTCCCCTGGTATGAACGACCAAATACCCGACGTAGGTAGATACCAATCCTGGTATGAGGCGGGCCTCGAAAGAGTGGGGCAACTTCTGAAAAAGGACACCTTCATATCTCTTCCGGACCTAACTGAAGTCCTAGGAATAGGCCCGCTATCCACTTTCCAATACATCCAGATAAAAGGAGTCCTTACGAAACCTGCGTGGAAGGAAAAGCTCCAGAGAGAACTCACCCCGTTCGAACGAATCCTGGACTCCAAGTCTGAACTAAAGGGTCTGATATCCTTGATGTGCAGGGAACTCATCGAAGCAGGCAACGGATCCACGGAAAATCTCAGAAGCCGATGGGGGAGAGACCTGGGAGAGGAGATAGACCCTGAACAATGGGAATTGATGTGCAAAGCAGCATCCAAAACATCCCTTTCTAGCCAATACAAAGCACATGCCATTAAACTCTTACACCGCTGGCAATACGACCCACTCAAGTTGTCCCGGATGTTCCAGACACTGAGCCCAAAATGCTGGCGGGAATGTGGAGAGACAGCCGACTACTGGCACATGTGGTGGAGCTGCCCACACATAAAGGTATTTTGGGAAGAAGTCCTGACATGGATCAAAGACATAGATGGTATACAAAGAGATGCGGACCCACGTCTGATTCTCTTTGGACTGGAGAGGGACGAGGATGGATGGACCAGACTCAGAGGTCTTGCTCCACAGTTACTCCTCGCAGCCCGAGCGCTGCTTGTAACAAAATGGAAATCCAGAACAGTCCCAAGTAAGAAAGAATGGATCTGCCTATCCACCAACATCTACACGATGGAGACGATCACTGCTTCACTACATAACAAGGCGTCACAATGCGAGACCCTATGGTCGGAATTCCGAAGTAAACATCTTTCTGAGACGACGGACTCCCAATCAGATAATGATGCTGGACCCTGAGTTAAAACAAAAACCCAATGGCCTTCATTGAGAAATGGTGTTGACCCTAGAACCAGAGAGAACCACAGGATAAGTGGGCAAAACTCTATCCACTATGGTTATATTGATGGAGAAAAGTGATGTCGCAAAGATGCACGTCCCGCTGGGGGGAGGGGGGTGGGAGGGAATGGGCTATGTTATTTTCTCTGTTACAACCAAAGAACGGACTTGAATATAGCAGCGGTCTACTGAATGAAAACTCTAATGCTGTTTCTTTAATGTAACCATACGCTAATAGTGCTGTAAAAAGTGAAATGTTTTGTTACCTTAAAACCAATAAAATCAAATTTAAAAAAAAAAAGCCAGTTTGCAATTGTTTGTGTAGGGCCATTCATGAAAAGATCCAATCGATGCAAGTCACCAACGGTGCACAGGAGCATTTCCCGATGTATTTTCATGATGCCTTTCCACACAATATGTCAGTATAAAAACATGTTCACACTGCCTGTGCACACGCATTATCATGCTGACTGCACCTGTATATGACAGTATTCCCATATAAGAACATACTCATGTTGTGCATAATGCAGGTAATGATACCATAGAAAATTATGTCTAGACTAGCTCTGTCAATATATGCCAGTACCTGCACATGAAAACATACTCCTGTTGGCGTTGTCATTAAAAATGCCATGCCACAAAAAGAACACATGTTTCAACTGGCTGATCCAATACAGGCCAGTCCAGACATATAATAACACTTATCATGTTCACTTCATCTTAGATGATCAGTAACAAATGCCATGCCTTAGTAAAATATTATAGCTAGACTGGTGGCACAAAAAAGTCTAGTCATGCAATAATGTCTTTCATGCCTGCTTTATCATAGATGCCTTGTAAAGAAGAGAAATGCCACAGTACGAAATGGCTTGACTGATTGCATCAAAATGGCAGTCTAGCTATGTGTAAACACTCATCATGTTTGCAAGCATGACACGTGTTATTACTCGTCTAGACTGGTGATTCAGCGTATTAAGTCCAACCATTTCTTACTTTGGCATGACATTTTTTACTGCCCATCTATGCCCAGTAAAAAATGTCATGCAACAATAAGATATGGCTAGACTGATTGCATCAAAATGCATACTAGCCACAAAATAACAGTTATCTTTATTAGCTTGCTTTATTATGCTTTTAATACAAACATTATAAGTTTTATTAGGTGCTGAGGCTGGCATTTTGGTGCAGTAAGTCTAGCAAGTTCTTACTGTGCCATACCATTTTTTTGCTGGGCATCTATGATACTCTATCATAGATGGCTAGTAAAAAACATGCCACAGTAAGAAATGGCTAGACGGATTTCATCAACATCTCAGTCTAGCCATGTAACAACACTCATCATGCTTGTTATATCATGCCTTTAAAGGGATACGTGTGATTACAGGGCTATAATGCATTTTTCATGCAACCAGTCTAGCCATTTCTTTCTCTGGCATGACATTTTTTACTGGGAATTTGTGATACACTATAATAGATGGTCAGTACACATTCTCTCCTTCTCCCCCCTCCTCCACCCTCTCCCACACTGCCCAAATCAGCCCAACAGCCTGGCAGAAACCCAACACAAGCTCACCCACATGCATTCACTCATTCACACATTCAAACAGCATTCACACAGTATTTGCTCACTTATTCAAACACATATTCATGCATTCAAACAACATTCACACAACACACACTTGCTCATTCATACATGCATATATACATACATACATACAACATACACATATTAAATAGCATTTTCCTGTCACCTCCGTGTCAGCACCAGTCCAGATGCTGCTTCTAAGGTTCTCTCAGCTTCCGCGCACAAGAACAGAAACCAGAAAGCAGAGTGCTTCCTGATTTATGCACTTGCTTGCAGGAGCCCCGCCTCTAAATTCCTTCAGCATGGGTCGCAGAGGCAGTGGCAAGGGTTTCATGGCAGTCACTAAGTGTCGCAGTTGTTACCCTGGCAGCCTACAAATGAAATCCCTACCAGTATCGAAAGCTCGAGGAAATAACGTATATGAAACTCACCCACCTACTAAACCAGTGTTGTATTGGGATGAAAACGTTGCTGAGTCACTTTGAAAAATAACTACTGCTCTTTAAGTGTACAGGGATGAATAGTCGCTAATGTACTTACTAGGCCCACACTACTAATACACCAGAAGTGATCACAATCATAAAGATGAAACAAACACAACCTGAATGATATACCTCCTTTGACTCTGTTGGTAGTGTGGGCAGAGGACAGGCTATATTCTTCAGTAGGGACGGGGGCTAACACAGAGGCATCCAAAACAGCAATATTACTGTGGCACCGGAACAGAAGAAATGTACAATCAAGGTTCTATACAAATGCAAAACTTTAATTAAACTAAAAATGCACAAATAACCCACCCTTGTAAAGGAAAAAACAGTGAATGCAGGCTTTGGAATAAAGTACACCTCAGGGTTGGAGGACAGGGCAGACAGAAAAGAAGTTCAGCAAACATGTTTAAGTTTAACAAAAAATATATTTTAAAAGGTAGTGACAGGGGTCTAACAAGTCGCTAGGGCCCTTTAAGACAGGCAATGGGAACAGGAACACTTCAAATACCTTTAGTTCGGGCTCTGGGGACTCCATGTCTTTGATCCAGGCTGCTAGGAGCTTCTTGATGTAGTGATTCGACATCAGGTGGTAAGCTGTTTGACTGTGTCCAACAAGATGTGCGGTCCAAGCAGTAGCTTGCACGGTATCTAGTAAATCCATTGATGGACTTTCCATCAAATTAATTTGCATCAAGGGATTTGCATCGAAAAATGTGCATCGAATTCATGTTTTTAAAGGGTAAAGGGTTAATTTTGGAGTTTTAAAGGGTAGAAAACAGGGGGTTGTGGGGGGGGAGGACTGCCCATTAAAAAAAACAAAAAAATGCATTTGCTGGAAAGGCCGTAAACCCAGCTGCACATAGCATGAAGAAGCTTGGTACATGCAGGTGGTGTAACTCACAAGCAGTTTGTGGCAGCAGCAAGTGTCCAGGGCTGTTCAATGACTTCTAATTTGCTCTGAGGCCCAGTCCAAGGACTGTAGGGGCAAGGTGTACCCTTTCCTCTGCCTTAAAAGCCAGGAAGCCTTGTAATGGGCACTTGCAAGGATGCTGCCACATCCAGCCTTGTCCACAGATATGTTTCATCCCAATGTGTCCTTGGGATGAGCAGGGAAAATAATGTCCTCTTCCTTGGAGCCTTATGTCTTTGCCTCTGTTGCAGAGGACTTTGGAATAGGTTGTACTTGTACCCCCAAAATAGTTCCAGTTTAATCCTTCTTGTCTTGAAGTCCAAAGACTCTTCCACAGTCTCCCCTCTTATAAAGGCAAAATGCTACAGTGGACTGGACCAGAGCAAGCCTGTTGTCAAGGGTCCAATCCAGGCTGCTGTAACAAGTGTGCTTTGCCAGCTGATATCAAACACTGAGTACCTGCTCTGCAGGAAGTGGGGCATGGGCCCAAAGAGTTTGGGCGGCCCAGGCAAATCCAAAATGGTTAGGCCTCCCTGTGGTCTGAACCTCTCCTCTGGGCTACTCTATGTCTGCCCTCTTCCTCTGTGGGCCTACTTGAAAAGGACATCAGGAATCATTACCCTGATGTGAGAGTGCCATTGTCACGGCCGGACACCTCCTTGGGAGGGGTCCAATTCCCTGGAGGAAGGTGTTATGCTTCTCAGGGGTATCAAGGAGAAACGTCCTGTGCTGGCTACCACATGACTGTCATGGGTACATCCTGGACAGATGGCTATTACACACCCAGTCCTGTAAAGCATGAGTCACTGTTGACAATAATATGACATCCAATGCTTGTACTTGTATAATTGTATAATCCCAGCAGTCACCATTCAAAACCTAGACATGACTTATGTTTATTGATCATAAACTGCCACCAGACAGCTGGGTTTATACAATTATGACATTTTAAATTGCTAGTCCTCTTTTAAGGGTATTGCCGTTAGTATGTCAAAAAAGCCTATGTGAAAATTAAAATAACTTGGACTGTGCATGCCAACTAGAAATGGGAAGGCATCTGCATGAGGTAGCCCTGCATGTTCCTTCCAAATTGGAGACTACTATGACTTTTGTAGCCGATTTGACAACCAAAATCGGGTTTACACTTTTGTAAACAAAATCGGCTTGACACTTTCTAAAAGAAAGTGAAGCCCCATTGCAGCTACACAATCTGCTGATATGCATGTCTCGGGAGGATAGCTCAGGGGAAACGTGCACACAGAGCAACACAGGTTCGATCTCCGGGTCCACGCTTAGAAACCTCTGTGTATTAAGCACGTTATAAATGACTATCATATCATGCCAATTAGACATGCAGACATACAGAGGGTGTCCTTCATGTGAGGGTTGGTAAGTTCAATAATGAACCCAATGGCTAATGGGCCCATCTGGATACAAACAAACCCACCAACACTAGTTTGCAAAACATAGATCACTGTCAGACAGTGAAACTGTTTAGCAGATCTGGTTTTCGTGACAGAATCCATTCACTAGGGCTCCTAAAATTTAAAACAATCTTGGGGATTTCCCCTAGCAGATGGAAATCCACCACACTGTGACCAACTACTTATTTGATTACTTGTCGAATGGCTGCTGACCCCAGCATAAGCTTATGCCATGTCAGGCCTAAGAGCTACAGCACATTTGACAACCTGTTTCAAAACAAGTTTTCACTCATATCTCCGATTATTTCTACCTGATAAAATTCCTCGCTACACATCAAATAAATGCAACTTTTGGCTTACTGCACAAAAACCCAGACTCATTTAAAGTGGAAAAGGTCGCTTTAATGTGACAGGCCAAAGCTTACAATTAACCGCTTACCTGGCTCCATGGCCTTACAGACTAACAAAATATTTTAAACAACCAATTAATAATTAAACATTTTCTTTTTCCCCAACAATTAAATAATTAAATAATTCCACTTCCTCCCTAACTATCCCTTGGACCCTACCGTCTCCTTACCACTTCTCCAGACATCCCACTTTCTCCCCGGGGCCATATCCCTCCAGGTTCAATGCCTGTTCCCCCGGGGTGGCCCACTTGTGCAAACAGACCCACCCCATCCTTTCCTGCGCCATTCCCCCATTGTGCTTCCCTCCCCCCACATCTGAAGGGGCCATGCCCCCGGCAACCCAAACAACTTCCAAACCCATAAAAACTACCCTCTACACCAATCTCCCGCTTCCTATGACCTGCAGCCAGTCTGACCTGCCACATAAGCAACAAGAAATTTTACATCACAACTTCATTAGTGCCCTAACTTGTCACACAAAACTACCGAAACAATAAAGACCTTGAACAGAAACTAAACCCCTGTAACAACTTGACATAGAGGGTATAACCCGGAAAAACCCCAACTACATGGACCCCCCGCCCCCTAGAGAATAAAACCAGCTACCTGACATAACCCAAAAAAGGGGGTGGGAGGGCGGGTCAATCTCACGTCCAACCATCGCCTGCTTCCCGAACCTTCCCTGCCACCTTAAATACCCCCCGGAGGCGCTCTCTCCCACCGGCCAACTCGCTGGCTGTGTGCAGCGCCAAAATATATCCCGGGGGAAACGCTTCGCGTTCCCCCTGGGGCCCCCCTTTTGGCTTACAGCACAAAAACCCAGACTCATTTAAAGTGGAAAAGGTTGCTTTAATGTGACAGGCCAAAGCTTACAATTAACCGCTTACCTGGCTCCATGGGCTTACAGACTAACAAAATATTTTAATCAACCAATTAATAATTAATCATTTTCCTTTACCCCAACAATTAAATCATTTCACTTCCTCCCTAACTATCCCTTGGACCGTACCATCTCCTTACCACTTCTCCAGGCGTCCCACTTTCTCCCCGGGGCCATGCCCCTCCAGGTTCAATACCTGTTTCCCCGGGGTGGCCAGCTTGTGCAAACAGCACCACCCCATCCTTTCCCCTGCCATTCTCCCATTGTGCTTCCCTCCCCCCACATCTAAAGGGGCCATGCCCTTGGCACCAGAAAAAAACCTCCCCCGAGGTTTTCTTTCTGCTCCCCCCTCCCCCCCACCATTCCTTTCTACTTCCAACTCTTTACCATATCTCTCCCCACCAGGTCAATTCTGACAAATAATGAGTATTTCCAAAAAACTGACAGATGGACCCCATCCTCTCTAAATATCATGAAGCCTTCATAACTACTTCCTTGTCGTCCCAACCTGTACCGCCGCCGAGGCACAAACTTTACCAACTCTCTGTTTATCCCCTTCCCTTGCTGATCTAATGCTCCCTCACTTCTCGTTCCCCTCCAACCTCTCTGTGGCAACAACTTAGTCCAAACTACACATGTTTGAGGCCCCATTTATTGGACCCCTAGCAAATCCCTTTTCATTTTCTAAGGAGAGCCACACTTGCATCTCTTACCAAGACATTTTCCCCCTTCAAGAATGAACACACCCCCTGGAGAGCCATTTTGTAGCTGCAACCCAATTGCCTGCCAAAAGACCCTTTTCTCTTCCTCCTTCCCTGCCCACTTAACAAAAGCGTGGCCCACAAACCAAGGCTGCGGCATCTCCCCCGAACTCCGCGCAGCATCTGAAACAGAAATTACAATGTTACTATCCATTCACGACCACCCCACCACCTTCCGGCCTCCCCAGACCCCTGACCATATTTCAAACAGCCCCCTTTTACCCAAGCCCTAATATCCCCTGTACTTCCCAGACCTCCACCGACCTAAAGTCTTCACCTTATGAACCGATAAGCCCCAACCAGCTAGTTTTCAAGACCCTTACTCATCCTAAATCCATGAATTCCACACTCCTAACCTTTCCCACACCACTAGTAACACCTTCCTTAGGAACCCATCCTCACCTGGCCATCTCCTTATCCCTCTACGGAAACACCCCCGGTCCTCTCCTACCTGTCCCACTATATTTTGCACCTTTCACACCTATCCTTTAAACAATGCACCAAATCCCACATAGACCCCCTTTCTCCTCTATCCTATTACCCTCCTGCTCACCCTTGCCCCCCGGCATCCCTCACCTTCCGACAATGGTCCTGTGTTGCCCACCCTGCACCGGGGGCCCGCGTGCACCCCTGTCCATGCAGGCCCTTTTCTTTATTACTCCTCTCCACCACTGCACCAGGGGCCAAACCTGCGCCCCGTCCATGCAGTCATTCCATATAACTTAATCTTCTAGCTCCTTGCGTCCATTACCCCCTGTTTCCCACCTGCACCAGGGGCCCTAGTGCACCCCGTCCATGCAGGCCCCTTTTCTTCCTTACTCCTCTCCACCGCTGCACCAGGGGCCAAACCTGCGCCCTTTCCATGCAGACCATTCCATATAAATTACTCTTCCAGCACCTTGCTTCGTTGTTCCATTTTTTTCCCCCAGCTGCACCAGGGGCCCTAATGTACCCCCGTCCATGCAGACCCATCTCATCACTTCCCCCTGCTGCACCAGAGGCGCTCCCGCACCCCCGTTCATGCAGCCTAAAGCTTACTCACCTTGTCGTGCGGCAAGCGTGAGGGCTTCACCACCGTTGTCCATGCCCTCCAAACGACGGTCACCACCCCTTAACCTTTTTGACAGTTACATCCCCCTGCGGCCCTCCCCTGCCCTACCTAAGCGTCTTCCTCCTCACCCCTCTCCTACCCCCTTTGGATCGCCCCCAAAACCTCTCATCAAACCTTGTGCCCCCCTCCTTTTCCGATAAACTGAGCCCGACCTACCAGAACACCCCAATTTAACTGGCATGCGGTCCTTCCCCCCCACCTCCTTGCCCCGCTCCTCGCCCTGACCCACTGTCCCCTGCCTGAAAACAATCTGTAACCGGATGCCGACCCGCACACTTGCTGCACTCGTGTTTAAATTTGCACATCCACCTCGTGCAGCCTTCTTTATTGAAAGCCCAACATGCTGCTGAGGGCTGACCCCTGCCTCCTACCCCCGCCCCTTCTGGGGTGGGCGACCAAGAAAGGACCGGTAAGGCATGGGTAAGTTGCTTGCCGTGTGTACCTTTTGGAGCTGGCCTCGTCGGCGCCCTCCATTGCAACCAGAGATCCATATCTATCTCCCCCCAAACCGCCTGACTGTCCTCCGCCAACCTTGGCTCTAAACTCCTTGTCATACTGCACTCAAGCGAAGCCCTCAAAACTCGTAAATGCCCTCCTAATTACATGGCATAAATAATAAATGCTGATGTCCAATTCTCAATTGTCACTGGGACCCTTGGGTGTGAAGCCAGTTCCCTCTCTTGTTCCTTAGACCCCTCCTTTGCTCTCACTTCCCTATGGAGCAGCTTAAAAACATCCACAAATTCCCCCACCTGAATCTTATCCCTGGTCGCTGCCATCAAGTGCGCCCCCAAAGGTTTTGTGATACCCATGTAAGGTAGTTTTTTCCCCTTGCCCTTCACTTCAACCTCACTTTCTTTTACCACCTGTACCTCGAGCACCAATGGCTCCACCACCTTGTCCGTTTGAACCTCCACCAAGCAATTGCCCTTCTCATCCCCCAAGGCTCCAATAGTCTGTACACCAGTCTCCCTCCTTACCCCTTGCAAACCAGACCCTTCATTTCCAGTCCTGCTTCTCGTGTCCCCCCTCTGCCATGCAGATGACCATTCCCTTTCCCGCTCACCTCTTTCCACACAGCCCGTCTGCGGTTTGGCCTCCACTCCGATGCTCCTCATTTCTTTTCTTAACGGGCTCCTAATGCGGGGACAAAACATGTTAGCAGTCTCTCCCAGCCAATTGTTCCCCCGACCTCTTGCCCCCCGACTGCCCTGCACCTGTCTTTCACAATCCCAGCTCAGACTCCTTCTCTCCTCCCCCCTCCTCCTTACAGCCCTACACCCTTCTTCCTCCCACTGCCGACATAATCCTCCAATCCAGCTTCATCACCCCTTAAATACCATTGTTGATGCAAGCTCATGCTCGGGTTGAGTTGATCCTCTTCTTGCGAGCCCGGGACGTCTGCCCCGCCACTCCTTTGACATCTTCTCGGTGGGGCCGCAGAAACCCCTTCCTGGTCCTCTTCTCTCGGGCGAGGTGTGCACTCCTCCACCCTGTGATCCTCATCGCTAGGGGCCGTGCTGCACCCTCTAGACTCTCCCCTCACTGACCGAGGAGGGGCCGTTCCTAAACTCTGTCTTCTTTACCAGCGGGGGCTGTGCAGCGCCCTCTGCCCACACTCCTAACCGGAGGGGCCGTTCCGCGCCCCTCCATAACCTCCTCAATTTATTGGGGACCTCTCTCTCCTTCTCCCACCTGCACTCTTCCGCAGGTATTTACCCCCTTTTCCCCTCTTCCCTGTCACCCCCTTCTACACCCCATCAACCTCCCACCGTGGTTCCCATGACCCACCCCTTTTTGAGCACTCCTAACCTCCCCTTGCTCCCCTCGGCCATCATTGACTCCATCCCTTTCTGGATCTCCACCTAAAATCATTTCTCCCCTAGATGCTCTCCTGTATATCTCCCTCCTCATCTTCCTACCCCTGGATTCCCAAACCTCCCCTCTCCCCGCCGCAGGGGTGCACGCCACCACTGCCGCGAGAGCCCCATCTGCCGCTGCTCTATGCTGTGGCCTATCTAACTCCACCTCACCCGTGACCTCCACCACCGCCCCTTCCAGCTGGCCCTTAGATGCCCTGCTGATAATTTCCAGGGCCTCCCTCAGTGCCCTAGGATCAACCAGACCCTTCTTACTTGCTCCCTTGCCCACCATCGTGCACCACTAGTCTGATAGTGCCCTAACATATGCCCCTTGTCGCTCAACTAGCTAAACTGCGCCCCCGAGCCAGTACCTACCCGTGGACCAGATACCCCTAGAAATGGGAGCACCAAAAAGGCAATTGGGCTATAAAAACTAATAACCCTACCACGAGTTAAGTAAAAACTATAATTCCCAGATAGAGAATTTAGGAATTATTATCTAACAAAAAAAAAATGTTTTTTTTCTTTTAAATTTTATTTACCCCAACCTCAATAATACCCCTGCCCTAAAAAGCCCCCTCCCCTAGCTCCTAATCCGTCCCAAGAGCAATAGCACACAAAACCAGGGGCCCAAGATCAACTGGGGCTGAATAAACGACATAGTACACTGCCCCCAGGCAGCGAGCGAGCCACACCGCACTGACAAGGCACAGAAATATTGACGCTGCCCCTTTAAAATGACCGCACTGCCCCCTCTGACCTGCTGCTACTGCGCATATGCTAAACGCCTATGGAAGCTAAAACAAGCAGACCCCGGCGCCGAACAGTCCAATGCCACCCACTGACGCCAAAAGGACCCTATGAGGAGCGGCAACTCAAACCCCAAAAGAGCCTGGCACCTGCAGCGCTCCGTGCCCCAGGCCCAAACCCACACTACTCCAAGAGCCAAGCAGAGGCACCAGGAAGCAGACGGCTGAACGAAGCAGAAAATCCCTAAAGGCAGCAGGGAAAGCTGCAACAAAAGCGCCTAATAGGGCACTTAGCACCTATTCGCCTTGCGAATGGTCCCCTGGCCGCCCCATGAAATAGACACGCACAAGATCTGCAGCTGACTCATGCCCACACAATTCCCCGGACAGCCTAAACAAAACTTAAGCCTGTGAAATCACCCACTGGACCCGAAAATGCCTAGTGAACCAAACGTAAGAGACGCGACCAGGCGAGGCATCCCTGCACAACGTAAGTGGAGGTACCTTATTTACGGTACCTCCGACTAACTTTTTTAAAAAAAATGTTTTTATATATACTAAACTGCCTAACCACCCACTGCTAACTAACCCCTGCTCAACTCAAAACCACGAAAAAAACCCTAACCAGGCTTAATTCAGGGAAGGCTCGGGAGCAGGCGACCAGGACTGATCAATCTCACATCCAACCGTCGCCTCCTTCCCGAACCTTCCCTGCCACCTTAAATAACCCCCGGAGGTGCTCTCCCCCACTGGCCAACTCACTGGCCATGTGCAGTGCCAAAATATACCCCAGAGGGGGAACGCTTTGCGTTCCCCCTGAGGCCCCCCTTCTGTATTACCATACTTTTCTGTGTGAATACACACGTGCACCACTCCCAGGCAGACCACTGAAATGCAAATATTTCAGTTATCACATTTTACATAATGTGATGAAAATGCATTTTTTTGTACAAGATATTGCTGAACGGTTTTATACAATGTATTTTTGGGATTAAAATTATAACATGCGGACAGTATGTTAGTGTATTTTATTGTGCATTTCTTCCCCTCCATTCTCATACCCTTCAATTTAGACAGCAAAATGGAGCTGGCTATGCCTATTAGTGAAATACTGTATTTTATACTGCTAATTACACTTAATTAGTCCTTCCACCATTTAATTAAAATTGTTTCTAATGAATATGCTTTCTTGGCAGGCTCTTCGGTACCACTGGGAATTGTGCTGCCTGCAGTAAGCTGATCCCTGCCTTCGAGATGGTGATGAGGGCCAGAGATAATGTTTACCATTTGGACTGCTTCGCTTGCCAGCTCTGCAATCAGAGGTGAGAAAGAACATGGACGTTCACTACCAATAAGAAACACAACACACATTTGTTGTCGCCTGTAAAAAAAAATGGAACATGATCGCTGCATGTCTGGGCCTTCAGTCAGGGGAACGTAGATGCTGCCATGGCAGGTTAGGGCTCAAAAACAGCTGTTCACACACAACCGCTGTGGAAATGAGAAATCCTGCAGTGTTCATTATTGTAAAGGTCTGGTCACTGAGTCTGCTCGCGGTCCCATCTCGAAAAGCTGCATTAAGTAAATCCAGGCACCAACCTTCTTATTTTGAGTGGAATTCGTAGGCAAATGAAAACACAAAGCACAATATTTGACTCACACAATAATGTCAAATGAGGTTGGGAGCGGTTCCTTGAGTCTGCCCTGGAGAGTTGTCAAGCACTAACTTGTTAGTTAACGGTAATTGGTTTGCTGGCGTTTTTAGGCCCATATTCAAATGGACAGCATCAAACTATAAGCCCTAGAATGCAAGTGCTACTAACAATAAGACACGGTTGTATAAGAGGTGATCCTGTTTGTATAGGAAATGTTGCCAACGTCTCTTTTTTTAAAAAGTTATTTGTAAATTGCTCCTAAGCTTCTGAAAAACAACCAAGGTTGCAGTGTGTGAGGTGATAAACTACAGGATTATGTAAACACTCGTTTAATAAGCTCTTCCGCTTTTAAGAGCTGCATAAGTCATAACATCACCGGACAGTAAACCAGGGTAACCTAAGTAGGGGTGCCCGAACTTCACAAAATGTCAACCACAAGAAGGTTGAGCTTTTGTGGCAGGCTCTAACGTGTCACATTAGAATTTATGTGGGTTTCCAAAGGATCAAATACGTCAATGGACTCAAGGAAGCTGTGAGGCAAGCTATCCAATTGCAAGGCCCGAGTCTCAAGATAGGATTTCAACCAGCCAATCAGAGGCATTTGACCACTCTAAAAGAGGTTCAGGGGACTTTAAAAAGCCCAGCATCCTTCCTGTATCCTTTGTGGGTTTTGTTTGGCTATCAAGTTAGCAGTGGAGAGGACAGGTTAACAAAATGGTAGTTGGGGATTCTTTTTGGTGGGTTTAGGAGAGTTTAGAAGTGTTCTGAAGAACCTTGTTGTTTGTGATGTTTCTTGAAGCTCATTCATCCACTTGTGTCGTTCTGTATGTGTTCATTAGGCCCCCTCAATCATCTTTCAATTTTATCCTTACTGCCTTGCACACAAAAAAATTCAAATAAGAAAATAAAAAAACAAAGCATTTCATAATATAATTATGTTACTTTGTGTGTAGAGAAATATTTGTATTTGAACCTGATAAGTCTTCCGATGGTGTGCTCAGTCACCTTCCCCTCTGGTTGTTTTTCATTAACCCTTTCCTTTCTTGTGTTTATCTCATTGTTTGTCGATGACACTTGATTTGTGTTATGAACATTAACACCATCCCCCAAAACCTTCTTTCAAACGTCCCCTTTACCCAAATCCCTGACGTACCCTTTGTATCTCCCAGACTTCCACCGCCCCAAACTTCTAACCTTGTCCTCCGATAAGCCCAATCTACTACCTTCAGATGCTGCACCCATCCTAAATGAATGAGTTCCAAACTCCTACGCCTTTTCCCCTACCGCTACCAAAACCTTTCGTAGGACCCCAAAACTTGCTCCGCTGATACTGCCGTCCCATCCTCATGCTGAAAAACCAAACCTGTCCTCCCCCCACAACGCTCCTTCCATGCCAAACCTGTCTGAACCGGGCACAAATCCTTGCTCCCCCGACCCAGCAAAACCCAAGAACCCTTTCCTTTTTGATCTGTCTTAGACCTCTTAATCCTGATATCCAACCATAACTCTGTAAAACGAACATCTTCCCAGCGAAGTCCGCTTACCCCACATTTTCCTCCCACCAGCTCAGAAACCATAAAGGCCTCAGAGAATAGCCATGTAAAGCAAGTCACAAACAACTCTCCTTACCAGGCCGACCAGAAACCCCCCCCACAGCCCGACACAACCTTGCTAGTAGGTCTGCCGATACCGGTCTCCTCTTGTCCTTTTCCCTCCTACTTTCCCTTGCCCATCCTTCCAACATCCTGGTCGCCATTTCTCCACCACTCAGCTGAAAACCCCAAAACTATTTCCCATAGAAAGCTATCCCTGCCAATTTCCCCATTGTGGTTGCCCTAGACCATCCATGCACCTCAAAAGGAAGACAGTGACATCATCCTTTCTCCGCTCTTCCGCATCCCCCTACCCTTCCAACTACAAGCTCCCCCTCCTATGAAATCCTTCCAAGCTCTCCTGTATGCCTCTCTAGATGCCTGGGCAAGCGAACCCTCCACCAATGAAAGCGCTCTCAGCTTCCTATCTTCCACAGCTCCTCTGGAATCCGCTGCCGCTCCTGTTACGCTCCCGGAGCCAATCCACAGAATCTCTGCCATTGAAAATGAGATAATACATCAGCGATGCCATTATCCTTCCCCGGTACATGGGTTGCCTTAAACACCACATTCCATTCCAGGCAACGCAGCACGAACTCTCTCATCAGCCTTGCCACCCTCTGATCCCTTGCCGACTGCCTGTTCACTACATGAACCACACATTTGTTGGCAATGCTGAAATTCACTTTCTTGTTCTGCAACTCCTTCCCCCATAACTCCATTGCCACTAACAAAGGAAAAAATTCAAGAAATGCTATGCTCCTCCCTTCCTTCAACCACTGCGATGGCCATTTCTCCGCGCACCATTTTCCTGGCCAAAACACTCCGAACCCTCCCGCACCTTCCTGGCCAAAACACTCCGAACCCTCCCGCATCTGCTGCATCAGAAAATATCTGCACTTCCCATGACACCGGATCCTCTTGCAACCACATGGACACCCTGTTAAAACCCTCCAGAAAATGCAGCCAAATACTACAGTCTTCCCAAACTGCACCTGATACCCGTACCCGATGATGTGGGCACTTTGCTCCCACCATAGACCGCGCCATGTTTCTACAAAAAGTCCGCCCTGGGGCCACCACCTTGCATGCAAAATTCAAATGCTCCGCCAGTCTCTGCATTTCCACTAGCGTCCTCTTCCGAGCCCCCACTGCTTTCTCCAGCAATCCGACCAGTTTGCTCACCTTGTCGTGCGGCAAGCGTGAGGTCATGGCCACTGAGTCCAATTCAATCCCTAAAAAGGTCAACACCATTGCCGGTCCCTCTGTTTTGTCCTCCACCAAAGGCACCCCCAACTCTTCCATCAAGTCCTGAAATATCTGTAGCATCTCTCCACACCCCCCCCTTGTTTGCCCTGCTAATGAACAAAAAATCATCCAGGTAATGCCATACCCCTTCCCAACCAGAACTGTATGAAAAAACCCACTGCAAAAAGGTACTGAAACGCTCAAACAAGGCGCAAGAAATTGCGCACCGCATTGGTAAAGCTTTGTCAATGTAGATGCGGTCCTCAAATTGCATTCCCAGCAGCCAAAAATCCTCAGAAGCCGCCTTAATGTTGCACTTGGCCATGAAGGCCCTGCACCCCGCTGTCCTCACCAAACCCACCGCCTGGTCCACACTTGTGTATACCACCCCACACTCTTCCGGAGCGATAAAGTCATTGGCAGACATGCCCTCAGGCAAGGATAAGTGGTGTATCAATCTAAATTTCCCTGAGACCTTCTTGGGTACTACTCCCAGCGGGGATACCACTAAATCTCCCGGGCGACCAAGAAAGGGCCGGAGAGACACCGGCAAACCACTTGCAGTGTGTAGTGTCAGGGCAGGCCTCGTTGGTGCCATCCACTGCAGCCATAGATCCATATCTATTTCACCCCAGACCGCCTGGCTATCCTTTGCCATCCTTGTCCTAAACTCTTCATCGTAACGCACCCATGCAAAACCCCCAAAACTTGTAAATGCCTTCCTAATTACATCCATATATTTTAGCAGGGCCACACATCTCTCAGGAAATTTCTTGCAGTAGACGCTTGCGTAGATAATAAATGCTGATGTCCAATTTTCAATTGTGACTGGTACCCTTGGGCGCGAGGCCAATTCTCTCTCCTCTTCCTTAGAACCCTCCTTTGCTCTCACTTCCCTATGAAGCAGGTTAAAAACCTCCACAAATTCCCCTGCCTGAATCTCATCCTTAGTCGCTGTCATCAAGTGTACTCCCAAACGATTTGTGATGCCCATGTATGGTAGCTTTTTCTCCTTGCCCTTCACCTCAACCTCTTTGTCTTTTGAAACCTGTACCTCGAGTGCCAATGGCTCAATCACCTTGTCCGTTTGTACCTCCACCGAGCAACTTTTCCTTTCTCCCACCCAGGCTCCAATAGCCTGTACACCAATCTCTCTTCTTACCCCTTGCAAACCAGACCCTTCACTGCTTGCCCCTGTTCTCGTGTACCCCCTCTGCCATGCAGTTGACCAGTCCCCTTCCCGCTCACCTCTTTTCACCCTGCCATCACCCGTCTGCGGCCTGGCCTCCACTCCGATGCTCCTCATCTCCTTCCTTACTGGGCTCCTGCATTGCTGCTGCGAGCACATGCTCGGGTTGAGTAGATCCTCTTCTTGTGAGCCCAGGGCATCCACCCCGCCACTCCTTTGGCGTCTTCTCGGCCGGGCCGCAGAAACCCCTTCCTGGTCCTCTTCTCTCGGGTGAGGTGTGCTGTCCACCCTGTGATCTTCATCGCTAGGGGCCGTGCTGTGCCCTTTTTCTGTCCTCGCGCAGTTCGAGGAGGGGCCGTTCCTAAACCCTCTCCATATTCATCCTCTGCAACAGCAAGGGTTGCTCTGTGCCATCCGCCCGAAAATCCTCCTAACCAGCGGGGCCGTTCCGCACCCTTCCCTAACTTCACTAATTGATGGGGACCGCTCTCTCCTCCTCCCACCTGCACTCTTCTGCAATTATTTCCCACCCTTGCCCCTCTGCCCTAATACCCCTCTCTGCACCCGTCACCTCCACCTTCATGTTCCCTCCGACCTGTACCTTTCTGGGCACTCCTGACCTTCCGTACCTCCTCCCGATCATTCTCCCCAAACCCCTATCTGCCCCCTCTCCCAGCTGCACTTCCCCCCTGGACGCTCTCCTGTCAATCTCCCTTCTCATCTTCCTCCCCCTGGATTCCCATTCCTCCCATCTACCTGCCAAAGGGCAATAAGCCACCACTGCCGCGAGGGCCCCATCTGCCGCTGCTCTTCGCTGCGGCCTCCCCAACCCTTCCTCCACTTCCCCCGTAACCTCAACCACAGCCCCCTCCAGCTGGGCCTTGGATGCCCTACTAATGATTTCCAGTGCTTCCCTCAGGGCCTTAGCATCCACCAGTCCCTTCTTTTTGGCCCCCTGCCCCACCATCCTGCTTAAGCAGTGCAAATGCGCACTTGCGCAATGCCCCGCTGAAAATCCTACCTAGCCCCGAGCTTTTCCCCTTTAAAAATGCTGGACATAGGTGGGGAACAGTGCCAGAAAATACCGACAGCGGCCCCCCACAGATAAAACAGACATAACTTAGAAAATGAAAAACTGGCAGGCAGCGAAAGATAAGAGGCCCACCAAAATAATGATTGTTTACTTTCACCTATTCAATTTTTAATCTTATGTAACAGCCTGACACGACCACAAGAACCGAAAGCAGGACCCTATCCTAAATAGTAGCAGTGGCTGAAATATAATACTGATGGCTTACTGTCCCTAATAGGAGAAACTAAACACAAAAATGTTCTTCTTTTTTAAAAAAAATGTATTTATCAAATGCCCACACTAATTGGGCAAAGATGATAAGGAGTGCCCCTTGAACCTCCCTCCCCCTGCAGGTGGCCCTCTGATGGGGAACTTAGAAAGAACCAAACCGGAGGCTCAAAAAACGCTCCTCGCTAAAAGGAGGGCGGCCCCTTTAACAGGACTGTACTGCCACTAGCGCTTTCAGACCGCCACTGTGCATACAGCCGCAGCCCGATGGGACACACAGCTAAAACCCTGCTTCCTTCAACTTTACTATGCAGGCAAAGAAGGTGCCAGAATGCTGGTTCCCCTGACAGAAACCTGCGGGTACCGGCAATGACCCTGGACCCAAACCAAGCTTTGCACACAGCGAAGCCAAGCCCCCGCCTTTTCTTGGGAAGCTCATGAAGCCGCGGAAGACCGGCTGAGCCCTAACCCCAACAAGCTATGAGCTAAGAGACCACAGCCGCTGCTTTCCTCAGCCAGAAAAACAAAACTAACAGGCCGCCTAACAGGGGCGACGGACAACACAGCGGTAAGGGGGGGTACCTTATGTACGGTACCCCCGGCTATGCAATATAAAATATTGTTAAGAATTCTGTTGAAACTATATCACTAGCTACACCCCACACCTCACATCCACTACCGTACACCCTAAAGGCCCAAGAAAGCAGGGAAGGCTCAGGAGCAGGTGACCAGGTCAAACTCACATCCCAACCGTCGCCTGCTCCAGAACCTTCCCTGCCCCTTTATATACCCCCAAGGGCGCTCTATGCGCAGGCCAGCTCTCTGGCCTGTGAAGCGTCAAAAATCACCCGAGGGGGAAACGCTTCACGTTCCCCCCCTGTCACCCCTACTGATCCCTCAATGCATAAATATGGGGGCGATTAGCCAGATTGTGTTTGCATAGAGGAGACAGAGGCGCGCAAGTTAGGGGACAAGTTAGGGTCTTTTATCTCCACATGTGTGGACAGGACTTTCCTATGAAAATCCAATACATGTTCTATTGCCTTCATTTTGGAAGACAAGCCTATTAATGTATTTAGGCTGTGAGTGGTTGGACATATTTTGGGATATTCAGGATGTGCTATTTAGAATTCAACTTTCTGTGATGTTCTTTGTACACATTAAATGGTATGTTGTCACACACAAATGGTTACTGTGCTTGGCACTGCACACTTGGCCATTGTATAACATGTATGTTTTTATCCATCGAGAGTTTGAAGTGGGATTTAAAAAATTCAAATTGAAATGTTGCAGTCTCTAAATTAATATCACACACTCAAATACCCACAAGTTTGATGTTGGGAGAAATGAGAAATGATTGTGTTCGCTCCATAGAAGTGTACCTAGGAAATAATACCCCGGAAATGCATAGTGCTTCTTTCTACCCCGGAAATGCATAGTGCTTCTTTCTACCCCGGTATGCATGCGCTCTTTCCAGCACATGCAGGGCCACACATTGTATTTCTCCTCTACGACGCTATCCCCTCCTTGAAGGATAACAATGCATCTCTTAATTGTAAAGTGCGCAATGGCGTTATCCTTAATCTCCTGTGGATTATTTTGATCACATTTAATTTGGTGTTTATGATACAGATGTCTTTAAGCTCAGCAATCAGCGTTCCAACAGTTCTTAAGGCTTACTGTTTGTCCCTAGAATCCCTCGTGGCTCAGGCTTAAAATTGTGGCGTTGGTTAAATGCTGAGAAAAGGATGCTCTTAAACCTAAGTGTGCAACACCAAATTAACTTGGAAGAAAACTACATGAAAGCATTCTTTCAGATTAAAGTTGTTGCTCCATTGCACATTTCTTTTGAATACTTTATTGTAGCGTTTGCCTCTCTAAAGTGAATATTCCAGCAAAAAACCTGCTAACGCTGTAAATTCACTATGAAGGTCTCTTTGCCAGTGACATGTAGCAAATCATAGATACTGCAGAGATCAATGACAAGCCTTATGGATCCTACACTCAGAGCCTAGAATTTAAAAAAAGCTCGAATGACAGTGAATCTAGAAGCCCAAACTCAGCCTTTGGGTCCCTTATTTGAATATGACGCGCAGCTGTAGAAATTTTAGCGCTCTGTAAGGGGTGTGGCCATAACGGGTAGAAGACCTTCTCCAAAGGTTTGCAACGTCCTACTCCACGCGTCATTGAATATTTGCACTGTGGCCATAGCTCAAGAAAAGATATTTCTGAAATAAATCTAGAAAGCCATCTTACTGTTCTTTGCGGTCATGCAGCGTCTTACTGACCATCGTTTATTGGGATTACAGACCAAATGACCACCAACTCCATTTCTTTTTCACCAAGCCTCCCACCCCACTGACCCTCCAACCCTGGTCTACAATGTTCTACCTCTGGGAAGCCTCTTTTCTCAAAATCTCATCCCGTTAGGTGTACATCAAAGTTCACTGAGAAAGGGTGTTGTAAAGTGATTTGGACAACCCTTAATCCACATGCCACCCGATGTCATCACCGGATCCACAAACATTCCTATTAGCAAACGCCTCAAATTTCCCAATAGTTCTCTCGTTCATATTTTGACCGTGGATCTTTTACATTGTAGCCACTATTAGTATCATCCACCCCCTTCCAACGTCATAACCTTTCTCTCTTGCACATCAATAAATAATGGTGCCCCCAACGATCATAAACGTTTGCGACAGAGACGCCACTTGATACACCCTGCTGAGTGGTCCAAAATGAGAACATCTGAAACGTTTCAGAGCAATATTAGTTGAATGCAAACGTGCTCAGTGAAAAGTTTAGCATTTGTGTTTTTTCTTATTGTTCATATTTTTCTGTAGTATGCCAAATATACTGTTAATTGCTGAGCGCCTAGACGACTACGGGGCATAGTTACACTCTATAAATGTAGTTACATACATACATACAACACACATCAAAACTCCAATGGCAACATCGTTTTTGTTTTATACTGTTAAATATCTCAAATAACTGTGTAATGTTTATCTAAATTTACTACTAGACCGTCCCTGGTTCTAGACACTCCCAATTTGAGCAGATACGGATGTATTTACCAAAGGTCAGATATTGATGCAAATTCGAGAACTAAGAATCTGGGCCTTTTGAGCCCATGCAATCTAACCATCACCAAAATGGTGGAACTGTACAAGAATGCATAATTGCAGGGCATTTATTATAATTAGCGTCCAGAGTGCATTCTTTGAACCTTGCAAGCCAATCAGGATCCAGGGCTTCCAGGCACATAAGAGGTCGTATTGCCCACACCTGTGAGCAATCATCTGGCATTAGTAACACGTTCCATTGGCTATACCGGGGGGGGGAGGTGGTAACGACCCAGCAGCCCGAGCAAAGCGAGGGCATTTAATGAAGGTACTGGGACGTTAACCCCCGGTATAGACGCGGAATGGGTTACTAACACCGATAGCACCATGGTTTGCCAATCCGGTAAGCCAGGGTGCTGATGGCAGGATTTTTTCTATGAATGAAATGGACGTCTTACGGCATCCCATTCATTCATAGAAACTGCTGTTCCAAGATGGCCGCCATGGAGATGGAAGGTGGGGCTCCTTATGGAGCCCCTCTTCCATATCTGTGGAGTCTGGCAAGGGGACTCGGAGAGTAGCTGTGGCAGGCGTTGCTGCCGCAACTGTCAGGTAAGTAGGGCCGAGGAGGGGGTTGGCGATAGTGAAAAAGAAGGGAAGAGAGGGTGGGGAGAAGATGGCGGTGGGGGTAGGAGGCTCAACCTGCGGGTTCCATGGAACGTGGGCTGACCTTAGTGGTTTCAGCCCACAGTCCACGTAACCTGATTGACTGCGCCCCCGCCACAGGTGCTAATGCTTAACTAGTCCCAGCAGTAGAACATGGAATTCCTATGGGTCAATCAGGATTGTCAGCTTCCTGACAGTAATCAGTGTTATGCCACTAGCTCTTAAAAGCTTCCAAGCATCCATCAGTCGACAACCATATCTGAATGACATTTTATTCTTTTTCTCCGACCAATAAACGCCTGCCAGAAGCATCCAGCCCCGTGGCCAGGGGGTGAATGAAACATTACCCCGAGATGTAGGGCAATACAAGATTTTGTGACCCCATAGCACACCACATTCGCCCATACTTCACTAGGGCCCATATGTCGGACTGCGGGCTCATGAGATCCCGTAATGACCACAGCTCCGATGAATATTGCATCACGATTTGATTCGTCAAAAAAGGAGATCACTTTACCTGCAAAATTATAGCACACTTGCACGGTAGCGTATTAACCTATCAACAAAAATGGTAAGGATAGAGTGACATCTAGTGGCACTATTTTAAATTCAAGTCACATAGTCGAAATGCATAATACACATACATGGAATGGTTAATGGAACATTTTGCTCATTCTCCCTGTTCGTCTAACATATTGGAGCTAAGTCATATTTTAAGAAGCGGTAATATCATTTTTAAGAGGTGGCACGGCTGGTGAAGGCCATTCTGAAAGGCATGCCATCGCTTAATTGGCTAATTTACAAGCTCAGTGTCTTTCTTATGATATCAGGTTTCTGGGAGTGTTTTAGATACCAGTGTATTGCCGTATATAGTTTGAGTATGCTCATCGTTTATGTTGCCACAATAATGGGTCGGGAGGAGTATAGTCCAGGGCCAAGCCTTTGCCTTCGAAGAAAGACAACGCAGACCAACAGCATTTCAAATCCCGGTCCCGCTCTCGGGTATAAAGTGCGTCATAAAAGAGTCATTAATTCACTGAGTAACTTTCCTGTAAGATTCGTATTCACCTGTTCTTATACTCAGTGTCGTGTGGTTTCCAAACACAGACTGTAATGTCTTCTTTGGAGACATGTCATCGGTCATAGCAGCCCAAACACTCTGCACTGCTTCACTCCTCAGGCACCACATGATAAAAACAAGTCCTCCTTTTAAAGGTACCAATAAGACATTTCACCTCTGCCTTCCATTAGCATCCCGGCTCTGCGCTCTGTTGTTTCTCTAACATTTAGAGTGGAGAGTCATGGTGGCCATTTTTAGCACTTTATAAATCAATAACTCTCCCTTCAACGGCAAGATGCCTTTCTGCTGTTCTTTAAACTGTGCCCTTTAAATGGACTAATGCGCGAGGAGTTTCAGTCTGGGGAGTCGAGTTTGGGGCAATTAGGTGACATTATTTCATGAAGCGCCAGTGTTTTCTATGACAAGGGAATGTATGTTCCTTTGTGTCCACGTGCGTGTTCCGTTAAGTGTGCCGAAGTGCCGGCCCTGATTACGCGATTCATTAGCTGCAGGCAGGGGGTTTGCGAAGCCGTTTTGCCAGCTGGGCGCGTAGCACAGTTATTACTCGAAGAGTACATACTCAAATCTGAAACAGTTTGAACATTAAATGGTGTTTGAAGTAAAAAAGAAAAAATAATTTCAATAACTTTTCCCCATCACCCGTGCATCTGTCCATTTTGGAGCCATAACATTGTACATGCTCATTCCTCTGTCCCCCCAGTAATGTGACAAATGAGACTTGTCTTCTTTTTGGCATAAAAAGGCTGCAGATTTATTTTCACAACATCATAAAAACCCACTGCTCAAATTAGCGAAAATAGTTCTGAAGATGTGGCGACTGCTCCGTGTCCAACAACCTGTTTCCCCCTTTCTTTCCATAAAGTCAACCGTAGGCCCAATTCTCCCAACCCTTTGTGTCTATGCCTCACCTGCCCTTGCAGGTTTTCCTGGGCGGGGAGAGCGCTGTTTCTTTGGGGGAAGCTGAGCCCTTATTGTTACCACCAGACGCCCCTGCCGCTTAGGCTCCCAAGAGGTGCTCGTCTGAGAAGAGCGAAGACCCTTGCAGCTTTCTCCTGGCTCATTCAGAGTCTGTCTCTTGTGCTTGGTTGCCCAAACACCGCCATGCCACAGGTGGGTTCCTTTCCTTATTTTACATTTCCAGGAGTTTCGTGCAGATATTCCAATAGAAGAGATCCATCCCCATTGCTGACAGATGTACGCCATCCTTTAGATAATATTCTGGAGATTTCAAGTTAATCAGGCCATGCCTGATCTGTGGAAAACCTCTGCCCCCGCAGAATTTTGACATTGCACAGTTCAATTTCCTCCTTGATTTTTCCACCGCTGAGTGGCTATCGGTGCCCCTCCCCACTCCTGTCTTGGAATTATTTCTGACCAGATGATTTTGGTTTCTCCCAATTGTGCCGCCAGCTCCTGTAATGAGAACATCATCTCCCTCATCAAAGTCCCCCTCCCCAGGCTCGTCAAATCATTACCCCCTAAATGTATGATCATGACATCCGGTTTTTGCTGTTTACCCAGAAATGTGCGTATGTGCCCCTGTAACTGGCCCCATTTCATCTCAGGCACCCCGTGCCACCATATCCGGAATTCGCCGGCCGTCAGCTCTTCCAGGTCCGCCGTCCAGCTCGCCCCACCCCTTGACACAAAGGAGTGTCCTATTACCCAGATGGACCTCCTTCTCCTCCGTGCCGCTGCTAATGGGATGAGAAGGCAGCATGTTAACTCTACAGTTTCTGCGGTCTAACATATCTTTTGAAACAGCCTAATTTCCACCTCCCGATTTGTTTGATGTACTCTGCCCCAAGCCCATGGCTGCAGCTGAAGTGGCCAGCCCTATCCTAAAAGAATGTGTCCCAAACACCCCCTCTATTACCCCTATTTTTCCCAGTGCCATGTCCATGACCCTTGTAAACTGGAAGCAGCTCAATGCCGATCCATGTCTGTGAATGAGCAGAGGAAACCTCTCCCTTGTCGGCAGTCTCTGTTGGAGATAGGCTGTCAGTGCCCTGACTGGGCATACTTTACTCCCAGCGATGGATCGGAGAGGCACTGTACACCCCTTCCCTTCCTGGTTGGTTTTCAACCTCTTTAGTAAATTGTTTAACTGGCCCTCTGTCATCTGCACATCACACAATTGTAGGAACCCATTTCCCTTGGCAACCCTATTCTCCGGGACCAGCTCGCTCACTCTGAATGCCCCAAAGAAAGCTAATATGAAGGCTGCCGTAAACAAAACCCTCCCATACTCGTCATGACACACCTCCCCTAGGCATTTGACCAAGCTATGCAGTTTAACAATGTCGACAGACCGCCTTTCATCGGGCTTCTTCACCACTTGCTTTGCCCAGACTTTCATGGCCATTACGATGTAATGTTCCTTCGTGGGGTCACCTTTACCACCTAACTTAAAATAATGGGCTATTGCCCCCAAGTGATAGGCCATCCACGCTCTGGTCTTCCCCAGCCGCCAGCACCAACCCACAAAGGCCCTTACTGGCAGATCCCTCTGCCTCTCTGACAAAACTTCTTCCTGGAAGGCCAAGAACCATTCCCAGCATGCCTTATATTTTCTTGCCATGCCCGGTGCTAGAGCCGTGTGAATCAGAGAACTCAGATAACCCCAATCATGCCCCACCACTGCGCTTTGAATGGGTTCATCACCTTGCTTGCTTCTGGATAGTTCCCCCGGAACTTCTCCCACTGTAAACGAGAGAGAGAGTCAGCGGCTACATTTTTGACCCCAGAAACATGTCGTGCCCCGACCTCAATGTTTAATGCAAGCATGCTCTTGTTGAGTTCTCTAAGCAGTCTCAATACCCTTGTATTGCTAGATGACCCTAGATTTATGATCTGGACCACTGCTAGATTGTCTGACCAGAGAAACACCTTTCTGTCCTTTAACTGCTCACCCCACATTTAAAAGGCTACCACAATGGGGAACTGCTCCAACAACGCAATGTCCCTAGTGATCCCTCTTTGATGCCACTCGGTTGGCCAAGCCTTACCACACCAATTGTTGTCCAGGATTTCCCCAAACACCCAGGGAACCTGAAGAATCCATGAATAGTTTGAGCCTGTTGCTGCTGCTCCATTCTTCACTCCACAGCAATTCCCCACTGAAATCATCCAAAAACCTTTCCCACATCCTGAGGTCCTCCCTTACTTCGGATCCCAGCCTGACATGTTGGGCGGCATGTTGCAACCCCACTTTTTAAGCTTGATACTTCTTGCAAACACTTTACCCGCAGGGATGACTTTTCCCACAAAATTGAGGTTACCTGCCAGTGAATGGAGCTCTTTCATGGTCGCCTTGCTCCTCCCCCTCAAAACCTTGATTGTGTCTTTCAATCTCAACACCTTGTCCTGAGGCAGCCTGCACTCCCCCCTGACTGAGTCAATTTCTCTCCCTAAAAATGTCAAGCACGTAACCAGACCCACTGTTTTACCTTCTTCTAGTGGGACCCCCATATCATTCATCAATCCTTGGAATGTACTCATGAGTGTCCCGCACTCCCCTATTTGCCGATGAACAGGAAATCATCAAGGTAATGCAAGACCCCTCCCTCCTGTACCTTTTGATTCAATGCAAACTCCAAGAAGGTGCTGAAAGCCTCAAAATATGCACATGAGATAACGCAGCCCATTGGCAAACATTTATGATAGAATTACCGGTCTTGTACCTTGAAATCCAGCAAATGATGACTCTCTTTGCAGACTCAATGTCGGACATCCCCATTAGATCACCCCCCCCCGGCTGCTTTTACCATCTCCACCACATCATCAAAAGAGGAATTATGCACCCGGCACAACTTTTCGGCTATGCCATCATTCACAGGGTCACCTTCTGGGAAGGAGAGGTGGTCGATCAAGCAATACTCTTTCTTGGGGACCAACCCCAAAGGCAACACCACAACATTCTCCATTGGTGGGCAAGAGAAGGGGCAAGCAACTCTACCCAGTTTGATTTCTTTTTCCACTTCTAGTGCCACCACCTCTGGCATCCCCAATGCTGACTGTAAATTGAGTGCCCCCTTACTCATGTTAATCCCTGAGCAGAGGATTTTGAAACCCCATCTGAAACCTTCCCATAGTAGCTTAGCATCTGCACTGTTGTGGTATGTATTTAAAAAGGGAGTCAATGCTTGGAGGTTAACCGTTGTGGGCAAACAATTTTTAATTACAATCTGTGACACCATCGGGTAGGTACACCTTGAAATGAGTGCTTTCTTTTCATTCCTGTTTTCCTTTCTCTTTTGTTTCGGAGCTACTCCTCTGTTTCCCTTCACCAGAAGAGGAGCTGCGGTCCCCTGCGCCCCTGCCCTGCGCATTCTTGAAACAACATGATTTGCCAAAGGGGCAGTTCCCATCAGCCTTAAACCTCCAGCATTCTGTTTGCTCCCCCTGGTAGCTGGCACGGTTGTTCCAGGAGGAGTGCCCGCAAAAGGATGCCCTCCCCCATCGAGAATAACCCCCTCTGCCCCTCAAAACCTGAGGTTTCTCCTCTTGGGCCTTGTCCCCTCCCTCTCTTCCAGGCACCATCTTATCTACAAACCCCCCAATGTTCATCTCATCCCAGGACATGGCGGGCCAAACTTGCATTTTTAACCGAAAACCCCGGCCATACTCCAACATCCCTCCCCACCATGTGTCAAGTACAGGCTGTGGATATATGAATCCAAGTGATTTTACCAAACCCAAAGGTTTGACTTTTCAAAAGTTCGACTTTTTTTTTAATTTCCTGCAAATATATGTGTGGGGGAGACCCCCCCACAGACCCCTCACCTTACCCCTATACATTTTTTATATACTTTACCCCCCCACATATATATATGAGGGAAATTGGGGGTCGAACTTTTGGCAGCCAAACTTTTGGGGTTAGGTAAAATTGTTCTAAACCGGATTTATTGCTCATATGCAATCATTGACAATGCATCCTGTGGCTATTTTTCTAGCATAATTGACATATACATCCTAAACAGCCAGTTGTGGATGGTTGGCTTCACCATGGGTTTTTCCCTTTCCCTCTTTTACTTCTCCTTCTCTGGCAAGTCCTTCACACCCTCCCCTGAGGGCTCCATTCCTACCAAGTCTATGAATTCAATACATTCTTTTCTCCACAGTTTCTCCTTAGTGCCCCCTGGGATGTGCCACACCAAGGAACTCACTGCCACCCGGACAGGGGCAAAGCCTGGCATTGGTCTCCCATACTGGGTGACATTGCCCCATGTTCCCCCTTGCATGTGATTGACTAGTGACGCAGTTTGCACCCCTTGATTCTCCCCATTAATGGTGTTGATCCCGGGCCCCGGCAACCCTTGTCCCCACCAGGTCGGCCCTTGTTGGGTCACTGCCAGTGCTGTCCCTACCTGAGGCAACATGTTAACCCCCTAAAAGAGCTCGAGTTGGCTAAGGCCATAGCGTGATACACCCTTGCTGGAGTTGTCCCCACCTGAGGCAACAGGCTAACCCCTCCTGGTAGGCCTGCGCTGGGTAAAGCAACTGCCTGGGACCCCCTTGGCCCTGGCCCTGCCGATACCAGGTTCACCCCTTGCTGTTGTACTACTTCTGCATTACTTGCCAAATGATTAAAAGCATTAACATTTCCACTCAAAACCTGACCATTACCCCCATTTCCCCATACTTGCATGCATTGCATGACCATACCTATGACCGCCTCCAAGGATGTGGGTCCTTCCTCAGCAACTACCACCGATCTGGTTACAGGAGTGCTGGGCGAACCACGGTTCCTTGGAGCCTCAGCAGGTGCTGGCGCCGGTATGGCTACAACCTCCTGCGCCCTTCCTTTCCCTCTCGCCCAGGTTGATCTGGGTTTTTTGCTGGTACTGGCTTGTTGTCTGCTTGTTTTCGCCTTCTCCATCATGGTTCTCTTTCCTCTTTGCCTTGGTCCTCAACCTCATCTTCTCCTTCCAGTCCTTGTAGTTCTCTCAAGGCTTCCTCGCTGTCACTCTTTGGAAAAATAAGAGGGGAATCCACCCTCTGGCTTGGACCTACCTGTTCCTCCCCCCGGTGAGGGACCATTGCCTCCATCCAATTCGGCCCATGTTTTGCAGCAGCCAATCTAGCCATGAACGCTTCAAGGTCCATTGTTTAGCTCCCCCAAAGGCCCCTAACCACAGGCCTCTGTGACACACGCTTGTGAGTTTTAGGATGTGCAGGTTGTAGTCCAAAAGCGTTACTTGTGTGCCTTATAATGAGCAGTTTCTAGTTTTGTTTTGCTGGTTTGAATGTGCAGGTTCAGTTCCAAAAGCATTACTTGCGTGCCTTATTTTGCCTGATGGCTCCACACGCAATCTACAGTTCGTATTTACAGTAGGCTGATAATGAATCCACCCGAATAGGGACCCGAACCCTAGACCCTCAGTTTCACAGTCTGTTGTTCTCTGACTGAGCTATCCGGGCATCGTAAAGGGTTTCTCATAAGCAATCCCGGGCCTCTTTCCCCACAAAGTTTTACCCAGGAGAGTCCGGACCTCTTATTTCACCCTTTGGCAGCCAGGCTCCTTGATCAGGCAGGCACCGCGTCTCTTTCCCACTGTGTGGTTGCCTTACCTGAAGCCTGTGCCTCTCCCAGTCAATTCCTGCTCCTTGCCGTGCTGCCTGCTCCCTGATGGGTTTCCGCTTCCTCTGGTTCCGCCTCCAGTCCCACGAAGCCTCTCCCGGCACTCCGACTCTGCTGCTCTCACGAGGGCGACTCCTTCTGGTGGTTGCTTCCCGGTCCCGTCTTCTGGCTCCGGCAGCAACGACTGCTACGTGGTGCTCCTCCGCTTCTTTGGCTACTCCTCCTGCCCGACGGCGGACCCTGGCACCAGCACCGTGGCCTAGTAGCTGCGTACACATCCCGCCTTTTCGCTCTCGGATGCTGCGGCGTCAACTGCTCTGTGGTGGTCCCTGGCTCCAGCCCTCGACTCCACGGCTGTGGCTCTTCCGGCTGCTTCAATGACTCGCCTTCCTTGCAGCGACGGCTGCTCCAAATGCTCCCTGGTCCTCTGACAGGTCCTTCCTTTATCGGGCAGCACTTCGAGACAAAAAGAAAAGAAAAACGAAATCCTTCCTTGTTCTTCTGGTGGGCGTCCTTCTGCAGCAGCTGGTTGCTTCCTGAAGCAGGAAGCCCGCCCATTATAAAGGGGCATCCCCTGCCCCTTTCTTTTGTTAGCCCTTCACAGGCTTTTGCCTGCTTTGCCGCGCTTTGGCCGGCACCCTCCCCCTTACCCAGGGGGGAGAGCAGAGGAGGACCCCGCACAAGTTATCGTGGTGCCTCCTCCATTACTTCGCTTTTCCGTCATCACCTGCAAAATGTCCACCCAGCGCGCTACACAGATGTACTGATAGAAGCTAAGCTTGGTGTCAAAGGTAATTAGGCAGACACATATCTACTCACACCTGCGTGCACTCTGATAATAACACATTTTAAAAATCATATAGAAAATTGCTCCTGTAAAGGTGGATTCCATCAAATTCTTCTCAAACAACCCTCAGCTGACCTGTCCATTCCAGCAAACTGTTGCCGATCTCCATCACTCCTTTCCTGGGAATACTCCTGGAGAAGCTGGCTATCACCCAACTTACTCTCCACACTGAATCTGTTGGTTGTCTCCATGACCATCTGTCTGGCTTTAGATCATCCATAGGCACAGAAACTGCTCTTCGGAACACGCGTGAAGACCTGCTCTCAAATCGTGACTCAATCTCTCCCTCTGTCCTCATTCTTCTTGACCTCTCTTCTGCGTTCGATATGGTAAACCACAACATCCTGATCACCCATCTATGTGATACCCTGGGCATAACAGATCAGGCCCTGGTGTGGCTCGCCTCCTTTCTCTCTGACTGGCCCTCACCGGTGGAACTCAGGTCCTTTCTCTCCTCTACCACTTTCTCTACTTGTGGTGTCCCACATTGATCTAACCTCTCCCCCTGGTTCTTCAATATCTACATTGCCCCCTTGGCCCACAGGATCTCCACCCTTACCTCTAACTTTCAGTGTTATGCAGATGACATGCAGCTCTCGGCTACCCTCGGCCTCCTCCCTCTCCTTGCTCATCTCTGTCTATCCGCAATTCAGATCTGGTGTGCTGCTAACGATTTGAACGTCAGTAAGACAGAGATCGTCCTCATTGGTACCCCTGCTCCCGCTTTCCCTTTTTCTTACTGTCCTGCCTCCCTTGGCCCCTGTGCCCACACTTACCAATGAGGCAAACCTTGGGGTCACCTTCGACTCCACTCTTTCCATCTCTTCTCACATCTCAGACATCTCCAAAAAGTCCAACTACCAACTGCACCTCTTCAGAGGTATTCTACCTTTTCTCAATTTCCCCCCAGAGGCTCATCACCTTGAGAGCCCTCGTTCTCTCTAGGCTGGACTATTGCAACAGCCTCTTTCTCAATCTTCCTACTTCTACTCTCCGCACTCGACAGCTCATCCAGAACAGAACCGCAAGACTTATCCTTGGCCGTAAGCCCTGGGACTGCATCTCTCTGGCACTGAAATCCCTCCACTGGCTCCCAGTGGCTGCATGGATCAAGTTCAAGACCCTCTGCATAATCTACAAGGCTTTCTGGGGTTGGGGCCTGCGCTACCTACAACGCTTTCTTCATAAATACTCTCCCTCTAGAGTCCTCTGCTTGTCTTCTTCCAACTCTCTGCAGGTGAGCCGCTTTCACAAACAGAGATTTGGGGGTAGATCCTTATCCTCTGCAGGTGCTTCCCTCTGGAACAGCCTCCCTGCTTCTCTTCATCTTGAGCCGGTGTACCTTAAGTTCTGTAAACTATTCAAGACCTTCCTTTTCTCTTCCTCCTCTCTCCCTGTTAACCACCATCCTTTTCTCTCCACCCACCTTCTTTCCCCTAACTTCAGTTTTGTCGACTGGTTGCCTTGTTTACCCCCAGAGCCTAAAGGTCCCAGGCTCCCCTGCCAGTCTTTTCCACTTGCCCCTGGGCTGCTGCACTTTGTTCAACATTACTTCACTTTCAACTTACTCTCCTTGAGTGGGGCAACCTCTCTGCACTTAACCCATGGCCCTGCTTGACCGGACTGTTTGCACCCCTCCCCCTCCCTCCCCCGTCTCTGCACACTGTTGTGTGTGTATGCATGACCTAAATGTACTTGGACCAGCTTGTTTGTCCGTCCTGTGCCTACCTCACACAATTTTCTATCCCCCCTCCCGAGCTTGATCTCAACTAACCACTTACACCTGCACTAGGAGAAATGTCTTCTGGCCTAGTATGGTCGTTTTTCTGTTTAGATCATTCAGAATATTCAGGGCCTAAGAATGAATACCGTATTCCTTTTGAAGCACTTCACCTGTGTATAGGCACTATATGAATAAACAATAAATATATAAAATAAATGTGTAGACAATGTCCGGAGACTAGTCTAGTGTGTCTCTTCTGAATTTCCGTACCTTCTGCTGTTCTATATCTTTTTTATACCCCTTCAATGAGAAGTTTACATCCTCTACGATTGTTTGTAATTCTTCCCTATTTTTGAATGCCGCTTGTTGTTCTGTTAGATCCTTAATCTCAGTATCTAAATGTGTAAAAGACTGTGAAAGTTCCTCAGTAGTTAACAAGATCAAGCCTAATGAACATTTATTCAATATGTGCGCCCATCGTTTTACAAACTCAGGTTTCTCTTTGCAAAGTGTTGGTCACAAGTACACTCTCAAACCTGTCGGTTTTCTCTGAGCTCGGTAATATTAAGAGTGGCTGCCTGTAGTTTATGCAATATCTCTCTTCTGATCAGTTTCTCTACTATCTGGGTTGTATGCTGTCAGTTTGCTTGTTTTTATATCATTTATTATACTCAAGATACAGGTAGCTTCATGTTCATCAAACGCTAAAGTAGTAATGTATTTGTCGGTGATAGAATATATTTTTGAAAACAGCATATCACTTGTTAAGATGTATTAGGTGCTACCTAAAGCTTGTGTGTCACACTCTCTTTCGAGGGGAAATTTCCCAATACTAATTCCTACTGCTAGGAGCACACCTGTATTTTACTTTAAATTGATGTATTGTTACAGCGATTAGAATGGTGCAAGGGAGAAAAACAACCCTGACACTAAGTTGTGAAACTACTAAGGCTGACAAACAGATGTCCACACACTTGTGTAACACTCCTATCCCCTGACCACCTATGAGCAATGTATTCGAGTCAATATTTCAAAACTTAGTTTGTGGCATATTAAAATCAAAACATTCACCCAAAAGTTATTTCAAAATAAAGCAATCTTGATTGTTTATACATTTCAATGATGCACAAAATGTATTTTACAAACATTGTTTTTCAACAAGACAATGTTCAATGTGTACACATAAACAAAGTCTTTGCACCCTGCTATTAGCTTTAACAACGCATCAATTTTAAATTAAATACAGGTGTGTTCCTGGCAGTAGGAATTAGCAAAGCTCTGCAAGTGTCCTAGATAACATTACCAGCTAGGAAGGGCCAGAATATGTTCTCACATTTCTTCCAGGGGTTCTGGTGAAGGGACCTGCAGCACCCAAAGGACCAAAGAAGCCACTTTTGGCTCTCTCTAAAACTTAAAATTGGGAGCCACTTGGAGCACTCAAACTTCAAGATACTGCCAAGACCCAACAGAGCTGCCTTTGACCCTCTCTCAACTTTGATCCATTTTGTGAATCTCCAAGCTATACCAAGCCTAACGTTGTCTGGCTGCCTCAAGCTTCTTTGAGTAACGAGCCATTGCCTCTTGTCAAACAGCACCACTGACTGGGTTGGATCAAGTCCAGCTAGCTTGCTGCAGAAGCAAAATCTCCATGTTCCTCTCATTGAGACCCTACTTAGCATTCCCATTACAGCAATTCAACATCACCTGCATTTCTCAGGGAACTTTGGACCATGAGCCATTGCCACATGTTGAAACACATCACTTTGTTGAATAGCATTGAGCCAGCTCACAAGCTCAAACCTAACTTAGTTCTCCGAAAAGTGCCCAGAAACCCATCCCAATACTGTCAAGATCCTGAAAGAAGTAAAAAAGGTACAAATCAGAGTTTATGTCAACCTCAACTAGTGCTATGGAAACTAGTAACATTTAAGACCCCCATTGTCTGCATTAAAGAACTATTTTTGAACTGGTTTGAAGGCCAAAATGGGGGAGGCCGTGAGGTAGACCCCAGACAGGGCCACAGTTTTGGACCAGAGAGTCAACAGACCAGGTGGGGGTTTGTTGTGTATGCAGACTGGCTCGGTCACCCCTTTGGCAACAAAGGGCAGGCTGCGCTGAAAAGTGGGAACACAATGAAGGCACCAAAGACTTTGTGTAAGTCAGAAACAGATTTATTACAGTAAGAGGAGTAAACTCATAGCAAACAGGATAAATTAGACACACTGGACTAGCTAGGCACATCTACTGGCATGGAATCCAGGGCATGGGGAGTACCCTTGGATGGAGGGCAGGGAAGGGACACCAAGGAGAAAGGAAAGGGTTGAGAGGGAGTTGGAGTGGGGGACTGGTAGAGATGGTGAGGGGGGAAAGAGGGAGAGGCAGGTACAGAGAAGCTCAGAGAGAGAGACACACAAGGAGAGAGAGAGAGACAGGGGCACAGTGAGACAGACACAGAGACACGGGGAGAAGTAGAGAAAGGGGCACAGGGAGAAAGACACAGATACACAGTGGGACAGAGAAGCTGAGAGGGACAGAGCAGCACACAGATTCAGGCTGTGGGGGGGGGCAGAGGCTGAGAGGCCAGAAGAGAGAAGCAGGGGTGGCAGAGAGGCCAGAAAACCCACTTGTGGACAAATCTAGCAGGTAAGGGAGGATGGGAACCAGGGGAGAAGGATAACGCCAGACAGGGCAATGGGTATCTGCTAGAAGAGCAAGGTCCTCTGTACCCTCTGCCCCCAACCCACATGGTCAGCACACCACAGCACCTGCAGCCAAAAAGAAGAGACCTGTTCTCTCTCCACAGGTCTTAAATAAGGCTGTATATAAGGCTGTCACTCCCACCCAGGAGCACAACATGTGGTTGCTACGTTTGTGTGGTCTCCCAGGAAGGGGAGACCAGGCAACTGGTTTGTTTGGTTGTTGCCAGGACATGTTTTCTTCGGTTTCTAGGGGAGATGGGATGCAGAGCTGGACACACATTTTCAGGTATTCTGTGTGATTCCCAAGTCAGGGGAGTTGAAATTATAGAGTGCAGGACAGTTGGAGCCCGAGGGGATGTTAATTGATGAGTGTGGCCCAAGTGGCTTTCTAGAGCCCACCCACCCCCATGATGGACACAAGTGGAACTGGTTTTGCAGGGCTCAGGGTAGGACAAGTGGGTAAAAAGGTCAGGACAGATGGTTAGCTCTGGAATTCTGGCAGCTGAACGTGGAACAGGTTTAACAGGTTTCTGGAGTCCTTTCCCAGGGCTGGAGGAATTCCACAACCATGCACATACCACATGTGCATGGGGCAGATAGGACTAAACCCAATGGCAGAAACTCAACACAGGTACACACACACTGTCCCTGTGTGCCAGAAACAAAATACACACTGTGGAAGATGAAAGTACTGGACAGAAATAAACAGTGAGCATAAACAGTTCAGCCAACATAAAGTCATATGCAGTGCAAGGTGGAAAATACATTTGGGAAACATAAAAAATCACGTAATAAATTAGTAAAATGAAAGCCCACACTAATCGACAAATGACATAGGGATACTGCATTTCCACAGCCCCCTTTTGTCCCGAGAGGGATCCCATCAACTGGACTGGTGACCATCGTCACTCTTCAATCCAGAAAGTTCTTGGTTTGAGTCTGGATTCCAGGATGTGAGGTGGATATGATCCATGGTTAAGTAGTGTCCAGGTGTTTGACAACAGTTTTATATGAAGTACCAGAGTAGTTTGAAGATGACAAATAGTGCAAGCAACCCCGCAAGACCATACAGGATATATGAAAGCAGTTGCCCCAGAAGGAGCTGAACCAGTCTTTTATTCTTCCATTTAGAAATTCTTTAGTTGTATACTTAGCGGTGGACCAAAGGAAGTGATGTGAGCTTCATGGTGAAAGATTTCATCTGAGGAGTCTGCAACACATACACACTGCTCTAATCAAATAAGTGCACCCACTCCACCATGGGAAGCCAATATAATGTGGTTTTTGAGAGCCAATTCTCAACTCCCTCTGCTGAGCAGCCAATGTTCACAGTGTGACAGCAGTTTCATTTGCCACCACTTCCAGAATTGCTTGCACGTGGGGTATTAATACGGTGCCATACAGCTGTGCGTCCTTCAGGGGAGTGTAGGTGTTCATTCGGTCATGGACTTGTTGTAGGTCACAGGCATCTCAGATCTTGCCATTATGTCTTTCTTTGGTGACCAGATATAGAGGTGTTAATGGGTGCCAACCAGGTGTCTGTTGGCTGGCACTCAGGCAAGGGTATCTACCATACCTGGCAGGCAATGTAAGATAGAAGGCGGTCTCACAGGGAGAGGACGTCCAATTTGGACATGCATTTTGCTACAAAGCCTGGGGCGCTTGTGTGCCCGGAGCACCGTGGACTTGTACCTGGAGGTGGTGCACACATTTTCTATGCCTTCTTCACCTTCCCACTCGAAGCACACAGGTAAGGTGGCCTTGTATCACACCATTAGAGATGCTTTTTCCAGGTGTGCATTGGGATTCCGGGGATGGCAAAGGAATAGTTCAGAGATGCTGGCAGGTATGGCTTGGAGCAGGAACTCTGCACCCTGATGGGGAGACATGTGGACACAGACCCAGCAGTTGGTTTGATTGAGTTTGCTGGCTGCCAAATGGCAGATCTGGAGGTAAGAGTTGTCTTGGTAGTCCATTAATGCAGGAGGGAGGAGCAAAGCAATTGTGATTAACTGGTGGCAGGCATTATGGATTGGCTTTGGGACCCATGGCAAGAACACCCGGTTGGAGCAGAGCATGTGCAGATGAGTCTGTGTCTCTCTTTTCTACAAATCCATCGGGAAGCCGATGAAAAGTTGACTAGATCCAGGGTAGAAGCAGAGATCTCACAAGAATGCAAGTTGGAAAGAACTCAAAGCTGTTAAATAAAGACGGGATGATGGCATGGTGCAAAAATGAAAGATGAAATGCAAGGCTGTTATGCTGGAACAGAAAATGTAAAATGAAATACACTTATTACAATGAGCGTGGTACATTGTAGCTGTATGTTGGTTACATTAAGATACTAGATGACATTCAAAAGCAGATCTGTTAATCCTCAAATGCAGGATGAACTCTACACATATAGTACGCCAAATATCTCAACTCACAAATGCAAAAAAGAAACATGGAAAAATATTTGCTTTCAAAAGAGATAAATCTTGAACCAAAATCCAAAATTATAAAAAGAAAAGAGAAAAAATTATCACATTAAATATTACAATTATTAACATTAAAAAATTCAAACTATATATTAAAATTGAAATGCTAAAATTAGAATTTAAAATTCAAAAACAAAATCCAAAATTAAAAGATAAAACATTGTAATAACATATTAAAATTCAAAATTATTATAACACAAAAAATACTAATATAACAATATTAAAGTCAACAATTATTCAAAACATAAACAAAATACGAAATGTTCACTGTCAAAATATTAAGGTCCAATAAAATCACAGTTCAAGGGAACATGGTCCAAGAAAATATCTGATAGACTGTTCCTATGCTGGTAGGTTTTCTGATTGGGGTTGAGGGCAGATTTGGGGGAAAAATAGTCCATGCTCTGGGGTGCAGTGTCCTACCTCTCCCTTCTGCGCTAAATCTAATGTTGGCTGTTCTGGAACAGGTTGTGCCTTGCTGACCTGGCGGTAGAGATGTCTCATGAGTGAAGTACAGCGTTTGAAATATGCCAGAACTGAATCATCAGTCAGTGCCGAAAGCAGCAATATGGTCAAGTAGAGTCATGTAGTGGGCCAGAGGACACAGTGTACCACAATGATACAGGCACCTTAAATGGGATGTCCTCTATTCCTACAGCTGTGATAGTCCATCCAGACACAGGGGCATCCGGGAGCTTCCCCAGCCTCATTGTGCTGAAGGTGTCTCCTGTGTCCAGCAGCATCTGACATGCTTGTTACCTACCTGTGCTGTCACATAGGGGCTACTGGCTGGGAAGGGGATGGTTAGGGCAAGGAGTTGGGGTACCAGGGGTACATCGTCTGGGTCGAGTTACCATCAAGGTTGAGGAAACTGGTAGGGACTCTGGCCTGGCTGATGCGGCCAGGGTTGCAATAGGGTGCCAGAAGAGCCCCCTGGCTGTTTTTACTACTGGTAGGGAGATGAGAGGCATTGGTCTGGGATCCAGCCTGGGGTTGTCCAGGCTGGGGTTCTTTGCCAGAACCAGCATTGTGATCTGCGGGTCTAGGTTGAGCAGGGAGGTGGATGGGACCAGGCAGGCATGGTGCATGGAGCTGTGATTTGCTCTAAGCAGACAGGGATGTGGCCTTGCACTGCTGATGCTGAATCAGCTGAGGACAGTTGTACTTCCAGTGGCCGCATTCCTTACAATAGGCACACTGGTACTGATGCATGCAGCGACCTAACTGAGATGGGCACCAGGCTGGGGGTGGCTACTGGTTTGGGACATGCTAAGGCATGTATTGGGTGCTCTGATAGCCCCATTACTAGGGGTTCAGAGGAGGCATCTGACAGTGGTGAATGGTTTGTCCTCTTCCTCCCCCGCTGAAGTTGTGCTGTGCTCTAGATGCCCCATTTTGGCCCCCATAGGGTGACAGTGCAGGGGCTGATGCAGCAGGCAGGAGATTGTATCCAAGGGGCAGGAACTGGGAAAGGAGCAGAATAGCTGGTTGGGGGAACAGACACAGAAAAAAGTGGTTTATCCTCTGGGGCAGAAGTGATCACTGGGGGTAACACTGGGACCAGACAGGGGTTACTCCCATAACTGGGGTCATTTCTCATTGTCTCTAGATTAGGCTGTTCTAGCTTCCTCTCTAGGTCACTTGTTGTTCCAGCCACTTCTTCCTTGCCACAGACACACACTGCAGGCACCACAGCATGTAGGCCCCCGACTGCCTAACTGCTGAGTTCCCTTTCTCCCTTTTAACCTCATGCACCGCAGCTAGGTGAGTCTCATGGAAGGAGCCTTCTAGGGGCCAGACCAGTAGGTTCTGATGCTTGGTCTGTTTATGCCATACTGGCATCCATTTGATTATTTTTTTCTGCCATGCACTGTAGCCATGAGTGCCACAGGGGAATCAGGGGAAAGGCTTACTCACTGGCTTGCAGAATTTTCCATTCTGACAGGCAAAAGATGTTGTACACAAACTAAGATGTCTTGACAAATACTAAATCACTACAGGGAATAGGTCAGCACCACTGAGTCCCTACTATCCAGGTCTGTCATCCAGGGTTATTCTAGCGCACTCACAATCGCTCACAGGCACTCACAGATGCACACTCACAGGCACTCATCTAGGGAAGGGGTTGGATGATAAACTGCTGAAGGACAGGGGGCACGGTAATGTCAAGCTACTGGTCCTCTTCCAAAAAGAGTGTTAAGTGCAATTCCCAGACATCCCTGCAAAACTACTTGGATTTAGGCAGGCAGGTGTGGCACGCCGCACAAAAGAGTTCCAAGCAAAGATGATCTCTAGAGGCCCACTCTTGTGGTCCTAAAGAAATACATGGCTCTCATGACCAGGATATGGAAACAATTAAAATGGTCTAAGTGGGTGAGATTGGGCCCTCTATTAGCCTTGTTCACTCCTAGGGAGTGTCTAGGGGAGGAGTTTGGAACAGACTATTTGGCTCTGGTACTAGTAAACTGAATTAGGTGCTTTGGTGTGGTAAGGGCTCCAGCCGCCCAGACAAGCAAGATGAAGGGCACCAAGTGTATACTCCAGAGAGGTATATATGGGTGGACTTACCATAAAGAAGCCACCACACCACTGGGTGAGGACTTCAGGCAAGCAAACAGAAAGATATCAGGGTATTCTCCACAAAGATATCTACAGAAGGACTTACTTTCAAGATGCCACTTCACCACTCTTTGTTCCTAGATACAGGCACACTAGTAAACTAAATTAAGCGACAATTTGTGTGCTCTTAAACAAGGCTTTTGGTGGACTGCTCCCTAAGGTGAGCAATGAGCCACAGCTACCCTTGTTCACCCTCCAGTATGGGCCTAGAAGGTGAGTTTGTAACGGGGTAGGTGACTCCCCTCACCTGAGGAACTCTCAGTGTTAAAACCGAACACTGGATAAAATTAGGGGTTGAGAAATGGATGATATGACTAGTTGGGTAGGTTATCTGGAAAGGCACACCCTCCAATTTGCCAGTACAATAGTGTGATATTGTGTGGTGTGCAGATCCTCCTCTGACAGTGGCAGTGCACCAGCGCCTTGCCACTGTGGAAGTGGGACCTGGGTTGACTGGATGGGCATACTGACCTACCCCCAGTGTCACCACATCTCTCAGACTAGGAGCCCTTCCCTCAATATTCAAGCTGGCAATGTCAGTGCGCATGACTGATTCTTCAGTTCTTACCTTACTACTGGATCCAGCAGCCAGGCACAGGTACAGCAGGCAGCTCTCAGGGACCGAACTCCTCTTCTCTGGGACTGGTCTGTAGATTCTAAAAGAGGGAAAATGGATAGAGCAGAGGCGTGCAGGACGCAGAGCAGGGGTGAGTTCAGTCAGATAAGGTGCAGGGATTAAGGTGCTCTTCCAATGATCAGCAACCTGGACCCGGTTCTGGATCCAAGGCACAGGCACCAGAAAACTGTGAAAGTGGGAGGGAGGATTAAATGGGGGAGGCCGTGAGGGAGATCCCAGTCAGGACCACAGATTTGGACCAGGGAGTCAACAGACCCAGTGAGGGTGTGTTGTGCACATAGATGGGCTGTTTCCCCATGTGGCAATAACAGGCAGGCTGCACTGAAAAGTGGGGACACAATGAAGGCCCCGATGTCTTTGTTGAAACCAGGTACATATATATTACAGGAAGCGGAGTAAACATATTGCCAGCAGGATAAATTAGACACACTGGACTAGCTAGGCACATTCCACTGGCATGGAATCCGGGGCCTGGGGAGTACCCTTGGATACAGGTGGGGGGAAGGACACCAAGGGAGAAAGGGAAGGGTTGAGAGGGAGTTGGAGGAGGGTACTGGTGGAGATGGTGAGATGGTGAGAGAGACTGGGGCAGAGGGAGACAGACACTGAAGCACAGGGAGAAGGAAAGACAGGGGCACAGGGAGACAGACACAGAGAAGCAGGGGGACAGAGAAGCACAGAGGGACAGAGAGGCACAGAGAGGCTGGCAGCAAGGGGGGGGAGAGGCTGAGAGACCAGGAGAGAGAAACAGGGAGAGGCAGAGAGACGAGAAGGACCACTGCTGGGAAAATAGAGCAGGTTGGGTAGGAAGGGAACAAGGGGAGAATTATAATGCCAGACAGGGGCAAGGGATCCTGCTAGAAGGGCAAGGGACTCTATAGCCTCTGCACCAACCCACACGGTCAGCACACTACAGCACCAGCAGCCAAAAAGAAGAGACCTATTCTCTCTCCACAGGTCTTATATATGGCTGTCACTCCCACCCATGAACACAACATGTGGTTGCCAGGGATATGTGTGTGAGGTCTCCAGGGAAGGAGAGAACAGGCAACTGGTTTGTTTGGTTGTCGCCAGGGCATGTTTTGTTCGGTTTCTAGGGGAGATGGAATGGAGGTCTGGACACACATTTTCAGGTATTCTGTGTGATTCCTAAGTCAGGGGAGTTGCAATTATAGAGTGCAGGATAGTTGGTGCCCCTGGGGAGGTTAATTGTTGGGTGTGGGCCAAGTGGGTTTCCTGAGCCTACCCACCCCATGATGGACACAAGTGGAACTTGTTTTGCAGGGCTCAGGGTAGAACAAGTGGGTGAAAAGGTAGACGAGATGGCTAGCCCTGGAATTCTGGCAGCTGGACAGGGAACAGGTTTAACAGGTATTTAGATTCCTTTCCCAGGTCTCGAGGTATTCCATGACCCCCCCCCCCCCCCCAAATGCCACATATGCAGGGGACAGAGAGGACTAAACCCGATGGCAGAAACTCAACACATGTCCACAAAGACACACAGACACACACACACAAACACACTGTTGCGTGTGCCAGAACCACAATAAACACACTGGGGAACATGCAAGTACTTGACAGAAATAAACAGTGAGCATAAACAATTCAGCGAATATACAGTCATGTGCAGTGCAAGGTGGAAATTACATTTGTGAAACATGAAAGTCACACAATACATTGGTAAAATTAAAACCCACAGTAAACAAGAGGTGATAAATGGATACTGCCATTTCCAAACTACAAAGGTATTTAACTGCAGATCCCTGTTCTGCAATGCACCCGCAATCTGCAGTCTCTGTGTAGCTCATTGTGGGATTGGCTGTTAGTATTCTTAAGTTTGTCCTTTTACTTTAATTAAAGTATTGTTTTTATTGTGATTGAACATTTACTTTATTTTAGTGCTAGCCATACTATTGTTAATTTGGTAGCTTCCATGCTGGCTACACTCACCTGAAGTGAATAGCCTCCCCTCAGGCCATTCTACCTTGAAGAGCTGAACCAAGTGCCTGCATTCATGCTGCGACTTTTCACCTTTATGATTGAGATCTCTGCTTTTCTAGACATAGCCTGGGTCGGATCTGAGTAAGAGCTTAGAAGCCCTGCTCCTCCCTGCACTCCTGTGGGATAGTAGTAGTTTCGTCACACTGGCAATCTGTCCTTCTCTGTCATCTTCCATTGCCTCCATTAATTGAAGGCATCTCTCACTTCACTGTAACACATGCACATCAGACTTTTCTCACCTCTATATTCGCCCTTAAATGATTCCTCTAACTGGCCACACGTCCCTACTATTGGCTTGTTATTTTTCCTTTGCGTGTTTTGCATGTGTACACTGCTTTGTGCTTCCTTAACCGAAAAACCCTGCACTTTGGGCCTCATTCCGACCCAGGCGGTAAGGGGTTTACGGCAGCGTAAACAGCGCCGACCCTTACCGCCTGATTCCGAGGTCCCTTAGCGCCATGGAGGATTTAACACCTGCTTTTAGCAGGTGTTAAAATCCATGGCGCTAAGGGACCTTGTTGTTAATTACGCCACCGTAATTTACGGTGGCGTAATTAACGCCTTCCCCACTCCCATTATGCCCTATGGGGCAAAAATGGGAATGGGGAAGGGTAAATGGGGATTGGGGACTTACCGCCCCGCCAACCTCGGAATGGGGCGGTAAATCCGCCAACCACCATGGCGCAAACATAGTTTACGCCATGGTGGTAAAGGTACGACCCAGGCGGTAACTTACCGCCTGGGTCGGAATGAGGCCCTTTATCTTTCTTTTATCCACCTCCTCCCAAAATAAGAACATCACTCAAAGTTGTCTTGATTGTTATGACTGTTCTGTGCAGTGCCTGGAGACCATACGAATGGCAGCTGTGTGCAGTATAAATAACAACATTACACACATGTAATTGGTTTTACATAGTGCTCTGATCCTCTTTTAGAGCATATTCTGCACTATATGAAATCTCAAGTACACTCTAATCAGAATACACAATGAAAATGATACTTCTGATCATGCACACTGTATGTCATTGATTTAAAGGTCATTACACTTATGATCATTTCGCTCTTGAATACAGCCTTTACTCCACGACCTGCTATATGCAATGTACATGTTCTTTTGCTAGTGCAGGGAATGTTTCTTAATATAAATGCTGCTAGATGTGTTCATGCTTCTCTTCGCCACATACTAATTTCAATATGAATTACTCTGAAGACCTCTTTAGTGGTCTGTGTGATCCTAAAACCATTTTCATTACATAGTTAATTAGCAGAATGAATTAAGCTGTTTTTGATAGAGAACCGTACATCATGCAACAGATAATGTGAAATATCATCTTTGAGATTACTGCAAGCTTAATTCAAATGAGAACCTTTCATTTAACTATTCATTTTCAATTTCAGCGATTAATACCCCATCCATGTAATAGCCCTCCATTTAAAATGTAATTGGAGTCTTCCATAAGAAGTGCATGAGAAACTCATTTCTTGTTGTAATTCCACCTTCTTTTTGCACTAGGGTCCAAGAAAAAATAATAAGTATGTGTGTTTACCACCCTGCAGCAGCCTGACAACCACATCTACCCACCTTTAGATTGGCAGGGCAAAGTGCAAGGAAAATCACTGTTCACTTTGGCGTTTTAAATGGACTGCCAAATACACGTATAATTGCAGTGCTCTCTTGTTTTGCAAACACATATAATCCCATTATAGAGAACTCGCTGTATCCGGTGTATCATCTGCCAATCTACCATCTCTCTAGTTCACTCTGCCTCTCTCTCTCTCTCCCACTCCACGTCTCATATCTTTCGTGAGAGTTGCCTTGTTAATTGCATGTTTGCTAGCACGCTCCCTGTCATTGTTGACAGCTGCGCACACGGAGAATAAACAGAGATATCTTGACGGGAGGGGCTTTTTTTGTTGCCTTGTCAGATATTCAATAAAGCAAAAAAAAAACGAAATGATTTAATTTGAATTTGCAAACTGGCTTTTTAAAAATAATTTACATTGCTCATTTCTAATTATCAGTTCCTGTGCATATTTGCGTCATGATAAGAATGATGCACTTGTCTTACTGAGCAAATAAAAATTTCAAAACCTAGAATGACTATATATATATATATATATATATTCTGCTAGATGCGTATCATTTCAAGTGGGACAGTATGGTACACCCATATATATTCCACTCATTCAAAATGCCTCTCTGAGTAAGGGAAAGGGAAAGGGATAATAGCACCAGTGAGGGTTCTAGCCTGCTTTTGCATTAAGTCAAAGAGCATTTTGGTACACATACATTGTTACAGATCTTCCAATTTGACAAACGTATCTCATAAATGGGTGGCATACTAGAATCACTAAATACATAATGCACATTGGGCTTGTTGCTCATTTCATTTTTCACAACGTTTTTCCCGAACATTAGCGTGTTTGTAATATTGAGCCATGCATACTAATTGTGGACAGTTTTAGTATTTGGATGTGAGGTTACAGGACAAAGAAACAGACAATGTATAAATATTATCATCGCAAGTACTGCCAAAGTTATTCAAATATCGTTTTTTAACACCTTCGAAACAATGGGTTCATACATATCTGTGACTCACCCACAGATCCTCTAGTTTCCGATCAAACATAGAGGGAGGAACAATCCACAGATCCCCAACTCTATACATAAAGTGAACTCTCTAGAAAGTGTGAACACATTAGTTAGATGCACGTCTTCAATCTTGTCTGGACCTAATGCTTATCAGAGTTAGAGCTATAACTCGTGATCAAAACATAATTATCCCTTCAAGATGTATTATATTTATATATCTCTGTCAAAACCAGACTGGGAGCCACAACTCCCACAATCCTTTTAAACAAGAGGGGACCTCTTCCACATGTGCATACCTTTATAGTCTATATAGATCATTCAACATGCAGAGGAGACCAATGCGAACGTGTCTTGCATATAAGAATGTTCTGGATGGTGCATGTTAGAAAAGGCTCCGAAAACATGTAAGCACGATGCGCGCGTGCAACCAGCACGTGATGCGCGCAAGTGGAGTTGACACGCAATACACACAAACATTCAAGCCATAAATGCACGTTCAGAATATACAGAAGTTCCTCCCATGTAAATACAAAATGCACCCGCAATGCGCCTTAATGTCCAGACACACGAGAAACAAAACAGAATACACGCAAACAGTACGCTGTATTCCATGCAAGCACACACCACACAGACGACACATGCACACACAGCCACACTTAAGCACACTACGCGGACATACAACAGACGCATAATATGCATGGGCTCATACAGAAGCCGTATTACATCCGGAAGCATTTACCCAATATGCCACACTGGAAATATGCCTAACACAAGAATTATGATCTCATGCTTGACTCATGTTTGACTTCTGCTACACCCTCGCCTTACCTCGCTGCAAGAGCAGCGTGCCGTCCAAAGCAAGCACGTCAGACCGATCCTGGGGCTGAGGGCGCGGACACGCCACGCCTGCCTTGACTGGCTCTGGTGGACACTCGGATTCCATGCCAATTCCTGGGACTCGTCGACTTTGGCTATTAGGCCACTGGCCTTTGGTCCCTCCAACACAAAGTGCCTGAGTACTCGTCTGCCTCTTCCCTGTGCCTGCTGATCTGGGGCGCACAGAAAAGAAACCTGCTGGCAGAAATGTGGGTGCATAAATAATGGAAGAAATGACCAGGGCGCACCCAAATAGATTGTGACCCAGTTTATTTAGTGTTTACACCACATTCGACGGCAAGAAACACGTGGGATTACACACATGGGGGTATTCAAATACCACATTGGGGGATCATTTGCGGAATGCGCTGCCTCCGCCCCTCAGGACGGAAGAAAAACACCCGTGGTTCAGGAAAAGATGTAAGAACTTTAAAAAGAAAAATATATTTTTTAACCTCTTGATCCTTCTGTGAGCCTTGTCTGCACCACCTTCCTACATTTGCCACCCCGGCCCCTACTAACTCGTGTTCCCTACCTATGGAGGCAGGTTGCTCCTCTTTAGTTATACCTTGCTGCATTATGTGATCATGTGACCTTCTGTAGCACTTTCCCTTCTTTTAATTATGGCCAATTTTAGTGTTATTCCTGCACTTTCTCTTGAAGCTCCCTTTACCTTCTCTTCTCTCCCCCCTTCCTCCCTCACTTGCCTCATCTGAGTGCTCCAAGGCTTTGCAGGCCTGGCCCCGCCCTTCCACTCCCTGGGACCCCAGGACGTGACTTCATTCACTACTGGTGCCGACTGAAGAGCCAACAAATGAAACATGAATGCATCCCCATAGCACTGCAGTCGGAATGTGCTTAAGTGCAATGTGCGCACGCGCGTAATGGAACTCTGCGCAGCGAATATGCTCCAGATCCACATGCATACCAACAATCCACAACGTACAGAAACGTGGGGAATATGCGCAATATCGGCCCACACACACATAGACACACCCTCCAGGAACAGACACACACCCACACAGTCAAACACACAAATAATTAATTAAACGAGTTAAGGTCAGGAACTTAGCATCTCTCCTGATGAACCACGAGCATAAGACGTGGGGAAACACGTGTTGAGAGGCAAAAAAACGATCAATTTGTGAATTAATGTTTGGAAAAAATTGATATTGCATGCTATTATTGCAAAAAATAAATATTACTTAAAAAGTGAACTTGCTGGTGTGACGGATATATTATTTTGCCTGAAGCGCAATCCACATAGGTGTTTTCCAAAAAGAAAATAAGCGTTAGTTTGGCTCAAAGGAAAGTGCTATAGTGGCAAATGGTGTGGGAAAAGCACTTCATATGCCAGGAAAAAGGGTAAACAAACAAACCGGCAAGCAAACATGCTCCTTGTCCCAAATAATGAAGCTTTAAAGTCAACACAAAGAGAAAACGTTCCCTAAAATACCCGTCTGCAGTAGATTATCAAAAGTTTCTTGCTTCACAGTTATAAAACAAGTAGTTTGGTTTCTACGCGGGTTTTATGTTCTCGTGCTGCAGGCTGGGTTTAGGAAGCCTGTCTTCTCTGGTTAGTCTTTGCCACTGCTGCAGCACCCCCATTGTCCGTTCCCTATTGTTCTCCGTGCATCCGTTTCTTTAGCTCTGCCCCTACATAAGGGGGACACCCCTGTAACTATTGTTCTTCTCCCCTCCTTCAACATCCCCTTTCCCTTGATGTTTGTGGGAGAATCCCCCGCAACCCTCAGCCTACTGCCATCTCCAGCACATTACCCAAAAGGCCCCCAATACAGACCCCATTCCACCTTCCTCTAAGCCTGTTTTGGACATGCTTTGCTTCTCCAGCCCTCTACCCAATGGCCTCCCGGTGGAACATTTACCATGCCGAACCTCCATCTCACAACATGCAGAAGAGATGGGAATGGCAAAAGTGCCTGGACAACCTTCTCAGAAGAGTAAATGCCCGTCAGCAAAGCAGGGCTACATGTAAATCTGGACTCACTATAACAGTATGCATCAATTTATCAACATGTGGAGTATATATTCTTTTTGGGTATTGGAAGCCAATATCCCTGCATGCAGCGGTGTCACAGCTGGTAGTTTGCTCTGCTGGCTCTGGGAATTTGGGCTTATAATCCCAGCATGCAGCCATGTCCTGCCAAGTAGTTTCTCGGTTTTCTTTAAACACATTGACTTGTTATCCTAGCATGAAAACGTTTCAGTAGTAGTTTCTTTTCACCTTGCTCTGGGGAATTGGGCTTCAATATCCCATCATGCAAACGTTTCGCAACAAATGGTTGTCTGCTCTTCTCCAGAGTGCTCCAGGCCTCTGTCTCACAGTCCTGGGAGACAGTGTTAGGCCTTGTGCTTTCCGGTTTCCAATCTCACTCCTCTCTTTCTGGATAGAGGTGCATGTCAGTGGGCGCTCCTTCTCGGCTACCCTTGGTCTCCAGTCAGCTGCTGGTACTTTCTGTGACTCGGCTCTAATTCCTGGCTCCTGAGGTCAGAGCATGGCACTTGTTGGTATTTTGTTCAGCTGCAGCAGCGCATGTTCTTGGAAGCCACTCCGCTGTCACTATCTTCCAACATGTCCTCCATTTTGTCTCAGTCAGTGGGGGTTATTTCCTCAGCGTCCTCTGTTGCCACTGAGCCAGTGCTTGCTGATGTCAGCCTTAGTTTAGATGGGAAAGAGGACAGGTGCCACCAGGCTTCCCCATTCTTCGGCGACACCGACACGGGCACCTCCCCAGTTCCGTTAAAGCTTCTGCTCCATGGGATAAGGGTGCTGATCCCTCTTCCTTTTGAGTAGCTGCTGCTCCGCAGCACAGCTCGCAGGGCCGCAACCAGGACAAGAGACTCTCATGGCCAGATATCACGGATGGGTCCTCATTAAGGTGTAGGTGCATGCACACAGGATTCCAATTTCAAATACAGCTCCCCAACATTGCAATCTCCAATTTGTGTGGAACACAAACATTCGTCCTTAAGTTTGGAGGAACATCACCAATTCAGCCCCAACTGCACTTTCTCATTAGGACTCTCCATTTTGAAATGTTGCCTACAAAAAATATTTCTGCTCAAAATGTACTTTTTAGCAACACTCTCACACAGTGTCACATACAAGTGCCATATGTTTGTCTTGTGCATATGCACCCTTAGGGCCAGATTCATGGAATATTTGCCCGGTTCAAAGTGAATTTGCACTGCTGACCAGTGACGTTGCACTGCTAACACAAACCCTGATTCATGAAACCGTGCAAAGTGTATCTTCGCATTCGCTGTGCAAAGTCCAGGCAAAGTCAGCGCATAGTAGTTTTTGCAGTACAAAATGACTTTGCACGGCACAAATACACTTTGCACGGTTCCATGAATCAGGGTTTGTGTCGGCAGTGCAAAGTCACTTTTCAGCACTGTAAAGTCACTTTGAACCGATTCGGGCCCTTAATTGTGATGGATGCAATATGTACGCACTTACACTCAGAAAAGCACAAATGCGCTCCCACACTCAGGAATGCTCAATCCCACATGCAATGTCTTGAATACAATGAAAATATATAATTATTGAAAATTTAAACATTTCAATTACGTTACATTTACCCAGAATTCCCCTGCCACTCACTATAGGGATGAACAGTGCTCAAACGTGCACAAACCAACTATGAAACGGGGGACGGAGGGGGGAAGAAACGTCATGGTCAGCTACCTGGTGAGATAGTTAAAAGAGTAACGCCCTTATTTAAACTCCAGATCAGAGGTCGAAGTTCTGGCAGGGCTGCGTCAGCATTTCTTTCATATGGGATATTAAATCGAACGACAGTATAGCCTGTTGTTTCTAGTACTACAGAATAAAATCAATTATGGTAGCAGTTGCTTTATAAGGAAACGCTATTATTCTGATTAAAAAACACGTTTTCAATGAAGTCAAGGTTGTCTACAATTGACTGAAAAATGTGCATACACCTTGGACTTCACGGGGCTTGATACACACCCACACACTCTGACATTCAGAGGAACACAATGATGTTCAAACACTCAAGAACCCACAATGAAACTCATGTATACAACTGCATTCATCATAAAAAGTAAGGACTTCATATAGAATAAAAGACGAGATGGCTATGAGCCCAGCTTGCCATCACAGCTGCCGGGATGAGGATTCCTACTGTATATTCAATAGGAAGACCTTTACAAAAAATGTCATTACAATAGCTCTGTTTGCAAATATACAGGGTAGCCTTGATTTGTGGCCTGGCACGCTGCACTGGAACACAGCACAACATGAAACTATCCACGGAAAAACATCAACTCAACTCGCACAGATTGCTTGTGCCAGGATAAGGTCACAGGACACATGTATTCATTTATTGTTAATACACGTTCAGCCGAGTGGCTTTGTGTGTACAACATTGGACACATTGCAATTAAACATTAAAACATTAGAAGCATATGCAATGGTCCCAAGGGTACAACAGTTTATCTAGAAAAATACTGATAGGCGTGGGCACACCGCTAAAAATGCATAATGTTAAAACCATTAAAACATGAAAAAAATATCTGTTTTAAATCTGTTTAAACATAAAGGTGATATCTAAGTACTCACGATCAAAGGGGTTACTTAAAGCAACCAGACATTAATCACCAGTCAAGGAATATTAATATTAATAATAATAATGTGGAGGCATTCAAATTACACACCAGGCCACGTGCATGTTTGGACCCTTACACACCTGACCCATATTTATGATATAACATATGTTGAGTTTATAGTCCACCATCCACATGATTGGGTACTCCCCGATGACTTAAAAGCAGTCAAGACTTCACTGAAAAAGTGCTCTGCTATTAATGAAAGCAAATGTTTGCATCTGCCCAGAAGGCATGCCCATGCAAGACCAGACTTTCCCACCTCTGGCTAGGGGCAAATCACGCTGTCCCTCCCTTCCGACCCTACCCTATTCCTGATTAGCAGGTTTGTTTTTAGGCATCCATCACATTTTACCTTCCCTAGGAGTCCTAGACAAAGTCATCATCTGAGTGTATGTTTCCCATACTCTTGAAATGCCCATCTGTCATTGCATGTATGCTAATTGACTCTAAACATTTGAAGGACACCATCACCATGCTTCGCCAGGCATCTGTCCCCTTAAGTTATTTGAGTGCCCACAACCACAGCATCGATGCAGTCAAGGGGATGTAAGTATGAGCCTGACAGCTTCAAACAACTCCATGAAGCATCCATGAGCTTCTTAACAATGACAGGCCAGAGCTTCTTAACAATGACAGGCCAGAGTTAGTTTTACACCAGAGAACTGTCAGATACCAGCCATTCTGGATGTGATGTTCTCTGGCATCTAGGACCAGTAGAAGAGATGCCATGAATGTCTGGAAAGTTGCAGCTTGAACATGTTCAAAGTTTCTCTCAATGTCAAAGGAGGTTCCACACAAAACCATGTATTCTATGCAAAGAGATATGATGACATTGCATACTCTCTGCCGCGCAGGCCAGTTGGTTCTTTCTGAAATAGTGTTCTGGCCCTCAGCATCCATTTTGTATCAAGCACAACCACTAGCTTTTGTATCAAGCACAACTATCAGCGTTGCAGGCTGATTTCTATACCTTGAACAGAACTGCTCGTTGACTTTTTCCACAAATATTAAAAACGTGCATTTCCCCAAACATGTTCATGGTCCTACCCATCATAAAGCGCATAACATGTGTTTAAGAATAGACAAAGGAGTATCATACTCGGCCCTGTGTGTCCTATGTGCACAAGGTTCCATTGCAAAACTCTTTCTGTATACAGCCTTTCCTGAATCCCTCCTTCTATTCTGTTTGTTTAATTTCCGGCTGCTCTGTCATCTATCTTTTTGGGACACTTGCCCATTCTTATGCTAGCCCGTCTTGTCCTGTGGCATCACAGGCCTCCTTTTCATCCCTCTATAGCACTGGACTGACCCCCTAATCGAAGGGCATTGACCTGAGTGCCCCACCTTTCTTCCCCTCAACCGCCACATTCAATTCTATGTGCATTCCCTAATGACTGCGTGCATACAGCATGGCCCACAGACTTTGCCAAAAGCCGTATTGTGTTCTTTCCATACTGCTCCGAACTCACCCACAGAACTCGCTCAGATCGAACATTCACTGTAGCTGCATCTGTGTTTCCCCCTCCACCTCTCATTCTCAAGTGCTACACTTTCCACCGTGTTTATTGCTTGTCCTGGTGCTTCACACCCATCCTCTGTCTCTCAGAAGCATGCCGGTAATCTTCAACACGGCTATTCCATGTTGCCTATATTTCATAATCTCCTTTGGGATGCATGTCACGCCACATCCAACTACTTCGCTGATAGTGTGTATACTCACCAAAAACCTGCCCTTTCGTCAGTAATTGTTGTATTGCGTATTCTATTTTTTGTTAACAATGTCTTTGGGCAAAATGGTCCTACTCCATTTTTGGAATCCACATCCATTTTTGTGGAAAACCTGCGACCATCAGACACCTTTTTAATAAAAACATAATGAGCCCAATGTCTTCAGTGACATCCTGATTTAACTAGATGGACAAATTCACAGTTCACAAATAAGACCATCAAAGATGGTCTCCGGCCATTCAGAACAACTCCAATCCTCAAAGCAGTTCCCAAGTGCCTGGCACTTCAGTTCTCTACCATTCGCTCAAGAATCTCTTCCATAACTTTGCTAATTGTTTCTCATCCTCAATCCTGATCATTTATAAGAATTGTATACTTGAATTTGCTCAGCCATCCATAACAATCACTTCTTCTAGATGAATGCCCTCTCCGATCTTCTAGTTTTCTCTTTAGTGTTGAACACCTGGACCCAGCTCTCCTGCAAGCTGTTCAGCATATTACGAACCCTGGAAAAGTGCTCAGGGTCTCCTCTGGACATCTGCCTTCCATCTCTCTACAGATGCCCACCCACCAGCCAGATGTGGGCATGCTGTGACTCAACCTCAAAAAGTCTGTCACCGCATGTGTGGATACCCATATATCAAGCAGACCTGATAAATTTCACGGTTAATAAACATCCACGCACAGACCGGCCGCCGGCCACTAAAGACAATTCCAACTGAGGGTCTAATTCACAGAAGCATTGTATAATGGCAAAACCCCATTGGGGAACGTTCTGTGAATTAGGCCCATAGTCTCTCCGGCAACTCATTGCTACTGGAAGCCATATCTGTATTCATTATGAGCGTAAAAACAATTAAGATATGCACACCTTTCCAAAGAGATACATACATATGCAAGGGATTCAAGATTTAAAAAACCTTAGCATGAATAAAAGTATTATGGACTATAGGCTTCCATAAAATAGACACTTAACTATTTTACACATTCAAAATGTCATTGAGGGCAGTACCATTCTTCATTTCTCGCAGGTAGATGTCGTAAACAAGCAATGTGCATGCGTACTTCCACCCAGATTCATTTCCAGATACATGGCTAGTTTCCCAGTGACCAGCAATCTCCCCCATCCTTTTCAATATGTGCTGATTGCTCTTGATATTACCCTTTGGTTTCAACTATACTGGTTACCCTTAGATACTGTGTGAGCATGCTTAATCAGCTGAGAAGACTGCCTTGTGCCATGGCTAGTTTCTACTTGCCACCGAAGATTCGGCTTACACTCTACAAAGCTGAGGTTCTGTTGGCTTGCGTTGACATCATTTGGTGGACATCAGCATCATTACAAATCCCATTCAAACTGTACCCGGGTTGTACTCACTATTCTCAACATCCTAGGAATAAATGACTCTACACTCTTTTGTATCTTAGATGACGGCCACAGTGATATCACCTTTGACTGGTTGCCCAATTTAAAGGAAGAAATGACAGGAATCTGGCCTTGATGCCCCTACACCCACTGTTTGTTCCTTTCAGAGTCAGCTTAAGCCGCTGACCACTGCTGACCAACCAACTACAGATTCAGTCCTCAAGGTTAAGGGCCTCATCACAAGTTGGGCGGTAATGCCAGCGCTATTGCCTCCGGCGCAATTAGCCCTACCGCCAAACCCCCCCAGCTCTATTAGCGCTAGGTTACGGGTTTGGCGGAATGGTTAGGGCCCATTCCCCATTGGGCCCATTCGGGAATTCCTCATTCCCTATTGGGCCCAATGGGGAAAATGTGCGCTATTACTGCTGGTGGATTTCCCGCCGGTGGTAATAGCACTGAAAATTGGCAAATTTGCTGCGGATTTCCCCCCAGCTCAGAGCTGGGGGGAAATCCGCCAAGGCCATGATCTGGCGGACCCTTAAATGCGGCGGTAATAGCGCTATTGCCGCAATTAAGGGTTACCGCCAAACTCGTGATGAGGGCCCTACCTGCCTTCCTGATCTCTTAGGTCCACTGATGCTGCGCTGCTGAAAGCTCCCACATTCCCTGTGGTGCAAATGGATGCATGCTCAGCGACAGACTTGCCTCCAGACTTGCGTAGCACCAACCTGTTACTAGGAAATTGAAAATATGCTCTCCCTCAGTATGACTCTGGCAACCTTGATCATGGGTCGACACAGCCATTTTCTCTGTTCCTGGAAGACTTCGCTCTACAAACCCCCAAGTACATACATGCGTTTTAACTGCTGAAGCATACTGAGCATGGGGCTGGAAATGGGTCAGTCCAGGATCCAGACACTATGGGTAGTAAGGGAAATCTATACAAAGCACCTTACTCTTCGTCTTTAGCAATTTGTGCATTGTCGATAAACTTGCACGATCATGATGTCTATTCAACAGTCTTATAGCGGCTCTCATTTGTTTTTCAGATTTTGTGTTGGAGATAAGTTCTTTCTGAAGAACAACATGATCCTATGTCAGATGGACTATGAGGAGGGACAGCTGAATGGAAGTTTTGAGTCCCAGGTTCAATAACAAAGCCCTGCTTGGCAGAGGCAATGCGGGATAGATGTTCTGCCGCACAACCATGGAGGAGCGTCTGTTGGCTTGCCTGCAATATTTTTTTAAGTCTCGGTCCGCAAAGGACTGCTAACATTGTAGTACTTTTCCCCCTCCGACACAAAGCAAGTTACACTTTTAGATGTACAGTTGTGCCTGCTTAGCTGAGCACTGCATTTGCCTGTATGTTTGTGATTTTTGGGGGAACTCGGGAGGGGTCTGTACAGTCTGTTTTCTGTATATAAACTGGAACATTTATTTTATGAAAATGTATTGCAATTTTATTACTGGTGTGAATAAAACTTGATAAATGTTTCCTCATGATCTCTGCTGTCAATTTAATTTTTTTTAAAGAAATGTGCTCAAACATGCAATAATTCCTCGTCACACCTAGATTAAAAAATATATTTGGTGTAAACTTGAATGACTTGCAGTCTAGGATTACCTGATAGAAGTAGTAATACAAAAAAATTTAAAGATTCACTCTACACATGACAGACACCGGGCCTCATTACGAGTACGGCGGTAGGGGGTTAACGGCACCGGTAAGGATGCTGGTGCCGTTAACCCCCTACTGCCGCATTTTGAGGTCCCTTAGCGGGTCCCACTAGGGCCGGCTGGTTTTACAAGCCGCCCTTAGCGGGACCCGCTAGGGGACCAGGGAGCCAATAACGGGCCTGCTAGTTCCCATTCTCATTGAGCCCTATGGGGGCTCGAATGGGAATGGGGAATGGTTTTCAGAATGGGGACTTACCGGGTCCTCCAAGGCTGGAATGACTCGGTAAGTCCCCATTCCGACTACCCGGACACGGGTTTGGAGGCAGCCCTGGTGCTAATAGCACCATGGCTACCTCCAAACTCGTAATGACCTCCACGGTTGAAAAAATGGTGTCCGCCATTTTCCCGTGGAATGTTCTGGTCATTGCAGTTATGAGATCACCAGGCACAGCCATTGTTATGAGTCAGCCCTCAGGGAATATGAATGCTAAAATCTGGGAACATTCGAATTCTGAATGATCTCTCCCAGGTCATCACATTGCATCATTTGTGTTAACTTGTTCCATTTCCCTGTCTAAATGCATCACCTGTCTGATCCTTTTTTTCCCCATGCTACATTAAAAACCATTGTAAGGTAAGAGGTGGAATCTTGTGAGTGGGCCTGCCGGATTTATTGGTGCTGCCATGGAGCCACACGGCCAAAGAATGCAGCATTGGGGGGAAATTGCAAGTGTAGGGCAGCATGCACGATTGGGTGTCACACATTGTGATTAGGCATTTCGAGCTAAGTGGGCATCTGAGGATTGTGAGCCAGTTGCATTATGGCAGCATCTGACTGCTGCCTGTATTTGGGCAGGCGCCCATCTGCAGGCTGAGACAACTGAGGGCTGGAATTATTCAGGCCTCAGGGCATGAAAGTCCTTAGGGGCATCTTAGGCTCCAGGTGATTGAACTACTGGAATTGTGTGTAGTGTCACAGGGTTGCAGTGTTGGGGCATTTAATATTGGCACCCATCTGGGGATTGGTGCCACACTGGGGTGGATAGCATGCAGGCATACATGCCAACATCACCAATTCCATTCAGGAGATGTTTGCCTAGTCCTATTTTCTTTGCATTCTGGGACTTGTCCTGCATTATAATTGGGAAATTCTGGACTGCAGGTCCCAGAATGCAAGTAAGTCTGGTAAGATAGGTAAGATAGCTTCGTGGGTTAAATGGTCACTGCTGAGATCTGTGTGTGATCTGCAAGTCTCCAGTTCAAATACGGGCAGGGCCAACTAAGCCTTTCATCCTTCTGAGGCCATTAAATCAGTACCATGTTCAGTTGGATAATAATAATTGTATATACAATTGTTCTTTGTACAGTGATCTAGCTAAAGGGCTATATAGTAACTAATTATTAAGAATTGTATTAAAAGATAGGTTTTGTTTTTCCAAATCTAATGGGGTATGAAGGCATGCGCGTGCAGCCTGGAGAGGTTGAGCGACTAGGGGGCATCTGACTCTGGGGGTTCTGAGGACCTTGGCTCATGGGGATTGAAGGCTTGCAGGACTGGGGTCAGGCAGCACAGAAACCAATGCAGAAGGGGCATGAGCTGCTGGAGGAGATTTGGAAGTCATTCCAGTTAAAAACTGGGGTTCGTGTCTCATCTCCCTTCCCCAATTGCAAAGAGTCCCCTCAGTGGTTGAGCTCGGCTGGTGAATAAGAAAGTAGAGAGGCCCTCCAATGCATTTGCCTGTTCCTCACTAACACATGACTGCTATGGTCAGGCATAGGCCATCTACCTATATATATATATATTGTTACATTTTGGCAATTATAGACAGTCCTGCACACACACTGGGAAAAGCAAAACTGTCACTACCTAAATACAAAGGAAAGAACAGGACTCATTCAGATACTCACCCAGCAACGGGTGGGTGAACAATACAATGGATTTTTGGTTTCAATTCCGAAATTAATATACTTGTAACAGAGGTAAGGTGTTTGAATAGATTTTCAATGCTGCTTTCGAAACACACCGCAACCTTCACCTGCAGGATGTGAAAGTGATGGGAGAGAGGGCCTGTTTAGCTCTTGAGTGCAGCTTGGAAGAGCCTGATTAGCTTGACACCAACAGCGTCAGAATCTACTCATGAATCTCTAGGTCAGCTGGTGCCATACAGACATACCTATGTGACATCAGCACTCTATATATTGTAATGAGTATAAATAAGCATTTAGACACATTAAAAAGAGATTTAAATGAAAATATATCATTTAGAATGGAGTAGCTCAAGAGGTCTGCCTCCATGAAATCCTAATAAAAGGGTGCAGGCCGGCAAGTATCAAGAGCTTTGACATACTGCCATGATAAATTCATAGCAGTGCTTCACAGGCTACCACAGGCCATTCCCCAAGTCTTTTTCTTTTACGTATTATCTTTTATTACTGGGCTGGGGAAAACACAAGTTCTAAATGGAGAGTTTTAGCAGTGTCTGTCTTTGTCAAGTTAGAGCTCACGGGCAAGAGGTCATAAGCATTTCAAAGTCCCTCATTTGGTGTGTACGCCACAATAAATAGACTGAAACTCAGGCGACACGCACAGAGACTGAGTCAACTACCCCAGCCAACCCCACAAACACTTTCGCCCGCCCTTTAGTTACCTCCAGGTACCACAATGTTGTGGAATAGTCGAGACATTGGCAATCATCACACTACCTGAGATGTTGACATTGGCAGGTGCTCTGGCCACAGGAGTATGAAGGGAGGATAAGGGGAGCTATGAGAGAGCATGATAGAGGTGGGGGCCAGAGGAGTAAGGAGCCTTGTATGCCAGTCAGACCCAGATCAGGACAGAGGCGCATCAGGGGAGACTGCGCAAGCCTAGCGCCTCAATTCAGGACAGAGATGCAAACTAACCAAGCCCAATAACAATTGCCCCTTCTGCATACACCTCCCAAACTCCAAACCAAACACAACCAAAACCTACAGCACAACAAACCGCACAAACTTCACTACATTGCAACAACAAAACAAAAACACACATAGACTCGCACAACAATACACAACGACTACCGGCCACAAACACCCCAGGCCCAGCCAACGGACCCACCGGGCTGAGGCCGCCAACAGCACATCACTGCTCCCTTGCACTTTTCCTGCTTCCTCCCACTAACTCAACCTCCCCTCCTCTTTCAGAGCCGCCAGAGCGCCAGGGGACCACTCCGGTGGTGATAGTGCGCGGTACAAATGTCCTTTAACATTAACATTACATAAATACCTGCACCATATAAAGCTGCATTTATAACTCATCATTGCTGACTAGTCTGGTCTGGTTGTTGACATGATGCATGCTTGCATGCACGTTTTATTTAAAAACATGCTTTGGGGAAACACTGACTTCTGTGGTGTGAAGGCACTAGGACAATATAAAGGGAGGTCAGGCTGTCTTGGGTCAGATAAGACATTTTCAAGCAGAAAGGTGGTGAAATCGGTTCACTGACGTCTTGATTTTGGGTCTAAGGGGTGTTTAAAATGAATGCCAGTTCCAAGGAAAGGGGCTATTAAAAAAAAAAATGCAGCCAAGCATGGGTTCAACTTTAGACGGCGAGTAACGCCAGCGGTCCGAAATCCTGGAGCAGCTTTTAGCACCTGCTCTTCATTCAAATGCTTCTTTCGAAGCAAAACCAACTATAATCCTTGCATTTCCAATCAAATTCGAGTAGAAACTTTGAAATGCTGCATGATGGTGGGAGGGGTGGACTGGCCTATATGAAACACTGGAGATTTCCCAGTAGGCCTCTGAAGCCTGGGCCTCTTTTGTGTAGTATTTCAAAATGTTCCCAAAGCAAAATGCTTGGACTTGCTGAAGATGTGTAATGTGGGGCCACTTTGAACATTATTTCCAAGGCCTCTTTCGGTTCCCAGTCCACCCTCTGGATGATTCTCAAATTGAATGTCCATGTTCCACAGAACTGAGCCCTCCAAACTCATTTTCACTTGCTGCCCGAGAGAGAGGCTCTTAAATGCACCTCTCCCGCCGGTAACAGCACATGACAGGAGCACCGAATCCCTCATCTAATTGTCTGCTTGTTGCGAATCCTGCGGTGCCTGCACCGAGTAACACGTTTACTTTCTAAGGCACGTGTTAGACGAAGCCCTGCGCGAATACCTTTGTTAACAAATTGTGCAGCAACTCGCCCTCCCCAGGAGTAAGAGGTGCCACTTATCAGAGAACTGCATTCACTCTACGGATCTTTGCCAAAGTTAACAAGCTCTGCAATGGGGCCCTGCGCACCTCCTCTGAAGAGCTGCTCTGGCACGCTGCTAAAAGTGTTCGGGCCTCCCACGAAGAAACGGGGCTCTTCACATCTGCTGCTGCGCTGAAGGGAAATCAGTCTTAACCGTGCTCCTGTGTGTGTGTGTGGTGTGCTCACAAAATTCAAAGTTGGTAACTTTTTCTTTCATGACCAACGTGAGATAAGTAAAAAAAAAACAACAAAAAAACGAACGTTGTATTGCTCAAAGCACTCAAATTGCCACAGGTAAGGCTGGAGTGCCTCACATAGCTCATTATTGTCACTATTCGGCAAAACGAATTATGTTTCAAAAGTGCATATGATTGGCCATACTCAGTATTTTGCTGTTGTGATGAATTGCCATCTGGCAGGGGTGTAGATGCCCTGGAGATTTTATAAATTCATAAAATGATGCAGGTAATGTCATCTCAGAAAGGGTAATCTGCTAATCAGATCTACCTTTCATAAACACCATGCTAAAAGCATAATGCGCACCTGTGCAGTGCTGAATCAGTACCCTGATCTGCAGTGCCTGCTCTCCAGGGGCAAAGAGCAGGTTCATGTGCCCGCTTGACAGCTACAGTGACAGTCAAGTCTCTGCAGCGCAGGGGCTGAATTTAACTATGTACATCTGCTCCTAAACCACATAACTATGAGAGAGATGGTAGTTGCAAACTATAAATAGAAGCCATACCCAAGTTATGGTAGGGTGGCTAGCATCTCTCATGCCTATTGCAGCCACATCAATTTTATATCACACGTGTCAGCACTGTGAGCTCAGCTCAGCTGTGAAAAGGTTATGTTTTTCTGGTCTGACAGCCTGGCACCGTCAAGTGACAGGGTAGGAAACTGGATAGCTATACCTCCTCTTTGATCCGTTGTGAGGCTGGGTAACATCTCTATTCAATGAGAAAGCCTCCCAGCAAGAGCTTCCCTGGGAAACAGTAATCAAAGGAAACATCCATCTCAAAGGGAATAGCCTCACACTCGGTTGCTACATACCAAAATGGCCTTTGATTCAATTGACAAAGATACAGGCAGAGTTAGTGTAGACAGGGGGAGCTCAGATCAGCAGGAGGAAGATTCCACAATCTAGTTTTCCCCTCTTTATCTCTCTTCCTTCCTTACTGTTAGGCAGAATTATATGCAGTACCCTTTGGGAACACCACACACAATTAAGACTACTAGTGACAGTACAAATTCACATTTGGTACAAGCCTGTACTACACAGTAAAGTGGTAGCAATGGCTGAGCAGCCAGACTTATCTCAAGAGCAAATGAGCAGTATCAATAGTTACACAAAGGACAGCAATTACTATGATTCAAACAAACACTGACTCAAGGTTTCTGAGTAAAAGAATATACATTTATTTACACATCAGTTGTAAAACATTTCACTAAAGTAAAGCAGTTGAACAATGACACTCTTAATACACCACAGCACTCCCAATAGTTAAGCTAAAAAATAAAGTATGAGCAAAATGGCACTCCAATAATTTAAAAGGGATGTAAAGACAAAGATAGACAAAAAATGAGCAGCACCAACAGGTAAGTAAGCAGGGCAATCTAAAAAGAGGAAATACAGTGATAGAATCAAATCAAAAAGGCTTAGGGCCAAAGTCAATAGGACAAAAGTCTTTTGCTCAAGATCACACAGTTCAGGGGAGTTCGCGGTTAAGTCTTTGCCAAGAATTTTGGACGGGGTTGGTTGGCAGAAAAATTAGTTTATAGAGTAGAGATGGACAAGCCTTCAGATTGGCAAAAGGTTTCACACACCTTCACCGCGGCTGTACGAAACAAACAACCAGATTCTAACAGTACTTTAAAATGGAGAAGCAGCTGTAGCTGAGGCTAACATTCCTGACAGGTCCTGCAGGCTCACGGTTCCTGAAGCGACTGTCTGACTGACACGAAGTAGGAAGACTGAAGGGTCCTGCACTGCCCAGGGAAGAAACTAGCAGCAGAGCAAAGCAATGAATTAAAGGTGTGTTCCTTCAAACGCAAGCAGGGTCAGTTCTTCCTGGCTATCTGGTTCACTGTAGCTATGCAAAGCAAATTCGACCAGAGGACGGAGGCCTGGGTTGGAGTTTGGATGAACTGGTTGGTCCCACCAGCTCAAGGGGAGAAGATTCCTTGAAGATCTTCCCTGTTGTTGGAGTATGAAGATTCAGACCTGCAGTAGGGCTTCACCGGGTGGTTCAGTCATTGTAGGGGTCCTCTTTTGTCAGCTCCTCTTCGGTTCTTTCGTTCCAGTGGTGACTCTGCCTTTCCAGCCCCAGAGACCTGCTTTTTATGCAGTTTTCCCCCATTCACACAGCCTGGCTCTCAACCACACAGCAGGGTGGCTGTCCCGCCGGGAGTCACCACAACCAATCAGATCAGAGTGTGACATGGGTCTCCAAGGAGACCCTGTGCAGGGAGTCCTAAACCCCTCCCTCACATCCTGTCCCCCCCAACCATACAGGTGCTTAAGGATGGCTTCTGTGTAGAAGCCTGCGAAAGGGCGGAGAACAAAGGAACCAAACCTGGTTTGGTGCATAGAGTAAAACACGAGAAAGACATTTTCAAAAAGAAATGGCCAATAAACCCATCCAGAACTGTATAAAAACATATATGGTCTAGCGGGTTTAAGTTTGAGGCTACCAAGATAGCCTAAAACAATACCAAGGTTATCTAAGATAACCGCGGTAGGAAAAATAGGGTAGTTACCACTGCCACCAGCCAAATCTTAATGAAAAAGGAGCAAAACAATGCTCCAAGAGAAAGAGACAAAATGGGATAAGTATGAGCCCTTTCCAGTACTCTATGTAAGGTGCTTTGTACTGGGTCTGTGGATTTAAAGAGACTGATAAAGTCAATGGCAACTTTACATGTTCTGGGAAACATTAGTCAGTCCCAGAAAATGGAGTCTGAGTTGGGAAGTCTAAAAGACAACCCAGTGTCAATGCACTGAAGGTGCTGTGTAACACACAGTAAAAAGAATATGCCTGTGGAGTAAGTGAGGCTCCATAGTCTACGAACACAAAAAATGTTAAACACACACAGCAAAACACATGTACGAGTGGGAAAAAAGGCTCACACTCTTGCCAGGTGAGAAAAATAAATCCAGTAGGTAAGGGAAATTAGCCTTTCTTTAGAATTCTCCCTAACACTGATGCCTTCACTTCCTTTAACACCAAGCACTTTTGGGTGTCATGCTAGAAGGCAAAGCCCACTTGCCTCGAGCACAGGGATTGGACCCCTTAATTTATGTTTGCTTTAGACCAATCACCTTTAGATTGTTGCCCTTAAAAGAAGGGGTCTCCCATTCCTTCTCTGATTCATTCCTGGACTTCCGCTGTGAAGAATTTGTTTGGACCCTGTTGGGAGAGTAGTCCTTTCCTAAGTCCTCCACCTGTGAGGTGAGGACAAGTAATCCACGACAGAGGTAAGCTCTGAACCTTAACCATCTCCAGGGCACATTGGAGATGACCTGCTGTTGGAGCAAGACCTGCCTCTCTGCTGGCCACACTGGTACCCAGGGCATTACCATGTTGAAGCACCCCTGCAAGTGTGTGCCAGACTCCCCTGTGTTTGGGAGCCTGAGAACAAGAGCCACTCTTGCCCCTGAGACCCTGGAGTGGCACTCAAAGTATATGAGAAACAAGATAGCTTTTGCAGTCGAACCACTGAGAGCTGTGATTCAAGTGCATTCGACCCCATTTGAATGAACAGGACCCTCCAGAGCTGCCTTTGGCAACCGCTACCTTCGAACCGCAGTACTGTACATTCAAAGAAGTTTGCCAGTTCAACGCAGCAGCTGAAGAGCATTGTTGCCTCGGCACAAACAAAGAAGAATTGCTGCACCTGCAACGCTCAAACCACCGCTCGAAACCTGCAGCCCTTTTATCCCTAATCCAGTCAACAGTCGAACCGACCATTCAGTGGTTGAAGTGGGCGGGAGCAGTTGGGAGCGGTGCTCCTCTACTTTATTTTATTGAGCTTCACTGTTCCTATACTTTTATTTTAAAAAGAAACCGTTCCGGAACGGTTTCATTTTAAAATAAGTGTATGAAGCAGTTAAAACTTGCACTTCAGTGCACTGCATCAGAGGTAGGTGGGAGGGGTGGCTTTAATCTTTAGCATGTCCTTCAGAGAAGCGAATGGTGGGTGATTAGAAAGGCGAGGGTCCGTAAAACGGCATGCTGTGGGTGCAACAAAAACAGTTAATGGGGTCATTTAAAATGACTTTTGCATTTTCTTTCGATGTGTTTCTTTGGGCCTTTACAGTGTGGTGGGGGTAGATTTGAGGAAAGGTGAGACCCAGGTGTGGGATTTGAATTGGATGTGGTAGGGGATGTAGGGATGGGGTTTGTAGGGGCGTGCCATCAGGGAACATAGTTCCACTACTTCTTTTTGTACACTTCGACCACTGTAGCCATTGTTTTCTACCCAAAATGCAACCTTCGAGCACATCAGTGAACCGACTCGCCGTGTTCATCCTGACATCAAGCGTCGAACCTCGACCGTCAAACCGTATCTGGTGATCTCCACAATTCATATCCTTGGAGCATCTCTTCAAAACACACCAACCATCAGTTCAGCCCGAACTTGACATCTACTTACTTTCTGAACTATCACAACTGCCACATTCGAGAATGAATAGAACCCCTAGCACAGCGCTAAGAAGCCTGACTTGCAGTTGTCAAACCACCAGACACAGCAAAAGTATTACTGACTGATAACTGCCCCTCTGGCCCTTGGAGACTGGCTAGGTCACTTTAATCCCTTTTGCATTCAAGTACATATCCTATGTGGTTATTGATTGCCTTTCACCCCTGTTGCATTACCCAGAGTGCTGCATTATTCTATCTCTTGCATATTATGTGTTCTTTCTGTAAGGCAGAAGTCAATTAGTCACAACTGTTCACAATGATGTACTAATTCCTAGACATACTACAGGTAGGCAGCGCATTCCAAATCCTTTCCCTCCTAGGCCCAAACTAATGCTGCACATCAAATAGTAAAGACTTGCACGGCGGCAAGAGGTGTGTGGGTAATGTGGGAGTGCCTGCATCTAACATAACGGGACAGTGTTCTGTCAAATGGTGCAGTGTATATGTACCAGAAACACAGGACAAAGACCATGCATTATTATGAATATAACAGTATGACATATTGGGTGGTGGAGATAGGAGGGCATAGTGACACCACTTTGTGCCATGGCAAACGTGGGCAGCAACATAGCATACATGGAAGGGGAGGTTTCTTGCTGACCTTTGTGGCCTGAGGTCACATGAACAATCGGAAGGAGTAAGGAACTACACTCCTACATGCAGCGAATTTCAGCAGTCCTCCATCAGAGTAAGGTGTGGGTGTGCAGATGTGCTTAAATGGAGCTCTCATATTGGCCATTGATGCACATGTGGAAGAACCTTGCAGAGTACCATTGGCTGAAGATTAATACCGTCTTCAAAGAGGGGCAGTCTGCACACCTTTTTGGAGAGGTTGCCTGGTTGGGTTATGATATCCTACTTAAACAAGGAGGAAGCCCGGTATACTACTGTACTAATAAGGAGTTAGCAGTGTATACTCTGTCTATGTCCGGGAAGATAATAATATAAGTATCGGGAGACAAAGTTAAATAGCAGGTACTAAAAGAGTGTGGTATATATACTCTCAATAAACATATTAACAAGAACCAAGAATGGTTAAAAAGCCAATATCAAATTTTAATAATAAACAATTCATTCATATTAAAACCTCAAAAAAAAATATAAATAGGTTAGTAATACAGGCATTTGTCAAATCCCATATGCAACAGTAAAAAATAGGGAATGCATAACAGGCTCATGGCCGGTTAGAAAGGTGTTGTAATAATAATGCGACCACTGGGGGTACTTTTCAAAGTAACAGGGTACCCTATCCAGGTATGGATAATTGTGTCATCAATTATACTCTCTGTTTCGGATTCAGAGGTCTATCTCAACATGTTTCTGTTCCTTAGGAGCAAAGTGTGGAACATTCATCAGGAGGAAACACATAACAATATCACCTATTTAACAATTGGGATGAAGAGCAAAAAAATGCCACTACAATATCATAGCACCTGCAAGAGAATAAAAACAAGAATCATCAATATTTAACTAATAAATAGTTATATATATTGGAAAGTTCAAAGTATGAACTTGGCAGCTATAAAGGAACACAATTACATTATAGTATGCCAGTGGGGGCTCTCTACTGATATTAGTAGGCCTGGGGTAGTCCAAATCACGACCCTAAAACAACAACAAAGGGATAATAGCTAGTAAATCAGCTATAACATAGCCTAGTAGTACTCAGAAACACACAACAGCAGCCTAAACGAAAAGAGATACTAGATATCTAGATTACTGTGGCGGCGTGAACTAAAAAAGTTTCCCTGGTACAAACTTCAATATCAGCAGAAGGCGCTTAACCAAACACCATGTACACGGGCGTATATCCATAAAGGGAAACGTTGTAAGAGTCCAAGAGTAGACCGGAAGAACGTGCCCAACAATATAGAACAAGTGTACGTCACCATGTGATAATGCATCTAACAGATAGACATGCAGCCACGGTTAGTGGATCGAAATGACACCGGAATGGATAAACTGACATTCAATACCGAGTTGTTTACCAGGGTGCCCATGTAACCATAGATGTAAGGATGGAAGAAAAAATATATATAATATAGTACCTTAAGGCGATCAGCCTAGAGTCGTTACAGGCAACTTCTAACTATCCACACTGTAAATGCAAACCAATAGAGAAATGTAATACGCTCTACAGAGATGCAAAAGCATCGCAACACCGTCACAAGGTGACGAATCGAAGAAAGTCGCAACATATTCCACCCGACTCAATACGATGACTTACCCTATGTGGCGGAGTGCAAAACAAGCCATTGACTCGCTCGCGAGGGGAAAAACGAAGTGTCTACTGTGCGCGCGAAGCTGCCAATGCAAATTCGTAGTCAAGGACAACCAACGGTTAGTCCTACTATTATGTTCATATATCAGAAAACAAGTGTTAAAGTTGTGTCAAACATGGCGGCCATCTTACAATGGAGTGAAAGAGCTGCCGATGGAGAATATCAGAAACTAACTCTAAAAAAATCTCTAAAAATAGAGAGTAAGCCACAAGAGAAATGGCGTAACCCTGATTCATAGGTAACTAAGAGTCAGTAGGGGTATGAGTACAGTGGGCTCAAGAGAGGAGAGAAGATGGTGAATCTTAGAGTGGCACGATAAAGGTGCCAGCATAGACATCACGGGCATGAAGATACAATTCTAATAATGTATACGCAGGGAAATCACACAGTCGTTATATATTATGCCAATCAATCGACTCGTTGAGTCCAATAACATCACTATGTAGCGTAAAAATCATCCTTTGTTCCATTTTCAGCAGTTTCTTTTCTCGCGTTATGTTCTTAAGTCCTTTCACCACCAAAAGGATCGTCCAAGTAAAATCTTCATACTTGTGTTGCAAAAGTTGGAAATGTTTCACAAGGGGGGCGTTCTCCGTTTTATTCTTTAAGCAGCTCCGATGTTCCATTATGCGGGTTTTAACTTTTCTGATAGTCTTGCCAATGTAATGCAATCCACATTTACAGGTAATCATATATACAACAAAATCAGTGTTACAATTAGTTAAACACCTTTGGGTCCAGGGTTTTGAAAGACCAACATCTACTTCTTTCGTTCTCATCGTTAATTTACAAACGCCGCATGAGCCACAGGGATAATGTCCCGTGGCTTCAGGGAGCCCCCAGAATGAGGTTAATTTGGGTTCCAAAATGTTAATCGGTCTCAATTTACTGTTACTCACTATATTGCCAATAGTAGTACTTCTTTTATAGGCAAAAATCGGCATGGGGATCGGTTGAGTAGCGGTTCTGAAAGTTTTCCAGTTTTTCTTTATGATATTGGTAATTTCAAAACTCCGGTCCGTAAAAGTATTCACGCAGACAATCCTATCCTCTTTAGGTTTCTTGGGCTTGGGTTCTAGTAACGCCTCTCGGTTGTTATTAAATGCCCTTTTAGCTGATTTATTAATGAGTTTTTTGGGGTAGCCTCTCTGTTTGAGCTTCTTACTTAGGGCTGACGCCTCAACCTCATAGGTGTCTTTATCCGAGCTATTTCTCTTTAAGCGGAGAAATTGTCCAAAAGGGAGGTTGTCGCGGAGATGTTTAATATGATGACTAGAGTAATCCAAGAGAGAGTTCTTGTCCGTGGGTTTGTGATAAGGTTTTATTTTAAGGGACCCATTGAGGGGATAAATGGTCAAGTCCAAAAAATTAGTAAACTCATTACTACAAGTCATCGTAAATTGTAAGTGGGGATTCAGACCGTTGAGCCAGGTAAAGAAATTGTTAGCATCATCCCGTGAACCTTTCCACAAAACGAGGATATCGTCAATATAACGACTCCACTTGGTAATATTGTTATTGAAAGGGTTACTGATGTTGTAGATCTGTAATTTCTCAAATGTTTCGACATAAAGGTTAACCTTGAGTTTGATCCTCTATCCAACCTACTTATAGGTTTGGATATTGTTTCTCTTTACACCAACATACCACAACAGGCGTCACTTGATACTATTGAAGAAATATTATTGACCAGAGAAGATAATGACCCTGTCCCTACCTCATTTATCCTCTGGTGTATAGAACTCGCCTTGAGACGTAACTATTTTGAGTTCAATGGGAAATTTTATCAACAAATTGAAGGCACAGCAATGGGAGCCACGATGGCCCCGAGTGTGGCTAACCTTTATGTCGAAACATTTGAGAAATTACAGATCTACAACATCAGTAACCCTTTCAATAACAATATTACCAAGTGGAGTCGTTATATTGACGATATCCTCGTTTTGTGGAAAGGTTCACGGGATGATGCTAACAATTTCTTTACCTGGCTCAACGGTCTGAATCCCCACTTACAATTTACGATGACTTGTAGTAATGAGTTTACTAATTTTTTGGACTTGACCATTTATCCCCTCAATGGGTCCCTTAAAATAAAACCTTATCACAAACCCACGGACAAGAACTCTCTCTTGGATTACTCTAGTCATCATATTAAACATCTCCGCGACAACCTCCCTTTTGGACAATTTCTCCGCTTAAAGAGAAATAGCTCGGATAAAGACACCTATGAGGTTGAGGCGTCAGCCCTAAGTAAGAAGCTCAAACAGAGAGGCTACCCCAAAAAACTCATTAATAAATCAGCTAAAAGGGCATTTAATAACAACCGAGAGGCGTTACTAGAACCCAAGCCCAAGAAACCTAAAGAGGATAGGATTGTCTGCGTGAATACTTTTACGGACCGGAGTTTTGAAATTACCAATATCATAAAGAAAAACTGGAAAACTTTCAGAACCGCTACTCAACCGATCCCCATGCCGATTTTTGCCTATAAAAGAAGTACTACTATTGGCAATATAGTGAGTAACAGTAAATTGAGACCGATTAACATTTTGGAACCCAAATTAACCTCATTCTGGGGGCTCCCTGAAGCCACGGGACATTATCCCTGTGGCTCATGCGGCGTTTGTAAATTAACGATGAGAACGAAAGAAGTAGATGTTGGTCTTTCAAAACCCTGGACCCAAAGGTGTTTAACTAATTGTAACACTGATTTTGTTGTATATATGATTACCTGTAAATGTGGATTGCATTACATTGGCAAGACTATCAGAAAAGTTAAAACCCGCATAATGGAACATCGGAGCTGCTTAAAGAATAAAACGGAGAACGCCCCCCTTGTGAAACATTTCCAACTTTTGCAACACAAGTATGAAGATTTTACTTGGACGATCCTTTTGGTGGTGAAAGGACTTAAGAACATAACGCGAGAAAAGAAACTGCTGAAAATGGAACAAAGGATGATTTTTACGCTACATAGTGATGTTATTGGACTCAACGAGTCGATTGATTGGCATAATATATAACGACTGTGTGATTTCCCTGCGTATACATTATTAGAATTGTATCTTCATGCCCGTGATGTCTATGCTGGCACCTTTATCGTGCCACTCTAAGATTCACCATCTTCTCTCCTCTCTTGAGCCCACTGTACTCATACCCCTACTGACTCTTAGTTACCTATGAATCAGGGTTACGCCATTTCTCTTGTGGCTTACTCTCTATTTTTGGAGATTTTTTTAGAGTTAGTTTCTGATATTCTCCATCGGCAGCTCTTTCACTCCATTGTAAGATGGCCGCCATGTTTGACACAACTTTAACACTTGTTTTCTGATATATGAACATAATAGTAGGACTAACCGTTGGTTGTCCTTGACTACGAATTTGCATTGGCAGCTTCGCGCGCACAGTAGACACTTCGTTTTTCCCCTCGCGAGCGAGTCAATGGCTTGTTTTGCACTCCGCCACATAGGGTAAGTCATCGTATTGAGTCGGGTGGAATATGTTGCGACTTTCTTCGATTCGTCACCTTGTGACGGTGTTGCGATGCTTTTGCATCTCTGTAGAGCGTATTACATTTCTCTATTGGTTTGCATTTACAGTGTGGATAGTTAGAAGTTGCCTGTAACGACTCTAGGCTGATCGCCTTAAGGTACTATATTATATATATTTTTTCTTCCATCCTTACATCTATGGTTACATGGGCACCCTGGTAAACAACTCGGTATTGAATGTCAGTTTATCCATTCCGGTGTCATTTCGATCCACTAACCGTGGCTGCATGTCTATCTGTTAGATGCATTATCACATGGTGACGTACACTTGTTCTATATTGTTGGGCACGTTCTTCCGGTCTACTCTTGGACTCTTACAACGTTTCCCTTTATGGATATACGCCCGTGTACATGGTGTTTGGTTAAGCGCCTTCTGCTGATATTGAAGTTTGTACCAGGGAAACTTTTTTAGTTCACGCCGCCACAGTAATCTAGATATCTAGTATCTCTTTTCGTTTAGGCTGCTGTTGTGTGTTTCTGAGTACTACTAGGCTATGTTATAGCTGATTTACTAGCTATTATCCCTTTGTTGTTGTTTTAGGGTCGTGATTTGGACTACCCCAGGCCTACTAATATCAGTAGAGAGCCCCCACTGGCATACTATAAGGTAATTGTGTTCCTTTATAGCTGCCAAGTTCATACTTTGAACTTTCCAATATATATAACTATTTATTAGTTAAATATTGATGATTCTTGTTTTTATTCTCTTGCAGGTGCTATGATATTGTAGTGGCATTTTTTTGCTCTTCATCCCAATTGTTAAATAGGTGATATTGTTATGTGTTTCCTCCTGATGAATGTTCCACACTTTGCTCCTAAGGAACAGAAACATGTTGAGATAGACCTCTGAATCCGAAACAGAGAGTATAATTGATGACACAATTATCCATACCTGGATAGGGTACCCTGTTACTTTGAAAAGTACCCCCAGTGGTCGCATTATTATTACAACACCTTTCTAACCGGCCATGAGCCTGTTATGCATTCCCTATTTTTTACTGTTGCATATGGGATTTGACAAATGCCTGTATTACTAACCTATTTATATTTTTTTTGAGGTTTTAATATGAATGAATTGTTTATTATTAAAATTTGATATTGGCTTTTTAACCATTCTTGGTTCTTGTTAATATGTTTATTGAGAGTATATATACCACACTCTTTTAGTACCTGCTATTTAACTTTGTCTCCCGATACTTATATGGGTTATGATATCCGCCTGCCCACCTATGCAGGAACACCCTCTAAGAGCACACAAAATAGACCACTGATGGATAGTCTGTTAATTGTGTTCTCTGAAGCAGGAATACGCACAGTTCCTAGCCCCTCCTCTGCAATGGGAAATGCATAGAAACTGCAGGCGTATCTTAATGCATGTGACCTACAAATGCCTTTGGTGTTGCTAAAGGGTCATATGATTACTTATGTATGCCAAGATGTTCAGACAAAAGAAGCCATGGACACATGGCCAGGTGGGCACTGAACACACTTTAAGCAAGTGAAGCCATTAGCTGAACATTGCAGACTCGATAGAATAAAACATTGATCACCAATAGGTGCTCACGCTCCAGTTTATTTTTAGACTGCACTTACAGATGTATCCAGTAGGGTAGATGAAATTACTTTGATGAAAAAATGCACCTTATGTAAATGATTTTTGACGAATACCATGGATGCCTGAAATCAGGAGAGTTACGAAGGGTCCATGGAGAGAATTAACATTGGGGAAAAAAGAAATAGAAAAGAAGGGATTGGGGATTGGATGGGTTGGGCCTCGTGTGCACACTCCTTACTTATACCTAAAAAATATATACATGTGCTTAAAGTAAGACTTATGGGCTTACCGGGTTATTATTTACATACCAACCAACACAAAGTCCATCTGGTCTCAGTTGCCTTACGTAAATTGGATAGTTCACCTACCATGCACAATGTTTAAGAAAGTGTAATATATAACTAATTAAATTCACATGATTTAGCAGAAAGGCATATTACTATCTCAGCATATGTAAAAATGTACAGTTTTTGACCATATCCTTTACTTTTATGCACATGAATAGGCATTAATCAAATCCCATGAAGATTTGCAAAGTCCCATTCAATCAATTCTGTTGCATTATACCACTTTCTATTCATATAATCAAAACCAAAAAACCCTTATGCCGCTTCCTTAGCTATTCTGAACAAATCTCCCCAACATGTTTTAGCCCACAGGTAGCTTCAAGGCTTTCCTCATGGAGGTCAGAGTGATATTCTAGATCTGTGTACAAAGGGACACAGAAGAAAGCACATTACACTGGTTTGTAAGGACACCTTAGAATTTGATATTGATATGTTTACACAGTCCATAGTGAATATAAACCATACTAAGGTGAGGTGTCGCTGGAAAACTACAACTAACATTGCTTGGGTTGCTTGGGTTGCTGCACCTGCTCTATTGAGGGCTACCCTGTGGGCAACAGAGGGCACAGTCATTATCCTTGTGCCCATGTGAGATAAATAGCATATGTAAAATGAGTTACAGTTAATGGTGCCAAACACTCATGTACACATGGAGACTCCGCTGGTACAGGTTCACCCGGCTGGGTCCTGGTATAAATCTTAACTTGAATATTTGCTTGTGTATTTTTTCCGCTATCACCTTTCTTTGTGACCACATAAAATACAAGAGACAGCAACTTATTTTATTTAAAATGTGAAGGGATAGAATCAAGATAATAAATGTGACTGCATATACATAATATTCTAAAGGAAGAGTACTTTTTAAAACCTTTTTTTCTCTTCAATGGGTGGGAAAGCTGTTGTTGTGTGGGATTACTTCCATTGTGGGAAGCCATAGAGTTCTCCCAGAAACTACAAATACAAGCATCTGTACACAATGATGAAACAGTAGTTGTCCACTGCCTTTGTCTGCCAATTTACTACAGCTCTTTCGCAGTTCTCTAGGGCTTCCCACAATAGAAGTAATCACTTGCAACCAATGTTTTTTAGCATAAGAAAACATATTTTATGTTTTATAATTTCGATAGAAAGTGGTATAATGGAACACAATTGATTGAATTGGATTTTGTTAATATGTATTGGAGTTTGTGAATATGTAAAACTGTCGATGTATGTGCATAAAGGTAAAGAATACATACAATCCTAAACGGTATGTCTTTTAGATAGGGTGACCTACTAATTTGAATTTAATTGAATTGAATGCTTTTTTCTTCTTGAAGATTGTGCAAGTAAGGTGAATTAAGCAATGTTATGTATGGAACCTCAGACTAGAGGGACTTGTGTTGTCTGAAAAAGACAATCATTAGCCACTGGCTGCCAAATGTGGTTATGAGTATAATGAGGGCTGTTCAGAATCAATGCAGTAGGTGTTTCATCCAAGCATTCAATGCATCCGTCTTTGTGTAAAATAGTGCTTTGCAAAAGGATAGACAATGCTGTGGTGTACACACTCTGGGCAGGGCGAGAGCATTGTGTGCACTTATTACATAGAAAGGGTGTTTTCTGCAGTTGTAACTTCACAGTACCTGTACCTGTCTAGTGAAGTCAGCACTTGGATATACGGCCCTAGAAGCTGGCTTGTGATTGGGGACATGTCTTTGCAATGGGCCTCATTACACCGAGGGTGGCCGCGGTATTAACAGTGCTGGTAAGGGCCCGGCACTGTTCATACCGGGCCACCCCATTACGAGTTCTGCAGCGGGTCCCACTCTTCACGCCTGGTCAGACCAGACGTCAGAACACTGACCACGGCTCAATACGGCCTTCCAAGGACTCCCTTCTGCAGCTACACCTGTCTCCAGAGACCTAGCTTTGCAGTATTGCCTCTCCTTCCTCTTAGCCCAGTCAGCTCCTCCGTATCCTCAGGAAACTCCAAACAGTCACTCACTTGAACACCCATCGAAACACCAGCAGGACCAGGAAGCCAGGAAGACCAGGAAGAAACCCCTCCTTCTGCTTTTATCCCCCTTCTAAACACTTTTCCACTACCCAGCCTCCATCCATATGACTCCTATGGAGTTTTACTTTTTCACTCCTATCCTGTGATGTGAACTGTTACAACCCCTCCTAATTTTCTGCCCCTTTCATGAAATCACTTCCATTTTCATCATATGTCAGAACGTTTGAGTCCTCCTCAATTACTAGAAGTCTGTCTTTCATGTTCTGCATGGAGAGATGCAATGCTTTCATCTTCTCTAGGAGCCATTCAAGAGTAAGAGCAATCAAAAGGGTTAAAGCAAATGGGTGAGCATGTGCCTAAGCGGCAAAGGCTAATTTTCCTGCCTACTTAGTCCAGTGTGCGGGTTACTGTGAATTCTGGTATACTTGCAGTGTTTGGGAACTAAGTTAGGCCAGAAAGATTTGATTCGAACCACGCTTCATTTAACACTGCTAGGTGAACAATTGGGATTACCAGACTTTTTTTTACAGGCACCAGACTGTTCCGATCTGCTCGGGTTGGATCCACTGTATTATTGTTTGCAAGGTGGCAATTGACCTTTGCCTAATGATAGGAGGGCACAATGGGATTAGCCGCTGATATGCTCCTCAAGATGGTAGACACACCATGAAATATCAGCAGCCTTAACTGGCCGCCACAGTCGGGAGATGTGTAATGCTGCCCCGTCACTCTAATTTTTGCACAAGACTCCCTCTAGGACAAGAGTCACTTTAATTAGATAACAGCAGAATCTCTGTTCTTTATGTACACAAGTCTACTAGAGCCACTTCCTGTCAAAGAATCAGTTACTGTTGTGGGATTGCCAGTGCCCAGCACTGCCAGCCCGGGACTCACCTTCCAGATGCTGTGCCCTTGCATCTCCACCTGGGCTCTGTTGCTTGTCTCATCATTGGAGGTCTAATTTCTCATCTGCACACTCTGCCCTGCTATGCACAGCTCTACCACTTGGATCGAGCTGCGCTGAGCTCCCATGCACCTCTGCGCTGCCTGCAATCAGCTGATTCACTGTTGATCGCATCTACCTGGCTCCACCTCCCAAGTTGGAAGGTGATGCCGGCCACCCCACAAGGCCACCACCTAAGGCCGTTGAAGAAGGTCCTAAATGTTTCTGCTGGTCTCTGACAGGATCGCCCTCTACCCCACGTGGGCCCGCATCCTACTGACCTACCCATGACTACGGGAATATGCTCCATTCAGCATGGCAATGGTAAGCCTTTCAATGATAATGAGCCATACCTTAGCATTGCGATGCAGCATGTTTCCCCTCCAGTCCATGTGACACTCAGATGTGCCAAGAATATCCTGCTGCCTCCCCCCACCCATGGCCTCAAATCTGCTCTGCTGCATGCACCTACCTTGTCTCCCCAGCCCCATAGTCTGCTCAGATTCCTGCGGCCAAACCGCACTCCACTACAACAGCTATCTCCACTGTACCCACAGCCGAAGAACAGCCCAGGCTGCCCAAGCGAGCCCCTCCTAACCACTGCCCAGCCTCAAACTTTTTTGCCGGCAGCAGGAAGAACACGTGAACAGCCCTCCCACCTGCCCCAGACATACATCTTGTCACAGACAGAAACCGAAGGCTTAGAACCAGAACATGCAGCCCTGTAACCCACCTTGGCACCAAGCCAAGGCAAGATAGAAACAGTGACTTGCGTGCACGTTCACGCACCCCCACCTAAACTAGACATCGCCAACTAAGCCCTGACCCAGATGTCACATCCTGGAACTCACCATCCGCTCCCACCATACCCGTTAATGTTCAGCCCCCTGCATAATCCACAGCTTCAGCGTCCCCAGGCCTGGACCAGCCCAAAACTCCCAACCATAGCAACACACCAGTCAAACACACAGACACACTCCTGAGAGCCCTCATTAATGCCCTGGAGATCAATTACTTGCTATGCATCCTCAAACTAGACCTGCTAGCTGTCACAAAGACTTGGCTGAATGCTGCCTCTGGCCCAGCCCTATCGCTTGCAATTCCTAAGGGCTATACTATATATAGAAGTGACAGATAAACCTCCAGAGGAGGGGGTGTCACCCTCATTGCAAAATACTCACTACCCATAAGACCCTATCATCTTCATGGGAAGGCAACTCTGACCTTCTATCTACCAAAATCTGCATCTCACACACAGAAACACTCAACCTACACATTATCTATCGACCACCAGGACCCATTCTAGCTTTTGAGGAAAACCTTCTGCACAGTCTCACTGCCAACATTAAGGCCACATCTGAAACTATACTCTGTGGAGATCTGAACCTGGGCCTTAATGACCCCCATGATCCCAAGGCCTGCTCAGTAGCCAACTCACTGAGCGCTCTTGGCTTTACTCACTGCATCCACAACCCAACTCACAACAAAGGTTGCACGCTCGACTGGGTAGCAGACCTCAACTGCCAAACCAATATCTGCACCAACACCCCTTACCTCTGGTCTGACCACCACATTGTGTCATTCATAATCTCCAACCCAGCTAATCCCAAACCCACCACCACCATCCTACCCCCTACACTAGCCTGCAGCTCCCGCAAACTCACGTAGGATGCCGTTGGCCCTGTTGCTGCAACATAACCTCAGCACCAGTGACTCCAACATTCTTGCCAACCTTTATGCCAACGTACTTCACATCAGTTGACATGATTGCCCCCCGGGCACCTGTAAATCCAAACAAGCTAAACACATTAACACCTGGTACACCTCTGACCTCCACAAGCTCCAAACCTTAAAGCGAACTGCTGATCCTAACTGGAGAAACAACCCCTCAAGCATACTACAAACGCTTTTCACCATGGTGGCTAGAACATACAAACAAGCCATCATCTCGGCTAAGACCTAAGCGTATAACCTTAGAATAGCCAATGCTAACTCCAAGACACACAAGATTTTCACTATCCTGAAGGAGCTAGAAACTCCTGCAGCCCCCCTCCAGTCACCACCAAATATGAATCCTGGTGCTCAGCTATACAAAATGCCATGCTAAGTAAAAGTTATCTACTGTAGACAAAAATCAGCCACAAAATAACTGCTCTCAATAGCTTTCCAGTGCCCCCCTCTCCTGGACCCGACTCACCCCCTGCCACATCTGCCATATCTCCACAATACCCCATCTTCAACTTCAGCCCGATCACAGAGGGGGACACTGCCTCCATCGTCAAAAGCATCAACCCCACAAGATGGAATGGTGATGCTTGCGCAGCCAACATCATAAAGGACTGTGCAGCCACCCTAGTGCCTTTTATTACTAGATTTATCAACGGCTCCTTTGCCTCTGGTATAGTACCATCCTACCTTAAAGAATCATGGGTTCTGCTTCTGATTAAAAAAGCCATGCTTGACACCTCCACCCCCAATAACTACGGACAATCACTACCATCCCCTTCCACAAGAAAATCTTTGACAGGGCACCCTATGTCCAAATTCAGCAATTCCTCTAATCGCACCAAGTCCTAGGCCCTCATCGACCTCAAGAACCAACTGGATGACTTTAGAGATGCCGGAAAGCCTGCTCACCTAATTCTCCTCCACCTCTCTGCAGTATTTAACTTGGTTGACCATAATACACTCTGCAACAACCTCACCAGTGCCACCCACTTCTCCACAGAAGCCACAGCCTGGATCGCCTTATTTCTTAAAGACAGGTCTATAACAGTCTTCGCAGAGAACACCAGTAAACACCCCTCTACCATCTCATGTGGTGTACCCCAAGGATTCTGTGTATCACCTACTCTATGCAACATATTTAAAATACCTCTTTTTGACCTTCTAGATGCCGTCAACATATCCTACACAAGCTATGCTGATGACACCCAAATTCTCCTCCCCTATCAGGTGACTACTCTAATGACAAGACTGCCTTAAACAAAGTCTACTCCATGATCCAAGCCTGGATGGCTGCACATGGCCTCTGCCTTAATGATGATAAAATGGAGATCCTGGTAGTAGGATCCCCGACAACCTTGAAGAAGCTTGACACACACTACAGCTCCTTCAACATTTACGGTACTCTAATACCGGCCTCCACCTCAGTTAAGACCCTAGGAGTATACCTAGATTCTACTCTCTCTCTCGTGACAGGTGAGCATCATTGCCTCATCTGCCAGCCCACACAACAAAAGTGATAAATGCTTCCAGAGCTTTCCTATCCCAAGAAAGCTGCCTCACCATCGCTCGTGGAATTATTGGTGCAAGGTGAGATTACTGCAACTCTCTCTTTGCAGGCACCTGAAGACATAACATCCACAAATGCAGGTAATCCAGAACAATGCCATCAGAGCTGCCCTTAACATTCCCAAGAGAGATCACATCTCGGATGCTAGGAGAAACATTCACTGGCTGCTGATTCGTGAAAGAATCATCATCAAGACCCTATCGATCATTCATAGATGCCTATCCAACGCAGCACCACCGTATCTCTCGCAAAAGTCCTCCTTAACCCGCTCCTGCAGACCGCTAAGATCCACCTACACCAACAGACTTCGGCTGCCAAAATTCAACCGTTCCAAAGCAGGTGGAGTTGCTTCCCCGCCTTTGTGACCAGACAATGGAACTCACTTCCGCCAGCCTTAATAGCAGAACAATCTTATTGGGTGTCCAGGAGATCTTTGAAGATTTGGCTCTTTGCTTAAACTGAAACCCAGCACCTGTTTCCCATCCCTGCCCACCCAAGCAAGTTGTGTAACTGGTTGTAACAGCGCCTTGATGCCCTTGGGTTTATCACACTTTATAAATTAATAAATCCCTTCAACTGCGTTGTAAGAGCAAGGGCCTGATATGCCACAAGTTCAGTTCTCTGGTGCGCCAAGCTCTGCTGTTACAATGCTGTAAAATCACCCTGCAATCATATATGTTAAAATGTAGTTGTTTGTGTGAAGAACTGACTAAGAGCAGCAATCACGACTCAAAAAAGTTCTAAATATGTAGGTACTTTTTCTTTTTTAACACAAGCCCAATCACCTAATTTTGTACATAAAATACTTGACCAGTGACCATCAAAGCTGAACATTTTAGAACCTTGAGCCAGTTGTGTGTTTTCAGTCGAAAGCACTTTGCATTCTGGAACTAGTTTAGTTGTTCTCATTATAATTAGTCTGCACCTCAATTGGGTTAAAGCATATACTAAAGAGATCGGTGTGCACCCAGACCATACCATTAATTGTGTCTTGTGCAGACAAAAGGTAGATACAGTGAATTTGATTTGCTTTAAGAATGTTGCCGCACACACACACACACACAATATTGGCACATACAATCCCAACCTGTGGAGGAAAACAATGTTTTCAAGGAGGCTGATTTGGTTTGGGTTGGACTACTTTTTGGGTTCTATAAATGGAGCCTCTGTGCATCTGTTCCTTGTACTGAATTACTGTTAAAAACATGCAATGACAAAGTCAGAGTTTAGGCTCTTGTATTGGCATTCAATAGGCCTTTTCCAGGCACTGCAATCATATGGCCAGGTACTCATACCATTTGGCAGATAGTCTCATTAGGGCAGTGCCTGGCAAAAGCCTATCCTATGCCTACACTAAAGTCAAAAGTGGCAGCTTTGTTGATGTTTGTTAACACATTCAGCGAGTAGTTTTCAACACATATTGCTGTTTTCCCAGAGTTACTGGTGCAGTTAAAAGTGTGCATCTTGGTTTAGTGCATGTCGTGTTTAATATTTATGTAATTCAGAATTTCAATTTTATCTTTTTTCATAAAGTCTTACTAATTATATATGTTTTTTCTAAAATTCATTCTCCATTTTATCAAAATGTTTGGCATTCTCTTTCTGCTTCCAGTTGAATGGAAGATCACAAGTAATGCACATGTAAGGCTTTAGTGCCAGATAATATGTGCTGAATTCTGAAACTGATATTATGCTATGTTTCATGAAGTATTTCATTTCGGTTTAGGGGAGAGGGCTGTGGGGTAAAATATAGCCCCTGAATGCCAGAAATAAATAGGCCAGAGAGATTTGGGAAATCCCATTGAAGAATAAGGCTAGCACAGAAATGGTGATGTCAGACATGAGGCCTATTGAAGCAAAATCGGGCCTAAATCTCAAAGGAAAGAAAGTGGGCTTAAATCTCAAAAGTGCGAAGATATGCAAAATGCATTTCAACAAGAAAAACAAAGACATGTGGCTGACAATACTGTTTTACTCAATCCATGGAGAGCTGCACTTTTACTTAAAGAGACATCAGTGAGTACATTATCTTCAATGTAAGAGCAGATTGAGCTCCAGTCATCTAAAGTGAAACAGAGCTCATTTCAACTATAAGAAATAAAAGAACTTACTTTTTCCTCATCCAAATGACAGTATACTAAGAGAAGTGCTCACTAGACTTTCAGAGTTTGAACATGGTTTTCTCAAATAACTGCCCTACACATATGGACTATCCAGAAGTGGTATTCATGTATTTTACAACTGCGAGATTAAAGAAGTACATTATACCTGAATATAAGGCCCAGGTGCCTTATAAAATGTCTTGTAAAATGCATTGTGTGTGGGTTTAATAGCCATTTCTTACAGAATTTTACATGCAGCCGGTCATTTTTCCTAAAGATGAAACTGAACCTCCAATGCCTTTCCTCTACTGATTCTGGAAATGGAGGTCTGGTTGTCAACCATTAATCAGGGCCATTGCTTACACATATAGAAAGAAATATATTGCTTAGATTTAAACCACAGTGGAAATAGATAAGGCCAGGCCTGTTCTTTCAGCAGAAGTGACCTTGAGGTCACACTTCCCATAAAATGTCCTTTCGTGTTGCAATCAGGGCCATTACAGGCCTTGAAGGGGGAGGCGAACACAAACATGAGCCATCCTATGGTTGATCAAATGCTTTAGGGTAAATGCAATTTAAGAGAACAAAGAAAAGGCTGGATTTGAGTTAATAGTAAAATACTTACTATGGCATAAAAAGGACAGTGTATAAGCCACAACGGCCATTCCAGACTTTTATAAAAGTTGGCAGTAACCCCATTTGAATTGTGATAAAAGGATGTTTGTGTGATAAACAGAACTAAAGTTATTAATGACAATTTGATTTGGTTTTCCCTTGATTCTGAGAGATTTGAAACTTGGTGTGAGGGTGAAGGAAATAATTAACATGTGAACTATGAAGTGGCATATTTTTCACTGATACGGCTCCTGAGTAAATAAAGAAAAAATGTATCTCTGCATAGGAAGGGCGTGATGACTTCAGATTAGCATCATCTGATTTGCCTTAAAATGTAGTTCTTAAAAATATATTCATACATGTAAAGCTTTGAAAAATTAGGGTACTTGCCTTGTTGGCATATTGTCAGAGTCTTAACAGGCCAAGCCCACATGTCAAGTTGGGATGACAAAGCTTTCTCCCAGAGCTTTCCTAACACACACCTCCTTGTCCTATTAGCACACAGGTGGGAGGTGGGTAGAGAAAACTAAGCAACCCCTTTTGCGGGAATCATGAGAAGTTTGTGATGTCATTGGCCCTATAAGTAAACAACTTTTCATTAGAACTTGGCTTTTCCCACTTATTCTGGGAGGCAACCTGCTGCTGAACTTTTGCGAGAAACACTCAAGCAGACAAGCCCCAAATCTTGCATTGGAGACAGGGACCAGGAAACATAGAAGCTGATTGGGACCCCTTGTAGGATTCAGAGAGACTATACTGGACTGACACCCTGGCTGTCCCAGAGGGGCCCAGCTGTCCCCTGATGCTCATTACAAACCTCTCCTGTAAGTAAAACTATCCCCAAAACCAAAGATTGTGTAGGCCCTGCATTTTCCAGCATTGTTTTAGCATTTCTCCATAGCAAAATATCATGTTTGTCTATGTAGATCCTTAGCATAGTTAATTAAAGTAAATCAATTAATTCCCCTATAGAAATCACAAGATGTGGTTTTCTTTGGCATTTGAAACTAACATGCTCTTCCCACAGTGTTTTGAGCTGGTATAGACATAAAGATTTGCCAAAAGAATGAATCCCAAAACCCTGTTTCAACGTGAGCGTGGAGGGTGCAAAACTAAATTCCCCATTGATCCCCTTCATTTTAAATCAGAAGTGTGAAGCCTTGTATTTCATTTGCATGTCTGGTAAAAAGAAAAAAAAAGAAATTGCTCATTTGTCCCCATTGTGCTCTGACCAAAACCACAAAGACTTGCCTGTTGTTTTTAGGTGTGGCAAAACAAATGTTCCCATTGGTTTTCTTTCCCTCATATTGCATCTGTGGTAATAAGCAAAGAAGAAATACGTGTGTCCCTTGAATCCCTTTCTTCCAAGAGTGCATTTTATCAGAATCCCAAAACGATTTTCCCATTGTGTTCCCACTCTCTGCCACTGTCCTCCACTTCAGAAGGGCCAAGTCTAATTGATGTTTGGAGGGTGGGGGTTGCTGGGAGAAAAAGTATTATAACCAAATCGGCAATCACTGTTTGTCTTGAATTGTTCTTTTTCTGTATTGGTGGGTGATTTGAAAATAAAGCTGGAGGAAATTGGTTGTGTCTGTGTATCTCAGTATTATCTCAGTGTTGGTGACATTAGGGAAGTAATTTTTGTTCTTTTGTTGCCACAGCCTTTTTGGATGAAATTAGTCTATTTGTCAAATTTGACTTAAATAAATTAATAAATATATATTCTTACTATACACTGGCCTGGTTCCTAGTCAATTGGGGCACCGGGTATTTGTTGAGGTTGGGTTGAGTATGACTGCGTAATAAACTGTGACAGGGCCAGGCATGTCAATGTTTATAATGCATGTCTCACTCATGTTATTTGCCAAAACTATGCTCTCAAGATGTGGTCAATTCTAGAGAAACGGTTGTGCGACATATAGATGAAAGTATAGTCTCCCCATTATCGGTTCATGATCTGTTCATAAAATGCCAAATGCTACTAGATCTACATCCTCAATTAATGTTTACATAGTCACTCACTTTTGTCATTTTGTCTTTATTTTCCTTCTGTCTAGGATGGGGTTTATTTCCATTTTGAAATCACCCCAAGAGTAAGATTTAAACCATGTGGAAATAAATGATATCCACTATTGGGTGTATGTCTGGTATTGCTTTACACGTTTGTATAAAGCAGGGGTCTGCATCCTTTGGCTCTTCAGATTTTTTGGACTACAATGTCCAGGATATCTGGCTATTGACTATAGTGGTTAAGGATGATGGCAGTTGTAGTCCAAAACATCTGGACAACCAACAGTTGTGGTATAACGCCATTTGTTAATTGTATATAAAAATGTGTAATTTACTAATTACTGCCAGTATCTCTGATGACCATGTGAACATTAATTGTCTTATTTTTCTGGACCAGTGCACTCAGTCCCCTGGAGGGTGACGTTTTAATTTTTCAGCCTCACTTTCAGTTAACTAGGTCTCTAGGAGGAGAGCAACATCTGCCTTTACTCATTTCTAAAATGCCAACATTGGCCTTTACTAATTCAGCAAGTTCATCAGACACCTAGTTCTCTGAATAATGCATGTATCACTTAAATCTGTATCTTTGTATAACTATGTTTCAGTTCTTTGGTGAGACTGAATTTGTTCCATAACAGCACTTATAAGAAACACTAATAGATTAATTTTAACTGAGAATATTGGAAAGAAAGAAACAAAGAACTTTTAAAGTAGAGGTGATGTTTGTGTGGGGTGCATTTACAAGAAATTCACTTCACCTCAGAACCGCATTTTAACATTTCACCCAAAAACGACTCTGTTATGTTCTCCCTGGCACATGTGCGGCAAGCATTAAACACTGCCACCCAAAGAATAGCTCTGCAAGTGCTTCCCTGTCATTTAAACCATAAGAAAATGACCTGCATTCAAGACAGCATTGCAATTTGTCTCTTCTTTCATTTTAAATTTGTGGTGTTTAAAACATCATTTTAGATGTTTTAAACACCACAAAGTGTGAGCTCCATTTAAACACAGCCCTGCATGTGTATTTCATCTGATTGCCACAAAGTGAGGCAATACATCTCAAGAATGGCATTGTTTCACATTAAAGTACTTAAAGAGCAAAGAATTCTATTTTTCCAGCAAGCACAGTTTTTGTTTTCTTTTGAAATTAACCATCACACTCGAATTACTGCAAAGGAAAGCAATAGCGTGGCTCTCTCTATTTTCTCATGTCAATTTCAAAGAAAATCTTTGCAGTATCTCTTTGTGTCCATGAACTCATAGTCTATGCAAAAGCCCTGCTAAAGATTAATTGAAAAATAATCCCATGGGCTGTAGTACCGCATTTGCAATTTGAAAGGAAAAGCCTGTAGACGTTAATGTTAATGTTAAAGGAAATTTGTACCGCGCACTATCACCACCTAAGTGGTCCCATGGTGCTCTGGCGGCTCTGAAAAGGGAAGGGGGGGGTAGTGGGAAGGAGCTGGAAAAGTGCAAGAGAGCAGTGATGTGCTGTTGGTGGCCTCAGCCCGGTGGGTCCGTTGGCTGTGTGAATCTGTGCTTTAAAAGTAGAAAAATAGAAAAAAGTCATTTTAAAATCAAATATCAAATGACAACTGTTGCTCGCCCAGAAATATTATTGGATATATGGGTGGGGGTTTGGCCATACAATGAACATTATATTTGTTCTCACAAAAGTTGGTTTTCATGAAAAGGACTCAGAAGCCATTAGTACTGGCCCATGCACTGAATTCATTGACAAAGCCCTGCCTCCAACATGGGGAAAAGTTGCATCTGGAAGTGAACCAGCCTACAAGGACACATGAAGGAGAAAAAGTGTGGGTTTCACGGTCCACTAGACTAGCTGGCAGCCCTGCAAGAATTAACAAAGGATGCCAGTAGGGCTAGTGCATGACCGCGAGGTGCAATTTCCTCCAGCCTCCACCTGGAGGGGGAACTGTCAAAACTTCACAGGGTATCATAAAAGTTCTTTGTTGCAAGCTCAGCCTGGTAGAGACAGCTTTCTGTGGGGGCTGTAGCACTGCCCATACATCTGACAAATCCAACCCATTGACATGAAAGAACATTTGTATTTTAAGACATTTTTTCCAGCACCCTGAATAAGCAGAAATGTTATATTTATGCCAGTTTTTCATGGGATTTTTAGGAGAAGGAAAAGCGACCAAGAACATGTTTCTAACACTCGGTGAACTGACATGGCCATGAAAGACGCTTTTCTGCGTGAAATCTAAATGGCACAAATCTGAAACTAAGTGGGAAGATGCAAGATGTTATTGGGAATATGTGTAGCCATTGCAGAATTTTAAATATTATGCATGTCATAAAAATTGCACAAATGTGCCAAAGGGTGATGCAACCTCGCACAGAGTCGGCGTTCAGACGGCCAAATTCCCTGTGTCTTAGTGAATCTGCATATCAATTTCTTATGGCGATAGCTACTATAAATTTGAAGTTTTGATTGATGATTCATTTCTGGTAAAAAGAAGCTTTGAGAGACAAAGGGAGGTCAGAAATGCAAACACACACATGATGTCATTCCCCCTGAACCAATCAGCCCAGAGAAAGGAGAGAACACTGGTAGGCTGCCCTATCCTAGGAGAGGGGTAAATCGAGATTGTAAACCCAAAGATGTCATTTTAACTATATAAGGGGAAGACAGGGAAACACTAAGGACAATCCACAGCACCCCATCCAGGAAAGCCAAGTGACCAGATCCCTTGGCCTAGCTGTCCCAGTGACCAGCACCCCATCCAGAAGAGCCCAGTGACCAGATCCCTTGGCCTAGCTGTCCAGAGACCTCGCTGGCTTTCCCGAACTCCAAACTCAAGCTTACATTGTAAGTATCACATCAAACAGTCCCCAAATTACATATACCGCTCTTTTGACCCTTGCACCCCATTGCAATCCCATTCAAAATCACCAAATTGCCAGTATAATCTGTTCACCTTTCCATAGACATATCTGTATTAGCCTGTGTATGTTAGTGCATTGCTTTGAGAAGTCTTTCCATAGTCTGTATAAATCCTTGGCATTATTTGAAACTAAATCAATTAATTCCCCTATAAAGAGATTCATCTCATGTCAAGTGCCTTTCTTTAATAATTATAGCCATTAAAATATAGTGTCAACAGAAATAGTCTTTGTTTAACAAAAACACATTTGCCTGTGTATTGTGCTTTCCTACCAATTCCGATTTGCATTCATCTCATAGAAAAACCCAAACTTGAATCTTATTAAGAGTAACCCCTCTCTCAAGAATCTTCCCTGCATATGCCTCTGTTTTTCCTCCTTGAAACCGATTTCCAATTTTGACAGCTAAGCCCTTTACTTGGCAAATCCCCATTTGCGCATGTGTTTTTTCTTTTTGCATTTGTTTTCATTCCCATATCGATTTTCTTACCTGTGTTCATGTTGCCTTGGTGCCCTGCTAGTAGTCTGTAAGCTTCCTTATCTCTCAAGTGTAGCAACAAGAATTTCTGTCCTAGCTATCCCACCATGGTTGTGAGCAACCATGCGAGTAACAAGTAAAATCTGATTATGATGTTTTGCTCCATTTTCTTCTTTGGCCTCCCATCTTGTGGTGGTGGGCTGAAATCACAATCCAATTTTCCCTTGTTATCCTGACTCCTTGCCACTGCTTTCCATCCAAAAGGAATTAAGTTAACAAAGGTTTGGGGGTGAGTGTTGCAGGGTGAGTGCTTAACATTTGCACTGTCACTTGCTTGAAATCATTTTCTTGTCTTGCCATTTAAGATTCATGTAAAATTTGGGGAGTTTGAATTAACTGTATTGTGAGAATGGTTGCTTTTGTATTGTCACAATACTGGTGGTAGCTGCCCAATAATTTAAGTTTTCTCTGATTTTTCATTGAACCATAAAATTGATAAATATTATATTGTTACACACCGGCCTGGTTCCTGGTCCATGGTGACACAGGGTGTTTGTTATAGGTTGAAATAAAAAGTATTTTTATTATGTGCCACATTCATTGTCAGTGGAAGAAGTCCCTGGCTGGAGTGGGCCGTGTTATAAAACCGTTACATAGTGGGGGCTTGTGCTGTGATTGAGTTTAGAGTTTCCACCCATGACAGTCTAGCACAGCAGGCTAACCCATTGAAGGTAGGGACACTTTTAGTGGCTAGACAACTGTGTTACACTGTAAAGGTGCCACCCCAAAACTTATACACTATGTATCAGGCTCATGTCTCAAAATAAAGTAAAGTTAACAATAAAGTGTGCATGAGCAGGGTACTGTTTTGTCTTTGCATAGATAATTAAACAAAGTAAGATCACTCTTCATAATGAGCACTGTGGATATTAACATAGCTAGGCAGCACCTTCTGTCCAAACTATTCAATAGAGGGGAATGGGAAGAGAAGGTGGTCTGGCTAGCAAGGATGATGCAACAGGTCACCTCCATGAACATGGATGTGTGGCAGGGCAGTGGCCTGTTACATCAAGCCCTGACTGAGTTTTATATGACTCAGAACATCAAAGAGGAGCAGATTAAGATGGTCCAACTCACTGCCTACATATATCTCCACATGATACTCATGGAAGAAAAATACCAAGAAAGTGTCACCTGTGGGAAAAATCAGTCTAACCTTTTTAATCAAACCCAGAGCAAATTAAAGCAGGAAGAAGACAAAATGCGAGAGAGCCAAAACTCTGAGGTAGAATTAGGAAATCTCATCAAACAATTAAATGAGGATTTGGCAGTACAGCAACAAACTAATTCAGAGGCCCACTTAGCTTTCCAAGAAAGGGTTGATTCTATGGAAGAGAGCAAACTAAAATTGGACCATCAAATAAAATATAATAGAGCCAGCTCAGATGAGATAAACACTTTACAAAATCAGATTAAGCAATTGGAAGGGGAGAATGATAAGTTAATCATAAAGGAACTCCCTTCCCAAACAGAATTTGACCAAGAACGCCAGAAGTTTGTTGCTATAAAACAACAGAGGGATGACATGACTGAACAAATGGGCACCCTGTACCAGGAAAAATATGCAAGGAGCTGTGCAGATTAAAGGCAGACCTAGAGAGGAGTCAGGCCCCCAGGAACTAACTGAACTAAAAGCAGAGTATGAAAATGTAATGGGGCATGTGAGACAAGTAGAAGGTGATCTAGAAGAGACTACCCAGGCCAGAAATGTGCAGAGACAGGAGATGCATCTCCTGCAACAAAAATGGTCTGAGTATCCCCAGGCAATACAAGAGGCCCAGACAAGAAATGAGGCCCTTTGTGATCAGAACAGGGGGCTCCAGAGCCAGGTAGCAGCACAAGGGAAGGTGGTAGAGGTCAGCCAAGCCCTGATAGCAGAGCATAAGGCTCAGGCCTTTGCATACTATCAAGAGGTATGGGCTGAGGAGGAGAAACTTGGGAAGTAAGAAAAAGAGTGTGCTAGGTTAAATCAAGGCTTGAGGAACCCCCGAACAGTTAAAGAGTGGCAGGGCAACCCCTGATCACAGTATGATGCCCTCTGTACCAAGGGCCTCAAGTCAACTTAACCCCTGTATACTCAAGACACTGCTCACTTCCTGTCCACAGGTTCACATGAACCAGAAACATGAGGCAGCCAGACTCAAATAGGCCTAGCATGATTGAGCAGGCAGGTCAGCGTCCATCAGAGATTTATTAGATGGGCGTCCCTGTTCAAGTTCAAAAATATTATGGCTGGTGAATCTGACCAGGAAGACTCCTATGACGAGAACATCAGGGAGCTAGACCTGCAGAAACATCAGCTACAAAGGGACCACTTGGTTCGCTTTGCAGAGAAAAAGGAGTCTGAGTTGAGGCCCCAAAAGAGTATGTTGAAAACCTCCACCCAGGCAGGGAGGTGGGGGACTTCTCCACCAACCCCAGAAGCAGGGAGGAGTCAGATGACTACTCCCCTGTGAGAAAGATGGGGTACAAGGGAAGTGACCCAGAGATCCCAAAGTACAACAGGGGAGAATAGACTAGGCCCCATCATTCTGGGAGAGACTCTAAAGCTCAAAGAATCAGGGAGCACCTAGAGGAAAGGGATGGGACCTCAAATAGCAGCAGCCCTGAGTCTGAGGGCGAATGGACTCAGGTGCAGCGGAAAAAGAAGGCTGCCAAGCAAAAGAGAACTCTGGTGAAAGACCGCATTAGACAAATAAAAGCTATTAGAAGTTTCATGGCCCTGTACCATAAAAATGCCAAATATTCAGTCTGGGAGCATCTGGAGCTATATGTCCAGATGATGACCTCTTTTGACATTAAGAATCTAGCATTTGCCAAATGGACGTTCTCCCCAGAGTACTCCAGCTTCTTTGCTGGGCTCGAGGATGAAAACCATTCAAGGTGGTCCACCTACAAGGTGGCCATCTTAAAGCACTTCTCCACGCAAAGGAACTCCCAGGAGGCTTGCAAGGCAGCCTACAACCTGCAGTGTGGAGAGGATCAGGCCCTGAGAGAATTTGTTCAGGAATTAAAACGGGCATTCACACAAAACACTTGGCAGGTGTGCACGAATAGTAGGGAATTTATAAATACCTATTTTCATGCCCTCCCGAAGTACATCATGACGCAGTTGGTAAGGGATTTCCATGATGACAGGACTCTGGACTGGGTAATAGAGAAAGCGACCCAGATCTACGAGGTCCAAAAGCCCTTAGAGAACAAGAATCCCTCCAAAAACCCCAAACAAACCAGCACCCCCGCTGCTGCCAAGGTGGCGGAGGTGAACGTTACCCCCATGTTGGACCTAGCAATGGGGGGGGCTAAAAATACACCTCCACCTAACCAACCAAATCAGAGGCGTAGCAGACCCTCTGACCAGTCACAAACAGATGGTAGTCAGGTGGGCTACACCACAAATGTGCCCCCTAACTCCGGCAATTACATCTACCCCAGGTACAAGGGCAACAGACCCATCTTGGGGTTAGTGTGGACACCCCCGGCCAGGGGGGGATCCAATCAGGTAGGTACGGCCCAAGGAAATCTTCCCCCTGAAGTCCACCAAAACTACCCTCCAAACTTCCCTCAGGAGGGCAGTAATCTTCCAGTTTAAGTTTCTTCCCCTGGTACCTTCAAAACCCCAATATGCAGGACAACCCTCCTTACTCTCCCCACTTTCAGGAGTCCAGACCACCAAATCCAGCAGAGGGGAGGCCAAGGGTGGAGGGCTACCAGGGAAACCCTCAATACACAGGTTACTCTGGGAGAAGGGACACTTACCATTCCTGAGAGCAACACAGGGATGACTCAAGACCCCTGTATCAGCTGGAGCCTGTGTTGCAACTGGAGTGCCGGGTCCAGAGCCTAACTCAAGACCTGAGTCGCATGTTGAGGGCTCAGAAGAACCCTCAGATGAACATGGCGGCTCAGAACAGTTTGAATCCAGGGTCTGGCACCCCGGAACAATGATGGGGAGAGAACCCCGATAACCAACCGGTTCCAGAGGAGGAGGCACAGGAGGAAGGGGGATGCAAAGCCCTATAGGAAGCTTCCTTCCTCAACCGTGAAAAGCCCCTTAACACCCCAGAACCGGAACTTAAAACTCCTACTGCCGAAAAACTGCAACCCAGGGAACAGGAGAGAAACAAAGAGACAAAGAAGACCCAGTTTGTGGAGGAAGTCAGTGTCCTCCAGTTTGAAGGGGAAAAATCCTTGGAGGATTCTGGGAAGAAAGTCTTCTCCTTCAAGGATAGGGGAATTCCTTCCAAAGAAAAATGGGTCCCAAAAGACCATAACCCAGACTAGGTAGGTATGGGGACTGACTCAGAATCGCCCATCCTAGAACCCCAGAAATGTCATCCTGAGACTGAGGGATTCTCCCCACTAACCGATTTGAGTGACTGTCTCCAGGAAAAGGGGGAAAGCACAGAATCAAGGGAAAAAGGAGATTCGGAAATCCTACCTATTTCAGGATGTCAAATTTTATTTGCAGATTCCCGAACTCTGACAAAGAAAACCGCCCAAGATCCCACTGTGAGGGAGTTCCAAATAAAGAAACTAACGGCCCAGCTTGCCCAAAATGCCCATTTCCTTTGCCCCTTGGAGGAATAAGCAGGTAGGTTGTACGCCCCCATCAGGTGCAAGGGCAGTGTGAAATTTTAGCACCGGTGGACACCAGATCCCAAGTCACTCTTTTGTCCAAAAGGGCCATTGAGCAGCTTAATTCAGGAAGGGGGAGAGCCACCAAATTCCCCTCACCCCTCTTCCGGGACAACTCCAGAAGATCGACAGGAGTGAAATTCCCATCGAGGGGACTGCGGATCTGGAGATTAAAACTGGGCGACACAAAGTGAAACACCTGGTTATAGTCGTGACTCCAGGGGGCACCCTCTGTCTATTAGGGAACGACCTCCTTCGGAGGTTATCTCCCCTGATAGTGTGAACAAGGTCCTCTGGACTCAGACTAACCAGCCAATAAAATTAAAACAGAGCACCAACTATACCAGTCTAAACAGCACATGCCACATGGTTGAACAGCGAACTGACCAAGTGGAGTTCCATTTTCAGAACAAGCAAGTACCTGACATTACTGTAATTACTGTAGGACAACAAACTGGTGATGGGTACTCCTCTCCATTTCTGAAAATCAACCTTCCTTTCTGTTTTAAGTGGCATTACACACTGGAATGAAATACCTTGACATTTTATACTGATTCTCAATTTGAAAATCCAAGTCCTGCAATAAAAAGTGATGAAAAACCAGCTTGGAACTCCTCTTTTAATGTAGCTAAAAACCAGCTCAAAGGTTGGCTGATATTCAGAAGAAGGGTGAACAGCTGTTCCTCCCTATTCAGTTAGATGAGGGGAGAGAGCATGTTCTCGCCAGAGTATGCCTGAATAATGGAAAAAGCTTCTTCATCAGCGAAGCGTTGTTCAGGAAACTCCCAAAAGATCCAACCATTCCCACATTTAAATTGGTTAATAAATGGGAAATGGGCCTGGAAACTCCCAATTCCAAACATCTCCTGCCTTGAAGGTGGCCGCAGCAAAACTATCCTTTCAGAAGGCAGAGTAGTGTTGGACCTGTGGCAACTTCTTAGGACATTAAATCACCCCTCAGGGTCTCTGTCCCCAGGCGAAGAAAGTGGAAGATCTACTAAAACTAAAAGACCCCACAACTGTGCATGAACTAAGGAGCCTTGTTGGACTGACTGATTACAGTAGGAAGTTCATTGAGGATTACGCAGAGGTCACAAGACTCCTGGTCCATTTGTTAAAAGGAGGGGTCAAGTGGGAGTGGGGTGCAGAACAAGCTGAGGCAGTGAAACAACTCAAGAGAAGCCTCTAACAAGCGCCTTGTCTAGCTTACCATGTCAAAAACAAGGAGTTTTTCTTGGAGACGGGGTTCTCAAATACATGCTTAACAGCAGAATTATATCAAAGGCATGACAAGGTCAATAAAGTAATCTCCTATGCAAGTAAGACTTTATCCTCTGTGTAGAAAAATTCAACGATTGTGAGAAGGCACTCCTGGCAATGATGTGGGTATTGAAAAATGACTGCTCGTTCATCCAGGGGGAGCACATAATCATTGAGACTCCTCACCAGCCTTGGCAATACCTCCAAAGTGACAGAATCCAGGCAGGAAATGTGAATAATTCGAGAATTACTTCATGGATTCTGTCCATGCAAGGCTTTCCTGTGGAGGTCAGATATGGCCAAAACAAGAAGAGTCCCCTCGCGCAAGGTTTGGCTGACTTGCATGATTGTGCCTGAGAAAACTGTCTCGAGGATGAAAGTCTCAAAACCCAAGACAACATGGAGGTGTACCTGAATTACCTGCACAAGGTCTATGAAAAAGACATGTGCAAGGCGATGCCCACAGTTTATGGGTGCTCCCACCATGTTGCCAACAACGGGGAAAAGGAACTGGCGGCCGGTGTTGGGCATGCCTGGGTGAATGATGCCCCAGGGCCCTCCGCTGGGTGCAAGATCAGTCCCAGCCATTTTCAGGTGGCAGATTTGCTGGCAGTTCATCAGGCCATCCTCACTGTCGTCTAACACCTGTGTGCAAACAATAAACCATTTAAGCATGGCAAATTAATACAAAACATTGATGATCTGCTCACCTCTAATGGGATGACCATCTATTGGAAAAAGATTAAGGGTCATTCCAGAATAAAGGGACCATATAAAACTGGAAATTACCTTGCTGCTCAGTTGGCCAAAACCAGAGCTATCCAGGGGGATCTCCTTGAGATTAATTCCCTGCTGGGGGAAATCCAGGTCGCTGCCGTCTCAAGGTCCCACACACTTGCCCACAATCAACTCTCAACTAACCCAGTGGAGTAAGGAGACCCCAGATGCTGATTTAATCACGGCACAAAAAGGGGATTCCGATTATTGGGAAATGTTACCAACACATTGAGGACCTCGTAAACTTTCCTCAGACAGAAACCGATTACATTGGGAAAGAGGATCTCTGGGTGTTCATGACATTTCCCAAAATGTTCCAAATCCAAGACAGTTTGTTGGTAAGGAGATCCATCTCTGGAGGTGACCAGTGGGTGGTACCTACCGCATTCCAAAGCCTGATGCTAAGTCACGCCCATGACATGGTCACAGCCAGTCATCAGGGGTTTCATACTACTTTAGAAATCTTACGGGAGTTTGCATACTGGCCACACATGGGGCAGGACCTTGACAATTTCAGCCAAGTTCAGTCACACACCAAGGTCCCCTCCAGAAGAGGGGGATGACACTGCCTTGGTCAGATTTACAAGTAGATTTCATTGGCCCCGTGATTCGTTCCTCTAGGGGGAACAAGTACATGTTAACAGCAACATGCTTATTTACTAAATGGGTGGAATGTCTCCCGGCCGCAAACTGCATGGCATAAACAGCAGCTGCCCTGATGATCAACCACATCTTCTCGCGTTTCGGCCTTCCCCAATGGATTGAGTCAGACTGAGGAAGTCACTTCACCAGCAAAGTGATGACAAAGATGTGGGAGATACTTGGCGTGAACAGAAAACTCCATATTGCATACCAACTATCCTCTAGTGGGGGAGTTCAGACGTACAATAAAACCATTGTGAGCATTCTTAAGAAGTTTGTGGCAGACTCTGGGCCTAGTTGGGACATTAAATTACCACTTGCCCTGATGGCCATCAGATTTACACCATACTCTGCGACCAAAATGTCTCCATTTGAGCTAATGACTGGACGAAAAATGGTGCTACCCTAGCATCTGCTCTATAGAACACAAGAGCAGACACTGATTAATGCGTCCAAGACACATGTTGAGAATCTAAGAAAACAAACTTCAGCATGCTTTTGCGTATGCTCAGCGGAATCTGGCAATATCGGCAGAGGGGATGAAAACTCACTACGATTTAAAAACTACTAACAAAGAATATCAAGTAGGTGACAGGGTCCACTTGTACAATTTTCAGAGGAACCAGACCAAGGAGCAGAAATTCCCCCACTCCTGGCGCGGTCCCTTTGAAATTGTAGAAAAAATTTCACCTGTCGCCTATAAGATCTGCATCCCCAAAGCAGAACTGTCAGAAAATAAAAATGGGTCCACATCAATCAGTTAAAAATCTGTCACCCCAGACACACTTTGCAGCTGATTGATGAGCCATGGGTAGATCAAGCAGAGAAACCATTGGAAGAATGAGAAGAAACCAAAGCAGAGGGAAGTATTTAGATGCATAGGTATATCGATAACAGGGAGTATGATTATTTGATGTTATTGTAAAAATGAGAAAAGATGTGATAAAAGTCAAGTGTTGTCCTTGTTCTGTTGAGTAATTTACTTGGTGTGATTGTAAAAAAATAAGAGAGATTCATATCTTGACAATTGTAAACGGTAATCATGGGTCCACTGTTGTAAAGCTTCCTGGAACAATATCAGTAAAATATACTAAAACTTGTTTTTAATCTATCTTCTACTAGATAATTAACCTCATTACCTCCTAGCCTGGTGAGGATCACCCCAGGGACCTGGAAGGGAAGGAAGGAAAGAGTGTGCGCCCCCTACCCTCCAACCCAAAGACGGAAGGGGATCCTGACGTGCCGCTCCCGGAGGAAGGAGAAATATGCCAAATGAACCCCACTCTGTCCTACTCTCCCTAAATAAAAAGCCACAAAAGACCAGGGGGAATCTATGGGGTGCATTTACAAGCCTTAACAGAAATTCCCTTCACCTCAAAACCACATTTCAACATTTCACCCAAAAACTGCTGTGTTGTGTTCTCCGTGGCACATGTGTGGCAAGCATTGAACACTGTCAGCCAAAGAATAGCTCTGCAAGTGCTTTCCTGTCATTTAAATCATAAGAGAATGACCTGCATTCAAGACAGCATTGCAATTGGTTCCTTCTTTCATTTTAAACACCACAAAGTGTGCGCTCCATTTAAATACAGCCCTGCGTGTGTATTTCATCTGATTTCCAAGAAGTGAGGCAATACATCTCAAGATCGCCATTGTTTCACTGATGAAGTACTTGAAGAGCAAAGAATTCTGTTTTTCCAGCAAACACAGGCTTTTGTTTCCTTTTGAAATCATCACACTCAAATTACTGCAAAGGAAGACACTAGCGCGGCTCTCTCTCTTTCCCATGTCAATTTCAAAGAAACTTTTTACAATATCTCTTCGGGTCCATGAACTCACAGTCTATGCAAAAGCACTGCCAAATATGAATTGAACAATTATCCGGTGGGATCCAGCAGCACTTGCGTTTTGAAAGGAAAATCACACATGTGTGAATCTGTGCTTTAAAAGGAGAACATAAAGAAACATGTAATTTTAGAGTCAGATTTCAAATGACAGCTGTTGCTCGCCCAGAAATATTATTGGAGATGAGGGTGGGGGTTTGGCCATGCAATGTACATTATATTTGTTCTCACAAAAGTTGTTTTATTGAAAAAGTCTCAGAAGCCAGTAATACTGTTTTTTCTGACCCATGTGCTGAATTCAATGACAAAGCCCTGCCTCCAACAGGGGGAAAAGTTGCGCCCACAAGTGAACTGGCCTACATGGACACATGAAAGGACCAAAAGTGTGGGGATTCACAGGCCTGATAGACTAGCTGGCAGCCCTGCAAGAATGAACAAAGGAAACCGGTAGGGCTGGTGTATGACTGAGAGATGTGATTTCCTCCAGCCTTCACTCTGGAGGGGGAACTGTCCAAAATTCAAAGGGCATCATAAAAATTATTTGTTGCAAGCCAAGCCTGGCAGAAACAGCTCTCTGTGGAGGCTGTAGCACCACCCACACATGTGACGAATCCAACCCATTGACATTAAAGAACATTTGTATTTTAAGACATTTTTCCCAGCACCCTGAATAAGAAGTCATTTTATATTCATGCCTGTTTTTCATGGGATTTTAAGGAGAAGGTAAAAAGACCAAGTACATGTCTCTAGCACTTGGTGAACTGAAATGGCCATGAAAGACGCTGGGTGAATTATAAATGGCACCATCTGAAACTAAGGGGGAAGATGCAAGCTGTTATTGGGAATATGTGTAGCCACTGGCAGAATTTTAAATATTATGCATGTCATAAAAATGGTGAATATGTGCCAAAGGGCGATGCGACCTTGCACAGAGTCGGCATTCATGCTGTCCAATTCCCTATAACTTAGTGAATCCACATATCTACTTCTTATAGTGGTAGCTAGTAAAAGTTTGAAGTTTTGATTGATAACTCATTTTTGGTAAAAAGAATCTTTCAGACACAAAGGAAGGTTATAAATGCAAACAAACACATGATGACATTTCCCCTGAACCAATCAGCCCAGAGAAAGGAGGGAACACTGGTAGGCTGCCCTATCCCAGAAGAGGGGTTAAGTCCAGAGTGTTGGGTGTCCTGACCCATGTTTGAGCTATCATGCTGCAACATTTGGTGCTGTGGGCTTAGAAAATCCAAGATGGCCAAAAAGCCCCGGTACAAGTACAGGGGCAGGGTACAATTTTGGCACTGGTGGACACTGGATCCCAAGCTACCCTTCTGTCCAAAAGGGCCTTTGAGGAACTAAATGCAGGAAGGGGGGGAATTACCGAATTCCTCTCACCTCTCTTCCTGGACAACTGCAGAACTTTGACGGGAAGGAAATTCCCGTTGAGGGGACTGCAGACTTGGACATTAAAATTGGGCGACACAAGGTGAGACACCTGGTCATAGTTGTGACTCCAGAGGGCACCCCTTGTCTACTAGGGAATGACCTCCTGAGAAGGTTGTCACCCCTAATAGATTGTGTAAACAAGGTCCTCTGGACCCAGACTAGCCGACCGATAAAATTAAAACAGACTGTCAACCATGTTAGTTTAAACGGCACCTGCCACATGGTTGAACAAAAATCTGACCAAGTACAATTTCACTTCCAGAACAACCAAATTCCAGACGTGACAGTAATAGCAGTAGGACAACAGACTGGTGATGGGGGGTCCTCTCTATTTCTGAAAATCAACCTTCCTTCCAGTTTAAAGTGGTATTCCACACTGCAAGGAAACACCCTGAAATTCTTCACCAATCCACAATCAGAAACTCCCACTCCTATAGTCCAGAAAGATGTGAAATCAGCTCAGAGCCTGGCTGATATTCAACAAATTGGAGAGCGGTTGTTCATCCCTGTTCAGTTAAATGATGGGAAGGACTCTGTTCTCGCTCGAGTGTGTGTGAACAACGGTAAGAGCTTCATCAGCGAAGCCATGTTCCGCCAACTCCCAAAAGATCCAGCCATTCCCACATTCAAACTGATAGACAAATGGGAAATGGACCTGGAAGCACCTAATTCCAAACAGCTCCTGCCAAGCAGGTGTATGCTCAAAATCTCCATTGGCAACAAGAGCATAGTCCATAATTGTTGGGTCGTGCGAGACGTCACTGCCGCCTTTTACTAAGGCAGTGACATTCTCAATCGCTTTGCCATTAGTTTGGACCTAATAAACTTCAAATCTTGGTCCCGATTAGCGGATAATCCCATGGGCTTTGATGATCCAGAAAAAACATTTAGGTCAGCTCAATTGCTACCTTATGCAGTTGAAATTCAGATTAAAGAGGAAGTCACCATCCCAGAAAGGACCCGACAATTCTCCCTGGAAGTGAAAGTTAAAAGAGGACAACATTTGAAAAACCCTGATGCTTACATACATCTAAACGCTTCTCTCCAACAGCAAGGGCTGGGGGTAAACCCAACTCCATTAGTCAACATAGAACATGACACCATTCTAATAGAGGTGGATAACAGCGACTTAAAGAGTATTACTCTAGCCGCAGGCACCATTATTGGAATGGCGGTTGATGACCGACATTTTTCCATCGATTTAGGCAATGAACTGTTAGGACCAATCCCCAAGGACTGTTTTGACAGTGACAGTGAGGACAATACAACACCAGACAGGATTTTTACCCGGCATGGGGGTAACTTCCTGGTGTACACTTCCTGCCCCTATGGTAAGGAAGATGTGACTTGTGACTTCAGGAGGGATGAGGTGATTTTCCAGGTCCCTGAGGGTTGCCTTTCCCACCTGAGGCCTCCAGTCCAAATCAGCACTCTGACCAGGGACTTCTCCACCCAGCTGGAGGAGGCCGCTGAGATAGCCAAACCAGAAGTCTTTCCAGGCTTCAGGCAGATGGTGGAAGAGAGAGTCAACCTAGCTGATGCCTGTGTGACTCTGGAACAGAAGCAAAAGTTGAAACAAGTTTTCTTGGATTTCCAAGATCTCTTTGCGGTAGACTCATATGACTGTGGTCGCACCGACATCCACACAACAATCCCCACGGACCCTGGCATGACTCCAGTGTTTGTGAAGCAATATCGCTTGCCTCTCGCATCAATGGAGTCCCTTACTGAAATAATTAAGAACCTTGAGTCTCGGGGAATAATTCGTCCAATACACAGCACCTTCAATAATCCGGTGCTGGGAATATTGAAGCAAAACGGCCAGTGGAGACTCTGCGCCGACCTCAGGGAGCTCAACAAACGGGTCCATACTTCCCGATGGCCTCTGCCCTACATTGACCAAGGGCTGGCCCAGATCCAGGGGTCGCAGGTATTCACTGCAATAGACCTGACCAATGGATACTGGACTGTGCCTGTCAGTAGGGAGGACCAATACAAGCTGGCCTTTACCTTTGGGGGCCAGCAGTACACATGGACCCGGACTCCCTTCGGATACCTCAACTCCGGCAATGAATTCAACATTTTCCTACAAAAGGCCATGCCCGACCTGGGTGCAAGGGGTAACCTGGCTTATGTAGATGATGTCCTCATCAAAAGTTCATCTGTGGAGGAACACATAGCGGAGATCCGTTATGTTCTGACCCAGTTGAGGGCCGCCGGAGCAAAACCTTCCTTTCAGAAAGCACAGTGGTGTAGAACCCGTGTTAATTTCTTGGGGCATGAGATTACTCCTCAGGGTCTCTGTCCCCAGGAAAAGAAAGTGGAAGCACTTCAGAAACTGAAAGACCCCACAACTCTGCGGGAACTAAGGAGCCTCCTTGGACTGACTAATTACAGCAGAAAGTTCATTGAGGGCTACACAGAGATCACCAGACCCCTGATTCATCTCCTGAAGGGGGGGGTTAAGTGGGAATGGGGTCCAGAACAAGCCGAGGCAGTAAGACAACTCAAAAGAAGCCTCTCACAAGCGCCCTGCCTAGCTTACCCTGTCAGAAACAAGGAGTTCTTCCTGGAGACGGGGTTCTCTAATACATGCTTGACGGCTGTATTATACCAAAAGCATGACAAGGTCAATAAAGTAATCTCCTATGCGAGCAAAACTTTATCCTCTGTGGAGGAAAAATTCAACGATTGTGAGAAGGCACTCCTGGCAACGGTGTGGGCATTGAAGAATTACAGCCCGTTTATCCAGGGGGAACACATCATAGTGGAGACTCCACACCAGCCTCTGCAATATCTCCAAAGGTACAGAATCCGGGCCGGAAATGTGAGTAATTCCCGAATTACTTCCTGGATTCTGTCAATGCAAGGCTTTCCTGTGGAGGTCCGATATGGCCAAAACAAGAAGAGTCCCATAGCGGAAGGTCTGGCTGACTTGCATGATTGTGCCAGAGAAAACTGTCTCGAGGACGAAAGTCTAAAAATCAAGGACAACATGGAGGCATACCTTAATTCCCCACACAAAGTCTTTGAAGAGGACAAGTGTGAGGGAATGCCCACTGTCTATGTGGATGTATGCTCTTACCATGTTGACAACAACGGGGAGAAAGAACTGGTGGCCGGCGTAGGGAATGCATGGGTGAATGAGTCCCCAGAACCCTCTGCTGGATACAAAATTGGTCCCCAAAGTAGTCAGGTGGCAGAATTGATGGCTGTGCATCAGGCCATCCTCACTGCTGTCCAGCATCAACTCCACGAACTGGTCATAATCACAGATTATGATTATGTACGGAACGGGTTCGTGGAGCACCTGGTTAATTGGAAAACCAGAGGCATGTTATGTGCTAACAACAAACCCTTGAAACATGGGAAGTTGATCCAAAACATTGATGATCTGGTCACATCGAATGGGATGACCATCTACTGGAAAAAGATCAAGGGTCATTCCAAAGTAGAGGGATCAGACAAAACTGGAAATGACTTAGCTGATCAGCTGGCCAAAACCAGGGCCATCCAAGGGGATATAATAGAAATAGAGTCCCTGTTGGGGGAAATCCAGGTCACTGCTATCACTAGGTCCCAGACAAATGCTCACAGTGATCTTTCAATTGCCCAATGGAGTAAGGAGACCCCTGATGCTGATTTGATTACAGCTCAGAAGGGGGATCCAATTATTGGTAAGTTTTACCAACACCTTGAGGACCCTGAGAACTTTCCCCTGACGGATACCGATTACATTGGGAAAGAGGACCTAAGAGTGTTGATGAAATGTCCAAAAATGTTCCGAATCCAAGACGGTTTGCTGGTAAGGAAATCCAAAGCTTGCCACGATCAGTGGGTGGTTCCTACCTCATTCCGAAGCCTGATGTTAAGTCACGCCCATGATGCGGCCACCGCCGGTCATAGGGGGTTTCACACAACACTGGAAATCTTAAGAGACGTTGCATACTGGCCACACATGGGGCAGGACCTTGACCAATACTTGTAGGGGTGTCTTGTGTGTGCACAATTTCAGCCATCATCCCTCATGCACCGTGCACCCCTCCAAAAGAGGGCGATGACACTGCCATGGTCAGATTTGCAAATCGACTTTGTAGGCCCTGTGATTTGCTCGTCTAGAGGAAATAAGTACATGTTGACCGTTACATGCTTGTTTACCAAGTGGGTGGAATGTCTCCCAGCCCCAAATTGCAAGGCAGAAACAGCAGCTGCCCTGATGATTAACCACATCTTTTCCCGTTTTGGTCTACCTCAAAGGATTGAGTCAGACAGGGGTAGCCACTTCACCAGTGAAGTAATGACAAAGATGTGGGAGATACTGGGGGTCAAAAGGAAGTTACATATTGCTTACCGGCCAGCTTCTTCTGGCGCAGTAGAGAGATATAACCGAACCATTGTGAGCATATTAAAGAAGTTTGTGGCAGATTCTGGGCCAAGTTGAGATATCTGATTACCTCTGGTCCTAATGGCCATCAGATCTACCCCTTCATCTGCAACCAAAATGTCACCATTCGAGTTGATGACTGGACGCAAGATGGTGCTTTCGGAGCATTTGCTCTATAGGACCCAAGAGCAGACACTAATAAATGCCTCCACAACTCATGAGTATGTGGAGAATTTAAGGAAACACCTTCACCATGCTTTTGCCTATGCTCAGCGGAATCTAGAAAGATCAGCTGAGAGTATCGAGACCCACTATGACCTGAAAACTTCCAGGAAGGAATATCAGGTGGGGGACCGGGTCTATTTGTACAATTTCCAAAGAAACCAGGCAAAACAGCGAAAATTCTAGCCTACATGGAAGGGACCCTTTGAAATTATAGACAAGATCTCCCCTGTGGCCTACAAGATCCGCATCCCCAAAGGCGGTTTGGCAGAGGGGGAAGACAAGTGGGTCCACATAAACCAGTTGAAGTGTTGCCATCCCAGGCACACTTTGCAGCAACTGGAGGAGTCCCCTGCAATCCCAGAGGGTACCGCTCCAGAGTAATTCAATTCCAACCCTAAAATATCCTACATATAACCTATCAAATTCTGTGTTTCTCAAATTTATGTGTTCCTGTCGCGTAATTTAAAAAAATGTGCATGTTCATATCTGTTGAGTTCTAAAATATATATGCCACCCCACTATATCAATGGTGGGAGAGAAATGTCCATGAATAGGTATTGCCGCTCTTCCTTTGTCGTCCTAGGAGAAAGAAAACCTGGAGACTGGCCAAGGAGGATGATCCGGGGACCGGGAGCCGAGACCCGAGGGGCCCAGGGTACCGCCCAATATTCCCATCAGGACCGGCGAGGAGAACCGATCGATCAGTACCGGATGGAGGAAAAGATGCTGAACTGTGCCATTTGCAGAATTGGAAGAAGATTATGTGGACATACCAGTGCGTGGGTCATCACCTTCTGTGCACCCGACTCCCCATCAACTCAAATTCAAAGTACAGTCGCGTGGGGGGGCTTTGTTGGGTGTCCTGACCCACGTTTGAGCTATCATGCTGCAACATTTGGTGCTGTGGGCTTAGAAAATCCAAGATGGCCAAAAAGCCCACATGTGCGCCAGAATCCAGGAGAACCACGCAGTTTGTGCGCACACCAAAATGGTTACCTAACTTGCCAACCACCAGTGTAAAGAAAGATCTTTGTTAACAAAATCCACTGTTACTGATGTCAAAAAGTTGCTGAAATCGTGGCTCACCGGACCACTTTAAAGATTCAACCCTTTAGTGGGGTTCCACATAACCATTTTACTGTAAGGAACCCCATCAAAACAATGTTAAGCAAGGATTATTTACTACCATGTAAGAACCATTCCTGTTTGGAATGCATTCATCCAAGAAAGATCCCAAAAATGGATGCAGTACCAACAAAATCCTCAAGGCGGCGCTAGCGGTCTAAACTCTGACAGGAGAACTGACTGCAGTTGCTGACAAAGGGATTTGACTCAGCTGACTTCAAAGGCTGCACTTTAATTAAAAATTAGCCACCTGCTGTTCCCAGAGGCCAGAAGCCTGGGAAAACCTCTCACCTCAAGAGATTCACACCACAGCCCAGGATATCACATGGTCATAATAACCAAATGCAAAGTGACCCCCTGGTCTGCTGACCTCAACCTCCTGGAGACCACACAATAGGCTATTGCACTTGAATAGAATATGTTGATTTTGACTGTTTCCTGTCAACAAAGGCCTGCCTGCCAGCAGAGGCATGGTCACTGACCCACCCAAGTCTTGGAGGCGGACTCCAACACTCTGAGAACTGAATTGAAAGCAAAATATATATTTTACAGAAACACTGAGAACTCTTTGTAATCAAATGACAGAAATGTATAACTTTGAGAGCCTTAATTTAAAAAATGTACCTTCAATTCAAGCCCAAACTCCAATTTGTGTGATGTTCTGGGGCAAAACCCTGCCATGTATGGATACTACAGACTCTGTGTTTAAGCTAGAGACATGGGAATTTACTGGAGTATGTATGGACAGGCCGTGTATAAGTGTATAATTTTTAATGTAGAACCAAGGTTGCATAACCCACTAAAATCGAAAATGTTGCCGTTTCTGAATGCAAGCCCTCAGGAAGAGCAGATTTGGGACAGAGACTACCTCATGTGATAGGTAATATGTACATGCAATGACAAACCACTATGTATTTGAGAAATGTGTATTTTGATCAAATATAGATTTGTGGGCAAACTGACCAGGGGAGGATCCTCTGACCCATAAAACCTACAGCATCACTCTGACTCACAGTTCCTTCCCCAATCATGGGAGAGGGGAGAATTGGGCCAATGACAAGTTGAAAGAGGGGCTGGCTAGTGATGCTGCACACACACCCACTTTCAAAAGACATAAAAAGAGCCACTGGAAGCTAGAGAGCACATTCAATTCCATTTGCCGCGGAGCATGCTGACCGACAACTTCACATCCAGAGATCCAGACTTCAAATCCATCAATCTCCAGAAGCTGTAGCAGTACCCAGAAAGCAGTGTTACATCCAGGATCCAGAACCAGAGGCCAGAGATCCAGAGTGACCCAGACCGCTGTTAGCAGAACCAGGGAGCTGACCCAGATCACTGTGAAGTGCCGAGACCAGAACCGGAGTCCAGTCCAAAACCTGACCAGATCCGTGGGGAGGCCTATTTCAAAATATATTGTGAGTGCCTAGCAGAACTGTGCAGAACCAATCTCTTAGTTAAAATAATATAATTCAATCTATTTTAATCTAACCAGAACTGCGAACCGACTTGCTACTACTTATACTTTTGCCGTAATCGTGATTCACGCATTTGCAAATTTTGCCGCGATTCGCGATTTGGTTAAAAATCCAGCCACGTGTGAAAACAGCAGCTTCCTTGCTTTCCTTTGCCAAAAATTCGTTTAACCTGCTAGTTACTCCTAGATCCTTGCTAAAGTGAGCCTGAACTCATCCCAAGTATATTTCACTCACCCTGAACCTCCTAAAGGGAATTAAAACCATTTTCAGCATATTCCTCACTTCATTGCCAGCACATATAAAAGCATGTTGGGCCTGTGTTTCAAACTTCTGTAGTCTAAGCTTGCTGGGGTGAACTGAATTACATTTGATTGCATTTCTAAGAACTGTGTCATCTTCATCTTCATCTCCTTACATTGCATAAAAGGGGGGGGGTGAATTGTCCAAGAAAGTGATTACATTGTCTTTTGTTGAAACCCTATCAAGTTATTTTCTGTACTGCATTTTCATTCCACCTTGCAGCCATTTGAAACCATAACAGTATTGATGCTATCTTATCCATCCTATAACCACTCATCATTGATTATAAAGAAGTGTTCTAGTGCCAGACTATCCATTATTGATTACTGCTCAGATTAAGTGTGATATTCAATTATTAATTTATTATAAAGTGTGATATATATATATATATTGTTTAAATTATCAAATAAACCTTTTAAACTTGCAAAACAGAACTACTTCTTGGCTCAGTGGGGTCAGGGGGATTCCAAGAGAGGGGTGTTATATAGGGGTAGTCATCCAGAACTCATGAACTGGACGTAAAGATATATCAATAAGGGTTTCCATTCAGTATCCCAACTAGGCATTGACTTAGCTGTAGTGTTGAATTGAATACTCTTACAAGAGTACTCCCCCCCAGATTGTAAACCGATGATGTCATTTTAGCTATATAAGGGGAAGACAGGGAAACAATTCACTGAAACCCAGAATTCAAGATCCATAAAAGCAGAGATACATCCATCTATCCAGATCCATGCACATAGACCAGAATCCAGGGAGAAAGGAGGGGAGGCAGCTGATCCCATTCAATAGAGCCCAGTGACCAGATCCCCTGCCTAGCTGTCCAGCATCCCATCCAACTGTCCACAGTCACCAGACCTTGCGTAGCTTTTCAGCACCCCATCCAGGAGACCCCAGTGACCAGATCCCTTGGCCTAGCTGTCCAGAGACCTTGCTGGCTTTCCTGAACCCCAAACTCAAGCTTACATTGTAAGTATCACATCACCCAGTCCCCAAATTGCATATCCCGCTCTTTTGACCCTTGCACCATATTGAAATCCCATTCAAAATCCCTAAATTGCCAGTATAATCTGTTCACCTTTCCATAGACAAATCTGTATTAGCCTGTTTATGTTAGTGCATGGCTTTGATAAGTCTTTCCATAGTCTCTATACATCCTTAGCATTATTTGAAACTAAATCAATTAATTCTCCTATAAGGAGATTCACAGTGAGCTGGTTGCCATTTGAAATCAACCACCTAATGCCAAGTGCTTTTCTTTAATAATTATAGCCATTAAAATATAGTCTTAACAGAAATAGTCTTTGTTTAACAAAAACTGGATTTGCCTGTGTATTGTGCTTTCCTACCAATTCCGATGTGCATTCATCCCATACAAAAACCCAAACTGCAATTCCATTAAGAGTAAGCCCTCTCTCAAGAATCTTACCTGCATATGCCTCTGTTTTTCCTACTTTAAATAGATTTCCGATTTTGAACGCAAGTCCTTTACTTGGCTGCTGTCAGCACTCATTCTGTGTGAAACTAAATCCCCATTTGCGCGTGTGTGTTTTCTTTTTGCATTTGTTTTCATTCCCAAATTGATTTTCATACCTGTGTTCACGTTGCCTTGGTGCCCAGCTAGTAGTCTGTAAGCTTCCCTAACTCTCAAGTGTAGCAACAAGAATTTCTATCCTAGCCATCCCACCATGTTTGTGAGCAACCGTGCGAGTAACAAGTAAAATCTGATTATGCTGTTTTGCTCCTAAAACAAGTTTTCATTTTCTTCTTTGGCCTCCCATGTTGGGGTGGTGGGCTGAATTCACAATCCAATGTTCCCTCTTTATCCTGACTCCTTGCCTCTGCTTTTCATCCAAAAAAAGAATTAAGTTAGCTGAGGTATGGGGGTGAGTGTTGCAGGGGGAGTGCTTAACCTTTGCATCGTCACATGCTTGAAGTCGTCTTCTTGTCTTGCCATTTAAGATTCATGTAAATTGTGGGGAGTTTGAATTAACTGTATTGTGAGAATCTTTGCTTTTGTATTGCCACAATACTGGTGGTTGCTGCCCAATTATTTGATGTTGCTCTGATTTTCCAATGAACCATAAAATGAATAAATATTATATTGTTACACATCGGCCTGGTTCCTGGTCCATGGTGACACGGGGTGATATTAAGGTGGGTGTTATACGAGTTGGGGGCCTACTCAAATAAAGAACCCAGGGTTGAAATAAAAATTTTAAAAAACTTGTTTATTTTGCGCCACATATATGGTCAGTGGAAGAAGTCCCTGGCTGGAGTGTGCCGTGTTATAAAACAGTTACATATGTCCTAGAGCCTAAAATGATTACGCATAATAGAGTGTCACATATGAATCCAGTCAGCAATGTGTCCAGTGGTCCACAGCCAATGACAGGCCTTACTGCCTGCGTCATTGGCAATGTTGGTTGTATAAATCCATCCAGGTTAAGGGAGTGCAAACACAAGTATATAACTAGAAACATGTATGCCTCGAGTCAGCCTCATTACGACCCTGGCGGTAAGGGGTTTACGCCAGCGTTAGCTGCGCCGACCCCTTACCGCCAATTACGAGGTCCCCTAGCGCCATGGTGCTTTTAACAGGTGTTAAAATCCATGGCGCTAAGGGACCATGGAGTTAATTACGCCACCGTAATTTACGGTGGCGTAATTAACGCCTTCCCCACTCCCATTATGCCCTATGGGGCAAAAATGGGAATGGGGAAGGGTAAATGGGGATTGGGGACTTACCGCCCCGCCAAGGTCGGAATGGGGCGGTAAGTCCGCCAACCACCATGGCGTAAACGTAGTTTACACCATGGTGGTAAAGTCACGGCCCAGGCGGTAACTTACCGCCTGGGTCGTAATGAGGTGACTGTATACATGGTACAGCAATCCATCGAGGGGTCCTTAAAGACCTGTCTTTGCTGTTCCTCCCTTTTTCACATGGGCAGGCTAGAGGCAGGGTAAGCCCAAGGCTCGGGGACCTGGCACAGGGAGAGTGCGTCCAGAATGTGACATGCATTTGCTGCCACATACCCAATGCAAGCATACCGGTTTGTGTGCATGAACTGCACGTGCCAAGTGATTTGCACATGCAGATGGGCTTTTGTCTGCTCTCTTCTTGTTTGTCTGTGCACCTGACATGCACAAATAAGAACAATATTTGCAAGTCAGGACATATGTTTTTGACGCAAGGAAATTAAACTCAAATCATTTTCAACACAACCTTGCCTGAACACATCACATACGATAAGCATACACCATTACAGAAGTTAATAGGAGGCAACCCTGATGATCCCAGAACCCGGGTTCACCAATAACAACATTTACCATTGCCCGCACGTACTTGCCTGTACATAAGGGAAATGCCACGCCATAATCTGTGTGCCTCCTCTCCAGCTATATTGTATTCATATACTAATTCACTAATAGTCTGAAATGTCGCGGGTTAGGACACTAACTGCCTAAAGTTTTTCCTTGCCAATGTTCCAAATGGCATAATATTCAGCCCGATAGAGGGTCCATTTGCTTGCCAACCGACTAAATAACTCATTTGCTAGACCGCCAATTAAGCTGGAATTCTGTTTGCCAGGCTGTTCATTGTCTAAAAATTCATGTGCCTTCCCGCTATCTTAGTCATCTTGTATGCTAAGCTACATTGTATGCTACCTAGGAAGGGTTTGCACCTAGACTGTGGTTTAAACTGTACCCTTGTGCCTATATTGCCCCCAGCGCCGCTTCATACAATACCTGCGGTATGCTTGCATCACACAGCTGACTAAACCATGTTCCTTTCGCCTTGATACTTTGTCTACTAGGTAACACTTTTTGGCATCACATTGCGGACTAAACCCTGTTCCTTTCGCCTTGATACTTTATCAACTAGGTAATACTTTTTGGTAGGTTCCATGAGCCTTATAATGCTCACCAGTACCTTGATGTTTACTAAGGAGCCCGCTATATATTGTATATGGATGCTTAGTTCCGCTCTGCTAGCCACTACCTTCTAAATGCACTACAGTCTATCAACAGACCACTGTCTAGCTTGGCATCACCCATATATTGCACATAATAACTCCCGATCATCCTAATCCTGTTTTTTGATGGCCTGGCTAGGACGTACCCAAAGGGAGTACTGCTTATTGTTAATTGCCTTCTCTATGCACAGTTGTACTGATACTTTATGCTACGCAGACTGCTAACCACCATATTGCCACCCTCTTAGTTACTTTACCAGCTTCCTACTATTTTAGCAAAAGGATCAGCTTGTCCCATCTAGAAAGCAAATTCCTAACGACTGCCATGATGTATCCTACTGCATGGGAGATTAAACCCACTAAATATCTCCCACCCCTTAAATATACCCCCTGTTACATATCCATTAAGCCAACCTCATTCTTACCAAAATTAAACTCAGGCACTAAGCCTCACTATATTGACAGAGACAGTCCCACTAAAGCAACAGTTACTTTAACCCCTTGCCAATGGATTAATCTATATCCTACTAAACCCACACCTAATCAGCCTGGCTCTATCGGATTCAGAAACAGTAGGCTTGGTTCCCGATTTGCCAGTTATGGCCTTTCTCAAACCAAATGCATAGATGAATTAACAAGCCGAGCAGGGACCAAAAACCCCATACCCAAGGCCAACAACAAGAAAACAAGTAGAGTTAACCACAAGAAGGAATCTTCTACATCACCGTCCAATTCCAGCCCTTACATCAAAGGCGCCCTTATAAACGCTAGATCTGTGGTTGCCCATGCCATAGATATCTCCAAACTAATTAAGACTGGAGACCTAGATTTCCTAGCTATATCAGAGACATGGCTGCATGCTGCGGCAGGACCATCCCTGTTATTGGCCATTCCTGACACATACCACTGTGAGAGCAGATAGAACAACTTCGAAAGGGGGGTGGCATTGCCTTTATAGCAAAGTCTAGCCTCAGGCTCAGAGCTTCCATGTCCCCCAATGTGAAATCATTCGAATTACTCACTGTTAAACTAACCACCTCTAACTCAAGTACCCTAACAATACACCTAATCTACAAACCTCCAGGTCCCATTAGATCCCTCTAGGAAGATATCAAGACCATATTGGCCGATACTAAACTTCCTTCTCAAATACTAATGCTAGGCGATTTCAACATAGGCTTCCTAGACCCGAATGACTAACATGCTAAGACCCTGTCTGAGACGCTTACTGGACCAGGGTTTATACAAAGAGTTAACCAGCCCACTCATGTGAAAGGGAGAATACTAGACTGGGTAGCAGAACTAAACTCCGAGACAGTAATTACATCTGTCGAAGCACAGACCTGGACTGACCACCACCTAGTCTCCTTCACTCTCACTAAACAACCATCAATCATGACTATCCCTATTGCCCCACCACTTCCTACACGAATAAGCGGAACATCACAGCTGATAAGCTTCTACCTCTCCTGCTTCCTACATTGAACTCGGCACCCGAGTCGATAGACCCTGCCGCTCTAGTAGAGTTATATAACTCCTCTATTTCACAAGCTCTAGATACCATTGCTCCCCTCAAAATGCAAAAAAGTAAACCAAGAGACCACCTCAACTCATGGTTCACACCGCAGTTAAAAGACCTTCGAGCAGAGAAAAGAAAATGAGAAGGCGTGTGGAAAAATAGGCCTTCTAAAGAAAATCAACATAACTTGAATGAAATTTCTACCAAGAGGAAATATTATGAACCAAATGTGAATCATACAATGAAAGGATAAACAAAGCAAGCTCTAACACTAAAGATCCCTTTGTGATCCTGAGGGAAAAGGAATCCCCCATTCCCCCAGAGGATTTGTGCATAAAAGATAAACAACAACATTTAAATAATCTGCTTTGGTCCCCCTGCAACAGCGTGCAGTGAGGCAATCTCCCATCTCTTCCGGGCTTGTTTCTCCTCCCTCCGCCCGCCTCCGATCCTCCCTCTGCACCGTGATAGGCTGCCTGATCCTCACATTCCAGGCCTAGCCACCAGCACTCCTTGGGCCTTGATCAGATGAGATTGTGTGCCTGTGACCGTCCGGGCCTAATATTTTTGATTTAAATATTCTGCTTTGGTCCCCCTCCACCTGCGTGCTGTGATGCAAACTCCCTTCTCTTCCGGGCTTGTTACTCCTCCCTCCGACCACCTCCAGCCCTCCCTCCACACAGTTATAGGCTGCCTGATCCTCACCTTCCAGGCCTAACCACCGGCACTCCTAGTGCGCAGCACTTTCCTCCTTGGGCCTTGATCAAGTGAGATTGTGTGCCTGTGACCCTCTGGGACTCATATTTTTGATTTAAATAATCTGCTTTGGTCCTCCTGCACCTGCATGCAACGAAGCAATCTCCCTTCACTTCCGGGCTTGTTTCTCCTCCCTCTGGCCACCTCCGGCCCTCCCTCCTCCCATGATAGGTCAGTACATAGGCCATTACCGACCCTCCCAGGGCAGCCCTCTGCCCGGCAGCCCCCACGGCTAAGGGCCCCAAGGCAAAGGGCGGCTCCAACAGAAGCAGCTCCAAAAAGTGTCAGCAGGTTTCCGCAGGGGAAGCCAGTGACCAGTCGTCGACCAGGACCAGTACGGTAGGAGTGGTCTAGGTGGGGAGTAGAGCAATAACTCTACCACGGAAGCCTAGCCATTTATCAAATGTATCTAAAACACTGCAAACATTTCTGCTGCCTCCCTCGACCCCACATTGTTAAATCTAGCTGTGTTGAGTATTGTAGTCATTTGGTCTGTTAGGCATAGACCTCTGTCCCACTATACAGGACTTCCAAATCTGGCTGTGTTTAGTATTGTAATCTTCTATTCACCTGTGTCTCAAATCTAGCTGTGTTTAGTACTGCACCCATTTGATTTGATAGACGTAGGCCTCTCTCCCACTATACAGGACTCCCAAATCTAGCTGTGTTTAGTATTGTAGTCATCTGTTCAGCTGTGTCTCAAATCCAGCTGTGTTTAGTACTGCACCCATTTTATTTGTTAGGCGTAGGCCTCTCTGCCAGTATACAAGACCCCCAAATCTAGCTGTGTTTAGTATTGTAGTCATCTGTTCACCTGTGTCTCAAACCCAGCTGTGTTCAGAACTGCACCCATTTGATCTGTTAGGCTGTTGGGTGTCCTGACCCACGTTTCAACTATCATGCTGCAACATTTGGTGCTGTGGGCTTAGAAAGTCCAAGATGGCCAAAAAGCTCACAAGTGCGCCAGAACCCAGGAGAACCACACAGTTTGTGTGCACACCAAAATGGTTACCTAACTTGCCACCCACCAGTGTAAAGAAAGATCTTTGTTAACAAAATCCACTGTTACTGATGTCAAAAAGTTGCTAAAATCGTGGCTCATTGGGCCACTTTAAAGATTCAACCCTTTTGTGGGGTTCCACATAACCATCTTACTGTAAGGAGCCCCATCAAAACAAGGTTAAGCAAGGATTATTTACTACCATGTAAGAACCATTCCTGTTTAGAATGCATTAATCCAAGAAAGATCCCAAAATTGCATGCAGTACCAACAAAATCCTCAAGGCGGTGCTAGCGGTCTAAACTCTGACAGGAGAACTGAGTGCAGTTGCTGACAAAGGGATTTGACTCAGCTGACTTCAAAGGCTGTATTTTAATTAAAAATTAGCCACCTGCTATTCCCAGAGGCCTGAAGCCTGGGAAACCCTCTCACCTCCAGAGATTTACACCAGGAGTTAGAATCTCACATGACCTCTTGATTGATAGAAGGCAGACTGGCTGGGAGCCTCCTGCAGACCACACAATAGGCTCTTCCAATTGAATAGGATATGTTGATTTTGACTGTTTCCTGTCAACAAAGGCCTGCCTGCCAGAAGACACATGTGACTGACCCACCCAAGTCTTGGAGGCGGACTCCAACACTCTGAGAACTGAATTGAAAGCAAAATATATATTTTACAGAAACACTGATAACTCTTTGTAATCAAATGACAGAAATGTATAACTTTGAGAGCCTTAATTTAAAAAATGTACCTTCAATTCAAGCCCAAACTCCAATTTGTGTGATGTTCTGGGGCAAAACCCTGCTATGTATGTATACTACAGACTCTGTGTTTAAGCTAGAGACATGTTAATTTCCTGGAGTATGTATGGACAGGCCGTGTACATGTGTACAAATCTGGAGAAAAATCTGATGTTGCAAAACCACTAAAAAGCACAAAATATTGCCATTTCTGAATTCAAGCCCCCAGGAAGAGGAGAGTTCGAACAGGGGCTACCATCAGTAAATGCATGATGGATGCATGTAATTTCAAACCACTGTGTAGCTAGGAAATATGTCTTTTTGATCAAATATAGATTGTGTGTAAAACTGACCAGGGGAGGATCCTCTGACCCATAAAACCTACAGTATCACTCAGACTCACAGTTCCTTCCCCAATCAAGGGGAAGAGGAGGAAGTGGCCAATGACAAGTGGAGAGGGGTAGGGCCTAGGAAGCTAGCCTCTCCACCCATTTTCAAAACACATAAAGGCAGACAGTCAGGACAGATAGGGACATTCAATTCCATCTGCTGCGGGACGCTCTGCCGGGAAAATCCATACTTTACCTCCATCAACCTCCAGAGAGCCAACATAGAGACTTCAATCTATCCACCTTCAGAGACCTTACTTCAGAATTTGTAGCAGAGAGGTCAACTACAAGCTAAATCCCTCTTTAGCAGGCCTCAAATAAGTGCCATTATCACAGCTAGGCGAGCTGTTTGAATTCTTTGCAAGAACTCTTGCCATTTGTCAGAGAGCAGTGTTGTATCCAGAGAGAGACCAGCTGAACCGGAGACCGCTGTATCCGGACCCACAGACCTGATCAGAACCAGAGACCCAGACCAGCAGAGTAGAGCTGACCCCGACGCTGTGCGCAGAGACCGTCCGTGGCGAGTGAAGAAAACCTGACCAGATCCGTGGCGAGGCCCATTCTATTTCTAAATATATTGTGAGTACCTAGCAGAACTGTGCAGAACCAACCTCTTAGTTAAAATAATCTAATCCAAGTTATTTTAATCTAAGTAGAACTGCCTCCTAACTGTCACCTGTCATTTGCAAAGCTGTCACCTGTCATTTCTAGTTGCTAGCTGTCACTTGTCACTTTGAACTTTAAAATTTCAAATCTGAAAAACGACCTTTACCATATCGCTCATATCTCTGTGACCGTTTGTCTTAGAGACTTGCAGTAACTTTCCCCTGAAAGCTGGGAATCTTGGCTTTTCAAGGAACCTAGAACCGCATTCCTATTCTCTATATATTTGCCGCGATCGCGAAAAATGCACTCGCGAATTTGCCGCGATTTGCAAATTTCTCCACGTGGGAAAACAGCAGCTTCCTTGCTTTCCTTGCTAAAAATTCGTTTGCCTCTTAAGAACCATCCCTGAATCATTGCTAGAGTGAGCCTGGACTAATATTAACTAGATACCACTCACCCTGAACCTCTAGAGGGAATTAAAAGCATTTTAGCATATTTTTCACTTCATTGCCAGCACACATAAAAGCATTTTTGGCCTGTGTTTCAAACTTCTGTAGTCTAGGCTTGCTGGGGTGAACTGAATTACATTTGATTGCATTTCTGAGAACTGTGTGCTTTCCTTCCATTTCCTTGCATTGCATAAAGGGGGGAGTGGATTGCCAGAGAAAAGTGATTACATTGTTTTGTTGAAATCATATTGAGTATTGTCGGTATTGCATTTCATTCAACATTGCATCCATCTGAACTTATATAAAGTATTCTCTACCACCTTATTCTTCTGTTCCTATTCACAAGTGTGCTAGTGCCAGACTATCCATTATTGATTACTGCTCAGATTAAGTGTGATATTCAATTATTAATTTATTATAAAGTGTGATATATATATATATTGTTTAAATTCTCAAATAAACCTTTTAACTTGCAAAACAGAACTACTTCTTGGCTCAGTGGGGTCAGGGGGATTCCAAGAGAGGGGTGTTATATAGGGGTAGTCATCCAGAACGCATGAACTGGACATAAAGATATATCAATAAGGGTTTCCATTCAGTATCCCAGACTAGGCATTGACTTAGCTGTAGTGTTGAATTGAATCCTCTTACAAGGCGTAGGCCTCTCTCCCACTATACAGGACTCCCAAATCCAGCTGTGTTTAGTATTGTAGTCACCTGTTCACATGTGTCTCAAATCTAGCTGGGTCTAGTACTGCACCCATTTGATCTGTTAGGTGTAGGCCTCTCTCCCACTATACAGGACTCCCAACCTAGCTGTGTTTAGTACTGCACTTGTTTAATCCGTCGGGCGTAGGCCTCTCTCCCCCTATACAGGAATCCCAAATCCAGCTGTGTTTAATATTTTAGTCATCGGATCACCTGTGTCTCAAATCTAGCTGTGTTTAGTACTTCGCCCATTTGGTCTGTTCGGCATGGGCCTCTCTCCCACTGTGCAGGACTCCCAAATCTAGCTGTGTTTAGTATTTTAGTCATCTGTTCACCTGTGTCTCAAATCCAGTTGTGTTTAGTACTGCACCCATTTAATTTGTTCGGCGTAGGCCTCTCTCCAACTATACAGGACTCCCAAATCTAGCTGTGTTTAGTATTTTAGTCATCTGTTCATCTGTGTCTCAAATCCAGCCGTGTTTAGTACTGCACACATTTTATCTGTTAGGCGTAGACCTCTCTCCCACTATACAGGACTCCCAAAATCCAGCTGTGTTTATTACTGCACTCATTTTATCCGTCAGGCGTAGACCACTCTCCCACTATACAGGACTCCCAAATCTAGCTGGGTTTAGTATTGTAGTCATCTGTTCACCTGTGTCTCAAATCCAGCTGTGTTTAGTACTGCACACATTTGATCTGTTAGGCATAGGCCTCTCTCCCACTATACAGGACTCCCAAATCTAGATGTGTTTAGTATTGTAGTCATCTCTTCACCTGTGTCTCGAATCCAGCCGTGTTTAGTACTGCACACATTTGATCTGTTAGGCGTAGACCTCTCTCCCACTATACAGGACTTCCAAAATCCAGCTGTGTTTATTACTGCACTCATTTGATCCGTCAGACGTAGACCACTCTCCCACTATACAGGACTCCCAAATCCAGCTGTGTTTAGTATTGTAGTCACCTGTTCACATGTGTCTCAAATCTAGCTGGGTCTAGTACTGCACCCATTTGATCTGTTAGGTGTAGGCCTCTCTCCCACTATACAGGACTCCCAAATCTAGCTGTGTTTAGTACTACACTTGTTTAATCCGTCGGGCGTAGGCCTCTCTCCCACTATACAGAACTCCCAAATCCAGCTGTGTTTAGTATTGTAGTCACCTGTTCACATGTGTCTCAAATCTAGCTGTGTTTAGTACTGCACCCATTTGATCTGTTATCTTAGGCGTAGGCCTCTCTCCGACTATACAGGACTCCAAATCCAGCTGTGTTTAATATTTTAGTCATCGGTTCACCTGTGTCTCAAATCTATTTGTGTTTAGTACTTTGCCCATTTGGTCTGTTGGGAATGGGCCTCTCTCCCACTGTGCAGGACTCCCGGGCCTAGCTGTGTTTAGTATTGTAGTCATTTGTTCACCTGTGTCTCAAATCTAGCTGTGTTTGGTACTGCACCATTTGATCTGTTGTGCGTGGGCCTATAGAGGACTCTCCAACATAGCTGTGCTTAAGGTCCTAGTAAATTGCTCAACTGTGCGTGTTTGGTACTGCTTCCACTTGCCCGTCCAGGCGTGGGCCTCTCCCCCACTATACAACTATACAGCTATCTCAATGTTAATGTTCCCCCTGCAAAGTTTGATTTAAAGACAAATGAGCAGTCCTACACCAATGTGAGTAATCAGCAGGTTTTCAGGAATGAAATACAATGTCTAGAGTTATAAGCAATCTTCCCTCCCTAACCAAGAGAGGAAAACCTTATGTTGGCAAATGATACTTTGAAAATGACAGGTGAAAATGGCTTTGTGAAATACTGCAAATGGTCAAAAAATGCTTAATGGATAGAAATTCTAAGGAACGCAGCACTAATCAGGTCCTAATATACGTGAGCTATTATATAAACAACAATACACACTTCAGATCAGGATGGGATGGAAAAAGCACTTTGAAATGGGGAAATGACATGTGTAAACTTGTGAATTTTGCAAATTCGCAGCAAACTTATGCTATGCAATATTGAAGAAAAACAAGACAAATACACTGTTCCGCGGAACTCGTTCGAGTTGTGGGTGTAGCTACGGATGTTAGGTATCAGTGAGAGTTGAGATTTCGTTTCTATCTTTAAAACTGAAGGAGTTATAGAGGTTTTAGTGAGAGGTGTTTTTGCAAAATAGGGACGAAAATGAAAACAGAAATGCGCTTTTGAAAATTACAGATGGGTTTGATTACACTATATTATGACTATGAAAAAGAGAATGCCACATGTGGATCTTACCGCCACGTGATCAGCGTAACCGATCCCGTTGTGTATACTCTATTTCTACTTGGGATTTACTTTTGTTATTCAGAATCACTAGGGAGTTATGGTTTTGGAACACAGGTCTGACAATCAGCACAAGAAGGATTCTAACAATACTGGAGTTCTGAATTAAAGATGGGATGGGTTGAGATAGGGATAACACAATGCAAAAATATTATGGGTCACTGTTCGTCCTATTAATACTTACAGAAAAAGCTATTAAATTGGACCATCAGCTCTGGTCAATGAATTGGATCTGGTCTACCAGCCGAAGGCAACCTCTAGCGGGATTGGATCAGCAAGGCGGTTCTGGTCAATTTGGACTGCACCTCAGCCTGGATTTGTATGGGCCCCTTCTGGTTACTGGACACGATAGCTAGCAGGATGCAAGTTTTCAGCGGGCAAGCCTTAATGGTAGCAAGCCAAGCTGAATCAGAATTAAATCCCTTCAGGTTTGGGATGTTTGCAATTGGGTCAGGCTAGCAATAATTTTGCAATGCTAGAGTCTGGATTCTGCAAAGAAATCTGGATCTTTCAATGCATTCTGGAGTCAGCTACAAGTTGAACAGTTCTGGAATAATGTGCTCAGTGGACATCTGGATGGGTTCTGGAAGCCTTGTGTTCTGGATGCAGTGTTTGTAAGCAGTGTCCCTATGTGTAGTAAAACTCCAATATTTATCCATTACAATGTTTATGGCATGGGCAGAACTTCAAAAACACACCCCCTTCTCTGTGAGTGGCTACAGGGATGTGCTTTGTCTTTGTTGGTAGCCCGAACAGAGCTGTCATCTTATGACAGGATTTAGGAACTCCCACCTGGATTTTTACCCAAAACATACTTTTGCACAAATGTGCATTACTACCATTATGTACCCTCATGAAATTGGACACATATCCTTGATATTTGATTGTCTACATTTACATTCACTTCCCATCTTTGTGAGAGCTGTATTGGTCATTCTATGGATTTTTATCAATTTTACCCATAATACTTTGGATTAATCATTCTTAATTTGACACATCGCTGGGTGCTTATCAGTGGATCGTGTACATTTAATTGTAAGTTTGCAACATTAATATTTTTGCCACAATCAGACATTATTCATAATTTTGGTCCCTTAAATGGTACAAGTTTCCTCAATGTCTTCAAATCACATGGCTGAAATTAGTTTAATGTCTACCAAGTTTCAGATGTATACCTTTTTAGGTTGCTCAGTTAAAGAGTTTTAACTTTAATCAAAAATTAAGATTTCACACCAAAGTCCTCCTGTGTAACCTACCCTTTCTAGGCAGCAGCTGTGCAGTCCTTTGAAATTCACTGAGAAACCTCCTCCACATCCTGCCCCTCCTTGCAGAGGTCAATGTTCAACTAGTCTTTTGTTCTTTGATCAGCCAGCAGATGAATGTCTAATGCGGCCCCATTGTGTGGCTTGTTGGCATTATGCGGGAACCATTAACAGCCATTAACCTTCCTGTTCTCAAGGAAGTGTCAAACAGAGATGTCAGTTTTCCCAGGCCAGGCTGTCAGATCAGAATCACATAGTGGATTGGCCCCAGACTGGGCTCCTTGACAGTAAAGTCTTTTCATTTAAAAAATAAAATATAAGAACAGTTTATAAAGGATTTAAACATTTTAAAAGAATTAGCATTTCACAAACATGCTTGAAATAGTGGATTTTGCAATTTTCTTCCAGAAAAAGAAACACCTTTAAATGGGCTCGACAGCTAGTTTCCTTAAGCAGCTGTCAAGCAGGGAGGCCTGGATTCCTCTGACTGCCTGGAGAATCCATGATTTCAGCACACTTTCCTTTCCATAATTCTCTGGGGAAATGACTGAATGTTTAAGTGCATTTTCGGATTAGGCCCTTCTTTTTCCTTATTTCAGGTGACAGATGACAGAAGACAGATGGAAACCCCCACCACCCCCCTCCCAGTAACAAACCTAATCTAGTACCATTCAAATTCTCCAAAATTTCTATCCAGGAAACAGAAAAACATTATAGCCTCACCAAAACCCTCAAACTGTAAAGGTGACATATGCCCTGCCCAAATAATCAAGGATGCAGCTAGAGATCTTGCCCCCTTTATATCCAAACTTATTAATGCCTCATTTATGTCAAGTACCGTCCCAATCAGCTTAAAAGAATCCTGGGTCGTATCACTTCTTAAAAAACAAACATTAGACCATCCATTCCAACAAACTACAGACCTATCACTACTGTCCCCTTTCTCCTGAAAATAATTGACAGAGTGGCCTACTTGCAAATTCAAAAATACCTTGAAACAAACCAACTATTAGGCTCTCGCCAATCGGGGTTCATACCCCAGCACGGCACGGAGACAGCCCTAATAGATCTTAAAGCCCAAATTGATGAACTTAATGACGAAGGACACACAGCTATGCTACCCCTCCTTGATCTGTTGGTGGCTTTTGACTTGTGGACTGTGCAGTCTTATGCAAACATTTAGCATCGGCAGCCCACTTCTCAAGTAAAGCTATAGCATGGGTCCAATCATTTCTTGATAATAGAAGCATGAGAGTCTTCTCCACGGCAGCTTCTGCAGACACAGTCATAACAACATTTGGAGTCCCCCAAGGCTCTTGTGTCTCCCCCACCATGTATAATATCTTCACCAAGACTTTATTTGGTAAATTGGACAGGCTGGGTGTCACTTACACAAACTACACTGATGACACCCAGATCCTGATCCCCTTTACGGGCGATTTCACATCAGATACAGCCTTAGTGAATTAAATCTACTCCCTCATTCAGGCATGGATGGCAACCCACGGCCTCTGCCTGAACGACGATAAAACGGAGATCCTAATCCTTGGCTCAACCAACAACCTAAAAAAACTTAATGACAACTACAGTGCCTTCAATAACTGCAGTAACATAATTACTGTTGCTAAAGAAGTGAAGACTCTAGGTTTTTGCCTGGATTCCATACTTACCCTAAAAAAAAACAAGTAAACTCCTTGGCCTCATCCACCACCTACACTGGCAAACTCACCAAAGCATGAAGACCTTTCCTCTCACCAGCTAGCTGCATTATTCTAGCCAATGCCCTCATCCTCTCTAAATTGGACTACTGCAATGCACTTTATGCAGGAGCTAATAAATCTATCACCAACAAACTACAAACATTGCAAAGCAATGTGCTTAGAAAGGCCCTGAACCTCCCTAATAGAGAGCACATCTCTAACACCAGGAGAAATCACAACTCGCTAAAAATCACCAATCGAATCCTCCTCAAAACAGTCACTCAAACCTTCAAATGCCTAAACAACGCTGCACCCCCATACCTGAAGGAAAGAATAACCAGAAAAATCTCTACTCGGCCAACTAGAACGGTAAACTCCTTCTGTCTCCAAATACCAAGACTCTGCTTACAAAAAACAGGTGGAAATAGTTTCCCAGTAAAAGCAGATCAGCAATGGAATGCCCTACCAGTCGAGCTAAGAAGAGACCAATCCTATAACAGCTTAAGGCACAACACCCGTAACTGGCTATGCCACAATGATCAGTAACCTTCAGAAATACATGCTTGCCCTCCTCTCTCCTCTCAATCTTTAATTTGTACTAATTGCAATTTCCATGTACCTGTATATCTCTGTAACTCTGTAAATGCAATTATATATGCACCTGTATCCACCTTATCTATGCAAATGTAACTAAGCTTTAAGTAATCTTGTTGTAATGTGCACCCAGCTACCTAAGGGTTCAGGGTGCCCTATAAATAATAAACAAACAAATGACAGCAGTGATTCCTGCTTTTACCCCACTTTCCCTGTTTATGTGGCAGGGTGTGCAGCTCTTTTGGTGGTTTATGAACTCTGCACAATTTTGCAGATTTAGTGCGCACAGGGGTCATTGCCTCCATTTTTGGCAGTTTTCTTTCCCCATTGGCAATGGGTTGCAGTGTGGCACAGTGGCGTGGATAAAAATACTCCACAAGCTCTAAACTTCCCTCAGAGGCAACACATCTTTGAGGTCAGAAGAATGCACAACTGGCTCTCTATCAACAACAGGATCCAATTCAAAATTGTATACATCACTCATAAATGCCTAAACCATGCTGCACCGCAGTATTTAAGAGACAAAATCATGAAAAAAGCCTCATCACGTCCTACCAGGACTGCAAACTCGTACTGCATTGCAGTTCTCAGATTTAATCTGAAAAAAGCCGGGGGGTCTAGCTTTCTGGTTCAGGCCGCCCATTTCTGGAACTCCCTCCCTATTCATCTGCGAATGGACCAGACATTCCAAATTTTTACGAAAAACACCAAAAAAATGACTGGTCTCGAATTACATCTAAATTCCGGCGACTCTATTTGAGTACGGATTCTGCCCTGCACCGATTCTTGTCTGCCTAACATGTATGTCTACTACTGCACTTTATCTGAAATGCAATTATCTTGATGGGGAAGTGTATCACTTGCATTCCCATGCAATTCTGCCATGTACCGCCTCTTGTCTGCCTATTATGTATGCTTACTACTGTGCTTTATCCTAATTGTATATATCTGTCTGTGAAACTGTATCACTTGTATCTCTAAGCAAGGCGCCCAGATACCCTTGGGTTGGGTGTGCAATATAAATAATAAACAAACAAACCATAAATAATACAAGTACATGGGGATTATGAGCCAACAGGTCAAATGTACCACATGCTCCTGTTTTCGCAGTGCAACCGTGTCATTTTCGTGCCTTGTTCTAGCTTGAAATTGAGTCAAAGTTGCTTTGTTACTTCATTTGAGAACACTTTCTTCTCTGTAGCAACAGCCATCAAATCAACCGAAAACGTTGCAGCAAAGAATCATTACTTCACAAAAATATGCACCTGTATATCACTCGTAGGATCTTCTTTTGGGTACTTCCAAAGTAGAAATGCATAACCAACCGCACGTAGCTACACAATTCAGGAAATATGCATACCCCATCAGGAAATGTTCATACCCCACACGATATGTTGTACAGGTTTGGAGAATCCCGGTTTTGGAAGCAACTTTACAATGCATGTTTGTCAACCTGCAAATGTCACCTAAATAGAGGTGAAACGACAGTGCCTTTGTTCATGCCTTTCCTGTCCCCACCTTTTAAACATTTATATGAGAACTATCTTATCTTATAACGTCACATGTAAGAGGTTTTGGTTCATCGCTTTTCCAGGTTTGACATTCACTCTCTATTTAAAGAGCCCCTCACAATAAAACACATATGTCTGAGTCCCAGAAAGGAGATCATGATGCCTCATGTTGGCACTTAACTCCAACGCTCTGCCACCATGTAAGCCGCTCGTATTTCCCGAGTGAATTCCTCCGCCAATGAACAGTTAGAGCAATGTGGAGCCGGGGAGAAAACCACTATGGAAGCATCATCCATTCCGGCCCCAGCATTGAGAAGCCATGGATCGCTTCCATTGGACCTAAAAGGAGAGAAACGTTCAAAGCTATCATTAGCAACTTTCTAAGGCATATAATTAAGTAAACCCAAACCAAATGGCTTCATGTGGCCTAGAGATGCTTAAAAACCAGACCCCCGTCGTCCTGTCTAAGCCCTCATTGAATAAAATGCTAGCATGACACAAGCAGAAAAGATATGTATGCTTCTTGGGCCCTAGTGTAATTGGATTTCCTATTTTCTGTGTATTCTCATCCTATCAAGGTAAACCTTTCAATGTAATGTTTTTCATTCTTCTTGGAATATCACTGTCTGTGTAGTACAATAAGACCTGCCAAATGTGTTTTATTGTATCATACTAATATTTACTATGTCAAAGGCATTGGCTCGCATTCGGACTCCGGCGGAAAACCATGGTGCTATTAGCACCATGGTCGATGCCGGAGTCCGCCATGGCGGAATGGGGAATTACCACCCCATTCCAAGGTTGGCGGGGCGGTAATTCCCCATGCCACCATGGCCCTTCCCCATTCCCATTTTTGCCCCATAGGGCATAATGGGAATGGGGAAGGCGGTAAGTACAGTACCGCAAATTGCAGTACCGTACTTACCTCAAGAGTCCCTTTGCGGGCCCCTACTTTAACGGCTGGTCTAGACCAGCCGTTAAGGTCGGATCCCGCAAAGGGACCTCGTAGTAAGACGTTAAGGGTTTAACGGCGCCGACACCTTTTACGGCGCCGTTAACCCCTTAACGCCAGGGTCCTAATGAGGGCCATTGTATAATTGTACTTCTTTAAGCTTGCCCTTATTAATGAGTGCCATTGTATAATTGTACTTCTTTAGGCTTTCCCTTCCTAGAACTCCATCATCTGCACTACTTCAACCGAGTAATAGTAGCTTCACAAGTGATCGGGCATGCCCATTTTTCACCACGAATGGAACCCAAAAATAATCAACTAAAGCAAGAAAAAAACAAGCACTGGCAAAGTCAACAGTTTCAGCGTTTACTGCTGTTCTTTGCATTTTGCATTTATAGGCACCAGGGTGCAAGGAGGAGAATGCAAAGTTTCTAATGAGGATTCTATAAGGGGTGTAGGTGTGAAATGGAATAAGATGGGGAATATAGCAAAGGAGGAAGCCATTGATAGCATGTGCCATCAATAATGAGTTAGAGTTTGTGTGTGTTTGTGAATGGGTTGGCTAGCCCAGTGGGCCTGTATAGTATTTGGGTGATGTGTTGCAGGAAGCAGGAGCGGGGTGGTTAGTATATTGGCTACCCTCCAAGTTCTTCTATTCGGCAAATCTACACACTTCTACAATTCTATCTAATATGGTGCTTGACTTATCTTCACAATTATATCGAGTGATACGCATGGTTACATTTCACAATCTAAGTGTGATGCATGGCTAATGTTATTTGTAACATTACATTTGCTAGGGAGAAGGGTGTCTCGTCTGCGGTGGACAGGTTTTGGTCAATTCCCCATGTTTATATGTTTGATGGGGGGGTGTCATATGTTATCTAGAATATTCTTGTGGCTGTATATGTTTTGATCACAAAACTGGCTGTCGGTATTCCTCTGCGTTTAATATCGGACTCTTCCTCACATTCACAGCCCGTTTCCTGTGCAGATCTCTTACTGGCAGTAGATACAGAAGATTAGAGGACAGCAGTAATCTGGGAACAAAGGGGTGGGGTGCAGTACTGGGAAACCCTCTACAAAAAGGCAGAAAGAATCTCTGTACAACATGCAAAACACACACCCATGTTAGTCTTGAACGACACTGTAAATAGAGAGGACAACAGACGGTTAGAGACAGTCCTGCAGAGTAAGCAGTGTGCTGTATGTGTAGAGCAAAGCACTTGTCAGTCGGGAGCCATGCACAGTGGCACACAGACACACACGACTTCTAGAGAGTCACTGAGAGACGGGATAAATGCTGACAGAAGCTTTCCTGGACCTAAACAGCATAACACATAGCAGAAGATTGGAGAATGGGTGATTGCTTTGCCCATACAACACACATATTATGTAAGCAGCTGTTACTGTGGTACCAGGATTAAATGATTTTGCATTTAATTCCATGCTCTCAAGCTTCCCATAGCCATGTGTGAGAAGGCTGTCTGTCCTGGTGTTTCTTTTTGGCTTCTGGGACTTGTAGATTTTAATTTCCCATTTAAGAGTTGGGAAAACTACAATACCCATAATTCAAAGAAAAACAGGTACTGGTTGGCCCTCTCAAGCATGGACAGTACCGTCTAATTCAGCAGGACTCCGGAAACCGACATTTCTGCTGCCATATCTTTAGCCAGAGGCACCCTGGTGGAGGTCACAAACTTGCAGCCATGTCCACCGTGCAGCTGATGAGCACCCTGATGCATGTTTCTAATGCTGAGTGCACACAAGGCTGCACTGCTCTTTGGAGCTACCTGGACAGTGTCTGATTCCATGATGCAACCCTGTGGCAAAGGCACCTTTGAGGCCGAGCAAGCTTGCTCTGGGGTCCGTTTTGTGCAGCACCATAATTCCCTGTCATTAAAGATGACCCCCAAGGGTGCCACACTGCACTGATTACACTCCAAGGAAGCATATGGTGTCTGTTTCTGTGCATTCTCCCCCTGACTGCTATATGGATGCATGGCCCTAACCACCCGGCAGCTTGAACGTGCTGTGTGGTGGAGTCTTGCCCTATAAAGAATGGCCTGGCAATGAACCTGCCGTAATGGGCCTGCTGCGCAGGCAGTGATCAATTAATACAGCGCAAACTAGCAGCTAGCTGCCTGCGCTGAATGCAGATAGCGCGTGGCCCAGTCTCCATTGTTTAAAAAAAAAGTAATGCAGCATGGGCCTGCATGGCATGTTGCAGCTTGGCGCTGTGGTTCTGGTACATGCTCATGCCTTACCTTGCGAGAAGTATCAAAATGCCTTCCAAAGGACTGCTTTCTGACACGATTTGGAGCAGGGAATACACCACCAATGTTTTCAAACACAAAAGTGTATTTGGCAAAATTGCTGTATTTCCTAGAGCATATTTATCCAATGCTTACCAGAAACAAAATGGCCTACTAGTAGTACAAACAAACACTGCACATCCAATCACATCACTAGCTGCACAGCCAATCAGGTGCGCCTTACATGAACAACACATTACCAATCCCCCACAAGACATTAGATATACATTTTCAGAGCCATTTTAAACCAACACTTAACTATTACACTACCCTGTTTGTTTTTAACAAAAAATGGTGAGCAATGTGTATCATAACTTGAAAGCTGCAGTACATATATTTTAAAGCATCAATCAAGTCAAATAACTTTTAAATAACATTAACAGATGGTGCCCACCATTTTGGGGGTACAAATGGCTGATCAATTAACCACAAAAAACAAAATTAGCCAAAGAGTGCATTAGAGGTGTTGTTGGAGGCAAATGAGTGGGAATGGGAAGAAAATCCTAGATATTTCACTTAGCAATGGGCGTTAAATGGCTGGGACACATATCCAAACTACATAAATCCATCCTTGTATGACATCTGCTTTGAAAATCATTATTTTATTATTTCTTTATTTGTGTTGGTTATACATAACATTCACAAAAACATTTCAGTATACAAAACAAAACTAAGTATATGTAAGCAGTTCCACTTGCAACACATAAATCATTTAAAACACAATTAATATGTAGCAAAATATTCAAAATTAAAAATACCAAAGGAAATTGTATTTACAAATACATTAATTATCAGGGCTTTAACTACTGCGACACCTCCCTGGAGCAGTAGCAAAGATGGGGGGTGGGAGGCTCAAATGGTTATGTATGATGGCAGTGCGTGTTAATTCTGAAAAATATTGATGGTGTAAAAACTTGTAGAGATAATGTACGTAGTTGAGTAGAAAAAGACTTCAGGTGCAGCTGGGAAGATCTCGAGGCCACTCGGGATCCGAGATAAAGAGACACAAAACACACACTAGACGTTGCCGACCAGTGAACCAAAGCTGCACTCCCAGCAGGATAAAAACCCAAGTCAAATATTACAACTAAAGGGGCTTGACCTGCTCCTCTGTGGAGTCCGTCATCCCTGATAGTTGGAAAAGATACATTTTACTCTTATAGCAGATAATGCATAATCATACTTTCATTGTGTTCAGAAAATCGTAGCTTTTAAATATTTTTAATATTCCTGTCTGCCTGCTGGAATGTAGTAAGGAAAAGAACCAAACTGACTCAAAACAGGTTGAACAGGTAAAAAACTATTGTTTATATAATAAAGTCACTTGAAGATGCACTGTTAGTTGCACAGTGCGGTATGTAAATTATAGAAATTGTCAAAAAGGCGTTTAAAACAACAGTGGCACAATTGAGCTGCAAAGACGCTCAGGTTAAACCAAAAAAGAAGAAAATCAAAAAGAATATACACAGTTGTATGACAATTCCATCATTGATCATAACTTTTGAATTTTTAACATAGGAAGAACACTCCCAAGGAATGGTTGGTGCCAACGCGTTTCGGATTAAACTAATCCATCTTCAGGGCAGGGTGTCTTAGGCTTTCATGCTGTGTTCATGATACATTTTCTTGGTGAGTCCTAAGAATAATAGGAATATACTAATTTAGAATTTGTGAGTGTAACAGAGAGTAATTCAAATTACAGGATAAAAGTGAGCAACCACTAACCTAAGTGGTCCAAAAGAACAGGACTCGTGGATTATAGTCAGGTCTGGAGATAGTCTCCTCAAGACCAGACAGTACTGGAGTGATGGCGGGAAGCAGCCCCCCTTCCTTTTCAGGCATCTGAAACGAGAGGGAAACCTCTGTCAGAGCGGAATATGAGGACACATACTAAATCTATCCTCTGTTTATTCATGTCAGGACTAGAATATATCTAGAGGCGTTTAGACCATGCTCATGTGGACAAATATATATAAGGTGAATCTAGATCACCTTTGGTCAAATGCTAAGATTGTAGTTTTAACACGCATCTGACAAGTAGTGTCAGAAACGAGGAAGTTATAAACTGTACTCCATGTGGTCAAGTGTAATTGCATGCGTACTACAGCCACCATCAAGTGAGGGTGGCAAAATCCTATGTTTACTAAGTCACTTACTTGCAATATGCGTGAGGAGGTCAGAGTCGAGCACCCGTCACCAAGACGGATCGCTCTCCTCTGTTTCATGGAAATGGTCACCACGCATGCACGTAGGCGCCGTGGACGCCATCTTTGCTTGAGCATCAGACGGCTCCATGGACTATGTTAGCATTAACTCCGCATTGGAGTGGCATGCGAGTAGTAGGGAAAGTGTAATGCCAGAGCCTCCTGTGTAAGAATCAGGTAGATCTCTGTGGTCCCTCATCAGAGAGACCCATAGTCATTTATAGTCATGCCTGTAAGGTCGAGTTGCAATATGGGCAATTAGCCATGTGACTTTGAAAGAATTAAGAGTACACGTGCTAATCATTAACTGGTGTCTAAACAATGCGGGACACTGTGTATTTGGTGGCTAATATACCGCGAGCTTAAGAGGCAAGAGGGGGTGCACAATAGTTCAAATTAAACTTGCAATGTGTATGAGACCCGACATAGGCAACCAAGAAAATGCCTTGTGCCTATCAGTGACCGGGTCGCAGGGTAGACGATGTGTAAATGACACAATTCAAAGCAAATTATTTTGAGTCAGCTCTCAGCTATTCCAACAAGTCACTGTATGAATCATATTTTGCTACAGGTGAATACCTTGCTGCCGGCCCCACGGCCGTTCACATTCTTGGTGGTCTGCCTAGTTGTGGATATTGAACATATAAAAATGCATAGTGCAACTTTTCAATTATTCACCAGAGTCCTGGTTCGTCCAGTATAAAGAACATCATGAGGATCAAATTTTACAGCAGGAGAATACCTCACTGCCGGTCCCTCTGCCGTTCACATTCTGGACAATCTGCCTTATTGTGGACATTCAACATATAGATATGCATAGTGCCAATTTTCAGTTGTTCACCAGAGTCCTGATTCGTCCAGTGTTAGGTAAACAGTATCATAAGGAGCACATAAGGTCAAATTAACCAGGGTAATACGTCCAGTATTAAGTAAAAAGCATCATAAAAAGCACATAAGGTCGAACTCACAGTTCATACCCCTAGGGGTAAGGCAGTCTAATAAGTCAATCCATATAATTTCTCTTTGGAGCAGTTTCTTATGGATATCACCCCCTCTTGGCCCTACCTTCCCTTGTTCTAAGATCAAACATTTCAACTGAGCAATTGTGTGCCTGGATTCCATAAAATGCATAGATACCGGTGACCTAAGACTTTTCGTCCTTATATTGGACTTATGCTCTGTCCATCTCAGTTTGGCCTTTTTCATGGTAATTCCCACATAGTAGAAACCACATGGACATTTAAGGGCATACACCACATTAGTGGAATCACAAGTGCAGGAATGTTTGAGTGAGATTGGTTTTCCTGTGTGTGGGTGTGAGATGGTATTTCCAGGTAAGATGTTAGTGCAATGCTGGCAATTAAAACATGGTTGTGTCCCTTTGAATGTTTTGGAGGTAGGCTGGTCTTTCAGAGTTTTAACTCTAATAAGGCTATTTCTTCGGGCCTTACTGTTTCTGTAGGTGAAGGTTGGAAGTTGTTGAAAAAGTGGTTGTGTTTGGGGGTCCATTTGAAGCATTGGCCAATTTTTCTGGATGATATTCCTGATTTTCTTGCTTTGGGCAGAGTATGTTGTCACATAAACCATACACTTGTTTGTTTTTTTAGAAATTAGTAAAGTGTCTCTCTTTATGGTGGATACCTTATCTTCAATTTCGGTAATTGTAGCTGGATTATATCCCCTATCCTTGAATTTTTGTCGTAATGTGGCAGCTTGTGTTACATAATCAGTGTCTTCGGAGATGTTTCTCCGGTAACGCAAGAACTGACTCAGTGGAACACTGTCTATCGTTCGATGGGGATGAAACCTTGTGGCTAGTAGAAGATTGTTTCTGTCCGTAGTTTTAGTAAAAATCTTGTCTCCAGGTTGTCCTCCTTCACATAAACCAAAACATCTAGGAAATGGATCTTCAATTTGCTCATGAGTGTAGTAAATTTGATTCGTGGATGCATACCATTCATCATAGAGAAAAAGATATTTAATTCATCATCCGGGCCAGACCAGATTCCAAAAATGTCATCAACATATCTGACAAAGAGGGTCAGGTGACGTGACCATCTTGGAGCTGTCAGAACATGTTCTGATTCTAGGTAATACATATACGTGTTGGCATATGCTGGTGCCATAGCGGCACCCATACTGGTCCCTGAGAGTTGTAAATAAAAGTTATCCTGTAATCTGAAAACATTATTCATCAGTACTACTTTAAGTAGTGTCAGTACAAAAAGTTTATTGCCCTAACAATTATCTGACTTGAGTAAAAGCCACTCCACGGCCTCCTGTCTGGCCTTGTGTGCAATATTAGTGTAGAGGGATGTAACATCCATAGTGAAGAGTGTGTCTCTTTCTCTGACAAATTCAGTTTCCTTTAATTTGTTGAAGAAATGCGTGGTATCTTTGACATACGTCTCATTTTCTTGTATGAGTGGTTGTAGGATTTGGTCTAGATATTTAGCGAGTGGTTCCAGCAAGCTGTCAGTTGCCGCTATGATCGGTCTTCCTGGTGGATCAATCAATCTTTTGTGGATTTTGGGCAAAATGTACATAACCGGTGTGATGGGATGTGTCTTCTCTAAAAATCTCCTTGTTTTTTCTGTGATTACTTCTCTGATTTCAGCTTCATCAAGGATTTCTTTGATAAGGGTTGTCTCTTGTTCTGTGGGGTTGTAATCAATTTGCTGGTCGGTCTCAAGGTCAGCTAATTGGCGCTCAACTTCAGCTATGTACTTGGTTTTGTCCATCAGGACGAGTGCACCACCCTTGTCCGCCTGTTTGAATATAATCTTGTTGTTGTCCAACAGATTTTTAAGTGTCTGACGTTCGCTTGCCGTGAAGTTTCCCCTAACCTTGTGCTTGTATGGAAGTTTCTTGAATTGGTCAAGCACTGTTTTTTCAAAAACTGCCAGAACGTGGTTATTGACAGGAGGATTGAATACACTTTTTGGTGCTAATTCCAAGAATTCAGAGGGTTCTTTGATGTAGTCTTCCTCTTCAAGAGAGTCAAAAAAGACTTTAAGTTTCAGTTTTCTCATGAGTATGAAAAAATCAATTTTCTCTCTAAGTAGGTTGGTATTATATTGGGGTACGAAGGAGATGCCCTTGTATAAGACTTGTAGCTCTAATCTGGACAGTTGGTAAGATGAAATATTAACTACTATGACCTCCCTGGAGCAGCCACTTAATATGCACAGAAACATTTCGGTTCATTTACACAATTCATATCGTGGTACTAACAGACAGGTCTTTCTCAGAAATCTGACTACCACAAGCTGCAATGAGAAATTACTCCCATGTAGCATTTCGTGCCATAGTCTTTCAAGATCCACATTATCCCCATTCACAAATTTTAAGAAGTGGTGTATACGATCGCTTCATAATGCATCACAGTAAATTAAGAGGTGCTGCAGAGTTTCAGACAGCCCAGAGGTACCACAGAACCTACACTATGACGATGTTCCACTCCCTCTTTACCGTAGGTCTGTGATTTCCCTGGTCAACAACACTTTGGGGGTCATTACGAGGTTGGAGGTAAGGGGAAAACGATGCCGGTAATGGATTACTGGCATCGCTTACCGCTCCGCACGAATATGACACGCCAACCCGCTATTAGTGGCACCATAATTAAAGGTGCCGTTAATAGCGGCAGGGACGCGGGCACGCAACCCTTCATGTCGGCAATACCGGCATGGCGTAAACAGGAGAACATCACAAGTAAGGCGGACATGCAAATAACGGCCTACTGAAGCCCCGAAAAGTACCTTACCGGCATGGAGCAAATACCGGCATCGCGGACCACCCGTAAACAGCCATGTGCAGTGTTCCCAACTGCCACAGGTGCACACAATCAGCAAAGGTGGAGGCAATATAGACTGGGCTAGCACAAAAGGAGCACACCCCACCCCTTCCCACACCCAGTCACACAGCAAAATGATTCCAATACTACTAGCAATGCTGGGGCTGGAGGACATGATTGCAGTGGAACTGCTGCAACAACAACAACAGGCAGCACAGAGGAGATGCAGGAGGAGAAGGAGGCTGAGGCAGGCCCAGCATGCCCCACCAGTGCAGCAGTGGTACCACGCAGGCAGCCCCCAATCCCTCGCATCAGAACCAGTCCATTCAACCTAACCCCTGAGCAGATCCACAACCTGTACCGTCTGGACCGGGACACCATCACCACCATTGTGGACATGATACATGACAACATTGTCAGCCTGATTGAAATACGCACCGCCATCCCACCCCTACTGAAGGTAGTGTCTGTGCTCCACTTCCTGGCCACAGGCACCTACCAGCACACAGTGGGGCACATGCATGGCATGTCACAACCATTATTCACGCGTACGCTGAACCAAGTGCTTGATGCCCTCCTGAAGCACATAGGCGACCACATTTACCTACCACGGACAGCCCAGGAGATCTCCAACACTAAAGTTGGTTTCCATTCACTGGCTGGCATCCCTGGTTGCATTGGCGCCATTGTTAGGGAGAATTCTCTGTTTAGGCTGAATTTCCTAACCTAGTGAGTCCCCCAGCAGCTTTGCTGGATTTCTGGAGTTTGTTTTTTTCCATCCTGCCAAGAGTGAGACTCTTTTCTCCCACTCTTGGACAAGTATGTGTGTAATTCCTTTGAAATATCAATGTGTTCGATGGGCTATGGGGTCTTTTACTCCATAGGGTCTCATATGTTTTTCTATGTGTGTTACACCGCACCCTACGTGCCGTAACACGGGGGCGCCCTAGCGGGTCCCCCACCATAGACTTCATACCCGGGGACTGACTACTGTCTCCCCGCGCATGTAAAGTCACCATTGGCTTTACTAGACCTAAATTTACTAACAGAACTAGTACCAACCATCTTATTGTGGACGTACTAGTAGGGGTAATTCGATTACTCCTGGATCTGTTACTCGAGGGGGCACTGTCCCGTCCCCCCTCGTCGAGTTTTGGCTGGTGGCAGTGGAAACTACTTGTTATGTTCGACCCCGAACATAACCCTATGGGATTCTTCCCATTGTTGGAGATTGATACTTTTTCTCATTAATCTCTGACGTACCACAGATCTACTTATCTTAAATAAGTTTATCGAGTGGTATTTTCTGCCAGAACTCGGTTTGTAAAATGGCGTCTTTGTTCGTCTCTGTGACTCCTAAACCAAAGGTCGAGCCCTTTGTTCCACTTTTGGCAGGCTCTGTACAGAGACCCTCCGAAGTGGTGCCATTCTGTCTGGGTTACCACAGGGGTGTGGGAGGGCACCCTGGACCGAGTTGCCTTGCCAACTCCGGTCGCACTCTGGAGTGATTGGCCCAGGTGGTGAGCCTTCCCGCTCACCAATTAGCATGTGTTGATTGACAGCTAGGCTGAATGAATGGGGGTATTCTGCATAAAAGCAGAGCTTTTGGGGCTGGATCTTCAGAAGTCGCCACAGGACCTAAGAATCCGACGAGGGTAACGCTGAGCCGACCTGCAACGACGACACCTCCAGTGGAGCCCTGCTGAGCCGACTCACCACTTCCCGACGACAGAGGAGATCTCCCTGCCGGAGAGTCTCTTCCCCTGACTGATGGGAACAACCAGTCCCCTTTGCTTTTTATTCGCCTCAGGACGCAGTGGTTGAATTGCCCGTGCAGAGCACCTCGGCAACCGGATAGCCACTACCCCTGTACCGCGACCAAAAGGTGGTGCCTTGTGACGGAGCACTCCGCGGCTGGTCTCTTCCCTTGTGGTGCACCGGACTTCACTTTCCTTCGACGACGAGATCATCTCTCCTCTTGGCCAAGACCCGACGTGCATCCACCACCAGGAACAACTGCCCCCGCCGGAGCTGCCCTCCACAACAAGGTACCGTGTCCGCCTGGCTTCCCTTTCGTTCGGTTCGAGGGAGGTGTCTTAATCCTCTCCGTTCCGCTGGGTCGCCTCCAAGCTTTGCTCATTCTTTGTTCTGAACTGGCTCAATCTGCCGATAACAATTTGCTATAAAGACTTGAATGCATCTCCACTAGAGACTTTTTGGGGCATCGCGCCTTGCCTCTCTCCGAGTGGGCCTGGCCTCTGAACTTTATGATCTATTGTCATCATAACCTGCCTATCTTTTTCTCTCCCTTCCTAACTAATATTCGAGTGTCATCTAGGTTGAGGTATACACCTCTGTCTGAAAATAAGTGGTACCAGTAGAACCTAGAGTTGTCGATATTTTGCTAGGGGGATTGATCGTTTTCTAATTCGTAGAGTAATTGGGTTTGATTTGTTTGCCGTGATTTGCTTTAGTGTTTTCCATAGATGTTGTGTTATAAATAAATACCTTGATATCTTTACACTAAGCCTCGTTGCGTGTTTGCTTGTCTTGCTGTGAAGAATTGCCCTATTTTGTATACTCCACATACTGCTCAACTTTTCTTGAGAGAAGTCTGACTGCTCAGCCACAGCTACCAAGTGAATCTGTGTGGTACAAACTGCTACCAAGTGGGTTCACCGCCAACGCCTGTAGTCCTTAATCTTTTGCAGTGGTCCCAGAGGGAACTGCACAGGTTTCCGCCTAACAGCCATCGACTGCACACATGTGGAATTGGTGGCCCCACATGCCATGGAGGTAGTGTACCGCAACCGTAAGTTATACCACTCCATCAACATGCAAATGGTATGTGACTCAAACAAGATCATCACACATTATTGTGCCCGATTCCCCAGATCAACCCATGATTCAATGGTCATGCGGAACTCCACGATACCACGCTACATGGAGCGACATGCAGGGCAGAGATCCTGGCTTCTCGGTGAGTTGCATGTTAGGCTCATGGAAATGCGATGTGGGTAGGCGATTGGGGGAGAGATGAATACCTCACCTGGCTGAGATGGGGGGGATGCATACTTAACCTGGCTGAGATGGGGGGGAGAGAGGCATACTTCACCTGGCTGAGATGGGGGGAGAGATGCATACTTCACCTGGCTGAGATGGGGGGGGATGCATACTTCAACTGGCTGAGAGTGCCTGAGAGAATGGACCACGCTCATACCCCAAAGCAGGCCAGACTGGACCTGACACCTGACCCCAAAAAGCAAGACGTAAGCTGCCCTACCATGAAAATGATGCAGTGTTACAACCATCCCATAGCCATCAACATGTGCACTGTACATAATCAGACTGTATCCCCCAGAACACAATGCAGCTACAAGCAATTAGTATGGCCAATGCACAGCACCAAATACCATCAACAGAAAGGACAGTCCTCCATTACTGCATACAAAGGAGTCACATGAGGGCCAAATACATTAAAACACCACTACACTAACACAAAGGTCCACCAAAACTGCATGTCACCATTTGTCGTGCATAGTGAGAGCATCGTGAGGCTGCCATCAACGGTGACAGGATGAAAGCATAGAAATGACTACACATCAGCCAGATCATGGGAACAACCAGCACCAGTGTTGCTATCCAATAAACACAGTGCATGATCTCTCACAAGGAATAGGACCTCCCTGCGCCCACTAGACGATGGCACACACACCTGTCCATAGGAGGAATACACACATAGCAGTCACATCGTGTGTCTCTATTCATGCATGGATATGTGGTGGCAAACAGGAAATAAATGCATGCTATGGTGTCATTGATACAGGTCCCATATGATGTGATGACTTACACATATACATTGTTGACCACATGCAGGTGATGCAGGCTATCCCTTGAAGAGGTGGCTCCTTACCCCAGTCCGGAACCCGCAGAACAGGCATGAGGAGGGCTACAATTGTGCGCATACACGTACCCGTGTGGTGATTGAGCAGACATTTGGCCTCTTGAAGACACGGTTTCCCTGCCTCAGCAGGTCTGGTGGGGCACTCCTGTACAGCCATGAGAAGGTGGGCAAGATCGTCATGGCATGTGTCATGCTACACAATATGTGCATCAGACGGAATGTGCCTCTGCCCCCTGACGCTAAACTGCAACCACCTGACGATGAGGATGAGGAGGGTGGAGATGGGGCTGCACTTCAGGGAGGCAGTGATGCACAGGAGGGACGTGACATGCGCCTGACTCTGATTAACCAATGTTTCTAGCACACATGGATGGGGGTTGTGACATGGAGGTGGCACTCAGGGCACTGGGTGTGTCAGGGACACAGACGCTGTAGACTGTTCACCAATAAAGCACACGTACACAATAAGCAATGTCAACACATGTGAATTATGATTTTCCAACAGGTGTATTAAGGAAACATAACAAAGTGCACAAGCCCTCCACCCCACACACCCTCTCCCCCCTCCCCCCTTAACTCCCCCACACACCCTCTCCCTCCTCCCCCCTCAGCTCCCCCACACACCCTCTCCTCCCTCCCCCCTCAACTCCCCCACACACCCTCTCCCCCCTCAACTTCCCCACACATGGTGTGAACTTGCATGCACCGTAAGTCAACATGAGTTCAGGATGCCTGCCAGAGCCTACACCCCTTCTCCTCTTCCGGCATCAGGTGGACCCTTGGCCGACCTGTGCAGGTTCCACCCAGACCTACGCAGGGGGCTGGACCTCGTGGAGCTAGCATTCTACGATGTGGCAGGTTGTTCGGCCACCTGTGCCGGAGCCATGGCCTGCGTTGCTGCCACCATTTGTGAGAGTACCTGCCTCACTGCTGCCAATTCGCTACAATTTTGTCTCAATAGCAGATCTGATGGAAGAGGCGCATTCCCTCATCTCATCCCTTGCATGTCCACATTCTGTGATATGCTGGGTTAACAGCCCTGCCAGCTCCTTCTGCCGCTGTTGAATTGCCCTCATCCCCTCTAAGCTGATTGGGACACTGGTGGAGCTATGATGTGCCACTGCCATCGTTGGTTCCTCAAGCAGGCTTTGGGGGAGCTGAAACTGGTGGCCCATGACTCCCCAGGAGACAGCTCTTGCCTGTTGATGTTGTCAATGCTGGTTGGTGAGAGTTGTGGCGAATGCTGTGGTCCTGTAGCGGCCTTGTGTGAGACTTTCAGCCTCATCGTTGGACACTCTGTGGCAGCTGTCTCTGCAACAATACTGCTGGCACCCGAAACAGTGCCTTCAGCCACTGGCTTTTGGGTGTTGGTGGCTGGTGTGGGTGTTGTGGTGTTGGCCGTAATGGAATTGGTGGTGGAGGAACTGGGGTTGTTTTGCCCTTGCGCAATACTGCTTATAGCGGTGACCGCTAATACTGATGGCTTGGATGGTGGTGGAGCTATCTACGCTTCGCGCAATGCTGGTAAGGGCGATTTTTTCGCCCTTTAACAGCATGGCGGTAAGGTCGTTACTGGCATGGCGCAAAGCTCGTGCCCGCGAAGTCGTAATAGGGCGCTTTTAGCAGTCTATTACCAGCACGGACACAGTATTTGTTCTATGCCGGTAATGACCAGTACTTACCTCCAACCTCGTAATGACCCCATTGCATTTAAAACGCATAAATTAATTGCGCCATCCTTTGTCCGGAAACGTAATCAAGTATGGCTCCATGCTTCCCCCAATTTTATAACCCAATACCAAATGCTTGTATAGTTTAGTTCCTGCAAACTTAGCACAGGTGATATTCCAATCTAGTTGCTCTGCATATTTTTTTGCTTTGTTTGGATTGAATATAAGCAACTCACACGTTGCACCAAATGAAATTAGGTACGCTAGAGATTCCCTTATTCATTCTTTTAGGTATTCTGAGGGACATGTACCAGTTTGTATCCCATTTCCCAGCAGATCGTAAATAGTGTCTTTAGAGCTCACAATTAACTTCCTAAATAGGCATACTCGGCGCCACATAACCATACTTCTGATAGAACACAGACCCAGGTTGTAGCGTAATGCTTCCAGTGGCACACAGTTAGGTAGGCATCTAAACACTGATCTTAATGTCTTTGCCTCATATTTATCCAATTCATCAATTGCCCAACTAGGAAATAGTTCCAAACCATAAGAAAATTGTGGAATCAATTTGCATTTGTAATAGCGCAAGGTCGGTATGAATGAGAATCTCTCATAGTTCATGTCCATTTTTTTTAAGTGAATGATTTGTACCTGCACCTTTGTATCCAAAAATTGCCTATAGTTCTGTTTCCTTATGGGTAACCCAAATATCACAGATGTAATTTCACGCACAATTTTTAATGGTTCAGGAACCATGCTGGATTGCCCCTTGTAACACTGAAATGAAATCATAAAATTACAGTTTTCTTTGCATTTATCAGAAGCGAATTTGCAATTGTGTAATCTCTAAATGCGGTTAGCAGGCGTTGCAGTCCTCGCGGGGTATGATCAAATAACATAAAATCGTCTGCATAGGCAGACCAGGATACCTTTATTCCCTCGACTGTAGGTGGAACAAAATGTCACGATGCATGCCCCCAGACATCCGGAACAGGTCCATCTGTCCAGGGAACAGGCACCCAAGAAGACACAGGAATTCCCAAAACCCCGCCTAGGGGCTATATGGGTTCAGTCCTGGCACCGTAGGCGCCAGGCTCATATTGCCAACTTTAAACTATGCAGGTCATCCTGCAAAGAACTCATGTACAGGCCATCATGAGGCCATGAAGGGACTACTTTCCTTTTGGAACTATTTTGCTGCTTGTGTGTGGTACTGGAACTTCTTACCTGGGAACTACTTTTTGATGCTATTTAAACCACGCCCGAAGAGCAGCACACGCTTCGCGTTATTCTGATCTTAGCAGCGTAACGCTCACCGTGTCTGCAGTCCAGCATCCAGTCTACAGCCACACACGTCTTGTGTCCGCAGCTGATCCTAGAAAAAAGGAAAGAAGAAGAGAAGGTTAGAACAAGGAGATTTCCATTTGGCCATCATCCTTTCCTGGAGCAGCCGCACCTGTGTATAAAGGAAAAAGACATTAAAATAAACCGCGTTGCATTGCCAGCTGCAGCGCCGCGCCATACTCACCTGTCTTCGGAGCATCTCCACGACCCGGCGCAGCACCCGTTGAATCACCACCTGAAACATCAGCATCTGAAAAGACAAGAACAAACAAAGAGTGAGTGGGGTTCCGCCAAAGACATTCTTTTACTTACCGCAAAATACTTACTTGGAATTTTACCGCTCGAGGCAGCGCTGGTCACCATCCTACGTTAGACATTTTCGGCAAGGTGCCGCACCTGCAAAGAAGATGGAGAACTATTGGTTAATGACATTTGGAGCAATATTACTTTCTAGACAGTGCTTGGTACAAACTGACTCTTACCTAAGCACTACCTTCATCCATCGAGGCAAACTCACTCCTTGGATCACGCTGCAAGGGAAAAGGTATGAAAGGAGCAAGAGTGAATTAACAGACATTTGAACTCTAAAAGAACTATACATTCGGTTCACACACTACTTACCTCGGAGTCATTGTTGTCTGGAACTCTGCTAAATACCTTCCGATCAGTGAAGTAACTGAACTTCTACGCGCCCCTGCACTCCACGCAGGATGGAGAGTTCATCCTTCCAAACAATAAGGTGAGTCTTAAGGGGAATACTAGAAGTTTTCAGGGAAAATAGTGTTAGTGTAACCTCTCTGCCAAGGGTGGCTAATCCCCTTTACTGCTTTTAGGAAGATATTCTTGCAGGCCAGGCAGACGAAACTGAGTGGGCAAGTGCAGTCGATCATCACTTCGCTACGAGTCACATGGGTGGAGACCGCAGCAGTCCAGCTTCGTTCGACGCCCCTGTGGAATCCAGGTGAGCGTAACACAAAAGCAACTGTCTCTAAGACCTTACCAGCATCTGATACATATAGATTAAATATTGTGGGGGCAAAAACACACCACTGACATAAGCCATTTGTAGCATTGATCACCTCTGGTAGTATTCCTGTGATACTTAGGCGTACCTGTAGTTTGGAACCTTCATGTAAATGATATTAAATTGACAGCAGGGAAGGAGGCAATCCCATTCGATGTCATTGCCCCCAAAGGATACTCCTATCCACCATATCAAAAGCCATAGTTAAGTCTATGGATGCTACATAAACTGGCACACTACCTTGTTTCAGTAGAAGCAAGAGACCAGGTGCAATACCCAGTCATACAGCCGCTCTCTGAATCCCAATACGGGTTTTAATTAATTACAATGTTGGTAGACACTAAGGGCCTCATTACAACTCAGGCGTTAAGGGTTAACGCCACCGTTAACCCTTAACGCCTGATTCTGATTTTAACGCCTGCTTTTAGCAGGCGTTAAAATCCATGGCGCTAACCTGCCATGGTGCTAATTACGCCGCCGTAATTTACGGCGGCGTAATTAGCGCCTTCCCCACTCCCATTATGCCCTATGGGGCAAAAATGGGGAAGGGAAAATGGGAAATGGGGATTTACCGCCCCACTCACCTTGGAATGGGGCGGTAAATCCGCCATCCACCATGGTGTAAACGGAGTTTACACCATGGTGGTAAAGTTGGTGCACTTAGCACCAAGGTTGTAATGAGGCCCTTAGTGTAGAGATAAAGAGTTGATTAGAAAAAACATAAAGGTAATATTGTTTTCTCAATGATGATTTTATCTATCCAAAAGTAATAATGCGTAGTCACTAATAATTTTTAGTGAGGAAGAGTTCTGCCACAAGTCACTCTTTCAACAGACTCAAATTGTGCCAATGCATTTCGGAATACAAATTCCTTCATCAGGGCAAGTCTAAACAACATAAACATAACATATATATTTTTCAAAGTAACAATACCATGAGTATTATGAAACAAATTCAAGCCCAAGGATATGACAATTATGTGAAACATGCATGCAAATATGTCGAGATAGAATTAGCATCCAGTTAAATAGCATATGAAAATAAAATGTAATAAAACACATACCCAGCAATAATGTTTGTAGAAGTAGAAGGAGGACCGGAAATTGAAAAAAGAATAAAAGCAATCAAACAGTGAAAAGTCGTGTCTTCTTAAAGTATGGTCATACAAAACGTAATATTGTCTGTTACCTGAATGAAGTAAATTAATGTGGCAACTCAACTAAGGGGCTGATATCGTCAGAAAAACGAACCGCTCCCCGAATCCAATGTAAAGCAGTCTCTGTAAACATAGACACATCTAGTTTAGAATCCCACGAGATTCACAACGTTGTAATTCACAACGTTCGTGTTAAAGTGTAAAGAATAAGCTTACCGTCACAGAGAGTATAGCAGAGCTGTTCTCTCTATGTCTGCCAGTAGCAGACTGACCGCGCTGCATCGGAGTGTTACTTAGCAACCTAGCTAAATATGACACGTGATCGCGGCTCCTCGCTAGAGGGCGCGATGCAAGTGTCAAGGCTGCAATCAAGCCAGTAGGCTTGAATAAGAAGGATTAAACTATTTTTGGAGACTAATGGGCTCATACCTGGAGTAATAAACCTATTAAGAAAATAAAATAGAAGTAAGTGAAAATCATAGAAAGTGAAGAAATACTCAACGCCAAAATTCCGGGTAATGTAACAAAGAAGATAGTAGCACATGTAGGAGGGACAGAACAGAATATAAAAAGAATGTAGCTATGTCAATATTTCACATCATGCATCAAATCGTAGATATATAGAAAGATACTGCCAGTGGTGTCGTCATCAAGACTGCACCTTGGGTCCTGGATAGAAATCCAGGATATGCAGCATGCGAATCACACCTACGGGGAGTGTTATAAATCCACATTGTCCGTAAAATTTCAAAATACCAACCATATTTGTAAGTTTGTGTTAACAATAGTTACATGTAAATCATGGTGCCACTAGTACATGGATGTAATTCTAAACAGGTCCATCCAAACAGAAATAACATACAATCAGATAAAACAATGAAAATTAATCTCTTCATTTAGTCCATTAGGTACCAAACTGCCAAGCCTGTCTATCCAGTAAGTTTCCCTGTGATTTAGACGTTGGTTTAGATCCTCATGAGGACTGTTCTTGGTAAGTACTTCTAAAATCACAAATCTTATCTGTGTCACATTATGTCCATTAGCCACCCAATGTCGTGCCACAGCTGAATTGGTGTTCGCATTACGGATACAGGACCAATGCTCACTCCACCTTAGTTTGGCTGTTCTTGTCGATTATCCAACATAGAATTTCCCACATGGGCACTTGATCCCATAAATGATGTTACTACTGTCACAAGTCCCAAATGTCTTCAGCAGAATCTTCTGTCCTGTTCTCGGATGGTTGATGATGTTGCCTTTGATAACAAAGTTGCAATTAACACAATGGAGGCAAGGGAATGTACCAGTACGTTTGGTTGTAGGTCCTTTTATTGCTGGTTTAGTTTGCACCAATTCGTCCCTTAGGTTCCTACTACGTTGATATGCAAAAACTGTTTTTTCATTAAACAGATTCTGTACTCTAATGTCATTTTTGAATATCTCCCGGTGTTTCATAATAGTTTTCTTGATTTTATTACTTTGAGTTGAAAATTTTGAAACGTATACTGGTGACTTCAATTCTCTCCTTTCCTTGGGGTTCTGTACTGATAAAAGAGTCTCTCGTGACAGAGCATTGACCTTGTCAGATGCTAAATCAAGCTTATCCTGCTTGTATCCATGGGCCAGAAATGTCTCCTTCATCTCCATCTGTTCCATTTTACAGTCTTCAGGATCACTCACTATCTTCTTTACCCGTAGTAGCTGACTGTATGGCAGGTTTTTGAGCAAACTTGGCTGGTGAAAGCTGAGGTGATGCAAGAGGTTATTGCGATCAGTGATTTTCCGAAACAGAGAAGTACTGTAGCTGTTAGCTTGCTTTCTGACCTGGACATCTAGGAAAGTTATGGTGTCATATGAAGTTTCCTTAGTGAATTGTATCCTTTGGTCAATGCTGTTAAGATATTCAAAAAATATCTCAAAAGACTCTTTGGTCCCCTTCCAAACTCCAAAGATATCATCTATGTATCTTGTCCATATCCGAATGTCCTTATTCCATTCTTGTCTCTTCAATACATGGTCAGTCTCAAATTTGTGCATGAAACTATTGGCGTATGAGGGTGCCATAGTGGCCCCCATTGAAGTTCCTGCAATTTGTAAGTAGAACTGATTGCCATACTGAAAATAAGAGTTTTCTGCCGTAAATTGTAGAAGGACCAGTATAAATTCCTTCTGGGCACGTATTTCAGGTGCATCAAGCAAAAGCCATTCCACAGCTTCTATCCCTAGGTCATGAGGTATAGAGGTGTAGAGACTCTTCACGTCAATTGTGAACATCAAATCTTCTTGTAAAAGTGTCAAGGAGTTGAGTTTTTGAAGGAAATGGGTAGTATCCCGAGTGTAAGTACATGTTTTCTGGATGAGAGGCTGTAGGAAGAAGTCGATATAGATCCCTAGAGGTTGGTTAATGCTCTCTATTCCTGCGACGATTGGTCTGCCAGGTGGTTTAGTACCAACCCTATGGATCTTCGGCAGCGTGTAGAAATTTGGTATTCTCGGATGACTTTTGGAAAGAAATCTTTGTGTATGTTCATTGATCCATTCCAAATGGATGGTCACATTATGTCCATTAGCCACCCAATGTCGTGCCACAGCTGAATTGGTGTTCGCATTACGGATGCAGAGGGGCTATTAATGAACATCCTGCAGTGGAAAATGTGGAAACAAGGTAGTGTTGCAAAAATGAGTGGCCACCACTGGAACATTAATCTCCTTAATGTCCTTATTACTTGGTAAATGAAGTCTCTGATGTATATTCCCAATAACAGGGTAGTTTACTATGTGCAGGAGCCGGCTGTAAAAGACTTGGAGACACCCAAGTCAAAAATAACAGTAGAAGCAAGAGACCAGGTGCAATACCCAGTCATACAGCCGCTCTCTGAATCCCAATACGGATTTTAATTAATTACAATGTTGGTAGACACTAACAGGGTAATACATAGAAAATCGCACAAAAGTGGCGCACGCGACTGGCGCACAGCATGCCCGTGCGAATGTCTGCGCCAGCTGCGTTCGCTAAAATTGATTTCCGCGCACAGCGTATTCATGGATTTTTGCATCCAAAACCAGCCGTGGCGCAGCGTGGCGCAGCGACCATGCAACAGCGCCAGTTACGCCCCTAAGAACGCCCTCGCGCAGGGAAAAGCCTTCAAAATCCCCAAATAATCGCAAAGGGCTGCGCCAACCCTGGACCTGTTCACAGGGCTGGCAAACAGCAAACGCCAAGCGGGGAACGTGTATTTCAGTGGTTCGCGGGAAGTTCCACACGCGATTGTCCTGTGTACGTGTGCATCAGGGGTGCGCGGGAAGTATCACACGCAAAATCAGCAGGGTATGCGTATTACAGGGGTGCGCGTGAAGTTCCACACGCAATTTCAGCAGGGTACGTGTATTCCAGGGGTGCGCGGGAAGTATCACACGCAATTCCAGCAGGGTACGTGTATTTCATTGGTGCGCGAGAAGTATCACACGCAATTCCAGCAGGGTACGTGTATTACAGGGGTGCGCGTGAAGTTCCACAGGCGATTTCAGCAGGGTACGTGTATTTCAGGGGTTCTGGGGAGTACTACACGTGAATTGGCCGTGTGGGTCCTCCCAGGTGTTCGCTCTACAACCTCCACGGATCCAGCAGGCAGCCCACACCACGGGGGACTACCCTGCACCCCTGCTCATATCCCGCAGGCAGCCCATCCACCATGGGCATGCCCCCCAGCCAACCCACATGTCACCTTGCACTACTGATCAACAATGCATGTCTCCCACCACCCCCACCCCCCAGCAGTGCAGGGGCAGCCTCCACCAGGCCCCCACCCATGTCAACCACCGCCCCCACCCCCCAGCCACCAGGGGCAGCCTCCACCAGGCCCCCACTCATGTCTCCCACCACCCCCACCCCCCAGCAGTGCAGGGACAGCCTCCACCAGGCCCCCACTCATGTCCCCCTGCACCCCCACCCCCCAGCCACCAGGGGCACCCTCCACTAGGCCCCCACTCATGTCCCCCTGCACCCTCACCCCCAGCAGTGCAGGGGCAGCCTCCACCAGGCCCCCACCCATGTCTCCCACCACCCCCTACCCCCAGCAGTCATGGGCACCCTCCACCAGGCCCCCACTCATGTCCCCCACCACCCCAACCCCCGAGCAGTGCAGGGGCAGCCTCCACCAGGCCCCCACTCATGTCCCCCTGCACCCCCACCCCCTAGCAGTGCAGGGGCAGCCTCCACCAGGCCCCCACCCATGTCTCCCACCACCCCCTACCCCCAGCAGTGCAGGGGCACCCTCCACCAGGCCCCCACTCATGTCTACCACCATCCCCATCCCCCAGCCACCAGGGGCAGATTCCACCAGGCCCCCACTCATGTCTCCCACCATCCCCACCCCCCAGCAGTGCAGGGGCAGCCTCCACCAGGCCCCCACTCATGTCCCCCTGCACCCCCACCCCCCAGCAGTGCAGGGGCAGCCTCCACCAGGCCCCCACCCATGTCTACCACTACCACCACCCCCACCCCCCAGCCACCAGGGGCAGCCTCCACCAGGCCCCCACTCATGTCTCCCACCACCCCCACCCCCCAGCAGTGCAGGGGCAGCCTCCACCAAGCCCCCACTCATGTCCCCCTGCACCCCCACCCCCCAGCAGTGCAGGGGCAGCCTCCACCAGGCCCCCACCCATGTCTACCACCACCCCCATCCCCCAGCCACCAGGGGCAGCCTCCACCAGGCCCCCACCTATGTCTCCCACCACCCCCACCCCCCAGCAGTGCAGGGGCATCCTCCACCAGGCCCCCACTCATGTCCCCCTGCACCCCCACCCCCCAACAGTGCAGGGGCAGCCTCCACCAGGCCCCCACCCATGTCTCCCACCACCCCCTACCCCCCAGCATTCAGGGGCACTGTAACGCTCACCTGGTTCCCCCGGAGGCGCGGGTCTTGATCTGGCGAGGATACTGTCTTCAGTGTTAGGCGCAGGGTTTGTTTTGCTCCCGGACTGGGCCCCCTTCCCACCGACAGTTTAAGCTGAAGAGAGAGATGTCTGCAAGGGTAAACCAAGGTATTAGTGTTTGGAGGTTCGGAAAGTTCCTAGCCCCTCTCGCCCTTTCTTTCCCCGTGGAACTGGGTTGATATTGCGCTTACCTTATATAGGTAAATGCCGGGCTCTCCATCCTGCGTCTTATGCAGGGGCGCTGGATCCAGTTGCTTCAATGGATGCGAGCTCTGCCTCTTGATAGCAGAGGATTTGCTGAGAGCGAAGACGCCGTTAATGCACGAGCGTGCCTTGTAAGTATTAAAGTTCCTTTTGCCTTGCTTTCTTCTCTTTCAAAAGTCTTAAGTCTGTAAAGTCTATGGGCCTCATTACGACCCTGGCGGAAATCGAAAAACGATGGCGGAAATGCAATACCGCCATCGAATAGCACTCGGTGCGATCATGACCCGTCACCGCAAAGTACGATGCCATTAGCGACACCGTAGTGAACGCCAACGCTAACTGCACCAAGTACGCGCGCGCGCGCCATGCCAAACCGTAATTACCACCATGGCGCAACGGTACGCGAATTCTGACCCTAGCGGACATGCACCTAACGCCATCAAGGACGGCGGAAAGTACCATTCCGCCATGGTGAGAAGTACGGCATCGCGAACCAACCGTAAACGGCCCTACTGAGTGCCTGTACACCGCTCCCTGGCCACATTGTACAACTCCCCGTAGGTGCAATGAAGTCACACAATGCATCCAGTGAAATGTACTAGTCATCCATGCCTGCCAACGAACAAATGAATCTCAAGAGGGGCCAATGGGAGCTGCAGGGCACAGATGGCACAAATACAGAAGCTATACAAATGGACATGACCTCAGTCTCCCACCAAGAAACGCACGCAAACACAGGCACCTGTGACCAGCAATATTCCGATAATCACATCATTCCACCAATCCAACTGGCTGACCGGCATCTGTTACACAAAAGCTAATCCCCCGCCCCTGAGCATGACATCATCAAAACAGTCATATTGGCAGCCCTTATCCCTGACCTCACTGGGCTTCGTAGGCAAACGCGCCCAGCACAGTACCACGCAACTATACTCCGAAGCTGGAACCCAATGCAGATCTCCTCACAATACATCGCTCCCCAAATAGGAATATGCCACATCACTTGCAAAGAAGAACGCTACACGGTTCATATCAGAATAGAAATTTAATGCACAACAAATTCACCAAGCCCATACAGCCATTAGGCCATGAACTCCAAAATACATTTCACCATTGTGGGCTGCATCCGCAATAAATGACCAGCTACTTCTTGTGTGACGCCCTGTTCCTTCATGGTACACAGGGGCTACATTCTCGTACGAAAAGGCAACATGGAAGCGCCTAGAACCGCAGGGCCGTCCCAATAGGGAGGCACTAGTCCAGCTGAAAGGCCGAAATGTTGCTCCTAGCCACTAGTACTGCGTAAGGGCATGTGGCCCATTGGCGATCGTCCCATAAGATCGTAATGCTGCTCCACTGATTAACACGAAGCAGCAGGTGTCGGGAGTAAAATCCATCTGCAGGAGTGGCATACAGATGGCAGTGGCAAAAGGGGAGGAGATACCTGTCAACCAAATGAAATGAAAAAGAATAGTATGGCCATCAGAACTACATTTGAATTACTCACTTCAATGATCACACCAAATCCACAGCCATATGCATGCTAGCCCACTCCAAAGGATCATCACCACCCAAAAACCACTTGCGAATCATAACTATCTATATCGAGGTGAAAACACTATCACAAACGAGTGTACCTGTGCATGCGTCTGTTAAAACAGAATCCATCAGATGGGATTGGTAACGTGCATAGACACAAGTGTCTGAAGGCGCGTCGAGACAGGGAGGGCTCAACAAGGCCAGATAGACGATGGTCCCACTATGGCAGCCCTGCATCACATAGCGCAGGGGAGGCGGATAGATTCCAAGAAGCCCTGTACATGGCAAACTCTGTATCAAATCATCTGTCCATGCATCCATACATCATTCCCTCATCCCGTAATGAAAACGCCTGTTTCCATACTCACATAACATGTGAAATTTCCATTGAGTCTGTGCGTTATGCAGCCTGCAAAATCCACTGTGCCCCAGCCCGTAATTCCAGTGTTGTGAAGTAACATGTATTTGGGAACGTCCGGCCTCATCGCCCACTTCGCTATTGCGCATCCCAAACTATTCATATCAATCATTGCATCCTCGCCATGGCCCCTGTCCCAAGGACATTGAACAATAGAACGTTATATTTGCAGCCAGACCTGTGGGCATCTCCTCGCCGCTAGCTGAAAACCGAAAGCGCCGCCCTTCGAATTCCTCATTTGCAACATCACGTCGAAAAGGCATCTGTGGCCGCTTGAAATCACAAATTAATCCATCTAGTGCGGCTGTGTGTGAAAATGGCAACTGCCTTCACTCACAAATGGGACGCCCCGCCCGTCGGTGAACCTCGGTACAGTGTTGCATGAGGGTCCACCGTTACTCGAGTACTACGTTCCACTGACCCTTCACAAGTCTGTTCGCGACTGCAAAGATAGTATGTGAAACAATGGGACCATAGCCGAATGAACATATCAACCAATGTTACACTGCCATCGGGTACAAATACATGATTGTAATAGCAAGATGCCATTCGTCGAATTGCAGCGTTGTGTGCGGGACGTGCTCGCCCAAAGGGGAGAGCAGCTTGCACAGGTGGAATGAATCACCACAGGTGGAGGCCATACAGCCTGAAAACACATAAATTGCACACCCAGTCTCCTCCCACAACCACACCCACTCCGAAATGCTACCAGCAGGACTAGCTATGTTGGCCCTGGGGGACCTGATAGCACTGCAAGTACTCCAACTTCAAGAAGAAGACGAACACCAACTACAACCGGCCGCACGGAGGAGACGCAGGAGGAGGAGGAGGGCAAGGCAGGGCCAGCAAGGGCCGCCAGCACAGCCACTACCACCACGCAGGCAGCGCACAATCCCACGCCTCCGAGCACATCCGTTCAACCTCACTGATGAGCAGATCCACACCCTCTACCGTTTGGACCGGGACACCATAACCGCCATTGTGGACATGACACAGGCTGACCTTGTCAGCATGATAGATAGCCCAACCGCCATCCCACCCCTACTGAAGGTGGTGTCTGTACTCCACTTCCTGGCCACAGGCACCTACCAGCACACAGTCGGACAGTTGCATGGCATATCACAGCCACTGTTCTCACGGACACTATTGCAAGTGCTCGATGCCCTCCTGCAGCACGCAGACGACTACATCTCTCTACCACGCTCGGAGCAGGAAATTACCAAAACAAAAGTGGGATTCCATGCACTTGCCGGCATACCGGGTTGCATTGGTGCCATCGACTGCACCCATGTGGAATTGGTCGTCCCACATGCCATGGAGGCCCAGTACCGCAACCGAAAACAATTTCATTCTCTGAATGTACAAATGGTGTGTGACTCCAACAGGATCATTACACATTGTTGTGCCCGATTCCCTGGATCAGCCCATGATTCTATGGTCTTGAGGAACTCTACAATACCACGCTACATGGAGCGACACGCAGGGAACAGATCCTGGCTACTCGGTGAGTCTCATTTCATGCATGATGATGTGGGGTATGTGATGCGGCAATGACCTGGCAGGAAGGGGGGAGGGGGTGCGTACGTAGCAATGGCATTCCTCAAAATTCCTTTATTGTCCACATACAGGTGATGCCGGGTATCCACTGAAGAGATGGCTCCTCACACCAGTCCGGAACCCACGGGACCAGCATGAGGAGGACTACAACCATGCCCACTCACGTACCTGTGTAGTCATAGAACAGGCATTCGGCCTACTGAAGACTCGTTTCCGCTGCCTCAGCAGGTCTGGCGGGGCACTCCTGCACCGCCATGTGAAGGTTGCAAAGATGGTCATGGCATGTGTCATGCTCCGCAACATGTGCGTACGTAGAAATGTGCCCATGCCCCCTGACGCAGAACTGCAAGCACCTGAAGATGGTCATGATGAGGGTGGGGATGTGGCAGCACCTCAAGGAGTCTGCGAGGCACAGGAGGGCCGTGACATTCGTCAGCATCTCATAGATACATGCTTCTAGCACTCACGCCTGGTGGCGGATACATGGACACGGGACTCGTGGCACTGTGTGTGTCTGGAACATGCACAATATGGACTGTATGCCTATAATGGCCTCGTACACAAAGATCAATGCCCACACATCTCATTGGATGATCGTGCATTGTTTATGGCATATGTGATATCATGTTAAACACCCTATCGACCCGCCACCCAAGTGAGCCCAACACACCCCCTCCACCCTCCTACCTCCCCCCCGAACACCAGTGTCCAAAGATGCTCATTGTCAGTGGGCAGTCGCTATTGCAAGCCCCCTCTGCGGGTATCAGGGGCACCCCTGCCTGTGGAGCGCAGGTTCCTCCCAGATCTACGTTGGGGGCTGCCCTGGACGGAACTTGCAACGGATGATGTCTCTGCCTGCTCACGTCCATGCATGTCCCTAAGGGTTTGTGAGAGCTCAGTGAGCACACGGCGCACTGCGGCAAGTTCGGCACATACGTCTTTGGACGTTGCATGCAGTTCCCCCCTCAGGCTCTCGGTGCTTCTCTCCATTTGTACTCTCAGGCTCTCGGTGCTTCTCTCCATTTCTACTCTCAGGCTCTCGGTGCTACTCTCCATTTGTGCCCTTAGTGTCTCTGTACTTCTCTCCATTTCTGCCCTAAGTGTCTCAGTTGATGTTTCTATGTCTGCCTTAGTGCCCCCACATTCATCGGCATGGTCCTTGAGGAGCGTGGCCAGTTGCTGCTGTTGCACGATTACCTGGTCGAGGGACTGTTGCCTCTGCTGGGCCATGGCCATTTGCGGTGGTGTCACAGAGTGGCTGATCACCTCATGTTGCCTTGCCACAGGGCTTGTGGGGGATGGCCAGTCGTCGTCTTGTGGGTGCCCCTGCGTGGTATCCTCATGGTGTACGGGATGCAACAGACAGGGGGATTGAGACAGGTCATGGATGGATCTAACTTCGACATCCCCGTTTTCTGTGTCGGAGCATGCTGCCATTAATGCAGTGTCACCTATGGTGCTGCTGCCACCAGAAGCAGTGCCTACTGTGGCATCCATTGGGGGGACCTGTGGTGGTGTTGTTGTGGGCATGCTGGCTGCTGGGGTGCCTTTTGGAGTTCCCTCCTCTGTGCTGCCACTTGATTTGTGCTGCTTCCGTGTCTTGATGCGTGCAGCTGAGGTGGAGGGTCTTTGGCCGTTGGTCTTGGCCCTCTTTGCAGGTGTGCTGGTAGGGGTGTCCTGGAGCTCGTCGTTTGGATCGGACCCTGTGGTGGAGTAAAGGAGGGCGAGCGTTATTAATGGGTCTGTGGGAATTGGAATGGCAATGTATCACATGCATTGGGGTGGTACCTGAGGGTGATTTGGGTCGGGGCCTTGGAGGTGGTTTCATTTGTGTGTGGAGTGAGGGTGCAGTTGTTTGGCAGCCTGCAGTTAGGGTGTGCCTGCTGCACGTGTAGAGGGTGTTTTTAGGATTTTTAATTATTTATGTATTTGATGTGAGTTTTAAAGTGTGCTATCAGGCCTATGTATGTGGACGTTCTCCTGGACATGTGTTACTGTTGCACTATGTGGGCACGTGGTACTTCACATGATTGGACATTGTGGTTTTGGCATTGTTTTATTTGGGACACCTACCTGATTCTTCGGATGTCTGCACTCCTTTCTCCATCCCTCCGACTCCCTCTATGCTCTCCATTCCAATGGTGGAGGCACAGATTTCTTCCCAGGGGGTCAACTTGATGGGTGATTCCGATCCTCCCCCGGTAGCTGTGGCAATGTTGCGGTTGGCAGAAAGTATGCTACGGACGCGTATCCGCAGGTCGTCCCATCGCTTTCTGCATTGCTGTGGGTTGCGGGGTGCGGTCCCCACCGCACTTACCCGCTGTGCCACCAGGGCCCATATGGCCTTCTTGTTCGCAAGTGCCGTCCTGGTCATTTGCATGGAGAAGACGGCGGCAGCATTCTCCTGGAGGGTCTCTGTGAGCACGGTGAGTTCCTCACGGGAGAAGTGGACCTGCCGCTTGCGGTCGCACGCTTTCTTCGCTACTTTTCCCATTTTTCTTGGTTTCACTAGGGTGGATGACGGGTTGGGATGTGTCTCAGGGTAGTATTTTTAATGGTTGTGTGGAATTTGTGGTTTTATAGGTGTACGGCGTGATGTTTCCCGTTCCGGGACCATGCTTTTACTTCCGTTTCCGTATATTTACGGTCACCGTACTTTCCGGTTGGCGCTCACTGCGGTGTCCGCTAAGATGGGTGGCGGTATTGCACCTAGGGCGCCGTACGGCGGCGGTGTGGGCCGTTTTGGGGTCATTTCCGCCATCGCGGACTTTGCACTTCCGCCATGGCGTGGTGCTCATGCCCGATGGGTCGGAATGAGCCGCACTTTGCTCCATCGTGCAATGGCGGAAACGCTATTTACGCTATGGCGGTCCGGTCGGTTGATTTCCGCCAGGGTCGTAATGAGGGCCTATGTCTTTCCCTTTTCAGAGGCTGTGACGATGAAGATTATCCTTCTAATGGCACGTAAGTAGAAAGACTGCACTAGCGCTGGAGAATGCTCCGTAATGTCTCTTTTGTCTTTGCAGGTGCTGAGGTGCAGCGCGAACAGATTGAAGCGAGCATAACACAGGTAAGCAGTCTTGTAACTAAGCGTTACTAACCGATGTATCTTGCCTTGCAGGTGCCGGAATGCAGCGCGAGCTGAGTTGGAACGGGCGTAACACAGGTAAGCAGAACTTGTAGTTGAATATTACTAACCGATGTTCTCTCTCTTTGCAGATGTCGGATGCCGGAAGAGAAAGGCAGAAAAAGGCGCCTTGGATGCTGCCGTTGGATTAGGTAAGTAGATTCACTGCCTTTACTTTAACCTAACCTGTGCCTTTGTTTTGCAGGAGCTGCAGGAGACTGAAGAAGACTGCAGATTGGATTCCAGCAGGTTATTTCGTGTTCACAGGATCTGGAGCTGGAGATTTCCTGGAGCTGACACGGTGAGCGTCCTGCTGCAGATGCAGAATAACGCGAAGCACGTGAAACCAATCGGGTGTGGTTTAAATAGCCTTCTGTAGTGCTTAGGCGTCTCCTTCCACGGCCCCACCCAGGTAAGAAAAGAGTTCCAGATTTCAAAAAGAGTTCCTGTGTTCTGCTTCCAGGGAGTGGCTCCTGCTCCACCCAGACAGAAAAAGTAGTTCCAGGCAGAGAAGGATCAGGAGACCAGTTAGCTGGTAAGTAAGCAGCATGGTCTGCTACAGGTAGGTCCACCAAGCACTCTTATCCAATATGAGCCCGGCGCTTCCTGTGCCGGGACCAGTCACCATCATGAGCCTGGCGCCACTGGCGCCAGGACAAGGTCCAGAGGGTCCCTATAGGGACTGGCTGGTTCCTGGGATCAGAGTCATGGGCCTGCTTCCAAGGTCGTGGGGCAAGTCCTGACCCCTTGGAAGCAGGGATCGTGACAGCACCCCCCCTCAAGGCCCCTCCCAAGGTTGACTTCTCCGGAGGTCTTGGTTTGTTAGGAAATGTCCGATGAAATTTCCTGATCAGTCGGGGAGCGTGTACATGTTCTGCAGGTTCCCAAGATCTTTCTTGGGGGCCGTAGCCTTTCCAGTCAATTAGGTAGTGTAGTTTTGATTTGGAGATCTTGGAATCCAGGATATTTTTGATTTCAAACTCAAGTTCTCCGTCAACTAGGATAGGTTCAGGAGATTTAGTCAATCGGGTTTCTGGTTGAACAGGTTTTAGTAGTGAAACATGGAAGACTGGGTGCATTTTCATGCGAGGGGGTAAATCCAACTTGACCGCTACTGGATTTATTATGGGAGTAACAGAGTAGGGTCCCAGGTATCTTGGGTTAAAGGTGCGTGGTCCCTTTAGGGGTAAATATTTGGTGGATAACCAACCTTGATCTCCTATTTGGTATTGAGGGGCTTCCTTTCGATGTTGATCTGCTCCTTTCTTGTATTGTTCCTTGGCCCTTTGAAGGTGGGTAGTAGCTTCCTTGAAGGCTTGGGTGATGGTTGAATGTAGGTGGTCCACTGCTGGTGTTCCAAGATCCTGAGGTGGATCCAGGTTAGAGGTTCGAGGATGATTACCATACAAAAGAAAAAACGGGGTCTTTCCGGTTCCAGAGTGGACTGAGTTATTGTAAGCGTACTCGGCTATCCAAAGGATGTCCTTCCAAGTTCCTCCTGTCTGTTGCAGCATGCAGCGTAGGTACTGTTCTAAAGTCTGATTGGTCCTTTCGGTCTGACCATCGGTTTGTGGGTGGTGACTGGTGGAAAGCCTCACATCAATTTGAGCTAACCGACAGCAACTCCGCCAGAAGTGGGAGATGAATTGACTTCCTCTGTCTGAGATTAAAACTGAAGGAAAGCCGTGCAACCGAATGATGTTTTCAAGAAATTCTCGAGCCAGGATTGCTGCTGACGGTAACCCCTTTAGTGGGATGAAATGTGCCATTTTTGAAAATAAGTCTACGATCACCAGGATTGTATTGTATCCGGAACAGGGAGGTAAGTCGGTGATAAAGTCCATGGAAAGGGTATGCCAGGGATGAGGTGGAATTTCAAGTGGTTGTAAGAGGCCTGCTGGTTTTTCCTTAGGACTCTTGTTCTGGGCGCACACTCCACAGGACATGACAAAGTTTCTGATGTCTTTTCTCCAAGATGGCCACCAAAAGTGACGCTTGACCTTTTCCGAGGTCTTGGCCATACCCGGGTGTCCTTCCATTAAGGAGTCGTGATAACAAGAGATGACTTGAGTTTGTAAGCTGGTACAGGGTAGATAAAGTCGTTCCTTGAAGTATAATAAGTCGTCCTTTACTGTGAAATCTTCCCCCCGAAGTTGCCATTTTTGTATGTCCGTTGGAGTTACAAGTTGTTTAACCTGGGTTTCAATTTCTTCAATGGATTGCATGCTGATCAAACCCAGGATTCTTTGTTCAGGAATTATAGGTACGAGCTCGGGGTTAACCATGTGTTCCTCTACTCCGATTCGAGAGAGGGCATCCGCTTTACCATTCTTATTGCCTGGTCGGTAGGTGATTATAAAATCAAATTCGGCAAAAAATAATGCCCAGCGAAGTTGTCTGGAGGATTGAGCTTTGGCTGATTTAAGATACTGTAGATTACGATGGTCAGTAATGACAGTGACTGTGTGGCAGGCTCCTAAGAGATAATGCCGCCAGGCCTTAAAGGCGGACTTAATAGCCAACAGTTCCTTATCGGTAATGGTGTAATTGATTTCTGGGGCTGATAATTTGCGAGACCAAAATGCCACGGGGTGCAACTGGTTGGTTTTTGGATCTCTTTGTGAAAGTACTGCTCCCATAGCAAGGCTGGAGGCATCAGTCTCTACGATGTAAGGTAGTTCCGGGCGGGGATGTTTTAAAATCGGGGCGGAGGTAAATTTAGTCTTTAGCTCCTGAAAGGCTTGTTCTGCCTCGGTAGACAACTCAAAACGTTTGTTTTTTCTGAGGAGAGCTGTAATGGGTTGGACTACCCGAGAAAAGTCTGGAATAAACCTGCGATAGAAGTTGGCGAAGCCCAACATACTTTGAACCCCTTTTACAGATGATGGTGAGGGCCACTTGATTATTGCATCTACTTTCCTCGAGTCCATGTGAACTCCGTTAGGTGACAAAATAAATCCCAGAAATTCGACCTCAGTAACATGAAAGACGCACTTCTCTAATTTTGCAAAAAGTTTGTGTTTGCGGAGCCTCTCCAGTACTGCAGTTACATGTTTTCGGTGTTCTGCCTCAGAGGACGAATAAACCAGAATGTCGTCAACTACACACACATCAATGAGTTCACGGAGCACGTCATTCATAAAGAACTGGAATGCAGCCGGTGCGTTACACAACCCGAAGGGCATCACTTGATACTCGAACAGTCCATACTTGGTACGAAAGGCCGTCTTCCATTCATCGCCCTCCTTTATTCGCACCAAATGGTAGGCTCCTCTGAGGTCTAACTTAGTATATATGCAGGCGTTTTTGACTTGGTCAAGTAGTTCTGGGATCAATGGCAATGGATACCTGTTCTTAATTGTAATCTGGTTCAGGGCACGGTAGTCTATACACGTTCTTAAGTCTCCCTCCTTTTTTGGCACGAAGAACAGAGCTGAGGAGGCCGGGGACTTCGAAGGACGGATGAATCCGTTAGCCAGGTACTGGTCCAAATATTGCCTTAGGTGGAGATTTTCAGGTTCAGTAAGGGCATAAATCCGACTACACGGAGGAGTGGATCCGGGAATCAGGTCTATCTGACAGTCGTATGATCTGTGGGGAGGCAAAGAATTAGCTTGGTCTTTCCGAAAGACATCTTGGAATTCCTGGTATTCAGGAGGCAGTTGCGGACTCTCAGAAACAGTTGCAGCTAGTTTGGTGGAGAGCTGAGGGTAGCAGGTAGAAGCGCATTCTGGTAACCGGATTGTCTTTGCTCGCCAATCAATTTGAGGATTGTGTTTCTCCAACCAAGGAACTCCCAAGATGACTTGAAACTGAGGGGCCTTGATCACATCAAACACGATCTTCTCTCGATGCCCATCTTGGCTTACTAACGTTACTTCCATGGTGGTGTGAGTTACGGGTCCGGAAGCTATTTCCGTCCCATCCACGGTGGTAATGACGTCTTTCACCGTCTTTGGACAAAGAGATAGATTCATCCTGGCGGCCAGCTCACAGTCCAAGTAATTCCAGATTGCGCCACTATCAATGTATGCTTTAATGGCATGCATACGATTAGGTTGTTCAGGACTCACGAGGACCATGGGCATGATGAAATGCGAGGTCAAAGAACTGGTTTTAACGCTCGGCAAGCGGACCTCTACACTTGCCGGGCGAGGTCGTTTCCCGGCTCAGAATTCTCAGTACCTTTATCAGACGCCCCTACTATCTTCTTCTTGGGCTTCACTGGACAATCTCAAAGAAAGTGCCCTGAGTTTCCGCAATAGAGGCATAATTGCAGTTGTCTCCTCCTTTCCCTCTCCTTTTGGGTTAAAGGTCCTTTTACACCCCCTATTTGCATGGGTTCCACGGAATCAGTTCCTTTCGTAGAACTTTGCGGCCTTGAAAAAAGTCGGGTTTCAAATCTGGATCGATCGACTTTCCGATTCTGTAGTCGATGATCCAATTGCACTACCAGATCGATATATTCGGAACAGTCTTGTGGAGGATTTACCACTTGAGCCAGAATGTCTTTTAATTCCCCACGCAGACCTCTGTAAAACAGTGTGATCCTCTTATCCTCCGGCCATCCGGTTTCCACCACTAGTCTGTTAAATGATGCAATATAAGTCAGAAGATCTTGATTGCCCTGTCGTAGTGAAAGAAGTTCGTTGTCCAAGGCCTGTCCCTGATAGTGCCTTGCGAACAGTTTCTCCATACTGGCTTGGAAGTCCTGGAAGTTATGGAGAATGGGGTCATCTTGAGACACTAAAGGAACAGACCAATCTGCGGCACTGCCACTGAGATAAGAGAGCACGAAGGCCACTTTAGCCTGGTCCGTTGGAAAAGCGGCGGGTCTGCACAAAAAGTGCAAGCGACATTGATTGAAGAACACAGCAAACCTTTTTGAATCACCTGAAAAGCGTTCGGGCGGAGCCAAAGGTATATTTCCTGGTAGATTGATTTGTACCGGATTCGAGGAAGCTGGAGGAGCGTGGCCCCCACTTGGGGTTGGTAGAGGAGTTTGTCCAGCTTGGGCTTGCAGCAATTGTCTAGCCAAATCGTCTGTTCGCTCTTTGGAGACCACTAACTCCCTCCTTAGGGCATTTGTTTCCTGACGTGCAGCGTGTACTTCCGCCCTCAACTCCCCGAGTAATTGGGCCAACTGGTCTGTGTCTGAAGTTTCCATTGCGCCTGGGCGGGAATTTTGTGGTATGGCTTCGCGTTCTGTAACGCTCACCTGGTTCCCCCGGAGGCGCGGGTCTTGATCTGGCGAGGATACTGTCTTCAGTGTTAGGCGCAGGGTTCGTTTTGCTCCCAGACTGGGCCCCCTTCCCACCGACAGTTTAAGCTGAAGAGAGAGATGTCTGCAAGGGTAAACCAAGGTATTAGTGTTTGGAGGTTCGGAAAGTTCCTAGCCCCTCTCGCCCTTTCTTTCCCCGTGGAACTGGGTTGATATTGCGCTTACCTTATATAGGTAAATGCCGGGCTCTCCATCCTGCGTCTTATGCAGGGGCGTTGGATCCAGTTGCTTCACTGGATGCGAGCTCTGCCTCTTGATAGCAGAGGACCTGCTGAGAGCGAAGACGCCGTTAATGCACGAGCGTGCCTTGTAAGTATTAAAGTTCCTTTTGCCTTGCTTTCTTCTCTTTCAAAAGTCTTAAGTCTGTAAAGTCTATGTCTTTCCCTTTTCAGAGGCTGTGACGATGAAGATTATCCTTCTAATGGCACGTAAGTAGAAAGACTGCACTAGCGCTGGAGAATGCTCCGTAATGTCTCTTTTGTCTTTGCAGGTGCTGAGGTGCAGCGCGAACAGATTGAAGCGAGCATAACACAGGTAAGCAGTCTTGTAACTAAGCGTTACTAACCGATGTATCTTGCCTTGCAGGTGCCGGAATGCAGCGCGAGCTGAGTTGGAACGGGCGTAACACAGGTAAGCAGAACTTGTAGTTGAATATTACTAACCGATGTTCTCTCTCTTTGCAGATGTCGGATGCCGGAAGAGAAAGGCAGAAAAAGGCGCCTTGGATGCTGCCGTTGGATTAGGTAAGTAGATTCACTGCCTTTACTTTAACCTAACCTGTGCCTTTGTTTTGCAGGAGCTGCAGGAGACTGAAGAAGACTGCAGATTGGATTCCAGCAGGTTATTTCGTGTTCACAGGATCTGGAGCTGGAGATTTCCTGGAGCTGACACGGTGAGCGTCCTGCTGCAGATGCAGAATAACGCGAAGCACGTGAAACCAATCGGGTGTGGTTTAAATAGCCTTCTGTAGTGCTTAGGCGTCTCCTTCCACGGCCCCACCCAGGTAAGAAAAGAGTTCCAGATTTCAAAAAGAGTTCCTGTGTTCTGCTTCCAGGGAGTGGCTCCTGCTCCACCCAGACAGAAAAAGTAGTTCCAGGCAGAGAAGGATCAGGAGACCAGTTAGCTGGTAAGTAAGCAGCATGGTCTGCTACAGGTAGGTCCACCAAGCACTCTTATCCAATATGAGCCCGGCGCTTCCTGTGCCGGGACCAGTCACCATCATGAGCCTGGCGCCACTGGCGCCAGGACAAGGTCCAGAGGGTCCCTATAGGGACTGGCTGGTTCCTGGGATCAGAGTCATGGGCCTGCTTCCAAGGTCGTGGGGCAAGTCCTGACCCCTTGGAAGCAGGGATCGTGACAGGCACCCTCCACCAGGCCCCCACTCATGTCTACCACCACCCCCAGCCACCAGGGGCAGATTCCACCAGGCCCCCACTCATGTCTCCCACCACCCCCACGCCCCAGCAGTGCAGGGGCAGCCTCCACCAGGCCCCCAGTCATCTCCCCCTGCACCCCCACCCCCCAGCAGTGCAGGGGCAGCCTCCACCAGGCCCCCACCCATGTCTACCACCACCCCCACCCCCCAGCCACCAGGGGCAGCCTCCACCAGGCCCCCACTCATGTCTCCCACCACCCCCACCCCTCAGCAGTGCAGGGGCAGCCTCCACCAGGCCCCCACTCATGTCCCCCTGCACCCCCACTCCCCAGCAGTGCAGGGGCAGCCTCCACCAGGCCCCCACCCATGTCTACCGCCACCCCCACCCCCCAGCCACCAGGGGCAGCCTCCACCAGGCCCCCACTCATGTCTCCCACCACCCCCCAGCAGTGCAGGGGCAGCCTCCACCAGGCCCCCACTCATGTCCCCCTGCACCCCCAACCCCCAGCAGTGCAGGGGCAGCCTCCACCAGGCCACCACCCATGTCTCCCACCACCCCCTACCCCCCAGCAGTCAGGGGCACCCTCCACCAGGCCCCCACTCATGTCTACCACCACCCCCATCCCCCAGCCACCAGGGGCAGATTTCACCAGGCCCCAACTCATGTCCCCCTGCACCCCCACCCCCAGCAGTGCAGGGGCAGCCTCCACCAGGCCCCCACCCATGTCTACCACCACCCCCACCCCCCAGCCACCAGGGGCAGCCTCCACCAGGCCCCAACTCATGTCCCCCTGCACCCCCACCCCCCAGCAGTGCAGGGGCAGCCTCCACCAGGCCCCCACCCATGTCTACCACCACCCACATCCCCCAGCCACCAGGGGCAGCCTCCACCAGGCCCCCACTCATGTCTCCCACCACCCCCACCCCCCAGCAGTGCAGGGGCAGCCTCCACCAGGCCCCCACTCATGTCTCCCACCACCCCCACCCCCCAGCACTGTGGGGCACCTGCCAGCAGGCCCCCACTCATGTCCAACTCATGTACCCCTGCACCCCCACCCCCAGCACTGTGGGGCACCTGCCAGCAGGCCCCCACCCATGTCTACCACCACCCCCACCCCCCAGCCACCAGGGGCAGCATCCACCAGGCCCCCACTCATGTCTCCCACCACCCCCACCCCCCAGCAGTGCAGGGGTAGCCTCCACCAGGCCCCCACTCATGCCCCCCTGCACCCCCACCCCTCCGCAGTGCAGGGGCAGCCTCTACCAGGCCCCCACCCATGTCTCCCACCACCCCCTCCCCCAGCAGTGCAGGGGCAGCCTCCACCAGGCCCCCACTCATGTTTACCACCACCCCCATCCCCCAGCCACCAGGGGCAGATTCCACCAGGCCCCCACCCATGTCTACCACCACCCCCATCCCCCAGCCACCAGGGGCAGCCTCCACCAGGCCCCCACTCATGTCTACCACCACCCCCATCCCCCAGCCACCAGGGGCAGATTCCACCAGGCCCCCACTCATGTCTCCCACCACCCCCACGACCCAGCAGTGCAGGGGCAGCCTCCACAAGGCCCCCACTCTGTCCCCCTGCATCCCCACCCCCCAGCAGTGCAGGGGCAGCCTCCACCAGGCCCCCGCCCATGTCTACCACCACCCCCACCCCCCAGCCACCAGGGGCAGCCGCCACCAGGCCCCCACTCATGTCTCCCACCACCCCCACCCCCCAGCCACCAGGGGCAGCCTCCACCAGGCCCCCACTCATGTCCCCCTGCACCCCCACCCCCCAGCAGTGCAGGGGCAGCCTCCACCAGGCCCCCACTCATGTCCCCCTGCACCCCCACCCCCCAGCAGTGCAGGGGCAGCCTCCACCAGGCCCCCACTCATGTCCCCCTGCACCCCCACCCCCCAGCAGTGCAGGGGCAGCCTCCACCAGGCCCCCACTCATGTCTACCACCACCCCCATCCCCCAGCCACCAGGGGCAGCCTCCACCAGGCCCCCACTCATGTCTCCCACCACCCCCACCCCCAGCAGTGCAGGGGCAGCCTCCACCAGGCCCCCACTCATGTCTCCCACCAACCCCACCCCCCAGCACTGTGGGGCACCTGCCAGCAGGCCCCCACTCATGTCCAACTCATGTACCCCTGCACCCCCACCCCCAGCACTGTGGGGCACCTGCCAGCAGGCCCCCACCCATGTCTACCACCACCCCCACCCCCCAGCCACCAGGGGCAGCATCCACCAGGCCCCCACTCATGTCTCCCACCACCCCCACCCCCCAGCAGTGCAGGGGCAGCCTCCACCAGGCCCCCACTCATGCCCCCCTGCACCCCCACCCCCAACAGTGCAGGGGCAGCCTCCACCATGCCCCCACCCATGTCTACCACCACCCCCACCCCCCAGCCTCCAGGGGCAGCCTCCACCAGGCCCCCACTCATGTCTCCCACCACCACCACCCCCCAGCAGTGCAGGGGCAGCCTCCACCAGGCCCCCACTCATGTCTACCACCACCCCCATCCCCCAGCCACCAGGGGCAGATTCCACCAGGCCCCCACTCATGTCTCCCACCACCCCCACCCCCCAGCAGTGCAGGCGCAGCCTCCACCAGGCCCCTCACTCGTGTCCCCCTGCACCCCCACCCCCAGCAGTGCAGGGGCAGCCTCCACCAGACCCCCACCCATGTCTACCACCACCCCCACCCCCAAGCCACCAGGGGCAGCCTCCACCAGGCCCCCACTCATGTCTCCCACCACCCCTACCCCCCAGCAGTGCAGGGGCAGCCTCCACCAAGCCCCCACTCATGTCGCCCTGCACCCCCACCCCCCAGCAGTGCAGGGGAAGCCTCCACCAGGCCCCCACCCATGTCTACCACCAGCCCCACCCCCCAGCCACCAGGGGCAGCCTCCACCAGGCCCCCACCTATGTCTCCCACCACCCCACCCCCCAGCAGTGCAGGGGCAGCCTCCACCAGGCCCCCACTCATGTCCCCCTGCACCCCCACCCCCCAACAGTGCAGGGGCAGCCTCCACCAGGCCCCCACCCATGTCTCCCACCACCCCCTACCCCCCAGCAGTCAGGGGCACCCTCCACCAGGCCCCCACTCATGTCTACCACCAACCCCAGCCACCAGGGGCAGATTCCACCAGGCCCCCACTCATGTCTCCCACCACCCCCACCCCCCAGCAGTGCAGGGGCAGCCTCCACCAGGCCCCCAGTCATATCCCCCTGCACCCCCACCCCCCAGCAGTGCAGGGACAGCCTCCACCAGGCTCCACCCATGTCTACCACCACCCCCACCTCCCAGCCACCAGGGGCAGCCTCCACCAGGCCCCCACTCATGTCTCCCACCACCCCCACCCCTCAGCAGTGCAGGGGCAGCCTCCACCAGGCCCCCACTCATGTCCCCCTGCACCCCCACTCCCCAGCAGTGCAGGGGCAGCCTCCACCAGGCCCCCACCCATGTCTACCACCACCCCCACCCCCCAGCAGTGCAGGGGCAGCCTCCACCAGGCCCCCACTCATGTTTACCACCACCCCCATCCCCCAGCCACCAGGGGCAGATTCCACCAGGCCCCCACCCATGTCTACCACCACCCCCATCCCCCAGCCACCAGGGGCAGCCTCCACCAGGCCCCCACTCATGTCTACCACCACCCCCATCCCCCAGCCACCAGGGGCAGATTCCACCAGGCCCCCACTCATGTCTCCCACCACCCCCACGACCCAGCAGTGCAGGGGCAGCCTCCACAAGGCCCCCACTCTGTCCCCCTGCATCCCCACCCCCCAGCAGTGCAGGGGCAGCCTCCACCAGGCCCCCGCCCATGTCTACCACCACCCCACCCCCCAGCCACCAGGGGCAGCCGCCACCAGGCCCCCACTCATGTCTCCCACCACCCCCACCCCCCAGCCACCAGGGGCAGCCTCCACCAGGCCCCCACTCATGTCCCCCTGCACCCCCACCCCCCAGCAGTGCAGGGGCAGCCTCCACCAGGCCCCCACTCATGTCCCCCTGCACCCCCACCCCCCAGCAGTGCAGGGGCAGCCTCCACCAGGCCCCCACTCATGTCCCCCTGCACCCCCACCCCCCAGCAGTGCAGGGGCAGCCTCCACCAGGCCCCCACTCATGTCTACCACCACCCCCATCCCCCAGCCACCAGGGGCAGCCTCCACCAGGCCCCCACTCATGTCTCCCACCACCCCCACCCCCAGCAGTGCAGGGGCAGCCTCCACCAGGCCCCCACTCATGTCTCCCACCAACCCCACCCCCCAGCACTGTGGGGCACCTGCCAGCAGGCCCCCACTCATGTCCAACTCATGTACCCCTGCACCCCCACCCCCAGCACTGTGGGGCACCTGCCAGCAGGCCCCCACCCATGTCTACCACCACCCCCACCCCCCAGCCACCAGGGGCAGCATCCACCAGGCCCCCACTCATGTCTCCCACCACCCCCACCCCCCAGCAGTGCAGGGGCAGCCTCCACCAGGCCCCCACTCATGCCCCCCTGCACCCCCACCCCCAACAGTGCAGGGGCAGCCTCCACCATGCCCCCACCCATGTCTACCACCACCCCCACCCCCCAGCCTCCAGGGGCAGCCTCCACCAGGCCCCCACTCATGTCTCCCACCACCACCACCCCCCAGCAGTGCAGGGGCAGCCTCCACCAGGCCCCCACTCATGTCTACCACCACCCCCATCCCCCAGCCACCAGGGGCAGATTCCACCAGGCCCCCACTCATGTCTCCCACCACCCCCACCCCCCAGCAGTGCAGGCGCAGCCTCCACCAGGCCCCTCACTCGTGTCCCCCTGCACCCCCACCCCCAGCAGTGCAGGGGCAGCCTCCACCAGACCCCCACCCATGTCTACCACCACCCCCACCCCCAAGCCACCAGGGGCAGCCTCCACCAGGCCCCCACTCATGTCTCCCACCACCCCTACCCCCCAGCAGTGCAGGGGCAGCCTCCACCAAGCCCCCACTCATGTCGCCCTGCACCCCCACCCCCCAGCAGTGCAGGGGAAGCCTCCACCAGGCCCCCACCCATGTCTACCACCAGCCCCACCCCCCAGCCACCAGGGGCAGCCTCCACCAGGCCCCCACCTATGTCTCCCACCACCCCACCCCCCAGCAGTGCAGGGGCAGCCTCCACCAGGCCCCCACTCATGTCCCCCTGCACCCCCACCCCCCAACAGTACAGGGGCAGCCTCCACCAGGCCCCCACCCATGTCTCCCACCACCCCCTACCCCCCAGCAGTCAGGGGCACCCTCCACCAGGCCCCCACTCATGTCTACCACCAACCCCAGCCACCAGGGGCAGATTCCACCAGGCCCCCACTCATGTCTCCCACCACCCGCACCCCCCAGCAGTGCAGGGGCAGCCTCCACCAGCCCCCCAGTCATATCCCCCTGCACCCCCACCCCCCAGCAGTGCAGGGACAGCCTCCACCAGGCCCCCACCCATGTCTACCACCACCCCCACCTCCCAGCCACCAGGGGCAGCCTCCACCAGGCCCCCACTCATGTCTCCCACCACCCCCACCCCTCAGCAGTGCAGGGGCAGCCTCCACCAGGCCCCCACTCATGTCCCCCTGCACCCCCACTCCCCAGCAGTGCAGGGGCAGCCTCCACCAGGCCCCCACCCATGTCTACCACCACCCCCACCCCCCAGCCACCAGGGGCAGCCTCCACCAGGCCCCCACTCATGTCTCCCACCACCCCCACCCCCCAGCAGTGCAGGGGCAGCCTCCACCAGGCCCCCACTCATGTCCCCCTGCACCCCCAACCCCCAGCAGTGCAGGGGCAGCCTCCGCCAGGCCACCACCCATGTCTCCCACCACCCCCTACCCCCCCAGCAGTAAGGGGCACCCTCCACCAGGCCCCCACTCATGTCTACCACCACCCCCATCCCCCAGCCACCAGGGGCAGATTTCACCAGGCCCCAGCTCATGTCCCCCTGCACCCCCACCCCCAGCAGTGCAGGGGCAGCCTCCACCAGGCCCCCACCCATGTCTACCACCACCCCCACCCCCCAGCCACCAGGGGCAGCCACCACCAGGCCCCCACTCATGTCTCCCACCACCCCCACCCTCCAGCAGTGCAGGGGAAGCCTCCACCAGGCCCCCACTCATGTCCCCATACACCCCCACCCCCCAGCAGTGCAGGGGCAGCCTCCACCAGGCCCCCACCCATGTCTACCACCACCCCCATCCCCCAGCCACCAGGGGCAGCCTCCACCAGGCCCCCACTCATGTCTCCCACCACCCCCACCCCCCAGCAGTGCAGGGGCAGCCTCCACCAGGCCCCCACTCATGTCTCCCACCACCCCCACCCCCCAGCACTGTGGGGCATCTGCCAGCAGGCCCCCACTCATGTCCAACTCATGTACCCCTGCACCCCCACCCCCAGCACTGTGGGGCACCTGCCAGCAGGCCCCCACCCATGTCTACCACCACCCCCACCCCCCAGCCACCAGGGGCAGCATCCACCAGGCCCCCACTCATGTCTCCCACCACCCCCACCCCCCAGCAGTGCAGGGGCAGCCTCCACCAGGCCCCCACTCATGCCCCCCTGCACCCCCACCCCTCCGCAGTGCAGGGGCAGCCTCCACCAGGCCCCCACCCATGTCTCCCACCACCCCCTCCCCCAGCAGTGCAGGGGCAGCCTCCACCAGGCCCCCACTCATGTTTACCACCACCCCCATCCCCCAGCCACCAGGGGCAGATTCCACCAGGCCCCCACCCATGTCTACCACCACCCCCACCCTCCAGCCACCAGGGGCAGCCTCCACCAGGCCCCCACTCATGTCTACCACCACCCCCATCCCCCAGCCACCAGGGGCAGATTCCACCAGGCCCCCACTCATGTCTCCCACCACCCCCACGACCCAGCAGTGCAGGGGCAGCCTCCACCAGGCCCCCACTCTGTCCCCCTGCATCCCCACCCCCCAGCAGTGCAGGGGCAGCCTCCACCAGGCCCCCACCCATGTCTACCACCACCCCCACCCCCCAGCCACCAGGGGCAGCCTCCATCAGGCCCCCACTCATGTCTCCCACCACCCCCACCCCCCAGCCACCAGGGGCAGCCTCCACCAGGCCCCCACTCATGTCCCCCTGCACCCCCACCCCCCAGCAGTGCAGGGGCAGCCTCCACCAGGGCCCCACTCATGTCCCCCTGCACCCCCACCCCCCAGCAGTGCAGGGGCAGCCTCCACCAGGCCCCCACTCATGTCTACCACCACCCCCATCCCCCAGCCACCAGGGGCAGCCTCCACCAGGCCCCCACTCATGTCTCCCACCACCCCGACCCCCCAGCAGTGCAGGGGCAGCCTCCATCAGGCCCCCACTCATGTCTCCCACCACCCCCACCCCCCAGCACTGTGGGGCACCTGCCAGCAGGCCCCCACTCATGTCCAACTCATGTACCCCTGCACCCCCACCCCCCAGCACTGTGGGGCACCTGCCAGCAGACCCCCACCCATGTCTCCCACCACCCCCACTCCCCAGCAGTGCAGGGTCACCCTCCACCAGGCCCCCAACCATGTCTCCCACCCCCCCCACCCTCCAGCACTGTGGGGCACCTGCCAGCAGGCCCCCACCCATGTCCAACTCATGTTCCCCAGCCAACATGTCATCACAATCTAGATCCCTGGTCCCTATGGTCAGCCTCCAAATGCAAAACACCCACCCGAGTATTGCATCCACCCACTCATAATTGGCAATTACATGACAGAACACCAATTGCAAGTTCCGAAACAAACACATTTACCTCACATACACCCAATGGGTGTCAGTGAATCTCAAAAGCCATATCATGATATGCATGAAACCAATGAGATGATACTACACATTGAAGTTTGATAAAAAAAAAATATGTATTAAAGGAAACATAAATAGAATCAAAAATAAAGAAACAGAAATGGGAATGTACAAAAATGAAAAGAAGCATGTCCGTGAAAAAAAGCAAAACCAAAAATCAAAATCCAAAGTAATGGTGTCCAAAGTCACTGTCCAGAAAACAAAATCCAATGGGAAATAAAATAGAAAGCCATTGCTCCATGGTTAAAATCTGAAAGAAAAATACAATCCAACAGTGAACTATGTACATACGAACAAGCCAGGGTCCATTATCCCAACAAAAGAAAGGAAACCTATCTAACTACACTAACTAATAAAATAAACTATATACAAAAATGTGGCCAATGTCCGAAAGGTCCAAAATCAATCCAAAAAAAAATGAAACCTAACACTACCTACATAACTATGTACAAGGGCAGCGGGCTAGTTTGACGGCTCACTTGTGGATGTCCCGGGCCAGGGCATCATCGAACTCCTGCTCAATGTCCCGGAGGCGGTCCACTTCCATGGGCCCGAGGGTCCGCAGGGCCGTCGACGTGTCCACCTCCAAACCCCTGCGGATTGCCTCGAGGCACTCTGCCCGCCTCAGGGCCCTCCGCATGGAGTTCTCCGCCCTGACCATTGTGAGTCGTGCCTCTTCCGCCCGCTGCCGCTCCGCATCTATGGCGTGGCCCAACCGCTGCCACACGGAAGACACTCTCTGTCCTGGGTCCTCCTGCCCTCCGGCCGATGCCTGCCCCGCCGATGTTGAAGGCCCCGAGCCTTCATGGCTCCCACCACGTTGCTGCTGCTGCTGTGCCTCTGCCCGTGCACTGCCTCCTGCTGCCTGCACATCCTCTGCCGGCTGGGGTGCAGTCGTTGATGTGGCCACCCCTGCTGGACGTCCGACTCCCGACTGTGGCAGGGATGCCTCCTCCACCAGCCTGGCCACACTGTCAGAGGCAGCTCCACAGGGCACCCAGGTGACTGATGGGTGGGAAGATGGCACGGAGGACGACTGGCGCGTAGGGGGTTCAGTTGAGGAGGGGGTCGTAGCAAGCCCCATCATACGGAGGAATCCGGCCTGGGTGACCTGTCCAAGCAGGCTGACGTGGTCAACGAGCCATTCGAGATGACGTGCAGTCTCCTCATGAAAAGACTGCAGGTCACCTCGCATGGCCCGTTGACGCAACGCCACACCACTTAGAACAGGCTCAACCCGGACCCGGATAGCCACGTCCGCAGGCAGAGGAAGGCCAGTTGTCGTGAGCTCATCCCCTGCCTGAAAACGGGTCTGGACGTAGGCATCCCTGCTGGTGCAAGATGATGCAGGGACAGGATCAGGGACAGGATTGCACACAGACACCTCCGCGGCGGCCTGTGCTGCCTACTGTCCCTGGTCCTGCACTGCACCACTAGCACCAGTGGGATCCCCACCTCCAGACCCCGTCTCTGTTGCTTGCACGGCCTCCTCCTCCACCAAACCCCCCACCAACCTGGATGACTCTGTGCCATCTTCCCCCGTTGGGCCCTGTGGGGTCCCAGCTGCCCCTTCTGCTGCCGAGGAGTCCAACTCCAACCTCCGCCTCTTGGACTTCCCCCCGGCAGCTGCGGCCTGGGATGCGGCACCGGACTCCTCACTCCACGACCAGGTGACAACATGGGAGGGGAGCCGGGCCTTGCGTCTCCGGCTGGCGGTGGGATCCCCGCCGCTGTGCTCCACAGCACCTTCTCCGCCCTCTTCATCAGTTGACGCTGCAGACAGGGAGAAATAAAACACAGGCATCAGGGCACTGTACAATGGACACATACACACATGACAGTTGTACATGAGTGGCATTGGCAAAGATCAGACATGTCATCACAATCCCCGACACACATGTCACTTCAACTCGCACACATGAGCCATACCACAGCCATATCGCAACTGCCAGCACCATCCATACACAAACAACAGCATGAGCAGGCAAAGGAGAGCCAGACATCACATGCAACACAGGAAGTGCACCACACATGTACACACACCACCACACTTGCATGCATCTGTACACCTCTGCCAAGTGTCGCAGTGTTCAGATGGGCATCCATGTCACATCTGCCCATCAGGCTTCCACATACTGCTGTCACATGCATCCATGTTGCATCACTGTTGCACCCTTGTCAAATACACACAGATGCACATGTACACAGTGCTGATACATGCAGCTGAAAACAACATACATGCGTGACATCACGGACATGTCTACTTACATACACATTCATCCAAACATGTGTGCCCACACAACTGCATTTGGCATGCAAGCCTACACACACAAGCACCATCCATGTCTCACACATTCCAGCCCTCGCATGCGTTAGCCCCACGGCCCTGTACACCCCCACCCATGCTCGACCCCATACAAACAGATGTGCAACCTGCACACTACTGAAAAATCACCACACGCACAGCTCACAATCAGGATGCATGTACACTTACCGCTCGACTCCAGACGGGTCTGCCTCTCAAGGACCTGGACGTGGAGCGCTGGGGATATGCGTTCCAGGACCCTCATCTGTTCTTCCGACAAGTGGCCCCGGCACCCCTTGGCATCCTCTGCCTTCAAGAGGCGCCGGGCCTTGTTCAGGGTCCTGGACCTGAAGTCCTCCCAGCGCTTCTTGACATGTTGGAAGTCGCGGACTGCCACCCCCTCCACGTTGATGGCAGTCACAATGTCAGTCCAGATCCGAGTCTGTCCTTCCTTGTCGGCACGGGAACTTCCGAAGAGGGCATCATACTGCCCCAGGACTTGCTCCACCAGGACACCAACTTCGGTGGCACTGAAACTGGTGCCCCTCTGCCTCTCTGGCCGGGGGTTGTCAGTGGTCTCAGATTGTGTTTGCCCCGACATGACAACCCCAGAGGCAGGAGTGGGAGGGCAACTGGGTCCTGTGGCTGGGCTGTGGAGCGATGGAATCCCAGTCGGGAGTCTTCGGTTCCAGCAGGGGTGGTCACAGCAACAGCACCCCTGGCTGATGTGCAGGCAGCAAATGGCAGGGCACGTGGGCAACAGGCAGTCAGGCAGCAGCAGATGGCAGGTGGGAGCGTGCTCGGGGCTGTGGGGGGCAGTAGTTCGGCCTTCTGGGCAGGAGCGTGGTCTTCCGTGTGCTTACGCATGGCCAGCTTGATACGTAGTGATTTGGCACGTGAAAATCCTGCATGTCTGCGTTTAAATCGAGGAAAGGCCCTTAGCACGTATGCACGTCAGCACGCATATGCGATTTCATTGGACCAAAGGCCCTTAGCGCGTGAGCGCGTCTGTGACGTGAGGCGCGCGGGTGTTTCCCTCATTACACGTGATGACAGAGCACACGTGGATTTCCACCAATCGCGTGTGGAACTTCCTGCGCACCCCAGAAATACACGTACCCAGGCCAATCGCGTGTACGCTCACTTCCCTCTGATTACACGCGATGACACTTGGGCGTGCAGTTTTACCACGTGTGCTCGCATATGTGATTTCATTGGCCCAAAGGCCACCATGCGCAGCTGTGACGTCACGCGCATGGCCGTAGAGAATGGCGCGTGTAAAAATGAAGAGATACACGTCCGAGTGTCAAAGCGCGTAATTGGTGGAAATGGCCTTATTGCGTATGCGCGTCTGTGACGTGTGTATAAAAGGTACGTGTAGAACGCCATTTCCTTGTGCGTGCTTTTCGTGGAGAGCGAGTGGGTGAAATCTGTACTTCTTGTCGGTTCACACGCGATTTACTTCACGGCGTTTCCAGTTCGTACTCCCTGTTACCTCTGACAGCTTTTTCTGTTTTCCTCTTTTTCCTGGGCCTGTTTCCTCAAACAGCTTTCCCTACTACTGTTGTCCTGTCTCCTCAGACAGCGTACAATTCTTCTTTTGGCGGGGGTGTTGCCAACGCGCACACGCGCATATTTTTCATGCTTTTGTTCCTGGCGGACGGTGAGTCGCGCACGTATTTAACATCTGTGCTTGCCCCGTGTGTCGCGTACCCCTTCAGAGGTCATTCTAGGCTGCGTGTGACACGCATACGTTCATTCTTGTGTTCCTGGGTGCCACAGCGTAGTGCAGGTTTATTTTTCCACGCACGTGGTCTAGGAGGGGTTGCGTGCACCTTACTTTGCTTTTTTGGGGTGCCTGTGCGTTGCGTGACCCGTCATCTTTCCCCAGGGGTGACATACAGCCTTGCTAGAGCACTAGGGTACGATTACCATCTGGTACCCAACCCCTTTGACCCCCAATTGCCCAGGACAATAGTTCACATCAACTCCCATACGCACAATAACATCAGTGCCATGGCTGGGAGGCGAACAAGCCGTAAGGGTGGCAAAGGTGGCCGAGCCCCAAGTGGTGGCCGTGGTGGATCCGGTAGGGGACGTGGCCGTGACTTGCAGGGTGCCCCTAGCCCCCCATGTGTGGAGGAACAGTCAGGGACACCCATGCCCCCCCCCTGGTTGAGGTTACCGTGGCTGACACCATCCATGCTCAGCCCTTGTTGGACCAGCCCACTGTGGAACCAGACCTGGCACAGGGTGACTCCATGGCTGACTTCCAGGTCAGCAGGTCTAGGCCACGTGCGCCAGTGAACGTTGGTGTCATCAGGCCACGTGGATCAGGGGCAGCTAAGTCATCTGCTGCCCCGTGTAGGCAGGCTGGGGAGGCTGCAGGGGCAGCTGCGGCTCCATCCACCCCACCTCTCACACACCCATCCAGGACAGTGTCGGTCCAAGTCCATCATGCTGACATTCCCCCTGACACCATCACACTTGAGATAATGCCTGCACCAACTCTGAGTGTGCAATCCCACGCTCCTGCCCCTAGTGTCCAGAGTGGCGCAGGACACTTCGGATCCCCACCACCTTCCAAGCGGAAGAGGAAGAGTGCTCGTCCAGTAGAGGCTGATGCCCCAGACACGGCTACGCAGTCCGGCCCATCAAGGAAGCCCAGCTTCAATGAGGCCGAACTGAATGCACTTGTAGAGTATGTGTCCGCACATGACCGCAAAATGGTGATTGTTGCAGGATACAAGACCACACCTGCACAACGTCAGGCACACTGGCAGACCATTGCGGACATCATAAGTGCCCTTGGAATCGTGAGGCGCACAGCTAATGAATGCTACAAGCGCTGGAATGACCTGAAGGCAGGGCAAAGAATAAGCTGGCCTCAAGTCATGCCGCAACTCTAGTGACTGGAGGTGGGTCTCCAGCAGACGACACAGAACTCGCTCCACATGAGCAGGTTGCTGGGACCTACGTCACGGAGGAACAGATCCAAGGCGTGGGAGAAGTGGCAGATTACGAGGCATTATCCGGTGAGTGCACATGCATGTGTGTGTCATCCATGTGCATGGTGTGTGTGGGAGGGCTTTTGTTTGGGTGCCAGGGGAGGGTGTGTGTGCCTGAGTGGTTCGGCTCACCCATGTGCCTCTTCCTAAACATTCTTGGCAACAGCATTTGGGTATGGCAGCATCCCTTCGGCCAACATTAGACATCCAGCCCAACACCACGCCAGTTGCCCTTGGAGTGTCATCTTGCCACTACACTGTTGCTTATTTACCTCTGTTTATTCAGGCAGATTGTTTGCATACCACCACTTTTACTCTGGATTTCTCAGTCCTATTGTCACATGTCTGACATGGCTATGGTACAGTGGACTGGCTCAGTTTCGTGGACATGATTAGTTTGGACATGTCCCTGTGCTATAGGACCATTTTTGACTGGCAGCTGCATGTTAAACATTTGAACCATTACAATGAAAATCAATCATATGAACAAACTGGACTGAATGAACAATTCGTGACCTCCTCTCCCTCTTCACTTCATGGCTAGGGTACATGCCATCTGTGTGATGGCATGTGTATTTGACCTGCCTATCACTGGCCAATGTGTGATGCCACTGCTAGGCAGCATGCAGCAAATGTGTTCATCTTCCATCTTGGTGTCATCAATGTGTGCCATCTGCCTCCCCATCACACACAGTGACGGTGCATGCATGGGAGTGTTTTAGTCATGTGGGACATGTGTCAATCAAGTACTGTTTCTGTAGCCTCTCAGCCCTCTTTGTGTGCCATAGTGCTAATGCCTGTTTCCATTTGTTTTCTTTTATGTCTTTGCAGGGGAAGACGCACCTGATACTGCTGGGGTTGTGGAGATGGTGCAGACCCAGGAGGGGTCTGAGGGCCGACCGACCACCAGTGAGGGACGTGGTGTGGTGGTGGGTGAGAACCCACAACTGCTGCAGGTCGTGCTCTCAAGGGGTGTCTCTGGCTGCACCTCCCCCGAGCTGTACTCAGGTGTTGATTTGGATGATGAGACCTAAGTGCCGTCGCAGGTGAGTGTTCCTGGGAGGGATTCTGTTCTGTCCGACCCACCTGCACCAGGGTTAGAACCCTCAATGGGGATGTCAGTGTTGGCAGGTACGCCTTTGGTGGTTACGGATGCAGGGTCACACTCCGCGACATCTGATCCTGTTCCTGGGCCAGCAGATCAGAGGGGGAATGCAGTCATGCAGCCTCAGGCAGTGCCGGCACAGCAAGGCGCAGTTCGCCTTGCCCCAGACAGGTGTGGTGCCCGCAGACGTGGTGGCCGTACGCCACCTGGCAATAAGGCATGGCAGCAATCCATTTACGGTATGGCAACCCAACAGGCAGCATCATCAGAGATGATGGCTCAGGCCATGGATAGGGTGGCCACTTCCATTGTCCCCCCCGAAAGGCTGATGGAGCGACTACAGCAGGCAACCGACTCCATCTGCCAGTCACACAGGGAGGACATGTTGGCGTCCGACAGGGACAGGAGGGCGGCACTGGCGACTCTGCAGGAAGCCATCTCCATAGAGTCCCAGGGCAACAGGGAAGCCCTGAGGCTGGAACTCCTTCACCTCAGGACGACTCTTGTTGAGCTTGAGGCTTCAACAAACTGAAGGACAGAAAAGCAGCTGGAGCGTCTCACCCATACGCTCTCAGCTGAGATGCAGGCAACTAGGGCGGAGGTCCGGGCATCCCGTCAGTTGTTGCATGGGGACCTCCGCTTATCCTCTAGAATGAGACCTACCACACCCGCATGCTTGCAGCCATGGAGGAACAGACTAGGGCTTTGCGTGGGCTGCCTCCCATAGTGCCACCACCTCCGGATGCAGCTGCAGAGGGTGAGGTTAGCGACAGCAGTGATACTCCCACAATAGGGTAGCCGTGTAGGCCATGAGCCCATAGAGGTATTTTTTTTTCTCGCAAGATCCACACATGTGGGTTTTGGTGTGCACCCTGTCCTCGGACCTCCTGGGTGGCCTCCCCAACCCCCCTGGTCCCATTAATGGCCATTTTTGATTTTTTTTTTTTTGGGGACAGTGTGTTGCCTTGTGTGGCTCCCGTGGGCATACGCTGCATTGTGGCTGGGCACATACAGGCTTGTCATGGATTTGGTTCAGATGCTTGGGTTTTTGTCACACACACCCCTCCTGCTTCCCGTTTCCATGGGCTTGCAAAGGGTGTGCCCAAGTGACATTGACGTACATGGTGACATTGGACTCCCATGAGCTGTGTGGGCAGTCTGTAGTCAATACTGTGTATACATTCATAGTGCATATTGTTGTTGTATTGTACACTGCGTGGTGTATTGATATGTGCCTCTGCATCCATCTCATCCTCCATATTTGCAGGTCCATTCCTCATGTCTTCACAATGCGGTCCACCTTGGAACTGGAGTCCATGTTGTAAGCAGTGCACCTACACTCTTGCGTGGCGCTAACACTGTATACTTGGAAGGGTTCGGAGGGCTGTCATCATCAGGTGGTGAGGCTAGCTAATTTTTAAGTCTGTAATGTCATGTTTAAGGTAGGTTGGAGGTTGTGTAGGTGATGGGTATTCTTGGTAAGTATTTGGTAATGTGGGTTGTAGGTCCTGCATTACTGTGAGCATTTCATGTGTGGACATGTTTCCATTAGGGACACTGTAGTTGCTGACACTTGGGGCATGTTGTGGGGATTCATTTCTTTCCTCTCACATTGCATGACATGCCATGGTGTGTTGTGTGGCCGTGCCGGGGAGGGGGTGGGTGACATGGCACTGTTTTCATGTGGTATTTTGCAAGTGGGTATTCATTTCTGCAGCATGGAAGTGTCTTTTCATGACACTGCATTGGTGGTGTTTGTGTAGGTAGGGATGCACACATTGTGACACTTCCACATGAACAATCTCAGGCTGCTATGGTTCTGACAGTTGACAGTCCCTTTGTTCGTCTTAATTGTCAGGTCGAGTCATCATTGCTTATCAGATGGTATGTGCCAGGCCTGTGTGCACTCCACTGGGGTGTGATTTCTATGTGAAGTAATTAGCCACCAGCTGCGTAGGGGCTGCCTCACCCCATGCCCTCTCCCCTCCCATGCGCAGCGGGCGTGCATGTGGTTGGGGATGTGGGGGCACCACCATGTCCACGGCCAGGCCCCGGCGTGTTGCAACATTGTGCAGGACACATGCTGCCACTATGATCCTGCACACTACTGGGGGCGCATATAACAGCTGCCCGCCAGAACGGTCAAGGGAGCGAAAGTGTGACTTGAGCACTCCGAATGTGCGCTCCACTATGCCCCGGTTTGCAATATGGGCTGTGTTGTATCTTACCTCTGGAGGCGTGATGGGGTTCCGAATTGGCGTCATCATGTGGGTGCTCAGAGGGTAGGCACTGTCTCCTGGTGAGGAGGTGATGGGTATCATTAGTGGGGTAGTGACATAACTCTGCATCTGACATGCATACATGTGCAGTGGCATTCATACTCACCAAGCAGCCATGTATCGCCATGCCGCCCAGCTTCTAGGTCCCGGTTTAGGGTAGACATTCGGTAAATGAAGCTGTCGTGGGTGGACCCTGGATAGTTGGCATATACTGAGGTGATGATTCCCTTAGCATTACATACTAGCTGCACGTTGATGGAATGCCAGTGCTTGCAGTTCCTATAGATGTGCTCAGATGCCCTGGGGGGACGTAGTGCCACATGGGTGCAGTCAATGGCACCTAGCACTTTTGGGAATTGTGCCACACCGTAGAAATAGAGGGTGGCAGCCTGCCTTTCTGCAGGTGTCCTGGGCAGGTATATGTGCCTACGGACTGATGGGCGTGCAGTGATGATGTTCAAGACCTGGTGTAGCAGCGTGACTGCGTGGCCTGTGACACCCCACCCACTATGGCACTTGTCTGCTGAAATGATCCTGTGGCCAAGAAGTGCAGTACATTGAGGACCTTCTCCAGGGGGCTGAGTGCTTGGGAGCACATGGTGGGTGATGTGAGGTCATCCTCCCACTCACTGACCAGGTCCAGTATTATGTGTGGGGGAAACCTGTACCTCCCATACACCTGGTCATCAGGCATCCCAAAAAGGCTGGTTCTGGGAGTGAAATTTCGGGCCCTCACTATCCTCCTCCTCCTTTGGTAACCCACGGCCACTGCTGCTAGGAATGGTATATTCATCCTGGCGTATGAGCTTGTTTGTTGTTTGCGCGCACTTTTATGCTGCGCGGGTCGACGTACGCCTGCTTCATGCTGGCGTACGTGTCTCAGGATTGGACCATTTTTCGGCACGTCGTAGGAGAACGTGTGAATCTTCCCGCCCACCCCAGGAATACACGTAGCACGCTCTCACAGGCACAGTAGCGGGTAAATATTCCCGCACACCCCTGGAATATATGTAACCCACTCTCACAGGCCCAATCGCGTGTGGAAGTTCATGCACACCCCGAAGTACACGTACCCAGGCAAATCACGTGTGGAAGTTCACGCGCACCCAGAAGTCCATGTACCCAGGCTAATCGTGTGTGGAACTTCCCGCGCACCTCATAGTACACGTACCCAGGCAAATCGCGTGTGGAAGTTCACGTGCACCCCGAAGTACACGTACCCAGGCTAATCGCGTGTGGAACTTCCTGCGCACCCCGAGGTACACATACCCAGGCCAATTGCATGTGGAACTTCCCGCGCACCCCGAAGTACACATACCCAGGCAAATCGCACGGCTGGGGGGTGGGGGTGGTGGTAGACATGGGTGGGGGCCTGGTGGAGGCTGCCCCTGCACTGCTGGGGGTGGGGGTGGTGGGAGACATGAGTGGGGGCCTGGTGGAGGGTGCCCCTGGTGGCTGGGGGGTGGGGGTGGTGGTAGACATGAGTGGGGGCTTGGTGGAGGCTGCCCCTGGTGGCTGGGGGGTGAGGGTGGAGGGAGACATGAGTTGGACATGAGTGGGGGCCTGGTGGAGGGTGCCCCTGGTGGCTGGGGGGTGGGGGTGGTGGTAGACATGGGTGGGGGCCTGGTGGAGGCTGCCCCTGCACTGCTGAGGGGTGGGGGTGGTGGGAGACATGAGTGGGGGCCTGGTGGAGGCTGCCCCTGGTGGCTGTGGGATGGGGTGGTGGGAAACATGCGTGGGGGCCTGGTGGAGGCTGCCCCTGCACTGCTGGGGGGTGGGGGTGGTGGGAGACATGAGTGGGGGCCTGGTGGAGGCTGCCCCTGGTGGCTGGGGGGTGGGGGTGGTGGGAGACATGAGTGGGGGCCTGGTGGAGGCTGCCCCTGCACTGCGGGGGGTGGCGGTATAGGGGACATGAGTGGGGACCTGGTGGAGGCTGCCCCTGGTGGCTGGGGGGTGGTGGTGGTGGTAGACATGAGTGGGGGCCTGGTGGAGGCTGCCCCTGCACTGCGGGGGGGTGGGGGTAATAGGGGACATGAGTGGGGGCCTGATGGAGGCTGCACCTGGTGGCTGGGGGGTGGGGGTGGTGGGAGACATGAGTGGGGGCCTGGTGGAGGCTGCCTCTGCACTGCTGGGGGGTGGGGGTGGTGGGAGACATGAGTGGGGGCCTGGTGGAGGCTGCCCCTGGTGGCTGGGGGGTGGGGGTGGTGGGAGACATGAGTGGGGGGCTGGTGGAGGCTGCCCCTGCACTGCTGGGGGGTGGGGGTGGTGGGAGACATGAGTGGGGGCCTGGTGGAGGCTGCCACTGGTGGCTGTGGGATGGGGGTGGTGGGAGACATGAGTGGGGGCCTGCCCCTGCACTGCTGGAGCTGGGGGTGGTGGGAGACATGAGTGGGGGCCTGGTGGAGGCTGCCCCTGGTGGCTGGGGGGTGGGGGTGGTGGCAGACATGAGTGGGGGCTTGGTGGAGGCTGCCCCTGGTGGCTGGGGGTTGAGGGTGGTGGGAGACATGAGTTGGACATGAGTGGGGGCCTGGTGGAGGATGCCCCTGGTGGCTGGGGGGTGGGGGTGGTGGTAGACATGGGTGGGGGCCTGGTGGAGGCTGCCCCTGCACTGCTGGGGGGTGGGGTGGTGGGAGACATGAGTGGGGGCCTGGTGGAGGCTGCCCCTGGTGGCTGGGGGGTGGGGGTGGTGGGAGACATGAGTGGGGGCCTGGTGAAGGGTGCCCCTGACTGCTGGGGGGTGGTGGGAGACATGGTGGGGGCCTGGTGGAGGGTGCCCCTGCACTGCTGGGGGGTGGGGGTGGTGGTAGACATGAGTGGGGCCTGGTGGAGGGTGCCCCTGGTGGCTGGGGGGTGGGGGTGGTGGTAGACATGAGTGGGGGCTTGGTGGAGGCTGCCCCTGGTGGCTGGGGGGTGAGGGTGGAGGGAGACATGAGTTGGACATGAGTGGGGGCCTGGTGGAGGGTGCCCTTGGTGGCTGGGGGGTGGGGGTGGTGGTAGACATGGGTGGGGGCCTGGTGGAGGCTGCCCCTGCACTGCTGAGGGGTGGGGGTGGTGGGAGACATGAGTGGGGGCCTGGTGGAGGCTGCCCCTGGTGGCTGTGGGATGGGGGTGGTGGGAGACATGAGTGGGGGCCTGGTGGAGGCTGCCCCTGCACTGCTGGGGGGTGGGGTTAATAGGGGACATGAGTGGGGGCCTGGTGGAGGCTGCCCCTGGTGGCTGGGGGGTGGGGGTGGTGGTAGACATGAGTGGGGGCCTGGTGGAGGCTGCCCCTGCACTGTGGGGGGGTGGGGGTAATAGGGGACATGAGTGGGGGCCTGATGGAGGCTGCCCCTGGTGGCTGGGAGGTGGGGGTGGTGGGAGACATGAGTGGGGGCCTGGTGGAGGCTGCCCCTGGTGGCTGGGGGGTGGGGGTGGTGGTAGACATGAGTGGGGGCCTGGTGGAGGCTGCCCCTGCACTGCTGGGGGGTGGGGGTGGTGGGAGACATGAGTGGGGGCCTGGTGGAGGCTGCCCCTGCACTGCTGGGGGGTGGGGGTGGTGGGAGACATGAGTGGGGGCCTGGTGGAGGCTGCCCCTGGTGGCTGGGGGGTAGGGGTGGTGGGAGACATGAGTGGGGGGCTGGTGGAGGCTGCCCCTGCACTGCTGGGGGGTGGGGGTGGTGGGAGACATGAGTGGGGGCCTGGTGGAGGCTGCCCCTTTTGGCTGTGGGATGGAGGTGGTGGGAGACATGAGTGGGGGCCTGCTCCTGCACTGCTGGGGGGTGGGGTGGTGGGAGACATGAGTGGGGGCCTGGTGGAGGCTGCCTCTGGTGGCTGGGGGGTGGGGGTGGTGGTAGACATGAGTGGGGGCTTGGTGGAGGCTGCCCCTGGTGGCTGGGGGGTGAGGGTGGTGGGAGACATGAGTTGGACATGAGTGGGGGCCTGGTGGAGGATGCCCCTGGTGTAACGCTCACCTGGTTCCCACGGAGGCGCGGCGTCGAAGGCGCAGAACTCTGAAGATGGACAGGAAGGGCCCCTCTATTCTGGCTTCCCTGGCTCGTTGGATACCCTCCTGTGCGTGAAAAGGGAGTATTACCAACTGTGGAACAATGCTCAAGCCTCCCACTCCCTTCCAACCCTCCACGATACCTCCTCCACGATTCCCCGTGAAGCCTCACCTTAGGGTTTGGAAGGATGAGCTCTCCATCCTGCTTCTGATGCAGGGGCGCATTGAAACCCAGTTACTTCACTGGATTGAGGATTGATGGGAGTTCAGGTAAGCTTGACTGTTCAGGTAAGGCGCTGTAAAAGTTCTGTTCAAAAGTTCAAGCTTAATAATAATGTTCGTTGTCAAATTGCAGCAAGCGCTAATGCTTATGTCTTTTTCCCCTTAGGGGCCGGGGTTCGGAGTGCCGGAGATATGGCGCCGACCCGAAGTGAAACAGTTCTGGATGAGCGCTCAGGTAATGTCTTTGCATTCGCTCATTCAATGTCTTTGTCTTTTTTCCCATAGGGGCCGGGGTCCGGAGATGCCAGGAAGCGGCAGGACCCGAAATGCAGTGGGAATAATCCAACAGGTAAGACTTAAAAGGAAACTGAGCTTTCCTTATTCCTTTTCTCCCTCTCACCTTTGTTCTTGTCTTTTTTCCTCTAGACGCCGGGGCGTAGCTGAATCCGGAAGACCGCTGCTGAAGATGGAAGCGCCTTGCAAAGGTGAGTAAAATGCAGCGTTGCAGCGATCGAAACGAAATGCCTTTAAAATGATATCTTCCTTTTCAGGGCCGTTGGAGAAATGACTCCGGGATGCAGATTTAGCAGGTAAGGGCTTTTCTTCTCCTATTCTCTTCCTTGCTCCCCTTGCAGGTGTTCCAGGGTGCTTGCAGGCGTGGCTGAAGTCAGGATGCAGGAGCTGACACGGTGAGCGTCCAGCTGCTAGGTGCAGAACAACGCGAAGCATGTGTGGCTGTTCGGGTGGGGGTTAAATAGCCTTGGAAGAAGTTCCTGGTATGTATCCTTCCACCAATCAGGTATATATCCTTCCCCGACCACACCCGGGTGGTGAAGTAGTCCTACAGGTTAAGTAGTCCCATTCAGGCCTCAAGAGGGCCTGGATGAAGCAGCAAGGTCTGCATCAGGTAAGTGTGCACCCAAGCACTTAAACACATATCCTCTTCTATGAGCCTGGCGCCTAAGGCGCCAGGACTGAGTCCAAAGGGCCCGGACTTGGGCCCGCTGAGACTTCCCTGGGGAAAATGATGTCTGCCTCTGGGATTGCTGGGCCCGGCCTGGCTTCTTAGAGGTAGGCATCATGACAGTACCCCCCCCTCAAGGCCCCTCCCAAGGTCTTTTCCTCCGGGGGTTTTGGTTTGTGCGGGAATCTTCGATGGAATCTTTGAATTAATCGTGGTGCGTGAACATAGTTACTGGGTTCCCAAGATCTTGCCTGATGTCCATTTCCATTCCAATCAACAAGATAGAAGAGTTTCGACTTAACTATCTTGGAATCTAAAATGTCTTTCACTTCGAATTCTAATTCTCCATCAATTTGGACAGGGCCTGGGGGCTCAGACAGTCTGGTTCCAGGTTGTACTGGTTTTAGATGAGATGCGTGAAAAACGGGATGAATCCGCATGTTGGATGGTAAATCGAGTTTAAAGGCCACTGGGTTGATAATAGCTTTGATGGGGTAAGGCCCAATGAATCTGGGATTAAAAGTTCGCTGACCCTTGAGGGGTAGATGTTTAGTTGCTAGCCATACCTGATCTCCTACTTGGTAAGGAGGAGTTTTACTTCGGTGCAAATCGGCGTTTTCTTTATACTTTTTCTTGGCTTGCTGTAAGTGGGTTGTAGCTTCTTTGAAGGCTTGGGTTATTGTGGAATGTAGGTGATTTACTGCAGGCATCTCCAGGGTCAGAGGTGGATCTAGGTCAGAGGTCCGAGGATGGTGACCATACAGGGGACAAAAAGGAGTCTGTCCGGTTCCAGAATGCACTGAATTGTTGTATGCATATTCTGCAATCCAAAGGATGTCCTTCCAATTCAACTCGGATTGGTGTAACATGCACCGCAGATATTGCTCGAGAGTCTGATTGGTTCTCTCGGTTTGTCCGTCGGTCTGGGGGTGGTGGCTGGTGGATAACCGCACGTCTATTTGTGCTAGTTGGCAACATTTCTTCCAAAAGTGGGAGATAAATTGACTTCCACGATCTGAGATTAATATGGAAGGGAAACCATGTAACCGCACTATATTTTCCATAAATTCCTTGGCCAAGGTGGAAGCTGACGGCAATCCTTTTAAAGGGATAAAATGGGCCATTTTGGAGAATAGATCCACTATTACGAGAATCGTGTTGTAACCACCACAAGGAGGCAGGTCAGTTATAAAGTCCATTGACAAGGTGTGCCAAGGTGCTGGTGGAATGTCCAAAGGTTGAAGTAGGCCAGCTGGCCTTTTCTTTTGACTCTTATTTTGGGCACAGATTCCGCAAGACAACACGAATGACTTTATGTCTTTTCTCCAAGAAGGCCACCAGAAGTGGCGTTTGATCTTTTCTTCTGTTTTCGCGATACCGGGGTGTCCTTCCATTAATGATTCATGATGACGGGTAATGACAAGTTCCTGCAATTCTTTACTTGGCAGAAATAACCGCTCTTGGAAGTAGGGTAAATCATCCTTAACGGTGTAGTGAGGACCCTTTTGACTCCATTCCAGTAAGGCAGAAGAGTCAAAAAGCTGTTTTACTTGAGCTTGGATGTTCTCAATGGTTTGCAATGAAGTCAAGCCCAGAATTCTTTGTTCCGGTATGATTGGCACAGGTTCTAAACTCGAATTGGGTTCTTCCATGCCTATCCGGGATAAGGCATCTGCCTTACCATTCTTGCAGCCAGGGCGATAGGTAATTACAAAATCAAATTCCGCAAAGAATAAAGCCCATCGGAGTTGTCGCGAAGATTGAGCTTTGGCCGTCTTTAAATACTGCAAATTTCTGTGGTCCGTAATTACGGTGATGGTGTGTCTTGCACCGAGAAGATAGTGACGCCAAGCCTTGAAAGCTGATTTAATAGCCAGTAGTTCTTTGTCGGTAATTGCGTAATTGAGTTCAGGTGGAGAGAATTTTCTGGACCAAAAGGCTACAGGGTGTAGTTGGTTAGTTTCTGGGTCTCTTTGCGACAGGACAGCTCCCATGGCTGAACTGGATGCATCGGTTTCCACGATGTAAGGGAGATCTGGGCGCGGGTGCCTCAATAAAGGTGCAGAGGTGAATTTGGTTTTCAGGTCCTGAAAGGCTTGTTCAGCCTCAAGAGTCCATTCAAAGCGTTTATTTTTCTTTAGGAGAGCTGTGATGGGTTGAACAGTTCGAGAAAATTCCGGGATGAACCTTCGATAGAAATTGGCAAAGCCAAGCATGCTTTGCACTCCCTTCACAGAGCTAGGAGATGGCCATTTGAGAATGGCGTCCACTTTCCGCGAGTCCATTCGGATTCCTTGAGGTGTCAGGATGAATCCGAGAAACTCCACTTCTGTGGTATGAAAAACGCATTTTTCGAGCTTGGCAAATAATTTGTGCTGGCGCAATTTCTCAAGAACTGCCCTAACATGGTTTCTGTGATCAGATTCTGAGGAGGAATACACCAGGATGTCGTCAATATAAACTATCACACAAACATCGATAAGTTCCCAAAGAACATCATTCATGAAGTACTGAAAGGCGGCAGGTGCGTTGCACAAACCGAAGGGCATTACTTGATATACGAAGAGCCCAAATTTCGTGCGGAATGCAGTCTTCCACTCGTCGCCCTCTTTTATACGTACCAGGTGGTAAGCTCCTCGGAGATCTAGCTTGGTGTACACACAAGCATCTTTTACTTGGTCGATAAGCTCAGGTATCAGGGGCAAAGGGTAACAATTCTTAATCGTTATCTGATTTAGGGCGCGGTAGTCAATACAGGCCCTAAGGTCTCCTTCCTTTTTAGGTACGAAGAACAAAGCGGAAGAGACTGGTGACTTTGATGGGCGAATGAAACCATTGGCCAGGTATTGATCCAAATACTGGCGCAAATGCAGGTTCTCAGGTTCAGTAAGAGCATAAATCCTACTACAAGGTAGTTGTGCATTGGGTACCAAGTCGATTTGGCAATCGTAAGATCGATGGGGAGGTAAGGTGTTAGCCTGCTCTTTCTGAAAAACGTCTTGGAATTCTTGGTATTCAGATGGTAGCTGTACAGGGGTGGAAGTTACAGAGGCTAGACCCATAGCTGGATTCCTTGGGTAACAGGTTGGTTCACAATCAGGAAAAGTTATCTTCTTTGCTCGCCAGTCTATTCTCGGATTATGTGTTTCTAACCAAGGGATTCCAAGAAGTACTTGAAATTGTGGGGCCTTGATCACATCAAACACGATTGCTTCCCGATGTCCGTCCTGACCCACCAGAGTGATTTCAACTGTGGAATGCGTTACAGGCCCTGAGGCTATTTCGGTTCCATCAACTGTAGTAATTACATCTTGGGTTACTTTCGGGTGGAGAGGAAGCTTAATCCTGGAAGCCAATTCACGGTCTATGTAATTTCCAATAGCTCCACTGTCTATGTATGCTTTTATAGCATGCAACTGCTGAGGCTGTTTTGGGTTCACAAGCACCATTGGCATGACAAAATGCGAGGTCAAAGAGTTTGTTTTCAAGCTCGGCAAGCGGACCCCTACTCTTGTCGGGCTAGGTCGTTTCCCGAACCAGGTGTCAATAACTCGTTATCAGTGGCTCCAACTACCTTCTTGGGTGGTTTAACTGGACAACTTTGAAGAAAGTGACCGAAGTTCCGCAATACAGACAAAGTTGCATTTGTCGCCTTCTCTCTCGTTCCTTCTGCGTTAATGGTCCTTTAACACTGCCAATTTGCATAGGTTCGGAAACGTCAGTACTCTTGGAGTTAACGTGGGTCTTGATAGGTACTCTGGTTTCATACTTGAGCCGATCTGCTTTTCTATTTTGAAGTCTGTGATCAAGTTGAACCACTAAGTCTATGTAGTCTGCGCAGGCCTGGGGTGGATCTACTATCTGAGCTATAACATCTTTAAGCTCTCCGCGCAGGCCTCGATGAAACAATGTGATCCTTTTATTTTCAGGCCATCCGGTTTCCACAACTAGTCTATTAAAGGTGGCGATATAGGACAAAAGATCCTGATTACCTTGTCGTAAGGATAGCAGTTCGTTGTCAAGGGCCTGTCCCTGCGAGTGTCGAGCGAACAATCTTTCCATGCTGGCCTGGAAGCCCTGGAAATCCCGGAGAATGGGATCATCCTGATTTACCAATGGAATAGACCAATCGGCAGCACAGCCACTGAGGTAAGATAGTACAAAGGCTACTTTGGTCTGGTCGTTGGGGAAGGCCCCGGGCCTGCATAAAAAGTGTAAACGGCATTGGTTCATAAAAACGGCATATTTCTTGGGATCCCCCGCAAAACGTTCAGGCGGGGCCAAAGGCATGTGTCCAGGTTGATTGATTTGTACCGGGTTATTCGAACCCATTGTTGTAGAAATATCTCCGGAAACAGGTAAAGGAGTGTGCTCTGCCTGGCCCTGCAATAACCCTTTGGCCAGATCATCAGTTCTTTCCTTGGATAGGATTAGTTCCCTTCTGAGAGCATTAGTCTCCTGGCGGGCTGAGTGCACTTCTGCCAGTAATTCCCCTAAAAGATGGGCCAGCTGATCTGTCTCGGAAGTCTCCATAGCGCCCAGGTGGGAAATTGTGGTAAGGCTTCGCGTTCTGTAACGCTCACCTGGTTCCCACGGAGGCGCGGCGTCGAAGGCGAAGAACTCTGAAGATGGACAGGAAGGGCCCCTCTATTCTGGCTTCCCTGGCTCGTTGGATACCCTCCTGTGCGTGAAAAGGGAGTATTACCAACTGTGGAACAATGCTCAAGCCTCCCACTCCCTTCCAACCCTCCACGATACCTCCTCCACGATTCCCCGTGAAGCCTCACCTTAGGGTTTGGAAGGATGAGCTCTCCATCCTGCTTCTGATGCAGGGGCGCGTTGAAACCCAGTTACTTCACTGGATTGAGGATTGATGGGAGTTCAGGTAAGCTTGACTGTTCAGGTAAGGCGCTGTAAAAGTTCTGTTCAAAAGTTCAAGCTTAATAATAATGTTCGTTGTCAAATTGCAGCAAGCGCTAATGCTTATGTCTTTTTCCCCTTAGGGGCCGGGGTTCGGAGTGCCGGAGATATGGCGCCGACCCGAAGTGAAACAGTTCTGGATGAGCGCTCAGGTAATGTCTTTGCATTCGCTCATTCAATGTCTTTGTCTTTTTTCCCCATAGGGGCCGGGGTCCGGAGATGCCAGGAAGCGGCAGGACCTGAAATGCAGTGGGAATAATCCAACAGGTAAGACTTAAAAGGAAACTGAGCTTTCCTTATTCCTTTTCTCCCTCTCACCTTTGTTCTTGTCTTTTTTCCTCTAGGCGCCGGGGCGTAGCTGAATCCGGAAGACCGCTGCTGAAGATGGAAGCGCCTTGCAAAGGTGAGTAAAATGCAGAGCTGCAGCGATCGAAACGAAATGCCTTTAAAATGATGTCTTCCTTTTCAGGGCCGTTGGAGAAATGACTCCGGGATGCAGATTTAGCAGGTAAGGGCTTTTCTTCTCCTATTCTCTTCCTTTCTCCCCTTGCAGGTGTTCCAGGGTGCTTGCAGGCGTGGCTGAAGTCAGGATGCAGGAGCTGACACGGTGAGCGTCCAGCTGCTAGGTGCAGAACAACGCGAAGCATGTGTGGCTGTTCGGGTGGGGTTTCAATAGCCTTGGAAGAAGTTCCTGGTATGTATCCTTCCACCAATCAGGTATGTATCCTTCCCCGACCACACCCGGGTGGTGAAGTAGTCCTACAGGTTAAGTAGTCCCATTCAGGCCTCAAGAGGGCCTGGATGAAGCAGCAAGGTCTGCATCAGGTAGGTGTGCACCCAAGCACTTAAACACATATCCTCTTCTATGAGCCTGGCGCCTAAGGCGCCAGGACTGGGGTCCGCTATGAGCCTGGCGCCTAAGGCACCAGGACTGAGTCCAAAGGGCCCCGACTTGGGCCCGCTGAGACTTCCCTGGGGAAAATGATGTCTGCCTCTGGGGTTGCTGGGCCCGGCCTGGCTCCTTAGAGGTAGGCATCATAACACCTGGTGGCTGGGGGGTGGGGGTGGTGGTAGACATGGGTGGGGGCCTGGTGGAGGCTGCCCCTGCACTGCTGGGGGGTGGGGTGGTGGGAGACATGAGTGGGGGCCTGGTGGAGGCTGCCCCTGGTGGCTGGGGGGTGTGGGTGGTGGGAGGCCTGATTGGGGGCCTGGTGGAGGGTGCCCCTGACTGCTGGGGGGTGGGGGTGGTGGGAGACATGAGTGGGGGCCTGGTGGAGGCTGCCCTGCACTGCTGGGGGGTGGGGGTGGTGGTAGACATGAGTGGGGGCCTGGTGGAGGCTGCCCCTGGTGGCTCAGGGGTGGGGGTGGTGGTAGACATGAGTGGGGGCCTGGTGGAGGCTGCCCCTGCACTGCTGAGGGGTGGGGGTGGTGGGAGACATGAGTGGGGGCCTGGTGGAGGCTGCCCCTGCACTGCTGGGAGGTGGGGGTGGTGGGAGACATGAGTGGGGGCCTGGTGGAGGCTGCCCCTGGTGGCTGGGGGGTGGGGGTTGTGGGAGACATGAGTGAGGGGCTGGTTGAGGCTGCCCCTGCACTGCTGGGGGGTGGGGGTGGTGGGAGACGACATTAGTGGGGCCTGGTGGATGCTGCCCCTGGTGGCTGGGGGGTGTGGATGGTGGTAGACATGGGTGGGGGCCTGGTGGAGGCTGCCCCTGCACTGCTGCGGGTGGGGGTGGTGGGAGACATGAGTGGGGGCTGCCCCTGGTGGCTGGGGGGTGGGGGTGGTGGTAGACATGAGTGGGGGCTTGGTGGAGGCTGCCCCTGGTGGCTGGGGGGTGAGGGTGGTGGGAGACATGAGTTGGACATGAGTGGGGGCCTGGTGGAGGGTGCCCCTGGTGGCTGGGGGGTGGGGGTGGTGGGAGACATGAGTGGGGGCTTGGTGGAGGCTGCCCCTGGTGGCTGGGGGGTGAGGGTGGTGGGAGACATGAGTTGGACATGAGTGGGGGCCTGGTGGAGGCTGTCCCTGGTGGCTGGGGGGTGGGGGTGGTGGTAGACATGGGTGGGGGCCTGGTGGAGGCTGCCCCTGCACTGCTGGGGGGTGGGGGTGGTGGGAGACATGAGTGGGGGCCTGGTGGAGGGTGCCCCTGACTGCTGGGGGTGGTGGGAGACATGAGTGGGGGCCTGGTGGAGGCTGCCCCTGCACTGCTGGGGGGTGGGGTGGTGGGAGACATGAGTGGGGGCCTGGTGGAGGCTGCCCTTGGTGGCTGTGGGATGGGGGTGGTGGGAGACTTGAGTGGGGGCCTGGTGGAGGCTGCCCCTGCACTGCTGGGGGGTGGGGGTGGTGGGAGACATGTGTGGGGGCCTGGTGGAGGCTGCCCCTGGTGGCTGGGGGGTGGGGGTGGTGGGAGACATGAGTGGGGGCCTGGTGGAGGCTGCCCCTGGTGGCTGGGGGGTGGGGGTGGTGGGAGACATGAGTGAGGGGCTGGTTGAGGCTGCCCCTGCACTGCTGGGGGGTGGGGGTGGTGGGAGACGACATTAGTGGGGCCTGGTGGAGGCTGCCCCTGGTGGCTGGGGGGTGTGGATGGTGGTAGACATGGGTGGGGGCCTGGTGGAGGCTGCCCCTGCACTGCTGCGGGTGGGGGTGGTGGGAGACATGAGTGGGGGCCGCCCCTGGTGGCTGGGGGGTGGGGGTGGTGGTAGACATGAGTGGGGGCTTGGTGGAGGCTACCCCTGGTGGCTGGGGGGTGAGGGTGGTGGGAGACATGGGTTGGACATGAGTGGGGGCCTGGTGGAGGGTGCCCCTGGTGGCTGGGGGGTGGGGGTGGTGGGAGACATGAGTGGGGGCTTGGTGGAGGCTGCCCCTGGTGGCTGGGGGGTGAGGGTGGTGGGAGACATGAGCTGGACATGAGTGGGGGCCTGGTGGAGGCTGTCCCTGGTGGCTGGGGGGTGGGGGTGGTGGTAGACATGGGTGGGGGCCTGGTGGAGGCTGCCCCTGCACTGCTGGGGGGTGGGGGTGGTGGGAGACATGAGTGGGGGCCTGGTGGAGGGTGCCCCTGACTGCTGGGGGTGGTGGGAGACATGAGTGGGGGCCTGGTGGAGGCTGCCCCTGCACTGCTGGGGGGTGGGGTGGTGGGAGACATGAGTGGGGGCCTGGTGGAGCCTGCCCCTGGTGGCTGGGGGGTGGGGGTGGTGGGGGTGGTGGGAGACATGAGTGGGGGGCTGGTGGAGGCTGCCCCTGCACTGCTGGGGGGTGGGGGTGGTGGGAGACATGAGTGGGGGCCTGGTGGAGGCTGCCCTTGGTGGCTGTGGGATGGGGGTGGTGGGAGACTTGAGTGGGGGCCTGGTGGAGGCTGCCCCTGCACTGCTGGGGGGTGGGGGTGGTGGGAGACATGAGTGGGGGCCTGGTGGAGGCTGCCCCTGGTGGCTGGGGGGTGGGGGTGGTGGGAGACATGAGTGGGGGCCTGGTGGAGGCTGCCCCTGGTGGCTGGGGGGTGGGGGTGGTGGGAGACATGAGTGAGGGGCTGGTTGAGGCTGCCCCTGCACTGCTGGGGGGTGGGGGTGGTGGGAGCCGACATTAGTGGGGCCTGGTGGAGGCTGCCCCTGGTGGCTGGGGGGTGTGGATGGTGGTAGACATGGGTGGGGGCCTGGTGGAGGCTGCCCCTGCACTGCTGCGGGTGGGGGTGGTGGGAGACATGAGTGGGGGCCGCCCCTGGTGGCTGGGGGGTGGGGGTGGTGGTAGACATGAGTGGGGGCTTGGTGGAGGCTGCCCCTGGTGGCTGGGGGGTGAGGGTAGTGGGAGACATGAGTTGGACATGAGTGGGAGCCTGGTGGAGGGTGCCCCTGGTGGCTGGGGGGTGGGGGTGGTGGGAGACATGAGTGGGGGCTTGGTGGAGGCTGCCCCTGGTGGCTGGGGGGTGAGGGTGGTGGGAGACATGAGTTGGACATGAGTGGGGGCCTGGTGGAGGCTGTCCCTGGTGGCTGGGGGGTGGGGGTGGTGGTAGACATGGGTGGGGGCCTGGTGGAGGCTGCCCCTGCACTGCTGGGGGGTGGGGGTGGTGGGAGACATGAGTGGGGGCCTGGTGCAGGGTGCCCCTGACTGCTGGGGGTGGTGGGAGACATGAGTGGGGGCCTGGTGGAGGCTGCCCCTGCACTGCTGGGGGGTGGGGTGGTGGGAGACATGAGTGGGGGCCTGGTGGAGCCTGCCCCTGGTGGCTGGGGGGTGGGGGTGGTGGGGGTGGTGGGAGACATGAGTGGGGGGCTGGTGGAGGCTGCCCCTGCACTGCTGGGGGGTGGGGGTGGTGGGAGACATGAGTGGGGGCCTGGTGGAGGCTGCCCTTGGTGGCTGTGGGATGGGGGTGGTGGGAGACTTGAGTGGGGGCCTGGTGGAGGCTGCCCCTGCACTGCTGGGGGGTGGGGGTGGTGGGAGACATGAGTGGGGGCCTGGTGGAGGCTGCCCCTGGTGGCTGGGGGGTGGGGGTGGTGGGAGACATGAGTGGGGGCCTGGTGGAGGCTGCCCCTGCACTGCTGGGGGGTGGGGGTGGTGGGAGACATGAGTGGGGGCCTGGTGGAGGCTGCCCCTGGTGGCTGGGGGGTGGGGGTGGTGGGAGACATGAGTGGGGGCCTGGTGGAGGCTGCCCCTGGTGGCTGGGGGGTGGGGGTGGTGGGAGACATGAGTGAGGGGCTGGTTGAGGCTGCCCCTGCACTGCTGGGGGGTGGGGGTGGTGGGAGACGACATTAGTGGGGCCTGGTGGAGGCTGCCCCTGGTGGCTGGGGGGTGTGGATGGTGGTAGACATGGGTGTGGGCCTGGTGGAGGCTGCCCCTGCACTGCTGCGGGTGGGGGTGGTGGGAGACATGAGTGGGGGCCGCCCCTGGTGGCTGGGGGGTGGGGGTGGTGGTAGACATGAGTGGGGGCTTGGTGGAGGCTGCCCCTGGTGGCTGGGGGGTGAGGGTGGTGGGAGACATGAGTTGGACATGAGTGGGAGCCTGGTGGAGGGTGCCCCTGGTGGCTGGGGGGTGGGGGTGGTGGGTGACATGAGTGGGGGCTTGGTGGAGGCTGCCCCTGGTGGCTGGGGGGTGAGGGTGGTGGGAGACATGAGTTGGACATGAGTGGGGGCCTGGTGGAGGCTGTCCCTGGTGGCTGGGGGGTGGGGGTGGTGGTAGACATGGGTGGGGGCCTGGTGGAGGCTGCCCCTGCACTGCTGGGGGGTGGGGGTGGTGGGAGACATGAGTGGGGGCCTGGTGGAGGGTGCCCCTGACTGCTGGGGGTGGTGGGAGACATGAGTGGGGGCCTGGTGGAGGCTGCCCCTGCACTGCTGGGGGGTGGGGTGGTGGGAGACATGAGTGGGGGCCTGGTGGAGCCTGCCCCTGGTGGCTGGGGGGTGGGGGTGGTGGGAGACATGAGTGGGGGGCTGGTGGAGGCTGCCCCTGCACTGCTGGGGGGTGGGGGTGGTGGGAGACATGAGTGGGGGCCTGGTGGAGGCTGCCCTTGGTGGCTGTGGGATGGGGGTGGTGGGAGACTTGAGTGGGGGCCTGGTGGAGGCTGCCCCTGCACTGCTGGGGGGTGGGGGTGGTGGGAGACATGAGTGGGGGCCTGGTGGAGGCTGCCCCTGGTGGCTGGGGGGTGGGGGTGGTGGGAGACATGAGTGGGGGCCTGGTGGAGGCTGCCCCTGCACTCCTGGGGGGTGGGGGTAATAAGGGACATGAGTGGGGGCCTCGTGGAGGCTGCCCCTGGTGGCTGGGGGTGGGGGTGGTTGGAGACATGTGTTGGTGATCAGTAGTGCAAGGTGACATGTGGGTTGGCTGGTGGGCATGGCCATGGTGGATGGGTTGCCTGTGGGACATGAGCAGGGGTGCAGGGTAGTACCCTGTGGTGTGGGCTGCCTACAGGGGCCGTGGAGGGTGTAGAGGGAACATCTGGGGGGACCCACATGGCCAAATCATGTGTAGCATTCCCCGGCACCACCAAAATACACGTACCCTGCAGAAATCGCGTGTGAATCTTCCGCGCACATCGGAATACACGTACCCAGGCCAATCGAAGGTGGAACATCACGTGCACCCCCACCTAGCCAGGCCAATCGCGTGTGGAACTTCCCGCGCACCCCGTAGTACACGTACCCAGGCCAATCGCGTGTGGAACTTCCCACGGACACCCACCTACCCAGGCCAATCGCGTGTGGAACTTCCCGCGCACCCCGAAGTACACGTACCCAGGCTAATCGCGTGTGGAACTTCCCGCGCACCCAGGAACACGCGCACACGCTATTTTTCACACAGCGGGTGTCCGTGTTTGTCGGGGCCCCTTTCCACCTCATTTGTCCTAGAGGGCCACTGTATGGGCCATTCATCATGGCTGCATATGGGTGCTTTTTGTTAGCGCACATTTTGGCGCACATTTTTTTCAGTCGCAGGGGTGCTACCGCCTGCTATCTTGTGGCGTACTTGTTTGGCCCTGTGCGCGTCTTTGACCGTGCGCTGGTTTGCCCTATTCGATTCCATGAATACGGGTTGTAGGCGAGCGTGTGGGCGTTCCGCGCACTTGCCTCCTGTACTTCCCCCGTGACGCCCATATTTTCACGCGTTGTTCCCCATTCCGAGTGTTACGCCCCGTGTTCCGCCTACTATTGTGATGTGCGCCGCGCTATGTGCGATTTCGCAGTGGCCGTGGCGCACGCTTTTGCATGACCTGTGCGCCGGCATGCGCGGCGCACATTTTTAGCGCACATCCAATGTTTTTCTCGCGCACGGACTTCCATGGATCGCTGTGCGCTGGTTTTCCTGCGATTTTCGCACTTTTCCTGCGATTTTCGCACGTTTTGGCACCTCTGCGCAGGAATTTTCGGCGCACATTAATTCCATGAATCGACCCCTTAGTGTAGAGATAAAGAGTTGATTAGAAAAATCTCAAAGGTAATATTGTTTTCTCAATGATGATTTTATCTATCCAAAAGTAATAATGCGTAGTCACTAATAATTTTTAGTGAGGAAGAGTTCTGCCACAAGTCACTCTTTCAACAGACTCAAATTGTGCCAATGCATTTCGGAATACAAATTCCTTCATCAGGGCAAGTCTAAACAACATAAACATAACATATATATTTTTCAAAGTAACAATACCATGAGTATTATGAAACAAATTCAAGCCCAAGGATATGACAATTTTGTGAAACATGCATGCAAATATGTCGAGATAGAATTAGCATCCAGTTAAATAGCAAATGAAAATAAAATGTAATAAAACACATACCCAGCAATAATGTTTGTAGAAGTAGAAGGAGGACCGGAAATTGAAAAAAGAATAAAAGCAATCAAACAGTGAAAAGTCGTGTCTTCATAAAGTATGGTCATACAAAACGGAATATTGTCTGTTACCTGAATGAAGTAAATTAATGTGGCAACTCAACTAAGGGGCTGATATCGTCAGAAAAACGAACCGCTCCCCGAATCCAATGTAAAGCAGTCTCTGTAAACATAGACACATCTAGTTTAGAATCCCACAAGATTCACAACGTTGTAATTCACAACGTTCGTGGTAAAGTGTAAAGAATAGGCTTACCATCACAGAGAGTATAGCGGAGCTGTTCTCTCTATGTCTGCCAGTAGCAGACTGACCGCGCTGCATCAGAGTGTTACTTAGCAACCTAGCTAAATATGACACGTGATCGCGGCTCCTCACTAGAGGGCGCGATGCAAGTGTCAAGGCTGCAAGGAAATCTTTGTGTATGTTCATTGATCCATTCCAAATGGATCAATGAACATGCACAAAGATTTCTTTCCAAAAGTCATCCGAGAATACCAAATTTCTACACGCTGCCGAAGATCCATAAGGATGGTACTAAACCACCTGGCAGACCAATCGTCGCAGGAATAGAGAGCATTAACCAACCTCTAGGGATCTATATCGACTTCTTCCTACAGCCTCTAATCCAGAAAACATGTACTTACACTCGGGATACCACCCATTTCCTTCAAAAACTCAACTCCTTGACACCTTTACAAGAAGATTTGATGTTCACAATTGACGTGAAGAGTCTCTACACCTCTATACCTCATGACCTAGGGATAGAAGCTGTGGAATGGCTTTTGCTTGAAGCACCTGAAATACGCGCCCAGAAGGAATTTATACTGGTCCTTCTACAATTTATCGCAGAAAACTCTTATTTTCAGTATGGCAATCAGTTCTACTTACAAATTGCAGGAACTTCAATGGGGGCCACTATGGCACCCTCATACGCCAATAGTTTCATGCACAAATTTGAGACTGACCATGTATTGAAGAGACAAGAATGGAATAAGGACATTCGGATATGGACAAGTTACATAGATGATATCTTTGGAGTTTGGAAGGGGACCAAAGAGTCTTTTGAGATTTTTTTTGGATATCTTAACAGCATTGACCAAAGGATACAATTCACTAAGGAAACTTCATATGACACCATAACTTTCCTAGATGTCCAGGTCAGAAAGCAAGCTAACAGCTACAGTACTTCTCTGTTTCGGAAAATCACTGAACGCAATAACCTCTTGCATCGCCTCAGCTTTCACCAGCCAAGTTTGCTCAAAAACCTGCCATACAGTCAGCTACTACGGGTAAAGAAGATAGTGAGTGATCCTGAAGACTGTAAAATGCAACAGATGGAGATGAAGGAGACATTTCTGGCCCGTGGATACAAAGAGGATGAGCTTGATTTAGCATCTGACAAGGTCAATGCTCTGTCACGAGAGACTCTATTATCAGTACAGAACCCCAAGGAAAGGAGAGAATTGAAGTCACCAGTATACGTTTCAAAATTTTCAACTCAAAGTAATAAAATCAAGAAAACTATTATGAAACACTGGGAGATATTCAAAAATGACATTAGAGTACAGAATCTGTTTAATTAAAAAACAGTTTTTGCATATCAACGTAGTAGGAACCTAAGGGACGAATTGGTGCAAACTAAACCAGCAATAAAAGGATCTACAACCAAACGTACTGGTACATTCCCTTGCCTCCATTGTGTTAATTGCAACTTTGTTATCAAAGGCAACATCATCAACCATCCAAGAACAGGACAGAAGATTCTGCTGAAGACATTTGGGACTTGTGACAGTAGCAACATCATTTATGGGATCAAGTGACCATGTGGGAAATTCTATGTTGGACAATCGACAAGAACAGCCAAACTAAGGTGGAGTGAGCATCGGTCCTGTATCCGTAATGCAACACCAATTCAGCTGTGGCACGACATTGGGTGGCTAATGGACATAATGTGACACAGATAAGATTTGTGATTTTAGATGTACTTACCAAGAACAGTCCTCATGAGGATCTAAGCCAACGTCTAAATCGCAGGGAAACTTACTGGATAGACAGGCTTGGCAGTTTGGTACCTAATGGACTAAATGAGGAGATCAATTTTCATTGTTTTCTCTGATTGTATGTTATTTCTGTTTGGATGGACCTGTTTAGAATTACATCCATGTACTAGTGGCACCATGATTTACATGTAACTATTGTTAACACAAACTTACAAATATGGTTGGTATTTTGAAATTTTACGGACAATGTGGATTTATAACACTCCCCGTAGGTGCGATTCGCATGCTGCATATCCTGGATTTTTATCCAGGACCCAAGGTGCCATCTTGATGACGACACCACTGGCAGCATCTTTCTATATATCTACGATTTGATGCATGATGTGAAATACTGACATAGCTACATTCTTTTTATATTCTGTTCTGTCCCTCCTACATGTGCTACTATCTTCTTTGTTACATTACCCGGAATTTTGGCGTTGAGTATTTCTTCACTTTCTATGATTTTCACTTACTTCTATTTTATTTTCTTAATAGGTTTATTACTCTAGGTATGAGCCCATTAGTCTCCAAAAATAGTTTAATCCTTCTTATTCAAGCCTACTGGCTTGATTGCAGCCTTGACACTTGCATCGCGCCCTCTAGCGAGGAGCCGCGATCACGTGTCATATTTAGCTAGGTTGCTAAGTAACACTCCGATGCAGCGCGGTCAGTCTGCTACTGGCAGACATAGAGAGAACAGCTCCGCTATACTCTCTGTGACTGTAAGCTTATTCTTTACACTTTACCACGAACGTTGTGAATTACAACGTTGTGAATCTCGTGGGATTCTAAACTAGATGTGTCTATGTTTACAGAGACTGCTTTACATTGGATTCGGGGAGCGGTTCGTTTTTCTGACGATATCAGCCCCTTAGTTGAGTTGCCACATTAATTTACTTCATTCAGGGAACAGACAATATTCCTTTTTGTATGACCATACTTTATGAAGACACGACTTTTCACTGTTTGATTGCTTTTATTCTTTTTTCAATTTCCGGTCCTCCTTCTACTTCTACAAACATCATTGCTGGGTATGTGTTTTATTACATTTTATTTTCATATGCTATTTAACTGGATGCTAATTCTATTTCGACATATTTGCATGCATGTTTCACATAATTGTCATATCCTTGGGCTTGAATTTGTTTCATAATACTCATGGTATTGTTACTTTGAAAAATATATATGTTATGTTTATGTTGTTTAGACTTGCCCTGATGAAGGAATTAGTATTCCGAAATGCATTGGCACAATGTGAGTCTGTTGAAAGAGTGACTTGTGGCAGAACTCTTCCTCACTAAATATTATTAGTGACTACGCATTATTACTTTTGGATAGATAAAATCATCATTGAGAAAACAATATTACCTTTGAGTTTTTTCTAATCAACTCTTTATCTCTACACTAAGTGTCTACCAACATTGTAATTAATTAAAACCCGTATTGGGATTCAGAGAGCGGCTGTATGACTGGGTATTGCACCTGGTCTCTTGCTTCTACTGTTATTTTTGACTTGGGTGTCTCCAAGTCTTTTACAGCCGGCTCCTGCACATAGTAAACTACCCTGTTATTGGGAATATACATCAGACACTTCATTTACCAAGTAATAAGGACATTAAGGAGATTAATGTTCCAGTGGTGCCCACTCATTTTTGACACACTACCTTGATTACACATTTTCCACTGCAGGATGTTCATTAATAGCCCCTCTGCATCTGTGCCCACCTTTTTGCAGAAACCAAATTGAAATCGTGATAAGAGCTTGTTTACCTCTGCCCACTCTTGAATATGTTTCAGTACCAGACCTGAAAAAACTTGGAATCCGCATCCAAGAGTGCAATAGGCTTGTAATTCGCCAGGGGATGACCTATCACCTTTTTTGTATATTGGTAGTATATAGGCGATGTGCCATGTGTTTGGTATTACACAGACTTTGACAATGTCCTTGTATAGAATGAACAAAACTTTTGCCCAAACATTTGCATTACCCTTAAAGATAATTTTCGCTAATCCATTAGGCCCGGCCGCCCTCGAAGTGGATGCCTTGCCTATCAGCAATTTAATATCATTTTTATCGAATGAAAAATCCCATGGGTGGTCTATAACCGAGTTTGGTAAAGGATTTTGGATCTTAGAGTGAGCATAAAGCAAACCAAAATGACCCTTCCATTGTTAGTTCAATAATGCACAAGTTTGCATTTGGGCCTGTTGGATGTTGTGATTGCTTATTAGGGCCCAAAAAGATCTAGCAGTGGGATCCATTAAGGCTGCCAGCATAGCTTCACTATCCCCCTGGTACATCTTTGCTCTATGGGCTTTAATTTGGTTCTTCCATTTATTTTTGATTTTTTTTCCCCAGCGCCTCTCTCTCAATATCGGGTAATTTTTGTCTGCACATATGTCTCAATTCCCTTCGCCGATTATTTTTTAGTGTTCTAATTGCAGCTTCATAGGTATGAAGGTGCTTTAACTTCCTTGCATTTATCTTAGGTGCGGGTACTGTCTGCTTAATGGTTGCTTGTACGTAGTGATCAAAATAATCAACACTGTACAATGATACTTTTTTCCCAAAACTCGTATAGTCAAAATCAGATTGGAATACGTCATTGAGTCGATCCACATTGTGATTATACCAAGAAATAGGCGTTGCAGATTGGTTAACCACATATGTATCAGAGCGTACCCCATGTTTCTCCTCACATTCCATGCCTTTAAATTGTACCTCCAAAATCTTATGATCCCTGTATTTGATTTCCCTAATGCTCAATGAACTGGCCAGGGGGAGAGACAAAAATGTTTATACATTTTTGATTTGAACTTGCCATTAAACCACGTGGACGTATCTCCCACATCACCCCACAATCCTGCTGAATTGATCAAACCCCAATCCGCAAAAAATGTTCCCCACAGTTGTCCCTGCATTGTCTTATGTATGTAGTCTCCCCCTTTGAGGGAATATTCCGGTCCAAGATTGTGTTTCCCTCCCGTACATACAGGAATTTCGACATTAAAATCACCCACCATTATCAGTACCCCATCAGATTGTAGCGAATAAGCTTCTTCTATGGTTGCCCCAAGTAATTCCAGGGAATCAATCAGATGATTTTTTAGATTCCAGTAGATGTCACAACCAGAAAATAAGTAGGACCTGCACAGTTAGTAAGCTTAAGTAGGACAGCGAGACACCAATTTGATTGTCTAAAGATTTTAATTAAAGTGGGTCCCCATTCAACGTGTGCAGCAATTACCAGACCCCCAGAGGGCCTACCCAATTTACCTTGTGTCGCGAGTTCAGAAAACATGATAAAACCATCTAGGACACATGAAGAGGTAAACCAGGACTCCTGCAGACAAAAGAATGTGCATTTGGATAGTACAGTACAGATTTCAGGAGAATATTTTTAAAACCAATGGCCCCTCGTGTTCCATGACACTAGGGTAAAGGTGCCTAGATTTTTAGGTATTCGGTTTCAAACCCTGTAACTGCGCAATGGAATCACGTAGGGTCAAAGCTAACCATCTTAAGCTAGAATCATTTGAATCATCATCATTCTGTTTCGGAGGCTTGCTGGTTAACCTTTCTAGCTCTTCCATACCCCTACCGTTTACAGCTTGCAGGTCACGGCCTCCATCTGCATTTTGCATACCTCTGCTATAACTACAACATCATAGCCAAACCTATAAAAGGTTTCCACCTCCAATAATACAGCGTCGTAGATTGCTCTGGAGTGAAAGACTATTCGGACATAGTCGTATCTTTCCGGGTGGACATAATCAATCAATTTAATGTCTCCAGATGAAATGAGACTACGATTCGGTATCTCATTAAATAGGGCCAAAATGTGCCTTCTATTCAATGAATGGGGGCTACCTTGTGGAAACAAATAGTATATCTTTCGCCTCTGGGGATGCTTTCTTCAGTTCTAGAAGAAGACGTGTGGTGGAACAGATTGCTATCGGGGGAAAACTCCAAATGGACCATCACAACAGCAAATATTTTGAATATAGCCTTCGATAAAATGAAAGCATAGGGAATCCAGAGGAGGACAGGTTGTAGAACACAGACATTTTGACTTTTTACTAAGAAACTCTTAGTTTAACTCGTCCTTGTAAAAATCACAAGTTGATTACACACAAGTAATAAAAAAAAAATTCAAAAAATTTTGTATTAAAACACTAGGAAGTTCCAGGAAATGTGGCCGCCTCAGTTGTATTTCATTGCAAGACCGCGGGTTCAGGTAGGAATCTTTGTTTATATACTGCCCGTATGGTTCATTCTGAGTTACCTTCTCATCTTGTAGAGTCACTGTATCAATCTTTCTGCCCGTACCTTCGCCCTGTCCGAGGTCAGCTACTTCAGTATTTACACGACTTTCGGACACAGTTACTGAGGGTACCTTATCGGGGTCCTCCATCATTAACTTCATCACTCTCTGAGTAGTCCGTTCAAACCTAGAAGCATCTTCACGACATTGTCCCCCATTTCCATTAAGTACAACCTTTCCCCCTTCAAGCATTTGTTTCATGACTCTCCAAATCATTCTTTCAGTTGAGGTTAACTCAAGTTTCTTTACATCATCTGTGCCACTATCTATAGTCACAACTTCCTTTCCACCTTCCAGAGTTGGCAGTTTATCCCTCAAGATTCCCGTTTCTTTCTGAGACATTGGATCCACCCTGGTCCATTAGATTGAGAACTAGTCTCAACTTCCTTTCTACCTTCCGCAGGAGCCAGTGTTTCCCTCCAATCCTCCCATTCCTATCCAAGACATTGGACCCTCCCTGGTCCATAAGATTAGAAACTAGATTTAGCTCCAAATATCTTTGAATAGGATAGTGGTGACAGCTTCCCGTAGTCCGTGGGGATCATAATAGACTTAAACATAGGGATGTTAGAGTTTGTAATGTCTTCCCCATTCACATGCCCCACAGCTACACCAGCGGAGTTAACAGAAAACCTTGTATCTGCATATGAACTAGTTTCAGGTTGTATATTAGCAGACACAGGATTAATGTTAATACACTTGTTAGTAGACATAACTTCAATTTGTGTATTTCGTTCCATCTCCTTCCCCCCTATTTTGTTGACCATTTTTCTTTTAGTAAAGAAGTTTATGAGGCTAACCTTACTCCGATTGTCACTCTGTGGATCATTACCCACTTTAGATCCGCCTCCTTGTGTTTTCTTTTTCCCTTTTTTTTCCCTATTACAAATCCTCTCCTCCTCCCCCGACACATCCAGATTGGTCACCAGGTCGATATCATTGACCTCTTCTTTTATTAAGTTCTGCCAATTTTTCTTAGACATTCTGTTCTGCCCTTTACCGGGCTTCCGCTTTGGATTATTATTTACTTTTTTAGATGGTCCCACCTGAGTTTTATGAGAGGAAACTAGGATTTCTTTTGGTACAGTAGCACACCTTCAATCGCACCAACATCAGAACCTGGGATAACCCCTTCCTGCGTTCTAAGTTGAGGGTGCCCAATATCTTTTTGAGAAGGTACCGGTAACACATTCTCCTGTGTAGCTCCAGTATTGGTCCCTTTATTGACCACCGCTTTAGCCTCAATCATGGTGTGATTGCATTTATTCATCCCAACTGCCTTAATTAAATCCCCGATTAGCAGTGTGTGGAGTTGCAGTTCTGCTAGTATTTGTGCATTGAGTTGCCCATATGGAGTCTCCCCCCAATTACACCCCTCTGGCCTGCATTCTTTCTGTGCAGATTAAACTTCCCACTCTGCCTCATAATTCAGTGGGTATTGAGAAAGGGCAAGTAAGGAACTATCAATAGGGGAGTTACGATTTCCTTCTCCATTACTTGCACCTATGTCAAGCACAGGGGGAGATGCATCTTCAACAGTGAATTTTAGGGGTTCATCCGTACTTGCAATACTGTACTTATCCCCCTTGTTCTGTCCTGATTCAATCAAAAGGATAGATTTGTCACCAACAGTCATTTCCGGGACTCCCAACCCACCTTCACTCGTAGGAGAAGGGGGAAGGGGCATTTTCAGCACCATTTTTATACTACCCTTCACGGGGGTAAAACAAAGGGGGCAGACAAAATATCATCATGAGCCCCTACCCCCGTCATTGTTTCCCTTCTTGTTAAAGGCACCGTCCTTTTATAGGTATATTTTTGAAGCTTCATAACCTTAGTAAATGGTCAAAGGAACAAGAGTTATACAAAAACTTGAAGCATAGAGGGTGCCATACAAGTAAACCGTTGCCAGTACTATGCAGTTATCAAACCACTCTTAGGAACTGAGACAGTTACCTTACTGCTGTAGTTCCAAAGCCCCCCTGAATCTTTAAATCAGAGACACAGTGTGTGAAATATCCTTGAGGGCTGAGCACCGTGCCCCTCCGCCCTCCATCACCCGAACAGCCAAACTGCCCACTTGTGGGCCACTTCCGGGTGCACGCTCCCAGACTTGAAGTAGGCTGTACTGGTGACACTACAGGAGCAGGGGGCGGGGCTGCAACAAAGGAGAAGTGCCAATTAGTACAATTTTCACAGCAGAAGCAAATCAGTGAGCCCAATGAGCCCAATACATCCAGTACCTCAGTAAAGTCCCGAATACACAATACAAGACCAGAACGGACCGAATTGTGCGTCCCTCTTTGAAAATCATTACAAACCTACATTCAACACCCCTATTTCAAGCTCTTATGTTAAATCTCTTATTTTAAAGGCAATAGTTTGGGGTTTAAAGCTAGCACTTCCATTGCCACCTAATAGCCAAAACAAATGAAGTATTAAGAATATTAAATCAGAATGGTTTATATTTTATCAATGCAATAGAAGAAAATAAGCCTTTTATGCACATGGAATCAATAGAGACATTGGGGGTGGCTTTGGAAGGGCTTGTTTGTTGTCTTCTTGATGAACATGACCAAACATTCAAACTTCACTCTTCTGCCCTCCTTACAGATTCCAATGGAGGTGGCTTATGTTCCCAAGAATCTGACCTGGGCCTTTCAGACTGGAAAGATGTATGGCCTGTTGTCAAGAAAATCCATTAGGCTCATACTAACAAAGGGCCATCTTGGCTAGACTCCTTGCGCAGGAGCCTTGTTTAAGGAGAAATACCTGAAAATGTATTTATTAACATTCCTCGAAGTTGAATTCCATAGTGTGTTCACTGATAATCAATAGGGTTGCCCCCGTGACAACCTACCATTTTCAAACAGATTTCATTGCACTTATCATAGCACATTTGACTTTACCTGAGGCCATAAACCAACCTGTTGGATAGCCTAATGTATATTCAAACACTGAAAGTCCTGTGTCAGCAAATCCGGACTCATATTTAGAATAGGGTAGGCCTGGTCAAGTAAGCTGTTAAATAACTGTAACATACATAATAGCTTGCAACTTGGCATGTTTAAACACAGGACATTATTTTACTTATAATAAAATCACAACCATACCAGTCAAAACCAACAGAAAAGTCTGTTTTAAAGCTGTCAGTATACCTTTTCATATGCCACTAAGGGCCTGATTTACAGAATGTATTGTATGCTGAAAAGTGACTTTGCACACTTTTCAGCACACAAAACACCTTTCATTGATTCATGGAAGGGACTTTGCGTGCCTTTCCGTGGCTTTGCCTAGGCTCGCCACGTCATTGCATGTAGTTGAGTACTGTTTGCGACACTCCACTCAAAGTGTGGGAAAGGACAACACAACAAAATAAATAGTGGGCGGAAACATGCATATTCCCCATTCTCCCTGCAAAATGAGGAAGAATAAGGAAAGACATGGGCGATTTGAGAGAAGGGCGACGCAAATAAACTACACACCCATCCAAGCCAAACATAACCAAATGTATGTATTTCACTGCACAACGTCATGTCTGGAAAAGTGACATGCAAACCTCCTGATCTCACTGTCACATGATAGTAAACGCAAAGTACAATGCACAAAGAAACAACACATACAAAGCACACATTGCAGACCATTCCAACATGGTCAGCCACAATGAATGCAGGAATACTGGAAGCCATCGTACATGGGCACAGAGGAGGATGCAGTGACCCTGGCTTTTCACAACACGCACCATGCTGTTTGGAATCCATGATGACCAGGTTTATGCAAGGTACCGGTTCACACCCCATGTCGTACTAAAACTGATCAGGGAGTAGGAACAAGACCTTGCATCCCCCACCATCCGCTCCCATGCCCTGAACCCCTGAACAAGGTGCTTACAGCACTACTTTTCAAAGCCAGAGGCTCCTTTTAGTGCATCACAGGTGTTGTTGGTGGCATATCTCAGGCCACACAATCATGCTGTCTCCAACAGGTGTTGGCCTTCATAACATCACATGCATGTGTGCATAGGCACCTATACATGCCGTGCACACTGCAGGAAAGGCAAGGAGTGTGCAAGGAGTTATATACGGTTCCCACACGTACTTGGAGCCATTGATTGTGCACATTTTGTACTACGCCCCCACGATTGATGGAGCGCAGTTACTGCAACCAGAAGCATTGGCATTCTATCAATGTGCAGGTCATCTGTGATGCAAACAGAGTCATCATGCAAGTCAATGCTAATTTTCCTAGAAGCACACATGACAGCTACATTTACCGCCAGTCACCATTCTATCGGGCCCTGGCATTGGGAACCTTTGTCAACACCTGACTCATTGGTGGGTATCAACAGTTGTGCATATACATGCATTCACGTGACACACTGAACAGCAGACCATGACAATAATTGCCACTAACAACCATTTACACATTTGCAGGGGACAGTGCCTACCCACTATCAAGATTGCTGCTCACGCCATTCAGAAATCCTACCACACCAGCTGAGGTAACTTACAATGCAGCACAAATAGCCACTAGGGGCATAGTGGAGGGCATAATTGTTTTTTTTCTGCTCCCTTGACCACTCTGGTGGGGTATTGCTACATGCCCCACCAGTAGGATGTAAAATCATTGTGGCAGCATGTATCCTGCACAATGTTGCCACACTGCGTGGCATACTTGTTGATATGCAGGAGGGTCATCGCCCTCAGCCACAGGCACCACCATTGCCCTTTGTTGGCCAAAGGACACAGGGAGAGGCTGCACGCAGTCAGCTTGTGCAAACATACTTCACATGAAAACCTTCCCCTCTGGAGCACATACAGTGAAGCTACATCCCTGGTGCCATGTAATGATGACTTGGGGACAATCCTACATGCCCATAACAAAACCCTGAGAATGTCTGTCTGCAAGAGGCAAACTGTGCGTGACTATGGCCATAACATCAACTGCAGCAAAAACTGACAGAGTCATAGCAATTGTAAACAACAATGTTCATGTTGCACAACACAAGCAATACAATTCCTGACCACCACCAACAATAGTGCATGCAGACCCCTAACATCACAAGGGAAAACACAAGTTGGAAGGCACAGCACAAAATTAAAACCACAACCAACACCTGTGTGGACTGCCCTGGCTATCCTATGTATGACTCAAAACAATATACGGATTGAGTGACCACCCCATTCCCTCACGACAAGTATTCATACAATACACATCTACATAGAATTGGTTATACAGAATGATAACATTACTGGTTCATTACGGGAAAGATGCACATCTCACCTCTCACCTTTCCCAGATCTGGCTGGAGTCAGAATGACACTCAGAGGACTCCCAAATAGAGATTAATGAGAGGTTGGAAACACAGGATCCCCTTGCAAGCACTCCCAATGCCATGACATGGTATTCCCTGATTAACGTGGTATCAGGACAGTGCAGTAAACACTGGCAGAGGAGCCGATGATGGAATGTCCAAGACGACAGAATGCAAACTTCTCATCAATTGCAGTGAAAACAGGGTCCGTCAGAAGGCAGCTACACAAACAGGCAGCAGTCAGAGAGTAAGGCAGGGCACATAGGCAACTGGCATAAAAGAGACAAGCAAGCAAGCAAAAGGAATGAGAAATGGAAGTCAAGGAGACTGGCACACAAAGGGGAGCAGGGATCAGGCAAGAGGAAAGGGAAGCATAGTTCAGAGGGACTCGACTGTACAGGAACCAATGAGCTGGTATACTGGTATACTGAAAGGTGAGTTGGGATGCACTGAGCAGCTGCCAACAGGTAGCAAAATATCTGCTGGTGTTCCATGAATGGTACATGTCCCCATGGTAGTGTCTGGGGTGAACATGGTATCCCATAAATGGCCTGCAATGTTGTGCTGTGTATGGATTGTATTGCGACAGCACCCCCAGAAGGGGCTGAAGTGCCAGGAGTGGACTGCCAGTGTTCCACGCGGCAGGCAAGACACATGCATAAACTGTAAGCAATCACTCGCTAGACTTCCATCACCATTTGTCCCTGCACCCATGCAGCCAGACCTGCTCACCTCAAGATAACTCAACAATAGGGGAGGAAGGATAGCTCAGGGGCAACGTGTTTGTCTTGGAAGTAAGGCAACGCAGCACAACACAGGTTTGAATCCCGATGCCATGGTTAAGAAACACTTGCTGTAATTTAGCGCTTTATAAATGAACAATAAATAAAAAGAAATAAAATAAACCCCCCATATTGAATATTTACAGCCTCCCTCACAACAAGCACCCCACAACCACTGCCGCCCTGATTGCCATTCAAAAACAGCAAGCATAGACTCACCAGCCTAGCATCATGATTTGTGTCCCCACACGCATGAAGCCGGACCCGCTCACCTCAGTTCAAGGTAATGGAAAATCACACCACACAGTGCCCTGCCACCAACAAAACCACATGTGCCACCCTGTACCCACCTGAGTGCCTCGAATTTACCTGCACAAGGTACCCACCCATCTCACATCCACAGTATTCCACCTAAAAAAACATGCTAAGCATGCAAATATATGCATTGCATTAAATTAATGAAACTGGACAGCCTTGACAACTCCCGTATGGAACAAGTTAACCGCCATGGACCTCCCAGTGTCAGCGTCTGGAAGTCCAAATAACAGAGTGTGAGCATCTATCAATCTTACCACATCAAAACTCATTGACAGAGCAATCACTGGCAGTGAAGCAAACAGATTTCAAGCACAGCACCACATGCACTCTGGAAACAGGTGTCAGCCAGTCCAGGGATGCAGGAACATGTGGAGCCATTGATTGCAGGCATACAAGTTCTACACAACCACTGCCAGATCTCACGTGTGCCTTTGAGTCACCCATCGATGTAAGGGAGTAAAAGGACACCAAGTGAGGAGGTGAAGGTCTGGGGAGTGGGGCCTGGGGAATGGAAATACAAGTGTGTGAGCCGATGTGAAGGATGACAGAGGGAAAGAGGGAGACAGGACACAGAGTGATGAATGTGTAGCTGCATAGTAGAGGGAGCAAGAGGGATAGGGGAATTGTGGTGCACGGAGGGGTCTGGCTGGTTGGCAGATGAGGAGAGAGATGGTGGACAGTACAGTGGGTGAGGGCAGAGAGAAGGGGGTGAAGAGAGGAAGACAAAGACAGAAAGACAGGGAAAAAAACACCATGGTCTGAGAGCCTGGAAGGCACATTGATGGAAAAATAGCACCTGTTGGGGGCCCAGAATGACAATATGGGGTGAGGGAGAAGGGCAGACTGGAAAACAAAGGCCACCCGTGAAATGGCAATCCACAGCTCCTCATCACAAAAACAACATGTTCAACCCACCGTGGCATGTAAACCAGAAAGAGACCCGTGCCCGCAAAATCCATGCAAATAGGTCCAGACTGCAGCAACCACCAACCAACCCTGTCAAACACCACAGTTAATGGTCATGACAACAATCCCTAGTTGTTGTGTCACCCGCCAGCAGACCACACAACCTGGATGAGACATTCCCAGGAAGTAGGTGGGGATAATAGGGTGCACTGGCAACACCTACAGCAGAACAGATGAACAGAAGCTTGGGGACCACATGCATGTGCCCACAATGTACACACACACATAATGTGCAGTCAATCACAGTGCTAGATCAGAAAAAGTAATGGAAAAAAAGTCAAGCAATTCATTCAGGAGGAGAGAACCTACAGAAAACAACAATGAACAACACGTGACTTGATTGAGGAACACAGGTAAAGTCTGTCAGGGGTCCACATGTGCAATCCTATACAAACCTAGATGCTCCAAGTGTGCCTAACCTGTTCAATGGAGACAAAAGGCCAGATCTGTGTTTTTTCAGAGAAAGGCCAAGAAAGGGAGCAGCCAAGGTCATGTAGACGTGTCAATGGATGCGTGTGTAAGATGTGGACTTGTAGCACAGCAGGTCATCTGAGTGGATATGGGTGTGGAGTAACAGGTTAAAAAGAAGTGTGGACAGGGAGTACACCTGCAGGTCCCCGTTGGACACATGGGGCATGTGGAGGAGAAGGGTAGCAGCAAGAACACATCATAGCGGTCAGTGAGGCAAGAAGAGAACAATCAAAAAGCAGAGTCCAAATGTACAGAGAATGTAGGATGTGAATGAGAATGTTGATCTTGAATGTGGCAAATACGACTAATAGCTTGACTGTGATAAGTACTGCACATTAAAATTATCTGGCTGTCAATTGTGTAAGTGAAACCAAAATGCACATGCATCGATATTCATGGGTACATACACACACATGCATGTGGACCAACACAAATCTGCACTGGCATTCACAGTGGCAAAATGATTACACCCGCTGAAAATCAAAATGTGAGAGAATGCATGCAAAGATTGTGGAGACCACCACGATTGCCAGTGCTCAACCTTACCTGCTGAAAGAGCGTGCCATGATGTGATTCCCTCATCACCTCTAATGGAAACCGTACCTCACATCTGGGAATGGAGGGCCAGTGCCTGGCACAGGGCATGCGACTACATAGGTGAAAGGGTGCAGGGTGGATCTCTCATAGAGTGCAGCCACTGGACCATTCAGGATCACTTCCAAAACATGGGACATGGTATGCCCATGGGAAACATGGGACATGGTATGCCACCAGCCACAGTGGCAAATTATGCATACTGCACATATGTTCAAAATGACTATTATCCCATTGTTAGCTGCACATGTGATCCTGTTGTAATCAGGTCAACCACAGCAGTTCACACCACTGTGGATGGCCACATGTCCAGTACTCCACTCATCAGTCCCTTGAAAGGGCAACAGCATATCTCCCAACATCAGAAATCTAAATCAATACAGTACTTCCCAGACAAGGGATACAAACAACATATGCCTCCATCCTGGACAGGGGAATACACAATCTGAACAATGTGCCCGTCCTGAACAAAGGGTTAATACAAACATGGAGACCACCCCAGTCAAGTAACAAAAAAATGCCAATCCTGGACTGGGGGTAAAACATTGTCCACCCTGGAGTGGGAAGGTGGAGGGTGCGTGTCCATATCCACATGAGTGGACTACAAAAATCTACACCAAAACATGTTTTCAAAAATAATAACCTCCATGGGCAGAGGTGGTTGAGGATGGCATGGGTGTGCTGGGACCGCCATCCTGTGGTGGATCATCAGGTGGTTGTGGGGGTAGATTCAGTCTACGCAGTTCCAAAGTTTGGTCTTCATTGGCTAGGGCCAGCCATGACATGGATGCATCCACCACTACTCCAAAGGTGGTGCGGTCACAATGTGCTTCTTCCCGAATGGCCACAGAATCTGTATGTGCACTCACTCGTGATGCCTCAAGTTGCTGGGACTGTGTGTTCATCTCTTTGTGGAGCAGTGTCCTTGTAACTGAGAGTTCATCGTGCAGTGAAGCCCTCAAGCGCTCCATCTCACGGTGATTGGATTTATGAGATGCCAACATCTCCTGCTTCAGGGCCTCTATCTCCATGCAGGGAGTACTACAGACACTTCAGTTCAGCCGGTTGGCCCTTGATGTTGGCACGCATGACCAGTCAGTGGAAGAGCCTAGAGGACTGCATAATTCTCTGGTACTGCACATCCCGGGCTACTGGTGTGGACATGTTCTCAGCCAGGCAAACAATGCTCTCTGCAACATCACATAACATAATGGTGGAATGCAACATTTGCTGCTCCCACACTGCCCAGCTTGCACAAGTCCATCATGTTTTTGGGGCCCATGGCAGTGTGATATCTGTGGGGCCCATGTCGTTGGCTGCAGGTCTGCAACCCTCCATTGGACATCAGCCCCAGAACCTGACATCAACTCATTGGAGTTAGGTCTTGCAGTCATAAACACTGCAGACATGGGGCCCACCACTAACTGGCCTTATGAAGCCTGGTGCACTGCCGCAGACTCAATGGCCCCATCCGATCTGCCCATTGGGGCACTCATCTTCTCCCTCAGTGAGTCATCCACTCCTGGTTCTGCATCTGAACCTGCAGAGTCAGAAGAGTCTGAAGAAGCAGGAGCACGACTGATGATCGCCTATAGCACCTGCAGATTTTAATGGCGAGGGACACTACAAACTCCACTGGTGGACTGAAGTACCAAGTCCTCTTCTTCCTCCTACTCCACCTCTACATCCACTGCATCATCCCTTGCACTTGGACAGACAACAACATTTTCAGTCATGTGTATCCGGACAAAAATGCACATGTGCATAAAGGTGCATACAGAGTGAATATGGCAGATTACGATACATAAGACACCGTGACTTGTCACACTGTGAGCAGTACGTCACAGATGCATGGCTTTTGTTGATATAGGGCCCCCAAACCACAACATGTGTCTTACCCATGCAGTTAGTGTAGACATAGCCATACTAATGTGGCCTACTCATGACTGATATGACATACAACAAGCATTTCAGTACACAACTCAGGGAGATTTACTATCTGAAGGCCAGCACATGGCATTAGTTATCCAAATAAATCCACATATACTACCAAGAGCAAAATATGACAGACAGCATGTGATTACAACTATGTACTTGATAACCATGTCATGTTGATTTCCACATCAAGACTGTCCATAATTTCACTACATTGCCACACATGTCGCATGCCTGAGAAAGGCAAACTGTGATGTACTTGCCAAAGTGCTCCAGTGGATGCATTGTGACATGGCCCACATGCATTCCCTCACCATGGACATCCTCTCTATCCTCCCAACATGGCAACCACTGCAGATTTCTCCTAAATGTGACTCTGCACCTTTGGACAGCAGGGTCCATTGTGTCATTGTGCAGACCATAGTCCAGGTACAGTCAATGATGTGCTATGTGTGCAGCAATGGTGAGTGCACAGGCAAAATCACAACCATCACATTGAAGCCCTCCCTGTCCTGGGCAGAAATGTCAATAGACAAATGACTGTTAACGTCTGATGTCTCACGTCAATGATGGCATCAGGTCTCCTGCTGTATGCCTAACAAAATTCATGTATATACAGTGTCCCTGTACATTGTGTGCGATGACAGTACCCTTCATGTCATGTTAATTGTCATGCAATGACTGTCCATGAGTGAGTGACTGACAGTCATTAAATGTTGCTATGAATGGCACTGTCATGTAACAGGCACTGTCATGTCACACAATGTGCAGTGTTACTTCTCATTGTGTTTGTTGGCTGTGCACCATATCCCTATGTGACTGGATAACTTAGTAGCCCCTTGAGCCAGCTCTGTGTCACCTGTACATACACAGTCTACTATGAACATTGACATATGAAGCTACTACGAGTGTGCCATACTGTACCCACATTCAATCACATGAATCAATCTCAGAATTCACCACAAATGCACACCCCACTTTACCAACCCACATACCACACTGCTACAACACAGTATGCAGTCCCTGCACGCCATCACTTACTAGAGACACAAATTCAGGCACTGTTAGTAGAAGCATGGTGCTGGTCTGTTGTGCACAAATCACCCATGAGGCATGCATGATGGTGAGTTGGCAGTGTCACTGTAAAGGTGGACCCCGTACAACATGTCAAGAGCAGCTTTTGTCATTAATACTTCTAAAGGTCATTCATGTTCTGGGAATCAGGTATAGGTGAAACAATCATTCCCTATATCCATGCTTCCTGTATGGGTGATTTTGTTGGGGCATCAGTATGTGTCTATGAGCATCATCCTACAAAGATGTGTCAGTATTGGCATGCACAGACTGAGAACCAGCACTTCATCAACTACAAATCTCATGACACGATGAGCAACAGAGCCCTCATTCCACATCTGAGTGGGCGATGTTGCTGCCATGTCACTCCACAGCAAACAGAATCCACATGTCAGGACGAGTATGTATGTCTCAAGGACACAGACAGGGCAATGTTGGTGTGAGTGTCGTCAACAGTGATGTGAGCAACAAGGTATATGTCAGTTATGTATTGACTGATAACTGCATACAGGCCTTACATGTGAAGCTGGTGATACAAACTTGAACTGCATTATCACATTTTCTATTTGAAAATGCACATACATGACATGCAATGAAGAAAGGCACACTCATTAGCATGAAGCAACTCTGTAATCTTTTGCTTGAGCTGTCTACAGACATATCAATGGGAGAGTACCAGACTGACCACCTTGGAATGATGACCCACTATCCACTGATTTCACCTATGAATTGACTCCAGCAAGGCTCCAATGTATCCCAAAATCAAAAGTATGCAGTATGCAATAGGCAGAGGCACCCCATGAGCCACAAATTGTGTGCACAATACCCAGAAAGCTTCCTTAAGGAGAAAAAAGCAGTATACAATATGCATACTGTGGCCCTAAAAATGGAGAAAAATACATGCAAGTATGCGCAGAGGCAACCTCCAAAATGAAAAATGCGGTATGAGTTACTTGGCTTAGTACCCTCAAATCTGTCAGTCTTTATTCCTTTTCATGCACAACCACTGATGCACGTTATATATCACTATAATTTCCATGAGCTGTGTCGGTAGGCTGCGTGCAGAGCGTGGCATGGATCTTACATGCTAAAGGCCTTTACTCTGTTTTCAGCTGCTTCAGATGAGAGATGCACACCAGAGTTCGTCCTGACGGTACGCCAATGCTTTTGCTTCCTACGGCCCTACATTGCCTCAAACACTCAATGTCTGCTGCTGTCTGATTGAGTGTGAGCGCTTGCTTGCTACCAGCACTGTCTAGGAGTGCCAGCTGTCCTGCAATTGCCTGTACCCCTGTGTTGGGTCTGTGACCACCTCATGTGTAATTTGGGATTTCCACCTCTCCCTACCAACACCACCACAACTCCACAGCACCAATCCAAGACCCAGCCAAGCCATACCTGCCTCAGATTTTGCCATGCCGGGACCATCAACCTCTTCGGGAGAGAGCGCCCCCAATGTCAGCGAAGCAGTGAGCTGCCAACTTCACCACCACTGAAGTTGGCATCCTGGTGGATCGGGTCCTTGTGCCTATGATGCCTCTTCAACCCTGCAATGCAGCTTGGTAATGACGGACGTCATCAGATCTAGAACGGCATCACGGTTGCCATCAATGCAGAAGGGGTACCAGACCGTCTGCTCAAGACCATCAAGAACCAATGGTAGGACCTCGAGACCCATAACCATGCAAAGGCAGAGGCAGCTCTCACCTTGGAACCCACCGTGGAGGTGTACCGTGCAGGCTGCCACCTTTTGTCTCTGTACCAGCTGCGGGTCCTCAAGAGGTTCTACCCGGAACTTGACCCCAAGATCAATGCGTGGAAACGACGTCTGGAAGCTGCTGGTGAGTACCCATGTGGTGTACTGCTCTACAGTGTAAGTGTGGCATGCATGATTGCAGGTGCCCCATTCTGTATACAGCATGTGTATAGGTGTGATACGCAGCAGCATGCATCCTCATGCCAATGCTGGGCGTATGTTGTGGCATACATTTATTTCTGGCATGTGCATGAGTATTTTCATTATTTGCCCTCGGTTACTTGTTGACCTCGGGAACATGCTGTGTCACGGACCAAGTGCAGGGACACCACGGAGTTCTGCATGCTATGTTGTCGCCATGTGAGAGACATGCATGAAGGATACCTCCATGTGTGGCACAATTGCAAGCGAGTCCATCCACATACATCCACTGAGAGTGACACATGTGCATGGATGTCTGTGAATGTGAAGTTGGTGCATTGACATCTCAGGGACAGGGATGAAATGTGTCATCCCACTTCATTTGAATCACAAGTTAACATGTGTTCATCCAATATGTATGTGCTGGGCCACACAACATAAGCAATACATCCTCACATATGTGTGCTGGAAAATGTTGCTTGTTTGAAGGCAAGCTGTCATGGATGCCTGTTGCTGACTGTAACTGGGTGGAATGGTGCCCAGGTGCAGTTTTCATACCCCTGGCTGCATGTTATACGTGTGTCAGTTTTGCATTGGTATGGTGGCATTGCATGTTTTTGCTAGCGTGTTTGTGGCCACACAATAATGTACTGTCTCGACATGTGCGTGTGTCACAGCTGTGATTCATTGTTGTCACTACAATCATGTGTCAGTAGTCCTGAGATTGCATGGGTGTACCTGTGTGTGCTTTGTGTGTGTGTGTGTGTCAGTTGCTGGTTGACACGTGCTGCATGATTGATACTGTTGTCATGTATGCCACACATGCATTGACACTGATGTCAAAGTATTGTGTCCCATTTTTCACAGTTGCTGCAGCTTATGAAGATGTTGGAGGCCTTGATGTGGAGCAGAAGGGCAGGGATAGGGTCACCAGACCCAGGTGCACACCCCAGCCAGCCACCATTGACAACACCTCTTCTGGGGTAGAGTTGCCTGGGGGAGTGCCAGTTCCAACAGGCAGAGCTGCCAGGGGTAAATCCCAGGATGTGGTGGTGGTGGGGGACTCCTCCGCCGCTTTGGGACAGGCTGTAGGGACAGAGGGGCTATCAAGGGTGGAAGGCTCCATGGAGTATCCAGGGTGATGGAGGGGGAGTTGGAGGAGGAGGCAACTGAATGTCAGCCCAAGGGGTCTGGTGGGGGCATCCAGGAGGGTGTTCAGGCCACACTCCTGGCTCAGAGACATGAGGATGTGCAGTACACCGTGGAGGTTTCTGCACAACCTCCTGTCTCTGGGTCATTTGCTGTGACAGTGACCACCTTCGTGGATACCTACAGCCACACCAAGGCCCCCCTTGTGCCCAGGGAGGCCACCCTAGAAGTGATGCGGTCCCTGGTGAGGTGGACAGGATGATTCATGATGCTGTGTCAGCTACTTTTGAGGAACTGGCTAAGCATCACACGTCAATGTGCCAATACCTGGGCCAGCTGGCGAGAGCACTGCTCTCGGGTGATCTTTCTGCGCTGGCACATGCAGTTGCCCCCTCCTCCACTTCCTCCTCTCTCCCCCAGTCATTCTCCAGGGACTCTTCAATACTGCATTCCATCACAACTCACTGTGCACAAATCGCACCCACACTACCCAGTCTGAAGGTGCCTACGTCCCTTCCTCTGGTGGAAATCCCAGGTGTGCCAGATGAGGTGGTCACTGCCTGCCCAGGCACCAACACAGGGACAGGCAGTGGTTGGACAGCTGGCCCTTCAGGGCAGTGCTGGTGCTGTGCAGCTTGCACTCAGCCAGGCAGCAGCAAATAAGGAGTGTGAACAGGCACTCCATGCAGGGCCAATCAACACTGAGGAGGCAATTCAGTCAGGACACGTTTGGCATTTGGCAGGAGGAGAGGAGGCAGCTCCAGCAGTTGATGTGCATCTGGACGAGTTTCCACAGGCAGCTGATGGCAGAGAGGCAGTGGGCTAGGGAAGCAACGATTGTGAGTGCCTGGGCAGAGGCGTCAGAGAGGCGGGCATTTTGGTTGGCTGCCGTCCTGGAGGAAGCTTGCAGGAATGTGAAGGAGGAGGAGAGGAGCATGATGTAGGGTCTGCAAGACCTCCAGGAGGAAGACGCGGAATGTGAGTCTACCCAGGAGGACGGACTGAAGAACATGTAGGCCCGCTGCCTGCGTACAAAGTTCATAGTGTTAGGTATCATTTTGGATTTTGTTTTCATGTCAGCCCTGGACATTTCACACTTGCCCATGTTTTGTTTATGTTGTGTGCATGTCATAATGCAGATTTATGTTTCATGATTAAACACTTGTTGCAGTCTCTTTTTCTCCATGTGCAAAATTACTTTTACTATATTTTTGTATTGCACTTCAACGACAACCATCACATGGGTTAGGGAAACACTGTAGATGTGTGGGCTGCACACATCACTTGTACACTCATTCTTCGGTAGCTGCATCCCTCACAAGGCATAGACTGCCACCGGCACACATCTCCAGTCACCCATAACCTGGTCTCACATTATGCTGCACATCAGCCACTGAAATACAGAATTCTCTGATTGTCTATTGTTAAGTCTGCTTGTGCACATTGTCCATCTCCTTGACTCGCACACTCTCAGACAGCCTTCACATCACCCAGCCACATGTCAATTAGACTTGTGTCGCTTGCAGGGGCTTTGCCGTCCCAGAATGCCTACCTCACTGCCTTTCTTCATTTCTTTGCATGGGCTACTATGCAGACACACATTACATGTGACTCAGTGCAATCTGTGCTTTCTCAGACTTGGGGCCTCCACGGGCATTCACATACAGTGCTTTGAGTCCATTGCAACGCGCATGGGCAGAATCATATGTTCATTGCATTTCATTTCATTGATATGTCACACGTACATGGTGTGGTCACAGTTTTGCTAGTGCAACATTATGCTGTACTCTAATGTACTGAATCAGAGACTCCAGGGTCAAAAAGGCAATATGAGTAGCCCTAATACTGTCACCCCTATAAACATATACACTCATTTGCCATGAGACAAGAATTATACTACTGTTATTAGTATTCAATTATTTTATTCTGTTAATCAATTTATCAATAAGATTCTGTCAAAAATCTCATAGTTTTCACACATCCATAATCATGTGCCTTAAATTTGAGCAAATATAATTCATATTACCTGAGTTGACTAAAACATATGTAAACAACCATTTTTGCAGACTGTTCGGAAATGCTGCATTAGGAAACTTAAACTTACATAAAGTTTCTTCTCATATGTTTATTGTCGGTCCTTGTGGATTCCTTTGATTTATTTGTTCCTGTAATTTTCTGTGCTGCAAGTGTATATCAGCAGCATTTTAGTATTCTAAGTAATCACATACTTAGCTGATTTCATATTGTTCTGTATTGCCAATTATTGGTGCTACATTACTTCTAGAGTTAAATATCACTTATGTGATTCTTGTGGTTGCATACATTGTCACCATTCTTTGTAATCTAAACATCCGCTGAGACATACGGTCTAGCCTTCCAGCAGGTTCCTGCACTCTAGGCATACTAGCTCTAACTCGACGAGCCAGAGTGCACAGCCAGTGTGTAAATAATGAGAGAGCTCGCGGAACGAGCCTACAGTGAATAGCTATGTATATTATATCCATTTAAATCAGGAAACAAAATACAGAAATGACCGCGTCGAAAAAATGAAAGGAAAAGTATACAAACACCAGCATGCTATGTGAGTCACACCAAGCACAGACAATTCAAACTGGGAAACGTAACGTCATAGTAATGGGGCACAGGAAGTTCACAAAGAGACTCAAGACGAACGCGAGTCAGTTACGTTGTACGATCCACAACAGAAGACGCCCATAACTTCTAAACAGGTAAGAAGTAAGCAACAGTAACAAAAATATGTACCTAAGAGGGGTTTGGAAGTTTGAACACACACAAATATAGTGGTAATGTCTCCACAGACCACAGATATGCTGCGCAAAAGCCCAGAACTAACAACTCTAGACAGTTAAAAATATTGGCAACAATGGGCATCATTACGAGTTTGGAGGAAGCCATGCTGTTTTTACCGGCATGGCCACCCCAAACTGGGGTCCGGGTCCCAAAAAATAGGAATTACTGGGCCATTCTGACCTTTGCGGGCCCGGTAATTCCCATTCGGGGGACCCGGACCCGGTACGTCCCCATTCCCATTTGAGCCCTCATAGGGATCAATGGGAATGGGGAGTATGGTAACAACAGTCCCGTTAATAATGGGACCATTGCTACCATCCTGTTCTACTAGTGGGTGCCACTCTGTACATCTGGTCTGACCAGGCGTCCCGAGCAGCACCCGCGAGCAAACTCGTAATGTTGCGGCGAGGTAACAACGGCGCCGGTAGCACTAACCGCAACACTTATAATGAGGCCCAATGTATGAAACCACAAGAATCACATAAGTGATATTTAACTTGAGAGATAATGTAGCACCAACAATTGGCCACATAGAACAACATGAAATCAGATAATTATGTGATTACTTATAATAATAAAATGCTGCTGATATACACTTGCAGCACCCAAAATGCTAGGAACAAGTAAATCAAAGAGATACATATAAGAAGACACTTTATGTAAGTTTAAGTTTCATATTGTAGTACATAAGGGACAGAATCACCTTTAGACAGTATATATAGATTGAGACTGCATATGCATGCGCAATCAATGCATAAGTGGAAAGTCACTATTAATAGACCTCTTAATGAAATTAAACAGTCAACCGATTATGCAGATAAACATGTATGTGAACCGTAAAACTGTAGAATTTGCCCTTATTAAGAAAGTAAGCATATAGTGTTTGAGAGCATGGTATTAATCAGTTAGCATTGCAAGACAAATATGTTTTTCAGGGGTGAAGCTGTTGCTTATAGGGGACCTCACACAGTTTTATAGGGGTGCAGTTGTTACTTGCTGGTTACATTGCCTAGTTTTTCTGGGGTGCAGCCATTACTTACAGTGCTCTGTGCGTAATTTTGCAGGGGTGCCGCTGTTACTTGCGGAGGACCTCACGCTGTTTCAAAGGGGTGTAGCTGTTACTTATGGGGTGTCATATGTAGTTTCACACGAGAACATCCGTTCATTGAGGAGAACAGCACACAGTTTCGCTGGGGTGCAGCCATGACTTACGGGGGACTGCATGCAATTGTGCCGGGGTGTTGGATAGTGGGTCAAAGGTAGATATGAACATAGGCACAAAGGTTCATCTTTGGCAATGGTTTTTGTTTGCATGTTCATGGCACAGCTCAGTTTTATTTGCACGTCGGGTTACTTTATGGTTTGAAATCCATGAATATGCTAAATGCGCAAATTGACTTTCGTGCACAGTTCCACGCAAAGTTATTTCACAGGCAGAATACTTTGCAGTGTCTTCGCACTTTTTCTATAAATCGGGCCGTACAACTGAATTGTCTATGATTTTTAATAATTAATTAAAACTATTAATATTCATAACTATGGCAACATATTCCACACATTTATGTTGCATGTTCAGACATGCGTGTGGGCAGAGGAATTACAGAAATTCATGTTGCATCGATGTAGCATGCTGCTACAAGAAAACATGCATTTTAAAAATATTAAGAGCAGATTGGCTCACAACTTTTTCTTTTCACATGTAGACAAATTATAATCAACCAATGATGATTGGGGGGTTTCTATTCCATGTGAATATCTGACTATGAGTGCAGCCTATGGAAAGGTTTGATCTATCAAATAGTATGACATGAGCATGAGAATAATGGACATATTAAACATAAGGAACATACAGCAAATAGGGTTATATTTTGATTGTTGGATTACAAACTGCATGGAAGGAAAACACCTGTTCCAAAGGGATGATATCTGAACTGGGATCTCATCTTGCGATGATCAGACATTGACCAACTTAAACTTGAGGCAGTCCAGCTTTCCTGAAAAAGGAGGAAAGCACCAGGAGAGGCCTGCTAGCTGAGAATATCCTGGGAACAGCTGAGGGTCTCCGATGTTTTGTGCTTTAAAGAATTATTCAAAGTGAGTATGAAAACCCCCCAAAGGTAAGTCGATAAATCCACTAGAATCATTGTCCTGCTAAGTCCCTGTGGTGCAAGTGAATTGGGGATGACATTTCCACTAGGGAGCAATCATTCCTAATAGAAAATCCTGTAATTTGTCTGTGAAATGCAAGAGTGTTTTCTATTTACTTTACTTTACAATATTTATTATGCGCAGCCATGAACCCTGGCGCTTGAGGGCGCAACAAGACATAAACAACAATTAACATTTATGAGCCAATATCATAATCCAGTTTGTAGGTTCCTAGAAGAAGCAGAGATTTAAATAGCCAAATTAAACAGATGGGTCTTTAATTTATTTTAAAAAATGTTTAGAGATTCAATCCCTCTCAGCTTTGGAGGGAGAGAATTCCAAAACTTAGGTGCAAATGCAAAGGAAGCTGTGTTAGAAACTTTCACTGTTCTGCATATGGGGATAAACAGGAGGTGCTGATTGTTCGATCTCAAAGATCTACTGCAGGTTCTTATAGTCAGAAGATGCTTTAAATAACTGGGCATTTTTCCCTGTCTGCACTTCTGTATGATAGTCAGGGTTTGAAATAGAATCCTAGGCTCAACTGGTAGCCAATGAAGAGTGTGTCTAGCCGGCATGATATGATCTCTGCGCTTAAGCCTCATTACCACTCTTATGGCTCCATTTTGGCAAACTTGTAGTTTATTTCGAACAGCTTTATCAACACCAATGGACAGGCTGGAACAACAATCAATGTTCGTCCCTATCTTAACTCTAGCAATGGATTCCGCATTATCTTGAGAGATAAGAGGTCTTAAATGCGCCAGCAGCTTTATAGGCACAAGATGATACTAGGCTACTTACGTGATGTTTCATGGTGAGACGCTGATCAAATATCACTCCTAATGTTTTGACTTTCCTCAAAGTGGTGATTTTCTCAGCTCCTAAGTGAAAGCTTTCATAACTAGGGCCCAGTTTCCGTAGCATGTGGGCGACCCAATTACCAGCAGTTCAGTTTTATCTTTGTTGAGCGCTAACTTATTACAAATCATCCAGATTTCGATAAGGGCAAAGGTTTTGTTGATAGCTGCTTCATCTCTGTCATGAGAGCCGGACAACGGGATGGCACATTGTGTGTCATCAGCGTAGTTGGTAAATATCACACCCTCATGAGCTAGCATGGAAAATAACGGGACAGTGAAGATATTGTAGAAGCAAGGTGAGGTGCAAGCCCCCTGTGGTACACCCCATCTGATAGTTGTAGGCACAGATCCAGCCTCTTTACAGAAGAGCCTACTATCTCGATTGCAGAGGAACGAGGTAACCCACTGTGTAACCAGTGGGGAAAAATTAGCAACCTCATTCAACCTGGTGGACATGATGGAATGGTCCACCAGGGTGAATGCTGCTGAGAGATCAGGCAATATTAGTAGGGAAGCTATTATATGTAAAGCCCTGTGAGATTTGACTGCTTGTAGAAAATATAGGGCCTCATTAGGAGTTTGGTGGTGTGGACAAAAACGGTTGTAATGCACTGCTTTATCTCGGCATTACTGCACCGCCAAAATATGGGTTTAGTGATAAGGTTTAGGAAAAACATCAAGCAAAATGCTGGAGGTAATTCCACCACCTTACTGCCAAAATACAGCCAATTTGGCAGAAATACCAATGGCGGATTTACCATTGGTTGTAATGTGGCCGAAATCCCCATATAATGGAGTGCATAAATGGGGACTAACACCACCATACTGCCACTTGTAATCTGGCAGTAATTCTGCCAGACCAAGTAGCAGTAAAGGTAAATCTCTTTGGTGGTATCTCATCAGATTTACCACCAAGATACAACCAAAATCATAATGAAGCCCAAAAGTGTTCTGTGTGATATGTGCGCTATGTGAAACAGGGTATTCTTCCTAGTGCCAAAAGTGCAGCATGTGGTAAATGACAGTTTAAATAAGATGAGTCATTGGGCCTCATTAGGACCCAGGCGGATTTCGCGGTGCTAAATGCACCGCGAAGCATGGCGGAAAGCCGCCGATAGCGCCATGGGGGTTGGCGGATTTACCGCCCCATTCCGACCTCGGCGGAGCGGTAAATCCCCAATCCCCATTCTGCCCTTCCCCATTCCCATTTTTGCCCCATAGGGTATAATGGGAGTGGGGAAGGAGTTAATTACGCCACCGTAAAATACGGTGGCGTAATTAACAACGAGGTCCCGTAGCGCCATGGTTTTCTCCGCCTGGTAAAACCAGGCGGAAAAGGCCGCCATGGCGCTACGGGAACTCGTAGTATGGCGGAGAGGTACGCCATGCACTACGCTGGCGTAAAACCCTCTCCGCCAGGGTCCTAATGAGGCCCATTGTGTTTTTCACAGATATTGTCAACTTTGGGCTATGGTTTCAAGAAACCCCACACCATAGCCTAATTAACAATTGCTTGATAGTGAACGTTCTGTAGAGCCATAGATACTTAAAAAGAGTTTTTTAAGTGAAAGGGAGTTTAGCCATCCTAATGCCATTCCAATGGAAAAATAATCCCAATATAAAAATATCTTTTCCTCTTTCTTGACATTGCACAGTAGGAAAAGGGTTCGACCAGCGGGATCGGATTTGTCAAGTGAGGTGGACTCATTCTTGTCTTAGAAAACCACAAAACTATGTTCTTATCTTGGGTGGATGGACGGACATCATGTGCATTCTATATTTATGGCAATGCTTTTCAGACCCAAACCTGCAGAATTCTAATGTACTTCATTTAAGCCTTCATTTACATCATATTCTCTTATGCTAGTAACCCACAACCCCACATTCACACTGTGGGGGGTATTTATTTAGATGTGATTATATCAATATCAGTTAAAGTATTTTAATTTGTTGTTACAAAGTATTAAATAAAATGCAATGTTTTGAATTAAGAGACACGTTTAATACACTGGCCAATAAGTGACAATGGGCCTCATTACAAGTTTGCCGGTGCGGGAACTACGGTACAAGTAAGCTTGCCAGAACTATAGTTCCTGGACCAGCAAACTACGAGTTGTGCTCGTGGGTGCCTTTCTGCCAGCCAGGTCAGACCTGGCGGGCAGAACGGCACCCGCGAGTACAGCATGTCGGATGCACCAGCATCGTTCATAACTGTGCCGGTGCATCCGGCTTCCCCATCCCCATTGAGCCCTATGGGGCTCAAATGGGAACACATTTTTCCTGGCGCCCAGGAATGGGCAAATACTGCGTCTGGTAAGGCCGTAATGGCGCCGTAATTGCCCATTTCTGGGCTCCAGAAAAATAAAATACCGCCGGAAGCGTGCCTGTATTACAGGCACAGCTACCGCCAGCCTCGTAATGAGGCCCAATGTTATAATTGAAGATCAATACATGGAAATATATGTAATTGATTTATGCAGTGATTGTGTGGGTGCCACCTCTTAGCGAGATTGTCAGAGTTGGGCCTACTCTAATTGTGTTTATAATTTTTCATATCCATATATTTGATTGTGGGGAAATCCCCTGTATAAAGTAAGGGGACAATCTTTGATTCAATTTTCTTTGAATACATTAGAGTTTTACTCATAAAACACATCATGTTTCTTATCACAGTATTGTGGGGCAGGACTACATATAAGGGAGTGTTAGTGTTAAATGAGTGATGGCCATTAGTTCAGTAGCCAGATTGATTACACCACTGGGCTAGCTAAGTAGTACACAGTGGTTGGAAGCTGCAACACAGGGGTATTCATTGCTACTCCTGGCTTCCATTAAAATGCATCCCCATGTGCTTCCATTCTCATTTTATTCTCTGATAAACCCTTCTCCTACGCCCTTGTAGTTGTTCCTGTTCTAGTCTCAGGGGCACATTACAAGTAGTGTGCTAATACAGTGGTAATTCCCAGAGGAATTACTGTAACAGCTGTGGTGTCTGGCAGAATAACCGCTACATTTCAACTTGTCGGGAGCGCACACACACCATAAATTTACCACCACATTACAACTTGTCGGGAGCGCACACACACCATTGATTATAACAGTAATACTGCCAGGGAGAATCACTACCGAAATGAGGACCACAACAGTAAATCCGCCCATATTGTACAGAATTACCGTTACTGCCAAATTTTCAGCGTTAATTCCACCAGCGGAATTTCCACCTGCAGAAATAGCAGGATCGCCATAACGGGAAAACACAGTGGTAGCCTGATATGAATCCACCACTTCCTGTAGCCATCCACAGCAACAGGACACAAGACGCATGTCCCAGGACAGATCCAAGGCCAAGATGCCTGAACACAGGCTAAGAAAACCAGAATTCAGTGAGGCAGAGCTACAGGTCCTCACTGATGAGGTGCTCGGCCATGCAGATGAACTATGTATTACCTACCATGGAAAAACATCTCTGCAGCATATGGCAGCCATCTGGGCATCCATCACGCAGAAGGTGGCAGCTGTGGGTACAGTCCACTGGGATGGGGAGGTCTGCAGAAAGAGATGGAATTACCTCAAGGTCAGGGGTGCAGCCTCCTCTTACATTACCAGCAGCAGCCATCAGTCACATCAGGGGGCATCATGGAGTACCTCGTCCTGACACCGTGGGAGAAGAAGGCCAGCTCCATCCTCCACATGGAGGGGATTGAGGAAGTTGGTGGAGCTAAGGCTGGAGCCAGCAGGCAAAACCAATCTGGTGAGTTTGAACACCCCTTCTTCTTCTGACAATTCACTGGACAAACGACCAAATCAAGTATGTAACCCACTTGGCTCATGTGGGCCCAATGGACAGGGTAAGATGCTACCAGCTGGCGAAAGGAAATGCCACCCAATGCATATCCAAGCAGAGCCAGGTTCAGGCATACGTGATCCAGCCAGTTGCCTAGGGTGCCACATCAGCCCCACAGACACACCGGGTGGGGCAGCGAGGCACAGAATATCATTGCTCCCCGTGTGCTGCCAAGGCCAATGCTGTCAGTGCAGGCACCCTCATCAGCCACTACACCTGCCTTGCTGTGATCATATGCAATGGCCTGCAAACAACCATGCCCTTCAGTCCACATGTGTGGGATCCCCTTCAACCATGTAGCATGTGTGACTAGCAAGCCAACCTACAACATATACATGATAACTGACAGCATGTCATTTTTCACCCAACGGGCTTGCAGTCGACTCAGGAGGAGAGGGTGGAGGGGAAAGACCCATCAATGACCCATGGCTGGGCCTCCAGGGCTACACCATCAGCCTCCACCCCACAATGCCCAGTGATGGGAAGGGGAGGCAAAAGGGATGGCATGTGTCACCAGGGTCCAGCAGCACCACACCTGCCAGTGCCTGCACCAACACAGCACCCACTTGCAGGGATGGGGACACAGCCATTGGGACTGCACCTTTGGGACCTCCAAATGCCGACCAATGTGGACGTGATGGGGAGCCAGCTTCTGGCAGGTGTGCAGGAGGCACTGTGCTTCCAACCACCCAACAGGCCCATGAACTCCTCACATCACCTGTGCAGGACAGACAGCATCATAGGCAGTATGGCCAGGTGTCAGAGGGGGACTCAGATATCGGGTCCTATGGGTCACTGTACTTCAGCTCTGGCCCTTTGCATAGCCCTCAACCCATTCCCCATGCCACACAGGATGAAGCACTGTTGAGGAGTTTATATGCAATGGAACAACAACATGTGCACCTGGAAACACCAGCAGAAATGCATGTCCTCTACCTCCAGGTCATTCAGGACTGTGTCTAGGGTGCCAAATGCAGGATTGTGAGGGCCATGGACCATGACCGATGTCAAGCAGCTGAAACATCTGCTGCCGTGACTGTCTATGGAAAAAGGGTGCAGGAATTAACAGACAGACCTTCCAGGATTTAGCGGCATGAAATGGCAAATTTTGCAGCATGAAATTGGAAATATTGTGGCACAAACCTTTATTTATTGCAGCATTTTTGCTGGACATTTTTTATTAACTGAAGGGTATAAGATTGCCACATTGCAGGAAAGAGGCAGAATGCAAGGCTACAAGAGAGCCAGGGTATCATTATTATATATATGCATTAATTTAATAGGAAGAGTCCCAGATGTCTCTGGCTTGGCAGAACAGTTTTTTTGTTTTGGCTGCATTTTTGTTTTAATGTGCATGCCTATTTAATAGTATGAACTAAATTGATCATTATCAGTTGTAATGCTGAAAATAGTCCTCCTTCTATGTTCTCCAATCCACCAAACACCCACACACCTCTCACCAACACACATCTCACCAACTCCCCATCAGAACTTGAATTCATGAACCTCTCTGTCATACTAATACACACATGCTATGTCACACTGTCAAGTCACAACTTGCACTTCCCCGCCCCTGCCAAACTCCAAATCATACTCCCAACTCGCACCTTACACTCTACAATTCCTCCTGCAATATAAAGTCCTTCATTCTTTTGTGCTGCTTCTGCATCTTGCATCCTTTCTCCCATTCTATCGCACTCTTACCTCATCCTTTTTCCCAATCTGCAGCTCACTGCCTCTTTCTGGCCATCTGCTTCTGCTCTGCTTTCTGGTTCACTGACCACACGTTCCCTCTACTTTCTGTACCTCTGCTCGCTCTCAGAATCCTGGCCCACCGCATCACTGCTTCCTCTGCTCTCTTTTGCACCACTTTCTCCTCTGACCCGCTGCTCTCCCTCTGCTTTCTTGCTTATCACTTCACATCTCATCCATCACTCTCCCTCTCTATCCTTTTCCTCTCATAGTGTGACAATTTCATTTTTTTAAATTGTAGATATTGACCCAGATCCTCAAAAAATGGGGCATTTAAAAATAAAGCCGAGGATATGCTATTTTTAGACAACCCATTTCTGTAAATGAGCAGGTCACCTTATTCTCAAAGGTGACTGGTGCATTTCCACAGGCTTGCGCTGTAGTGCAAATTGTGTACTGGCCAGCTGCCTTGAATAGGATTAGGGTTGTTTGACCAAAGTGTAATTATTTGTGGCGGAGTTGACCATAGTCAATTTGGCCGCAAAATGATTTGCACTGTAGCCAAACAACCCAAAATTTTACTTTCACCACCACTGCACTGCCTCCCCTACTTAACTGCTTGGTCGCTGCCGCTTCCCCTGCAACCCGGCGGTGTCAGATCCGTCTCTCTAACGTGGGTCGGATCCGACTCCGCAGGGTCCCTTTTTAGGTATTTTCTTTTTTTTTTTGGTCCCCTGCCTCCAATTTTGAGGAAGCGGGGGACAAGTATTTATAAAAATCAATCAAATGGTACTGGCCAAAATAAGTCAAATTGTACCATTCAATCGATTTATTTCAGTCAAAATGGGTAGTACCTTGAATAGAAGTGCTCTCCCGACAGTGTTCTGCAAGCTCCCAGCGCCTTTCACAGGGACAGGACCTTCAGGGGCCTGCCACTGTAAAATACGACCCAAAAACACATTTTTATCCTGTTTGAGGAACAGAAATGCAAGCGACACATCAGCGTTTCATACCTTAAGAGAAATGCATGACAGGGTCAGGAAAGACCCTGTCATGCAGTGGCACCCCCACATCCCGTGCGCTTGGGTTGCCTACAATTTCTGCACATTTAAAAGTGCATCTTGCTTGGAAATGTTGGATGCGCTTTTAAATTGGCAGAAACACCCCCTGATTTGCTCCAGGAGGTGAAAAAAGCCATCTGAATGGGCGCACATATAAAATGTGCCCATTCAGGTGTCCCTTGTGGATTGGGCTGCTCTTTCTTTGGGTGCAAGTGATGAGATGTGTTAGCGCATTTCATTTCTTGCGTAAAAAAAGTTTTAAGAACCTGGCACCCTAAGTATTTTTTTTTAAACAGTAGTTTTTGCAGATCTATTTTTTTGTAAAAAATAAAAAAACAAGCTGTTTTTGCACAAAACGGCCGTTTTTGCAGCATGTTGCGCAAAACGGCCGTTTTTGCGGCATTTTGAGGGATCGCAAAATCACTATAAGCTGGAGTGTCTGAACAGAAGGCATCTCAGCATTGGCCAAGGCTATGCAGGCCATCATGCAGTTTACCATGCAACACATCCAGGGGCCAGAGTTTGAGCAATCCAGCTCTGTCACCCCCCACAGAGGGCTTTTTTCATCACCCCTAGGCACTGCCGGGGCACAGTCAAGCCCCAAAGGTTCTGGAGGACACAAATAAGGGAAATAGGCCACGCAGGTGACTGGGCATTTGTAGATAGGCACAATGGTGTGTTGGGGATTGAGTTGGGTGGAGAGAAAGTGTATGTTGGGTATGGTGTTATAGGGATCGGGAGGGTGTGTTGGGGATGGTGTTGTGGGGAGAATGTGTTGGGGATGGTGTTGTGGAGAAGGGGATGGGTGTGTTGGGGATGATGTTGTGGGGAGGGCGTGTGTGTGTTGGGGATGGTTTTGTGTGCAGTGGGGAGGGTGTGTTGGAAATGGTGTTGTGGGGGGCGGGTTGTGTTGGGGATGGTGTTGTGGGGAGGGGGAGGGTGTGTCAGGTGTCTGCACATGTTCACATTAAACATGAGTTCACCCAAAGCAATGCTAGGACTTGCCTTTCTGTGTACATGTGTTTAATTTGTTACAGGACAGTGGTGCATAGCATGTGGAAAGAAATGTGCTCAAAGAATTGTCCATGAGTACTTGACATACCATACTGACCTCCTCCCACCCACAGCGTGCTAGTGCAACACACACAGGTAGCGTGTCCGCCTCTTCAGGGGTTGGCATGTACACATCAGGGGACAGAAGGACATTACTCCTGAAGCACATATTGTGCAGCATGGCACAGGCAAGCACTATTTTCCCAACCTGGAAACAAGACTACAAGAGGCTGAAGGTCTGATCAATGGAGAGCCTGGTCCTGTGGCATCTGTTTATCCCACACAGGTGTCATGAGCCATGGTAGCTCGGGGTATCCAGAGTCACCTGCAAGTAGAACGGTTAAATCACAGGGCATTGTGGATGCGTTGCCTTTTACTTCAAACTTCAGCATGTTGATAGACATTTCTGTTCCTGCATACTGAGTATTTTTTGCAAGACATGTCTCAAATCACTGTACTTGCATGTGGATTTATTCCGTGTTTGCATTGTTGTGTTACACAATGAACACAGCTCACTGTCAGCAGTTATCACTTTCAGGGTCTCGGTTAGTCATGGCAGGATGCCATGGTGCCTGTGTTGGGCCTGTGTGTTGCTCACATGCATGTGCCCTGATGGTTGGTTAGTTGTACCTCAGATAGTGTCTGTTATGTACATGTATTCCATGATTGTGTAATATACCTGAGTACATGGATTTACTACTGCTGTGTAACTTTTCTTTGGTGCTGTGTTGTACTTTGTGGTTCAATGAATAGGGATGTTTCATTGTGCAATGTGGTATCTGTAGTCATGCGTGTGTGTTTAAAGTCTGTTGGAGCAGTATGTATTTGTAAATTAATACAGCATTGTCCATCATGTCCTAGTCCTGTGGGTTGTAGGCTGTCATTTGTGCGGTGAGGGGGCAGGTCTTGCATGTACAGGGTCTAGACAGGGCATGCATTTCTCTGTTGTAGCTATGCACCCCCACCATCACATTTCTTTTCCAATGTGCAGCGCAATGTACATTTGTGATGGCACTTGTATTCACCCACTATCCACGTCCCTTCCCCTCTGTGCCTCTCCATGTTTTCAGGCAGTGTTCTGTTGCGCAGGACCATGGCATCATGGGTGGAACCAGGTAAGCAGCAGCGTGTGATGTAGAGGCCAGGATCACAGGCGACCTGCACTTTGAGGGAGTGATACTGCTTCCTGTTGTGGAAAACCTCGTCAAGTGTCTGGGGGGACACAAACACTGCATGGGTGCAGTCCAATGCAGAAATGACATTTTACATGTTAATGTTAAAGGACATGTGTAATGCCCACTATCACCGCTGGAGTGGTCCCCTGGTGCTCTGACAGCTCTGAAAGAGGAAGGGAAAAGTGGTTAGTAGGAAGTAGCTGGAAAAGTGCAAGAGAGCAGTGATGTGCTGTTGGTGGCCTCAGCCCGGTGGGTCCGTTGGCTGGGCCTGGGGTGTTTTGCGGCCGGTAGTCGTTGTGTACTGTTGTGCAAGTCTATGTGTGTTTTTTGTTTTGTTGTTGCATTTAGTGAAGTTTTTGCGGTTTGTTGTGCTGTAGGTTTGTGGTTGTGCTTGGTTTGGAGTTTGAGAGGTGTATGCAGAGGGGGAAATTGTTAGTGCAATTAGTTAGTTGGCATCTTTATCCTGAATTGAGGTGCTGGGCTTCTGTTATTTCCATAGGTGGGGTTCGGGAGCGCTCCTCTGCCTCTGTCTAGATCTTGGTCCGTCCGGCTTTCGAGGTCCCTTTAAAATCTTGCCCCCTCATCCCCCAGTCTTCCCTTCTCACTCATACGGCTAGCGCACCTGCCCATGTCAACAGCTCATATATTGTGGTGGTTGCTAATATCCCGATAATTCCACTATACTGTGGTACCCGGTGGCAACTTATGGACAAGTGTAGTTGTTGGGTGGGAAGTTGATTCCGTCGCAGTTTGGGTGCCCTGGGAGCTTCTTCACATCAGGAGATGTCCACCGTCTGTACTGGGGGTTGTCCGAGTCCAGTTCATTCACCCCTTTCCTTTCCAATTCGGTTTTCAGTTGGAGTTTGTGGTGTTGAAGAGACAGGTTTTTAGTCGTTTCCTAAATTTTTTGTGGGTAAGTGGTAGAAGGAGGTGCCTCCCAGTTTCTTCTTGAGGTATGGTTTAGGTTCCAGGTGGATTTCGTTGCTTGACCTGAGGGGTCTTGTTGGTTTGTATATGGTTATTTTCTTTTGTAGGAATTCTGCTCCCTGTCCAATGATTGCCCTGTGCATTATGCACATTGTTTTGAAGGTGACGCAATGTTTTACTGGGAGCCAGTGTAGTGTTTTTAGGGCGGGGGTGATGTGTTCTCTTCTTGATATTTTGAGGAGTAGTCTGACTGCTGCATTTTGGATCCGTTGTAGTTTCTTCAGGAGGTATTCTGGAATTCCACGGTAGAGGCTGTTTGCATAGTCGATACTTGACATGATGAGGGCGACGATAGTGAGTTTTTTGTGCGTGAAGGAGAGGAAAGGTAGGATTCTTCTTGCCGTGTGGAGGAGGAAGAAACATTTCTTGACTGTTGCGTTTACTTTTGGTTCTAAGGTAAGGTGTTGTCCATCAGGACTCCCAGATTTTTTGCTACCAAAGATGGTGATTGTGCAGTTCCCATTTCCGTTGGCCACAGGATGGTGATTTCATTCTCTTGGTCTTTGGATATGAACATGATTTCTTTTCTTTCCTGGATTGATTTTCAGGTTGTTGGCAGCCATCCAGTTGAAGACTTCTTTTAGGCACTTGGTTAGGGTTGAATGATCAGCTTGGTGTCATTGATTTTGTAGATGATTTGGGTATCATCTGCATAGTTGTAGCATTTGATGTTGTACTTTTTGAAGATTCGGATAACCGGAGTTTGATAGATGTTGAAGTACTGTGGTCATAGTGAGGATCCTTGTGGCACTCCACAGTTGTTATCTTTTGGAGCAGATTTGAAGGGTTTAATCCATACGGTTTCTGTTCTGTCTGCTAGGAATGATTCAGTCCAGAGTAGTGCTATGTCTGTTATGCCTAGGTCTTCTAGTCTTTTGGTTAGGGTGTCATGACTAAGTGTTTCAAAGGCTGCGGAGATGTCGAGTAGAATAAGGGCTGAGGTTGTGTTTGAGTCTGCGTTGGTTTTTAGATCGTCCCAGATGGATAGTAGTGCTGTTTCCGTTCCTCTTACGGGTCTGAAACCGACTTGAGCTTGGTCCAGCAGGTGCTGGTTTTCTATGTATTCTTGGGTTTGTTTATATATGTAGGTTTCCAGGAGTTTTGCCGGGGAGGAAATGTTTGAAATTGGCCTGTAGTTGGAGAGGTCTTCTGTATTATCACTTGTGTTTTTCAGAAGTGGTTTGATATATGCTGATTTGAAGATCTTTGGTACAGTTCCTGTTGCTAGAGAAGGGTTCATGAGGTTTCTGTAGTATTCTGCTGGCATTCCTTGTGCGAGGATTGATTTGTAGATGTCCAGGGGACAGGAATCCATGGGTGATCCAGCTTTCTTGCTGTGTTTTACGAGCAATGTGAATGCCTGTGCTGATATTTCAGGAAAGTTTGTGAATTTGTGCTGAGGTTCTGTGATGGGTTCGCTTTGCAGTATGTTGTGGTCGGTTGGTATGTTTTGTATGGATTGTCGTATGTCGTTGATTTTTTTTTTAAGTGGTCTGCCAGGTCATTGCATAGTTTCTCTGAGGGATTGGGGTGTTGCCGCAGCCTGGTGGGTTTTTCATCTCTTTAATGATGTTAAAAATTTCTTTTTGTGTGTTCGCGGCATTGGTGATTCTGTCATCATAATGCCTTTTCTTCGCCTTATTTCCTTCTTGTATGTGCAGATTTGTCTCGGGAACACTGTTTTTTTGTCTGGGTTGTATTCTTTTCTCCATTCAAGTTCCATTTTTCTGTTTTCTTTTTTCATGGTGTTTAATAGTGAGGTGAACCATTTTGCCATTGCTCTTTTTTTTGATGGGGTGAATGGTTTTTCTGGGGAGATCTTGTCGATTGCGTCTGCGATCCATTTGTGTAGTAGCTCCGCTTTCCCGTCTAGGTCAGTTAGCTGTAGTTCTGTAGTTGACGGTTTGGTTAATTCCAGTTGTTCGAATAGGTTGCTTTCTTTGACGTGCTTTCAGTTTCTTTTTGAGGTGGTTGTGAGTTTAGGGGGATGGATGCAGACATGAGTAGGCAGAGTGATCACAAATGGGATGATGAGATGGTCGCTCCACATTATTTGTATCGGCGGTGCCGTGGTGATGAGTTTTTCCTCTGTGAAGATTGCATCGAGGGTGTGTCCTGCCAAGTGTGTTGCCCCTTTGACTAGTTGTCGTAGTTTCATGGTAGTAAGTTGTTCAGTCAGTGAGTTTAGGGAGTTGGCGTGACTGTCTTCAAACCAGATGTTGAAGTCCTCCAGGATGATTAGGTGTTTGTGGCTGATGGCTATGTTGGTGGTGGCTTCTATGAAGTTGTCGACGAAGGTTGCACCATATGTCGGTGGTCTGTACACCAGGATGAATGTGACATTGGTTTTTGGGCTTGCTGTTAGGTGTATTACCATGGTTTCACAGTTGGGGATGTTGATTATTTGGAGGCATTTAAAGTTGGTTGGAAGGCAGCTGTGGAGTGTGATGTTGTAGTTGTCGTCCAGCCATGTTTCAGTGATGAACAGTATGTCAATGCCGTTGTCATCGAGTAGGTCGAAGATCTCTGTTGAGTGTTTTGACATGGATTTTGCATTTATAAGATTGCAGTGGAGTTTGGGGGAGTCGTTTGAGTTGGACTTTCTTGTTGAGTTTGTCTTCTGATCGGTGTTGGGGTTTCCTTCCAGGTCAAACTCTTGCTGAGGTGTGGGTTTTGGGGTGTCAGCGTCTTCGAAAAGTTATTCTAGGTTCTGTCTTGGGTTTTTGTTTTCGTCAGGTTCGTCTTCCATGAGTTGTGGTTGTCGATTGGAAGTTCTTCTTGCTTTGGTGATGAAAGGTGTTATCGCATCGGAGGTATATTTGTTGTTTCTTGTGTTATTAATCCTTCTTCTGAGCGATTGTGTGGGGTAGTTTAATGTTGTGGCTTTTAGCGCTGGGTTGGTTTGCTCTGGTGACCCGTGGTCGGCGAGGTAAGGAGTTAAGTAGAGGGATTTGTCTCTTCTCTCAGTGTTGGTTCTATTCTTGTTCCTGACTTTGGGGGTGTGTTCTGTAGTTGTGGTTCTTTGTTGCTGTTCCGGAGTGCTTGTTGCTTCTTCTATTTTTCTTTCTCTCGAGATGGGTCGTTTGCGCTGCATTGTAAGAAGTTGTTTAGTCTTTATTTGTTTGCTGATGTCCAGTTGGTTCTGCTTAGGTCTGGTTGTCATGTGGTGTGGTAATGTGTGTGGAGGGCTGTCCGCTAACAGTTAGGTCTCTGTCTGTGGGTGGTATTTCCGGCTGATGTTGTCGGCTCGTTCAGTTGCTGTCCAGAGAGGGGCAGGGGAGGTGGATTAGGGGTTATATCGTTAGGTGTTCTCAGTGGCTCTCTTTAGTGTCCGACTCTGTATACGTGGTTCACTGCAGTGAGCAAGCAGTGAGGGTTTAAGGAGGATATCAGCGGGGTTTGGGAGACCTGTCTAAGGATCTGTCAATGAGATCTGAATATCGTGCTATGAAATCTAGAACTGGAACCCCTACTAAGCTTGAGAGACCTGTATAGCGGGAGAGAGACCTATCAATGTTATCTAGATATCACACAATCCAATTTGGACACAGAGACCCCTGCTAAGTTTGAGAGACCTGCATAGTGGGAGAGAGGCCTATCAAAGCAATCTAGCTATCACATAGTGCAAATTTGGACACAGAGACCCTGTTGGATTTGAGAGGCCTGTCAAAGCGTTCCAGAAATGACACAATGCAGAATGCAATTTGGACACAGAGGGCCCTGCTAAATCTGAGAGACCTGTATAGTGGGAGAGAGGCCTATCAATGCAATTTAGATATCATGCAGTGCAATTTGGACACAGAGACCCCTGCTACATTTGAGAGAACTGCATAGTGGGAGAGAGGCCTATCAATGCAATCCTGCTATCAGAGAGTGCAAATGTGGACACAGAGGCTCTTTTAGGTTTGAGAGAGAGGCCTGTCAATGCATTCTAGATATCACACAATGCAATTTGGACTTTGAGAGCCCTGCTAAATTTGAGAGACCTGTATAGTGGGAGAGAGGCCTATCAATGCAATCTAGATATCATACAGTGCAATTTGGAGATAGAACCACTACTAGATTTGAGAGACCTGTATAGTGGAAGAGAGGCCTATCAATGCAAGTTAGCTTTCACACAGTGCAAATTTGGACACAGAGGCCCTGTTGGATTTGAGAGAGAGGCCTGTCAAAGCGTTCTAGATATCACACAATGCAAAATGCAATTTGGACACAGAGAGCCCTGCTAAATTTGAGAGACCTGTATAGTGGGAGAGAGGCCTATCAGTGATGATATGATATGATATGGCATGTGTAACGCGCCTATGCACAAGTGTTTCAAGGCGCGATGAGGCAGGGAGGGGGGAACAAAGGGAAGACAGACAACGATCTTACTAGGCCAGGTGTCATTCAGATCATGCAAGTGCAAGTGCAAGTGCAGAGGGGAAGGGAAAGTCCAAGGGGAAGGGAGAGGGGAAAGTGCTGTAGAGGGGTAGTAGAATAACAGGATAAATAATAAGAGCCAGCTGGTTTCAAGTGCAGGTTAAGTGCAGACAAGTGCTGGGAAGGGGAGCTGTAGGGATACAGACAGTCCCGAAGTGCAGGGGTTGCCAAGGGAGGCAGTGCAAGGGGAGAGTGGCTGGGCCAGGGACCGAGATCGGTGAGAGTGGCCCAGTTGCAGATTCAGTGGAGTTTCAGTCAGGAATTTAGCTGGGGAGAGGGGGAGAGAAAGCCGAAGCAAAGAGAAAGGTTTTGAGGTGTTTCCAGAACCGGAGATGGTTCTCCTCAAGTTTCAGGGAGGCAGGAAGGCTGTTGCAGAGGGAGGCCCCTGCCACAGAGGGATCTACCCCCAACTCATTGTTTGGAGAAGCGGCAGACCCTGAGGGAGTTGGAGGCGGATGAGCGAAGAGCTCAAGAAGGAAGATATTTAGGAAGAGAGAGTTGAAGGTATTTTGGCCCCAGGCCCCAGAAGGCTTGTGGACAATGCAGAGGGTTTTGAACTTAATCCTCACAGCCACTGGGTGCCAGTGCAGAGATTTCAGTCCTGGGGAGATACGGTCTCTGGGCTTGAGGCCAAGGACAAGTCTTGCAGTCCTGTTCTGGATGAGTTGCAGAGGGAGGAGAGTAGAGGCAGGAAGATTTAGATAGAGGCTGTTACAGTAGGCCAGCTTAGAGAGAACCAGGGCTCTGGAGACAGTGAGCTTCTGTGGGAAGGAGAGGAAAGGAAGAATACCTCTGAGGAGGTGCAGCTGGTAGTGCGACTTCTTAGAGACGTCAGATATGTGAGGAGAGAAGGAGAGTGTGGAGTCGAAGATGACCCTGAGGTTTTTTGCCTTGCAGGTAGGAGCAGGGAGAGGGCCAAGAGAGGCCAGCCAGAAAGCTGCAGCGAAGGAGGGAGTCGGTGTGCCGATGAGTAGAATCTCAGTCTTACTGGCATTAATCAAGGTTGGAGAGCAGGTCTTCACGGATGTTCAGGAGAGCAGTACCCGTGCTTCTGGCAGCTCTGAAGACAGACTGATGGTCATGAAGACAACCAACAGATTCATCATGGAGATTAAGCTGAGAGATGGCCAGTTTCTCCAGGAGCTTGCCCAGGAAGGGAGTGATGGAGATTGGGCGATAGTTAGACAGACAGGAGGGGTCGGAAGAGGGTTTCTTAAGAAGAGGGTGCACAAGGGAGTGCTTCAGGAGGGATTGGAAGGCTCCAGAGGTGAAGGAGTGATTGCAGAAGACAGCCAGGGCAGGGGCCAGGGAGTCGATGTGGTCCTTGATAGTTTTGGAGGAACAGGGGTGAACCTGTTTTGACTAGACTTTCATAGATCGGACTTGTCTGGAAACTTTGTCAGCAGAGAAAAGGGGAAAGGCAGAGAAGGAGGGAGGAGGGGTGGCTGCAGAAGGGCCAGAGGAAGAGCAGGGAATAGAGGGAGGAAGGTGATAGGAGGAGAGTGAGGACAGGATGTCCTGAGTTTTTTAAATGAAGTGAGAGGCCAGTGCCGTGCAGAGGGCCTGGGAGGGGACAGGAGAGGTAGAGACTGCAGCAGGGTTGTCCAGTTCCTTGCAGATTTTAAAGAGTTCAGCCGAGTTGTTAGATGCCACAGAGATGCGTGCTTGGATAAGGGTTCTCTTCTTGGTGAGAACGGAGAGCCGGTATTGCCTTTGGTACAGGCGGCAGGCCAGTTTGTCAGAGGATGAACTTGAAGCATCCCATTTCCTCTCTGCCACCCTGCACTTGCGTTTTAGGGTGACGAGATCCGAGTCATACCATAGTTACATTTGGCATTGGGCTTCAGGTGGATTCTCATGACAGGGGCAAGGATATCAAGAGTATCAGATATAGCAGAGTGGAGAGGGCTGTGTCAGGGTGGGAGTCAGCCGAAGGGGGGCGGAGGGGTGAGAAGGTGGTGGTGAAAGCCTCAACTGACACGCTCTTCATGGGTCGGATGACCGAGAAGGAGGGTGGCAGTGATGAAGGTGGCTTTGCCTGAGGGGTAGGGAGGGTAAGGTCGGAGGATAGGAGAAAGTGATCACTCCAGGAGAGAGGAGTGGAGAGAGGGACATAGAGGGGAAGGTCAGAAGAGATCAGGGCATCAAGAGTGTGCCCTGCAGAATGAGTCGGCCCAGACGGGAGAATAGAGAGTGAGAGAGAGTTGCAGAGGTCGCCAAAGTGTCCAGAGGGGGGACAGGAGGCATCCAGGTGGATGTTGAAGTCTCCAAGAAAGAGGAGTTGAGTGGTTGAGGACAGGAGTGAGGAGGAGAGGTCCGCCCACTCGGAGAGGAAGGAGGAAATTTGCCTGGGTGGATGATATTTAGTAGCCACTGTAAGGGAATGGCTAGGAGAGAGAGAGAGTCGGCAAACAAGGCATTCAAAGGAGGACTAGGTCTGCGTAGGAGTGACAGTGGCAGTAATCCACTCAGGGAAGATGAGGGTAACACCCCCACCAGTACGGTTGGGCCTGGACACGGAGAGGATCTTGTAGCCGTCAGGTAGGAGTGTGTCAAAGCTGGTGACAGAGCTGGCCGTGAACCATGTCTCAGTGAGACCGAGGACATCAATTTCCAGTTCCTATAGAAGGCGACAGATATCAGAGAAATGTTTGACAGCAGAGCGAGAGTTTAGAGTGGCGATGTGGAGAAGGTTTCCATCCTTGAGGGACTTCCGCCTATGGGTACAGAACAGAGGTACGCTCTGCGGAGGAGAAGAAGGAGCACGAGGGGGGGCAGGGAGGGAGGGGGAAGGCAAGGTAGCTGAGGACAGAGGAGAGGGGACAGCAGGAGAGGAAAGGAAGTTGATGCGGCACAGGAAGCGTCTATCAAAGAGGTGAAGGTTGGCCTGAGGGCCGAGGACCAAGATGGTCCCATTGGAGTAGACATTAATGATGGCTTTAGAGGAGTGGAAGGAGGCCAAGAGGACATCCCAATGGGTGCCACCATTAATGGGAGAGGAGGAGAATGGAGAGAGCACAGAGACCATATGAAGGGTCCATAGGTTAGGTGAAGGCACGAAAAAGAGGATGTCGGTGAGAGTTTCCTTGGAGGAGGCACTGGTGTAGGTGTCAGCGATAGGGAGGCCTGGGTTTGAGACCAGGATGTCATTTTTAAACTTCTTCCCACCAGATTTAGTGAGGAGAGCAGGATAGTCAATCGAGAAGCAGTTAGAGAAGATAGGAGAGACCGAGAGCACCATAGAGTAGGTGGGAGAGGAGGGGGTGGGGGAGAACTGTCAGGAAGAAGGCAGACAAGAAGTGAGTGGGAGTTCAACTTTCAACCAGTGTGAGGCCACCTAAGTTTCAGAATCCTGTAGGGGAGAAAAGGCCTAAAAATTCACAGTGCAAGAATGGGTACTGATACAGTGCGTAATGCAACAACATGCAGAGAACCACCTAAGTTTGAGAATCCTGTAGGGGAGAAATCTAGACAACATACAGTGCAATTTGGACACAGAAAGCCCTGTTAAATTTGAGAGAACTGTATCGTGGGAGAGAGGCCTATCAACATAATCTAGCTATCACACAGTGAAAATGTGGATACAGAGGCCCTGTGGATTTGAGAGACCTGTAAAGGTCTATATAGAGGTGGTGGGGTCTGTGCTTAGCTGGTCCGATTGGTACAGTCTTGAGTAAAGATTACATTTTTTCTAAGTTGAGGGTGAAAGGGATGCAGTCGGGAGTAATCACCTTATTTATTATGTGTTTGGTAAATGGTTTGGAATCTGGGGTAGGGTGGCTGCTCTTACACCTGACCCCGGCCACTCCTACCTTATTGGTCCTTGTAGTTGCTGGTTGACGGCTGGTCACTGCTTCCCCTGCGGACACCTGCTGACACCTCTTGGATTTGCCTCTGTTGGAGCCACCCTTGGCCTTAGGGCCCTTAGCTGCAGGGCTGCATGGGCAGAGGGCTGCCTTGGGAGGAGCAGTGATGAGGGCTGAGAGTGCCAATGAGAGCAGGGGGTTGCGGGCGGGAGGGAAGGAGAGGCAGGAAGAGGGCACGGGGTGGGAGAGGGTTTACAAGGGGCCTCGGGCTTTCACCAGATACACAAAAATATACCAGATAGCAGCAGCTGTTAGGGGCAACACTCTGAATCACTTACCTGGGGAGCCTTGGTGTAAGAAGGTGCTCGCAGGCAGTTCCGGAGACCAGAGCCCCACACAGACGAGGGCTGGGCCAATCAGGGAAGAGGAAGGTGGTCTGGGAGGTGGGAGGACGGGAGGGTTTGTGGATTGGGAGCTGGGGAGGTTCTGGGCAAACTACACGGCTCTAGGGCATGTGCATTGCAGACCAGTTCGTGGAGAGGGCAGGAGCCCCATCCAGCCGTTCCCTCCTGCTGCAGCCACGCTGCTATTTCCCTCAGCGCTGCCAGAGCATCAAGCAGCTGATGCCATTATTGACAAGGTGAGCAGCCAGCAGAATGCCCATATTTTCTGCACACCCATCGAGAGCAGGAAGGGCTGTGCCTTCCCAATGAGAATCTTCACGACGGCATTTTTATCTTTTTGTCTGAAGTGTGCCTGCTTCATTAATGGCCGTGACCCGTTGCCAAGCAACGCCTGCTCAATATCTCCCACAACCCCCCGCCGGCAGGCCGAAGCCAGCCCACGCAAGAGAAGGCCCACGGGGAAAAGGCCCTGATTGCCCCCCCGGAACCCCCATTGCAGACCAGTTCGTGGAGAGGGCAGGAGCCCCATCCAGCCGTTCCCTCCAGCTGCAGCCACGCTGCTATTTCCCTCAGCGCTGCCGGAGCATCAAGCAGCTGATGCCCTTATTGACAAGGTGAGCAGCCAGCAGAATGCCCATATTTTCTGCACACCCATCGAGAGCAGGAAGGGCTGTGCCTTCCCAATGAGAATCTTCACGACGGCATTTTTATCTTTTTGTCTGAAGCGTGCCTGCTTCATTAATGGCTGCCTGCAACACGTGTACGGCACCAAAGTGAGGCCGTGACCCGTTGCCAAGCAACGCCTGCTCAATATCTCCCACAACCCCCCGCCGGCAGGCGGAAGCCGGCCCACGCAAGAGAAGGCCCACGGGGAAAAGGCCCCGTTTGCCCCCCGTAACCTCCATTGCAGACCAGTTCGTGGAGAGGGCAGGAGCCGCATCCAGCCGTTCCCTCCGGCTGCAGCCATGCTGCTATTTCCCTCAGCGCTGCCGGAGCATCAAGCAGCTGATGCCCTTATTGACAAGGTGAGCAGCCAGCAGAATGCTCATATTTTCTGCACACCCATCGAGAGCAGGAAGGGCTGTGCCTTCCCAATGAGAATCTTTACGACGGCATTTTTATCTTTTTGTCTGAAGCGTGCCTGCTTCATTAATGGCCACCTGCAACACGTGTACGGCACCAAAGTGAGGCCGCGACCCGTTGCCAAGCAACGCCTGCTCAATATCTCCCACAACCCCCGTTCGCCTCAGGGCGCAAAGGGGTCATAGTCAGAACATCGGTCCTCTCACATGCGCCCAAGACCGTGCACCTACCACAGACCCAAACATTCCGCACCGCTCTCCCACTACAGCTGAGCTCAGACATCCAAGCTGTTCACACAGACACCGAAGAAACCAGAGCCTAGCCACCTCAGCAGGCGCAGTAGGCCAACGCGGAACGAAGCAGGAGCTTCCCCCACATTTCAAGGTAGGCCCCCTGGGCTTGTTAGAACTTTCTTAAAGCTTGCGCTTTCCCGCCGAAACCATGCAGCCGCCATGGCCAAGTCCTACTTCAAATGATCTGGGTCCCCACAGGCCACTAGCAGTGCGCCCAATGATCGCTCTGACCTAGTAAGCAGCCAATCTTAACGTGCATCTGACCATGCCATTGTGCCTATTTATAACTGTACCCATATAGTCAGCCCAATGACCATGGCCTATACTGGCACACGTCTAGGCTGCTGTTAGATCTCAACTCAACTAGTACTTAAACTACGCAGTGGTATGCCTTATGGTCGCCTTCAGACCATATTGTACAGTGTTGTACATATAGTCACACCCAGACCACACTCTGAATTGTGTTGTGCCTTATGGTCGCTTTCTGACCACATTTAAACTGTGCTGTGCCGTATGGTCGCCAACAGACCACATTTGAATTGTGCTGTGCCCTATGGTCGCCAGCAGACCACACTTGAACTGTGTTGTGCCTTATGGTCGCCAGCAGACCACTCCTGATTAGTGTTGTGCCTTATGGTTGCTTTCAGACCACATTTAAACTGTGTTGTGCCTTATGGTCGCCAGCAGACCACACTTGAACTGTGTTGTGCCTTATGGTCACTCTTAGGCCACATTTAAACTGTGTTGTGCCTTATGGTCGCTCCTGACCACATTTAAATTGTGTTGTGCCTTATGGTCGCCTGCAGACCACACTTGAATTGTGCTGTGCCCTATGGTCGCTTTCAGACCACATTTAAACTGTGTTGTGCCTTATGGTCGCCAGCAGCCCACTCCTGATTAATGTTGTGCCTTATGGTCGCTTTCAGACCACATTTAAACTGTGTTGTGCCTTATGGTCGCCAGCAGACCACACTTGAACTGTGTTGTGCCTTATGGTCGCTCCTGACCACATTTAAACTGTGTTGTGCCTTATGGTCGTCTGCAGACCACACTTGAATTGTGCTGTGCCCTATGGTCGCTTTCAGACCACATTTAAACTGTGTTGTGCCCTATGGTCGCTTTCAGACCACATCTAAACGGTGTTGTGCCTTATGGTCGCCAGCAGACCACTCCTGATTAGTGTTGTGCCTTAGGGTCGCTTTCAGACCATATCTGAAGTGTGTTGTGCCTTATAGTCGCTCTTCTGCGGTACGGCCGGTGCCTCCTGCTGCGCCTAGCCACACTGATACCCCCAGGACCTAAGATGTTTTTCAGCCTACCCTGAACCTATCCACTCCTGCCTACCTCAGGCTAGGTCCACCTACTCTGACTGTGTCCTCGTCCACACACAGCCACGCCCAGCATACAATCATGCCCATAGTGCCCAAGCCCAGCGCTGCCACCACCACGCTGCTCACTCTCCTCGCAACACTCATTGCTCTCAAACTCTATACTCCTATCCATCCCCCCATACACACACCACCAAGCTCACTCCCCCACCACAAGCATCTCGCTACACCGGAGATCACACCAACTATGCCACATCGCACACCCGGTGTCATAATTATGCATAGACTAGAAAGACTCAGAGCTCGCACACATACCACAGCATTTAGCATACTACCCCTTCCCACAGAATACAGAAACCATAGACTGACCACCTCCAAATGCTGCTCCCACATGGGATACTCACTCTCCCTCAGTCCACCTCCCACCAACCTCGCCACACCCTCACATAACATACCAGATACGACCACCACTCGCACTTCCACAAACAAACCACACACACCTCACATCAAATGTGCCCTCCTCAATGTCCGTTCACTCCTAGCTCATGCATCTGATATTCACGACCTCATAACCAACAATAACATTGACCTATTAGCCATCACTGAAACATGGTTACATGAAGCATCAGGCCCCGCCGTTGCACTTGCACTACCAGCTGGTTTCACCATACTCAGACAAGATAGGCCAGATCGAACAGGAGGCAGAGTAGCCCTCATCTACAAAGAGAACCTCCAGCTCAGTCGCTCAGTCACCCCTCACCAACCAACAACTCACCAACCAACCCCTCACCAACCAACAACTCTGACCTCCTATCAGCCAAACTCACACTGTCACCCAACAGCACCATCAACATCCACATCCACCTACTATACCGCCCCCCAAGCAACACCCCAGACCCCCAGGACAACATTATCCATATCCTCAGCAATAATATCAAATGCTCCACCAAAACCCTTCTACTAGGAGACCTCAATCTCGGATTCAACGATACTAAGGACAAATCTGCAGCCACTCTCACCAAAGAACTCAATGACCTGGGCTTCACCCAAAAAGTAGAAAGTCCAATGCACACCAAAGGCCGCATTCTTGACTGGATTGCAGACCATACTGCCTCTCCACTATCACCTCTAACTCGTCACTGCCCTGGACTGACCACAACTGCATCGAGTTCTCTATTCCTGTTACCAAAAACCACAAAACCCTGACCCCTGCTAGCGCTGCACAAGTCAGAAGCTCTAAAAAACTCACAGAGGAGAACCTGCACCCATACCTGAATACCCCTGAGCTAGCTCCCCCATTCGCTAATGACCCCAATATCATAGCAGACATCTACAAAGATGTCATCACCAAAGCTATCAATGAAATAGCACCACTCGAATGGAAAAAAGAGAAGAAATCCCTACACACCAACTCTTGGTTTACTGAAGAACTGCACTCAATGCGATCCCACAAAAGAGCAGCACTAAAAAACTGGCAATCTGACCCCTGTACCAGTACCAAAAACAAATTCAATTTAATCTCCCACCAACACAAGATAGCTATCACTGATGCCAAAGCCAACGCTTTCAACACACGTATCTCCAATGCCAAATCACACTCCAAAGAGATCTTTGCCATTTTTAATGAGCTCATCGCCCCCCCTAATACACCAGATGAAATAATCAAAGATGAAGCTTGGTGTACCAGCATCCAAGCTGCCATGCTACACAAAATTGACCTTCTCCAAAAGAAAATTAAAGACCATTGCAAAGCACTTCCTCTACAGACAGGAACTAAACCTACCAACACCCCACCCACCTCGTCTAAGCCCACCATACCTGACTTCTCCTTCAGAGACGTCACTGAACCAGAAGTTATTAACCTACTAAAAAAACTCAAACCCTCCCCCTGTAAATGCGATATTTGCCCCCCTAAACTCATCAAAGACTGCGCAGACTGCTTTGCACCGGTCTTCACAGCATTCATCAACGCATCCTTTAAAACAGGCATCATCCCAGCTAACCTCAAAGAGGCCTGGGTCCGGCCTCTCCTAAAAAAACCTACTCTCGACCCCTTACAACCAAACAACTACAGACCAATAACCATGGTGCCTTTCCTGCTAAAACTGCTGGACAAAGCCGCACACTGCCAAATCCAACATTTTCTGGAAACCCACTCCATCCTCGGGACTAGGCAATCGGGCTTCCAGAAATGACATGGCACAGAAACAGCCCTGGTAGATCTGAAGAGTCAGATCACCCAAATCATGGACAAAGGCAAGCCTGCTCCTTTTAGATCTCTCAGCCGCCTTCGATCTGGTTGATCACAAGACTCTCACTTCACACCTCACACACTCAGCCAACTTCTCCAAAGAAGCAGCCCTCTGGATCACTTCCTTCCTAGAGGGAAGAGCCATGAAAGTCTTCTCGGGCATCGCCAACGCCACTCCCACGACAATCCACTGCGGGGTCCTTAAGGATCTTGCACTGCACCCACACTCTATAACTTGTTCACCAAGCCCCTCTTTGACATACTTGACTCATACGGCATCACATACACGAACTACGCGGACGACACACACGTACTTCTACCACTTACCGGATCATACAACGAAGACGCTAAGGCACTCCGCACTACCTACTCCGTCATCAAGGCATGGATGGCAGTCAATGGCCTCTGCCTCAATGGTGATAAGACTGAAATCATGATATTAGATCAACAGAACACCCTAGACAAACTCGACAAACTATACGCTAACTTCTCCATAGACAACTCCATAATCCCTGTATCCACAGCCGTAAAGACTCTGGGAGTATACCTTGACTCCTCACTATCTATGACTAGACAAGTTAGCGCAATCACATCTGCATCAGCACATACCACCAAACTCATAAACGCCATCAAACCCTACCTCTCTAACCCCAACTGCCTCTCTATAGCGAAGGCAACCATTGGAGCCGAACTGGACTACTGTAACGCACTCCTAGCAGGCACTTCAGCCAAAAACATAAACAGACTACAAGTCACGCAGAACAATGCCCTCTGGGCCGCTCTTAGTATCCCAGAAGAGAGCATGTCACCCAGACCAGGCACTCAGCCCAATGGCTTCCGGTCAAAGAACGGATCACTCTCAAAATCCTCACCCTCACTCACAAATGCCTCTCTCTCTCCGCCTCGTCCTATCTATCTGAAACCATCCTCAAACCCTCCTCCTCCCGTCCCACCAGGACGCAATACTCCAACTTAATCTGCATCCCACGCATCAAAAAAGCCAAAGCCGGTGGTCTTAGTTTCCCCTACATTGCAGCCAAGACCTGGAACGCTCTCCCTGCAGACATCAGAGCAGAATACTCACTCCCTATTTTCCGCATGAAACTAAAAACCTCTGTCCTTGCAAAATAATCAGGAAATCCTCAGGAATCCATGTAAATATACTGCGTTGCCAATGTATATATGTCTACTGTAAATTCATCATTGTATGTAATTACTGTATCCTATGTAACCAAGACATTGGGCCTCATTACAACCTGCCAGTCCGGGACCGTGCAAAATCTGTGACGGCGGTAAAAACGTTTCCGTGTCCGCAAGGTTGCGGAAAAACCGTCCGATTACACGCTGTCGGTCGCGCGCACCACACGGACTCGGAAACGTTGTCACCGCCGCCACGGAAAACCCCACGGAAATGGAAATAACGAAGCCACAAGTGGCGCTAAACCTGTTTCCGCCTCCGCCACCACGGACACGGAACCGGAAATACCATGATCGCCAAAAAAGGAAACAGAGAGGCGGCCATCATATAAAAGCACAAACCATTGCCATCCAGAGCCAGCACGAGCACAATCCTAACTCTGAGAAGCCAAAAGGGACCACCAGCATGTCTGCCAGGATTCCTGCTCAGAGGCAGCGCAAACAGCGCTTCAGCGAGGCGGAGCTAACCGTCTTGGTGGAGCACATTGTGGACAATGCTGAGATGCTGTTCAGCGCCGACCAACGGCGTGCCACACAGCAGCGGAGGAAGGAGGTGTGGGCCGAAGCTGCACGCAAGTGCACCGCCGTGGGCGTGGCAGTGAGGAGCGTGAAGGACTGCCGCAAGCGTTGGGACGACTTGAGGCTGAGGGTACGCAACCTCATTTCCACGCACCGCCAACGCAGCAGTGGGACAGGCGGAGGACCCCCTTCCCCACTGAGGCTGCAAGCATGGGAGGAGCATTGCAGCAGCGTCCTCCACCTAGAGGGAATCCATGGGATCGGGCAGGCTGAGGCAGGAGTGAGCCCACCTGCAGATGCCGGTAAGTGCCCAAACATTAATGCCACATGTAAATATGCAGTTGTGAGTACTGGGCCAAAGGACCCATTAACAACCCCCCGCCCCCCAGGCAGTGCATGTGTGGGCCAAAGGACCCATTAACAACCCCCCCCCAGGCAGTGCATGTGTGGGCCAAAGGACCCATTAACAACCCCCCCCCCAGGCAGTGCATGTGTGGGCCAAAGGACCCATCATGATCCGTATGGCAACCAATATCACTGAATGCAGACACCAGCAATCAGATGCATGTGACTAACACTATTCAATGTACAATCTCAATGACGCATGTGATGCACCCATCTGCCACCACAACAACACTAATTGCATGCCCTTTGTGTCCCCACAGCCGTTTCAAGTGACAGTGATACTGCACAACAGGCCAGCCAATATGCATCGGCAAGTACACTAGCCACCGCCACCACACAGGAGGATGCTGCCGGCAGTTCTGCACCTCTGGCCACATTACCAGCCACTACAGATGTGCGGCACACCACCACCACCGACATCCCCACCGTCTCCACACTGGCTGAGTCTAGACAGGTGCCATGGGAACCTATCATGGACACCCAACACAACACCGAAGGCAGCAGCACTGCAGAGGGGGCGGCCTGCAGTGATAACAGTGCCCTGCAAGAGCACTCGGAAACGGGGCCACAGGGGGAGATGCCCACATTGGAAGACCTGTGCTCCTTCCATGAGCTGGGGTTCAGCCCCACTTCACTGGGGAGTCCCATGAGGTTGCCCACCCCATCCATGGCCGAACTGAATGCCCGCATGCAGCGGATGGAGGACCAGCAGGCTACCCTCACCCAGCTGGTGGAGAGGCAGCTAGAGGAATCCAGGCTGCAGAGGGAGAGCTACAGCACCTCAGTGCGTCGCCTGTCGAGGTCCATTGGACGCTTTGCGAGCTCCATAGTGACCCTTGCACGCCATGTGCGGGAGGGCAACAACCACACCTCCAGGCTTGTAGATGCCATGTTGGTTGGCCAACAGGCAAATCTGGCACGGATGCCCTCAATCCCAGATTCTGGCCCATCAAACACTACCACCCCATCCAGCTCCACTACTGCCAGTCCAAGGAGGCGCTCGAGTAGGCTAACGGGTCCTTCGGGCAAGGTTGCACAGGCACAGAAGCGCACGCGGAAGTGATGGCATGTGTGTGGGACAGTGCAGGACACATGTGGACTACAAGGGTGTGAGAGGGGTGGGCAGGTTTGGGTGGTGGGGTAGGTAGTTTTGGGGGTTTGGACAATGGGCTCTGGGTGGGGGTGGGCACGTTTGGGTGGTGGGTGGCCCCGGGTGTACAGCTTCCCTAACCAATGCACCTTCTTCCCTGTTGTTATCACATCAATACATCACCATTTCAAATCAAGACATACATGTGTGGACATTGATCATTTATTTAGCAGTGCAACTATTAATTCATTGTCGTCACCATGTTTGTGCATTTCTGTGAATGTGCTGTGACTCAAAAGTAAATGCCAATCAGGGCATCCCGTGCTCTCTGGCCATCATGTGGACCCCCAGGGGGAGGTGGTGCCATCCCATCCCCATCTCCATCCCCATCCCCATCCCCATCCCCATCCCCATCTCCATCCCCATCCCCATCTTCCTCATCTGCGTCTGGTGGCATTGGGATGTTCCTGCGCAGGCATATATTGTGCAGCATGGCACATACGAGCGTGATTTTGCCCGTCTTCACTGGGCTGTACAGCAGTGATCCGCCAAATCTGCTCAGACAGCAGAAACGGGCCTTCAGCAGTCCAAATGTCCTCTCAATCATTCCACGTGTGCGGATATGTGCCCTATTGTATGCCTCTTCATGCCTGTTCCTTGGTCTCCGTACAGGTGTCATCATCCATGGCGTGAGTGCATATCCCGCATCACCTATATGGGATGTAGATGGGGGAACATGTCAGTGTTTGTGGCATCATGTCCTCATCTGCTGCTGTGCATTCTTGTATCATCATTCATTCATGCATATGTACCATGCAGTGTATGGAGGTATGTCTTGGGCATCACGAGGTATGTCGCTGACTGCATATGGGCCTACACATTAACTTGCATGTTTACTGTGCCCTGCGGGTGAAATGTGATTGTGTGCATGTCATGGTGCAGTGCTGTCCACACATGGCAGAGTGACTCCACTGTACGGAAGTAGTAAATACACGTCGTCTCATTTACACGCCTCCTGTGCTTTTTGGGGCAGCGTTTCAATTGAGGGTGGGTGTCTGCAGTGACACAGGGTTAATGGGACAGTGACGGGATTGGCTGTGGCAGCGTGTGCACGGGCACATTGTGGTGCCCTGTCATGTCTTCCTTCATGATGTTTGGCATCCGCTGTGTATTTGGTAGATGGAAAGGGGGTGATGCATGTGCGGTCACAGCGGCACACTCACAATGCTCATTGGCCTGGACACACACACACCACTCCGACAGGGTTGTAGCATCGTCAGCTGTACTCACCCAATAGCCACGTGTTTTGTCCGGCATAGTGTTCCATGTTCCGTGGCAACGTGGAATTCCGCAGTACCATTGAGTCATGTGATGAGCCTGGGAAACGTGCACAGCAGTGTGTAATCAGTTGCATGGCATCACAAACCATCTGGACATTCAAAGAGTGATACTGTTTCCTATTGCGGAACACCGCCTCAATTGCATGTGGTACTGTCAGCTCGACGTGGGTGCAGTCAACTGCGCCTATGCAATTTGGCATGCCTGCTATGGCATGGAAGGCCAACTTGGTGGCAATGACCTCGGGGAGGGTGCGGGGTAGGGCTATGTGTTCCGACACATGGCGCAACAGGGCATCCAGTACCTGTACCAGGATTTTTGAGAAACACGGTTGTGATATGCCGTGCAGCTCACCAACCGTGTGTTGATAGGTGCCAGTGCCAAGGAAATGGAGAACTGAGACAACCTTCAAGAGGGGGGGCGATGGCGGTGGGGGTGTCAATTAGGCTGCTGATGTTGTCCTCAATCATGGCGGTGATGTGCAGGATTGTTGCACGGTCCAGCCGATATAGGGTGTGGATCTGTCCTGGGGTGAGGTTCCAGGGTGAAGCCCTGATGCGTGGTATTGGTGGCTGGCGGCGGGGTCGGCCTGGCTGGGCAATGGGGTTTGCCATAGCTGCAGGGTTGGCTGGTTGCCGCCTGCGCCTCCTCCGCCTACGCCTCCTCCTCTGCGCCATTACTGCCACCATGTGCAGTACTGCCTGTTGGTTGAGTAGGCCCAGTCCCAGTGCTACTAGACCTGCTGCCTGCTTGGTTCTGTGTTGTGTTGGGCTGGGTGTGGCCCTTTTGTATGCTCCCAGTGGCCTGCTAAGTCCAGCTGGGCTGATTTGGTGCACCTGTGCCCTGATTCAGTTCAGCAGGCAGTGTATAACGCCATGTTCGCGGTGGCGGCGGTTCCGCCACCGTGATCACGGTCTTTACGCCATTTTTTTCCTGGTATTTCCGTGTCTGTGCTAGTTGTGATGCTCACAGTGTTTAGTGTTGCCGGTAACGGAGGGGTTTCCGTGCAGACGGACTTAAGGGGAACCCTATTTCCGTGGTGGCGGTTTAGGGTGGTGCTATTACCGGGGCCGCGGGTCATGATTGCGCGGACATGGAAACGGTGCCGGTATGGTTTTACCGGCAGTGTTAATTCCGGACCGGAGTACTTGTAATGAGGCCCAATCTGTAACAAGCGCCACGATGCCCCCGGGCTGCCGTGCGCTCTACAAATCTGAATAAATAAATAAATATGGGAGCCCGAAATTACTTGAAAAAGGTTGCAAACAAGACCTAAGGGGGTCCTTGTTGCTGGAACACTCACTTGTGCAGCCTTGGTGTAAGAAAGCGTTCCCCGGCAGTGCCGGAGACTAGAGCCCCACACAGACGAGGGCTGGACCAATCAGGGAACAGGAAGGCAGTCCGGGAGGTGGGAGGATGGAAGGGTTTGTGGATTGGGAGCTGGGGAGGTTCTGGGCCAAGTACATGGCTCAGGGCAACTGTGGGAGCCCAAAATGACTTGAAAAAGGTCGCAAACAAGGCCCAAGGGGTTCCTTATTGCGGGAACACTCACCTGTGCAGCCTTGGTGTAAGAAGTTCCCGCCTCTGTAGGTGAATGCCCCGAATGAGCAGCTGCATGTCCCAGTTTGCAATGGCTAGTGTCAGCGTGGTGTTGAAAAGTCTGTTTGGGGAAGGTGTGTGCCTTATGCAGCCCTCTTGAGTGGATTGGGTACACCTGTCACTTAATTTCTGGCACCTGTCTGCATGTACGTCCACCCGAAAGGTGGAGGCAAGTGCACCATGTTTTTGGCATAATAACCACCATTTTCGGTTAAATTTCAGCAGTATCCAACTTGTAATACAGCAGAAAAACCATTTTTTATCTGGGCGGAAAAACCAATGCCGGAATTAGCCCTGGCCCTAATTCTGACAGGGCTAATTTTGCCAGCAGAATTAGCACCAACTCATGATTCAGCGGTATGTTAATAGTGGTGGTAATTCTGTTATCGCTACTTTTTACACATAGAGCCAAACTCATTTCGAGCCCCTTACTTAATCTTCCCCATTCATCCTTACATGCCTCCTACCATTACCACCACGTATTACATCTACTGCCAAACTCATAATGAGACCTTTATCTTTCCCATTCATTCTTGCATGCCTCCTCCATCTGCCTGAGGCTCTATTCAAACATTTATACTGTTGTTGCTATTTTGTCTCACTACTTCTCGGACTCTTCTTTGTGCCCCCTTCTATCGCGGCCAGCCATGGTTTATTAATTCAATAAATCAGAAGGAAAAGTGCATACATTTATATTTATCTTTCATTTCAACATTTACAACATACTCTGAAAAACTTAAAAACAATGAAATATGAAAGAACACGGGGCTAGCAATGGGACCATTCAACATGAATAATTTAGAGAATAGCTTGAAAGACAAAAGGAAATAGAAGTAAGGGTACAGGCGTAGAAATGCATAACAGGCTTTGGAGGGAGACCCTCAGGTAATTAGAGACCATTATATTTAATTACAAAAGTGGTTCTTTTTCAAATTCTCTGAGATTAATACGTGTCTATAATTAAACATGTATTACTATTAGATTTCGTGCAAATGTAAGCATTGACAAGAAAGGAGTGCACTCATGCATTTAGAGCGGACTAGCCTCGGATGCATTAGGTTACCTACAGAACAATCTATAATTCCATTTTAATAGGGCTGAAAGGCAGCACTACACGTATGGCGAGACAGAATCGTGGGGCACAGTCGCATAAGGTGTACAACTAAGGGTGTTTTTCGCATACAGGTTTTGAAAGGATTAGCCCTGTCCCGGATCCCAAAGACGTTGCCTTTACAGAGATTTAGGTAGTGTTCATTTTTCACTACAAACTCTCTTATTATGTGCTTGTTTACCGCAGTGCTAATCTTATGCGATAGGAATGGTTTATCATTTTCAAAACAGGTTAATTTCGCAGAGCTTGCTCCGCATATCAAGCTCAGGACACCAAGCCGGTTCCAACCTTGTGCAATTGTTTCCATCTTTCTTTCTCTTCCCTTCTTTGCATCATTGTTTCTTTTCTATGTTTCTTTCCACCTCCATTTTGGTTCGGTCTCCCTTCCTCGCCTGTCTTTCTTTTATGTGTCTTTCTTTCTCCTCTTATTCTTCTTTACCTTGAGTTGGTAGAAGGGGAGAGTTAAGAAAGAAAACGACAGCCTATCACCATTGGGCCTCACCACGACTTGGGCAGTATCCATGCGCTAATTGTGCTGGGGTACCGCGAAACACTGTTAGCGTTACCGCAACTTGGTCTGGTGCAATTTGCGCCAGATCCTGAGTTGCAGTGGGAAGGTAAATCCCCGTTCCCAAATTGGGGTTTCTTGACGCTATTAATACTGGCGCAATTAGTCCCAAGCTAATAGCACCAAAAACGGGCAGAAAGGGGAAATGTGTGCCTCCAGTAAAAAGCTGGAGACAGAGGCGCTACCAAGCGGGGTGGCGAAGTGTTCGGCACGGCCACCCTTTTAATATAAATGCTGCCCCCCCAGCGGCCCATCTGCCTCTTATGAATGGAACTTTGTGTGCCACCCCAAGTGACCTCATCAGGCCACCCCTATGAAAAATGTCTGGAGGTGCCACTGGCCGGATTGGGCTGAGTGCTAATGCAGCTGTAATACATTAATGGACATTTTTCTGCTCCGCCCAACCCCCCCCCCCATGAGGCCCATTGTAGGCTAGGGACTGCATTGCCTTTGTAGCCTCTGCAGTGCCTCCTCCAATCTGTGCAACTCAGGAATGGTATAACTAATCAGTGTCTGATGTGTTGCTATTACATTCAGAGAAAAACAGGCATTGCTTGTGTTTTACAGTTCATCTTGAAATGCAGTGAATATCTTGAAATCCTTTATATTCCACACTGTATGCACCACTTGCACAATTCGTTTCTTTTACATTCACTTTTAAGTTAGTAGTTAGTGCATCAGCTGTTGTGCCAGAGTATAGGATCCGGTATATAAGCTCCTCTCGCTCTTACAGGACAACAGCAATGATTGTAAATAAGCATGTAGGAGTATATTGGACTTAAATGAGGAATGCCATGATTTACTCTTGAAGGCATAGCTTTAACTTCTGTGGTCCTTCCCATGATCCAGAGTCTCTCAGATGCGTAGCTTTAACTTCTGTGGTCCTTCCCATGATGCAGAGTCTCTCAGAGGCGTAGCTTTAACTTCTGTGGCCCTTCACATGATCCAGAGTCTCTCAGAGGCGTAGCTTTAACTTCTGTGGTCCTTCCCATGATGCAGAGTCTCTCAGAGGCGTACCTTTAACTTCTGTGGTCCTTCCCATGATGCAGAGTCTCTCAGAGGCGTAGCTTTAACTTCTGTGGCCCTTCACATGATCCAGAGTCTCTCAGAGGCGTAGCTTTAACTTCTGTGGCCCTTCACATGATCCAGAGTCTCTCAGAGGCGTAGCTTTAACTTCTGTGGCCCTTCATATGATCCAGAGTCTCTCAGAGGCGTAGCTTTAACTTCTAAAGTCTTTCTCAAGATTCACGATCTGTCAGAGATTTAGCATTGCCCAGGCTCGCACATGACTGACTACCTTTGAAATCTCTGGTCTTCCATAGGATTCACAGTCTTTCAGAGGTTTATCATTGACTTTTAAGTTAGCAGTATTCTTAGTTTGTCAAATGCTTAGCTTTGACTTCTATTTTGTCAGTTTCAGGAACAGTTTCACTTTTCTGAATAACAGGTTCAAAGAGGATTTCATCAACCTTTGGCTTTCTTTAACCCCTATAATCATTCACAGAAACTTTATATAGTCTCCTGTCTTTCTAGAGAACGCAGTTCACGACGAGCAGCTGGTGATTGTTTTTGATTGCAGGGACATTAACATATCCATGAATATGTGGCACTGACCGAGCCTAGTGTGGGAGACAAATCCAACCAAGTGGAGTTCAGGACGTATCTTCTGCTGAAAGCACTTTTAAATAATGGATTAAAAGGTGTATTTTACAGCACAAGAAACATTTGGTGAACAGCCACACAGTATAGCATCGGTTTTAAAGAGTAACACTTTAAAAAATCCAGTAAATGCTAAACAGTGCGCAGGAGATTTAACCAATGCATTTTCATAATGTATTTTCCCACAATATATGCCAGTATTTTTCCAGTGGAAACAACATGTTCTTGTTGATTGTGCCCATATTTCTCCATGGCAGATGCACCAAAATATTAAAGTTATCCCTCTTAAGAATATCATTATGTTTGATTTTTTGATAAATACTTTACTATAAAAAAATAATATGACCATGCTGACTCTGCCAATATTTGGTAGTAGTCCCAGGTAAACACATACCACTGTTGGCCTTGCCCATAATGGCAGGAAAAACAATACCATGCCACTGGCTGCAGCAATATAGGTGAGGTTGCCTATGTAAGAACACTCATGAAGTTGGCTCTGCCCATAAGGGCAGTAACAAATTCCATGCCACACTAACAAAACATATTCATATGTGTTTCCCCAATTATCCTAGTAGGTCTGCATACAAATAATCATCATGTTGGCTTTGCTCATAATACATGTACACAATTAAATGTAATTGTATTAAAATGTCTTCACTGGCTGCCCCAATGTAGAGCCTCTCCTCCATCCTCATGTAAGGACACACATCAAGTTGGCTTTGGCCATAATGCCAGTCGCAGATGTTGTGCCACTGTAGGAAAACCTCCTTACAGGCTGAACCAATGTAGGTCAGAATTCCACATAAGAACCTTTATCATGTTGGCTTTGCTCCTAATGCCAGTAAAACATGCCATGGCACTATAAAAGAGGAGTGAATGCTAGCTTGCCCCATTATTTCCCTCGACCACCATATGAGCACACGCATCATGTTAGTTTTGCCCACAATACCTGTAAATCAAACCGTGCCACTCAAAGAAAATGGCCATACAGTCTGCTTCCATGTAGGCAAGTTTTCCATGCAAAATGTAAAAGTAAACCACATTTCCTGCTTTTGCAGGCTTGCTCCTCAGTGGCTCCTCCATAATGTCTGGTGGGTTGGTGCCCCATTGGCCATTATGGACAAGCCACCTCTGCAGTTCACAATGAAGAGGCTCCAATCACCTGTTTAAAGAGGATGATTCAGTCTCCCATGTATAGAGGAATACTGCAAATAAGCAATATTGTAAAAACGTATTGGCTGCCTTGGAAAACTGAATCCCCATATTCTGTAAAGGATTGATCTATAAAAAGGGATGTCTGGAGAAATTGATAAATTCCAGACATAGAATTTTGCAGGACCAACCAGCAAATGTGCAGACTGAAAGATAGACACTGTGGTTAACTACTAAAAAGGCCAACTAGGATATTCAAAATATGACGCAAAGTGGAGGATCTGAACATCAAGGCGTAAAAGGTCAATCTTTAAGAAACTCTGGAAGCAAAGAAACATAGAAGTGATGGAAGCTATCAGGTAAAAAAAATGGCGAAATTAAGACCAACAATGTCCTTGTCTAAGATTTGCATCTATCCAGATCTGAAATCTGGAATTAAATCCACTGGAAATTGATTGAATTTGTGCGCCTAATGACAAAAATGAAGGAAATTCATACACAATATGTTCTATCAAGTGAAATTACAAGCAAAACAAACACGTTTATATACCGTAAAACATGTAGGGGAATATCCGAAGACAACGTGCATCTGTTTCACAAATGCAGAAGAGACTGGGAAGTTGAACTTCAACCTGAAATGCTTGACTGTTCAGAATGTTGCTTATCATGTGAACTTACTCGAATTTCACTGATATTATGTTATAAGCAATTGCAATAATGTTACCATACTGAAGATGCAAGAAAACAAATTGGGCCAAACTCAGTGCGATCCGTGATTGCATGAAGAAGTGAATGTCCAATCGAACATGTCATAGTTATGCATGAATTCTCAGAGAATAAAATATGCTATGTGTGAAAAAGCGTAAATTATAGTACAAGACATGTGCAAATAAGATGACGTGCCATGCCATATTTGACACAATGTACACACTCCTGCTCATCCATCAGTCTCCAGAAACCCACACAAGAAGCCCATCCTCCCTTCCAGCTATCAGGGAGAGCAGGAGTGTGCTAGGTGGGAGATGAATGGAAGCAAGCCAGGCTTGCTAAGTGGCTTTTTCTACTGCCTATCTTGTGCTTCCCCTGCCATGTCATGCCTGTCTCCCAGCTCCAGCTGTCAGTGTCAGCAGGGAGGCAGGCAGAACACGGGCATGAAAAGATATACTGCACCCTCGCCGCATGTCACGCCCAGATCAGGGAATTGGCCCGGGAGAGGCGAGCAGTGATATTCCACTTTTCATCAACACCAACTGTTTTTGAATGCCTATTTGCAGAGGAAGAAGCAGATGCATCCCCTCCTCTTCCTGCTCATTGCCAATTTATAGGAACCAAGCATGTAGGCACATTGTGGGCGATGAAAGCTAGGCAATGTAAAACTACATGGGAGTTGATGCCGATTCCCGGCAATGGGACAGGTACTTGGGCGTTCCATCTTAAAGTAGCAAGTGGTTGGGCATTGAGGGGCATTACTACTGGTGCATGTGCCTGGGTAATTGGTGGCAACCTGTGTCTTGGGGAAAGTACCTGCATATTTGATGGCAGTAATTTGCTGTGGGTCATGCTCCTGGGCATTCGATGAGAATCCCTACACTGATGCAAGTACATGCACCATTGATGGCAATGCTTGGTAATGGAGCAAGTGCGGAGTGGTTGATGCCAATCATTGCCAGTGGGGAAAGTACCCTGGCAGTTATTGGAAATTCTTAGAATGGTACATTTGCCAGGTAACTGATGGCAATCCTAGGCAATAGGCAGCATAGGAGTTCCTGATCAGTGATCTCTCAGTGACCGTCTTCCTTTTCTCAGGGACCTGAAGGATGGCCTGCACAGCCCAATAAGTTGCCCATGAAAATCCCAAACTAATAACTCTGCCAAGACTTATTTTTCATGTAGAATGGTGTTAGTTGTATTTTGTTTAGGCCACCACCAGTTTCCCAACTCTACAGTGCGATGCACTATCCGAACAGACTAGATGGACGGGTTGAATACGCTGCTAAAAGGCAGGGGCGGCACAATGCCGCCACCATTTTAGAGGAGTTTAGGAAAAGCATGAGAGGGGTTGAATGTGTAAGAGGAAAATGAAAACAAGGCAAAGAAAAACATTTAAGCGTTTGAGTTTTGAAGTGGCAGCCACGAGGGAGAATATAGTAAAGGTTAAATAGGAAACAGGAGCCCATTTCAAGATGCATTAGGACGCTGATGAACAGCTAAAAATAAACTGCGTTGAGTGGCTAACAGAGCTGCATGTCCATTAAATGGATAAGTGTCGGGAGCGAGAAATAGTTAAACACAACGCGGAACATGGATAAAACCTTTTCTATTGCTTCGTGGACGATAATGAAATAGTAAATGAATGAATACGAGCTTCTTAAATGTGTAATCGCTGCACAGGGACCACGTGCACTGAAAAGTCTGTCTCCGTCTCCTTGAAAGCATATCTGTCTGTCTAGTTCCAGGGATGATATCACCCCTACCTATGGCTCCTTTGTTATCACCCCTACCTATGGCTCCTGTGTATTCCCCACATGATATCCCCCCTACCTCTGGCTCCGTCCTATTCTGGCATTCATGGCTGGCATTGTATCCAGGTAGGAGAAGCAGACGCTGATTTAGGAAGGACGGTGGATATCGCTCTCTTGCGCTGTACTAGCTCGACAAGCTGTGCATGTCTTGCGGGTGAAATGTATCTACTACCTATAGTCATCGCCTAAAAAAGTTCCCGAAAACATAGCTTGGCAACTACGAGGATACCTGGTCTTTCTTCCCCACACAGGTGAAGTGTTAATTAACACCGCATTCAACGGGCGGGGGAGGGGGGGGGGGGGCTTTACTCTGTGCAATTGTATAAGCCCCGGGGGGTGTTTCGTACTTCTCTTAGATTGTGATTTTTGCTGGTCTGTATTTTCCCCTTTTTACAGATGGGGCAGCTCAGGTGATTTAGTGCATGGCTCTGTGTGTATCCTTTGCACCACAGGTATGAGTACACACAGGGCTGCCTTAGCTCGTCCTCCTTCTAATAACATATTTCTCCTCCTCTGGAGTCCTCCCCTGTTCCCCCTACCCATCCCAGCTCCTCTGCTACACGTTTATCCTACTTGTAACCCCCTAGTTATGTCCCTTTTATACAGTGCTGCGTTGCTTTCCATTTAGATTTGTGGTTTACAAATCCCATAATACATGCTTTGGGTAATACCTCCGATTGTTTGAAAAATATGTTGTCACATTTCTGTCAAAATTCAAGTAGTGCATGCTCTGTGCGTGCATGCAACCTTTATACAACCTTTTCTAGAAAAAAAAACTATCTGGTTTCACTGAGATTGGCAAGTGACCCTGCTCCAGGGCCTTCTCCAATCGGGCAACAGAGCCATTTCAAGGAAGTAGAGATCCACAACTTGAGTAATGGTCCATGTAAATTCAACATTACGATTTCTGGCTGAGGGAGTTATAGCTGAAAGTGAAATCCATTGCGGTGGAAGTAACTTACACATCCAACCAATGTGTGGCTTAACTGATATTAGTACCCGGCGCAGGTTATCTTCAATAAAACTAACACACTGATTGGTGCATTTCCAAGGCTTACCTCACGGTAAGCCCGCACACGTCCCGGCTCGTCTTCGGTGTTCTTTTTTTTTTTTCAGGCCTCCATGGAAAGGGTCCACACATAGTCCCTTCTCCCTGTACCATGGTGGCCATTTTTTCGATTTACTTTTTTTTCCATTTACTTGAATGCCCGGCCGCCATGGAAGGGGAGAAGGGACTACCCTTCCATGGTGGCCATTTTCTTTCTTTACTATAGCCACTTTACTATAGCCACCACGTAAATAGAAAATGGACAACGGTTTTCTGTCTGTGGGGGCCATTTTGCAAACTTTTTTTGTACCTGCCGCGATATGCAACAGGTCTTGCAGCCGGAAAAAAAAAACAATCCATTAGGAACTTGGTCTAACGGGCCAGGGTACTAATGCCAATAAGTCCCTCGATTGCAGTCATTACCACATGAGGTAATGCACCCGGGGCCATGGTGAAGGCCCTCAATACGCTCAGGCCTGTAACTATGTGCCCTGGGGACATTACCTTATGCGGTAATGGCCCGCAGTCTCAGGGCTTATTGCCATAATGTATACTGCTGTAAATCCAGTTGGCACAATGGCATAAATTGCGTTAGCACAAAAATCATATTTGATCAATGCACTTTTGCTCCAGGTCAATGTTAGCCTTAGTCCAGCCACTACTGGCAAATGTCCAAATGTCCTCCCATGCAAACAAATGTGTTAGTGCTAGCTGAACTTGCACAGGTGCAAAGTTTCCGTAATATCCACTGGTAGTGAAACGTTTTCCGACACAAACATAGCTGTCTCTTTGAATAAATATTGAAAACAAAGCCTTGATGGGAGGACAGCATTCGCCCATAAACATTATGGTTTTCTCACTGATACTTTGCTGCATAACTATCCTCCAAGGACAGTATTACAGAAACTTTGCATCAGTGAAAGCGCAATGAGCACTGGGGCACACATATCCCAAGTGCAAACACAACATTGTTTCAATATATGTTTGCACTAGGGGAATGACTGCACTAGTTTTTATCCCTAATGCAAACAAACACTGAAAGAGTATGTTTGTGAATTGGTTTACAACCCCTAATGTTTCTTCAACTATCTCATATGCAATCCGTGTTAGAAACCAACAGATAGATTCTTGGACTGGCATTCTCAATGTCAATTGTCAACAGTGATGTTTGCCAATGCATAATTGTATCTCATTGACATGAAACTGTGAAAGATCAAATTCAGTGTTTGGGCAGAAAAACGTGTGTCACCATTATTTCCACCCTAAAATCAAAAAATAACAATAATATGTCGCAAGAGATGTATCTATAAGGTCATTGATACATAAGATTTTACAATGTGATTATGCTAATTTTTTGATGGGAAAGCATGACCTGTGAAATTGCCCACTGCTTAAGAAAAATACTGGGTGGAAATGATTGAGTGTGTGTCATGACCTCAACCTCGATTCTCTCAACCCTTGCAGCCCATGACCCTGAACACCTGAGCCCCTGCAATGGTGCCAGGGACCAAATGAAACATTTTAGGGAACTCTAGACCGCTCCCTGCATGCCCTCCATGTGCAGAAGATATTTTACAGTGGAAATCTTGAGTGACCTTACTGGCCAAAAAATCTCACATGATTCCAGCTCGGCTGCCATTTTGAAGGTGCAGCATTTATAAAGTGACAAGAAAAGTAGGATCTTCGCTTAGCATTCGTTCCACCTCCAGGAAAACGTACCCGTAGGGGCTCCGACATTGACCGCTGCTCTAGATCTTACTGCACTGTAGCCCAGGATCCCTGCTGAGCTTCCAATGCTGAAACCTGATTACAAGGAATAAAAATACAAGACTAGAGAAAATACCAGTAAATATCACTGAAACCAGCTACTTACAACAAAGCGGAGCCTAATACCTGGCAGGTCAGAAATCGAGACTCCTCAAGCTGAGACGAGTGCCAACAGGCAGGATTTGGTGGCTACACGAGCTGTCCAATTACGGACCCTATGGTTTGGAATCCACTTAGTTATGAGAGTTCCCCCATCAATCTGATTTAGGTGATTACCCCAATTCCCATTCCATTGGCCACTCCAGAACGTTCCCTAGGAGACAAGCTAAAAGTCCAACTGCTTTTCATAATAAAAGCCCTTAGGTGTTCTTTGTCTTATCGTACATGGGGGGAAATGTGGCTAATTGGTCCATTGCATGTGTGCATAAACAGGACCTGATACTTCAAATCTTTAGGTGGTTTTAAAAGAGAGATTGATGCACTCTTTGCATGGGAATCTCATGCCAAATCACTTGACAATGTACTTCACACACTGAGGGAAAGGTCACAGAACCTTCACCCTTTCATTGCCACCTTGAACCGGCTAGTGGTAGAGACCAATTGAATACAAGACAAGCGTACATCTCTATTCCATCAATGGCTCAACATTAATGAAAAGACGTTTCCGCTCAGGTGCTGAACCCGCCGACTGGCAGAGTGGAATACACTGGCCTGGTGATACAAGTGACCATTGCCTCATGGAAAGAAGAAAAGGTAAGTATTCCTTTGATAAAAGGCCTATTTACATTAGACCTGCATGGAAACCCATGGGGTGAACTCCAAAACGCATTGCGGGGCAATGCAGTTAGGTGGGTTGAAAGGGCCATTAACCATGCTTTTATTGCAGCAAGGCTCATCACTTCCTATGCAAATGCCCCACCAACCCAAGGCAAGACTGAAGCTCTGGGAATAGTGGTCCATCTGGGGAGTCGCAAGGACAACAGCATGATCCCGGAAATGAGTAAGCTTGATGGAAAAGGAGGTTGACCTGTGGGTTTTAAGACCTATCCAGACCTCACGTCCGATTCCCCCAGTAGTAGTGGGTTTTGGAAAAAAGAGGATCAACAGGATTGCGTAAATCTATTGTGGTGCAACTGCAAATTACCTGTTCATCACATCTGAAGAAAATGTTCCGATTTGGACTCAATTTAAAAGGATCCCTGAGCATGTGAGAACCGTTGGTGGAACTAGGCTGATGTGCAGCCCACTGACCAGTTGCACAAAAGAAGTACGCCTTAGGTATTGTGATAATCACTGTGAAAGTCTGCAATTTGACATGATTGATGCTCTACAGTTCAAAGGCACACTGGGCGTGTCATGGCTTCATAAGCATAATCTGCACATTGGCTAGGGATAGCAGATTCTGCAATTCATAACACCCTAATACAAACAGGATTTCTATCACAAACATTATACAGCAGCATTAAATATTCATTTCTTGGAAATGGATGGAAATAGTTCTGGTTCTTCCTGAGGAATACACAGATTTTTCTGTAGTGTTTGAGAAGAAAAGGCAAACACCAAGCCGCCACATTATACATATTATTGCCATATAGATCTTGTCCCGAAAACAGCCATATCATGCAGCAGGATATATGCCCGGACTATCCAAGACAATGAGCATTTGTACAAGTACCTTGCAAATGGTCTCATAAGAACATCATGGGCCACGGTGGTCTCACACCTCTTTTTTGCACCTAAAGAGGAAGGGATGCTAAGAGCCTGAATAGATTATCAGGCTCTAAACAAGGTAACAATTAAGAATGATTGCCTACTGCCCCTTATTCCTGCCCTCTTGGACCAACTAAAGGATGCCAACATTTACACTGAACTGGACTTGTGGGGGGCTTACCACCAAACGTTCCACACAAAGTTTGGGCTCTTCGAATTCCCGGTGATGCTGTTTGGGCATGCAGTGCCCCTGCAGCCTGTCAGTACTTAGGGAGCAGCTAGATGTGTGCACCATTGTCTATATGGATGACATTGTGATATTTTTTCAGACTACAGATGACCACATGCGTGATGCATGAGCTGCTTTGGGGCAACTGTTGAAGAACAACTCATACGCCAAGCTGAAGAAATGTGCCTTTCAAGTGTATTCAACAAAGGTGGGGTATAATAAATCATGGATGTGCTTCTCCCCTTAAATTCCATAATGTGGTCACTCAGCGCTGTAACAAAATACAAAGGTTCCCCAACCTCCCTAGGTTGACACAATACATGAAAATTAATGTTGCTAAGATAGCGCTGTGACCCCTAAGGGATTGTCTAGCCCAACTAATTTAAATCCATGAGTAATTTAAATAGTATCATAAACAAGAAATGTTCCTTAAATCTTGATTTATCATCAAGATCAACACAAATACAGCCGACACGTGTTTTGACCTGACGGTGGTCCTCGAGGCAGATTCTTCCAATTCACCATATTCCTGGTGGAGTATATTCTGTGGGAGTTTCCAGTAAATATAATTCTATCATCAAGAATCCCTATTTCTTGCGATTACAAAGATCGTGATTCTATAGTGTTCAATGAATCTATGTGGTGAAACACCTAAAAGTCGTCTTGAATTCGTTACGCTGGCTCCAAAGCCATTAATGGGCAAAATATGGCAATCACAAAGTGGTGACTTTAAACCTAGGTTCAGATACATGTAACAAATATTATAAATGCTGCGGTGTATGTTTGAATGTCCAACCCTGATGATCTTGAGAATAAATCAAGATTTAAGAAACATTTCTGGTTTATGATACTATTTAAATTACTCATGGACTTAAATTAGTTGTGCTAGACAATCCATTATGGGGTCACAGTGCTATTTTAGCAACATTCATTTTAATTTATTGTGCCTTTCAAGTGTGACAGATGGAATTCCTCTGCTTCATGTTAACCCTGGAAGGAATCACTGTGGACAACCGAAAATTGGAAGTCGTAATTCAGTGGCCAGCTCTGGCTACAGTAAAGGGATTACAGAGCTTTCTCTGTTTTGCAAACCTTTATCATGACTTCATACTAGAATTTTATAAGGTGGTTCACCCGATTACACCCCTCTCCGCAACGGAAGAAAGGAAGGAAGGGAGCTCATTTGGAGTCCAGAACCTGAAAATGCATTTCCACCTTCAGATCAATCTTTACATCTGCAGTCTTACCCAGCTCTGATAAGACGACACATGGACATTGTGACATTTCTTGGCAATCCTAAAAACAGTAATTTTATTTTCAGAATTATAATTGCTATTATCTTGCAGTTTTTGATTGAAAAGTTATGATTTACCATCAGAAAAATCTTGAGTTTTTCCAGAATAGTAATTGTGATTTAATTCTGTATTATGATTTGTCTTTTCTTCCTTATTATCATGGCATTTAGACACATAATGATTAAACATACAGATACAGTGGTAGACAATTAAACATTTCTTATAATCCCTAACAAAATCATTAGTAGTATCTTCCCTGATTTTATTAAACAAAGTGTTTGACTTAAAAGGGATGCTGGTGAAGATAAGGAAAGGATAAATACATATCTTGATAATTAGACCTATTTAAAGAATAACATGTGGTATCAGGCGCATGAAGGAGGTGGGAGAGAGAACATCAGATGAAAGCTGCTACATATGTTCTCTCATCCCCTATGCCATGAACCCAACCAGAACATTTATTGCAAAAGCAATACCTGCACACAATGTGAAGTGCCTCAGCCATCTAGCAGGGTGCACAAACAGAGGACAATTCGAAGGAAGAACGGCAACCCTGTGATGGTGATCAAGGAGAAAGTTTCCATATGAAGATGCTTATGTGAAGACACAAAAGATGGAGAAAGAGATAGGCTGGATAAGCAAGTTGCTTATTTATTGATCCCTGACTGGAGAACAAATTAAGGTTGTTGAAATGAAGAGGTTGGATTGTTCAGACATAATGGTAAAATCGGGAGTACGTGGATGCTGGGAGAGATCTCATCTATTGGTTTCTGGATGAGTGGCCACCAGTACAGGATGGGAAGAAGGAATGTTATCTTGCATCGCACACCTGTTGAAGAAGGAACCAGTAAACATAGTGCAAATAATAAATGGCATATGCCTAAAGTCATGGGCCTAGAATTCTAAGCCACTAACATTAGTTGACAATGAAGCAGAACCGGTGTCCATAACAGAAATAAATAATGCAACAACATTCTTCAGGAACAAAGGCCTGGTTCTAGTGGGAGAAAATAAAAGATGTAAGTAGATACTTGAAGTACCAGGAATGAATGGAGGAACTGCCATGCTGATGGATCAATATTGGGCCTGTGGATCCAGATATGGAATATGTTCTATCATGGTCATGCATGTTCCTGCATTAGTGATTCCGCAAAATGACCTTCATATTGAAGAGTTCCTAGAAAATGAATGAATACCAGAGAATGAAAAGGTTTATCAACCTCTGTTGGCTGAAGACTGAGTATAATTTCTCATCAAAGTCAATAGCAGCCTATGATGATATTCCAGTGGATCATAGATTATTCAGAAAGACAGCAATGGTATTTACATCTATATTCATCCCAGGACTCCAGACTGCAGTGAATGCCAAGTGGGTACAAATAACCAGATGGGAGCTTCTAGAAACAATCAACAGAACAATAAAATATTTAATGCAATCAAAGAATATCTGCAGGCCATCAGGCTTATCACCCTCCAGAACAGGTCTGTCCTGTAAGCGTGTATACCAAGATCCTGCCACTTGCTGTACATTTTTATACCGGTCCATGATGGATAAAATGGAACCCTGACAGAAGCAATATCTATGCTAAAAACCGTGCATACCAAGATGGAGGATGAAGCTGATGAGCTGGAAGGTGATAATTGGTATTCGTCTCTGTTTTCATACATTCCTACTTGGCTGGCAAACTCCTTAAAGCTACTACTTGGAGCAATACTAGTGTTAGCATTGCTATAATTATTTCTTATAAGGATCAATAAAGGGCAATGCAAGTAGACAGCAAAGAAAGCCATTGGGATGAAGATAATGATTGATATAGATCCTGAAACTGGTGAACACATGCAAAATGAGAGCAGCACCCTTGAGAACATAAAATAAGTCCCCTGGCCCCCCCTCAGGAATGGAATTCTATTACCCTAAGGATCACAGAAATATGTAGGACATTGCGTATTTTGACCAACATCTGAGGAGTGCTACTATGTGACCTGGAGTTTGGATGCATACATAAAGAATGCAGGTACTGTAAGAGAGGTGACGAAGATATGGATCCCAAAGAAGCCACAGTGTGAAGAGAAAATAAAGAAGATTGAAGAGGAGGAGGTGGTTGAGAACTCAACTAGAGGGGGGAATGTAGAGGAGCAGATGGGCATGTCATCCCTAGCTTCTGCCCCCTCACCTCCATCATACTGGAACAGCAGGAAAAGAGACCTATGTAGGACACAAGGTATTGTCCCACTACCGCATTGAGTTTATGAGGGACAATATGCACTCAGACAACCATATCGAATGTGACCTTGCACTGAAAGAGTGGAAGGATGTCTGCACACATTGTTGGATATCAAAGAGTTATCAGTGAAATCAGACAAGGGCAGAGTGAGGTCATGAAAAAAAGACACAAAGATGCACTGACACTATATGCAAATACTTAAAGGATAAAGCTGTAACTGGAGTGATATGAAAACATGCAATTGAATATGAAGAAATCATATGCACCAATGAAATAATTGAGAAGAGATGAAGTAAATGTGTATATGCATGAACGCACAGAAAAGGAGACATATGGAAGCTTGCTGCAGAAGAAAATATAACATGGCTAAGGCGTCCATTAGAAAAAGATGGGCGTTGGACTTATGTTGAAATCAATCAAGCTACCTCAGAGACAGGCAACCAGTGGGGGACTTTTTGATGTCACTCTTAAACCTCTGCGACTCTAAATATAATACCAGCTTCCTTGTGTCGCAATGGTGCATGCAGAAAAATGAAGACACAGAGTTCACCTACTTCGTTTGTTAGTACTGAAAAAACAAGAGGGTTTCTGCACCCATCTATTACAGTGCCACACATACATGTAATAGATGGGTGCAGAAACCCTCTTGTTCTTTCAGTACCTCAGAGACAGACCAGGAATGCAGAATCAGAAGAAGATGGAAAAACAGCTTTTTGCGAAGAGCACAGAGGAGTCTATTGGCCTGGGATCAAGGAGGCCAGTTCAAGGAATAATTGCAAGGCACAAAGGGAATCTAGAGGACAGGCCATGTACGTAAGATGTGTTTCTCTTATATTAAGCACAGAAGAAAACATCTCCAAGTGCCAAGTATTGGACAATCAAAGATGCAAATAGCATAGGCAAGGTGGAGTGAGCAAATCTCCAGAGGCCAAGAGGAGTAATGATACCCAGCTTAATCAATTCAAATAGCAGTAAAAAAAGGACGAAATGGCTAAAATGGTGTTCTCCTCAAATATGTCTCAGAAGTCAAAAACAAGGCCTATTCATTAAGCTCCAGACAAAGATAATGGTGTACCTACACTCCCTTAAAAGTCCCAGAACAGAGAACAGGGCGCAATGTCAACTTTAAAGAAGAAGCCTTGGCTTGGGGCCTGACCATTGAGAGATGATGGACGAATTGGGCAAATGGGTAGTAGCCTGATGTTGTTCTCTGCACCAGAGTTTCATTTTGCTCACATGCTGCTAATGAGGCAAAAGTCCAAGGTTGGGAGAGAATGCCAATCAAGCAGAGAGTCTATGTAGCAGCATGCTATACAGTGTTGCACATTCCAGCCTGCTGCTGTTATTCTGCTATTAATCTGTATTATACACATTTAGAGGTGGTTCAAGGCGTGCCTACTAGATAAGGGGCATCCAGTGATATTACTAATAATTATATGATATATAGGTAGATATGTTCCTTTAACCAATCTCTCCCTTCAATAGGTTTTACAGTTTGCCACGTAGTTTGAAGTAATATAGGATGTTCAATAAGGTATAAAGCCTTTGTGTAATGAAAATTGAAGAGTTAGTGAATGGACTACAGTTTGTTGTTCACCAGATTGCCCTACTTTATTCGAGCAGATAATAAAGTAGTACTGTGCCATATTCTTTGAATCTGTCTGGTTATTTGGGTCTGAGATCATTATTGGTAATTCTGTTTAGTACATGAGGCGCTTCAAAGTGCCAGAGCACAGCACCAATGAAAAATCTGCCTCAACAATATTGTTCAAAGGGTGTCAATTCTGTATAAAGCTTCAAGACCCCCATTTTGCCTTTTTTGCTGGATACACCACTGTATTGCATGGTGTCTCTGAGGGCTCTAATATTCGTTGTCGCATCAGGGTGGCAAGAGCTTCATAGATAACTTTGTCCGCTTCTTTGGACATGTAATATTGTTTTACTTGGGGTATTTTCTTATACTATAATATGATGTTGTTAACATTCTGCTGCGAATTGTTGCAGCTAAATTCATTTTAACAAGTCGTTTTTTACTCACTGCTTTTAGGTAGAACTGGCCTTGGCCCTGTTAAATTAGGCCAAGCGTATTTTGTTTTTACCGTTTGAACTGGGAGACTCCAGCCCTTTATGATGAGGTAGCAAAACCCTTGAGATGAATGGGGATGCAGAAGTTACTCAAACATCAATAATCGGAATGACTCAGGTAGCTGGCAAAAGATAACTGTTTTAATATCAGTTATCTAAAACAGGGAGTACAACTGATATCAACGGACATCTCAGTGCATAGTTTCTCAATGCATCTTGAAAAAAAGCATTGTTTTATAACAAAAACTCATCATAGATGACGTCAATCTACGTATTTACTAACATCATCCTACGTGGCAACCTACAAAAACCTAGTGGCTATTGTGATTGGTTCAAAGGGAACATCTAAGTATACGTTCCATACTAGTCTAAGAAAGAGATAGGTTTCTTAACATCAGGTGGGGAAACTAACCCCTCCCCTCAAACAGGTCACTATGAACGTCACTAAATACATGATGTCCCATTGGTTAAACAAACTATAGGACCCTTAATCACGCAGCCCCCTACAATTGGTTGGCACTCTAACCTCTGTCAGTACTTTTCCACCTACATTAGCAGCACACAGGCTGGGCTTCCAGGTGCTGGTGGGCTCGTCTTAACCATAGCTTCCCACCAATTAGCATATCATCTATCATCACCTCAGTGATCTGCACATCAATTAAGGCTTTGAACTTGGCCTTGGAACTGTTCCTTGCTCTGGAGAATTCAGAGGAGTGAAGGCACAAAATTGAACCCTAGTGCATTTAAAATACTATTTTCTAATAGACCTCTGATGTCTTCCTTTTTTTTGTCCATGTCTTCTGAACAGGAGTTTCATTGTTTCACACGATTTGTATCCAATGTCTGCTCACCCCATCCTGATAAGACCTTGGCTTCTTGGGCTCATTCAGCCTCGCCTTCCTGAGTTTCACTCCTGTTAATTAATTCAATTGTTTTTAACTGCGACACACTGGGAAAGAGACCTTCCTTTTTTAGTCCAGCTCTGCTATAATACGTAGTGGAAACCTTCATTCTTTACTTGCTCCTATATATGTATACATTGGCGCTTGCTGCAATCTATTCACTTTAAAGCTAGACTCGAGAATACTTCATCTGCTTGCGTTTCTTTGCATATGTACAAGTGTAAAATGACTTCAAGTTTCTTCATCTTGATCTCAAGATGTCACTTATTTTTGATACTTTCTTAAAGCCTTATAGAATATCCTGATTCTCTTGTCTCTGCATCTCTTCTATGTACATCAGTGTTGCTTCATGTGTGGCATCACCATCCTTCTCTTCCATTCAGTTGTCCTGTTTCTTTTGGGATTTCATTCAAATGTCCATCATACTTTCTCATATCCAAGTATAGTTTTCTCAATGGGAACCTTGCTTCCAGGATTCTCATTTCTATCTATATGTTCAATGGTTTGGCTTGTGTCTCGCACTCTGGTTCCCAACATATAGGCAATATGGGCAAGGTGGTTGAGGTGGGGGACTTGGCACATTCTCTGCACATTGTATTCTTCACAGCCGGTCTGAACGAACTACAGTTCCAAAGAAATCTGTGCCTTGCCAAATCATAGATACATCAACAATGTAATTGCAGCCAAAGTGATGACTTTGTATCAGAATGTAAAAACATAAAGCCGTATTTCTGTCCAGAGGTTACCCTTTGTCTCTACTTCAACAGGCACAGAGATAAGTCAGTAGAATGGATGCATCAACAATATCATTATGATTTGGCAAGGCACAGATTCAGTTTGTTGATTATTTAAATGCCAATACTTCGGGACTGTCGGATATGTATAATAGATCCAGCATAGATTTCTTAGATCTCCAAATATGCACCTCACCAACAGGTTAAGTTACTAAAACCTTTAGAAAAAGAACAGCAGTTAACTCAGTGTTACATGCCACGAGTTGTCACAGAAAAACAGTGATTTCAAATATGCAGAAAGGGGAGAAATCAGATCCAAAAGGAATTGCATCCATAGTGATGACTTTGTATCAAAATGTGAAATCATTCAGTCCAGATTTCTGTCCAGAGGTTACCCTTTTCTCTACTTCAACAGGCACAGAGACAAGTCAATAAAATGGATAGAGCTCAACTGTTAATTCCCAAGTCTAAGGAGGTGCCAACTGGTAGTAACTCATTGAGATTAATCACTAGATTCAACACAGCCAGTCAGAAACTATATCATATTCAGAATGGAAACTGGTATTGTTACAGCTAGACTGTGATTTGGTGAAACGTTTAGCTCCTAAATTGAGCATCACTTATAATAAAGCACCAACATTGAGGAATCTTTTGTGTCCTTCGTACATGCCAGATCAAAGTGAAGCCGGGACTGGTTGTCTGAAATGCCTAATTGTGGATTCCATAAATGTGGACATTGTGCAATGTGCACATATGCGTGGGAAACTGATTCTGTACAATTTGGCAACATTGATAAGCTTTGTAACACCAAATATGTTATTTATCGCATCAAATTTGTTTGCAATGCTTACTACATTGGTAGTACTATAGGGCCGCTGAAAATCTGCATCACAGAACACCTCAGTACCATCCCAAGTCAAGATGCTGAACTTCCCCTTGCTGCGCATTGACAGCTTCCTCATAAATTGGACAATAAGGAGGGGATACGCTTTGCAGGCTTAATGCAAGGGAAATTGACACGAAGAGGTGGGAATTGCAATTAGAACCCTGCCTTATTTGTAAATATAGGGTGGTGCACCATGAGTTAAACATGGATGATGAATTTGCCGTGTTTTATAATGGTCTGCAGTGGTTGATGCTGCTCTACCATGCAATATAATATTATTTCATTTAAATTGCCTGCGTTTAGACCCATGTATGTTTTATTTATGGGAAACAAGTTAGTCACGTGTGTTAAACTCCCTTTATGTTTAAAATTGTTGCAATCCTTGAGAACTTTGCTAATTCATTTAAGCTTAATTAGTTCTAGCATTAGCTTTTCCTTCATCTATTAATTTAATATGGTCAGGGTGCTGTTTAATGTATCAACTTGCACTCTGGTCAGTGTTTTTAAGCACTATCTACCGTACAAATGTTTTTGATTAACTTCATACCTGCCCTCAGACTCAGTTAATGACTCCAGTCTTTATGTATGTATATTCTCCTTGCATAATTGCATCTTCAGTTTCAAGTGTGCATCAGTCAATTACTTTATGTTCATGGCTACGTGTAGTGATGGGTTCCTAGTAGGGAACGAGTGCATAAACTTGGGTAGGAAACGGTACCATATACTAGCTAACTGGTCGTGTAGGACGACTTGACAATTTACGATTGTATGCCCTTACTCTTGCATTCTTTGGGCATTAATTAGTGTCATCAAGGACTTGCAGTGAGGTAATTACCCACTCCAAGATGGCTGACAAGACAACATAAGTGAGAAGTTCTGGTTTTGGTTGCGGATTGCTTGGTATATGTTTCCCTCTATGGTTTCAACGAGTGGATGCAACTTTCAGAACTAACAAGCTCAATAGAAGTAAGGGGCCATTCCATTTACTATGCATTATCAGTAGCTAGTGGAATGGTCTACTCAAGGTTTCGTTTTGTTCATTGACATTGGTCCGTGTTTTTTTTTTCTCTCTGTAGCCTCACTAGACTGCATAGTCTGCACTGTATCGAGATTTGAATTGTGATCTCAGGTATGTCAAGTAGACTTTTTATGGGTGGCAGTACACAACAGAACCTGCTATTTGGCATTCAGCTATATATCTCACATTTAGTGGTATTTTCTTCAGTTTATTGCAGCTAGCTTTGCTCACCCTGCGGGTGTTACTACAAAAATATTTAGTTCAAGGTAGGTTTTGCATTGAAATGGGTGCCCATTAATGCAGTCACTCTACTTAGGGTTTAAGGTTCTATCAGTACTATAATTAAGGCAGGGCTTATATCTGCCAAACCCCTTGCAATTTTGTGAATCACTATTATAATACTCCACAACACCAGGCGGTTATGTGTGTTTTCATACTAGGATGCTGTTTGTTGCAGAGAATAGGGTGTCATTCACACTGTTGCATACAGTGGCATGGGGGACTGGCTGCATCTGGCTCACTTGTTGCTTACTGAATATTAGGATGCATTTTACAATACACAATGTGTTATTTGGCAAACTTTATTCTGATCAGTTTGCAGTTAGGAATTTAACAGATTGTCTTGTTTTGCTCTGCTTTGTTCCTTTTTTATATTTTTCAAAATTGTTTATTATTGCAATGTTTATTTTCTTCTGTGTGTGTTTTACCCAATTTACGGGTTACAATATGTGTGTATGCTATGTTTTTGGATTACATTTTTCTGAAATACGTGTATATTGTCCACAGCAACAATGTTATGTATCTATGTTTGTCATGGTTATGTGTAACTGTGCAACCTATTATTCGCTTCATATGTGCAATGGGGTTATACAATATGATTTGTGTAATTCATCTATTTATGTGCATTTATCAATGATTTAACAATGGACCTTTATGTTGTATTGTTCATACATGAATGATGTATAGCCCAAGAAGAAGACTTTGAAGTTGAAACACTTGTTGGCTTTTGCTCCAAAGAATAAGACCTACTATGATACACGTTTTGTGTTTCCTCAGCGCAGCGTGATTGCGACCTAATTGTGTTAATTGTTGAGGGCTCTGGGGTGAGGAATTCTTGCTTACACAATTACTTGCTGCTGTTCATTGTGCATCCTAATAGATCAACACATGCATAGTTTTCCCCTCAGACGTGCACAGTTAGTTCAATTCTAATAAATGCCCCAATTTTGGTTATATTCGTCAATACCTCTTCCACACCATAAAGCCAAATCTCTGGGTTTCGTGGCACTCCTCTTTGTGTTTTCTGGCCATGAAATGCCCTCAAAAATTGTTGCGCATTCACATAATGAATACGTGGTGTTGAACATATTCTCCCCTATTCAGTAAAAGACATGGGGCCTCATTATAAGTTTGCCGATTCGGAAGTAAGGGTGCCGTTAAGCTCACCAGCACCCTTGTTTCCAGACCGGCAAACACCGAGTCTGCCTGCTGGGGCCGCTGTGCCCAACAGGTCTGACCCTGCCAGACACAGTGGCCATGGTAAGCAGACTGGTCATGGAAGCACTGGATACCGTTAGCAACAGTGCCGGTGCTTCTATGTCCCCACTCCCATAGAGTCTTATGGGACTCTATGGGAATGTGGACTTACATTTTACCGGCGCCTGACTTCATAGGCTGCCAGACTTGGACTCTACCGGAAGCACCAGGAAGTCAGGTGCCGGTAAAATGTTACAAGTCCGGCGGCAACCCACTGATAGCACCTGCAGGCTTACCGCCGGACTCGTAATGAGGACCCTGTCATGTTTAACTTACTCATCAAGTCTCTCTCGAATATGTTAACTGGTATTTTCTGAGGATATGGTAATGGCATAGCCATCTCATGCTCTCCTATGCTTATGGGCAAATTTTCTGTAAAATGAACCATTGTCATAGCACCATGGAATCAATGTGCGTCCATCGATATTCCTGACATCGGGAACGTTTCCTCTCTAACACAGGATCTCGTCGTCTCAGTATCAACAAAAAGAAAAAGGTCTTGTCACCTATGGCCACCCCACCCTCGGTTCCTCTTGTTCGGTGTGGGGCAATCAATAGAATTGGGTAAATCAAGTTCTTCTGTGGGCTGCCCAATTATGGAGACATGTTCAATCCAGTTCCGATAAAGGAATTCCCTCCCATTACTGTCCCACACCCTACTCTTGCAGCAATAATTTTGCATCCCATTGTGCTATTGTGTTCTGTGGTACTTGTGGTTTTCCGTGTGCTTGCTGCATCTGGCTTTGTACTGCCTGCTGTGGTTGCTGTATTTCTGGCTGTGCTGCTTGCTGTGTTCGCTTAATTTTCTGCACCTGTCTCTGGGTTGGTTGATACTGTGTATAAACGTGGGCATTGTAATCTTACTGTGTAGCGCTATATGGCAGTGGATATGCAGACCCCCCACTTGGGCCAAATTGCTGCCAATTATGTTGCATTCTTCCCCTTCTTCTGCAAACCGATGCAATGTGTCCAACACTGTGCTCCAGGTCCCACAAATTGTGGCTGTTCTCCATTAACCCCTCCTGTATGTGGTGCTTGGTATCCAAACGCTCTTCCTCTTCGTGCAAACCCCCTCCCTGGGATAATAATTATATTCTCCACTTCTTGTAAAATTTCCATTCAAGCCCGGCTGCATTTGTTGTGCTTCCGGTATACTGTGGTTCTACCCAACATATGTTAATACTCCACCTTCTACTGGCAATTTTGACAATTTCTTTTGAACCAGCTTTGCTTCCTCTATCTTTCTTTATTCAAAATTCTTTCTGGCTTTGTCTTGTTTCAATCGACAATGATGAACAATGTTCAATTGGATCTCGGACCATGCTTTTGCCTCAATACCCAAAATTTTTAGGAATTGCCTTTATACTTCTCTGGAGAGTCCCTGACATAAAATGTGATTAACAATTGTTATATTTTTGTCCCAAGCTTCCCTCCTTTCTAAAAAACATTTCTATTGTATGTCCTGTATGTAAGCAGCTGGGTCCTCATCAGGCACAATTTTTCATGTCATTATCCCACTCATGTCTTATGTGACTGCAAATTGGATTCTGAGTGCCCTCCAAACGTCTACTTGACAATTGTTAAATGGTGCACAGTAATGTCTCATATTTTGGGTTCTCACCCCAGGGTACCCTGCCTGTGTCCAAATTAATTCTGCTCGTTCACCCAATATATCAGCAAAAAAGCTTTTCATGTCTCCTAACGCCAAAGTCATGCCACCGCTTCTCTTTCCCACTCATAAATCCACTTCTCTGCACCTGATGTAAGTGATGGCAATTTGTATATTACATTATTTTTGGCTGTCTGTCGCCAGGGTATATATTGAGCTAAACCTCTACCTTTCTGTAATAAGGGGAAGTGTCAGTCCATTTCTGCGTGCAGGTGCAACTGCAGCCTTTTTCTTTGTTGGCACTGCTATGATACAAACCTTTTTATGGCCTGGTAGATCTCTTAATCAGTTTACATATGGTGTGTTCTATTCTGGACTCGCTCTTCCCTACAAATTTATCAAATCAATCTCTCTTCCCATAAGTGTGCCTTTAGGATGTGCTTTGCAGCTGGCTCCTCCCTGCTCTGATTGCTTTCTTCCGATTCTGTCTTTTCTCTTCATCCGCGTCTTTATCTTCATCTACGTCCTCAATATCTCCTCCAATACATTCCTACCCATAATTTGCAGAGACTTCCTCCAATTCCCTCCTCTACTCCTATTTAGGCTTTCACTGTTTCTTATTCTAATGTCTTCCCTCTCTTTGTCAGTCAATGTATGTTACAATGTCATCAACTTCCTTTCGGCATCCCTTCATCTCTCTCTCTCTTCCTCTAGTTTCCTTTATCTTTTTCTCTGTCCTTCTTGTTTTCTCTCTCTTCTTCTCATTCCTTTCTCTTTCACCATCTTATTCCACCCTTGTCTCCTTTTCTTTCTCCTCCGTTTCCATCTTTTTTAATGCATTCTCTTTGGAATAGTCTATGCCTCTTCTATCAAGTTTGAGCATTATTTACCCTCCTATCCATTTATCTGACATACTTGCTGTCTCATCCCTTTGTCCCTGCATGCCTCTCACACTTTGACCTTCTTTCTCTACTTCTATTAGCTTTGCTTGAATACTACACTGTGGGTCATATTCTACTTGCAGCAACAATGGTCTTTGCTTGTTCACTTTCTCTCCCCTTATGCTGTCGTCATCACTATACATGGGGGACAGATATTTGTGGTTTGTATACCCTGCAGCTTCCTTCAATGCATATGGTCCCTTTACAGTTAAAGGGGGGACACTGGTCAGAGGAGGAGGAGGGGGGCCCAAGGGTGATGGGCTCCCCCTGTCATGGGGGTTAAGCATCCATTCTTTCTTGCTTGGCTCCACTACCTCTTCCTTATACATTTTCCACAGCTCGAGCTTAGACTGTTTTGTAATTGTTTCCCTTATGTGTGGCATGTAAATAGGTACACATGTGTTGCAGCACCTCTTTCTAATAAGTACGGTATTGAGGCCAAGGAATAAACATCTTGCCAGCTAGATATTTAACCCACTGGACATGAAATTAGTATCTTATCTTTGTATCTGGGAAGTGACATACACAAATGGGCAGTGGGGGCATCTGCCATAATAACAATATAAAATGCAAATGATCAATAGTCAATAAACACTGCTTAAACATTTGCCCCCCCCTTTATCTCTTTTTGCCTACCCCTCCTCTAAAGAGTTTTTCTAAAATGTTAACACACCCACATCCTTTCCAAGACCATGGGCCTCATTACAAGTGTGGCGGTCCAGAAACAAGGGTGCTGGTAAAGCTTACCGGCACCCTTGTTTCCAGACAGACACTTTACAAGTTTGCCTGCAACTGGGCCACTGTGCCCGGCAGGTCTGACCCTGCTGGTTGCAATCCCCCCGGTATGGAAGCACCAGCATCATTAGCAACAGTGCCGGTACTTCTGAGTTGCCATTCACGTCGGGACTCCACGATCGCCCGTAGTAGTCATACATGTTAGTTCCATCCCTGCGATAGGGAGTGGGTGTGTGGCAGGCACATCTATGTTAGTGCAGAAGCGTGCACCGATGGTGGCAGACCCCATTAGATGGGAGTTGTGCATAGTGCATGCAATTGTATAGTTGCGTCTTTTTTTGGGGGGACTGATGTTGATGAATTGTCAATTTATTGAAAAAAGGCATGCAGTAGGATAGTAGATGTTGGGTACGTCTGTCGTTTTGATTTTTAGAATTTTGTCGGTTTATTTTTTGTGGTATTTGTTGTTTTATGTGGTTTTGGTCGAGGTGGAAGTGCTAGCACCAGAACTAGTGTGTAAATAATTGTGCTTGGCACAGTAGTGGCAAATGCAAGGCCAGAGCAGGGTGTGGCCAAGTATTTACATACTAACATATGGCGCGTTAGGTAGCAGGTGGGCCTGCAAAGAAGGCCATAGGTGTACTAATATTGAGTGAGAGTGAGTGAGTGAGTGAGTGAGTGAGTGAGTGAGTGAGTGAGTGAGTCCCTGGACAAGGTGGGTGTGATAGGTGTGAGTGGGCGGGCCTGTCAAGATGGCCAATAAATGTGGATAGGGTGTGAATAGGTGGAATGGTAAGTATGGATGAGTAAGGGGTGGGTGTGTGTGTGTGGGTAGTAAGAGTGAGGGGAAGTATTTGGGAGAGTGTGAGAAGGAAACAAGAGTAATTGGTATAATTTGGTGATTACAAGGGGGAGCGTAGAGGGCTTCAGACGGTAGTATAGCTGAAGTACCGAAGTGGGTGGGAGTAGTGTTCAGGATGGACACGCCCCTGGACCACTTATGTATTAAGTTGCCCCAATATTGTAATAAAATACTGAAGTACCATTTCCAGTGGGTACAAGCCACTGCAGGAGAGTGCTTCTGTGATTGGTCAGGAGAAGGAATGTTCGATAGTGGAATAATAGAAAGCATGTTTTAGTATTTACTAGCAACATATAAAGGATCTAAATTAAAGAAATGGCAAAATATCCTAGTGCTCTGGAAGCTCTATGAAGAGAAAATGGAGGTGCCCAGAAAGGTGGATGGCAGGACAGTGACACGGCAGTATCACCTAATGTGCTGCCACCTCCCTACAGATTGTATCTGACACAAAACCTTCTGTGGGCTTCACCAACCCACCGCGCGTGTCCCTGAGCAGACGGGGGACTAGGATGGGGGAAAGGGAAGCCCAAGGCAGATGGCACTAAGGAAAAAAAGGAGAATAGCAACAGGAAGTATTTGGCTGATATAGAAGAGACGGCACAGCAACAGTTGGACACCATGTTCAAGGAGGTGGGGATGTTAATAGAAAAGGGGGTGCATAGACAGGAGAAGGTACAGGGGGCTGTACGGGGTAAAGATGGGTGGACATCTGAAAAGATAATGTTTAAACTGAACAAAGAAGACTGACTAGGGGGAAGACAGGCCATGCGGGTCTGAAGAGTACTCCGTCACCTCAGATGGTTATGAGGAGGCAGGCATGAGTACCAAAGAAAGGTGGGATGATGAGCCCTGTGATGCGGATCAGGAGAAGGAGAGGGACAGAGACAAAGGGAAAATGGGACAAGTAGGGGAGAGAGCAGGGACTCATCCCAGACACTCCTCACTGGAAAGAGGAGGATGGTGGGGGCAAAATCCCTGCGGGGTAGTGCAGGCCCCAGTCCTCAGACCCAAATGCCACTGTAGTACAGATAGAGGCTAAGGGTCGTCCATAGATACAAGTAGGCGCAGCATTGGGGGATCCAACAGCCTGGCTTTTATCCGCAGGGGGATTAACCCTTCTGTAGATACTACCAGCAGGGCACAGGGTACTCACAGAGGGACAGGCAGGCAGGAGATTTGGATATGGAGGAGCAGGGCCCAGGGCCATTTCACGCGAATGTGCTCTTATGGACAACAACTCCATGACAATCCCGGGGTGCCACCAGCAGAGGCCCAGCTTATATAGCATCAGGTGCAGACCACACTCCCAAAGACACACCCGCAGCCCCTTTAATCCCCACAACAGCAACTGCAGACACCCACCCAAGCAGGGCCCATAGAGATCCCAGAGCTACCAGCAAACACATTGTAAGAACCTGTGCGGAAACACCTACAAGGGGACAGTACACTCCTGGGCCAGAACAAAGGGCCACACCACCCTGGAGCAAAGGTTTGGGGAGGGAATCCATACCTGTTTCCACAGGGTACAATACCACAGTAGGGTTGCACACAGAGAGTGTGGGTGTGTCCAGTTCTGGCAGCAAACTGAAGACCCTGAAGAGGCAGTGAGAATAGGACTTCTCGTGTTATATATATAAGGGGGTGACCAAGTCCTGCATAAGGGAGGGTGGGTTCCTACTGTGGAACAAGGTTATGGACACACAGGGCTTCTCTGGGGCTTTTGCTATGGTTCCAATAACACAGGATTTACCATGAACGATAGGAACACAACAGCTAGTCGCACCCCTATTGTACTCAAAAGATACTCCCATAAACATACTGGGGAGGGACTTGCTGAGTATGTTGAATGGAACTATTTTGTATCAGTAAAGGGTATGGAATGTTAGACACCTGACATGTACCCAGAAAGGGTGGCAATTATCAGACAGGCCTATTGTACACATAGCACCATGTGAGGACAACAAACACACCCCAAGTTGTTCTTGTACGGGGTCCAAATACTATTGGGATGGGTGCCCGGGATGAAAGGAAAAACATTCCGACTAGCTACAGAATCCCTATTCAGTCCCTCTGTGTACAAGGAAATAGCCTCAGGCATGCAGTTGACATTGCAGTTAAAGGGAGAGGTCACACGAAAAGACATGGTGATATTTGTGGGACAGATGAGGACAAAATAGAATTTATTGACCCCACGTTGAGATTGACCAATGTGACTGATAAACAGCTGTTTGCAAACGGCGAGGAGGGAGAAATGGTGTTCCAGCTCCACATCCCATGCCCAATACGAGTTGTAGAAAGGCTAGTGCTGCAACGGACACAGGTAGTGATGAAACAGACCACCCACACAAAGGGAGACTTGAAGGAGGTCCCAGTATGGACTAAGGGGCCCCATGATGTAGGAGTGCTCAAATGTGCAGGGGTGGTCTGCATTAAACTAAAAGAATGGACGCTGCTGCCCCGGGTGAAACAAAACCCGCTTTCCCACAAAGCAGACATGGACTTATATGACACACTTCTCGCATTATGGCATCAGGACATAATCAAGGCATTCACTTTCCCATGCAATACAACCATATACCCAATTAAAAAGGCAAAAAGAGGGGCATAGAAATTTATCCAGGATATCTGCCCCCTGAACAATGTGATAGAGGCTGAGTTCCCCTGAAGCCGAACCTGGCTACAATATTTTGTAATATCCCGGCAAATGCAAAATATTTCACACTGATTGATTTGAAAAATGTTTTTTCTCCATCCCATTGCATCCCGTCTCCTAATACCTCACTGGCCCTCATTACGACCCTGGCGGAGTGGGTTTACGCCAGCGGTATTCGTGGCGGACCCGTCCGCCCTACTACGAGTTCCCGTAGCGCCATGGAGCCTTTCTCCGCCTGGTTTTTCCGGGCGGAGTAAACCATGGCGCTACGGGACCTTGTTGTTAATTACGCCACCGTACTTTACGGTGGCGTAATTAACGCCTTCCCCACTCCCATTATACCCTATGGGGCAAAAATGGGAATGGGGAAGGGTAAAATGGGGATTGGGGATTTACCGCTCCGCCAAGGTCGGCATGGGGCGGAAAATCCGCCAACCCCCATGGCGGTATCGGCAGCTTTCCGCCGTGCTCCAAGGTGCATTTAGCACCGCGATTTCCGCCAGGGTCGTAATGAGGGCCACTGTGTTTACGTATCACAGTGTTCAATTCAATCACTCAAGATTGTCAGAGGGGTATTTTGAGTCCCCTAGTGGATTCAACAGAGTGATCCAGATGGATTTTAACAATTTTAAAATACCCAGTATGATGATACAGTACATAGACGAGCTCCTAGTCTGTAGTATGACACAGGAGGAATGTAGGAAGGATTCATTAATTCTTTTGACCTTGCTAGCAGAAAAAGGGTACCTGAAAAACAGTTACGCTCCGAAGGTCAGAGCCTACTAATAGTACCCAAATACAAGCTCAAGACAGGCATGGGTAGATCTTGTACAGTTGTAGCAGCTCAGCAGTGGAATAGACTTCTGCTGGCACTCAGACAGGAAGGAAATCACCAAAATTTTAGAAAAATCCTGAAGACGCACCTGTTCAGGTAATAAGGTCTCATTCTCAGTTACATCCTGAGACACATACACAGTTACAGGAGGTTCTATAACTCTGTGTTTGTCTGTTAAAGCGCCCTGATGCCTGCGGGCTGCCGGCGCTATACAAGTTGACATGATACATACATACATGTAGATAAGGAGAAGCTCCAGTACTGTCAGACAAGTGTCAGATAAAATCAGCAGAGGGGTGGAAGATAATGCCAGAAAGAATGGAAGGCATACACAGAACACCACCGCTCCACACAGTAAAAGAGATGCAGCAGTTCCTGGTATTGTGCGATTACTGTAGGGCTTGGTTGTTCAATGATTTAAGGTCCACAAGGCCTCTCGTCCAGGGACATGAAGAAGCACAAAAGGCTAAGAGCTCCATCAAATGTTCCTCAGAGACGAAGGAAAATATTGCAAAACTCAAAGAGGCACTTGCTCATGCCCCAGTGTTGGCAACTCCAAACTATAAAGATAAAAGTAACTTGTTTTCACATTCTGATGGCACAGTGATGACAGCTGTGCTCACCCAGAAATAAACAAAGGGGCACAAGCAGTCTGCAAGTTCATTTTCGCTGTAAACAAGCGCTTGTGGCTGTGCCTTTTATCATAGAGAAGGCAGCCAGATGGGGAGCAGGTGCAAATGGATCTAGGTCACCTGCCTAAGCCCTACCCACCTGGTGCCTTCCAGGTTTCTGCTCTTTTTCCCACTTAGCAAGCCCTGCCCACCTGGTGCCATCCTGGTTGCCGCTCTTTTTTTCCTACTTAAGGAGCTCTCTATCCTCTTTTCTTTTGCAGATGGGGAGCAGGTGCAAATGGATCTACGTCACCTGCCCTAAGCCCCGCCCACCTGGTGCCTTCCAGGTTGCCGCTCTTTTTCCCCACTTAGCAAGCCCTGCCCAGCTGGTGCCATCCTGGTTGCCGCTCTTTTTTTCCTACTTAAGGAGCTCTCTATCCTCTTTTCCTTTGTAGATGGGGAGCAGGTGCAAATGGATGTACGTCACCTGGCCTAAGCTCCGCCCACCTGGTGCCTTCCAGGTTGCCGCTATTTTTCCCCACTTAGCAAGCCCCCCCAACCTGGTGCCTTCTTGGTTGCCACTATTTTTTCCCTACTTAAGGAGCCCTTCAGCCTCTTTTCCTTTGCAGATGGGGAGCAGGTGCAAGTGGATCTAAATCACCTGGCCTAAATCCCGCCCACCTGGCACCTTCCAGGTTGCCACTCTTTTTCCCCACTTAGCAAGCCCCACACACCTGGTGCCTTCCTGGTTGACGCTCCTTTTTACCTACTTAAGGAGCCCTCCAGCCTCTTTTCCTTTGCAGATGGGGCGCAGGTGCAAGTAGATCTAGGTCGCCTGGCCTAAGCCCTGCCCACCTTCTTAGCCCTGCCTCTTCCTTCCTGCTCTTAACTCTTAGATCAAGGGTGTCTCTTGCCTGGGCACCCGAAGCAAAGCGCAGATGAAGAAAAGGGCAATTCCTGTTGGACCAGGAGGACCCAGGGCCCGAACCCCAACTCAAACAGCAGGTAAGCATGCACCAAAATGTGTTTACTCCATCTGTCCCCACATGCCATCCCCACCCCCTCTGGTGCCCCTGTGATGTTCCCTTGTGCCCTCCACCCTTCTCGCACAAAGGTGTTCCCTGTTTTGCCTGATTCTTCTACCCTGCTCCTCTCCCTCCCCCTCCAGCCTACTTCTGCGGGAGTCCGTCCTGATATATTCTGGTTTCACCATCACCGTCTTGTGGCCAATGCTGGACTTGACTTTTATGGACTTTATTGTTTCATAGTGTGTCACCCTTTCTCAACTCTCATGCTGGACTTCCTTTGCATCTTGTACTCAAGGTGGCCCTGAATCATGCTGTTCCCATCTTCATCTTGTATCCTGGCATGCAACATTATGTGTTACTACTGACTTCTGCAATTGTATTTGCTCTCCCCTCTTGCTTCTCCACACTTTTTGACTGCTTACTCTCTGTTCTTTCATTCTCTCCCTTTCTCCCTTTTACTATCTCCTCCCCTCCTCCCCTTACATTCTTCTATGCACTTACTCTATCAGAATTGTCCGTGGACCTACTATGATAGCAACCTCGTGTGTCTCCTCTCCCCTCTCCCCTCTCCTTGCTTGCCCCCCCCCAGCACTATCTGAAATGTCATCAGGCCTAGTGCGATAGTCGCTTGTTTTGTTCCTTGTCTCCCTTTCTGAACCCCTCTCCTTTTGTTTTTCTCTGGCTATACCAGAAATGTCGTAAGGCCTAGTATGGTAGTTGCCTGTCTGTTTCCATTTCCTTCCCACGCTCCCCCTCCCTTCCTCATCTATGTCTTAGCTCTTGCACTATCTGAAATATTGTCAGGCCGAATAGGTTAGCTAATTTCACATCCTTACTGTTCATGGCCTGTAAGAATGTCATTGTATTTTCCCTTGTTCCCTCCTTTGCCTTGAAGCGCTTTGAAACACATTATGTAGAGGCGCTATAGAAATAAACAATCATATCATATCACCATGATGATGGGGTGCTCAGTGATTTTGTACGTGGAGCACTCAGTTTTTGCAATTCTTGAAAAATCTAAATCCACCTTAATGACTCAGAGGGCCTCATGATACGAGGTAATACTGAAAAACCCAGCAATTGAGGTTGTTAGATGTCATGTAGTAAACACAGCAATCTTCAATGCACCGGGAGAATATGTTAATGATTGCGCATCCTACATGGACAGGATGGAAGGGAAGGAAGTACCCATAGAAATGGGAGAGATGCTCTTTGTTGACGGGTCTTCTACGATAGAATCGAACACGGGGTGCCCGGCACACAGGTGTAGCAGTAGTCTAGCATCATGAGTAAGAATTTCACATTTGGTCTCAAATGCGGCTGTCGGCTCATTATTTGGTGACCGAGGATTGGTCACCAATAGATCACAGACAACCATACAGTATATGGGGCTTGTTTGGACTTTAGAAGTACAAGTGTTCTCTTCACCCCCTCCAATTTATGCCTTTGCACCATTAACCAGTGCCTACTAGATTTGCTTGCAATGTTTTCCTTTTTTTTTGCAGTCTATTTCTTTGTTCAATTTTCTAAATTGTTGGCAATGAAGTCACTTTTTTCTTTTCACCTTCTCTTCTTTATTCTTTATGATATTGTCAAACTGTATGTGAGAAATATGTTGTTTTAGTTTATGTCTTTGAAATGCATTGATGCAGAACAAATTTGAGACTCATGCTCTAATTATGTCTGCCCATTTACAAATGTACTGGGATGTTCTACCTTGACTGTTGCATACCCAGTAAAATAAGCTGTATGAAATAAGACTCATATATAACAAAAAAAACGCTTTTTCAAACAAGACTATGTATATATGTATAATTAGTTTGCACTTAGTCTTTACACCTAAGGGATCCTAAGATTACACCATAAGGATGGACCACCGGTGATTTATAGAACACCACCACTATCATGTTCTAAATAGTAACATACAGAATTGGTAGTATGTTCTAATTCTGTCTGCCGGCTACTCCCCTTGTGATACATGGCTCATTATTTGGCACTGGCGGCAGAGTTGGTGGATTTAATAACAGCGCTAAACATTTCACAAGGGCACTTGGTCAACCTTTTTTCAGACTCGCCATATTTCACATTCACAGTGCACTCAGTAATAGCCCGATGGGAGAGGAGGGGATTCAGGAGGAGTGTTGGGTCTTTTTGAACACTGGCAAAGCTGCCATCAGATGCATAATAAAGCGGACATTAGATTTATAGGCCTCAAGCAAGTCACACTGAGCAAACGAGGAGGAGATAGACTGAAGGCTTTGAGGCAGTCTGAAGCACGCATTATATGCTATTTTTTTCCACTGTCACTGGTCTCAATAATGATAAGAAGATGGCGTCATTCCTATAGAATGTATATGTTTTTGTTAATGCACAAATGACTGGTTAATGCATTCACATGTACTTCATTGTGATTCTTATGGAAGACTTGGTAACCTATGGGCACTGGCCACTTACAGGGTTATTGTGTAGGGTTGGGCTATTTTCCAGCCTAACACTACAACCGATGTGGGGTTCAGCACACATTAGATGAGGCTCCCATGGCAACCGGTAGATACGTTGCCAGGATCTTCCTGGCGCTTCTTTAACTTTAATCAGAATGGCGCCGGCTGTCTTTGTCTATTGAGCAGCCGACGCGAGTGTAACCGGAGGGGTATAGCAAGTGCTTACCTTTCCAACACGAACGTTCTCAATTTAACACGTTGACAATTACTCTTTATCAGCTAAACAATGTGTATTACGAGCGCAATCAAAAGACACGCCAGCCCGATTTATATTGCTGTAATAATCTTAAATTATTTATCTCACACACACGGAGATGTGAGTAGTAGTATTTGTTACACAACGTGTATCATGAGCGCAATCAGAAGATACGTCAGCACGTATTCTATTTCTACAATAATGTTGCATAATATACACTACTTTCTGATCTGCGCTTGATCTTTCTATCATGGCGGCATTGGTGGCCGCTTAAATCTTCAATTACTCGTGAGCTGATAAGAGTGAGGCTCCCATGGCAAAGAGTAGATGCGTTGCCATGGTTTTTTGAATGCTACTTTAACCGAATTCAAAATGGCGCCGGCTGCCTTTGACTATTGAGCAGCCGATGCGAGTGTAACCGGAGGGGTAAAGTAAGTGCTTTCCTTGCTAATACGGACGTTTTCAATACAATACGTTAATGTAATCTGGTAGCATGAGTACAATTAAAAGTCACGCCAGCATGTAATATATTGTTGCAATCATTTTACACAATCACGAGCGTAATCAATAGTCACGCCAGCACGTTTTATATCGTTGCAATAATGTTACAGTATTTCCTTCGCACATACGTGGATGCGAGGATTTATATCTGGTACACAATATGTATTATGAGCGCAATCTAAAGACACGCCAGCTTGTATGTCATTCCAATAATAATTTTACATTATATACTTCGCACTTTCTTAGATGCGAGTATTTGTATCGGTAAGGATTGAGGCAGGAATGCTATGACTGCCATAATATAATTAGCAGCTACCCCACAAAGAGAGAGGATATGTTGACCAGGACCGGCATAGGTTCCCAGTCCACAACAATTTGTATAGGTTTCTTCATTATTACTATGAGTGACCAATTGTTAACTACATGGTTTGACTAACTTGGGGTTATTTCAACTCTTCAATTGTAGACTCTCTGTCTTTGGGATTTGTCCCTATCATTGCATATCGGACAACAGTCATAAGGATTTGCACATTAAATTTGGCTAAGCGGATTTTTCAGGCCTTCTATTAGGAGGACAAGATTCTCCGATTTTTGTTATGACCTAACTAATGGTTATTTTTCTATCTTTTCTTCCCCCTATGTTTTGTTTTCCAATAATTCTGTTTCTCTATTTTGTTTTGATGTGATTCGATTGATCTACTGACATTCTGTGCTTGTATTTTTCTAATTTTGATATTATTGTGTATGTCGATTTCATGGCATTAATTTGATGTCTCTCTGAACCCACTCTATCCTCCCCTTCACCAACCCTTGTTTCTCTGTCTTAATTATTGGCATGTATGATTTTGCAAATTACATTTTTTACATGGGATATGTGACATTGAATTGTTGTATGAATGATAATACTTCAATACATTTTTATGTCTGTCTGAACCAACGTAGCCCTGATTTGATAAAGGCTTTGTGTGAGCCGAAACGCGTTATCTAATCTAGTGGAGGGCTACTGTCTACGTACATAGCTACGATTTTTACAATCTATGCTATTAAACAAACCCTTTCCATTGGCGCTGAGTCCTGGAGTCCTTTGTGGTTCTTCTTTTTCAGATAATAGAGTTGCAAAGTAAGGCGTCCCAAGAGGAGAAAGAGCTATGGATTAAGGCAGGGTGCTCCCTCTCCCCCACAGATCTAGTGTGGAGACAGACCATCACAGGCAAGCCCATAATGCCCAAGAAATTACTTAATGTAGCATTAGAGCAGCACCATTAACTGGTGCACGTGCTGAAAGAACAAGTCGCCACAGACATTGATGAGATTGGTTTGTGCCCAAGCTCTATGAGTTAGTTGCTGAATTCATGAATAACTGTATGACATTTCTGACAATGTTTTCTTTCATACCTTCTCAACAATTGTAATATTTTAGGACTTCATGAAGACACAAGTCTTCTAAATGGTCAGATCTATCAGGCTAGCGGTTATCAAGCATGTTTGTTTTATATATACTCACTATCTTGATAATGAAGAGTTAACATTTCTTTTTGATGGTAAGGTTTTCAAACTTTACGTCTACTTTCTGGGTAGCAGAGACTTATCTACAAATTTACCATAAAACTGCTTCGTATGTCCCACATTTACGGTGTGAAAGAGTTTGAACTTCTAAGCAAATTAAACACGCTAAAAGGGACTTGATCTTGGAGTTGACATTTTTCTGTTTTAGTTATGTATGGTGTTATGTATCTACCATATAACAGCTAGCTACAAATTGAATATCTATGTTTGCATTCCAAATAATTAAAATTACTTGGCAGTAATCGTTAATGCTTTTCGAATAACTTTTTAATTCATATGGACCTTTGGGAGTTTTATGTTTAACATGGTGTCTGAAAGCTAGAAGTTGGTCATTAATTACTGCTGCTTCACACTCTTTCCTTGAAAATTCAAAAAAACATCTTTGGTAAAAGTGGTTATTTGAATAGCATGTTCTTTTACAATAAGATGTGCATGTGTGATTTTGAAATGCATAACGGTTTCATTGGGGCTTTCATCAGAGCTTGGACTTGTGTAGGTAACATATCTTTCTATAAAGTTGCTCACTGTTTTAGAATTATCTACACCAACTCGAGGTGCACCTTCAACGCATAAAACCAATGATGAAAATGTCTTGATACATTTACTGGATCAAGTGCACACAGTTCATTTGGAGTTACAATGATATGATAAGATATGTTAGGTTATTTATAACATGCTTAATACCCTGAGGTTTCTAAGCACGGACCCGGGGATCAAACCTGTGTATGCTCTGTTTTCGTCTTGCTTCAAAGATCGATCACATTGCCCCAGAGATATCATCCCAAGATAATGTTATGAAGGTGCACATCCGCTTCTTTTAAACAGTTAAATAGTTTTTCCCATGCATATTCTGCAAAACACAGAGTAACAAACCATAGTAGTGGACCAAGGTTAAGCAAAATGCAATTTCATTCTGATAAACACCAATATGAATATTCTCTTGTTCCTCTCATATTGGCTAAAGTGTTTGTAATGCTACCTTCTAAAACTTGATCTTTAGCTTCAACTTTTTCAACTAGTGTTGAAGCAGTCATATTTTGATATTATTTTCCTCTTTGCGGGTATGGGAAAGTCTGTAACTTGGGGTTTCTAATTCACTTTCACAAAGCAAGTGAAATCCACTTTCATGATTTAGTCCTAATATAGTGTCTGTTGAATATATGTGACTTGTTCTATATTCTGAAGAAGATTTTTGGACCAGTCTCTCATCTAATCTTCCACACTCTCCTTTCGAGAAAAAACTAGAAAAGCATCTTTCTTCTAAGTATTTATTCAACACACCTAATAACGTACCCTTTGCTTGTGACATTTGAAATAATGATATTGAATCATCTATAACTGCTTTTTAAAGTAAATGGTGGATAATATATTCTTCCCATAGTTCTTCGGTATTTGGTCGTGCAGCCTTTTGAAACTATGGCTGTTTTTTGGTTACATATTTAATGTTTAAATTCATATGTTCTTCAACATGTACATATTCATAATATGTATTGTTTTCTTTGAACAATGTTAAACATGGGGCCACTTTGTCTAAATCAACAAGTTCTTGCCATATTGTTTTACGGTTCGTTGTGACTCCATCAATGAAAACTAATTGTGTTTTTTCAATAGCATGACAACCACCTAAATCTTTGACATTATCATGTATATTTAATGGTGAGTATAATACTTTGCATTTAATGGTAATTAATGGTGAGTATAATACTTTGCATTTAATGGTAATTATTTTGGTAATTCATTAGCTCATCTTTTTAAGTGCACAGTTGATTGAAAAAGGACATACTAATTGAGTAATTATATGTTTTTATAAGTTTAAATCTTCAAAAATAGTTGGACAAGGTTGAGTTTTCATATTATTCACAATAAAATCCACAGGAAGTTTTTCATTTAAATATTTACAACACTATAAACACATTATTAAACTTTCTTCTCAGGGGACTTTTTTCAAGAAAAAAATACATAATATGTCCAAATCACATTTCACTGTCATAATTGGTGTTTTTCATCTATATTACTCATTTTGACACACTTTTTATAGTTTGTGCATCTATAGCATTCACTTACATTGAAAGAGTGTTTGCTTATTTCAAAGTTGTATGTTTGAATTTGTTTATCGTATTGTCTAAAACTTTGAGTAATGCATGGGTGTTGTAAATCAATACTTAAGTTACTGTATTCATTTGTTTCATGGAAACATTAGATTCCAAAATATTGGTCTTGTATATCTCTGGAATGGTTTATAAGATTTACTGCACTTGTCGATTCCATATATTATTCTAACTGTAAAAGTGATCCTGCTTGGTGTTTGGCTATATGCATTTTCCAAACTAAATGTCTAAAGGCTGTATTATTTGCGCCAAGCATGGGACTCTGATAACAAGTAATATTGCAATGATTCCCAGAAGAACAGGAAATATTATGTTGTTGTCATCTGGCACATTGTCTCGTGTAACTAATGTTAATTTCTTGGGGTATTTCTTTATATGCATTTGGATGTTTTGGGTTTGTTGTATAGCTTTCAACTTCAATTAAATCATGAATATTTCCATTTATATATTCAAATGTATTATCTCTTGGAGTAAAAGCATGTTATATTATTACTTACTGTGTAAGTTTCTTCAGCAAAAAACATTCTGAAGATGAAGTATGTCTACATTGGCCTATTATATTTACTGTTTTTTAAAATTGTGGACATTGAAATTTCAAACATTTCAAATATATCATAAAACCCTGTGAGGAAAAATAGTTACTTGTGGTGTGCTTAAATGACTACTTTTGAACAGCTAATGTTTTGTCTACCATGTGAAATGTTATTTGTTTTGCTATGTATCTACATCTACTTTTGTGAATTTGAACTTGCCTCATTAAACTTGTAATAATTTTACTTGTTTAGCTAAAAAAAATATATGTTTTGTTTTGTACATATTTTTGAAAAGCTAAGTAAGTATCTTTGTTTATATTATTTCTTGTCTTTTGTATTTCATGTATGGCTTTTGATTGTTTTTTGCATAATTATTTTTGATGTATATTTATTTTGTTTATGTGTTGGTGCATTATTTACGGTTTAAAACAAATGTGTAGTTGAATGGGTTGTATTATGTAAAACCTCATTTTGTTTTAATGTGTCGTATTTTTTGCATGCAATTGCTGTCAACATTCAAGTTGTTTCCCCCATTTTTGTAATCTGATTGTCTGTAAAACATTTTTACAAAAAACACATAGTACATTGTTTATTATATAAAAAGAATTCAACTAAGTTTAGAAACAAACTTACTATACTGTTGCATTTATAAACTAAAGAATATGATTTATTTATACATATTAGAAATATGTAAAAGTACAATAGGCTTTTCCGTAATCATATCATTTGTTTTTTGTATGTTTTTGTACGCTATTGTTGAACCGTATATGCATACTTTTTGTTTTAATAATATAACCATAACTTTGCCTAACTTAAATGGTAAGATACAATTGCTAAGCACATAAGAATTTTTAGGTAATTCATAATGTATAGTGTCAGTAATAGCAATGTTAATGTTGCAACTGGTAATATTATTAACAATACTACATTTTTGGAATTATGACACACAATGACTAATATATGTATTTGATACTTAGTATCAAGAATAACCTTGTAAGTTAACATTACCAAAATGACGTATCTAATGTGTGGTGATTTTATGAAAAATACTAAATTTTTGTAATTATGATATGAAATTACTGAAGTACGTATAAGCTGTGTAGTATCAGGAATAATATAGAAAATTAAGATGACAAAGATTATGTTGTGCATAATGGGCCTGATTCACAGAAATGTTTTATAATGGTGCAATCCCATAGGAAAAGGCTCTGTGATTCAAGCCCAATGTGTGGTAATGTTATTATCTAACTTTAAAAAATTATAATACAAAAGGTCTGATGTACGTATTAGTTCTTTAGTTGCATGAATACCATTGCAAATTCACATTATGCATATGAGAATGTACAGAATGTTTTTCCATGTAAAAGTTGTCTAATGGAATGCATTGTGATATATTTTTGTTAAGTAGCATGATGTATTTGTTTTTAGATTTTGCAGTTTACAATGACAAATACATTGCTGTTTGCTTACGTATTGTTTATTTGTAATAATTACAATTTGACGTAGCTTACAGATGTATTTTTAATTGAATAATGATACCAATATGTACTTATGGTTTAATTATTTTTATTGCAAACATACTTGTGTGGTGCGGGCTGCCTTATTTTCATAGTACACACTGTTGCTGGTGTTTTATTTTTTAAACATAGTTATTTCATATGGGTAATGCATGGTAATATTTTATAATTATATGTTTACTTATTCTTATAATGAAAATCCTTCATTTTGTATATCATATTCATATTGTCAGGAAACACAATGCAAATATGTTATGCGTATTAATGTAACTTAAACATAAATACTTAGCGTCTAACAACATATTTATATTTACTTTTTTCATACACTTCAGGGAGTACAAAAACATTTATTGGAGCGTACATTTAGTAGAAGTTTGTTTTTATTAAATGTTATCATTATGAAAGTTGTGTTATATATTGCAAAATTTGAAATCAAAGTACTACCAAAATAGAACATTTTAAACACTTTTGTAACTTTCAGATTAGACAAAAGAAAATTGCAAAGTTACTAAAATCAGTAAAATAATGAAGGGTAGATAAAAGAAGTTGCAACATTATTGTTTGCCTTTTACATAAAGATGCTGAAGTGCAAACATATTAATTACAATATTTACATATATACAATATGTTCCATACCAAGTATATTACTTTTTCAAAGTATGTCATAACCCGTGGGACTTTACATTTTGCAGACGAGTAGCAGCATTTGTTTCTCCTACTGCACTAATAGTTCAACATTTTACACATCCTAAAAAAGAATCAAGATACTATGGCACTAATTGATGGATTATTTGCACCAAAAAAACAGGATTTGTGCGCCATTCTACCCGCAGATCCCTGTTTAACAAATGAGGATTTGCAGGCAGAATGGCGCACAAATCCTGTTTTTTTCGGTGCAAATAATCCATGAATCAGGGCCTAAGTATCAATTTCTGGTAAACCTCTGGGTACCACTGAATCACCAATTTGATCGATTTTAAGAAGTTTTGAAGGTAGAGGTTTATTACCTTTTTGTACTTTATTTTTTACAGGTTTCCTTTTTCTAGAAGGGTTTTCAGTTGTGGTGAATACAATTGAACTGGGATTTTTAATTTTACTGCTTAATTTGTTTTATTTTCATAACCAGTTAAAACAATATATTCGCTCATTACTATTATGCATATGTGACAGCATTGAACAATTTCCCAAAATATATTTTTTGATATTACCTCTTTTTAAATGTGATTTTCAGATGGTGAAGATGACTTCAATCATGTTTCAGACATTATCCGGTTGAGGAGTCTCAAAGTAGTCCCAAATCCAAGATCTTAGTTTACTAAATGGGATTGTTCCAGAGGTTCGCATATATTTTTAAATAGTTTTACTTGTAGTAATGGCACCACTTAAAATGTTTCTATTGCTGTAACTGGTGGGGACATTTGTTTTGATCTTTATTCTATAAGTGAGGTTTGACATGTAGAAAAAGCAGGAGTACCAGTAATTGGTAATTTGTCCAATTGTTTTTTGTGGACAACAGATGTAGTAACGTTTGAAATACTACCTTTAGTAGTAATAGTTTTAATATATCTTTTAAGGTAAGAGAAGTTGCCACACTCGGAATACGACTTAGTTGTATATAAACAGCAGCGGTCAAAGGACTTGCCACAGTTGAACTGGTACTAGAATTAGTAGTACTTGGTAAAATATTAATGTTTGTAGTCTGTGCAATTAAAGTTTGCCTATCAACATAATGCTACCAACAGTACTAGAGTGGGTATTTGTTTCATTTTGCAGAATATTTTCACTCCACCCAATTGGCATATTACCAGCTTTAGTTCCAGGTGATTTATGTTTTTAATTTTTGCATGCTACAGCACTGTAAACTATTGTAGCATGTATACAGGTATCAATAGGCAATGTAGGTTCTTATCTTTTTAGAATATGCACATTTTTTGTTGTGTGGAAAAGTGGATAATTTGTAGTGAATTCTTTTTAGTAATTGCAATTTGTTTATTTTAGGTGTCTGGAATGGCAAATCAAGTTGATGAGGTCTTGTATTTAACAGTATATCTCTATTTTGTTTGTTTTCTCTTAAAACATTTAAAGGAGTTTTGCAGCCTGAAGGAAAAAGTTCACCAACAGACTCTGTACCAAAAACAAAAATTGATTTAACAAATGCATTTATAGTTGTTTTTATGTTAAATTACTAACTACTTCAATTGTTTACTAACCAAATTATACAGTTTAAATAGTTTAATAATTGTTTGCATGCTTTCAATATTTATTTTTATGCTTGGGAACTAACAAGTTTTTAATCTTATTCTAATACAATATAGTTGTATATTTGCCTTCCGCACCGAAGTCAAGCCAAAGTCATGCCAAAGTCAAGTCCGTCTGTGCCTGTCCGGCCTAAGGATGGGCCTGACGGGCTGTTGCATCAACCTTTTTGAGTTTGGCACTTGATGGCACCATATTTCCTGATAATTTCGATGCAGATGTGAACACGGTGCACCTGGCATCTACCACTGTAAGTCCTCAGCTAAATCTGCTTCTCCTTAATACATGGTCACTGACAGCTCATGCAGCCTCAATTCATGAATTGTTATGTGACCAAGCTCCTGATGTCTTATGCCTAACAGAAATGTGGCTCTCCAATGCCTCAGCTGTCACACTCAATGAAGCTCTTCCTGAGGGTTGCTGTATTGTTCACCTAGATAGGGTAGCATCGCACCACAGTGGTGGTCTGGCTATCATTGTGAAAGAACCTTTGATCCTTACTCAAATCTCTATGCCGTATCATATTGAGATGGAGGCGCTATTAGCACGCTTAAAAGGTCCTAACTCCCAAACCCTATATATTCTTATAGTGTATCGACTCTCCTGGCACCTATGCTGAGTTTATTGACCTGTTTTTGGACTACATTGCAGCTTTGCAATTGAAATTCTCAAACTTAGTGATTATGGGGGATTTTAACATCAGGCTGAAGCATCCACTAACCACAGGCACTGCACAGTTCCTTGGCTTGATGACTGATCTAGAATTGTACCAACAAAAACTTGCAGCCCACTCATCTACAGAGTGGCATCCTGGATATTGTCTTTACTAATGGTGACTCTAACATCTTCACTGATATCCCAACCCCAATGATCTAGTCTGATAACTATCTTCTGTCTTTTCATATTAGGAATTCAACATGTCTTGAACCACCACATTCTACAATTATTCTTTGCCATAACTGGCAGGGTACTGATTGTAAAATTATTGTGACATCTATTATCAAAAACTGTACTTCTACCCCCTTGCTTGATTTATTTTCTCTGACCCAGATGCTTCAGCAAGTAGCAGAGACAGTTACGCCCATCAAACCTTTCTTTTCTTGCAAGCACCCTCACACCCCTTAGTTCTCAGCAGAGCTCAAAGCAGAGTCTCTGGAGCTAGGACAAATGGAGCAGAAATGGAGATGGTCTTATGATGTAACAGAGAAGATCTGCTTCCAGAAACTAACATATAAGTATCGCTTGGCTAATAAACTGGCCCATCAAACATTTTTCACTGACAAAGTTATGTCTACCCTAAACCATTCTACGGAGCTTTTCTCAGTGGTAAAATCTTTTATTTCACTGATTGAATTTCTCTAAAGATATTTCTTTCATAAATCTTGTGTGATTCCTTGGTAACATTCTTTGCCACTAAGGTTATGGGTATTCACAACCAGATCCTTGCTAATTCTCTAAAAACCATATGCTCTGCTAGTAGCATGACAGGCACCTCATCTGGACAAGCCTGGTCAGTGTTTGCTGAATCTTCTGTTGAGGATGTGCTTAGAGCTAAATCTAAATTGAAATCTGGGCCTCATCGTTTCCGCTTCTAGTGAAGGTATTGAAGGAAATTCTTCCAGAAATAATCATAAGGGTGACACCCACAGTAAACGATTACTTTCAGCAGGGTATTATTCCCTCAGAGCTTAAACAAGCTAGTGGCCTTCCACTTTTAAAAGAGTCTTCACTTGACCCCACAATTTCAGCTAACTATTGACCTATTTCAATTCTTCCTTTTTTCATGAATCTTTAGTGGCTCCTCTTCCATCTGCCTTCTTGGAACACTCTAATGGTCTTGATCCTTTTCAGGAAAAGTTTCAACCAGGGCGGGGTACAAAGAGTGTACTGGTGGCAGTTATGGATGATCTTAAATTGCTGTCTGACCTTGGAGGAGTGGGCACCCTGATAATGTTAGATATATCAGTGACCTTCGACACTCTCAATCTCTTCAGCCTAGTGACTCGCCTAGCCTCAGCAGGCCTCTCGGTAACCGTCCTGCTGTGGTTTTCTTCTTTCTTATCTGACCAGGGCAGTCAATCCCTCTTTCCTCTTTCCTCTCACCTTCTCATGCCCTTTCCTGTGGTGTCCATCAAGGGTCTGCCTTGTCCCCAATGTTATTTAACATCCATGCACAGCCTGTGGTTGCTCCCATCCATTCTCGTAGCTTCAGATGCAACTCCTTTGTGGATAAAACCCAGATTTTGCTACATTTAGATCTCAACCAGTCTAGGGTGTTGGCGGAGTTGGGTGAGTGCCTAAATGCTGTGAAGGGTTGGATGGACAGCAACTGGCTTGAACTGAATGCGGACAAGACAGAGCTGATGGTGGTGGGTTCTTCTCCTGGGGTTTCGCTTTGGACAACTTTCCTTTGGCCACCTGCTCTGGGGGTTCCCCCCTCTCCAGTGGTGACAGTTAAGAACATTGAAGTATGTCTCTTGTCCACACTCTCCATGGCTATGCATGTGAGTGCTGTCTGTAAGATGGACTTCTTCTCCCTTAAACTCTTGCGTAAAACAAATGCTCCCCTTCTTGACAGAAGCCCTACGGCCTCAGGTGGTTGCTTCCTTGGTCACCAGCCGCATTGACTACTGCAATGCATCTACCTGGCTCAACCAAAGAGTTTGATCCAGCGGCTGTAGTGCCTGCAGAACATGACGCAAGGGTGGCCACTGGCTCACCTTATGGAGCTCACATCAGTCCAGTGATCCGATCTCTTCACTGGCTTCCGGTGGCAGAGAGGATTGCATTTAAGGCCCTCTGCTTAGTTCAGCGCCCCTACAGCCATCTCAGTGCTGAGTTTCTGCAGGATACATGTCTGCCCTATAATCCGGGCCAGGCTCTCCGTTCAGAATCAGGTGATCTAGTAATCATTCCAAAGATCTGTCAGGCCCGTTCGGGAAGTCATGCTTTTTCTGTAGCAGCTGGAAAGCTTTAGAATGAACTACCCACAGCAATGCGGAAGTTGGAGAATCATCTTCAATTTTGGCACGCTCACAGAACCTTATGATTTTAGTGTGGAAGCTGATATGACTTACTGATCAGGCTCTGGCCTCGCTGATCTCATTCCTCTCTGATCAACCCTCCCAGGTCCGACTGGGATCCTTCCTATCATCTATCTTCCTCTCTACCTGTGGGGTTCCCCGGGTGTCTAACCTCTCACCCTGGCTCTTTAACCAATACCTGGCAACTCTTGCCCACTGCATTGCCATTATCTGCTCAAATTTCCAGTGCTGTGCTGATGACACTCAACTCATTTTCCGGCTGCCCTCAGCCACCTCCTCTCCCTCTCTCATCTCCGACTGCCTAACTGCCATTCAAGATTGATGTGCCGCCAATGATCTTTGTCTGAAAACCAGCAAGACTGAGATCCTCCTCATCAGCACACCATCTCCATCCTTTTCCCTCAATCTCTGGCCAGCATCCCTTGGACCCCTCCTACCTGCGAGGCTAACAACCTCGGGGTCATCTTTGACTCCACACTTTCCTTCTCTGGCCATATCTCTGAGGTCTCTAAAAAGTCAAACTTCCTACTGCACCTCCTTAGAGGTACTCTGCCTTTCCTATCCTTCCCTCAGAAGCTCACTGTCTCCCAAGCTCTGGCTCTCTCTAGGTTGGACTATTGTAACAGACTCTTTCTAAATTGACCAGCCGCTAGTCTCTGCTCTCTGCAACTTATCCAGGACAGGACTGTGAGACTTGTCCTTGGCCTCAAGCCCTGGGATCGTATCTCTCCAGCCCTGAAATCTCTCCATTGGCTCCCAGTGGATGCAAGGATTAAATTCAAAACCCTCTGCTTGGTCCACAAGGCTTTCTGTGGCCTGGGTCAAAAATACCTACAGCTATACCTCCTCAAATACTTCCCTTCTTGAGCTCTTTGCTCCTCTATCTCTAACTCCCTCCAGGTCAATTGTTTTTTAAAGAAATGAGCTGTGGGAAGATCTCTATCTTCGGCTGGGACCTCCCCCTGGAACAGCCTCCCTGACACTCTAAAACTTGAGGAGAACCATCTCCGGTTCCGGAAGTATCTCAAGACTTTCCTCTTTGCTTCTGCTGACTCTCCCCCTATCCCCTGCTCACCGGCTCTCTATTGGCACTGTGCACCTGGCCACCCTCTTTCCCCTGGGCCCAGGTACCTGCTCACCCTGCCACCCTCCTGCACTGCCTCCTGACCACCCCTTACACGGGTGGACTGTATCTGTACCCATACAGGCCCCCCTTTTTCTCTTTTTCTGCACTTATCATACTTACCAGTCTGCTGCCATAAACACAGCACTTGCCACTTGCTGGCTGCACTACCACTGTTTATTGCCTCCTCTATTTATTTTTATTTATTATTTATTCATCTGTAGAAGAAACTTTTACAGCCAAAAGAAAGAAGCTTTATAACCTTGGTGACCGCTAATTTATAGTATAAAGCAAAAATTAGCCAGATGCACGATTTAAAATAGTTGTGCTGGGTTGTCAGCATGAGTGTTTCTCCAAAACTGTGTGGCTGCTACACAGATGCAAAATAGGAAAAAGAGGGGGGATTTAGAGAGGTTACTCACATGTGCCAACCTTATTCAAAAATGTATTCGAGGGTGAGTCCGTTTTTTCTTTTTCTTTTTAACAATATATTATAGGATGAACAAAAAAGAATATTCCAGTTGGGTGTTGTCTTCACACCTTACAATTTCCACATTAATTGTTCACAATTCCTTTATATGGATTAATGTAAGATTTCCACATAGGTTGTTTGATTCTTGATACAAATTAACATTTCCACATTGATTGTTCACAGTTCCTTTATAAAGATTGATGTAAGATTTCCACATAGGTTGACTGCAGTCAACCTATGTGGAAGTCATTTATATGACTCCAATTTCGCAACTTTTGTGGTCAACGTCCACATATTCACAGTTTTACTTTCCAGATTTGTAACACATTTGACATAGTACTCAATCATAGTCAAAAAGGTTGACACTTCAGCTTTACTCTTGGGTGACTGCATTTCCATTATTGCCTCACAGTGCTCAACTTGGGCCGAACTCCATCTCCAGATAGACTGTAGCCGAAATAGTCTACTTGTGGCACACCAAATTTGCATTGCTCCAAAGTTAATGTTATTCCAGCACACCTCCAATTTCTTCAACACTTGTTACAACCTGACCATGTTCATTTCTGTCTTTCCCCACACCAAACTGTCATCTTGGTAGAATTTTACACCACCTAGACCACCTAGAATATTGTGCATCGCTTGTTGAAAAACACTAGCCACTGATATTGGCCCAAAGAGCACCCTGACACATTTGAAAGACCCAACATGTGTAATGAAGGTAAATACATCATGAGAGGCAGGATGCATCCTAATCTGGTCTTAAGCAGATTTGAGGTCCAACAGTGAATAAACTTTAGCAGCACTCAAATCTGTAATCATCTCATCAATCTTGGGTAATGGAAATCTCTCGGTCACAATGTTTTTGTTAAGATTTCTGAGGGTTATACACAATCATATTGATCTATTGGGTTTTCTTACAATCACAATCAAGCTAACCCATTCTGATGTCCCTGGCATCTCAATGATCCCTTCCTTAAGTATCCTCTCAATTTCTAACTCTACCTCTTTTTTTTACATGGTATGGGTAAAGGCCTAAGTTTGGTAACAAATGGAATAGCATTCTTGAGCCTTATCCTGTGAATAAATCCCTTTAAACTACCAACATCAGATCTGAAGACATTGGGAGACCACTTAGCTACCTCTTTCTCGTTCAGTTCTTCGTATTCCTTTGCAGAATATTCTTGTAAGGTACTTGGCACCATGTTACATCCATTTTGTTCCTGTTCTTTACCACTGGGATCCAGCTTCATATCAAGAGCTGCCTGGCAGCTCCAAGACAATACACCCCCACCCACATTAGTCACATATATCCTACTTGTAGTAGTTTTCACTTTAAACAACAATGTGGCATTTAATTCTCCAATTATTGTTATTGGATTTTCACCATATGCATTGGCTTTTACCCTGGCCTCTTTCAATAAGCACTTGGATAGACATTATTTCCAGGATTATTTTCTAATCAGGGTGTAATGTGTATCACTGTCAACCAGCATTTCAATGAGTGAGCCATTAACTCCAATCAAGGTTTTTTTTATCTTTATCTCACACACAGCATCTACTACTTGCACAACATTCAACCACTCATACACGTCCTCATAATCATCACCCTCTTGTTCTATCAATCCCACATGTCCATTCCAAAATCAACAGCATTTGGATATGTGTGCTCTTCTCCCACAGCGTCTACACTTTACGTGTAATGTCGAGCATTCTATGTCTCTTGCAAAGTGATTTGAACTCCCGCATCTATAGCAACCCCTAATGGATGATCGAGGTCCTCCTCGACCACCAGACATTTCTCTTCTGTTACTTGGAAAGCATCTACCTCTTCCTCTGCTTCTATTAGTATCTTTGTTTCTCCCTCTGTATCTCCAATCATTTTCTTTGTCTTTGTTGTAAAGACTGGAGGGGGGTGTCTGTACTCCTGCTCTCTATCTGGCAGAGGAGAGGCACAGAGGATCCCAGCCAAGATTCTCTATAGGGTAGCGCTGGTCGAGAAATCAAGGCCTAGCTTCTCAGGAGGTGATGCAGGCTGGTTCTTAAGTACAGTGTAGTCCCCAAGCCCCCACGAAGGAATGTCCACACACTGTATTTGTTAAAACACAGTATTTATATAATTAATATTCAAGGTTATGTACACTATCACAATAACTAATTTTGTTCTCAGAAAATCCACAATGGCAAATATATACAGTTCTAAAGTGGTACCACAATTATTATCAGATCTCATTAAAGTGCATCAACTATACTCTGGTCAAATGTCACACAGATCAAGGAATAAAAGTAACAAACAATAGATATAGGAGGAAAGCAGTTGGTTAGAACAATGGGCAGAATATTGACCCCTACCAACTAGGCACAATTCTGTGTGGAGATCCCCCACCTGGGCAACCTGTAAATTAAAGCTATATCCCAAGCCCAGTCCATATTTTGTTCTATAAGTCTTATTTCCTTCTGTAAGGTTTCTACCCCCCTCAATGTACCTGGTAGAGCAGAGTTATTCGATGAAGCATTGATGGATCCTTCTTGAGTGACTCACTTTAAAGCAGGAGCCAAGGATCGTCAAGAGGCGTCGAAGAAGGTGAACTTGGCGTTGACGGCGTCAATGAAAAGTTCGATGGTGCCGAGACCACAGCGTCGATCCAGGTGGTGCTCGTCAGTGACGTCCTGTGAGGATGAGGTGTGCGGGGCACCTCAATGTTTGATGGATCAGGGCCGCAAAGAGTTTCTGAAGAACTGTGGCCCGACAAGGGCTTAGAGTATTCAAAGTCATTTTGGTCTTCGGGTGGCAGGAAACCCACTGGCGGATGCTCCTCAGTGTGTCAACGGCCTGGCCTTCTCAAGCGGGATAAGGCGGGCGGCGGTGCGGACAAGAGCATCTGTGAATCAAAAGTCTTAGGCAAAGGAGCATGCAGCTCTGGTCGTCGGCGGCACGGCGTCAAGCGGTCCCCTCTTCTGGGCAACCCGTCTTCAACGGGCCTCCAGCGGTTACGGCAATACTCCAAACCCTGGTCGACGGCAATGGACTTCGACAGCGTCAATGTCCAGGTGCTTTACTTCGTTCTCCTCGACGGTCCCCGTCTCCAGTCAGCAGCCTTTCGAGGGTCTGACTTCCAGGGAGCTTCGGCGAAGGTTAGCAGTGCTCGATGGACCCTCAGAGCGCAGGAAGAGAGCGCATAACCAGGTCCTCTCTCAGAGCAGTCCTTGATGAACTCGACAGCTTTCAGATCGGGTTGAAACAAATGCAGCAGCAGTTCTTCTTCTTCTAGCTGAGCGTCAATGATAAGCAGTTCCAGTTGCTCTTCAAGTGTCAACTCAGCTTCTGAACACTTTCCAGTGGTGAGCGGTCAACAGATATACTATTCTGTCTCTCATCCACACTGCTGGGTTACACTTAGCAGCCAATCATACAGAAGGGCATTCATGCAGTCAGTCAGCCAATCAGGCATACAGTGCATTCAGGCCATAGTCCTCCCTCTCAGACACTCACAATGAGGAATGTGTATTGGGACAAGTACCCAGCCATTCAACAATACACACTGCATTCATACCAGTTTCGGGCAGGGCTGTCTCAGTCATTGTGTCATACACCAGAAACCAGACATCCACAACAAGAAGTGCATATTAGTCACCCACTCCATTCACCCAGGTCCCACCCACAGGTGTACCGACAACATACAGTCACTGGGAAGGCTTCAGCCAGTCTGGCCTGGCCTTCACAACAACACCATATATGAACCTTCCACCCAACAGCCAGTCAGGGGGAAGAGACAGAGTCAGGGCTTCCCAGGACTTTGGGAAAACAGGGTAACAGGCAATAGAAAGCAAGAGGCCACAGGGGCCATCTTGTTCCCTATCAGGAATCAACTGATTCCAATGGCAGTGCCTGGATATCCCAAAATGGAGAATACTCAGAGCACCTGTCAAATTCAGCATGGAGCTGCCACCAGCCCATACCCTGCTCTGTGGGCCACACACAGGTGCCCAAAAACATACGCTAGGGAACAGGGTTGCACCCCCACCCATGGGTTCTATAAGGGTATCCATAGGTTTGTACACCAAACCAAAAACAGGAAGGGCTGCACTTCCAGGAGTCCCATATGGACTCCTGGGTAGAAAACAATACAGAAAACAAATGAAAAAGGACTACAGGACAAGGAAAGGGAGGCCCTGTCCCTCCAATGCATTCCCAGCATCACAGGCAGTTCCTGCAGATATCGCTGTTCCTGAGCCTCAGTCATGGGGACAAGAAGGAGGACATCGGGGGACTCCTGCACTGCATGGGATCGTTGGAGAAAGCAAACAAAATTGCGTCACTTCAGTTTACAGTAGCTGTAGATTCAAGAACACAAACTGGTGTCCCTCACCCTGGTTAATCCTAACCAGCCTTGAGAATGGTATCCAGGTGTCTTATGAGTTGATTGGTCCCATCAACCCAAAGGAAGAAGCCATCCTTTAAGGAGCTTCTCTGTCAAATTGGGTTTGGGAATTCAGACCTGCTGCAGGGCTTCCCCAGCAAAACAACGGTCCAGTGGTTGTGGCAGCCGTCCTGTTCCAGCTCATCTTCGGTTCTTTCATTCCAGTGGTCGACTCTGCCTTCCAGTCTTGGGGACTCACCTTTTAAACAGTTTTCTCCCTTTCATTCCAGCCGAGCTTTCACTTACCCAGCAGGGTGGCTGCCCTTGCCGGATAGTCAGCCAGCCAATCACGTCAGAGTGCATTTGGGTGTCCTAGGAGATTAAGCACAGGGAGTTTCTGGCACCTCCCTCACTTCCTGCCCACCCCACACACTCAGGCGCCAAGGGCGGACTTCAGTCCTGAAGCCCGCCAAAGGAACACGAACAAAGGGACCAAACGTAGTTTGGCGCGCAGAGACAAACACTAGAAGGACCTTTCCAAAAGGAAATTGTGAACAAAGAAGACCAGGACCCATTTAAACAAAGGGGCTAAAAGCGCCATCTTAAAAAACATGTCTCCCGTGATTTTTAGTTACCAGTGTTCACGGTCAGGAAAAGTCATGGTAGTTTGTTGTAAAACCACTGCCACCAGCCTTTTCAATAGGAAAGGGTAGCATGTGACTGGTACATGAGTTTTTACACACAGGGGATTCTATGTAACCAGGGCCGGTGCTATCACTAGGCAAGGTTAGGCATTTGCCTATATGTGGAAATATTAGAGCGGCAAAATGCTGCTTTAACACCTCCACACTAATTGTATACTAACTGCCTTGCCTGTGATAGCATCGGGCCTGACTGTCTGCAGGCTGTGGCTGGCTGAGGCTGGCTGCAGCAGCAGCAAACCAGGCAGCGCTGCCATGCTGCGAAGATTATGGTCGGGTCAGGGTCACGAGTGACATGTGCGTGGCAGCGCTGGCACCGTCCGGCACCTGCGCATTTGCACTCCACGTGACAGGCCATGAACGAAGCACCATACGATATGTGCCCCCTTGAGTCTCGACCGATCGTCATGATGCTCATGGTTTGAGGCTATCAGGGAATGCTGCAGTGCACTGTGCAACCTGGCTGAGCCCCCTGCCCTGAGCCTATTAACTTATTGGTCCACCGTCCAGACCATCCATCAGACCTGTCTTGTCGCGTAGGCCACCCATCCCGGACACGGCGGACCCTGCTGTGCTGTGAGAGCGGCCCTGGGGCTGGGCCATGCCTGTAGTGGAGCATGTGCTGAGAACAATCCGTCCAACGTCACACAGGTGAGGACTCCACGCTAATTGTATAGTGCCTTCCCTTGATAGGATCAACCCTGCTTCCTTTGCACACTCCCTCCTCCTCTTCAAATCGCCCTAGCAGCAACTGGTACCTGTGTTAACATGTGTGCTCTGCTGTACTGCGTGTGCAACACTAGGAGATTGACACTGTGTAGATTGCATACTTGTGTGTGCCCTGTGTCTCCTTCACACTCCACTACACGAAAGTCAGTGTGTCCCCTGCAAACACCTTTGAAACATAGTTTGGGTTGCACGCGCATTTGTACCCTTAATCTAAATGCACTGACTATAACAGTGGAAAATAGCACAGAGTGTAGGCAAAGATGCGTGCGTGCAATATATTATGCATTAACTTAGCTCACTTCGTTAACACTCCTGCTGCGGACGGCCCGCCTGTGTGCATTGCAAACCCTTCCTGTCAATGGCAGTTATGCAAGCAGGACCGACTGCACCTTTCAACCTTCCAAGGTTAATCAATAACATGGCTGCCATTTCTTTCCTGGGGCACATTTGTTCTCGACAGAGCCAGTACCTCGAATAATGTAGTCAGTCCTTCACGCTACCCATTTGGGGATTCGAAATATTGCTTTTCAACGTATCCAGGGGAGCTGGAGGCAAGAAACTCATGGAATGCCCCACGTGGAAATAAATATGCACTGTTTACTGAGACCCTGGAATGCAGGCAATCCCAGTGTCCCGGCAGTCGCAGAGTCTTCCTGATTCTCGGACATTGTTTTAGTGAATACATCAAATGCGAGGAACATGGGCAGGGCCGAGTTGCCCCATCTGCCTTCGTGGGGTACTTGTGCCCATTTCAGCTTGCAGTCTATTGACTACCTAAGGCCATGCTAATCCCTATGGCCAGCTATTTCCACACACTTCCTGCCCAAAATGCATCCACTCCTGGGATGTCTTTGAGCTCGCTTTACTCAAGCCAATAGCCCCATATCGCCTGAGGTCATTTCAGAGTCAGCCCTCTGCCCCATCAGTCAGGCTGCACCAACGGTAAAAGATGTTTTGAGTAAGTGCAGTTCATTACTGGTTGGTCACACCTCTGCTCAAGTAGGTGACTTTGAAATACATTTGTTGCTTAAAAAAGAAAAATGGGAGTTGGGGGCTGTGAGGAGTGCCGGCTCATCACACTTCCTCTAGTACTGGAGTGCAAGGTAACCTATTTAAGGGAACATCATGACTCTAATTTATTTATTTTTACTTATTTTATTTTTCATTTATACAGCACTTAAACACAGGTGGAGTGCTTCAAAGCGCTTCAAGGTGGGAAGGGATCAATGAAATACAGTAATCACTCTTAGGCCTTGAAGTTTCTGAGTGATTGATAGAAAAACTAGCATACTTGGCCTGACGGCACTTCACCTGGTGCAAGTGCATGAAGTGTTACTGTAGCGACCAAGCTAGGGAGAAGGGACACAAAAGGGGGGGGGGGGACAGGACGGTATGCAGTGATTATCACGAATATCAAAATAATTAATACCATTATAACAAACCTAAAATAACAAGTTCCAAAATATGGAATTCAGAAAAAACAAAAAATGGGGTTAGGAGGGGGGATAGTGGTTTTGGGGGTGGGGGAAAGGTATTAAGAACAACAAAATGGGGTAGTTTTGAGACAGAAACACCCCAAAACAACAATAAAGGAATTTATTTGGGATTTCGTCATTATGGTATTAGTTATTTTGGATTTGTTATAATTACATGTAAATGACAGGACAGACAAACTAGCTAGTCCTGGCACATTTAGCTCATACATGCGTAAAGACACAGGTGCGAGGAAGGGGGCCTAGGGGGAAAAAATGAGTCCAGTCCAGCAGGGCCCTGGGTTAAGTGCAGAGAGGTTGCCCCGCTCATGGAGCATGATCTGAAAGTGCAGTAATGCTGAACACAGTGCAGTGGACGGAGGCAAGTCAAAAGACTGGCAAGGGAGCCTGGGACCTGTAATACTTTGGAGGTGAACCAGGAAACCAGTCAGCAAAACTGAACAGAGTTAGGGAGGAGAAGGAGGGTGGAAAGAAAAAGAACATAGTTTAGTAGGGGAGAGGAAGAGAAGAGGAAGGTCTTGAGGATTTTACAGAACTTAAGGTGCTCCGGCTCAAGACAGAGAGAGGCAGGGAGGCTGTTCCAGAGGGGGGCACCTGCAGAGGATAGAGATCTACCCCCAAATCTCTGTTTGTGAAAGTAGCTCACCTGCAGAGATTTGGAGGAGGACGAGTGGAGGACTCTAGAGGATGTGTATTTAAGAAGTGAGCATTGTAGATAGTGCAGGCCCCGGCCCTAGAAAGCCTTGTGGATTATGCATAGGGTCTTGAACTTGATCCTTGCAGCCACAGGGAGCCAGTGGAAGGATTTCAGCACCAGAGAGGTGTGCTCCCTGGGCTTGAGGCCAAGGATAAATCTTGCAGTTCTGTTTTGGATGAGTTGTAGAGGACAGAGAGCAGAGGTAGGAAGATTGAGAAAGAGACTGTTGCAATAGTCCATCCTAGAGAGAACCAGGGCTTGCAAGGTGGTGAGTCTCTGGGGGAAAGTGAGAAAAGGCAGAATACCTCTCAGGAGGTGCAGTTGCTATTGGGACTTTTTGGAGATGTCTGACAGGTGAGAGGAGAAGGAGAGATGACCCCTAGATTGTTTGCCTTATTGGAAGGTGAGGGTGCAGGGCCTAGGGATGTCGGCCAGTGTGAGAGTGGGGAAGCAGGAGCAGGGGTCCCAAGGAGTACGATCTTACTGGCCTTCAGGCAAAGATCGTTAGCAGCAAACCAAGACTGACCTGCAGATAGGCAGTCAGGAATGAGCGAGGAGGAGGAGGAGGCCGAGGGTAGCCTGAAAGAGAGCTGCGTGTCATCTGCATAACACTAAAATTTAGAGGTAACGGTGGAGATCTTGTGGGCCAAGAGGGCCATGTAGATATTGAAAAACCAGGGGGATAGGTTAGTTCCCTGAGGGACACCACAAGTAGAGAGAGTAATAGAGGAGATAAAGGACCTAAGTTCCACCTGGGAGGGCCGGTCAGAGAGAAAGGAGGTGAACCACTCCAGGGCCTGAACTTTTATGCCCAGGGTATCATAGAGACGGGTGATCAGGATGTTGTGGTTTACCATATCGAAAGCAGAAGAGAGGTCCAGAAGAATGAGGACAGAGTGAGAGTTAGAGTCGAGATTTGAGAGCAGGTCTTCACGGGTGTTCTGAAGAGCAGTTTCCGTGCCTCTCGATGCTCTAAAGCCAGACTGATGTTCACGGAGACAACAAACAGTTTCAGTGTGGAGGGTAAGTTGAGTGATAGCAAAACAAAAGAAAGCCAGACTGTCTTTACTTTACTTTACCAGCCAGTATCAGTCATCAATACAAGCAAAGTATGCTTTGTGCATCCCTGTGTACAATAAGTGTCACACTGACATAAACGCTCCAGGCACTGTGAAAGAGATTCGTTGAATAATAACCCTGCATAAGCGATTAGCTCTCGGTTGCTGTTCCTGGCCATCTCTCAACCTGCCATCACCTGCTGCGAGTATGTGTGCAGCTGACACACAGCCACATCCGAGAGCCTTCACAAGGCAGCCAGCCTGCCTGGATACAGTGTACCAGTAACATGCTAGTGCTCTTGAAGTTCAATATGAAGAAAGTGCATTGGAATCCATACACAGCAGAAGACGTGAGCACGGTGTTAGGTGAAGATAATGTAATGGATTGCAGCAATCAGTAACAAAATGGTGACAGTTGGTTGAGAACAGTTAGGACCCGGAAGGATCGTGGTGAGGGGGCGCCAACTGACAGTTTGCCTATGGTGGCAAAATTCCTTGCACCGGCCTTGTATGTAACCCCTCCAGCACTCCATTGTAAGATGGTGAGTGCTGGGTCTATGAATTTGGAAAACACTAGTAAAGTCAATTTCACTTTACATTCTCTGGGAAACAGTAGTTTATCCCAGAGAAGGTTTCTAAACCTTTGGGAAGTCTAAAAGACATCCCTGTGGCACTGCACACAGTGTTGTGCTGTGTAACACACATGAAAAGGTGATGCCTATAGAGTTATCTAAAACTCCATAATCAGAGAACACAAATGTAAAACATGCATCAAAACACATGAAAGAGTGGGAAAAAAGGCTCACACTCTTTCCAGGTAAAAAAAATCAAGTCCTCAAAATCCAGCAAAGGTGAAGGGAATTAGCACATTTCTGAGAATTCTCCTTAACACACAGTTGTGCAAGTTGAAGGTGCAGAAATTATAGGTGGTCGTGTGATAGGAGCTTGTGTAAGGAGAATGTGTCATAACAATTTGTGTCATACGTGTGTGAGTCATGGAAGTGCATGTCGTAGTTGCACACGTCATAGGTGTATGTTTTACAGGAGTGCAGCCAATTCTGAGACATTTAGGCCAAATGTATCCCAGTGGGATAACCTGTCATAACAATGCACGCTGATTACACTTACTGGGATTCAAAGTCCGGATTGCAGCAGAAGGCAGTAAGGAATGCCTCAAAACCACTGGCCCTCTTAATAAGAAGAACATCAGAGCAAGTAGTCTCAGGCAAACCCTCTGGGGAAAGGAAACCCTGACATGGCTTGGACTCTGGTGGAGTAGGATCAGGTAGAGCAGAAGAAAACTCAGGCACAGAGAGCGACCCCAGGCAGTGGGGACATAGTGAAGCAGGATCATTCAAATGACAGCAGGCAAACAGGAGTGCTGTAGATGACACACAGAACCACAATACATGGGAATCAGTCAGAGATTGAGCATAGAACGAGAAATAGACACATCAATATGGGAATTTACTAGAAGCGTCTGTGCCAAGAGAGTAGCGATGCACCGGTGTCCGTATCTTTGCAGCATTTATTGTCTTTCAGGAATGGATGTCTGGCGACATCAGCACGCAGCGTGGAACGACTAGACCACTGCACGGGAAGCCAAAAGACGTGTCGGGAACACCCGGCATGGGAGAGAGAAATTTACGAGGAAACCACTTCCACCAGCGCCATACAGACCATCATCGCCTGTGATGAGACGTGACAGTTTGCCTCCCCCACAGGAAGCTAAGGCCCGGGTTTCCAGGGAGGCAACTTGTGAAAGCTCTGCACCAATCTCTGGGCATGGACATGGGCAGCATTCTTTCAACTTCGATCCGACAGACCGTACCCCTTCCAATCTACCAGGTAATGTAAATTGCCCGAGAGGTAATAAGAGTCACAAATGCTAGATACTTCAAATTCCAGTCCTGAAGCAGTATCCACCAGGTGGGTTCAACTGTGACACATGAAATACCGGATGGATACAGAACCAAGAGGAGGGCAAATGTAACTTGTATGCAACTGGACCCCTACTTGCCAAGATCTTGGAAGGACTGTAATATTTAGGGGAGATATTAGAAGGAAGAGGAAGAAATCTGGAGGCCAGCCAAACCAAGTCAGCCGGCAGAGCCTTTGTACGTTTGAGGTCTGCATAATGTTTGGTACGAAGACACGAGGTGGTGAGGTCAGCAAGAGCTCTTTCTTTTCATTCTTGGATGTCAGACATCAATGCATCAACTGCCGGAATCCAAGTTGAAGAAGGAACCACTGAGGGAAAGCAGGAGGGATCATTGCCATAAGTGCACCAAAAAAGACTGACCCCCCCAGTGCAGACTGAGGAGAGTTGTTATAAGTGAATTCTACTAGGGGTAATAGGTAAATCCAATTGTCCCAAGCAGCTGCAACAAGGCCCCTCAAATAGCAATCTATTGTCAGATTAAGTCTCTCAGGGCCTCATCAGGGGTTAGGTGGAGTGGGAAAAATGCAGCGGTTACGATATTATCACTGCTATGCCCAATCCCGAGTTTGGGCAGAAAGTGGGACCTTTACCTCCCGCTTTTTGCTGGAGGTAAAGACCTCCCCTTTCCACCCATTTTCAGTGCTATTACTGCCAGCGCGATTACCGCTGGTGGTAATAGCGCCAAAAAGCCCCATAGATTCCTATGGACTCCGAATAAATGGGGATTAACAGTGCCACTTCAACTCGGGATCCAGCACAAATTGCGCCGGTCCGAGTTGGGGTAATGCTAATAGAACTGGGCGGTATCCTGGTGCATTTACCATTGGGATACCGCCTAACATGTCATGAAACCCTCACTCTGTGCGTTGGTTTGTTGATGGATTGCAGAACTGAGGCCACTGGGAATCCCCAATGTTTGGCACACAATATTCCAGTACTTAAATGTGTACTGTGGCGCTCAATCCAAGATGATCGAATCAGGAAGATGATCGAAAAGGGAAGACCATGACGGGAGAAGATGGAATGTAAAAAAAAGATGAACTATTTGAGGAGCAGTGCGTACTTGAGGCAAAGGCCAAAAAGTGTACCAACTTGGTGAAGGAATCTATGTTCACCATTACTGCAGTGAGGCCGTTAGAGGGGGTAAATCGACGATGAAATCCATAGACATCATCTTCCATGGTCCAGACAGCAAGAATGGATGAACCAAAAGACCAAATGGATGTTTGCAAGGTATCTTGGACTGGAGACACACAGTACAGGAAGCGATAAATTCTCAGATGTCTGTAGCAAGACCTGGCCACCAAAAATGGTGTAGGATATAATTAGAAGTAGTCTTGACCCCTCAGTGTCCTGCCATGACCGAATCATGACACGCATGTAAGACGTCCCTATACAGAGCACCTGTTGGCCTTGTAAAAACAGGTCCCCTTCTTGCATGAGATTGTATTCCTTAATCAAGTTCCTATAAGAATCTACATCAGACTGGGACTCTGGCCTGAAATCCTGGAGGAAATACGAAATAAAAAACAAAAGGTGGCCTCAGAGAACATCTTTATGGACTGGGACCAGTGCAGATCAGACCCAGACTTCAGTGACAGAGCATCTGCCATTAAGTTGATCTTCCCAGGGATTACCGTGACTGGGATGTTGTAGGGAGAAAAGAAAAAGGCCCAGCGAGCCTGTCGACTGTGCTGGGTTTCTATGTGTTGAAGACTTTTTAAGTTCTGGTGGTCAGTACTTACTTCCACTGAGAACTGGGAACCCAAGAGGAGATGTTGCCATTCTTGGAAGGCCCTCTTAATAGCCAGCAGTTCCTTCTCCAATACTGTATAATTGAGTTCAGAAGGGGAAAGAGTTTTTGACAGAAATGCCACCGGGAATTCTTCACCTGTTGGACTCTGTTGCTTACGTACAGCTACCACAGCACTGTGAAGCATCTGATTTCACGAAAAAGACCCTGCTTTGATCTGGCATCCGTAAAAGTGAAAGCAATTTTCAAGGCACCAAAGTTTCTTTGGGCTACAGTTGTTCAAACAAACTTAACTCCCTACTTTAGCAATGAGGTGAAAGGCAACAACTTACGAGAAAAATTCAAAATAAACTTTCTGTAAAAATATGTAAACCGGAGAAAGCACTGCATATCTCTTACGGATACAGGATCTGGCCACTCCAGCACAATTATTACTTTATCAGGATCAATCTTAATACCCCGTGAAGACAGAACATAACCTAGATAGGTAACTTCTGATTGATGAAATACACACTTGTCCAGTTTGACAAAAAGATTATTGTCTCTGAGTCTTTGTAGTGCTGCTTTCAAATACAGTTGATGGTTCGAGAAAACACCAAAATATTGTCTTGATCTGCAAACACATGATCCAAAAAGCGCTGGAGCACAGCAGGGGCATGAGAAAGTCTGAACGGCATAACTCAGTACTCATAATGTCCGAAGGGTGTAGGGAAAGCCATTTTCCATTTTTCTCCAGAGCGAATAAGATGATAGACTCCCTGGAGGTCCGGTTTAGTGACTATGGAGGGGCCCGGATAGCCTCCAGAATATTGGGTGCAAGAGGAATGGGGTATCTTTTGGGCACTGTGATTGTATTGAGTCAGTCTCTAAATGGGCGTAATTCTGTGTTGTTTTTCTTTGGAATAAAGAAGAAAGAGGCTACTGCAGAGGATCTGGATTCTGAAATAAGGTAATTCCACAGAATAGTTTGCAGATATTCTTTAAGAATGGTCTTCTCTGCTTCTGAAAGAATATACATGTATTGTATTTATTGTGTATATATATCGCTTTCATCCAATGCACTTTATATTATAACAACAGAATACATAGAACATTTAAACAGAAGAAGCAATTTACAATGAATCGAACCATTAAAAAACAGTAGTTAGAGCAATTAATCTGTGAGGGAGAAAGGGAGGGGTAAGGAAGGGAAGGAGGAGGGGAGAAACAGAAGGGACATAAGGGTGAAAGTGAGGGCGGATAAGGGGAGGGGGGAGGGAAAAGAGGATCATAGGGAAGATTCGAGGGAAGGGCAGAGGATGAAAGGTGGGGAAGGTTTGAAGGTGGGGAATGGAGAAGGAGAGATTTCAGCGAAGTGCGGAAGGAGGAAAAGGTAGCTATAGAGCGGATTGAGAGAGATAAGGAGTTCCAGTGCAGGGGGGCTAGGAGCTGAAAGGAGCAGAAGCGGGAGGAGGCACATACATACATACATGAAACGAATGGCACTGGTTTTTCTGGCAGCAAATCGATAGCACAGTCACCTTTCGTGTGAAGGAAACTCTTTGTTTTGGAGAGCTGGAAAAATCATACTGGAAACCCTGGTATGGCTCTGGGATTGTCTGAATACAATCAATCAAGGTGGTGGAGGTGACCAGAGGCGCTAACTCTGTCAGAAAAGGAAGGCCTATAGAATTCTTAGATAAACAATGGGAGATGCAAAATTCTGAACCAAGAAACAACAAACCTACAGTCCAATTGACATAAGGGTTGTGATGCTGCAACCACAGAAATCACAGAATTACCAGCTAATGGGCTGCTTCGATGAGAACGTAATCTGTTCAGAATGGGAATCTATAAATATGGTTAGCATGGAAATGTGTTTCTTAATAGGACCTGAGATTAAAGTAGATCTATCAACTCCTTTAACTGGTATGACTATGCCTTTAGGGATCATACGTATACCCTTTGCCAGAACCCATTGTTCATCAATAAATAATGAAGATTGAGCATGCTTACAGCACAGGGTAGTCTTGATTCTATTAAAGACACAAAGGCGAACATTATGCGTAACGTTCTTTATTACTATAACTCACAGATCTTTAAAAATGTGAACATTTAAACTAGGTGTTTGTTGTTTTACTCGCAAAACTGAGGAAAAAGGTAAATGCACTTGTTTAAAGAGTTCAAGACCAAAGTTCTTTTCACTGGCACTACAATCCCCATGAACCTCTAGTCCCTAGTAGTCCTGAGACTCCTCTCTTCCACCTGTCCGGTGCCTGGCTCCGGCAAAAGAGGCTCTTGCTCCTAGGTCCCTTCCTCTTTCTTTGCAGTCCTTCCTTTTCCAACATAGAACTTGCTCCGTGTAAACCTCTCCACTTCCTGGAAGTCTGAACTGTTGTCTCGGTCCTACTGTCGCTTAGGTCCAACGGGACAACATGTGCAACTCTAGACCACGGTTTTGCGCTCCTCTCAACCCTTCTCAAGCCACTTTCTGGTTGTCTCCTACAAGGAATGGAGAAGTAAGTATAAGGGTAGGGATGCGCTAAAGATCTTCCACAGTATGAACACATATGCTGAACATCAAGACTTTTGCCATCTTGGGTGGGATATAATGCTCGTCTCTGTGTCTTTAATAGAATCAAGACTACCCTGCGCTGTAAGCATGGGCAATCTTCATTCTATGTCAAGACAGGAGGTGATCATTATGCTTGACAAAGTTTTCTACCACCCTACTAGTTATTTCTGGCACAGGTTTGACATCAAACGTTTTAAAAGTTGATTTAGAAGACCAATCGGCTGATTTCATGATGTCCTGTAAAGACACTCCTGCTGCGAAGGCTCTAGAGGAAATTGCTGCTCTAGCTGAATGCGCGCCAAATAAGGACAGGTCTATGCCTGCCCACTGCATCACTTCTCTCACCCATCTTGCTATAATCGCTGGAGCTATGGTGGGGTATGACTTCCTATGCGCTAAAAGCAATTGTGTTACCCTTTGCAGTCTAAAATGCGCTGCTATCTTCTCATAATCCTTTATGCACTGTGCTATGCATATTTTCTTATTGTCCACAAAATAAGGGTAGAAAATGATCTTTGAGTCACACTTTGTTCTCTTAGCTATGCTAAATGCTACCCCTTCTGGATAAAATGTCTTCCTGTCTATTCCTACCACCTTGCCGTCTGATACTCTTCGACATGCTGCTAAGCAGAGCAGCATCACTAGTTGCCTTGAAAGCTGAGAGCGAGAAAGGCTCTCATTTTCTGGCCAGCTGATTAAGAGATGAAATATGTCCCTGACGTCCTATGGCACTGCGTACTTAGGCTCTGGTGGTTTCTTTAGCCTTATTACCTTGAGTAGACGCACAACCGCAGGGGGTTCTCCTACTGGTCTTCCTTCAATTGTATTGTGGCCTGCTGAAACTGCTGATCCATAGACCCCTAGTGTCCTATACACATAGCCGTCATGAAACCTATTTGCTAGGAAGTTCAGGTCATGCACTACAGGGCTGAAACAGGATTCATACTACGTTCCGAGCACCATTGGGTCAAGCGGTCCCCAGTAGAGCCATAGCTCTGTATGGTAGAAGGCACCCAGGAGCTTCCAATACAGTCAGCATTGAGATATGAAATGCCTGGCAACTCCAATCTCTTTCTGAAACCCTACAGGCTATTAATTGTAACATGCCCGCTTATATCATTGGGTGTGGGATACCAGTCGTGCCGAGTAGAAGGTCCTGCCGATGAAGAACTATACTAGGGAAAACCGAAAAAAAATCCATTGCTACTGGAAACCAGGCCTGGGACTTCCAAACAGTATTACCATCACAAGCACCACCAATGCCCTACAGGCTTTTGCTAGGGTTTTCGTCAACATGATAAATGGTGGGAAAGCATTGTGCACTGCCCTGGCCCATGGGTGAAGGAAGGCATCTGTCCCAGGTGCACCCGTGTCTATCCTCCAACTGAAATACTTCAGCGTCTGCACATTCAGTCTGGACCCAAACAGATCGGTGTCTAGTGGTCTCCAAACCTCTTGCAACTGATTGAACACTTGGGGATGTAGTCTCCAGTCGCTGGAGTCTATGAGATATCGCAAATTCCAGTCTGCTATACTGTTCTGTGCACCTGATAAGTATTCTGCTGACACTGCAATCTGGTGTTGAAGGCAGTGATGCTAGACATCTTTCTCTAGTTCTGCTAGCATCCTGGATCTGTTCCCTCCTAGCTTGTTATGTAACGCACAGCTGCAATGTTGTCCATCTTGAGTAAGACACAACATTTGACTATGTCTTTGGTAAAAGCACGCACAGTGAAAGATCCAGCTAGGAGTTCAAGATAATTTATGTGTAATTTCAAATCATCTTCTGACTCTGCTTGCTCGCATTTGGCTACCCAGCCAGATCTGCTTGCATCAGATTCTATTACAAGGTGTGGCATGCCTCTGAAAATCGCTCGGCCGTTCCAGGCTTCCATATTTTGTAACCACCAATGAAGCTCGGTCAATGCTTCCTGGTCTAGGGTCACTAACTGGTGATATCCTACCCCACTTTGCAAGGTCCTGATCTTGAGTCTCCATAATGCTCTGTAATGCAGAGGCGCAGGGAAGATCGCCTGAATGGAGCCTTCATGCATTCCCACTATTCTGGCCAGATTGCGAAGCAAAATCATCTTCTTCGCTATGACTGCTCTCAGCTCTTTCTTGATGGCTTTCAGTTTGTGCATCGGGAGATCCAGCATTGCCTTCATGGTATCTAGGGCGAAATCTAAGAACTCTGTCCTCTGCACTGGTTGAATCTAAGACTTGTCTAGGTTTACTATTAATCCCAGTGATGACACCAGGGTGAAAACCCAACGTACATTCACCGGAAGAGCTGCTTTGTCTTGGCCCAAAACTAGAATATCGTCTAAATAGATTATGATTTGTATCCCTCTCTCCCTTATGGCTGCTGCCACTGGCCTCATTATCTTGGTAAAAGCCCAGGGGCGGATGCTAGACCAAATGGGGGACACGTGAAATGCCACGTCCCTTTGTTCCAACGAAAGCAGAGAAATCTCTGGTGAGCGGTCGCTATCGGGATCGTGAGATATGCATCCTTGAGATCTAAGAGTGCTAGCCAATCTCCTGTGCGTAGGAGGTCTCAGAGTAGGTGAATCCCCTCCATCTTGAAATGGCTGTATGTGAGACATTCGTTTAGGCCTTTCAAGTGTATCACTGGCCTTATCTTTTCTCCTCTGTGCACTAGGAACATATTGCTGAGGAATCCTGTGCCTCCTTGCATATCGCGCTCTATCGCGTTCTTGTCTACTAGCGAGTGCAGTTCGTCTTGCAATAGCGCTAACTCTTGTTGTGACATGTGAATCAGTTGAGGTTCTACTCTCTGTATCAGCTCGCCGACAAACTCTAGATGAAAACCTGGTACCACTTGGAGCACCCATGCATCGCTGGATAATGCTCGACATTTGTGCAGAAAAAGGAGAGTCCTTTCCCCCACTTTTAATGCATGCTGCTTGGTATACTCACCGCCTGAAGCACTCGGCTCTCTATACAAGCCTCTTCCTCAACGACCTCTGGGAAATCGGGTTCTGGCTGGGAAGATTGCTTCTTGTTGCCTCCTTTCCCAATATCGGGTCTGCGATGGAAATTGAAGAAGTGACCCTGGTGTCATCCGGGCTTGGCAAAAACTCTCACTGGGAAGATTTTACTGATGGAGCTTTGGCCCTTCTCCAATGCCCAGTAAGTTCCAACAAACTGCCCCATCTCCTTGTGAAAGGCTTCCCCTAAGAGAATTTCCTTGGCTCCTTCACCTGCTTCATAGGAAGCCATGTCACTGAGTTTACTGTTGACCTTTAATAACACTCCTCTCCTTTTCTCTGAGGAGAACGCACAGTTGTCATTGCCCAGCAGGCATACTGCACGCTGTGCCCAGTTACCCAAAGCCTGGGCATCTACTGGCATTCCAGTGTCCTTGGCCTTCTCTGGCAAGTCCATTATTTTGGCCAACAGGCCAGCAGGGTCAAGTAAGTTATCCTGGCACCCTCTCCATGCACAGTCAACACCCTTCCTGATATCTCTGGCTGTCTTGGTCACCAAAGTGATCATCATTGGGTCAAGGTCTGGGGTGTCTGCAAATTTGCTAGGTAGCTCTGGCCGTGGGCACTCTGACCTCATCCATGAGCGCACTTCCCTGTCCAGGGGTTTTCTAATGTGCTGCTCCATATGCAGCGCTACTCTTGGTGACGGCACCCATTCTGTTGTTTTTGGGTGTCTGATTGACTCTGGGTCAAACATGTCCCCTGTATTGTCGTCCTCTTCTGGGACTGCATTCTCCTCGATGTGCTCTTTGAGGATAATCTCCTCTTCGTCTCCTTCGTCATCTGGCATATAGCCTTCATCATTGTCCCCAAAATGATTCACCCCTGGGGTAGGAGGTCTATCATGGTTCCTTGCAGACTTCAATAGGAAGGCTTTCTTCAATCTGGCGACAGGGTCGTCCACTTCTTGAGGAACAGATTTTACCCTTTCAGCTTGGCTCGGGGAGTTGAAAGAGGTCGGCCTCTTCCGAGCCTTTTGACACCCCTTTTGCTCAACGACCTCTTGGAAGTGTCTTGCTGACATCCCTTCTCCAGGGCTATCTGCCCGTCTTTTACTGGAACCAAGTTGGTCTCTCTGCTCAGCTATTATAGCTTCCAGCATGTCTAGCCATTGAGCTATGGGCTGTACCCCTTGAGAAACAGCTTGGGACAGGGAGTCTCCAAGTACCTTTTTAAAGCTGAGGGACAGCTCAGTATCTTGCTCTATGGGCTCCTCCACCCACTCCTCTTCACTCCACTCTGGGGAGGTTGAATGAGATCTTTATAATGAGCCATGGAAGTGTGTGGCTGCAAAGGTCATCTTCTGGACAGTCAGCGTTGAAAAAGGCTCCACAGCAGAGTAAATGTATATTTGAAACACTCTGCAACTTCCATTAGGTAAATCTTTCTTTCTATCTTTTTTCTGTTCTTTTTTTTTTCTTATTCTCTCAAATGCACTTGCAATTCGGTTACTCGTGCCGTGGTCCGAGTTGCGAGGAATGTACTAATGATCCTGGCAGTTAGGAAAGCCCAGGGTATTCTGGGAAGCCTGAAGACCTCCCGCTTCTCTGGGTCCTACTGTCCGCTGTGTTCGCCAGTGCGATAGTGGACCGGCTTGTAATGCGCTCGGAGCAGGCCCGGCTGCCTACTGCAAGCTCTTTCGCTCCTGGCTCCGGCCCGATTCCTCAGGTAACACTTCGCAAATATACTCACCTATCTCCTCGAGAGATACCCTTCACCCGCACGTGCATCAGCCCTTATTGAGGCTGCAATGCTCACAAAACCTCTCTAATCCAGGATGCGTGTAGCACTAATGAATTATCCAAAGCAGCTTAAAATAAAACATTAGCGCTGTGCTGCTATCTGAAAATGATACATGACACAAAGGTCTTATTTCACTCTAAACAACACACCAAATCTTGTTAGAAATGTGCAGTAACTTATCTGAGTGCAACTAAAAGGAAGAGGAAGGGACCTAGGGGCAAGAGCCACTTATACCAGAGCCAGGCACCGGATAGGTGGAAGAGAGGAGCCTCAGGACTACCAGAGACTAGAGGCTCATGGGGCTTGTAGTGCCAGTGAAAAGAACCTTGGCCTTGAACTCTTTAAACCAATGCATTTACCTTGTTCAAATTTTTAAAGTGCTGTGAGTTGCAGTAATAAAGAAAGTTAAGCATAATGCTCGCCTCCTGTCTTGACACAGAATACTGCAGCACCACAGTCAATTAATATAGATACATTTATCAGATCCCTGTTGGGGAGGTGGAGAGTGATGTTGATGACCACCATAGACTGTTTACTGGAAGATAAAGTGGGATCAGGGGAATACAACTGGCCTTCCTCGATCGTGGTTCCCTCTGTGATGGGAACTGGCATTTCCCGACCATCTTTGGGGAATATGGGACAGTCGCGCACAAGGTGCTCTTTGGATGCATAGTACATACGCAGTCCTTGAGAGCATCTTCTAGCCCTCTCCTCTAAGGAGAGAGGACCACGAGTTATGTTGAACTGCATCGCTTTTTCATCCACTGTTCTCTTGACAACATCCTGGGATAGGTCACTTATCTGACGTGTGGCACGTCCTTTTTCAGTTTAGCATGGCGTTCCTGGAACCGGTAATCAAGTTGTATGACTAGAATGATCATCTCGGCCAGATTAGCAGTACGTAGAACCCGAGACACCACGGGCCCGATTCACCGAGCGTTTTCCAACGTGGGTTTGCCATTATAAAACGCGTCGGTGAATTAGGCCCCACGTTGTTAAGGTCTTCCATGAGACTCCTTCTAAAGATGATAATAAGCATCGTCAGGCCAGGCAGTCTCTGTTGGCATTTGCTTAAAGTGAGTTATAGAAGTTAAGATGTCCATAGAACCTTGTTTGATATCCAGGAGTTGTTCCTGGGCTGCGGCAGATATTTCTTGTTAACCAAACATAGCCCAATCACTGTTTATAAAGGCTTGATAAGTTTCCAGTATGGGGTTGTTGGTAGTCACTAATGATGTTGCCCAAGCCAAGGCACTACCAGGAAGGTTAGCAATCATATAACCCACTCTGTCACGGTCCCTTGGGAAATAGGCAGCCTTAAATGAAAACTAGACAGTAGCCCATATATTATTTTAGTTTACATAGATTTCCATCAAATGTTCCCCCTGTTATGGGCCCTCGGTGGAATATTAATTGGCCAGGGGGTATGTGCTATCAATTGGAGCAATGTCACATTGTCAATTTTTAGGGTTTGGGCTTCCAGAGTCAAGTTCTAGACTGCGCTTATAATTGCTGCATTTCATCCATAATGTCAGCAGGCATTGCTAACTGTTATAACAATGCAAGCCTGATTACACTGACCTGGATTAAATGTCTGGATTGCAGCAGAAGCAGAACCACTGGCCATCTGAATAAGAAGGACAGAGAAGCGAGTAGTCTCAGGGAAACCCTGTGGGGAAAAGACCCTGATGTGGCTTGGACTACGGTAGAGCAGGATCAAGTAGAGAAGAATAACACTCAGGCACAGCTCAGCGACCCCAGGTTACGGAAACAGAGTGAAGCAGGATGATTCAAAAGATAGCAGGCAATGAGGAGCGTTGTAGATGACACACAGAACCACAAAATACGTGAGTCCCGTAGAGAAGCAGGATTGGGCATAGAAACAGAAATAACAGAGCAAGGAACTGGAGAAATATTGGAACCTACTAGTAGCGGCTGTACTACGAGGGTAGATGTACCAGTCATTCGGGAACAGACGTCTGGAGACGTCCGCACACAACGTGGAAGGGACTAGACCTCTGCACTGAAAGCCGCAAGATGTGTCGGGGACACCTGGCACGGGAGAAAGTAACCGCTTCCACCGGCGCCATACAGACCCTCACCTATGATGAGACATGACATAACCTCATGTTAACAGCTGTTCAAAACACATTTTTTTTTAACTTTGAAGTTGAGAAAAGTTATTTTCTGAAACACAATACAGGCTTCATATTTACCTTAACTATGCCTTGTGCTCTATATATGCTGCTGATTTACTAAGCTAAATAAGTAGCTTCAGTAAGACTAAATTTACTAAGCAAAAAAAACTGGGTAAGTATAACTTGCACCAAAAATGACTTAAGTTCTTACTTAAGCTACTTATTAAGCTTAGTAAATCAGCCCCATGTATGTCGTTCTCTGTTGCAGCCCCATAGAGTTATGCCCTTTTGCAAAGCAAACATTGGACACGAACAAAAGGCCATTGCTGGTGGGATCTGATAAATTACTAGGCATTGTCATTTTGCCTTATTTTTGCAACGTGGACAGTGGAAAAAATCTGAAGGACTGGGCTACTAGCAATGGCCAAATGCACTGCTTTTTTTACCAGGCAGATGGATGTGGGCCACGGTCCTAGATAGTGTTCGCTGAGCCTTGGACTTTTATAACAATTAGTACTAAAAGGACAGGGGCCATCAGTAAAGGTCCTGGCCAGTAGGTGCTGAACCAGATATAGCATAACAAAACCCTTAAAAGTCAGTGTAAATCATTAGTTACTATAGAGATAAGATGATAACATTAATTTCAATAAAATCCTTGACATTTAGCTGGTGTGGGAAGTGACAACCAGCTTTACTTGGAGTTCCCCTGTTACATAGCCACAGAGTACATACATGACATCACAGAACGAAAATAACAATGAGATAAAAAAAGAACACAGTGGGAGACACCTACGGGGGGACTCCGAGGTAAGATGTATATCACTTTCCACACCTGCTGAATTTCATGGGTTTTGGTGCAATGAATCAGATCACCTTAACTCTGCTTTAACTAAAGATTTTTTTAATATCATACATATTTTCTTAGAGGAGGCCTTTGCAATTGGGAATGGAGCATGTTTACAGACAACCTTACCCTGAGCCTGAGCCTTGCACTGGGAAAGGAAACATTATCTTGGGATGGTCTTTTGCCCCCAGCAGAGTTACTGGTATAGCAGCCATTGTATCCACCCATACCAACCATCAGGCTGTGTGAATCATTATATTTCAACATTCAGTGTCTAGGGTGAAAACAGCATGCCTTGATTGGTTGCAATTTATTTCTGGGATGCCCAAAGGGGCAACTGTTAATCTTGGTGGATATCAGACTACATTTTAAATGTTAATTATTGTCTGTCCCTTCCCCTGATATGTTAGCCATCCCTATGCAAACCAAAGATGGTATAATGATAAAGCTGAATATTTATGATATATATCTTAGGGCCTCATTACACGGTAGGCGGTAAGGGTTTACAGGTATCGGTATTTTACCGGTACCGGTAAACCCTTACCGCCTTACTACGAGGTCCCTTTGCGGGTTGGAGAATTTAACGCCTGCTTTTTGCAGCCGTTAAAAACCAACCCGCAAAGGGACCAGGGAGCTAATTACAGTACCACAATTTACGGTGCCGTAATTAGCACCTTCCCCATTCCCATAATGCCCGATGGGGCAAAAATGGGAATGGGGAAGGGCAATGGGGGAAAGGGGAATTACCGCCCCACCAACCTTGGAATAGGGCGGTAATTCCCCTTTCCACCAAGGCGGTGCCAGTATTTTCCCGGCATGGACCAAGGTGCTAATAGCACCTTGGTCCACCGCCGGCCGTGTAATGAGGCCCTTGGGCTCGATTTGGGAGCAAATGAGACACAAGAAACTGCACTTACATTTTTGCACCAAACAGTGACCGACTTAGCTGTGAGCATATGATAATTGCATAGGATTTACATTGTCAACTCGATTCACATATTATGCCCAGACGAGAAATAGACATTGAAGATGAACTATGGGGAATTCCTGTGGTTTACTCTCATCCATGAGAAAGACATGTGGTGAGCAAAAAGAAAAAAACCCTAAATTACCCTATGGCTATGAGGGAAATTCCCTGCCTAGAAAAACGGAAGCTAAGGGTGCCCATCAAGAACAAAGTAAATGTTTTCTGTCCGAATCCTAAACAACTAACTGGCCCTACCACTTTAGAAAACATCTAACTAAAATGGAAAAGTGGAAGCTTTCATAATAGCCTCAGTGTGGGCTTTTGCCTGGCATAACTTACACTGAACTTGTTCTCAAACTTAAAGTTCCTTTAGAACATCAGGAAATTGTCCTTCGAGTGTTCACCCAGACTGTCTTGGTTTAAATTATAATTATCGTCAATATGGGTTTCACTCTTCCCTTTTTTCAAAGACAAAACTGTTGTTTCATTTTTCTCCTGTTTTATTTCAAATGCTCAAATCCCTCCAGGATTATTCAACAAGACACTAAGCTCTCTCTCACCTTCATGGCACTGGGACTCCACGAAATGATGTGGTTCAAAGTTTTGTTTTTTGAGTCACACTTAAAGTATTTAACATAGGTTGTCAGCTTGTTCGGGTATTGCAGGTTTCTGATGTCTGCCTTATGCACTTGGCTAGACTTGTTGCTGAACATTCACCTTCATTTCACTCTGTTCCACCAGTGGTCTTTTCGGCTATTCCAGTCCCAATATACAGTGTGCATGTTCCTTTCAGAATGTTTCAGCTGGGCTCTGAACCCACAAGCTCATTTTAAGTTCTTGTGCTTTTGGCAGCTATTCCAGTCTGGTTACTTTCCTCCCTCCCTGGGAGTCTATCCTCCATTCACAGTCCATCCTCGCCTCATACACGTCATTGAAATGATTGGAATTGTGTCCAACTTCCGTTATCATGGCCTTCAGGCAGCGTTCAGCATTACCTAAAGCCAATAGAGTCAAAGAAGATTCTTTGTTAATTATGCTAGGAACAGGACATGTCAACGTCTTTTCAACACCCATGTATACAGAAAGGCTGGTTTAGATTGGGTGTTCCTTGTTGGAATGGGAGTCTTTATCAGTAAGACAGGAGTCACTCCCAGTGAGATCACACTTGCCCAGACCCTTATGGAGGCTCTTGCACAGCAAGCTCACCTCCCTCGCCTCATAGGGGGTGGAGTCCCTCTGGAGAGAAGGACACATTGTCCAGATTCATCACCTACCCCTCCCATTAACTGCAATGCTCCCCTTTGATTAAGAAGTGGGGAATGACCAAACAAATCCATGTTGCCTTGTCCTTTCCTTTTCTGCAGGTTCACATGGGTTTTCCCCTCCCCAGGGTCAATGGTTTTTCGCTAGTGGCTGGTTTTCCAGGTCCACACCAAGGGTTCCCTACCTAAAAAAGTTTCCCAAGAGGATAAGGGAGCGTTTTAGGGAGATATTTCGACAGGAGGATGGTGTAACAGATCTGGGAAGGTTGGGAAGTCACTATGATTACTTTCTCTCCGAAACAGGCTACTACTGCTGTCCTTATTTTGGTGGAGTGACCTCTAACATTTAGGGTAAGGGGAATCCTTGTGTAGATTTCCACATCCCTAGTGGACACAAGTGACATTTATTGCCACTCCCCCTTTCAGATCTTCAGGGCTTATTAGGTCAGAGCAGGCGGCAGTCTGCTTACTCCCAGAATCAATCAAGGCTTGGGCTTTAATTTCATTAACCTTGACACGCTCTTTACTTTGGGAGGGTTGAAGGTTTCAGGAACAAACATCAACCACTTCCATATTATCATCCTCGTCTTCCCTCTGCCACTCTTCCGCCCCTACCCATTCTATTTCCATAGGTTATTCTGTCCGATTTTTGAGAGAAAGGTGGGCAAAGTGTTCCTTTTCCACACAGGAGAAACATGTAGGGAAGGTCAGAAAACAAGAGGTATTGTCCATCCAGTTTCCTCTCTTGGGGTAGTTTTCAGATTTGGTGTAGGGAGAGAAAATGGCCTCTTGATAGTTTCATCCCTCAGGGGTGGTTTAATAGGAAAGGACCTCTTATGGTTCCTAGGAACATCAGCACCGGAGACTTTGTTGGGTGATTTGAATTCTCTCTTTAGCTCCACTGAACTCCCTTTAGTTTTTAAATGTTTAGAGGCTCCTGAGTGGGCTTGGGGAATTTGGGTGGCCAATTCCATGGAAGGTTGAGGCTGTTGAAGTACAGCTTTTTACAGATATTGGGGTAAAGCCTGGATAAATAGTTCCAAGGCAATACCCTCTACAGTCAGTTTCGGCCACCTTTTATTTCCCTAGCCACTGCCTCAAAGTATTTTGAATTCTTTCGGCTAACTCTAGGTGGCTCTCATTCGGAAGCAGATGAGTGTTCCCTGGCCTTTAGCCGGAAGGCTTGGTTGACTTCTTTCCTCTCCGATCGACCCTCCCAGGTCCAACTTGGGTCCTTCCCCTCCTCTATCTCTATCTCTATGTGTGCAGTTCCCCAGGGGTCTAACCTATCTCCCTAGCTGTTCAACCAATACCTGGCACTTCTTGCCCCACTCATTGCTGCACTCTGCCCCAACTTTCAGTGCTATGCGGATTACACCCAAATCATTTGCAGGCTCCCTTCCACCACTTCTTCTCCTTCTCTCATCTCTGACTGCCTGACTGCTATCCAGGAGTAGTGTGCCACCAATGATCTCTGCCTCAATGCCAGTAAGGCTGAGATTCTCCTCATCAGCACACCTGCTCCCTCCTTTCCTGTCACTTTCTGGCCGGTCTCTCTTGGCCCTCTTCCTGCTCCCACCTGTGAGGCTAAAAACCTTGGGGTCATTTTCGACTCCACACTCTCCTTCTCTCCTCACATCTCTGACGTCTCTAATCAGTCACACTACCAGCTGCACCTCCTCAGAGGTATCCTTCTTTTCCTCTACTTTGCCCAGAAACTCACTGTCTCCAAAGCTCTGGTTCTCTCTAGACTGGATTACTGCAACAGCCTCTTTCTAAATCTGCCTGCCTCTACTCTCCGCCCTCTATAACTCATCCAAAACAGAACTGCAAGATTTGCCCTTGGCCTCAAGCCCAGGGATCGTATCTCTCTAGGACTGAAATCCCTGCACTGGCTCCCAGTGGCTGCAAGGATTAAGTTTGAAACCTTCTGCATTGTCCACAAGGCCTTCTGGGGCCTTAATACCTTCAACTCTCTCTTCCTAAATATCTTCCTTCTCACGCTCTTCGCTTATCCACTTCCAACTATCTCATGGTCAGTCGCTTCTCTCAAGTTGGTGGTAGATCTCGTTCATCGGCTGGGGCCTCCCACTGGAAGAGCCTCCTTGCCTCTTTGAAAATTGAGAACCATCTCTAGTTCCGGAAGCACCTCAAGAACTTCCTATTTGCTTCTGCCTTATCTTCTCCCTGCTGAACTCCTGGCAGAAACTGAAAAGAAGATTCTCTGGTAATTATTAACAGGAAATGTCAGCATCCTTCCAACATCTAGATATGCAGAAAGGGTGGTTTGGTTTGGGAGTTCCTTGATGGAATGGGAATCCTTGTTCCCAAAAGGAGAATCACTCCCGGTGAGATCTCACTTGCCCAGACCACTAGGGACGGTATTGCGTAGCAAACTCACCTCCCTAGCCTCACAGGGGTTGGCTTCCCTCTGGGGAGAATGGAGGATTTGTCACAAAAAGTATTGATATGCTAAAAACAGACACATTTATTTAATGCACATAGGTTCAGGGCATGTAATGGCTGAGTCGCCAGTTAATACCCTCCTTGCTCTATGGTTAGTGAAACACATCACAAAGCTGTATCGATAATTTTCTAGCAAAATTGGAATACTGGTTCCTGATTAAGTTATTGGACATAGAGAAGAGGCCTGAGAGTGATCATGATCCTTTGGTGCTCATTCTAATGGATGCTGATCTGAAACATTAACAACATTACCTCAAGCTCTCATGTGATACTACCTAAAAACATTGTTACATTTTGGATAAGGATATGGTCCAACAGGCAGTATATGCAGCCTTGATGCTACTACTTACCAAATATGAGACAGCCAGTCTCCTAGCTAATCCAGTGATGTTATGTAATAGTCATGTTGTGAGCATTGAACCTTATGTAACTGAGACACCTATCAGGCAAATCAGGAAAGTCGATAGAGAATTGAGATGGTACGCTAGAGACTGCAGATTATCCAAAACAGCTCTAATTGTATATAATAATCCCAAGGTGGGGAGACAGATCTCGGGCTATTTAAAAATGAATCGATTACAGAGAACTAATGCATAAAGTGAAGAAGCATTTTGCCCTAAAACAATGGGAAGATGTACTTGCAGCAGTACAAGTGAAGAACCAAAGGGAATTTTGGAGCATAGTTACTTGAGGGGTGAAATCTTCTTCACAGCCATCATCTATAATACAGTTTGAATGGTGTAATTATTTTACAAATATGTATAAGGAAGATTCTGAAGATAAATCCACGAATATGGATAACGTAATAATAGTATGGGAACATGAGCACTCACACATAGCCAATCGGCCGCTAACAGAGGTGCAAGAGACCCTGGGGGCTCAGAAATACAACAAAGCCACCAGCCTTCATTGTATACCCACAGATATATTGAAGAGCAAATCTGAATTGTGGGTACCTGTTTTGACAACAGTTTAAATCAAATAAACTCTATGTACTGGATCGCAAGTAGTTGGCAAGGAGCAATAATTGTTGCCATCGATTAATTGGGCAACGTTGGTGATCTGGGGAAATAAAGACCAATCTCCCTTTTGGGGTCCCTTTCCAAACTATATGCTAGAATAATAAATCAAGCAATAATCACCTGTTCAATGGGGTTGAATGGGTGATAATCACCCAGGGTTAGAATTAAAGGCCTGAACGTAGCAAGGACCTTTAACGAGGGTCCCTGGTGCCATTATCACTCATTCCTGCTCATGGAATCGGTGATTATTGCTTAATTTATGATTCTAGCATATAGTTTGGAACTGTAACCAAAAAGGGACATGGGTATTGTAAGAAGATTCAATTCAACACTACAGCTAAGACAATGCCTAGTCTGGGATACTGAATGGAAACCCTTATTGATATATCTTTATGTCCAGTCATGAGTTCTGGATGACTACCCCTATATAACACCCCTCTCTTAGAATCCCCCTGACCCCACTGAGCCAAGAAGTAGTTCTGTTTTGCTAGTTTAAAAGGTTTATTTGAGAAATAAGACAAAATATAGATACCACGCTTTTATAATAAATTAATAATCAATATCGCCCTTATAAATATAATGTTAATCAACAATGGGTAATCTGACACTAGCACACTTCTTTATAATCAATGAGGAGTTAGGATAGGATGGATCAAGTAGCAAAAATACTTTTATGATTTCAAGGGAAAAGCAATGAGGAATAAAAGGCAGTACAGAAATACTTGAGATGATTTTAGCAAAAGATAATATAATAACTTTTTCTCTGGCAATTCACCCCCCTCCCCTATGCAATGTAAGACATGGAAGTAGATGGAAAGAGGTGCACACAGTTCTCAGGAATGCAATCAAATACAATACGAAATTCAGTTCCCCCCCGCAAGCTTAGAGAAAACCGGTATGAGTTTTAAAACACAGGCCCAAGTGCTTTGAATGTGGTGGCAATGAAGTGAGAAATATGCTGAAAATGCTTTTAATTCCCTTTAGGAGGTTCAGGGTGAGTGAGAGATACTTGAGATGAGAGCAGGCTCACTTTAGCAATGATTCAGAGATGGTGATTAAGAGGCAAATGAATTTTTAGCAAGGAAAGAAATGACTGCTGATGGTTACACGTGGCTGGATTTTTAACCAAATCGCAAATCGCGGTAAAATTCGCGAGTGCGTGAATCGTGATTGCGGAATAAGTATAAGGAGTAGGAAGTCGGCCCAAACGGTTCCAGAGATATGAACGATTTTGTAAAGGTCGTTTTTCAGATTTAAAGTAAACTCAAAATGACAGGTGACAGCTTTGCAGCTGCAGAATTGACAAATGACAGTGGTGCAGCTTTACAAATGACAGGTGACAGTTAGGAGGCAGTTCTACTTACGTTAAGTAGATTGAATTATATTACTTTAAACTAAGAGATTTGGTTTTGCCCCGTCCTAGCTGTACTCACAATATATTTGAAAGGACTGGGTCTCGTCACGGATCTGATCAATCAGGCTAGCGGCACTTCACAGCGATCTGGTCTCTGGGTCTGCGGTTCTGCACGGTCTGGTCGGGTCTGGTACTGGTCTGGTCTGTCCGGATACAGCGGTCTCTGCACGGCTCCTGGATCTCTGCACTGGTCCTGGCAAAAGTTCTTGGCAAGGGATTCAAGCAGCTCACCCGGCTGTGAGTAGCTTGCAGTGATTTGAGGCCTGCTGCAGAGAACTCAGCTCGTGCTTTTAGGCCTCTGATTTAGGTTCTAAAGTATAAGTTCTAGGTTCTGGAGTATGTAGCTGGAGTCAGTCTGGAACTGGTATCTTCTGGATGGTGTGTGGTCGGGCAAAACGCTCCGCAGCAACTGGATTTGAATGTCTCTACCTGTCCCAGCAGTCTCTTTTTATGTGTTTTGAAAATGGGTGTGTGCCTGGGCCTAGCTAAGCCTGCCCCTCTCTACTTGTCACTGGCCCAATTCTCCCCTTTCCCATGATTGGGGGAAGGAAATGTGAGTCAGAGTGATGCTGTAGGTTTTATGGGTCAGAGGATCCTCCCCTGGTCAGTTTGCCCACAAATCTATATTTGATTCAAATACATCCTTCCCAGATATACAATTTGTTGAAATGACATGTGCACATTATATATTCCTTATGGTCCATGCTTGTCCGCCTCTGATCTTCCTGGGGGCTTGCATTCAAACATGACAACATTTTGCGCTTTTTAACTGGTTTTGCAATATCGGACATTTACCCAAATTTACACACATGTGCGCAAGGAGTATGGACTTGAATTGATGAAGTGTCAGATTTTTAACATGCAGACATTTGGAGTGAGACCCTATTTTCCGCTAGCAACCCCCCAAAATACACCACAGGGTCCTAACGCATCTCAAAATGTTCACAGAAAAATCACAAAAATAATGATATTACTTATATAATTCTGAAAAGTCCACACTTTGAGTTATCTATCTTTTTAAAATTATGCTCTGCCCAGATGGGTGTGGTTTAGGTTCCAAAGCACATGGGGGAAGCTTCTGCCTGTCCCCGCCTCCAGCTCGGGTGGCTCCCAGAGGCACTTCTCCTCCCACTTCTCCCAAGAGGAAGCCACTTTTACGACGCCCCCAATATAACATTTGCCTGAGTCCAGGACAGGCCTTTGTTCACCTCCCTGTAGTCCCCAGCTGCTCCACCCCTAATCTAATCAGAGAGGTGACAACTCCTTTTGGCAAGGGGAAGAGTGGCTGAGCAGATTTTAACTCCTGTGGGGGTAGATGTCAGGCAGAATTCAGTTTCAGTTAGGCTGCTGACATGCATAGCTCAGCCAGTTTTGTTATGAACATTGTTTTGGGCTCTTCATCTTCCCAGATTTTGTATGCACACATACTTCATTCTGCCAGATGTCCTCTGGTGTTCAGTGAGATTTATGGATGTGTTGCAATGTTTGAAAATAGCCATTTTGAGCTGGCATTCAGAGAAACCTAAGGTAATTTTAAAGCGTTTTTGAGCTAACAGGCGCTGCTGTTTTACCTTTGGCACCCATTCCACTCATGGCACCCTGGCCCATCATGCTTGCACTGGTGGGTGGCAAGTTAGGCAGCCATTTTGGTGTATGCACAAACTGCGTGGTCCTCCTGGATTCTGGCGCACATGTGGGCTTTTTGGCCATTTTGGATTTTCTAAGCCCACAGCACCAAATGTTGCAGCATAATAGCTCAAACGTGGGTCAGGACACCCAACAGTATGTAATGCCCCGGCAGCACCCCAGGTTGTCAATCCAGTAACCAAGGGTGCCAAGACCAATGTATTTTCTTTTAATGAATGTGTCACCTCACAGCGTCCCATTCATTGAAAGAAAATACATACAAAAGATGGCACCAATTGGAGGACCTCTTCCATTTCCAAATCAATTTCCATGGTGGCCCAGCAGGGAAATGGTATGAAGTGGAGGTGGCGGCTTACGCCGGCCCAGTAAGCAGGTAAGTGGCTCTGTTGCTTCCCGTAGCTAGATTAGCATTCAATAAATACCCTAATAATAATAAAGAGACTTGTTTTTTAAGCTTCTTTTCTCCCCTCCACCCCCAACCTATCTGTTTTTTTATATAGTCGTGCAGCTGTCAGCCATGGCTCAGGTGGCTCCAGGGCCAGTGCAAGGAATTTTGCCACCATAGGCAAACTGTCAGATTGGCACACCCTCACCACGATCTTTCCAGGTCCTAACCGTTCTCAACCATCCGTCACCATTTTGTTACTGATTGCTGCAACCCATTACATTATCTTCACCTAACACAGTGCTCACGTCTTCTGTTGTGTATGGATTCCAATGCACTTTCTTCATATTAAACTTCAAGAGCACTAGCATGTTAATGGTACACTGTATCCAGGCAGGCTGGCTGCCTTGTGAAGGCTCTTGGATGTGGTTGTTTGTCAGCTGCACACATACTCGCAGCAGGTGATGGCAGGTTGAGAGATGGCCAGGAACCGCAACCGAGAGTTAATCGCTTGTGCAGGGTTATTATTCAAAGGGTCTCTTTCACAGTGCATGGAGCGTTCATGTCAGTGTGACACTTTTTGTACACAGGGATGCACAAAGCAGGCTTTGCTTGTATTGATGACTGATGCTGGCTGGTAAAGTAAAGTAAAGACAGTCTGGCTTTCTTTTGTTTTGCTATCACTCAACTTACCCTCCACACTGAATCTGTTTGTTGTCTTCGAGAACATCAGTCTGGCTTTAGAGAATCGAGAGACATGGCAACTGCTCTTCAGAACACCTGTTAAGACCTGCTCTCAAATCTTGACTCTAACTCTCACTCTGTCCTCATTCTTCTGGACCTCTCTTCTGCTTTTGATTTGGTAAACCACAACATCCTGGTCACCCGTCTCCATGATACCCTGGGCATCAAAGTTCAAGCCCTGGAGTGCTTCACCTCCTTTCTCTCTGACCGGCCCTCCCATGTGGAACTTGGGTCCTTTCTCTTGTCTATTACTCTCTCTACTTGTGGTGTCCCCCAGGGATCTAACCTATCCCCCTGTTTTTTCAAACTCTACATGGCCCTCTTGGCCCACAGGATCTCTACCGTTACCTCTAAATTTCAGTGTTATGCAGATGACACGCTGCTCTCTTTCAGGCTACCCTCGGCCTCCTCCTCCTCCTCACTCATTCCTGACTGTCTATCTGCAGGTCAGTCTTGGTGTGCTGCTAACGATCTTTGCCTGAATGCCAGTAAGATCGTACTTATTGGGACCCCTGCTCCTGCTTTCCCACTCTCACACTGGCTGACATCCCTAGGCCCTGCACCCTCACCTTCCAATAAGGCAAACAATCTAGGGGTCATCTCTCCTTCTCTTCTCACCTCTCAGATATCTCCAAAAAGTCCCAATAGCAACTGTGCCTCCTGAGAGGTATTCTGCCTTTTCTCACTTTCCCCCAGAGACTCACCACCTCGCAATCCCTGGTTCTCTCTAGGATGGACTATTGCAATAGTCTCTTTCTCAATCTTCCTACCTCTGCTCTCTGTCCTCTACAACTCATCCAAAACAGAACTGCAAGACTTGTCCTTGGCCTCAAGCCCAGGGAGCACATCTCTCTGATGCTGAAATCCCTCCAATGGCTCCCTGTGGCTGCAAGGATCAAGTTAAGGACCCTATGCATAATCCACAAGGCTTTCTAGGGCCGGGGCCTGCACTACTGCACTATCTACAATGCTCTCTTCTTAAATACTCACCCTCTAGAGTCCTCCACTCGTCCTCCTCCAACTCTCTGCAGGTGAGCTACTTTCACAAACAGAGATTTGGGTGTAGATCTCTATCCTCTGCAGGTGCTCCCCTCTGGAACAGCCTCCCTGCCTCTCTCTGTCTTGAGCCGGAGCACCTTAAGTTCTGTAAATTCCTCAAGACCTTCCTCTTCTCTTCCTCCTTCTCTCTCCCTCTCCCCTACTAAACTATGTTCTTTTTCTCTCCACCCTCCTTCTCCTCCCTAACTCTGTTCACTTTTGCTGACTGGTTTCCTGGTTCACCTCCAGAGCATTAAAGGTCCCAGGCTCCCTCGCCAGTCTTTTGACTTGCCTCCGGGCCACTGCACTATGTTCAGCATTACTGCACTTTCAGATCATGCTCCATGAGCGGGGCAACCTCTCTGCACTTAACCCAGGGCCCTGCTTGACTGGACTCATTTCTTCCCCCTACGCCCCCTTCCTCGCAACTCCGTCTTTACGCATGCATGAGCTAAATGTACCAGGACTAGCTAGTTTGTCTGTCCTGTCGTTTACATGTAATTATAACGAATAACTAATAGCATAATTATGAAATCCCAAATAAATTCCTTTATTGTTGTTTTTGGGTGTTTCTGCCCCAAAACTACCCCATTTTTTTGTTCTTAATTCCTTTCCCCCACCCCCAAAACCACTATCCCCCCTCCTAACCCCATTTTTTTCTGAATTCCATATTTTGGAACTTGTTATTTTAGGTTTGTTATAATGGTATTAGTTATTTTGATATTCATGATAATCACTGCATACCGTCCCCCCCCCTCTTTTGTGTCCCTTCTCCCTAGCTTGGTCGCTACAGTAACACTTCATGCACTTGCACCAGGTGAAATGCCGTCAAGGCCAAGTATGCTAGTTTTTCTGTCAATCACTCAGAAACTTCAAGTCCTAAGAGTGATTACTGTATTTCCTTGATCCCTTCCCGCCTTGAAGCGCTTTGAAGCACTCCACCTGTGTATAGTGCTGTATAAATGAACAATAAAATAAGTAAAAATGAATAAATTAGTGTCATAATGTTCCCTTAAATAGGTTACCTTGCACTCCAGTACTAGAGGAGTGTGATGAGCCGGCACTCCTCACAGCCCCCAACTCCCATTTTTCTTTTTTAAGCAACAACTGTCTTTCAAAGTCACCTACTTGAGCAGAGGTGTGACCAACCAGTAATGAACTGCACTTACTCAAAACAACTTTTACCGTTGGTGCAGCCTGACTGATGGGGCAGAGGGCTGAATCTGAAGTGACCTCAGGCGATATGGGGCTATTGGCTTGAGTAAAGCGAGCTCAAAGGCATTCCAGGAGTGAATGCATTTTGGGCATGAAGTGTGTGGAAATAGCTGGCCATAGGGATTAGCATGGCCTTAGGTAGTCAATAGACTGCAAGCTCAAATGGGCACAAGTGTCCCACGAAGGCAGATGGGGCAACTCGGCCCTGCCCATGTTCCTCGCATTTGATGTATTCACTAAAACAATGTCCGAGAATCAGGAAGACTCTGCGACCTGCAGGGACACTGGGATTGCCTGCATTCCAGGGTCTCAGTAAACATTGCGTATTTATTTACACGTGGGGCATTCCATGAGTTTCTTGCCTCTAGCTCTCCTGGATGCGTTGAAAAGCAATATTCCGAATCCCCAAATGGATAGCGTGAGGGACTGGCTGCATTATTCGAGGTACTGGCTCTGTCGAGAACAAATGTTGCCCCAAGGAAAGAAATGGCAACCATGTTACTGATTGACCTTGGAAGGTTGAAAGGTGGAGTCGGTCCTGCTTGCATTAGTGCCATTGACCGGAAGGGTTTGCAATGCACACAGGCAGGGCGTCTACAGCAGGCGTGTTAACGAAGTGAGCTAAGTTAATGCATAATATGTTGCACGCACGCATCTTTGCCTACACTCTGTGCTATTTTCCACTGTTATAGTCAGTGCATTTAGATTAAGGGTACAAATGGGCGTGCAACCCAATCTATGTGTCAAAGGTATTTGCAGGGGACGCGCTGACTTTTGTGTAGTGGAGTGTGAAGGAGACACAGGAAACACACAAGCATGCAATCTACACAGTGTCAATCTCCTAGTGTTGCACACGCAGTACAGCAGAGCACACATGTTAACACAGGTACCAGTTCCTGCTAGGGCGATTTGAAGAGGAAGAGGGAGTGTGCAAAGGAAGCAGGGTCGATCCTATCAAGGCAAGGCACTATATAATTAGCGTGGACTCCTCGCCTGTGTGACGTTGGACGGACTGTTCTCAGCACATGCTCCAGTACAGGCATGGCCCAGCCCCAGGGCTGCTCTCACAGCACAGCAGGGGCCGCCGTGCCCGGGATGGGTGGCCTACGCGACAGGACAGGTCTGATGGACGGTCCGGATGGTGGACCAATAAGTTAACAGGCTCAGGGCAGGGGGCTCAGCCAGGCTGCACAATGCACTGCAGCATTCCCTGATAGACTCATACCATGAGCATCATGACGATCGGTCGAGACTCGAGGGGGCACGTATCATATGGTACTTCATTCATGGCCTGTCACGTGGAGTGCAAATGCGCAGGTGCCGGACGGTGCCAGTGCTGCCACGCACATGTCACTCGTGACCCTGACCAGACCCTAACCTTTGCGGCGTGGCAGTGCCGCCTGGTCTGCTGCTGCTGCAGCTGGCCTCAGCCAGCCTCAGCCTGCAGACAGTCAGGGTTGATGCTATCACAGGCAAGGCAGTTAGTATACAATTAGTGTGGAGGTGTTAAAGCAGCATTTTACCGCTCTAATATTTCCACATATAGGCAAGCGCCTAATCTTGCCTAGTGATAGCATCGGCCCTGGGTGGTTCTAGTAAATGGCCCCTGTCCATGCAACCCGGACCCATATATAACGAGACAGAGGCATAGAGTCAGACAGGAAGAGAGAGAGAGAGAGAGAGAGAGGGAGAGGGAGAGGGAGAGAGAGAAAGAAAGGAAGAGAGAGAGAGAGAGAGAGAGAGAGAGAGAGAGAGAGAGAGAAAGCGTGTGTTTGATTTGTATGGTTCAGCTAGTTGTTATAATTATGTCAATGATTTATCGCAAGCAACAGGACTGTGGGGAGCAACTCTTCTACCAATGCTTCACACTTAAGAAGTGATGTTTAACAGTACCACACATGCCAACACTTAGAAAAAGAAAGGTGAATACTTGAATCCCTAAAAGGCATTTTCTTTTCTGTCAAAGCAGGCACGCACAATCTGGAACATTTCGAGAGAAAAATATTATCTTTCAAACTTGTAACTGAAAGACACCATTTATAAGCTCATCTTTGGCAACTTCAGTGCATTGAGGGAATATTTCAGTCGACATATTATTCTTTAGAAGATGCAGTACAGAAACGATTTGGTTGGCACCCCAGCAAAAGGGGTTTAGGAGCCAGTAGCTAATCGCTTTAGCTCGCAAGTAGTTCTGTCTATTTTGCATTATATAATTACATTATTAGTTTTGCAGAACTGTAAAAGTGCAAAATGTTCTGTGAATACTGAAGTGATAGAAATCGTGAAATTTGAAGGGCAATACTTCTGCTCGACTTCTTATTCATGCTCACACAGCAGGAGGAGACGCTTGGTGTTGATATTAGTTTGTTGTGCATATGTCCTGTAGCCTATATTGTCATATGACCTCTGCCACTGACTCACTACTACTTGGCTTTTTACTGCCACCCACCGTGGGCCCCCCAACTTTTTCTCCCTACTTTCCTGCTTTTCTAGTGTTTTTTTCTGTTTTCTACCCCCTTGTTCATGCTTGGAAGATGCAGGATCCCTGCATCAGAGATTTCTAGGAAGCCTCAAACCATGTGCATCACCCCTCCTTTCTTCACACCCTGTCCTTGCTATACTCAGACAATGTCATCGACCCACAATTCTGTCACCCTAGAGGACTACAGATCAGAGCAACCTCATCCACATTCCCCTCAATGCAACACACACAACAACTCCCAACAACAAACACAATCTGAAGCTCATGAACGTCCGCTCAGCAATCGCAGATGCAGCTGATATATCAGACACCATTACCTCCCATGACCTGGAAGTGCTTTTCATCACTGAAACTTGGCTCAACCCATCCGCAGGACTAGCCATCATCCAGAAAACTAGAAGGAGCCACTATCAGATGCGTTGACTCAATTACCTGCAACGTCCTCCTCTTACCCACTAAAACATTATCCTTCACCTTCATCTACAGGCTAACGAAAACCAACACCTCCTTCATTGATGTCTTCACCTACCTGGTCATCACTGTGTCGCTCACACATGCCACTTCACCCAGTGCACAACTGACCCATCCAGCAACCAAGGCAACATTCTGGACCTCATTACCACTCTCATGCCGACCCTCCATTACAAAAAAGCTGTGCATTCCCTTTTCACCGACCTAGTCAACCCAAACCCTCACACACATCTAACCTATCAAGCAGGCTTTCTCCTCTTTCAAAGACTTCCCGAAAGAACCACTTATTTATGACCCCACCAACCTCACCTCCTACCTATGGGGATCCCAGTACAATAATTACAACAGCATGCCAGAAGTTCCCTGCAACACCTTGTGGACTAAGATAAAAATGCATGCCTTAGATGAATAATGAACCATCGGACAACGTTTTCCAGCCACCTGGTAACTGCAAGAGTTTCATATCAGAATAAGAGTGATCTAAACAAAAGAAAACCTGTTACAAGTCCATAAACTCATCTGACCTAACCATACTTAATAAACAGTGGACTGCCCACAGACAACTGATAAATGCAACAACACCCACCTGCTACCAGAAAACAATATCCAAAGTCCTGCAATCCCTCATTCTATTGAGGAATCTACCACTGTTAACAACTTTTTTTATTAACAAGATCAGAAAGATATTCCAAAACATTGACGTGAACCACATTACACTCAATGCCCCAGTCATCCCATTATCCGAAATTATAACATGAAACACCTTCAAAACTCTATCCATGGGGGACCTGACTATTTTGGAAGACTAAACTGTGGGCACAGTTTGTATCAAATCCCATCCCCTGCCACCAGTGTCATGAAATTATTGAGCACAAGCATGAGTGTTGGCTAAATCACTGACTCAGTTCCAACTCTTCTACAAACCAAGAGTGATCCCAATAATAAAGATAAAACAGACACAGCCAAGACATATACCACATATGCATGTTGTGATAACGTGGGCCGAGGAAAGGTTATACTCTTGGAAGTGAATGTGAGACAGCAGCAATCCAAACAACAACAATACCCAAGTTCCAAAGGTTCTTAAAAACAAAAATTATATATATATATATATATATATATATATACTCTAATTAAACAAGTCAATTCAATTCAAAGAGACTTTATTTACTTTATTTTGGCCGTAAACCCATAAAAGTGCAATAAGAAATCAATCAGTTGTCAGACAATAGTATACTTTCCAATACACCGTAAAAACATATAATTCATAATTACCAATGTTCATCAGAAAAAAGTTAAAAACGGGGGTGTTCTGAATCTAATTATTTATTAGAGGTCAACTCATTTCTTTGTTTTTGACCATACACACCATCAGGGGAGCCGACTTATGAATTTCCGGGGGGGGGGCAAATACAGGAAGTGACATCACTGGCAGTTATAGGACTGCAAATTTGCATGTAGTCACCAACTTGGTGCAACGGCGCGCGGGGGGTGTGGAGGCGCGCACAGCGCAGAACAGTGGAAATATTGGCTCGCATGTACTGCATATACTAAAGTCAAGTAAGAAGGAGTTTTCAGCCTTCAAGTTGCATTCCAGTAGGCCATCACTGCCCCTACTCCACCCCTCTATAATCATCCAGGTTGTAGTAGCCCTCAAAAGGCACAGCAACACAACTAGGATGGGAGAACGAAATGCCGTCCCATCCTGTGAGTGTGTCAAACGTCAGAGCAAAGACTGTGCGTGTGCCTCCTAACTTGGAGCACAATCTCACTAATTTGGTGCAAATCTCCCAAGTGGGAGCATGGGAATCCCCTGCGTGTTGTAAGAGGATTCAATTCAACACTACAGCTAAGTCAATGCCTAGTCTGGGATACTGAATGGAAACCCTTATTGATATATCTTTATGTCCAGTTCATGCGTTCTGGATGATTACCCCTATATAACACCCCTCTCTTGGAATCCCCCTGACCCCACTGAGCCAAGAAGTAGTTCTGTTTTGCAAGTTAAAAAGGTTTATTTGATAATTTAAACAATATATATATATATATATATATATATCACACTTTAATAAATTAATAATTGAATATCACACTTAATCTGATATGATAAAGATTAACAACGGAGAATCTGGCACTAGCACACTTCTTTATAATCACTAAGGAGTTGACATGAAATGGATAAGGTAGCACACTGGTAAATAGGGACAGAAGAATAATGTGGTAGAGAATGCTTTATAGGGTTCAAGGAAATGCAAGGTTGAATGAATGAAATGCAGTATAGAAGATAAACTGATATGGTTTCACAAAAGACAAGGTAATCACTTTCCCTTTGTGGCAATCCCCCCCCCCCCCTATACAATGTAAGGAGATGGAAGGAAGAGCACACAGTTCAGGTATACAATCACAATGTAATGCAGAGTTCCAGTTTCCCAGCAAGCTTAGAGGAGAATAGATATGAGTTTTACACAGGCTCAAAATGCTTTAAAATGTGATAGCAATATATTGGAAAATGTGCTAAAATGATTTTAATTCCCTCTGGAGGTTCAGGTTGAGGATTAGTTGGTTTAAATAAGTTCAGGCTTACTTTAGCAATGTTCTAGGAATGATTGGCAGGTTAAACACATTTTTGGCAAATGAAAGCAAGGAAGCTGCTGTTTTCACACGTGGAGACATTTGCAAATCGCGGTAAAATTCGTGAGTGCGTTTTTCGCGATTGCAGCAAAAGTGTAGGGAGTAGGAATGCGGTTCTAGGTACGTTGAAAAGCCAAGATTCCCAGCTTTCAGAGGAAAGTTACTGCAAGTCGCTAAGACAAACAGTCACGGAGATATGAGCAATATGGTAAAGGTCGTTTTTCAGATTTGAAATTTTAAAAGTTCAAAGTGACAAGTTACAGCTAGCAACTAGAAATGACAGGTGACAGCTTTGCAAATGACAGGTGACAGTAGGAGAAAGTTCTGGTTAGATTAAAATAGATTGAATTATATTATTTTAACTAAGAGATTGGTTCTGCACAGTTCTGCTAGGTACTCACAATATATTTAGAAATAGAATGGGCCTCGCCACGGATCTGGTCAGGTTTTCTTCACTCGCCACGGACGGTCTATGCGCACAGCGGTCTGGGTCAGCTCTGTAGTTCTGCGAACATCGGTCTGGGTCAACTCTGCTCTGCCTCTGGTTCTGGATACTGCTCTGCTTTCTCTGGGTACAGCACTGCTTCTGGATCTTTCTGCACAGCTTTCTCTGGACCCAGCGCTGATCTGCACGGCTCCTGGATGCTGCAATCGCTGTTAGGTTTGCTGGATGCTGAGGCCCACTGACAAGAGTTCTCAGTTTGTGGTTTTAGGCCCTTGCTTTGAGTTCTGAATCAAGTTCTTTGGAGTTTTAAAGTCTAAGTGTTGAATCTAGTATCTTCTGGATGTTGTGTGGTCCGGCAGAGCGCGTTGCAGCAAATGGAATTGAATGTCCCTATCTGTCCTGACTGTCTGCTTTTATGTGTTTTGAAAGTGGGTGGAGAGGCTAGCTTCCTAGGCCCTACCCCTCTCCACTTGTCATTGGCAACTTCCTCCTATTCCCCTTGATTGGGGGAATGAAATGAAGTGTCATCATGATGAGGTCTGTTTATGATACAGAGAACCCACCCCTGTCAACTTGACACCCAAATCTATATCTGATCCAAATACATATTTACACAGGTACACATCTGTTTAAAATTACACGCACCCATCACATATCACATGAGGTATACTCTGTCCAAATCATTCAAAAATGGCAACATATTTCACTTTTTGGTCAGGTTACCAATATTGGATTTGTCCCCGCATTTACACAGATGTGCCCATGGTGTGTGGGCATTAGGTGGTGGAGTGTCAGATTTTTAACATACATACATTTAGAGTGATATCCTCTTTTCCGCTAAAACCCCCCTGAACATACCACCGGGTCTTCAAATGTGCACAGAAAAATCACAAGAATTATGGTAACATTTAAATAATTATGACAAGTCCGTACTATGAGTTATTCATCTTTTTCTAATACCATATTCTGGCTACAGGGGTGTGTCTTTTCAGGTCACATGGTACAGAAACCAGTCTTTCCACTTTCTTCAAGCTCAGCCTCTGTCTCCAGTTTCTCCCCCTCCCAGTTTCTGACAAGAGGAAGCCATTTTTACGACACCCCCAATAAAACATTTGCCTGAGTCAGTACAGGGCTTTGTTCAATTTCCTGCAGATCCCAGTTAATTCAATCAGAGAAGTGTCATATCCCTTTTGGTGGGAACAGCAAAAGGCAGCTAGGCCTGGAAACACAGCTGTTGTGCAAGTCTCAACTCCTGTCGGGGGTAGCTGGTGGGCAGAATTCAGTTTCATTATGCCAGGTTTCAGATAAAATGTCACTTTTTGTTACCCAGTTTTCTGCATTCAAATAAACTAACAATTTTTACACATGCAGCTAGAATGCTGATTCTAAGTTTAAAACTATGACATTTAAACAATTGCAACCTATGTGACACTCAAAAGTAGGTCACTCATTTCTTTTAAACATTTAGATTTTTAGTGTCTTTCAGTCCAAATTGACTTAAACTGCTGAAATCCACAGCTCAGCCAGTCTTGTTATAAACCTTCAAGTCACTTCAGAATATAACTTTACATTGTATCCACCTCTCAGTAAGTCTTTCTTTGGCCTGCTTTGGGTTCATCTATTCAGTTTTACACAAAGTCTGGTGGTTTTAAAACGCCAGCTTTCTGATAGTGGTGAGTACTGGTAATGCAACCATTTTGGGGATTTTTCTTGGATTAATGCATTCCAAACGGGAATGGTTCTTACATGGTAGTAAATCCTTGCTTAACATTATTTTGATGGGGCCCCTTACAGTAAAATGGTTATGTGGAACCCCACAAAAGGGTTGAATCTTTAAAGTGGTCTGTTGAGCCACGATTTCAGCAACTTTTTGACATCAGTAACAGTGGATTTTGTTAACAAAGATCTTTCTTTACACTGGTGGGTGGCAAGTGAGCTAACCATTTTGGTGTGCGCACAAACTGCGTGGTTCTCCTGGATTCTGTCGCACTTGTGGGCTTTTTGGCCATCTTGGATTTTCTAAGCCCACGGCACCAAATGTTGCAGCATGATAGCTCAAACGTGGGTCAGGACACCCAACAGTGTGTCTGGGCTGCAGACCCCGGATCACATGCTCACTTCTTCAGTATGAAACTCTGGCCAAGGCTCTTTGGGCAAGCATTCAGGATGGGTCTCACACCTATACACAGTGTGATATATTGAGTGGGCAACTCACTCCATGGAGCATAGTATCAACCGTTGCTGGTAATCTCACAACTGAATGTACAGTTTCACTCTTGGCTATCTCAGTGACCCCATGTATATTAATGGAGTCAGTCTCCCATCTGGGAAGACAATTATATTTCTGTTAAAACACTCTGAATTGTCACTCCAGTTTTCTCGATCTATAGATCCATACCATATTCATTCAATGCGTGTGCAGGGGTGATAACTTGTGTCTGAGAGAGCTCATTCTTTCATTCAAGAGAGATAAAGGGGTAACAACCCCCTGTATGTGGGATCAGGCTCATTTTGCCCCATGGCCCCTCCAGAAGGAGTGAGCAGGTTTTAAGACCCTGCTGATTCTGCTATCCGAAAGGCTCGAGCCTTCTATCGCTTGCCCCATCACAGCTCCCAACATCCTGAGCGGCAGCTTATGGACAGCAGGCAGCTCCGGACATGCCTGTTGCCAATTGAATGTAGACAGATCTACTATTTAGACTCTGGGAGAGAGCCATGAATCCACATTGGTAATCCACATTGGTGGTGATGAAGCACTCAACATACAGAACACAATGGTATAATGTTGCAGTCCTGCTGAGAAATGACAATTCTGAGCATGTGAGCAGTAGGCTGGATCAGTGCTGCCGCATATAAGGTGTAGAAGCCTCTGTGAGAAGTGCCAGTACTGTCCCAACAGTGAGAAGTGTAGAACTTATGCTTAAGAACTTTGGGTTATTGAATAGTGCTGCTAAATTCTGACTAATTCCATCCCTTTAAATATATGAGCTCTTGTATAACCACGACAGTGTTGAGTTATTCTGATGATGACAGACTTGCTTAATAGTTCTGGTTCTGTATCATTAAATGTACTTCAGATCTTTAGAGTATCGGAAGGATAGCTCAGGGTCAACGTGCTCGCCTTTGAAGCAAGACGACACAGAGCAACACAGGTTCGATCCCTCAGTCCGCGCAACACAGGTTCACTCCCTCGGTCCGCGCAACACAGGTTTGCTCCCTCAGTCTGCGCTTAGAAACCTCTGGGTAGTACACACATTATAAATTACCAATTAAAATAAAAAGAAATACATCTTTTGAGAATTGCTGGGGCCTTGTCAATAAGAGTTTAACAGCTCAACTGAGAAGTGCTGATGTTGTCCCATCAAAAGTATAGCAGCCCTACTAAGATGAACTAGCATTGCCTCAACAAAAGCATAGTATTATCGCTGAGAAGATTCAACAATTATACAAGCCCTGTTACAGCAGTACTATCCCATCAAGAGTATAGCGAGCTAACTGAGGAGTACCAGCATTGCCCCATTTCAAATATGGCAGCTCTACTAGAAAGTGCTGGCTCATACGCCTCCGCTACCCGCCCATAGCATTCACCCTCACCACGTGCACACTCGGAGACATGCAAACAGTCTCATTTGCCCTCTCCCTGCCCCTGCTCCCTGCCCCCTCCCTCGCTTTGCATCTGTACCTCCATTTCTAAAAATCCTTCTGGGTTGGGTGTACCTCTACATCTGTTCACCCCTCTTGCCACCTTATTCAAAAAGCTAAAAACTGCAAAAATGACATCCTTATAGTGTGTCATTTTACAGAAATGTATTCATCAGTTGCAGAACATGTATGGTATTTAATAAATATAAGATACAGCCATCTACTACTCAAGTGGGTTTTTGCTGGCCAGGTCAGCGTTTACATGCTAGGTGTGCTACGGGTAAAACGTTTAACCTAAATTACAGCTAGGGAATATATTGTTCCTATAGAGCTCAGGGGTCATGTTGATTTTTAATGACAGAGAGCCTGGTAGGATTGACAATTTAAGGTAATTGAAAATCAAGGACTCCAAATATAAACATTCAAGTTTATATTTGACAAATTTGAGTGCTCTGACACCAGTTTCCGTAAATTGTGGAATCGTGGGTATACTGGTGAGGAGGCTACGGTCCTGATTAATGGAATTGTCTGCATGTCAAACGGGGATTTGCGTGCCATTCTGTCCGCAAATCTCCATTTGTCAAACAGGGATTTGCAGGCAGAATGGCATGCAAATCCATGTTTCACACGCACATGAATCAGGGCCTAAGTGTTATTTTAAATACATTTGTTTTCCAATAAGGTCAGAGGAGAAATGTCATTGCATTTGCTGTCATACAAAGCAGCAGAGAATGGTCGGGCTGTGTATACTTCCAATATAGTTCAATGGAGTCGATGACTGGTTTGTGAATTTAATGTACGTATCGTGGCAGAGCGCCTTTTGAGGTTGAGCTCACTTTTTGCTAGTTGGGAGGTCTATTTTACATTTTCCTTCAAACTGACCCCCTGATAATCCTAAAAGCTCACCTCCTGAAGCGGATCCCCTTCAATTGTAATACCTACTTTAATTTTACATACAGTGTTGCACAACATTACCACTGTTTTAGAGCGATTAATAGAGAGTCCTCTTTTTGTTACAAAAATCTATTAAAACTATTAGCTGTTTTTTGAAGGCCTCATCAGGAGTTGGGCGAATCAGTAAAAATGTAGCGGTAACGCTATTGCTACTGCATTACCACTCTGCAGAACCCCGAGTTGGGGAAACTCGGAGCATTCACCTCCAGCTCTGACCAAAAATGCCCCATGGAGTACCATGCACTCAAACAATGGTTATTTACTGCAGTACCGCAACTTGTGAGCCAGCGCTAACAGCGCTGGACCAATTTACAGTAACAGTAATTGCATTGGGCGGTATCCTAGCAGTTTTACTGCTGGGATACTGCCCACACATGATGAGGCCCTTGGTAGTTGAGATTAATCTGCGTGCATGAGGATCCCAACTGTTTGCTTGGCGATGCAAGGGACATTAAAGTTAAATTTGAGATTCTTAAAATTAGAAAGAGTATGAGGCAAGAGTGAATGCCTGGCATACTCCATTTACAACAAGGAATTAGTTTGCTCTTTCTCTGCTCTGGCCACATCTAACGATGGCTGTGTTATTTTCATAAACCTTTCTGATGGGCCCTAAAATTTCAAGGGTGATTTTAAGATCAATTAAAACTTTCTATAAAATGGCCTGATTGACAGAATCGAAAGCAGATTCAAAATCTGCAAACATTATTCCTTCCTTAGGGTCACATATTTACTTAAAATAGAAAATAAACACAAAGCCTGGTCAATTATACTCATGAACCTCTTATTGCTGGCCTCGATGTATGAAATACAGTTCATGTCCTCTACTTACATCGCTAGGGGGGTTGAGAGCATTTTCGCATAGACCTTACAGAGAATACCAATCAGGCTAATAGGTCTGAAGTTTCCGGTAACTGCCTATCGCCTTTTTTATAGATTGGCACTATCTCGGCCTGCTGCCAACTGGACGGGACCTAATCAACACTATTCAAGCAGTTTCAAAACCCGGCAAGAACTGGGATCCACTCTTTGTCTCTTCCTTAAAGATATCTATTGGGATCCTATCCATTCCAGGGACTTGACTTTATTTTTTAGATTTCAGATCTAAGAGCCTTTTTATATTTCGTCATTGCCAAAGGCAGCATCCTGCACTTTATGAGAAACCAAAGGGTTTCTCACTATGTAGACCCCAGGGATCTCTTGCTCATGTGGCACTAGGCGGTATCCCTCTCTTCACAACACACCCAACCCAGCACTTCTTTCACCTTTATAGGTTGTTGTAATTCTTGTCCCAATGCCCCATCCCAAAATTCCAACAGGTACCCACATCAGAGGGAGGCGTAGGAGAACAAACACAACACCCTATATCTCACAACAAAAGATTGTTCCCCTTCTTCTGACAATATTTTTACCACCTCTTGAAAATAACAACTCCCACAATTCCTAACTCCACTCTAGACATCCCATTAAATAAACCACTGGGACAAAGAATAGGTGAGAGGGAGCTAGGAAGATTACCCATAGAAAACAATACACCAGGGATTCCTATTGGTGGTCGCCATTTTGCACCGGTAATGAGGCCAGGCAAGGTCAGGACTCCCTTTACAATCATTCCCACCTGAAACCTGTTAACTCTCCCAGTAAGTATAAAAGGTGGAACACACAGACACACTTTGAGTGAACTGTGGATGCTGGATGGTGCACAGAGGCTGAGAAGAGAGAATTAAAGCTGGAGAGACCCTGGAAGGCCTGGAAGAAGAATGACTTCCTACTTGCTGGTCATACGAGTACAGGGGAGGCTGCAGGGTGGTGAGGGAGTTCTAACTCCAGGGTGCCAAACCAGGGGCAGTGGGGTTACCTCGCAGTGCCCACACAAGAGCTCCTCCCCTAAGTAAAACAGAAAATCACAGGCCTTTGAGGGGCAGGTGGCGAGACCCTGACCTCAACAAGTTATCCCATATACCTCCTGCAGCTCCTAAAACCCCAGAAAGCTGTATAGGGGAGCAGACAAAGTGGGAGCAAAATGAGAAAAGTGTATTCTGGGACATGAAGTCCAAAGACTTTAAAAGTTTGCAAATCAAGAGGGGTCTGAGCCCGGCTGATGGAGACCTATGTGAGAAACTTTAAGCAGGGGTCCAAGCCCAGCTTAGGGAGATCCCTGGGAGGCCAGAGCAAAAGAGAACAGTGCCTCCAACATTGCATTCAAAAGATACCAGCAGCCTTCCCTGGTGAACAGAGGAGTTGAGGAGGTGAAGCCACAGCTGTGGTATTGTCCTTGGCTCCCAAATCAAGGATACAAATGAAGAAGCCAAGACAGCCAGTGATTTGAAGTAGACAAGTGACGAATAATAGTGATACAGTACAAATGAGTGGTCCGGCATAGTGACAGTGCCCAGTCACAGGATATGAACTGTGTTTGGTTTCAAGGCAAGAGAAGCCTAAGGAAAGTGAATCACATTGAGCTGCAAAGTGAGATGTCCAAGCCCGGCTGAGGGGGACCTGTGATGAACTGAGAGTGATGGAGAGGTCCGAGCCTGGCAGAGGGAGACCTGTAGAGAAGTTGGAGAAAGTCGATGATGTCCTGCGGTAAAAGCCTCACACATTTGAAAGTCTTCGACATCATTAAAAGGTCAGAGTCCGGCTGAGGAAGACCAGATGTGTGATAAATTATGGGAAGGGAAGCCCTAATGAATGTGAATTAAGCTTGGGGAAGGAAACACCTGCAAGTGCTGTGATTGAAAGGTCTGAGCCAAGCTGAGGGAGACCTATGTGAACCGTTAAAGCTTTGAAAGGTCCAATCCCGACGGAGACCTACATTAACTTTTTGTTGAACTGTGAAAGAACTTTTGGAATGATGGAAAACTGAGTTTAACGTGAAAGGCCAGGCAGGCCTCGATCCACGTTTTGAACTGCCTTTATTTTGAGAACCTGAGCCAGAGTGTGTCATCCTGTCTACGGCAGTCACCGTACTCCATGTGGTCCAATCTGGGGAGGAGAGCTGACTCAGCCATCTTGCTCGTTTATGTTATAAAACTGATTTTCCATTACATACACCCTTTTCCATGCACCCATTCATTGTAATAGTGTAAGGGCAGGCCATAGGTTTATTTAGTATAGGGACACTTTATTGTGACTAGGACTGTGTTATTTATTGTTTGATGGTAGATTGTGCTCCCATCTTTAGCTATAGGGCCATATAGGAGTTTTCTAACCCTTGCTGTTCAATAAACACCCTTGAACCTTGCATCTCTTGTGTCTGTTTTCACTTGTGATATCATGCCTCCCTTACAACTAGGAGGGAGAATGTTTCTTTCTGTGTGGGTAGCAAAAAGGTTACTGTAGCGTTAGAACCAGACATACTGAGTAATGAATGATTCCACTTCATGGTTTGATGAGCAGCAAGATCAGAAATTAGATTCCAGAATGATGGTGGGTTATTACTTTGAGTGGCATTTTTTAACATTTCCCAATTGGCGTCTTCTGCTGCTTTCTTTTCATTATTGATGATGCCCATATGAATTGTTCTCAGAATGGGTATCCGTTCGGAGGATCTATTTGTTTTTATCTCCCTTTGGAGATCCCTCTCGGCCACTCGACATTCAGAGTCATACCAGGAGTTGCGCGAATGTGAAGGTTTCTTAAATATAGAGGAGGATTTTGTAACAATAGAAGTTAGCCCAACTAACCGAGAGCAATAAAAAGCCTCCATATTCTTCGGGTGGAGATTCTCCAATGTTAACACTGATTTGAGTATGGGCACAACTTTCCTAAAGATCAGGGAAGCGTTGTGATCAAAATCAAGATCTGCCCATCGGATCCTCTTTCTATTGTTTGTGAGAACAATACCAAAGCTATGGGGTTCAGTAGTGGTGAGCAAGTCCATATAGGATTACCTAAATAATTTCAGACGCTTTGGGGTCATGATTGTCCTCAGCTTAAGGTATTACCTTGGAGGGATTTCCCGATTTTCCATTTGGTCACTTGCATGACGGTGTAGTCAATATGGGTTTGCTGCAGCCCTCTTCTGATGGTTGGCATTGCTGGACAGTCGCTAGAGAGGCATTGGTTACAGGTATGCATACCAAGTATAATAAAAGCAGCTAGTTCCACAGCTTGGTAGTGACTGCATTTGGGGGACAGTCAATCCAATTCTGGGATGCCACAGTGATCATCTTCTTCATTTAGCAAGTTATTAATGCTCATAAGCGTCACTATTTGTGTATTAAAATAACCTAGCATGATTTTCTGGGTAGAATTACGAGTCTGACACAATGGTGGTATGGTGGTTTGCAAAGACTTTTATTCAGGCCAAAATAAATAGGAAACCTATCTCTCCCTAACTCTAAGAGGGGTTTTCCTGCAACTAATAATGAACTAAGGAATCAGTCAGAAATTGCAAGTAAATACAGAGTCCACCGTTGTGTCAAAATGCCTACTCGTATCCCTCACACTTGTAACTAATAAGAAACACGTAGTAGGATCTTCCGGGTCCAGAAGAATGACTCCCTTCTTCTGGACAATAAACCACAGTTCCAATCGTAGGGGGAATTTTGCCTGTGAGAACGACTCCCTTCTCCAGGTCTCAGTTCCTTTCCAAGGAAACAAACACAGCTCCAGCCCGTGTGGTGTTGAAAGTTTCAGTTCCAATTCGAAAGAAAACTTTCCAGCTCAAACATCATTCCTTATGCCCATAGTATTGGCTCACTATTGGGATCCTGAAGAATGCCTCCCTTCTCCAGGTATTTGGTTCTCAATGTTTCCACAGTGCCAGGGGAAAGACTCCCTTCCCCGGTCCTTCTTCTAATTGGCTTCACAATAGTCAATATTCCTTAGTTTCATGGGGTAAAACAACAGGAGGTATTGCTTCCTTTTCCTGATGTCTCTTGGCTTCAAGGTTCACAAAGGATGGGTGTAATGACTCCCTTCCCCCAAGCCCTTCTCAGACTTTAGTATGGAGTTTACACCGCCAGCGGCAATGCCCCCCTGCCCCTGGCTTTGCCCCTTTTGCTTGCACAATTCACAGTTCAATATTACCAGTATTATGGTATATCAATTATTCAATATTATGCCTCCCTTCCCCTAACTTGGTTTGCTTCAAAGTTTGGATGAGCTCCCAATCTTAGGGTGTGGGTCCCAGACCTGTTTTTTTCTCCTGTCTTTGTGTAAAGGTCCTGGTTCACTATCCTGCCAGGTACTATAACTATGAAAATGACTTGGGTGGCTCTTTGTAAAGGGGCTGCGGGTCCCAGACCTGTGGGATTCTGTTCTTATGGTGCTGCAGACCTCGTTCACTATTCTACCAGGTACTGTGAATATGAATACGACTTAGGCTACTCTTCATAAAAGGCTGTGGGTCCCTGACCCATGTTCGGGCACTTGTCAGCCCTTCTGAAAGCCCACAAACCATCCCAGCAACCCAGGTACCTGAAGGGTGCTTGCTGGTGATCCTCGGTCAGTTGCAGCCCTCCTCTGTGTCCTTTCAGGTCAATTACAGCCTCTGCTGCTTTACGGTGTGCTGCAGCGGATCTGCAGCATTTGGTTCCTTGTGGGCTGTGTCTTATGCCTGGATGCCTGCTTCTCCACAGCTTCTGCATGGCAGACCAGATAGGGACAGCTCTGACTGAAGGGCAGCGTTCCCAGCAATGACTTCATGTGTTCTCTGCTCTGGTCTGCTTCCCATCTACAGTTCCTCCAAGGATGACTGCTCTTGCCTTCCTGGTTTCCATCTTAATTTTTGAATGTCTTCAGCCCAATCAGGTTTCGGGCAAAACTAGAATGTTCATTCATGTTCCCATGAGTGCTCTCTATGCTTCCGCACTTCTTCCTCATCCCAGTACTGATCTTGAGGTCTTCCAGTGAGGCATTTGTTCTCTCCCTCACATGTTCCTTGAGGAGTCCACCCTCTTCCTCATCCCAGTGGTTCCTATATTGGTGGTATGGCAAAAACATATAGGAATACTAGGGAAAGTGTTGGTCCGAGGGGGATAGGAAGGTGTGTTAGAGTTAGGTGGGCTATGGGGATACCATGTTCTCCACAGGTCGTCACTAGTTCTATAGGGGGTTTCCCTCCCCATGAGATCCAACCATTGGGTACCGCCCACAGCGGGACTATGGGGTAGTAGCCTCACCTCCCTGGCATCATGGGACTCCACCTAGGGAAGAAGTGACGAAATCCGAGGATTCCTTACAGTAGGGATTTTCTTGCTGACTGTGGCATCCTGGCAAATTAGCAAGTCTTCCTCAGGACAGAATTTACTTTACCAGAATTACTGGGTATGCAATTATAAATTAAATAATATCAGCATCAGTCGGGAGGAGCTTAATTTTGAGCACATCTCGTCCATTGAAATGGTCTCTATCATTTCAACCTTGACATGCATGGCCACATTACGAGAATGGTGGTGAATTGAAAGGTAATTTATCCAGACAGAATTACCACTACCGTTGCTTCCTCTGGCGAAATTGTAGCCACATTGGGAGTGGATGGGTGCATGCATCAACCATCCCCGGTAAGTACGGTGGTAAATCGGCCCGTTTCTGACTGAATTACCATCACTGTGGTAAATCAGCAGATTTACTGTTAATTAATTTCATCAGTGGAATTACTGAATGGGAACTCTGTTGGCAGAATTACTGCTGTAAGGAAAGCAGTCATGACGGAATGGGAAGTTCAGCGGCACCCATCTATAAAAACACAATCCACTCAAAATTACCATTTTAGAATTGACATTCGACAATGGAAGTAAGCCAAAGTATGTCTGGAAGAAAAGGCAAAGGGAAGGTGACAAAAATGGAGCTTCAGAAGCTTAAATTCAGTGTACTCGCTCAGTGGATGGTTGCCCATTCCGAGGAGCTGTATGGGGCCCAAAGCAGGAAGCAAGTAACATGGGCAGACAACCAATCACATGGTACATCACCTACACCCGTTGGCAGCATGCTAAGCACCCACGTATACACAACGCAAATCTGCCTGATTGCAGACACCCTCTTAACACATGGAGCAAATCCGACATCTGCTGGTGTCCTGGCTCAACAGACAACAAGTGCAATATATCCATTGCAGCAAGGCCTCTATAGAGAGAATGTGACAGCAAATGTTGCACTTACACTCCTATGACTAGCAGGGCCCCCTCAGTTGACAGTATTACATGTATTGCATCTAACAGTGGCCTAGCTCTCCACGAACACCCATGACATTGCACAACCATGAAGCACATGAGGCCACAGTTCAGGCAAGTTAGACATCCCCAACATAATGTATGCCATTACTCATGGAACCAAAGCACCCTGGGCCCCAATGTCCACAGTCACTTCATGAGATCACTCATAAAACATTGGGGATGTTTTAACAGGGCGCAGCAGTTACAGGTATATGCAAAGCTTGGTTACAAAAAAAGGTATAAAATGTACGTACAAGTCATTAATTACAGGAGGGTATATACAAGTGGTACTTATTTATGAAAGGCGTAACATAAAAGAGGGGTATATACAAATGATACAGGTAATTTACAGAGAGCAGTACATACAGAATAAAATCGGGTGTGCGGAGATAAGTACAGGAATATGAGCAGTGAGAGGGAATGTAGTGGATACCATAGAGGTAGCAGGTCAGTCCTAGTTGTTTCCTGAGCGGGGGTAATCATTACTGGTTTTTGGATTTCAGCCACATAATGATGTTTGATCTGAAGTTTTGGTATGATTGATCTGTTCTCAGAGTGGGAGGCATGGAGTTCCATAATTTGGCAGCTTTCACAGGTAAGCTGTTGCTTCCGATTGTGGATCATTTGAAGCTGGGTATGGAGAGGCAATATCTCTATTGGCTGATCTATTGGCTGATCTAGTGGTCTGAAGGATGTCTGTTTGTGGAATCTCTCGACCAAGTAGATGGGGGCAGCATTGTTGAGAGATTTGTGGGTGAGCGACAAGGTTTTTAGGAGGACTTTGTCATTGGTTGGGAGCTAATTGTTCTGTCGGCGGCTCTCTGAAATGTGGTCTCTTCTGGAAATGCCTAGAGCCGCTCTAAGGGCATTATTTTGTAAAGTTTGGATTCTTTTGATAGATGCTTTAGTCGATCCTAAATAAAGGGCATTGCAATAGTCCAGGCGTGACAGGATGAGGGCTCTGGCCAGGGTGTTGCAGCTGCTATCAGAGAGGAATGGCTTGCCGGTGTGTATACGTTTACATGTGTAAGCCGTGGAGGACGCTAAGGAGTTGACCTGTTTGGTGAATGAAAGGTTTGAGTCGAGGTAAAAGCCTAGTGTTTTTACCTCATGTTCTACTTTACTGTTATTGCCATAAATTATAAATGAGGAATAGTTAGATCTTAGTTTTTCTAGGTTAGAGGGGGTGCTCAGGATGATGAGTTTGGTTTTATCATCATTCAGGCATAGACCATGTGTAGACATCCATGCCTGGATGATGATATACACTCTATTCACCAAGTCCAAATCCTTTTCATAATCCCCTGAAAGCGAAAGGAGGATCTGGGTATCATCTGCATATAGTTAGTGCAGGTGATACCGAGATGATCCAGATCATCGAAAAGGGGCTTAGTAAAAATGTTGTAGAGTGTAGGCGAGACGCACAACCCCTGAGGCACACCACAGGTGATGGGTATGAGATCTGCAGCTGCTGGTGGCGAGAAGACCCTCATTGCTCTACCCTTTAAGAAGGATATAATCCAGGTAACAGCGTCATCAGAGAAGTGTGCTGCTGTGTCTAAGTGGTTGCAGAGAATAGTGTGGCTGACCAAATCAAACACAGCCAAGAGATCTAGAAGGAGGAGTAAAGCTGATTTGCCACTATCTCTAAGCTCATCAACTTGTGTCTTAAGTTCGATGAGGGCTGTTTCCGTTCCATGTTGGGGGCGGAAACCTGATTGTCTGGCTCCTAGTAAGTGGTGTAGTTACAGGTGCTTTTGGATTTGTGTATAAGCTACCTTATCCAAAATCTTTAGAAGGAAGGGCACTGTAGTAATTGGCCTACAGTTAGTAGGTGTGGATGGGTCAAGAGTAGTTTTTTTTTAGCAGTGGGAGTACCCAGGATTCTTTAAGGTTGGTGGGGATGATACCAGTAGAGATGGACGCATTAATGAATTTGGTTATGAAGGGTCATAGGTCTCGGGCAACATCCTTGATGATCTGCGCAGGGCAGAGATCGCCCTGACAATTGGAGGGTTTAAGGGACAGAATGATTCTTTCCACTTCAGGGATAGAAACTTTGGTGAAGTTGAATCAGGTGGATTCGTCAGTATTGGCACTTCCAATTATTTTGGATATGGGTGGGTCATCTAGGGAAGCTCTTTTACAGGAAATTTTGTTTTGTAAGGTGGCTATTTTGTTAGCTAAGGCGTGTTGGATATCTTCGCACCATTTTTTATCTTTAGTGCATGTATCGGGTAATGCTATAGGGGTCTCTATTTCTTTGAGAATGGTGAATAGTTCCTTTATAGTGGACTTGGCCTGGCATATGCGCATGTCGAAGGACATTCATTTTGCTAGGCATATTTCTTCTTTATAGAGGGAGGACAGTTTGGTGTGTTTAAGCTTGTTGGCTTCTGAAGTTTTTTCCATGCAGCCTCACAATTTCTTTTTTGTTACCTTAAATTGTTTAGGAAAGGTGTAAACCATGTATTTAAGTGAGTTTTCTGCTTGCTTGGTCTAAGTTTGCGGGTGCGATCTGGTCCAAGGAAGTAGTCATAATTTTGTTGTATTCCTTGACCAGGCTCTCGGGATCAGGTATTGTCTGGGAGCGAGTTGAGAGTGGGAAGTAGTGCCGGGATAAGCCTATCACAGTAATGTCACAGTAATGCTCTTTTTGTTTCTAGTTAGTGTGGGTGGTACCCTAAAGGCGGGGAGAGGTGGGGGTCTGTTAGTAGAGAGCATAAATGACACAAGGTGGTGGACAGTCCAAGCTAGAGGTGAGATGGAAAGGATGTTGGCCTGGCAGTTATGGTCTGCCACCCAGTCAAGTATTCTACCTTTGTTGTGGGTAGCGGTTTTACTTCTTTGGGTGAATTCAAGTTCTGAGAGGGTGCTATCTGTAGTTAGGGCAAGCTGGTCTGATTGGTCATTGAAGCCCATGTTCAAGACTCCTAGTAGAAGTACTTGGGTTGAGCTTTTGAGATTGCTAGTCAGGATAGTATTAATATCATCCTCGACGGTCCCAGGAGGGCCCAGAGGGCGGTATATCAGGTGGATGTTAAGGGTTTGGGCATTGGTGAGTGGGACTTTGACTGATAATAGTTCACATGAGTGAACGTCAATAGGTGTAGCTAATCTCATAGAAAGAGAACATTTGTAAATAATAGCGGTGCCTCCTCCTCTGGATTTTAGTCTGTCATGTCGCAAGATAGAATAGCAGTCAGGGACTGCTAGCATGAGTATAGGGCCTACAGCAGGGTGAAGCCATGTCTCAGTGATGGTGAGGAAATTTAGGTCATCTCTCTGGATCAAGTCAGCAATTTCCATGGCATGTGCTACTAGGGATTTGGAATTTATTAGGGCTTCTTTGATCTGAGGCCTCGTAGTGATTAGTGTAGTCGGTTGAGGGGCTTGAGAAGGTTTGGGTTTGCTGTACTTGGCTGTACTTTTTATGGACCTGGGGCCGTGTGGTGAGCTAGGAACGTACTTGAGGATACTTATCTTGTCCTTGTTCCTATGGTGGTAGGGAGAGAGCTGACAGGGGGCTCATATATTTTGGCTAATCTCGCTCTGAGGCGTACATTCCTATCCATGATTGGGCACGGCTTGCTTGGTATGAAGTTTTTGGAATCTTTCATATAACTGAGTAATGTAGTGGAAGTGTTAATCGAATTAATGGAAGGCGTCGAAGTGGGCAGCGTCCCAAAGGTTGGTGTGTGGAGTATCATGATGTAGAATGTGATGCTTTGTAAGAGGACTATGATGTAGACAGTCTGGTTGGTCACTGTAGGGAGCATGCTAGTGTATTGTGGAGATATGCTTACTAAATGATATGTAGCTGTAGAGAGTGGCGAGCTAATAAAGGTATTAGTAATTGAGGGGCAGTGGATCACTCTTAAAGGGTGAGGTTAGTGCTTACGCCTCATGCCAACTTTTAGTATGGTGGTGACAGTCGGATAGGGAGGCCCCTAAAGCTAGATGTAATAATCAAGTGGGGAGCCAGATAGGGTTGGATGCGGCCGTGGATCAGTAAACAGCATGTAGGCTAAAAGCAGTAGCCAAGTGGGAGCCATCTGGGGCTAGCTGCAGCAATCAGAGGGTAGGCATCACAAGGGCTAAATGCAACAGTAGAATAATATACAGCATGTAAACTAAATGCAATATTAGAATAACAAGCAGCATATAAGCTAAATGCTACAATCACGTGGGGGGCCAAGTAGTGCTGGGTACAGCAATCAGAGGTAACAGCATATGGGCTGTTAATCAAGACATGCAATCAAGACAGCCAGGAGGCCTTCCTTTCATCCACATGTTGCTCTTCTATCTCCTCCTTCATCACCATATGCTCCTTATGCTCACCTGTGTCTGGCCACATGAACAGAAGCTCTAGATTGTATCCCCTATTATAATGCATACCCCCTGCATTAAAGAATATATATTGTTCATTAGTCTGTCCCATCCATAGCCAATACCTGCGGCATAAGGACTCCCTATTCCAGCCATCCGTCTCACATCTCAGGCAAGAAATGCTAATGTTGTAGGTAACTGTCACCTAAAGGGTCTAGGACACAAGAAACCCTCCATTCTCCTTTAAGACCTCAATCTGGCTTTCGAGTCAGTGGCGGACACACGGGTGGGTAGGCAGAGTGGTCACCCTCCCCGGATCCCTCCTGGTGCCCAATGCACCCACCAAGCCTCCTGCTGGTGCCCTATGATCTGCCCCTGGCACCAATAGCTGCCTCTGCCACTGAATGAACTCCCTCGTCCCATGAGAAGTCAACTTCCTGTTCCACCTCCAACTTTTCCTCCCAAAATCCCTTCTTTGCTTCATGATTTCAATTCCCTTCTTCAGAAGGACTAACACATCACAATAACAACAAAGACAAGTGACTGACCAAAGCAAACACATAGATGGTCATGAGGTTCTCGTAAAGAGAAAGTAACGTGGTTAAAGCAATAAGATTCACATACACATTTGACTTTAACATTTTGCAAACAAACAGGAATACAAACAGTTTATTTAGTTTTTGTTGTAAAAAGAAAGGCAAAGTTAACAAATGGAAAGATTTTAGGCAAGACCTAATTGACAAACACACAACCAACTGGGATTGGAAATGTGGGGGGATGGTACTGGGAACATCAAGGTGTTAGGGCTATGAAGAATGCCATGGAGGAGGCAAACTGTGGACCCCCCATGGCCCCTTATCTAGCCTTCTATGCAATAATACTCATATCACCCAGCAACTTGTTTTCAGCCTGAGGAAAGACCCAACTCTTGCTCTGAAAGATTAAAGAATATTGAGGTTTAATACCACATAATAGACGTAAGCCAGTCATGAGTCTAAACGTACCATGTACATTCATTAACAGGCAGCTGTCTGGCTCTCAACACCCCCCCAATGTGTGCAAGCAGACACCTTGAGATGAGAGAGTGCTGGACATCTCAAAAACACAAGTATTTTCCACAATCTCAGACACATCGTGCAGCACCTCTTTGTGTAATACATTTACCTAGGGTTCATAGCCTTACACATAACTAATTCATGTTTAAACATCTTTACATTGTTCATTGTTTTCCCTTAAACATTTCACATGTTTCGCAAACATAAGACACAAAGTTAACATTCCTTATTTTACTCGCTTATATTTGTCTACCATTTGTTCTTTGAGTTTAAAGTCAACTTAGTTTTAAGGAGTGAAACAACGATTTCTACAAAAGCACATGTTCAGCTATTCATCATTCTACTTTGCTGTTTGAACGGAGAAAACACTGTTGGTACAGATGGTATCTAAATTACTGATTAGTACGGCTTTTGTTTAGTTCCAAGGTTCCTTCAGTTTAGGACAAACAATCCACCAAGCAGCTTCAACATACTTATCTATGTTGACATCATGGAAACAGTACAAAGTTCCTTTTGCTCTGCTGGAGCCGAAAACACAAATTCTAACATTGGAGAGAAAGCAAGAGGTGATGAAAATGGCAGATAACTCAAAATGGCGACGTAGTCACCATGTTCCAGGTTCATTCAATGTGATTTACAGTCTGATGCGAATGTGCTTAGGCCAATGTTTACTATCAGGTGGTATTCATGAAAAATATATTTTTTTGCAAACCCTCCTTTTGGCCTAAGCCAAGAGCATTATTCAAACATTAGCATCATCCAAAAACCATGTATCTTCGTCATAACATCCTTAATCGGTATCCTCAAAAACATTGATTGCCATTAACTCTTTTATGGTGATATCCTGCATTACCAAGGCATAAGTAATTTTGTCCGGCCTAGGTGTCTTAGGTTATAGTTTACAGACCGCTTTTGCACACTTCCCCCTATCATGGAACAAATGACAGGAAGACACTGTATGCAACAACAGCAACACAGTGCAATGACAAGGATCACCATCAAAACTGCAAAGATTTTCCAGCCCCAAGATCGTAACAAGTCCCAGAACCATGTGCCAATATCCCAGTTTGCCTCTGGAACATGTACTTCACCACACTCAGGTAGAATTATGTCTAGCACCATCCTATTTTGGAGAGCCACTAATCTAATAACCTTTTGCTCTAATGTCATGTTATATAGGATGTCAGTGGTTACATTGATGGTTTTCTTCAAAATCCTTGCTTTTTGTCTAATATCTTGGGAGTTTATTGTCTGTGCCCAAAATGGCACAAAGGATTTTGCAACGTCGCCCATAATCCGTGAGGGAGTGTCACCATCCTCATCCCACCTGGGCCGAGTTCTAGAAACATCAGCATTGGTGGTGAGATATACACCTGGTAACAGTATTCCTAAATAACAAGTACCCTCCCAGTCTCTTGGTAACCATGGATATGCCTCATTACCGCAAACAAAGTAAACAGAATCTCCTACGTACAGAGGTCTATCCTCACTGGTTAGTACAGCAGTATTTGTACATCCCTCAAATGTACCCATTGGTTGCGAACCCTCTCTTTGTATACAGAATGGAAGAGAGTGTGGACTATGGTTAATGATATAGGAAGGAGGCATAGCACCCCTATTACCTACGGGAGCCATTTTAAAGTTAATCATAGATTGGAAAGGTCTAGAGAGTCTATCAGAAGGCCTAATTGAGGCAACATTTAGCTTGCTCCTAATTGCAAACAGAGAACATGCTAGAGGTGCTAAAGCTCGTTTTTCAAACTCATTGAGATTAGTCCCATCAAAATTTCCAGTGATACTATCGTTCGATCGGCCGGAGAATAATGCCCTAAGTGAAGCATAACAAGCAGTAGTTAGAGGGAGAGGATGTATATACCATCCCAGTAACTTTTCCCCATGTTGTGTCAGATGTGAACATATCCAACAATTGGTCTTATTTAGAATGGCATGTGTGGCGTTCATGATCATCAAGAGGGTGTTGTTGTGATAACCCCCTCTATGTTGGAGGTCTCGAGGACGTAGAGTGTACAAATACACATATGGTGGAGACATAGTGGAGATAGTTGCCGTTGGCAATAAAATATCAAGCGGGTGCATACTTTCCAAATACCAAAACTGAATGCCAATGTAATTACAATACAAGCTGTTATTGTGATCAGTATCCATTTGGTGCTAATGAACCATGGCCCTCGATGGGAAGACTCATCGTCAACAAAATTATCAATATCCTTGATAGTATGCGTGGCCCCAAACACAGGCATAGTTTCTCAGTGTCCGTTAAGAAGCCTCACTGTTAGGCTCTTTTAGTTAATTTGTGGGTGGTACTTGACCACGTGGCCTATCTTGATTGAAGGTAACTTTGCCAGTCCCTGCTTCTTATTGTATGCAGGAGAGGAATAATGAGGAACTGGCTCAATGTTGGTTTCTTGTGAGTTTCTTGTGATCACAGAATCCTGGCTGTACTTTCCTATTCTAGTTACATGAATGTAATGCCAGCAAGCTCTAAATCTGAATTCTGTTTCGTGGTTGCAGATTATACCTTGAGACACCAGGTATGGAAAGGTCAGTGAACAAAATGTTGTCGTTTCCTGAAGAAGATGAAGAAGCAGAAACAAGATCGATCGACGGTGAAGAAGAAAATACAGAAGCAACAATCTTCCCAGGCCTCACAGGCTCAGGAAGAATTTTCGTGACACCCTCGGTGTTGCTAAAAGCAGGCTCACTGTAAGCATCAGGATCATCAATTCCCTTTTCCTCTCCTTCATCTTAGGGCAGAGGAAAAAGAATCCTATTCACATGTGTCGCATGGATCTAGGGTTTCTTTCATTGGCATGTCTCCCTATGACAATCTCATAGTGGGAGAGCCCTGGCTTTGACTGTGCGGTCATCCACATCAATATTAAGGCTATTGGAAAAGCATCTGGCCATTTCAGATTGCTGTGTGTGCAGACTTTAGCGATTTTATTCTTTAAGATACTGTTATGGTGTTCCACAAAGCCGGCAGTCTGAGCATGTCTGGCAGAGTGGAACGGTTTATCAATCTGTGTTCCCGCACATGCTTGCAGGATGACAGCGATAAAATGTGGGCCATTATCGGACCAAATTACTCTTGGCAAGACAAACCTAGGGAAATATTCCTTAAGCATGGTCTTTGCCGTTGACATTGCTGTGGCGTCTTTGAGTGGGAAAGCCTCAACCCATTTGCTAAAGGCACAGATCACAAATAAGACATATTTATAGTTTTGGCAACATTCTATCTCAATGAAATCAAAGTGGATCACCCCAAAAGGCATGCAGGGGGGACCAAAACTGCCCTTCGGTGTCAGTGTTCCCTTTCCAATATTATGTTGCAAACATATCATGCAACTCTGGACCAAACGATCAGCAGTTTTCTGGATGTTAGTGTTGTACCAGACTGGATCTAGCTGTTGATAAATCTTTTTAGCACATATGTGTGTTGGGCAATGAGCCATGGTGACCATAGCAGTGACATAGGCGTTGGGTAGAATCAATCTTCTCATTATCCACCCAACAACCCTCATCATCTAAACCCGCTGTACCCTCAGCCCACTGTTTGATTTCTACTGGAGTAGCTTCAGCCTGAATTTCTTTTACACTGCTAACCCCTCCGTCCATCATACCAGTATCAGTAAACAATCTTGATGCATCCAGCACGTTCATTTTTGAGTGCAAATCAATAGCAGTCTGTTTGGCTATACTGTCAGCAAAAGCATTTCCTTTTCTTACATTGTCCGTTACTTTCTGGTGTGCGGCGCACTTCATTATTGCTAGTTGTGTAGGGAGTGCACATGCTGACAGCAACCGGACTATCAGAGTGCCATGTTGAATTTTTGTTCCATGTGCGGGCAAGAATCCTCTCTAAGACCATAGTCGGCCAAAATTATGAACTACCCCAAATGCATATTGGCTATCTGTATACATGTTTACACTAAGCTCTTCAGAAATTTCACAAGCTCTAGTTAATGCAATAATCTCTGCAGCGTGCGCAGAATTATGCAGAATTTGTTTACTCTCCACAACAGAGCTTAATGTGGTGATTGCATAAGCAGCGGTAGATGTACCATCCGGTAGTTTAAAACAGGAGCCATCAAAGAATAGCTCCCCTTGCAGATTCTTTAAAGGTGTATCAATTAAATCAATTCTGCCCTTTGTTTCTTGTTCTGTAATAAAGAGGCTATAATGTGACATTTTGTCTCTGCAATCCTTCTCGTGTGGAGAAGGCAATAGTTCTGCAAGATTCAATGAACAACATCTCTTAATTTGAATATGCGGAGCAAATAGAATCAGCTCGTACCTTTTTATTCGGGTTGATGTGAGACATTGCGTCTGCGTTCTGTTTAATAGAACGTCTATGGAGTGGGGTACCATCACGGTTAAAGAGTGACCTAAAACCATAGTGTCACTTTGTTTCACAGATGCAGCAGCAGCAGCTACAGCTCTCAAATATCCTGGCAAAGCGCATGCAACAGGGTCTAACATGGAGGAAAAATAGCCGCACAGCCTATTCTTGCCCCCATGTTCCTGTGTCAAAACAGCCAAAGCACATCCATCACGTTCATGCACATACAAAACAAAGCCTTTTTCATAATTTGGTGTGCCCAAAACTGGTGCTGAACACAATGCAGCCTTAAGCAGATCAAAAGCGTTCTAACAATCCATGTCCCAAGGTAAAGGCAAAGAAATGCCCTTCTTTGTCAGTGGCAACATAGGTTTTATCAACAATGAAAAAATCGGGATCCACTGTCTACAATATGAGGCCATGCCTATTTAAGCTTTGACCTCTTTCTGTGTATTTGGAACAGACATATCAGAGATGCTTTGTGTCCTTTCAGGTATCAGTCTTCTTCCCTCCTTTGACAGGAGATATCCCAAATAGGCAACCTCCTGTCGACAATACTGAAACTTCTTCAACAAAGCCTTATGCCTATGCTCTGCTAAATAAATAAGCAGCTACCTGGTGCCCTCTTTGCAAGCATCTTCAGAATCAGCAGCTACAAGTAAATAATCAACATATTGCAACAACGTGCATGTAGAAGGCAACTCAAGCCTATCAAGCTGCTCTTTCAACTCTCTACTATAGATACTTGGACTCTCAGTGTACCCTTAAGGAACACGATTGAATGTGAACGAGCGTCCCCCTAGATGAATGCAAACAAATATCTGCTTTCAACATGCACAGGAATACTCAAGAAAGCGTTTTTCAAATCCATGACACTAAAATATGTAGCCATGGCTGGAATCATAGTCAGAATTGTGGTGACATCGGGTACAATCGGAAACTGTGGATCAACCATCTTATTAATTGCGTGCAAATCAATAATAAAATGAAAAGCATTATCCCCTTTCTTGTAGATTGGTGAAATCGGACTATTACACATGCCCCTCGCAATTTTCTCAATTACACCTTGCTGTACAAAATCAGAAATTATACTCTTCAAAGCCTGTTCACCTTCAACCGAAATCTTATATTGCAGAATACGCAGCAATTTAACACCTGGTCTCAACACAATGTTAACTGGCTCCATTTGTACAATTCCAAAGTCATTATCATTAACTTCCCATAAACATGTCAGAACCTTATTAAATTCAGTTGGTAAGGGCTTTGACAAAAATTGTGGAACGTAAGTTTGTTGGGGTGAAATCGTTAAGTATACTCCATCTGGAGAAGAGTATATCACAGCATTCAATTGCTTTAATAAATTCAATCCCTAATAAATTTTCCCCATAATTTGTCATCAATAGAAATGGACAAGAATCAGTAATTGGTCCCAGTGAAATTGGTACCGGCCGAGAGCCGGTCTAACCACTGGCGTACAAGAGAACCCAACAGAAATATTGCTTTGTCCTGACAATGGAATATCTGGAACCCATGAATGATCCATAGAACAGTTTTGTGCTCCTGTATCTATAAAGAAGAAATGCTCTCTATTCCCCACCTTTATTTCAACGTAGGGCCCTTTCTGATCAACGGGAATAGGTATTGGTTGCAGACCCTGCTTCGGGCTGTCCTAATGGAACATTATATTGTCAGAGGAGAAATCTTCAGAAAAATAGACATTCGAAGGATTATCAAAAATATTCCACACTATTAATATTCTGTTGCTGATTATCTTGTGATGGTGTCTGTTGGTTCTGTGCAAACTGATTTCTACCAGGACCCCCTATCCCTGGACGGCCTCTGGATCATCTACCGATGGTGCCATTCGTGCAATTTGATCTCTACTGAAATATCGGGCATTGTGCTCGCCAATGACCCTCCTGTCTACAACATGCACACTGGTTTATGTTTATGGGACACTGTTGTGCACCATCCTTTGGTGTAAATTGGCCTCTGAACTGTGTATTCCCACCTCTGACTACTCTAGCTATCTGCTGTAACAATACTCTAGTCTTTAGGTCTCCCTTCTTCTTTTCCACCTTCTCCTTCTCTGTATTAACCCTATTTTCATAGTACTGGGGCATGTGTAACACTTCACTTTGTGATTTCGAGTGCCACAAACTCTCAGAAGTCATGATCTGTGACTGGATTTCAGGCAACAATCCACACACAAACTTATCAACAAATAACCTCTTTACTGGCTCTGTACTTAAATCTTGACCACTAAAATCCAAGAATACTTGCTCAAATATGTTCAAATACTCTGTTGCACCCTCTGACCTCCCTTGCATGCAAACCATAAGCTTATCCCATATGATTCTTTTTTCAGGAACCAGAGTTTTTAATGTAGTCACTATTCTGCCTGGTAACATCAGTACCACCTGTGGCGGTTTCTCACCAGCATTACTTTCCCCATCTGCTCGTACTTAGGCATCCCATGTATCACCCATCCCTGCCTGATCATCTACAGTTATAATCTGCTTTCATGAAACAGCACGAAGGATCACAAGAAACAACAGATCTATATCACCCAGCGTGAAAACTGGTGAATGCAAGACAGATTCAATTTTTTTAATAAAATCCTGTTGGATTCTTCCTAATATCTGGAATTGATTGCCTAATGGTATTCACTTCCTGTCTAGAAAACGGAACATGGACAAGCTGCAAGACATTATGTGCTTCAATAGTGGTGGCAGGTGTTCCTGCTGCAGCATTAGCAGGAATATCTACTTTCGGAACAAATGTCGGAGGAACCTCCCTCATCGGCAATTGTAAAGTAGGCAAATCTGAACATCTATTAAGCAACAAGGCTAAATCAAGTGACAAAGAAGTCAAGGCAGTATCGGGCGTAAATGTTCTTTTATAAATAACCATCAAATCTGCGGGACAACATTCCTTTCTCTTCATAAATTCATCTTGTCAATACTCAACCATCACCTGTAACACTTTCCTTTGCATTGCCAGAGCATACTGACTAAACGTGTCATGCACTTCAATGGGAGAAATTGAAACATCCGAAATCCATCTAAGAGCATCTCTTGTGCAAATATGCATTTCTTCATTCATTGGTTTCAATGGAGGAAGAAATTGCTTCTGGACATATGAAGCCTGCCGTCCATGTTCATACATCTCATCTTTCTGTAATCGATCTAGCTCCCTTTTAAACTCAAAAACCTTCTCTACATGCTCATATACATTTGCTGCAGTGTCCCTTGAATGGGCAAGGACATTTACAATCCTGCAACCCCCATGGGAGATTCATGTCCGTCAAATCACTCCATATATCAACTAAATATGTTCCCATTCGTTCTATCAAATATTCTGTTCTTGATCAGAAATCACAACCAAAACAGCCAATTCATCACCCTCTTCTATGTACTTTTTAGCCCACGTATACAATTATCTCTTCCTGTCTTTAGATACTGTGCAATGAGTCACTATTCTTGGATCAGCTCCCGCCCCTTCAACCACTACAGGTGGAGCAGACACACCTGGCAAAGAGAGTTCATACAATTCTTGTTCAATAGGTAGCAGAAGCAATACCGTTGGCGGTGCAGACAGAATTATGAGGACGGAAAATGTTGGCACTGGTAGAGGTGCAGGAGGGGGAACAACAATGAGAGGAAGAGGAAAAACAACGGGAAGAGGAGGAACAACTGTGGGAGGAGGCACATAAGGAGGTGGTGCAGTTAAAACAGTTCTATGTTCATTCAATAATGTATTAATTAAGTTGTCTGGTACATGAAAATCCTGAGAGAGATATAACTTTTGCATATCTAGTTGGAAAGCCCTGTCCATACTTCTAATGGATTCTGACTGTTTCTGCTAACCATGCAATAATGCTTTCTCAGCATTCTTCATGTGTCTAGTTCCTAGGCCATACTTTCAATACATTAAATAAGCCGGCAACCCTTTGGGTGGCGCCAGTTTGCCTTGTTTCAAAGATTGTCTTTCTCTGCTGAATAATACCCTGCAACAGGATGACAATTTCCCAGGCATAGTTAAATCATGATCTTACCTGGCTACATTTGTTTCTGCAGAGAAAACACTGGCAACAAATATCAGGACTTTTAAGAATCGGGGTACGATACCTGATTTCAAATCCAAGGATCTGATCGGACCTAAAATTGTTGTGGCTGGTGTTTTTTGATAAACAGGCCTTGATACAGGGATCCTCCTTGTGATGCCCTACTAAACGCTGCTCACTGTCCAGGGATTGAGCGTGCAGTACTGCAGAGGAATTCCGTCTCACTTTGCAGGGTGCCCCGTCACTCTCCTTGTATTCATCTAGCGATGTAACATCAATCTTGAGGGTCCCCATTCGGGTGCCATCTGAAAGATTAAAGAATATCAAGGCTTAATACCACATAATGGAAATCCGACAGTCACGAGTCCAAATGTACCATGTACATTTAATTACAGGCAGCTTTCTGGCTCTCAACACCTCGCAATGTGTGCAAGCAGACACCGTGAGATGAGAGAGTGCTGGACGTCTCAAAAACACAAGTATTTATTCAGGTTTTCCACAATCCACACATCCACACAATTTCCACACATCGTCCAGCCTCTCTTCGTGTAATAGATTTACCTAGGGTTCACAGCCTTTACACATAACTAATTCATGTTTAAACATCTTAACATTGTTCGTTGTTTTCCCTTAAACATTTCACGTTTTCCAAACATAAGACACAAAGGTAACATTCCTTATTTTTCTCGCTTATATTTGTCTACCATTTGTTCTTGAGTTTAAAGTCAGCTTAGTTTTAAGGAGCGAAAACAAAGACTTCTGCAAAAGCACATGTTCAGCTATTCATCATTCTACTTCGCTGTTTGAATGGGGAAAACACTGTTGGTACAGATGGTATCTAAATTATTGATTAGTATAGCTTTTTTTTAGCTCCAAGGTTCCTTCAGTGTAGGGCAAACAATTCACCTTAGCAGCTTCAACATGCTTATCTACGTTGACATCATGGAAACAGTACAAAGTTCATTTTGCTCTGCTGGAGCCGAAAACACAAATTCTAACATGGACAGAAAGCAAGAGGTGATCAAAATGGCAGATTACTCGAAATGGCTGCGTAGTCAGCCTGTTTCAGGTCCATTCAATGTGATTTACAGTGTGATGCAATTGTGCTTAGGCCAATGTTTACTAACGGGCGGTATTCATGCAAAATATACTTTTACAGCTCATGTTAGACCTGTAAAAATCTTACCTCCTTATAAAGGTAGGAACAAACATTACCAATATTCCAGCAGTCAGTGTTGTTGGGTAAACACAACCACAACGGGATGTATGGGGATCAATAGGAAATGCCCTTGATATACACTGTGAGGCTGTTTCTACATCTCACAGTCAATCACTACTTCAAAACCTGGCAAATGGCACTTTAACTGCTTTGTTTAATCATAGCTAATACTGTGAGTCATGTACGTCCACACACAGGGCTGTGAGTCTGCACTGAGAGAGGTTGTGGCGGGTAACTTAAAATCTGAAACTGAGCAAACACTCACCACCAAGGAACCAGCCATGCACAACCACCTGATGAAAGCAAGATGGCTCGAGTATGCCCGTCCTTTTTCCATAGACTTGATTAAAGCTCAGCAGTTAAGGAGTTAAAGCCTCAGGCCGACACGTTCAAAACAAGTTTGTTTATGTTTGTTTGTTTATTACATTTATAAGGCGCACCAGACCCGGGAGTAGCAGGGCGCAACAAGGATATGCAAAGCTTACAAAGTTACATAATGTACAGGCCATATATTAACAATCACATTACACAGGAAGATAATACAGAATACAATATACAAGTCAAGTTGCGCAGAGAGGCAGAGTTATTTACATCTTAGTATGTAGGGATGTACACATTTACAAGTACTGACGTGCCAGAGTTTCCAAGGATACTAATTCTCAGTCAGATTAAGGTGAGTGATGAGGCTTTTTCTGAAGAAAGAGTAGGGCAGGTCAGCTCTCAACTGATGAGGCAGGGAGTTCCAAAGTTTAGCGCCCTTCAAAGGGAAGCTTTTGCCACCAATCTTAGAGGTTTTGAATCTGGGTACTACCAGACAATTAGTGTTGACAGTTCTAGAGAGTCTACTGGAAGTTCTTCTGGATATTCTGTCAATTAGGTAACTTGGTGCGACATTGTGTAATGCTTTATGTGTCAGGGAGGTGATTTTTAGATGTATTTTGTTGTGGGTAGATAACCATTTTTGATGGTGTCTGATTGCAGAGATGTGCACTCTTTTGTTGATGCCTAGTGCAGCTCTAATGGCATTGTTCTGTAGTATTTGCAGTTGTTGGATAATGGTTTTATTGGCACTGCTGTATAGGGTGTTACAGTAGTCTAATCTTGATAGAATTAATGCTCTGGCCAGTATATGGCCACTGTCATTAGAAAGGAAGGGCCTTTATTTACAGTTAGCTTTGATAGTTTCAGAGCAGCAGGACAATGACAGTGCTTGCTTAAAACAATCCAACAGCTGATGGTAATTACTCAATTTCTTCATCTACAAGCCAACCAGCTAAGCAATAAAAATGGACATTAATACAAAGAAAAGGAGTTGAAGTTGGGAGCACGAGTCCAGGAAAACGAAATAGCACATGTCAGAGTGATGGGGAAGAAAGAAGTAGGATGTAGAAGAAAGGTAGCAAATGAGAAGAGGAGTGGAGGGAGGAAGAGCTGATAAAAGAGACAGGGATTGGATGGGAGGTAGTGAGACCATCAGAGAGCAGGAGGGGAGCAAGTGACAGAGTAGCTAAGAAGTATACAGGAGGTGGTGAGAAAAATACCAGAGAGACAAGGAATGGATGCTGTGATAAATGAAGTGAAAGAGAAAAACAAGCAAATACAAATATAACATTCTTTAAAAACCCACCATTATACAATCTTCATCTTCACATTTCCAAAAAATAACAATGACAAAAATTATACTGATATTCGTAATTATCAGATCGGTTTGACATTAAAGCATATAACATGAAAAATACATTCTACTGTGGACATTTGAATATTTACTGAAAAACTATTCTGACTCCTTCTTGCCTCTGAAACATGATCCCTTCTTTTGAGATGCATGATAGTTCTGACTGCGTTATTCGATATAACTTGAAGCCGACCTGTATCCAACTTAGTTAGGCCAACAAGCAAGCTACCACAGTAATGAAGTCTGGAACCAATTATAGTCCTAGCCAGTATCTCACGGTTTGGTTTTCAGATGAAGGATCAAGCTTGTGTCAATAAATTGGTATAGTATGAGGCTCCAGACACTAGGCTACCGACCTGTGCTTTCATATTGAGGTTAGAGTCAAAATAGACCGACGGAGTGTTCACCTTGTTCTTAGTTTTTATATTGCACCCATCAATTTGGAACTGGCAATACTCAGTACCCATGTTACGGGTGTTTCCTTCAGTGCCTACCACCATAAATTCAGTTTTACCTGTGTTCAGGGCCAGCCCATTATTACTCATCTAGCATTGGATCATCCAATATATCCTATTGATTTTTTTTCGTCCTCTGCATGATTACCAGAAAGAGGGATGATGCACTGAGTATCGTCAGCGTAGTTAGTAAAATCAATTTGGTTTTCCTGTAGGAGGTCGAGAAATGAAACAGTACAGATGTTAAAAAAGAGGGAGACAAGCAGGCCCCCTGGGGTACACCATGTGTGAGCTTGACCAGTTTAGCCCCCACGAGGGCACTGCACAATCGATTGCTGAGGAATGACTCTACCCAACAGGCGGCAGACCCTAAGAACCCCACCACATACCTCAACCTTGAGATGAGTAGTGCATGGTCTACCAGGTTGAAGTTGGCGGAGAGGTCAAACAGTCTGGATTTCAAATCCAGAAGGACGGTCTCTGTGCTGTAGTTTTCCCTGAATCCTTAGTGCTATTTATTAAGAACTTATTGTTCTTAAGATGTGTCATGGCTTGTGTGTATGCTACAAGGTCGAGGATTTTAGGCAGAAAAGGAAAGTTGTAAATAGGTCTATAATTCAGGGGATTCAGAGTGCATACACCTGGCTTCTTAAGCAGAGGTGTTATCCAAGTATTCTTAATGGCCTCCGGAACAAGACTTTCACTAAATGATGCATTAATTAACTATAAGAGAACAGGTTTTTATAACCAGAACAGGGAAAACTTCCCCCTTACATGTAGTCGGCTTCAGGTTTTCTATAAGTAATGCCAGTTCTGACTCTGATACTGGTTTAAAATAAAACTGTTCATCCTGCCTCCACAGTTTCTGAGAGGGTTTGATGGTTATCTATTCTATGGGTGCCATGATTTTTTTTGGCAAGTTCAATATTAAGTTTAGTCATAGTTAGTTTGCCAAGCAGGACTTCCTGGATGGTAGTGCACCATTCAGCATCCCTAGTGATAGTTTCTGTTAAATCATTACCCGGATGTTCCAATTCCTTATGTTGTCTAAACAGTTCTCTTGGTTGCGATTGTGCTTTATTAATTCTATCATCACGGGAGGATTTGTTAGCTAATATGATGGCTTCCTTGAACCTTTTAGCCTCACACCTGTAACCCTCTTTGTCCGTCTCATTCAGAGAGGCTTTCCATTCATAGAGGCTCTTCATCTTGGCACTCTTAAGAATCTGTAAGTCCTGTGAGAACCAAGTGTTGGCTTGCCTCTGGCTGACTTTCCTTATTTTTAGATGTGCCAGATTATCGGAGGCATCCCAAAAAGTACTCTGGTATCTATCCACAATGTCATCCATTGAAACCACACTCCAGGTCATACAGTGTCTATGACCAAATATGGCAGGACACATATTCCAATAACTCATTTATAAGTAAAATGTTTACCCATTGACTTATAACTGGATAATACATGAGGACTTATGGTAGGGACAGATACCTCTTTATGTGAGGGGAAAAGGGGCTTGTTCGCTGGGCCCCTGACTTGGAGGGGCCCCCACATGACTGCCTGATTTAAAGAAGCCGTGCCCATTGTTCACAAAATGTAAATATCAAATATCAGAATTTTTTATGGTGTGCTGTTGTGGCTCAAAATCTACCTTTTAACTATTGTTGAAAAGCACATTCTGCTCTGATCAATTAATCCGGTTAGGCTTTCTGTGGGGAATACAGTGATTGTGAGCAATAACCAAAGTTAAATTGCATATTGATAAATGTGGGTGCTCCAGTGGTTCAGAAGATAGTGTTAAGCACTTGTTACAGATATTTGTGTTCATATGCCAGCACAGTACCAAATTACAGCGAGGCCGACTCAGCCTTTTCTAAGTCTGAAGTTGATAAACATGTATTGTGTATAATATATATGCTGTGGTGATAGTACAACTATTGTGCTACAAAATCCGCTTGCCTGCACCAGATTGCAGTAGCAATATAAACGGACATAGCCTCAGCATGGTAAAGTTCTGGAACTCGTTTCTTCTAGATAGGGGTTATAAAAGCTGGGCATCCACCTTGGAGAGGTTATTAGGCAGCTATATTCAGGACTGGGGAACCAAAGTGTCCATGCTCGTTTGCTGGCTTTGACAGCAGACAATATAGAGCTCATGGACAAATCATGTTATGTCACTACAATGCTATGCTTTCTTCTATGAAATTGTTTGCCTTCTCACAATCTGGTGGCATTGTCTAGCCCGTTGCCTGATATTTGTTTTTATGCAGTCCATTTGAGTGGAGCAGTCCCAGACAAAAAAGAGCAGATCAAATGTCATAGTCCTGTGGCGGCAATCTTCTCATTTCTGTTTATTTATTACAAAACCACTGGCTTTTTGGACAATTTCAAAGCTTTTATGCACTTCATGAATAACAATCCTCAATTCTGTATTTTGGGTGTATTCAAATCTTGAAAATACAAGAGAAAAACCTGCCCGAAATCTTTTAAGATTATACAAATTAGTTTTCCGGTACTAATTCCTTTGATGCTGCAAACAATATAATCATTCCCATTTTGCATAACATGCTCCTGTAAAGTTTTGTTTTTAAAAATGGTGATGTTGGGTAATGAAGTCTGTGGGCCTCATTCTGAGGTGGGCGTAAAGGGATACCAGGCACAGTTAATGACACCGGTGCCGGTAATCCCTTTGAGCCCTATTCCGAGGTCCCTTAGTGGGTCGCTCCCTTAACGCCTGGTTTTACCAGGCGTTAAGGACGGGACCCGTTAAGGGATACCGGGGTCAATAACGGTACTGCAATTTGCCATACCGTTATTGACGCCTTCTGCCTTCCCACTGAGCCCTATGGGGGCTCAAATGGGAATTGGGAATGGCTTTTACAATGGGGACTTACCGGTCCCGCCAAGGTCGGACTGCACCGGTAAGTCCCCATTGTACGAGGGCGGACACGGTCCCATTATTGGTGCTAGTCATGGCGCTAATAGCGCCATGACTAGCACCAACCTCGTAATGAGGCCCTGGGCCTCATTACGACCCTGGCGGAACGGGTTAAACGGCGCCGCAAAAGGGGACAGCGCCATTCAACCTGTTCCACCACATTACGAGGTCCCCTCGCGGGACACATTAAGCACGCCTGGGAAAACCAGGCATGCTTATCGGGTCCCACGAGGGGAAGAGGGAGCAAACAACGGGCCATCTCGTTATGGCCCGTTGTTTGCTCCCTCTCCCATTCCCATTCAGCCCTATGGGGGCTGAAATGGGAATGGGGAAGGACCGTGTCCGGGTCCTTGAGGGAGGAATTACCGGGCCATCCGAACTCGGAATGGCCCGGTAAGTCCTCATTCCGAGGACCCGGACACGGATGCGATTTCGGCGGCAGCCATGCTGCCAATAGCGGCATGGCTACCGGCCAAACTCGTAATGAGGGCCCCTGTGTATTTTCCAAGTTAATTTGTAACCTCCCCTGATGGTTGTGGGGTTCCCTGTAACCATAGGCTGGGTTGTCGGCATGCCTGTGTACATCAAAAAGCACATGTGTCACAGCTCATTAGGGCAGAAGGTATGCAATGCATTTAAAGTTCACTGAAAAGTGTAATACACTGTTTTCATGTTTTAATTTCTTATTCGTTATGTGCATTGTATGTGGAATGTAAGTGATATGGATTTAGGTGTGATGCAGTATGTATGACATTTACACATATGCATTGTTTTTATCAATGGCGGCATACATTTTAGATCCTGGTGAGGTCTTGGCCACTAGAATACCTTTGCTACAAAATGTCCTTCATTTGACCTTTGTGAGAACTTATCAGGGCTCCTGGAATGTTGACGAGGTGGCAGTTGAAGGCAGTTGCAGAGGGGTTGGAGAGAGAGCAGCTGTGACAGTCTGTCCTGTAGTTAAGCTCTCTGCAGGCTATTCGAAATTTTGATAGATATATACTCTCTGAGACAAAACAAAACCCATGACTTTGAATACAAAACCTGTGTTCTTCCATCAGTTTAGCCCTGTTCATTATATCAGCACTCACCAGTTCCTGAGAAGAATTTTACATGGGGCAAAGCGTGTGGCTCCAGTGCCTCATACCTTCATTTCAATCTGATTTCAGTTGTGAAGAGGCAAGGGTTATTGTTCTAATTTGTAAATATGCAGACTGTTCCAATCTCTGACAGTCGGACAGTCTGACTGGACTTCCTGGTGAGGAGAGCACAATTTGATTTGCCTTCAAGTCTTGTGATTAGAGAGAGAAAGATTGGTCTCAGAGGATGCTCTCTTTCTCTCTATCTCTTCCTCTCTCTGGCTCAGGGGGGATACGAAATGTAAACACAGAAGCTGCAGCCAAGTTTTTTATGAAAGGAATACAGACTTCAGTGCAAACCCTGTTAATACAAGGTAAGAACATTTCTTGGGGATTCCTATGAATGAAAGCCTGACAGAGACTTTTGATTATGCTTGTGGAAGTTAAGGAATATTTCTATTTGCAAGGCCACTGTAACTCTATCCCTAGCACTTTGATGTAAATCGGGTTTGAATTGTTTTTATATTTTGAGCACACACACCACACCTCAGTGTCAGCTGTATAAAATACATTCATATTTTCATGGGGCTGCCTGCACTGTCTCCCATACATTTTATTAATGGATTTCCTGACTTCCTTCTGGCACTAGAGAGTATGTGATATGGTGACTGATTTCTGAACTATGAGAAACTGCATTTCCATTTTTTAAAGCAGCCTGAGGAAGGGATACTTTAATAGGGAGCAGTATAGTGCAAAGTAACACATTGCTCTGCTGATTCCTGAATCTTAAAGAGACTGTTATTTAAATGCTGAATATTTCTTCAAATCTAGAGTCCTGGAGCGCAAGTGGCAAGAATCCCATCTGAGATCACTGAATCTGCTCCATAAACTTCAATCTGCGCTTAACTCAGGAGAGTGAGCAGTGAGATATGTCTTCCTTGGCTTTCAGCAACTAACTCTAAGACTATTATTTCTTACTCAGAACTGTCTAGATCACATGAACTGGGACATTATTACTTGTTTTTTGGACTTTTTAATCCATTTTATTATATGGGGCCTCATTACACGGTAGGCGGTAAGGGATTACCGGCACCAGTAAGGGCACCGGGGCCGGTAATCCCTTACTGCCCTACTACAAGGTTCCTCAGCGGGTCCCATCCTTAACGTGTGGTCAGACCACACGTTAAGGGCGGGACCCGCTGAGGGACTTCAGAGCTAATAACGGTACCGCCAATAGCGGTACCGTTATTAGCTCCTTCCCCATTCCCATTGAGCCCTATGGGGGCTCGAACGGGAATGGGGAATGGTAATTGGCATGGGGACGTACCTGCTCCTCTCATGTCGGAACGACCCGGTAAGTCCCCATACCGCCTACATGGACCCAGAAGGCGGTAAGGGGGTAGCCATGGAGCTAATTGCGGCATGGTTACCTCCTACCATGTAATGAGGCCCACAGTCCCAGTTTGTTCGTTACAGATAATTCATATGTGAATATATTTTAGTCAGCTAGATATTTCCATGATTCATATATGGGTTGCTCATAGTGTCATCCCTCTGAGGAGGGGACAGAGTACTATATAAAAGCACCACTGTTATAACTGTATATGCACAATTTATTCGGAGTCATCCATGTGTAACAGTGTGAACGCTGCATATTACCCTTAATGTGGAGGGGTGATTGTTTGTATTGATTGGGTTTTAGACACTGTGTCAGTCAAGAGGTTTAATAGTGCTCTTCAAATTTATTAATAGAATTCAGGCTGTTAGTCCTGGTACCTTCGCTCCCATATGTGAGAGTTGAAGGACCGGTTACACTCTTGTGGAGGCACTGCTGAGATAGACTCTGCAGTAACACACTTAACCGTAGGATAATATTGGTGAAAATAAATTATATTGTAAATTGTCAAGTGCCATATTTTCTTTTCTTTCTAAACTGCATTATGTTCTGCCATATTGTCTGATACAATACTGCTTATCTTTTGGTTACCAAGCAATTCATTTACACCTGTAACTCAGGTAACATTTTCATAACATCTTAGAGTTCCCTAAATGATATACCAATGGATCCTCAAAAGGCTATATGCTGGGTTTGCAGTGAGAGAATAAATCCCGATAATTGTTTTGTGGTGGGTGATGTGTCATTGTTTGAACCTGTAGATAAAGTACTGATGTTGGCTCAGACATTAGAGTCACTCACAGGTGGGATACAGAGTTTTGCAAAGATACCAGGACCTATGGAAAGCAGCTGTGTCATTATGTTATGAGCAAAATTAATTTGAGCCCAAAGCCCTACCATCATACATTTCTGGGGGAGAGCCCACTGTTACTTTTCCCATATGGACTTTAGTGGAATGGCCATAGTTTTCCACCCCCATCAGTTTCCCTCCTGGGTTGAACCCCACTAAAGTCACTGCCATGCCCACTACCACTCCACCAATAAACACCACGGTGGGTGCTCCAGGTACAATGAGGGATAACAGAGCCACAGGTAATTTGGCAGATGCTTTCAGGGGAACTATTAGGGATCATATATACTTTCTGATGGAACATGGATCTTCTGCGAGGCCGAGGCCTTTCTCTCGAGAAAGACCAACTCCCCAAGGTGAGAATGAGCTCCAGGTATGGGCAGACCAGGCACAGATTGGTCCTGTTCCTATCAGGTGAAATGGACAAGATTGGTGGAAAGTCTAGAAGGTCCTGCATTGAAGGTTTCTGCTGCACTGTGCTCTATTAAGCCGGAACCCAGTCCTACAGAAGTATTATATACTTTAGAAGGAACTAATGGCACTATGAAATCTGGTTCTGAACTACTACTCAGATTTAATACCACTAAAATGGAACCAGGGGAGAAGTTGTCAGAATAGCTAGCTCGCATTGAAGATGTCTTACAGCTAGCGTATCACAAAAATGGTATACAAGCTAATCAAATCAATACTGTTTGCTTGCGTCGAATATCTGGGAGGCGCCAAGTCTGTACCATTAATACTGATTCAACTTCACCTAAGAGAACGCCTTACAGACCCACCAACATTCCAGAGATTGATGAGAGAAGCATACACTCTGGAGGGGGAGTTGGATGACAGCACCATCTATAGCAGAATGCTATGGCCCATGCCTTTGGTGCCACCTGTATTGAACCCTGAGAATGAGATTCTGAAAACATTTGAAGAATTGAGACTGGAAGTACGAATTATTCAAATACAGAAAGTGCCCTCTGAGAGAGGATGTGATTTTGCTCCTGCTTCGCGTGAGACAGAGCACCAGCTTTACAGACGTGCACAGGAACCACGAGAATTTCCAAGAAAGTCAGGGTCACTTCAATCATTGCAGTATTGTCATTGCTTTGGGAAAAATGGGCACACCTTTAGTTCCAGTGCCAGTCCACCAAACTACTGCCAGATGGCTCAATATTTTGCTGCATTACACCAACCAACAGTGAAGGCAAATCAGAGAAATGCCAGCAAGGTTCCAGAATGGGAGCAGCCCGAGCCTCTGTACCCATAAGCTTCATATCCCCTAGTCAGCCTAAAGTTGGTCTTGCGGGCCTGAGACATGTTTCAACAGATCCAGAATGTACTGCATCAGTTGAAATGGAGTTATCTATACCTACTCTGTCATCTGATAAGGGTACGATTTCATCTCCAGGTGGTTTGTCTACATCATTTAAGACAATTGCTGAGCCAAAGACTTGAGTAGGTGATGCATTGACCAATGGATCTTGTATGACATGCAATACCAGCAAGACCACCTCCAAGGTGCCCACCTGCATACACATTCCTGATGGGTTGATAGGTCTGTGATAGCTGTTATACCCATAGTGGTGGATGGAAGGCAAACCAAGGCTTTATTGGAAAGTGGCTCGCAAGTGACGATTATTTATTACCTTACTACAGTAAACATCTGCAACATTTACCAGTACAGCCTCTGTCAGGTTTGAAGCTTTTGGGAGTTGGAGACACTTTCTGTAAATACATTGGATACGTCCGAGATAAAATAGGCTTGTCATAGGACACTGTGGGGGTCAGCACAGTCTTGGAAATACTAGCACTTGTCTGCATCAGTCGGAAAAAAAGATATAACCACTCCTGTGGTAATTGGCGCCAATTCAGATATGTTTGGTGTATTAGCAGAACTATGCAGAGAGATGACTGGTCCAAAATATATTTATACCCTGACCATGCACACGATGTGTCAACAAGCCTATTTGAAGAAAGAGATTGAAGCATGTGATCCACCTACTGGACCTGTAGGAGAAGTCAGAACAAGCAGATTTTGGCAAGTCACTATCCCCGCAAAGGTTACCGTTAAGTGTGATGTAGAACCTGGTTTACTCCTTGCCACAGGCCTCATAGACTGGTTATGGAACTCCCCAAAAGGAGTCTTTACCAGGGTTTCTACTAGTGTAGAGGATGCTGGTGACAGATGAAGGCATGGATATGCAGAATATCATAGTACCTACCAGAAATATAAGGAAGAAACCAATTAAATTACTGGGCTGCTGTGTTATAGCTCAATACCATCTGGTGACATGAAACATATGGCCCTCAAATAGGTTGCATATCGTGCAGTAGATGGGATGCAGAGTAACTCTTACACCAGATAATCAAACCAACTCAGGAAGAAGGCAAAGTCGTTTTACTGTTTTATGATCAATTGGCTAAAACAGGGAGTTACAACGGACATCAATGGATGTCGCATAGCATAACCTCACTCAATGCATTTCATAATAAATGACATTTATATAGTAATAAATTGTCATACATGATGTCACACTATGTGGCAAACTACAAAACTTATGCAGGGTTGTGATAGGCTTAAATGGAACATCTAAGTATACTTTCTACTAGGGATCGTATTGTGATTGGGTCTCTATGGCAGGTGGACAACTTATGGCCACCCCTAGTGCAAGTCATCTTCGACAGTTATTTGACACACAGCTCATCATTGGCTATCAAACTATAAGGCTCTTCGATACATGGCCTTCTATAATTGGCTGGCATACTTGTGCCCTTCTGGAACATTCAGCTCACTAGCAGCACATAAACTGGTAGCCCAGGTGTCTGTGAGCAGACTTTGACTGTGTCTCCCCACCCAATTAGCCCTACAGCTCTCATCGTCCATTCCTTCTGCCATGGTGATTGCCTTTAAACTTAGCCTTGCAATGTATTCTCGCTCCTGGGAATATATGGGAATGTGAGCACATGCTATGTTAAGTCCAGAGCTGCATGCCCAAATTCTATTGCCATCCATAGCCCACTTGTCAGGAGACCGCAATTCGGCTAATTCTCTAGCATTTAATTGTATTAATTGAATAACACTTGGCACTCATAGTGTTCTTTCTTGCACCTTAACAAGGGATGACTCAGCTTCTCATGTTCACTATTCTTCAAGGATAGATAACCAGTTCTTGGCTGCTCCAGCCTTTGACACCACGCAGACAGCCTTTCTCGGTTCTTTCTCGATTCCAGCTGCTTTCTTGCTGTGACACAACTTTCAGCCATCATCTCCATGGGCTTAAACTTACTACAATTGTGACACCGAAGTCCAGATTCTACATAATGGTGGCACCACCTGCAGTCTATTCACTACATATAGCCAGCTTCTAAAATTACTTAGTATACTTACAGTTATTAAATGGCTTGCATTTTCTGCAGTGCTCTTCACACGCGCAAACTTCACTTAGCATATGAAAGTTAACTCAATTCTTTACTTCGTCATCAGGTTCCATAAGGTCTATACATCCTCTTTTTCAGCCACTCTTCTCAGTGCATCACGCTCATCTCTTGTGACGTCACCAACTTCTCTTTCTTTAGTCTTCATATTCCTTCAGAGACCTCTTCCAAGAGATGCCATCTCTATGGGGATACATCAGATAGCGGATACCTTTTCTCAAATACTCTCAAATTCTCTCTGCGGAATAGTCATAACCACTAGTATCATGCATGACATGATTTCAGGGTTCCAGAATATAGGCAGAAGGGGGTGGGACTTCCTGCAGAGGCATTCGGCTGCTCCTCTACAGTATCCATTGCAGCTCAAATTGCCATTGTTACTTCATTTCAGATATTGGATGCACACAAAATAAATTTCAGAGGCTCCCCATTATCTGAAAAACAGAAGGACAAGATCAGAGCTCAGTTGTCTCAGAGGGCTGATGTTTTCTCAGTCATTGATTGGAACATTGGAGAATCACATGGGATAGAGCTTCAGATATGAGTTAATGATGATTCTCCTTTCCGAGAGCGGTCCAGGAGATTAGCTCCAGGGGATGTCGAGGATGTCAGTCATCTTCTTGATGAGTTACTACAGGCACGAATAATGCAAGAATCTCATAGTCCATATTCATTGGCCAATGTAGCGGCAAGAAAGAAGAATGGAGATGTAAGAATGTGCATAGACTACCAGAAACTGAACAAGAGGACCACTCCTGATCAATATACCATGCCTAGGGTTGATGAGACGTGACTGTTTGAATGGAAGCCGGTGGTTATCTGTGCTAGATCTATGCAGCGAATACTAGCATATCCCTCCAGACTAGGAGAAACAGCATTTATTTGTCAAAGGGTTTTTATGAATTCAAGCTCATGCCCCAAGGTATTGCTGGTGCTCCGGCCACCTTTCCACGCCTTATAGAAAGGGTAGTCAGATAAATGAACTTGCTGGAAGTCCTAGTATGTTTGGACGATATCATTGTCTTTGGGCACACCTTAGACGGACACAATAACAACTTTTAATAGTACTGGATCACTTGTAAGAACAAGGCTTGAAGGTCCCTGTGGGAAAATGCCAATTCTGTCAGTCCAGTGTAAAGTAAATAGGGCATATAGTATCTGGCAATGGAATTGCTGTGGATCCAGCTAAAGATGAAGCCTTACATAGTTGGCCTCATCCCAACAACTTAAATGAACTGTAGAGTTTTGTTTTTTTGTTGCAATTATTACAGGCCATTTGTTCCATCCTTTGCAAAAATCACTCGACCACTGGTAGAGTTAACAAAAGGATATCCCTCTACTCAGAAGAAATCCACCCATCGACCATCACATCTAGAAGCACTCTATCACCCAAGAGAATCATTCGAGGAATGGTGGACCTCCATGTGTCAAACAGCCTTTGAAGATTTGAAGAAGACTTTGAGAGAGGCTCCAGTTTTAGCATATGTTGATCCAAAATGCCCATACTTTTTACATGTGTATGCCATCATGGAAGGGCTGAGATCTGTGTTATATCAGGATGTTGATGGTGACCTCAAGCTATTTGCCTTCGGCATTCGTGGACTTCATCCAGCTAAAAATAACTATCCTGTGCTCAAATTTGAATTGTTGGTGTTAAAATGGGCTGTGTCAGAGAAATCCCATGAATATATATATGGAATAACATTTACTGTAGGGACAGATAACAATCCATTGACCTATGTTTTGAAAACAGCTAAACTTTATGCCACCGGCCATTGCTGCCTAGCCGTCAAGTTCAGTGTATGATTTTCCTTTGCAATACAAGCCTAGTCGGACAATATAGATGCAGATGCATTGTTAAGAAGGCCCCATCACCATGAATAGGACTCAGAGTGGGCAGAAATGCTGTGTGCTGGAGTGAAAGTTGTATACTCACTACTCATCAATCAGGATTATGATCCTGCTTGGAGCATTGACTATTTGGGCACTACTGCTGAGGCAATTCCTGATGCTTTTTGTGATGTTTCCAGTCTGGAAGCTCCCGAGATGCCTAGGCTTTCATGTGACGCGATCTGAAGTGCCCAGTTAGCTGATCCTAGGTTGGCTCCTTTCATCTTTGGCGAGATGAGAGGTAGCGAAGTTCCACCATCCATGGGTGAAGATCCTGAAAGCAGTGCTATGCTAACAGAATGGAAAAACTTGTTACTGAAAGGAGGAATCCTTTACAAAGAAAGTAATATTAAAGATTGCCTGCTACATAGATTGGTACTACCTCATCATTTCAGACACTGTGTCTTCTAACACCTTCTCATCAACACGACCACCTACATAGTGAGAGAATCCAAGAACTAATCAGAGCTAGCTTCTACTTGCTCGACTGGCCTTAGAGGTCGAGAACTACTGCCACCACTGTCCTTAATGCATCAGTAGAAAGACACCCGCCAGGCCATCTTCTTTTCTACAACATCTACAAAGCTATGGTCCTATGGCTTTGGTTTGCATAGACTTTCTCCATCTGGAGTTGGATTCCTCGGGAATGCAAGACATTCTAGTGGCCACTGACCATTTTACCCGATATGCCCAAGCTTTCCCCACAAAGGACCAAAAAGCTACCACGGTTGCCAAGATTTTGTGGGGAAATGATTTTGTTGCCATTTGGGTGGCCCGCTCGAATTCATTTAGATCAAGGTCAAGACTTTGAATCCAAGCTAATAAAACAAATGCTGGAAATGGTGGGAGTCAGGCAAACACAAACCTCCCCTATCATCCACAGGGAGATGCACAGGCTGAGCGTTTCAAACACACTCTATTTGACATGATGGGTACTTTGATAGGAGAAGAGAAAACATTTTTCAGTCAGTATGTACCAACTCTAACTTATGCATACAACTGCACACAAAATGATGCAACTGGATTTTCTCCTTATTATCTAATGTTTGGCAGAGAAGCCTGACTTCCAATAGACATATGTTTTGGAACATGCCCAGAACGAACAAGCTATGAAAGCTATCTACATTTTGTTCAGCAGTTGAAACAAAAGGTTGAACAGGCTCAACAAATCACACAAGCTGATGCTCACAAGAATACTGCCAGCAACAAAAGTTGTTATGATTTTAAAGTGCAATATCAGGATCTTCAGCCAGGTGATAGGGTGCTTATCAGAGGTTTGGGATGCAGAGGTCAAAATAAATGGGAGCCACAGCCTTATATAGTAGTACGCTGTAAGGAACTCATGGTGGCAACAGTAAAGACAGACACAAGTGATCACAGTCCAAGGGTGTTTATCAAACTGTAAATGTAGGGTGGAAAAACACCTAACCTAAACCTAAATCTAGGATGGGAGCAAGCGCTTTCCATCAAGTGAAAAATAAGGCTGTCCTTGTGGGGTCTTGTTAAAGTAGAAAGGAGTATACTAAAAATCCTGTAGCCAAATCCTTACGACTAATTACAGAAAGAGTGTGGCATAGGGTTTTCAATAAAGAAAGAGGCGTTCACAAATAAGAAGTCAGGATGTAATTGCCAGGGGTCTCCCTTGCCCATGTTTACAGCACGGGATAAGGTGGGTCTCCTGAGCACAGTACACACTCAAGCTTTCCCAGCATGAACTCACAGTTCCGCACCAGCTATCAGGTTCTCGGATGGTTAAAGTTTATTTTCAATAAAAAGTCTCTTACCTTAGAGGGCCTGATAGTTTTCAACAAACAAACACAAAAGTTCTGTTCGAAATATGGCTTTGGGTGACGGCTTTATTACTGGGTCCACCTCTTCTGGGTACAAACCCCTCACAGTCGTACTCGACAACTCAATGAAACAGTCTTTCCTCACCAAACTTTGGGTGATTATTTTCCACCACATGATCTACCTTCTTCGGGTTTTGACCTCTTTTGATAACCAGTCCACCTCCTTGGGGTTTACTTTGCCAACTTTTACAAACCATTTCACTGTGGACATTCCTCCGTTGAGTTCACTCTTACCAACAAAAAGGTCATGTTCTTTTCATACTATGCAGGATTTGTTTCCCTTAGTTTCCCTTTCATCTGCCGGCCAAAGACTTTCGACTGTATGGAGAATTTGACAAGACCCCCATATAAACAATTTGACACACTTTCGCTTTTTCCTAAGGCTTCTGGTTATTGTAGTTCAATAGCAGGGTTATCACCTAGCGTTTCTCAAGTGAACACCCACGTGGTGTTTGATTCTGTTATGCTGGCTTTCCCCTTTTCTTATATTAAAAGTTCTTTGTTATTTCAAAGATCAATTTGCTGCTTGCTACTTTCATTCAACACAGTTTGGTTTCTTTATCGGCTCTCCCCTCGACTGGCCGGCTGTGCTGAACTGCTTTACTTTCTTTCTCCTTGGAGTCACGGTTGGTAACACTGAGACAAGCATCTCTCCCAGGCTTGGTAATCAGAGGAGGAGGGTCTTGTGTACCATTGACATCTGTGGCAATACACGGTGCCAATTGTTTGCAGACTTATCATTCCTTCTGCGGAGGTTCCACAGGCCTTGGTCGGAAAGGGCAAGGTCGACTCTCTCCATGTCACCCTCTCATCTGTGCCGTCTTTCTCCTCCTCTTGAACTGCCATGCTGAGTTAGCTTTTATGTTGTGCGGTCTGCCTTGCTCATCCTGTCCTTTTGTGCTCCACCTTTAATTCCTGTGAGTAAGGGAAAGGGCCATCAGGTGTGTGTGATTCTGGTCAATTGCCTGATTTTGCCTGACCCTTGTATAAGGACATGTCAGGTAAACGGCTCTTCTGTTAATCCGTTATCTTTCATGTTGTGTGAAAGTGTTTGTGTAAGAAAAGGGCGGGGCAGTGTTTTGGAATACCCTTTGTGGTAGGATGGGAAAAAGGTGTTCAGAGAAGGGGGATACTGCATCTCCCCTGTCGGTGTCCCACTCCCACTCCCCAAAGAGCCCCCATCCAAGTGATCCTCCCACACTGGTCCACCCTAGGAATCGGTCCTAAAGCGATGGCTGTGTCCTGGCCACCTGGATGACAGATCCCCGGGCACTAGACAGGGAGACACCTTCAGGTTACTCACAGCGTCTACTATCAGAGTTACCTGTATATCGGCTTCAGGAGGAAGGGAAGCCTAGAAATATGAGAACTTTACATCGCAATCACATACTGGTTCTTGAAGATGATATTGCAGTCCTAGACTGTGGCATAAAAGAACCATCCATTGCTAAATATATGACCAGACGTTGTCCCAAACGCTCTGAGAACACAGATCCAGGAATGAGTTTGCCAACAGTTCCATTAGACACTTTCTCATTGCAACCCAGCAATGATCACCAGGGTGAACCAAGAGATGAATCCTCTGAGGTTCAGAGGACTGAATGGTTACCCATACCAGTTTCCTATGAGGTTCAAGAATACAGACTCAATGACCAAGACCCATTGACGGGGTCTAATCAAGCTCCTGAGTTGCAGGATGGTTCACCTAGTACACCAGCTCCATTCGAAACGTTCCCTGTGCCGGTCACAGAGGATGAGTCACTACTCAACATAACAGAAGGGGGAGGTTACATTCCACTGAGTGGCCATCAGTTGGGACAAAGTATATCTCCTGAACCAGTTGTATCCCATAGAAAAACAAGAGAAAGTAGACCTGTGCGTAAAATAACGTATAATGCCCCAGGGGCTCAGGGTAAGATACACATTACAGGGATTGCTTCTGCTGAGGTCCCTGCTAACTCCATCTCGACTTCATGCACCACACTTGGGAATGTGGACCTTGGTACAATCCCTACCATCACTCATTGTTAAAGTGGTTCTAGATATCTCAAAAGATAGCCTTGCCTGAACCTCAGGGTCCAGAGTAGAGTAAATTGTAGCATTCCTACATGTAATCACATCCCCAGAATGTGTCCCTTTTCCTTTAAGTGAGACCGGGTCCCCCTGAGTAGAAGCCATCTCCAAATCTGTAATGTTTCCAAGTAGGCTTTTGTTAGCTGATGAGAGAATTTGGAATTAATCCTCTAATGTCTCACCATCATAACATACATCATTCAGCCCTACTCCACCACCCACGCCCAAGTTGGACAGAGCCAGAGATTGAGTGGGTGACGGTTGGTTAGTGGGCACTACAGAGTTCAAGTGCCCATCAGTCGAGTCTCCAAACACAAAGATGGGTGGGTTAGAGGAGGACATGGTAGGGGTAAAATGTGGAGGATTTCCCAACTTGATGGAGTCCGTCCCAATGGTCTTGAACGTAAGGGTATAATGTTGAAAAAGGGATTTGACACTGCCTGGATAATGATGCTGTGGCCTAGAAGCATGAAATCTTACAATCTTCTTGGAGTCCATAATAGGGGACGCAGATGTAGACTCCTTTGGAGCCCCAAGATCAAACTGCATACAGTCAACAGCCCTACAACTATCCTTTCCACAGACAGAAGCTCCTGAATGTTCCCTGACCATAGACCAGAGGGTGGAATTTCCATTGTCGTGCACACCCCTCAGCAGATACAGATGGGGCTACAATCTCCAGAATTTGGGCATGCCCAAGACCCTATTTAGTAAAACTAAAGCCACTCCTTAGATTCAACATCTCTGGTATTACAATGTCAGGTACTGCTGTTGCAACCTATGTGTAGGGGATATAAAACTGTTAACCACCTGGATGGCTCAAAGGCACTATGCCCGGAGTCACCACCCACAACAAAAGAGCAAAGGCTCTGTGCACATACAACCAGAACAACCCGTCTATATAGAGTCGCTCGAGTGGCTCAGATAACAAATTGCCAACTCCCCAAGGTTTTACAGTCCAGCTTTAGTTAACAGCAGATTCAGCCCAATGACCAGCCAAAATGGTCAATTTAAGGATTATCAGTCAATTATGTAAACATTGTAACCTAGAATCAAACAGTCTTCCCTCAAAGATTGTAGAGCACACTTCTTCACCTTTAAGTAGCTTGAAGGTGCACATGGCTAAGTTGGCTAACACGGACTGCAATAGCCACTTGCCAGCTCATCAGACTCCGCAATATGGAGTAACGGAATAACATCCAGGTCAGCATCTCAGCCACGGCAAGCAACGTAAAATGCTGGTTTGGCTCCATCCACCTCCAAACACTTGCCCATGCTTCGCTTCCGCTTCACTGGGCGAGGGCTTTATAAAGGCTGGTTCCTTAAAGCTGTACAGCCGAATTACAGAGCAGAGCAGAGAAGAGTGCTTCACCGTCTACAGCACGATCAGATAGTGAATGGCAACTCTCCATACACTTGCGCACACTAAGTCCTGTTGTAATATTAACACTGGGGTTAAGTTAGTAAAAAATTATAGGCAGCTAAACTGCTGGATGCTCAAGTTGAAAGAGATCCTCTTTTGTTTCCTGACTGCCCGCTCGTGTGACGATTATGTGTGAACATTACAAGGTCTTTTTGTCATGTCAGCATTCTCACATGATGTGGATGTAGTCCCAGCCTCTTTCTTTTCCAACACTTGTTTTGGAGCCAAGGTCCAGGTCAACTGGTCCTGAAAGTAGAAGAAAGACTCTTGATCTCAGTTATTCTCTAGGCGAGGTATAACCCTTCATCACGGGTGCCTGGTTATTGTAGTGGATTTGTTATTAGCAACTGCTTTGTATTTGAGTGCGGATAAAGGGTACTCAATAAGTCATAAAGATTTCACTGAGAATATACCATGATCTATAAAAGTTGTTAGGCTATCATATCTAATCTTACCTTGGTGTGGTTGGTTATGCTGATTATATAGCCAGCTAGGTTTAGATCATTATATGATGGTCTGCAATCTTCTGAAAGTCAAATTGACCAACCCTTTTCTTGACTTTTTGTGGCAGCCTGTAAATCCAATTTACACGGAAGTGGTAGTGAGATTTGGGAGTAGATGCTGAAATATAAAAATGTTAATGGCTTTCTCAATTGTCGCTGAACTCATTGTGAACTTGGGTTTCCAGAGTCCCAGAATGTTTAAAAGGAGTACGTCAAAAGGGTGTTCAAGCCGTCGTCCCAAACTGTCAATGGACAGGCATGTACAAGCTTGCATTTAGCACGTCATTGTTGCGGTCAACCTGCAACAGTGTGAAATGATGTGTTAGAAAAAATAGTTTAAAAAACAATTTCTTCATGCAAATCAAAAGCATATTTGCTTGAGTAAGAACCTGGTATTATCAATGCTGTCCCTCCAGTGTGGCATGACACATCATCTTGTATCACCTATCTTCAGGAGCATGCAATAACCAACTCAAGTGAGTGTTCCCCCTGGGGATTGCCTTGCAGCCAGTAGCCCTTCCAGCCCTCTGTCAAGTCAGAAATGTAGTGGTAAAAAGCACATGTTAAGAAACCAATCGTTCTAAGCAAAGCAGGAGCACAATCAATGGGAGGAGGAGGGTGGTGAGTGTAAACATGCTTGTACTTTGGTCTAATATCCTTGGCAAAGTCTTGTAGCAGAGTGGCTGGCACAAGGAAACTAGGGATCCATAAACGGTATTGTCTTGGTGCAGTTCACAAAACCCGTACTTTCCCAAGCCATTCAGTAGTTTCCTGTTACCTGCTAATAAACCAAGGAAAGGGAAAATGAGTGGAAACTCCTCTTGGCACTATCACCGCATCCCCAAATGTTTGAAAACAAGGTGCAGGCTGCAAGAGATAAGGGTGGGGAAGGGATGGATGTACTGCCTTTTTGTATTAAGGCTGTATGCCTCTGATGAAGGTGGTGGATAGCCTGCCTCCACAGCTCTGTTCCAGACAACAGGAACAGGGGACTACAAGGAAATGGCATCTGCCATTGGTGCAAAGTCCTGGCTTTTTTTAATTTTGTATTAGTACATAAAATTATGTGGGTGATTCCTTCCCCAAAAGGGTATTCTGCTATCCAGATCCCACTTTGTCGCACCTTCATGCCAAAAGCATAGTGTACTTGCAGCCACTGCATCAGCAGCCAGATACACAGAACTCACTCTGCTCATGGCACAGAGCAGGTTCAAGGATCACAAGATGCCCACTCGACTGCTGCAGTGACAACAAAGTCACTGCGGCACAGGGGCAATATTTAAGATATGTCCCCTGCACCCAAATGTTATGTTTTTGATAGTTATTATATTAATATGCCGAAGCCTCATATAAATCATCCACAATCTTTAATATCTGTCTTCTTACTGTCTTTTCTTTACATAACATTCTAGATCCCTAGAACCCATTTCAACTTCCATTTCAGAGTTCCACAGTTTCTCTTTGCATAAAATGTGTGCAACTAACAACACCCAACAACAAACTACGATGATCATGAGCACCATGTGGTGATTGTAGAAGGCATATGAGCCATTCATTTACATACAATGAATGTACTGTGACATTTGAGGCATCAATTTCCATATTACAACACTTGGTCATGTGAGGTTGTACCTTACATACAATGCTGTACCTGGTATGAAGATATAGAAGTGCAAACTGAAAATAGGTGCATACTGCAGGCTGCGCTTTGCACATTATGGAAGGTGCTGAGCATGTGAATCTGTATTTTACTTTCAAAACTATGCCTGGCAGGAGTTGCTATAATTGACACAGGATGGCAATAACTGGTCATAAGAGGCCATAAGAGGCTTTAATGGCACACGAAGGTAGTGCTCCAGTGTGACATTGTGACTACACTCATATCATATCAAAAAGGAATACTGGTGGTGGGGCATTGCTCTGAATGTGCGCTGTGTCTGAAGAAGTATAGCTTCATCCCCCCACACCTCCCCAGCTCTTCGGGATCGGTAGCCCCCTTTTAAAAGAAAAAGTAATGCATAGTCAACCCTTTCCCACTGTCTACCTGGTCTGCCACTTCTTATTTCCTACCACCATAAACCACTGCAGCCAGGATCTCGTTCTCGTTCGGTAAACCAGGGTGTGCTGTGTGCTCACTCCAAGAACCTGCTTTTCAAAAATGAAATGTCCTAACAGGGTTCCACCAGTTACAATGTCGGCTTCTTCATCATCTACCAGTCAGTAATGTCCTGGCAGCCAACAGTAAAGGGCTTCACTGCACTTGCAGCTGTAAGCCTGGGCTGGCGGGTGAGTGCCAGTTGGCTAGCCTGCCACAGCGGCCATGACAGCTTAAATCTTGCACATTATGCATTTTGTGTACACAAGTGATAGCACTTCCTGTGAGACAGGTGTCCAAATAAAGATGTGGACAGGAGATAAAAGCAGCTCTGGGCTATCAAACATCCCCCAGTAAGTAGGAGCTAAATCTGGGCAGCAAGGAGGAAATACAAAGCAGGGTGCACATTTTACTTCCACATGAGATGCAAGCTAAAAGCTTTGGTGCATCATATTCGGCCCATTATGCTTTCCATGTTTTTGATGCGGTCTAATGATCATGTACACACATTCTCAAAACACATGAATAACATTATACAGGTATGTTTGCATTGCACCAGTTGACCTTGGGAGTTAAACGTAGCATTTTGTTCCGGTTCTCACCTTAACCAGTCCTAGGCTACAAACAGCAGCTGAATAAAAGGCCACATCAGATCGTGTCGATGTCATTAGGACCAAAGGGATCAGATGTGATATAATAGGATGTGATATGGCATTTATAAGGCGCCTATACATAAGTGTTTCAAGGATCTCATTGTTGGTGATGTCATCTTGCGAGTGTTGTCACTTGAGGCTGCCTGGACTTGTTTGTCGAATCGGGGTCCCAGCCAGATATAGAACACAAATCCAACAAAATAAAAGCACTCTTCATTGTGGTCAAAGACGCCATCAGAGCACTGCCAGGACTGGCAACACCCCACTCAGCTGACAGGTGCAACACGAACAGACCGAAGAGGTAAGATCAGAATCACCCTCGACAATTCCCAAGGAGCCTCCATTCCCACCCAGACCCCCATTCCACTAGCCCCTCACTCCCAAAGCCCTGACAAAAATGGCGGCTGCATTCAAGACCAAGCGCATCAAATGGCAATCCTCCTTCTGCCTTCATGAAATCCCTCATTGATGACAAGTTCAAGGCACTTGTCAAAAAATGAAGACACCTGCCTGCCGAGTTTAAGTGTTCATCCACACGAACAGGTGGATTCACATAAGAAAATGAAGTTATATTCATTAGCACTGTAGCTCGCTGCCGTTTGTGTTAACTCTCTTTATCTATACGCTTCACAGACACCGTTGTGTCCTTTTTTTATCTTTCTATCGCTTCTCTCAATTGACTATTGATCATTCCAACACAATAGGGGGGAGTCCAGATGGGGAGCACAGTTAAACAGATCGTTCTTTTCACTGAAAGTATCATTACATCTTACATGTACGCTGGGCGTTCAGTACCTGAACAACAGTTACTCGTGCATTTATAAAGAGTGACTGTGGCTGCCATGGAAAATGAAAATCACCTGTCTGAAAGGAAATATGTTGACAATAACATGAATACAAAGATTGGGAGTAATATGTATACATCCATGACAATGTGAAATGAACAGTGCCTTACATAACCATATGCATTAAGTGCAAACATTCTCAGTGAATATACTTGGAAAGACCTCTGTACTTGATACTCAATCCCCTTTTGTGTTGGCACTCAGATCAAAGTACTTTAAAGTAAGGCTGTCAGACCGTCCATTTTGCTTTCCCTATTTGGAAACCTGGTTATTGATTGTGTTTCCATCACTTTGCTGTATCTGTCACTTTAGATGTATTTTGTGTATGTTAATTTAAAACCTGGTCATGAGTAGTAAAATAATAGTGTACTGCAAAAGGTTTTGTGTTTTTCTCATCACAGGCAATCACGCAGCAGTCATGTTTGTTGTCATCTCACTATCAAATAAGAAATAGGAAGAACACTGTGCAGGGTTGATTTTCCCCACACAGTGAAAATCCCTGGTGGATTTTGTGAAATGAAAGTTATCAGCTGTGAGCATGTCCACCTGACCTTTCTGAACCTTGAAATTTATTTTTTGAGTAGGAGACAGTCAAGGGAAATTAAATGAAAGCAGTTCATGTTTAGTCTAACAATAAGGCACAAGTAATAAAAATACGAAGGGCATCCCAGCAGCAGGCTCCTAACCCATAACTAGGGGGAGAGCTTACAAGTGAAATATGTTCATTTACTTGGGAGCCGAATCTTCAATTGCCGTGAAAGAATGAAACTCGACTGCACCTCACACCAACGTTGTATGAAGCAAATCCAGGCCTCTTTGCGCTGTTTGTACTTACAGAGTGAGAGTTGTTCGATATACCTTACAAATAGTGCAAATAAATGCGTTTGCTAGCTGGGTGTGCAGTGGTACAGTAGGCAGGAAAAGGGCATAAACTGGTGATCGGAAAAGCTCATGTTTATTTTAATTATAGTTTTTTTAAATTTTATTTTTTACTTATGGAGCAGCTCCGGTCAGTGTCAGAGCACTGTTCAGGAGTTTTAAGTTAATACATTATTCGACATGATGGCTATCAGCCATACTTCACACAAGTAAAATAGTAAACAATGTGTGAGAGTCCTGTTCCATGAAGAACTATCTGTACCGTTACCCACACACACCTTCCCAGATAAGTATAGTTACAGACTAAGCGGCCCACTAGCAATTCTTTCTACTCGAGAAAATTGAGCCTCTGTTCACGTCTTGACATCAGGTGAAAACAGTTATAGAAGGAGGAGCTCATGTTCCATTAGGGTGTAACGTTAATGGAAGGTGTAAAAGCTGCGCATAAGGTTTTTAGGCCTTCCATTAACGTCACACCCTATTTTTATTGATTTGTATGGGAGAGATGAGGGGCGGAATGCAACTTGCATTTCCAGCACATCCCTTCCTCTCTGCCCTACAAATGCCCACCATTTATGTTGGCATGCATTTTCATGCTGGTGCAAACGCTGGGGATCCCTATGGAGCACACTGGCGTTATGTGCAAGCATTAAGCACATGGAGTACACAGATATCCATTGTAAATGCTGCCTGCCATGCCCGCATGGTAGGCACAATTTACAATTAAATGCTGCCTACCATGCTCACATGGCAGGCAGCATTTAATCGTAATTGTAAACGCTACCTATCATGCACACATGATAGGCAGCGTTTGCTCATTTGCAGGGCAGAGAGGAAGTGATGTGCTGGAAATGCAAGTTGTGAACATTGCCTTTTGGCCTGCATATTTGAACTCTACGGTGCAAATGACCAAAATTTGGCAGCAGGGAGCTGCCTATGTGTGTGTCTGCACATAACTGCTCCCTGCAGCCAAATTACGTTATGGAGCAACATTAGCTCCACAGTAGTAAATGTGTTGTCATTTTGCAATAGCTTACACATTGAGCTACCATAAAGCTTCTTAAATAACTACAACTACTACAAAATAGAGCATAACGGCTGATTCCTAGTCTAAAAAAGCAAGATCACATTATTCCTACCCTAAAAACACCCAATTGGGTCCAGGTTCAAGCTAAAGATAATCTTTAATGCACTTTAACCCTCCATGGGGTACACTAGGCTGCAAGCCTTAAATACTTGGCAACACTGGATACAAAATACACCCTGAACAGCAACATGGTAAGAAAGATAAGATGGAGAACTACATTGCCGACCCAAAAAGGCATGCAGCTATTGGTCAATGTATCTAAAGAACTGGTACTACAGCAATAACACTTACAATTCTGCAGTCTTACAAACTTCCAAAACTAAACATGTGAATACTACACACAAAGCATGAATTCCAAATTGGATTTACTAGGCCCTTATAAAGCTACCCACACTGTGTACATCTCATTCTAATCCCACATCCGACCCATCCTCCCATTATTTATAATGTTTGTTTTCATGTGTGCCCATCCACCCCCAGCTTCACACTTGAATTCTCTCACCTTCCCACCTTGACATTCTCTTACAACAGAATGGTGTATTCACACCGACGTTTAACCACTCATCAGGCATTGCCTTTAGTAATGGCCCCTTAATGGAACCCTAGCTAGTGGGTGATTGTGGGTCATGCCCCAAACACTTTACGCCATTCTTTTGGTGCCAACTGCTTTCAGACCAGAACCTTCACTTTAGTGTTCCATGAAAGTAGCCATTAATGTTGCTCCCCTTAATGCCAATACATTGAATATATTGGCAATCAACTCCCTAATACATGCTTCGTGGTTTCCCCGGGGTTGCTAATGCATTTCCGTTTACACATTTAATACAACATTAAAAGTTGAACAATTATAGACTGCAGCATTTTAGATTTAAACAGTACAAGCTGAATCAATGTGTTAAGGATTTCAATCAGGCGACACACACTTTGGTCTCATCCTAGGATGTAGCGTTCAACTCAACTGAGATGCCTTTCTCTTTATTTTATGCAGACTCAATTTGAAATGGTACACAACTCGTCTCACACCCCCTTTTTCAAATACCCTGGGTCACAATGGACCATGAACCAGGCCGGTTGGTGAAAATGCAATATTTTATTTATTTTTAAAATTCAAAGGAAATCAGACAATTTTAATATGGGGCAACAATAACCAATGGGGTGATAATTACAATGAAAATGGAAGCAAGGCACTTAATTAACCTTCTCCTAGAACATATACAGAGCACAAGTGACTAGGAACAGTTTTTGAATTAGGATAGATAGCAACCAAGGTAAGGTTTCCCCATGTAAGGTTCCCTCAACCCACAATTATCAAAATCCGACCTTCCCTCACAAAATAAGAGGTGAAAAACCCTTTACAATGGCATGAAATGGACAATGGCCAAACATCCCCGAAACCATCTGGCCAAAACTAGAAGGCTTTCTCTGGAGGAAGCTACTCCGTCTTCCGGCTTCTACCCCAATGGCCCTGATAAGAAGAGAACTCAGTCTCATCTCGCTCAAGGGTACGGTGTCTCTCAACAGCCTGATGCTTTACAGAAAAACAAGATCGTCCAAAGAAAGAATCTACATACTTATCCAGGAAGAAATAGAGAAAGGTACAAACAAAATGCTTCAAGCATGGATCAGCAAAAACCAGACAATTGTGGAAGAGATAGGAAGCACAGAAGAGGAACTCCTGACTAACCCAACGAAGACTGTAAAAAAAATTCAAAGAAATAGACTGGTGTGATACACAGTCGAAAGCGCTGAGCTATACGTCTGCAGCTCATTTACCACCCTTTGCGCAAAAAATAAATGAGCCCCTCTGTTATCTACTGAAATTCCCAAACAAGAAAACCTGCTCAAACTTTCAGAGAGCAAGATTAAACATGGTAAAACAGAGGTGAACTTCTGCTGCTTTTGTGGGATGCCTGCCACAATCGAAAGCTTGAAGCACCTGATCCTCGACTGCCCAGGTCTAATCTCTAACAGAGAAATTCATCTTGGGCATATATATTCAGAATTTTCAAGGTTGGACGAAGATTACTGGTGGACGTTCTTGATGAACGGGCTAAATCGAAGACCAGTCATAGCAATGGGAAACATCTTGCACTGCCTCGAGCTGGACTCCTGAACGTAGAAGGTGCAACCTTAAAGGACTTAGCCCTTGCAAGCCAACCTAAAGCAATTTAATGAAACCCAAAGGAACTAAAAGAAGAAATAACACAAACTTAAAGAGGAAATGTCTTCCTTTGTAAAAACTGTTGACACAGTTAAAAAATAAATAAATAAATAAAATAATAATAATTAATTTGCGGTTAAATTGTTAGGCAGAATCCTATGCAGTTCCCTTAGGGAGCAATACAGAAGATTAGGACTACAGGTATATGCAATAAATCCCCTTTGGTATCAGTCTGTACCACCCAGATTTAGTTGGTAGCTGCGGCTGAGCAGTCAGACTTATCTCAAGAGGGAGATGAGCCGTATTCAGTGTTTACACAACAGGACCACAGCATTGTGGGACAAGGAAACACTGACCAAAGCTTTGAATCAAAAATAATATATATTTATTTTACACACTCTTAACTCTGCACACAAATCACTAGCACTAAAGCAAGTTAAAACAGTCAAGAAAAGTATACACAACTCCCTATTTAAATTGTGGACAAGTTTGAGCAAGAGTGAACACTGAGCAAAATGGCCCAGTGTAAACCAAGCAGAAATGACACTCTAACAATTTCTTCAGAGGGAGGGAAAGATCAAGTTATACAGGGTTCAACTCCTAAACACACCAGCAACGCTTCCCAATTGGATTGTTAACAAGTTTAGGCAGGGTAGTACTTTAGCACAAGCAATACTTAGGTGAAAACCGAGCAAAATGGCACTTCAACAATATATAAAGGGGAAGGAAAGGTGGTTATAAGAGTTTAGGTGCACCAACACATTTCTTGATGAAAAGCAATCTAAAGAAGGCAGTTGTAACAGAATTAGCCAGAGTCAGTAGGCCTGTGCCAGAGTCAGTGGTACGAGGCAAAGTGCCCAGGTTCATACGGTTGTAGTAGCTGCAGTCAAGTCTTTGTTTAACGGTTGAAAAGGAGGGTGCAGAAGGTAAAAAGACAGTGTTAGATGATAGACATGGCCAGCCCAGAAGGTAAGTAAAGGATTTAAAACACCTTTAGAAGTACCCAACAAAACGGGAGGCCTGGCGGAACAATGTACCTTAAAAGTGGAAGAGGATCCTGTGGTGGCGGTTGTTCCTGTTAGTTCCTACAGTTCGGGAGATCCAGCAGAGAAGAGAGGCTCTTGTCGTGGAGGAAGGTTCGAGTCACTGCACTGCCCAGGGATGAAGCCGGCCGCGGTGATGCCAAAACGGAATAAAAGGTATGCTCCTTTAAATCGCAGTCGTGGTGGATGGTTGTCTGGTTATCCGATCTCCTAGTACTTGGCACTGGCGATTCGACCATGGCAAGTCCTGGAAGGCAATTTGCAAACTTGTTGTCCCAACCAGTTCAAAGGAAGAAGGCTCTTGTAGTGAAGATCTTCTCTCGTCGTTGGGAAGAAGTAGTGAGGGTCTGTAGCAGGGCTTCACCGACAGTGTAGTTGTTGCAGATGTCTTCGGCTTCTCTCTTCGGATTTTTCAAGTCCAGTGGCAACGTCTTATCTTCCAGTCCGTAGATCCCTGATTTTATGCAGAAAAAACCCTATTCATACAGCCTAGCTGTCACTCACACAGCGGGGTGGTTATCCTGGCGGGATAACCCCCCAGTTTATCAGGGTACCCTGACCGGACTGCCTATTACCCCTCCCACACATCCTGTCTACCCCAGACTCACTGGCGCCTGAAGGAGGGCTTCTGTCCAGAAGCCCATCAAAAGGACGAACAAAGGGCCATAACATTGGTTTGGATTACAGAGAGTGACACGAGAAAGAAATATTATCAAAGATGTGGCAAAAAAAAACACTGGATTAAAGTTAATAATAAAATGACCAAGCGGTATGTTAAAGGCTATCATTAAAAGTGGTAGCCTCGATCGATTGGAAAATCCCATAGGGAAATATTTGCGGTCGAATATTAATGGTTGTAACCACTGCCATCAGCCAGAAACTTTGGAAGAGGGACTGGAGGGTACCCTCTCGAAAATGGGAAAAACTATAACCCTTCCCAGTACCTCCATAGTAAGATGGTTTGTACTGGTTTTGTTCATGAATATTGACTAGCAAAGTCAAGGTTAACTTCGCATGCCCTGGGAGACAGCAGTCAGTCTATGTTTGGCAGCCACTATGACACCCCTGTGTTACTGCACTGATGGTGCTGTGTAACACACATGTAAAAAGATGATACCTATGGAGTGAGAACAACTCCATAGCCCATAAGCACAAAAATAGCATCAAACATACATCCAAACTATGTCTAAGATTGGGAAAAAGAGTCTCACTCTTAGCAGGAGAAAAAAAATAAACCCTGGAAATCCAGCAAAGCTTATGGGGGACTCTATAGGTAAGGGAAATTATCCTTTTAAGAGAATTCTCCCTGACATAAATGTGCGAGGCAAATATGATTTCTCACAATGGCAGGAGTGCATAAACACTAGAAATCACAATGCAATGGATCAACAAGAAGCATACAATTCGAAAATGAGTGGAAAGGTAAAACATGCTGCAGCCGAATGACACGTGGGAAAATTGCATTTCTTTTCAATTCCTGTTTAAAATGACCAAAACGTTTTTTTATAAAAACGGGTGAAATACTGATAATCGCAATGCAGTTTTTAGTCTGGGGGAGAGATGTATATCACGGGAACAATATCAAAGGGAAAGGATGGCAGTAGCTGAAGATTTCGATGAGACCACCCAAACCCAACCCCGACATCATCAGAGACTTCACCGACCTGGTCACCATGAACTCCCTCATGCACTCAAACAACATCTTCATAGGAGACTTCAAAATCCCACGCAACACGTACACCAAACTGATGAAGGAAGCTCTCCTCAGCCTTCTTGACACCCTCAGCCTCACACAACACAAGAAAGACCCAATACATGAGCAAGGTAACATCCTTGACCTAATCATCACTGCACTGTCTTCCCTTCACTACTTCTCCCCTCTCCCACTTGACGCGCCTGACCATCTAGTCGTGCCTTTCAACATCGATCACACCACCCCATTCAAGCACTGCAAGCAGAAACCCAGCAGACAAACCTTCAGATCCTTCAAGAACTTCCCAGCGGAAGCCTTCACAGAAGACCTCACCATCCTACACCTTACATAGATTCAACACCCCCAACCAAACTGTGACTCTCTACTGGAAGCACTCAATGCATCCCTATGAGCCTCCATCCACCGACACGTGCCTCTGAAACAACACACATGCACACCTAAACCGTCAGCAAAACTGAACCTCAGCAAAAGATTAATCAGGAAACAAGAGAAAACCTGGTGCAGCTCCAGGACTGCATCCGGCCTAGCGCTCCTCAAGGAACCCCAAGCAACCTGTTGACAACTAATCAGCACAAGCAAGGCCTCCTACTTTCAGAATACCATAGTAGAAGCTGAAAAAAAAGCAGAGCCCTCTTCAAAGTGGACAAGCAGTGCGTGAACCCGCTACCCAATCCTACTATACAACACTCCATCAAAAAATCGACTGCCATAAACACCTTCTTCATTGAAAAAATCAGCAAGGTTCACCAGCACATAGATGCCAGCTCTGCATCCACAGACCCATCTCTTGTCCCTCCTGACGAAATGTCCAAACCCTGGACAACATTCAAGACACACTTGACAGAGGACCTGGCAGAAACCCTGGCTGCCTTTGAAGCCACATGTATACAAATGACATCCTACGAACGTCCATCCTAAATATCCTCCCTCCAGAAGCTCATCAACAGCTCCCTAACTCAAGGCACCTTCCCATCAACCCTAAAAACAGGCCAAATCCTCTCTCTACTAAAGAAACCCACTCTGGATCCCACCAACCTAGGTAACTATCGCTCCATCACCCATCTTCCCTTCCTAGGTAAGATTGTCGAGAAAGCGGGAGCTGCACAACTGAAGCAACACATCGACACCAATAGTCTCCTCCAAACCCATCAATCTGCTTTCAACAAAGTAGACCACCAGGTGCTTACAGACACCCTACATCGGTGCATGGGGATCAGAAAACTTGTCCTACGTTGGTTCAAGTCCTACCTCACCAGCCACAAGCAGTTTGTTCAGATGGACTCCTCTAGATTGTCAATGTTACCTGTCACCTTGAGTCCTGCAGGGTTCCATCCTCTCCCCAGTGATCTTCAATCTATACATGGAGCGGTTGGGAGCCCTCCTAGCCACTCCTTCTAGAAACACATAGCTAAGAAAGCTCAGACAGCTTGATATCAGCTCTTCCTCCTGCAAAAATGCAAGCCCTTCCTCCCTCCAGAAAGCTTTAGATCCACCATTCAAGCACTGGTCCTATCCCAACTGGATGGAGGTAATGCACTCCTCAAAGGCCTCCCACTATCCTTCCTTGTGCCCTTGAGAAGTGTCCTACACACGGCTGCATGCATCATCAACGGTCTATGCAGATACGACGACATCACCCCAACCCTCATCAACCTTAATTGGCTCCCACTGCATGCACGAATCACCATCAAGTCTTGCTGCATCATCCATAAGGCAGTCGCTCTCAAGTCACCCAGCTATCTTTGCTTTTAAACTCTGCATCTCCAAGGGACAGTGCACCACCAGAAGCCAGGACAAGCGCAGACTTGAAAACCGCTGAAGCAAAAAGGAAAGCACCAGAAAACAAGCCTTCTCTGCATAGGCCCTAAAACTATGGCACCTCCTCACCATTGGTATTAGACTTGCGCCTAGGCTCCTTCAATTCAGAAAAGAACTCAAGGCCCACCTCTTTAAGGAGTCTCTCCTCCTCAACATCTCGGCCATCATGTTGCCCCCTGTGCCACCTGACTTGCTAGATGCCACCTGCCCCTCTGCCCCCACCTGTTGTTATCACTGAAAGGTGCTCCATTATGTATCTCTAATGTTGTACACCTCTGTAAAGCGCTCAGTTATGTATCTGTACTGGTGTATACCTCTGTAAAGCGCTCCATTGCTACTCAAAGCTAGGTCCATGCTCAATAAATACAATAATAATAATAATAATAATAATAATAATAATAATAATAATAATAATAATAATAATAAAAATAATAATATTAATAGTAATTTAGAGAAGTAGTATGGTTCAGTGGGATGACATGGACTGAGGTAGAGGGTGGTGAGATATTGTGAGTGAGATAGAGTTGGTAAGGTAAACTGTTGGAGGTAGATTTGGAGAGATATAGTGGGGTGTGGTGAACTAGGTCAGTGGGGTGAGGAACAATTGTATGTGTCAGAGTGAGTTAGATAGAGTGGCTGTGGTATAGTGGGGTGAGGTACGGAGGGATGGAGCAGAATTACTGAGTGGTGCATGGTGTTTATGAGCAAGTTAGAGTACAGTGAGGAAACGTGGAATGAGGTGATGGGTAAGTTGGGTAAGGTACAGTCACCGGAGGTAGGATAGGTGAGAGGGGTGAAGTAGTGTGGTTGGAGCTAGAGTCGCGTGAGATAGAGTGTGTGAGTGGTGTGAGGTAGAGTGGTGTGGAGTGGAGCAAGGTGTGGTAGAGTGGGTGCGGTAGGCTGAGTGAGTCACAGTAGGTGTAGGTAAAGTGGGTGAGATAGAATTGGGTAAGTTAGACTAGTTGAGATACAGTGTGCTGGGGTAGAATGGGTTAGCAGTAGAGTATGTTGGTGTAGAATGGGCTAGTAGGGTGAAGTAGAATAGATGAGGTAGTGTGAGATGATGAAGAGTTGGATAGAGTGGGGTAAGAACAAATGGGGCCTGGTGCAGTGGGTTATGTTTCGTTGGCTGATTTAGGATGGGTACATTGGTGAAGGATAGTGGGTGATATAGAGTGAAGTGAGGTACAGTGAGTAAGGTACACTTGGTAAAGTAGAGTAGGTAAAATAGATAGGGAGAGGTTGAGTGGGAGGAGGGAGAGTGGTTCAATGGGGTCAGGTAGAGTGGGGTTATTTAGGGTAGGTGTGGTAGAGTTGGTGAGGTAGATTGTTTCAGGTAGAGTAGGGTGATGTACAGTGGAGAGGAGCTGGTGGGTGATTGGGGCATCTATGGACATGTTCAAGTTGTTCACATGTTTCAACATGGCCTGGTTTTGTTGACTGAAATAATGCAATTTAAGGCACCATGTCTGCAATGTTGTACTTGTCACAATACAGTAACCTGCCTTCTGCTACTCTACTCCATTTATAGAACCTGCTTTTTGTTGAGGATGTTACAGTTATTCATTGGCAATTGCAACATGTGTGCTTCTGCACCTGCTGTACTTGCTTACTGTACATCTCCAGTCCCTGTGATGCCTGAATACCTGATGAATAAATGCATCAGCACTGAGAAGAGTGCCAGTCTCAGGAAGCCTTATGGCACTGTGTATCCTATTATGGAAGTACAGCAACACTTTGTCATGCGTAGGCACTCACTCACTTGGTTTGTCAATTATTACCACCTCAGATGGCAAGCACACCCTAGAAGGAGATAGTAAAGCATCAAGTCAAATAGGTGCTGTACAGCTTGATTGTACTATAGTTCAAGTTTGATGTGTAATGTAATGTATGTTTCCTTTACATTGGTCTGAATTCATGAAACAAAGGATGATTAAAAATGTTGCATTGCCAAAATGCACATCTTGTCACAGATGGCTCATGAAATACTCCCACAGACACTTCAAGGGTTTGTATTAAGAATGCATAGGACACTAGGGTCATCCCTCTCTTTCTCTCTCCCCCTCACTTCTATAAAGCACTTCTTCCCTAAAGCAGCCATCTCTAACCCCAAGGTTAGTGGATATTGATTATTAACCTTTACTTTGTAGGCTCTGACCGATGCTAGAGGTGTACACTTAAAGGCATGATGCCTTATCTGTCTAAACTCCCTCAGGGAATGTTCTAGACTGGCCCTGCACTCTCCCGTGATTTGTGTTCTAAAAGGGACATTGGGTTGTGCCTTTCAGACACTATGAATGACTCTGTCTCCTTCTTGTCACACCCATGTACTTCACTCCCTTTCCCACTTTCCACTCCCATTATTCTCTGTTACTCAGCTTCCTTCAACTTTACCTCTCTACTCTTGTACTTCTTCCTAGACCTTCTGTTCCTCTTGTTAAGGATTTCAATCAGGCGACATGCACACCTTGGTCTCGGCCTATTATGTAGCGCCTAACTGAAGTGCTTTTCTCCTTATTTATGTGGATTCAATTTTGGAATGTTACACCACTCATAACACACCCCTTTTCAAATACCCTGGGTCACAATGGACCATGAACCAGGCTGGTTAGTCAAATGCAATATTTATTCATTTATTTAAAATTCAAAAGAAATCACACACTTTTAATATAGGGCAGCAATCACCAATGGAGTGATAGTTACAAAGGAGAATGTGAGCAATGCACTGGGTTTGACTTTTTAGTGGGGCATATACAGAGCACAACAGGATAGGAGCACTTTTGATTTAGGACCGATAGCACCCACGTTAGAATTTCCCCCTGCAATATTCCCTCAACCCACCAAAGATCAAATCTGAGTGGATACAAACAAGCAGCAGGTACTTAAGAATAAGTAGCTGAAAACGGAATTTAACTCCGACCTTCCCTCCCCAAATAAGAGTGAAAAACGGATTTGAAACCCTTGCAATGTTAAAAAGGACACTCAGAAATGGATGAATACAATAAGGAATGTGTGCAAAAACCTGAAAACAAATACAGTTCTTCACTAAAGCAACAATGTAAAGGTACTAATAATCACAAGTAATGGATTAGCAATAGCATACACTCGAAAAATGAATGGAAGATTTAAAACAGTTTATAATCAAAATGACACGTTAAAAACTTTGCAAATATTTCAGTTTTCTGTGTAAATTTACTAAAACGGTTTCTTTGAATAATGGGTGAAATATTGTAAATCGCAATGTGGTATTTGTATTGGGGTGTAGCTATAGATCACAGGTACACTATGGAAGTGAAAGTAAGTCCATAGCTGAATGAGTTATGCAAGATCTAAGAAGGAGCACTTCGAGTAAATTAAGGCACAAAAAAGGAAAGAAAATCAGTTGTGGCAGAATAGTTTTACTCTACAGTTGTGACAAGAATAGCTTTATTCTACACTAGAGTATTCAGGCTAGGCCACCAAAGAGGGACACAGTAAGCTCCAGGGTTTATTTGCGAGTTCAACCCTCTCGCCCCTGTGCCTGCCCCAGCGGAACCAGTCCGATCACTCGAAATAGGATTACTGGCTTAGGATTTCACAAGACAAAATTACTAAAGAGATGGCGCTAGCACTAGAAATCAAGGCAGGGTTGCAAGAATGATTGTGACAGTTGGAACAAGGTCTCGAGATTAGAATAGGGTGACTTAGAGAGTGGGATGAGATTAAAGACAAGATAGGCTATGGGTTTAGATGGGGTGGCAATTGATACTCACAGTCCACTTTTTAGTTTTTGGATTTTGGACAGTCAACGGTTCTGGTCACTACATGGCAGGGCGCCTGACAAACAGCTGGGTAGTTCTGGTTACCGGGTAGCACTTCTGGACTGGCAATTTTGGTCACTGCATACCATAGGTCATCAGGGTAGCAGGATTGCAGCAGCATGCAGTGAGTGGCAGCAAGCCAGGCTGGATCAGGATGCCAAAGGCACCACAGTTTTCCCCTTGTTGTTAATGGGAGATTTAGTGTTTCTTTTATATTGGAGGCCTTGCTGGAATGGGATCAGCACTGTTTGGGTGCTGCAGTGGGCCCTGGAGTAGGATCAGCAATGCTTGGCCTTGTAGTTGGAGTCTGGATTTTGAAGATGATGGGCACAGGAACGAAGCACAGGAAATCAGGAAGAGTGTGTATGTCCAGAGTATTGTCGGGGACCCTTTATATAGAGCATAGTGACATCATTGACTATATTGCTGGTTAGCTTAGCTTAGCTAAGCACGCCTTTACACAACTGGATTGGACAATCAATGTTGGTTGCCTCCCCTGGGTTGCACCCAGTTTATGAGGTTCTATTTTATGATGGAAAAAGTCTTGCCACAAACCTTTTTGCCAAAAATCGGTCATATCAATATTTACACTTTTGTACAATGGTGGCACCTTAATAAATTGAATTATCAGGTCACATATTTTATGTAAAGGACAGCCGTCCAATCCTGAAATTTCATAATTTTATACATATGTGGGGTTGATCATAAGGTATGTAAGTATAAAGGATGCCAACACTGGTCTCCCTTCCAGGCGGGCCTGAGAGAAAGTGCAATGTGTGGCTCCATGAGTGGGCATGTAGGAGCTCTGGTTGCTATTGTCTGCATCTGTCCAGTACTATTATGCTGTATGCATAGGACTCTATGTCAGCATGGAGGGCCTCTGGCTCTCTATCATTGGTGCTTGCTCCACTAGCAGGGTGTATTAATGCCACCTTTCATGCCCTCTTCTTCCCTGTCTGCGGCTGTTTGCCAGAAAGAAGAAAAATATAGACCAACACTTGGACTCATATGCATGGGGGAATGCAAATGGGTCCTGGCCATGAACACAGTGGCATATGGGGAACAGACAGGATTTAAGGCCCTCCCAACTGCCTCCATCCCCTTCTGGGGTAGGACGGGCTCTGGATTCCTTCCTGGTAGGCCTCCCACCCTAGGCTGAGAGGGGTTCCAATTCCCTCTTGACAAGTTGACAAGTGTAGGGTAGATACCCTGCCACAACCTGCAGTTTCTCTCTCTCTCTCTCTCTCTCTCTCTCTCTCTCTCTCTCTCTCTGATGTAATTTGTGATGTCACCAGTGATGTCATCAGTGATGGCATCGGTGATGTTATCATTGTCGTCATACGCTGCACAACAAGGGGCACTTAGTTAAGTTAGACTTGCTTGACATGTGGGTGCTGAATTTCACAGGTTTTGTTGCAGTAAATCTGATCACCTTAACTCTCTCTTAGCTAATGTTTTTTCACTGAATTTCAAAGGTTTTGTTGCTATGGTAATCTGATCACCTTAACTCTCTCTTAACTAAGGTTTTTTTCACTGAATTTCAAGGGTTTTGCTTGGCCGTGGCACCTGTAAATGTTGGCACAATATGTTTCTCTGGGTCCCACTAAACATGGTTAGTGGTGACTGCCTTCCTCCTTGTCCACTGTACATATTGAGCCAATAGGTTTCTTTGGGCTGTCTAACCTTGGCCTTAGGCCTTGGCAACTGTCCATGTTGCACCAACAGCATTGTTTGGGGCCCACTGGCCATGGTCTTTGGCCATGATCAGTGCTTCAGACGTGACCACTATACATATTGCACCAATAGGTTTCTTTTGAGCCCACCAGCCATGGTTTTAGGCCTCAGCCACTGTCCATGTTGCACCATAGCTCTCTCTGGGGAACACCAGCTATGGCATTTGGCCATGACCAGTGATCACGGCCTAATGCCTTCGCCCCTATATATGTTTCACCAATACGTTTCTTTGAGGCCCACTAGCCATGGTCTTCAGCCATGGCCACAGTACATATTGTACCAAATAGGTTTCTTTGGGTCCCACTAGCCATGACTAATAATTGCATCACACATGATATCACTAATATCACGGATTTGATTAATTACATTTTCAAACAGGACAACTGTTTTGTTACATAACATATATGTATAGATTTCATATTTACACAGTACATTATATTCTGCCCTTATTTTAAATGTAGTGTACAGTGCACAATTATGACAATGAAGAGTAGTATATAAGCATTACACACTTTGGGGGGTTATCTGTTATATTGGAATACAGATTCATGATTTATTTTCAAAATAAATTACTCCAAATATTAGTAAAACAATTGTCATGTGTCTAATTAAATATTTATCTTCTAATCTTCATTTATTCTCTATAATTGTTATTATGTAGCATACATTGTTATTTTTTGCATATTAACAAAACTCTTCGATTCCATATAACCACAATGCAGACATAATGTTATTACAGTAAGAGGAATTGTAAATTTAAATGTGAACAGTTACTATTTTCATAACACTTACGATTAGACATGTTTCTATTCTTATTTATTTTACTACTACATATATTTATTATATTATGTTTGAAATACCTGAAATAGGTTAACCTGAATCAGGTACTTTCCCTTCAATTAAGTGTTGTAATCGCTTACTAATACATGAAATCCAAACCATTTGTATAATGTCACACATTTAAATTTTACATTGTATAAATTGATAATTGCTACAAAAGAATGCTCCACACCTTTATCATATGATACCTCTGTATCAGTGTATTGTTTCATGTCATGTTGTTATTATTATTAAGTATAATAAAATAAAATGTGTATCAAAAAAGGTGAACAAAGATAGCCAAACCTATATAATTGATGATGTCACAAATGATGCAATTATTGATCTCATCAGTGATGTCATGTATGATGGCATTAGTGACACCATCAGTGATGTCACCAAGGATGTCATCTCTGATGTCATTATTGTGGTCATTCGCTGTGCAACAAGGGGCATATAGTTAATGTGGAATTGATAGTACTGAATTTCAGGGGTTTTGTTTTGTTAAATCTGATCTCCTTAACTTTCTCTTTACTAATATTTTTTCACTGAATTTCAAGGGTTTTCTCATATGATAGTTTCCTCAGGGCCCACTACCCATGGCCTTTAGCCATGACCAGTGGCCACAAGCGCATATGTTGCATATTTTCTTGAGGTCTCACTAGCCGTGACCTTTGGCCATGGCCACAGTATATGTTGCACCAATAGGGTTTTTTCGGGCCCAAAAAGACATTTAGCCATGGCCAGTGGCAATGGACAAACATGTTGGAAAGTTTATTGAGGTCTCTCTAGCCATGGCCTTCAGCCTTGGCATCTGTACATGATGCATAGTTTCCTGAGGTCTCCCTAGCTAAGGCCTTCGGCCATGATTTATGTACATGTTGCACCAATAGCTTTCTTTAGGGCCTACTAGCCATGGCCACTGGCCACGTCACAACATTCATTTGTTACCAAATACCCTTTACCCCTTACCCACTAGATTTAGGCACTGCAGATGTTAAACCATTTTTTTAACTGCTCATTCGCACGATAATTTCACAGCAATAATTTTCATTTACAGAAATTCCAGTGACGGTTGCTCGATTCCCACAATAGCGGGAATAAATGCACCAAATTAAAAAGTCTTCCTCATGCTCACAGGCGCTCAACATGTGTCCCCATTCTTTTTTCAAGGTTCCCTTACTCCACTCAATTGGGTTTTCCCTTCCTAATATTCTGTCATTGCCCCATCACTCATCGCTTCATGTGACCCACATTTCTTTCTGAGCATGTCTTGCAGTGTTGTTGCTGTAATCTTGTGAGATTCCAGTGGTCTTCTCCAGATAAACCAGAAATATTTTATTTTATTTTTATTTAATTTTTTAGATTTGTAAAGCGCACTAACAGTCCAAGTGCATCGAGGTGCTGTTGCAAGAAGATGTCTTAGTAACCGGTAAGAGTGCTTGGCTCAAGGTTACAGTGAGCGTACACCTAACAGAGTGAGGCGAAGATGGTTACATAGATGGTTACAGGTTACGTATGTCACATGGTATAGCTATAGGTTACATAGCATGGTGGTAGCTGACAATATCGGCAAAGCAACTAGGCCAATCGGGCCCTGTTTAAACAAACAACAATGTTTTTAACATTGTTAATCAACCCATAACTGGCTCCCCAACCCACCCCCAATCCCCAACTTCACATAGTGTCTTCTTTCCCACTCCCGAGCTCTAGCCCGATGTGATAGCTATTGCTGTTGGTATTTATATAGTGCCAAGGCCAGACCATCTAAGCGCTGTCATTCAAAACAAGCAGTGTTCCCCTGGGAGTGATTACATAAACAGAAGAATGTTGCGTCTCTTTTTGAAGTTGAGAAGATTATTAGATACTCCAAAGGCTTTGGGGAGCTCATTCCAAAGCTTAATAGCATCCCTTTTCCTAATATTATTGCTGGAATTGCTCCCCTCGAGCAAGAAAAATGGCGGATTTCATTTCTGAAAAGCCTCTCTGCAGCAAGGCACCAAGGCCGATACTTATTCAGGTTTTAAGGAGCAGGGGGCACCGACATGCTTCTGTTGCATATTTGTAAAATTTCTTGATGGATTTACCCCAAGCCCGTTAAGGAAATGTAGTCAATTATTTGTGCCCCCCTCAACTTGTTTCTTATTTGCTCCAAATCTGCCCAGTGTTTTTTTGCAATACAGCTGGTCAAGAACTGCACTTTTTCTCTATGGGAAAACGAATGGGAGTAGGCTGAAAACTGTGTTTGTATGTTTTCTTAATGACTTTTTAATGTATTAATTAATTGTTCCCAACATTTCCAGTTTGGGGGGGGGACTCTTCACAAACACCCAACAAGTAAAAAGTCATTAGCAATAGAATTTTGGGGGAAAATGGCAGGTTTTTATTTCTGAACATCCTTTTTGCTGAAAAGCACATTTGGAGGTATGGTTATTTTTTTGGGAACCTGGGGCACCCCCTTCCCTGTCGGATATTTTTAAAACTACTGGACAGATTACCTCAAACCAGTCCTAGAAATCTAGTCAATGCTTTGTTCCCAAGTTGTTTGTTATTTGGTCCAAATACGTACAGATGTTTCTGCGTGTCGGCTGACCAAAAATGTGAGTTTTTCTCTATGGGAAAATGAATGGGAGTAGGCTGAAAACATTGTGCCTCATTACAATGTTGCCAGTCTGGTAACAACGGTACCGGTAAGCTTGCCGGTACCGTTGTTACCGGACTGACAAACTACGAGGCCTGCTCGCGGGTGCCGGAAAGGCCAGCAGGTCTGACCTGCCGGGCGGAACGGCACCCACAAACAGACCTACATGGTAGTTCCGGCACCGCTACCGGCCTCCCCATTCGAGTCCTATGGGACTCAAATGGGAATGGAGAGTAATTTTTACCGGCACCTGGCAAAGGGTAATTACCGGGTCCGGCGGGGCAGGAATGCCCCGGTACATCCCCATTGCCGGGAACCAGTAAAAAACAGACTCTGGCAGCAGCAGTTTCAGCATTTACCGGCACGGCTACCGCCACCCTCATAATGAGGCCCAGTGTTTTTTGCTTACTTCATTGATGATATCACATGTGTAGCCCCTTTGTTTTTGTTCACTGCCATATATATATATATATTTATGTAATCAATGACATTTGTGATGTCATCTTTGAGGTCCTGGGTGTTAGTCTTAGCAATGCACGTAGGTGGTATGAGTTATGGTTGCTTAGCTTACCATAACTAGAAAATGTCAAGGGTTTTTCGGTTTTACTTTGAACCATAACGTCCCTTTTACAAAGTTTTTTTACTGAAATATATATATATGGCAGTGAACAAAAACAAAGGGGCTACACATGTGATATCATCAGTGAAGTCATCAATGACATTTGTGATGCCATCTTTCAGGTACTGGGTGTTAGTGTTAGCAGTGCACAGTGGTGAGGGCAGGTATGGTTGCTTAACCTACCATAACTGGCGAGTTTCAGGTGTTTTTCGGTTTTACTTTGAACCATAATGGCACGTTTATAAAGTGTTTTTAGTGAATTGCATAGGTTTTTAGTAGTGCAACGTAACCATAACGTTTTGAGTGAATTTTACGGGTTTTGAGTAGGTCAATTTAAGTATAACGTCTTGTTAATGAAAAAATATTGTACTGAATGTCACAGATTTTCAGTAGGGCAACATAGCCATAACATCCCTTTAGCAAGGGTCTTTTCCTAAACAGTATACACCTTGCGAAGAATGCCACATGACAATATGCGGGCGTACAGCACAGTGACATGTCCCAGAATCAGTACACACTTAACAGTACAATCTATGCCTCGTGGACAGTGTGGAAATAGTTTTTATATTGATGTAGGAACGTCCAACTTCAACATTTCCCTTACAGAATGCCAACACGTATTGGTATGCAGCGATGTCCCAGAATCAGTACACACTTAACAGTAAGATCTATGCCTCGTGGACAGTGTGGAAATAGATTTTATATTGAGGTAGGAACGTCCACCTTCAACATTTCCCTTACACAATGCCAACACGTATTGGTATGCAGCGATGTCCCAGAATCAGTACACACTTAACAGTAAGATCTATGCCTCGTGGACAGTGTGGAAATAGATTTTATATTGAGGTAGGAACATCCACCTTCAACATTTCCCTTACACAATGCCAACACGTATTGGTATGCAGCGATTACCAATGCACTACACATTATATATCTTTAGCAAAAGTTGTACTTATCTGAAAATCACATCAGCTAAAGGCATCCTTCCTCCCTAAGAAACAGCAGCATTGCTGTGATGAAGAACCATGAGAAATAGTGCAGCTACCTTGCAAATAACAAACGCACAATAGTTGTCACCGTACATCTACCAACCCATATTGCCATTTGTTGCCTCTTTGGTCATTGCCGTTTGCAAATTGCCTTATAACCTGCCGTACCAAAAATTAAAGCCACCCGTAAACGTAAAAAGATTATTGCATATTTCTCAATAAAATACATAGACACAATAATCTTTGCAAGTAATAGTCTAAATTTGTAAAAGCACTAACGTGTGCTACTAAAAAGGAGGATTACTTGTTATAAGCCGGGGCGGCTTTGGAGGGTCGGATTACAAAAGAAAATCCTTTTTCAAGATGTCCACCATAGAAAGGGAATGCGGTTATTTCATACATAGTCTCTCTTCCCTTTCCATGGTAGGCTGCAAAAAGCACAAGTATGTGATGTGACACAGAACCTGTAAATAAACATACAGCGACGTACAACCTAATAACTTACATTTCGAAATAATAGACTGGACTGTAAAAGAAAACGTGAACATTTTAGAGGTTGTAAGGTAGGTTTATTTAACAACAAACTATCAGAGACCATCGGAGTAGTTCCATTTTCAATGCAATGATAACAATGTTTCTAAGAGTGACATTGCAAATGTTAAAGGTGAGGAACACGTTGGCTTTTTCCCATACAAAAAGGTTGGGTTCTTGGTAAAAGCAGCCGCTTTGTTTACACAGGGATTTCCAAGCGGGCTTAGAGTGTCATCCCACATTATTGTTATGGACAGGCACCCGCTCACGAGCAGTTGTATTTGCCGGCCAAATAAGCCCTCACTCGGCACCTGGAAACCATGGCATGGACAGTATGGCAATATGTACCTGGGCGGGAAACGTTACAGAAAATACGTGTCAATAACTAACCTCTACCAAAAAAATTCAAAAAAGACACAACAAATGTTCAAAGTAATACACAAACGTAACTGGTCAAACATGACATTTTACTAAAATGTTACTAATGACCATGTGTACCTATAGTAAAAGGCTACAAATGGCGAGATTCTGCATGCATCGTAAGAGAAAAAAATGCTAACTACACAGGAAGACGATAATGCAGTTATGAAAGCAAAATGAATGGACAATTTAAAAAATATTATGTCTCGTGATTGCAAACAAGACACAAAGAACGTGCAAACTGATACACAAGAGCAGAACCTGTACACTCTGCAATATTACAGGAAAAAAGTAACAGCGCAGAAAGATAATACGTCAGTTATATTGGCACAATTAGATTTTCGGTAATGTAAAAATAAAGCGCGGTTCACTGTACAGTGGGCAAAAGTAAACTTACATAATATTTACTGCCTCCATTCTTTTTCTGCAAGTCAGACACCAATGTGTTTGCATCGAAGAATCTTTGTGGAATGATATTGCATGTTCCTTACAAACTTTTTAAAACATAACCTTATCAATTGCTATTTTTTGGACCCTTTCATTCCGTGAATTTCTTCAAAGCTTTCCCTTTCGCTCAAGGTCAAAAAACAATTGCCCTTTATACATTCACTCGGATGCGCGGGCGTTTTGAGCGTTCAACCAAAAAAGCAACTCATGCGACCTTTACTCAGAAGCCAAATACATTCTTACTTTGCATCAACATATTAAAATCCAATTATGAGAACCGCTACTCCCATACACCTCCAGAATCGCTGTTTCCAGCAAGGAGTGCAGATGGTGGCCTTAGTTTTCAAAACTTAGGACCCCAGTCTGACGGCAATATAATTCCAAAAACATTTTAACCTGCACGCACTAACTGGTAGTGGTACAGTGAGCACTAACTTCCATTTACACGTATGACTTTGGTGACTAGAAAACTCGACTTTTTCAGTTTGTGCAACTGTGGAATCATAAAAATACAATATTAAGGCTTTTACACCATGCAAAGGAAAATACACCGACACGGGCTAGTAAAGATTCCCAGAATCTTTATTACAAAACTGAACAGTATCGAACAAAGTACACAAATAGCTATTTGGCCGTCAATACATCACAGAGACCACCAGCAGGGTTCAATGTGAGCAGTGAGCAGGATTTGCTAGCTGGACATCAGCGTATTTATACAGTTTGTTATAATGATGTTCAGCCTCTAACAAGTTAATTATATACTGGGGTAGGGTCGCGCCAGGTTCGTTTCCTAATTTACATATCTTGTGCATGCGGTTTACTTTTTCAACATATTTACTACACACACTATTATTCTTTAGTTTTAACGTTACACTCTTTACACATTGCTTTAATACAGATCAAACAAATGTTTTGCATGTCGTATTTGGATAGCATTATTGTTCTTGTATACTTGTAGGTTAACATCGCCGATTCAAGTAATCCCTTGATCCCGAGGTCAATGAAGGACAAGGTCTACATGACCCTAACATGTAGACTGAAGGCAGGTTGGACATTAACTCCCCTACAGAGGTTGGAGAGGTTAAAGCAAGAACAAGAGCACATGAGACGGCCATTTTAGACTACAGGGTGACTTTGTACGATAAACTAAAATGGCGGCTCTAACCTAAAATGGAGGCTTGATTCACTTGAGGTCACGACCTTGTAATACGGATTTCCTCACAAAGCGACTGGGCATAGGCCAACATATACAATGAGGACGAAACAATATTATATCAGTTCTAACACTCCCACATCCCATCCTAACCCCCTCAAAGGTCACCTTCTGAAATAGTATTACAGAAGTGTGACACGTGCAATGCTGTCTTGTTTTATATGTGTTTCTGGCGATGTCCGCGTACACCAAAACATGAATAAAAGATAGCGGGGGCACCGAAGAAAGCTAACGTACTTTACGCTGTTCCACAACCAATCAGGGAAAGCGCCACATGTCCGCGGGCACACACTTTTTCCCGCATTCAGTCTAAAGGGAAAATAGATGTTTTGAGAATCACCCCTTATAATTTCTCCCCCCTGCATCAAACATCACCAAACTTTCCAAAGAAATTCAAAGTGTCTAATATAGTTTTTTGTGCAAACTTTGGTGAGGATTCGTCCAAGGGGAGCGCAGTTATAAGGCACCCAAAAAGTGCTCTTCCTATGGAAACAGAAACTTCACCATAGCAACACAGCCACTAATGTGCCTTTCTAATATGCTGCAATAGGTGTGGCCAGGGCCTAGAGTTTTAGGAGTATGGCGTACGGGCTACGGCCTGCAGCCATGCACCCACAACTCTACATCCTGCCCACAACCACCTGAGTGATGTGCGGAAGTACAGTTGTATCGATAGGGGTGGTATGCTTCTTTTTTTCTGGCCAGAGGCTAGACTCCTAGCTGTATGTCCATAGATATTACAATGTGTGGGTGTGCAGTGGCTTATATCTCCAGTGCTTTTAACTTTGTTCTTGGGTGCGTGTCCTTCGGCCATGAACCCAAGACTGTACACACTCCCCACAACCATCTAATCAATTATCAATACTACAGGTGTATCCATTGCTGTGAAATGCTGCAGTGGTTGTGCCCAGGGCCTCCAGTCTTGGAAGTATGGCCTTCGGCCTACGGCCTACTGCCATGCATCCAAGACTCTAGGCCCTGGCCACAACCACCGCAGCATGTCACACTCATGGCGGCGTGCTAATCAATAGCACACACATAGGAAAAAATAATGTAATAACGACATGTACTCAATGTTAATGGTAGCTAACTCCACGGGTGTCCTTAGAACAGTTTCAAGGTGCTTGTTCACAGCACGGATTGAAATACTACCCTTATTAAACCCCTCATTTTCTGCACGTACAAACATCCCGAACAAGGTGGGCATAGAGAATACATCATTAACACCTACTGCCCAAACAAGTACAGTATTTCACCCATCTCTTACTCTCTGAACCTCCACAAGCACTGTAGGAGATCAAAATAGTTTCCTAAACAGCATTTTGCATGGAGACTACATCATTAACACCTGCCGCCCAAACAAGTACATTATTTAACCCATCTCTTACTTTGTGAACCTTCCCAACGGACTGTAGGAGAGCAAAACCGTTACCGAAACAACATTTCGACTCTGGTGGTGACCGCGCTGTCTTCGGATCCAAGATGTCGGGCGCATCCACACATTCTGACGCTCATCACGGCTCGCTGCAACCAATCGGCAGAGAGGGCCCGTGTCCGCGGTCATGACGCCAGCCCCTCAGCCAATCGGTATCTTGTCCACGGAGCAAACAGGGAAGTGTGACCGCGGAGCGGACATAGATATCACTAATTTTTTTAGACCAACTTTTTGGTCGTTTTAAAGACAACTACTGGACGGATTGGCACCAAATTTACAAAAGCACGCTTTCGGGACCAAGCTCCTGCCGCAAATTTGGTGAAAATCCGTCCAGTGGTTTGGGCTGTAGGCGTACGCAAAGTTTTTCCCCCATTCAGTCTATGGGAAAAAAAAGACGTTTTGGGACCCCCCCCTATAACTTTTCTGCGAACCAGCAAGGGGGAACGTCTGTGCTTTGTCTTAACACGGAGGACATCCTTCGTGAGGCTTGGCTTTGTCTAGTGAGCTGATTGGAGGCCAGGTTCGCCTAGGCCCCGCCCCTTACTTTGGGGTGGTGAGGACGGGGCAGTGGGAACGTCCGTAGGGAAGGGAGGAACAGCGCGAACCAACGCTTACAGCTACCTCACCTCTGAAGGAGGAGTAGTCCAGGGAAGCACCGGCGCCGCGCTCTACCAGGTCCGGGGAGCGCAGGCCTGCCTGAAGAAAAGGATCCCGACTCGGGCAGCTCTCGAGACGGTGAGCACCGACTCGTACCAGGCCCCTGTATGAGGATTCACGCTGGCGAGCAGGGAGGAGGGGCCATCTTCCAATCTGGCAACACAGGAACAGCACAGCAGGGAGTATCGGCGAACACGACTCGGAGCGGCCGACAGCCGACAGGAGAAAGGCTGGGCAGCGACTGCTGGGTGGGTCACTGGGCGCGTGGGTCAGGCAGGTTGATCACTCATCGCCAAGCTGGCAGACCTCACAATGAAGGTAACAACACTGGAGAACCGCATGGAGGGGGTCGAAAACAACCAACACTCTACAGCACTCCTAGAGGCTTGAATGGAAGCAAGGTTCATGGAGGTTCAAAATCGTGAAGAGGAACTACGATTCAAGGTCTACGACATGGAAAACAGGGAAAGGAGAAACAACTTATGCATTTTTGGCCTGGCGGAATGGGAAGGTGAGGTGCACGACATCATACGATTGTTCTAGGCACAGAAGCCACTGAGGAGATCAAAATGGACAGAGTTCACTGTGCTAGAGGTGGAGGCAAGAGCCCTCGCTCGGTGCTGGCAAGATTACACTATTACAGGGACAAGGCTAAGATCCTAGAAAAGGCCAGGATCCTTGGGAACATATAATATGGAGACTCTAAGGTGGCCGTCTTTCAGGACCTCTCGGCCCTCACCTTGCTTATGAGGAAAAAATGTGGCAACCTCACCAAATGGCTCCAAGAGAGGGGGGTCAGGTACTACTGGGGCCACCCCTTCTACCTAGCATTCGAATGGAAGGGAGAGAAGCATCACCTTGTATCTGAAGAAGACATTCAGATGGTCACGGAAGACTTACTGTGCGACCGGGCTGGCTCCTCAGGCAGGCGTGATGGAGACGTGCGGGACCCTGCTCTCGGCCCCAGTGGCCCAGACACTTTCAGAGGCAAAGCAAAGGTGAAAGGGGCCCACAAGTTTAAAAATATTAGACACCCCTCCTCAGCTGCCGAGGGGCACATAAAATGATTCTGAAGCGGTGACACAGCTCTTAGCCAATACTGCCTCTGGCTTGGTGGCCACACACAAAGGCATTGGAGATCCCTAGGGTAGAGTCCCCTGGGCACCACGTTCAAACGCCACGTTGGCGCCAGGTTTGCTCCCGAGTTTGAGGAGCCAGATAATGTTCACTAACGGTAGCTGAGGTATGGATGGACCCACAGCCTTGTTAAGAAATATTGGTGAGGCTGGCGAAGGGAAAGGGGGAGAATTGAGAAATCTTGAGTGGGGGCTCCACTGACAAATCTAAAAGGGCAAGGGCTCTAACATAATGTCGAAGCTGGGGAACCACAACAAAGTGTGTTACCCGGGGCTGGGGAAGAGACCCTGGTGCTTTGTTGATCAGTCCCGACGAGCGTCGAGGGATGAGGACAAATGCCTCGAAAAGTGGTAAAGGGGAGAAGGAGCAGGGGAGGGTTCAGGGGTGGGAAAAGGCAAAGGAATGGGGGGTGGGGAGACACCCGTAAGGATCAAGGGGAAGGGGGTCAGCCAGATCGATCCAGGGCTCTTTGCTTCACCATGGGCTCTACATCGGAAACAAATAGAGGAGCACAAAGAAAGTGAGACCAAGGACGACAATGGTTGAAGGCAGGATAGGCACACTGAATGTCAAAGACTTGGGGCCTCATTACACGGAAGGCGGTGAGCCATGGCGCTATTGGCGCCATGGCTCATGCCGGTAAAATACCGGCACCGCCTTGGCAGAAAGGGGATTTACCGCCCCATTCCAAGGTTGGTGGGGCGGTAAATCCCCCTTCCGCCATTGCCCTTCCCCATTCCCATTTCTGCCCCATAGGGCTCTATGGGAATGGGGAAGGCGCTAATTACGGCACCGCAATTTTGCGGTGCCATAATTAGCTCCGAGGTCCCTTAGCGGGTTGGTTTTTAACGCCTGCAAAAAGCAGGCGTTAAAGCACCAACCCGCAAAGGGACCTCGTAGTACGGCGGTAAGGGTTAACGGTCACCGTTGCCATTAACAGTGACCGTTAACCCTTACCGCCGTCCGTGTAATGAGGCCCTTAAACTCTCAAAACAAAAGATCATTGACTAGCAACATGTTCCGCAAACAACAGTTGCTGGTACTCTTCTTACAGGAAACCCACTACAAACAGGGGAAAGAATCGACGATTAAGGGAAAGGAAATCGGAGGCAACTTCTGGACCTCCCACAGAAGTTCAAAGAAGGAAGAGGTAGGCATTCTTTTGAACAAAACACTCTGCCTCACAAGCATAGAACCCAAGCGTGGGTTTGTGGGGCGATTCCTGGGGATCAAGCGCACCTGCGAGGGTGAACCCATCACAATGGCCACCCTATATGCGCCCAACTCAGGTCAGATACGGTTTTGACCCAGATCCTCAGGGTGATGGATGAATGGGCAGAGGGGGCCATAATACTTGGTGGTGACTTCAACCTCATAATGGACCCCAAACTGGACTGGTGGATGGCAAGAGGGACAAGAGGAACCAACAAAGATATTCTAGCCCTACAATCTCTTCTAAGGGAACACTATTGGGTAGACGTATGGCGCGAGGCATGGCCAGGTCTGTGGGGATATACCTTCTTCTCCTCCCCACACTACACCTACACGAGAATTGACCTGCTCTTAACCTCAGAGGAAGGGGAAGGGGTGGCCACGCTCCCTAGGGTGGAAGCATTTACATGATCCAACCACAAGTTATTAGTGGCATACTGGTCGTTACCCGTGTCCCCGAGATCCTCTCGATGGCACTGCAACGACACACTCCTGAGAGACCCGGTCTTCAGAGACTTCCTAAGGAAGGAAATGGTAGCCTACTTCGAAACAAATGACAATGGGGAATCTGACATGGTGATGGTATGGCATGCCGTGAAGGCCACCTTCCGGGGTCTCATGAAAGCTGAGGGCTCCAGGCGTAAGCGAGAGAGAGGGCTTATTGAAAACACGATCCAAGAAGAGCTGAAGGCCCTGTGTGCAAGGCTTGGTCTCAAGGGGGAAGACAGGGAAACCCTCCTGGTAGAGATGCAAGAGAAGTGACAGGCACTGCATACAGTCCTCATAGGGGAAGTGGTTAAGAAATTGAGATACACGCGACAAAGATATTATGAAAGGGGGAATAGAGTGGGGACTCTCCTGGCGCGCAGGGCTAGGGGATGTAGAATGGAAAGGAGGGTGGGACTCACTAGAGACAGATGGGACAATGAGTGCAATAAGAAGGAGAAAATACTATAATGATTTGCTGACTTCTACAGGGAACTCTATACAAAGCAAGGGGGGGAATCGACGGAGGAGATCCGGGCATACTTGGCGGAACACCCAATACCCCGACTGACTGAGCCGGAGCTGCAGGGGCTAGAGGGGGACATATCAGAAGAGGAGGTCAAAGGCGCCATTAAGAGGTTAAAAATAGGAAAAGCCCCGGGGGAAGACGGGTACATGGTGGATTTCTATAAACAGTGCCAAACTATCCTGGCAAAGCCCCTAGCTAAATTGTTCAATCAAATTAGAAACCAAGACTCAATCCCACCTACATTTCTGCAGACCCTCATCACTGTAATACCCACACTGGGCAGGGACCTGGCATACTGTGGTTCATACAGGCCTATCTCTCTTATGAACCTAGACGCTAAGATCTTTGTCAGAATTCTAGCAACTCGATCAGAGAGATGCCTTCCCCGCCTGGTCCACCCGGATGAGGCTCCAACAGCATGCGCAAAACCCTCCATGTGCTAAATTCAAGGATGGTCCGGGATGATGGGGCCCTACTGCTGGCCCTCGACACAGAGAAGGCCTTCGACAGGGTTAGATGGGGATTCATGAGGGAGATTTTCTATGCGGTGGGGATGGGACCGAGGTGGCTGTGCTGGATGTCGGCACTGTATTCCGCTCCCTCAGCCAAGGTGGTCACAAATGGGACAGAATCAAGGCATTTCCCCTGAGGAGAGGCACGAGACAAGGCTGCCCGCTATCCCCCCTAATATACGCGTTGGTTATGGAGTTCTGGGCGAACTCGATCCAAAAGGATGAGGCAATCAACGGAGTACAGATAGGAGACTCTCACTGTAGAATTAGCCTCTTTGCCGACAATGCACTGCTCTACATCACTAAACCATCCCAGACGGTCCCCCGTGTACTGCAGGGCCTAGCGCGCTACAGAGAGCTCTCGGGATTCAAGGTTAATTTGGGGAAATTGGTGGCGTTCGTAGGAGGAAATCTATCAAATGCAGAGATAGAGTATGTGGGAGAGCTCCCCTTCCGACTCCAGAGGGACGGGTTCCGGTATTTGGGAGTCCAAGTCACAAGCAACCCTACAGACGTCAAGAGGGATGTAGAGGGATGGGCAAGTTCAGGACTCTCATGGATGGCACGTCTTAACCTGGTTAAAATGGTGGTCCTCCCTAAATTCCTATTCCTGTTCCAGATGCTCCCCGTCCAGGTACACAGGACTTTAGTAACGGAAATAAAACAAACCCTTTTGAGATTTCTCTGGGCGGGCAAGAAGCGCAGGATTTCATACGAGGCTCTAACGAGGCCCAAGGAAGATGGGGGTGTGGGGTTCATGGATCTTGAAACATATTATAAAGCTACCCAGATGAGGGTCCTGACAGATCATTTCACCCCATGGGATGGAAAAGCAGTGGGTGGCAATGGACAACAAGGTACTTACTCCTGTCACGCTAGATGAATGGTTGTGGGTTCCCAGATCACACATTCCTAGAAGAGTCCTACACCACCCGGTGCTGGGGGTCTTATGGTAGCTCCGGAGGGAAGGGGGCTACTACAGATGGCTCACAACCTGGCCCTCTCTGCTGAGCTGTATTTGGGCCCCCCCTTTCATAGACAAAGTAGCCGAACCAGCCGCATTCCATCAATGGTACAAGGCCGGTCTTACCAGGGCAGGCCAGCTATGGGTGGAGGGAGCCTTCATTCCCCTAAAAGACCTGGAGGAGGCCCTCGGGCTAGGCAAACTATCACCGTTCCACTACCTCCAACTCAAGGTAGTCCTTACTGAACCTTCATGGGGGGACACTCTTAGGAGAGGCCTGACAAAGTTTGAGAAATTGCCAATCTCCACACAGGATTCCAGGGGGGTAATATCCCGCCTTTACAAAATCCTCCTGCTCTCGGCTCCTGGGGAACCCCTGCCAGCACGGACACAATGGGAAAGGGACCTGGGGGGGAAATCGATGACAAAAGATGGTCCAAAATGTGCATCTGAGCCAACTGATCAACGGCCTTGCTCCAATACCGACACCAGGCCCTGAAGATACTGCACAAGTGGCATTACCCCCCCAGAGGATCGTTAGGATGAGGGCGGCATACGAGCCGCACTGTTGGAAATGTCGGAAAGTAAAAGGTGACTACATACACATGTGGTGGAAATGCCCCATGGTCCAGACATACTGAGGAGAGGTTTTATCCTGGATTAATGGGGTCGACTGAGTGGGGAGGTCACTGTGCCCCTGGATTCTCCTCTTTGGAATCGATGTGGGGGACGACCATGAGGAAACCCAGGGCCACATGTTGCATGGTCATATTGGTGGCAGCCAGGTGTTGTCTGGCCCAGAAGTAAAAAGCCCACACATGCCAGGGGAAAAAGACTGGGTCACTAAAGTCCGAGCCATTTATGGCATGGAGTTCCTGACATACTTCATTGAAGAATCTAGATCTAATATTGAAGAACTTTGGCTCCCCTTCTTTGTGAAGTACGGGGACCTGGCCTGAAGTGACAATAGCATGCCCAGGGACCAACCCAGACATCAATGGCCACCATGAATGATACCCCAGATGCACGAGGCGCTACACAAATAATACCCTACAGGGGCCACAAAAGCCCGAGCCCAAGACACCAGTGTACAAATTACTGATAGACTGTGCCTTGAAACATATTCCATGAGCTCGCTGGATGAACTAGATACCAGTGTTCGATCCATGGCTGAGGATGGGAGTGGGGGAGGGCCGGGGTTAAGGGTTATTGTTATAATGTTCTCAAGGTGAATATTGTTGAAACATAATGCATGATGTGATAACCTAAAAATGCCAATAAAATATGATTTTAAAAAAAAGTCAAACTGCACTGCAGATTTGAAAAACACAATCATTGATATTTTTCCTGAAAGTTATTGCACCTTACAAAATGAACTGCCTGAGTTTTTAGACTCCAAAGCCAAAGGGGTCTTCAGGATACAGTCAGTATATCCTTATGAACTAAAAGATGGGATTTGTCATCACCAGGATGATTGCATTCTATTTCGGTTAGATGACACTGAGATAGATGAAAAACAGCCAATTATGATGGAGTCTGAAATGACAAGATATTTTAGAGTGGCGTCTGTCCAAAAAGATACTGCAACTCGATTAGAGGAAACTACAGTAATTCCTCTTATTATAGAGGAACAAATTCAGGCTGCAGATGCATGTACACATGACCTAGAGAGGAGCCAATTGAGGAAAATATTCTTAAAATTCAAGGATGTATTTGCCAGAGAAGCATATGATTGTGGGCACACTGATCTCCATGTCCCTACATTACCAGAAGGTTATGGAAGAGAGCGCGTATTTGTGCGACAATATAGGCTACCTCTGGCCTGTTTAGAGTCATTGGCAGAAATCAATAAGAACCAAGAGTCCAGAGGGATCATTAGACCTATTCACAGTTCTTCAGAAATGCCTACATTAGGTGTGTTGAAGCCCAATGGTCAGTGGCGGTTATGTGTAGATTTGAGAGAACTTAATAAGAGGGTACCTGTGTCAATGCAGCCATTTTGATTCATTGACCAAGGCCTTGCACAGATACACTGGTCAAACGTTTTTACCACTTTGAATTTGACAGCTGGAAATTGGTGATTTTCATTAGCAAGTGACATACTAAACCTATTTGTCTTCACCTTTCAAGAAAGCAATATGCATGGCAAAGGGTCCCCATTGGCTAAACCAATAGCAGGAGCGAGTTTGGAGTTTTTCTGGATAAGGCACTTCTGGATGCAGCCGAGAGAGGAACTATGGCGTATGTGGATGATATCCTGATTAAGAATGATTACATAGAATGCCATTTCAGTGAAATATCACATGTACTCAGTTAATTACAAAAGGTGGGGGCAAAGGTGTCATTACAGAAGACACAATGGTACAGAAAAAAAGTGCATTTCTAGGGACATGAAGTCACAGACCAGGGATTGAACCTGCAGAAGAAAAAGGCAGAAGATATTCAAAAATTGAAAGATTCCACCAATTTGAAGGGTTTGAAAAGTTTTTTGGGGATAACAAGTTATAAAAGAACATGTATTGAAGATTATGCTAAAATCACACAACCATTGCCAAAGCTACTGAAACAAGGTGTCAGTGGAAAAGAGGAACATGAACAGCATGAGGCGGTTGCTAAATTGAAAGATCAATTGTCAAGGGCCCCATTTTTGCCTTTTCCAAAGAAGAATTAGGATTTCTTTATGGAGATAGCATTCACAGACCTATGCATATCAGTGGCTTTGTACCAGACTCATGACTCAAATAACTGTGAATATGAATGTAAGAAGGCACTGTTAACTACAGTTTGGGCATTACAACATTGCTGCCCCATTATTAAAGGAAAGCGGGTAATTGTTAAAACTGCACACCAACCTTTATAGTTTTTACAAAGTAAAAGGATCAGGGCAGGAAACTTAGCCCAATCAGGAATTACCTCATGGACATTGGCATTACAAGGATTCCCCATAGAGGGAGATATGGGCTGAATAAAAATAGTCCAGTGGCCCAGGAGCTTGCAGATTTACATGATTGCAGATTTGTGGGAACCACAGAAAATATACAATTAGAAACTGATCTGGTTGTATTTGGACATTCACCACACAAATCATTTGATGAAAAATAATGTATAAATCTTCCAACCATAGATGTAATGGTTGTGCATTGTCAGATCCTCACTCCTCTTGACAGGCGCATAGGCAGCACAAACTCCTCCCTCCCCATTGGGTCTTGGCACCTGGGAAATGAAAACCACAGGCCACCGCAACCCTCTGGGGAAAGAGGGTTAGGGTTCGTTGAATGGATGGGTAGAGGGAGTTCAGGATCACCGGAAAGAGGTTTAGGGAATCACAATGGATGGGAAAGGGGGATTTGGGGAAACATGCTCCTCGGCTCCGGTTCTCCGCTTACTGATGGTTGTTGGCGATGACTTTGCTCACACACACTTTCTCACTACCATCCACTCTCACAGAAATTCTCCTTGGAGGCCTTTGTATTGGAGCCTCTAACCAACTTATACCTAGATCAGTATTCTCTAGGGCTGACTTGGTTTTCACACTGCCTTCTCAAACATGAACTTCGCCCTCATTACTTCATGAAGGCAAACCCTCCCAACATCACTTCGTATTATGGTAACTCCCCACCAATATGCAGATACATGTTCCTCACCTCACCCTGTGCAATAGTAACAACAAACAATAACATGCACACGAGGTGCTAAAACACTTAGCTCAGTGTTCTGTGGAGTTCTAGGTCCTTCGGCCTTTTCGTGTTGATGGGCGTGATATGTCTCACCAGACCGATCAAACAATAAGCTGAAAATAGCAAAACAAAGTCAGTGCACGTGCGTGCGAAATTGCCGTTCCAAAAGAACGTTCCCTAAAGGGTTAAAGATTTGTTAAGGTGCGGTTGCTTCACCGCCAAGCTAACTCCAACTCTGGGTTAGTATCATGCTCTGCATGCAAAATGTTTAACTCGTCTTTTCGTGCTTCCGACAATGTCAACAGAATTATTCCTCAGCGCGTAACGCGTTTCCCTCTCACGGGATAAACCAGCTGTCTATGAAAAAGACGTGTACTTATCTTTGCATGTACGCGGGGCCGGGGGTTGAGCTGGCGGGCGGTGCCCCGTGTAGGCGTGCCTGCAGGAGCTCGAGGCAAACACGTCCTCTCTTGCCGATGGTCAGGATTACGAGCGCTGCTCCCTGGGCGCGGCTCGCGCATGCGCAGTAGCGCGCGTGTGGTCCTTTTCCTCCCAGCAGGCCCGTGAAGCGCATGGCCTGCTGGGCAATGTAGTCTGTGGGCGGTTCTCCTTCCTTGGGCCTTTGTCCTGTAAAATGGAAGGAGAACACGCCTGGACAAGGTGGTTGGACTCCCCAGGGCCCTCTTAACTCCTCCCAAAACCCCCAAAACACTGCCAATTGCCCCAGCCCTGACAGTACTCCCCCTCCCTCCAGCAGGTCCTGGTTTAGTGGGGTGTAACACATGAAATTGGCGGAGGAGCCGAGGAGCATGAATATTACCAGCGGGCTCCCATGAGCGGTCTTCCGGGCCATACCCCTTCCAGTCCACCAAAAACCAGAGTGATCCCTGTTTACGGCGTGAGTCTAGGATGTTGTGGACTTCATATTCTGGAATGCCATCTCTCAAGACCGGTGGAGGTTTCTTGGATGTTATGGAAACTGGGGCTGGTTTGAGTAATGAGATGTGAAACACCGGGTGTATTTTCATGGATGGGGGTAAGATTAGCTTCGCTGCCACAGGGCCAACCAGAGCTTTAATCAGAAATGGGCCAATGAAACGAGGGCTACATTTGCGGGAGCCCTGTAGATGAAGATTGCGTGTCGAAAGCCACACTTGATCCCCCACCTGGTATGGTGGACTTGGTCTCCTTTTCTTGTCAGCATGGTGTTTGTAAGTTGCTTTAGCGAGATTTAGACTGTGTTGCGCAGCTTGCCAGATGCTTTACAAATGTTTCTGTCTCTCCCTGACTGCCGGAACTTCGGGCACTGGTTCATGTGGCACAGGCTGAAATCGTGGGTGGTAGCCATAAGCACAATAAAACGGGGTGACCTTAGTTGATGCATGTACGGCGTTGTTGTAAGCCAGTTCGGCCAACCAAATTACTTCTGCCCATTCGTGTTCTTTTCCTTGAGTTAGACAACGCAAATATTGTTCCAATGTCTGATTAAGTCTCTCGGTTTGACCATCTGTTGCTGGATGGTAACTGGTGGACAACCGAATTTCAATCCCTGCTGTTTTGCAAAAAGCCTGCCAGGATCGCGAAGTAAACTGAGGTCCACGATCTGAAACTATCCCATACGGTATACCATGAAGCCGTACCACGTTCTGTAAAAACAAGTTTGCTAACATGCTGGCTGTTGGTGTGCCCTTGCACGGTATGAAATGAGCCATTTTGGTTAAGTAGTCCACAACAACCAGTATAGCTGAAAACCCCCGACTTGGTGGCAATTCGACAATTAAGTCCAACGATACCGTGTGCCATAGTGCCGAAGGAGTTGGAAGGGGTTGCAACAGACCTGCAGGTTTTCTGTGCTCAGTTTTGTTTCTCAAACAGGTTTCACATCTTGATATATATAGCTTCACGTCTTTTTGTACGCTAGGCCACCAGAAATGACGCATGATTAGCTCCTTGGTTTTCAGTGTTCCCGGATGACCCACGAAAGGGGAGTCGTGGCACCACCTGATGGCTTGTTGTCGAAGCGGTGTAGTAGGTAAGTATAGCGCTGATTTGTAAAAGGGCAACCCCTCCTTGATAGTTTGCTCTTGACTCTTGCTAGCCCATTGCACCAGATCTTGCGCAGACATGGCTTTTCGGATTTTTTCAAATATGGCGTCTACCACCACACTTCCGATTATTCGTGCCGGGTCCACAATTGGTTTGGGTTCGTCTATGGTCTTTGATAGAGCCGAATTTGCCTCCGGATACCTAGAGAGTATATCTGCCTTTCGATTTTCCACTCCAGGTCGATAGGTGACGACAAAGTCGTATTCTGAGAACTGCATGGCCCACCTGAGTTGTCTCGGACTAAGCGCCCTGGCGGATTTCAAGAATTGTAAATTACGATGGTCGGTATAGATGGTAATAGGATGATGGGCTCCCATGAGGTGATGACGCCACTCATCGAAGGCCACCTTAATAGCCAACAATTCCTTGTCTGCAATAACATAATTTTGTTCTGCCGGTAACAATGTTCGCGAGTAGTAAGCGACTGGGTGTAATTGCCCATTGTTGTCCCGCTGCAACAAAATAGCACCCACCGCATAACTAGACGCATTGGTTTCTATGATGTAAGGCTTAGAAGGGTCCGGATGCTGCAACACTGGTGCTGTCACGAACGCTTCTTTTAAAGTTTGAAAACTAGCTTCAGCCTTTTCGTTCCACTGAAAAGGAACTCCTTTTCGTAGTAGTTGAGTAATGGGTTGGACCTTTTTGGCAAAACCGTCAATAAACCGGCGGTAGAAATTGGCAAATCCCAACACTGTTTGAATGTCCTTCACTGAACTCGGAGAGGGCCAGTTGTCAATGGCCTGCACTTTCTTTTGATCCATTGTGATGCCTTGAGGTGACAAGATAAATCCTAGGAATTCAACTGTGGTTTGATGGAATTGGCACTTCTCAAGCTTGGCATACAACTTATGTTCCCGTAACCTCTGTAAAACAGCCTTCACATGACCCTGATGTTCCGCAGCATTGCGAGAATAGATTAAGATGTCATCGATGTATACGATGGCAAAGACATCTAGGTAACCACGTAACACCTCATCTAAAAAGTGCTGGAATGCTGCTGGGGCATTACATAGCCCGAAGGGCATGACCTGATATTCGTACAGGCCAAACTTGGTCCGAAAGGCCGTTTTCCATTTGTCACCTTCTCTGACGCGTACCAGATGATACGCGCCTCGCAGATCTAACTTTGTGTATACGGTGGATCCTCGTACTTGGTCCAACAACACTGGGATTAAGGGCAACGGGTAACGATTCTTAATGGTAATGCGATTTATCGCTCTATAATCGATGCACGTCCTCAGGTCTCCCGTTTTTTTTGGTATGAAAAACAAAGGGGAGGATACCGGGGACGTAGAATGTCGTATGAAGCCGTTTGCCAAATTGGTTTCGATGTATTCCTTCACGTGTTCATTCTCGGCTTCAGTGAGTGCGTATATTCTGCTACAGGGTAGCACAGCGCCCGCTTCTAGGTCTATGCGACAGTCAAATGGCCTGTGTTGTGGTAAGGTCTCGGCGGCCACCTTACTGAAGACATCCCGATACTCCTCATACTCTTCAGGTAAAACTACATCTGTACTGCCTCCTATGAAGTGGGGACAACTCTTCACCACACTACACTTAGCCTGGCAATGCATTGATGAGAATTGCAGCGTTCCTGCGGCCCAATCCACGGCTGGGTTGTGGAGTCTTAGCCAAGTTAGGCCCAAAATGAATCCAAATTGTGGAGCTGAAATCACATCAAACTCAATAATTTCTTGATGTCCCTTCCCACACTCTAATTGCATGGGCTGTGTATGCTGAGTGATCGGGCCTGAAACCAACGGCGATCCATCCACTGATTTCACTTGTTCTGGCTGTTCTTTAGTTACCAATGAAAGTCCTAGACTTTTAGCTACTTGCTCGTCTACGAAATTACCAGTGGCCCCCGAGTCGACCATAAGTGACACTGGTATGTGCCTTCCTTGTACTTCCAGATGACCAGCCAGCATAATGTGAGCTGACGGAGTGTGGTGAACATTTGCTAGCATCTTTGGGGTTTCTTCAGATTCGCTCGCCCTCACCCCCCTCATGGACGAGCTGGGGCATTTCCCAACTGGGTTCCTTTGGTGGATGGTTTATTGGTGCATTCTCGGTCAAAGTGGCCCGACTTTCCGCAATAAAGACATAACTTTTCTCTCCTTCTTCTCTCTTTCTCCTCTTTAGTTAAGGGGCCTCGTATGGTTCCAATCTGCATCGGTTCCTCGGTTCCCTTCTCAGATAACTTGGTGTTTTTCTGTTGATCCAGCCGAACCATAGGCTTATTGTCCCATTTACGACGGTCTAGGCGACGTTCACTTTGTCTCTGATCTAATCGTAATGCCAGGTCAATCATGGTGGAACAGTCTTCTGGTTGGGGGTCTACTTGCGCAACTAAATCTTTCAGGTCTTCCCTTAAACCCTGATAGAATAGGACCATTCTCTTTTTCTGGGGCCAATCAGTTTCTACTGCCAATCGGTTGAAAGCTGTGACATACGAAACCAAGTCTCTGCTTCCTTGCCTCAGTGTCAGCAATTCTCGATCTTTAATCAACGTTGCAGCCCTACGGTTAAACATCTTACCGAATTCATCCAAAAAAGTATCCCAGTTGTACAATAAAGCATCGTCCTTGCGAACCAGTGGTGTAGCCCAAGAAGCTGCATCCCCCGTGAGATAGGATATTACGAACGCTGTGCGGGCTTGCGCGGTTCTAAAAACTCCTGGTTTGGTCAAAAAGTGCAACTGACACTGCATGATAAACTGGTTAAAATTCTGTGGGTCCCCATGGTATCTTTCGGGTGCAGCAAGAGGTAGAGTTGGTTCCGTGGCTACCTGCACTTGTACTGGCACTGGCACTGGCGGGGGTTGTCTGGGCAAGGGCGTTGCTTTGGCCTGAGTCTGGATAGTCAAGGTATGGACTTGACCTGCTAAGTTCTGATAATCCTGCCTGGTTGCTGCCAATTCAGCCTTGAGGTCCTGGAGAAGGGCTACTACGTCCGCCATGAATGTGCTGCCTAGGCGCTGAAAGAATACGTGGGCTCGTAATTCTGTCAGATCCTCACTCCTCTTGACAGGCGCAGAGGCAGCACAAACTCCTCCCTCCCCATTGGGTCTTGGCACCTGGGAAATGAAAACCACTGGCCACTGCAACCCTCTGGGGAAAGAGGATTAGGGTTCGTTGAATGGATGGGTAGAGGGAGTTCAGGATCACCGGAAAGAGGTTTAGGGAATCACAATGGATGGGAAAGGGGGATTTGGGGAAACATGCTCCTCGGCTCCGGTTCTCCGCTTACTGATGGTTGGTGGCGATGACTTTGCTCACACACACTTTCTCACTACCATCCACTCTCACAGAAATTCTCCTTGGAGGCCTTTGTATTGGAGCCTCTAACCAACTTATACCTAGATCAGTATTCTCTAGGGCTGACTTGGTTTTCACACTGCCTTCTCAAACATGAACTTCGCCCTCATTACTTCATGAAGGCAAACCCTCCCAACATCACTTCGTATTATGGTAACTCCCCACCAATATGCAGATACATGTTCCCCACCTCACCCTGTGCAATAGTAACAACAAACAATAACATGCACACGAGGTGCTAAAACACTTAGCTCAGTGTTCTGTGGAGTTCTAGGTCCTTCGGCCTTTTCGTGTTGATGGGCGTGATATGTCTCACCAGACCGATCAAACAATAAGCTGAAAATAGCAAAACAATGTCAGTGCACGTGCGTGCGAAATTGCCGTTCCAAAAGAACGTTCCCTAAAGGGTTAAAGATTTGTTAAGGTGCGGTTGCTTCACCGCCAAGCTAACTCCAACTCTGGGTTAGTATCATGCTCTGCATGCAAAATGTTTAACTCGTCTTTTCGTGCTTCCGACAATGTCAACAGAATTATTCCTCAGTGCGTAACGCGTTTCCCTCTCACGGGATAAACCAGCTGTCTATGAAAAAGACGTGTACTTATCTTTGCATGTACGCGGGGCCGGGGGTTGAGCTGGCAGGCGGTGCCCCGCGTAGGCGTGCCTGCAGGAGCTCGAGGCAAACACGTCCTCTCTTGCCGATGGTCAGGATTACGAGCGCTGCTCCCTGGGCGCGGCTCGCGCATGCGCAGTAGCGCGCGTGTGGTCCTTTTCCTCCCAGCAGGCCCGTGAAGCGCATGGCCTGCTGGGCAATGTAGTCTCTGGGCGGTTCTCCTTCCTTGGGCCTTTGTCCTGTAAAATGGAAGGAGAACACGCCTGGACAAGGTGGTTGGACTCCCCAGGGCCCTCTTAACTCCTCCCAAAACCCCCAAAACACTGCCAATTGCCCCAGCCCTGACATGCATAGTGTGCGAGTAATTATCCTGAAAAGGAGATAGTGGCAGGAATTGGCAATGAGTGGGTCAAAAATGATGATATTCCTTCAGTGAGTATGCAGATAGGTCTCAGTAGTAGCCAAGTAGCAGAGTTGGCTGCAACATATAAGGCAATATGCACAGCAGTAGAACACAAATTAAATGAGACAGTGATTGTCTCAGACTCTGACTATGCCTGGAATGACTTTGTAGATATCAACCAGAATGAAAATGGAGAGGGATGATTACTTGTACAAAAATAAACGCAAGCATGGCAAGCTAGCTCAGGCCACCGAAAATCTTGTTTCAGAGAATGAGATAAAAATCCTCTGCGGGAAAATGAGGGGACATTCCAAAACACAATTGGGGCAGCTCTTTCCCATTGAACACTTGCTCGGTGAGATATGGGTAGACGTGGTGACACATTGCAAATCTCTTGGGTTAGACAATCAACCAGTAATTCAATGGCGCTTTGGCACACCTGATCAGGATTTGATTACGGCACAAAATGAAGACCCAATTGTAGGTATGTTTTATAACCATTTTGTAGACACTGAAAGGAATCCCATTATAGAGGAAGAATGCAAGGGCAGAGAGTAATTGCGAGTGTTGATGAAGAGTAGAAAACAGTTCCAGTTGCAGGATGGATTGTTGGTCTAAAAAAACATTTCAGGTCATGTTCAGTGGGAGGTTCCTGTTTCGTTTCAGGATCTGATGTCACATCATACCCATGAAGCAAAAACAGCAGGTCACGGATGCACTAAAAACATATTTGAAATCTTAAGAGAAAATCTGTATTGTCCGCATATGTCCCAAGATGTGGAATTGTATACGCAGGGGAATTTGGTGTATGCACAATTCCAACCCAGCTCCTCAACAAATAGAACTCCATTAATTAAGAAAGGATTGGCCCTGCCCTGTTCAGATTTGCAAATTAATTTCATTGGACCAGACCAGTAGAGGTGAAGAGGACATTACATATTTCATATTGTCTATCCTCTAGTGGGGGAGTAGAGAGATGCAATAGGACATTAATCAATATCCTAAAAATGTTTGTGGCTGAAGCAGGGTCTAGTTGGTATTTATGACTCCCTCTAGTACTTATGGCCATTACAGCAACACAATCAACATCTACAAATCTCAGCCCACACAAGTCAATCACAGGCAGGAAAATGGTACTTCCCCAATATTTGTTGTACAGGAACAATTAACAAGTGTGTATTTGTATTTGTATTTTGTTTATTTGTAAAACGCACCAGGTCCAGGGGCATCCAGGCGCATAACTTAATACAACATAGTAGTCATGTTACAGGAAAGTGCGAGACAGTAAAATTACAATTATATACATATAATACAGGTATGAGGGCATAGTACAATACCGTATAGTTTACAGTAGTATTCATAAGGCACATAGAAGGCTAAACATCAGGGCGTGAGCAGCTAAATCAGTGGAGAGGCTAGTGGTTATTGCAGGGGGGAGCTTAGTCAGTGTAGTGGGTGAATCTTGGGCAGATAGCCAGACTCTGGTCATGTTTTTAAATCTGTGGAAGGAGGGTTCTACTCTTAGTAGGTTGGGGAGCTTGTTCCAGTGTTTAGCGGCCAGTACTGGGAAACTCGTGCCGCCTGATCTCTGCAGGTTGAAACGAGGTATGGAGAGTGAGTTGGTCTGGGTGGATCTGAGGGGTCTGTTGGGGTTGTCTGGGGTGAATCTTTTAGCTAGGTAGCAGGGTGTTTGGTTGGTGAGGCATTTGTGGGTCAGCATGAGAGTTTTCAGGGAGATTCGTTGTGGGACTGAGAGCCAGCGTAGGTTACGTCTGGTATCTGAGATGCGTTGGTTCCTAGGGATGTTGAGAGCTGCTCTGATCGCATTATTTTGGATAATTTGTAGCTTACTTAGGTTACCCGTGTTGGTGCCCAAGCACAGTGCTTTGCAGTAATCAATTTTGGAAAGCACTAGTGTCCTGGCAAGTGTGATACAATTAGCCGGTGATAGGAGAGGGCGGCTAGCTGTGATGAGCTTACAAGTGTAAGCGGCTGCAGATGCGACAGCGTTGGTTTGTCTGACCAAGGATAAGGTGGAATCGATGAAAGTCCCTAGAGTTTTTGTGTCTTTAGAGACTTTGATAGTATTACCATCAATCGTGAAAGATTCAAAAGCAGGGTCAAGTTTGGTTAGTTTTTGGGGGGAGCCGTTGATGAGGAGCTCTGTCTTTTCGTCGTTAAGACAGAGTCCATGCTGCCCCATCCAGGCTTGGATGACTAAGTATATGGCATTTACAGAGTGGGAGTCGGAGGCGTGGTCTCCTGAGATGGGGATGAGTATCTGGGTGTCATCGGCGTAATTAGTGTAGGTGACACCCAGATAATCCAAGATATCGAATAAAGGTTTTGTAAAAACATTATATAGGGTAGGAGACACACAAGAACCTTGTGGTACCCCGCAAGTGACGGGTGAGGGTGCGGCTGCCGCGGAAGGGGAGAAGACGCGCATTGATCTATTGTCCAGGAAAGAACTAATCCAGGCTGTGGCTTTATCTGAGAAGTGTGCCACCTGTTTAAGGTGACAACACAATATTTTATGATTGACGAGATCAAAAGCCACGGATAGCTCGAGGAGGAGCAATAGGGCAAGTTTACCCTTGTCTCTAAGGTCTTCCATCTGGGTCTTAAGGTCAATTAGGGCTGTTTTCGTGCCGTGGTTGGAACCCAGATTGCCTTAGTCCCAGAAGTTTGTTAGATTCAAGCTATTCTTGGATCTGTAAGTAGGCGGCTCGGTCGAGGATTTTTAGTACAAATGGCACTGTTGTAATGGGCCTGTAGTTGGTGGGAATATTGGGGTCCAGGGAAGGTTTTTTTAACAGCGGGATAACCCAGGCATCCTTCAGATTGTCTGGAACGACCCCTGTGCTAAAGGATGAGTTGATGAATGAGGTAATGAATGGGGCTAGCTCGTGGGCAGCCTCCTTGATGATGGATGCAGGGCACAGGTCGCCCTGGCAATTGGAAGGTTTGAGGGTGTTGATGATCTTTTCCACTTCAGCGATGGTGAGGGAAGAGAAACTGAAAGGTGTTAGTGATTTAGGGGGTGCGTTGATGATTTTAGGTTGTCTATTAGGTTGTGGGTTAAGTTGAAGACTAGCATGTTTATCGTTGATTTTCGCTTGGAGGGAGTCTATTTTGCCAAGGAGTGCATTTTGAATGTTGGTATACCAAGTGCTATCTTTGGTGCAAGTGTCCGGTGCAGAGACAGGGGTTTCCAATTCTTTCAGTATTTTAAACAGTTGTTTTGTGTTAGATTTGGCTTGTTCAATTTGTTTGTTGTACGTATCTTTTGTTGCCTGGAGTATGGCGTCTTTGTAATTAAGCGTAGCTAGAATAACACTAGCTTTATTGGCTTCAGCGGGGTTGCTTTTCCAATGTGATTCGGCAGTGCGTTTATTTTTTCGTAGGATTCTGAGCTGTGGTGTAAACCAGGAGTTAAAGTGGGCACGAGGTTTAGGTTTCCTAAGTTTGGATGGAGCGATGAGGTCAAGAGCTTTTAACATAGCGTGGTTGAAAGTGTCAACCATGACTGTGGGATCGGTACAAGACCAAGCCCGTTCATTAAGGGCTGGAAGAATGAGTGGGAGGAGTTTGGTACAGGTTATGTCACGCATATTTCTGGTGAGAATCGTGGGAGCAACATCCGTGGTGGGACTGATTATTTTAGCAAGAAGGTTAAAGGTGATTAAGTGGTGGTCAGTCCACACACAAGGTTGGTTGGATTCAATGTTAATTTCGCAGTTCAGGTCGGCTATCCAGTCAAGGGTTCTCCCCTTGAGGTGGGTAGGGTTGTTAATGTGTTGAGTAAAGCCAGCGTTTGTGAGCAGATTGTCAATTGACACGGAAGCTGAGTCATTAGGGTCAGCAAACCCAAAGTTAAAGTCACCTAATACGATAATGCGGGAGCCAGTTTTGGTGTTGTCTAGCAGAATGTTGGATAGGTCTTCAGAGAAGGTAGATAAAGGTCCTGGAGGCCTGTATAGTAAGTGTAGTGTGATCGAATGGTTGGGGGTGAGGGCAAGTTTAGCGGTTAGCACTTCCATCGAGGAGAAGTGGTGCACCGCGGAAAGGTGGATGTTTAGGGAGTTTTCGTGAATAATGGCAATGCCACCACCTTTGGACTGATTGGTATTGTGGTTGTGTCTGATGATGTTATAATCAGTGGGGATAGCAAGTGAAAGTAAAGGCCCTGAGGCCGCGTGGAGCCAGGATTCAGTGACAGCCAGGAAGTCAAGGTTGTGGGAAAAGATGATATCGGCTTTGTCTAATGCATGTGCTGTAATGGATCTGGCGTTGATTAGTGCGCCTTTGATAGTATTGGTAGCAGCATAGTCGGCTTGGGAGGTAGGAATTGGAGTGTGAGGCAGGGAGGCAGACCTAGTGGCTGACTGGAGGTGTTTGTTCTGATGGAGTTTCGTGTGGTGGTGAGAGGCATGGTGGAGTCTGGAGCACAGCCTAGTGTTTCTTATGGAAAGTGGGCAAGGTTGGTTGGTGGTGGGTTTGGAGGCAAAGTGTTGGAGCCATAAGGCAGGGTTATTCAGGTATGGGTTGGTTTCGGGGGGGGGTAGCCATGTCTGTGGTATTGTGATAGCAACAGTTAGGTGGTACTGATGCGGTACAAGAGTTGTGCCAGGAGGCTATGAGGAGTGTAAGGTAGAGTATGATGATAACAGCTAGTGCAGGTAGCTTGGGGCGGAGTGGTCTGTGGGACGTATTTGTTAAGCGAGGCCGGGGCATGATGGCAAATCTCACAAGGCTAGGGTACTGTTGCCGAGTTGAGGTGCAATATCACTGTGAGGTAGTTTGGCTGAAACAATAGTTACAGGCAGTCAGTCCCAAGAAGCAGGTAGCTTGTAATGAGAATCAGGGGCGAGGCTCGACTATAAGCGCGTCTAGAGGTGTACTAGCGTGCATTTAATTAAGTATATACTGCACGGCCGGCATGATCAGGTTTGGTACATAGGCGTGAGGTGAGGGGACTTGGGGTGGCAGCAACGTATCACAGCATATGTTTGACTAGGTTTAATTGGTAGTGTGGGCACATAACATGCAGTCATAGGCAAAGAGTATCAGAAGCTAAGTAAGCGAAGCATATGTTTGACAGACTGGATAGTAGGCAAAGCAAATGTAGGCACACAGGCTAAATTCGATTTGGATGCAGGGCACACCAAGGCTAAGCAATGTAGGCACAGAGGCTAAATTCGATTTGGATGCAGGGCACACCAAGGCTAAGCAGTGTAGGCACACAGGCTAAAATCGATTTGGGTGCAGGGCACACCAAGGCTAAGCAATGTAGGCACACAGGCTAAATTCGATTTGGATGCAGGGCACACCAAGGCTAAGCAATGTAGGCACACAGGCTAAATTCGATTTGGATCCAGGGCACACGAAGGCTAAGCAATGTAGGCACACAGGCTAAATTCGATTTGGATGCAGGGCATACCAAGGCTAAGCAATGTAGGCACACAGGCTAAATTTGATTTGGATGCAGGGCACGCCAAGGCTAAGCAATGTAGGCACACAGGCTAAAATTGATTTGGATGCAGGGCACACAGAAGTAGTAAGGGTAATGTTATGCTGCACAGGTGAGGTAAGTCCTTAAGTCATTGGGGGATGCAGAAGGTAAGCTGGACTGCAGTAGGCGCAGCCGCGGTAATGAGTCAGAGTACCAAAGTATGCAGGGTGCTAAGATTGCAGAGTTAATATTATACCTTATGCTGAGGGCATTGTAGTAAGGTTACCTTGCGCATGATAGTTGCCTGGCATTGCTGGTTTAGGTAGACAGGAATGGCCAAAGGAAGATCACCGTAACCGGCAGCAAAAAATGGGCATGAGGATGTCACCAAACGCCGGTAACGCTCGGTCAGCTCAGTCAGCAGTTAGCCTTAGATCCCCGGCCTTGGGGACAAGGCCGGCTTCGCCTGCCGGCGGCTGCTGGTTGGCTAATTTGCCTTGGGTGGCCAATCAGGTGCAAGGATCAGCCGTGATGCGGTTCTGAAGTAGGAAGTCTGCTGAATCACAATACGGCGGCCATTTCCGAGTATAGTAACCCTCGTGGTTACTAAAGGCGTCTGCACTGTGATTGTGCAGAAATGCAGCACATATGAGGAAGAAGCAGTTTAGCAGTGCTATAGTAAAGCAGTGCTATTTAGTAGCATCAGCTACCCGAAAGGTGCATAAAATAGCAAGTTGGGATGGATCACCTTGGGGCAGAGGCTTACCTCCACAGAGGCTGGGGAGGCTGCTCCTGCAGTGCGGGACGCTGGGCGAGCTCCTGCTCGACATAGGTGAACTAAGGTGTTAATGCATCCACAATTCATGAATATGTGGCGGAATTAAGGAAGCATTTGCAACATGTATTTGCATTTGCATTTGTGCAGAAAAATCTAGAAAGAGCAGCAGAGGGTTTCACGACTTACTATGACAGAAAGTCATCCATTAGAGAATATGAGATAGGTATATATTAATTTAATTTTGTGGAAAGTAAAAAAATAAGAATTCTTAATTTCTGTCATCCTGGCGTGGTCCATTCAAAACTGTGGACAAAATGTTGCCTGTGTTTTACAGATTGTTTTTATTATAATTTCTTTATTTATTGGTAATTTGTATAGTGCCTATACACTTAATAAGTATTTCAAAGCACTCCCACACAGGGAGGGAGTAGGTTAGCTAACAGAAATGGACATTCTTACAATAGGCGTTGAAACATTCAGAATGTGCAATTGCTATGTATTTGGAGGTACAACAACGAACAAAGAGGACTACAAACTGATTACAACATATGATATAAATTATTGTACATGCCTGACATTCGTTTCAACAATGCAAGAGCTATACATAAAAGAAGGAGAGGGGCGTAGGGTAAGACTGTCATAGGCGAAAACAGGGGAAGTGAGAACTCGGGGTCAAGGGAGGCTTATCCATCACTCCTGCAGAGACACAGGTGAGTGTGACAGAACACGAAGCCCTCCTCAATACCTCTGCCCGAGTGATGGAAACCTCTGAGGTAGACCAGCTTTCCCTATTTTTAGATGAACTACGGGGCGAGGTGCATGCAGCCCGCTCTGAGACAAATGCCTTAAGGCGCAAACTGGTAGTCAACAGGGATAAAACGGATGACTTGGCAAGACAGCTCTTACAGACCCAAGCTGGTCTAGCACCCTTACCAGGTGGAGTTCCTCAGGGACAGCCTACCGGGGCACCTGTAGCCACACCTGTTCAGGTATTGCTTCCAGGCAACATCCATTTAGCACCCCTGGAACGCTTCTCTGGGGATCCCAAGAAATGTAAGCGTTCATGAATCAATGCCGCCTACATATCATATGCAAAACAGACAGTTTTCTGAATGACCAAGCTAAAGTAGCTTTCGTCCACTCCTATTTAGGAGGGCACGTGGTGGACTGGTCTGTCCCGTTAGTGCTTAGGGATGACCCTTTACTGAGAAATTACCCAGGTTTTCAGCGTGAACTGGAAAAACTATTTGCCCATCGTAGTCAAGGTCAGGCCCTGGATGATGAGCTACTCTCTCTGCAACAGGGTGGTCAGGATCTTATTTCATATGTCGCCATATTCAATCGCCTAATAGCCGAATCAGGTTGGCCAGAGGAGAAACGAATAACGTTATTTTATCGAGGACTGAGAGGAGAATTAAAAGATATCTTGGCGCAAGTAGTTAATCCTCCCGAAGATTGTAGTGAATACATCGATTTAACTATGCAACTAGACCACCGGTTACAGGATCGCAAAGCCGACCAAACCAGATCAGAACATAGACCAGTGTATGTCTGACCAAAGGAAGTGTCCCATCGACAGGGCTCAGAAACACGCTTAGAGCCCATGCAATTGGGTGTTCTCAGGGGACCACTCACCAAAGCAGAGAGAGAACGGAGGCATCAGGAAAAACTTTGCTTATATTGTGGCCAATCTGGTCACTTCCTCCAGAACTGCACGGTTAAACCTCCACGGAAGAAAATGGGGGTACTAGATAACACAGGGGATGACACAAAGCGGAAAACTCCAACGCCCGGTAGATGTAGAGGTTGGTCTGTCGAGCCAGGAACAGAGCACTTAGATCTCACATTTCAGTATTCCTGTGGTTTTGGTAGACCCTTCACAGCCCCCCCGAATGCATGCCCTCAAGGCTTTCATAGACAGCGGGGCTATAGGGAACTACCTAGACATAAACACCGTAAAGACCTTGGGATTGGCATTCCACCGTTAGGACACTGTTGAAAGCATGACAGCTGTGGATGGCACACAACTCCTTTTGGGACCAGTAACACAGTGTACTTCCACCCTCACCTTAATCTGCCAAGGTGGCCATAGGGAAAGTATTAGATTCGACCTTATCACAGCACCCCAATTCCAGCTGATTCTTGGGATACCTTGGCTAGAGATGTACAACCCAAAGATTGATTGGCGAGCTCGAACCTTACTCTTTTCCATGGAATGCGCCTCTTGCTACGACAACAAAGGGATCCAAGGAAGCCCATTGTTAGCTTCACAGGAAAAGATAGCAGGTTTAGGCATGGTGGGCACCTTACCAATGGAATACCAGGAGTTCCAGGATGTGTTCACGAAGGAGCAAGCTAATATGCTACCACCACATCGAGTTTACGACTGCCAGATGGATCTGCAACCAGGAGTACAAGTATCGTGCAGCCGCATTTATGCATTAACTCAGGAAGAAAATGCTCATCTACGGACCTTCTTGGACCAATACCTGGCCAATGGCTTCATTAGACCATCTAAGTCACCAGCCGCCTCCCCACCCTTCTTCGTATCAAAGAAAGAGGGGGACTTAAGAACGTGTATTGATTACCGGGCCCTAAATCAAGTCACCATAAAAAATAAGTACCCGTTACCTCTGATACCAGTACTCATAGACCAGGTGAGACAAGCAAAAATGTTCACAAAGCTTGACTTACGCGGTGCATATAACCTGGTACGCATGAAGAAAGGGGACGAGAGGAAGACCGCGTTCCGTACCCGCTATGGCTTGTATGAATATCAGGTCATGTCCTTTGAGCTTTGCAATGCCCCGGCCGCATTCCAGCATTTTATGAATGATGTATTATGGGAACTCCTCGATGTCTGCGCCGTCGCCTACATCGATGACATTCTGATCTACTCTACCACTCCCCAAGAACACATAACCCACGTGCGAGCAGTACTCCGCAAACTGCGTGAAAACCAACTGTACGCAAAGCTAGAAAAATTCTCCTTCCACGTCACCGAGGTGGAGTTTCTAGTATATGTACTGACACCGCAAGGGATCAAGATGGACAATAGAAAAGTGGAGGCAATCCTCACTTGATCCTCACCCATGTCTGTAAAAGGGAGTACAGAGTTTCCAAAGGTTTGCAAACTTTTATCGGCGCTTCATACCAGGATTCTCACATATTGTACATCCAATCACGTCCTTGCTGCGCAAACACAGAAGGTTTGAATTGATACCAGCGGCGGAAGAAGCCTTCCGAGCCCTCATGAAAAAATTCACCTCAGCCCCAATACTGCAACACCCACAGCCCGATTTACCATACATCGTTGAAATTGAGGCTTCAAGCATTGCCATGGGGGCGTATTATCTCAACAAAATTCCGAAACCGGATGCCTTCATCCCATTGCCTTTTGGTCAAGGAAATTCTCCCCAGCAGAATTAAACTATGTGATTTTTGAGAAAGAACTCCTAGCAATCAAAAGCACACTGTGTGAGTGGCAACATTGCTTACTAGGAGCAAAACACACCATCACAATAACAACAGATCATCAGAACTTGCAATATTTGGGCTCAGCAAAAGCTCAGTCTTCTAAACAGCTCCATTGGGCCCTATCCCTAATGGAATATGACTTTGTGATCACCTACCACCCCGGAATTAAGAAAGGGAGCGCGGATGCGTTATCCCGCATTGGCACAGGAGAGGAAGTCTGCAATGCCTCTAACCCGGTGGAGATCATACCCAGCCATAAAATTCTCAGCTTCTGCGACAGCCCATCCCCGTTAAACACATTGCAGGAAGCAATAAAAGAAAAAATGTCCGAAGAAGACCTACTGGCTTGAGACACGAAGGGAGATCAGTTCACCATTCAAGACAAACTAACATACTACCAAAAACGTCTCTACATTCCAACTAAGGATCTGCACCAAGAAATTATATCAGTCTACCATGACTCGCTGTTAGAAGCCCATCCAGGGATAGCCAAAACCATGAAGAAAGTAAGCAAATCTTACTGGTGGCCAACTTGGCGAGAGGATATTGCCACCTACATAGGCACCTATGAGATGTGTGCACAGTACAAAACATCCAGGCAAAAACCAGCCGGCCTCCTTCAGCCAATCACCATTCCGCCAGCACCCTGGCACACAGTATCAATCGACTTTGTCACTGACTTACCTCCTAGCTCAAGTTATAATACCATCCTTGTTGCAGTGGACCTCTTCTGCTACTACCTCAGCTCAGACTCTGGCACAGGTTTTTCTAGACCGAATCGTCAAGTTACATGGATTCCCTACCGTAATCTTTTCTGACAGAGGCAACCAATTTGTGTCTCGTTTTTGGAAAAAATTTTGTGCACTGACAAAAGTCGAAGTCTGTCTGTCTTCAAGTCACCATCCTCAAACGGACGGCCAAACCGAGCGCACAAACCAGACCATGGAACAGTATTTGCACTGTCTATTACACCAAACAAGTCAAAGTTGAACAGAAATACTATGGATGGCAGAGTATTCCTACAACAACTCAACACATTCATCAACCCAAGCAACACCCTTCTTTACTATATATGGTTGAAACCCCAGAATGTTGGTCTACGATCAGCCAAAAACATTGAGATGCCCGCAGTAAAGAACCTGCATACCAGCATCATGAAAACAGCCAGAGAAGCCAGCAAGAACCTACAGCAAGAAACACAGAAAAGAAACGCAGATCACCATCGACGAAAAGCCCCAGATTACCAAGTGGGAGACTCGCAACTAGACACATTGCTTTAAAGAGTCCCAAAAAATGTCAGCCTAGATACATCGGCCCGTATACAATTGAAACAGTAATGAATCCAGCAGGCATGAGAATGGCGTTACCTCAACATATGCGTATACATCCCGTATTTCACCTGTCACTATTAAAACCAGCACACCCAGGAACCTGAACTTCCACACCTCCCGCACCCATACAAGTGGGTGAAGGAGCACCAGAATGTGAGGAAAATAACATATTAGATTCCAAACTAGTATGGAAGACCCTGTATTACTTTATTGACTGGAAGGGGTATGGACCCCAGGAAAGATGATGGGAACCCAGCACACACGTGCATGCTCCCCGATTGGTGTGAAAATTCCATTGGGACCATCCAGAGAAACCAAAGCCCACACACACACCTTTGGGAGGAGTCTTTAGGGGGAAGACTGTCATGGGTACCAGGCAGGTAGTTGGGGCAAGCTGGGTGTAGGCTTGGCAGGCCTGGCACACAAAAAGCCCATAGCAGATACATCCACTTAATTCCTTCCTAGTGTTTGTAGGGACTTCCTGGTTACCACTTCCTGTTGCCAAACAGGAAGTGCATGACAATTCATAGGCTCTCTAGTGTTTGGGTGTGGCTGGCTATATAAGCCACACCCAAGATTCTACCAGTGCTTGTGTTGCTTACTGTGAGCTGCATCAGCAACACACTTGCCATGCTCTGGATCAGCCAGCTTCTGCTTACCTGCTCCGGATCATCCTGCTTCAGCTTACCTGCTCTGGAACATCCTACTTCTGCTTACCTGCTCCGGATCATCCTGCTTCAGCTTACCTGCTCTGGAACTTTCTGCTTCTGCTTACAGGTACTCTGTGCTTTCTCCACGCCGCAGCTATCTCCGGTCAAGAGGGGACTTCAACACCGGCACCTGTAAGGAACAAAGAAGAACAGCGTTAGCATGCGCACTTCAATAACGCTGCACATACTCACCGAATCTTCCTGCGACGCTGAAATACAGGTCAGTTGTACGAGCTCACAAACCCCTGCAAAAGAAAGAAGAGACATTAGTCATTGCACTCGCCCCAATAACGCAGAGACTATTGCACTGTGCTCCCTCTCATAAATCAGTACATACTTACCAAAGCCTCTGTTCAAACTTACCAGACCACCAAGTCTCCGGTAGCGCTGAACCCAGACTCGAGGCGCTAATATCACATAATCCACTCCTGCAAGGGTAGAAAGGAGAGGCATTACCAGGCGCGCTCGAATTGAAGACACTGTGCTTACCTACCAGCAGCTGACTTCTACACGCAGCACTACTCACCCACAAAATACCTTGGCAAACAAGACAATTCAGGACACTAAACATTCTCCGCGCAATGTTCACTTGTGGAAAAGACGTTCTAGCCAGTGAAGAAACTGGCACCTTCTCCTCACTGTGAAGGCATATAACAGCGTGTGGCATCTGAACTCAGCCAACAGACATTTGCAGCATTCATATGAGAGAATCACGCCCCTGCGAATGCAGGATGGAGTGCACACCTTACTAAATATCAAGGTAAGCCCTTATGGGAGATCACAGCACACAATAGTTGGGATTTACAGCCAAGCGTGAATGCGGGATCTGCTCTTCAACCTGAATCCATTGCGACGCCCTTTGACACAAGCACAACACTGCCGTCAGGCATAAACTCTTCTCTCCAGCCAGAGCCCGCAAAAGGCTCAAGACCCTCTTTTGCTCCTGACCAAATTAGAGGCCCTCGTATTCAGCAAAGCCCTCGACGATTAAGCAAGCTTCCAGCAAACACTTCCAAAGACTCTCTGGGGAAGAGGCCTGACATAATGTCAATTATGTCAGTGGTTATGATTGCCCTTGCCCCGTTTTGCAAATTGTATGAGTCCATTAATGAAACCTTAAAAGACGACACATCTATCTCAGCCATGATGAACAGCCGATTGATTTTTCTTGAAGGATACATTAATGCATTAAACAACCAAGTGGAAAAGGTGTCTGAGGGCCCCTGTGATCTTGCGAAAGACCCTTCTCATATAGCCCCAGTGGCCGCCTTATTTTCCCCTTCCTCAAAATCAATAAAAACTGCTGAAATTAGCACACAGATGCTTCCGTCTCGGATAAGTAGATACTCTGTATTCAGGAATCCTGGATGATGGAGAAAGCAACAATGGATGGACACGTTATAGCCTTCGCCCCAGCAAAAAAAGGGGCCCTGGGTCGTCCATTCTCAGGTCTCATTATTGCGATTCGCTCGGGCAGTGGGCTACACCTTCAGAAAACGTTGATGACATCTACGTACCTTCTTGTCACGTCACTTCAATGGGATAAACCAACTGGTGTAAACGCTAGATCATTGTCATTGTTGTTGATCAACATGAACACTTACTGGAATCCTCTGGCCATGGACGACAAGACCTTTTTCTTGATAAACGAAATCCTTGTCGAGTATCCAGCTGCCTACGTGATAATATGTGGTGATCTAAACGCCACATGTCGTCCACATGACGTAACAGGCCCACAACCGATGGCCCCCTCACAAAGAGAAGATAGAGGCAATAAGTGGCTTGCCCTAATGTCATCAAGAGCCCTTCTTAACACAGGTGACCTTTTCCCGAGGCTAAACCGAGCGCCCTCTTAGGCGAAAGGAAGCTCCTTCACCGACATAGACCATATTTTTGTAAGCAGACCCTTAGCTGCACAAGCTGCCTCATTTGAAGTAGTCCACTGCACCGCCAGCAACCATAATCTACTGGCTTTCAAGTGGAAATCATGCTCAGTCCTAAAACTTTTCATGTCAAATCAAGTTGAGTGTAACCAACAAAGAACCCGCCTCATCACACTACCAAAGGGGACCCGAAGCAAGACAGGATCCCCCTGTAGTCCCGGACTATCAGCCTCTCTTGGTCCCGTATACATCGTCTGTCAACAAGGCCAGATCCATTTCCAGTCCTCGCAGCCACGCATATTGCAAGATTTTGGAGGGGAAACGCTGTGATCTCAGGAAACTAAAGCGGCTAGCCTGGACACAGCCCTCACAAGTAAACCTTGACTTACTCCCTACAGCATCAACAACCTATAAATCCTGGATTATGCATCAGCCGCCTAAATCTTTACCAACAGGATGCAGAAGCAATGTTGAGGCACATGTGCGGTCACAACCCCCGTGAATTTTGGGCACTACTTAGATCTGCCGACATATCAGTGGAGGAAGCTCTGTCTAACAACATCGGTGAGGAGACGTGGATGAACTTCTTTAAACAACTCTTTCAACCCCCCTCAGTACCCTCTGTCACAGAGGAGAACATCCAAGTGGAACCATAGATCGACCTGAGTAACAAAGAGGACATAACAGAGGTTATACGCAGATTCAAATCCTCCAGAGCGACCGGACCAGTATGGCATTACTAATTTGGACCTTAAGAAACATCCTGAGGAGTGGTCGACGTTGATCAGTGCAATCTTTAAACGTTGCTTGGAGGCAAAATCAATTCCATCTTCTTGTACCACCTCCATCGTGGTGTCCCAATATTGAAGAAGGGGTGTAAAGAGGAGCCAAGAAATTACCATCCCATCGCACTACTTGACGTAATCGGCAAGGTCTTTGGAGCTCTCCTATTAAAACACTTCCAGTAATGGACAAAAAATGCCCCATGTGCAGACCCCTTTCAAACCGGATTCACCTAAAACAATCGGGACTACGGTTAAAATTATGTTCATGAGTGTGCTGAGGAGTAAAATCATCGACTGGGCCCCTCGAGTCTTTGTGGCCTTCATAGACCTGGCTCCAGCTTTTGACCAGGTCGATATAGAGACCCTATGGAAGAAATTGAGAGAGTGGAACTGTCCCGGTGATATTGTTCAACCCATCCGTGCCGTCCACAAGAACACCAGGCTGAAGGTCACACTAAATCGAGCCGGTCTGCTATCTGAGGAAATCCTGGCTGGAAGAGGAGTAAAGCAGGGCTGCCCATTAGCCCCAGCCCTTTTCATAGTTTACATGGGTGACTTCAAGGACTCAGAATCTACCATCCAATCTTTTCCACCTTCCATGGGTTTGAAGAAAACAACGCGCCTGTTGTACACTGATGACATGATTCTGATTGTCCTCACTCCAATAGGCCTTCAACGCCAACTTGACAACCTGGCAGCTTGCATACATGGAAATGATTTGCAAATTAATGTGGCGAAAACAAAGATTCTAGTTCTGGAAAAATCGAAGCGACAAAAGGAACGACTGAGTTGGTTCCTCGAAGGGGTAGCCCTTGAAAAAGTCTTGACACTTGATTGCTCTAAAACAAACGCAGCACTGCAACAAACTCTTTTGGAAAAAGTAAGGAAACTATCTGCTCAAGCTCAAGCACCGGACAACAAATATGGCCGCTTTTCTCTGGTCCAAATGATAATATTCTACAGAGCTAAGGTGGTTCCATCTTTAACCTATGCTGCAGAGGCTCTACCCCAAACACCCGGGAAGCTATGGCTCAGGCTGGAAGGTCATTTTTAGCACTCTGTCTTGGGCCTTCCAAAATCCACTTCAATGTTGCTAATCAGAAGAGAATTAGGGCTTCTCTCGTTGGAAGTGATCGTTGAAAGCAACAGTATGATGCTCTACAGGAAAACTCTGTTGCCAAACCGTCCAAACATCTTCGGGCCTCATTACAACCCGGGCGGTAAGGGATTATCGGTACCGCTAAGGGCACAGGTGCTGGTAATCCCTTACTGCCCTATTCCGAGGCAAAACCAGCCGTTAAGGATCGGACCTGCAAAGGGACTTTAGAGGTAATAATGGTACCGTTATTACTGCCTTCCCCATTCCCATTGAGCCCTATGGGGGATAAAATGGGAATGGGGAAGGGCCATGGTGAATGGGGAATTACCGCCCCCACCAACCTTGGAATGGGGCGGTAATTGCTCCATTCACCATGGCGGAATCGGTAAGGTTTTGGAGGCAACCATGGCGCTAACAGCGCCATGGTTACCTCCAGGGTCGTAATGAGGCCCTTAGACATAATCAGGGAAGAAACATTAGGCACGCGGTGCAACATGCTGAATCCTGGGAAACAGCCTGCAAATCAAAGCTGAACGAAATCCATTCATCTGAGGCTGAGCTAATACAAAACCCGATGAAAATAAAAAAGAAAATGGAAGAACTCGACTGGATAAAGACCCTGGATTGTGCAGCTGAGTTCAAATCAACCAGTCACTTTCCCCTACAGCCGAGCAAACTAAATTCTGTGCCGAACTACTTGGAAAAATTTCCCAGCAAACAAGTAAGGAACTTCTTTACTTTTGTTTGTTTGTTTATTTATTTGTAGGGCACACCAAACCCTTAGGTAGCTAGGTGCACAACATGATAAGAATACCTAGAGCTTAGTTACAGGTATATACAAGTTCAGGTACATTAACAGGTAGTAATTGCAGTTATAGTTCAAGTGCTGACAGGTACAGGTATATTAACAATGAGCAATCGCGGTTACAGTTCAAGTGCCGACAGGTACAGGTAGAAGGAAGGATGTGAAAACATAAACTGTAGTCATAGGTCTAGTGGTCGTTAAGGCGTAACAAGGAGCGGGTGTTATGTCTGAAGCTGTAGTATGACTGATCCCTTCTGAGCTCCACTGGTAGTGCATTCCATTGTTGGGCTGCTTTTACAGGAAAACTATTACCCCCTGTTTTTTTTAGTCTGAATCTGGGTATTTGGAGGCAGTAGGAATTGGCTGTCCTAGTTGGTTGTCCAGTGGATTTTCTCATTATTCTTTCTTTTAGGGAGGGAGGGGCTGTGTTGTTAAGGCATTTATGGGTTAATGAGAGGGTTTTAAGGAGGATCCTATCGCAGATTTTCAACCAGTTATGGTTTCTCCTGGCTTTAGATATATGCTCTCTCGTGGGGAGGTTCAGGGCCATTCTGAGTGCATTGTTTTGCAGTATTTGTAATTTGTTAATAATGTATTTATTCGCTCCTAGGTATAGTGCATTGCAGTAGTCCAATTTAGAAAGGATGAGGGCATTGGCAAGGATGATACAACTTGGCAATGAGAGCAGAGGTCTGCATGCTCTAATGAGTTTGCCAGTGTAGGCGGTGGATGATGCCCGAGAGTTTACCTGTTTTTTTAGAGATAGCTTGGACTCCAGATAGAAGTGGAGAGTCTTTACTTCTTTGGAAACTGTAATTATGCTGCCATCAATATTGAAGGCGTTGTAGTTGGTGCAAAGTTTTTTAAAGTTATTAGCTTAGCCTAGGATCAGGATCTCCGTTTTATCATCGTTCAGGCAGAGGCTATGGGTTGCCATCCATGCCTGAATGAGAGTGCATATATCATGTACTAAAGCTGTATCCGAGATGAAATTGCCCGAAAGGGGGATGAGGATCTGGGTGTCGTCTGCATAGTTTGTGCAGGTGACACCCATTCTGTCCAATTTGTCAAATAAAGGATTAGTAAAGATATTATACATAGTTGGAGAGACACAGGAGCCCTGGGGGACACCACATGTTGTTTGAATTGGGCCAGCTGATGCAGAAGTAGTAGTGTTTGTAGTGCAGAGCATTGGATTTTGCTATCAATGTGGTAAAGAGGGTTCCCTCCTGGGGTCTTGCATGATGCCCAAACGCAAGGCAATTGATTCCTCTCCAAATCCCCAACATGGGAAGAGGCCTATTGTCTCAGCATAACATATTGAGGTGGCTAACGCTATGATTAGTGAAATAGCCTCCTTACTATAAGATATTGAGCTGGTACTTCCATGTCATGTGTCATTATCACTGAAATAAAAGGTTCCTTTGAGCCGGAGGAAAAGTGGGAGGGTAGATGACAACACGCAACCCAATAATTGAGCTGTTGTTGAATATGGCGAACTTAGACAAGTGGGGGTGCCCTTGGAGCCTTCCTGGATAGACAACAACTCATTGATGATGGTAAGGTATAACCCAAAGGCTCCAATATTCCTTCAGGAAATGCAGTAAAATCTCTCATGAGAGCCTTAATAGCTCAAACACTCCCATAACTGTACTTGAGCCATTGGTAAGACTTTTCCAGGATATGAGTTGCCCAATCCCCAGCACAGAAGGAAGGGAAAAGATATAACATTCCTGTAGAGTTAAGTGTCACTGTGCAGGGTGGTGACGCTAAGACCGTTAGTAGGAATGCTACTGAGGCCCTTGAATGTGTAGATTTGGTGACCTTTTCTCCAACTATAGTCTTAAATGTTCCCACTTTCAACTGCTTTAATCCTCTTATAACATTGGATAGTCCCCCCCTGAACCTCGGGAAGTGACTGGGAGGGTGCCTGTGATAAATGGTATTGAAAGCACAATGGGGTCACTAGAGGGTGGCCAGACCTCGACTGAATGTGACCACTTGCAAGGTTCTGAGTGCTTGAGCTATAGCCACCTGGGGTCTATAATTAAGGAACTCCAGGTGGATTACAGAGCTCTGTTTGTCGAACTCAAGGCCCTTAAGAGTATTGTGAAGACTATGGGGGAGGAACTGAGACAGATGGGAGAAACAAGGCAGGTCAAGCCAAATGTAGATTTGACAAACGCTCTAATGCCTGTTCCATTGAATGTGACCTCATCTGGGGATTGTGTGACTAAGATAGTGCAGGTAATTAAAGATCACAAATCCAACTACCCCACACAAGGATCTTCTAATATCTAAGCTAGTATTACCATTAAATTCCCTGGGCACCAATGCACTAAGCTATGAGCAAATGGACATTTATTTTTCTTGTTTAATGTACCTAAGGCAAGGACTGGGCACAGTGAATAAAGAGATAGTCTAATTAAGAAGGTTATTAATTGGCTCAGAACAAAGAGCGGTTGTTACTCTATTTTTAGAGATGACATCCTTGCCTCAGAGCATAAGGCAGGCGATTCAGACAGCGATTACACTGAAGTGCGATTGGCATCAGGCACCTTGAGGGAGGGCCTTTTGGTTATGGAACAGAGAACACTCCTGTCTTTGAGTCTGAAAATAGCAATCTCCTTAGTTTGTCCAATAAGTAAGGAACTGTGGGACTGTGAGAAGGGGGCGAACCCAGGTAGCTAGGGGTGTAAGAGCGGAAACCTGCCACAAAGTCTTGTGTCTCAACCTGCATTGGCCAGAAAGAGTGTTGGAAATTAACTTTCATTACCTGGGTCCCAAGGCTCATGATTCTTGTCCTCTTTGCACTCCCTGCCTGTCCCAGCAGAAGAGTGGAGATTTATCCCAGCATTTATCGTAGTGGAAGTAATCCAAGCCAAGGTAAATGGCAATATCCCAGGTGCAGATTACTCAGTTCTGGGTGAAATAGATTGATGAGACAGGCGCCACAACCCGGTCTCAACATCCCCACCGTTAAGGTCAAATAGTATTCTTGTTTCAGATAGTTTACTACCAAAGGAGGGGATGATGACTTTGACAGTTGAGGAGCAAGTATTATCTTGGAATATAGCAGGGCCCAATCACCATTCGGAAGATGAGGCATGGGTGTCCTTTGTCTGAAACTATGGCATTGTTGGATTCAAGGAGAAATGGGCACTGGTAGCTCCAAGCATTCAGAGGTATATATCTGTTTTGATGCCTGCACTATAGGGCATGGGAGGTAGGCCAAGAGGGGGACTGCTTTTGTGGATCCGTCTTTCGATTTACAGGGATAGAAAAGTCATTGAAACTTGCCCGAGGGATCTACTGGAAATTCATATCCTAGGCTTTGATGGTACACATATCTTCCTAATCAACTCGTACTATCGGGTAGCATCACTTGGGGAGACTACTCTATTTATTAATCTGTAGGCCTTAATAGCTTAATAGAGAAGTGGAGGTCCACATTTGGTGATTCCCTAAAAATTCTTGTAATGGAGTGCTCCGATCTACAGTATAAGCTGGTGGAGATCATGGCCGGCTTGCTGGAAGTTTAGGTCAGAGTGTAGGGAAATAGGGAGGTGGTGCCCCCCCCCTCCACACTCAAGAGGCTGCTATACTGATGTCAAGTAATCTGCAATGGTCAGCCCCAGTGTAAATTCTCCAGACAATAAGACTTACCACTCTGTAAATTGATCCAACCTAATTGACTTCATCCTGCTGAATTGGCAAGCTTGGTCCTCGATTATTGATTTTAGAGTTCCAACTAGATATGAGAGCGATCATAATCCATTAACTCTAACAGTGGCAGCAAGATTACTGGGGGCCTTCATTAAAAATGAGGGCATGCCGGCAGTTGATCTAACCATTAGTGGGCACACAAGGTGCCAGATTACAGAAACTTTGCACCGGTGCAAGTGCACGTTTTCACGGTATTAGCACTAGGGCAAAGTGTGCCCTATTTTTAAAAACACTGCAACATATCAGAAAATCGTTTCACAGTGACAAGTGCAGTTTGGCATGTTATAAGCACCAGGGCAAAAATGGCTCTTCTGTAAAAAAGATACATTTTGAACACATTTTAGCATCAGGGCAAAGTTTGCCCTAGTACTAATACGGATTGGTATTAGCACTAGGGCAAAGTTTGCCCTTGAGCAAAAATGCATTTAAAATGTATGTTTTTTTGTGCTAGGGCAATTTTTGCCATGGTGCTTATAACATGCCAAACTGCACTTGTCACTGTGAAAAGGTTTTCTAATATGTCCCATCATTTTTAAAAATAGGGCAAACTTTGCCCTAGTGCTAATACCGTGCAAACTTACACTTGCACCAGTGCAATGTTTCTGTAATTGGCCGGCTGGTGTTCAATAAGTGGGCTAACATCAGTCTGGAGGCTGCCTTGCCAGTCACTTACAACTCCATGCTCCTAACTCTTATGAACTCATTTGTTGTCCAAGATGTAAGAAAATAAGCCATCATTGAAATCCATGAAGATTTCATGAGTACACTGGGAGAGATTTTCTCCAAACTGCCAAAAACCCTTGTGAGTCAATCCCTCCATAGGAACCCATGGTATGACAGTGATTGTGGGAGGGCAAAGGGCATTCTCATAAGGCAGACTAAACTTGCGACCACGGAGGGGATAGTACCTTTGCGTGATACGTGGACAGGTCACAAAAACAAAGAAATTAGAATACCAGGAGGGTCTAGCGGAGTTAATGCTTAATGCAATAGAAAATTGCAACACAAATGAGTCCCATGGTTCAGAACCTAGTCCAGGGAGTGATTCCCGAAGATAAGTGGGCGGATCATTTTGAGAGCCTTTATGACGATAATGGAGCTTGTGGGGTAGTTGATCAAAATATCCTTGCTCTAGAGCAAGGTGACTTGCCCCTGATTCTGGGAAAAGAGGAGGTTATCTGGATATGGGCGCTGGGCCCTGATAGGACCCCGGTTGAACTTTTTGTTAATGAACCACTGATCTGGGTACCATACTTTAGCAGACGTTTGAATGCAGTCTTGTCATTGAGCAGGGCACCTATCTCCTGGTCCCAGGCCGTTATAGTCCCTGTACTCAAGAAGGGAGATAGAGACCATCTGGCCAATTATAGGCCGATCTCCCTTCTTGATCATGGGGGCAAAAGTTTTTGCCAAGGCTATATTGAGACATCTCGAGGCCTGGCTTAAAGAGGCTGGATTTCTGAACCACTTGCAGGTGGCATTCCAAAAGGGCATCATCATGGTGGACCAGTACATGAGGCTACATCTGCTCTGTGATAAATAGTTTGCTCTTTATAGATTTAAAGACAGCATTTTATACTGTCCCGAGGGCCAGGTTATGGATGATTCTCACAGAATTGGGTATCCCTAAAACGTTATTAAATGCTATTGGGACACTACATTTGGGCAATGGTGAGAAGATCCATTGTGGCATTGATGGGGCGATGTTGAGAAAGTTGAAAATTGACATGGGGGTGTTCATGGCTGTGTCCCGGCCCTCCTAATCTTCTGTCTATTTATAAATGGAGTAATCACTAATCTCTTGAAAGATCAAACCGATGCTGCTTCATTGGCAGTAGACAGGATCCCAGTCTTGATGTTTGCTGATGACGCCGTCCTACTGTCATTGACTCCTATGGGACTACTTGGCTAGCTGGACATTTTTGCGGGCTTCTGCCAGGAAAATGACCTGCATATTAAGATGCAGAAGACAAAGGACATGGTCTTTAGAGGAAATAGAGGGAACAACTACACAGAATGAACCTTGCCCTAGGTGAATCGCGAATTGGGCAGGTCCACACGTAGAGGAAACCCAGACTGTACCTGGAGGGATCAGTCAGAGAATTCAGGACTGACCCTAGCCAGGTACAGCAGTGCTATAGCCAATGTTGCCAGATAGCATGGGGATGAGACTATGTGTGTGGCCCTGGAGGCTTACAAGGCACAGGCACAACAGGCGTCCCTTTTCGGTGCTGAGCTGTTGGGTTGGAATAACTGCTCCCATTTGTCTGTTACAGAAAACACATTTCTGAAGAACCTTCTGGGCCTACACAAACTTTCAGATTGCCCTCGAATTAGACCTACAGCCTACTGAAAATGCAACCAGGGCAAAACCGATGATTTTTATTGGCTAAGGATTTGGAACAATAAGAATGTATTCAAATACCAGGGGGCAGTAGGGGATCTAATGATGTGGAAGGTGCAATGAGTCTGCCAGGGTTATTGTTTTTAAAGAATGAATTTCAAGCGTTTGGTCTCTCTGATTATTGGTCCGAACCGGGTACTATAAATGGAAACTCTGGTGTGACCTTGTGGCCACAAGAGAAGTAGAAATTGGAAGGAGACTGCAGACGTCGTCCAAGTTCCATGGATATTGGTCCATGAAACAGAACGAAGGCTACGAAGATTCCCTGGACCAAATGTACCCAAAGCAGATGAGATCTCTTTTTTTTTAGAACTCGCTTGAGCATACTTCCTTTAGCCACCTTGAGATCTAGGTGGAATACTAATGCTAGTCCCCTTTGACCTTTGGGCCCGGACACAAGTGAAGACTCGGTCCACATCCTATAGCTGTGCCCTAATTATGGTGACCTAAGGAGGGGCTCAATAAAACTTATCTTCATGTTGCGTTCAGTCAATTCCACTGCTGAGTCTACAACACTCTGCCTAGAAGCTAAAAATCAACTGGCTACTTTTGCAACAGAGTGGTATTTGCTCGGGGCCTGGAAAAGAAGAGCTACAACTGTGAACTAGCTCTATGCAATTAGTATGGGACACAATGGTTAGTTCAGTGCCCATATGATTAATACTCTTGTGGTATTACTCAAGGTACGTTTTATCTTTAATTGTATGAATCTAACCATCACATTGATCGTTTAATTGGGTCCTGTTATGTGGAACCTCCTATATGCCCACCAGCACTTTAGTGAACATTACTGTAGGCTACTCTTACCCACAAGTAGAGTGACCTGACTGAATGGGTAATGCTCATGTGATAATTGCGTTGCTTGTTGCACATCTGTAGGACTATGTTTATTATATAGATTATTTACATATGTCCTGAAAAATAGAATGCACTTCATGTGCACTGGCACTTTACTTAAAGTGTATTGCTACCCAACAGTCATTTGAGAGGACATAAAAAGAAGGTGTTTATCTTATGATTTCTTATGTTGCAAATCCCCATGATTTTAAACTATGGACAATGTGGTGTTCTTTGATGTTTTTATGTTTTTGATGTGCTGATGCTTTATGTGCTGGCTTTTATGGTACAAAATTACCGAAATAAAGCAGAAATGAAACAACGTTATCATTACGACATGGCTAGTGGCAGTAAAAATACATTGCAATGTAGCTAGACTGACAGCCATGGAAAAGAAGAAAGTACCTGTCAATTTGGGACATGATTTGTAGCTATAGAGGTTATAAGTTCTGCAGAGTCCCCGTGTTTGAACAGTGTCCTCCAGAGAAAAGGGGGGAATGTTAGAGAATTAATGAACTAAGTAATGTATGTAAGTGTTACGTTGGACCCTCCCATGTGTGTTGCCCCTTTAAGGGGATGTGTCCCTCCCACGTGTATTGCCCCTTTAAGATGGGCCATGACTGTGTCATGGCCCAAGTTAATAAAGGGAGCCCCTGCAGGCACGTGAAGCAGAACGGCTGCAGACTCCGTGGAAGGTTGGTCTGAGTCCGTGTCTCTTTAATGGCGTAGGCCCCAGGCCTACAAGTGGGAGGTACAGGCCTGCAGGCCCTGTTGCCATGGGACCCTCGTGCCAGGACGGTGGCCGAGGCCCGCATGGTCAGGACCCTGGCAGGCTGTGCCCCCACCCCGATGACGCTGCTGTCCCCTAGTGCCACGGGGCATGCCGGATGGACATGGCAGGCCCAACACCCCCACAGGCACTGGGCCTGTGGTGTGCTGCGAGGAAACAGCACCCCGGGGGCGCCTGCCAGATGGCCATGGCAGGCGACCCCCAACAGTAGGTACTTTAACATTTTATATTAACACTTAGAATTGAGGGGTGAGTAGAGTGGGTTAGATTTAATTCGTATCACACAAACTGAGTATCCAAGGTTTATACTCCTTTAGTTATTGTAAGCATTTCTACCAGATGTGTAGCCTACCTTTATCTTGCCCTCCAACATTCTAACTAAACCCTAGTGATTGTTCTATGCCTAGCCAGCGCTGGTGGTCCGCTTATCTAGGGTTAGGGTAAAGAGAAGAGAAACTTGCCCTAATCTATATTCTAATCACAAAACATGGCTTGCTTAACGAGGATTTATTACTAAAACCGTGTGTAATTGGCTTTGCAAATTAAATCATTCAACTTTAATCGTTTTCTTTGCTCTGCGTTTTCACACTTCTAAAATATATTCGGAGCTGATGGAAGGTTGCTCTGTCGTGATTTATAAAAACGATCACCGTTGTTTGACGGTGTTTGCAACAATACACCTAGCACCCACATTTGTTTAGGGTATAGTGTGTGTTGTTGATGGGAATCACTTTCCACCCTGATGGGCAGAAAGGAGTGGTGCTAAAAAATCAGGAGAAAGAACATTTCTTCCAAATAGTGACCCAATCTTCTTGTTTGGGGGTCACTGCTGGCCTAACGGTTTCAGTGGTTTCAAAAACGTATTACCCACTTTCTTCAGGGCCACAGCATATATGACCATGCTGTCAGATAAAGGAGATTATATCTCTGCACACACAATCACCCCACCTGCAGATGAGACAAAAAATGGGGCAGGGGTAGACATGAAAGGAACAGGTTTTAGTATATTTCCAGTATCTATTGTGGTATTCCCCACCAAATAATAATATGATTTACCCTCGTTTTCCAATAGTTTCCTGACTACGGGGTGGATCCGGTGATTCTTGATTTATTTGGATGCAAATTTGTTTTACTGCATACCGTTGCAACCTGTAGGTAATTAAATATTAATCAGGTTGGAGCTCAATAGTACACGTATAAACCGTGTCTGCATGATTTATATCATACTGCTCTAGTGTAAAATTATCTCTTGCACCTGCCCCAGCTGGGCAAGGTGCACATTACAAAATACAAACAATGTGGGTCTGAACCCTATGCCACACGATCACATCGAAGGGACTGAGGCATTGTACCTGCTTATTCTGGTGGCAAACTGGCAGCGGCATGTATCTTCGTGTCTGCTGGTTTTCAAAAGCATACCGGTTGCTCTACCGGTCTCTCTTTGTGAGTTTGTTTGGTTCCCTGTATGTCACACGCGCTTATGTGCACGTGTGTACTGTAAGTTCCGCAACTAAGATAGATGAGGGACTTTAGCAGTGCTCTAGATGTCGAGTATGCGCCATCTTGGGAGGGTGTCTGGTTACCTGGTGCCTATCGTATTTAGATGGGCACAACTGACTTATTAGTCTAGTTTTGTGGTAAAACGGACTTTACACATAGCATCGGGTGAAATAGCTTTGGTGTATTGAATGTGGGCTATAGGCCGCCCTGCTTCCTAGGATCACAGCAGTATCTTGGGAGACATGTGTATTTGTTGGAAAATATGTCTCTTATGAGAAACATATGAAGTGTGTGTTAGCCACGTCCGAGGAAGCTCAAGTTGATCTTTTACTGTTCTCGGATTTAGCCAAATTGAATCGGGGAAGGAAATACACTGTCCCTATCATATATGTATACAACGCAATTTAAGGGGGTGTAGGTGTCAAGTGTGTAGCTAATGTCTGCCAATTGGTCTGTTCATTTAGACCAAGGCGATCTGTACGTAGGCGGAAGGTCCAAAGTTGTTCACGTCTATACAATAGATTGTGTATACTGCCGCCTCTCAATGGGATGTTCAGTTTCTCGATGATGGTTCACGAGAATTCAGTGGGGCTGTGTTTCTTGTTATATTTAATTAGGCCTTGCAAATGCATAAACATGCTTGAGTTTTGAAAACCCAAGTAAAATTAAATGTGAACAACAGTGCCTCATGAAAAAGAAAAGGTGTATACCGGGCAGAGAAATGTAACAGAAGTGAAACTGGCCTTGAGAAACTAATCAGGGCTAGGAGCTGGAAAATTACATGATCTAACACGTGTTGTGGTGAGAAGTGACATCAGGAAGAAGGTGGAGAAATGTAAAGAAACATTACAAAGGGGCATATAGAGGGGGCATAGATGAATGAAAGGGTTGGAACAGAGGAAGAAAGGGGGATCAAAGATCAAACCCTGGACCTAGAGTGGACTGGGAGGTTGGAGTCAGATCTGGCTGGCAGCTATTTGTGGAGTTGAATGTTTGCTGAAGGCCGTGGCTGGGGAAAATTCACAGTAGCATTGGTCAAGAATTGCCTAGCTGCAGGAAAGGAGTTTGCGGGCCATGGGCATGAGTGCAGAAAAGGCCCCAGAGACACCAGAAATCATTGCGATAGTGAGTATGAAAGGTAAATAAATAAAATCCCTCCTGAAGGATAATTGGCAAGGGGCCTGATTTACAAAAAGGCATAAGCAATTTTCACCAAACAATTGCTCTATGTGATGCTCAAAACTATATCCACTGATTTACATGTCGTCCTCTGCGCAGGTTCCCCGCTCTGTGTGCCATGTCTGTGCGTCCTGTGCAAGGCTTGAGGGAATGGCCAGTGCAAAGCCCAAGAAGAGGACGGAATATACAAACTGCCTCATTAAAGTAGAGAAATGATGGATAACATGGGTTTGGGGAGGAAGGCACCGTTCAAATGTACAAACATACCCCATGAAGTGCAAACAAACCTGTATTTACAGATTCACGTGTGCATCTGCACAAACTAAAAAGCATATAAATGTTACCACCACGTGGGACCAGGCGCAAAGTGAGACTGTGCCATGCAATCCTAGGTTCAAAAAACGCCATGAAATCGTAGAGAAATGTCACGACCATGTCCGTTCCTGCATTCCTATCATACATACTGCTTTATGGAAGGAGGAGGAGGAGGGCCAGAATCTATCATACACGCACAAAGATATTCGGTATGCTTGATGAGGAAGTATATGGCACATACCACTTCCCCCCATCTCATCCTTGAATTGGTCAGGGAGTGGGAGAATGACCTGGTGTCCCTAACCATGTCCTCACACCCAATACCATCCTTGGTGAACTGCCCTTCACTTCCTGGGGACTGGCACATTCAAGCGAACCACACCCATTGTCGGGGGGTATTTCACAGCCTACCCAATCATGCTGCCTCATACAGGCCCTAAACTGCCTCCTAGCTCACGTGCACAGCCACATAGACATGCTATGCAACGTGCCGGCAAGGCAAAGAGTGGCTCAAGAATTCTATGCAGTTACCCAGTTCCCAAGGGTACTTGGGGCAATGGATTGCACACATGTTGCACTACAGCCCCCATGAGCCACAGAACATATATATGGACAAAGAAAATTGGCATTCGCTGAACGTGCAGACAATCTGTGATGCAAAGGGTCACATCATGCATTTGAAAACATACTACCCTACATGCACCCACGATAGCTACATACTATGCCATTCCCCCATTCATCAGGCACTGGCATTGGGAACATTCAGCAACAAGTGGCTCATTGGTGACCATCAGCCAGCACATACACCAAAACACACTGATTGGGGGGTCACATCCAATACAAACCACTATAAAATCTCATACCATAACAAAATTTGATTATAGTTTTTTTTACTACAGGGGACATTGCTTACCCACTATCACCATTCCTGCTGACGCCTATTTGAAATCCCACCACACCAGCAGAGGCCTGCTACAGTGCAACCCACATTGCCACCAGAGACATAGTCGAGCGTACATTTAGAGTGCTGACATCACGCTTCCGCTGCCTGGACCATTTAGGTGGAGTATTGTATGCACCAGCTGTGTCAAGCAAAATGATATCGGCATTTTGCATCTTGCATGATATAGCCACACGCAGTGGCACACCAACAGATGTGCATGAGGGGTTGCGGCAGCAGCCACAACCAGTACCCATTCCATTAGTAGGCCAAAGGGTGTGGGGACAGCACACACACAATCAGCTTATCCAGACAACTTCACATGAATTACATCCAGTGTGAGAGTCACGCCATAGCCACATCCCTGATGGCCTTTGATGATGAAACATGGCAAGTACAGTTGGGCCATAAACAGCAACCTGAGAATGGCAGTCCAGGGTGGAGATCTTGTGTGATCTTCATGCTCAAATAATCACACATATCCTCCATCTACATCCTTCACATAAAAACACATGGGAAGTGTCCTTAATATTACACATTGCATTCCCCAAGTCACTCATCCAAGCATACAAATATAGATTAACAGGGTCACTTGGCCACACATATCCACTAATCAAGTAACATGCACATGACCTATTTACAATGTCAAACAAAGAGAATGGCACACATCCCATATTGAGCCACATCCATTACCCGTTACCGACACACACACCCTCAATACGTACATTGTAATTGACTGATTGTCTCCCTGATAATAAGCATGTGCCATTTAAATGCCAATGAAAGCTGACCCCCTCCCCTGGTGGAGGGGCCACAGGGCTGGGCAGGGCGGAAGGTGCCAGAGCAGCGGGAGAACTGGTGGCTGCAGGCAGAATGGCTGGGGGCAGCATTAAGCCTGCTCCAGCACAACAATGCATGTGCAGAGGGTTGTCTGGTGGCAGGGGCCAGGCTCCACAACATAACGGGTGGCCTGGGGGTCCATCGGTTGGATCACGTGACTACAGTTGCTTCGATTGCACCCTCTCAGGGGCTGCTCATAGGGTGTCCGGGGTCAGAGGCCACATTGCCAGCAGGGGGGCAATGGCCTATCAGGGCAGTTGGCTGCAGGGCCAGGAAGCTTTGCCATAGTAGGTGTTCTGCATGGCATGGGACAGGGAATTACCATACAGGGTGGACTTGGCCCATCACTCATCCATAGAAATACAGCATAACTCACACATCATGAACTTCCCTTATGTTTAAGTTGAGGCTCAGGTGTGCAGGATGCACATGCATGATTGAGTGGCTACTTGACAACAATCATGGCATGCAAGGCTCATAGGACATGACAGCTAATAGCCCAGCAACGAACAAAGAGGTCAGTGTATGGCCAAACACCAGGAACATGTGCACATAAGCAAGTTCAGTGGACAGACTATGACCAGCATGCTGCAGAGGTCAAAACAGCGCCCACAATAATGGACATTGTACCACTCCCATGTCCGTATACTATGACAATCACCCACGTATCACCAGATTGACACCTTCATGCACAACCCTACTTGTGCCACATTAGGACACTACTAGAATGCATAGGTAAACAAACATGCAAATGCTTCACTGTGCATTCCCTTACCTTGTTACACTGCTGTGGTGCTGCGTATCCCTCACCACTTTACCTAACACTGTGCCTCCTCATTCGTGTCAGGAGGGTCAGTGTCCAGCAGGGGGAATGGGGAATTGAATAGAAGGAGCGGAATCTGGGTGCATTCACAGGGTGGGTGTGAGCTGACTGTGCAAAGTGACCTGGAACGACAACGTATACATGTTCAGTAGAATGAAAGGACCCTGTCACACATACTCCGCATTTAATGAACATTATGGGTCAGCATAATGTTTACATGAATGTTCAATTGTGTCCCTCGGTAAATCAGCATGTCAGTTATCCTCCCTGAACAAGTAAGCATAACAATGCCACCTGGAGTATCACTAGCAAAGTCCCATTTGAAGTGAACCAACAGCACATGGTGCATCATCGCCATGTCTGTCGAACAAAGAAAAGGACTCCACCTTTGACAGTAAAAACAAAAAATCAACCAAATATCCATCACTATGCTCCTAGTCCGAGGGGCATGAGGAAGGGGTGTGTTAAGGTGAGAAGCAACATAAGAATGGTGTGCATGGAATTCCAAAATAGCATCACTTGGGAAAATCCTTGCTAAGACCGAACCTCTCAATCATCCGGGGATGGTGGGCCCTGGCCACAGAAGGCAAATGCCTGGTCCTCTTTTCTGGCTGCCATAGGTGACACTGAAGCATGCAACAGTCCGCCAATAGCAACCAGGTCCTGATGACTCCCCTTGCGCGTCGCCTTCATGGCAACTCTTGTTGCATCCATCTGGATGCTGAGAGTGTCCCTTAGGGAGGACATCTCCAGACGGTGATGCTCCATTGAGGCCTCCATCTGCTCATTCAGGAGTACACTCAAGTGTGTCATATCCTGCCTGTGCTGGTCCCTTTAGGCTTTCATCTCCTCATGCAGGCATTGCCTCAAGGCAGAGATCTCCCCATGCAACAGTTGGAATTCCATACACATTGTGGCATTAGATGTGATGATATTGTCTGCCAGACGATGCATGTCCCTGCTGATCTCCTGCATGACCTTGCACTGTAGCACAATTTCCTGTACCACCTCCTCATCCCAGTCAAAACCGGAAGCAAGCATACGTCCCCCACGTGTGCATGGCCAATGAAACCGTGATGACGCAGTGTGTCCCTGTCTGAGTGAGCACACTGGCATGGGCTGCCGATCTACATGCATCCCACTCCCAGTATACACCTCTGCTGGCTCCAGGATGGGTGCGGGCAATGTTGCAGGCATTGTGATGTCAGAAGAAGCATGGCTCACCACTGGCAGGGGCACGGTCTCCTGTCCTCCCTCAGGCTCTGTTTTCTCCTAAATCCCAAGGAGAAACATCCCACGGATCTGGTCTGCTGAGTGGTGCTTGTGTGTCAATTTGCCTCTAAATGGCTGCAACATCTGCTACGTCATCCTCCTCCGACGATGTCTGTGCAATTATGCCGAGGATGGTCTGTAAAAGCAACAGGTTCTCAGCATGCAGAGCAATCCGGACACTACAGGTGCCTGGTTGTGCAACCCGTGAAAACACCTCTACCACGTGCTCCCCCTTTGCTGTGTCATAACCTACGAAAAGGCAGACAACAAAAGTCAGGTGACCATCTGGCTATACACATCTGCTTCACATGACATGCATGCAGAACAAATTGACTATCTACACATGCATCAGACTCACAAACTGACCATATAGTCCTGTTTTACATCCATATGAACCCTAGCAGGAGCGCCTTGGCACACCAGACACCCCGAATTGGACATACATGATGGCAGTGTAAACCTGATGAGTGAGGAAAGAGGTAGCCTGCAATTTTGACATGTCACGAAAGTCAGCAGGAAGCACATGGAGCACACTGACAGTGGGCTGCAGATATCAGCGTCACATATTCTGGTAGTGCAAGTGCAATGTCCCATTCAAGCAGATATCATCAGTTTGCCAAAAAAGTCCTAGCAGTCATGTCATTGCCAGCAGGATTGGATGTCATGCCAGAATGTGCATGTATGTGTTGGCGTCAGTATTTACACATGTCAGCAGCATCATATAGCTACACTGACAGAGGGAGTAACACATGGATGTTGTGGCTAAAGGCAGGGCAACATATAGCTAGTGTGGTATTTGTTGGCAGTGCAAATTGGCATATTCAATGGAACATGCAAGTAGGTAAATGATGCAGGTAGGAGTAGGAAATGGAGTCACAGGGGCATTGTTCCAAATGCAAGGCCTGTGGGCCAAGTTGGCAAGAGACTGTCCATGTTAATTTCAAACCCTTTAACCCATCCAATCCAAAGGCAAGCCTCCATGTGTGGATGTGCCCATGTTCAGTCAGAGCCCCATAAAATCCCCCTGCCAGCTCCATGGGGAATGGCAATGCCAAGGTTACAGTCAGCCTCCCTGCAAAGGTTACAGTCAAGTGTGTATCAAGGGCCAAATGCTCACATGCATCACAATCATGTCTGAGCAAGGACCGACATGGATGTCATCTGTGTGCACTTTCTTGGACAACAGAGGATGGACACTCCAAATACACTTGCAACATGAGAAGACATGACTATGCTGTCTGTTACCAGCATAAGGGTTGCAGTGGATGTCACCCACATGCACTGGCATTGCACCTCTTCCTAGGTCAGTGAATGAATCACACATGCATGACCCATTGCTAGTAGAGGAGCCATGTGAGTGCACCCAACATTGAGAGTACACACTACACAGGCATGACACTGATACTGTGGACATATTGGCATGTAACCAATGCCATTCACAAATACACCTGTAAGATGCAGTGAAATGACCATTTCACATCCAAATGCCACACTGCATATCATGTGGACAGAGTTCACATGTATGTACACCGCAAATGGTAATGCCCTGACGTGATTCCCCCTGGGCAACATCAATACACTCATCCATTGCCATTCACAGTGGTGTCATGATCAAATGTATCAGTCACACATGTCACCTGCTGCATGTCCATATGTGCAGTAGCCACCCACTCCAACAACCTGTGCACTCGTGATGAGTTGAGAGGCAAATTCTTCAAAAGGAGTGAACTCCTCAACATGTGGTGAGCCACCACCAGTAGCCTGTGCAGAGGACACATTTGCACCAAGGTTTCCTTTGGTACCCCTGGTGAGGTCACCCATCTTCTTATGTACCTCTGGTGCTGTGCACTTCTCCACCCCACAGGCATTGATTAAATGAGTGACCTCCTGCCAGTTCTGCTGCTTCTGGGCCAGTGATAGGGTGCTGCCAGCCCATGTGTACAGCTCTGATTGGTGCTGATCCACATAGTCTGTGAGGATTTACAAATCCGCCTCAGTGAATTTCTTCTTCTGGCTCTGCCACTTCTCAGGGACTGGTGGCTGTCCCTGGGTCGTGGGTCTTCCAGTGACCTCTTCACTTAGAGCGCTGCTGCCCATCTTTGCCAGTGGTGCATCCTCAGCACGTGGTGGTACTGCCATCTTGCGCTGGCACTGCTTAAACTCGAGTACCGCCCATAACACTGAATTCCAATGTGCTCCGTGCCCTCCGTCCATTAGGATTATGCAGCGCAGATGCATACTGCGCATGCGCCCCTTATTCGTAGTAAGCCAAGCATGCGCAGTTTGCTCAGTGCGACGCATGTAACTCATGCAATACAGGCCTTGCCTTATTTACCAGCTGATGCTGCCACATGGTGAAGCTGCTTCTAGCTGCCACATTCCTCTGCCTGCTTCTTGCATCCTGTTCTTGATCCATCTTGGCTTGCTCTCACACTCCTGCTTTTTCTCCAGTGTGCAGTACTGGGACTGTTTGCTGAACACTGCTACAGCTTCATCAGGACAACACCACTTCATCACTGCTCCTCAGTACAGGTAAGCATGGGAATTACAAAAGGGAAAGTAGTGGTTCTCTGGCTGCATCCAAGAAGGTGGGAACGGGATGACGGCACAGATGGGGTAGGGGGAACCGCTGTGGGAGGCACAGTGCATGGCAGGTCTGTGCTTTCCAAAGTTTTGCTATGTTCATGTGGCATGGTTACTGGTGCTTTGTGTGGTAGTTTTTAATTGTACTATCATGCCTATGGAAGCCTCTACTGCAGATACAGGAATTGTGTTTGCAAGGTGCTTAAGGTGGAAAGGCTGCAGAGCCATGTACAACTGGTTGTGTGTGTGTGTGTGTGTGTGACTGTCCATGCCTGGGTGTCACTTCTGACATTGTCGGTGCCTGGTTGTCCATACCCAGCTGAATATTTGGTCAGGAATGAAGAGAAATGTCCCTGGAGCATTCTTGAGCCTTTGAACTGTAGGCACACTCTGTAAGGAACAAACAGAGTGGTGGTACGGCATACCAATGATGGAGTTTACACTTCCATCTCTGTTGCAGGTGCATTCCAGACCCAGTTTCAGGCCACCAGCATCAGCTGCACCATGTCTGCCACCTCCACCAGCACCTCCAAGGTTTCAAGGATGAGGGCTGCAAACTTCTTAGGTGCAGAAGTTGACATCCTTGGAGAACAGGTGCTGTTGCATTATGACGCCCTCTTCCATCCGGAGAAGCAGCTTTGGACCATTGGACGTAGGAGGATCGGGAAGGAGATAGCTGCTGCTATCAATGTTGAGTGGGTAGCAGTCCATACCCCGGAAAACATTAAAAAACACTGGCATGACATGAGGATCCGGAGCCAGAAGAAGGCGCGGGCAGCCATCGAGGCAGGGCCCACCGCAGAGGTACACTCTGGTGGGCACCATCGAATTTCGCCTGTACATGTCCGGATCCTGGAGAGGGTGAACCAGTACTTCACGCCCAGGTCCTCGAACTGCAGGCACAGATCCAAGCTGCAGGTGATTCCACACAGTCAGTATGACGGGACTGAATGGGTATGCCATGTGAAGAGGATGCATGTTGGAAGGACGCTGTTCGATGCACACGGCAATGTAGTGTAAGGTAATGTGGCATGCCATTTTGTTCTGGTGCCATTGACATGGCTTCTATATGCTGTGTCCATGGTGCATGCAAGGTTCCACACTGTGTGGGCCCTAGGGTTGGGAGACTCTGAGGAGGATGTGCAAAGAGGCTCCTTGTACTTCACTATGACCTTAAGGAGTTACATGATGGTATTAATGGTGTTGGGTCATCAGTTACAGATCAAGGGCTATTGACCCTTCTGGATCACTACCCAGTTTTCTTTTTGCTGTTGGACACCTGTGGCCCAATTCAGAGGTGTGGGCCCAGGCCGCCATCTGCATTGTAGGATGTATGTTTACCTTTGGGGGATTTGCGGGCTGGGGTGACACATCTGGTGCATGGGCCTTGTCCTTTGGTGGCTGATGTGATACATGTAAGGTGTTTTGAGCCCTGGATGGGCATAGATTGAGATGGTTAATGGATAGTGGACGCACTGGGAGGTTGTGGGGGGTCTATGGAGGAAAGCAGGGAGTCTGCCAGGTCCAATGTTCCCCGGGCCATGTAACATGGGTCCGTGGTCAGAGAAGGGTGAGGTATGTTGCTGTTGATAGTGCAATGATGATGGCTGCATGTCTTCCCAATATGCTACAGTCCTCATGTATGCCCCATCCATGTTCCTAGGCAGTTGGCCCTTGTAACGACTGTGCCCATGAAGTGGTGTCTGCTCATTCAAAGCAAATGCATGCATGCAATTGAAGGTGATGTCATCATGTATTACAAGCTTACATATCTGTGTGTTCAGGATGATTAATTGAAGTCATGGTGTGATGAGGCCGTGGCATTTGTATGTTAGATGGCGGCATGCTATTTTGCCAGTATCAGGACATGCACATGTGTACACACATATGCTGAACTGCCGGTCCTCTCTCCCTTTTCATCCATTGTTGCATGCAGATGAAGAGACCAGCACGGAGGAGGAGCAAGCTGTCAGGCCAAGGCCTTCCAGGAGGCTACATAAACCTCAGCCATGACTGTCATCGTACACCTCATCTGAGGGACATGTGTCTAGCAAGGGGACATCATCGGATGACACTGATGATGAGGTGCAGGACGTTGCTGTCTTCATGGAGAGTGAGCCCTTAGAGGAAGAGGGGCAGAGACATTCAACCATCCCCACAGACAAGCCAGTGGGCACAGAGGTTACTTCTGGGATGTCAGGGTCAGGAGTGGTAGAGAGGGAGGGTTCCATTGCCGGCCTGTTCATGGTGTCTGGTAGGGGGTACATTGTTGGATGTGCAGGCTGCAGACATCGACCTGGGACAGGAGGTTCTGCATGACACAGTGGTGGAGTCAGCTCTTCTCACTGCCCCAGTTCCATTAGTTACAGGGCAACACACCTTTAGTGATGCTACAACACAGACAGGACCCGCAGTGAGGGCTGATAAGGCCATACGTGATGGGGTGTTGCCCCTGCTCTTATCCGTCCATGGGCGGCAGGTGACTGCCCTTGAGGCCCTTGACTAGATCCAAGGGCAGCTCATGAGACATCACGGGCAGGTATTATGTCCCAAATGGAAAGTACACTGCTGTGCATGGTACAATTGGCACAGGCAACACCATTGCCTCCCACCTCCTCCACAGCAACTGTGCCCCGGGCACCCACAGGTGTGACCACCACCTCAGGCTCATCTGCCCCTGTCACCCTATCAGCAAGTATGGTGCCTCATTCATGCTGAGTGGGGGTGCAATTAGCTATGGGGGATGTTCAGATGGTCCCACAGTCTGGAATGGCCTTTACACAGGAACAAGCAGTGCAGGTCGACATGGCACTGGAGGCCAAGGCTGGTGCAGTACTCCCCTCCAGTTCATCTTTCCGGAGGGAGTCCCAGCACCAGAGGCGGGCTGCCAAGCAGCTGGAGCTGTTGTGTCAGTGGAGGCAGACACTCTAGAGACTCATAGCATGTGGTGTGCAGCAGGCATTCATTGTCAGGTAGGAGAGGCTTGTGGCAAGGTAAAGGATACATGTAGCCACCGCATGCCAACTACAACTCATGAGGAAGCAGGAGGAACAGAGGCTGCAGGCAATGCAGGAGACAGCTTCCAGGGCCAGGGCTGCAGCACTAGCAAGGATGGAGGAGTTGCGTGCTGCTATTCTGGGGGAGAGTATGAGGGCTGCACATTACATAGACCTGACATCTAGGGAGACCATGCAGGCCCTCAGGGACACCAGTGAAGCCTGCCTGCAGCAAGTCGAGGTGGAGACACAGGCAGCCTTTGGCAGGCATTGGACTGCAGCAGTGACTGTACATATTTCTGGGGGGATAGACTTACATCATTTCATTCAGGATTCCTGTGATGTTGTTTTGGCCTAATTATTTCATGGTTCAAGTTGTGTTTGCATTACAATACAGTTGTGTCTTTTGTTCAATCAAATTAATGTGGTTATTTTGTTTTTCCTGGGTGATTCACTTTCTCTGACGCTCATATCTGTGTACATTAATCTTTTGGTGTGCATGTCACACTGTCCTATTTCGATGGTTGCATGCGGCATACTCATGTGGTATGTCTGTTTGGATTTTGTGTGTGTGTGTTTTTATTACATTTTAAACATAGCATATAAACCATCATACCGTTCTTATTTGTTGCATAGCCATCGAATAAAGAAAGGGTGACTTGTATACCCCTCCGCCCCCCAATGTTAGAAGTTCATTTCAACGAGACCATTTCCCACCCTCCCCCTCACCCCACCCCAGGAACAGTGCTGCTTCCAAGATAAGTCGAAGGGTAGGTCTTTCCACTTCAATTCACAACTTACATTAAGATTTGGGTCTCTCGCAATGCTGATATTGAATGATTGACAAGCAAACCTAGGCGTTCTCCAGAGCGTTATCACACATGTGCCGGGTGTAATCCAGCTTTCGTGCTTCTTTTCCGTTAATTCTGCGGCTACTGATAATATACCCCCTCAAGGCAGACCCCTAACATCGGGAACAGGAAATGTATGTGTTAACATAATCTTGCCACAGTATCTCATGTTGCACGCATCGCCCATGTAAAGCCGCAGTAATATTTTCCATCAAACATATACCGGTGGCAACCTTTTCCCACTCTTTCTTGTCCGGGGCTGTGGTTGCTTTCCATTTGATCACTACCCATGCTTGCGTTGCTAACAATAAAGGGGTAATCAGCCCCGTCACTCTCCTATATTCGTTCCCATCCCTCTCCAGCCCGAACAAGATAAGAAGGGGTGTGTACTCACGTTGGATTCCCTCTTTATCCTTAATCCAGCCGAGGACCTCATCCCAGTATACTCTTATTCGGGGACACCCCCACCACACATGCCAGTAATCTGCTCTTTCGCCGCATTGTCTCCAGCATTTGGGACTTGCTGTTTGAAACATCTTGGACAATCTGTGGGTTTCATATTGCCACCTATGTAGGAGTTTAATTGCATGCAATTTGTACTGAGAGGCAATCGATGCTAGGGAAGCTCCCTTGCACATTGTGGACCACATTTGCCCTTCGATCTCTGTATTCATATCTGTTTCCCATCTGTTCATGAGTTTGGTCGTGGACCCCTTTCCGGCATCTATCAGAGTTTTATACATGGTCGAGATCAGCCCCTTAGTTTCAGTGAAGGTGTCTAGAAGTGATTTGAAGGGGGTGAGGGATCTTTGTTTTTTCTCTCTCTACGGCCCCCTCATCATTATGCCATTCAGTTGAAGAAAGTGGAAAATGGACAATGTTCCTAGGGCACTCTCAAGATCAGAGATTGTGATGAATTCGCCTTCTCTCCAAAGTTGTCCCACCCTCTCGAGTCCCGCCTCAAACCACCTCTGGAACCTGCCATGGTCTGGGATATCTTCCCTTATCCCTGGTGCCCAAATGTGGCTCAATGGACATTGCCACATTGTTATGTCCCACATGTCTAATCCCTCCTTCCATTTTTCCCAAATAGTCCCCAGGATAGGATGCTGGCGAATCCTGTGGATCAGTTTCTTCTTTGGTACCCACAGCCACTCAGACAGGGTGGCCGTGGCAAAGCTATGGTTGTCTAGTCTCACCCATTGCAGATACTTTTGGTTTTTCAGGTGTGGTATCAAAATCCTTAGTTGTGCCGCTGTGTAGTATTTTTCAAGGTCTGGCAGACCCACCCCCCCTTTTTCCTTGGGCAACGTCAGTACTTCATACGCAATTCTCGGTTTCTTCCCCTGCCATAGGAATTTCAGGATGGCCTTTTTTACTGTCCCCAAAAAATATTTTGGCATTTTAATTGGAAGCATCTGGAATGGGTATAGAAACCTCGGGAGACACACCATCTTGATTGTATTGAGTCTTCCCATCCAGGAGATTGTGAGGTTCTGCCACCTGACCAAGTCGGACTAGGATCTTTCAAGCAGGGAAGGGAAATTGGCCTCATATAGGGCATCTAGGTGTCTCACTAAGTTGATCCTTAGGTATCGCAGGGTAGTATCCCGTATTGTAAGGCCCAGAACTGAATACCTTGCCATGTCTCGCTGTGTGAGTTTGGTCAGAGGAAACAAAATAGATTTAGTTTTGTTAATTTTGGACCTGAGTTCCATACCCTTCTATTACCTGTATAGCTTTGGGGATGGAAATCAGTGAATGTGTGATGTGTAGTAGCAGATCATTGACGAATAATTCCACTTTGTATTCGGTCCACTGCACCCATATTCCTTCGATCAGGTGATCTGACCTGATTTCACGTGCAAGGGGCTTGAGCGACAAAGCAAATAATATTGCGGACAAAGAACAGCCCTGTCTAGTATCCCGACCCAAAGTAAACCACCATGAGCAGTCAGAGTTGACTGACATGGATGCTCTTGGGGCTGTGTAAACTGCCTTCACCCCCCTCCTGAATCTCACGCCCAGCTGTACCTTTTTCCACACCGCCTCCAGAAAAACGTATTCGACTCGGTCGAAGGATTTCTCTGCATTGACAGATAGAAGAGCAGGTTCCCCTGCCATCATCGTCGATGCATGTATTAGATGTAAGGTTTTGTGCATTGTGTCCGCTCCCTTCCTACCTAGAATGAATCCCACCTGATCTGGATGTACTAGCCACGGCATATATGTCTCTAGTCGGGATGCCATGGCACTTGTGTATATTTTGGCATTGACATTGAGTAAAGATATCGGACGATAAGAGCCACAATACTTGGGGTCTCTCCCTTCTTTGGGTATGACGGAGATCAATGCCTCTGAAAAGGTTTCCGGAGCTTCCCCGTCTCCAAAATATCATTAAACAGCTCGACCAAGAAGGGTGGAGGGGGGCCAAGAAGGTCTTATAAAAACCTGCTGAGTAGCCATCGTTTCCGGGAGCCTTGCCTAGCGATAATCTCTTTACTTCATTTTCTACTTCTTCAGCCGTGATTGGGGCGTCTACTGCATCCGCCTAGCCACTTGTGAGTACTGGCATTCCCACTCTTTCTAAATATTGGTCAAATTGGGCACTATCTTGGGTCATTTCGGATTCGTATAGGTGTTCATAGAATTTCACAAATGCCTCTGGGATGTTCCCCCCTTGTGACCCACGAGTTTCACCTCCTCCCTCGTCTATGGCTGCCACCCATCTGTCTTCTCTTTGTTCCCTTAGTCTAGCTGCCAATAGAGCATCTGCCTTGTTCCCTTTCTCATACTGCTTCTGCTTGAGGAGTTGGACTTTCAGGACAATCTGGGCCTCCTCCAGGAGGCAGAGTTCATCTCACTTCCGCCTAGCTAGAGCGATCTTCTACACTCTATCCCCTGTAGCAGTCCGTGCTTCCGAATCGAGCTGCGTTATCTCCCCACTTAACCTGTTCTCTATCAAGGTCCTTTCTCTTTTCTTATTGGCGCCTTCTCTGATCAATACCCACCTCCACGTCGCTTTTGTTGCATCCCATACTACTTTTCTGGATACCTCACCCGTTTTCTTAGCCTTGAAGTATTCTTCTATCTCAGTTACCATTTCGGCCGAAAGACTGGGTCTTTTCAAAGAGTCTTGTTGCATTGCCACTTATTTCCCTTTCGCGGCAGAGCTCTGAGGTCTACTTTCGCAGAGACCATGTCGTGGTCCGACCACGTGACAGGCTCAACCTCTGAGTGGGCCACGGCTTCAGCCAACCCCTCCGATATATATATATATATATATATATATATATATATATATATATATATATATATATATATATATATATATATATTACTTGTAGTGTATGTGCCATGTGGCGCAGAGTAGAAGGTATATCCCATGGTGTTCAGGTGTAACACCCTCCACATATCCCGTAGCCTGTATTTTCGCATCATTGCCACAACTGCTGTTTCGGCCTGCATCTGCCGGTTCAGCCAAATCTGGGGCAGAGGCCTGCCTGTCTTTTTTGGGGTCAGCCCATAGATTGAAGTCCCCACCCAATATCACTTGGCCTGAGGCTTCCATCATTATCTTGGATATTGTGCGTTGTAAGGACCCTGCATGTCTCGTTTATGGGTGTATAGAGTCGCTAGCGTGATTGTTTAGCCTCGTACATTGCCTATCACCATCAGGGTTCTCCCCTCAACATCCATCCATATGTTAGAGACCTCCAGATTCAGGCTCTTCGTAACCAGTATCCCAGCCCCACCTTCTTAAGAGGACCAGACCCCCAGTACTCCTTCCCCGTTTTAGGCTGTATTATCTTGCGTTCTTCGCCCGTGCATACTTGGTCTCCTGTAAAAATAGCATATCTATTTTAGACCTCTGAAATTCCCTGCAAACCAGAGACCTCTTGGGGGAGTTAAGTGTGCAGATTCTGGAGAGCCCGACTTGCGTTGTGTTATGTGTTGTTGCCATTACCTATTTTGATGTACTTCTATATTCACTGTATACTCTTAACAAATCTTGGTTCATAGAGTTACATAGGGGACCACCCATAACATGTCTACTACACACATTGCACCTGCCCTACCCACTCCCCCACCCCCAGAGTTATGAGCAGTGTCCGAACCAGCCTGGTCTATCTCTCCCAGACGGAGTCGGACCATCAGTGAGCACCAAACTTGCTCCGGTCCCATCAAATAACATTCAAAATAACTACTGAGCCCCTACAACTCCACCCCACCCCTTCCCCCCGCCCCTTCCCCCCATGGTCTCCTGAATCGCTGCATATCCACAGCAGGCCAACATTTCTTAGATCAAGATGTCATTACCTCTTGGCCTCTCTCTGTTCCCTTGCCTTAAGCTACATGTGTCACAACCCTCACCCAAAACCCCCTCTGGCAAACCCATTGGCCAGGTGGAGTCAGGACTCGGGCCTCTAGAGCCTGGCATCCTCATCAAAAGCCCTCATGGGGCCAGTCCTGGCACCTATGGTGCCACGCTCATACACCATGAACAACAATGTGCTTGGGAACTACTTTGTTGTATTGTCAGCCAACATGGAGGCATCCACACAGCTTGGTTCCTAAGAACCAAGCTATGCAGTCTAGTGTTTTGGATGTGGCAGGCCTGGAACTACTTTCCCTGGTACTACTTTACCTGGGCTATATAAACCACACCCTGACTGCAGAACATGTTTTGTGTTACTTTGCAGCTTGAAACGTGACACTCATCGTGTCCAGCTATTCCCTCGAACCTCGGAGAAGCAGAACCTGCAAGGAGACAAAAGGAACATCATTAGAAGCAGCATCTTACCTGCAGTCTTCATCTTTAAACACTCGCAGCTACTGAGAACAGCTTCCTCGAATCTGCACGCCTCCCGGACAGAACGACCTGAAAGAGGAAGATAGAGGCAAGATAAATTTACAAATTACGAACTGCTCAAAAGGCTTACCTGGCTGGTCGCCTCTCGGCTGACACCACTCCGGACATTCCACTCGCGCTGAAGAATACCGCGACCTACAAGGAAGGAAAACACAGGTTAGCAAAGGCAAGACTTTGCAGAGCTGCGCATATCGCTTACTTACCACATCATAGCGCTCTTAATTCGCCATCATTTACCAGCGGGGCTAAACCAAGCCAGTTTGCCGCGCTGAAGCTCTGCATACCTAAGGGAGGAAAAAGAGACATTTTAAACAAAGAAAGGCATGCAGGATAGCAACAAAACTACCTGAACAATATCAAATGGGCCGGTGTCAGTGAAGTAACTGGACCACACTCGCCCATGAAAGTCAACGCGCCCCTGCAAAGAAGGCAGGACGGAGAGCACGCCTAATTCTACCACAAGGTGAAGAGAGGGCGCCAGAGGGACTGAAAGCATACGGGGTGGAGGGAGGATACTTACCCCAGTCGGTCAGTCTTGAACACAGTCCTCCTGTATTTTCAGGTATAACCTTCCCCACAGACCACATCAGGGCAAAGCTGAGAAGCATACCAGCGAGTAACCCAGCTGGGTGGCGTCCCTGTGGATACCAGGTGAGCGTAACAGAACAGGAAGCCTACCATAACAAATCCACCTGGGCGCCATGGAGACATCAGAAATGGACCAATTGGCCCAATTACTAGGAGAGCTTCGTGCTGAGGTTCATTCTGCCCGACAAGAGACTAATGCCCTCCGGAGAGACCTAATAGTGACCAAAGAACGCACTGAAGAGATTAGCAGGCAATACTTGCAATCACAGGCCGGACAGAAGCCTCTACCTGGAAGCAATCCAACGATGCAAAACCCCGCCATACCACCCACTCCGGTACAGATCACGTTACCTGGAACAGTGCCCCTTGCACCACCAGAAAGGTTCTCAGGCGATCCACAGAAGTATGCGGCATTCATCAATCAGTGCCGCCTTCAATTTCTTTGTAGGCCTGGAGCATTTCCAAACGACCAAGCTCAGGTAGCTTTTGTCTTATCATACCTGAGTGGTAGTGCAGCAGATTGGTCGGTGCCGTTGGTAACCCATGACAATCCTCTATTACATAACTTTTGGGGGTTCCAGAGAGAAATGGAAAAACGTTTTGCTCGCCATACCCAGTAACAAGCAGTAGACAATGAACTCTTGTCCCTCCGACAGGGGAATCAGGACTTGTTAACGTACATTGCTACCTTCAACAGACTGGTTGCCGAAGCTAGGTGGCCAGAAAACAAAAGAACCACGTTATTCTATCGAGGCTTATGAGGCGAATTAAAGGACGTTTTAGCCCAGGCGGTTGATCCACCCAGAGACTGTTCCAAATTCATGAATCTGGTCGTGCAGCTAGACTACCGGTTGCAGGACCAAAAGGCAGACCGGTCTAAGACGGACCCTCGGACCGTGTATGTTCGACCAAGGGAAAACACACCCCGTGTACCTGAAAATGCTGTAGAACCCATGCAGATTGGAGGGATACGGCCTCCATTAACAAAACAAGAGCGGAACAAAAGAAGACAACAGCAGCTTTGTTTGTATTGTGGGAAACCAGGACATTTCCTGAAGGACTGTCCAGTAAAACCCCCAAGAAGAACAGTCAGGGCCACATAGAAGGATGAAGCTAAGGAATTGGGAAACTACCAAGCTCGACAAACGTAGAGGTCAGTTTGTTGAGCGAGAAGAAAGAGTTGCTGACCTTGCACTTTGCAATACCAGTGATCTTAATTAACCACCAACAGTCATCAAGAATGCATGTCGTTGAAGCATACATCGATAGCGGAGCAGTTGGAAATTATATTGATCAAGAACTGGCAGCAGAGATGGGGCTTCCTTTGTGTTCTAAGCCAACTATGGACAAGGTAACCACTATGGATGGGACAGAATTTGCTTCCGTATCAGTAACACAGTGCACAGCCAGGGTAGTCTATTTCATTCGATCTCATCAAGGCACCTCAGTTCAGGCTAATTCTAGGGATGCCATGATTGGTTGCTCACAACCCTTTGATAGACTGGCGGGCACGAAAATTAACCTTCCCCGGTGACTGCTCCCATGCCTGCTATTACCAAGAGGAGAAACCCGACGTCTGTATCCCCATGACTCCCAGAGTGACAGTATCAACCCTGGGAGCAACTAATACCTTGCCAAGTGAATACCATGATTTCCAGGATGTTTTCCGAAAGGACCAAGCCAATACATTGCCGCCGCACAGGCCCTATGTCTGTCAGATCGACCATGTTCCTGGTGCGCAAATCCCTTGCGGCAGGATATATGCTCTCACAGAACCAGAAAACCTTCATTTGAAATCCTATTTAGATAAGTACCTTGCAAACAGATTTATCCGTCCTTCGAAGTCCCCCGCAGCCAGTCCTTTGTTCTTTGTACCGAAAAAGGAAGGAGACTTGAGAACCTGTATTGACTACCGCGCATTGAACCAGATCACCGTGAAGAACCGCTACCCCTTACCACTTATCCCTGAGATGCTAGACCAAGTTAAAGATGCCCAGATTTATACCAAATTGGAACTTCGAGGAGCGTACCACCTGGTCCGAGTCAGAAAAGGAGATGAATGGAAAACCACCTTCCTTACTAAGTACGTCTTGTTTGAATATCAAGTCATGCCCTTCGGGTTATGCAATGCTCCTGCGGCATTCCAATAGTTCATGAATGACGTCTTAAGGGAGTTAATTGATGTGTGCGTCTTAGTGTACATAGACGACATGTTAGTATACTCAACCTCGGAACAAGATCATGTCAGGCACGTTTGTTCAGTCCTCACCAAGCTCCATCAACATCGCTTGTTTGCAAAGCTTGAAAAATGCTTTTTTCATGTCACCGAAGTAGAATTTCTTGGTTTTATCCTTACTCCAGGAGGCATCAGAATGGACGTGCACAAGGTAGATGCCATTCTGAAATGGCCTTCACCGACGTCTCTGAAAGGGGTACAAAGCATGCTGGGCTTTGCGAACTTCTACCGCTGGTTCATCCCAGACTTCTCTCAGGTTGTGCACCCAATCACAGTACTATTACGAAAAAACAATAAATAGTTTGCTTGGACCGAAGAAGCAGAAGAAGCCTTTCAGGAACTGAAACGAAGGTTTACCTCCGCTCCAATCCTGCGACATCCTCGTCCAGACCTCCCTTATGTTGTTGAAACTGATGCGTCCAGTCTCGCAATGGGGACTGTCCTTTCACAGAGAGACCCGGAAACCGGCCAGCTACATCCTGTGGCCTTCTGGTCAAAAAAGTTCTCACCTCCAGTGATTAATTATGCCATCATGGACAAGGAACTCCTGGCTATCAAATCCGCCTTTAAAGCCTGGAGGTACTACCTTCTGGGGGCCAGACACACCATTACAGTCATCACAGACCACCGAAACCTGCAATATCTCAAAGCAGCCAAGGCCCAGTCATCGCGCCAATTACGGCGGGCCCTTTTCTTCGCCGAATATGATTATGTAATCACATTTCGACCAGGAGTCAGCAACGGAAAGGCGGATGCCTTATCTCGCATGGGCATAGATGAAATAGTATATACAACTCCAGACCCAGTACCTATTATACCTGAAGACAAACTCTTGGGTATCACAACAGCCTTAACACAAGCAGAACTACAAAAAGAAATCCAACGGACAATGAATCCTGATGCCTACCTCACATGGCAAACTCAAGGAGAACAATATACCATCAAGGACCACCTACCCTTTTTTAGGGATTGCCTATATGTACCCAAGAAGGAATTACAACAGCATATTATTTCAAACTATCACGATTCATGATCGAAGGGCATCCTGGGATCGCCAAAACCCTAGCTAAGGTGAAAGAGTACCTTTCGTGGCCTACCTGGCGTAAGGACATCATTCAGTATATTCAGTCCTGATCACAGAAATAAATCACAGAAACAAAAACCATCTGGTCTCCTACAACCATTGGACATTCCTCCAGTTCTTTCCCTTGACTTCATCACTGATCTACCTCCAACCCAAGGGTTCAACACCATCCTTGTAGTTGTGGACTTATTCTCGAAGATGGCCCATTTTATTCCTCTCAAAGGCCTCCCAGACGCAGCCACTTTAGCAAAAGTGTTCCTGAAGGGCGTTGTTAAGCTATATGGCTTCCCTTCGGTTCTGGTCTCTGATCGAGGCAGCCAGTTTGTTTCAAACTTCTGGAAAAAATGCTGTGCAATGGCGCAGATCGATGTTCGGCTATTTACCAGTCACCATCCCCAAATGGACGGCCAAACCGAGAGAACCAATCAGACACTCAAACAATATTTACAGTGCATGCTGCACCACGAACAAAGGAATTGGAAAGACCTACTATGGATAGCCGAATATGCATATAACAATTCTTTGCATTCAAGCACGGGACAAACGCCCTTCTATACCCTTCATGGCAGACATTCACGTACCTCTGAACTAGACCTTTCAGCCAGCTTTGAAATGCCAGCGGTAAAGACTCTACACACAACCATTACTCAGGCTTTCAAAAGGGCAAAGGAACACCTTATTCATGCCAAAGAAAAACAAAAGAGATTTACCGACCAACACTGGAAAAAGACCCCTGATTATCAAGTAGGAGACGGTTAGCCGCTAAATTCGTACCCTTCAAGGGAACCCAGACCTTTCATCCCAGATTCTTAGGACCCTATACCATTAAGGCAATTATCAACCCAGCAGCGGTGAAACTGGATTTACCAACTAATCTACACATCCACCCGGTATTCCATGTGTTCCTCCTGAATCCAATGCAACCCGGCACACGGATTGGGACACCACCTAAGCCCATACTTGTTGACGGAGAACCAGAATTCGAAGTCAAAGATATCTTGGACTCTAAATACTCTAGGGCCAAGCTATATTATCTCGTCGATTGGAAAGGATTTGGACCACAAGCTAGGTCCTGGGAGCCCAGTGAGAATATCCACGCACCATGTCTAATCAGGAAATGCCATCGGAACTTCCCAACCAAACCTGGGCCAGACAGAAGGCACACCATGGGAGGGGCATTAGCGGGGAGTGCTGTCACGACCCTCGCCCAAAATCCCCTCTGGCAAACCCATTGGCCAGGTGGAGTCAGGACTCGGGCCTCGGCCCTCTAGAGCCTGGCATCCTTTTCAAAACCCCTCATGGGGCCAGTCCTGGCGCCTATGGCGCCAGGCTCATACACCATGAACAACAATGTGCTTGGTAACTACTTTATTGTATTATCAGCCAACATGGAGGCATCCACATAGCTTGGTTCCTAAGAACCAAGCTATGCGGTCTAGTGTTTTGGGTGTGGCAGGCCTGGAACTACTTTCCCTGGTACTACTTTACCTGGGCTATATAAACCACACCCTGACTGCAGAACATGCTTCGTGTTACTTTGCAGCTTGCAACGTGACACTCACCGTGTCCAGCTATTCCATCGAACCTCAGAGAAGCAGAACCTGCAAGGAGACAAAAGGAACATCATTAGCAGCAGCATCTTACCTGCAGTCCTCATCTTTAAACACTTGCAGCTACTGAGAACAGCTTCCTCGAATCTGCACGCCTCCCGGACAGAACGACCTGAAAGAGGAAGATAGAGGCAAGAGACATTTACAAATTGCGAACTGCTCAAAAGGCTTACCTGGCTAGTCGCCTCTTGGCTGGCACCACTCCGGACATTCCACTCGTGCTGAAGAACACCGCGACCTACGAGAAAGGTTAAGCAAAGGCAAGATTTTGCAGCGCTGTTCATAGCGCTTACTTACCGCATCATAGCGGTCTTAATGCCCCATCATTTACCAGTGGGGCTCAACCAAGCCAGTTCGCCGCGCTGAAGCTCTGCATACCTAAGGGAGGAAAAAGATATATTTTAAATAAAGAAAGGCATGCAGGATAGCAACAAAACTAAAGAACAGCAATAAGACCTACCTGAACAATATCAAACGGGCCGGTGTCAGTGAAGTAACTGCACCGCACTCGCCCATGAAAGACAACGCGCCCCTGCAAAGAAGGCAGGATGGATAGCACGCCTAATTCTACCACAAGATGAGGAGAGGGCACCAGAGGGACTGAAAGCATGCGGGGGTGGAGGGAGGATACTTACCCCAGTCGGTCAGTCTTGAACACAGTCCTCCTGTATTTTCAGGCAGAACCTTCCCCGCAGACCACATCAGGGCAAAGCTGAGAAGCATACCAGCGAGTAACCCAGCTGGGTGGCGTCCCTGTGGATACCAGGTGAGCATAACAACATGTCCCCGCTTCACCATAGACCACCAATATGTTGTCGCATGAATCATTATCTGATACCTCAAGATGTTCTGTGGATTATGCGATCTGCCAAAGCGGTTTCCTGCCATCATATCAGTGTCATCAAAGGTCCGCTCGGGGGGAGTCATTCATTCTTCTGACCTTCCTGGATCCACATAGCCGCCCACGTCTCGGGCCCTGGATATGCCATTGCCTGTCCTCGTTCGGTCTCTCGCCCTCGATTGCATCGTCCTCCTGATTTCCCAGCAGATCGGTAATTCATGTCTGGATAGCTCTCTTTGTTTGCAGTCTCATCGTCGTTCCCTCCCACTCAAACGTGAGTGAGTATGGGTAGCCCGATCGGTACCTGACCCCTCTCTCCTTGAAATATTTGGTGAGCGGCATACACATCCTTCTCATGGCGAGAGTCAAGCGACAAGTTTTGAAAAATTGATATCCTCGCTGTGTCAAGAGAAATCCATGGGGCGCAGATGGCCTTCTCAAGGACTCTCTGACGTCGCCATATTGGGATCCGTGAGGTTGTCCGGTTCAATGTGGTGTGGGAGGAAGCGGTATATTGCTAGCGTCTGTGTAATGTCCATCGCTATCGTTTACTATCTCTCCAGCTTGGGCTCACCCGTCTTGGGACAGGACCTTTTCCTCGTCAACTCTCTCTTACTTTTTTTGTGTTGTGAGGAGACACCAGTTCTGAAGTATTTTAAGCACAGAGGAGGGCACACGTCCCTGAGAGGCCCAACCCTCATGACCTCTCGTGGGGGCTAATGTCACCACGACTTTACAACCAGGCTAGCTCTGGGGGAAGGGATGGATGTTCCAGCCTCCTTTCCTCTAAATACGGCTGATGGTGAATAAGCGGCATCCAATGGTATATATTTTCGAGGTCTTTGCAGTTGAGTGAAGGTCCAACTCCTCTTGAGTGGTACGTCACTAGGTGGCAGAGGAGGGCACACTCCCCATAATTGAGGCCCCAACCCTCTGTCGAGATCCTGTATGCGTATCTGTGTTCAGGCTACAGACTCCACTTTTCTCACATGTCCCCAGGCCTTCGCCTTTCTTGGCTCCTTATTCAAGGTACTGTGGGCTTCTCATGTGTATGCAGGGTGCAGTTCTTGGCAGCTGAGGCTGTCCGTGGATGTCACTGCACTCAAATTGTGGGGTGATCTTTGGGGGCTTCAATATTGGTTCCACCGTATTGACAGTATGTCACAGCAGAAGGTGCGGCTAGCTTACAGTGTCCGCCGCCTTAGGTGCCTTCAGAGTGATTCTAGGAAGGACGCCTCTATTTATATAAGCCTCTGCACCAGTTTCCTTTCTATTGCTTGTACTTTTCCCTGGTTCACCTTTACCTCTCAGTACCTTTCATAGGTACAGGTCGGGTCTTTTCACTGTTTACCCACAGGGCAGTGCAGAGGGCTTCTGTGTGGGCTGTGTCTTCAGGGGAGCTCACTCATCCCCTAATGCCTTCTCATCTAATCCACCACTGCATCGCTAATGCCAGGTAACTAGCATATGGGCGGTACATCAAGCGGTCTGGGTTTGTCTCTGGGCATTTAACTGCGCTTACTCACTGCGTTCCGTAAGAACAAGGAGCGGGTCAGTGCAAATTCTCTTCTCAGCACGGGGAAATCCGCTCCGTGACGACTTCAGAAGGAAATCTCCTTCATCAGCCTAGTTCAGGAGAGAGTTGTCTCCCAGCTTGCTCGCCGCCAGGTCCAGCGTGCTCGGTGGTGTGGCTGGGTGAAATGCAGGCTGGACTCCTCTCACTGCGAGGGGATCTTCTCCTCTCTTACTTGCCGCCACCCTCATGACGAGCGGTCCCCTCATGTGCTGGGGTCCCGGTGTTCAATGAGACGGAGGGCAGGATGCCGTTACCCGCACCTGGGCCCGAGGCATGCACCAGGAGGGGACTTGCCGCTGACAGCATCCTCAATTCGGTCTCTCAGCTCAATCCCTGTACTCTGGAGTAGGGCAGGGCACACCGGAGCACCGGGATCGGAGGAAGCGAGGGATCACGCAGCTCCCCACCGCTGTCAACACACAGCGCCGCTCATCCCTCCCGAGCAACACTGTCTGTCCTCTCAGCACGTAGTACTTAGAAGGGAGTCTCGCGGTCAGCAGATTGCAGGCCTGTCATTCACTGGAGGGGCGGGGGGGCTCCTACCCATTTCTCAATGAAACAGGCAGCTGGGCCTGCTGGGAAGCTTCACGTGAGGAGTCCTTGAGATTCTGCTTTCGGTTGCAGGGCCTGAGGTGAATCGCAAGCCCACACCCTGACTTGAAACAGTTGATCACCAGGCGAGTTCTGCAGTGATTTTCTTCGGAATTTTGATCAGCATCGGGAGGGGATCTTCATATAATTGGGTCACCAAAATATTTCAGAGTGGGGGGCCATATAGTGGGAGCTCAGACCACTATTCGGACCAGTGGAGACAGAGCTCACATGGAGGTGCGGCTCATCCATGCACCCCCTGGTGGCCGAGGCCTGTTTGGATTTATGAGTCCTCACTCAGAATCTCATTGTTTTCAGTTGACAAGATTCTGTGTAGCATTTGTCCATGCATCTGCACACCATGCAGGTATGATTCTGTGTTACATGTGCACATTGGCAACAAGCACCATGTGTGATGTATGCAGGTGTTAGGCTCTAACCCATGCACTTATGGATCAGCATATGTAAATGTATTCATTGTGACTTTTTCAATCCATTAATGTAGTGGATGCATGTGCATAGTATTAGTACATGTTGTGTTGTGTGCAGACTGTCATGTGCATCTCTGGCTGTATTTGTGTAACGTGTAAGGGTGGTGGTGGTCGTGTATTATTATGGTTCATCATTGTGGTAGTCAAGGTTGTTCTACATTGCATTCCTTGCACAGATGGTCATGTAGCCATGTATGTTGGCTGTACAGATCTATTATTCTCTATGTAGTACAATGATGACTGTTCCTTGCAATATGCATGGATGTTGCACTGCACACGCCTGTGATCCTGAGATGTGGTTGGTGTATATGGCCCCACTACTCATACAGGGTTGTGATTGTGTCATGGATGTAGGTGTGCTTTTATGGATGACATTACTATCGGAAAGGCTTCATCAATTTATTGTGTGTGTCATAGATGTGTTGGGTGTGATAATGTTACCAGTGATGGTGTTTGGAAATCCCAGTGATGGTCCCTGTCATGGTCAGTATATGTGATGTGAATTTCTGTGCTGCCTGATTTGTCCTTTTGTACAGAGTACATTTCACACACAGTGACTGCAAAAATGCATGTGTTACACACCAAACATTACTCCGACATCTGTAGGGCAGATGAGTATGTGCGTAAGGGTGTTTGCAGGTCTACCTGGGCTTCAGGCAAATGCGTGGCAACAGCACCATGGGTGCCTCCAATGAATGTAGTCATTTATTTCTCCATGGTGACATCATGGGAGGCACATCTGTGCAGGATTGAAATCTCAATGACCGATGCACAAGTGTGAGTGGGGATGTGATGGGCCACTCAACCCTCACACTTCTAGGGACAGTGAGACAGCACATTCATGTGGAAGAACAGGTACACTCAGGGAGTATTCCTCTGCCATATTTGGTGTGAGGGGCCATGTGAAGTCAATTTCCTCAAGAGGGGTGTATTGGTGAACCAGTAGTTACACAGGCCCTACAGTGTCACTGTTGGTAATTAAGGAAGTGCCCAATCTGGGTTTCATCAACAATTGTGGTCACTCATTTTGTACACACCACTCACAGGTTATAGTTCGAATGATGTGTGCACAATGTGCCTCCACAATATACAGTAGGGTGTTTGGTTACACACTGGAGGTAGTGACACCTCTAGTGAATTTCGATGCAATATTGGGCTGAGTAGTGATATGCAGCGTTTTGGGAATTTGAGAACAGGGCTGAGTTCTTGTGGGTGCAGTCCCAGGCAGCCCCTGCCTGGTGTAGCCCTCTCCAGGCCCCAAGTCCCACCCTCGCTGCCTTTTCCTGTGCGTTCAGCTGCTGACCTTTGTTGGGACTCACATCCCACTCTGGCCATTTGATTCTGCCTTGTGGGTGTCCAGTGGTCAGTACTGACCACCCAGTGTGTCATGGTCGACCTCACGGTGCCCATCCAACTCTTCCTCTTGCCAGGGGCAAGGTCCCACAAGGCCCACAGCTTCCAGTCTCACTTCAGCGTCACTCTGGCCTCAGGGCATTTGGGCGACGCCTGCACTGGGGGCACCCAGGCCAGCTGTGGGGTGGTTGGCTCGCTGCCTTCCTGTTGTACATGTACATGCGCAGGGGGGCATCCGCCAGCTGTACCAACAACTGCTATCTGAGTTGCACTGTTCTCATCCACCATTGTGCCCCCACAGAGTGGGTGCTAATGGAGACAGACAAGAGACAAATGTATGAGTTAACCATAGGCCCTATTTTGTTTATTCCAGGGGATGGATGGGTGCAGGGTTGTGAAGATTTTGGGTGCACCTTGTGTGTGCTAGTCCTTTGAGGGTGATGCGTGGGTATGGGGTTTTGTGTGTGTTGTGGTGATTGGTGGTTGTACAGATAGTAGGATTAGTGGGAGTAGGTGCACTTTGCATGTGGGGGGCTCAGATTGGTGGGTGTACAGGGAGTAGGAATAGTGGGTGTAGGTGCACTTTGCATGTGGGGGGCTCAGATTTGTGGGTGTTCAGGGAGTAGGAATAGTGGAATAGTGGGTGTAGGCACACTTTGCATGTGGAGTAACAGATTGGTGGGTGTAAAAGGAGCAGGAATAGTGGGTGTAGGTGTGCTTTGCATGTGGGGGATTCAGATTGGTGGGTGTACAGGGTGTTGGACTAGTGGGTGTAGGTGCCCTTTGCATGTGCGAGACTCATAATGGTGGGTGTACAGCGTGTAGGGATATTGGGTGTAGGCGCACTTGCATGTGGGGGGCTCAGATTGGTGGGTGTACAGGGATTAGGAATAGTGGGTGTAGGTGAACGCTGCATTTGGGGGAGCACAGATTTTTGACACTCTTGCCACTGTTAATGGTTGATATGGGTGCAAGTAATGGTGATTACTTGGGAGTAATCACCATACAATTTGTAACTGTTTCACTGCATCTGGTGTCCTGGTTCACATTATGCGCAAAACGGTCTATTTCAGTGGGTCCTTGGCTTGCACTGGGGGTGTGTTGTGGGCGTGTCAGTTGCAAACCTGTTTTCTTTGCACTGGATGTCCCTGCTTGCACTTATTGCTGTAAATCGCCTCTTCGCGTGATGCATTTGGCCCACGCAAACCTAGCACACGTGCACAAACATTTGTGGGCACTTCGCACATTTTTCTCTAAATCGGACCCCAGGAGTTAGATTTGACAATAAGCAAAACTTCCTTAACTTTTACGGTACAAAAAAGTTAATGAAGTAGGTAGAGTTTGATATTTTAGTGGGAGTTTGTCCCTTTATTGCAGGGGGTTAGGGTATATTGAGCCATCCAATGATAGCTGAGCAAGGAAGGGACAAAGACGGTTACAAAATACAAAGGTGTATATGTATCAGTGTAATAGCTAATACATGCAGAATTATAACAAAATGCAAATTTGAATGCCAGGTAAAACTATTTTTTTGTTTAATTTTTGTATGGCTGAAAAATCAACCTTTACAATAAATACAGTAGGCCTCCTTACAAGTTTGGCGGTAGCCTTGCCGGTAAAACGAGCAGGCTGCTGCCAAACTTGCAATTTTTTACAGCGCCCGGAAATGGGCAATTACTGGGTCATTATGGCCCTGCTGGACCCAGTAATTGCGCATTCATGGGTGCCGGAATGGCATGCTCCCCATTCCCATCTGAGCCCCATAGGGCTTAATGGGAATGGGGAGGTTGGATGCACCGGCACCATACAGAATGGTGCCGGTGCATCCGACATACTCTGCTTGCCGGTGCCGGTAACTTGTACTGCCACCCAGTATTTCATACAATGCAGTATTTCACCCCCTGCTCCCATTACTTACACTTTAGGGATATCATCATAAGCAAATAATTAAATCAAGCATAGGTCCCTTGATGAGACAAGGTTCTCGCAAAAGGAAAATTGCACTTCGGCCGATATTTCAGTTTTCTTTGACAGGTACTGTATGATTCACTTTAAAATGGACAGCATTCACCAGGAATTTTGTTAAAGTAGTGCCCAATGTGACAGTCACCAAGAGAGATCAGCTCTAAGTTCCCTCATCACTGAGACACTTTAAAATTGGGCCTCATTAATTGTTTGGCAGTGCGAAACCATTGGTACCATCACTTTTATCGCAATTCTAAATTCCCAAAATCAAGGTACAATGGAGGAGATAACCCAAGAATATAGCCAGCATGAATCAAACATCCCCATGGAGTTCTATAGACTCCAAAAATGGGGATTAACACAACCTTTCTGGAAGTTATAGAAGCTCAATTTCATTGAGCCAAAGCATAAACAAAATGTGTAAAAGGCTTTTATGCATTTTGTTTATGGTATGGCAGATTTTCATGTATGTGTATGATGAAGACGATGGGCAGCACATGTTTGCAGATTTCCATGACAGCGCAAATGCTGGGAATCACTATCGAGTCCGCTGGCTTGTCTGCACCCGCAAAAAGCAGGTGTGTAGTGCTCTAAATGATGACAGGACGTCTGTAGTGCCTCTAACTGTGCTTATTGGGCAGTTACAACATAAAAGGTAAAGTGTGTCCATGGGTGGAGAGGGGCTGTACTCACAGTTCTGATCACGTGCCCTCTAGTTGCTTCACTGAGGGCAGGGTATGCGCAGTGGCGCACGCTGTAAGCTTCCAGGGCACCCATGTAGCCTCCTGTGGCCTTGGAGTTACGCACCTGGAACTTGGGCCCTTAGTTCTGGTGATCTGGTGTCACTGGGCTCCTCTGTGCAGGAGCAGCGCTGGGGCGGTCTGGTCACTGTGCTCTATGCCGCCGATGTCCATGGAAGCGTGGGTGCTCGCGTTTCTCGCGGACCCGAGATCTTGCGAGATTGCCTGCTCGCGATCTCGCGACCTCTCCACAAGGTGCACTCCATAGGAATTAATTGTAAACGCTGCCTGCCAATTATGGCAGGTGGGGTTTACCATGCTTGCACGGCAGAATGTAAAAGGGCAGCAGACAAACAGGCCCGCCAACTTTTTACTCTCAGCTTTTGCCCTCTGCCGTGCAAGCGAGGAAGATTTGGCAGCAGGGACCTGTCAATGCTAAAGTGGGAACGTAACAGGTTCCCACCACAAAATTACGGTGTAATTGGAAAATGTGCCTGCAAAGTCGCAGAAATGCGCTGTGACTCCCAGGGTGGGGTTGAGGAGTTGAGGCCTGAGAGTTCATCGTGGTATGGTGTCTCTGATGCATCTCTTTCTGACTGATGGAGGTTGTCCGGCGGCTCCTGTGGCCTTGCTCTCCTCCAGTTTCCAGCAGTGGCTGTTCGATGGATTCCTTTCTGCGATACATAGCCACCCTTTCTAGATTCCATTTCCTTCCATCGCTGGTGCAGATGTGGTTGGACCCCTTCGCAATGACTTCTATGGGACTACTGTATTTGCAGCCGGTCGTGGTGTCTTTAAGGGGAAGGCGTATCTTCACCAAGTCACCTTTGGTGAACCTATGTGTGACGAACAGCTCTGCGTGTGTTCCCTTGGACCTTCATGGCTTCTTTGTTTCGTTGCATGCGAAAAACTATATCTTTCATATCCACGTCTTCGTCATCTCTCACTTGGTGGAGCCAGGGTGGCACTGGCGTGGATGCTGCCCTTCTACCCCTCAGCAGATGGAAAGGTGAAACGCTGGTGATGGCGTTGGGAGTGATGCAGTGGGCTGCGACGGCTTCCTTGACGGTCTTGTATGGGTCTAGGCCTGAGACGTGCGCCAGTTGCAGCGCGCCCTTGGATGAAGCGGTTCACCCTCTCTACAAGCCCATTGGCCTGTGGGTGGTAGAGGCTTGCTCTCCGCTGTCAGACGTTCTTGAATTTTAGGAATTTCTCCATTTCTCGAGAAACCAACTGGACCCCATTGTCCATCACAATCTCCTCGGGTAGGCCCTTGCGCTGGCATATGGCGGTGAGTGCCTCAAAGACTGTGCTCGTGATGATGTCCGAGGTGAAATCAACTTCTACCCACTTGGAGAAGTAATCAACCATGACTATCCCATATTTGTGTTCTCGGGACATGCTGTCCAAGGGCCCGATGAAGTCCAACCCCAATTTGCACCACACCCCTTTGGGGACTTTGGTGGGACACATGGGGGCTTGTCTCACTGACAGGCGCTTGTCGCTGTTCATGCATTCGAGGCATCTCTCAACCATTTGCCGTATGTCCTGATCCATGCCGGGCCACCAATAGGCGTTGCATATCCTGCGCCTGGTCATGTTGCACCCCAGATGGCTGAGTGAGCTCTGCATAGTATCACCTTGCGGATGCTGCCGGGCGGGATCACTTGGTCGCCTCTCAGAATGAGGCCGTTCATGGTGGTGATTTCATTGCTCACTTTCCAGTAGGGACGTAGACCTTCAGGTATTGTTCTTTCATCGGGCCAGCCATCACGGACCCAGGCTGCTATGCGCCGTAGAGCGTCATCCAGCTCATACTCCTCCTGCCAGTGGCGCTCGCTCAGGTCCATGTACTCGCCGTCCCGCAGGTCACTTATGGAGGCCACAACATACTCATCCTCAGGAATGTAGTTCCAGGGGTGTTTTGATTCAAGAGCCTGCAGTGATCCTGGCCAGCCTCAGGGTGGCAGTCTTTGTGCCGCCTGGGCTTAGCATGTGGATGAGGGGCTTGTGATCGGTGACCAATCAAAATTCTGTGCCCCAAACATAAGATCTGAAGTAGTCAACAGCCCAGGCACATGCCAGCATCTCTTTTTCTACAGTGCAGTAATTTTTCTCTGCTGAAGATAGGGCTTTCGACGCAAATGCTATGATGTTCTCTGTGTCACCCTTCTTCTGGGTCAGTGTGGCCCCTAACCCGTATGCGCTGGCACCCATTGTGATGCAGGTGTCCCATTCAGAGTTGAACGGTTTCAAACAGGGTGCATGTAGGATCCTTCTTTTGATTTCAGTGAAGGCTTCATCTTGCTGGGTCCCCCAGACTTGGGTTGCGCCCTTCTTCAGGAGTTCCCTCATGGGGTATGTGGTTTCAGAGAACCTCAGGACAAATTTTGCATAGTACTCCGCGAGGCCCCTGAACAAGCGTAATTCTTTTCTGGACATCGGGCTGGGGCGTCTGTTATGGCCTCAAGTAGGTTCTTCTTGGGGCTCACCCCATCCTTTGAAATACGTTACCCAAAGTACTGTACCTCGGTCACTCCAAAAACACATTTCTCGTGGCATAGGTGGACGCCTTCTTGAAGTTTGCTTAAGACTGCCGTGAGTGCTTTGTCATGGGTCTCAGTGTCCTTGGCATACACAAGGATATCATTCTGAAAGTAGGAAACGTTTGCGACTCCCTTTAATAGTGAGCTCATCAACCTTTGCAATGCGGACGCTTCCGAAGACAACCCAAACGGCATGCAGGTATATTGGAATGGGGCGATGAACGCTGTTAGGGGGCGCAAGGATTTGTGTAATGGAATCTGGTAGTAAGCGTCACGCATGTCCAGCTTCGAGAAGATTGCCACTTCCTTCATCATGAGCACAATTTTGCTGATACTGGGAAGCAGGAAACTATCGGTAACAACCTCTAAGTTCAGGCTCCTTAGGTCGATGCATATTCTGAGGTCATTGCAAGATTTCTTCTTAAACAGGACCACTGGGCTCATCCACTCAGAGGATTCCACTGTTTCAATGGTCCCTTCCACGACCATCTTCCAGAGGTGGGCTTCTAACGCTGGTCTCGCCGTAGCGGGTACTGGCCTGACTTTGTGTTTCACTGGCACTGCATTAGGTTTTAGGTGGATTTTGTGGATGTAGTTGCTCACTTTCCCTGGGGGTTTCGGAAAACAGGCCTGGAAAAACTTCTTTAAAATTTTGCACTGCTCCTGCAGAGACCATGAGTACCTGTTCCGGGGTGCTGGGGTCCAGACTTATACTGAGCCTGTGTTGGTCGTCCCATCCAAGCACGGTGGGGCCTTTGGATAAGAAGTACACTTGGTGGTGGTGGACCTGCATTTGAACTAAATTTGAGCTCTGATGTAACCGAGTAGATCGACGGTTGCGCTTCCGAAAACCGTCAGCTTTTGCCTGGTCGTTCTAATTTCCACTCGGTCTTGTCCCAACATCTCCTTGTACGTGTTGATGGGAAGGATTGTGAGATCTGAGCCTGAGTCGGCTATGACGTGTGTTTCCATGCCGTCCACTTTAATGGTGCAGTGGGGCTTTTCTCTCCTGGCGTGGAGGGTATTGACCGTGATGACCATGGGTCTGTCTTGTAGCTCGTCTTCTTCACTCGACGCGGGTGATGGCTTTTTCCTGCCAGGTGCAGGCCAGAGCCACATGACCTATTCGTCCGCACTTGGAGCACTCCTTGTTCCTGGCGGGGCAGTCGCCATCGTTCACCATGTGTTTAGTGCTGATACACCTGTAGCATTTAGGTGCATCTTTTTGCCTAGGGCCCTTGTCTCTGGGGCTGTACCAGGCTTGTTTATCTCCGCACCCTCTCCATTGCAGCGCCGTAAGTTCCGGCCTTGGCGGGTGGCTTCCTGCTTCTTTGCACCTGCTGGAGGTTTCTTCTTCCACACTGGCAATTTGGATGGCATTGTCGAGGGTGACCTCCTTTTCTTGGATGAATTTGTCCTGCACTTTCCTGGAGTTTGTGTGAACCACCAGCATGTCGCAGGTGACTTGTTCTGTGGTTTCGCCGAAACCACATAGGGATGCAAGCTCCCTCATCCTGGTGATGTAGTCATCCATGGGCTCGTTCCCCTCTTGCTTGCGGGTGTAGAACCTCAGCCTGTGCAGCACCATGTTCTCCTTATTGGTGAACCTCTTCACAATGTGGCGGATTGCCTTCTTGTAAATGTCGTCATCGTCATCCTCCACTTCAATGGCCTTTAGACTGGCAAAAATGCGCTGGCCTTCAACCCCCATTGCGTTTAGCAACATCGCCTTCTTCCTGGCAGGTGCGTATCCCATGCCACCTACAGCCTCCAGGTACGTGGAGAAAAGGGGCTCCTACTGCATCCATGGAATTGCCGGGGTCCCAGGTGAGGGGAGGAATGCAGGGGGTGGTGTGGCGCCTTGCATGGTGGGCCCGTGGGTCTTTTGTATCCTCGTCGCCAAATATGTGGTGGTCTAAATGATGACAGGACGTCTGTAGTTCCTCTAACTGTGTTTATTGGGCAGCTACACTTGTGTACGAGCGCAATAGAAATAAAATATCAATCAATCAAAAAAAAGTTACAACATAACAGGTAAACTGTTGTCCATGGGTGGAGAGGAGCTGTACTCACAGTTCTGATCATGTGCCCTCTAGTTGCTTCACTGAGGACAGTGTGTGCACAATGGTGGCACGTTGTAAGCTTCCATGGCACCCATGTGGCCTCATGTGGCCTTGGAGTTACGCTCCTTGAAGCTTGGGGCCCTTAGTTTTGGTGATTTGGTGTCACTGGGCTCCTCTGTGCAGGAGCAGCGCTGGGGCGGTCTGGTCACTGCGCTCTCCGCTGCCCATGGAAGCACGGGTCCTTGCGCTTCTCGTGGACCCGAGATCTCACGAGATCGCCTGCTCACGATCTCGCAATGTCTCCACAAGATGCACTCCATAGGAATTCATTGTAAACGCTGCCAGCCAAGTATGGCAGGTGGGGTTTACTATGCTTGCACGGCAGAATGTAAAAGGGCGGCAGACAAACAGGCACGCCGACTTTTTTACTCTCAGCTTTTGCCCTCTGCTATGCAAGCGAGGAAGATTTGGCAGCAGGAACCTGTCAATGCTAAAGTGGGAACGTAACAGTTTCCCACCACTAAATTACGGGGAATTGAAAAATGTGCCCGGCAAAGTCTCGGAAATTCACCAGATTGTGGGTAGTGGTATGGGTAACTGAGGTTGGTGGTGTTTTCATGGAAATGCCTCTGGAGCACTACCAAACCCGGAACGATGCCCATTATCCTGTAGACATGGAGAAATGCATTTCACTCAAATCATTTAGGGGCGAATTCACCAAGCGTTTTCCAGTGGGGGTTTGCCATTATAAAACGCTTCTGTGAATAAGGCCATTAGTGTGCCCTTCATGTGTCTATGCCTCAAATGTGACTGTTGGTGATAAATCAGATACTAAATAGGACAAAAGAAGCTGCTATCTGATACTGTATTTCCCTAGGGAGAGAAAGGACTGTGTGTCATCCAGTCTACAAAAAACACAATTGCCTACCTTTTTAGATATGAGGATTTCTCATCAGTTATCTCCCACGGTGCGACTGCTCCTCCCCACTTTTAAAATACTTTTCTAATTGTATAGTATTTATTGATGTTTTTTCTGATTTGTATAAGCCCAGAAATATCTAGTCCAGGCATTAGTGCAATTGAAGTGCCTGCAGACATTACTAATTGTAATAGTAATTAGAAATAATATGGTTGATACGTGTTCTGACATTTGTTCAGGGTATTCATTGTGTTTCGAAAGAGACATATCGGGCCTCGTTAGAAGGCTGCTGGAAAACCCGCTGCCAGGACCACCACAAGTGGCGGCGGTAACGGTTAGTCCCGATTTTCATGGAGCCCCATGGTACTTTATGGAAATGGGGTCACTGAAGAACTGGCACCGTTGCTTCAGTGAAAACAATGCCGATAGGGGCCTGAGTTCCATGCCCCTACCGGCTTTGCTGTAGTATGGCGGTCTGGAAAGCGTGCCGGTACGTGCTACCGGCACCCTTATTTCTGGACCGCTATACTTGGAATGAGGCCCATTGTATGTTGAGACCGTATGTAATTCAGTTTTACGCTATTAAACATATATAACATCTCTAATGCACATACAGATGGTACAGATCGCTCAGAGATGCCGATTATCACGTGCACTTTATGCAATGCCCTTGACAGACCCGAAGGGCACATCTGCAAACGGAAACACAGGTGTGCTGTCACAGTATGGGAACCCATTATAAGTAAATTGATTCTAAGCACGGATCTATGCCCCCATCTGAATACGGAAACGTTCTTAGCATTAAATAAAATACCTCTTCCTCAATTATAAAGATGTGAGCAGTTCAACATAACTAAGTGTGCATTAACGATCTCGAAATGAAGAAATGCAATAATGTCCACTGTGTCACGGAATTTAATTCACACCATTTCATTTCTGCGAAATGATCTCCATAATCATAATTTCGTAAAAGCATGAAATTGACATCGAAGTAATTTTACACTATCCAGAGCAGGGCTGTAAAAGCCTCCCAATTTCATTCCAGTGAACTCTTGCGTCCTGGTCCTAGAAATAATGTACAGGCAATTGTATACTTGTATCCCAGCTGAAAGCACATATTCTTAAACACAACTCCCACTCATGTTCTTAGTACGAGAGAAAACAAGGATGCTAAAATTATAAAAGTATGTCATTTACATAATTATACACATATGTAAATGTTGTGGCATAGAAGGAAAATCCACCTTAGTTGTTATTCCGTCCTTTTCTGAGTTGTTTTAAAATCTAATTGGTGGAAAAAGTCACCAATGGCCGTCCGCTGACATTACACACTACTGGGTCGAAGGGGGTCGACTGGTATAAGTGCTGCACTCCACAAAATGAACATTGCATGCTCTGTGTATCCATACAAATGGACAAGCAGTGGGTTTAATCTGACCTCCTGATACAATGCAGACATATATACTGAGCAGACAATACTGTGGTATTCATGGCAAGAAGGCTCTCCAGTCACACCTCTCATCAGCATTAAGGTGCAATGGGTCACATGAAAGAAGTGAATTCACCCATCAGGGGCAATCACAGCAAGGTTAAATTAGGTAAAAGGAGCATTTGTTTTAATTTCATCCAACAGGGGAGTCACTTTAGCAACTTTAAAGCACACCATTAGATTCCCTGTTAAATGTTGCCCCCGTTAGTCCCCTTCGGAGACCTCTAGATAGTTCCCCATTCATTTCTATAGCGGATAAACAGACAGACAGACATGCTTTCAAAAATATATATTAGATTAGATTATGGAAACATATTACTTCAAAAATGCACAAAGTTATGAATATTTAAAAAAAAAAAACAGTCCACTTGATAATCAGTATATCACGTCAAGATCCTGAAGTGTCACAACACTACTGACTTGGACATTTTTTTCCGAAATTCTAATTCTGTTCCTACACTCTTCCTATTCACTTCAACGTTCGTCTTTTAAAGCCACTGGTAGAAATGGCTTGGCCCATAAGGAAGTATATTCTGAGAGATGGGCCCGATTCATAGAATCCAGCACAGAAAAAGAGCAAGCGCCACGTGCCGACAAGGATCGTGCGCCAGCCGTAGAGCAAAGAAACAATTGCGCGGCATGCGTATTCATAGATATCCTGAGGCATCACTAGCCGTGGCGAAAGGAACGTCAAGCAGTACCATTAACACCCCCAACACAACCCGACGTGCAGTAAAAAGCAAGTAAAATGCCAAACACGGTGCAAGCCCCCGTGCCATCCCTGGACCAGTTTACAGCCACCCCAGCCAAATCGCGTGAAAACTCGGTGCAGACAGGGTACACGCTGAGTTTCCACGAAATTTGGCCAGGGTGCAGACAGGGTACGTGCTGAGTTTCCACATGATTTGGCTGGGGTGCGGGTGGGGTACGCGCTGAGTTTCCACACAATTTACTGTAGTGCGGACGGGATATGCGCTGACTTTCCATGTGATTTGTCTGGGGTGCGGACATGTTACGTGCTGAGTTTCCATGCAATTTGGGTTGGGGTGCAGACAGGGTATGCTCTGAGTTTCCACGCGATTTGGCTGGGGTGTGGACTGGATACGTGCTGAGTTTCCACGCGATTTGGCTGGTGTGCGGACGGGATATGCGCTGAGATTCCAAATTATTTACTGGGGTGCGGATGGGGTACGCGCTGAGTTTCCACGTGATTTGGCTAGGGTGTGGACGGGGCATGCGCTGAGTTTCCATGTGATTTATCAGGTGTGCGGATGAGATACGTGCTGAGTTTCCACGTGATTTGTCTGGTGAGTGGATGGGTTACGTGCTGAGTTTCCACGCAATTTGGCTGGGGTGCAGACGGGGTACGCGCTGAGTTCCCACACAATTTGGCTGGGGTGTGGACCGGGTAATTGCATGAAAACTCAGCATGTACCACGCCCGCACCCCAGCCAAATCACGTGGAAACTCAGCGCGTACCCCATACGCAACCTATTAGCTCCAAAACAACATGCTACACCAGCACAAACCTGCAGGAAGCAGGCACCTCCTGATGAGACACCCACACCCCATCACCCGTCCCGCCACCTTGCAGGCAGCCTCCACTACATAGGACAGCCCCAGTCCCCATCACCTGAGCCTGCAGGCAGCCCCTGACACATGAGACACCCCAACCCCCATCACCTAAGCCCACAGGCAGCCCCCGCCACATGGGACACCCCAAACCCAGCACCCATCACCCGTGATGCCACCCTGTAGGCATCCTCTGCCACATGGGACACCCCAGTCCCTATCGCCTGAGCCTTCAGGCAGCTCACAGCTCCTGTGACACCCCAGTCCACATCACCCCAGCCCACAGACAGATCCCACTACATGGGACACCCCCAGCCCCCATCACCCAAGTCTGCACGCAGCCCCCACTACATGGGAAACCCCAGCCCCCATCACCTGAACCCACAGGCAGACCCCATTACATGGGCCATCCCCATCACCTGAGCCCACAGGTAGCCCCCACTACATGGGACACCAGCAGCCCCAATCACCCGAGCTTGCAGGCAGCCCCCACTACATGGGACACCCCTAGCCCCCATCACCCGAGCCCGGAGGAAGCTCCCACTAAATGGGACACCCAAGCCCCCATCACCCCAGCCTGCAGGCAGCCCACAACACCTGTGACACCCCAGCCCCCATCACCCCAGCCTGCAGGCAGCCCACAACACCTGTGACACCCAGCCCCCATCAACTGAGCCTTCAGGCAGCCCCTGCCACATGGGACACACCCAGCCTAGCTCCCATCACCCAAGCCCGCAGGCAGCACCCACTACATAGGACATCCCCATCACCCGAGCCCACAGGTAGCCCCCAGTACATGGGACACCAAGCCCCCATCACCCCAACCTGCAGGCAGCCACAACACCTGTGACACCCCAGCTCCCATCAGCCCAGCCTGCAGACAGCTCACAACACCTGTGACACCCCAGCCCCCATCAACTGAGCCTTCAGGCAGCCCCTGCCACATGGGACACACCCAGCCCAGCCCCCATCACCTGAGCCCGCTGGCAGCCCCCGCCACATGGGACACCCCCAGCCCAGCCACCATCACCCAAGTCCGCAGGCAGCCCCACCACATGGGACACCCCACCCACATCACCCCAGCCTGCAGGCAGCCCACAACACCTGTAACACACCATCCCCATCACCCCAGCCAGCAGACAGCCCCTGCCACATGGGACACCCCCAGTCCCCATCACCCAAGCCCGCAGGAAGCTCCCGCCACATGGGACACCAAAGCCCCCATCAACTGAGCCTGCAGGCAGCCCCCGCCACATGGGACACCCCGAGCCCAGCCCCCATCACCCGAGACCGCAGGCAGCCCACAACACCTATGACATCCCAGCCACCATCAACTGAGCCTGCAGGCAGCCCCCGCCACATGGGACACTGTTAAGACGGATTTCTGAACTCTGTCCTGGTGGCGCAGAAGTTCAGAAGGCCAACCTAATTACTTGGAACAGGGTAACCTCTGGACAAGCCAGACCAATCAAGGTAGCGATCGCGGCGGTCAAGACTAGGTCTCAAGAGGGGTGAGGGTGACTGAAAGCCCGCAGTGAGCACACAAAGCAAGAGCGCTTACAAACTACTCCAAACAGTTGTTATATCAAAAATAGATACACATTTATTTTAAGGCCTTTAAAATAATGACCGTAGCAAGAAAATCACAATATCACAATATTAAACCAACACATACCATATCAACACAATATATATACAAATACACAGTCGCAAGCGTTTAAAGCACGAAATATGTAGTCCACCTGAAAGGAAAGGAAAACAGGCAGTGCGATACCGCTTTAGACTCAGTTCGCCTTCAGAAGCACCTAACTAGATGGAAGTCCGAGCCCTGCGAAGAGTGGAGCCTTGTGCTCAAAGTACCTGCCACGCCGGTGCCAACGGGCAAAAGGGGAAGCTCTTCGGAGGAAGTCAGGCAGTTCGGGTTAGTGCACAGCAGAAGGAGAACAGGTTCCGCAACTCAAGCGCAGCCTCCACAGCGGGCAGAAGCAGAGCGCGAGTACGGCCAAAAGGGTGCTGTTTTTACACAGCAGGGAAAAGCAATGGGATACTGCAGGAGGGCGACCAGATCCTAGCTAAACTACTCACCGGTCCCCGAAGCAAGCAGACCCAGGCTTCTCCACGTTCGTTTCAGCAGCTGGCAGGTTCAGAAGAGCAGGGAACGCCTCGTAGTCGTGTAGAGCAAAAAGACGTCCCAATCGACGAAACCAGCACAGTTTGTTGCCGCAGCAGGACAACGGAGCGGCCATGTGTATTCGAGCCAAATGTACACTCCTCCCTTCAGACTTGGGAACGCCAAGCGTACGAAGCGTGGGAGAATGACCAGGACTCGAAATACAACACAACCTGGCGGCAGTTACAGAGCAGGACTCCCTTGTAAGCTGGTCAGTCAACTGGATGGCCCAGAGACACTTCCGAAGGCTTACTTGGCAGGAGTTGATGAAGTCGCCGGGAATAGCTGTTCCTGCTATTCCAAAGGTCGAAGCACCAGTACAGGCCTTCTGGTTCGATCAAAGGAGGAAAGGGTTTCACAGGACGACAGCAGTGCAAAGGAGGATTCCTTCAGCGGGTCACCAGCGATTCCTCGGTCCAGCCTCTTGGTTGCAGGATACTTGGCTCCTGTATTCCTTCGTTCGTGAGAACTCAGGAGATCGACATGGTAGTGGTGTTTCCAGCTCCCTCTTATCCACGGTTCCCTTCGCGCCAAAACGGAGGTGAGCCAATGGGAGATCCGCTCATCAACACACATACCATACGTGGACCAATCACGGACCACGGTGGTCCCAGGCATTCACACCACCCTAGACTCTCTGGCACCCAGGATGTGTATTGGGACCAGACATCCCAGCCCACACCCTGGAGGCACACAAAGGACATGTAGAAGCCCGCGAAAGCAACCACGTTTCGCGGGAAAGTACATGCCCAAATAAGGAAGGCCCCGGGTCGCCCGACCTGGGGAAGGTGAAGGGAGCAAGACAGTCAGTGGACAGGACAAAGGAGCCTCGTGGTCTGGCCATTTTGGGAGCCAGGCCACCATTTTGGGTTCCGTGCGAAAAACGTGCTCAGAACGCCAAAAGGAGCTCAAAATAAACAAAACGATCGCTGCCACCATTCCAGTCCCTGAATGACTTGCACCGATCAAAATACATTCCTAAAAGAGTATCTAGGGCCTGTAGAAGGCTAGAGACCCAAGAGAGCTGTAACTTAGCTTACAGTGCCCTCTTGTGTCATGTTGCACTAAAGCCGCAACACGATAAAAGAAACTACGGGAAACAGCGTTCCCCGGTACTGACTGTCTTAAGGGCATGTCAGTTTCCCCGTAAGAAAAGAGCGAAAGCCCAGAGGAGTGCGGCAGAAGGCTGCACTTCTCTGGCAAAGTCAAGAACAAGGTGAAAAACAACAGCAACAAGTTTAGGGGTTGCCACATGGAAGGAAAATTCCCTACAATTATGAAATCTTTCCTAACACTCGCCCCTCCCAGACTATGGACAGGGGGAACTAATCCACCCCTGGATGAGTCTCTTGTTCAGGTCGGTTAAACATTCTGGACAACCCATCAGCATTGCTATGTTGGACACCTGGCCTATGCTCAATAGTGAAGTCGAAGCCTTGTAGACTTATGGACCACCTAAGCAACTTTGGATTCTCCCCCTTCATGTTCATTAGCCACTTTAACGGCTTATGGTCAGTCTGCACAGTGAAGTGGGTCCCATAGAGGTAGGGCCTCAGCTTCCTTAGGGCCCACACAACAGAGAAACATTCTTTCTCTACCGTGGACCATCTGAGCTCTCTGTCCTTAAGCTGGCGACTAATAAAACCGATAGGGTGTTCCTTACCCTTCTCATCTACTTGTGATAGTACAGCTCCTATCCCAGTGTCAGAGGCATCCGTCTGCACGATAAAAGGTCTTTGATAATCAGGGGCCCTTAGGACAGGGGCCTGGCACAAGGAGTCTTTTAAGCCATTGAAGGCCTTCTCACACTCGTCGGTCCAAGTTACCTTCTTGGGTTTCTTTGGAGTGGTGAGGGCAGTCAGAGGAGCAGCTATGGTGCCATAGTCTGCCACAAAAGTGCGGTAAAACCCTGTGAGTCCTAAGAAGGCTCTCACTTGGGTTTGCGTAGTGGGGGTAGGCCAGTCTTGTACTGCTTGTACCTGACTGAGTAGAGGCTGTCTCCTCCCTCCACCTACTTCATGTCCAAGGTAAACCACTGAGCCTTGTCCATTTTGGTGAGGGGCCACTCGGGCACCCTCAAAAGAGCTATCTGAAGGACTGCTTTTGAACAGGTCGGGGAGAGGTTCAGACTCCTCTTCCTCAACGTCTGAAGCAAATAGCAGTGCTGCGATTTCGCCGCTTGGGACGAAAGCCTTCAGCCTATTCACGTGAAACACTTTTGGAGCCTCTCCAGGCCTTCCAAGGTCCACTGAATAGTTAACCTCACCCAGGGGCTCCACCACTGGGCAAGGACCTGACCATTTATCCTGTAAAGCTCGAGGCCTTATGAGATTCATGATCAGGACTTGCTGACCAAGTGTAAAGTTGATGAGGGAAGCTTTCTGGTCGTACCAATGTTTCACCAGCGCTTGCCCTGCCTTCAATTTATCACTAGCCAAGCCCATCAGAAGTACCATCCGTTTTCTGAGCCCTAGCACATAATCAACTACGTTGGTAGTAACAGGGGGAGTGGGCATCTCCCATCCCTCTTTGACGATGGCTAAGGGTCCCCGTACGGGATGACCGAACAGAAGTTCGAAGGGGCTGAAGCCAACACCCTCCTGTGGTACCTCCCGGTAGGCAAACAGTAAGCATGAAACAAGAAGATCCCATTTTCTTCTCTGAGGCTCCTCCAGAGCCCCAATCATGCTCTTTAACGTCCTGTTAAAACGCCCCCCCCAGCCCATTGGTCTGGGGGTGGTATGCAGAAGAGAACCTGTAGGTGACCCTACATTCTATCCACATAGCCTGCCTATACTTCGACATAAAGTTGTTGCCATCATCCGGCACAACTTCTTTAGGGAAGCCAACCCTAGTAAACATGCCGAGTAAAGATTCTGCAACTGGCTTGGCAGTTACAGTTGTAAATGGGATGGCCTCAGGATACCTGGTTGCATGGTCGACCAGCACCAGGATAAACCTATTGCCTGAGGATGTTTGCGGGTCAAGGGGACCAACCATGTCGATCCCTACCCTTTCAAATGGTACCCCCACAACTGGGAGCGGTACCAACGGAGCTTGGATTGTCGCGCCAACCTTACCAGACAACTGGCAGGCGGCACAACTCCTGCAGTGACTTTCTACTTGCTCCCCCATCTTGGGCCAGTAGAAGTGCATGGATAACCTTTGCTTGGTCTTCCTCATACCGAGGTGACCAGCAAGGGGAACTTCATGCGCCAACTGCAGGAGGAAGGGCCTAACAGCAAGGGGAACCACCAACCTCCTATGGTCTCCTTCTGTAGACTCTGTGGGCTCACTATACAGGAGTCCACCTTCCTGGTAAATCCTATGCATCCCAGGAGGTTCACCCTCAAGCTGGGAGCAGGCCTGTCTCCTTAGGCCTTCCAGAGATGGGCACTCACGTTGGCCTTTACTGAATTCGTCCCTATCAGGACCTCCTTCAACTAACAAGTCTTTTAGTTCAGGATGATCGTTGGGGTCGAATACTTCAGGCATCGCCACCTCCTCGTCAGGCCCGGGCGATTGACCAACTTCCTCCACCGCAGTGGTAGGCGAGCTCGGGGGAATATTCTCTTTCCCTCGTCTTGACTTGTAGACTCCTTTCACCTTGGGTTTCCCCTTTGGCTGGGGCGGCGTATTGGACTTGGCCAATGCTGCCCGTGCTTGAGACCGTGTGTAGGGTCTTTCGGCAGTGTCTCCTACGAGCCCTAAAGCTCTGAGATCATTACCCAACAAGACCTTTCCCGGGACGTTTCTCTGAATGCTCACTGGAATCCTGACTGCTGTACCATTTAAAGTAAGATTTACAGGGATCACGGGAAACATACGGAGGGGGCCGTCAGCCAACTTAGTGGGCATCAGAGTAGCTCTGGCAACTTCCTCTGAGTCTACCAAGGTAGAATCCACTACAGTGCGACTGCACCCACTATCCCTAAGAGCTGGAGTATCCACTCCATTGATCAGCACACTGTCTTTAAAGTAGTGCTTGGTGTTATCCGGAATCCTAGCATGAGCCCCTGCGACTTTAGGCTCCCAGGAACCCAGGGACACTAAAACTACCTCAGCCTCTATCCCGCTGGGAAATGAGTCTGAGGAGAAGGATGCTCCTGTAATCTCTTCTTCCTCGTAGGAGGAGAAGGCCAGATTAGCGGAGTGGACCCCCAAAGGTCTAACCTTACAACGGGGATCCCCCTTCACATGGTCAGTTGCTCCACAAGAAAAACAAGCCCCATTGGGTCTGTTTACGTAGGGAGGCTTATTATAACCAGAGTTCTGTTTTGGAGGCGGACCTCCACTACCCTGTGAGTTCTCTTGTGTCTTACCCTTGTTTTTCTTTTTGTGGCCCTTATGGGAAGAAGATTTAGCAGATTCCCCACCCTCCATATCTTTGGATTTTTTTCCTTCCTCCTGCTTACCAGGATGAGTTTTGTCCTTATGGGACACTCGATGTGACACCCATAAGTCTGCTGCAATGGCCAGCTTCTTAGGATCTATCTCCTTCGAATCGGCCAAATGCTGCTTAAGCTCCGGGGAAGAAGAAGCAAAAATATGTTCCAGCATGACAAGATTTATCATGCCTTCGAAGGTAGAAACCTTATAACCTTCGACCCAGCCAGTTAAGTTTTTCAAAGATTCAGCGACATAAGATACCCAAGTACCACCTTCCTTTTTCTTATACTCTCGAAAACGCTTTAAATATTGGGCCGGAGTCTTCCCAAACTTTAAAATGAGAGTTTGCTTTAACATTGCGAAATCAGCTCGCTCAGCCTTCGACATTTCCATAATGGCACTGCAGCCAGAATGGGGCAGTCTACTGAGCAACCACGCAATCCTATCAGCATTGTCAACTTCTTGAACCTCGCATGCATACTCAAACGCATTCAGCCAGTCCATAATGTCATTCCTTTCTTCATACACACTGAGCAGATCTTTCGGAAACCGTGGATGAGAGGAAGCCCCAGACCCATGTCTAGGACCCTTGGATCCGTTTGCAACCTGAAGCTTGGCCAGTTCCAACTGGTGATCCCTGTCTTTCTGTTTTTCTGCCTGTTCGATTTTTAGTTTGGCTATGCTGAATTCAAGCTCCTGCTGCCTAAACCGCAGCTCTTGCTTCTTGAATTCAAGCATAGCCTCCCCATCAGCACTGGCAGAGGAAACATTAGACAGCTCGTCCTCCCTGTCCTCGTGGTCGTGATGGATCAGTGCGGCGGCAGAACCGTCGGTTCTACCAGTGAGAGCAGCCCCACCACCTTCCGCACTGTCCTCAGAAGTTATAGCGTCAAGGTGCGCTTCTTGCCACGCCACGTTTCTTTGGATCATTTCCAATTTAGTGCCTTGAGAGGAAACACCTCTCTCCGCACACATCTTTTTCAGCGTTTCTGATTTGGAAGCATTTAAAGTTAACAACGTATTTGTTTCCATACTGTTTGATAGGACTATGGCCTTTTTAAAGTTATACTACAACAATTCACTACGTGTACTGGTTGGAATAACCTGAAATGCCCTAGTTAGAGCGCAACACTGGATACCTTCAGTCGTATCCCACCGCTGTACACCAATTTGTTAAGACGGATTTCTGAACTCTGTCCTGGTGGCGCAGAAGTTCAGAAGGCCAACCTAATTACTTGGAACAGGGTAACCTCTGGACAAGCCAGACCAATCAAGGTAGCGATCGCGGCGGTCAAGACTAGGTCTCAAGAGGGGTGAGGGTGACTGAAAGCCCGCAGTGAGCACACAAAGCAAGAGCGCTTACAAACTACTCCAAAAAGTTGTTATATCAAAAATAGATACACATTTATTTTAAGGCCTTTAAAATAATGACCGTAGCAAGAAAATCACAATATCACAATATTAAACCAACACATACCATATCAACACAATATATATACAAATACACAGTCGCAAGCGTTTAAAGCACGAAATATGTAGTCCACCTGAAAGGAAAGGAAAACAGGCAGTGCGATACCGCTTTAGACTCAGTTCGCCTTCAGAAGCACCTAACTAGATGGAAGTCCGAGCCCTGCGAAGAGTGGAGCCTTGTGCTCAAAGTACCTGCCACGCCGGTGCCAACGGGCAAAAGGGGAAGCTCTTCGGAGGAAGTCAGGCAGTTCGGGTTAGTGCACAGCAGAAGGAGAACAGGTTCCGCAACTCAAGCGCAGCCTCCACAGCGGGCAGAAGCAGAGCGCGAGTACGGCCAAAAGGGTGCTGTTTTTACACAGCAGGGAAAAGCAATGGGATACTGGAGGAGGGCGACCAGATCCTAGCTAAACTACTCACCGGTCCCCGAAGCAAGCAGACCCAGGCTTCTCCACGTTCGTTTCAGCAGCTGGCAGGTTCAGAAGAGCAGGGAACGCCTCGTAGTCGTGTAGAGCAAAAAGACGTCCCAATCGACGAAACCAGCACAGTTTGTTGCCGCAGCAGGACAACGGAGCGGCCGTGTGTATTCGAGCCAAATGTACACTCCTCCCTTCAGACTTGGGAACGCCAAGCGTACGAAGCGTGGGAGAATGACCAGGACTCGAAATACAACACAACCTGGCGGCAGTTACAGAGCAGGACTCCCTTGTAAGCTGGTCAGTCAACTGGATGGCCCAGAGACACTTCCGAAGGCTTACTTGGCAGGAGTTGATGAAGTCACCGGGAATAGCTGTTCCTGCTATTCCAAAGGTCGAAGCACCAGTACAGGCCTTCTGGTTCGATCAAAGGAGGAAAGGGTTTCACAGGACGACAGCAGTGCAAAGGAGGATTCCTTCAGCGGGTCACCAGCGATTCCTCGGTCCAGCCTCTTGGTTGCAGGATACTTGGCTCCTGTATTCCTTCGTTCGTGAGAACTCAGGAGATCGACATGGTAGTGGTGTTTCCAGCTCTCTCTTATCCACGGTTCCCTTCGCGCCAAAACGGAGGGGAGCCAATGGGAGATCCGCTCATCAACACACATACCATACGTGGACCAATCACGGACCACGGTGGTCCCAGGCATTCACACCACCCGAGACTCTCTGGCACCCAGGATGGGTATTGGGACCAGACATCCCAGCCCACACCCTGGAGGCACACAAAGGACATGTAGAAGCCCGCGAAAGCAACCACGTTTCGCGGGAAAGTACATGCCCAAATAAGGAAGGCCCCGGGTCGCCCGACCTGGGGAAGGTGAAGGGAGCAAGACGGTCAGTGGACAGGACAAAGGAGCCTCGTGGTCTGGCCATTTTGGGAGCCAGGCCACCATTTTGGGTTCCGTGCGAAAAACGTGCTCAGAACGCCAAAAGGAGCTCAAAATAAACAAAAACGATCGCTGCCACCATTCCAGTCCCTGAATGACTTGCACCGATCAAAATACATTCCCAAAAGAGTATCTAGGGCCTGTAGAAGGCTAGAGACCCAAGAGAGCTGTAACTTAGCTTACAGTGCCCTCTTGTGTCATGTTGCACTAAAGCCGCAACACGATAAAAGAAACTACGGGAAACAGCGTTCCCCGGTACTGACTGTCTTAAGGGCATGTCAGTTTCCCCGTAAGAAAAGAGCGAAAGCCCAGAGGAGTGCGGCAGAAGGCTGCACTTCTCTGGCAAAGTCAAGAACAAGGTGAAAAACAACAGCAAAAAGTTTAGGGGTTGCCACATGGAAGGAAAATTCCCTACAATTATGAAATCTTTCCTAACAGACACCCCCAGCCCAGCCCCCATCATCCGAGCCCGCAGGCATCCCCCGCCACATGGGACACCCCCAGCCCAGCCACCATCACCCGAGCCCGCAGGCTGCCCCCACCACATGGGACACCCCAGCCCCCATCACCCCAGCTAGCAGGCTGTCCACAACACCTGTGACACTCCAGCCCACATCACACGAGCCCGCAGGCAGCCCCCACCACATGGGACAACCCAGCCCCCATTACCCGAGCCCACAGGTAGCCCCCACCACTTGGGACACCGCAGCCCCAACACCGGAGCTCGCAGGAAGCCCACACTACATGGGACACCCCAGCCCCCATCACCCGAGCCTGCAGGCAGCCCCCAACACATGGGATACACCCAGCCCAGCCCCCATCACCCGTGACAGCAACCTGCAGGCAGCCCCCTCCGGACTGGACATCACCTGCATGCTGGATGCTGACATAGTGACACACGTTCACTCCGTTGATGGCGTGTTCAGGAACTAGCTTGCTGTGTAGTGACGCCACCCTTAGCCTCCTGTCCACAAAATATCCTGCAAACACCAAAAATCATACACCTGGCCCACAAGCTTCAGTGTCCTAGTTGATCATATGCAATTGCTGACTGCAACCATATCCCAACATACACATCACAAAAGTGTATGTCAAAATGAGGCCCTGCATGCCATGTGACAAAGTAATGTCAACAATCCACATGTACAAATAATCACACAGTGACAAAATGCAAAGCACCCTCGATTTGCGTCACATGAAGAGACATTGGCCTGGCGTGTCACGGCATGATCACACATCACCTGAACAGATAACCTCATAAACACACAACTGACCCTCCCATGTGTGAAGGACATGGCATGACATACAATTAAATGACATGTCATTCTGAATGCACATGTACAAAAGTGTCCAAAGGGCCAAAGAGTCCCAGGAGGGGGATGAGAGTGAAGACAGACACAGGAAACTTGTTAGGGCATGTGAAAATGAGACGGTGCCAGTGCATGGGAAGTGCTAATTGATGAAATGTGGTTGCGGAGGTGCCAGTTCAGCACATGTGAAGGACATTGTAAAAATTACACCTAAAATGACAACAAAGAAAGTCTACCCAGCCGGGGTCAATTCCAAGCCTAAGTGCAGTCAGGAGGTGCAAACTATCGGTAGATGACTGTTGGTATACCCAAAAACAGTCTAAGGATTGGGCATGCCGGGAGCCAGTGCCGGTGTGCAAGTGGCGTGCGAGGGGACCTTTTGGCAAGTTCAGAGGGTAGCAAGCTGACCAGAGCAAATTAACACAGGACTTCATCAGGGCAGAGGAGTACCAAAAGCACAGCACAGAGGAAGACTCAAGTCATGATTGAGTACATGGCAATCATACCGTGCACTATCCACAAATACTGAAGCATTGTTCTGTCCATGTGTAAAAGCATACCAATTGAAAAAAGCTATTGCAAAGCAAGATGGCCAACTACACGAGAAACAATGAAATAAGCACAAAGACATGCGGGTGAAGGGCAAAGCACGACATGTGTGTTACACTGCATCAAGCAAATCCTGGCACAAAATTGAAAACATTTTACAGTCCCATCACTCACCCCACCCAGCACCCTCCCAAACACAGTGAGGAACAATACATATTGATGCTGCACATGTGAAAACAAATTCCACTTCACCGTGCACACTCCAACTCCACCTTGACACCCATCCACTGGAATATTGCCCATGCAAACGGATGTCAAACATTACACATGCATGCAAGTGTGCATACACATGACCAACAATGGTCCTTAAAAGGGACACATAACAGAGTAAGGACGCGTCAAACCTGTAAAAAGTAAAAGATCAATCATCACTGGGAGTAAAATAAATGAAATATATTTTAAAGTAGTATTAACGTCTTTCATATTTTTTTTAAATAAAAAGGTGCATGAACAAACAAATCAAATGTAAGAATGTCCAAAAGAAAATTCAGTGTATGTAAACAGAAGATGGAAAAGTCACAAATAAAGTCCAAGTCCATAAATGATTTTCAGAAAGCAAATCCAAATAAAAAAAAAAAAAAACATCCCAGCACTATTAACACAAAAGTAGGGAAAAAAATTAGAACTATGTACAAATGAAAGAGGTCCAATGTCCCAAATGCACCCCAAACCACCATCGAATAGAACTCCACAAAATGACAAAAAAAGAAAACTATGTACAAAAATTGGAGCACAGTCCAAACACTCCAAAAAACATAAAATGAAAAGGAAACTTATATCTAAAGAGCTATATACAATGGCAGCGGGCTAGTCCTTCTCCTCCCCAGGCTCCCTCAATGTCTCGGCCAGGGCATCATTGAACACTGCATCCAATTCCCCTAGGCAGACCTCCGCTCTCACCTCGAGGGCTTGCAGGGACACAAACATGCCCATCTCCCACTCCCTGCAAGTCTCCTCGAGGACCTCAGCATTCCTCTCTGCCTGACGCAGTGAAATCTCCGCCCTGGCCATGGTGAGTCTTGCCTCCCATGTCCGCTGCCGCTCTGCCCCGATCTGCTGCCCCAAATGCTCCAACACGGAAGGCATCGTTTGGGTAAGGTCCACGTTTGCATCCTGCCTGATGGCTGATACCTGCCTCCCTCAGATGGTATGCCCCGAGTACTGTAGCCTCCTGCTCCGAGCCTGCTGCAGCCCAATAGCCCGATGCCTGCTCCTTAAGGATAGCCTCTGGGATGATGACAACTCCCGGGGCTGTCATGCATGTGCCCTGCTCCTTGGTGCCTGCTCTCCCTCCATTGCCACAGCACCTGTTGCTGGCTGGATCTGCGTTGAGACCACCTCGGCCTATCCAACTTTGACTGCCGACGTTGGCAGGGATGTGATCTCCACCAGACTGGCTGCCGGGATTGGGACAGGTACACAGGGGGCCCTGGGGGTTTCTGGGCCGGAAGGCGGCAGGGGGGACGAATGGCGCACAGAGGAGGAAGACGAGGAGGGGGTCGCAGCAGTGGCCAGCCCATGCACCCAATTCGAGACCAGGAAATGTGCTAGCCAGTTTACGAGACGCAAGACCTCATCGTGATGATCTGCAAGCCCCGATTGGAAGCCTGCATATTATCACGAATGGTGCATGTATGCCTCATGATAACGGCTAGGAGCGTTTCCACCTGTCCTGAATGGCGACGTCCGCAGGTATTGGTGTTTCCATTTGTGTGGAAACATCCGCCACCTGTGGATGGGTCCGGCCTGGGGCATGCCCACAGGTTCATACTGGCGCAGTTGTAGTACCAGGGGCAGGATTAGGCATAGGCACCTCCACAGCGACCTGCACTGCCTCCTGCCCCAGAGTCTGGACTGCACCAGCCACACCCACTTCATCACCCCCGCCTGGCCCCATGGACTGGGCTAATGCAGCCTCCTCCACCTCCCCCGCCAACCTGCATGCCTCCCCACCATCTTCTGCATCAGATTGCCCCTGTGTGACCTCACCTATCCCTCCCACTGCCTAGGAGTCCATGTCCACCTTCGCCCTCTTGGACCTCCCCTCAGCAGATGCAGCCGTTGTCTCTGACGAAGCACCAGTCTCCTTGCTCCCCGGAGATTAAATTACCTGGGAGCACAACTGGGCCTTGCGTCTGGGCCTGGTGGAGGCATCCCCGCTGCCTTACTCCACAGCACCTTCTCCGCCCTCTTCTTCCAACATCGCTGTGGATAGGGAGAAATAGAAAATAATACATCAGGGTACTGTACATTTGTGTATGGCACAAAACATATGCACATGAAATGCACTGGCAAAGTTCACAAACATCATCACCCTCCACAACACAATGGTACGTGCAATTAACAAACAAGCACATACATGACTGTCCTTCACAACAGTCCATCACATCCTTGGACAAGGGACTGTCAGCACCTTCAAATTGTGCATGGCCCTCACCTGCATAATGGGAAATACACATGTCATTCACACACAACACCTGACAGTCCTGAGGCAGGGCATGGAGCCATCACATCAGAGTCCATTCAATGTCAATTTTCCAGCAAGAGTCTTAGCACACATTCAAATGATCCAATAACATCCATCCAGGAGTGCTGGCCAGTCACACACTCACTTCTCAGACACATGCACATATACACAATGCATTTCTATGATGTTGCCGACAGCACCAATGTGTCACACCTCTAACACAGCCACGTCCATTCACATGTATGCAACCATGTGCACGTTGTTACATGCTGCAGTGCATCACACATTGCAACTGAAACACTGTTGATGTCACACATGCTTGAATGGACACACATGCAGCACTGTATGAGACATGCCCACAGACATCCGTACAAGAGTCATGAATGACATAAGGTCAAGGTTCACACTCCAACCAAACATCAACATGCACATGCACTGTGGGGGACAACACATGGACACTTACCAGTCGACTCCAGACGGAGCTGCAAATCCATGGCCTGGGTGTGCAGCACTGGGTAGAACCTCTCCAGGACCTGCATGTTGTCGTTGTTCAACCGGCCCCGGTGCCCCCATTGGTTCACACTAGCCTGGAAGAAGCACTGGGTCTTGTTGTGGGTCCTGGCTTTGAAGTCCTCCCAGCACTTGTGGACATAGCAGAAGTCCCGGGGTGCCACCCCTTCCGCGTTGATGGCACCCACAATGTCAGCCCAGATCATCTTCCGTCCTTCCTTGCTGACTTGCATTGATCCGTGGAAGAGGGCATCATAATGCTGCAGGAATTACTGCACCAGGATGTCAACTTCCCTTGAGGTGAAGATGACAGCCTTCTGCATCACTGCTGGGGGGTTGCCACTTGCCTCCAATGATGTTGGTTCAGACATGGCAACCCTGAGGCAGGTGGGGGTGGGCAAGGTGGTCCTGCGGCTGGACTGTGGAGCTGTGGTCTGGCACTTTGGGGACTTCTGGATCAGCAGTGGTAGTCACAGGTCTGACGACAGGAGCACTGGCAATGGCTGTACAGCAGGCACCAAAATTGCAGGAAACATGGGCACCAGGCATGCACAGTGGGCAGGCAGCAGCAGATGGCTTGTAGGAGGCAGCTCAGGGCACTTGGAGGCAGGTAAATTGGCTGGTCGGCAGGTGCATGGGTCTTCTGTGTTACTCGCGTGGGCAGCTGGAAAAAGAGTGACTCTGCACGTGAAAAGTGTGAAATAAGAGGAAAGGGCCTAAGTGCGTAAGTTACGTGACACGCGCTGAACTTTGGGTGTGGCGTTTGGGATTGGGATAAAGTAGTGTGTAGGAGACCATCACATACAACCTGCACGTTGATGGAATGCCAGTGCTTGCGACTGCAATAGATGTGCTCTGTGGCCCTAGGTGGACGTAAGGCCACATGGGTGCAATCAATGGCACCAAGCACTTTAGGGAAGTGTGCTTCCCCGTAAAAGTCCTGGACCACGGCTTGCCTTTCTCCAGGTGTTCTGTGCGTGCAGTCATGATTTCCACAACCTGTTGTAGGCATCGTGACTGTGTGGGCTGTGAAATGCCCTCTAAGTGACCCAGTAGCCAAAAGATGCAGTACACTGAGCAAATTTCCCAAGGGGCTCAGTGCTTGGGACCACAGGGTGGGTGATGTGAGGTCATCTTCCCACTCTGTGACCAGATTGAATATGATATGAGGTGGAAACCTATACCTGCCATAGACCTGGTCATCAGGCATTCCAGAAAGGCTGGTCCTGGGTAAAAAAATGTTTGCCCTGGCTATCCTCCTCCTGCGGGCTCCCACAATCACTGCTGCGAAAAATGGTACATTCATCGAAGTTGTATACGTGTGTTGGGTTTTCGCATGCCCTTTTTATGCATTGTTTTTAGTGCGCGGTGACGCTTACGCCAGCTTTCGCGTGGCGGACGTGTTTCCGTATTTGCGCTTCTTTTTTCGCGCGCCAGTGAGCTGTGTTCGATTCCATGAATACTTGTTGTTAGCGCGTGTGTGGGCTTTTGCGAGTATTTCACTGTGGTACTTCCCATGTAAACCCCACATTTATGCTTGTTGTTCCCCATTCCACGTTTTCCGCCCCCTTTTTGACTGTGCAAGACGCTATGTGCCTTCGCTGGGAGTCTTGTGCAAGGCGTTCGTGGTGTCTCAGTGACGTGTCCGACCCACGGGGATTCAGCGTAAGTCTCGGGTAAGCCTCACGCATTGTGTTGCATGAATCGGGCCCATAATGTTTACTGAATATCACATCACAAATGTGCGGTGTAGAAACTATTTAATCTACATGCCAACAATGACCACTTGAGGAATCAAAAGGCTTGATTATTCGTTCTAGGCGTATGCGCAATAATATGGATTACATTCCAGGGATAAGAGACTGCCCCAATCCTTCAGAAGCTTCAACTGTCAGCCTCCTTTAGCTGTCACATTAGTTGAAGCCAAAGAGGCAGCAGATTCTAAAAGAAGCTCCTCAGGACATGTACAAAGAATGCACTAATTAAATGTAAACAGTGTGGCAATAGCACTCCCCTAATTACATTGATACAGCCGGACATTTGATAGAGATTGTGGTTGCCACATATTCAGTGTATGTAGCAGTTGGTTGTGTAGCAGTAGAGCAGCATTATTTTCCATAATAATGTTAATTGGTCTAGAACAGGCATTTAAAGAAGGCTTGCTGCTTTATTATTTGGAAGGTTCATCATAATGTTTCACATTTCCTCAGCTGCGGCTGGAGTTATATGATTTAGAGCTGCAGTGTTTAATAATGTTTCTAGAGAGTAGAAATGCAGGTATTCAGAAATATTCTCAGTTCAATAGCTCTAGCGTGAATTCCAATATCCAGTAGAAATGGCTGCCTCCGGCGACATATTTCACTACTACTCCCCCCGACGTCACTCTCCCTAACTGCGGAACAATGTCAGTGCTATTATTGCATCATTGTACAAGACTAATTAGGAAAATAATTCCGCATAAATGTGTAAGAGCACCTGTTATGGATTGCGATTCAAAGACTTTAAAAGTAATTAATGACTGTAATAATGTTTTTATGTAGTTATCCTGGTGCTCAGAAACACAATCAACTTCACAGTTGCTACAGATAAGTTACTATCTGTGGGCTAACATTTCTGCGAGCTCAGAACACAGAATATACTGGCATAATGTCTGATATTTTGAAGCGCCCTAACAAGCAGGGGAACAACATGTGAATGTACTTTCTGTGACTGAGATCACATGTCAAGAGAAGTTCTGACTTAACCAGTAAACCAATAACAACCCAAAACAAAATCGTGGGTAAGACTCTAACGTAACTCAGTCACAGTTCGAACACAACATTGAGAAAAAAAGAAGCATAGATGGGATGACCCTCACAAAGACGAGGGCAAGAACCCTGCACAAACCCCCAGCAAAAGCTTTACTTGTTTGGTCAGCCCCCAACTTCCAGTTCACTTGCTGTCACAAAGTTGTTTCTCTGTGAACTGCTGTCAATGGTGGGTTTTCAATTGGAGCAGTGAATGGAATGAAGATTCACTGTGACTGGGAGACAAGTGCTGGCGATGTGGCGGCAGATGGTGCAGTCAAACTTGCAGGCAACACCATTTTCTTTATTATATTTCTTGTAGAGTACAACACACCCAGAGGCCTCAGTGCGCACGAAAAAACAGAGACAGACTAAAAAACGAAACTGACTAAAATAGGGAGTCTGGGGGGCGGGGGGTGTGCATGATATGACATGATTTGGTATTTGTATCTAGGCGCCACAAGACAAGGGAGGGGAACAGAGGAATGACAAGACTAACGATCTTACCAGGCCGTGTGATAGTCGGATCATGCAAGTGCAAACGAGAAGTGCAGGGGAGAGGGTGCAGGGCAAAGTGTAGGGAAAGGGGAAGTGCAATCAGGTAGCAGGGATCTAAGGAATTGCAGGAAAAGCACAGAACTACACGGGTGAAATCCCAGAACGGGAGTGCTGGGTAGGCCAGGAGGAAGTGCAGGGTGACTGGTAGAGGTGGGGGGGGGGGCATGGTACCATGTGAGACTCTGAGGGCAACCATGCACTCAGTCTGGATGAGCAGTCAGATTATGCAAACCTCGAAATGTGTCAGCCAAAGAAATTGGACTTGCAAATTGTTATGCTTAGCATTGTTTGATATTAAAAATGTCTATTTTTCTACAAAAATTGGATAGTTATGTCTTCTTTGATTAATTATCCATGCTAGAATGTGGAATGTTTCATAGTAAACATTTTGACTGTTTTGTACAGTAACTGAAAGTGTACAGGGGATGGGAGGATTCAACCTTTGGATCTTCTTCTCTTTCCTGTATCTTGTGGTGGTTCTGTGCAAGGCCCACAGTTCCTCCCCTGCACCTCAAACAAGGAATTGGAGGTGCGGAGGCAGGGGTCAGCAGCCATGAGGCAGGGACAGCCTAGCATAAGATGCCTCAGGGTACAGGGACTCATGTGAGCAGACCCAGAAGCTGGGCATGCCAACAGGGTAAAGTGACGGGATGGCACATCAACCACCCTCCACAGCAGCCACGTGGCAGGGCACCAGGGGCCCCCTTGAGCATTACAGCAGAGGGAAGGGGTGGCAAGCGACCTATCAAAGTGACATGCACACCACACTCATGCTGGTGCACCCTGTGCCAGCAGGATTGTGGTGCATGAGCAACCACGGCACCCTGCAGCAGTCACACCAGCATGTTCCGGGCCCAGTTGGCCTGCCCCATATTGGTATGGCAGACAAGCAATATGGAATTACACGTCGCCCTACACTGACATGGGCTTAGCTAGCCAATCACTGTACACCACAGCACAACACTCAGGAGGATAGCTCAGCTGCAACGTGCTCGCCTAGGAAGCAAGATGACACGGAGCAACACAGGTTCGAACCCCGGGTCCGCACTTAGAAACCTCTGGGTATTAAGCCCGTTATAAATAACCTATTATATCATATCATAACACTGCTGGCTGCAAAGCAGACCCCAATACATCCATGCCAGTGCCATAGAGTATAGAAGTGGAACTAGGTCTTGCAATACCATGGCGCCAAAGGTCCTTTACCAACTGTAAATCAGAATTGGTGGTATACGCTGGTTACATGTGATTATAACTAACCAATAAATAACAAACAACACTGTGGTCTAAACATTTACAACAACAAGAAATATTGATTTTCTTTTAAATTTGGGGGTCCCCGCAAACCCCCGTGTGTCGCTTCATTACTAATCCAACCTCATCCCCAACCATTTTAAACCCTTACCCAACCCCCCACATATATATATTTTTTTGTAATAAATGTTTAGATCTAATTGCTGTTTGTTATTTTCAATTTGTTATAATAACTGAATACAGTATACGCCATCTGGTGCCCTTGTGAATCTCTATACATTGGCAAAACTGAAAGAAAATGAGGATGAGAATTATGGAGCATATTAGCTGTAAAAAATAATACTATTGTGATGGCACCTTTAGTTAACAATTTTCTGTACTGAAACACACATTCAGTGTAAGGCGCTATATAAAAATTAATAAATACAAATACAAATACAAATGAATGGCAGTGGCAGTGGCTCTGGGCATCCGTCCTTTTTGGAATATCCAGGCCCTGTCATAGGAATCAATGGATTCCTACTCAAAGGCAAGGTGGTCACTGGTGGCCTCTTGGTTTCCTTTGCCTTTCCCGTGTGTTTCTCAAAGTCCTGAGAAGCCCTGGATCTGTTCCCATCCCCTGAATGGCTCTTAGGTGGAAGCACCATGTCTGGGGCTGCATCCTTCCAGACAGGCTGGAGCCTTCCCAGGGACAGCTTGTTGTGGGTACTCCATTGGGATGGAGCCTGCATGGAGGGAGTGAGTAGTCAATAAGCATTCTGTGTTGTGGGTGTCTGGTTTTGGTTGTGCGACACAATGCCTGAGCCATCCCTGACTGAAATTGGAATGAATGCAGTGTACTTCTCTAAAAGGCTAAGGAGTAGCTTTCAATCCACATCCTGTGTTGTGGGTGTCTGGTTTCTGGTGAATGGTCTGAATGCCTGTGAGCCTTATTGGGTGCTGCCTGCATGAATGCACTTGTGTGTGTTTGGCTAGTTGTGCCTAGCCCAGCCTGTGAATGGGTAGTGTTTTCTATAACAGTGGACCTCACACTCACCTCCTTGTCAGAAGCTGAAACAAGAAACCTGAAGTAGAAGCTAAAATCATCGTAAGCTTGCATCCTGGAGTCCATCTGAGGGAAGAAGTCTGTGGCTGCAAATCTTCAAGGACCTCGATAGGTGGCCCCTTCCCATAGCTGTGAGGGAACAGTGTGCATTTGCTGCTCTTCACCCCAAAGTGTTCTGGAAGCCAGTCTTGTGTGCCTACCATCCGGAGAAGGGTCTTTGTGGGTCCAGAAGAGTAGTGACTGGACATCTTAAAGCCAAGAAGTCCATCTGTGTTGTCCAGGGTCCGGAGGAGTGTTTGTGTCATCCGCAATCGCCACCGCGGTTGGCGGCTCCTTCCACGTTGGAGACTGCGAACCGGCAGATAGGGATTGCAGTCCCTTCTTTGTTTCTGGTATAGGCCCATTGGCCCGGCGCAGGGCTGCCGGGAGTTAAATTCTCCTTCCTCCCGGCAGTCGCTGCGTTTCAACCTCGCTGGTTCTCGCTCCAGCTACCCTGGTACCTTCGCTCTGTTTTGTGGCTCCTCCTGCTATCCTCTGCCCGCTTCGGCTTCTGCAGCGGATCTTGGTGCCAGCTTGTTTTCGCTCTCCTAGCGAATTCTGTTTACCTACTTTTCTTCTGTCTCTCTGCCTTCTCCTCCGGCAGTGGATCTCCCCGCATCCTTTTTCTTTCGCTGACCTGACGGCGATCCCTGTGTTCTCTCTTTCCCCTCTCAGTTTCTGCTTCGGCGGCGGGCCCTGCTTTTCTCCTTTGCCGCTACCCTCTCCGTTAGCGGTCCTCCAGTTTTCCCTTTCTCACTTCCTCTTTCTCTCTGGGCCGTGTTCTCAGGGCCTGGTGGTTCGGCAGTACCATTCCCTCCACGGCTGCTGGTTCTCTACCTCATAGGGATTCCTCTACTCAGCTGCAGTAATCTCCTCAGCTACCGGAGTGTGTACTTCGTCATCCTTCCAGCGGATTTCGGCACTTCTTCAGACCGGCAAGTTCTGCCTTGGACTTTCGCCTGCCTACGATATCCTCGCTAAGGGTTTTTTCCCCCGTGTGGATTTTTCCCTGATTTTCCGGCCTGCTCCCGGAAGAGGAGTCCCGGGACGGCTGTCCAGTCAGCGGTCACTGTGGCTTCTCTCCGAGACAGGCAAGTGCTACCAAAAAGGGGAAGAGACTACCTAAGCCGGCGGAATCTACTAGATACAGACAACTCAGGAAGTTCAGGTGAGGAGAGTGTGGAGGTACGCGAGGACAAGGGGGTTCAGAAGCATAAACAGTCACAGATTGTGACAGCTAGAAGCTCAGTTGCTGAGTATCGCCCAGAAGAGGGGGTGCATTGGCGTAGGGCTGCTTGACACTCTGAGCTGCCAAAGTTCCAACCCTCTGAAGAAATCTTCAAAGGGCATCTATGCCACGACATCTATCCACTTTTTTTTAATGCTGGAGTAGATCCACTGTCGCTGCCTGCAGAGGAGTGTCTGCTGGTGGGTTTATAAGGTGGGTTTCCCACCAGCAATTCAAGAATAAAGTATTGCAAGGGTCCAGACTTAGTGAGGATCTGTGGTCCAGTCCAGTGGTTGTGCCCCAATCACCAGAAGCAATCCTGACATCTGTGCTGCAGCTACAGCATCAAAGAACCAAAAGGTGGTGCACCATGAAATTCCAAAACCCAACTCCTACTTCTGCCACAGCACCCGTCGCCACTGAAAGTCATCAACGACTACCAAAGTACTTACCTTCTATATACAGGCCTTGTCGAGATCCACATCAAGTTTCATCTTCGTGGGACATCCACAGCCGGTGTAACAAACCAAAATCAGAGATCACTGCATCAGATGTGCATCGCTGCCTTTCCAACACTGCTTGGTTCCCTTCTCCTGCTCAACCCAGACATCCCAGTGGCTCCTTCTTCCAAGCAGGGTCCATCCTGGTGAGGCATCATCGAGTGAAACCAAGAAACTCCATCACTTCACCTGCCAAGGCATCAAACATCTTCCATCCTCAGGTTTTATCCAGGGGTCCCAGATTCATCTTCTATCCTGTTCTCCTGAGACTTCCCAGATACCTTGGTGTAGTGGGACCTATAGAAAGAGAAACAGACTATTAATGAAGCTATTTGAACTGGGTTGTAATATACAACATAAAGTACACCCTAAACTTTCCTTACAGGTTGCCCAGGTGGGCGTATCCTAAGACAGTATTGCATTTTCATCCTAAACAAAGCATCCTGCCTGTGCTCCAATTATTACCTGCCTATCTACAGTAATGTTTTTTTTTGTTGCAAACTTTATTTATGGTTGCACAAAGAAGTTAACCCTTGCCTGATAATGTAAATGCTTTTTAATAACTGTCAGTTGTTGGTGTATTACAATTGAATTTAAAGGTAACTGTGGTACCACATAGAACAGTATTTATGTCTTAAATGAAGTTACTTGTTTAGATTTCTATTACAAAATGAGTTTTATTTATAAGTGCATATCCACCTGCCTTTTATCATTTAATAAAAGGACTGTGTTATCACCTAACATAAGTGTGCAGACATTCCATTGTGGGGAGCATGGGGATTCACTGTATATAAGAACCAGTCTTCATCAGCTCCTATGAGTCTCAGCCTTGGTTGCTCGTCCATAGCTACCATTAGAGAATCTTGGCTGGGGTGCTCTGTGCCTCTACCCCAACTATATAGTGGGTAGAAGTACAGATATCCACCTCCTGACTCTACAGTGGGCATGCACCATTTCTAAAACAATGCACCTATGATTGTGTTCTCGATATTCCTTCGGGTCTAACATCTCCCTAATAAAGTAGACCTTTATTTACAAAGAAGAAGGGGCCTCCCTTTTCTCTACCCTATTCCTCAGAAATATCCTGAAAAAAAGCCTCTGTCAATATCATATTGTTCAGTTATACGAATGCTATCTCAGGGACTACGTCAGTGTCTTCATCAACTGGACCTCGCACATCTGCACTAACTGAACCATATTTGTCTATCAATGGGACAACCTCCCAAAGGAGAGACTTGTCTGCTTCCCCAAAACACGTTGTACCCCATTCTGTAATTTCTTGATCTGGGACATCTACGTGTTTGGAAAACAGCTGTCTCCAATTTTGTATGTGGTAGGCTTTCTTCCCCTGATTATGGCTTAGAATCTTCACATTTGTGTTCTGCAACCTCATTTGGAGAACCTGAGCCTTTCTACAGTTTCCGCTCCCTGCTGCCTGCTGACCGGAGGAGGAAACACATATACCCATAGCCGGACACGCGCAAGCGTGTCGCGGAGTGTGGAGGAGAGTGTGTTTATTGTGTTCTGCAACCTGCTTTGGAGAACAGGAGTCTTTCTACAGTGTTCACTCCCTGCTGCCTGGAGGAGGAAACACATATCCCCATAGCCAGACACGCGGAGTGTGTCGCGGAGTGTGGAGGAGATGCCGTTTTTCGTGTTCTGCCTGTGCGGCGTACTGGGTGACGTCTTCCATTCTGTCCTCATTCTACAGTCAGGATTTCTTGGATAGTATTGTAGAACGCTCTGCTCCGGGTGAGTCTTTTTCTTCTTACCGTTGAGCCAATCTGAATTTGTTCTGCACCGCTTATAGAGTCATTCACCACCATTGCCCCTTTGTCTGTTTGAGTTCCTGAGCTTCCACTGCTTTCTTTGCATACAGCACTTCTTCTGTATTGAGGCCTACCTTTTAGCATCATTGGTGGAGTGAAGGAATGAAGGAGAACGGGCATGAGCAGCAAAGTGGTCCTGTAGGACTCACCTTTCATTCCACATTTTTTGTGCGAATCCTTTGATAATTCTGTTGCTATGGGGACTTTTAGTGCAACTGCAGAGGCGGCGGCTGCTGCTGCTTTATTTGATCTGCCATCTGCAGCTGTACTCCTTCCCCATGAGGATTCACAGTTTGGTTTGGGGCATTCTACTGCCTTTGCCGCTGAGACATCGGAGCAACTGCTGGGACCGTACTGGTCGGAGGGTCGCTGCATGTTCCCAATGTGCCTCCCCTACTGCCTGGTTGTGAGGTCCATAGTGCCAAACTCCCCCTGCCTGCATGTACTCTGGATCTTATGGCGGAGGGTGCAAGCCCTTCTTGGCCCTTAAAACATGAGATCAAATCATGCCCAAGGAAGATTTATCATGTAGGGGCAACCAAAAGAAAAAAAGCTGGTGACCCCCCCCCCTCTTAAAATCACCTCTTAAAATTAGTAACTACTATTCCAAGCTCATGGCCATTTCTACATCAGCTAATGACAGGGTCCGTGCAGTGTCCTTGGTATCACCACCTCAGCCGCCCTGCAAGCTCGCCAGTGAGTGGGAGGCAGAGTTATCTTCGTCCACTCTGTGCTTGGGTTCTAGACTAATCAAGTCTGTTTCGTCTGTGTTGGGGTCAGGCAATGGGACCTTGGACCTGCTCCTTACTCTCCATCTTCCACCTACATCTACATCTTTGCAGGCTCCAATGGGTTCTTTGGGAACAACCATGTAACAGTGGTAGAATCCACCCCTGTAGACCTGGGAAGTGCTTTGACGGTTCAATCTATTGAACCCTCTGGTGCCGCTGTTGTTGGCCCTGCTGATCATGTTACAGATGCTGTGGCTGCTATCACTGCAACCAACTCTACCGAGGATGCCTGCATGTCAAGCAAGGGATGGTTTCGGCATTGTCCACCCCGCTATTACTCTCTTGGACCTTGATCTTTCCTGCTCTCCTGACGACTCCAACGTCGAACCTGCTGGTCAGTACGATACGCATGAGGATACTTATCCTCTTGACTTGGTTACTAGTTCTCACTCCACTCCAACTACTCCAATTCACCACTGCGGAGTATTGATACTCTGAGTAGTTGTGATTCCATGGCAATGTTCAATGCCCTGGTAAATCTTCTGTCTAAACTTCTCACAAGATCTGACACTATCTTACAACATCTTGATTCACAGGATTTGGCTATGGCTTCTCAAACTGCTGCTTTAAAAACACTGGAACATGCTGTGACCTCACTAACTGTCCATGTTAAATCTATTGGTAACCAGTTGGATGGAGGGACTTTGATTCTAACTCCACCTGGCACGCCAATTTCTCTGATTCGGACTGTTGCACCTATATTTGAACCAGTTGCCCACTTGGGTGCTGTAAAATCTGATAAAGTTAACAACGGCCCCTCTCGGAAAATAAGGAAAGTCATATGTCAAGCCAAGAAGTATGTTAATAAAATATCTTCTACTCTGAAAGGGGACAATGCCAAGGTGCCCAGTGGCACTGACTATAGGCTGTCAAACAAGTCCCTCTCTTCTTCTACGGCTGATGTTCCTACTGATACTAACTTTTTCTGGACATTAAAACCAATCTGTCAATTGTCTGCTGAGGTGCCCACCTTAAGCACTCACAAACATAGCTCTTCTAGTAGGAACAATTGTGCAGTCTAGACTTCCTTTTCCATTCAAGATTTTGGATCCTTCAGGAGAACCACTTCTGTGATGTCCATCCACGTCAGTGAAGCAGTCCTAGGATCCTCCTCATCGACATAAGATACGAATACTGGAGGAAGGGTCACTTCTCCCCAGAGGACGGTGGTGGGAAAATAAACAAGCACAAGGAATTCACACATGTCTATTCTTTAAAAAGTCTATTTGGAGACCCCAATCGCTATATGTCTACCTGAAGCCTTGGTGGGTTCAGCTGCTGGCCCCATGTGTCCATCTTTGCTGTCGGTGGGGCCACCTACTGGCTCTGCCCCATTGAAGAACGATGTGAGCTCTTCTATGGGTCCCTCTCCAAGGGCACTATTAATTTGCAGCCTCTTTCGGAGAGATCAATTTGATTACCTAAATGAAGCTCAAATCCTAGAGTTGTTCTACTCCATCATACCCCTTTGTTCAATTGGCATCAATGTCATCAAGGCTGTGCTGCAGTGTGAGGGGGCGGAGTATCTGTCTTCATATGTGTATTGTTCTCTAGACTCTTAGATTGACTATGTTGCAGATTACTCACAGTTGTTCTTTAGGGCTGGCTATTAATGCACATACCTGAAATGTGATTCCCTCCCACATCTGAAGTCTGGGGGTGGCTTGGTAGCTGGGCACAGATCAACAACGGACAGATCAACTAATGAACCCACCCCTTTTTTTTACCATTTGGCGACGTAGTTTCTCCATCTAATTCCATGCATGGTGGGATGACAACTGTGAATTTAGGGGGGGTGGGGGTTGCCGCTGCTCTCCCAGATGAACATGGCCACTGGGAGTGGCTTGCTGGAATGGTGAGGCAGAGAAATCTGAGGTGTCCCTAACCACTCCTCGTATCTCATTAATTGGTACACTAGGGGGAATAAACATCTTTTTGAGGACAATAGGTTGTTTGAGAAAGTGCACTATTTTAGTATGCTCATCCTCCAGGAAACATGGATGGTGATGGGTGGGCAATTGTGCAGAAACCAGCACTAAAAAGGCCTCTGGGTATACCAAGAGGTAGATTAATCTTGGGCGATAAAAAACCTCTCTGCCTGACTGAGATTTCATGTCACTCCCCTAATATCCTGATTGGGAATGTGTTGGGGCAGGGCCCGTTAGGGTCAAAGGACGTCTTAATAAGTAACATCTATGATCCTCCATATGTTTCCCCCCTTTGTGCCCTAGTAGGAGAATTGGAAAGGTGGCTCGACTCCCAGACCAACTCTGTAACAACTATTCTGGTTGTGGATTTCAAATCAACTATCCCCACTGACCAGGAATCTCTGCATTGGCATCCAGAAATCATGGCCAGCGGCCCAAAGGGCGAATAAGATTAGACCACAGTTATCCTAGAGGTCTGTGTTGGGCAACCCTTCTCTATTTAAGAGGATACTCTACGGTTGTTAGGGAGAAACCTCAAGAATGTGCTAATTTCCCTTACATTTTGAGACCCCAAGCAACTTTGCTGGATTTCTAGGATTTGAGTTTGTACCTGGGAGGAGTGTGAGTCTTTTTTCCCACACTTCCATGTATTTTGATGTGTCTCTTACTTTTGTGTTCTTTGGTTATGGAGTTTTAAAACCACTCCATAGCCATCATCTTTTTCTGTGTGTCACACAGCACCTTCAGTGCAGTGGCACAGGGATGTCTTTCAGACTTCCCAAGGTTTAAATAGCTTCTCTGGGACTGACTACTGTCTCCCAGAGCATGTAAAGTTAAATTGACTTTACTAGTCTCTTTAAATTTACAGACCCAGCACACACTATCTTCCTATAGAGTGTTGGAGGGGTTGCCTACCATCCCCTGAGTCAAAACACTCATGTAACAGTCAAATGTTACCCTTTCTGACTTTAAATGGCTGGTGACAGTGGTTTAGATCAAACTACCATGATTTTTCCCGACCAAGAACAACGGTAGCTAAAACTCGGGTCGGCCATGTTTTTCAATATGGCGCCCAAGACCTATCTGTAAAAACAGACACTGGTCAACTTTTTTCGCCATTTCTTTTAGAAAAGGTCCTTCTTGTGTTTGTCTCTGTGCGCCAAACCAGGTTTGGTCCCTTTGTTTGTTGGTATTTGGCGGGCTTCAGTGCTGAAACTCTCCTCTGGTGCCTGAGTGTCTGGGGTGGACAGGATGTGAGGGAGGTGCCCGAAACTCCCTGTGTTAGTCTCCTAGGACACCTGCATGCACTCTGGCATGATTGGCCGGCTGGCTGTCCGGCAAGGACAGCCACCCTGCTGTGTGAGTGGCAGCCAGGCTGGAATGTACTGGGGAAAACTGTTTAAAAGCAGGTCTCTGGGACTTGGAAAGCAGAGTCGGCCACTGGAACGAAAGAACCGAAGACAAGCTGAAGGAAGAGGACTGCTGCAACTCCTGGATGACCAGTGAGGCCCTGCTGCAGGTCTGAAATGCCTGAAACTCCGTCAACTGAGGAGCCAGCCCTTCAAGGTTAACTTCTTCCCTTGAGTTTGGTGGGAACAACCATCTCGTAAGCCACCTGGACACCGTTCACTCCTGGTCATATTTTCTGCAGAGTCGTGTGGAAAACTGGATAGCCAGTGGGAAGGATACCATTTTGTGGTCTTTAAGGCACTCACACCTCAAAATAACATTTTGCCAAACTTGTGGCCTCATCCCTGGGCAGTGCAGGAACCTCCCGACGTCCTCCTTCTTGTCCCCATGACTGAAGCTCAGGAACATCGAGATCTGCTGGAACTGCCAGGAAAACTGCCACAGCTACAGCTCTTCTTCACTTTAAAGGTACTGTGCAAACGCGGTCCGGAATTCTTTTCGGCCACGGTGAAAGATTGTGTAACTTTCCCGTATTAGAAGGCTTGTCCTCCCCTAAACATTTGTCAAACTTTTCACCTAGCCAAATTCTCCTAAGATCTGTGGTAAAGAGTTAACCGTTTACTACCAGAACTGTGCTATCTTATACAAAGACTCTGAACCATTGACTTTGGCCCAGGTCTATGAACTGAATTGCTGGTTGTAGTTTACTGAAACCCTTTGCCCTGCCTATGAAAGTATTTGTGCTGTTGATTCTAAAAGCCTTGGCCCTCATTACAAGCTGGGCGCAAAGGCATACCGGGCACCGGTAATGACACCGGTGCTGGTAATCCCTTTGCGTCCTATTCCGAGGTCCCTTTGCGGGTCCTTCCTTAATGCATGGTTTTAGACGGCGTTAAGGACGGGACACGCAAAGGGATACCAGGGTCAATAACAGTACCGCAATTTGCGGTACCGTTATTGCCGCCTTCCCATTGAGCTCTATGGGGGCTCAAATGGGAATGGGGAATGGCATTTCAAATGGGGACTTACCGGTCCTGCAAAGGGCGGAATGGACCAGTAAGTCCCCATACCACCAAGTCAGTGGCGATACCGGTATTGGTGCTAGTCATGGCGCTAATAGCGCCATGACTAGCACCAACCTCAGAATGAGGGCCCTTTTACCCCTTTTTAAAGTATCTGAAGTGCCATTTTGCTCCCACTTCAGGGGAGCTGAACTTGTTCAGTAATAATTGGTTGTGTATTTGTAGTATATCAGTATATGATATTGAGCTGCTCTTGCTAGTGTACTTTTTTCAAACTGACTGTGTAAATAAATGTATATTCTTTTACCAAGAAACCTTGAGTAAAGTGTTTGTTTAAATAACTGTATTTGTTGGCCCTATGTGTAACTTGTTCTACTGCTCATTGCACTCTAGAGATACGTCTGGCTGCTCAGCCACTGCTACCACATAACTGTGTAGTACAGGCTTGTACCAAAGGTGAACTTGTACTGACACTTGTAGTCTTAATTGCATGTAGTGTTCCCCAAGGGTACTGCATGTGATTCTGCCTAACACTGGTTTACTGTGATGGGATAAAGTATACTTGTTACATTTAGAGTACTGCTCTTCCCTTTGCTCAAATAAACCTCACACGGTTAAGCAACACTAGAGAAGGAATTCTTTTATCAGGACTGATATGGAAAGCTACAGACAGGAGACCCTTTTCACTTTAACAGTTGATCAATTGAGACATATGTGTAAAGATAGGAATCTCACTGTAAAAGGTAAAAAGGTTGAATTGATAGAAAAGTTGTTAGAATACCAAAGTCTGAACAGTGGGTCTGAAACCCCCACCCCTGCAGCAAATGTGGAAAATGTTGATGAGGATGATAATGTTTCTGAGGTTAACTAAAATGTTATGGATGAGTTAGATGAGGCAGAAGAGTCTCACAATGTAGGCTCTGTTTTACCACTACCTGCTCATAGGCCTCAACCTTTGACCACAGGTCCCCAGCAGGTCCAACACTAAGTCCTGAATTTGTCTCATTGGAAAGAATGAGTCATGAGTTAGAATTTAAAAGAATCTAACCCCAAACTGAAAGCAAACATCAAGAACTTAAACTCGGAGAAATGGAGTTGAATCATGCACTTGAAATGAAGAAGTTGTCTCTTGAAACTGGTTCTCTCCCAGAGTCTTCTAGGTCTTCCAGTCCTAAGAGACCGTGCATGCCCAAAGATGTAGTAAGTACGTATGCGGTTAAGCTTGATATATATAAGTTCTGAATATAACCATGGGATTCAAGACATTACATGGAATTAGCTGATTCCGTGGCTTTTTTCTAGGCTACCCCCTGTTGCAACTGATGTGGTAATGGAGTTGTGAGATGTAGAAAGAAAGGAGTATGAAAGTGTGAAACTAGCTTTGATAGCTAGGTTTGGGAAGACCCCTTCCCAGTATCTTAAGAGGTTTAGAACCCTCACAAAGCATGATGGCACCCCTTGGGCTACCAGAGTGGATGAATGTTTGAAAAACCTAGATGGATGGGTTAAGGGCCACAGAGTTAACACTTATGAAGGTATGAGAAATCTGTTTATGTTGGAATCTATTTATGATGCCTGCTCTCCGGAGCTGAGACAGCACTTGGCTGACTAAGGAAATTGATTCAAAGAAGTTAGCAAGGGCTGCTGACTTGTGGGTTGCCAACAGGGCTAATCACAAGGATTCTGGGGAAACTCAGAAGAAGGATGAGGGGAAGCAGCACAAGAAAGATACCAGAGATAATTCCAATACCTCCACTCCAAAAGAGGGCCCCGAACATAACACGGGTAAGCCACAAGGGAAACCAAATCAGGCTAGTATACATCCTGGTGCCAAACCAGAAGGAGGTCAGAACAAACCCCCATTCATAAAGACATTTGGAAAATGTTATGCTTGTGGGTCCACTGACCATTTGAAAGGGGATCCCAGATGCAAGGGTAAACCTTCAGGGATCCGCACTGTCTCCTTAGCCTTCTCCCAAGAGGATGAAGTACCAATGGCAAGTGGAAACTTTTACTTACTGGCTGGGGAACCTATGAAAGTCTCAGCCAGTGTTTCTTTAGTATCCCTGCGTCTGTGGGAACAGCAGAACTTAGATATGTACAATTCCATTCCAGAGAATAATAAATAATATTACAAAGACAGTGTTCTTGTGAATGGTCAGGAGACCCCTGCCATCAGAGAGACACTGGGGCCAGCATAACTGTAGTTGATTAATCATTTTTCAAGGTAGAGGATGTTGCTAAGGCACCCACATTCCTAACTAAGCTTGCTGTAGGCCCTGTCCAAATGCTTCCACCGTTACCAGCTCTCATCCAGTGCAATGACATGACTGTCAAGATACCTGTTAATGTGCAGAGGGAAGTACCTGGGAGAGTCCTGTTGGGGAATGACTTACCAACTCTTGGAGTTGTATCAAGCACCCCCAGGCCTCCAAGCAAAAGGAAACAGGAGCAGACTAGGAAGGCCAGACAGAGTACTTTAAAAGGCTCTCAAGAGGAGATTATAGAGGAAACTATAACTCCCAGTCCGCAGGACTTACTGACTGCAATTTCAAAAAAGAAGGAGGAAAAGGGGAAACCTAAACCCTCCAGGAAGAAACCAGCCAGCACTCCTGTGATACCAACAAGGACATCCCCGAGTCCAAAGTCACACCTGTGACTCCTCTACCAGCTGAGGCTGAGTGTGTGGAACAACCGTGTGTGGTTGAATCAGCTGCTGATGAACCAGAGCTGGATGAGGACCTTTCTCCTGTCGCAGATCTGGATACCTAAGACCATCCTGAGCTGCAGTCTTTACTGGCAGAAGGTGGACCCTGTAGGATAGACTTCAGCAGAGTTCAACGAGAGTGTCCTACTCTTGAAAGTCTTCGCCAACAGGCCGCTTCTTAGCTGGATGGGCAAGAGCCAGGGAAGCATAGGTTGTACTGGGAAGATGGCCTCGTCTACAGTGAACTGACTGAGTCTATCCCAGGGGACTACAGAAGACTTGTAGTGCCTCTTGAAAGCAGACTCTAGTTCCCACAGTTAGCCCTTGAGATACCTTTGGCTGGTCACTTAAGTTTTAAGAAGACCAAGGAAAGGCTCTCTTTATATTTCTACTGGCCTAAGTTGGGGCCTGATGTAGATAGGTTCTGTAGGAGCTGTCACACTTGCCAAATCTCTGGCAAGAGTGGAGCCAAGAATGTGGCACCTTTGGTGCCTCTCTCAGTGGTGGAAGTCCCTTTTGAGAGGGTAGGAATCGACATTGTTGGTCCCTTAGACCCTCCAACATCTTCAGGAAATAGGTTTATCCTGGTTGTAGTAATCGATGCTACTAGGTATCCTGAAGCCATACCTAGGATAACTGTTATAGCTCAGGATGTGGCTAAGGCTCTACTTGGCATTTCTAACAGGTTAGGTTTTCCTAAGAAACATATCTCTGACAGGGGATCCAATTTATGTCCCACTACATGCAGGCCATGTGGAAAAACTGTGGAGTAATTTACATGTTCTCAACTGCCTACCATCTTCAGACAAATGGATTGGGAGAGAGGTTCAACTGTGCAATGACGAGCATAATAGGTGCTTTAGAGGAACCCCTTAGAAGAAAGTGGAACCTTCTACTGCCATGCCTTCTATTTGCTTATAGAGAACTCCCCCAGGAGGGAGTTGGATTTAGTCCCTTTGAACTTCTCTATGGCCATCCAGTTAGATGTCTCTTGGCCCTGATTAACGAAGGGTTGGAGAGTGCTCCTTCCCCCAAGACATTGGGAGTCACTGACTATGAGATAGGTCTCCAGAGGAGAATGTCACACATGATGGCAGAAGAATCAAATAACTTGAAAGCAGGTCAGGCTCTGGTGAAGCATTGGCATGACCAGAAGGCCAATATGGTTGAGTTCACTCAAGACCAGCTAGTTCTAGTTATGGTACCTACAAGGCAGAGGGCCTTATAGGACAAATGGATAGGACCCTTCAAGGTTGGGAGCAAACTTGGAGAGGTCAACGATCTGGTGGACTTAGGCAATCCTAAGGAGGCTCCCAAAGTCTTTCATACCAACCTTCTAAAAGCGTATGTGTCAAGACCAGAAGCGGGAGCTTTGCTTCTAGATTCAGCTCAGGAGGAGGAGGAGAGTGAACCTCTACCTGACCTACTCAGAGGCCAGCTTTTAGATGAGAAAATAGAAGGAGTTAATCTCTCTTCTAATTTGACACCTGAACAACAGTAAGAGTGCAAGTTTCTGTTAAATCAGTTTGCCTCCCTGTTTTCACTATCACCAGGCTTGACCCATTGGGGCCAGCATGATATTTCCACTGGTGACTGTTTATCTGTTAAAAGCAGAGGGTACAGGATGTCAGATCATGTAAGATCCCACATAAAGGAGGAGGTCAACACGATGCTTGATCTCGGGGTAAAAGAGCCCTCTACAAGCCCATGGTCTAGTCCAGTTGTTCTAGTACCAAAGGCAGGATCCAAGGAGTTGAGATTCTGTATGGACTATAGAGCTCTTAATGCAGGCACCAAGACTGATGTCCACCCTTTACCAAGGACAGATGAATTGCTGGATAAACTTGGTTCAGCCAACTACCTCAGTACATTTGATCTCACTTCAGGCAATTGGCAAATAGCACTGATAGATGATGCCAAGGAGAAAACTGCATTCTCAACCCAGCAGGCCTCTACCAGTTTAAGGTAATGCATTTTAGACTAAATAATGCACCTGCTACATTCCAAAGGATGGTTAACCGGGTTCTGAATGGGATGGAGGAAATCTGCATGGCATACTTGGATGACATTGCAGTGTTCAGCCCTACTTGGAAAGAACATGTTGACCACTTAGGATATGTTTTGCAGGCTCTTGAGCAGGCCAATCTGACCATAAAGGCAAGTAAATGTCAAATTGGTCAGAGCAAAGTGGTTTACCTTGGACATGAGGTAGGAGGAGGTGAAATCAGGCCATTGCCTAGCAAAGAACAAGCTGTACAAAACTGGGCCACCCCTACTACTCAAACCCAAGTGAGAACCTTCCTAGGCCTCGCTGGGTACAAGAGGAACTTCATAGAGAACTATGGGACCATAGCTTCTCCCTTGAATGTGACCTCCTCTCCCAAATTCCCTAAAAAGGTCAGGTGGAATGAGGAGTGCACTCAAGCATTTGAAGAACTAAAGAAAGCCCTTTGTCAAGCTCCAGTCCTAAGAGTTCCTGACTACAATCAAACCTTCATTGTGCAGACAGATGCTTCAAATACAGGTAAATGTGCAGTTCTGAGTCAGCTGTATGTGAAAGGTAGGGAGCACCCCATTTGCTTCATCAGCAGGAAGCTGAAGGAACCTGAGACAAGTTGTGCAACCACTGAAAGAGAATGTTTTGCTATTGTGTGCTCACTGAAGATGTTTAGACCACACTCATATGGATCTACATTTGTGATTCAGACTGACCACCAACCCTTGAGATGGTTGATGCAAATGAAAGGGGAAAACCCTAAACGACTGAGATGGTCAATCCGACTTCAAGGGTTTGATTTTACCATTGAACACAGGTCTGGGTGTCTCCACCAAAATGCTGATGGTCTCTCCAGGATTTTTGACTGACTGGAGTAAGGAGATTCATCCTGGATTAAATCCTCCAGTCCCTTAGTCTGGGGGGACCAGTGTTAGGGAGCATTCTCAAGAATGTGCTAATTTCCTTTACCTTTTGAGACCCCCAATAACTTTGCTGGATTTCTAGGATTTTATTTTTTACCTAGGAAGAGTGTGAGCCTTTTCCCCACTCTTCCATGTATTTTGATGTGTGTTTTACTTTTGTGTTCTTTGGTTATGGAGTTTTAAAACCACTCCATATGCATCATCTTTTTTATGTGTGTCACACAACACCTTCAGCACAGTGGCACAGGGGTGTCTTTCAGACTGCCCAAGGTTTAAATACCTTCTCAGGGACTGACTACTGTCTCCCAGGGCATGTAAAGTTACATTGACTTTACTAGTCTCTTTAAATTTACAGACCCAGCACACACTATCTTCCTATAGAGTGCAGGAGGGGTTGCCTAGCATCCCCTGAGGCAAAACACTCAGCTAACAGTCAAATGTTACCCTTTCCTACCTTAAATGGCTTGTGGCAGTGGTTTAGATCAAACTACCATGATTTTTCCCGACCGCGAACAATGGTAGCTAAAAATCGGGCAGCCATGTTATTCAATATGGCGCCCAAGACTTATCTGTAAAAACAGACTCAGGTCAACTTTTTTCACCATTTCTTTTAGGAAAGGTCCTTCTTATGTTTGTCTCTGCATGCCAAACCAGGTTTGGTCCCTTTGTTCGTTGGCCTTTGGCGGGCTTCAGTGCTGAAACCCTCCTCTCGTGCTAGAGTCTCTGGGGTGGACAGGATGTGAGGGAGGTGCCCGAAACTCCTTGTGCTTAGTCTCCTAGGAGACCTAAATGCACTCTGGTGTGATTGGCCGGCTGGCACCTGCTGTGTGATTGACAGCCAGACTGCAATGAATGGGGGAAAACTGTTTAAAACCAGGTCTCTGGGACTTGGAAAGCATAGTCGACCACTGGAACGAAAGAACCGAAGACGAGCTGAAGGAAGAAGACTGCTGCAAATCCTGGATGACCAGTGAAGCCCTAGTGCAGGTCGGAATTGCCTGAAACTCCATCGACAGAGAAGCTCTTCAATGTTAACTTCTTCTCTTGAGTTTGGTGGGAACAACCAACTCATAAGCCGCCCGGACACCGTCCACTCCTGGTAAAATTTTCTGCAGAGTGCTGAGGAAAACCGGAAATCCACTGGGAAGGATACCAGTTTGTGATCTTTAAGGCACTCACACCTTAAACCGACATTTTGCCAAGCTTGTGGCCTCATCCCTGGGCAGTGCAGGAAACCTCCCGACGTCCTCCTTCTTGTCCCCACGACTTAAGCACAGGAACAGCGAGATCTGCTCGAACTGCCAGGAACAACTGCCTCAGCTAGAGCTCTTCTTCACTTTAAAGGTACTGTGCAAATGCGGTCCGGAAATCTTTTCAGCCACTGTGAAAGTTTGTGAAACTTTCCCAACTTCAAAGGCTTGTCCTTCCCTAAACATTCGTCAAGCTTTTTGCCTAGCCAAATTCTCCTACGATCCGTGGCAAAGACTAAACTGTTTACTACCAGAACTGTGCTATTCTATACAAAGGGCCTTATTCCGAGTTTGGAGGTAGCCATGACGCTATTTGCGTCATGGCTGCCTCCAAACCCGGGTCTGTGTCCGGTCTGGGTGAATAGGGACTTACTGGGACATTCCGACCTGTGCGGACCCGGTAAGTCCCCATTCAACCAACCATTCCCCATTCCCATTTGAGCCCCCATAGGGCTCAATGGGAATGGGGGAAGGCGCTAATTATGGGCCCGTAAATTACAGTCCTGTTATTAGCGCCATGGTCCCTTAGCTGGACCCACAAAGGACGGGTGGTTAGACCACACAGCCTTTGCGGGTCCCGCTAAGGGACCTCGGAATTTGGCGGTAAGGGTTTAACGGCACCGGTCTCCTTACCGGTGACCGTTATCCCTTACAGCCCAACTCGGAATGAAGCCCATTGACTTTGGCCCAGGCCTATGAACTGAATTGCTGGTTGTCGTTTACTGAAACCCTTTGCCCTGCCTATGAAAGTATTTGTGCTAGTGATTCTAAAAACCTTGTCTTTTTACCTCTTTTTAAAGTATCTGAAGTGCCATTTTGCTCCCACTTCAGGGGAGCTGAACTTGTTCAGTACTTATTGGTTGTGTATTTGTAGTATATTAGTATATGATATTGAGCTGCTCTTGCTAGTGTAATGTTTTCAAACTGACTGTGTAAATACATGTATATTCTTTTACCAAGACACCTTGGGTAAAGGGTTTGTTTGACTCACTGTATTTGTTGGCCCTATGTGTAACGTATTCTACTGCTCACTCAAACCTTGACATAAGTCTGGCAGCTCAGCCACTGCTACCACCTAACTGTGCAGTACAGGCTTGTACCAAAGGTGACATTGTACTGACACTTGTGGTCTTAATTGCATCTAGTGTTCCCCAAGGGTACTGCATGTGATTCTGCCTAACAATGGTGAATGGGGCATGCCACTCAGATTGTCCCCTACACGTTGTGCCCTTCTCAGCTCCGGTATCATTGACTATGCATTTGTGAATAATAATGACCCAGTAGTTATCAACATGGGTATTCAATCACGTGAAGAGAGGGATCATTTTCCCATCATTTTATTATTAGATCTAGTTTCTCCCAATTATGGTGTCCATACAACTGGGTCTATACGGGTAAACAGAGTTGGGACTAGGTCAGCTGGAACCCCACAGGTATTGAAGCTGCACGGGTCACAGCACAAAGAGTTCTTTTGAACTTTCCCGCTTTCAATCAGGGGTTGACATGGCAGAGGTTTTGAAGGCAATTATACAATTCGAAGGAGTGATTGCTGATATCTTGGCGAGTGTCCCAACAGCTAACAAGAGGCACAATTGGCGAGCAGCTGGGTCATCTTTACCACATAGACAAGTCTATGATAAGTCTATTCACGATAAAAAAGATCCTTGTGTAAAGAACTGCGGTCCCTATTAAAAGAAGTAGCTGACGCCACAGCCCTTGCAATCAGAAGGAAGGAGATCAAGTGCTCTTATTCCAAGTGGCTTTGGCTGCACAAATATCTAAAAGAATGTCAAAAGTGGCGTGACCTAGTTCTAATCTCTGCCAGAAATTAGAGCAAAAAATCTTTGGAGATAGTAAATGGCCAAGGCACATCCAAGTTAGAGCTGAATGGAGTACAGGAATCCAAATGGATTCTTTATATATCTTTAACCCTGAGACAGTCCAAGCAGAATCTGCCAACTGCTCCAGGTGATACAGGCCATTGGATGTTTGAGGAGAGTGTACGGGAGGTTGCAGGGATTATTGGCGCCAGTAAATCTCTAGAGCCCCTAGGCCGGATGGGCTATGCAATCTTGTAACTAAGGCGGCTTTTGCCTTATGGGCCAGGGCCCTCCATCAGCTTTTTAGCTGTATCTGCGTCACCCAGGTGATTCCCTTTTCTTGGTAAGACAGTGTTTTGGTTCCTGTATACAAGAAGGGCGCTCAACCTGACCCACATAATTATCGCCTTCTGTCCATGTTGGATGTCTCGTCCAAGGTGTTCGCATGGATTCTGTTGGACGAACTGACCGCATGGGCAGAGGTCAATAATATCATTCCCTGGAATCAGACCAGCTTTACGAAGGGATGTTCTACATCGTTAAACATACTTGCATTGACCTCCATTGTGGAACAGGCACGGCTGATCCGCAATCGCCTGATATATGCAGTGTTCGTAGATTACAGCGCTGCCTTTGACACGGTAGACTTAGCCAGGCTGTGGGAGAAGCTTGTGGGTTGGGGGAATCCCACCAGGTCTACTAAAAATGATTGTATTGCTCCATACTAATACACATGTCAATATAAGGCTGGAGGGTGACAGTGGAATCTCTGCTTGGATCCCAACGAATGTGGACCTGAAGCAGGGGTGCCTTCTGGCCCTGATTCTTTTCAATCTCTGTCTTTCGGACAGGGGACGTGCATTGGTTGACCCGAAAACTCTTCCGCCGAAGCTAGGTGATACGTTGTATTATGGACGGGCTATGCGGATGACCTAGTCATCCTGGATTTGATGCCAGGTGGTCTGAAAGCTCCCTTTGACAACCTTAACTTGTAGAATCTGATAAAAACAGGAGCCGGGATTTGTTATCATTAGAGAGTCATTATTTTTTGTTACAGAACCATTACCTAATCATTGCTCTTTTCTATGGAATCATTCCATTATTGCATCCTGTTTAAGCTAGCCATTGTACATTGCTGAAGTAGACACTATCCACATTATTAGACTGCCACTTTGTATGCATTAGCCATTTCCATTTAGAATGACACACTGTCATATTTGAAATACCATGTAGAGCCATTTAGAATGACATGGTATGTTTTGTAGTTACATGTACACGTGTATGCATAAGATAGAGAGTTGTTGTTGGAGATTGTGCTAGATGTTGATGGAGTTTGAGTTCGAGTGACCAGATCAAAGAGAGAGGGGCCTGCCACTGACTGACTGATTGCAGAGTAGCGGGAGAGGAGAGACCTGGCCCTGGCAAACAGAGCAAATGGGAATTATGGTTTATGGCCTAAACTGATTGATTAGACCAGACATTCATACAAAGAGCTTTGGGTTTGGGAAAGGGGAAATCAGACAGGGATTGTCATAGATAGAGAGTGTGAATCATGGTGTGGATTGGAGAGTAATGCTTCCACTTGCATTAGATTGCATTAGAATCACAGGCTTGCATTAGAAGCCTGAAAGACTTATAGTTATCCACTGCATGGTAGATTTGCACTAGGAGCATAAAAGGTGCAGATTTAAGATTTGCATAGTTTAATGGAATGCTTGCATCATGCCTTGTTATGCATAAATAAAAGTATTTTATTGTTATAATTGAATCGATTCATGTGTTTTCTTTGTGTCTTATGCTATTGTGTCCATAGGTTATGTTGTTAGGCGTAAGATAGGAGTAACACAGTGCATATAGGCCCTGAGATACAAAAGCAGGGGGGTATAGTGATCCACACCCCCCAGGAGATTGTCTAGGGTTGGCTAGAGTTGTCTAAGACCAGTGCATGGTTGCCCAAGGGGGGCTAGACCATTATAGGATTTGTTTTATGGTCTCACAAACTCTTACTCAACCTTGAACTCTCTAAACGTAAACATCAACAAAACCAAGATCGTGGTCTTTGAAACATCATATAGGCATGCAGTTAGAGTGAGGTGGTTGAGGTGGTGTCCCAATACGTATACCTGAGTGTTGTTTTTGAATCTAGCCCTACAGGTATGTCTCAGCTATGCGGTCTTAAGGTGCGCATAGCACAAATTGTGGGGGCTATATGCTTATTTGCATTACGTGGCGGAGGTTACTCATTGGGGATACTGCTTAAGTCGTTTGCTGCAAAGGTTGTGCCAATCCTGTGTTATGCAGAAGAGGTCTGGGGCCTGTGCATTTTGGATGCATAAGCCAAGACTGAAGTCTTCTAAGAATACCATCTTATGTTTCGGCAGAGATGATCGCTTTTGAATTTGATCTCATTATGATCTACGAGCGTATTGTGCTCAGCAGCTTGATGCTGTATTGGCAACTTGTGCATGCACAAGCTAATACCCTGATGGGGATACTGTTCAAGGCTGCTTTTATGAGGAATTCAATATTGGGTAGGATGTTGAGTATGGTCGATCAGTGGGTTGGCAGAAACCGGGAGGGTATGCTGATGTTAAGTGTAACCCAATATAAAAACACAATGAGAGGGAAATCGGTCTCTCTTAAACGTGAGCAAATGGTTGTCTCTCTGGCTACCAAATCCACCTCAGCCATTTCCTATCCATATATATTTGAAAACAACTAATGCCTACCTACATCAGCAACTTTCTGAGGAATTCCTTTGTGTGGGACTATCTCTGTCTTAAATTCAATGCAGTAAGCACCCTTGAAATTGTCGGTCGATGATCTAATACTCCTAGTGGGGATAGATGTTGCCAGCTCATTGGTAATGGGAGGTGGAGACGGTTCAACATCTCCTGACAAATTGTGAAGCACTGGTTGTGTTGCATGGCAGGGCCCTTAGGGCATCAGGACTGGATTCCCGAACCCCACCAACAGCTCTATGGGGCCGCTTCATGTCTGGCTCCCATGAGGGACTGACTGTCTTTCTCACTAAGTTGTGGAGAGCTACATGGGATATTCAACATTTTTGCAGATTGAATGTGTCTATATTATATTGTTCTCTCTGGAGGATGATTTGATTTTCCTTTTTCCCTTCTTTCCCTTTTTTTATATTTCTGATGTCATGTGTCAAATGTTATTTGTTTAACTGTATGATACTTAAATAAAAAATAAAGAATCTTCACAGCCCTCTGGTAATCTGGATCGACCCTATGGGGGCTGAAATGTGAATGGGGAATGGCATTTCAAATGGGGACTTACCGGTCCCGCAAAGGGCGGAATGGATCGGTAAGTCCCCATACCACCACGTCAGTGGCGGTACCGGTATTGGTGCTAGTCATGGCGCTAATAGCGCCATGACTAGCACCAACCTCGGAATGAGGGCCACTGTCACAGTCACAAAGGCTCTTGTCACTGCAGCAAAACACTATAAAGTCCAGCTACTGTTAGTAATCCAGGTGAATGACTCCCTTCTCCTGGATGTAAAACTTCCAAACCCCTCTCAGGTTGTTCAAAACAAAAGTTCCAAAAATGTTCTGGATTGTCCATAACCCACATGAAAATAAATAGCCACATAACATTCTTGTTGGGCTATGAGAACAACTCCCTTCTCCTAGCATGCTCCCCAATGTCTTTCACAGTTCTTAATAAGGTTTGTTACTCATTAGGGAAGTTTTCACAATCTATATGTTTTGTACAATTCTTGATCCGCCCCCACCGGGACGATGAAGCTCTTCCTGGAGTCCCACTCGACTCTCCAGCACCATACTTTTGTGGAACATGCCTGGAAACTGTATCACACAATGGTTTATGTTTTCCTTTATTTCTTCATGGTTTACAGTCCCCTCCTGGACTTGTATGTGTTCCGTTACCTTCTCCCGGAGGAACTCTTCACAGGTTTCACCCGAGGTCACAGGGCCACACTTCTTAGTTCAACTTATTAATTTAGTAATTATCCGTGTTTCACCTCTCTCCACCTCGATTTATTGTGGACTTCCTTGGCATAGCTGTTGGACCCCTTGGTCCTATCGTGACAGGTTATGACTCTCCCATGATCTCTCGCTCACTCCTGATAGTCACTTTCGTTCGTGGCTCTGCTGTAGGCTAAGGCAGGTGGTCTCGATACCATTGTTGGACCAAAAGTTCCACCCACTACATGTCTTGCCACTATCTCTCAGTATCTATGAGTTTATCATGATGGTTCCCAACCGACTTGCAAGACACTTCTCGGGTGTCTTGCTAATCCTCTACTCAGTCTGGGAGACAAGCCTCACTGCCATCTCCTGAAGACATGCACCAGCTCTCCAGGATTCAATGTGGTCTTCTCGATCGCCAGGTTCTCCCTCTGGTCGTACCACAGCTTCCAGCTTGCAAAAACCGCACGGGCCATTGCTGGACGGGTCGAGGATGACGACGAATACAATCCTTCTTTGCTGTTCAGTTTAAATTGTGGGGACGGCTCCAGCGTAATATCCATCCAATTGACAGCAGCTGCTTTAGCTCTTGTCCCGGTCAAATGTAGCATTTTTGAGCGCTTCTTCGTCTCAATACTTTTGTCATCAGATGAGTTCGATATTTCACAATAACACAGAGTTTCAAAGGTGATCTTATGTTAATAATATGTGGGTGTTATTGTTAGCCTACTTTGTGGGTTTTCACAGGGGATAAGCCTCCCAATTGCATTCTCATCCCCATGAGAGTAGTGCGCTCCATGAGATCTTCCCCATGTCACCTCCCTTAGAGGGACTATTGGTTAGTGACTTCACCTCTGTAGCCTCATGGGAAGGGATTGTGTTCTGATGAAAAGTGACTTTTGTGAAGGAGAATGCCCAGAGTTTCTGTAAGAGCTGTGTCGGAGGCAAACAAGGCAGCACATTGCGCAAAGTATGCAAAAGAAAGAAGCTGAGATAGCGGTGTGTAAGAGAGGAAGGATCAATCTTCAAGTAAGTACTTCAGTAGTGAAGGGATGTAATAGATGTTCTACATGTAGCAGGATGAGTGGACTAAGCGTACGACATTGATTGTGTCATTTCACTAGAAGGTGAATGTGCGCCATACGCTTAAAAAGAAGAAAACTATGGTAAAAGGAAGATGATTTGAAGACAAACAAGACATGACAGTAGGGAAGTACGTTTTTACACATAAGCAAATTTGTGAACAAATAGTGTCTTAAATGAGGACGCAGTGCCATAACAGAGCAGTGTATTAAAGTAATTTGGTCTCTCTTTTTCAGCACACGTGTAGACCAGCTGGCTCTCTCAAGTGAAGAAGAGAGCAAAAGCAAAGTGAGTCCATCAATGGCTTTCACATTCGCTAACATGGCGCTAATAGCACTATGGCTACCTCCAAACTCGTAATGAGGCCCATTCTCTCTTGTTCTCTTCTGGTCTGATCTCTTTGCTCGTTGTTTGTCTTGTTATTTGTGTGCCCTGAGGCCTACGGGCATGTGGCGAGGTATAAAAATTTAAATAAATAAATTAATTAATAAATACTATCTGGTCCTTGACTTCCTTGGTATGACCCACCAGGCATTACCTGTGTGGTGATTCTTGTGATTTCATAAAAGGAATCATTGCTTGTGTGGACGTTGCTATCAGCATATTCTGCAGGTCAATCATAGTGGTCGGTATTGGATCGGGTTGACATCCCGAGGCGAGTCACAATGGTATTTATTGTCAAGCCTATCGTGAGCTGCTTTCTGCTCGTCCTTTTCTGTGGCCCATCGCTCGCAATTCATTGTCTCTGGTATTTGTGGCCTCGCCGCTATGTGATTCAAAGGTTTCGGCGGCTCCACCTGCGGCTTGACCATTGGTCTCATAAAAAGTGGTGTTGAAGTGAAGTGTTTATCTGTATTCTTTATATCATATATGTCTCAGAAAACTTCCCTCCTTTGCTCATGATTACTCATGAGAGTTTTGATTTCGGTGATGTTTAATGATAGTTGTGCGGTACATAACTTCGGTAACTGATTAACGGGTATCGTACCGGATTCAGACTTAATTCCTCGTGCATGCTTTTTTTGCCACATTAGTTTCGCCCTCAGGGCTTTATCTTTTAGATACATGTTGGTATTTGTCTCATCACACAGAAGTGAATGGTCATTCTCTTGCTCCTTCAAACTGTTTGTCATATGCATCAGTGACTTGATGAATGATTTGCCTTCTTCTATGTGTGTATCCTAGCGGCCATCCGCCAACATCTTTGGCATCATGTTCATCATGTCCCGGGAGGATAGCTTAACGGCAACATGCGCGCCTTGGAAGCAAGACGACACGGTTCGATCCCCGGGTCCACGCTTAGAAACCTCTGAGTGTTTAAGCGCATTATAAATACGCAACTAAGACATAAAAAAAAACAATTACGCAACTGAAAGAACAAACAATTCCTGTAACAGCGCCTCGATGCCCGCCGGCTGTGTGAGTGCTTTAAAAATGCAAAATAAAATAAAAAAATAAAATAAAAATAAAATGGCCTGCTTTGTCATGCATGAATTCTGGTACATGAGTTTCGTCTCCGTGAAGCTGGGAGGAGGTGTAATCCGCCTGCACAAAATGTATGTTTCTACAGGACTGTGTGCAAGTGTCTTATTGTATATCATGTTTACTGATTTGCTGCTAGTAATTTCTTTGGCGTATAATTGCTCTCCCTGAGGCTGCAATTTAGGAGGCAGCATGTGTGCTCCTTCTGGTTCTGGGGACCTAGAATCGCTCCCTCCCGCCTCTTGTGAACATGCCTCAATTTGTTCATCTTCGTAGTGCGGGTTGGAATTAACTGTGTGCACCTCCTCCGATTCAAATGGTGATACTTCCCTCCCTTGAGCCCCCTGTATGGCGTTCTCAGGCTGTTATTATAGTAGTGGGATCACTCACCTTCAGTGGAGTATGCGTGTTTCTACTCTTTGCCGAGCCTTCCTTCGGACGTGAACCTCTGGTCGCTGCAGAATCCAGTATTTCTGACGCTGGGAGTGATGGCAAGGACACATTCACCATAGAGAAAGTCTTTGCATGCTGTCGTGTCTGCGGGCCAGTGGCAGACGCCATGTTGCTGGGTTTGGTGGATAATCACACTGGCACAGCATTGCAGGGGAGGTGCACAGGGACCACCATGCTCCACTTCTCCTCCGTTTTGGTTTCCCGATGTCTGTTGTTCTCTGTGACTACAAGTCGCGTGCCCTCAAGCCCACAGAGCCCAAAGACACAAAGACTCTGCGTCCCGACTCCGTGGCCATTCCGCGGATTCTGTAAGTTTTTGAATGGGGCAAGTGATAGGCAGCAAAAGAGGACTTGCAACCTCAACAACCACGTAGCTCGGTACTGGAACAGAGTGTAGACACAAATTCTCTGTGTCCCGACTCCGAGGAATCATTTTGAAGCAAGAAGACTTTGTTTCCCATTCTGACCACCTCTGAATTGCCAAGAGGTATATATAATCACAAATAAACCAGTTCGAATATGACCTATGTGTTGCATCCTCTGCAGAGTCCACTTGACCTCTTGACCAAACAAATGAGTTTCAAAACATTTTCTGTTAGAATGAGCACATTTAGCATTGGGTCGAAGACCACCCTCTGGCACTTTTCCAAGACCTATAGTGGCACTCTTTTTTATTTACAAGGACAGAGTTGTACTACCTAACGTGGCATTAATGAAATGGGAATAAGGCTCCTTCAGCACAATGCTACCATGTCTGCAGCCCAGTGGTCCAGGAAGCCTGACATGCTAAGGTTCACTTTTTCAAACAAGAAATAAGATATGTCATGGTGTCCCTGGCAAAGCTCAAGATTATGTCAAATGGCAAGACTAATTTCACCACTGACCCAGAAAGGCTCTGAAGTTCAACAAGTTCAAAGTTCAGTAACACCACAATAGAAAACCCAGTGTCACACTCTTGAAGGAAAAACTCCTACTTGAGGGATCACATTATGTATCTCCCTTTTTTCTCCCCCTTTTTTTTACCATTGCCCTACACCATCATTCCAATGCCTTGTCAGCATTATTATTATTATACCTATAACACCTGAGTTGTAATTGCTCCCTGGCCTGTAGCATTTGGATAGGGTTCTCAGAGTGCTATTAAACTTCCCCAAGTATAACACACAAATAAGATGAATTGTTAGTTACAAAAAATGTTGGATAAACTGGATGGTTGATGTCACTGGCATTGGTGGGGGAGGTGGATCTGTGGGAAAGAGACATCCTTTATTAATTTATCAGTAAAACACAGGACACCACAGCAGGGGAGTTGCTAGGTCTGGAAAAGACCCGGGGCTTAGCTGATGTCGGAACTGTTGGGACTGGGGGCTAGCTAGTCTTTTGGCTCTAGCTCCTCAGATTCTATCCGGGGCTACAACCAAAAGATCAGGGGCTATAGCCCCCTTAGCCCCCCCCTAGCAATGCCCCTGCACCACAGTCACAGTACTCATTGCTACTCATGCAGAAGTGACACGTTTATCTCTAAGGAGTGGGAACTAAGTAGTCCCCAACAATTTCAGAATAGAAGATCGGATCCATAGGGACACTGGCATCAGAAGTAAAGATAAGTTAAATGTGAGCTTAATGACATGGAGTTAATAGTGGACTTAAGGACAGTAGAAACGCCAATCATTTCATGGCTATGCCAAAAGACACAACATGACGATTCTACTGTACCAGCAAACACACACACAAACATACACAAGAGTAGCCCCAGCCCATACCTTTAGCACCGGGATGGGGAATACATAAATATAGTTAATCATCCTCACCCAGCTCCAGAAAGCTCATCACCTAAATGCACACGTCCCTTTAATTTAAATTGAATATTGTGGACCAACATGCAGGAGCTAGATTTTTACTTGTAGAGACAGAGATTCCGGGAATTAAGTTAGGCATGTTTTATGCTGTGCACCTCACTGGCACTTCCCATTTGTGTTGCGACCAGGAGACTATTTACATTTCCCCACAGGGTTGGAAATGAAAGAATGGCGTCCACAGGTATGTGATCAGATTGGGGTCGGTTTGCACACCACATACCTTTGAATGACACCTTAGCATTGCCAACACCATGGAGAAATTGACATGGTCTGAAAATAGTAAATGACACAAAAATGAAGTCGTAAAATTCGTATGCTACACTGGAATCACTGCAGACAAAACAACAAGCGCGATTCTAGAGGACGCTTTGGCCCAAGGAATCCCAGAGCCTTGGCACTTGCCATGACCAACCAAGCCCCATTCAAAAGGTCAATGTACCAATCTGCTTTTTCAGTTGAGACCGAGAGAGATTATCAAGAACAGTTCTGAAAATGTGGGGTCAATCACAGCGAAGGGGATCAACAGAGGCTCGAAAGGCAGTTTTGGGTTAACAAAACAAGGGTCTCATTACGAATACAGCGGTGCAGTAAAGAATGGCGGTAATGTGGTGGTAATTTCATTACAGCCGCATTACGGCAACGCCATACTATAGGTTTAATGGTAAGGCGGAGGAGAAACCTACAGCAAACTTCTGGCAGTAAATCGATCACCTTACTGCCATAAATTGGCTAAATTGGCAGAATTAGCACTGTCAGCAATTCCGCCTAAATCTTAATGGAGTAAAAAAAAATCGGGGTTCACACTGCCCTACCACCACTTTACTTCAGAGGTGAATCTATGCGAACAAGTGGCAGTAGCAGCAATATTGTTTTGGCGGTATTTTGGCAGATTTACCACCACCATACTTTTAATGAGGCCCCAAGTCTTTATTATACTCTACAAAATAGGGTAGGAGGAAAAGCAACAGCCAAGGTGGGATATGTCTCTGTAAACACAATGATGGCAGTAGAACTTAAAATTGAAGGGAATTCAAGGATCAGGGCCAGTTTCTGTTAGGGTAGTCACCATAGGCGTAAAGATCAACAAGGGTTTTTGATCAACACAATTTGCAGATCACCATGACTTCAGCTGGTTATGAGACAAAAGTACTTACTTTTTTTTTATTTTTTTTTTTATTTATTTTTCATTTAGTTTGTACAAACTTTTTGAAAAATCAAAATTATACACACAATTCCTCCCCTATCTATCTATAGGGTGCTTCAGAAATGGGTCATAACGGTGCATTTTTTGATAGCAGAGTATAGCGTTCTATGCCTTATTGCTTCCCCCCGACTTGGTTGATCTCACTTTTCATTACTCTGTTCGCTACAAATGATTCATTGCTCCATTACCAAACCTTTGTCTGGCTTTGCTTCACCTCTTCACCTCATCTCAACATTTTTGAAGCACCCATTACTTTTTAGATTCTTTCTCCAATTTAGTTCTCTTTTAGCAAACTTTCAAGTATTTCCAAGAAATATGTCAACCCGAAAGTGTCTTTTTCACATGGGTTATGAAATTTTCGCCATAGATCCTCTCCACTTAAGGTGGCGTATTTTTGCACTAGATGTCCTAAATGTACAGATCTCTGGTTTTTCAGGGCCTCACAATACAGTGTTAAATGTTTAAGGGTTTCTTGGTGCTTATTACAGAAGCGACACCTGAGTAATGCTTCCAAATTTCTCGTTCTTATTGCTCGGCTTACTCTGGTGTTTATTAAGTTCATACGAAATTTCATATGGTTTGCTCGATGTCTTGCATTAGCAGATCTCATCAAGTATTGAGGCAGTTGTTTTCGATCTTTTGCCTCTATAGCTGCATCTTCCATAAGTTTGTGGCGATTGCGATCATCAACTGTCGAGCACCAATCCTGTTCCCATAGTTTTTTCTTCACATAATTCAGGTTGTTTCTCAGGGTATCTTGATCAGTTCCCAGTAGCTCCAATTGCTTTTTACACCCAACTGCCCATTTACATAGTAGGGTTTCTTTGTTGCCCTTCACTGCATTTTGTAAGATCTTGAATTGAGGCAGACATTCTACTGTGATGATTTTCCGATATATGGATAGCATGTTCCATAGCACTCGGGCATGCATGGATATTAAATTAAGTTCATATCTCACACATGCACTCGAGATTCCTTTCTGTAAATGCAGGACTCTTCTCCAATATTGATTTTCTAGTTCTGGCCATAGAGTGGCAGACACTCCTAGGGCACTTTCTGCCCCATAGATCAGTGATGGAATCACTTTTTGGTTATAGTGGGCTATTACTGGTTGTAGCGAGAATTTCCCAAACTTTTTATTTATTACTACTCCTTGACTTGCTAGTTGTCTGCATTTTTGTTAAGCATTCTCTGTCCAGGGAGCATCATTTATATTACTATTAATCCAAACACCTAGTTACTTTGTCTTTTTCACACAACTTAAGATGTCATTTCTCAATCTCCACTTTGGGATGCTTTTTGTACTCAGTTTATTATTTCGTGTTAAATCTTGCAGGATTATTATTTCAGATTTTGCAGGATTGATTTTTAGTTTATTTTGTTCTACATATCTCTCTAGAGCCGCTAGTTTTCGAGTTAGTCCAATTGGTGTTAGGTCCAGTAATGCAATGTCATCTGCATATAGCATCCAACTTATAGCCTGCCCATTTATTTTTGGTGGGAAGGAGCTTATATCTGCTAGACTATCGCCAATATCAGATATAAATAAACCAAACAGCGTTGCTGCAAGCGGGCAGCCCTGTTTCACACCTTGGTTCATTTCAATTGGCTTGCTCAACGTTCCACTTGCATCAAGTCTGATTTTAATGACTGTGTCCGTGTGGAGTTCCTTTATAGGTTGTAGTAGATTATCTGGGCACTTCCATTTCTTCATCTTTTCCCAGAGCATCTCACGGTCGATGGTATCAAAAGCGCTAGATAGATCAACAAATGCTACGTAGATCTTTCTGTTTTGTCGAATTGCTTCCATTTTCAGAAAGTTCAGAATTGTTAAATTCAGCCCGCAACCAACTCCTTTCACGAATCCAGTTTGTCGAAGGTCGTATCTTTTGGTATCTTGGATCCAACGTAATAGTTGGTTTTGGAGCTGGGAGGCAAAGATTTTGCCGACCACATCAAGCAGAGCTATCGGCCGGTAATTTTTGGGGTCTGTTCGATTGCCTTTTTTAAAAATTGGTACTACAATGGCACACCGCCAGGAAGATGGTATTTGTTTCATCTGGAGAATGGTCTGAAATAATGAGTGGCAGATATCTGCCCATAGTTCTGGGTGTTGTTTTAGGTGTTGATTTGTTAGACCATCTGGTCCTGGTGCTCTGGATGTGCTTAATTTTAGAATGTTTCTGTAGATGTCCTCTTTTTTTATTTCAATTGACCACTCATGCTCTGAGGAAGGTAAAATTCTTATATTAGATTGATTGTTGTTGAATGTTTCTGCGTAGTGTCTGATCCATTGAACTTCTGAAATCATAGATTTCATAATGGCTCCCTGGGGTGTTGAGATGTTATTCAGCAAGGCCCAAAAGTCTCTAGTCTTTCTTTTAGCAAGTACTTCCATCATCATTTCGGCATCTCTCTGTAACATGATGTGTTTATGGCTGATTAGCCAGTTCTTATAAGTTTGTTTCAGATGTCTTATCATGCTTTGGTTATTTGTATTGGACTTGTTTTTGAGCATTCTCAGTGCTTTTTTCAGGTTTTTTTTTCTTTTCATTAACTTCTACATCTCATGCATGGAGCTGTGTAAAATCCGGTCGTGCCTTAGTGTGTTTTTTCTCCCGATATATCTCTAATAGAGTTGTGTACTCAATTTGTTCCGTTTCTGTTGTATTTTCAAGTGATTTCCTTAGTGAGATGATATTATTCTCACTCAATCTTAGCCTGTTACGACCAGGACCTGCTTCAAGTGTCGGTGCTTCATTGACAACTGGTCTTCTAGGTTCGTTTGATTTCAAATACAGCTTTACTAGGCAGTGATCGCTAACCTTCATTTCGATGATTTTGAGAGACAAGACTTCACTTCTTAGGATTCCGTCTACAAACATGTAGTCAATTGTCGAACTTTGCCAAAGTCTTCGCCAGGTTGGGTGGGCGGGAATGTCCCCTGGCGTGTTGCCATTCAACAAGTGTAAGTTCCAGACTTTCATTTCTTGCATCCATCGCCTGGCTGCCTGTTCGCTATTGGTTATTTTTTCTTCAAGGGAGTCGTTTATAATAGACAGACAATTTATGTTTAGGTCTCCACATACTAAGATGTTTGTATCCTTTTCATTCCTTTTGATATTACAAATTAATTCTGAGATGGTTTCTATGAAGTTGTCTATTAATATTGCTGCGTGTTGCCAATATATATTAATCAGTATTAGTACATTATCTTTGTTCACGTATCTCTCCGGAAGTTTCACTTTGCACACTTGTATATATGGTGACACAATAGTATGAGATAAGATACGTATACCACTTTTTACTTTGGCGAGTGTTACCATTCCTGACATGGGTCGGCCTTTTTCCCCTTTAATTGCTCTGTTGAAGGCTATCTCAAAGCCCTCTGCTACTGGTGATTCCAGTAGCCAAGTCTCTTGTAAACAGAGCAAGTCTATGTCCATCAATTCATTAGATGTATTTTCAAAGAGATGTGAATGTCCTCGTGTGTTCCATGAAGCGATGCATATATTGCCAGTCTCCTTGATCTTTGGGCATTAGCTATGTTTTGTATTGTTAATAGTTTTAGCAACCCATGACCAGTCCATGGCTTCCCTTTGTGGATTGATGGTTTTCTTCATTTTGGAGTACATCTGCTCAGTCGATACTCCGACTAACTCTGTTTCTAAAATTTGTGTTTCATTAATGATGTGGCACTTTGAAGGGACATTTTTGCTTCTTGAGTATAGTTCTTCAACACATTGCACACTTTTATTGTCAGTTTCAGCATTATAGGCTAGTGCCAGTCCTTTGTTCATCGGTTGATCTACCTTCTGTGAGTTTTGAGTTTCATGTATATCAAACCCCATAGAGTTCAAAATTGTTCCAGCGTTTAAAAGTGAATCACAGATGATTTTAGAAGCTATATGCAGGATCACGCAGTCATTATTTTTCTCATCTTCGAATTCTACTATCAGGATGTCATCAGAGGCCACAGTTCTTAGTTGTGGAATATGATGTAATAGCTTCATCACATTATTCCTGTTCAAGAGAAGGTCATCTTTTTCTCTCACTATACGTTCTAAGCGCAACAGATATTTCCCCATTTTCTTAGATCTTCGAGCTTGTAGGCTGTAATCAGGCCCATCAGCGTCGCATGCTCGTGCATTATGCTGTACTTTCAGGTATGTCAGTTTTAGCGGAATCCAATGGCTCTTTTGTAGCGATGATGGAGCTTTTGAAGACTGTTCCAAAGAAGGTTTAAGATTATGGGGAGATCCTACTTTAGGATCAACTTCTCCTATCGGAATAGGTTCAGTTAATCCTTTATCCATTAGCGCCATTTTAGCCTCCAAGATCTCAAGGTTTCGCTCATATTTCCACAAGTCCGAGTTACTCGAGCTATGCTTTATCTCAGACTGTGCGAGTTTCTTGGTGGCTAAGGTTAGCGCTCTTTTAGCCTCAATTGTCATACATTCAGAGGAGATTTCCACTAAGGTGGGTAAGATTATGCCAGAGTGTTTGGGAGATCACTGTTAGTGTCTTTTTGTTGAAGTGCATGTGTCTCATGATCTGGGCAGCCAGGTTTGGAAGGAGGAATGGTTCTACTAGCCGGCTGCTTTGCAAGAATCTTCGTTTTAGGGAATACTTGGTCTTTTTTCCCTATATTGAGGTCAATGTTGATTAAGGCGTCTGAGGGGGGCCGATCCTCAGACATGGCCGAATCAGGAATCTCAATCCAATCATCTTGCTCATATGTTGAGAGATCTAAAAGCTCTTCAGAAATGCCCACAATTCCAACAGGTTGATCGTTTGGTGCGTCTTTTGAGTTTAGTAGCTCAGCTGGTATGGAATTCTTCACTGTGCATGGATTAGCCTTAGCGGCGGTTTCATCCGCTTGCTTGATGTTTATAGTAGAACAAAGCCCTTTGATGTTCCTTAAGAATGATCGTACACTCGATCTACATGGGTTTTTTCTTTTTTTTTTATTTTTGGATTTTTTCTCAATCATCTTGTCTCTGAATTTATTATTTAGTGCTACATCTGATTTTTTTAATTCAAATATTGGGTACATCTCTTTTTATATTGAATTTGGCTTGGCAGGAGAGACTGTCGCACCAGAACCTTCAATCACAAGTATAGAGTTCATGAGATCTTGTGTCTCGGGCTCATTGACGCCTTGTTCTGATTGAGAAGCTGAAACAGCAACGTCCATTATACACTTGTCTGCAGAATTTGCTGACGTTAAGTCCTCATCTCTGTCAGAGGGAGTGTCCTGCATTTGAGGTAGGTATGGTTTCTTATTTACTTCGCACCTTTGTGGAACATCTTTTAGCTGTCTGGTGAGCGTAATCGTTTTTTCGCTACTACAGATTCTATTTCTCTCATTTATGCAGATGACAGCTTCTCGTGATCGTTTTGATTTTTATGTACATTTCCTCGGAGGAGCATCAGCATCTCTTTTTTCACACCTCGTCTCTTGCGTGATTATCTCGGCATTAAAACTAGTATCTGGGACCATGATTTGGGTCTCATAGTCTATTGTATTGTTCGCAGCAGGTTCCTTTGTTTTATCATCATTCTGCACTATAATCTCTTTAGGTATCATTGATTTAAGAGTAGGATTTAATTTATGTTGTTGCAGTAGTGTTATGGCTTCTCGAGCTACTTCGGCGAACAGTCGTTTGTCCATCGCACTATTTTTAGTTTGATCCACAATGATCTTAATATATGCATCAGCACTTAGATGGTCATCAGTCCAAGTTTGTTTCACCCAATTTAGATCTTGATCCACATTGATAATTTTCGAATTCAACAAAGCTATAAGGGTTGTTTGATCTTTAATATTCTCATTCAGCTGTTCGTACAGTTTGATATATGGCGACATCGAAATTGTATGAGCAGCCATTATGATTGTGTTTAGTTCTCTCGTAATTTCTTTAGCCATAAGTTCTGCCATGTTTAGTGTTTGGCTATTCTGTTTGTTACTTTTCTGAGGTCTTATTCGAGAGAATCTAGTTTTTTTCTTACGTAGATTCGATTTTTTCTTAGATCGAGCATCTGGCTGTATATCTACCACAGACGGTGGACAGTAGATTTCCAATCCAGTGAAAGGAGAGCCAGCTAGCTCCCTTTCATCGGCGAGCCTTTTTTGTGATGTAATAAGTAGGTCACTATAATCATCATTGATGGATTCTATACGTTTTCTTTTCGTCACTGGTTTTAACCAAGGTTTGGGAAGTTCATTTGGGTTTAATGGGCCAGCTGGGAGACTGCAGACGTGCTCCTCGCAAGTCGAGAATACCTCCAATGGCTTCACTTGTTCCGAGGGGTTGCGAGATCCAATCGATGATATTTCCGTTCTGCAGTCTGCACGTCTCATGTCTACTAGGACCAGCGGGCTGCATCGGTCGCAGTTCTTCTTGACACATAGCGGGCAGTCCGAAGCAGATCCAGGACGAGGCCGTGTTATCAGAACTATTTCCCCGGGAGCAGCATCCATCAATGGTGTGTTTCTGAAGGGCTCACTGTGGGCCACAATCTCGCCAGTTTTTCGTTCAGCAAATTGGAGGATTTTATTGGGGCTATGTAGAGGTCCGACAGGCCGTTTGTTGTTAAGTTCACAACCATCGCTAGCCATACCACTAGCACTGTCTGTAGGGTCTATGCAGTTGGTCATGCCTCCGCTAGTGGTATCACCGACAGCAATACTCATCTCCTGTACGTCTTTGTCAAGATCAATTAACGGTCCGGCCATGCTTGAAAGAGATTTAGTAAACAGCAGTTCATTACCTTTCTCCACATTAACTATTGTGTTATCCAGTCGGGTGTTTGTAGATGCACAGCTAACAATTACAGAGTCCAAAGAAGCGCTATGAGCATCATCAACCACAGCGGACTCTTCCTCCTTCGCCGCATAGGTTATGTTGGGCTCTGTTTGTAATGTTTTTAGTATAGTCGGAAGCGGAGAAGTTGGCGTTGCTAGTGTATATAGGTCAGTACTGTACGTAGCTAAAGTGCTGTCCTGACAATCAAAATAGTTCTCAGAGTCTATGGAAGTAGAGGAAGCACAATTCTTTTTACGGAACTTGCAGCGATTTATCATTAGTTCCAAGCGCGGGTCAGTGGGAGCGCAGCCGCCTGCAACCAGGAAGCGTCGTTGCCGCTGTGTGAGCGGGTGAGTGGCATCTTTCTCTCCTTGAAACACCACTGCATCGTCCAAGTTGATCCCCGAGGGGCCAGGGTCTAAGGTGTACACCACAGAAGTCATAGGGATCACGTGGAAGTTAAAAAAAATAAAAATAAAAATAAATGCACTGAGGGACGCGTTCAGGCACAAAACACGATTGGAGCTGCAGGGAGGAGATGCGAGCGGAGTTCGGCACAGAGGCGAAGGACGGGGGCCGTGGCGACTCCCAGCTCCCCAGGCGCTCCAGGCACCCCAGGCAACACTGCCAACACTCAGCGTCACTCCGCGTCGCTCCGCGACCTGTGCTGGGTCTTGAAGGGAAAAGCGACTTCCTTCCACAACGAGGTAGTCAGGCAGCAAAACAGAGTTCCCAACACTGCCAACACTCAGCGTCACTCCGCGTCGCTCCGCGACCTGTGCTGGGTCTTTGAAGGGAAAAGCGACTTCCTTCCACAACGAGGTAGTCAGGCAGCAAAACAGAGTTCCCAACACTGCCAACACTCAGCATCACTCCGCGTCGCTCCGCGACCTGTGCTGGGTCTTTGAAGGGAAAAGCCACTTCCTTCCACAACGAGGTAGTCAGGCAGCAAAACAGAGTTCCCAACACTGCCAACACTCAGCGTCACTCCGCGTCGCTCTGCTACCTGTGCTGGGTCTTTGAAGGGAAAAGCGACTTCCTTCCACAACGAGGTAGTCAGGCAGCAAAACAGAGTTCCCAACACTGCCAACACTCACCGTTACTCCGCTGAGTGTTGGCACTACTTACTAGTTCCTATGGTTTGAAATTCTGAGACACTGGGTAGCAACAAAATATATTGTGAGATTAGGGAGTCTTGTGCTCAAACAGTTATGCCAAATTCCTTGGGCCATGATATTAAAAACCTTAGATACTCCTCAAGTCTCTTGGAAAAGGCTCACCCTGCTGGACTGTAGTTGATCCTCCACGCTCAACAGTCCATGTATTTCCTATGTGTCTGTAGTCATTGTTCAGGCTGATGTCATTCTCTGCCAATAATACTTTCTCAGGCTACTAATTTTTCCTTACACTGAGTCTTGTGTGAGACCTCTTGGCCCTTCTCTTTTTCCCCTGGCTCAACCTATAGGGCACACAAGGGAGGGAGCCTCTAGGTATGTAGACTCTTCATCTGAACCACTAGTAAAATGTTCTTTAGTCTTGGTGCTGGACCTCCTAGTTCCACCTGATCCAGAGTTTGCCCTCTGGCTACTCTGTATCCCACATCTTGGTAAAGGCACACTTCTTTGATGATAAGTGCTCTGTTGTCTCATGGATGGTCTTTATTTTTCCCACTAGAGGCGTAATGTGGCTCCCAGCAAGCTTCATTCTTCTCTACCTTTTCAGTAGTACTGAGGTTTGCGCCCTAACAATTCTCTGGCCCAGGTCAGTAAGGCTTTCTATTGACCCTGCTCTGGCCCTCTAACCTCCCACCATTGCATGTTCCGCTGTCTTGGCCTTCCAATCCTGACTTGAATTTTCAAATGGTGGGTGGTTCATCAGAGACCCACTGTCCACCACTTCCTCTTACCCACAATCTCCAGATAACACTTTCTCCTGATGGTTCCCCTTCCCCTTCCTTCATGTCAAAGTCTATCATTCTCCTTCCCTGCTCTCTGTGCGTTCCTCCTTCTGCTTTGCTCTCTCAGTCTGTCTCCAAACGTCCACTCATGGATTCTGGTCCCTTTCTTTAGTTTTGGGTATTATGTGGCACTAAAAGCACACTCTATAAGCAGAAACGAATGTTCTAGGAAGTAAAGATAGGAGAAAGATGACATGTGAGGAGTGACAGACAGCCTGTGGGTGATATTTTGTTATTTACCCAGCCATTTCCCACCCCTAACCATGCTAATCCATATGGTCATGCTAACCCACTACCGTTCCCAACTGCCAAACAACACATCCCCAGAGATCTTTTTGAGACAGCTCTAAAATTCAGTAGCATTAAACTTTGTTCCATGAAGAGCCTCCCTGTGTTATTTCAAAGCAATCCTCTGAGGGTTAATGAATAAATGTCATCTTTAAGAGCCTGATTCATGGAAAAGTGTGGATAGACTCCTCAACTCTGTGGAGCCTGCCTGCAGAATTTTTTTCTGCACGCTCTGCATATTCATGGATTTGTTTGTGCAAAGTAATCGTCTTCGCACGTCGCAGGCGGAATACCCCTGACAAGCCCCCATGCAAAGCAAAAACAGCCAGAAACAGCTACCTTTGCATGCTCCCTGGCTGCAGATAAATGCACCCTTTAACAGTGCGTGGGGTACCGTGCAAGCAGGCCTGCATCTCGCGGACCCTGCGCAGTGTCCCCCATAACTGTTAACAGGCACCCCAACAACATGCGTACTATTTATCGTGACTCAGGAAAAACTCAGAAAATCTGCATGCGTACCCCAGTAAACCATTCCAGTACCCTCCTACACAGCATAAGCGCACCTCTGAGTTAAATAGAATCCCGGCTGTGTGCCTGGATCCCTAAATCCAACAACCAATCTTACCTCTGTGCAGTGAATACTATGAGCAAGTGTCTGTGCACCTGCTTTCGGGTGGCGGAAAGTATGAGGGCTTTGCGTGGCCATATCCCTGCCAGGAGGTTGTGCTATCAGATACCTGAATATGCATTTGTACCTCGTAATGCCTACATTTTCCCTTGTTAAAACTCATTTTTGGAGTTCCGTCCCTTCAATGCCCTCTGCGCAAGCCACGCCCACACTCTGCGTGGTTTCTCGTGCAATGCACTCGGAAGCTTGCAGAGACATGCTGGACCTGTGCGAACTCCAAGCAAGTCCCGGAAAAGTCCTGTGCACTCGGTTCCATGAATCAATGAACAGGGATTGTTGTCACGCAAAGTCAGAATTTTCTGTGCAATTTATTCCATGAATCGAGCCCTAAATGTGCTATTGGTGTAATAAAAATAGTTTAACTAAGTGTGCCTCCAGCCACTTGATTTATAAGCCATATGTGTGTCATCACATCTAAAGTCCTGTTAAAAACAAGCATTGGCAAAGCCAACATTTTTGGCTTTAGTATAGCCTTGTGTCAGGCACTGTTATCATGTGCTCATTTTCCAGCTGATGACCTCTAATGGCCAGGTTTTACCATTATGGCAGTGCCTGTTAAAGGTCTATTCTCTAACTGCACACAAGCCAAAGCAATTGGTTTTGCCAATGCTTGCTATACTTTGGGATCAGGTAAATGAGCTCCCTATTAGATTTAGTGGAAGCGCCTGTGGGTGCGGAGGGATCAGATTTAGGAATTGGTTTAGGTCATTCGGGCCTACCCCCAGCTACAGTGCAGCTATGGAACTTCTAATTTTAACCGATTGGTCCGCAGCTCCATGGGCCGAGTGAATAAATAGCCAGGCCACCTTCATAGAATCAGGAAGCCTTACGATGGTGGCCAATTGATTCCACAGTGGTTTTCTCTACACCAAACATGTCTCTCTTGAATCTGTGATTCTAGCTGTTTGCAGTCTCAGCCATATTCTCTCTCTTCCACTCCGGGATAAGTAATGGTCAGCTCCATGGGTCACGAGCAAGCAGCCATTGATTCTCTGCTTCTACAGTTCATGGACCATGATCACAGGCTGCACCAACAAGCGTGGTAGTACCTGTGGGGAACACAGTGGGGGTCATTACGACCCAGGCGTTAACTATGGCGCTATTAGGTACATGGTTGACGCCGGTATTTTAACGATTGCGCCATGGTGGATGGCGGAATTACCGCACCATTCCAAGGTTGGTTGGGTGGTAATTCCCCATTCACCATTGGCCCTTCCCCATTCCCATTTTTTCCCCCATAGGGTTCAATGGGAATGGGGAAGGGGGTAATTACAGTACCGCAAATTGCGGTACCGTAATTACCTCCAATGTTCCTTTGCGGGTCCAATCCTTAGTGGCTGGTCAAGACCAGCCGTTAAGGTAGGGACCCGCAAAGGGACCTCGTAATTAGGTGGTAAGGGGTTAACGGCGCCACAACCTTTTTGGGCGCCCTGAACCCCTTACCGCCTGGGTCGTAATGAGGCCCATTGTATATTACTCTTTCTGTGGTGATCATCAGCTTTTGCGAATAGCTTCGGAATGGGTTAGAGGACCTGAGAGATCCACCATATATAACCTCTAGGTTTGGCATCATGTAGCAGGTGGTCTACCCTCGGTACCATGGCCCCCTCTCCCCCACTTCCTGACCTCAGATGGATGCTTCCATCTCTCATCTGATATAAAGCTTCTCAAATTAAATGGTTTTCATTTTATTTTTTTATTTATTTGTGTTTGGCTGAAACAACCTTTTACAAAAGAAAAACACTGATTTCCTACTTTAACAAAGCAAAAAGCAAAAGAGAGAATTTAGAAAATGAGAACACAACATACTTCCATCACAAACACATATTACAAGGATTCTTCAAATTACCACATACAAGACAATTCATGTTAAAAAAAAGGAACATAATAAAAATGATTAAAAATCAAAAAAAGTTTCAAAAAATCCCAGATCCTAGACACTTTTATAGTTAACTATAACATTCTTCTTCATTTTCACAAAATGATCGTAAGCATAATTACACGATCTAATAAGAAAGAGAGTGTGGTGATGGTTGTCAAGTGAATTGGAGGAAGAGAGTGCGGCACCACAGCCTACTATGATGATTACCAATCCGACCACGGCCCTGGCATTCATTTATCTCAGAGTCCAGAGGAATTTACATCTTAACTTAATGCTTGATAATGTGGGTCACAGCCATCTCCTTGGGTGAGGTATGAAACGAACACTGTGCTATTATATACCAGTCTCTATAAATCCAGCATATGTCCAATGGGTAATGGGGTTACAATAAGGGCATTTTAAGTATGGGTGTATGATTTGATGAGGATCAACATATAAAAACTGCAGTTTTATACAACTTTAATTTCAAGCAAACTTTGGCATGATGTTTCATTAGCTACAGAGGAATTCTGTGATTCGCACTGCCACACAGCCACAGCTGAAAGTAAATTCTGATCCCAGATAAGAGATTGACTGATTAGTATCTCACACAAATTGTACCATTTTGGAGATAAAAACTAAACAATGTTGGTTTGCTAAAAGGCTTTTTTTTTTTATCATTATTATCATTATCATTATTATTCAAATGTTTTACTTGCTGATTTAATGACACAATTGAGTTCAATTCTCTTTATTCAGAGTTTACTCCATTAAATCAAAATATGCATAAAATCCACAACACCAAACGTGATAAAAGTTCAAAACAGCGCAGAAAGTTGCATCTTCTAATTATCTAAAATTCTTCTTCTCGCACAGCTCATCAATAAATACACACTAAATTCCAAAAAACATAGTAGGATCCTCATCTATTTGCATACGGGAGGAACATGTGTAGCATGTAGCAGGGAGCAACAGCTGCAAGAGCAGTTAATGAACCCAAGAACCCTTAACACATGTCATTCTAACATTGAGAGCTATTGCCATAAAGAAGACAACTGTGTAAGAGGGAAGGAGATCTGATAGCAGTAATAACTGTAGTGGAGCTAGCTGCATTGACGCAGACCACTTGCCTGTCACATTGGAATTGGAAATGGCTTTCTCTCATTCTTGTAGTGTAGAAGCATCGAAACATCTATTCTTTATGTTTGTCACCATTCCCATATGGGTAATCCATCTCTGGAGAATATGCTCCCGTCCACCTTCCCCTTACTATTTTTTAAAGTAAGTATGCCTAGTCTTATGCATATGAGTAGACCCTGTTCCTATAGTGAGGGTCTACATTGATATGATATGATATGAGATATGATATGACATGATATGATATGAGTCATTTATTACGCACCTGTACACAAGTGTTTCTAGCCTGAAGTTCCAATCAAAGGGTATGAAGAAGTCACATGTTTTACATGTGATGGGCTGACGGAAGGGTCTGGGGGAACTAAGGGGAGTGGCTCCCCCCCCCCACTACATTATGCAGGGCTTCTAGAAGGACAAGGGTGAGGCTCACTGGCTCCCCAGCCCTTCATGATATTATATGGTGCTGTTCAAATCAAAGAGACCTCATTATCCAAAAGAAGTAGCACAGCGAGCGAGAGGGACCTAAGTAGGAAGGAATGGTACCAATAACTGGGAATTTAGGGTTAATTGAAAGAGAACCACCATTTTGATCAAAGCCCAGGAAAGAGCCCTTGTCAGGTGAAAAACTTAATCCAACTCTATACAGACTTTCTGTCTTCTCGTTTGACAGGAGACCAGGATTCCCCAGACAAGTGTCAGTCTTTCAGCTCATTGGAATGGATAAAGACAAAGTGGTTAGGGAGGGAGAGCTGTCTGTCCCTCTACACACACTGACAGTGTGAATTTATGCAAAACGTTTAAGGACATGAGCATGTTTTTGGCTCATCAGTGGTCAAGGTTTTAAGCCACCCCCTGTGCATGAGTGTCATTGTGAGTCGGGGTATGATGCAACCATGAATAAGAAAACACGAGAGCAAGAATGTTGTACTCACCCCCCTTGGCCATGTATGGCCCGGTCCTAAAGACTATTAAACTGCGGCTCCTCTGGAAGCAAGGCCCTGGACAAAGATGCCTATAAGTTCTTGAGCCATCTCTGAACTTGTTGAGGATTGTTATAGTGGTCTGTATGTCTTTTTGGCTGAGACAGGGCTCTTCTGGGAGTTAATCTGCATTATCCTGTTACATGAGACAAGTGTGGAGATCTTAGTTCCATAGTGGTCTGGAGTCTGCTTACCAGTATAATATGCATGTCTTTTATATAGTTGTGGCAAATTGACTCCTGCCTTGCAGGTGTACAAGGATGAGCAAAGGCAAAAGTGACTACTCAGCCCTCACACCTCTACAAACCAAGAGCCAACACAATCATAAAGGTAAAAAAGGCACCATTAAGAGATATACCTCCTTTTCCTTTTCTGGTGACATGTGCCGAGGGAAGGGTATACTCTACGCTCAAGAGAGGTGTGAATGTGGTTCAGTAGCAACCCAAACAGTGAAGTATAACAATCCAAAATAAAGGAATGTCCAATCAAGGTATATTTATATACTTTAATCAAACACATCATGTACAATAATAACTAACTAGGAAACACTGTGGAAAACCCACCACTGTAGATAACACGAATATTCAAAGAGAGAAAAGATACAGCGCACTGGGTAATGAGGTAGGAGAAGAAAATGCAATAATTAAAAGACCTACAACGTTCATAACGGTGGAGAGATACCAGTCAAAATACATTCGAAAATGTCTTTTTTTCTCGACGCAATAAGCCAGGATTTTCAGCATCATGTGCAGGTACACTTTGGTTCGAGGATACAGCAGTCACAATGGTGCAGAAGCAAGCTGGTGTCTAGTCAGGGTCAAAAGGAAGGTAGCTGAGCTCTCGAACCGTCTGCTTGAGCTGTGCAGATTGGGCAGTCACCAGTTTTGGTTGCTGGTCAAGGTTGGATAGTGGCTGGATGAGTAGGTGAGACAATTTGATGTGGAGGCTCGGAGGTCACCGTTCGGGGGACACCAGAATTGGATTGGTGGACTTACAGGAGCGGTTATGAAGAATGTGGTGCTTCAAACAGTGACTCAAGCACTGCAAGGTAGCAGTACTTAATTGGTTCGAGTCGTAGCAACGGCACTCTTCAGCTGGTGCAGTGCAGTAGTTGAACTGAGTCGAACAGCAAACCGTGGTTAAGAGAATGATGAACACCAAATGCAGCTTTGAAGGATCCTGTAGGTTCGTTCAGCGTCAAACATGGCTCACAGCAGGTCTTCATTGAAAACAGAGGTTTTAGCTGTTTGGGCTTCAGGAGCTTTGAGTCTCATTTCAAAGTCTCAAGGGCCAAGGTTAGTCCATTTCTCAGGCTCCCAAACACAGGGTTTGCTGGCCCACCCTTTCAGGGATCCCGCAACACAATGAGGTCCTAGGCAACAGGGTGGCTGGCAGCGATGCAGGCCTTTGCCCAGCAGCAGAGTTCACCCCCAGTGTTTCTTAGGGATGGGAACACCTACCTTCACCTCTCAACAGGGGACTGCAGAGAGGACTGCTCTCCCAGCATGGCCCAGCAGAATCGTCTTTTAGGGCTGGGTCCCAGAGATGATTGCAGGATGATTCAAAGAACTGGTGGGAGGCCCTTTCTTTTAAAGGTAAATTCCTACAGGCGATTGGGCTAAAGCTAGCCTGCCTTTGTGGTCCAATACCTGTTCTTGAAATGAGGGGAATTTACCCTTCTGACATCTCACCCAAAGTGCTTTGCTCTAGAGGTAGTGGAGGGCACAGGAAGGAGAGAGAGTGGCAGAGAGAAAGAATATGGTGGAAGTCTTCCTCCCCTGTACCAACCTCTCCCTGGCAACATTAACCCTGCCTCCTTCCCTTCTCAATAGAATGAAAGGCTTTTAGAAATGCAGAAGCCTGGTGAGAGGCCTAGCTCTATGTGAATGGGTGTTTCCTGTTCCCATACCATTTTCCTGTGTTCTCTCTGGGGAAAGGGTGTTACTTGCCTTTACAAAGTAACAAAGAGAGGCAATCCTCAAAGGCTACACTCCTTCCAGAGGGCAGGGGGAGCCTTATCTGGAACGAGTACAAACATCCCTTCCACAGTTGAATTGGACCCATAGGGCTGACCCATGTGTGATATTCATTTAATGTAGCTGGGATAACTATGAGAGATGCTGACACCATGCCTTAACACGTTTACAGTTTACCATGCCACCAGGACAGACTCCTGAGAGTTATGCTGATTTTGGAACAGGGGTGCATAGTGTAAATATAACCCCTGTGGTGCAGAAACCTGGCTCTTCACCAAAGCTGTCAAGAGGGGGGACCTATCACCTCTGAACCCACTCTGTGCTACTGGTAGAGCAAGCACTTCAAATCAGAATACTGGTGCAGCAGGGCAGAAGTACACACTTAAGAAATGGGGATGTCATCAGCAGATTTTCCTTTTAGTATGGAATTACCTGCATAATTGTATTAATTAATAAAAATCAAAAAAGCCAGAGCTTCGACACCCTTGCCAGATGGCAATTCCTCACAATAATGTTATCCTGTTGAATAGACACAGAATTAGTTTTAGAGATATGTAATAGTGGGATTATGTAATTGTTATTATTATGCACTGTACATAGATATTGATTGATAATAATGTATGCACTTTGATGTTATGGTGCTTGTGCACCGAAATAAATTAAGTTGACTGACTGACTACGTGACTGCTGCTCACGTTCATCATTTATTTACTTGTTCTTTTTGTCTATTGCTACTCCTCACCCTGTGGATGCTCCAAAATGTGTACAGCAACATGTCATTCATGTGAAATAAGATTACAGAGCATGACGCTATAGCAGGACATAACAGTGCAAACCCACGGTGTATAAAAATGGATAGACAAGGAAGGGAGGGATTAAATAAATAAGTAAATAAACATTGACAAATCGCAAAACTCCCTTAAAAGCAAAAATGCAGTTTGGCTATAAACTCGAAATTGGGAAGGGAGAATTAAGAAAGGAAAATAAAAGTGTGGTGAAGGGTTAGGAATAAATGAAGTGAGGGAGGAAGTGGTAGTACGAACTGCGGTCTTTGGGGTGTTAATCAGGAAAATCCCCAAAAATGCAAACATAATGTTGTACACGTGTCTGGGGTTGCAGTTGCCACTCTTGTTCAGAAGAGAATTGCCTGGCATTTCGGTGCTGGACTGCCCTTGGGCAGGACAAAGACTAATATGTAGTGGGCATTTCTTCTGTCAAAGGATGGTGAGCTAAAGACTCTGGTTGAGACTCAAACCCGGGAAACAGGCCGGTAGAGGGAAACTCCCAGAACCCCCTTTACTTATACATCAAAAGCACAACTTTTATCATTTCTGGCAAACATGCATTATGGAAAAAAATCACATAGATCCTAGCCGAGCAGGCATTGCAAAACATGCACCCAGCTGCTTAAATATGACATGGCAAAGGATAAGAAAGCATATTGAACCATACCAAACCTAATGAAGCATAGCATTAATTTTCATCTGCAATGACCCCAAGAGTAGGGATATTTCCTACAGCAAGGAGAACTGTATTTTAGTTAATTTATGTAAATTAGTGCCTTTCTCCTTTAAGGGGTTTGCAGAGAGATCCAGTGGCGCATACCAAGGACCTCATCAGGAGTCTGGCGGTATCCTGGCGGTAAAGCTGCCAAGATACTGCCAGTGCAAATAGCGTTACTGCTAATTGGTCTGGCGCTATTAGTGCTGGGTCACGAGTAGAGGTACAGTGGTAAGTTCCCAATGGGGTTGGGAGGCGCTATTACCACCGGCTGTAGTAGCACCGAAAACAGCAACAATGGGCGGTAAAGGGACATTTTTACCTCCAGCAAAAAGCTGCAGGTAAAACTCCCACTTACTGCCTGACTCATGATTGGCCCAACCCTTAAATGCGACGGTAATAGTGTTACCGCTGCATTTAAGGGCTAGGGCCCAACTCATGATGAAGCCCAAAGTCTTTAGTATAGCTGACAGAGAGGGAAAGCAGACAGAGTTTTAAATACTCTCCCTCCCTCTCCCCACCCTTCACACATGCACATACACCCACACCCCCTATTGAACATTTGCTTACAGCCGAGCAACAGGAACTAACCTTTTAATTTCAAGGTGATATTCCTGCCTTTGAAGTGGAGAATCTGAAAAGTCAATTTGCACTGCTAGGATGAGGGTGTCCAACAGCAATTGTCCTGTGGCTGGCCATTTCAACGTGCTGATGGGAGGCTTAAGAAGTCATTCACAGAAACAGGGAATGGAAGCACTTACAGTAATGGTTGTTACTCACATGACCCTTGAAGACACTTAGGATGTCTCAAAGCACCAAAAGTGATTTAAGGGGTTTGACTGAGGGAGCAGAAAGGAAACCATCTGAAAGATGTTTTATATATTATATAATGTTAAGAGGTTTTTTATATTGCAGTAGTCACTAGCATGGTGGTGTAACAGAAGCAATATTTCTGTCCGAAGAGTGACATACTGTGATTTTGCTAAGGGGTATCCAGAGTTTGGTCTCTTAGGGACTAGAAAAAGGCAGCATAGAAGGGGAGGAGGCAAAGGGAAAGAAAGATTAAATACACCTTTTATGTTAAGGGACAAGGCTTTTATACTGAGCTAAATCACCACTGCTGCACACCCTTATAAGAAAGCAGTATTAACCTCCAAATCTAATTCCTGCAATGCTAGAATCCCCAGCACGTACCAACACTAAAGAATTATTTCCATTCTTAGAGAGTTGGAAACCCCCAGCCCACCTAGTGCAGGTCCTCATTCAGTTAAAGCCTGGTGCACCAAAATAGAAGATACACTGTCACACAAAACTGAGTTACTACTTACTAAAATCAGTGTAAAAAAAGCACTTCTCGCTAATTAATCCACCACATCAGGTGCTCTTGAACAACCCAGTGGGGCCCATTCCTCCCCTCCTGCACCATTCTCTTTTAGTCAAGTCACTCAGGAGCACGTCCTTGCCACTGTCTGATCGTTACAATCCTGTAATTTCAAAGGAGACTCTTGCCCAGCCCACATAGTGAAGCTGTCCGCACCTATGCTGGCACCACTAACCACTGAGATTTCTAATGCCTCCTTCCTGGACAGCACTGTACCCCCCAGTATCAAACCTGGCTGGATCACCCCGCTCCTAAAAAAAAACAAGCTAGTCCCAGCCTCTGCTAACAACTACCGCCCTACCACCACAGTCCCTTTCCTACTTCAAATTCTCAACCGTCTTACCTATGCTGAGGTCCAACAGTTCCCACGAACAAAACCACCTACTTGGGAAACGGCAATCTGGTTCCTGGACAAAAATCCAAATGGACAATATCCCCAAATCTGACAATGTAGCAATCCTCCTTCTACAAGATCTTTCAGCGGCGTTTGATCTAAAAGACCATGATATCCTCTGCCAACACTTCCACTTCTCTCCTGAGGACACATCATGGATTAAATACTTCCTAAGGGACCGTTCCACTAGAGTATTCATAGGCAAGGCAGCAGCAGACCCCATCCTTGCCTGTATAGGAGTACCACAAGGCTCCTGTCGATCGCCCACACTCTACAACACATTTGCCAAACCTTTATTCAACCTCCTTGACACTGATGAGATCATCTATACAAACTTCACAGATGACATGCAAATACTCATCCCCATCTCTGGTGATTATTCCCAGGACACTTCCAAAAATAATAGAATTTACAGTACTATCCAAAATTCAATGGCCACCCACAACGTGTGCTTAAATGATGAGGCACCGCCTTCACCTCCTTCTGTATTGATGGCACCGCCATCCCGGTTCTCAAACAAACCAAAACTTTGGGGGTCTACCTTGAAGCCGACATTTCCATGGCCCGGCACATTCATGCCCTAGCATCTGCCATGGCCTACACTGCTAGGCTCATCTCATTGAGTAGGCAGTTCCTCTCTCCAAACACCTGCCATACTCGTGCGAGAGCCCTTTTCCTTACAAACAGGATTATTGCAATGCCTTAATGATGAGCAACACAGCGACAAACATGTCCAAACTTCAACTGCTGCAAAATAAAGAACTACTTGCTGCCCTGGGTCTTAAACAATCGGATTACATCTCAGAAATCAGCCGTGAGTACCATTGGCTGCCCATCAAAGGTTGAGTGGACTTCAAAACATTGACTATAACCCAAAGATGCCTCTATAATGAGGCCCCCTCTACCTCAACAGCAGTATTACTCAAAACATCCCAGTGCTTGCGCTAAGACCCTGCTCCAGCATCTCATTGGTTGCACAAGAAGAAAAGAGTCGGAGGCATCAGTTTCTGTGTTACAACTCTGACACTCTGGAACTCTTTGCCTGCCCACATTAGAAACAAACAATTCTACATCACTTTTAAAATCATAAAAATGTGGCTGCTCGATAAATACAATGAATTCCTCATTCTGTGTTCCTTTGATCATTGATTGTATCTTTCTTGCCAATTTGCTGTGCCAAGCGCTGTGATACCCTTGGTTCTGGGCATTACAATAATGTTATAAATAAATAAATAAATAAATAAATAAATAAATAAAGTAGTGGTCCCAGGGCATGCAGCTTGTCTGAAAGTTGGAGTATTGTACCCTTGTCCAGGGTATCCAGACCTTACTCTGTGCTAAAATTGAGTTGGGAGAAGAAACATGGAGAAAGCAGATGAAATGCGAAAGACGAAGGGTTGGGGTTTTGAAGAAGGGGACAATTAATGTTTTTAGATAGCTTGGGTGCATGTGGATTTATAAGAGTTGACCATAGTTCAGGATTGCAGAAAGGAAGGCATTTTCTAAATGTGCCTGCTATCAAAAGTACTGTTATGTCATTATGCTTTTGCACTGCACAGAGCCACCACCATAGAAGGTTCAAAGTGCCAATTCTTGTCTGTTTCATACTGTGCTCGCACCTGGGGAAACCAGACCCGAGTCTCCTGGGAAGGACAGAAAGAGTTGGAGTGAAGAAGAGGGAGGAAGAGTGGGAAGGAGGTACAGATGTAAAGATACCATTGTAAAGTACATGTTCATAATGGCTCTGTTCAAAATGCATGCTAGCCTGGCCCTGTAAAACATGTGCTTATGTGGGTTTTGTCCAATTATGCCAGTATTGACACTTTATTACATGATGGTACCCACGGTATGTGCCTGCATGCCAGAGTAAAGTACATGTTCATGATGACTTTATCTGCACAGCAAATGCCAATATGGCCCTGGAAATCACCTATTCACGGTGGCTGTTCCCACACCTATGCCTTTATTGTCATTGTATGTGCCCACAATGGTGCCCACAATATATGCCAGCATGCCATCGTAAAGTACATGTGTATGATGCTGCTGTAAAGAATATGTTCCAGGATGGCCCTCTAAAACATTTGTTAATGCTGACTGTTTCTGCATATATGACAAAATTGACTCTCTAAGCCAATTTCTTCATGCAGCCCACAGTTTCTATTAGCATTCCAACGAAAGCACACATCCAACATGCTGCTGGTGTGGGGCACAACATGATGCCACCAACACTCAGTCACTCACACACATATACAGCCACACACACAAGCTTGCTAACTCACACGTGCAGAGTCATTTAAACTATCTTGTACACAAACACACCCACTGAAAGATATTGACAATATACACAGATGCATAGACATTTTTTTCAAGATAAAGTATCTTAGTTCTGTGCGGTGATCTTACCTTTACTCCCCTATGCCCTTGGGATTATGGGGGCTTCGGGGAGGCTCAGTAATGCAGAAGCCTAAGGCAGGCAGTGAAACAAAAGTATCTAGGAAAACATGTGGTGCCCAGAACTTTATTTCAAGTAACCACTGTTCATGAGTGACCCACCCAAATCACACACCTCCTCCACCTGCATCACAGGAAAGCTCAAATGCGAGCATGCAATTTATTTAAAGAAACAGGAAGTCAAGTGGGTGCAAAGGAGGGAGTATCAAGATGTGGAGTATGAGCCCAAGGGTGGGGGCCACCCCTGCACTTACACCTGGATCAACCACAGATTGGAAGTGCTTGAAAAGTGAGATAAATGGCTTCACTGCAGTTTAGGGGAATGATAAACAACATTTAAAAGCATTTACATAAAAAGTTTTTGAACCATTTTTGAGAAATGGGTTTTCAAATACGAAAGTCCATTTGGAAAAACAGGTACACTTTAATATGCATATGATGGAACTCAATCAGACGCAAGAATATCCAACACTAAACTAGAGTACTTATTGAGTTCCCAACCTTTCAATCTTTTATTGGCTCAATTTCATGTTAACAACACAAAGTTTCGCACATGCTTTGTGCAGATGATGCAATCTCGATGAATCAGCAAGCACATCAGCACATCAGCACATCAGTTTGATGACGTGCTTCTATTCACTGCAAAGCTCAGTGATGTGATGATGGGGGAATTGGTGTATATTCCATCCCTGCTATTACGAGTATCAAGTGAATTAACATGTCAAGTCATGCAGATCAATCTGTTGTATTTACTATGTGTTATTAAGAGTCCATCCGAAATCTTGGAGTTTTCCATTGCAGCTTGCGAGCATGCTTACACCGCTAAGGTGGGCCAAATACTTTGAAAAACCACACAATTGTGGGACGGAAAAATGACTCTATTATATATATTTTTTTTAAATCCTCTCTCATTCTATTGTACATGCTACCTCCATCTAACGCTGTGTATGTTGTATTCAAAGTAGCTTCCCAGGCGATGAAATGCGTGATGCATAAAGTTGAAATAAACTAGTGCACTACTAGTGCACTGCTCCATACTTCAGAAAATAAAACTGTCAACCCTCGGATTTAGGGAATCCTCATAATGCTTGTGATAGCCACCTCTATTGCTAAGCCCTGGTGAACAACACTTGACAAAGGGGTGGGGCATAGAACTCTTTCCATTCATGTAAGCCCCTAGGTGCAGATGGCCAGACAAGATTGGACTGGGGAACCGCACCAATTGAAGCAAGAAGGAGAGAATATAAGGGGCCACAGGAAGGAGAAAGTTGTGGGTTGTTCGGGTGAAGTCTGAGCAGTAAGACCATGAGACCAGTGTGATGGCTCTGGGATCGATGAAACACTAAAGACCTAATACAAATAAGAAAAGGGGTTTATTTTGTTCACCCCAGACAAGGGCGAGGGTTTGAGAAAAACAGTATCTGAGGTCTCTCTGAGGCTCGTTTGAAAATTGATCCTTAGTCTGTGCCTCTCACCTAATTCATCCTTGCCTTTGCGGTGGCAGCCATTCATTGCATGCACAGACTTCTGGATTTATAGTCCCTGCACTTTTTTCCTTGGCTTTAGCTTGGTCAATTGTGGCTCTGTCTGGCAGGATGTCACATTGGTCCTCCAGCATCTGTAAATAAGTTAGCCCCACCATCCCTGTGGCCATGAATCATCGTGATGTGGGATGGGCATCAGACCCTATCATCACGGTTGGACCCATTAAACCCCAGGGGTATTCAAATTCCCCATCTGGGTCTAAACTACCCTTTGAACTTATTCCTGCACCACTTGGCCTGAGTCTCTCCTCCTATTGAATGAAGACTGTGTAAGTCACTATTCTTGTTCTCCCACTAATACCCGGGAATAGATGTGATTGGGGCTCATCCACGTACTTGTCCTGGTGCCTTCAAACTATAGATGTGCTAGCCACTTTATTTCGTTGACTACACTATAAAATGTGCAAAGCCTAAGTGGAGGTATGTGTGAGTCATTTACCGTTCCATGTGACTCTTTGGATGTAATGCACTTCATGTATGTTTCTGAAGAGAGAAAAGAGTTTTCCCCTTTGAAATATTTTTGGTTATACATACAAGGCAGGGGAAGGAGTGGGGAACCTGTAGCCGCTCTCATGTACCACCTAGAAGGCCTTCATCACAGAGCGTGTGGTGGCCGTTAGCCCCCAAACTCACCTGTCGGGTGCATTTAAAGGCCCCAAACAGAAGTCCCTTTCACAGAAATAGCTGGATTTTAAACACTGAAACAAAACGGCCTTGCCTTTGTTTTTGTTTTTCAAGTAAAAGTAAAGAGCCGTGTGGAAAGGGGCCTGCCTGTCATTACCAATGGAAAAGCAGCATTTTAATTTACAAAGGAATGAGGAATCAAAGATTCCTGGCACAGGGAAAACAAGATTTGTAAACATTGAAAACAAAAACCGCTTCCACAGGTGTGCAAATAAAAGCAGTTTAAAAGTGAAAAAAAAATATCACTGCTCACAGACAAATGTCAAGAAAACAAAAAATTATGTGCGGGTTGACAAGAAGCAATGTATATTATGTTTCACCTACAAAACTACAGTGACATTTGCCACTTTGTCTTCATGGAAAATGTCAGCCCCAGGCAGACACTTTTGCTGGCTGTGGGCAAAACTTCACAAGGAAATGTCACATTCCCAGCCTGGATGTCACATCTCCCATCTAATGGCCAACCGCAATAAAATGTCCTGCTAAAAGTGTCAAATTTCTGTGTCTAGACCTGCTGTCTCTAAAAGCCTTGACTTCAAGCAAAGTTACCCTTGGCTGGAGCATGACTAATATGTGTGAAAATGGGGCACCCATTTCAAAGAGCAGGCTTCGAACACAAAGGAGACAGAGAAAAAAAACTATGGGGACAGGCTGACCCAGTGAAAACAAATGGCTGGAAGGCAGGAGAAGAGCCATTTGTCTCACATGTAGATTCACAATTAATTTAAAAGGACTATTATCATTTATGCCTTTTTCTCAGCCATCATAAAGCAGATGGATTTCATCTATGTGCCATTTTTATGTAATTTCCAGGTGATTTTGGGGATATAAAATGGGAATATAAAATTAATCTCCTGTTACTCTGGTAACTGTAATGTCCCGTTACACTAGTTTTCTGGCTGATCTGAACATGTCCCAAATGTGAAAGTTGGTGAGTGGGTGGAAAATGAAAATAGGGATATGCTTAATTGCTTAATAACTTGCATATTTAAAAGAAAATGTTTTTATTGTATTTGGTTTACAAAACCTTTTACAAAAGACAAACCACAGATTCAACAATAAACAGAGAATCACATTTCCAATTCATCCATCTATTTTTACATCATCCTCGAGCAATAAAATAAGGAAGAAAAAAGAAAAAAAGATATAATTGTGTATCTCATCCTTAAAACCAATCCTAAAGCAACAAACACATCCAACATAATAATACAACTTTTTAAAAAAAGGATACAGGCAATTCCAGAGTCCAAATTAAAATATAATCACATATAATCGATTTTCTGGATCTTCACCCCCAATATTTACACAATTCATAATCATGTCCTTACTAATCATGAAGAAAGACAAGGATCGGAAGGAGATCATCCCCACCCAACCCAAAAAAATTATTTAAAACACAAGATTGCATTTCTCTAATACCTTTCTCACAGCTATTGTCAAACCCTGAGATTCCCCAGAAATCAACCGCTCCCAAAATGTCTCTGGTCTATAATATTTGGACTAGAAGTAAAATCTTTCAAAAAACCTAGATCTCTCCCCTTACAGTTCATAAGTAGATGTTTGATAGATTGTTCATCTGGGTTTTTACAAATTTCACACAATTGGATAGCAGTGTCTCCCTTCCCCCTTTTCACGAACACTTCTCCCATATGGATTACGTTTAATCATAATCTCAAGAACATTTTCCTTATAACCCAATCTGGGCATTTCACCAAATATTGATGCAAATAGCCCAACTTTTTATCGGCCTTCATCATTGGGTGCAGGTTTTTCCCTGCCCTTACTGCCTCAGTTGTGAGGATCCAATCCATCTCATCCCGCTGCTTTTTTGCCTTCGTTGGGTTCTCTAGCAGTGTTTGGATTTTTATATCAGCTTTCTCTAGCCATCCTGTCACCATAAGCTGTAGATGTCCTAACATCTTGGATTTGTTATTCACCATATGCATCTTTATGTCTTCGTATAGTGATCCACCCTGAGCCAACATTATTAGCCGGAAAAGGGAAATTAGTTTCCATCCCATTTGAGTGTGTAGGGATTTTAAACCTAGTTCAAATCTGACATTCACTGTCGGCGGGAGACTCATTGGTAACCCCAATACTTTTTTCCAGAGCATGCCCTCCCACTTTTGCCAATTCCCCTCCCAAAGGATGGACTTAGTTTCTACGCCATGTATGGCAATTGGTATGATCTTTGCCTGATAATATTTGATGAGTGGTATGATGGAAAATCTGCAATATCTCTTCAGAATTTTCTTCATTTGGGCTGTCAATTGTGTTAGTTTCATGTTAAGATCCTGCTCTATTTTGCAGAATGCAGGAGAGGCATACATGTTATACCCCAGGTAGAGCAGCTCTTCTACCCTTTCAATGTTTTGTTCACCAAGCCTCCATTTGGGGGAAATGTTCCTATGTCTGAAGACCAAAAACTTAGATTTGGTAGGTTTTATTGATATGCCATTGTCTTCCGCATAACAGTACAGTCTATTGAGGAGGCGCTGCAGACCGATTGCCATCTTATCAAGCAAGACAACATCGTCCGCATAAGCGAGCCAGTGGATTTTGAACCCATTTATTACCAGGCTTGCCAAAGCTGCTGGGGCCAGAACCTCTCGCATATCAAAAGAGGGGCCCCCAAGCAACCCTGCCATACTCCCCTTTCCACCACAACTGACTCTGACAGATGACCCTCCTCATCTAAACGAACTCTCACTGACGTATTGCTATGTAACTCTATTAGCATCCCCAAAATTCCTTGCAGTATACCCCATGCTCTCAATTTCTGCCACAGCCGGTTCCTGTCCACCTGATCAAAGGCCCAGGAGAAATCTACCCATGCCCCATAGAGCTGCTGCTCTCACCTACTGGCTGTGTTTTCATTCAGCGTTATGCCATTTAATGCAGTGAAAAGGCCCCTCCTGAAACCTGTTTGACATTTTGTATGGACCCTTGTTCTTTTTTCCCTGCATTTTACTTCCTCCATCATAATTCTTATAAAGATTTTACTCTCTACATCCAGGAGGGCAATCAGTTGGTAGTTCGATGCCACTGACCGGTCGCTCCTCCTTGAACAAGGGAATTATAATCGCAGATTTCCATGATGGTGGAACTCCTGTTTTAATAGGATTTCCTTGAAAAGCCCATTTAGCAGGTTAGCCCACAAATTCGGTTCACTTTTCAAAACTTGATATGTTAGGTCGTTAGGCCCTGCCGCCTTTGATACCGAACTATTCCCAATCAATTCAGCGATGGTTTGTTTGTCAAAGGTAAGATTCCAACCCTCTTCCTTATTACTATTGATCGTAGTTTTTTGATTGTCTCTAAAGACTTCCGTTAAGTATGATATCCAATCTTTTTCCTGGACCAGATTGAACAAGGTTGTCTGGGTCTTACCTTCCAGCTGATGCATCACTGCCCAGAATTCTCTTGAGTCTTTTTTCCCCAACAGTCTCAACATGGTTTCCCCATCTTGTTGGGATCTCTACATTTTTCTAGCTACCAACCAGTTTTTATAGGATTGGGTCAAGGTTCTAGCTTCACGTTCACGTATCTTTTCACTCAGATTTGCCCTTTTCAACTTTTTCAGCCTCTGATTTAGTGTTTTTTTTTCAACATAGTTTCTTCGTCAAAAGTGTGTCGGAAGATCTGTTTTTTCCCACCTCCTTTCACCGAGGGGGACAGACTGACCACACAAATCTGACAAAGGTTTTTGGCTGACACTTCTCCAATTGAGAATTCTCTGTTACTTTCTTGAGGCAGTTGTTAAATTCCTTCCCTCCCCATTTATATTTTATGAGACGTAATTTCCCTTTCCTGCTATAAATGGACTGTTTGTAATTTTCTTGTTGGTTATATGTAAAATCTTGAAACATCAATTCCAACCGAAGATGATCACTATTTCCACCCTGAACTACATTCATATTTGCATTATAGGTGAAAAGGTCAGTTGATAGGAAGAAATAATGCAAGATGGAGGACACCCCCCATATGATCTGATTGGCCTTGCAGGGGGATCCCCTGGCAGTTTTCCATTAGCCATGACCAGCCCTCAACCTTTAAGGAATTCCACCCAGAAACATCCTTTCTCCATAGTTCTACATGTGTAATTATTCTTTGTATCCTTATTGAGTGGAATCCATTGCGAGTTCAGGTCTCCTCCGAGAATTATTGAAATGCTTCCGTTCATCTCCTTCAATTTCCCCAATAATGTGGCTAACTCAGAAAGAAAGGATTGTTGAGATAAATACGCAGGGTTCCAGTAGATATTCACAAATACCACCTCCATGAGCGGCTCCTGTTGTCTAAGAGAGGCTTTGCATGCTTAAATTCCCATGATGTTGTCTACTATCATGGTGGCGTCTTTAAAGGTTGTATTTTTTTAAGGCAATCAGCAGATCCCCACTAGGTCTGCCCTTAGCTTTTTGTAGTGCTGATTGGCAAAATATTGTATACCCATCTACACTGATTGCATTGACTAGCCAAGTTTCTTGGAGCATCAAGACATCTCTGTTTTAAAAGAGATAATCTCTTATACCCTTGGTGGTAAATGTGTTTGGTCCCTGTGTGTTCCAACAGATCACTTTTACCCCTAAATTGTTAAAGTGGCTTCTGACTTACTCCTAGTTTCTGAAATACCTCTGTCAGAATCTGAGCGAGCATAGAAAGAGGATTGATCTGCATATGCTCCTCCTGCACTTCTGACTTTTTCTGTGTAGTTGTGCAATTTGTAATAGGTGTCCCTTCAAACCCTGCTCTGGAGGTCCATTTTGCCCCTGGTTTGGCACCCTTTCCCTTGCCCTTCGGTCTGAAAGTGGATACTAGGAGGTCTTGTTTCTCTAACTCCTTAGTGACCCCCAATATGGCCTCAAGACACTCCCTTGATGCTAATCCCACTTCCGCCACCCAAGGGTCAGATGCATCTGGAAAGCACAAATATTCAATATCATTAGACTTAATCAGATACAAGATGGGCAGTGTTTCCAAAATTGACAGAATCTTCAGCCAAACTATCGGCATTGCAAATGCTGAGGACCCTTTGCCCTTCCTTCCAAATTGGAGATCTTCTATTCTCTGAGGACTTTGTGCAGTTACTGAATCTTCCTGTGGCTCCTCCATTCTTACTGATTTTCCTTCACCATTCAACAAAGTCTCCAACATTCTCAATTTCCCTTCTCCCCATCTTACTTCATCCTGGCAACTGATTTCGCTGGATTCTTTTGGAGCCCCTTCAAAAAGATGGGTGCTATTCTCTGATTGGCATCGAAGGAGATGTTTCCCGACGGAAGACTTAATTGATCTCAAGATCCTATTGTCTTTTTCTTTAGCAAGAAAATTGTCACTATTGGGAGGGAACCCATATGATGGTTTGAATTTAAATGAGGTATTGTAAGTATTCCACATTGAGTTTCTTTAGACAACTTCTACGGGTTCCCTTTCTCACTACTACTCCCACTCACCAGAGTGTCTGTTTGACATCCCCCACTCATGTTTGAAGATTCTGTTTTTTCTCTCTATTATTAGAGGGTAATGTGGGAGTATTATCTTGCAGACCCTTGCCCTGCCCCCCCACTGTTTTGTGTTTCTCTGTGGATTTCCTCCCCCGATCACTCAATAGGGGGGGGCAGTAGGATACAACTCTTCTCCTCCCTCTAATGTACTTTCTGATGGAGCCATAGACAGTGATTTCAGAAATGAATTTGTATTTGATTTGATAACGTACACATTCATAAATGTTGTGCTTTTTATGCAAACCGCAGAAATGTGCCACTTGGCTGTGCTACATGGTACCGATTTGGTGGTTGTCTTATCTAATTCTCCATGATTAGCTAAATCAGAAAATATGTTTAGTATGGTAGTTGCTGGTAGAATTATGAAGTTGTGATGCATAACTAGTTTTTGCCAAAAGTTGAAAGGAGAACAAGGGTGATTACAAATGGGAATTGCCATATGTTGCTGCAGACCCCTAAACCAATTCTGACTTGGAGGCTGGGTTTGGGAGGAGAGAGAAGGGTAACTGTCCAATCCTAGTGGCAGGAATTATGGCAGGGTACTTCCCCAAGATTGTAAAATTGGTAGTGTCATCGCTGCTATATAAGGGGGACTGCACTAGGACAGGGCACACACAAAAAGACACAGAAAAAGGACATGAAGAAAGACAGAAAGGCAGGAGACAGAGAGGGCTGCTAAAACATACTATCTGACAGCTGTAAGGAGACACGAGAGGAGATTGATGAGAGTGCATCTAGGTGGAGCTGTCAATCTCTATGAATGCTTCAAAGCTTACTTGGTCCTATGGTGGAGAGTGGGAGGCCATCTTTGAGAGTGGAGTGACCAGACCCCTGCCCTATCTTTCCAGAGTGTCCTGACATGCAGCTGGCTTTCCTGAACTGTAAACAAGGGCTTTCTATGTAAGTAGAACTCGGCCCTGGGAAACTAAAAGGTGGGGGAGTCTGCTTGCCTGGAATCATTTCCCTTTATAGTGGGGGGGTGGGGCAAGATTGTATAGATCCTTAGTCTATTTAACCAAAAATATAAATTAAATTAATTCCCTATTTGGCAGAACACTACGGGGTGAATTTTGTTAAAATTTGAAAATTAACAAATCTCACTTCCCAGTGTTCTGCTGAAAACTATAGCCTATAAATCAAATGGGTAATCCTTGTTGTCAAGCTGACCCTGTCTTCTTTAAGGAAGAGAGGTGTCTTTGTCCTTAAATCAGTCCAACCTTTTATCCAGCTTCCACAACACAGGCCTTTCAGTAAGGAGGGTATGAAATCCAAAATTCCCCAAATCATTCCAATTTTTCTGTCTGACTTCCCAACATAGACCAAAGCAGGGGGGGGGGGTCTGAAAACAAACCGCTAAATCACCCAGTGTTTATTTTAAACCAAAGGTGTAGCCAAAATCATAATTGCCATATGTATTTGTACCAATCTTGAAATCCTACTGCTAGCCTTTTAAGCCTGCAGGAAAATCAAAATCGCACAACATTACATGATAAGTGCCTTCGCTATTGATCAGTGTAATTATTTTGTGAATTGAAATTTTCAGAAAGTGAAGAATTGTGATTGTGTTCTTTTTAACTCACTTTTGTGAAATATTTATGCTGAGAGAAGTTGATTCTGTTGTGCCACGGATAAAGTAGTGTTTGACATTTCCGTTCTAATTTCTGTTACTTTTAACTTAAATAAATACCAAAATATTTCCTGTACACCTGCCTAGTTCTTGGCTCATTGTTAGCTCGGGAGAGAGGGATCCAAGGGGCATGACATGTGTTTGAGATGGGGCTAAAGAAAATAATCTGTTAAACAGTTCATTGCATAACCACTTGAGTGGGGAGCAAAGGGACTCCCCATGTTGAGGTTGGCTTCTCAATAAACCTTTACATACCCCACACCCATCCTCGAGACTGTGATTTCCTCAAAACAGGTTCCACGTGAAGCACTCCTTTATATGTCCAAGAAATACATTGATAAGACTCATTGCTTAGTACATTGATTAACATGCTAAATAGACTGTGTCCAAAGGTGTTTGCTTTAACTAAGGCCTGTTGCTTAGTCATGTTAAATTGGTATTGCAATCCTGCCTACAGTCCTGCTATGTTAAATGCATAAACAGGTTTATTTTACAAATTAATTAGCAAATCACCACTATGCTAAGTGAATATGTACACAGTGGAATGTGCAAAGTTCAGATTCAGCTATGAAGACCATCTTGTCAACTATTGAACTGTGTGGCTGTCGTAATATTGCCTTTATATGTATTGTTCTTGGAATGTATGTGTGAGATCATATTACATTTTATTTTGCTTTAGGACATTTTTGCACCGAGAAATTCAACTATTTATTCACATCAAATAATAACAATGCATCTAAATAGTCGTCTCCATCTACACAATGAGAATCTAGACAGTTCCATCTGTCATCAGACTGTTCCATTTGCCCCAGCATTTCAGTAAAGGGTGGAAGATGAATCTGTTCAAAGCACATCTCACAGACTGACAATCTGCAGATCCCCCAGCCCAAGCCTCGGTCCGCCTTTTCCTCCCTAACCTGTATCCCCTGCCCATGCACCTCTATTCCTAGCCCTTTAAATTCACCTTAATAATCTGACCTTCTAATTGTATCCGCATTATTGTATCCTTGAATGGACATCCGTGTTGTGCATGTCTCCTAGACAGACGGCTCAATGGCCAATATACATAACATTGACTACATGCACTGTAAATGTAGACGGAGAATGTTCATTCTATCGGGAAAGCGCTTTAATCAAGGTAGCTTTCTTTCGAAATTACTTTTCATATAAAATCTTACCACTGGTGAGTCCTTTGTTTGCACGGTGATATTCGCCCCCTCACTATCATAGTTCATCATTCTCCAATCAAGAGTTCAAGAGTTCAGCGTTTAGATTAACCCACCAGTCATCCGAGCTTTTTAAAGGGCGTTTACACTTTTTATTATCCAATTAACTGTATATGCTAATCAGAAATTGCCATTCTCATAAAACTGTGACAATTCCCCTTCACTAGCAAGAGTGATATCCGTCCATGTTTCCTCATATAACATCAGCATCCAGGGACTGATTTGCGAATATATATATAGTGCTGCTAGGAAAGATTATAATTTACAGCTGATTGTTTGGAGGACTGCAAATTACTACCACTCGTATATATGGGGATAGATATAAAAATGAAGTTTCCCAAGAGATTCTGCATAAACAATTTCCTCGGGAAGAAAAAGGGCCTGCAATAAAATGCAGTATTTTTTTTTTATATCTGTGCTGCCGCATAAAGTATTGGTAGATTACTTCAAACCTTCATTTCTATTTCACTGTTTCTGGACCATTTGCTCTAATATTTTATCCTCTTCTGCCACGTTATGAATCCTCATATTTTCAGTCCCCACAGACTCTGGTAAGTTTCCACTTTAAAGAAGTACAGAGAAGGAAACTCTGCAGCTACTTCCTGCATCTGTACCTCACTCTCGCTGAGTACCTGGAATCCAACATTTTTTTAAGTTTCACTTTCTTATTCATCACGTTTGGCCAGAGTACAGATGGTGGAACATAAAATATACAAAAGTAGTTCGCCATTATGCTTTAGCGCTTAGGTCTGCAACCTTTGGATGCCCAAATGTTCTGGACTACAATTCCCATCAGCCCTAGTCAGCATAGTCAATGTTATGGGATCATGGTAGTCGAAGTCCAACACATCTGGAAAGCTGCAGATACCTGTTTTAGAGCAACTCATAAAAAGGATTGACTTAGGCTAATCAGATAGATTCACTTATGGTGCCCGGAGATCGGAGACGGAAATTATGAAAACTAGGGAACAGTGCTCTTGGTGATCAGAGGGTCTTTGTTATCCCTAAACTAGTATGATTGGCTAAGAAAGAAAAAGGAAGGAAGAGAAAGAGTGACTGTTGTGGACGAATATTTCATAGACTTTAAAAAAATATGTAGTTTGACAGAAATGATTTTGACCAGCTCAATCAGAGATATGCCCTGAGGTAGCTGGACACATAACAAGTCTCCTGCACTAGCGCTCTGTCGTGATTTCCCTCAGCACCCATTCACATGCCTGACCTCTTGGGTTGCTTATTGGAGCTTAGCTAACCCACCCAATTCCTAATCTTGGCAAAATGCACACACACACTCTAAGCCTTTTCTGAGAATGTACCCATACCTTGTACTCCGGTCCCCCACAAATCGCGTTAAGACCATCCAAATGGGAAAAGGTGCTCTATAAATGTCAACTGCAATAAAATACAGTACAATACAACATGAATACAGACTTCACAGATAGCAGCGCAGAGCAGCACCGGGCCGCACAACAAAGGTACGTTAATTTTTTCTTTTCTTTAGAAAAAAAAAAGATACCATTAGTACGCGTGTAGGAAAAAACACAGGTGCTAATTGATGAAGGGGGAGTGGGAAAGGGAAGGGAAGCTGGTTATCAAGGCAGCTCGGAACACGGGTTTGTGCCATACAGTACATCCCATGTTCCGAGCCACCTGATTGGTCATCGTCCCATTCGGGTGCTAATGGTCTATACAATGAAATATCAATAGCGATTCTTTCACTTCAGAGAGTGATCTAAAGTCATTGCTTCACTTCTCCATCCATGGTTAGGTCATCTTTCTGGCCTTTGCTTTAAACAGTTTACATACATGGAGTGGTCTGCAACCCTGTGTTTTGAACAGTTTCTATACATTGACCAGTCTGAAGCCCCATGCTCTCAACAGCTTCTAAAAATGGACTGGTCCGCAGTCTTGCGCTTTGAATAGTTTCCATGCATTGACTAGTTTGCAGCCCTGTGATCTGAACAGTTTCTAGACATGTACTGGTGTTCAGCCCTGTGCTTTGAAGTGTTTCTTAAATTAACTGGTCAGCAATCCTGTGCTCTGAACATTATATACATTGACTGATCTGTAGCCCTGTACTTTGACGAGTTTATATAAATTGACTGGACTGCAGCCTTGTGCTCTGAAAAGTTTATATAAATTGACTGGTCTGCAGCCTTGTGCTCTGAACAGTTTATATAAATTGACTGGACTGCAGCCTTGTGCTCTGAACAGTTTATATAATGTGAGTGGTCTGCAGTCTCGGATGATAGTTTCTGGCAGATTTAATTGGGGACTGAGTTAGCCCTCATCCTCCACATTTATTCTTTGGGGTCAATCAAAATTGAATTGGTGCATCCTCAAAACGTGGGGAGCTTCAGTGTTGAGTTAAGCGTTCAGGGTCATGTTTTTGCTAATTCCCTGGTTTTCTTTTTGGTTTCTGCTCCCAATCAATTGTACAAAGGTTTTGTCTGTGATTCTGAATGACGTCATTCCACATTATCTCACAATTCCTTGCGTTTAGTTTATCAGAAATGAAATATGAGATTGCAATGAAATTCTTTTCTAGAACAAAAGAGTGTGTTTCTGTGCTTTCATACAGTGTGGCCTAGTCAACTAGAAACTGTTTAGATTGCTTCAAAGTGGGAATGGTCTCATAATTACCTTTTTTGGAATCCTCCCACCCAGACCACCATTACCCCTACCCAAATCCAATAATGTATGTAATCTCCAATTGCTAGTTTGATTTTCGTTTTTTGGATTTGATTTCACCCTGTGGTTTCTTTTTTCTCTAGCTTTTCAATCTCCCTCGGCTTGTTTTAAAAGAGATCTCTAAACATGAGTTGCTTAATCTGAATCTTCTGGTCTTCTCTTATTCAACTGATATATTTTGTATTAAATCTGCACTCACACCTGCGTCTTGCCTTTCAGTACTCCTACTAACTTCAATTATCCTGTGGGGGCTACCGCACAAGCACACTACTTTCCTTAGTCCATTGAGACCCATAACATTACAACCATAGCCTCTGAGCCATGTTGCTCAGCTTTCACAGCAAGGCTATTTGGCTGACTCCCCTATTGTGTTTACTGTGACAGTAGTCATCCCAGGTTAGCTGTGCTTATGGAAGAAACCCAAGAGGGCCGTCCCTCTCTCGTCTAAAGAAAGCAAGACTCTGCCTAAAACAAGAATCCCTACTCCCCATGTTAGTATCTAAGGATTCTTAACCCCTAATGTCTAGTTTCTGCCTTGCTGTTTGTGAGGTCCTTAAGTCAACTGACTTACCTATCTAACCCCCCTTTCGACTTCCTAGGTTATATGATATATATACCTATGATATATTCTGGTTTGTTCTATGGCGTTGTTGGATTTGTGCCTTTTAGACACTGAAGCCCCACTCTGTTTTCTTCCTCCCATGTCCTGATGTTCCCCTCCCTTTATCTCGCTATTATTTTCCTCCCTCAAAATCCACCCAACCTCTCTTTCTCTTACTGTGTCTTCCTTCTCTAACCCTCCCATGTCTCGGCCACTCTCTCTCTCTCTCTGAAACCTACCTCTGCCCTCTAATGTTACTCCTTCCAACTCTCCCTCCTGCTAATCTCTCCTCTCTGGTCGCCTAGAACACTTGCCTCTCCTCTCCTCTACTACTCCCCCCCTCTCCACTCCACTTCTACTCTCTCCTCTCAAGCCCCCTACTACTCTGCTCACTCCACTAGTACGCCACCAGTCCTGCTACTCATGCATGCCCCTCCAACTCCCTTCGTCACCTTCCAATCTCTCTGCACTCCCCACTTCTACTCTCATTCACACATATTGCATGCACATTCACAAGCCGGTACCAGTTTGTCTCACCGTACAATCACCTTAACACTCATGTCCACCATCCTTCCTCCTTCTGGTCTCTTGTTCTGCCACTTCCTCCTACTTTGACCTCACCCAAACAACCTACATCTTTCTACTTCCTGTTCCCCCTCACACCCCCCTTGCTTCCATTGGTCTGATCTTCGGGCCAGTTTTGCCTGGTCATCTCAACCCAGGAGGGATTAAATACATGAAAAGACAAGACAGGGGGTCCAAGCGCCACCCCACTCTCATGTGCAGTTTCACGAGGGCTTAAAAATGTCGGCAGCTACAGCAAGCATTATGAGGTTTTTCTAAGTCTGTGTGTGCACAGTTACTGTTGGGGAGCTGTTCCACGTCTCCATCACATGTAAGCGTGCTACTGTGGAGCAAATTACAATCGTCACTGGAGAGCAAATCCACAGCTATGTTACCACTGAGCACGGCCTTTACGTTTGAGATTGGCTGATTTCAGGTACTCACTGACCTTTGCTGCATTGGGTCATGCAGCATCGTGCAGTAGACCCTCTTAATTTAGCTGCTGGTTGAGGTGCGCTGGCTAGCACTTTATTTCAGTGGTTAGCTTTGGGGTGATGTGTTATAGTTTCAGTGTTCTGAAAGTGTCCTGCTGGTTCCCCACTCTGCTTCTTGGCACCTGTAGTTCTCTAAGGAAAGCAGAGAAAAAATGGCGAGCATTTGGATTTCAGGTTTGGGCTGATTCGGAGTAATACATTTGCCATTTTACCTTCCCCCTCTGGGGCAGTTCAGTCTCAACCCGGTAGGACTCTGACCCCAGGCTAAACAGGGTCCCCATTTCCTCTTGACAGGGTCAGTTGTCACTCTATTTTTTAGATAACTATTTGCTTTGACTTCTACCAAAATTCTTTTGCTAATAACCTTTGACTGACTGGACAGATGTTTTTAACATTCCAAGGTTGTCTTGGCCTTCTCACATTCTTTTTGCCATAGGGAAGAAAGTGTTTACATTGAAACCCTATAGCACAACAAGTGCTCGATGGATTTGTACCAAATAAGAAACAATTTGGGAACAACACATCACAGGATTACCTTTTTGGGTTTGGTGTAAATCCTTCAAGTAGTTTTTTTTCAAAAAATGGACAGAGAAGGGGGTGCTATCAGTTCAAGAAAACTTTAAATATCTCCCATAGTGCATTGCAGCGCTGAGGTTTCTCCGAAATGAAAAAAACGCCACCTTGTATTTTCATCAAAGGAAGCAATTTTCACTGCAATTTAACACTAAAAACACAGTAATTTTGTGATAAATTTACTCAAGAACAAAAGCAGGGTATTCAAAAACTATTTGCTAAATGTGTCAAGGCTCCAGCTTCCAGGCTCAGGAGTGGCACGAACCAACCATCCCCTCCCGGGTCTTGGTGCCTGCAAGTTTAGATTTACACAAGCCTCCGTGACCCCGGCGGGGAAAGAGGGTTAGGGTCTCGTTGGTTGGATGGGTTCCGTAGCAAGGGTAACCGGTGAGAGGACTAGGAAAGGGGAGGTGGACAGGGAAGGGGACATAGGATAACACAATACAACGTTTGCACATTCACAGCATGCACAATTCCCCCCCACACCCCACAACGATAGCTAGAGCCAGAAAGAGACTTATCTCAATGGGTGAGTGCTGGCCTCCTGCCTGCGCACTCTCAGTCCAGAATCTGGAGCAGTGTTATTGCTGAAAAGAGAGTGGGAATTACCGACTGCGTGTTACCTCACACACTGCACCTTACATTCACACACTCTCACACAAGTGGTTAATTGCACCCTAAACATGCTTTAGGTGCGTCATGCTCAGGTAGTTAGGCACATGCTTCTGCCCTGATTATCTCCTTCACGAGCGGGCTACAGACGCGCGTGGCTCCGCGTCTATTTGTGGCCAAAGTAATTGTTCTAGCAAGAGTGTTCCTGCGAAGCAAAAGCTTGTGTTGTGCTTCACACGAATCAAGTTGTAACTCTTCAGGAAGCCGCATATTAACAAGAGCGTTCTCTTCCTGTAGGTTAACTCGCAGCAGTTAGTGGGTTAGTACATGCACAGCTACGTGCTGCGTGACTCCTAAGACTGCGCATAGTTCGGTTTGCAGAAACTACTACACTGATAATCGGGACGTTTTCACTTAGCTTTGCCAGAGCAGGGGGACATGAGAATCTTGGGCAGAACCCCCTGCGCGTGCCCCCGACCGCAGCTGCTGATAAAATCTCTTGACTCTCTACGATGCGCTACAGTGCTGCGCGCCTTCCCCCAGGTCTGGTTGGTCTGCCTATGGCTTGCAGCACTTATCTGAATTAGATGAGGGGCCTGGGTGAAGGATGGCTGGGGCATGGCCCCTTGTTCGCTTGCCCTTGCTCGGAGCACCAGAGAACGCGTCTTCACTTGTTGCCGTTCTGAGCACAAGCCCCGTGCTCTTGATGATCTTGTGCTCATGCGCGCACGTGCCCCACCGACGTGGGCGGTGATGAGTAGTTCTTGGCCCGGGGGTGCTTGGGAAATGAAGTTTGTAGGCCGATTCTCCTGCAGAAAGCACATAGGAGCCTTCTATAAGGCAGGAGCCTACTTACAGAAGCATGTTTCTTGGTGGTGCTGGCTACCAGTAGTCTGCCCCTTTTTCAGTGCTATGCTATGATTGTTGCCTTGTCCCATGACAAAATGTATGCTTAAACACCAAGTGGGTCATTTTGCAAAAAATAGGTAATTGCCCGCAAGACACCACCATCATTATTACATATGTGCAGTTGCGTCACCTGTTTACAAGTGTAAACATTTACAAAACGGGCTTTAAAATTGAAGGGCAATTGATAAAAACAGGTGTATTCCGTAGGAATGCATTGAAATTTTACAAATTATATAAATGCCTCCCGCTACCTGGTCACTCTATATCCTGTTTACCAGTTGTCTGGTCTGACCATGTGGTCATTCCCTTCACTGTCAACGTGTGTCCATTGTCTATGATGCCCCTTCTTCCCCGCCCCCCTTTGCGACACTGGCAAAGTGTTCCTAGTGTGGATATTTCTACATGTATCTCTAATTGACTTCCTTCTGGCACGCTGACTGATCTTGCAGCCTTCTCTGTGGCACTGGTCACCACTGCCAATCATCTGGCTCCATCCAGGCCTCACGGCCGTCCCTCTGAGACCTGGTTTTCGGCCAAGCGTATTAGTCTCCGACCTGCTCGCAAGCAAGCAGAGCAGAAGTGGCGTATATCTTACTGACTCATGGCATGCCTTGCGTTGTGCAAAGCTACTGCATCATATCAACATGCTGTGATGAATGCAAAATGGTGACACTTCTTTTCTCATGTGGAAGCAGCTGTTAGTTCCTCTAAGGAACTTTTTAAGCTGGTCCAGTCTCTCTCGTCCATGCCCGCTGCCAACAAGTGATTCCTTTGCAAATGCTGTGTGACTCGCTCTCCACATTCTTTTATGACAAAATTGTATCTGTCAGGCAGAAGAATGCCATCCCTTTGGTCTCGTCAACCAGGACTGTAGATACTATTGCTTCTAGGCAGCCTGCTCACTCCTGGTCTGATTTTCTAGTCTTTAACAACTCTGATATCATCTTAGCTACACTGTGTTAGAAATCGATTTACCCTGCAGACCCGATTCCGCTTAGAATTCTTAAAGCTATCATCTCCTCTATTGCAACCTCGGTATCTGTCACGGTTAACTTGCCTTTTACTAACAGTCATATTCCTGCAATACTTAAGCATGCTCTGATTATTCCTCACCTTAAAAAGCCGAATGTTGATCCTGCTATTTCTTCGAATTTTCACCCTTTTTCCCTTCTGTCCTTTCCTATGAAGCTTTTGGAAGCTCTGATCACACCTCTTCTTCACTCATTTATTTTGGACTCTGGGTTCCTTGACTCTTCCCAGTCCGGGTTTTTGCCCTTGCCAGGGAGCTGAATCTGTCCTGGTGTCCGTGGTTGATGACTTAGTTCAGAATGTGGATCTAGGTGGTGTCAAAGCCCGGATCCTGCTCGACCTCTCTGCCTCATTTTAATGGCATCCTAATTGAGAGGTTGCCATCGGTGGGTATCTGCGGCACGATGCTGGACTGGTTTCTGTCATTTCTTTCTGATTGTTCTTAGTCTCTTTCTCTTTCTCCATTTATTTCACATCCTATGCCCCTCACGTGTGGTGTACCTCAGGGTGCTGCTCTTTCTCCTCTTCTTTTTAACTTTCATATCCAGCCTGTTGTTAAACTGATTCACTCTTTAGGTTTTTGGTGTTACTCGTACATGGATTACACTCAGATCTTGGTGCGACTGGATCTTTCCCTGCCCGCTACTGCTGAGCGTTGTTGTTCTTGCTTATCTGCCATCCATCAATGGATGGGAAACAACTGCCTTTGTCTTAATGGTGAGAAAATTTGAGGTCTTCATTGTTGGTTCCTCACCTGAGACTTGTCCCTGGTCAACAGCGTTCTGGCCTGATGAACTTTGCCCCCTTCCACTGCCTTCTGTATTGGTTACGAACTTGGGTGTGAAGCTCTCTGCTTCTCTGTCAATGTACACCCAGGTGAGCGCTGTGTGCCAGTCTGCCCATTTTAAACTGCAGACCCTACGTAAGGTACTACCCTACCTCTCCCAGAGCTTTGACCCTGGGTTGTATCCTGCCTGACTTCAGGATCCTTGGATTATTGCAATTCTCTTTATCTTACATAACCGGCTTTCCTCTTACATCGTTAGCAAATCCTTCAAAACTCTGCGGTGAGGCTGGCCATTGCTGCCTCCCGCTACTCTTCCGTATCTCCCATCCTGAACACCCTTCAATGGCTGCCAGTGTCTAAATGGATCAAGTTTAAGGCTCTTTGTATTTTCAATAAGGCCTTTTGTAAAATGGGGCCTGAATACCTTCAAGCAATATATGGTCAGTATTCTCCTTCTTGCTCTTTGCACTTTGCCACTGCCTTGTATATCCTTGTCCCATGTTTGAAATACTCTCAGGTGGGAGGTGGTCCTTTTTCAGATCCTGCAGCGCAACTGTGGATTCCATTATCCCTTTGCGAGATCTGTCATCATCTGCCATTTCGTTGTGCCCAGAAGACTTTCCTGTGTACAGTCTGAGTCCAGCTTTGGTGTTTCTAGCCTCATTTACAGTCTTATTTCCTCAGGCCCATGATGCCCTATTTGGTGAAGGCTGCCCTTTAGAAATGTTTTTAACCTAACATAACATATGAGATATACATGCGATTTTCATGCACTCATTTAAAGGCGTTTAAGATCAAATATGTTTGCATTGACCTTTCCCAGAATTCTATTGCTAATAACTTTTGACTCACTTGATATTTTCCAAAAACAGAAATTCTATTGCATGGGCCTCTCCAAACTGGACTTTCATTAAATGTCACAAACGTTATTAAAAAAACGAAATCAAATGTTTTTCAGCCTACATCCATTCATTTTCGAATAGAGAAATGTGTGGTTCGATTAAACAACCTTAGCACAAAAAATGATAGACAAATTTGCACCAGATAAGAAGCAAGTTGGGCACAAAGCATTGTAGATATTCCCCTTTTGTATTTTGTGATAAATCCGGCCTGCCGTTGTTAAAACATTAAATGGAGAAAGGAGCACTTCAGTCCCAAAAACTTTAAATACCTCCCATGGTGCATTGCCATGGTGAGGCTTTTTTTTCGAAAATGAAATTGTACCATTTGATTTTTGTCTCGAAGGGAGTGATTCCTGCAGAAATCACTTAGGCAGCCCAAAAACAAAGTGCTCAAAAGAAGATGTGAGTGTGGGAAGGGGGTGGTTTCACATTAGGATAGATGTGGGAAGAGGGAAATAAGTGTAGTTGGAGTGTTTGGGGGTTAGTGGCAGGATGTTTTCATCTTATCGTGTGAATCCCATAGGATTTATCGGGAAATCGGCAAACCTAAAAAATGAAATGTGCCAGGGGTACCTACTAGTGAATGGGGATCACCTGAGAGAGTCAGGGAGGATTTATACAGAGTGGGGAAGATGTGGGGTTCTTGAAAGGAGGAGCGGTGGACATGGGGAATAGCAGTGGGGACATTTCAATTGTTGAGCGTTTTCCCATTACCAGGGAATTGGTAAACAATGAATTACCGCAGTAAGGAATATTGAAATAATACTGCCGTAATACACGGGTGCGTTCAGGTGACGATTGGCATGATATCGCAGTAAATTTCCTAGGGGAAACTAATACAAAAATGGAAGGAGGGGGGATGCAAGGGGCCTGGTCCAATGATCAGAAGCACATGCATTTTTAGTAGTGTTGGTGCACCGACAATTCCTGTGGCCGGTGGGACCAGATAATTTAATAGTGAGGGGGATATGTTTGCATCCAGGTGATTATGGTATGTTATTACAGGAATGTCCCAGTGGCACATACCACATTAACTAAGGCCACAGTCTTTCAGCCAATATGATGCAACAGAGACCGTGGGTATGGCCTTAGGCTGTGGCCACTGCTCATGGCTATGGCTGAAAGACATGACTATTGGCCCAGAGTCTTTATTCCAAAATTGTGTATTGTGGACAGTGGTCATGGTTGAGTTTTGATGGTTGGCAGGATAGAGTTGGTAACATTTATAGAATGGGGAGCATATAAGCACTAAAGAAACACAGAACATCCTTGGGAAACTCCAGGGCTTCTGATCATCAGGATGGAACATGAATTGCCTCATTTTACCTGTGATGTGTGTTCATCTATCAATGGTTTTATCCACGGTAATGATGAATCTTGAATCTTGAATATGAGGGATTGCTGAATTCGAGTGGTCTACCAAGTCATTGTCCACTAAAAGGTTGAGGGGAATTAGTACACCTCCCTTGTTGTTGTCCAGTAGTCTTAGCAGAGATATGTTTATTTTCATTAGGGTAGCTTACCTGCTGTGGTGTGGTTTGAAGCCTGATTGTCTGTCAGGGAACACCTTTTTATTATCACTATAGTGTTGACATTTCACAGTCACAGGTTCCTATGACCTTGGCAAGGGACAGCAAGTTTGAGATTGGTTTTAGGTTTTGGAAGGGGTGGATCTCCATTTGAATTTTCATGAGAGATTGATCTTTGTTTGTTTCGCATTTATTTAGTGCTACGAATCCTCAGGCATCAGAGCGCTGCTTATCATTACCCACAGTGTGTGGTGCTCATTTATCAACCTTAGAAGGACGAAAGGCTGAGTTTGGCCCTGCCGGGATTCGAGCCTCTGCACAGATGTCAAAGCAAGCGCTCTACTCCACGGCGAGCGCTCTACTCGCTGTGCAAACGGACCGGCTATCGGATCGGATCTTTGCTTGTTTCACTGGCTATATGACTATCCCCATCTGTACATATAGAGGTGTTTGAGATCTTTATGATTGCAGGTGCAAGTACTTCAATGTTTTCTTTATTGACATAGGCCAGCCATAAATTGCAGGGGGAAGTAGGTGCTTTCATTTTCCACACCAAGATTATGTTGATTCTCGTGTATTTCCTCAAAGGAACTTTGGCTCATGTAGCATTGATGGAATATTTGCTTGGGTTCAGCATTAATAGTTACTTACATGGAAGACATGTTGCAGTTCTCTGCTTGGGGCTGGGTAGATTCTTAAGAGTTCCCAGGTTTTGTTAGGTGCTTTGTTCCAGTTGGCCTAAATAGCTCAGGTTCTGCCATATTCCTTAGAGTTGGATTTGTCCCATTTCCTTTCCAGTTGCCTGCCCATTACGGAAAAGTATATCTAATATATAATTGGGCTGCAGGTGCAATTGTGTTGTGCTTAGAGTAACACGTTCAAGTTTGCAATGGATACCCTTGCTGCTCTAGAGCCATCCATGTTACAGAATGTCCATATTTACTGCCTGTCTACTTTCGACTCTTACTTTCAACCATGATTCCTACAGTAAATCCTAGCAAAGATGCAATCGACCTCCAACATTACAAGAACCTGAAATGTGTGATTTTTAAAAATGTTGTTATTTGTATTTGTTTTAAAAGAAAGGTTAATCATAACCCATTCAAACCTTTACAATCTACAATCTAATAACCTCATCAACTTTACATTTTATAACACTAAAATAAAAAAGTAAAACAGATCAAATACACCATGTAATCACGTTTTCTGGCACAAAATGAAGAGCCAAAAAATGAAGAAAAAAAACCCATCATATTTTTAAAAGAAAAAAAAGCTATAGTTCTCAATATGTTGTCAAGAGGTCAACACAAACTTTCATAACATAAAAAAATGCAGCATTAGTGTCTATAATCTCCTTTGACCTTAACCACAATGTACTTGTGAAACCCTGTTTCAAAACAGTTTACAGTACTTTAGATATCTCACCACTGAAAACATCATGGGGAGGATCAAGTCGCTGTCCAAAATGGACATCCACAGCTTTTCAAGGTCAAGGCTTTCTAGATTTGGTACGAATTTACCAAAGGAATCGGTGATGTTTTCTCCAGGGCTTTTAATCAAGGTTCTCTTCATATGCGTTCACCGGAGACCTTGATGCTTTAGCACAAGGATAAAATAAGCACGAACTAGCCCATTGATTCTTGACATTACAACACACGTTCTCACAGCTGCGATTGCGCAGTGCAATGAGGTCATGTAATGCAAATACGAGCCCCTCGTGAATTGCCCCGACTTGTTTGGGACCCGGTTGATTTGCATTTGCTTTAGAAAGACCCTACTGCGATTATGGGAAACACTGCACAGACAATCCAGTGTGTAAGATTGATAAATGCCACTTAGTGTGTGGGGTTTTGGAATGGGAAGGAATACACATTCCCATTTGTAATTATTTTAAACTTTTCTGATGTTAAAGCATCAAAGCCCCAGACACCTTCATCTAGGTGGGTCACATCTGCAGAGAAAGTGAAGTATAATGAAAGATGTGCGATAAATGAAAATATTAATTGCAAATTTGGTGAGAGATTCCCAGCTCTGTTTGTTGATTCATATTGCAGCTCCACCAGACATGTTTTATTATGCTGCTAATGCCACTTTCCTGAACGCTGCAGTTTTTATAGTGTTTACACATGTCTTATTATGTGAGCAATGAACGGTAGGATCCGCTTAATTGTTACCTTTCTGTTCTTGATGTTTCCTTTCAATTTTGGAATCATTTCTCTGCTCATCTATACAGTAATTCAATGTGATATCAAAAATGCCTTACATCTATGTTCCTATTCTGCTCTTAATACATTTTAGATAACAAAGTAGAAGGCCTGCGTGGGGAAAAAAAACTAAATTATATAAAACGGTCCTCTCTTTGAAGTGGTGGAACATAGCGTGTCTCGTTTCAGTAGACGGTCCGTTCCATTGCACACAAGCAAATGGTGCATTGTCATGTTTTATTCCTATTTTTCTTAAAATACAGGTGTGAGAATGTGTATCCCAAATCAGGAATTCTGATGTGAGTGGGTGTGTGTACACAGATCTCCCAGAGTTTACTGTGCTTTATCCATCCATCCAATAGTGCCTTCCAGAACTTGGAAACAATACAACTAGGATTGGATGTCTGCCTTTACATTCTTTCAGAAAAACCACACATGAGGGTTTATAGAGATTGCATCGAATGCCAAATCATCGAATGCCTTAGCATCTAAAAAAACCAACGAAAAAAATGCATTTGTTTTCTTTTGTTTTAACGGGGGTCCCCCAACCCCTGTTTTATTAACCCTTAAAACCCATTATAATTAAAATAAAGCCTATACCTTTAAAAAAAATGCATTCAATGCTTTTTTTTCGATGCATTTTTTTCAATGCTTTTGGCATTCAATGCTTTGTATTCAAAGCAATGACTGGATACCCAGATGAGAAGAGCAAGATCTGGGAATGAAACAGCCAGGTTGGAGATCTACGAAAAGAAGGTGTCTCCATATAAGGAGACCACATTCAGTCTGCTGGCAACACCACTCAACTACTGGAGAAAACCAGGAACCAGGAAAGAGGATAGGGACCAGCCTACTAATGGACATATCTCAGGCCCTGGCAATAAAGTCCCTGTAGCACTTATCTCTGATCCTGGCAGGCGCTAGGGACCTTAAAGGAGTAGCCAGTGTCTGCTGAATGCCCAAGCCCAGAAGGGCAAACCTGTGCCACTGGGTGATAATACCACTATGTGGCAATGACCTGGGCAAGGGGAAGAAATGTGCTTGTAATCTCATGGCAATAACCTTGCAAGAAGGGAGACATCTTTGTTCGTAAGGTAGGTATTTTGGAAAAAGGACTTGCTGATAGGAGTGTATTGCCTTTAAACCCTGAAGCCTAGAAAGGCAGCTACTGCCCAGATGTTAAAACATCTGTGCCAAGATGAATTCCATTACCACTAACAATAAGTCAAGAACTGTGTTGGGCACTCTATCCCTATGACTGAGAAGCCTGGGAGTGATCTAGGTGCTGCATCACTGAAAGTTTGGGTTGAATCAAGGACCAAGGTCAGTCCTATCACCCTGAGATTGTGTGTGTGTATTAGAGCAGTGGATACAGACTATGCACAAAGGGTCCTCTTAGATATACCCTAACCCCTAATAAGTTTTCCCATCATGACACTTAAATATAGATGTCCCTTTTTGAATTGTAACCAAAAAAGTGATCAGTGGAAGGTTTTGAAAAAATCTGAGCCACTGGCACTGCTTTGGGCAACTTTCCACATCAACAATTATAAGCCGATCTGCGCCATTGTAAAAGTGGCCCAATTATATGCAAATCAGTCAGTTACTGCCACCAATGGGAGCAGCCCAGCCCGAACTGCTAAGCCAGATCCCCTCTGCATGGAACCGCATGCAAACCCAGAAATGTTATGGCCTTGTTGGGCCTCATCAGTAAGGTGCAGCTTGGTTTCCTATAGTGTAGTGGGTAAAGGGCCCATATTTGGGCATAGCCTCTCTCACACAGGGAGACAAACTATAACCAGAAAAGTGATGGGTGGAAGGTTTTGAATACATCTGATCAACTGGCACTGCTCTTGGCAACCTTCCACATCATTGTTTTTTGGCCCCTCTGCGCCATTGCAAAAGGGGTCGAGCCATATTCAAATTCAAATGGGAGCAGCCCAGCCCAAACTGCTAGACAGGGTCCCGTCTCCATGGAAACACAAGCAACCCCAGACATGTTTCTACAATGTTGGTCCTCATAAGTAAGGTGCAGTTTGGTAACCTATAGCGCAGAAAGCTAAGGACACACATCTGGGGATACTCTCTCTCACACAGGGAGACAATTGAAAACCAGAAAAGTGATGGCTGGAAGGTTTTGAATAAATCTGACTCAGTGGCACTGCGCTGAACCAGTGGCACTGCTCTGGGCAAATTTGCACATCAATGTTTTTTAGCCTGTCTGCACAATTGCAAATGGGGTCCAGCCATATGAAAATAAGTCAGGTACTGCCACCAATGGGAGCACCAATTGGAGCATCCCAGCCCAAACTGCTAGTCCAGGTCCCCTCTGCATGGAAAAGCAAGCACCCCAGAAATGTTTCGACCTTGTTGGGCCTCATCAGTAAGGTGCAGTTTGTTTCCCTATGGTGCAGCGAGCAAGGGACCCATGTCTTGACATTCCCTTTTTGAATTATAGCAAGAACCCCTAGATCTTTCAGGCATTCTTCTCATCCCATAACTCATAAGAAATTAGGACCCAAAGAACTGAATAGAGGTCATTCAGGAGATGAAGCCTTTATTATAGGTGAACAAGGAAAACCCAGGAGGACTAATAAGCCCCCACCTTATTATTGATCCCTGCCCTGACACTGTTAGATTCGACTAAGGCAGTTACACCAGCATGTTTTATTGGTGACATATCCTTTCAATAATAAGCATTTACCCAACCCCAACCTAATTAGTTTGGCACATACGTTTATTGTAGTTTGTTTTGTTGTCTAAAGTGTTCATTTAGTATGACATTATCGCTGTGTAATGTCCTAAAAAGCGACTGGTGCTGATAGAAAAGAGCCTTATTCCTCATTCTGTGTCATGGCCACTGGTCAAAGGCCATTACCTTTATACTCCAAAGGGTCCAAATGGACCCAGTCCTAGCGCCTTTAGCGCCCGGCTCATAAGAAAGTGTGCTCTGCACACTTTATGTCTAGGGCACATCCATCCAGGCCGGGCGTGGCCATTGGAAAGCATTGGAAGGCACGTGCAGAAGTCTGTGGGAGTGGCAAGGTGGAGCCACAAGGCGGGGCTAAAGGGGAGTGGCTGGAGCCAGGCAATTTAAGCTAGCCCCATGCAGGCGCTTTGCGTTAGTCTGCTGTGTGCAGCGTAACGCTTACCGCGTCTGAAGCTCTCTTACCTGTTTCCAGCTCAGCACGCTCCTCATCAGGTTCTTGAACATCTTCTACAGTGCGCACCTACCTGACTCCAGCTACACCATCGCTCGGAGCACAGCTTACCTGATTCCAGCTCTGCATCTTCAGCGCGCATCTTACCTGACTCCAGCCATACCATCGCTCGAAGTGCAGCTTACCTGATTCCAACTCTGCATCTTCAGCACGCACCTTACCTGTCTCTACAAACCCATCGCCTGCAGCATGTAGCATTTTACCCGATTCCCAGAGCCATCGGAGTCGGGCTGCATCCTCACCTGTTCCAGCATCCTCACGGATCCATCCATCTGGCACCCGCCGACAGGTCCTCGGATCGCTGCTCTCCATCAGATGCCACCAGGCCATCCCTGCAAGAGAAAAGGAACGCTCAGGTTAGAAACTGCATAAACATGTTACGCTTGGCCGCACAACACATAAGCCTTGCCTACAACCTTAAAACCCTACTTACCTTCGAGTGGGGACTGCTCAATTCCCCTCTGGCACCGTTTGGACCCGCTTCCAACACCGCGACACTGCGTGGCCATCTTTACACTTATTGGGGAGACAAAAGGCATTACAAGAATTACGGACAATAATAATTGGGAAAAGATATTGCAAAGGATATGGACAATAATCAAAGTTACGAACACTTACCTACAAAGTGGATTGGTCACAGCCGGTCTGGGCCGCAACACGCACGGACCAGTGAAGCAACTAGGTCCATCAACGGCGCCCCTGCTGATGAGAAGCAGGACGGAGAGCTCATCCTTACAAAACAACAGGTGAGACCAGATGGGAAAACGCATGCTCATCTCACTCTGGAATGAAGGGTTCCAGTGGGATTGCACTTCAAACGCAGCATTCTCACTGCCTCTTACCTTCTCCCAAGGGCGTTGCCAGCAACCAGAGCAGTCCACACTACAGCAGCTGGGGGTAAAGGCTGATCCAGGGGAGCCAATACCAGGGAGGGCTCCAACTGTGCCCCAACGTCCCCGCAGAGACCAGGTGAGCGTGACATTATGTCTGGTTTGAATTCTTAATTGTGTTGACATTTGGGCAGGAACTGTGTATTTTGTGAGCCACTTTACAAGTCCCCTAAGGGCCACCATGTGTGAAGATTGCATTATCCCTTTACTCTCCTATCCACTTAACCAAAATGAAAAATAATAAAATAATAATTTCACATTTATATAGCGCTACGAACCCTCAGGTATCTGAGCGCTGCTTATTATTACCCAGGGTGTGTGGTGCTCATTTATCGACCTCGGAAGGATGAAAGGCTGAGTTTGGCCCTGCCGGGATTCAAACCTGCTTTAGCAGGCTCTGCACGATGTCAGAGCGAGCGCTCTATTCGCTGTGCCACTTGACCGGCACTTGAAGCACCAAGCCTCCTGCCACCCTCCTTTACCTTACTTGTGCGACCCAAAAAAGGCTAAAGTTAATAGCCTGCCGCTCCACTCAATAACCTCTGTGTGTGTGTCCTTCCTCCACTGATAAAAGCAAAAAATACTTGTACCCCCTGCCACTCTCCCTGACATCCCTCATCTTTCGATCTCTGACCTTGCATAGATTTTCTTCCAGGCAGAGGAGCATTGAATAGACTGGCACAGTGAAAGGCCCACAACTCAAACACCATATCCGATCAGAAACAAGCTCCCATGCTCGCCAGCAGAATCGTCACTGTGAGAGATCTACTGCTGAGCGGAGCACTTCTAAATGACAGAGATCCCCAGAAGCTAAGCCAATGTGTGATGAGGACCACAGTTGCCATATCTGAGGTAATGGGATAGGGACATGCAAGTTTCATTCTTTTTTGGACACTATCATCTAGGAACTCATAACAGGTTCGGTGGTAAATCTGTAGTATGTGGGTATTGCAAAGTATGAGGCTCAAACAGTGCATTTCCCACATCCTCCACAATCCTTGAGGTGGATACCACCCAATATTGTTAATTATTCACATTTATATTATCCTCTTCCATTAAGGTTGTTAGTTTCCCAACCTAGCGGAACAACTGGGTATGTCAAGCTTCCTGATCAGAGGAGGATACAATCTTTTCATCAGTGGTGACCAATTCGGATGAATTAGAGATTCAATTTCTTCACCTCTTCTATACCTCGTAGTGAACCTCAACACTCATAGGTATTTTAGATGATTGGAAACCACTATCAAAAGGTAATGAAGCACCATTGTCTGATGTGAGATGTCATAAACTCTCAAACCAATCTCATGTTTGATAGGCTCTGGGTCCATTTGATCTTTCTTTGGTGTTTTCTATGTGTAACAAGGTTCAATCTCTGACTGTTTTCCTACTGAATGTTAATAGCATAATCCTGTGCAAAATGTGTATATCCATAATTACCCCTGCAAGGGGAAGGCCTGGACCTGCTGCCATCGTCTGGCTGGTTCTTGCATGAGTGACAAATGACCATTGAATATGACCAGTTAATTTCCTGCACAGCTGTTTTTCATGAGTTTGATTAATGTCTTTGTACAGAGGACTCTTTAGAATTATTAACTTGAACAATTCCAAAACATTCTAAGGCTCTTCCACTTTGGGTGATTGGCTGAAAGTAGGATCAGTCATATTATCTGATCTTTGTTTTTAATTACTGTATTGTGTTGTAGTTCAACAAAACTTTCACAAGCATTTGATTTTTACAAAACAACATATCGTATTGGTGTCATACAATATCTCACATAAAATACAATAGTTAAATCTCATAAATAATTTTGTATGTATAAAAAAATAATGATTACCTCTAAAATTAACCTTACATGAATGTTGCTAAAAATGACATTACACAGAGCCATTCTTTATGAACCTTAGCAACACTTACATCTCATTTATTATACAGCCCCTGGAAGTAATGCGACTCTCAACCATAATTTAAAAGAGTCATACTTAAATGGCTGTGACTGGCCAGTAAATACATACTATAAAAGGTTAAACTTTTTATTTCTGTTATTGGCTGGAAGGATAGCTAGAGGCAACGTGTTTTGTCTTGGAAGCAAGATAACAGCAGAGCACCACAGATTTAAATTCTGGTTCTGTGCTTAGAGACTGGTCGCTGGTATTAAGTGCATTATAAAAGATGAATTAATGCTACACCATAATATCACAAGTATCCGCAATGATGGTCCGAATGTATGGTACTCTAGAAGGATAGAAGCCTGTAAATACCAGCTTAACAGCAACAAATATGAGGAAAGGAAGTACCTGAAGAAACAAATGTTGGGATGCAAAACAGCCACCAGCCAGGAGAAAAGGTGCAAGCAGGACGAATTTCATTCAGCAGAATTTGCACGTATCACTTGTAGTTAACTTTCACACATATATTAGATACCCACATATAGCAACACAGAAGGAGCCATAAATATGTTAATGTTGGGGTTGCAGAGGTCATAGATAGGGCAGTGTATAGGCCCTGTGTGTGGTAGTTGTAGATAATGTTATGTTTTCTAGTGAGGTGCGAGGAAAGAGCTGATGTAGGGGGAAAATGGAGTTAGAAAGGTATTGTGGAAGGAGCGAGGTCAGCGTGTTAACTTGGCAGGAGTGCCGCCATATTGGATTTCAAGTCAAAGCACAAGAAGAGCAATGAAGTCCCTGATGTAGATCTGCAGCTATGTTTAGCTCAGTCTTAATACAAATCCCATTTCCATTCCCCAAGAGGGAAGCCGAGATCAGAGGCACCCACAGTGCGCAAATCAACTTTAATTGGACCCAGCTACAGGGTCTGAACGTGGTGGGAATGGAATGTTAGCTGAAGGCAGTATATGTAGGGATTCACCCTTTGAAGAACACATTCGTGAGAAAAGGGCACAAGGTTTTGGGATGCCAACAGTTCAGACGAAGTTTTGCACACTATTGCCCTCCCAATGAGTGGTAATCCCATATGAACTACAAGCACACGCATAACCAAAGCAAATAAATCCCTGAAATTCAAGAGAGTGGTGCCATGGTCACGTCATTCATGGGCACCTGCTCTCTGAAGGAGATATGGGGGAGCCATGTCTGGAACGTTCTGTGATTTGGGATAGGTGGATCAGAGATGATGCCAATAAATTCAATACAAGGTAAGGGGTGCAGCATGTGTGCACCACAACATCTGGTATAATTAGAAGGCCTATAGTCTTATCAAAGCAGATTTCGGCTTGCCAGTGCACTTTGAATGTGTCTGGATCGGAGGGGTGCACATCACATCACGTTACGATCACAATTTAATAGTGTGTCAATATTTTAGTAACCAATCCTGTTCCAGGATTCAATAGTGATGATGTAGTAGATCATGTCTATAGGGGAACGGGTTAAGATAAAGTGTGGCCAATTGGTACAGGGACTGTAGGGGGACATTAGCATGTTCTATAGGTGGTATCCAATGAGGGTGGTGGAATGACATTGTAACCTATGTATGCAGACTTCGCGCCATATAACCTGTAACTTCTTGGGGCGTGAGAAATTCTGCATCAGTCCGGTTCTACAGGACCATCTGAGACCTTTTTGCATGTAATAAACCTTGTTTTCCCTTGCAAATTGGTGCAGTGATCTTTTGGTCTCTTGGATTATTTTTACTGTTTGGGTTTTGGGTTGCTATTTCTCTTTACAAATTGGTGACCCCAACGTGATCCCAGACACTCTGTGAGGTCGGGAGTGTCCTATTCTGTAGCGACCAGTTCCCTGTGCACAACTTGAAGAGATTTGCAGGCTCCATGTCACCAGAATGCCTGCCTGCTCTTTGGAGCAGGGTGCTGCTCCCAGTTGTGTAGGCCATTGACGGGACCCAGTATCAGAGGAGTTCGGTAGAACACATAGATAAGTGCACCTTCGTGGGAGAAAATAATAATCTCCTCCTTGCAGAGGAAAGGCAGTAATGCAAGTAGAGTAGAGCTCCAGTATTTAAAGGATCTGCTATCCCTCCACTCGGCAAAAGGGAATGTGAGGACATGCCCTCGCCCCGAGGCAAGGGGCCAGAGGAAGGGTCTAAACCATTGTATAAGTGTCATTTATTTTGTTGGGTAGGCCCATTATATGGCGCCTGTGTGATCCCTTAACCCAGCAGAAGGGAGTGGAGGGAGGTAAATGGCTTTGTCTCAAAGATGAAACTGAGGAAGGGGCGAAACCATTGTGTATATAACTGTGTTTTATTGATTTGTGGTATAAGATGTTTTTGGAATTGTTAAAGTGTGGAGTGGTGGTTGTTGAATTGTGTGAAGAGAGGTGTGGTTTAATAAGTGTGTGCAGTGGAGAGAAATGGGAGGGGCACAGGAAGTGCAGGCAGTGTTGAGGGGATGGGGTATATTGGCGTTGCTGGTTCAGCATTCAGGAAAGAAAAGATTATTACGAGTGCAGAATTAGATGTAATTATCAGTTCTCTTACCCCACTCGATATACGTGTACAGAACTCCCAAGTACCATCGTGAGTGGTTCATTGATACAAGAGGAGGGATGTATACACCTTGGCCCGAAGAAGGCGCTAAAAGCAGCGAAATATAAGGGGAAGAAGTTGAAGAATAGGAAGGCTGTTCTTGAGCTTTGGAGAATGGTTGAAGATTTGGAAGATGTTCATGTGTCTGGGGGCATCAGAGGCAAGTAACGACCAAAGTAATCCAAGAAGGAGTGTACACCAAGCACTAAGTAACACAATTTATGTAGGCCCAGATAACATTTAGGAAATCACAGCAGAGACTGGCCTGTGGAACTGAACTGAATGAAGTGAGCTGCCAACCCCGCCCACAGGAGGCAACGCTTTTACACATAAACAACATAGTTTGCATACACCACATTTTAAACATTTTAGAACACCTTATAAGAGCTAATTGGTGGGACTGCGTCAATCCCCTGTATCTAGACAAACATAGAATAATCGTAATTGGTTCATGCCATTCTTGCCTACACTGTACAACACCAGTGTTCCCCAGGGATCCTGTGTCTCCCCCACACTATACAACATATTTACCAAGCCCCTTTTCGATGATTTGGATCATCTCAGTATCACCTATACTAACTATGCAGATGATACTCAGATCCTTCTTCCACTTACTGGAGATTATGGAAAGGATTTGGCCTTGGTAAATAGGGTGTATATCATCATCCAGGCATGGATGGCCACTCATGGACTATGCCTGAATGATGATAAAACAGAACTCATCATCCTAGGTACGACACTCAGCATAAAGAAACTCGGCCCTGCCTTCAATTCCTTCGTGATTGACGGAAATAACATCAAAGTCGGACAGGAGGTCAAAACACTGGGATTTTATCTAGACTCCAATTTCTCTCTCAAAAAATAAGTGAGCTCCCTTGCATCCTCCACTGCTTATACTTGCAAATTAATCTGCACAGCTAAACCATTCCTATCGGACTCTACCTGCCTTACACTCGCCGGAGCTCTTATTCTGTCGCGCCTCGACTATTGCAATGCCCTTTACCTAGGATCCACCAAGACCACTACCAGTAAATTGCAAACCCTTCAGAACAATGCCCTCAGAGCAGTTCTGGCCATCTCCAGAAGGGAACACATCACAGGACTCAGCCAACAGAACAATTGGCTATCCATTAGAGATAAAATTCTACTAAAAACGGCATCACTCACACATAAGTCTCTCAACAATGCCGCCCCAACATACCTGATCAACAGATTCCACTGACACTCCTCACTAAGACCCACTAGAATTGCATACAAAAACGGTTTATCTGTCCCCCACTACAAACTGTCCACGATAGGAGGCAACAGCTTCCCGGTAAGAGCTGCAATGTTGTGGAACGCCATGCCTCCCAACATTAGAGTAGACATGCCCTATCTGAACTTCCGTTCCCTTGTAGTCTCCTGGCTGAAATTGGAGACCCACTAAGCCTATGAAGTGTACAGCGCTACCTGCACAAATTGTAACAGGTGTGCTGCACAAATTGTATCACGTGTGCCTCCTGCTCACCTGTACATACTGGCCTGTCGGCCTACTACTGTTTTGTATATAACATTGGTGTATTTTATTCTTGCATTATGTATTTTCTTTGTACTGTAACCAAGCTTCAAAAATTCTTGTGAAGGCTGCGCCCTGATCCCCCCGGGTACGCTCGCGCATTATAAATAATAAACATAAACATAAACACAAACACCCCTCGTGACGTCACAAACCTTCCCACACTGCCCTACAATTATGTTACAAAGCATTACATGATTGTGCTGACCACTGGACCTTTATTCATCTGCCATTGGTCAGTTCCCATCGAACACACAAGACAACCTGAACTTGGCATAGGGGGGACATTCACACGGAATCCGACCAGCTAGGATGCAAAACACTGTTGAAATCTAGGAACACTGAAACCGCTCCTGATTGGTTCCCCATTGCTCGTTTCCTCACCCCTCAGCCATCTTCCCGTGCTCCTCTACCAGGGGTGATTTGAAACCTTGTATCTCACTGTGGTTGAATATTATTCGACTGTATTTAAGTTCTAGTTCCCTACAAATTCCCAGCAAGCACCAAGGTGCCTAGCTCGTGGCCTCAAAACAATCTACTGGTCCCATTTCACTGCAGCCCCGTTCCTGTGGGAACCGTCAACTTGCAACATTTCGCCGGAACACTATTTTAGGCAGAGCGCTCAAGAAATCCATGTCCAGTCAGTACATGGGATCTGTAGCTGTGAAAAGGAAAATGTTTTACTTACCTGAGGCCTATACTCAAAACATGGCTATTGTATTGTTCACATCATGCTATACTACCCTCTCTACCCGCTACCGCTGCCCCTTATCCATATCCCCCACGTGCCCATCACCCCCATGCCTCCCTCTGTACCCCCGATCCAACTTCCCCTGTGGACTTCTCCTGCAGCACATGTGGATAGGTTGCACAGCGATCGATGACGTCTCACCTCCAGGAGTAACCCCTCATTTTCCCTGTTGTGCCCCCCATCAGTTGCATGATTGGTATGTGTGGCCCCAATTGGCAACGCTGAATTTGCTCCTTTACCGCATTCGCCCCTTCAATCAATCCATCGATTGACACCTTCTTACTTGTCAAGTTCTTACCGTCTTGGGGATTCACAACATTGTTACCCTATACATACTCCCCCCTTGGTCCTCATACTATCCCTGTGAGACTCTATTATCACACACTCTTGCCCATCATCTGAACATGCTACCAAAAAGGCATCATGCTCTTCCATGTTTGCAGGTGCCATTTTAACCACCCCTTGCAAATTGTGTTAATTTGCTCCAGACTGTGTTGGGCCCACATTTTTACTGTGTACCTTTTCCCCTGTCCCGTCAACATGCACGGACATCATATATCTCGTCCTCCCACATTTACTCTTTCAGTGCCATATTACTAGCTGAACCCGCAAAGAAGATTATGAGCATCCGAACGAGCACTGAGACCTTTATTTGAAAATGTTCGCCAACCGCATTGGGACCAGTGCAAAAAAGGAGTCAAACCAGCCATCTGATGATACAGCATTTGTTTCCTTTGTCATAGTCTCATGGAGTGAATAATAATAATAATAATAATAATAATAATAATAATAATAATAATAATAATAATAATAATAATAATAATAATAATGAATTCGATAATAATAATGAATGAATTTCCTCTATGGCCTCCGCCAAGGTTCCATTAGCTGCATTGTTGGCTGGTATTATTATGCAACAGCTGCTCCTATCTTGTGGCAAACACCACCCTGCATTGGGTGAGCATGTCCAATATCTGTTATGTAGCGCCACCAGTCTGACTGCCCAAAGCTCTTCCCTCACTGCATTTAATTCTATTTCAGTTGAGTTTTCCAGTTGAAACACCTTATAACGGGTCACCTGTAGCCACTTAGCATTAGCTGCCACTTGGACCCCAGGAAGCAGAAGAGGTGGAAAAATGTGGATGCCTTCGAGAGCAAGCGAAAATGTGGTGGGATTGAAGCCACATTTTCTGATGATTTCCTGGACCAATAGTTCTTAGTACACCTGTCTCTTTTCAGCGTTTGTGCTCAAACCTCTTGTATTCTTTCTTCCCCTGCCATCTTCCTCTTGAGCAATGCTGGATGGCCACTGAAGGGCATAATTTTTGATCAAAGTATGACCAGAGCAGGGCTTTGCAGTGTGACAAGGGAGAATAGCACCTATCCCCAGTCGGGAGGGAACTGGGTGTATGCCTGGGTCCCACCAGTGGTCGATAACTGCTCCTGTCCAGCTCTTCAGTGCTGGAATGCTCATCACCTTGGTGCAGCCCGCATTAGACCCCAGATGCGTTGACCCAGTGGATCTTAAACATAAGGAAAATCATGCAAGTGTCTTTTGTGTACTTGTTGGTGTCCCTCATCTATCCAAGTTAAAGCATGCGCATATTTATTCCACGTTGCCCTACAGCTGTCATTCATTTTCACCACTACACCATTCTTCAGACCCCACTAACTCTTCTGCTTGACATTGTACCATTCCCCCCTCCCATTGCCCGCCATGAAGGACAATTCCCTCAATCCTCATCAATGGCCTCGTGTGGCACCATGAAACATCATGTCCTGTTGCATTTCGGCACTGCACTCTGCCAAGCGTTGTGAATGACTGTTCCCCCCTTCTTGCACCCTCTGTAACATATTCCAATATTATTGTTTGGTAGCTTCCTTTTTTGCCATTCTCCCCAACTGCATATAATTGTTGGCATACATCTCTTCTCCCTCATCAACCCAATGAGCCATCAACGAATGACCCTGAAAGGGGCCCCTACATTTGCACAGTAACAGGTGTGATAAGTACCCCCCTTCTTCCACTGTGGCCTCTCGGGGAAGGAAATGTTTGGTTGCCCCAGTGACATGTTGGATGAGAAAGCACACGTAATAACGGTCATTTGCCCTCTCGCATCCCACACGTCTCATATCATCGTACCACACATTTACATATGGCGTGTGCTGCCATGCCATCATGAAACATATCTGCATTAAATAAGCATTGTTTGCTTCTAATTTGTTCATCATAACTCTTAGTGGTACTGTCTAGTCCTCTATAACCTCTAAAGTCGCATCAGTCAAGGGCTGTTGGCTGACTGTGCTGACTGTCCTGACCGGTGGAGCTGCGAGAGCAATATAACCCATAAATGTGTTTAACCTTGAACTTGGACGTGGACTTTAGTAAGGTGGCAGTGATAGGCCCTGCCCCCCTCAACCCGGAAACAGTAGTTATCCAGCAGCCGCACGCATCTGCATGTGTGCATCAAGCTGGGTGCATCAGTTGAGTACTGTTGGCTGATTGTGCTGACTTTCCTGACCGGTGGAGCTGTGAGAGCAACAGGAGGTAGAAATTCATTTAAACTTAGTCTTGGACTCAGACTTTAGTAAGGGTACACAACATGGTGCACAACACATTGTGGATTGTGGATTTGATAAATTTAGAACACCTTAGAACACCTACTAAAGCTTGTTCCTGTTACATTTTAGTGATGGTGATAGGCCCTGCCCCCCCTCAACCTGGAAACAGTATTTAGCCAGAACCTGCATGCATCTGTGAGCACGCATCGAGCTGAGTGCATCAGTCGAGTGCTGTTGGCTGTTTGCTGTTTGCGGGTTGAAGGGAGTAGGAAGTGGGGTCTGAGTTCAGAAGCGATTTGTTAAACCACCATGCTGAAGGGTAGCATGAAATTCCACCTCTTTTAGCCCAATTTCTGGTACACTTGGCCCTGTGCAGAGGGCACATTGTCCAAGCAGTAATAATGGACAGAGATGATGATGAATGTGCAAAGAAGAAAGAACAAGCCTGTTGCAAAATAAAACCATTGCTAAAAATGGAAGGAGAGCTGTTTTGCAATGATAGATGAGTGGCAGGAGTAGTGAGCTGCACAGCAAGGGGTCTTATGAGGTTCTTGAACGATGTAGTGGCACGTGCCAATAAAAACTGTGGAAGAACATGGCTAAATTATTTGCCAAAATTGGCATGGATCGAGTTAAGGGAGACCGCAGCAAAAGTGCAGAGGCCAGTTTTATATTCCTTTTGTTTTTGAGGAAATTGTACTATACCCGTAGGAAAAAACTTTCAGTGTAATAAAACACTCTTATCTGACGGAAGGCACAACAGCAACAATGGATGTCTATTGGCTATGTGGACAATACGTGTACTTACACAAACTGCCATCATAGAGGGGAATATGCTCACTGACCAACTTGCACTCAGTGGTTCTGGTAGTTCCTGATGCCCATGTGTATGTTATAAATGTGAAGTCCCCTGTACCAACTAAGCCTCCATCTACTAAACAAGCCCGCCACTCACCAAGGATGCATCGCCAGAAAAGATCAAATTATCAAGACTCATCTGATAAGTTGAAGGCGATTCCAGACCAGTTTAAATTCTTCACTAAAACCAAAACATTTTTTACCTCCCTGCTGGTGCCAGGTATCCAGATGGCAGCCAATGCTAAATGACTGCAGATCAACTGATTGGAGATGCTTGCCTTGGCGGACCAAGCTGAGCAGGGTCTCAATTCTATAGAAACTGAGTTACGGGCAATCAGACTCATGACCTGCCAGAACAGATACATTCTGCATTTGCTCATGGCCACAGAAGGGGGTGTGTGCAATGAAAATTGGACTGCCTTGTTGTACATACCCCCCCCCCCCCAAATGACGCTGATAATGGGTCCCTGACCCATGTGATAGGGACCCTTCATAATTTGATGATTGCCATGGAAAAAGAAGCAGGAATAAATGGAGATGGCTGGTATGATTCTATGTTCTCGTGGGCCCCGTCCATGTTCGAAATACCCATAAAGCTATTGGTTCCCATCATGGTTTTTCTGCTTGTGCATTTGTTTCCGGTCAGATGATCCTGAGATGTTGTACGAAGATCCTACCGAACAGCGCAGCGATGATGGTGTCAATAACAACGGTTAGTGCTCCACCTCACACAAAAAACATGTACACCCGGATTGATAGATTGGATGTAGTTATAAAACCAAAGATTGGAGAAAGTAGAACAGGATCTCGGACTACCGGGTACATTGACCACACTGCCACCCGACTGAGAGAATTATGTTCAGCATTGGGTTGATTTAGCAGGATATGGGGGTGATTTATGACATGCACTCCTGGATAATATACTCAAGGAGGAGGGGTTTGCATGGGGACCCAAAGATGATGACTAAAAGAGGCATCAGGGTTAGTTAATAGAGTATTAACTAGAGAGGGGAATACTGGGATGCACATATAGTGTCCCAGCTGGGCAAAACAGTTCAGGCTGAGAAAATCCTATTAGCATGGATCACAGTACTAACTGGACAAATTTGGCATGGCAGACGGTGACTGTATCACTTGTATTTAGCTTTGACACATATTACAAACCCACATATAACAACACAGAAGGAGCAACAACTATATTAATTTTGCATTTGTAGAGGTCATATATAGGGCAGTGTACAGGCCCTGTGTGTGGTAGTTGTAGATGATGATATGTTTTCTACTAAGATGCGAGGAAAGAGCTGAAGTAGATGGCAAATGGAGTAAGAAAGGTATTTTGGAAGGAGCGAGGTCAGCATGTTAACTTGACAGGAGTGCCGCCATATTGCATTTTGAATCAAAGCACACTAACAGCAATGAATGCCCTGATGTATAGCTGCAGTTCTGTTTAGCTAAATCCCAAGAAAAATCCCCTTTCTATCCCCCAAGAGAGAAGCCAAGGTCAGAGGCACCCATGGTATGCAGATACACATTAACCAGACCCAGCTGCAGGGTATGAACATGGTGGGAATGGAATGTTAGCTGAACGGAAGGTAGGTAGAGATGCGCCCTTGAAGGAAAAATTCATGAGAAGCGGGATGTCAATAGGTCAGGCGAAGATTTAGCACACTACTGCCCTCCCCAATGAGTGGTCATCCCATATGAATTACAAGCACACGCATAACCAAAGCAAATAAATGCCTGAAATTCAGACTTGAGGGTGGTGCCTTAGTCACGTCATTCCTGGGCACCTGCGGTTTGAAGGAGATAAGGGGCAGCCGTGTCTGGAACGTTCTATGATTTGGGTTATGAGGATGAGAAGTGATGCCAATAAATTTACTACAAGTTTGGGGGTGCAGCTTGTGTGCACCGCGGCATCTGGTATAATGAGAAGGCCTATTGTCTTATCAAAGCAGAGTTGGTCTCACCAGTATACTTTGAATGTGTCTGGATTGGAGGGGTGCAAATCACATGATGGTCACGATTTATTAGTGTGTCAATATTTTAGTAACTAATCGCGTTTCTAGATTCAATAGTGACGCTGTAGTAGACCACGTGTATAGGGGAATGGGCTTAAATAAGGTTCGGCCAATTGGTCCAGGAACTATAGGGGGACATTAGCATGTTATATAGGTTATAGCCAATGAGGGTGATAGAATAACATTGTAACCTATGTATACAGATTTTGCAGTTTTCCCGCCATGTAACCTGTAACCTCTTGGGGCGTGACGAGCTCCGTGTCGTTTTGGTTCTAAGGGACTGACTGCATGTAATGAACCTTGTTTTCCCTTGCAAATTGGCGCAGTGATCTTTGGGTCTCTTGGATTATTTTTACTGCTTAGGTGTTGGGCTACTATTTCTCTTTACAAAAGCTGGAGTAGGCAGTAACTTCTACGAGGAACCTGCACAAGCTGAGCCTGGCACACCAAATACACTACATGTGAGTCAGCCCCAAACTAGTCTATAGCGTGCAAGGAGAACTGACACTCCTCCATGAACGCTAAGCCTTTCCTCCCTTAGGCACACAATGCTAAGTAAGGCTGTGCCCAATTCTAATTAAGCAGTAGACCCTCAGCAGGTGGGTAATTACAACTTCAGGGGCCCATAGTTACAGGGCTGAGCAAAGCAAGGGCTTTTACGGAGGTGACGGGGCATTACATGAAATGGTAATGCCCCCCTCCGTGGGACCAGGGTACTAAGAGCATTTTTATTGGTTCCGAAACAGAAAAAAAATAATGTCACAAAATGGCCGCTGGAGAAGGAAAAACGAAGTCTGTTTTCCCTTACCATGGTGGCCATTGAAAATGATGGTGAAAAAGTAAACAAGCAAAATGGCTGCCATGGAAAGGGAGAAGGGACTACAAGTAGTCACTTCTCCTGTTCCTTGGCAGCCATTCAAAAACTAGGGAAAAATGTAAACAAGTAAAATGGCCGACATGGAAAGGAGAGCAGGGTCTAAGTGTTCCCAGCCCGTCCTCTCCCAAAATGGACAGAAAAGAAGGTAAGTGTGGTTGGGAGGATGGGGAGGGAATTCTTTGTATAGGGATTGGGGGGAGGGACAACACTTACCTCAATCCCCGGTGGGGGAAGAAGGTAGCCTCCAGCCATGTGGTGGCTCAGAGCGGGGATTACCCTCTTCTGAGCCTCCTCATTGGCTGCCACACCCCCCAGCCTGGGACAGAAGGGAAGGAACATTGTGGGGGAGAGGGATTCCCAGTCGGGTAACGCCCCAGTGAGGACCAATGAGATTGCATGTTACAATCAATTTGTCCCTCGCGGGTACTCATTTTGATTAACGGTATTAACCAAATTGACCATTTACAATTGACCTTTTGTCCTAATTGACCTAATTATAGTGGTCCTAATTGACCTTCTGCACAATTGACCTTTATATTATTTTAGTTTTTTTATATATGTATTGGGTTTGTTTTGGATTATCAATAATATTATAGGCGGATTGGATGGGGGTTTGCAGGGTTTTTTTTTGATTGGGTGAGGGGTTGCAGTGGTTTCCCCCTGCATATATGTCCTAATTGGAGATCGTTCAGCTGCACACTAAATTAATCATTTTCATAAGCTGCCTCCACTGCCCAAATGACTGATGTTTCACTTCTAAAAGAAGGGCAATAATGCAAAACGTTTTAATTATGTGAATTAAGTGAAATTGAGTGAATTAAGTTTTAATTATATCTACAATAAGAAAATATGTTTACATTCTGCATCAATACATGCAAACTCGTGACGTTAGAGTGTAACACATTTATTTCTTGGCTTGATCCCTAAGGATCTGCTGATGTTTGCCACTAGCATCACTCCATCTCTCTACCTTCCATTGAAGAGTGCGTTCTGTTTTCAATCAATAGAGAGTTGAAGGCAAATTAGACACAATTGTCCCTGTTACGTTTTGCGTATTAGCATACTAATTGGAGTTAACTAAAGTTTTTTTTCCAGCAGTGTGTACTTCCCATTACAAAATGGTGGGTGGAGTTCCGCAGGAGTTGAAGCACACACCACCTGGCTGGCCCATGAACCTTTTGCATGAAAAAATGCATCCCGGTAATAACTCCACAATCAAGGTAACATAATTAAACATTGTGGGTCCATAGGAGACAGGACAAAAGCATTCCATTAAAAAACTGTTTTTGCTGGTGTTAAGCAGAAATCAAAAATACTAAAATACTAATTAAGAAAGTTTTCATAGCAATGAAGTAAGGGTAAAAAAGTGTGGTATTACAAATATAGTAATGAAATGGACAACATGATAGCAAAATGTCACACACCCAACCTCTGGCACTCGGCCCGGTAACAGCTCGGACTGCCCCACAATTCTCTAGATTCGCAAGTCTCACAAAGCATGCTTTTTCAACAATACCCGACCAAGCACTAATCCCAATGACCCAGAGACTGCAACTCACAGTACTTGCACCTAGTGGTCAAAGTGTATGAAAAGAAGCTGTGGAACTATGTTCCCTTCTGGCTTGTCCCCAAACCCCACAAACACCATCGCCACGCCCCCCTCACACAATACAAAGCCCCAAACACATGCGCTTGCTGTTTAATGGAACGTTCAGTGCACAGTTCGCTGAAATGCAAGTTGCAACTGCTTCCTACACTTTTATAAAGTAAGCCATTCCGGAACGGGTTCTTGTTAAAATAAAAGTATAGGAAACAATCAAACTTAATTGAAAAAAGGCAGAGGAGCACTGCTCCCAACCGCTCCCGCCCTCTTCTACAAGTGCTTGCACTACTATAAAAAAAAGATGCAAGCCCAAACACTGTACAACTTACCACTGCTCGCGAGCTTGTTTTCCCATGAAATTAAATAAAAATCCTCTTAAGTAGTAAGGAGGCATCCATCTTTGCAATGCAAATATTTTATTTCTGTTCGTATCCTGGGGAGTAACATGACATTCAGTCATTGTGTAAACGAAGGGCTTTATTTCCCGGTACAGCCCAGTGTCACATACGTGCCATAATCCTCCTTGGGTCCTTCTCATGCCTTGCCCCTGTGGCTCCCATTACGGCTGGCATGCTCGGCTCCACCATGATTCCCTGCATCACGCAGTACCAGTCATCAAAGCCCTACTCTCCCTCCATGCACAGCTTCTGGCGGTGCTGCGGGAACAGCCACGTCCTCTTCAGTGGCGTAACACAAAATGTGGGGGCCCCCCTGTGAGCCATGCTGAGGGGGCCCCCCAACTCGGCAACAAATCACGGGTTGCGCCACACTCTGGGCCGGCCTAGACTGTCACGCTTGCACAATACGCATGAACGTGCTGCTGAAGGGGTATGCCGCACACTGCACTAGGAAAAAGATATAAATATGTGTTTTAATGCAATATACAGCACACTTTCTGAGATAAATTGGCTATAAAGCCAAAGTGTTTGCAATTGTTTTGTAGGGTAACACAATCCAATACATGCAAGTCACCAACAGTGCACAGGAACATTAATGCTTCCAACTGGCTGCACAATGTAGACCAGTGTAAACACGTAATAACATTATAGTACAGAATGCCAGGCCACATTTAGACATACCTAGACTGTTTTCAGCAAAATGCCAGTCAAAGCAATAACACTCATCAAGAAGAGAGCACACAATAAAGCATGTGTCTCCATGGCCTCGAACAACACGGCCAAACTCTTTAAAATCTGCAAGGAACTGGTCAATCCTGTTGTGGTCTATACCTCTTCTGTTCCCTCCCATGCCCTCTGTACAGCTCTGGCCTCTCATTTCTCTGCTAAATCTCAGGACATCCTGTCCTCTATGTCCTCTTCCTCTCTCGGCCCATTTTGGCCATCTCTTCTCTCCTCCTCCTTTTTCCTCTTTCTCTCTGACAACACCTGATGAGGTTTCTAGACAAGTCTGATCTATGAAAGTGTCGTCCAAACAGGTGCTCCGCTGCTCCTCCAGAACCATCAAAGCCCATATTAACACCCTCGCTCCAGCCTTGGCCGATTTCTGTAATCACTCTTTTGCCACTGCAATGTTCCTCTCTCCCTTTGAGCACTCCCTTGTGCACCCACTCCTCAAGAAGCAGTCTGCTGATCCTACCTGCTGGAAAACTATCGCTCAATCTCCACCTTTCCTGAGCAAACTCTTGGAAAAGCTTGCCATCTCCCAGCTTACTCTCCACACTGAATCTGTTGGTTGTCTCCATGACCATCAGTCTGGCTTCAGAGCTGCCAGAGGCATGGAAACTGCTCTCCTTAACACCTGTGCTACTCTCTAACCTTGATTCCAGCATTCCTTCTATTCTCATCCTTCATCTTTCCTCTGCTTTCGACAGGGTCAACATCCCCATCCTGATCAATCGACTCTGTGAGAACCTGGGCATCACAGATCAGACCCTAGAGTGACTGACCTACTTCCACTTGAACCGCCACTCCGCTCCCAGGTCGATCGTGGTCCCATTCTCTCCGCCATCTCTCTCTACCTGTGGCATTCCCCAGGGCTCTATCCTCTCACGCTGGTTTTTCAACCTCTACTTGGCCACTTTGGCCTCCCTGATCTCTACCTTATCCTCTAACTTTCAATGTTGTGCGGATGACTCAGCTTTCCTTCAGGCTCCCCTCATCCTCCTCTCCTCTCTTGCTCATTCCTGACTGTCTATCAACGATTCAGGATTGGTGCACCTCCAACAATCTCTGCCTTAATGCCAGTAAGACAGAGATCCTTCTCATTGGGACCCTTGCCACTGTGTTTCCTCTCTCACTATAGCAGACCACCTTGGTCCCTCTTCCTTTGCCTTCCTGCGAGGCAAAAAACCTTGGTGTCATCTTCAAAGCCACACTCTCTTTCTCTCCTAACATCTCGGACATCACCAAGAAGTCCCACTACCAGCTGCTCCTCCTCAAAGGGACTCTTCCCTTTCTCACTCTCCACCAAAAGCTCACTGTCTCTAAGCTGGACTACTGCAACAGCCACTTTCTCAATCTGTCTTCCTCTAGTCTCCGTCATCTGCAAATAATCCAGAACAGGACTGCAAGACTTAGCCTTGGCCTCAAGCCCTGGGATTGTATTTCTCCAGCCCTGAAATTTCTCCACTGGCTGCAAGGATCAAGTTCAAGAACCTTTGCATTGCCCACAAGGCTTTCTGGGGCCAGTGCCAACACTAAATCCAATGCTCTCTTCCAAAATACCTTCTTTCTCTAACCCTTCACTCAGCTACCTCCAACTCTCTAAGGCTTAGACATTTCTCCAGGCAGAGAGTGGGGGTAGACCTCTCTCCTCTGCTGGTGCCTCCAACTGGAATGGCCTCCCTGCCCCTCTCAAACTTGAGGCGGACAACCTGACGTTTCGGAAGCAGCTAAAAGCTTTCCTCTTCTCTGCTGCTTTCGCTCTCTCTCCCCCCCTGCTGACCTACCTGACCTACCTGTCTGCTGTACTGACTGGCTGCTTGGCTACCCTCAGAGTCTCTCTGAGTCCAGGCTCTTTCTTGATTGGTCACCCTTGCAATGCCTCCGGGCCTACCATGCACTTAGGGGCTGTAACTGTAACCCTGCAGTCCATTGTTCTCCTTGCACAACCAATAGCTGCTCTGCCCTGGCTGCACTTACTGAGAGCATTGCTGCCCTGTTTTCCCCTCCCCTCTCACTTGCACTTCCCTGCTCCCTTTTCCCTTGCACTTCTCGTTCTCACAATGACACAAGGCCTAGTGAGATCGTTTGTCTTGTCCTCCCTCTATCATCCCTCCCTTGTATACACTTGTGTACAGGCGCATTATAAATGACTTGAATCACATCATATCATTTCATCACAGATGTCCAGAAAAATATACAATGCCGCAGTAAGAAATGGCTAGACTGGCAGCACCCAAATGCCACTCTAGCCAGGTAATTAAAGTTAGCAGGACTACTTTATCAGAAATGTCCAGTTAAAAGAAAGTCATACCAAACTGAGGAATGACTAGACTGGCTAAATCAAAATGCCTCTCTAGCCACTTATACCACATATCATGCCTGCTTAGCCTGGACATGGACAACCATTATGATTTATCACACAATCCTGCCCACCCACACATCCACTCTCCCTCCCACCCACCACCCCAACCTCCACAATCAGCTCCTTGGCCCAGAATTACCTCTGCGTCCCTCTTCCTTGTCCCAGAGCTTTCGTATGAGGCTCCTTGCCTCATAGGTAAGTACTGGGATGAGGAACAGTGGGACTAGGAGTGATGAAGATTACAGGTAGCTAAATCAGGCATTACCTCCATGTACCTCTACCTCTTCCCAGTACTTTTGTATGAGGCAGAGTGCCTCAAACACACGTACTGCCTCGTATATAAGTACTGGGACGAGGAAGAATAGGGCTAGGAGTAAGCAAGGCATTAAACACAAGTAGTAGCGCAACACCATTGAGTTGACTGGGCTTCAGCACTACCCCCCCTGACATTTTGGGCTATATTGACTCAACTTGGCTAACATTTAGAGCAGTTGCCAGACCGAACAGGACACAGATTTTAAACGGCACCTGGTTTTTGCTGTTAACAAGAACCCAGCAATTACCAATGTAAAGCATTTCACTGTTAGTACCTGCATTCAAATTCCACATTGTTTAGGCGATTGAAATCGTGATGTGGGTTTAGTACTTGCATGCCAGGGGAGTGATTGGAAGGGTAGAGAGGGAACAGGAGACTTATAGGAGAGAGTTAACTGCTTGTAACATTGAATCTGCACTAGAATAGTCTCATTGAAATGCGTAAATAATTTGGATGCGCCCACACAAATAAGTTTCCCCCTGCCCACCGCATGTGAAGTTAGCGCCTCTCCCAACATTTGAAGGGTTAGCCCCCCCCAAAATGAAGGTTTTCTTGTGCCCCTGTACACAAGCACACACCCTATTCACCTTATACACACCCAGTCATCCACACATTTAAGTGTGCACCCTTTCACCATACACTCACACAGGTAGCCACCTATACATTTATGTGTGCACCCTTTCACCATGCAGGCACACCCCCACAGCCACCCATACATTTAAGTGTGCACCCTTTCACCATACACACACAGGCAGACGGCTATACATTTGAGTGTGCACCCTTTCACCATAGACTCATACACGCACACCTCATGGAGTTGAGGGGGGGCCCTATTACTTAAAAAAGAAATTGGGGCTCATTACGGGTCCAGCGGTAACCGTGCCGGTGCTACCGGCGGGTTGCCGCCAGACCCATAAAAAATTACTATGGCCTGACTTCCCGGTGCCACTGTGCTATTTCAAGTCCGGCGGCTGGGAAATCAGGTGCCGGGAATTTCGTTAAACCCCAGACTCCACGGGAATGGGGACACAGAAGCACCTGCACCATTGTTAACGGTGCCGGTGCTTCCGTGACAGGTCTGCCTACCGTGGCTGCTGTGCCTGGCAGGGTCAGACCTGTCGGGCACGGCAGCCCCACAAGGCAGACCTGTAATATGCCGGTCCGGAAACAACAGTGCCTGTAAACTTACCAGCACCGTTGTTTCCGGACCGGCATGGTCAGAATGAGCCGCATTGTTTCTTTTTTAAGTCACTATAACTTCATTAAGAAATTATTTCAGTTAAGGACCGAACCATAATCAAAATAATTTCTTTATGATGGCTGAGTGGCTTCAAAAACAAACAATTTCTTTGGGAAGGCATAGGGCTCCCCACCCTCCCCCCACCCCATGACATGGAGGCCTCCAGCCTAGGGTCTTCCATGTCATGGGTTACGGGGGCCCTCAGACTTCAAAAAGAAAGTTTCTTTTTGTAGTCACTCTGCCTTCATAAAGAAATTATTTCTGTTACAGAAATGTTCTTTATAATGCAGAGTGAATTTCAAAAGAAACTTTTTTTTTTTTTAGAAAAAAATATATATATATTTTTTTTTTACTGGGGCCCCCTCCCAGCCATGTGCTGGTGGGGCCCCCCACACCGCGGGCCCCCCGCACCGCGGGCCCCCCCGCACCGCGGGGGCTGCGGGGGCCCCTGTTACGCCAGTGGTCCTCTTGAGCATGCCGCGCTCTCTCTAGCCCTGCCTCTCCAATGTGATCTCCAAGACCAGCTCGTCTTTAGTACAACTGACCTGCCATGACCATGCAGCCTATCCAGGGACTGCAAATAGTCTTATAGCCGCGTACCCCATGCACTGCACTGTCTGGCAATACCTCTGAGTCTGTGTTAATGCTCACCCTTCATCCTGGGATTAACTTGTACTTCTTGGCCTTTACCACTTAGTATATCACACAAGGAAGGGCTGTAAAGCCCTGAGAATGCACCATTGTTCCTTAATTATTATTCTTTAAAGAAAGCTTGAAAGTGGTTTGTACTTCATTAAAATAAGCATTGGCATTGCCAACAGTCTGGGTTTGTGTGTAGGCATGGGAAAGGCATTTGCCAGTCCTTGTCGTAGAGCTATTAACCAGCCCTTGATGGTAGCAGGTGCAAAATGGTGCGAGTACCTGTTTATCTAATAGCAGTGCCTGGCAAATGCCTAATACTTCTACACAAGGCAAAACGGTTGGCTCTGCCAGTGCTTGCTTTTAACAAGACTTCAGTGAAGGACACTCATAGTACTCATACATTGAGTGGCTGAAGGCAGCCATGGTTAAGACATTTTTATTGCACCAGTAGTAGGTTTACATCTCCAATTGTGTCACTAACTCTCATAAGACTACTTTGAAAAAACACTGGCAGGCACTTTGAGTGCAAAGTTTGATGGTACAGCTTAATTAAAGTGAGCTCAAAGAGTTCCCCATAGGAGGTGTTTTGGGCTGGAAGGGGCACATACTGGGTGGTATTGGGCATAGGGATTAGCATGGCTATGTGCAGTCAGTGAGTGGGCAAATAACCAAACAACACCCACAAGATGTGTGTTCCTCGTCAAGGAAAAAATCTTAGTGTCATCTTCGACTCCACTCACTCCTTCTCTCCTCACATACCGGTCCTTGCCAGGAAGGTCCACTACCAGCTGCACCTCCTCAGAGGAATTCTTCATTTTCTCACTTTCCCCTAGAAGATCACTGTCTCCAGAGCCCTGGTACTCTTTAGGCTGGAATACTGCAATAGGCTCTTTCTCAATCTGCCTTCCTCTACTCTCCGCCCTCTGCAACTAATCCAGAACAGGACTGCAAGACTTGTCCTTGGACTCAAGCCCAGGGACTGTATCTCTCCAGCTCTGAAATGTCTCCACTGGCTCCTGGTGGCTGCAATGATCAATTTCAAGACCCTTTGCGTCATTCATAAGGTTTTATGGGGCCAGGGCCCGCACTATATTCAACTCTCTCTTCCAAACCACCTTCCTTCTGGAGCCCTTCGGTCACCCACCGCTAATTCTCTGAGGGTCAGACGCTTCTCCAGGCAGAGAGTGGGGAGTAGATCTCTCTTCTCTGCAGGTGCCTCTGCCAGGAATGGCCTCCCTGCACCTCTCAAACCTGAGCCGAAACATCTGAAGTTGATAGTACATAGTAACAGTGACTTCTAGCGAGGAAAATATGCCAGTGTTGCTTGAAAGCAGGAGATTACATTCAGTGGGTGTAACTTAGTGTGAGGTATAACTATGGAAGAAAGATAGCCAGTATCATCTTCAAATGACTCACATGCATATGACATTTGTTGTTATGACCTGGGATCACAAAATGAATGAGTTGGTTGGAGGCAGGAGATTACATTAAATTCATAGGTTGTAATTGCCATTTTATAGTAACTTATGAGGAGAGAATCTAATTGACAATCTAGCATTGCATGCATGCATTTGATGCATGTTGTCAATGATTATTATTAGAAAGAAGAAAATCCCAGAGTTGGTAGAAAGCAGGAGATTATAGTTTGTGGCTGTAACCTGGTGACCAGCACACATACCCTCTTGCGACTAGGAAGGAGAAGTGACCATCTTGATTACCAACATGTCCAGAGCTCACAAACAAGCAGAGAAGCAAAGTGACCTCCATGTATGACATACACACACATCACATTTGTTGTCGCTGCTGTATACTTTGGAGGAGAAAATATCAGCATTGGTTGGCGGAATTCTGTGGCTGTAATTGATGGAGCAACACATGTGCCATCTAGTTAGCTCTCGAGAGGAGTGAAGCACATAAATCACTGTGCATGACTCAGGTGACATATCATTTCGCTGTCAAGCAGAGGGAAGAACATTCCAAAGTTGCTTGGAGGCAGGAGATTATTACTCAAGGGCTGTAACTCAGTGTGCTATCCTTTTATGACCACTGGCAAAGGGAGAATCCAAGTGGCCCACTGTGCATGATGTACAGACACATGAATTGTGTCTTTGACTAATGACGATACAAATATCTCACATTTGGTTGGAGGAAAGGCAGGTGATTACATTCAGTGGCTGTATCTGAGTGTGCCATCTTGTTTGTGACTACTGAGCAGAGATAATTGCAGTGCCCCCTCCCATGACTTTCGCACATGTGACATTTGTTGTCATTGACTACTTGAGAGGAGGGCATTCCTGAGCAGTTTGGAGGCAGGAAACTACATTGACAGGCTGCAACTAAGTGTTGAACTCATGTGCCATCTTCTTGTGACTCAGAAAAAGAAGTGGCCATTTTGAAGGCCATCATGTCAAGAACATAGACACATGGCAGGAAAAATGGAATGCACATGGCTAGAGAGCATTTTACAACAGGGACAACAACTGATGTGCTCACACTGGAGATTGCAGACCTATGTGTGGAAAATGTAGGGAATTCAGCACCCCCATCCCACATCATTCTGGTGTGTAAAATCAAGTAGAATACATGCTCAAGTACTGCAACCTGATCAGAGGATAGTGGGGCAGAGGGAGGTACAGTCCAGAGTCTCCAATAAGAAAGGCAGCGATGCAGATTTGATCTACTTAAGAGGCTGATAAAACAATGCACAGGTAATGGAGCAGGACATGGGATTCAACGTGTCTGCAGCACCACGCACATGCTATAGTAACATATTTGTATTGTTTTGCTTGATTTTGTGATCACTGTAGTTTCATGGTAAACACAGATAAGGCAAAAATAATGATGGTTGGCCAATGGCATCACCCCTGGTTGAAAATGATGAGAAAGGGAAGACTTTTGGAACCTATCCCTACTTATGAGTACCCAGGGATTCACTTCTCCTCAAACTTGCAATGCTCATCTCTGGTTAAACAATCACAATTGAGGGTTGAGGCAAATCACTGGGGCAATTTTAGCATTTCATCAAACACTGTCCAGTTGAACAGTAAACGACTGTTTAAAGACTTAGTACCTGGCGAGAGTCAAGCAGAAAGCAACACGCATTCGGATTGGTTCTCGCCGGGTCGTTACCCGGCTGAGAATCCCTCGATTCCCAGCCGGCATTCCAGCCTCCTTGTCCACGGCAGGGGGCGTGGCAGCCCCTCAGCCAATGAACAGGCTAGAAGCGGGCCATCCCTGCTCCATGCCTCCACATGGCTGGAGGCTTCAATCGTCTCCCGTCGGGGACGCAGGTAGATTTTTTTTTTTCATTTTTTTTCTTCCGCCCTCCCAAGCTCTCTGTTCCCTGCGCGTCCGCTCCTGATGGCCGCCATGGAAAGGGAAATCGGACTTCGTTTTCCCTTTCCCAGCTGCCATTTTCCTGGTCGTTTATTCTTTTTTTCTGTCCCAAAATGCTGCAGCATTTTTGGAAAGAAAAAAATGCTTTTAGTGCCCCGGTCACGCAGATCTTGCGGGCTGGGGTACTAAAAGCAAGTGGGGGCATTACCGACACAGGTTATGCCGCGAGGCCTTTATTAAGGCCCGAGCGAAGCGAGGGCCTATAACTATGGGCCCCGGGGCATTACCTGAGTCGGAAAAGCCCCCGCCGTTCAGGTCATATTGCTTAAATATCTAATAAAAGCCACGGCACAAGAACTATATGAAGCTAGAACATGTAGGGTTCATGGCAGGGTGGCCCACGGTCTCAATGAAAATAGATGTTTGTAACCACTTTTAGGGTAGACTACCTTGGTTGCTTCCTCGTCCTTTTCCCCTACCCTCATTTTCTCCCTTCTCATCTCAATACTCCAACACAGAATTGTATGGTACTGTGTACCTGCCTTTAGCTCACCATCTTTGACTTTATCTCTAGAGATGTTGCTCCACTTTGGGAGAAGATGTTGAGGAGTATCATCTCCTTGGATCAGAGAAATATGACAGTCGCAAGGATTTCTTCCACCACCACTTTATGGACAATGGTATGGTACTGAAATATTGGTATGAAACCCTACATTCAGTAAGAATGAAAGGCCAAACAATGACATGAAGTGAAGGCAAATAAGTACGTGGGAATGAAAGAAGAAAATGTAATAAGAGAAAGGTGCCAGGCATGATGGATGTTTGCCAGAAGGGTGCATCAAACAAGTATGCAGGTTTTTTTCTTTTTCTGAGGCTGGCAGTGCTAGAAGAGGGAATGGGTTAAGGTGAACGAGCACCACCTAGGTTGATGTGTTGGTTATTAGGTTAGTTCAATGTAAATGCGATTCAAGACGGGGTGCAAACCCGCTGGTGAGGTCCCTCCGTGAAGTAGCACGCTAAAGTATACGAAAAAAGTGGACCAAGGCCGTGAGGCCAGCGGTGCGGGCTGCACTCCCAATAACCACAGAGTGGTATAACTGTTTTCAGTCGGTCAATCGGAGGTAATAATCATTCAAATACTCTGTTAATATTTATGAAGAAATAGAGTTTAATTTCCTTAGTGCTCTACAGTTATATATCACTGTTTTAGCAGATGCGTCACATGAGCCCAAATTGGCCTATGCATTTCGGAGTCAATATCCTTCCTCAGGGCCAGCTCATGTACTCTTCGATGTATCAGAAACCTATCATCGGTTTCAGTCTAAGTCCCACAATGTACATTATATATATATGTCGGGCATGCATCATATAAATGGCATTCAGAATAGAGGTGCAGCATTAATTAATCATACAGAGAGTATAATGATGAACAGTAGTTACATTATGGGTACAATAAAGGCATAAGTGGGCCGTGTGGTGCAATATCATCATGATTAACATTCCAAATAAGGCCAGTGAAAATTCACCGCGTCAGCATTTGATCATATCAGCCACCATCATCATCAAGTTAAAGTATCACATGTGTAGGAATATAAAGCGCATCATTTAGATTATGATGATTGTAATATAAAATCATAATATATAGCCCATACATACGTGCCAAGTCGCGGAGGTATGAAAAAAAAGAAAAGAAGAAAAGAAAAGATGAATGAGAAAACATTGGATTTACTAAATTAACTGATTGTCCACTAATGTGAAATGCTGTAAAACTACTATCAATAAACAAGAGGTACTGACCTTGGTGTGTATCCAGTGTCAGTACTTCTACTGTAGAGTAGCACGGAAAAACTGCTCAGTATGGCTGACTAGAGAGGACTGCAGCGCTAGAAAATGTATACAAATGCAAGTATCAGGTCTATGTACGTGCGGTGAGCACAGACTTGTAAGCGATTAACAGGTGCATTGAGATAGCATGTAAAATCAACGGACTGCTTACCTAGTAACCACAAGAGTGAATCCTTGAAGGACGCCTTGTAAGCGCGCGAGTCGTGTGCTGAATAACTAGATTCTCCAGCTTGTTTGGAAAGCGTAACCATGGAAACCGCCTAACGCTTCGTTATGGCGGCGGCCATCTTGTAACATATATAATTACTGTTGGGTCATGCTAAATGTAATCTTTCCCTGTGTTCCTAGGTCTAGTCTCTATTGCTTCCCCCCAGAGCCTAATGGAATGACTTCTGACTCGAAATGAAAAAATCGAGTAAATAAACGTAAAATTAAGAGAATAATAATGATTAAACATTTTTTTTAAATGCTGGCGGCATAGATGTGCTGGTATATTTAAATATATTTTAATTTCAATACCGTCTGGCTATACTGCTAAAGCGTGATCAATGGTAAGCAGTGATATGTGCTGGAATGTGTAGCAGGCGCTACCATCGTGAAGAAAAAGGCGGGGATGTATCCTGATGCGCACGTGTGGCATCTGTGAGTAGGCTAGCTACTGCCTGAAAACGAGTGTATCATGCTGTGCTGGACTCTAGGTCTGCCTGTTATGGTAAACGGGGGTATGCTGATCTGGTATTCTACTGCCTGATGGAAAGTTCATAATACTCTGTGAGGCTCAAAATCAACCTTGCGTGGTGCACAAAGACCTACAGTGTGTTACAAATATCTCCATATCTCCAACACATACACAGTCATAGTGTCATATTATGAAAGAATCAAGATGATAGTAAAGGGGAGAAGGCAAGAAAAAACCTTTGCAGTCCACTGGCAAGACATATATGGACTTATGGGATGCAAATACGGTAAACCACCTTGCTACATTGCTAACCACTATATATTCAATTAAAGTGGGTATACATCAGAAGACAAAAGAAAAAGAATGCTAAAGGAAACAACTGAGGTCTAACTCTTCGTTCATCCCATTAGGTTATTGTGAGTCCAGTCTATCAATCCAATAGGCTTCCTTTTGTGCTCGCCATTTCTTAATATCACGGTTAGGACCTTTGGTGGATATCACCTCAAGTATCAAAAACCTTAATTGGGTGATTGAGTGTCCATTGTCATTGAAGTGTCTGGCAACTGCTGAAGTTCTGTTCTTGTTCCTAATGTTCGATTTGTGCTCATTCATCCGGATGCGAACTTTTCGTGATGTTTCTCCTACATAGTATTTACCACAAGGGCATTTGATCGCATAAATAGCATTTTCTGATAGACACGTCGCGTGCTGTTTCAGTTTGATTTTTTCTCCTGTTTGTGGGTGCGTGACTATGTTGCCTTTGATAATGTTGTTGCAATTCCCACAACTCATACATGGGTATGTTCCAGGGCGTTTGTCTGGTTTAATCGAGGATGCCCTACCTCTGGTGTTAACCAACATGTTGCATAAATTGCTGCTTTTCTGATATGCGAAAACCGGAGGAAGTGGGAATAGTTCTTTTGTTCTTTCGTCGCTGGTAAGCACATTCCATCTGTTGTGTATGATAGCTTTGATCTGCCTACTTTGTATGGAGAATTTTGTTACGAGCACAAGTTCCGGACTGGCGCTTTCGTGTTTTTTGTCAAGTAATTCCTGTCGACTTTGGGTATCTGTTTTAACTCTGGCCGCAGTTAGATCTGTTTCAGGATAACCTCTCAGTTGCATTTTTTCTTGCAGTTTCTGAAGCTGAATGTGACAGTCTTCTGGATCACTCACTATCCTTAAGGCAGGTTGCGCAAGGTATTTGGAGGATGGAAGCTCATGCGGTGCAAAAGGTTGTTTCGATCTGTCGGTTTGGTGTAGAGAGTAGTGTTTATCTTGTTGTCTTTGATAATGGTTTGAACATCTAGATAGTGGATATTGGGATCCCCTATCTCAAGTGTAAATTGAATACGATGGTCAATTCCATTTAAATATTCCAAAAACTCTTGGAGTTCATTCTGATTACCTGCCCATATGCCAAAAATATCGTCAATGTACCGAACCCATGTCTTAAGGTGACGTTTCCATCTTTGGTTATTGAGTACATGTGACGTTTCAAATTGGTACATAAAACAATTCGCATATGCCGGTGCCATTGTGGCTCCCATGGCCGTTCCTGATATTTGTGTATAGTATTTCCCATCATACGTGAAGTTTGAATTCTTAGAAATTAAATCAAGAAGAATCATTAGGAATTCCTTGTTGGCTCCAATCTCAGCTGTTTGTAGTAGTAGAGCTTCGACTGACTTCTGTCCAAGGTCATGTGGAATGCTGGTGTATAAACTGACAACGTCAATAGTGTATAGAATGTCTTCTGGAGTTAATGTTATTGTTTCTAATATTCTCAAAAAATGAGCGGTATCTTTAACATATGTGGTTGTGGCTTGGATGATTGGCTGAAGAAAAAAATCTATGTACGTCCCCAATGGTTGCAGAATGCTTTGCGTTGCGGCCACTATGGGCCTTCCAGGTGGGTTGTCTAATCGTTTATGTATCTTCGGCAAGGTGTATAAATGGGGCATTACAGGATGTGTGGTCAGTAGATATGCTTTGGTTTTGGTGCTGATCCATTCATCTTCTACTGCTTGTGCAAGAATCTCTTCTAGTTTCTTTTTGATGCGTGGTGTCGGATCATGCAACAGTAGCTTATACGTATTGACATCTGAAAGTTGTCGTAAACATTCTTCATAATATTGAGACGTATCCTGAATCACAATAGCTCCCCCTTTATCAGCTGGTCGAATGGTGATAGTCTTATCTGTGAAGAGATTTTTAATTTGTGACAATTCGCCCCTATTCAAGTTGTGCCTCTTGGGTGCATGAAATTGGATCTTCTTCAGATCGTTGAGTACAATTTTTTGAAAAATGTCTATCGATGGTACATTAATCGGAGGACAAAAAGTGCTGTGAGGTTTGAATTCGATGTATTCTGTAGTTGTTGAGGATGCCATAGTCGATGGAGTGGTTTCAGCAAAAAATGTCTTGAGTTTCAGCTTACGAACAAGTTTGTACAATTCGACTTGTGTTTGAAATCTGTTAGTGCTGTATGTTGGTACGAATTTAAGACCCTTCTCAAGAGTCTGTATCTCACGATTAGAAAGAATCCTTTTTGAGAGATTAACCACTAACTGCGATTGGTTTGTAGCCTTGTTAGCATTCCTTGATTTCTTCTTTCTCCCCCTCCTTGTCCTCTTCCTCTGTCTAAAAAACCGATCTTTGTTGCACGTTTAGGCTGTATTGGTCTTGTTCCGTTCTCTGATGTACTAGCGGTTTGCTGGTCTGAAGCTAAATTTTCTCCTTGCTCTTGGGTGTCCGATTCTGAGCTGCTATTGCCACTAGAGGGTTTGTTTGGACGCGGGCCTTGTTGTTGATACTTATCTGCCCAGGTGTAGACTTCGTTATTGAGATAGTCGTATGTGTCCCGACGGAATTTTCTTATTTTGCGAGCTTCTAAGTCCTGTTGATAATTTTCCAATTTCTTATTAATGTCCGCCAAGATCTCAGCAAAACCCTTGTTATCTGTGATAGCAATGATGTCGTTAGAGAGGTTCTCAATTTCTTTTTCTAGTTGTTCAACATTACCCGACAGCTCTTGTATGGTCAGCAATATTAAATCTAATGAGCATCTATTGAAAATTTGTTTCCATTTCTCGACAAAGTTTTTGTTTTCTTTGCAAAGTGTAGGACGTAGGGGGATCCGTAATCCTCTAGGTATCCTTTGAGCCTTGTAATACCTACTGAGTGTTACTGCATGCAATTTACGATTAATTAGCTTCCTGATATTATATTCGAGTTGTTTAATCTTGCTCTCTGGGTCGACACTCCTGGGAATACGTATAGTGTCCTTAATGAGGCCAAATATAGCATCTGCTTCTTCTGCTGAAAAGCCCAGCGTTGTAGCTCTGTTATCTGTGATATGTTCGATCTCTTCGTACGACATACTTCTTTTGGTGTGCCACGTTCAAATGAATCCACGGATGAAGACAAGAACAAATGGGTTAAGGTGAACGAGCACCACCTAGGTTGATGTGTTGGTTATTCGGTTAGGGAGGGAGCAACACAATTCAATTCCTAGGAAGGGAGCATCCTTGCCCTAGTCCTGTGTCAGGTTAATCAATTTCAAATCCGCCTGCCCTTACTTCATTCCTTTTTCTGTCAGGTGCAACTGTAGCTGCATCCAAACCCATCCCTGCTCCTCCTTGAAACCCCTTGGACCTGACCCAAATCTCCCTATGAGTCTCAGGGCATCCTTTTATCAGAAAGACCAAGAGACTGCTAGCTCTTTACCCATTTGTGTTGCAATAAATAGTCCAGAGACAATTCCCAAAGAAAACGGTGAATATAAAGGATTCTTGCATTTGCTGAAGATATAGGCCTAGTTTAACGCTGCTTACCAGTTGCACTGTAGTGTAATTAAACCAATCAGACCGCCATCCAAATATAGGGCTTGATTTACAAACGTGTTTTTCTGGGAGAAAACCCATTGATAAAAAATGCGTTGTAAATCAGGCCCACTGTGTTATCATTTAGAGAGTCACAGGGATGTGGTCAAAAACAAAACCAATCTAGGAGAACCACAACCACACAAAAAGAATGTTTTCCCCAAACTTGTTCAATTTCCCAACGTTTGTGAATTTACCACAGCTGTTCAATTATGTTCAGTTTGTTAAGATAACGGTAATTAGTTATGATGCTGATTAAAAAGCGCTGGGAAACTTTAACTCACACTAGCTTTTCAGACAAAAAAGGGCTCGAGGGCAGGTCAGATCTGTGAAACTGAGCTGAGTGACAGGCTAGCACGTGATGGTGAAGGCACCTGTAATAATGCTTTGCGCGAGAATGCCAAGGCTGCTCTATACCAAAAGACTCTTGTTCATAACAAAGCATACATTTTGTAATGTCAAACCTATAAATCAACTAGGAAAAATATGACACGCTTGAAACATGACAATTTCATATATTCCTTTTTTTGTTTATTTTTCTTCTAGATTCATCCGTGAACTAAACTGGCACAGATGTGTTTTTTTGCTGTAAATGAAACCACATTGTAGGGTACTTCCAAGTTGTGTCCTCTTTGTAGATATCATTAGAAGTAGGTATACCTTCCCCCATCAAGGATATTTTTGTACTGTTCTGTCATTTTGGAAACGCACCAATCAAGTAAGGCAACTGGTTTTCCCTCGGTGCCATGTGCATTTCATGTGTGTATTTGATCAGGTCTTAGAACTCATTGGAATGGTATCAGGTAATACTATCCCCATATATATGGTCGCTGTAAATAATATCGCCGGGAAAAGGTTGTGGCAATATTATATGGGTGACCATATATATGGGGACAGGGGCAAAATAAATAAATAAATAAATAAATACATACATACATACATAAATAAATAAAAAAGTTTGGGGGTTGCGGGGGTGTCCCCCGCATGTTCCAAGCAATAATGTCGCCACACAAAACGGCCATTTTTCGGCGCTATTTTTTCATGGCGAGATTTTTGTGGTGACATTATTACATGGAACCATTGGAATCACGTGTGGTCGGGATGGCTTAGAATGCGGAATGACTGAGTATGAAGACCATGGGTTGCAAAGTAATGCATTTTCGGAAGGCATTTCCCAAATGATGCAATAAATCATTATAACAAAAAAATACACGAGATGCATGACCAGTTTGAAATTCCATTCTTATTTGAAGCCAATGAAATTATGGGTACTAATAGAAGCATCCGTTGGGCATCAGTCCCCCCCCCCCAAAAAGAATGGAGAAAAAAAGCAAAAAGCTATAATCGCAGCATTAAGTTACACAAATCTCAGTGCATCACACATTTTCAATTTCATTTTCAAGAGAAGGTGTTAAATCACCTTACATATCTTAGCATCTGAGAGGGGGAAAAGTTATTAAATCTGTGAAACGTTGCCTCAAGGATTGTGTTTCCATTCCCTCGCCATCAGTAGATAATATAGTAAATAAAACTAAGACCGTAATTCAAAAGTTGACAATGTGCAGCCCCGCACGCTCTCTTTGTTAGTAAAACATATACGGTGCATTTGTCCATGCAAGGAGTTATCGTCTAATGAGTTTCTCTCCGTGGATAACATGCTATTTTGCTCAAGCATGGACGAACAACGGAAGAGTTCTAGGTCTGCTAAAACTAAGTTTCAGTCTTAGGCTAATGTCATGTTCACAAAATCGCATTATCTTTCTGTATCTACATTGTAAATAGGCATGATGCAACATTATATATATATATATATATTATAGGGCAGTGGTTGCAGCCCTATAGTTAGGGTGAGTCGTAGTTCCATAGGAAATCGAAAAATGAATTGCTAATACCTTTTTACTTGTGTGACAGATTTGGCTGGAAGTTGCAGCCAATTTTGCACGACCACCTTCCTGCCCCACACCCCCATCCCAGACTAATTTGCCCATAGTCAAAAAGGGTACATTTTTGCTCGACTGCACAGCCAAAACCGCTCGACAGATTTGAACCAGTTGAAACAACTTGGACACAAGGCGTAGACTCGTGATTCTTTTGTGGTTTGGGTTATTCCGTTCAATACCTTTTAAAATATTTCACGGAGAAGGGGTGCCCCCTTCTCAAAAATAAATAGCTAAATCTGCCCGGCTACATTGAGCATCCAGGTTTTTATGGTGTTTATAAATGAAACAGACACCATCTTTTTTTTTCTCAATGCCAAAGGTAGCCACGGTTATACTCCAGGTTATAGCCGAGGGTATCGGAAAAATAAAACACAGAAAAATGCCATTTGCAGGTCAAAAACATGTAAATGCCATCAGGCTAGAGGTGCGGGATAGGCAAGAGGATACCATGTGAAATGAAGGTGTTGGAGTGGTGCTGGGTCCGAACTTTGCAACATGACGCTCAAACATTTCTCACATACCCCCGGCTATAACCTGGGGTATAACCGCGGCTACCCGACATTATAAAATGAATTGCCGTCACAGAAACAATAAGTGCTGTGGGTGAATGGCAGAAGGCAGGGGAGGTGAGGAGGACATCAAGGGAGTGGGGGGAGAAGGCACACATGAGGGGGCACTTGGTGAGGGTCTGGAAGGGCAGGGAAGCATTTGTTTGTCTCTGTTTTTCCAGATAATCGTGGGTAAAACGATCACATATAACTAGTGTCATTGGTTGCAGGAGTTCACGGGGGTATTCAGCATTGCACCTGGACTTAGATGCATTGATGTACCACACCATCTGATTGGTTGTTTCTTTTGCTGTGGCTATGTGTTATAATTGTGGGTATTCAAATTCTCTAAAAACTTGGAATCACTAGTTTAGATGGGTTGTAAAGGTAAAATGACACCAAGCTAGAGGTGGGGAGTGTGAATAAGTATAGTTTGTGAAATCGTAGACTCTAAAATTCAGTAAACAATATTTAGAAAATGACAAAATGTACTGATCATCTCGGCTACTTACGTCTAGCCATGGCTAGAATATACCGTTGCCTTGCCGATAGTCTGGAGAAAACATAGCTGTATATGTAGCCGAGGCTGCTGCCATTTTTACACCCGTGGCTACAATGACTGGGAATAGGTGAATTATTCATGTATCATAGAAAAATAGACGGTGATTGGGCAAGGGAGGGTAGTGGGCATCATGATAGGAGGGGAACCCTTGTTTTAGGTGTGTGGTGGTGGAGGAGGCACAAATAGAGTATTGGATATACGTGGAAAGGAAAAATAAGTCTCGGTTTATATTTTTTATTATACCTGCAGGAACACAGCATGGAACCTGTCATACCACGACTATTATAAAAAACACAAATAAATTGTCTTATTTTTACTCATGCTGTTTAAAATGTACCATCTAAAGGTTATTCATCTTTTTGTACAGTCTGTGTTTTCTTTATTGTCTATTTTTGTACTTGAAAATGTGTCCCTGAAAAGGGCTGCTTTGGGCCAGAGGGAAGGAGGAGGGTGGAACTAGGAAAGTGGGAAGATTAGGATTAAAACATATAACAAGGGGTAAAAAAGGAAACATGTTTTAGAAATGTGTTTTTTGTTTTTTTGTATTTTTTTTTAAAAAGGTGGGAGAAACTGCCACTTAAAAAAAGATAAGCATAGTGGTGGAAGTTGGCTTGGTGTTGCAAAATGGCCCGTGCCCAGCCCTCTAGGTTGGTATCTCCCACAGCGATCCAATTGTGGCATTGGCAGCACATACATTTGCACTGACGCAATTCAGGTGTTGGAAGAAGTGGATGAGGTATGGTCCTAGTGGATGGTATGGAAACTGTGGCTGCAGCAGATGAAGTGGATTGGGTGGCGGTTGCAGTAGTGCATTCTGTAGAAGAAGGAAATGCCACTGCAGCATGTTGACAGCGCACAGTGAGGCCCATCTGCCTTCATCTTGTGGTGTTCGTGGGCTGGATGATACTGGTTGTCCACTTCATCCCAATGTACACAGACCAGATGCTGGATGAGCACTGATGTCCCCAAGCTTTGGGGCGGAACATTTGACGGCTCAGGTCGAAGTACCTTTTTACAGATGGTGGTTTGCACTTCCTCAATATCTTTTCTAGCGTTGTGTTCTTTTACAAGGAAATATCACAAGCTATCTGCTGTCTTCTTCATTCTGGACAACTTTTGTGTGGGGGTGGTGTAGGTACCCAGATAGCATAATCTTCACTGCTACTACTGTGGCTAGACATGGCAAACAATGTCTGACCGGGCAGGAAAATGTTAGAATAGTAAAAAAAACAGACAACAAAAAAGTCAATGCCACAAAATCAAAATGCTTTAAAAAAAAAAAAAAAAAAAGAACAAACTAAAATAAACAATAGACGAACACAGCAAATGACAGGAAAGGGAAAGAGGTGTAGGAAGAAGGGAGGGCAAAGAAAGGTTGGGGAGAAATGAGGAAGTTGCTTTAAAACGTGCTTGGAGTGTACAAAGGAACTTCTGACTACCAAGGACAAAAAGCACTGATAAAAATTAAAGACTGCAACCAATAACCAATCCGAGAACGTGGTTTTTATCCACATCTATTTAAAAGCAAGCCACCTGTAGCCGCGTCTATGATATGTGCGATCCGATTGGTCACCTGGGCATAGCCATGTTAATGCACTGTGTTGCCTGATTGGTAACTCCTGTTCTGATAGCTAGGCTATATGTTATGCATTGGCGCATAACCGCAGCACATGATCTGATTGGCTGATAGAGTACCTGCAAATACATCACTGTTCCTGGGCGTAGATATGATATGATATGGCATTTATAACGCACCTATACACAAGTGTTTCAAGGCGCGACGAGGCAAGGGAGGGGGAAACAGGAGAAGACAGACAACGATCCTACTAGGCCAGGTGTCATTCAGATGGCGCAAGTGCAAGGGAGGGGAAGGAGGAGGAGTGCGGGGGGGAATTGGAAGAGGAAAGTGCAGTACATGGGATAGGAACAATAAATAAATAAACAATAAATAAACAATAAAATAATTGCAGCCAGCAGGTGGCACGTGAAAGGGTAAGTGCAGACGTCCGGTGTCAAGTGCAGGAAGTGGGACCGTAGGTATACAGAAACAGTCACCAAGTGCAGGGGTTATCAGGAACTGACTGGCGGGGAGTGGATCTGGGCCTGAGATCGGAGGGTGGCCAGGTAACTAGTGCAGTTCCTGTGTCAGCCAGGAAATCAGCAAGGGAGAAGAGGAGAAAAAGCGGAGAGAAGAGAAACGTTTTGAGGTGCTTACGGAACCGAAGATGATTCTCCTCAAGTTTCAGGGAGACAGGGAGGCTGTTCCAGAGGGAGGCCCCAGCCGAAGAGAAAGATCTACCACTAGCTTGTTGCTTGGAGAAGTGACTGACCCAGAGGGAATTGGAGGCAGATGAGCGAAGAGCTCGAGAAGGAAGGTATTTAGGAAGAGAGAGTTGAAGGTATTGAGGCCCCAGGCCCCAGAAGGCCTTGCGGACGATGCAGAGGGTTTTGAACTTAATCCTCACAGCCACTGGGAGCCAGTGCAGAGATTTCAGTCCTGGAGAGATACAATCCTTGGGCTTGAGGCCAAGGACAAGTCTTGCAGTTGTATTCTGGATAAATTGCAAAGTGCGGAGAGTAGAAGCAGGTAGATTTAGAAAGTGGCTGTTACAATAGTCCAGCATGGAGAGAACCAGAGCTCTGGAGACAGTGAGCTTCTGGGGGAAGGAGAGGAAAGGAAGAATACCTCTGAAGAGGTGTAGCTTGTAGTGTGACTTCTTAGAGACGTCAGAGATGTGAGGAGAGAAGGAGAGTGAAGAGTCGAAGACGACCCACCGATTTTTAGCCTTGCAGGTGGGAGCAGGAAGGGGGCCAAGAGAGGCAGGCCAGAGAGAAACAGGAAAGGAGGGAGCGGGTGTGCTGATGAGGAGAATCTCAGTCTTACTGGCATTAAGGCAGAGGTCATTGGCGGCGCTCCACTCCTGGATAGCAGACAGACAGTCGGAGATGAGGGAAGTAGAGAAGGAGGCCGTGGGTAGCCTGAAGTTCAGCTGAGTGTCATCCGCGTAGCACTGAAAGTTGGGGCAGAGAGCAGCTATGCGGTGGGCCAGGAGTGCCAGGTATTGGTTGAACAGCCAGGGAGAGAGGTTAGACCCCTGGGGGACACCACAAGTAGAGAAAAAGATAGCATAGAGGAAGGACCCAAGTTGAACCTGGTAGGATCGGTCGGAGAGGAAAGAAGTCAGCCACGCCATTACCTGACCAGTGATACCCAGACTATCACAGAGATGGTTGAGCAGGATGGCATGGTTGACAGTGTCAAAAGCAGAAGAGAGATCAAGCAAGATGAGGACACAGGGGGTGTTGGAGTCAAGCTTGGAGAGCTGTCTTCACAGATGTTCAGGAGAGCAGTTTCCGTGCTTCTGGCAGCTCTGAAGCCAGAATGGTGGTCATGAAGACAGCCAACAGATTCAGCTGGGAGATGGACAGTTTCTCCAGGAGCTTGCCCAGGAAGGGAGTGATGGAGATGGGGCGATAGTTAGCCAGGCAGGAGGGGTCAGCAGAGGGTTTCTTAAGAAGGGGGTGCACAAGGGAGTGCGTCAGGGTGGATGGGAAAACTCCAGTGGCAAAGGATTGATTGCAGAAATCAGCAAGGGCAGGAGGCAGGGAGTCAAAGTGGTCCTTTATGGTTTTGCAGGAACAGGGGTGAACCTGTTTGATGAGACTTTCATAGATCGGACTTGTCTAGAAACCTCATCAGTGGAGAACAGGGGAAAGGCAGGGAAGGAGGGAGGAGAGGAGGCTGCAGAAAAGCCAGATGAAGAGCAGGGGAGAGGGGGAGGGAGGGAATAGGAGGAGAGTGAGGACAGGATGTCCTGAGTTTTATAGATGAAGTGAGAAGCCAGTGCTGTGCAGAGGGCCTGGGAAGGGACAGGAGAGGTAGAGACTGCGGCAGGATTGGCCAGTTCCTTACAGATTTTAAAGAGTTCAGCCGAGTTGTTTGATGCTGAAGAGATGCAGGCTTGGATATGAGCTCTCTTCTTGGTTAGGACAGAAAGCGGTATTGCCTCTGGAGCAGGCAGCAGGGCAGTTTGTCAGAGGATGTACATGAAGAACGCCATTTCCTCTCAGCCACCGTGCACTTGCGTTTTAGGATGACAAGGTCAGAGTCGTACCAGGAGTTGAACTTGGCTCTGGGCTTCAGGCAGATTCTCATGACAGGGGCACGGATATCAAGAGTATCAGATATAGCAGAGTGGAGCGTGGAGACGGCTTTGTCAGGGTGAGAGTCAGCCAAAGGGGGAGGTGGGGGTGAGAAAGTGGTGGCGAAAGCCTCAGCTGACACGCGCTTCATGGGTCAGATGACCGAGAAGGTGGGTGGCAGTGATGGAGGTGGCTTCGCCTGAGAGGTAGAGAGGGTGAGGTTGGAGTAGAGGAGACAGTGGTTACTCCAGGAGAGAGGAGTGGAGAGGGGAACAGAGAGGGGAAGGTCTGAGGAGATCAGAACATCCAGTGTGTGCCCTGCAGAGTGAGTCGGGCCAGAGGGGAGAATAGTGAATGAGAGAGAGTCGCAGAGGGAGGACAGGAGGCATCCAGGTGGATGTTGAAGTCACCAAGAAGGAGGAGTTGAGTGGTTGAGGCCAGGAGTGAGGAGGAGTGGTCCGCCCACTCAGCAAGGAAGGAGGAGATCTGACCAAGTGCCCGATAGATTGCAGCCATAGTAAGGGAATGGCTACGGGAGAGAGAGAGCCTGCAGACGAGGCATTCAAAAGAGGAGTAGGCCTGCGTAGGCATGACGGAGGCAGGAATCCACACTGGGAAAATCAGGACTGCACCCCCACCAGAGCGGCTGGACCTGGGTGCGGAGAGGATCTTGTAGCCGTCAGGTAGTAGCCACGTAAACATACCGTGCAGCATGATTGGTTGCTCCCGTTCTTGCGGCTGTAAGTTATGTGTAGGCACGTAACCGCATTGCACAATCTGATTGGCCGATATAGTATGCACAAATAGGTAATCGTGCCTAGTCATAGCCGCATTCAATCACATCTCACTCTGATTGGTTCTCCAATGAATACTCGGCTGTCCATAATGGCCGCTATTACAAGACTCACCTCCTGATTGGCTTGTGGGTGTAGCCAAGGGTATTCACTACACCCAAAGACACCTCCTTTCATTTTTCTCATAGCTTTTTGTGTTTTGGATGGTGAATTTGTTTTGAGCTTCTAAGATCTTTCAAAGAGCACAATCCCTATGTTTACAATCCTTTGTTACCTTCCCCTGTTCCGAGACCTCTCTCTATTGTCCTGTCAGTTGCAGTTTGTGCAAATTATTTATTTTAACTTTTTTAAAACTTTTTTTCAGTTTTTATTTTTCCTCCATGGTCCAACATTTTAATATGTCTGGGACCAGCAGCAACGAAGATGTTGTTTGGATGTCAATTGCATCACCCCCAAGGAAAAACCACTGTGCAATGAAGACTGTGGCGGACTGCTGCCAGTATGTCAGAGTGAAGCAGCACCACAACAGGAAAGAGGTGGAGGAGGTACAGTGTACATTTTGTGGGCCAGTACTGCTGAGAGGGCTGTCTAACAAACCATCTCAAAGCCTGGGCACCTCCACATTGGTACAGCACCTTGTTCGTTTTCATTGGGACGAAATAGAGGAAACGTACCAAAAGGCGCATTACCATCAAAAAATTAAAGGGGATGGACCAGAATCAGCCAGAAGTTACCTGCAGACTGAAAACACCTCTGCCCCATCCACCTCATCGCCTACTGCCACATAACTGCCATCCAACTCTGCAGCCACACTTTCTGCTACAACCACCAGGACCCAATCTCATCCACTGCTGCCTATACACGATATACAGAAGTGCAAAATGATGCAAATGCCACAAGTGGATTGTGGTCGGAGATGCCACTCTACATGGATGGGCATGGGCAATTTCTGATAACCAGTCCAACTACTGCCAGTAGGCTTTTTTCATAGTGGCAATCGCCAATAAAATCCAACAAAAACACAAAAAACAAAATAATCCTCAAAAAAAAAATGTTCTCAACTCAAATGTTCTTCCCTTCCAAGTTCCTCCCTCCTCCTTCTCTCTCAACCAAAATGACCCTTTTCAGGGCAAACCTTTCAGCTTTACAAATAGACAATAAAAACACAGATTGAATAAATGGATCAATAACCCTAATATGGTCCATTTTATACAGTATGTGTAAAAAAAGGCCCTTTTTTGTGTTTTTATTATAACTGCGGGCAGGGCAGTAGCCAGCATTGCAAGAGTGGGGTGGGGGAGGAGGGGCGCGAGACACAAAATGCTACTTTCCCCCCAAATGCAGTGTACACAATTCCATATGGTCTCAATCGTGCCTACAAAACTGCCCAATCTACTTTTTTGGTAACATTAGTGGCAGATAGCATTTTAAAACATAACACAAAAAATAAAACTGCAAATCATTACAGATGCAGGGAACACATCTATTAGATCTCTGCCAGGCGCTCTGCGGCAAAATACATACAGACCTCCTAATTTTCCGATGGAATACACCAACAGAAGTGACTTCAAAGAAAAGGACATTGCATCAGTCTTTGATACTTGGAGGCATCATGGTAGCAACTTTAGAATAAATTGCCATAGGTCAGCCAAGTGGCAAATAACTTTGTAGTGCAAAATACCTAAATTGCCCTATACATGGAGCAACTCTATAGTCCTTAAACTTTTTTTTAAATAACAACATGATATATCAACATAAGCTCTGAAGTGAATCACTTACAGAGCTGCAGATAAGACTCAGTGTGATAAAATGATCTGCCCAGGATCACACACTTTGGTTAAATGGTGAAACCCGGATGTAGGCAATTTAAGCAACTGAGCACATCATCACAGGTTTAGCTGTTATAGTTATTATTAAGGTTTCCCTTTCCATTTCATGTGCTTAAATAATCTTTATGTGTAGCAATGCCTTGGAAGCAAATCACATTACATAATAAACTATCCTTTCATAATTAGCTTTACATTATATACATCATCATAGTAATATGTTGAGCAATAAGAGTATGGCTTTAGTTTTATTGTCCCCATCCAGCAGGCGAAGTCCCAATAAAATTACGCAGGTTAATGTGACCCTAACAAATACCCCTTGGGTAAAGCCATGGTCATTATTTCATAAAGCCTGCTGCATTATGCACCCTTTCCTTCTCACTATTGATCACTCCCTCCCATGAACATTTATAAAGGGACAAAGTCCCTGCTAATAGTCCCCCCTACCTCCCATCAGTGCCTAATGGCTCACATTGAAATGCTCTGTTGACAGAGAGCAATGTGAAAGCCACTCTGTTGCTGCCTGGAGCTCCTTGGGCTTGCCCTGGCAGCAGGACACCTCTCCCATTCGCAAAGGGTAAGGGGCCAGGACAATGAGCATGGTGAGCAGGAATTGCTCAGTAGGAATTGCTCAGCACACATTGTCCTGCCAGCGGGACACCTTTCCCTTTAGAAACCCTCAATGAGGTGCTGAACAGGAGAGGTGACCCTCTGGCGAAAGTCCCGGTCAGGCTTTCAAAAGAGCCTGTCGAGGGCAGCTTGATACGCCACTGACTGCGGGTATGGTGGCTACCCTGCCGTCTGCCCACGGGTATAACAAAAAATAAAAAAGGGGACCTTTTTCTTTCCACGTACTTTCAGGACTCTGTACCCCCTAAACTACCCCACACCCAAAGAAAGTGTTTCCTTCCTCCCCATGATGCTCACTACTCTCCCTTCTCAATTACAGTATATTTTCCTGAAATGCACTTTTAATAACCCTATTTCCCCAGTGATTGACAGTAATCATGGTTATACATGCAGACACCAGAATCCTGTTGTACCCGCGGCTATGCACATTTTAAAAACTTGGTATTACTGGTTTAGAGGGGTGGAAAAGGTAGAATGACACTAGGTTAGAGGTAGGGAGGGGGACAGAATGCAGCATATGTTATGTATTTATTTATGTATGTATTGTGTATTTGTAATGAAAAAAGTGTTTCCAGGCAAATCAAGACAAGGGAAGGAAAGGTGCAGGGAAAAAACAAAAACAATAATGTTCCTACTAGGTCTTGAGGCATTCGAATCATGCAAGTGCAATGCAAGAATACAGGACAAGAATGCAGGGTAGAGGGGGAAGGAGGGTAAGTGCAGGTATTGGAGGAACAGGGAAGAAGAAAAAACAGTAGCGTTCCTACTAGGTTATGAGAGGATTCGGAGCATGCAAGTGCAGTGGCAGAGCTTAATGGCAATCCGGGACTCAATGTAAGGGCTGCAAATGACAATCTTGTGATTGAGTTAAGTAAAATAATGCTAGCAAGGCTGGATGTAAGGAGGAGCGGAGGCCTTCCTGGCCCATCCTGGCCGAGCCAGGTGACTAAAGGAAGGCCCTTTGATGTGGCCCTCAGATGTGAGCTGACTTTGCCTGCCGGCTCCATCAGTATCCTGATGTTAAATAAAGTCCCATCCAATCCGCTTGAAGCAGAGGCGGGATCATGGCAGCAATTTTGGTGGAACACTGCAGAGGGCCCAAGGTAGCCACGATTGAATGGATCAGTGCTCCTTTAGAGATAATGAAGCCCCACAATGCTTACTTGTAGCAAAAAGTCATCCCTGGTGCAAATGATCATCAGTGCACATGCTGGGTCAAATATGTTAACATGTCCAAACAGGCGATGAAAGAAGGCTCTTGGACGTGGCCCTTAGATGGGAGACGGCTTTGGAATTGTAGACTCTAAAATTCAGTAAATAATATTTTCAAAATGACAAAATTAACCTATAATTTACCAGCCCGTACATATCCGCGGCTACAATAAAGTGAAATCGGCCAATTATAAGTGCATCACAGAAAAATATACTGTGCTTGGGCAGGGAGGGTAGTGAGTATAAAGGGGAGGATCAGCAGTTTGTTGGGATGTGGGGTGATTTGAGGGTGCACAAATAGGGTCTTGGAGGTATGTAGACGGAATAAAGGACCCCAATTTTTAAGTTTTCATTTACACCAGTAGTTACAAGGCAGGACGGACACCTGTTGTAGCCGCAGTTAAGTTTAAAAAAATGCTTTTTTTGACATATACTGTATAAAATGGGCCATACAAGGGTTATTGATCCATTTAGACAGTCAGTCATTTTTATTGTCTATTTTTAAAACTGAAAGGTTGGCTCTGAAGAGCACTGTTTTGTGGAGAGGACAGAAGGAGGGTGGAATTTGGAAGAGGAGAATGATAAGGTAGAGACATCTGCTTTTTGTGGAAAAAATATGTATTTAGGAGGGAAAGTATTTGTTTCTATTTTTTCTTTTATTCTCTTAAGTATACCCACGGTTACAAGTGGGTTGTTCTTTTAGTGACTTTTCAGGTGATGAATTTGCTTCTTCAGATGATTTTAAGGGAATACGTTATAATGAGATTGTAACAGTGATGTGGAAGAAATTGGCAAGGTTAGCGAGTAACATTGGCTTACTCGATGTTTTTGGTACCACAGCAGAACCTTAAATGAGTTTTTGAAAGAGTAGCTATGTGTATGGTATAAAGCATTTAAGGGTACATAACAGAAACAGATTGCAAGATTATTTGGATCCTTCAATGGAATTTGGAAATTAATTACAGAACTAGACATGGTCAGAACAGAAAAGCATTTTTTGGACAAAGGTTTGATTTAAAAACCCAAAGGTTATTTTAAGAGCCACCCATAGAACATATGCATTACTATTGAAAAAGTCAATTGTATCATGTAACTGGTTTTGGTAGTCACGGCTATAAGATAATAGCTACAAAAATATGTATTTGGTACATTTCTAATGTGCAAATGTGTGTAATAAGTAGTCCTTAAAAGAACTGTGTTGTGGAACACTGGGTAGTTGTCAGCACATTTGGAGTATTGCTCTAATGTTGTCAAGGGAGAGAGCATTCCCTTCATCAGTTAGGTGTACTCGGTCATGTCTGTACAGGTTAGACATGTAGAACTGGATGTCGATGCTCGATATCCATAATTGTGTTCAGTCTCTGATGAACGCTGAAACTACCTTATTAACATTTCTCTGAGTTTTTAAATTTTGGAATTAAACCTGTTGGTCCACTTCCATTTTTGTCTTTAGTTTGGTTGGAAAAAATGAAGGTGGTACATTCCCCAAATCATTGCCACCACAATGAATGAGTATGGCATATGGCTAACCTGATGTTCTGAGACTCAACAACATAGGAACAACTTGGGATCATCCCATTCCTCGCAATCCTAACCACTTAACTCTAAAGTCAGTCAAACCCAGGTGCATGTTAATATTTAGGTCCTCATTATGAGGTGGGCGGTATTCCAGCGTTAAATCCACCAAAATACCGACCAGTGGAATTACAGTTACTAGCAGAATTACCTTTGGATTACAAGTGGCAGTGGCAGAGTTAATCCCAATTCTTTTGAGAGTCCATTGGACCCTATAGGGCATTTTTGGCGGAATTACAATTTTGCTGATATTCAGCAGAAAGTGGGGGTATTTACCTCCAGCATGTAAATTCCCCACTCCAGGTTCCATACTTGTACGGTGGTGCAGGAAAGTGGCGTGAATTCTCTTATCGCTAATTGTTCCCTACACTGCCATACCTGTAATGAGCCCCTAATTAGTTTCTCACACAAATCCAGAAACCAAAACAGCCAACTGTCTCCAATAAGCCACACAGTTCTAAAACCAGCCATGATATCTGCAGTCCTTCTCTGTTTTCAGGAAAATGACTCCTAGTCTGAAATTCTACTAATAGTATGAGAGAGAAATGTATGACGTATGTGTTTCAGTGTTTTCAATTGGTTTTTGTTGCTGTTGCAATTGTGTAATTGCCTGTGATAGGCTGCAGTGAAAATGTGACAAAACAGCAAATTCCCACAAGCCAGCTTCCTATCCTTTTCACTAAGAGCGAGTGTTCACAGATACCAATGCATCAGGTCATGATAACCCCCTACTCAAAAGAAGGGCGAATAACCATGTAGTTTATCAAAAAATATACATATTTTAATTTTTTCAACAACACATTGCACTCAACATTATTGTGCTACAAACAATTATACAACAACACCATTTGGAATTCATTCCTCTGTTTGTATATGACTTGTCTATCTAGACTAGGAATTCATATACCAAAACCCTTTCGGTACCCCACTGGGCGGTCTGTGTGTTAACCCTCAATGATATTATTTATGCCCTTCCTAATTTACATGGGCAAGGAGAGTGTGCCAACACTGTATTCATGTGTTTCTAGGACCAGCATAAATCTAAATTGCTACAGAAATATATACATGGAATCATCCCCAATACATATTCTGCTGGTTCTGTCTTCAAGGAACTTGTATTTTTCAGTGTATCACATGTAACATTACGTGCTACCAGCCATATTTCCAATAATTCTAAAAAAAACCAAAAAATAAAAACATATAAACATTCTAAAAAACATGGTTATATAACTTAAAACATGACATTTCATACATTGGATCTGTATCAACTTCATCTCCATTTTCTAATACCAGTGAAAGGATGTATTACATAATGGTATCTTTGTACACCACTCACATTTCATTTATTTAACATGCGGTCTCTTTATATTTTGCATATCTCAGTCTTTCTCTGAGTGTTTTCATATATATCATTTATAGCCAATTTGATTGTTATATCAACATTTTCCAAAATGTACATCCTTTCCTCAACCATTGTCATTAAATGTTCTGAACACAGGGTATCTCGTGATACAAACTTCATCAAAGTTTACCTAGACATGGCTTCATTCGCCAAACTGTTGGGCGGTCTGTACTCTACATCCGTCCTCAGCGAGAGGCCTTCCTCTCTGTGTCACCAAAATGACTGTTCTTGCTGTCTGACTTCGGCCTTCAGCCGTGTAATTCTAAGAAAAAAGAAATACATTTCCCTAACTTTAATCACTATTACTTAATGAGATTTGGACACTGCATAATATCTTTCAGCCGGCTTACCGGTTTGGGAGTTTTCAAGGTTTATCTTGGTGTTACTCGCTGCGTGCTGGAGACTCCACTTCCCCACTGAATTCTCACTCGACGTGTGCCGGTAGTTCTAAAGCCTACTGGATCAAAAGGGGGAAAATGCTTCAGAGACGTATGATCGTCCGGGTCTTAAAACTACCAAGCTTCTCTTTCATTGTTCTTACCTCGTGTGGGAAACACGTCCTCGCAGTATTCTGTCCGTCAGTGGGTTCACGTCAAGCGTCTCCAGCGCTATGCGACTGTAAGACTCCATACTCAAGTCTAAATGGTATACCGCATCACGTCATGTGTGACGCGCGCGTACCTGTGCGTGCAAGGTCACCTGACTTACGGCTCTCCGCCATTTTGGAACGGGGAGCAAAACATGCCGCTTATATATCAACATCCGGACAACCCCGTGAAGGGGGGCAAACCCGATGTCAAAAAAGCCCAAATCTGGTAGTGTTTACTGAATACCTAAATAAAGTCTTTTTTATTGCTGTTGGCAATAGTGTATGGGCCAAATTAGCGGCATCTCTTCTCCTCCATATGGCGCATTGGCTATGAGCCTGTTATTTTTTAGAATGAATTTTTTAGAATGAATGAACAGAGCCCACTCAATGGAAAATGGCAATAGTGTATGGGCCAAATTAGCGGCATCTCTTCTCCTCCATATGTCACATTGGCTATGAGCCTGTTATTTTTTAGAATGAATAAACAGAGCCCACTCAATGGAAATATTCAAACCAGTCTTGACCGTATCTAATGAATAAATCCATTTCTGTTCGGTCTGCCTAAGTTTGAGATCTCTATCTCCCCCTCTGGGTTGCGGAAGAATCACTTTGATGATGAACCGATGTATATCCTCCGCATTATCGTGAGCACCATTAAAATGTGTCACCAAAGGTTTTTCAGGAACCTGATTTTTTACACAGGACCTGTGTTCACAGATCCTCTGTCGTATCGGCCTCTTAGTTTTCCCGATATACAAAAGATCACATGGGCACCTTATTCCATATACCACCCATTTCGAGTTGCAGTTGGTGAAATTTCTGAGTTCCCACTTTCTACCTTTGAGATCTACGTATTTCATATTAGATGTGAGTTTACATACTGAACAGTTACTGCAGGCATAATGGCCCACTACTGGTGGTAATTGCCATAATGTCGACTGTGTCATCATCCCAGTCTCCTTAGGTGTTTTGTAGGTATGGACCAACTTAACTCTCAGATTTGGCATTCTACGGAACGCAAATCGAGGCTTGTTGATGGTGAAATCCTCAGTATTGATGATATTCCAATGCTTCAGTATACATCTGCGTAAATCATTACTAATGGGGGAATATGTGGAAACACATGTTATCTTATTTTCTGCAACTTGTACTTGTGGGACCAGACAATCCTGTCTTTGGATATTCTTCGCTCTTTTCATTGACCTGCGTACAATGAACGGAGGGTAACCTCTCACGTGAAGTCTGGCTGATAGGTCTTTACTTTTGGTATCGAAGTCTTCTCTACGGGTACAGTTTCTTCGAATCTGAAGAAACTGGCCGAACAGAAGATTCTGTCGTAAGGACTGGGGATGGAAGCTCTCAAATGATAGTAAAGTGTTCTTATCTGTGATTTTTCTAAACAGGGTAGTACCGAACTTGTTGTTTGTATCTTTAAAGATCCCAAGATCTAAAAACGGGATCTTATTCATAGCTGAACTCATAGTGAACTTAATGCACTGTTCCTGTGTATTAACCCAGCTGAGGAAAGATCCAAGCTCTCGAGAAGTGCCCCCCCATAGCATAAACACATCATCGATGTAACGGACCCACAATTTCATGAGATATTTAAAAGGATTATTCAGTGAGTAAACTGAATGTATCTCTAAATCGTCCATAAAGAGGTTCGCTAAATCAGGTGCAAAGGTGGAACCCATACTTGTCCCATGTTGTAGATAAAAAGTGTTCTGTTCGAGGAAAAAGTTATTAGTGAGAGCCAATCTAATGCATTCTAAAATGAATGCTGATGGAACTGTTTTGTCCTCTCTTTGTTCTAGATATTTTTCCATAATATTTATACACTTCATTTGCGGGATACTCGTATATAATGCTTCGACATCAAGAGTAACTAAAATGTTGTTGGTACCCACATTGACGGTGTCTAATACCCTGATCCTTTGTGAGGTTTCATGAATATATGAACGCATAGTTTTCACAAAGGGTCTCAGGAAAAAATCTGAATATACTGAAAGTGGTTCTAAAATTGAACCAATCCTCGCCACAATAGGATGGCCAGGGGCATTTTCAGTACACTTGTGAATCTTGGGGAGACAATAAAAAGCGGGTATGATGGGATGTTGTTGTATTAAAAAAGCTTTCTCATCCACATCAATCCACCCTTCATTCTCTGCATGGGTCATTAAGCTTTTAATCTCCTCTTGAATCCTAGGTGTGGCATCACTTGGTAATGGTCTGTAAAAAAACACTTTACTCAATTGTGCCTTCACTTCGATTCAAGATATTATGCAGTGTCCAAATCTCATTAAGTAATAGTAATTAAGCTTAGGGAAATGTATTTCTTTTTTCTTAGAATTACACAGCTGAAGGCCGAACTCAGACAGCAAGAACAGTCATTTTGTTGACACAGAGAGGAAGAGAGGTAGCAGAGAGGTAGCGTACAGACCACCCAACATTTTGGCGAATGAAGCCATGTCTAGGTAAACTTTGATGAAGTTTGTATCACGAGTTACCCTGTGTACAGAACATTTAATGACAATGGTTGAGGAAAGGATGTACATTTTGGGACATGTTGATATAACAATCACATTGGCTATAAGTGATATATATGAAAACAATCAGAGAAAGACTGAGATATGCGAAATATAAAGAGACCGCATGTTAAAGAAATGAAATGTGAGTGGTGTACAAAGATACCATTATGTAATATATCCTTTCACTGGTATTAGAAAATAGAGATGAAGTTGATACAGATCCAATGTATGAAATGTCACGTTTTAAGTTATATGACCATGTTTTTAGAATGTTTATATGTTTTTATTTTTTTATTTTTTTTTAGAATTATTGGAAATATGGCTGTTAGCACGTAATGTTACACATTATACACTGAAAAATACAAGTGCCCTGAAGACAGAACCAGCAGAATATGTATTGGGGATGATTCCATGTAAATATTTCTGTAGCAATTTAGATTTATGCTGGTCCTAGAAACACATGAATACAGTGTTGGCACACTCGCCCTGCCCATGTAAATTAGGAAGGGCATACATAATATCATTGAGGGTTAACACACAGACCCCCCAGTGGGGTACAGAAAGGGTTTTGGTATATGAATTCTTAGTCTAGATACACAAGTCATATACAAACAGAGGAATGAATTCCAAATGGTGTTGTTGTATAATTGTTTTTAGCACAATAATGTTGAGTACAATGTGTTGTTGAAAAAATTAAAATATGTATATTTTTTGATAAACTACATGGTTATTCGCCCTTCTCTTGAGTAGGGGGTTATCATGACCTGATGCATTGGTATCTGTGAACACTCGCTCTTAGTGAAAAGGATAGGAAGCTGGCTTGTGGGAATTTGCTATTTTGGTATTTAATTGTCCTCACCCACCCAGCCACTAAAAAGAGGACTATCTGTAGCTCATAAGGATGGGTGAAAATGTGACAGCCATTTTAGTAGTTTGCTTACTATAGTCCTCTTTTTGTGCCACTGATTTTAGAAAATTGTCATAGGCATAATTTTGAATAGTTTTGCCATTCTGATTGCAGAACCCACATTGTGTATATATGTTGAAAGTAAGTGTCAGTAAATATTTACATATTTGAAGGTTTGTTTGTAGTATGTATAAGTAATATTAAGAACATGTATTTGTTTAGTTGCTGAAGGTTACACATTTGATTTTCAAGCAAGGAATTTTTGACGACTTTGTGTTTTTTAAAGACAGTGTTTGAGCAGGAGTTTCAAAAGGCATGTACAAATATTAATGTAACAGAGGTGAAACATAGTTTACCGTAACACTGAGTATAAGGATTACATGCTGTGCTACATCAGGCATTTATTTGGGAAGGCCTAGAATTTGTTGGTACAACTTTGTTTCATCGCCTGCTGTTACATCGCCAGGCTTTTAAACGTGCACATTACATCGTATGTGCTCATCGAATTTTTTAGGGGGGGTGGGAAAGGGCAAATAAGGGTTTGGGCGGGTGGGCAATAGTAAAAAATAAGTGTGGGCGGGGGTTGGGAGGACCTCCCCCCCAAAAAAAACAAAAAAAACAATGAGCATATTGGATGGAATGTGCACGTTTAAAAGCCTGGCGATGTAAAAGCAGGCGATGAAATCACATGGAACCAATTTGTTTTCCTGTGCAGAATTCATATCATGCTATTGTTATTTATGTAAGAGACCTGATTACATCTCTTCTTTTTTTACCATTTTGGTGTACCTTATAGTTTATAATATGGTCTTAATATGGCTTTGGTGTGTTGTCTTTTCTCCCTTACTATAATTTCTAAATATATACTGGTACATTTGCATATCTAAAAATGTGTGGCTCTATTTGTCACAAGAGTTTAAAACAGGTGCTGGTGGTCTTTGATTTGAAAGAAAACTGTATTTTGGTTTGGAGAGGCAGGATGTTCATTGACATGTATGCAGCGAAAAGAAAAAGCGTGCTAGGTCACTTAAAAATCTGCACATGCTCACAAAGCAGTATCAATGTATTTTAACTTTTGTGAAGGGTTTTCTGATGAGTTTTGTTTTTTTTAAAGAGATTGACTGCCAAACAAAACAAACAAGCATATATTCATGTTCATGTTATTGTGGTAGGAGACATTATTTTACCATGTAGTTGGGCATTTAATGCTGTGTACATATTTGGGGTGGGTGCTTCTCAGTAAAGCATTGCTTTCTATACATTTAGCAATGTAATATGTAGCACATGAAACTCTAGCTCTTTTTGGTGCATCTCTTTGTTTTTCACAGTAGATAATAGGACTCAGCTGCAACTTGAAATATCTCCAAACTATTGTTTCTAGGATATGTACTTTTCCCTCCCCAATGAAATGTACATGTATGCCTGTATAGTACTGCTTGGTGGGCAAACACAGATTTTGAGTGGCGCTGGCATTCTCAGGCTTTCCTGCAGCATAGATGTGAATTAAGACCCCGCTTTTCAGGGTGTACATCTGATCTTATATACCAATCAACTGTTTTGTTGTTCTTAGTCAACCAACTTGTATTTAATTCCAGTTTTTCTTACATAGTTTCATTTGTTAAAAACATAACTTTTTGAAATCAGTTGAGCCTCATTATATAGTCATGCTTCTCACGAGAATCATTAAGAATCATTAACCTGTACAAATGTGCAAACATTACTGCTCTGTGTACATTTACAAATTTAGGGTGGGTGTTGCCCAGTAAAATATATCCGTCTTCACATTTAGGAAATGCAATTTTGCACCACATGCAAACTCTACCTTTTTTGTGCAGCTCTTTGTTTTTCACACTAGATACTATGACTCGGTTGAAACTTGAATTATCTGAAAAGTAAGGTTTTGAGTAAATGTACTACTCCCCAATGATATGATATGGCAGTTGTAACGTGCCTTTACACAAGTGTTTCAAGTTGCAACGAGGAAAGGAAAGGGGGAACAGAGGGTAGACAGAGACAACGATCTTACTAGGCCAAGTGACATTGAGATCGCGCAAGTGCAGCGGAGGGGAGGGGAAACGTGCCACGGGAAAGGGGAGGGGGCAGTGTAGTACATGGATCAAAACAATAACAATAAGTGCGGCCAGCAGGTGGCAGGTGCAACAGTAGGTACAGACAGCATGTGTCCAAAAGTGCAGGTAGGGGGACTGTAGGGTTACAAATCCAGACCCAAGTGCAAGGGTTGCAGGGAGGGAGTGGGTGTGCAACTGGGCGGGCAGTGACCTGGGTCTGAAATCAGAGGGTAGCCAGGTGACCAGTGCAGTATCAGACAGGAAATCAGCAGAGGAGAGGAAGAGAGAATGCAGAAGCAAAGAGGAAGGTTGTGTGGTGCTTCCAGAACTGGAGATGGTTCTCCTCAAGTTTCAGAGAGGCAGGGAGGGTGTTTGAAAGGGAGGCCCCAGCCGAAGAAAGAGATCTACCATCAACTCGTTGCTTGGAGAAGCAACTGACCCAGAGGTAGGTGGAGGTGGAGGAGCGAAGAGCATGAGTAGGAAGGTATTTGCAAAGAGGGAGTTGGCAGTATTTAGAACTCAGGCCTCAGATGGCCATGTGGACACTGCAGAGGGTTTTGAACGTAATCCTTGCAGCCAATGGGAGCCAATACAGAGATTTTAGTGCTGGAGAGATACAATCCCTGGGCTTGAGGCCAAGGACAAGTCTTGCAGTCCTGTTCTGTATGAGTTGCAGAGGGCGGAGAGTAGAATCAGGCAGATTTAGCATGTGGCTGTTGCAGTAGTCCAGCCTAGAGAGAACCAGAGCTCTAGAGACAGTGAGCTTCTGGGGCAAGGGGAGGAAAGGAAGAATACTTCTGAAATCATAAACCTATACATGGCTGCACAATAGTGCTCTGTGGGTATTTAAAGATTTGAGTGGCTCTAGCACAGTCAGGCTTTCTGTAGCATATATCTCAATGAAATGAACACCTCTGTATGCATGCATATTACTGCTCAGTGTGCAATTACAGATCAGTGGCCCTGGCATACTCTGGCTTTCCGCAACATACATCTCAATTTAGGCCATGCTTCTCAAAGCCTAAATATGATCAATCAGTTACTTGGATACCAAGAAATTGTTTTTTTTGTTCTTAGTCACCCAAATAGTATTGTATTCATGAGTTTCTTAGGAAATCCTTTACCCCTGTTATATATTTCCATTTGTTGAAAACCTAACTTTCCGCAACAAGTTGAGCCTCATTATATAGTCATGCTTTCTACTGAGAATAATTATTTATTCATTTATTTGTTTTTATATTGTGCCCAAAACCCACAGGAATCGGGGCACAAGAATTACTCAAAGGATACAAACAAAACGAGACAGGATGATCACATCCGGAAAGAGAAGGAAAGGACAACTTTGTTTGTGTTGCTCACCTCAAGTCTAAGCGCGAGTGGTAGTGAATTCCACAGATTAGCCCCTTTTACTAAGAAAGATCTTCCTAGGTCCATAGCTCATTTGAAAGCCGAACCGAGCACCTGCATCTGGTTGGAGGTGTGAAAAGTTCTGACAGGATTGTAACTAGAAGTCCATGCTTTAAGGTATGATAGATATGTTCCGAAGATACATCAGTGTATCAGAATGCATGCTTTAAAGTGTATACATTCCTTTATCAGAAGTCAATGAAAGTCCCTCCTATGCTCTGCAATATTGACCCTTCCTGTGATCTTTTTAACAATGCGTACAGTGTCGTTCTGGAGAACCTGGCATTTTTTCAGGTTGGAGAGGGAGGCTCCGATCAATAACGAATTATAATAGTCAAGCATCGACACAACAGTTTCTCGGGCAATGATACTAATTATTCTCTATTATGTATTTATTTTTATTATTACATTTGTTACATGCCCAGACCCTTAGGTATCACAGCATATTTACAAGTCGAAAATTCAAATGTTACACACAATTATTCACATACTGCACAATGCAGACATTCAAGAACATGATTATATTCAGTTACACAAAGATGGTCGGTACAGGTTGAATAGGGCAAATTTACACCCACTCAATGCAGTTATCATTTCTTCTAATTAAAGAGCCAGGTTTTGAGTATTTTTTTGAATCCTGAGAAGGAGCACTCTTCTGTGATGCTATTGGAGAGGGAGTTCCAATGTTTGTGGGCTAAGTATTGGAAACTGCTGCCCCCTGCTTTGGTATTCTTGTAACAGGGTATCTCTAGAGGTTGAACCTTAGTGTTCTTGTAAATACTTTTTTTTTAAATAGCTTTATTTAAATACTTATGAGCTGTGTCTTCATGGCATTTGTAGGTTATGCACAGTGTTTTAAAGATGATTCTTTCTGCAACAGGTAGCCAGTGGTGATCTTTCCTGATCTTAGATATATGGTCTGATTTCCTGATGCCTAAGGCTGCTCTTAGGGCTTTATTTTGTATAAGTTGTAGTTTTTTCAAATTAGATTTTGAGGTACCTAATAGTAAAACATTACAATAGTCGAGTCGCGAGAGAATCAGCGCTCTAGCGAGAGTAACGCAGTTAGCAGGGGTGAGGAATTGTCTGCTTAACGCAATTAATTTTGCTGTGTATGATGTGGTGGATGAGAGGCTGCTGATGTGTTTAGTCATGGAAAGATTAGCATCCAGGTAAACTCCTAGAGTTTGTACTTGTTTCAGGACTGGTATCATGGTCCCATCGATGTTGTTGGAAGCATAGTCAAGGTGAAGGGCACTAATGTTAGATTGGGAGCCCACGACCAGAATTTCGCTCTTCTCATCATTGAGACAAAGGCTATTTAGGGCCATCCAGTTTTGGATAATAGTATAGATTTTGATAATGAGTATGGTGTCTTGTGTGTAGTTACCTGAGAGTGGGATGAGGATCTGGGTGTCATCCGCAAAGTTGGTGTAGATGGCACCCATATCATCTAAGGCTGAGAAAAGGAGCTTTGTGTATGCGTTGTAGAGTGTGGGTGAGAAGCAAGAGCCTGGTGGAACTCCAATGGGGCCAGGGATGGGGTCAGCTGCTTCCTTGCCTATAGTGACTCTAGAGGTTCAGTCAGCTAGGAAGGATTTAATCCACATAGTTGCATCCGTGGAGAAGTTAAAGTCATTTGCTAGTGTGGAACAGAGTTTATCATGATCCACTAAGTCAAACGCAGCAGAAAGGTCTAATAGCAGGAGGATACATAGTTTGCCTGAATCTCTAATGGCGTCCAACTGGATTTTGAGGACCAGTAGGGCCGTTTCAGTGCTGTGGTTTGGCCTGAACCCAGATTGTCTTGAGCCGAGAAGTTGGTTATTTTCTAAATGGGCCTGTACTTGATTATAGGTGATTTTATCAATGATTTTGAGTAGAAAGGGGACTGTCGTTATTGGACAGTAATTTGTGGGTACAGTCGGGTCTAGAGAAGGTTTCTTTAGCAGTGGGGTAACCCAGGCTTCTTTGATGCTAGCTGGGACCAAGTTGGCTTTGAATGAGGCATTCACGAAATTAGTAATGATGGGTGTGAGTGCGTGGGCGAATGATTTAACTATTTGAGCTGGGACAGAGTCTCCTTTGCAATTAGAAGCTTTAAGTTTGGAGATGGTGTCACAGACTCGTTCTTGGGAGACTGGAGTGAAGGCAAATAATCAACTGGTTATAGTAATGGGGTTAATAGGGTGTTTGTCATTGGCGGGTTTGCTTGCTAGCAGTTCCTTTTTGGTTGTAATTTTGGTTTGTAACAATTTAATTTTGGTTGCTAGATCATGTACGAATGTTCTTAAGTAGGCGAAGATGGTATTTACATTTTTGAGTTATCTGGTTGATATAAGAATATGCATAAAGTAAAGCCTCAAACTGAACACATAAGGTTTTTTTTATGTTGTGCTAGGATGGTACTATTTCCAACTTTGAAGCTTTTGTACTCTGGGCTCAGTTTAGCCAGGCCTGCCGAGTTCCAAAAGTAAGGATCTCAGTTTTGCTGCTATTCAGACATAGCCAGTTTTTGAACATCCATAACTTAACATGTTTGTATGCATTGGCTATGATAGCAAAATCAGAGGTGTAATTACCACTGATTTCCAGAACTAACTGGGTGTCGTTGGCGTAATTTGTGAATAGCACCCCTAGATCGGATCGAAGTGAACATAGTGACTTATTGTAAAGATTGAACAAAACAGGTGACAAGCACGATCCCTGGAAAACCCCACACCTAGTGGGAGCCGGTGGTGAGGAGGCAGAACCCCACTGAATTCTTGACTCTCAATTTGTTAAAAAAGAGTGGATCCAACCGACAGCCTCTTCCGAGCAATTTCCAAAGTGGAGTAGGGAATGCAAGAGGCATTTGTGGTCCACCAAATCAAAAGTCACTGACAAGTCCATCAAGATCAGCAACCCAACTTTTCCCTCATCCGTGATCTTCAGCATGTGGTATTGAAAATCTGGGAGAGCTATCTCTGTGCTATAAGATGGTCGACATCCTGATGATCTGTTTTAAAGGATGCCATTCAGTTCAACACAGTTTTGAAACTGAGAGGAAGCAAGTTTGTCTAAAATTTTGAGGAAGAACTTACAATTCGTAATCGGTCTAAAGTTGCTTGGTTCTTTTGAATCAAGATTAGGCTTCTTAAACAGGGGAGTGATGGTAACTGTGTCATATACCAAAAGAAGTTCAAATGTCTAAAAAGTGCCTAATGGTAGGGTATCTTATTGAACAGTTACAATGATACTGAGAAATATATGTATCATGTTCACAAAATATAACACATTTTATTAATCACACAACATAATGTTCCTTAAAAAACAATCACACAAATAATCATGTATCATAAAACAAATACAAAAACTTGAAACAGTATGTAATTGATTGTGGGTCAACACGTGTATCTCATTCACACTGGGACCTTTACTGGTTTTGTTATGCAGATTTCAATTTCTTGCTGGAATTCTTGCCTTCTTTCCTCTATTTGCTAACCCTGTTTCTGTTTGCCCAGATCTTGGATTATCTCATTGGAATTGACCAGGCAAAAAACATGTAGGTTCGCTCTGTTTTCATATGGCAATTATTCTCAATTCAGAGAGTACAGGCAGATCCTTGTATCTCAATAGTAGACACTAATTTCAATTTCCTGGTTTCCACAGTATGTGGAGTCCAAATTCCAAATGTTCTTTAAGCCTGGGTACTTCAGTCTCCTGTGTTATCTCTGATTTGCTTACTCTAATTTCCTCAGATTTTTTATAAATTATAAAAAGAGCACTCTGCAATCTTCTACTTCTGTAAATTATTATGTAAAATAATACTATGCATATTTTAACATGTAAAAGTGTTCCCTATAAGTACTAGGTTATGTAAATGGTTCCATGTACATTATTTTGTGTGCTATGGAGTGTAGTTACAGATAACTGTTTGCATAGAAAAAAAGTAAGCAGTAGCAAACAGCCAAAAAAAGAAAAGTAAGGTATTGAAAAATAAAATGACTTGAGACAAACATCTGAAATTTCAAAGTAAGATATTAGTGTTATGTTGTTAGATTCTTATGTGTGTAGGTGACCAAAATAAGGATGCACACAAACTGGACAAGAAGTATTGTAATGACAATTAAGAGAATATTGTTACAGTTTTAATGACATGTTTGTGTTTTTTAAAGATTTAAGATATCAGAAAAAAGAAAATCCACTCTCCTCCCTGAACCCGTAGTGTTGTCTTCTTTCCAGGTGAACAACCTATTTAACTGGTAGTTCCAATTAAATGCCAAAATGTCGAGATTACACACCCTCTTGAGATGCAACAGCTTGAGGAACATTGTAAGGCGTAATCACTAGTTGGTGGAGTTCCTGAGGCACTTCAAAATTGCAGTTTGCCATTTGGTTGACAAGAAGGCATTCTGCAGTTATACTCCAGGCCCTGACTACATTAAAATTATTTCAAAAACTGAGAATGTAAGAAAATAAATGAAAAGATGAAGTATATATTGGAGAATGTTGTCATTAACATCTTATGTGTGTGGGTGGCCAAAATAAGGACGCACACAGATGTTACAAGCAAGAAGTATTAAAATGCCATTTCCAAGATAGTACAGTTTGTAGTCAATATTAATGTATTTAAATAAAGGGTAGTTTTGACTGTGTACTATTATTTTAAATAATAGAATGACTAGACATGAAAAAGCTTTACACTCCAAATAATTGTACAATGTTGGCATGGCTATATATTTGTTTTGTAAACTGATTGCATGTCTGAGTTTCCTTACTACGGTTGCATAAACTACTTAGCAAATGTTGCATGCATAAAAACAAGGGTGTGTGTACAGACATGAAAGATTGACTATGTGTATAGAGTTACATATTGTTATGGTGGTTTTATTGTGCATATTGTCTGTAAATAAATGTAATTGCTAAAGTGGGACATTAATTAGGGGAAACCCTTTTGAAAGGCATGTCTACAAAAATGCCTTTGGCAGGTGCAGGAACCAATGAAATTGCTGCAAACCCATTTCGAATTTGCTGAAGCAGGACCAGGTTCACAGTAACCTGATTGTTTAGTGCAGCCACCCAACCCCTGCAGTGTTGTTTGTCTTTACTGACTCTTGCCCCAAAAGCATCCTCTTCACACCACCCTTAAAACTCCAGACCTTCACCATAGTTAAATCTAGGGTGCATAGTTGCATGGTTCATTATTATAAAAATGGAAGTGGAACTACTATCAAATGCCTATCTTTCATTTCCATGGCAAGCCTGACTCTCTCCAGTCGCTACTGCAAACACAGCAGCGCTGGGAGAGGCATTAGCATTTTTAGAGTTTGGGTTAGGATGCTAATACCAACAATTACATATTCTGTGGTCTATAGCAGAAGAACTGAAATTAGGGTCCTCTCTTTGCTGCAGCCTGTAATCTGTGCCCCATTTTCTTTAATGACTGATGTAGCCATATCATGTTGGCTTATTGCAAAATTAACATCCACAGAGGCTGAAGGGATCTAGTGAGGTTTAATCAAACTTAGACAGAATTAATTTGTGTGTAAATATTTCCTTTAGTAAGGAAAATCATGTATAGAAAATGGTTGTATTAGCAGTAGTTTCTGTATATAGTAGTGTATTTTGTAGGAAATTGTGTAGAATGAAACCATGAGTATTAATAATATGGTGTGAGATTATGAATATGAGATTATGAATATGGAAGAATAGAAAACAGATTATATGTAAAAGTAAGATTTGTTTGTTTTCTCTCTAAGAAGAGGTTTTTTTCCTCTACAATAACATGATTGATAGTCACAGCCTTAATTGGCTGAGGAATAAGAATACATTCAGGATTCATACAGTACTATTATGAAGGAAAGAAAAGGTTTCTAATATTTTTTATACTTCCTTTGAGACATACATTACATTTTCATTTACAGATGTCTTGGTGAGTGCTACGGCGTTACAAACCCTTAAAATTCCGGGAGCAAAACTTTAATTGCAGGGACGTTAAGATGAGAAACCTAACACAACAAAACCCTAAATGTCACGCTCCCTGTTGCACAGCCTATGACCACAATGATGACATCATAGCTGACATCACTGATGGCAGCAATGGTGACAATACAAATGACATCATCTATGACATCAGTTCCATGCATGGAACAGGGAAACTTGGCAGCTATGTATGGTCCTAAAAAATGGATTTGCTGTATATATAAGGTGTGACACGTATGGTAGATAATTTTGGAATTTGGCAAAAATTGCTTTTGATGTGGTGATATTTAAAAATGAATGTAGATACACAGCTGGTGTACTAATCCCTGGGTGCAATCACTGCCTTTTATTACCATTTATGTTTATATTATTGTCAAGATGCTAATGTAGTAGCAGATTTCTTTTTTCTACATGAAATTTTCATAATATATATTTATTGTTAAATTACGAAAAAATCTGTCTGACATATTTTTCTGTTATTTGGTTTAGACTTCAACCACCATCAGGTGTAACAAGAAGTAATTGAAGTGTGAAAGGGAGGAGTAACCTGTGTCCCTGTATAAATGTATGCTTTCAGAGGAGACATCATCTTCAGGCCAACCTTCATATAATGTACAGCTTGTTCTAAGGCGTTGTAAGGCGGGTGCGTGGAAGGCACTAATTATCAAACCGTTTTCCGGGTAGCATACCATCTGGTTGGTTACTGCCCCACCTAGATAATGTATGTATTATAGGGGGGTGTAGCCAAATGCCTCTTTCATATGAGAGGTGGCATGGTACTCTTATTGCTGTCCAGATAGCCCAAATATGATACATGGCCTCTTTGCAGGCCCTATGGTGTTAAACCACAAAATCAAACCTCCATACCTGGAATTCTACTCACATTCCTCCAGCCTTCAAACTAAAGTCCATAACCACCACAATGCAACTACCCACCGATACCTCTCAACTCACCATCAGTTGGAGGGTTCCGTCTCCCTTCGGCACATTTGCACCACTGCAACAAAACAAGTGCCTTCCATACATTGCAATGGACCAACATTCCCAGCAAACCTTTGTCAAACTCCCAACAATGATTAATCTGCATTGCCTTCAAGGGGACCACCCGTCAAAAGTAATTCTGTAACCCCATTAACACTCAACAGGTTGAATGGTATGCACCCGCACAACATCCCTCATAATTGTTCTTTACCCCATGCCACATGATACTTTGCTACCCCTAAACTTTGAACCAAAGCCCTTACCTGGTATTCTACACCCCCTTCCCTGGACTCACACCCTAGACCTCAATGGCAAGGGACAACCCCATGCTAATGAGTATCAGTTTGCTCCTGAGCACAGAGAAAATGGCAGAGATAACTCTGTAAATCCCACTCTCATCCAAGGTATCCTGCATCACCTATGCCAGCTTTCAAACCACTAACAGTACCTGCTGTCCCACACCACAACACTCAGCTCATGCCATATCCCTCAATAAGAAGGTAAATACCCTTATTGATATGTGTCCATTTTTTCCCTGGTTGCAAATACAATGCTGCCGTCTAGCTTCCAAAACACTTACGTATAGCTGGTGTTTACACCCCACTCTCCAGCCTTCCATCCTCCATCTATACCTGGTGTCCAGTATGTACCCATCCATAACTCCCATGTTACCATCATTTGGAGGTTGTTACCATTCCTTGAGTTGTGTACACCCGTTTAACAGAACAAAGCAAATCTGAATAAATGTATGCAAAAACCCATAGCATACACAAACCATGACCAGCATGCTCAATAATTTGTTTCTTATATCCCACTATTCAATTCCAAATCATCTCTGCCATCCTACCTCTTTCCTGTGTCAGCCCAACAACCGAAGTGCATGCCTGATATTGTGTTCCTACCTCAAGCTCCTTGACTCCTAAACTAGACTCATTGTACACAGCATCCTATTCCTCAATGAAAAGGGAAGACCTCTTACCAATGTGTATCAACTTCCTGCCTCATTACAAACAAAGTGGTGGTGTTTAGCTTCAGAAAATAGCTCCATATATTGCATTCTGGATCTTAACTTTACCGTCCATCCAGCCATAGCTCATACTCAGTGACCTGCATCTATTGATACTTATCTCTCAAATCACCCTTATTAAAAGGGTGTCACATTTTATGGATGATTTGATCATCATCTCACATGAATCTCAATGTGTGCAAACATTCACAGTATATCATTATAATACTCCAAAAACTATTAATTTCCAATAGCTCCAAAGTGATCACCATCTGAATACATGTGTCGTCCCTCATGAAGACTCAAAGGTTGTGTGCTGCACCTCGTAAATCCCATTCTACCACTGTTGTGCTCTACAAACCTTTGAAACCAAAGGCCATTCCTGGTATTGTGCATCTTTGCATCCCTCCACCGAACCGACCCCTATTAATCTTACTGTGTGTGAAAGGATATCCATTGTTCTGGAAAAAATTGCTTCCTGCCTGAAAGTGTAACTTTCCTTATTGCAATTTGGTGGATAAAGGGGATGCTTATGTGGCACACTTCCTGTTTATAAACTGTCAGTGGGAGGGATTGTGTCTGCAGCAGTGGGCCCTTGGGATCATAACTTGTTTCCAGGCTCTGCTTGCTATGAATGCTAGCGGTGTGGAGGGAATGATCAAATCGTGCCAAAACTTAGCTGTCGAGTGTTAGTTGGTCAAGTGCTTTCATCCTCTTCTATCTTAAATTGTAGATTGGTTTCAAGTGGGTTAGTGCAAAATCATCTGTTTACCTTTGTACATGTGTAAAAGCGTCTGTGGAAGGATTCTTTAAATTATAACTAGTGGTCATACTCAAGCAACGTATTGTGAGGTCCTGCTTTCTATGGGAATGGAAGAAAATAAATCAGAGCATGGTTGTGAAGGGATTAATTACGGTCTAGTCTTAAGATCTTTGTAAAACAATGGCCTCATTACGAGTTGCCCGGCAATAGCGGGTCCATTTCCGGCATGCCGGAATGAGCGTGTCCGTGCACGTATGAACCTTCTTACAGCGGGTGATTACGAGTGTGCGAGCACAGGCGTTTCCCCATGCCGATAGTGGCAATCCCGCCATGCCGGTAAAGTGCCACCAACCCCCTTATACCAGCATCGCGCGGCCTGCCCATAGCGTTACCGCTTCATACCAACACCTGAATACCGGCACGGTGATACCGGCACGGTATCACCTTGTACGTAAAAACCAGATCCGGAAATTGCGTCATCGCGCGGGAACGGGAAATGGGCCGCCGGCCATCTTTAAAAACACAATCCATTGCCATCCTCCATAACCACCACTACACCCGTGTTGTTGAGTGCCACAACTCAATCAGGATGTCGAAGGCCACCAGAAAAAGCACCCAAAGGAAGAGGAAGCAGCGTTTTTGTGATGCTGAACTGACAATGCTGGCAAACACCCTCGAACAGCATGCTGACATCATCAGAAGCACAGACCTTAAGCATGTGGCCCAAACCCATAAAAAAGAGGTGTGGCAGGAGGTTGCTACGAGGGTGTCGGCAGTGGGGAGCACCCCAAGGAGCGTACGGGATTGCCGAAAGCGATTGGACGACCTCCGCCTCCGGGTCCGGAAGATCCTGGCGGAGAACCAGAGGGCCGCAATGGCGACAGGCGGTGGCACACACTCCCCTGTAAATCTCACCGCTTGGGAGGAGCCCGCAAGTGGATTTATTGACCCGGAATCCATAGAGGGGATAGGAGACCAGGAGTTTGGCGCAGCAACTACAACAGAGGAAGGTGAGTGAACCATCACATCCACGCACAACAAAACATGATGTGACACAAGTGATTTTGAAGTCAGATTAGGCACACCAATGCATGTCCCAAGGCGACATCAACAAGTCAATAGAATAATGAGTGCCACCCCCTGCAGCACACGCATGATGAGTGAAAATTCCAATCCCAACAGAGGTGCAACATGACCCAACCATGCCCATGCCCCCCCCACAGACAGCAAAACAATCCAATGCCACCAGCCATGCAATGATTGCCAACATGTCCCCCCAGTACACCAAATGCCACACAACAGAAATTAAATTGTATCTGAATGTATGAAAATATCACACCGCAAAACATCACAGCTGCCATTTGGCAACATCACTGATGACCTGCATCTCTTCTATCTCCCAGGCACCGATGAGGAAGGTGGAACAGAGGACAGGGGTGCGAGCACATCCAGTGCACGCAAGGGGACCAGGGCCACCGCCACCCCCTCGTCCAAGAAATTGCCTGCAGCCACACCCAGTGTGCCACGCAAGGCATCAACCCTGCAGGGGGCACCTGCTGCGACAGTGGTAGCTGTTCCGCCGGCCAACACGGACGTCATGTCCACAGAGGTGGCTGAGGAGGCAGAGGTAATGTCCGGAATGCCCAGCCCAATGCTCATTGCCAGCACCCCCCATCCTGCGTAGACTGAGAGCCAGGATGACCCATGTCTGCATGACTCCGACCTTGGAGAATCGGACATTGGCATATTCGAAGAGGACACTGCCCAGGACGAGGATCCCACACAGGTGCCTTCCACCACCCCGCCAGCCACCACCCTGCCTTCCACCACCCCGCCAGCCACCACGCTGCCTTCCACCACCCTGCCTTCCACCACCCCGCCAGCCACCAGTACACCTGCGACTGAAACCCCCTTTGAGGTCCGTCTGGCAAGGGTAGAGGCCTGCCAAGAAGAAATGCTCCAGATAATGCGACAACAGGTCGTCGCTGGTGATGAGGCCATGAAGGCCATAGCCACGGCCATTGCTGCCAATACAGCTGCCGTGGAGGCGTCCACGTGTGCATTCCGGGAGTGCATGGGGTCACTGACCCAGGCCCTTCTTGCGAACATCACGCAAGTGCAGCAGCCGCACCATGGCCCAGCCAGGGGACTGACAATAGACACCTCCATCACATCATCCCCTTCCACCTCGGTGCAATCAAGCCCTGTGCGCTTAACGCGCCGGAGCGCACGGCGCTCGGCCATGGCACCCCCAGACCCAAAAGTCGCAAAGAAATGACATTATGGGAAATGACAAAATGTGAGGAACTACCATGGTGAAGGCAACACTGTTTGTTGCACACATGGGGACATTTGGGATCTGTGGGGTGGGTGAGGGAGTTTGTTGGCCTATTCACTGGGGTATGTGGGGTGGGTGAGGGAGTTTGTTGGCCTATTCACTGGGGTATGTGGGGTGGGTGAGGGAGTTTGTTGGCCTTTTCACTGGGGTATGTGGGGTGGGTGAGGTAGTTTGTTGGCCTATTCACTGGGGTATGTGGGATGGGTGAGGGAGTTTGTTGGGGGTTCTGGGAGGGGGGAGTGGGCACAGTTTTGCTGTTACAAATAATACACAAGTTGTGATGAGAAAAATCCATGGCTGGACATTGTTATTTTTCGTGTTCATCCATTTAATGTGTTACGGTGTTCAGTGCCCAACCACCAACATTCCCTTTGTGCATGTTCACATTGGCCCAATGTCTGACTGACACAAGTCATTCATCGTCCCTGTGTTTCAAAAGTATTCGTCAATTAGTGCTTGGCGTACAACATGGCCGTCCCGTGCATCACGTACTGGCAGCGGGGCTCCTTCGCCTCCGTCTCCATCCCCTTCATCCTCACCTGGCCCATGCATGTCAATGTCAGGTGGCAGTGGTACATTCCTTCGGTCGCACACGTTGTGCAGCATGACACAGGCCATGGTGATCTTTGCCACCTTCTCAGGCCTATATAGGAGTGCCCCACCAGACCTGCTTAGGCAGCGGAACCGCGCCTTCAACAGGCCAAAGGTCTGCTCAATCACAACATGGGTACGAGTGTGCACACGATTGTACCCCTCTTCATGGCTGTTCTGCGGGTTCCGCACAGGGGTAAGTAGCCATGGCCTCAAGGGATATCCTCCATCACCTGCAAGCAGATACAAATAGGTGTGTGTCACTCTGAACTGCCACCTTCAGGGAGCACGGTCATGGCAGCAGCTATTTGGTGTGGGCATGCACATGTCCCTGTACGTGTACCAAATAGTCACCTATATGGAATGTATTCTGTAAAGAGGTGTCGAACACTGGATGGGGTTGAATAGATGATGCAGGGTGTAATCATGCATGCTGAGGCAGATGTGCTGTGGCAGTGCGACAATGTTTAGCCTCCAATTCATGCTGTATACTCTTCACTATGCATGGTCACACTAGCCGCATTGCTACAGTTGCCATCCTATTCAGCCATGCATTGCTTGCCATCACCATGGTGCCCCGGTTGTGCCTATTACTTGTTGTCATCCATATGCATTATTTGTGATATGTGGCCCAGTGATGTGTCATTTCCCGTTTGGCTGGGTCAGGTGAGGATTGTTTAGCTCTGCATTCATTCTCCACTCACTGGCTATTGCCACCCAGGTGTACTATTAACCCCCCTTTCCCACCCTGGTGAAGTATCCCCCCCTTTTCCCACCCTGGTGAAGTATCCCCCCCCCCTTTCCCACCTGGTGAAGTATCCCCCCCCACTTTCCCACCCGGGTGCAGTAGCCCCCGCTTCTGCATCCGCACACATGAGTACCCCACAGCATGGCCATGGGCCTGTTGTACAACTCACCGAGCAGTCAGGCACGTGGTCCAGCATGTCGCTCCATGTGACAGGGTAGCGTGGAGTTGCGCAGTACCATGGCATCATGTGTGGATCCAGGAAATCGGGCGCAGCAATGGGTGATGATCTTGCTGGAGTCACATACCATTTGCACATTGATGGAGTGGTATTGCTTGCGATTGCGGTACACCGCCTCTATGGGGGCTCACATGGGAATGGGGAAGTGCCATGGTGAATGGGGAATTACCGCCCCCACACACCTTGGAATAGGGCGGTAATTCCACCATTCACCATGGCGGACTCTGTAAAATACCGGCTGCAACCATGGCGCTAATAGCCATGCCACTCGGTACAGAACCCCATGTGTACTGCGCTGGCACAAAGAGGATGAGGAGGGGAAACATGGGGCACACAGAGGAGGACGAGATATGTGGGCCACAGAAAAGAAGAGAAAAGGAGGGAACATGCAGTGGGGCACATAAAAAGATATAGGAAAGAGGGGCGGAGATGACAACACACACACACCTCTTTCAAAGTCCTATTACTGTAGAATTCCCCCAATGTAAGGGCCCACACCAAGTAACTTCTGCATAAACCTATTTGTGCAACCACTGCAGGCTCACAGCCAGATAAAAAGCCACATCATTCTATGCTGGCACACCTTACACTGGGTCCAGCTAATTAATATATTGAGATCACTCTTTGCGAAAATGTTTAAAGTTACAATGACAGTGTTTCTTCTCAGAACCTTGTCCACCCACTGAACTGTCTCCACTCAACCCGTTGTACCCATCCCATGTGAAATATTACATGATTTAGGTATAATACAAACAATAGGAATGTATGGCTATGGAATGAGAATTGTCTGGTTTTGGAAGCAGTAAAACAAGCGTGTTGAGCTAGAAAAGTCCTCTTTTTTAGGGGGCTGTGTGGCTGAGGGCCAAATGTAAGAGTATATAACAGGAATGCCACTGAATACAGCTACCCGCCTCTACACATGCTAGGTGTACCTGGTTGCACTAAGTGTTAGCAGTCATATTGGTCAATTGATCCAAATAGGTCAGAGAAAAAAAAAAAAAAAAGGACAGAGAAAAAAGTAGAGATCAACATATTTTAATTAATCCGTAGAAAAAACTAACATGTTAAAAAAACAGTAATGCATTCTGTTTACAAAACATAAAAACAATTAGTGAAAAACACAATTTTTCTAATAAAAAAAAACAACAGCAAACTACAACCGTCATCATTTTTTTAAAAACAGTTGAGTGAGGTTAATATAGGTGTAATATTGACATTGCATATATCCTCAGTCTATATTTTATTGGTCCTTGGCTCTGTCGACCAACTGGGACACTTTTACAGGGAGAGCTCGAACAGTCTAAATGTAAAAAGGGGGGGATTTATTAACTTGCACATAGCCACATTTAGAGAAGTGGGCTGTGTGGTGAGATGAACTCAATGATGTAATATATCTCAGACTAATGTATGTTGGAAAACAGCTGATGTAAAGGCAAAGTGGTGAATCATTTTCGAAGAAACAGACTCCATTCTATTCCGATGTTGAGGCCGGATTGGACGGTATTTAAATTATAAATCCACTTTGTTCGAGCTGTCTTAATTTTCGGTCTCTGTCACCGCCACGTGGATGTGGTGGTACTGTTTGCAGTATAACCCACTGAATGTCTTTCACCGTATGTTTAGCTTTCACAAAGTGGGCCACTAATGGTTTTTCGGGCACCACGTTTTTTACGCATGAACGATGCTCACATATTCTTTGTTTTATAGGTCTCTTTGTTTTGCCGATGTATATAAGGCCGCAAGGGCAAGTGATGGCATAGATAGCCCAAGGGGTGTTACAATATGTGAATTTTTTAAGATACCAAGTGAAGCCATTGAGGTTGGCACTTTTGAGGTTATCTGTTAATTCACATACTGAACAATTGCCGCATTTAAAGTGCCCAGTTATTGGCGGTAAATGCCATAATGTGGTTTGTGACAAAGTCTGAGTTGTCTTTGGGCTCTTGTATGTATGGACTAGTTTGTCACGTAAATTGGGCATACGTTTGAAGGCAAAACGTGGTTTATGTACAAAGAAATCTTCAGTTTGAATTAGAGACCAGTTTTTTAGAATGCAACGGCGCAAGTCGTTGCTGATAGGCGAGAAAGTTGAGACGCAAGTGATTTTGTCTTCTTGTGTCTTCTCTTGTTTTTCCAGACATCGAGATCTGTCTGTGTTTCGTGCCCTTTTCATAGATCATCTAATGATGTGTGAGGGATATCCCTGTTCTTTTAGTCTAAGGGACAGGTTGTGACTGTGACTATCAAAGTCTTCTTTAGTCCAACAATTACGCCTTATTCGTAAAAATTGGCCGAAAGGGAGATTTTCCCGCAATGATTGTGGGTGAAAGCTTTTAAAGGAAAGCAAAGTGTTTTTATCAGTGGGCTTTTTGTAAAGGGTAGTGTTCAAAGTGCCCGACGTTGTTTTATAAATTTCTAGATCCAAAAATGCTATTTTTTTATGATCATAATTCATGGTGAAATTTATGCATGGGTCTTGTTTGTTTAACCATTCTAAAAAGAGGTTAGAGTTGTTACATCTCCATGCCAAAGTAAGAACACATCGTCTATGTAACGATGCCACGCAATGATTTCCATTGTAAAAGGATTGTTGTCATGATAGACCGATTTCTGTTCTAAGTCATCCATAAATAAATTGGCCAAGTCGGGTGCAAATGTGGCACCCATACTTGTCCCATGTAGCTGCTGAAAAAAATTATTGTCCACCATAAAAAAGTTGTTCACCAAAGCTATTCTAATGCATTCACATATAAAGTTGGATGGCAGTGACAAATCGGCCCTTTTCTCAAGATATGTGTGTATGGTTCTAATGCATTGTAGCTGAGGGATGCTGGTATATAGCGATTCTACATCCAATGTGACCAAAATGTCATCGGGAGAGATCGCAAGATTGTTGACAATTTAGTATCATGTGAGTTGTGTCTTGGACATATGATTTCATTTGGAGCAAAAATGGTCTAAGAAAAGACCATTTGTGCTCCAAATGAAGTCATTTGGAGAACAAATGAAGAAATGGTCTAAGAAAAGACCATTTGTGCTCCAAATGAAGTCATATGTCCAAGACACAACTCACATGATAAAAATTGTCAACAATCTTGTGATCTCTCCCAATGTCATTTTGGTCACATTGGATGTAGAATCGCTATATACCAGCATCCCTCAGCTACAATGCATTAGAACCATACACACATATCTTGAGAAAAGGGCCGATTTGTCACCGCCATCCGACTTTATATGTGAATGCATTAGAATAGCTTTGGTGAACAACTTTTTATGGTAGACAATACATTTTTTCAGCAGCTACATGGGACAAGTATGGGTGCCAGTTTTGCACCCGACTTGGCCAATTTATTTATGGATGACTTAGAACAGAAATCGGTCTATCATGACAACAATCCTTTTACAATGGAAATCATTGCGTGGCATCGTTACATAGACAATGTGTTCTTACTTTGGCATGGAGATGTAACAACTCTGACCACCTTCTTAGAATGGTTAAACAAACAAGACCCATGCATACATTTCACCATGAATTATGATCATCAAAAAATAGCATTTTTGGATCTAGAAATTTATAAAACAACGTCGGGCACTTTGAACACTACCCTTTACAAAAAGCCCACTGATAAAAACACTTTGCTTTCCTTTAAAAGCTTTCACCCAAAATCATTGCGGGAAAATCTCCCTTTCGGCCAATTTTTACGAATAAGGCGTTATTGTTCGACTGAAGAAGACTTTGATAGTCACAGTCACAACCTATCCCTTAGACTAAAAGAACGGGGATATCCCTCACACATCATTAGATGATCTATGAAAAGGGCACGAAACACAGACAGATCTCGAAGCCTGGAAAAACGAGAAGACACAAGAAGACAAAATCACTTGCGTCTCAACTTTCTTGCCTATCAGCAACAACTTGCGCCGTTGCATTCTAAAAAACTGGTCTCTAATTCAAACTGAAGATTTCTTTGTACAGAAACCACGTTTTGCCTTCAAACGTATGCCCAATTTACATGACAAACTAGTCCATACATACAAGAGCCCAAAGACAACTCAGACTTTGTCACAAACCACATTATGGCATTTACCGCCAATAACTGGGCACTTTAAATGCGGCAATTGTTCAGTATGTGAATTAACAGATAACCTCAAAATTGTCAACCTCAATGGCTTCACTTGGTATCTTAAAAATTTCACAAATTGTAACACCCCTTGGGCTATCTATGCCATCACTTGCCCTTGCGGCCTTATATACATCGGCAAAACAAAGAGACCTATAAAACAAAGAATATGCGAGCATCGTTTATGCGTAAAAACGCAGTGCCCGAAAAACCATTAGTGGCCCACTTTGTGAAAGCTAAACATACGGTGAAAGACATTCAGTGGGTTATACTGCAAACAGTACCACCACATCCACGTGGCGGTGACAGAGACCGAAAATTAAGACAGCTTGAACAAAAGTGGATTTATAATTTAAATACAGTCCAATCCGGCCTCAACATCGGAATAGAATGGAGTCTGTTTCTTCGAAAATGATTCACCACTTTGCCTTTACATCAGCCGTTTTCCAACATACATTAGTCTGAGATATATTACATCATTGAGTTCATCTCACCACACAGCCCACTTCTGTAAATGTGGCTATGTGCAAGTTAATAAATCCCCCCCTTTTTACATTTAGACTGTTCGAGCTCTCCCTGTAAAAGTGTCCCAGTTGGTCCCTTCGTTACGGTAATTTGTAAAGACTATTCAATGCTGTCTTTTAACACCGTTCCTAAATAAATTTATGAATGAACATTAATAGTACCACAGAAGAATGATGTGGTGGATTGCAGTGATTGGGTCAATTTGCTTCCAAAAACCTGCTCTTCCTCTTTACTCTTATTACGAATCTCATTACTGAGATCGGCCATTTTTTCATCCAAGATGGCGTCCGACTTTTCGCATTCAACAAGCACGCTTACGGTCTAGTAGTCGGTTTTCAAATACAGACCCACTCGATCTGCAGCCTTCAGCGTGTTCATTCAGCGCGCGGCATCGTAACAGTCTGCACCTAGCTGGCAGTACACGCCGGGTCAAGAACAGGTAAGCAGATATAAAAGTTACGCTGCCTTCGGCCAATTAACCACGACCCCTGTGGGTTCAGTTACTCACCAGCACTCCATGTGCGTTTCTCTTTTTGGAAAATAGTCACACGACGTTCCATCTGAGAACTGTGTCAATTAAATGAAAGGCACCCCCTCCAGTCTGGGTTCCTCGGACAGCGAACCTTGGCTTTCCACCAGTAATATCGACAAGACGAACATCGTCTCATTTTACTGCATTCCGTGTTGACCATCGTCCACGCACAGGGCTTGTGTTCGAATGGGTTTAAAGGTAATAATCATCGTTTGCTTTTTTGTCAAATTTTGGCATGTTTTTTTATTAAAAATGTAATGTTTAAAGTCATCAAGCGCATAGTTTTGCTTGCGCAATCACAATTTAACACTGATATAAGTGGTTCGTAAAATATCAACAGCTAAAAACAAAAATTTGTTTTCATTTTTAGCCCTTTTTCAAACTGTAAGCTTGGACAGTTGATGTTATCGAATTTGATCTACATAGTCACCATCTTCGACACCTTACACTGCCACAAAGTAATTGCCAGGTTGGTACCAATGGTTGTACGTGCACATCTATAGAGATCCTTTCTTTAGTTTTTAAAGGTGCCATTAACACGTTGTCTTTGTGTTTTTGGTTTTTAGTTGCATCATTATGCATCTGTGTCCCTAAAAACTTATTGTCCTGAAGACGGGTTCCGCACATGTCTCATGACAGACTAAGCCAGCCAGAGAATGTTTCTTCTCAAATTACATCAGCTGACACCCAGAAACACATTTCTCTGTGTCCACAGAGCCAAGGACCAATAAAATATAAACTGAGGATATATGCAATGTCAATATTACGCCTATACTAACCTCACTAAACTGTTTTTAAAAAAATGATGACGGTTGTAGTTTGTTGTTGTTGTTTTTTTTATTAGAAAAATGGTGTTTTTCACTAATTGTTTTTATGTTTTGTATACAGAATGCATTATTGTTTTTTTAACACGTTAGTTTTTTCTACGGATTAATTTAAATATGTTGATCTCTACTTTTTTCTCTGTCCTTTTTTTTTTTTTTTTTCTCTGTCCTATTTGGATCAATTGACCAATATGACTGCTAACACTTAGTGCAACCAGGTACACCTAGCATGTGTAGAGGCGGGTAGCTGTATTCAGTGGCATTCCTATTATATACTCCTGGTTTTGGAAGCATGCGTGATAGGTGTTAGAGAAGTTAAAACAGAAATGAGTCAACAAAGCAAAGATGGAGATATGCCCTCAGACAGACATTATGAAGTGAAAGCTTTGGTATTATATACAGTGTCAAATCTACAATGATAGGCTTTGGAAAAACCTGAAGACTGTGCTTTGCAAATTTACAGGGTAAGCTTGTTTGTGTCTTTGGGCATTTTTCAGAAAAATCATACTCTCTTAATAAAAAAATAAAAAAAATGTTTGTTTCACTTTGTAAATATTTCACTGTTTAGAAACAGCAGAAAATATACCGACAGCATGAAAATCTACTGGCAATCTCTCTCTGCTCCCACTTTTAAAGAGTGGGTATTTAAGCCAGATTGAAGAGCAGGGACACAACTTGACTGTGGTTCTTGTCATTTCACACTTTGGGACTTTCAGATTCTAAGAGAAATCTCTGTGTGAAGTCATAACCTAACAAACATTGCACTGTTGCATTAAATGTGATTGTCAGATAAAGGCTTGACTGCCCCCTATATTGAGAAATGTCAGGGGGTTTGTCAGAGTCTAGTCATTCGTTTGAGGTAGTTGAGGCATGGAATGCACAGCAGTTATTTATTGAACATGCACAGGGCATTTTTAGAATATTTTTCCCTCCCTGTTATGTTTCCAAGTTCCATGCGCGATACATAACACCTGTCCTGGGTTTGGCTTCCGATTGCATGTTGCAACTTGTAGATTTGTTTTTCCCATTGTAAGGGTGGGCCTACACGTCCCAGCATGCAGTGCAGCAAAACAAGTGGACTGGCTGAAAGATTCTGCATGGAACAGGGAAGCTTGGCAGCTATGTATGGCCCTGTGCAGCAGAGCGTCCAGCGTGCCCTTGCAGAGTCACGGTCTCTCCCCAGAGAGAAAAGCTCTATCACATCACGAAACATCCAGAGCTGCAGGATGGGCCCGGATACTGCCCGACCCCGGGCGCCTGCCTCGCACATAGGTTGGCCATCCAATTGACCAGTGGCAGTCCCGGGGTGCCCCAGCATAGGCCTCATCCCTCCCTGTTCTAACATGGAAAAGCCATAGATCCAGGACGGCCAGGTGTGCTGTGCCCTCCCTTGGGGGCCTGTCTCACATGCAGATTGACTGTCCGGCAGCCCAGTGATGGGCGTGGGTCACTCTGGTGGGGTCCCCATCTCTCCTGGATGGCTGGGTGTGCTGCCCCTCCCTTGGGTGCCAGCCTCACACATGGGTCGACCATCCGCCTGCCCAGAGACAGTCCAGATATTTAAAAGAGTATATAGATATGCAGCTGGTGTACTAACCCCTGGATGCAATCATAGCATTTTTACCGTTTATGTTTGTATATTATTGTCAAAATGCTAATGACTTAGCAGATGTTTGTCTTAAGCTTGTATGTGTTTTCTACATGACATTTTTATAATATATATTTATCATTAAATTATGAAAAAAATCCCTCTTGCATATTTTTCTGTTATTTGGTTTAGACTTTAACCACCATCAAGTGTAACAAGAAGTGAAAGAAGTGTGATCAGGAGGAGTATTCTGTTTCCCTGTATAGATATTGTTACGTGTATGTTCTCCTCATGAAACAGGTCCATCAATAACAAAAAGTTGGGAAATACCCATATGTATCATGTCCTCTGAAAGCATGCAGGCACAAAAATCAAACTCTTTCATATCTACAGAGACAATCCCAACCTGCTCTCATGCACTAAGCTAACACGCATTTGACTAGTTTGATTCATGGCAGCCCTTCATCACTAAGGTCAATACATGTATTGCCATAAAATTGGGTAATAGGTAATAGTAACATATCAACCATGCTTTGAAAATGAGTACGCTGTCATGAAGCTCTACGTCAAAAGGTGATGATATTAGTATTAATATGTATGTATCATAATATTGCTATGAGCATATTTGGCTAAAATTCCTAACCAAGTACTTGCCACAAGATAGCCTAAAACAAGTGCTGAACATTAAATGAACCCAGAGCAAGAAGGGTGCATATGATTGTCCTAAATTCCCATAAGGGATCATTGTAGGCTATGCCCACCCCAGTACTTGAAAGGAATGCTTTTTGCTGGGACTTACAGATTCACACGGTGAGATGATTGCAGTCATCATTTTTGGGGCATCATTAAGTCAGAACCATGTTGTCACATGTTGGTCTTCCTACCCAGTGGTACTAGCACATGGGTGTGCGGTTAAATCATCTTTTCAATGCTATCTAATAATAACATCATTGTGATAATTGCCTTGTTTTACTTATTAACATTGTTACAATTTTAAAACTCAATGATTTATTCAAAAACATGTTCATGTAAAAGTAGGAGTGGCGTGGGGTGTTCAGGGTTTGAAGGTAACATATGAGAGGTAAAGCATGTTATCAACCAATGATGCTACAAGCTCATTACGTAGTTGCCTCCAGGCAAACACATGGGGCATCATTACAATAGTGGCGGCATGGGTTAACGGGTGCCACAAAAGGATGCAGACCCGTTAACACCATTCTGCCACATAAAGAGGTCCCCTCGCGGGACCCGATCTGCACGTCTGGTTTTACCAGACGTGCAGAGCGGGTCCCGCAAGGGGAAGAGGGAGCTAACAACGGGCCGGTCGTAATCGGCCCGTTGTTAGCTCCTTCCCCCATTCCCATTCAGCCCTATGGGGGCTGAAATGGGAATGGGGAAGGTCTGGGTCTGGGCTCCTGGAGGGAGGAATTACCGGGCCCTCCGAACTCGGAATGGCCTGGTAATTCCCCATTCTGGGAACCCAGACCCAATTTGGGCGGCATGGCTACCGCCAAAATCGTAATGAGGCCCATGATCTGGATATGTTTGTAATAATAGGACTTGATGGCAGTTGAAGGGGAACAGTGGCTAGGGTGATGAGGGAGGAAAGATTTGCAGAGGGCAATTGCCCTCTCTTTCTCCTTTTTGTTTAGGTATAGAGCAATCCAGTAATGAAAGAAAGGAGATATGAGTTTTAAATAAGATGTTTATTTACAGTTAGTATATAGTTGTTGGTTAGCTGTGTATTTTGTAAAGTATAATAGGGATTGCAGGGATGAATGACTGGGAAGTGTGAAACATTTTGATCAAGAGAAAGAATAAGAGCTGCGCACATGTCAAGACTAATTTCCCGGAAGCAGCTGCTAGCACTATGTGGTGGTGTTATTTGTAGAAATGAAAATATTGATGTATGATGGTCTTGAGTTATGCTCACAAGTTTATCAGTTGTGGGCACATCTAAATCAGTTAGACATATTGAATTACCACCATTTAAAAGCCAGAAGGGGGTCTTGTAAATGTTGCATATACTGACATTTCCAAGATTAGCTTGTGTATAGAAAGGGTTTTGGGAGCCATAATAAGGAGATTTAACAATACATCTCCCCCACCCCAAACCAGACCAGGTTGACCCTGGATAGAAAAGACTGAGGGCCTCATTACACAGAAGGCGGTAAGGGTTAACAGTCACCGTTAAGGGTACCGGTGACTGTTAACCCTTACCCCCTTACTACGAGGTCCCTTTGCGGGACCCGACCTTAACGGCTGGTGTGGACCAGCCATTAAAGTTGGGACCCGCAAAGGGACCTTGGTGCCAATTACGGTACTGCAATTTGCGGTACCGTAATTAGCTCCTTCCCCATTCCCATTATGCCCTATGGGGCAAAAATGGGAATGGGGAAGGGCCATGGAGAAAGGGGGAATTACTGCCCCGCCAACCTTGGAATGGGGTGGTAATTCCCTTTTCCTCCATGGTGGTACCGGTATAGTACCGGCAGCAACTATGGTGCTAATAGCACCATGGTTTACCGCCTACCATGTAATGAGGCCCTGAGAGTGGGGATTGCACTTGTATGTAAAGTCTTGGTATGGCATTATCCTATGCTCTAAGGAATACAGGCAACTATCCTGAAACTGCAAGGTTTTCTATAGTTTGACATTAGAGTGTGCTCCCATTTCATGGACAAAATTAACATGATCATAGCTGCAAAAAACCTCAGCAGAAACCACTCCTGCTTACCCGGTTGGGGTGCTCTGAGGTCATTTATGATATTACACACATAACTGAGAGGTGCTGCGGGGAAGGGAAAAAAAGACAACAAAGGCATCTTCTACTAGAGAAAAATTCTATTAAGTGACGACTAAGGGAAAAAAAAGAACAAAATAGATAAAAGAGCAAGGACCTTTGATGAGAATTCATTTTCAAGATAATATTGAAACCAAATCAAACACTTAGAAACATTTTTGGACAAAAATGTAACCAATGTTGCAGTGTTAACATGACTCCAGAACAAAACAATATGATCACCAATGTTGTTAAACATATCCCTTTCTGCAATCGAGATATCTTGCAACATGTCTATCGGAAGCCATATGAGGTCAAAACTAAATATAGATGTTCATGTTGAGAATGAGAGACCTTGTATTCTATGTCCAAAAAATGCAAGCTAGTAGTTAAGGATTAAAACTAAATGATAAAGCAGTTATACATCAACAACATGAAGTAATACCACCAATTTGTTGGGCTCTCAGTTCCTATTTCTACAAAAGAACCTAAGACTCAGGTTAACCAAGACCTTTCTTCTCATAAAATAATTAAGGACATTGAAATAAATAATAGAGTTTTACCTCTTGATATATGTACCCGAATGTTGCTAATGATGTCCATGATACTAGAGGCTCTGGAGCTATTCTGCAGGTAATGCAAAGCAATTGTCTCGAGAATCTATTAGCTTCTGAACCTCCTGTTACTCCAGATCCTTTAATGACATATTGCTGTCAGACTTATGGCTCAAACTACAAGTGCTTTACTTCACTTATTTCATCAATGAACTCTGTTGCATCTTTAATAGCAGGTCCTTGATCTGAGATTTACCAATTCGAAGATTATCTGAGTGATGAGCTCATTATGGTTTCTGAGACAAAAGATCATGGCAAAAAGGGAACTGCAAGGGGAGACAGTAATTTACCACGCTCTAACCAATGTAAAGTTACAAAAGATAACTTTAACTCTCAACAAAGCAAAGATAAATCTAATCTAGACTGCCCCCCAGTATCAAATAATGTGAGACCTTCAAATTGTACTAACGATCTGGTGCTCAATGGACCACCCACTAACAGTAGTAAAGTGAGATACAACAGAGGAAATGAAACATCTATTAACCACAATGTGCACCTTTGGTAAAAGGGAAACATTCTACCCTCAAATTACCCTATTGACTGCAACAACCCTAAAGTATTCTTTATGAGTATGGTCCCCAGGGTTGGTGGGAAAAAGGAAAGAGTATCCTGGTGAACTGACCAATAAAGTCATCCATTGGATCAGGCATACAAATGGGAGCCAGTCCATTATTAGAGAGGGCATAATGGCAATCCAACATTTTCAGGACACCTGTAACCCATTGTATGATGCCATTAGGGTTTCCTTGAACAACCATAGGCCAGTCGAAGGTCTCTTATCAATTGATGTTAGGACATAACACCGGAGGGCGCTAATATCCTTATTTGCAAAAGTGTTAACACCCTTACTAGTGACCAGCGTCCAGATTTAATAGTTGCAACTGACCCTGTTAAACCATGTTTACCCATGTCTTGTCCAAATTCTACAACCACAGTAGGCACGCATTTTTCACTGACTGTGGGCTCAGTCATCAACACTTGACAAGTCTCTTGCTCACTTGATATAGATAGCCTAGTCCCTGGTCAAGGATGTATATCTGCTAATCTTCATTCTTTGTCTTTTTTATCCAGGAATATTGCAGGTCCGGCTAGTAGAATGGAAGACATAGACAATCTTGGCTTTATTTTCTTATTTTTTTAAATTTTTTATTGGTTAAAACCAGTTCAACCGTAACAATATAACGATTACAGATTACAATTAAAGATCAAATCATTTCACAAAATCACAATATAATTAAATTCATACAAGTTAACAAGAAAAAGGCAAGAAAAAATAACCCACACCAAAACCTTAATATTTTCAATAAACAAACCCAGTAGAATATCAGATAATACAAAATTAGACACATGTTTTCAAGTGTTTGCATCCAGGTTTAAACTATTAAAACCCCCAATTACTGCCAAAACCACAGAAGTCGAATGTCCACCACGCTAACTCAGTTACAAGTTTGTATCCTCACAGTTCAGCAGACTTTTCAGAATACACTTAAAGTGCTGTGCGTTGACCAATCAATGCAGGAGAGTAAATCAATAAGTGCTTCAAAGTTTCAAATACGGAGCAAGACTTACAAAATTTACAATAAGCCTTTCGCCTTATCATAATTTCCCGAGTGAAATAGAGCTTCCACCTAAAGTGTAGAAATTCAGATTGAACAAACTGATTAGGAAATCAGCTTAAATAAGGGGAAAGAACACCAACATTTGTGGGTGTTCGTGCTGACAATGTTTCAATGATTTATATCTATGAAATTCATCAACTGTGTGGCACCAGTCATGCTGGTAGAGGAGCTTCTTTTGACCTTGACTGGGATAGCGAGCAGATCTGCATGATGAATATTAAAGTCAGTCATATTTACCTCTTAAAATACAAAGAGGGAGTTTAACACTTGTCTTCATGCAAATTATCAACTAATGGGTGCAAGAATTTACAATACAATGGAAGGCATTTTCACTTCAATCGGATGCGGACAGAGTTCAAACCTAACTCATATCTAATCGCAAAAGTTGGGACTGCGTATTGAATATGCAGTACATTGCACCAGGTACATCCTTCCAGCTGTAAGGATATTTGGCGTGTTACAGCACAGAGTACAGCACTACTGCACAGGTAGCAACCAGCACAGAGTACAGCACTACTGCACAGGTAGCAATTTTTTTTTTGATGCAGCACCAAATGCCTATGGTGCATTGCTATATGTGTTACCAGATTAACAAGGAAAGACAGGCTATTCAGTCAAAAACGATTTTAACATATAAGATGCAAATCTATTTTTACAGTTAAAAGCACACGTGCACATTCAAAAATGCACACTATTTTTCACCTGAAATGCCTATGGTGCAAGAGACACATTTGAAAATTAATAACTAACATTACTCATAACTAACCTGACTAATGAAACTGAAGTTAACATAATCCACTAATAAAAATGTGTCTCCACTGCAGAATTAGGCCTATTCTGAAAGTGAACTTTTAAACGCACATCCATTTTTTTTTTCTTTTCGTTTTCTCTGCTGCCCTGTCTACATAACTACAGGAAGCAAAAGGGCTCGAAAGAACAGGAAATCAGTTGGTTACAAAGTATTACTATAAAAATGAGCCATTGTGTAGAGAAGGAGGAGATGGCATGATTGATTCTGATTGGAACAGCGTCATAGCAAGTATCATGCTAGAGGGAGTGATCAGAGTTTTGCTGGGGGGAGTTGGAGGAGAGAGAAGGACAGTCAAGATTTGGCAGAGCTGGGAGAAGGACCTTTTTCCTGGCTGGAGCATTACTATCTGCAAAAGCTGAGAATTCCAGGCAATGACCCCGGTTTGAGAAGGAAAGGCGCTCCTTTTCACTGGGGTTAATCTTCAAGGGAGCCACATTCAGAAAGAGAACAGCTGAAGAAAACTCGGCTGAACAGATAAGGTAATTATATAAGTGTGGGAGCTGAGTGTGTACGAGAATATTCAGTCAGAGTAGGAAAGGAGATTCCGGTGCCTTAATCACATGTTAATGTTGCAAATTGGGTTCTGTTCTCCGCCACTCTTTTTTCAGTGTATCACAGACAATGCTGTTACTGTTCTATTTTATTTATTTCTGTAAAGAGTGAGATCGTGTTTAAATGCAACTTTTATAATACAGAAAAATATTTGAAAGCAGACGGGTGGTGTGTCTTATATTTACCAATACAGTGCTGATGATGAGGGGAGATTTTTAAACAATGCAATTGTCATTTTAAGACAGATGTGTGCATGATCATATTCAGTATGGACAGTTGAGAGTGATTGTTTGTAGCATAGCTCGTTGGAGGTACATGAGCCAACGGGAAGAGGGACTCTCTGAACATAGTTCCCTATCGTATATAAGGTAGTGGAAATTACCACAAAATTACCACATATAGCTCTCTGTCGTAAATAAGTCAGTGAGATCGCCCATGGTGGCACACTAACACTAACACTGAAAATGTGGTATTCCTGAAATGTAGGTCTGAGGTCTCTCTAGTGATTACACGAAAAATCTAAGCAAAGATAAGGGATTCTGGACATTGGGGCCACAAATAAAACAAGGGAATTATGCTCACCAAAATACCACCAACCACGCATACCAACCACGCATACCAAATATGCATGTCTGGGTGCTGAAATAATGCATGTCCACTGTATTATTGTTGCACATGGCCCAATCTGAATACAAGGAGTGATTATTGCTAAGTTATTTTTCAGCGGTAATAAAATACCGTCAGGCCCCAAATCTCCACAAAATACCCTACATATTTATGGTGCGTTGCAGGCCGGGAAAGTGATCATAGAGTACCTACTGGGCGTGGCAAGCGTGTCTCACACTGCCGTTTGCACATTAAAGGGAACCCATTTTATAATAGAAGTGTGCCACTAAAAACGAATTTCAGAATGTCACAAAGGGAAACCACATTCTCAGATCTAGTGCAATATTTAGAGGCAAAGTTGTTTGCACATGGGAATTGGTCGTCGAATAGCACGTTAGAATGGAGTAACCGCATTCAGGGTGAGGTGCAGAAAGAAAAACTAGACAATATTTTTGCAGAAGGCAGCATAATTCAGGTCTGCCTTACAAGATTATTGAATGCAGCCGATAAAAGTGCAGAGAAAGACTGTTTAATACGGCTATGCGGCAAAATATGGTTTATTTTAAACAAGTCCCTGCGAATGCAAGAGAATGATACTCAGCTAATTAACAGGTTAAAGACTGAATTAGATGGGGCAAGTAAAAATCAGGAAATGTTGAGAGCAGAATTGGATGTATGCCAAAAAGACATGCAATTAAAATGCAGAGACTTTGATACTCAGTTATCCAAAAGCAAGAAACAATTTGAAGATAGTGAGCAAGAATTGGCACACTTAAAAGCCTTAGTGGATCACATTAGGCAGGATAAAGATGAGGTTGCTTCAGAGATGCAGATTTTACAAAAAGAACATTGTGAAAAACAAGGTGATCTCCAGAGTGCAGAACAAGAAATGATTAAAATGATTCAAGAAACAGACAAGAGAAATAAAGAGTTCAATGAATGCCAAATGCAAATGTGCGACATGCAGGAGGTGATTAATAAGATGAATGGTGAAAACAACTATTTGCAAGATGAAGCCAACAGACTCCTTAAAAAGTGTAAGGACTTAGAACAGCAAATGTGCATTCCCAGGTCCCAGGAGAGGCAGCAGGGTACCACATTCAATGGAGTGGAGGTGAATTCTAGCTCTGCCCAAAGAGCTAGTGCTCCAGTGACTGGGCCGGTGACTGAACTTGGTTGCAGCGCCCTTGGGGGATTTGATACTCCCATTGGGGGCAGCCACCAATCTCATACACCTGAAAACAGGATTGAATCACAAAATAGTGCAATTCCATGCATTGCAACAAGTAGCCCCATAAAAATAATGAAATCCATTAAAGCCCTGATCAAACCATTTAAAAAGGGAGGTGAATGCTGCATTGAGGATCACTTAGAAGCGGTGCATGACATTTTTAAAGCACTCCAGATACCTAAGGAACAGTACAGACAATATTTTCATTTAACTTTAGATGCCCCGACGGCCAGCATCATAAGGGGATTAAATGAACAGCAGAATATGACATGGTCGGAGTTTGAAAAAGAAATTAGGCGTCATTTTTCTCCTTTTCAGTCATTGCAGGAGTCAAAGAAAGTCGCGTACACAATTACTGCTGGACCTAATACATCTCCTCGCCAATTTTTACAAGACTTAAAAAGAGCATTTTCTCGCTTTGATGTATCTTTTGACTCAAATTCCAATGAGTTTAAAACTGCATACTTCTATGGGCTACAGAAAGACATCATATCCCAATTGGTCCGTGAATTTGACCGTGACAAGTCCCTTGAATGGATTGTACATCAAAGCACAAAACTATATGAGTTACTCTATTGTCAGGGTAGAGAAAGTGATAAAATGAAAGATACTAGACCTAAATCTAAAGAACCCTCAGCCACAGTAATGGAAATCAGGTCAGCCAAAATGTCCCTTGAGTCTGCTCAAAGCCAAGGTAAAAATAATGTGACACCTGAACAAAGGGGTAATCAACAAAGATCGCCATTTCCTGTACCAATGTTCCAATCACATGATCCTAGTAATAGAGAGAGCTACATCAGCCCTAGGTATTTAGGGGACAGACCCCGGGTAGGATACCGGCCTGATATGGCAGGTATGAACAATAACCAGAGACAAAATCAAGATCAAAGAAATGATGGTCCCTACCAGTCATTGGGGACACAGAGCAGATTTGATCCCAGCACCATGATATATGGTAATCAGGATAGGCCCCGATATGTGGATCGATTTACTGATAATGGAAATCAACCTTGGGGCCAGTACCCACAATCTGAGAGACAGGACATGAGGCAAAACGTGAACTACAATCCACGCCAGTACAATGATTCCCCACCAGGGGACTATAATCAAAGGATGGGTGCAACCCGCTCCCCTCCACAAATGAATCAAGAGTTCAGAAACCATCCCAACCGACATCAATCACCTGAGAGGTATCAGAATAGATCCAATCAGGGGGAAAGCAACCAATATCGACCTAGGCCACAGAAAGAGGATCCTAGAGAGATGGAAAGGTTCCAATGCCTTGAGGCCCAAGTGAAAATGTTAGCTGAGCAAATAGGAAAGCTCTATACAGCGCAAAAACAACCTTCAAAAGAGGGGGCTGATGGCCATAGCAATGACCGGGGGGCTTCCGAAAAGTGACTAAGTACTCATGATAACTGCAGTGCCAAAATGACAGATTGCTCTGATATAATTTTGCATAACGACTCTGAGATGCCTAATGGATTAAAAATGAAAGTGCCAGTAAATGAAATTGTGACAGAAAGTGCAAATACTTCTAAAAAAGAGGTACGGTTTAACTTAGAGCTAAATAAAACAGTAAAGATTTGCACAAATGAAAAAGAAACATTAGGAATTCCAAAAGAACAAAGGGACAGATTTAAGAAAAATGACTCATGCATGGGGAATACCAGTGAACAGGGAGTAAGTGGGGATGCTATAGCTCCTTCCCTGGGCAAGCAAAACAATGACCAAACACAGACAGAAAAAGGAAATACTCACAAGGAGGGTACGAGTCAATCACCTGAAGAATTCTTTGAGCCACATATTTTTGAAGAGGCTGAAAGGGGTGGTATCACACTAAATGATCACAAATGCACAGAATTAAAAAATGACAAATTGCTGAATGATGTTGTTACACATGTTCAGTTGGAGGATTGTAATGTGGTCTCTGATGTTACCCAGATGGATGGGCGAACAGTGGCCATACTCCAAAAAACCTCTGATCATGGAGAAATGAATAAAATCTCTCGCGCAGAAATGGGTAAAAAGGAGGGAAAAATGTCTTTCCATTTACCAATGTGTTTAGCCAAAAGTGAAAAAGACCTGAGAAAGGTGAGCCCTGAAATCAGTAAGAATTCACATTTCTTATGTGTATTAGAGGAAGTTGAGGACAGATATTATGCACCCATCACTGTAGAAGAAAAATGCCACACCTTTGCTATGATTGACACTGGCGCACAGGCCACAATTATGTCCAAGGAGCTGGTAAAGAGTATCAATGAAGGGAGACCTCCACAGAGTCAGATCACAGTGAAGGAAAATCAAGGCCCAGTGCATAACTTTAATGGGGAGGAGGTGCCCATCATAGGTGTAACTGAGGTTGACATAAAAATAGGAAAGCACAGAATGAAACAAGAGGTATTGATCACATCTATTTGTGAAATTCCATTTCTGATGGGGACAGATTGCCTGAAAAGATTGTCTCCTCTCATAGATGGGGTGAATGGAGTGCTGTGGTCCTTAACCAAAAAACCATTGAGGCCTAAGAAACTAAAATCACAAAACAGCAACATAAATGAATGTCACACCATTGCCAAAACAAATGATGCAGTGGAGGTATATCTCCAGAATAGCTGCCACTGCCATTCATTGATCAGGGCCTAGCTCAGGTACATGGTTCAAATGTATTTACCACATTAGATCTCACCTCTGGATATTGGTGCGTGCCATTGGCAGAGGAGATACAACATTTATTTTCCTTTACATTTGACAGGACTCAATATGCCTGGCTTAGAGCTCCGTTCGGGTACATCAATAGTGGGAGTGAATTTGGCATATTTTTGAGAAAGGCCATGCCGGATGCAGCGGAAAGAGGAACAATAGTTTATGTGGACGATGTCCTGATAAAAAATGAAAGCCTGAAAAGCCATTTTGATGAAATAAGACATGTACTTGGCCAATTGCAGAAAGCAGGCGCCAAAGTATCTTTGCAAAAAGCACAATGGTGCAAGAAAAAAGTGAACTTTCTAGGGCATGAAGTGACTGAATATGGGCTAAATCCACAAAAGAAGAAAATAGAGGCCATACAAAGATTAAAAGATCCTAAAAATGTGAAAGGAGTAAAAGGTTTATTAGGGATGACAGGCTATAACAGAAAGTTCATTGAAAATTATGCAGAAATCACTCAACCATTGACTAAACTGCTTAAACTGAATACTCCCTGGAAATGGGAAAAAGGGCAGTCTGATGCAGTGGCTAAATTAAAGGAATGTCTTGTAAAGGCACCATGTTTAGCATACCCCATAAAGGACAGGGATTTCTTTATAGAAATAGGTTTTTCTGAACATTGTATGTCAGCAGTGTTATCACAAAAACACGATTTGAATCACAAAACCATTGCATATGCAAGTAAGGCATTTTCCCAAGTTGAAATGAAATTTAATGAATGTGAAAAGGCCCTATTAACCACTGTGTGGGCGCTACAACATTTCCGCCCCATTGTTCAGGGAGAAAAGGTAATTATTGAAACAAATCATCAACCTTTGCAATTTTTAGAGAGTAAAAGAATTAGATCAGGTAATCTAGCGCAATCCAGAATCACTTCATGGACGCTAGCATTACAAGGTTTTCCCGTAGAAGTGAGATATGGACAAAATAAAAAGAACCCAATTGCTCAAGGGTTAGCTGACTTACATGACTGTGCAGCTGAACAAATACCAAATGAAATGGAAGTAGAAACTAGTTTGCAGGAATTTGAACAATCACCACACAAAGCTTTTGATGAAAAAACATGCAAGGATTTGCCAACTGTATATGTGGATGGTTGTGCTTTTCACATTGAAAATGACAGTAATAAACAGTTAGTGGCAGGAATAGGAAATGTCTGGTTGAAATGTGAAGGTGTCCCCAGTATAGGGATGAGGATTGGAGATAGGAGCAGTCAGGTGGCGGAATTGGCAGCCATTTATAAAGCAATTGCTACTGCAGTTGATAAAAAGTTCAGTGAAATTGTCCTGGTGACTGATTCTGACTATGCACGGAATAGCTTTGTGGAGTATTTGCCTGGTTGGAAAGCAAGAGGCATGGTTACATATAACAAAAAGCCACTTAAGCATGGAAAAATGATACAAGCCATAGACAAATTGGTGTCAGAGAATAAGTTAACAATATACTGGAGAAACATTAGTGGGCATTTAAAAACACCAGGAGAGGATAAGGAGGGAAATGATAAGGCAGACCACCTAGTTAAGATTGGGGCTGTGATGGGAGAATTGCTACCTATTGATTATTTAATGGGTGAAATACAAATTGATGCAGTCACACGTTCTAAAGCACCAAAGGAGGTAGATCAACCGGTGGTGCAGTGGAGTCATGACACGCCAGACCAAGATTTGATTGAGGCACAAAAGAATGATCAAATTTTGGGAATCTATTATAATCATTTGATAGATCCCGAACAAAATCCTTTAACAGAAAATGATTGTACGGGAAAAGAAGAGTTGAGGGTGCTATTAAAGAACAAAACACGAATTAGATTACAGGATGGACTCATGATTAGAGAGTCCATAACAGGACAAATACAGTGGGTAGTACCCCTTTCATTCAGAGGACTAATGCTACACCATGCACATGATGCCATAACTGCAGGCCATAGAGGTTCACAAAAAACATTAGAAATACTAAAAGATTATGCTTACTGGCCACATATGTCCCAAGATGTGGAATTATATACTAGAGGATGTCTAGTATGCGCCCAATTTAAACCTGCTTCACCAATGCATAGAGCACCATTGATGAAAAGAGGCCTAACTCTCCCATGGTCAGATTTGCAAATAGACTATGTAGGTCCTTTAAAAAGGTCGAGCAGGGGACACCGTTATATTTTGAGTGTGGTATGTTTGATGTCGAAGTGGATTGAATGCATTCCTGCACCAGATTGTAGTGCGCAAACAGCAGCCACATTGCTGGTGAACCATGTGTTCTCAAGATTTGGGTTGCCACAAAGAATTGAGTCAGACAGAGGAAGTCATTTCACAAGTACTCTAATGAGTAAGGTATGGCAAATACTATGTGTGAAAAGGAAACTACATATCGCATATCGGGCGGCGTCTTCAGGTACAGTTGAAAGAAGCAATAGGTCTGTTGTGGATATTTTAAAGAAATTTGTGGCAGAAGCAGGTTCCAGCTGGGATTTACGTTTACCGTTGGTTTTGATGGCAATCAGGTCGACTCCTGCCAAAGCAACAGGTGTTAGCCCCCATGAGGTCTTAACAGGTAGGAAAATGGTGTTACCACAACACCTACTATACAGAACACATGAGCAAACCCTTGTGAGTGCATCCACAGTTCATGAATATATTGATGAACTGAGGAGGCATTTGCAACATGCATTTGCTTTTGTGCAGAGAAATCTGGAAAGAGCTGCTGACAGTGCAAAATCTTATTATGATAAAAAGACATCAGTAAAGGAATACAGTGTAGGGGATCAGGTGTACAAGTTTCATTTTGGAAAAAGTAAACAGAAAAATTCTAAATTTCTAGCAGCCTGGCAGGGGCCATTTCGAATTATAGATAAAGTCTCTCCTGTGGTTTATAAAATTTTGAAAAATGAAGGTGAAACAACAATAGAGCAGTTTGTCCATGTAAATCAAATCAAACCATGCCATCCCAGACATGAGATCAGGCAGCTTGAGCATGTAGAAACAGATAAAGTCCCTTGAACACAAAAAGAGAAAATAAATGGGTACAATCAGGAGGCAGTGACAAAGAAGTTAAAAAGTTGATTGTTATAATGGCACATAAACACTGTAATATATGTAAAAATATATAATATAAAATAAATAAATAAATAAATAATTATATAATGGAAGCTCATGGTTGGTGTGCGGAGAGAAAATGTATTAAATATTGAATGCTGTTTATATGTGCTTGTTTTCTTTTAACTTGTGTTTAATTTCAGAAGAAAAAAACGAAATATTTTTACCAAGCATGTTTTATTTTTGGCAAAAGGGTGAAGTTAGTATTGTGCTATGTACTTAATTTGTTTATTTTCTATTTGATTTAGAAAATTAACATTATTTGGTCGGAGGTTCCGGGATCAGAGGCCACGGGAGACGATGGAGTCCTGGAGTCCCCTGGATGAAGACCAAAAGATGCCTGCCTCCAGGTGGAGGTGAAGACAAGATAACCAGAATGCTAAAAAAGGATGACTCCTATGGATTTAAGATTGCCAAGATGAAAGTGTACTCGAATGAACCAAATAACATCGCTGGTCGGGACATATCAGAGGCAGACAAGAGTCCTGACATATGGAGTTCCACGTATTTATTATTTTAATTATTTATTTTAATTTGTTATATTAATTATTTGTTTTGGTTAGTTGTTTTATTTCATTGTTTTTAATTGACTTGTAAAATCTAAACTTAGAGTAATGCCACTTCCACTGAGAAGGCAAATGTAGAACATTTTGTAAACTAATGAACTCAGATGAATACTGTATTGATTGCAACTTTTTCATTGATGCACATGAATATTCATTTTGTTGGATTGCTATATTGTGAAAAGAAGAAAAAGAACAAATTGTTTTTAGGAATTGGCTTGGATCGTAGCCAAATTCTAAAAACAAAAGGAGGGTATGTAAGGATATTTGGCGTGTTACAGCACAGAGTACAGCACTACTGCACAGGTAGCAACCAGCACAGAGTACAGCACTACTGCACAGGTAGCAATTTTTTTTTTGATGCAGCACCAAATGCCTATGGTGCATTGCTATATGTGTTACCAGATTAACAAGGAAAGACAGGCTATTCAGTCAAAAACGATTTTAACATATAAGATGCAAATCTATTTTTACAGTTAAAAGCACACGTGCACATTCAAAAATGCACACTATTTTTCACCTGAAATGCCTATGGTGCAAGAGACACATTTGAAAATTAATAACTAACATTACTCATAACTAACCTGACTAATGAAACTGAAGTTAACATAATCCACTAATAAAAATGTGTCTCCACTGCAGAATTAGGCCTATTCTGAAAGTGAACTTTTAAACGCACAACCATTTTATTTTTCTTTTCGTTTTCTCTGCTGCCCTGTCTACATAACTACAGGAAGCAAAAGGGCTCGAAAGAACAGGAAATCAGTTGGTTACAAAGTATTACTATAAAAATGAGCCATTGTGTAGAGAAGGAGGAGATGGCATGATTGATTCTGATTGGAACAGCGTCATAGCAAGTATCATGCTAGAGGGAGTGATCAGAGTTTTGCTGGGGGGAGTTGGAGGAGAGAGAAGGACAGTCAAGATTTGGCAGAGCTGGGAGAAGGACCTTTTTCCTGGCTGGAGCATTACTATCTGCAAAAGCTGAGAATTCCAGGCAATGACCCCGGTTTGAGAAGGAAAGGCGCTCCTTTTCACTGGGGTTAATCTTCAAGGGAGCCACATTCAGAAAGAGAACAGCTGAAGAAAACTCGGCTGAACAGATAAGGTAATTACATAAGTGTGGGAGCTGAGTGTGTACGAGAATATTCAGTCACAGTAGGAAAGGAGATTCCGGTGCCTTAATCACATGTTAATGTTGCAAATTGGGTTCTGTTCTCCGCCACTCTTTTTTCAGTGTATCACAGACAATGCTGTTACTGTGCTATTTTATTTATTTCTGTAAAGAGTGAGATCGTGTTTAAATGCAACTTTTATAATACAGAAAAATATTTGAAAGCAGACGGGTGGTGTGTCTTATATTTACCAATACAGTGCTGATGATGAGGGGAGATTTTTAAACAATGCAATTGTCATTTTAAGACAGATGTGTGCATGATCATATTCAGTATGGACAGTTGAGAGTGATTGTTTGTAGCATAGCTCGTTGGAGGTACATGAGCCAAAGGGAAGAGGGACTCTCTGAACATAGTTCCCTACCGTATATAAGGTAGTGGAAATTACCACAAAATTACCACATATAGCTCTCTGTCGTAAATAAGTCACTGAGATCGCCCATGGTGGCACACTAACACTAACACTGAAAATGTGGTATTCCTGAAATGTAGGTCTGAGGTCTCTCTAGTGATTACACGAAAAATCTAAGCAAAGATAAGGGATTCTGGACATTGGGGCCACAAATAAAACAAGGGAATTATGCTCACCAAAATACCACCAACCACGCATACCAACCACGCATACCAAATATGCATGTCTGGGTGCTGAAATAATGCATGTCCACTGTATTATTGTTGCACATGGCCCAATCTGAATACAAGGAGTGATTATTGCTAAGTTATTTTTCGGCGGTAATAAAATACCGTCAGGCCCCAAATCTCCACAAAATACCCTACACAGCTTTCCAAGGTGCTTAAGAACCCAGTGCTGAAGGATTTCTAGGCCATAGATTAATTTAGGAATGGCTTTACTCTCATAACATGTTCAGGGTGAAATTACTGAAAACCTATAATATTTAAACCTAACAAGTGACATCTGTGCAGTTAGTGTCAGTCTCAATGAGCTTTTTACTTCATTTAACCATAACTGGTAATCCCAGATATATTTGATTGTCAACCATCTCCAAAGAATCATGATTTAGTTTCCACAAAAATGTTGATGACTTCCTGCTCTTGTAATTTCAGCAACTTAATTTTCCCAGGATTAGAAATTAATGAGTTGAAACCAGCAAAAGTAGTGATCAACTGCTGCAATCCTACCGGGGTACAATCAAACAGCTGGAAGCCCTCAGCATAAACAAGTCACATTAACCTATGCTGACCCCAACTCAGAGGCACAAATGAAAACTGCTCTATAAATTCATCCACATAGGAAACACCCAGGTTAAAAAGGCATGGGGCCAAAATGCACCCCCCCTCAAACCCTCCCCGGTAGGTATTTTCCTTGAAAGAGAGCCTACCAAATATTTCTGAACCTGCATGTTTGAATGCTTGTGCAAGCCAACAATCAATTTAAGAAGGGCCGCCAGAATGCCTCATTTACTAACCTTGGTCCAGAGGTGCTTGTAGCTTACCAGGTCAGGGGCGGATGTGAAATCAATAGATTCCACATAAATGCTTTTGCAATCCCTGGACCAAGCTAACTCCTGCAACCACTTTAATGCAAAGAAGTTCAAGTTGGTGCCGTGCCCCTTTCTAAATACCGTCTGGGATTTCTTTAATCTACCAGCCTTCAATGCCCAACTTTCCAGGTGCATTAACAAAATGGAAGCAAAAACCTTGCTGTCCGCGTTTAATATCGTGATGGACCGATCGTTTTTTGGGTCTGTTTTTAGGCCCCTTTGAATAGCATATTACAAAGTTTATTCGGCCCTGGAGCCCGCAAACCACTTGAGCAGGTAATAAAATCTTGTACCAAGATCTGATCAAAATTGATGACATCATTGTCTTGCTTGGTAATGGCAACATACCGACTAAGTGTGTCCCTACATCCTCTAAGGAGTTGACTTTTCATAATGTCGAACCCAATCAGCCTCAGGTACCACATTAATTTGTTCATCAGACTGGGAGCAATGAAATGGGTTAACTACATTTCCAAAATGTCATGAATCATTAGTTTTTACAATGTTTAGCATCAGTCTGGCGTCTTTCTGCAATAAATGGGCATGTTGTCGCCTGCTCCAGTTTTTGTATTAGAGCCTGATCTTCTTAACCTCTGACAGAATTATGGGGCCAGCTGAGTTACTCTTTCTTACTTCTTTTATGCAAGTCCTCATGTATCATTTTTCTTTTGACTTTATTTGTCAGGAAGAAATGATTTGCCTCCAAGAATCCTTGACAACCCATTTAGTAAATACACCCTTTTTCATTGTTCCTCACATAAAGTGGTGAAGGGATTGAGAGGCCTTGACATGGGGGCTTGTCCATCTGGGTATCAACTATTTATAGTTTTCATTGTGTTGAAGTATAAACTAACTGTCTCATTCTTATTGGTCTTAAACTCTATAACTCTATCAATGCAATATGTCGTTTGTGGTTTTGAATGTTTATGTAAGAAAAATGCCAGCAGGTCTGTTCTTTTTCCCGCCTGAAGTGTCTGAACTCATTTTGCTAGGCTTAACATCTTCTCCCAAATGGAATAGTTATGCCAGAATAATTGTGGCAGTGATTTGAACATTCCGTTTGAACCGTTCACAGAATGTATAGACATGATTGAAGGTTGGAATATACCTGACATTATGGTTGCCTCACCTCATTGTCATCATATTGAAGTCTAGAATCTATCAATGTTATTTGCAGAATTGGGCATTGGAGCAACTAATGGATGGCTCCCAGGTGATCAACCAGCGATACATACCTTCAGGGGAGGATCAGTGAGATCCCATTTGGACTATATTCTCTTGAATGTAGAGGGATATCATAGGGTGGTTGACCAAGCAGTAACTATTTGATCTGAAAGCAACCTGGACCCTGTCTATTTAATACTAGAAATACATGATATTAACCCTTTGAGAGTAGTGGGAGACCCATGATTGAGATAGATAGAATACCACAGAAGAAAAGAATTGAAGGGTGCAACCTGAGGCAGAGGTTTATTATCCAACAAATCTACTCATTGTTAAGTCGTGTGATGGATTCTTATGCCATTAAACTGATGCAAGGAACCAATAATATCAATCAATTTTCAAATATATTGGGGCTTCAATATCCCCATATGTTACACAAACGCTTAGTCTCTCAAAGTCAAAGCAGAATGCAAAGGTACCATGGCTGGTTTGATTCTGAATGCAGGTTTAGAAAGACTAGGCCGCATGCTGAATTAAAATAATCAAATGGCCCTGATAGTGCTTTGAATAAATCCCTTAGGACAGATTATATGTCCCTCAGTGAACAGAAAAATTGCCCTATCCTAGAAAAATTGGGAAGCACTTACTGACGCAGGTCTAGGCAAGGAATCGAAGAGGTTAAGGAGCCTAGTGACACACCTTAATAGTGTGAATGACACAAAGTCTAAATCACAAGGTCTATCAGCCAAGATTGGCTGGCCAATTTTGAAAGCTTATATTATGATAATGTTAAAGAATATTTGTACCGCACAGTATCACCACCGGAGTGGTCCCCTGGTGCTCTGGTGGATCTGAAAAAGGGAAAGGGGTGGCGGTGAGTTAGTGGGACTGAGCGGGAAAAGTGCAAGAGAGCTTTGATATGTTTTCATAGCTTCAGTTCGGTTAGCACCATTGGCTGTGCTGAGGTGCACTTTTCAGTCAGTAGCCATCGTGTTCTGTTGTGCGAAGTTTTGTACCATTTGTTTTGTTGTTGCGGTGTAATGAAGTTTGTGCGGTTTGCTGTGCTTTAGGGTTGTGGCTGTGTTTGGTTAGAGTTTGAGAGGTGTAAGCAGAGAGGTGAAATTGTTAGTGGGTTGGTTAATGGACTCGCTACCTAGATCCGATATGTGCTAATTTCCAAGTTCTTTCTAGATGTGGCGTCTGAATATCTCCCCATTTCTATTGAGACCCGGCACTTGCTAACCATCACAATCCTGTCTAGAAGTGACGTGATCCAATATTTTCAGTCCTGTCTAGATGAGATGCAAGCTAATATTCACAGTTCTATCTAAATGTGGCAATGGCTAATATTCACAATTCTATCCAAATGTGGCAATGGCTAATATTCATAATTATATCTAAATGTGGTACTGGCTAACATTCGCAGTCCTGTCTAGAAGCGATGCAAGCCAACATTTACAGCCCTGTCTACAAGGGATCCAAGCTAATATTTACAATTCTATCTAAATGTGGCACTGGCTAACATTCACAATTCTATGTAAATGTGGAAATGGCTAATATTCACAATTCTATCTAAATGTGGTACTGGCTAACATTCACAATCCTGTGTAAAAGCGACACAAGCCAACATTTACAGTCCTATCTAGAAATGATGCAAGCTGGTATTTACAATCATGTCTAGATGTGAGACAAGCTAATATTCACAAATTCTATCTAAATGTGAAACTGGCTAACATTCCCATTCCTGTCTAGAAGTGATGCAAGCTGGTATTTACAGTCCGGTCTAGATGTTACGTGAGCTGATATTTTATGATGATTCTGTCCAAACTAGAGGATTTTCACGGTTAATATATTTTCTAATTAATGACACCAGCAATGATGCTTTAGTTTACAAACCTACCCACGGTCTTAGAGCAATTAATTAATTGAAGCCAGTAAAAGCTCCTTGCCCTTATTTGATTCCATTGGAACTGTAAAGTTCTGAACCACATATTTGGGATCTATTTTTACTCGTTACTTCAATCTCCTTAATTGATATACGTGTGAATTTAAATCGGAAAGTATGTTTTGCATGTTTGGAGGAGCTGGAGGCAAAATCTAGCATTATCTCCAACCTTCAGCATGGCTTAAGAAAAGGGAGAGGCAAAATTCATAAGGCATTTTTATTGACAGCTTTAATAATTAAGTATATGGGGGTCATCAGAAGTTGGGCGGTATCCCGCCAGTAAATGTGCCGCAACACTTGCCAATGTTAATACGTTAATGCAACTCGTCCTGCGGAGTTAGCGCCATATCCCGAGTTGCATAGCGGCGGGGGGAAGTCCCCATTCCCACTGGGTCATATTGGGGGCAATTACTGTCTCAAAATTTTCCCCACAGTAATAGCGCCACATTTGGGTGTAAACTCACCAGATTTACCTCCAGATCAAAGCTGTAATTAAAGCAGGGTCACTTTCTGCCCAACTTATAGTTGGGCAGAGTGGTAATGTGGCATTAATAGTGTTACCGCTGCATTTGTACTGCTCCGCCCAACTTATGATGAGGCCCTTAATAAGTCAAACATGAACTTATATATATCGGGCCTCATGACGAGTCTGGCGGTAGCCGTGCCGGTAAAACCAGCAGGCTGCCGCCGGACTTGAGGGGATTTACTGGCTCCGGACTTGCCAGAATCACATGGGCATTACAGCCCCAGGGGTCCAGTAATTCCAGAGCCGGCATTCTGTTACTCTCTATTCCTGTGGAGTCACCGGCACCATGTCGTAATGGTGCTGGTGTTTCCATGTCTGTGTGTGGCCGGTGGCATTACGCCCACCAGGTCAGACCTGGCGGATGTAACACCACATGGCCACATAACTCGGAGTTAGCAAGTCTGAAAAACAGTGCCTGTACGGTTTTACCGGCACCGTTAAATCCGGACAAGCTAACTCGTAATGAGGCCCATTGTCTTTGTTGATTTTAGATCAGCTTTTGACTGTGTGGATAGAAACATTGTCTGTCAACTTTTAAAGGAAATCTGCATTTGTCATTTACTTTTAAACACACTACAGTCGCTTTACACAAAGTGCTCAGCAAGAGTAAGATTCAGCCTAAATGGGGAGAAGACAGAGGTATTTGTCAATAACAGGGGGTTGAGATAACTGTGTGTTATGGCCCCTTTTATATTTTCAATCTATATTAATAAATTGGCTACAACCATCCAAAACCTCAACTGTTATGCTCTGGTTATGGTATCACTGGAGAAAAGCTTGGTATTTCATTATTTGCTGATGACATTGCTCTTATTTCTAGAACAACCATTGGTATGAAGAAGCAGCTACGTGTGCTCGAACACTTCAGTAGTGAATATAAGTTAGAGATTAACAATATCAAAACTGTTGCAATGGTCTGCCAACATCCAATGGCCAGCAAAGTGAAAACATTATTCACTGTAACAATAATGTGATTGGTTTAGATTCCATGTTTGAATTGTGGAAAGAGCAAACAACTCGCAAATGCATCCTGAGACAAAGGTCAGGGGCAACTGTACAACTTTTGTGTAAGTTTGGATGGAATGCGACTCTTTCTGCTATGGAAGTTTATAAAACAATAGCACGTCAAGCTGCCCTCTATGGCTCAGAGCTGTGGTGGGATTTTGTGCGGCATAGTTTGGAATTTGCAGAGAGAATGTCTATTTAAAAAGTGCTGGCTAGGACCTGTAAAGAAAATAGCAACCCAAAGCAGATACGGTCAAAATAATGCAAAAGACCAAATAACCACTGCGCCTCTTTGGAAGAGAAAAGAAGGTTTATTACATGCAAGGTCTCAGATGGTCTGTAAAACTGAACTGGCACAGAGCTCGTTATTTTCCCAGAAGTTAAAGGTTATATGGTGGTAAACTGCAACATTTGAATACTTTAGTTACAATGTTATCCCACCGCCCTCTTTGGCTACCACCTATATAACATGCTATTACCCTCTTATAGTCCCTGGAGCAATTGTCCACACCTTATCTAAACCCCTTCCCCTAACAGGTGTCCCACTACATTGTCACTATTGAATCCAGGTACAGGATTGGTTGTTTGAATTTATTGACGCATTAATACATTGAGACAGTAACATGATGAGCACATCTCAGATCCAGATATGGGCAAAGTAAACTGTTAAGGCCAACTCTGCTTTGATAAGACAATAGGCCTTCTCATTATACTAGATGCTATGGCACACACAAGCTGTACCCCAACCTTTTACTACATTTATTGGCATCACCTCTGCTTCTCCTATGCCACATTACAGAACTTTCCAGACACAGCACCCCTCTTATCTCCTTCAACCCCAGCTGCCCAGTTATGATGTGACTGGGCACCACTCTTGAGTCTGAATTTCAGAAATGTATTTGGTTTTGGTTGTGCATGTGGTTGCTATTCAAATGGGATGGCCACTCTTAGGTCAGGGCAGTAGTGCTCTAAATCGCCTCATTGCCCATTGGCATCACACAACCTTATGCCCTATTCTCCTGAATTTGTTCTTCAAAGGTGCATTGCTTCCTGCTCTCCCCACAGTAAACATGGTGTTCCCACAACCTCCATGCTCTGCGGCTGATACAATTAGCATGTATCTATGCACCGCAGGTGCCTCCGACCTCGGCTTCTCTCCTGGGGAAGGGGTATTTGTTTTTGGAGCTGAGCAAAACAGAGCTGCAACTCCAAATCAGGGCCTGCATACTATTTTGTTCATCATGTAGCAGTCCTTAGCATCCAATATAGTGACACTTCTGCCATGTTAACACGCTGACCTCACTTCCATCACAGCACCTTTCTGACTCCATCTTCCACCAGTTTTAGCTCTTCCCGCGCACCTCACTAGAAACTGTAACTTTGGGGACAACAACTAAACAGAGGGACTGTAATACTGCTCTATCTACAACCTCTGCAACTGCAACATTAATACATGTGCTGCTCTTTCTGTGTTGCTATATGTGAGTATCTAATGTTTGTCAAACCTAACATTACATTCGACTTCTACTGCACAAACCTCAGTATGCTCCCACAATGGTGCATGCTAATAGGTTTTTCTTAGCCTGAACGTTTTTGCCTGGCTGGGACGCTGTACGTTCATCCCAACACATCTTTGGTGCCTGCCTTTTTATAAGTAGCCATAAGCCCTATTATTTATGAAGCACGAATCAAGCCACTTCTTCCAGGGTTGATCTGACCCTCCATAAAAAGTATTTTGGTCTGTTACTTCTGATGTAAAGTGCAGTCATTGTAAATGGGTAAAATTTATTATAAAATGCTATTAGAATTAAATCTCTCTCATCTATAGAATGAGCAAGCGAATATGGCAGTAACTCCTGATCTGGGTAATGGTGTCAGGCCCATCATTAAGACCCTCACTGTGCTCGAGGCCATAGTTTGGTACCCGGGCAATTACCACCCGATCCAGCTTGCAGAATCGGTTGTAATTGCCATATTGGCACCCATGGCGGGAGAAGCACCAAATCAGGTTGCTTAGATTGCAGGCTAAATCCCATGATCTCAGCCCATGTTCAGAGCAGCCAGATGCCTGCTTCCTCTGCCCTGACATCTTCCCCCATCCTTCCTTCCCCTACGGTCATCGTTTGCTTCCCACCTCACCCTCCCACCCCACTCACCTTATTCTTTGTATGTGGCAAGTGGAGCCACTGCTCCAGCCTCTGTTCTGGTCCGCCGGCCGCAGTGAAAATGAAAGAGGGGCTCTGCATGGAGACCCTCTATCCATCTTCATGGCAGATGTCTTAAGTCAGTATTTTCATTGAATGAACGGGGCGCCTCAAGTTGTCCTGTTCATTTAAAGAAAATGAATTGCAAGCTGGATCGGGTGATAGTGGCACCAGGGCCCATCGTTAAGGTTTGCTCTGTGTTCAGGCTTATAACTTGAGCCCCAAGCCTTTACCACCCGATCCAATGATCCGGATCGCATGTTAATGCCATATTGAATGATACACTAAACTCTTGTTTTGCACTTGTTTTCAAAATATTGGTTTGATATCTGACACTTATGCAGTTTTGCCAGATTCATGATGCTCTGCGGTACTTCTGATGGTTGAGTTAGACAGAGGAGGGGGTAGTAGAGCTCCCTGTTTTTACCCCAGTGAGGTGTGCCTCCCTGTCTTGGCGAGTATTTTATACGTCACCTGATATTCAGCTTAAACAGCTACCTCCTTTCTCGAGATCCACAAGAGGTTGGTCTTTTGTGTAGAAAGTAAGTGCCAGCTTAACCAATCCTACCTGATTGAACCAACCATGATTGGGACTTTTCTACTTTTGACAGGGAGAATTGAGCATCATAGGTGGGGGATTTTTGGAATACATGAAGAGCTTGTCTATGGGTAGTCTCCTGGGCCATTGACCCGGAACCGCCTGACTCTAGCTGGCAGTCAATAGGATCCCAGCAATCAGAACAGAGGTTGGCTTTTAAGGTTAGTAATGCTGAAAAAAGAGCTCCGCAGATAATCTGCTCCTTGCTCAATCAACCATAATTGTTAAAATGTCTCTGGAGAAATCTCAAATCACCTGTATATTTTGAATGGGTGGTCAGTTTTTGCCTTAATTCCAGACATTCACCAGTTAAAAACAGAGTTTTTTTTTCTGGTCAGTGAATAGGGAGCTACACGGAGACCATCTTAGTTTGCACTATGCAAACGTTTACTACCTTGCCCGATCAACAGATTTACTGACCAGGGTTCATGTTACTGAGAATACAGGAGCCATGATTTGCTGTAGGAGCATGGACATTCACACAAAAATATCCAATCATTGAACTTTAATTGCATAATAATATGTCACAAATCTCTCAATTCCTTTAATAGAATCCACTGCCATGCACCCATTTCAATAAATGCTCTCAGCTGGGGAGACATACCTTATATCCTGCAATTTAAAAGGCATGTGTTAGTGCAGGACTGTTCTAACCATTGGGCACAAATCATGTAATGTCATGTTGAAGAGTTTAGCAAAGACTTTCTGCTTTAGGAAGGTTTTGAAAAAACAATATATTCTAATTTACAGAGAGGTACCGAAAGAAGACCATCTGTTAGGGTCTGTAATCAAAACTGAACTCAGCGCTCACGTAAATTCCGGACATCAGTATCCAGCTATGGAGCGTGATGCATGAGTGTGCTGCAGGGACATCATTTGGAGGTCTCCCTTGCTAACCCTGTGGTCTCTCTCCCCTGCTTCCCCTAAAACCCTAAAACAAAAAGTTATTATTATTTTTTTTTAATGGAAACTGCTGGGCTGTGGCAAGGACCATGTGACTCTTTCTTTCTCGAGTGCCTAGGTTTCTTGATCAGGCCTCTTAAAAAAAGGGGGGGTTCCACAAGTGTAACATTTTGAGCAGTGACCCTAAATAAGAAAAAATAAGAATAACAAATAACTTGTCTTTCTGGAATTCTATACAAAAATTGCTAGACTCATTTAAGGTTTATTTCAGGCACATATCAGGGGGTGAGTCACTGATTTAGTCTATTCCTACACACCTCAAATTCACAAAAACTTCCAAAAAGCGTTTACAGTAGAAAAAAGTATCCATTTCGGACTATGTATTTTGCTTTTTGCATGTTGCAGTTATAGCATGTTTTTTTCTGCCGTTGTCTCTGTTACGATGTTTGACCATAGCACATAAAGTGGCCCTCGATTTCATCGTGCCACAATGAATGCCTTGTTGTAATTGGTCTATCTTTCCTATCTCCCTGGCATGCTGTTCAGGATGTTTGTTTGCATCTATGAGGTAATGAGTGCCCATAATACGGGATGCCATGTGAGTGTGCTGCTTTCCCTGAGCTACTCTAAATTCTTTTATACAGAGTTAGGAACCCTCCCAAATACATGGTATGTATTTGCCAACCCCTGAATCCTGAATAGTAGATCCATGCAGGCTTGACCTGTGGCCAACTTTTCACCACACCTGCAGATGAATTTACCTGCTGTTAAATCTCAGTTACCAGTTTAATGGTATCCACTACAGAGTCTAATTTCCTTTCTGACTTTGAGACCATTCAGACATGTAATTGTTCATTTTACTTTAGCCGGTAAAATAGCAATAACTGGCACATTAGCTCAGGGGGTTGATCGCTTGCTGCTGTGATGTGTGTGTGATCTGCAGTTTGCAGGTTCCAATACCGGCAAGGCCAACTCAGCCTTTCATCCGTCTGAGGTCGATAAATGAGCACCAACACAGGTTGTGTGATATTGTATGTAATGTGTTCAATATAAAGCGCTTAAGCGTAAGTGCTATATAATAACTTATCATTTGGCCTTGGATGTCTGCTTGTAATCACAGAAAGTTGGCAATGTGGGCCTATACACACTGATATTAATGATACATATGGTGATCCATTCTTGTATGAAATGTATATCACATTACAGTGATATCGTAACCATATTTTTCGTAGGTTATTTAGGAACACTGTTATGTGATGCCACTTCCAGTTTTTTCAAGGGGTGAAAGGTCATGTTCCATCACTTTCCGTGATGTCACTTTGGGGTGGGGTCAAATTACATCACTTCCTGTGATGTCATCAGAGGTCAAGGGTTGTGTAATGTCACGTCCGCTACCCCTAGCTTTTTGGTGAAATTAAGTCCTTGGTGTGCTGAGTCAAACCCGAAAACGTTTGTATCAATATTGATGGTGTGCAGTCAAAATATTGAAAAAATAAATTTTTAATTTTTTTATTTATATTTTTTGGCTCTTGCGTGTAAAAAAAAAGGTAAAAACAAAAAAAAGGGGGGTCTCGGGGGGAACCCCCTATTTCGAATTAAAAAATGTAATAAAAAAGAAATGTGACTTTTTTTTACATTTATTTTCGATATTTTGACATTCGACTATTTTGTTTTCGATATTTCGACTATAAACCAATATTGATTGAGAATCAACACGTTTTAGAAGGATGACTTTTAATGTCTGGTTTGCTAGAACAGAAAGTACTCTTTTGTATGGAGACCCGTTGGTGTAGCAGTGGTCTGCCTTGTGGACATGGCAGAGAGCTGTGGAGTCATTGCAGTTTCACTGGGTACAGGTTCAGCATTGTTTTACACTCAGGTTATTTGGTCCACAAACTTATAATGTTTGCTTCTGTGCTTAGTCGGTTCACAACAGAGGCAGTTCTACTAAAGAAGATGTCATATAATAAATGTGGCTATAGCTGCGTAGCTTGAGTCTGCGACACCTTTGGCCACACTTCACTTATTGATGTTGAGAGACTGGAGTGCATAGTCAGATGTGTAAAACGATTGTTACTTTGCACTATTTTTCGTCGTTTGCACAACAAATCCTTTTTGTACATTTTCTATTGTGCTATGCATTGTATATGTCTTGAATTTGTTAGGTTGTTATTTATGATTGAGAGTATGTCTGATCATTTTAGTGTTGAGAGCTCTATGTAAAATGTATGCCGAATGGGTGTATTGCATGAACGGTATTATGTGAAATTATTCTGGAAGGTACATCCTGCTTACAAACATTGGTTCAAACTGTGTGATGTAAGTTATATATGAAATGTTTAGTTACAAGTTATAGAATTAAGTGTAGTACGGTATGGGAAGTTTGTTCTTGGTTTTTGTCTTATTGGATCTCCACGTTTTCCGAAATCGTCATATTATGGTATTGTAGGACTTCAGGTTGTTGTTTTCACCTAGTCGCTAAGCGGGCAAATATGCCAATGTAATACTTGAGTAGGCTTCCAGGCCTCTGCACCATTTGTGCTTGCACCCACATGATTTAAAGTGCATTGTAAATACAATGCATACACACATTAATACATACATTCAGGAAGGGAGTATGGGATCGTGGAATTCCCCTAGAGATTGCCGGGTGACACTTACTCACCTTTAGAGTTCTGTAGAGGTTCAATTTATTTCACCCACCCTGTCTCTTTTTGCAACACTTTAGATAACCTTTTCCTCGCTCATCAACTGTGTGCGGTGCTATTATTTTGAGCATATTATTCCTTTTTCAGTGCTTTTTAAGATGAATGAATATGAGAAAGGCACGAGTGATGAACCAGAATGAGGTGCATTTTTCGTCAACTTCCTCCCATCAAAATGGCAAATGCATTAATGTTCCACTGATGGTGGTGTATGGCTTCTTGGAAGCTTCCTTCCAATGAGAAAGAAAGTGAAGCATTAAATAAAGTACAGGAGCAGTTATGTACCCATTTGCATATATTATCTGAATTTTTTTTGGTTTTGATAACCTTTTACATGGACTAAAACACAGTAACCTTTTGCAAATAGAAATCATATACAGAAGATTGCTAAAAGAAAGACATGCATGCCGATTTAAAAAAGAAATATTGATGTGCAAGTGCTTTTGCACATGTAGTTCAACCTCACTCTAAATCCGCAGGCACCGGGTGTGCTTGAGTGTGCGAGCAAAAGGCTTTTTTGAGTACATCCTTTTTAACACATGAGTGAGAATACTCCAGCCGTCTCCTTGAGCTCTTACAGCACGACATGGAAGGGCCACTGGGGGTTTGCTGCCGACACCACGCATCAGGGTCACAACTCTGTCAGAGGGCGGGGCACTTCGTAGAATCCTGTGCCACTGTGTAAGCTGAGGAGAATGGTGTGCAAAAGCTTGCATGCTGCTTGATACATTTATGGATTGTCTTGAATTACATCATGATTAAACATATATGGTAGCAAGGTGCTCAGTCTATCACTACCATCTGCCCCTTGATGCTGAGAGAGCATTTAATTGGGCCATTCCAAATGAAGTAAAGCAGTATGTTCATACATTCCATAAGCTTGGAATAGTAAGACATACAAATGATTGTTACTTGCGTAGGTCTGTGATAGTGTTTCTATACATTGGGCCTAATTCCGAGAGGGCGGTAAGGGAAACCAGGCACCGGTAGGAAGACCGGTGCTGGTAATCCCTTACCGCCCTACTACAAGGTCCCTTAGTGGGTCCCTTCCTTAATGCCTGGTCTGACCAGGTGTTAAGGACGAGACCCGTTAAGGGACTTCAGAGCTAATAATGGTACCGCAAATTGCATTAACGTTATTTGCTGCTTCCCGATTCCCATTGAGCCCTATGGGGCTCAAATGGGAATGGGGAATGATTTTTTCAATGGGGACCTACCGGTCCCGCAAAGGTCGGACTACACCGGTAAGTCCCTATTGAACGAGACCGGTGCCGGTACCGTTATTGGAGGTAGCCATGGAGCAAATAGCGCCATGACTACCTCCAATCTCAGAATGAGGCCCATTGTGTTTTCCTTGTGGGTGACGAATTTGAGCTGCAGGTTGTATCAAAAAGGAAATGCTGCATGATATTATAAGAGGATATTATCACGCTATTCCTTTTTTGAATAACAGCTCTGACTTATTACACAGCAATACATTATTGTGAATGATGTGTGGCATTATACTATGGGAGGGCCTTTTCATTTATGGATTAGTGTTTTTGAAAAGTTGAATATTTCAATGGTGTGCACCATGGGACCCAGTTCATATGCAACAGTTCAAAGCATGACTTATGGAGCAGTTGCAGGAGTTTTTTGTTTTTTTTCACTGAAGCAGGATCTGCTTCTGGCTGCTTGATCTTCTAAATTTAGGAAGAAAGCAAAGCAAGATGGAGTAAGATCAGAGAGAGGATCATTCACTAAATCTTTATTTTCAGGACGCACTGCATTATAGTATAAGAGAATTGTGCGCTTTTGTCTTTGAACTCTTACTTGTAGTGCAGCAATACATTATAGTAAATTCATCTTTGCATTCTATGATGGGAAAGCATTTTTGTGTTCAGAGTAGTGTTTTTACACAAACAAATGCAGGCTCTAGGGCTGGGTTGTCCAACTCCGAGCCTCGAGAGCTGGAATCCTGAGTTTTCAGGATAGCTCTCATTAATATTCATGAGCAAAAAAGTGCATACAGTTCGAATCATTGTTTGCAAATATCTCTCATGAATAGTAATGAAGGGTATCCTGACAACCCTGCACTAGGGCATGATTCATGGTGGTCTTCCTGTTTTTTTCAGTGAAGTGTGGTCTACGTTTGGCTGTTTGATCTCTTAATGGTAGCAAGGAAACCAAGCAAGCATTAATTGAAAAAAGATGGCAAATGATCATCCTCTACATCACTATTGTCAATCCATAGGAAAACAAAATTACCCAACCAAATGATGCACATTTCCTTCAAAAGAGGTAGTACCTCACTTTTACCCTAAAAAGAAATAACAGTGCACATGCATGTTTGTGGCTTTAAGAAACACCAACCAATTCCCTGCATCTAAAAACCATTCAACATTACTTTTGATGGTGTTATGAAACTGCCTGGCACAAGGTTGACATGGAACATGGTGTTGGTTAAGTTAAACTGCTATGTAATGCAAACGTGTTTAACGCATTCTCCCACAAATGTGAACAAATAATTGTAATAATAGTTGATTAATGGGAGAACATTATTCCTCATATTTTACAAACGATTTTAGAACAGAAAGCACCATTTAGTATTGCACACAAAATATATATATATATATGAACAGAGCAGACGTCCATGCACATACCTCAGAACGTGAAAAAATCTAAACTTATAGAGATTCGCTTTATTTGACATATATCGGATATTGTATCCATTTAGTAAAGCATAAAGCTGAGAGGCTTATATGAATAAGAGAGGTATGTGCATGGACGGAGAGCACTATGCACTTTATTTTATTGCTGCTATGCATGTAATTTTGCTGCTGGAATGCTATTTTTGCACAGACATCCAAATGTTTTATACTTGGCAATTTTGCACATATCATATACCGTCTGTATGCACCTAGTCCGAGGTTCATTTGAGTACGTTAGACTCTACTTTGCATAGGTTACCATTGCTAATTTATGATCATGTAGCTAGGAGTTACATCTGACTAATTCCTCCTTTTCTGATGCATTGGCAAACGCATTCTTAGACATATAAATTATGTCTAAAACCATGGCATATTGCTGAAATCGAAAAACACATGATTGCTTTGTGAAAATAATGCATTTTTTTTACATCTCACACTTTGTGTCTTTTATGCACTTACAAATTATGAAAGTAATTCATGTGGCACATATTAGAGGACAAAGTTAGAACTCCTCCATGAGTAATTACATACTGTTGAACCGTTCCAATATGGCTGCCTTACCAAACATGATGAACGAATAGTCCATAGCAGGTGGACACTCTCTATGTGAAATCAGAGAGTCAGCCTGGGGATAAATTGCAGTCCATTCTCTGTGTTGTTGGTAAACCCACGTGATCAAGCGGTCTGTGCACCGCGAAACGCGTCGTTTTTTGTTTTCCTTCCTGATGTACTCACACCAATAAAGAAAACGTGTTGCCAGGAGTGCTGAGGAGTTTCTATCCACTTTCTTTTGCTGCAAGGATACTGGTTCTTGATTGCAGCTGTTCTCTGGAGTGCATTCCACTTGCTGTCTTTTTTCAAAAGGCATTCTTCTCATATATATATATATATAACAGGTGCCACAAATAGATGTTGCCAAAAGGGTGGATTATTCTTAACTGTAGCGGAGTATGCCTTCTGGTCATGGGAAAATAGGACATCTATTGCTCTTGTATTCATTGGGAGGAAAGGGGAACAATCAGCAATTGGAGGTTTTGTGATTCACTGACGTGGAGCCTTTTGATCTTAAACAATCACCATAGACTTGTAACGCTTGTATTGCATGAGGAGGAGAATAAACATAATCAGTACTGTGAGACAGAAGTATTCAGTACAGCACAGCCGTCCAATCCTGGTCAAGCATTATATTTTGTTTTCTGTGGGGCTGAATGTAAGGAATCAGCACATGGCTGATGGCTGTTGGGATGAAGCCGAGCTATTGACAACATTTGTGTCAAATGTTGAAGTCCTAACTTGGGACGAGTTGTCCGAAATCTGTTCAATTACAAGAAAGTTTCACACATAATTCAGCCTCATTACCAGTTGGCAGGTGCGGTATTAACATGCCGGCATTCAGTTATACTGGCACACTTCTGCACCGGCCAGCTACAAGTTTGCCAGTGGCAAAATTTGCCAATTTTGTACATATCTTTCCTTAGAACTGTTTGATTTGCCCCTGATGAAGAGTGTCGTACCACTCGAAACGCGTTGGGCCTTCTACAATTTCAATATCAAGAATAAACATGAATTTCGGTTCTTGTGACCTACTCTGACTGAATGTTGATTTCTTCAATAATTGACTTCCCTAAGCTTTTTTCATGCTAAATGTTTCTTTAAAAAGATATTATTAGAAATACTGTTTAAAATACAAATTAATTGTTGGTTTGGTCATCCAGATATTAGAAAGTGTGCAGGGGACGTGAGTTCCTTAATTGGGAAATTTTCTGTTTCTTATCATCAAATAAATATGCCATGGCCAAGAAAACACCACTTTACTCTGCATTTTTATACTTTTCCTCTGGCTTCGACTTAGTGGCAGAGAGAGTCTGTGGATAAAACTTGCAGCTGTGGGGTTAAGAAAAAGTATGCTTGATGTTAGTTGCACCCTTTATAATAAGACCACCATTCAATGAAGTTATGGAGCAGAAGGCCAATTGATGCAAAAAGTAGAAATTGTGAGAGGCGTGAAACCTACTATGTTCTACCTGCCTGCAAGATCCGAAAAAATACCAATAATCTAGGAGTTGTCAAGGAAGCTAAAAGTTCGAGCTGAAATGCCAACAGAATATTGATAAGTCAGATATTAAAAATAATAATTAGGAGATTATGTTTAGGAGTATTAAAGAAACTGTTCATAAACCTACGGTGCATTATTTTTTAATCTTTATCGAATAGAGAGATGAAAAGCCACAAGAAAAGAATCAACAGAGAAATGATACAGTGAATCAAGAAAATTGGAGACATGAACAATATGTATTATTGTTCGAGTAGTTTAAGGTTTACTGGACAAATATCAGGTACATCCATATATATTAATTAAAAGTGCATATTAGAGAAATACTTGTTAATGAATTTAGTTAATTTGTTTAGGATAGCAGTTTAAAGTTACTATAATTGGTTTATTCACTCATGATGTTTAGGACGATATAACAAAAACAATACAGTGATACGAGTATAGATACCACTTAAACCTTTTGTTGAATATAAATATGGACTGTATAGAAAAATGGTTGTTAATTTAAACACTAAATTAAAGAGTGGAGTAATAATGAATTCATAGAGAGTAACAATTGTGATAATAAAGACAGTAATGTGTATTTTTCTTATGAATTGATGCAGCCATAAATAGGATCCGAATGGATTTATATATGTGTCACCACTAGCATCATGAACATTATTATCAATATTGTAATTCTGAAGAATTTAATGAAAATAACAGTGTGGGACATTATATAGGCGAATGCACTTAGACATGAAATTGGATCCCCTATCATAGACAACCACTTTGGGAATGCCTACTCTGACAAAAATACTAAGGAGAACCCTGGCTAGTGATCTGGCAAGGACAATTCTCATTGGTACTACCTCAGAATACTTGGCGAGAAAATAGGGGTGTCTAAAGGAGCAACTATGAATGTCCACCCTCTCAACGAGTACTGCCACCAAGGGAAGTGGCACAGGAACATTGCCAGTTGCCACTGACCTTGCTTGAAATTTGGCAGGTGCAATAAGATTTACAGTATCTCTCTATTTCAACTTCCATGTCATGCTAATATAAGTGAAGAAACAAAAACACAGGGAAACAGGCTGCCTCGCCCTTAATTACGTTGGTCCATGGATGTACGCTAGGGAGAACGATGGAGTAAATCAATCATCAGTCCACATAGTCAGAAAAATGTAGAAAAAGGTAATAAGTATGTTATATTCCAAATTGAAAAAGATATCATTACACATAACATAATACACTGTGCACTAACAAACATCTAAGATATTTAATACATGTCTCAAATTAGACATTGAATATACACAACTATTGCATGACCTAAAACAACCACAATCAATTGAACACCAACATGACAACTATGTCAAAAGTGTGGGGTTAGTAAATGTGACAGAGTTACCACAGAAAATAATTTGTTTGCCCTCTATGATCTAAGACAAGGCTAACAAACAACTTATTGTATCTAATCCGTACTATGTTGATGATACTCAGGGTGAAATGTTGCCTAATTACACCCTTGTTTGCTAGGTTATATCAACCTCTACCTAATTCGGCAGCAGCAGTTTGTTGGTTGCTGTCTTTGTTGTTTGATGACACACTTAGCCACAGCAATGACACACACATTCAGGAAGGACTCCAAGACCCTTGAGAAGGTTGTTTTTTCATAATTGGGTGATTCACTGTTTGAGGGTCCGAGCCAGAGGAGATGAAAGGGGGGGATACTGCAGTCAGCTATAGTCATCAATACAAGATTCCCACATCATCCTCAGTCACAGAATGAAGCTTTTGAGGATGGGACAGCCTGCAAAATACCCAAAGAAAGAATAAATATAAAGGCCAGACTTGTGAAATCACAGCAGAGAGGAGCCATTCTTAGAAAAAGAAACCAGGGTGAGTTTGATGTTGCAGTTGTGGAATTGGAGTCAGCACAGGCCCCTGGAACTTCCTAGTTGGGGGAGATCAAACCAGGGTGCTTGTCTGATGTCCTGAGGTGAGGATTCTCTGGTTTGTACACCACAGAGAGTCTTTAAAGTCCATGCAGCAAAGGGGCACTGTCTTGTGTATGCAACTGCACAGGTGTGGTCTGGAGCTACAGGGAGATGAGGCATTCAAGAAGGAGCTGTCCTCCAACTGTCCCCACCAAATCAGGAGAAAGGAACAGCACAGTGGGTTCCTTCTGGTTGTTCTGGAGAGGCATTCACTTTGCCATTGGATTCTTTGGAGCATCAAGGGATGGCGAGGCAGAGCTTTGCTCCTTTCTCAAGCAGCAGGCCTTCCATGAAACAGGTTCTAGCAGTAGACAAGGTGAATGGGAAAAGGGGTCTGCTGTTATCCCCCTTGGGAGGCAGTGAGTGAGCACAACATCCAATCACACACAAAGAAACATTCAAATAGAGGGTTGGATTTTTGTCAAGTTGGGGCTAAGTTATCTGACTATTGTATGTATGTACATGTTGACACTTGTGAAAAAATAAAACACGAGTAGGCACAGTAGGCACAGGGTATGTGTGGCTGTTGTTTGTGAGGTCTTACCTATGGGGTTTCTGGATACCAAGTTCTGTGTTGTGAGCATCTAGTAATACGCTGGTGTTGTCATGGTTACTCTGGGCCACTAAACATACGTGCATGCGCACTACTCAGAATATTAGTGTCACTGAGCTGCAAAAGCGGAGGCGCCCATTGTTAAGGAGGCTGCTGATGCCAATACAGTGGGTATGGCAAAGAGTCCAGCCACAGCAGTATGTTCAAGGGCAAAGGGTGTGTTGACAGGGAACCACTGTCACAGTATAATACTGACACGGGATTACATGGTGAGTGCGTGTTAAACTACTGTGATGCTGGAAATGCATTGGAGGGACAGGGCCTGCATGTCCTTGTCCTGTAGTCCTTTATCATGTGTGTTCGGTGTTATTTTCTGCACAGGAGTCCATGCAGGACTCTTTTTGGTTTGGTGAACAGACCCTTGGGATACCCTTATTGCACCCATGGGTGGGGGTACAACCCTGTACTCCTAGTGTATGTTTTCGGGTACCTGTGTGGGGCCCACAGAGCAGGTTATGGTCTGGTGGCAGCGCCATGCTGAATTTGACAGGTGCTCCGTGTATCCTCCATTTTGGGATACCCAGGCCCTGCCATTGGACTCAGTTGATTCCTGATAGGAGACAAGATGACCCCTGTGGCCTCTTGCTTTCTATTGCCTGTTACCTTGTTTTCCCAAAGTCCTGGGAAGCCCTGATTCTGTCCCTTCCCCTGAGTGGCTGTTGGGTGGAAATTGCATATATGATATGGGACCTAGGTGAATGTAGTGTTTGAACAATATGCATTTCATGGTATGGGTGTCTTGTTTCTGGTGTGTGACACAATGACTGAGACAGCCCTGCCTGAAACTGGAATGTGCATTGTGGAGTGCTGAATGGCTGGGTGCTTGTCCCAATCCAGAATTCCTTGTTGCAAGTGTCTGTATGGAGAAGAATTGCCTGAAAGTACTGTGAGCCTGATTGGCTGCCTGCCTGCCAGAATGCCCTTCTGAATGATTGGTTGCCCGAGTGTGACCAAGCAGAGTGAATGCGAGACCAAACAGTATATCTGGGGACATCTCACTGATGGAAATTGTTCATAACCTGAAGTTGAAACTTGATGCTTACCTTGAAGCCCACCTGGAAGAAGAAGGCTTTGCTGCTGCTTTCCTTCACCACAATCCGAAAGCTGTCATGTCTCCAATAACTGATCCAAGAGAGGACCTGGCTAGGAGACCTCTTACCAAGCTATGAGGGAACATCATGCACCAGCTAACCTTCATCAAGTTTCCCCGGAAGTCAGTCATCAAAAGTCTGCTGACCGGAGACAGGCACCGGAGCAAGTCCATCGCCGTTGATGACCATCATCAGTGACCGGAGCTGCAATGCTCCATTGCCTAAGACATTTGAATCAAGGACTCCCTTTCTCATCACCGTCAACCGCTTTGTCCCACCGGAGAAAGTCAAGGTTGCCGCCGAACTGAGGAGGATCCGCCCGTGGGTTTCCCGCCACCCGAAGTTCTCAAAGACGCTGACAAAGATCTGAAAGCCAGCCATGGTTGAGTCCCAATCACCGACGCCAAACACTGATGACCCAACGCCCTTGCTGGGCCTACATTCTTCATTCACTCTGTGGCAACTAACTATCATCGTCGAGGTGCACCGCACGCCTCTTCTTCACAGGACGTCCATGACCGATCGTCGACGAGTGCCGCAGCACCAAAACTGCTGCCTCAACAGCATTGTTCACCCTTTTCTTCGAGGAATCTTGATGATCAGTGGCTCCTGCCTTAAAGGGAGTTCACTCAAGAAGGATCCATCGGCGACCCGTCTTCGAACTCTGCTAAACCAGGTACATTGGGGTAGTAGAACATTTGTAGAAGGGAACAAGACTCTGCTAAACAATATATGAACTGGGCTTGTCAATTTACCTTATTTACAGGTTGCCCAGGTGGGGGGATCCTCACACTGAACTGTGTCTGGGTAGCAGGACAAAGTATTCTGCCAATTGTGTATTCCAACTTCTTTCCCTCCCATGTCTATGGTTGATACCTTTTGCTATTGATTTGTATGCCATTTACAACTGCCAGCAGTTGGTGCATTTTAATGGAGTCAAAGAGTAATTGTGGTACCACATAGAAATTGTACAATTATCATTATAGTATTGAATGAGCACAAAGTGTGTTATTGTATGTGTATATAACTTGAACCTTATTTATATAAATAACTGTGTTATCACTAACATGGTGTGTGGACATTCCTTTGTGGGGGCTTGGGGACTACACTGTACCTAAGAACCAGCCTGCATCACCTCCTGAGAGCTTAAGCCTTGATTGCTCGTCCATTGCTACCACATTGAGAATCTTGGCTGGGGTGCTCTGTGCTTCTACTCTATCATATTGAGGGCAGGAGTAAAGATAACCCCGCTCCAGTCTTTACAACTATGTGTATAGTTCTGTAGTAATTGAACTGTGTGTAAAGAACTCCTAATATGAGTCTATAAAAACATCCCTATTGGGTGCAGCTGCCAGCTGCTAGACTCATTGTCTTATAATGTGCGGTAGCAGTACGTGTGTGAAAGCGTTACTGCTGTCAGAGTCCATCCCTACATCAGTGCAGTGTGATTGCCTGTCATCATCTAGGTTCCTAGTGATGGTTTCGAATGGCAAAGTTTTTTTAAAAAATGCAATGTTTTTTTAATGGGGGGTCCCCCTCAGCCCCCATTTTTTACCCCTTAAAACCCATTATAGAAAAAAAACTTTACTTACAGAAAAAATGCATTTTTTAATGCATTTTTTTCAAATCTTTGGCATTCAAAACTATATATTCGAAACAATGCCTGGATACCGTCATCTACAGATGAATGGACATTGCTGTTCTAGGTCAGAGAAAAGTTGGGACAGAAGCAGAGCAGAGGTGGAGCTTCAGCCACTGTTTTTACCAGAAGCAACCCTCTATACTGGGAAAACCTTAGCTTATGATATTTGGAGGCCATAGCCTCCTTCCACAACATTCAAAATCAAGACTTTTCTATTGTAGTAAATGTGCATACTGATAAAAACATATCAGAGCCAACGTACATCTACATATGGTCTCTGTGTTTTCTCCCTTCTCTTCTTCTCCCATTAATGGTGGCACCCTGTGGGAGGCCCTCCTGCCTCCTTCCACTCCTCTAAGGTCATCATTAATCTTTACTTGAATGGCACCGTCTTGGACCAAGGCCCTCAGGCCAACCTTCTCCTCTTGGATAGACGCTTCCCGCACCTCGTCAATTTCCTTTCTTCTCCTTGTGCCACCTCTTCACCCTCCACGGCTTCCTCACCTTCCCCTTGGCTACCTTGCCCCCTCCTCTTCTGCCCCCACTTGGGCTGCTTCTACACCCCAAAGGGCATACTTTTGATTTGTACCCCTCCCCAGAAGTCTTTCAAGACCGGCAACCTTCTCCATATTGCCACTCTTAACTCTTGCTCAGCTGTCAAACACTCCTCTGACATCTGCCGCCTTCTGGAGGAACTTGACCTCAATGTCCTTGGTCTCACCGAGACATGGTTCATGGCCAGCTCTGTCACAAGCTTTTAACACTGCTCCCTGATGGCTACAACATCCTCTCAGCACCCAGGTTCAAACGCTGCGGAGGGGGCATAGCCCTGATCTTCCCAGAATGGATTCCTGCCTTTGTCATTCCTCTGGCAGGCCTACTCCTCTTTAGAATGCCTCGTCTGCAGGCTCTCTCTCTCCTAGCCATTCCCTTACTGTGGCTACTATTTATCGGCCACCTGGTCAGATCTCCTCCTTCCTCTCAGAGTGGGCAGACCTCTCCTCTTCCCTCCTGGTCTCGACCACTCAACTCCTCCTTCTTGGAGACTTCAACATCCACCTTGATGCCTCCTGTCCTTCCTCTGGACTCTCCACGACCTTTGCAACTCTCTCGCACTCTCTATTCTACCTTCTGGCCTGACTCACTCTGCAGAGTACACTCTGGATGTTCTCATCTCCTCAGACCATCCACCTTCTATCCCTCTCACCACTCCTCTCTCCTGTAGTGATCACTTTCTCCTGTCATCCCAGCTCACCCTCTCTACCCCTCAGACCAAGCCATCTCCAGCACTGCCATCCACCTTCTCGGTCATCCGATCCATGAACCGCGTGTCAGTTGATGCTTTCGCCACCGCTTTCTCATTCCCCCTCCCCCTTTGGCTGACTCACACCCTGACACTGCCCTTTCCATGCTCCACTCAGCTATCTCTGAAACTCTAGATGTTCTTGCCCCTGTCATGAGTATCCGCCTGAAGCCCAAAGCCAAGTTCAACTCCTGGTACGATTCAGACCTCATCACCCTTAAACGCACGTGCAGGGTGGCTAAGAGGAAATGGCGTGCATCATGTACATCCTCTGACAAACTGGCCTGCCACCTACTCCAAAGGCAATACCGGCTCTCTGTCCACACCAAGAAGAGAGCTCACATTCAAGCCCACGTGTCTGCGGCATCTAACAACTCGGCTGAACTGGCCAATCCTGCTGCAGTCTCTACCTCTCCTGTCGCTTCCAAGCCACTTCCTTCTCATTTCATCTCTAAAACTCAGGACATCCTGTCCTCGCTCTCCTCCTCTCCCCTTACAACGTGCTCTTCCTCTGGCCCTTCTTCGGCCACCTCTCCTCCCACCTTCTCTGCCTTTCCCCTGTTCTCACCAGATAAGGTTTCTAGACAAGTCTGATCTATGAAAGTCTTGTCAAAACAGGTTCATCCCTGTTCCTCCAAAACCATTAAGGACCACATTGACTCCCTGGCTCCTGCTCTGGCTCCTGCTCTGGCCGCCTTCTGCAAAAACTCCTTTGCCACTGGAGTCTTCCATTCCCCCCTGAAGCACTCCCACTTGTACCCTCTTCTCAAGAAACCCTCTGTCGACCCTTCCTTGAAATATCGAGGCTTAGTACCAGAGAATGAAATACGCCAATCACTGGTCGAGAATCTTCTATCTCGCAATTTGTGCGGATGTGAGATGTCACGTTTGCGTTCTGTTTAATAGACCGTCTACACAATGAGGTACCATCATGGTTAAGGAGTGACCCAGAACCATACCCTCACATTCTATGTAGGGCCATTTCTGATCGACGGGAATAGGTACTGGTTCCAGACTCTGTTTCGGGCTGTCCTAACGGAACAGTACATCATCAAAAGCAAGATCCTCAGTAAGATAGGCAGCCAAAGGATTATCAAAAATGTTCCTATTATGAACACTATGTTGCTGACTATCTTGTGAAAATGACTGTTGGTTCTGAGTGAACTGACTTGTACCAGGACCCCCTATTCCAGGATGGCCTCTGGATCATCTACCCATGGTACCATATGTGTTATTAGATGGGCTCTGGATCATCTACCCAATGACCTTCTTGTCTGCAATAGGCACATTGGTTCATGTGTACAGGACCCATTTGCGCATTACACTGTGGTGCAAACTGACCTCTAAACTGTGTATTCCCACCTCTGGTTCCTCTATTCGCTGCAACAATACTTTTGTCTTCAAGTCTTCTTTCTTCTTTTCTATCTAGTCTTTTTCATTATTGACCCTATTTTCATAATACTGAGCCATGTGCAATACTTCAGACTGCAATTTTGCTTGCCAGGCGCTTTCCGAAGTCATAATTTGTGATTGGATATCAGGCAACAATCCACGCACAAATGTGTCTACAAACACCCTTTTCCCTGACTCTGTACTCAAATCCTGACCGCTAAAATCTGAAAACACTTGTTCGAACCGATTAAAAAATTTGGTAGTGCCTTCAATTTCCCCTGGATGCAAGCTGTAAGCTTGTCCCAAACTATTCTTCTCTCTGGAACTAAAGTCTTCAACTTAGTTTCCATTCAGTCTGACAGTGTCAATATCACCTGTGGTGGTCTCTCACCAGCATTCCTTTCTCTATCTATCCGTGCCAAGTTAACCCATGTGTCACCCAATCCTGCCAAATCATATACAGTTCTAATATGTTTCCATAAATCAGCAGGTAGGATCACAGGGAACAACAAATCTATATCATCCAGCGTGAAAACTGATGAATGCAAGACAGATTTGATTTCTTTATAACATCATGCTGGATTTTTCCTAATATCTGGAATCATCTGTCTAATGGTATTCACTTCCTGTCTAGAAAATGGGACATGAACAAACTGTGAGACATAATGAGCTTCAGTAGTAGTGGCTGCTGTGCCTGTTGTGATGTTAGCTGGAATTTCTACTTTAGGAACAAATGTCAGAGGAACATCCCTCATTGGCAATTGAGAAGTAGGTAAGTCTGAACGTTTGTTAAGCAAAAAAACAAAATCAAGTGACAAAGTAGCCAAAGCATTATCGGACGAAAATGCTCTCCTATAAATGACCATCAAATCTGCGGGAAAACAAACCTTTTTCTTCACACACTCCTCCTGAAGGTACTCTACCATTACCTGTAACACTTTCCTTTGCATTGCCGGAGCATACTGATTAAACATGTTATATACTTCAATGGGAGAAATTGAAACATCCAAAATACATCTAAGCGCATCTCTTGTGCAAATACGCTTCTCTTCACTCACTGGTTTACAAGAGGGAAGAAATTGTTTCTGCACATACGAAGTGTCCAATCTATCGCCATCCATATCATCATTCTGTAACCGATCTAACTCCCTCTGAAACTCAAAAACCCTCTCAACATGCTCATGTACTTTCTCCGCATTGTCCCTTGAGTAAGCTAAGACATTTAAATCCCTCAACCCTTAGGGACATCCATGTCCGTCAAATCACTCCACATTTCAGCCAATTGCATTCCCATCCCCTCTATCAAAATATTCTGTTAGGAATACTTTCTTGGTCAGAAATTGCAGTTAAAACAGCTCATTTTTCACCTTCTTGTATATATTTCTTAGCCCATGCACACAATTCTTTTTTTCTAGCTTTTAATACTGTACTACAAGTTGCTACTTTTGGGTCAGCAGTTGCCCAATCAATCGCTATAAGTGGAGTAGAACCACTTGCTAAAGAAAGTTCAGACAGATCTTGTACAAGGGGTAGTGGAGACACTAGTGCTGGCGGTAAAGACGGAATCACGGGAACAGCAACTGTCGGTAAGGGTGGAGATGCAGAAGGGGGGATAACAGGAAGCAGAGCGACAACTGGAGGAGGAGCAACAATGGGACGAACAGGAACAACAGTCGGAGGAGGTGCAACAATGGGAAGAGGTAAAACAACAGGGAGAGTCACATAAGGAGGTGTTGTGGTGGCAACAGTTCTACGCTCATTCAGAAGTTTATCGATTAGTTTGTCTGAGGTATGAAAATCCAGAGATGGATATATTTTCTGTACCCCAAGTTGAAAATCCCTATCCATACTTCTAATGGATTCCGACTGATTCTGTTGATCATACAATAATGCTTTCTCAGAGTTAGACTATGTTGACGTGCGTGTTTCTTTTTATGCTTAAGTTGCTGCATAGCTTTGTTTCCCCAATACTTAATTACATCAAATGCTGAAGGCCAAGCCTTTTTCTTTAACAATATTGACTCTAAATACTCTGTACGGGCAATTTCAAAACTACCATGAACTGGCCACTGAAATTTGGAAGCATGTCTAGTTTGTCTGTGCCAAATATCGTTGAATACTATACTATGAAGGTCGTACTTACAGTACATAGTACACGCCGGCGAACCCTCAGGTGGTGCCGGACGGCCGCATTCCAAAGATTGTCTGTCTCTGTGGAATAAACCCCTGAAACAGGCAGACAATTTCCCAGGCATGTCAGATCACCGGAGTTACCTGGCGTTGTTTGAACTCGCAAGTGCAAATCTACAACCAAAAATCAGGATACTTAGGAATCGGGGAGAAAATATAAGGGGCGCCTGCTTTTAAGTCTGTGTTCTATCAGGCAATACAATAAAGCTAATGAAAATTAGACCATCCAGACCAGAGATAACAACTGATTACTCTTTCAATTTGTAATCGTTAGCTATTTATTTTGCAACAATCCATATATCAAATTACACAATGACAAATATATTCATATAAAATATGGCTCTTTGAACTTAGAACAAACACATCCCTCCAAACAAACTTCATTCACAACTTCTTCATGCATTCATCACATTCACAAACGATAGAAAATGATATTTTGTTCATATCACAATAACAATGGCAGTTAAAGCATTTCTTAGTTCAACACTTGATTGATTTACAATGTGTCCATCTGTCAACATTCAGAGGATAGAAAAACTGTTTGTCGACATGTTTCGGTTGAGTTCTTAACGTGGGCAATGAATTCCCTTTGTGTATTATATTCAACCTTCTTCAGGACAAGAGATGATCGCCAAATCCGCGTGGTCTCACAGAAAAGTGGGGGTGTATAAGACAAAGAGGCCTTGGGTCTATAAAATAAGGAAAATACAAAAAAGATGTCATCTCTGTTTCATAAAACCCCATTTATTGAGTAACAGTTAGCTAATAGAACTGTGTGCGAACCAGCTCACCTCCTCTGATTTTTTCAGTGGCTGGCGTGTTCGTTCAGTGGAATAAATCCCGGCATGAAAAAACTCTAATAATGAGCTTCACGTTTTAAGTCCTACAAAGTAAGGGACATATAAACTCGTAAGTTTATAGGAGTATAGCATCCTATTAGAAATGTACATTAGTAAATCGGTACTCACTCAGTTAGAGTAGTGGGGCTTGAAAGAGTGCCCGAGCTGTGGGTTCAATCAGACTGCAGGGGAGGAAACAGAATGGACAGGGCTCATAAATCCAAGTGCTCCCATTTATACACCCATATATCGCATTACTATTATCACAATATAAAAAGCTTGCTTTAAGAGTTCTTGTAAGTGTCAGCTCCATAGAATAGAAAAAATGTAGTGGACCCATAATAGGGAGGCAGAGACCCATAAGTCTACACGTCTAAACCTCAGAATGTCTGAGTTTCTACGGTGAACTCTAACTCACTAACAAAAAATGGAGAAATGATGCTTACTTCTTTGGTTCCCTGTAATGAATCCCTTGGGAAAGAGTATCCGTTGCTGGTCAGTCGCAGATAAAAATATCACGAAGCTGTAACAAATACCACGGTGCATGGATTCAGATTTGGAGCTAACTGAGCATGGACTGAGGTATGAAAACCCAGAGATGGATATATTTTCTGTACCCCAAGTTGAAAAGCCCTATCCATACTTCTAATGGATTCCGACTGATTCTGTTGATCATACAATAATGCTTTCTCAGAGTTAGACTATGTTGACATGCGTGTTTCTTTTTACGCTTAAGTTGCTGCATAGATTTGTTTCTCCAATACTTAATTACATCAAATGCTGAAGGCCTAGCCTTTTTCTTTAACAATATTGACTCTAAATAATCTATACGGGCAATATCAAAACTACCATGAACTGGCGACTGAAATTTGGAAGCATGTCTAGTTTGTCTGTGCCAAATATCGTTGAATACTATACTACGAAGGCCGTACTTACAGTACATAGTACACGCCGGCGAACCCTCAGGTGGTGCCGGATGGCCGTATTCCAAAGATTGTCTGTCTCTGTGGAATAAACCTCTGAAACAGGCAGACAATTTCTCAGGCATGTCAGATCACCGGAGTTACCTGGCGTTGTTTGAACTTGCAAGTGCAAATCTACAACCAAATATCAGGATACTTAGGAATCGGGGCATGACTCACCTGATTCCAAAATGCAAAGGAAGTCCGATCGGATTACAAAGGATCCTCATGTTTGGCGATTTCGGCAAAGAGCCCACCTCAATATGGGGACCCTCATCAAGATGTCCTCTCGAACCACGTGCTCACTGTTCAGGGATCTGATTGTGCAGTTCTGTCGAGGTGTCAAATCCCATACAAAGGGGCCCCCTTTTTTCTCACTCTCCGATACCGGTCCGATAGCTGCGTCTTCTTTTCAGCGAGGAGGCATCAATCTTGCGGATCCCTATTTGGGCGCCATCTGAAAGACCAAATAAGTATTGAAGCTTAGTACAACAGAATGAAATACGCAAATCACGGGTCAAAAAGAAACAAGTATCTTTTATTCTGTACTCCCAACACCTCACAGTGTGTACCAGCAGACACCGTGAGGGGCTAGAGTGCTGGACAACTTAACACATACACTTTTAAACAGTTTTTCAAACATTGTCCAGCCGCTCTCCAAACTAATAAGTTACATGCTAGGGTGCATGCCCAGTTCACATGTCAAATATTACAATATTGTGCAACGGATTAAACAAGTTTGTATGTCCATGAAGTTACAATGGTGCCGTTGGTTCTCTACAATGCAGTTCAGCAAAAGCACACCATCAGAGTTTGTTCTACGTTGTCTCATTGTTTATATGAGGATGAGGCTTGTGAACACAGGCAACACTTGGATTGCAGTTCATTAGAAACATTTCAGAGGCAGTTTTTAGTGCAACGCAAATGGGTTTAGGCCAATATTCATAACAAGGCGGTATTATATGAATACAGTTTAACATCCTGCCTGGCCAACTATCGCCCAATTTCCATCACTCCTTTCCTGGGCAACCTCCTGGAGAAGCTGGCCATCTCCCAGCTCAATCTTCACAATGAATCTGTTGGTTGTCTCCATGATCATCATTCTGGCTTCTGAGCTGCCAGAAGCACGGAAACTGCTCTCCAGAAAATCCGTGAAGTCCTGCTCTCCAACCTTGATTCCAACACCCCCTGTTTCTTCATCTTACTTGATCTCTCTTCTGCCTTTGACATGGTCAACCATGCCATCATGCTCAACCGTCTCCGTGATAACCTGGGTATCACTGGTCAGGCCCTGGCGTGGTTGACTTCTTTCCTCTCTGATTGCCCCTCCTTGGTTCAACTTGGGTCCTTCCTCTCCTCTATCGCTATCTCTACTAGTGGTGTTCCCCAGTGGTCTAACCTCTCTCCCTGGCTGTTCAACCAATACCTGTCTCTTCTTGCCCACCATATTGCCGCACTCTGCCCCAACTTCCAATGCTATGCGGATGACACCCAGCTCATCTTCAGGCTACACTCAGCCACCTCTTCTCACTCTCTCCTAGGAGTGGTGTACCACCAATGATCTCTGCCTTAATGCCAGTAAGGCTGAGATTCTCCTCATCGGCACACTCGCTCTCTCCTTTCCTGTCACTCTATGGCCAGCTTCTCTTGGCTCTCCTCCTGCTCCTACCTGTGAGACTAAAAACCTCAGGGTCATCTGTGACTCCACACTATCCTTCTCTCCTTACATCTCTGACATCTCTAAGAAGTCACAGTACCAGCTGCACCTCCTCAGAGTTATTCTTCCCTTCTTCTCCTTCCCCCAGAAGCTCACCATCTCCAGAGCTCTGGTTCTCTCTAGGCTGGACTACTGCAGCAGCCGCTTTCTAAATCTACCTGCCTCTACTGTCCACCCTCTGCAACTTATCCAAAACAGAACTGTGAGACTTGTCCTTGGCCTCAAGCCCAGGGATCGCATCTCTCCAGGACTGAAATCCCTGCACTGGCTCCCAGTGGTCGCGAAGATTAAGTTCAAAACCCTCTACATTGTCCACAAGGCCTTATGGGGCCTGGGGCCTCACTACCTTCAACTCTCTCTTTGTAACTATCTTTCTTCTCAAGCCCTTTGCTCATCCGCCTCCAACTCCCTCAGGGTCAGTCGCTTCTTCAAGCAACGAGTTGGTGGTAGATCTCTTTCCTCTGCTGGGGCCTCCCTCTAGAACAGCCTCCCTGCCTCCTTGAAACTCGAGGAGAATCATCTGCGGTTCCTGAGACACCTCAAAACCTTTCTCTTTGCTTCTGTTTTTTCTCCTTCTCTCCCCTGCTGACTTCCTGGCTGAATCTGACACTGCACTGGTTACCTGGCCACCTCGTGATCTATGGCCCAGGTCCCCTCCCCTGCCAGGTGCACACCTGCACTGCCTTCCTGGCAACACCCACAATTTGGGACTGTTTCTGTATCCCTACAAGTCCCACTACCAGCATTTGACACCTGGTGTCTGCACTTACCCTTGCACTTTCCACCTGCTGGCCATACTTTTAGTTATTGTTATTTATTTATCCTATGTACTGCACTGTCCCCTTTCCCCACACTTTCCCACTTCCCCCTCCCATGCACTTGCACGATCTGAATGACACCTGGCCTAGTGGGATCGTTGTCCGTCTTCCCTCTGTTCCCCCTCTCTTGCCTCGTCGCACCTTCAAACACTTGTGTACAGGCGCATTACAAATGCCATTTCATATCATATCATACATTCAGTGAATATGGTTAATATACCCCCACAGGCTTAATTCATGCACCACACACTTCTTTGTCATTTGCTATGCTACGACAGTAGTGGGAACTGTAGCAGTGGTCTTACAGCACTGAATGGAAGAGAGTTGTAGGTGGCTGCAGCCATATACTCTGATGACACTGAACATTAAACATTTTACCCGTTTCTGATCTGCCTCCAACTCCTGCTTGCTTACTTGATCTCTGGATTGCCTTGGTGCACCTCTCTGGGATATGAACGTGGGACCAAACACAAAGATTAGGATTGGATTCCACAAACACTCCTAGGGTAGACAGGCTGATGTATTGTGACGTTTCAACGCACACAAGGAGAGTGAGACAATGACATGCTGGTGCACGTATCTTTAGTAAATAAATATCAAATATATTCATTTTATTATATATATGTTTTATTATTTTATTTTTTGATAAAGTAGTAATGTTCTCCCAATACACCTGCAGGTTTCAAGGATTGTATACAAAATGGGGGAATCTTGAGACACTATAAACGCTAACACTATTCCTAAAGCATCTGTGTAACTAAGAACAATGAAAAATAGTCCTTTCAAAAATATACAAAATGTTCTTTGAAAATTAAATAAATCCTTAAAATATATGCAAAAGAACCTCTAAACAGTGCACTGTAATTATGTATAAAAAACAAGCTTTCTTGGGAGACAGCCTGGCTTGGGCTGTGTGAAGGTCCTTCCTACTATAGTTCTTTCTCTCCCTCTGTGCTGTGATGGTTCTTTAGCAAGCATGGCAGCAGCAACGTATGTGGGGGGCCCAAAAGTCCTTTATAGCTGGGTTTCTTATGTCAGGTGCAGCCCAGCAATGTAGCAAAAGCCTGGGGGTGTCCCTTTAATTATTATGGCCGGACTGCAAATGCTAGGTGCACCCCGGGATTGATTGCAGTGTGGGTGGACCCACATACTCTGCCAGCAGAAGCCTGGTGAGTCTGTGTGGACCTGCCAGGGGTATAATTAACATGGTTCTCCCCTTCCTCTCATGGGGAACGATGTGTATGCCAGTATGCAGCCCGGGACACGGCAGTAGCGTTGGGTGCTCCCCATCCTCATGGAAAGTGCAGGTAATTAAGCGGGCTCATCCCATAGCATTGAAAGGAGATGCCAGAGAAGCAGCCGTCAATATGGCGCCCCCCCTGCCCTGTCACGGGGGCACCACTGTTTAAGCCCGGGCACGCGGCAGTGAAAAAAACAGCAGAGACACTGAGCGGAGCTCTGCTCAACCCCCCTCTGTTGGGGTTGAGACCAACTGTCCCTGGTGCTAAGCTTGCGCTGTTCCAAGCGGTTTCTTTTTTCTCTTATAAAAGGTCCCCCCTGCGGCTTCATTCGTGGCTGTTGTTAGGCTTATTTTTTTCTTAAAGCATCCCCTGCGCAGCATCAGGCGTAGGGAGGTGGGGGGTCACTTATTTGTTTCCTTCATTTTTCTTTTTTTCAATCTCCCCCACAAGGGGTTACAGAAGACATTACTGGAATGTGTTGTACCTTAGAAAAAGGAACAAGAAAGAGTCTATGCACAAGCATGACCGAATCTCAGAAAAGAAGACGCGCCCGAGAGTATCCAACATTGGGGAGACACTATACAAAAAGTCATGTTTTTTATTGGGGCATGAGATTGAGTTCTCCAAATGTGTGGTCAAAGAAGGTAGCGAGACCTAGTCAATCATCTTCTCGGGCTCCCATGACCCACTCAAACAATGGCTCTACACTGATGTTAAAGAGGGATGTTGAAGAGTGCCTGAATTGGCACGAGGCTAGGGTCCTGCAGTAATCCAGGAAGGTTTGGGGTGTTTCTTCCCCTTAGAATTTGTTTTCAAAATAATAGGTTGCAATACAGGAAAGTTGTGTAACAGTCCATAGAACTGACATTTTCTTCTGCCGGGAAAGAAAAGACACACTCCAATGGATGCCAGGTCACCAATAATACACAGGAGCATGTGTCAACATGTGTTGATGTGGCTGTTCCCAAAGAAAAACCATGAGGTTTTTTCAACAATATATGCTAGCATTCTCTCACATTCCAGCAGGTTCCGCCTACATCAGGTTATGAGACCTGTCCCCATTTCATGCTGGTTGCATCCAAAGACGTAATGAGGCTGGTCCCAACAACATATGCCTGCATTTACCCGTTTCCAAGCAGATTCTGCCCGGGTTAGATCACAAAATCTGCCCCGCCATTCATTCCAGTTGTGTCCAAAGAAAGTAATACGTCTAGAAAACATGAGGCCTCTCACAGTAACACATGAGACATCTCTCACAGCAACACATGAGGCCTCTCAAAGCAACACATGAGGCATCTCTCAAAAACCCATGAGGCATCTCTGAACAACACATGAAGCCTCTCAAAGCAGCACATGAGGCATCTCTCAACAACGCATGAGGTATCTCTCAACAACACATGAGGCATCTCTCAACAACACAACGCATGAGGCCTCTCACAGCAACACATGAGGCATCTCTCAACAACACATGAGGCCTCTCACAACAACACATGAGGCATCTCTCAACAACACATGAGGCCTCTCACAGCAACACATGAGGCATCTCTCAAAAACACATTAGGCATCTCTCAACAACACATGAGGCCTCTCGCAGCAACACATGAGGCATCTCTCAACAACGCATGAGGCATCTCTCAACAACAAACGAGGCATCTCTCAACAACACAACGCATGAGGCCTCTCACAGCAACACATGAGGCATCTCTCAACAACACCTGAGGCCTCTCACAACAACACATGAGGCATCTCTCAACAACACATGAGGCCTCTCACAACAACACATGAGGCATCTCTCAACAACACATGAGGCCTCTCACAGCAACACATGAGGCATCTCTCAAAAACACATTAGGCATCCCTCAACAACACATGAGGCCTCTCGCAGCAACACATGAGGCATCTCTCAACAACGCATGAGGCATCTCTCAACAACAAACGAGGCATCTCTCAACAACACAACGCATGAGGCCTCTCACAGCAACACATGAGGCATCTCTCAACAACACATGAGGCCTCTCACAACAACACATGAGGCCTCTCACAACAACACATGAGGCATCTCTCAACAACACATGAGGCCTCTCACAGGAACACATGAGGCATCTCTCAAAAACACATTAGGCATCTCTCAACAACACATGAGGCCTCTCGCAGCAACACATGAGGCATCTCTCAACAACGCATGAGGCATCTCGCAGCAACACATGAGGCATCTCTCAACAACACAGGCCCACACTGCTCCCCTTTCATGTTTCTACTGAGCAAATAACATGTTTCTCTCAGTGCCCGCACACAGTGCCTTTGCCACTGAAAAAAAAACACATTCACGCAAACACGCAAAGGCTTACCTACAGGCATTCGCAAACATACATGCAAACAAGCACATTTCTTTTTATATGTACCTTTTTCGTTTTTAGGTGCTTAAAAGCCCGGAATGGTTCATTATTGGAAACCTGGCATGAGATCTCGTTTACCTGTCTTATAGGTCTTTCTATTTTCATGACATCGATATCCTCAGAATAGACTTAGTTTTTTTAAAATATTTTTTTTTATTTTTTAAATAGACTTTATGACGTTTTATCGCTGTTTGACAAAGGTATGCATCTTCATGTTATGCATAATGTGCAAAACATGTGCACATCAAACAATCACACGTAAAAGATAACGGGAGATGGGGACTTTTAGAGGAAAGTGTCAACCCTTCATTGTTTGCTATGTCTATTGCTGCCCATTCTAGTGCAAATTAGTTATTGGCAAAGCCAACAGTTTATGCTTTTGTGTAGGCATTGGATAGGCCTTTGCCAGGCTGTACCATAATGGTACTGTCTGGCCATAAATTGGCAGCAGATGACAACTATTATAGTTGCCAGGGGATATGATAGCAGTACTTGGCAAATGCCTATCTAATACTGATACACAAGTAAAAGCTGATGGCTTTGCCAAAGCTTGTTTTTAACAGGGCTTCAGTGCAAGGGCCAGATGCCAGGACACACCTACTTCTTATAAATGAAGCCGCAGAAGGATCAGTAGGTGATGACATTTTTATTAGACCACTAGTACATTTAAAGCTACAATTAAAACCTTAACTCTCAAAATACTGTTCATAAATAGAACTGGCAGGCCTTCTACACCTCACAATGTCATGGTAGTGCCTGATAGAGCTAAGTCAAGGAGATATCAGAAGGGGTTGTTTTGGGCACAGAGGGGCAGGTAGAGGGTGGTAATGGCCTTAATGAATAGCACGCTCTTGGACTGCCAATGAGTGGGTAAGAAACAAGCAACACCCACAAGCTGTGTTTCCCTCCCCACATCCCATCACCCTACTCACACTCCTATGCAATAGTTTTGGCTAAGAGGTGGCTACCTAACAGCCACAACTAAAAAGTATTTGCCGCCAAGGAGGCCTGATCCAGAAGCTGCCTGCACACTGTCTACAATCCCCAGGGCCTTCCTTGCAGAGGCATCAGCTGAGAAGAAAGTCCCAGACTGCTGCAAAATGCCCTGGTTCCTTCCACTGTGGAGGCTCTGCAGGGAACAGGCTGCCGCTGCGGCTTGCCCCACCTGGCACCCCACTGACGAAGAGCTATGCATAGTATCTCTCCCATCGATGCTCTCCGCATCCAATCGATCCCTAATACTTTATTTCCGTGCAATGCCGTGAAGGAACATATATCACAGTCAACATAAAACAACCACACAAGAAATACATAAAAAGACAACAATGTGCATTTTTCTGAAACCAGGATAAACTGCTAGTGCTATGCAATTAAATCATTCATGAAATGGTTCTCTCTGGGTCCGTAGCATGATGCTCTCTAGGGTTAAGATGAGAGGAGCTGTTGTGCAATGTGGTTTGGAAAGTGTATCAATGTGGAAGGTAGCACCAATGTTGCCATGAACACTTATCCGAAGTACAATGACATATTTTCCAGACGTGTCTCATTAGATCCTAATAGGAACTGTGCGGAGAAAGAATGCGCCACCTTCAGATTAAGGGGTTTATCTGAATAATGTGGGGTGCACACACCACCGCGTGGAATTGTGCTCTTTGTATCAGGGAAACAGTCTTGCATTGTCTAGGACTTGGGGGGATTCTGGTTACAATGCCTTGGCCTAAAGAACTGTACACGCACTGCAGTTACCGAGCTTGCAAATTCACTTCCGTCTGAAAGCAATACCTTTGTTGAAGCAGCTAACTAACCTTCTACATACAAAATTGAAATCCCCGGGAAAGAATGAGCATTTATCTAAGTGCTGACATTGAAACATTCTGAATAACTCTTTGTACTATTATGGATAGACGATGTAATTATTGTAATCAGCCTCGAGTCTGAGGGCCATGTTTAAAAAAAACACAGATCTGAGCAAGGAAAATGAACCTTGATAATGGAACAGCCTTGGCTTCCACTTCATGTATCACACTAATGGATGTCATGATGACCTCAATCAAACATTTTGTTTCCCAGTTTCCATCAAAAGGGAAAATGCTGGCTATTTTCAGAAAAAAAGGATCTCATTTAAATTGTTTCTTTATAAAATGATTCTAGTAATTACTTTAGAGGAGAAGGTCGAAGGAAATATGAAATGCGATCTAGCGTTTGTGTGGTGAAGCAAGCACTGGCCGACACGCTATATGCTCCCATATGGGAATACGATCAGTTTTCGGATGACTCCTTATTTGGGGCCTCATTACGACCCAGGCGGTAATCTTCCATCATTACCGCCATGGCGTAATGAGCGTTTACGCCGTGGGCCGATGGCGTAAAGAGCGCCACATTACGACCCATCGCGCACGAGCATTACGCCATGGCGGTAATGCAATTAACGCCATGGCGGAAAAGGCCCCTACAGGCATCGTAAATCTAGCAAGGTGCACTTCCGCCACCGTAAGTAGCGGCCACCGTAATTAGCACCCACTGTAATTAGCGGCCACCGTAATTTGCGGTGGCCGAAAAAAGCAGGACCGGAAATAGCGTCATCGCGCCGGAACGGGAAACAGCACATCGGCCATCTTTAAAAACACAATCCATTGCCATCCTACCGAACAACACCAGATCCAACCCTGACACCTGTCCCAACCAATCACCCACCCATCCAAGTACTCGAAAATGCCTAAAGTTGTAAAGAAGGCATGTGACCGCCAGCGCCAGGAGAGATTCAGCCGGGAGGAACTCTGCATGCTTGCGGAGACCCTGCAAGACAACGCAGGTGTCGTTTTCTCCCCGGAAATGACCAGGACAGCGATAGCGAAGAAGAAGGCCATCTGGGCCCTGGTGGCCGAGCACGTCAGCGCGGTGGGGACCGTACTCCGCACCCCACAGCAGTGCAGGAAGCGCTGGGATGACCTACGCATACGGGTCAGAGCCGTCATCTCTGCAAACCGCAACCTTGCCCTGGGTACCGGTGGAGGGTCGGAATCCCCACTAAAACTCCAACCGTGGGAGGAGATCTGTGCAACCACGATTGGCATGGAATCTATTGAAGGCGTCGGAGGGATGGAAAGGGGAGCTCCGACATCAGGCGATGAAGGTAGGTGCCTCAAACAAGACATGCCATAGTCACTGCAGTCCATTTATGTGTAGCACAAGGTTGCCCTACAGTGTAAATGCAACACATTTCAACACTGCCCATAGCCACATGCGAGCACCACCCTGTATACACTGCTGGCACCCACATACCGGCATCCACATTCCACACTAAAAGGAGACAACCTGCATGGCCCTGCCTGAAATCTGCCTCATCTACTGACCAGAATAATGTCAATCATTGTCATTCCAAAGTCCGCAGACCCATCAATAACGCCCTCCCTCCTTTGCTCCACCACAGGCACAGATTCACACCCCGAGGACCAGGACACCCCTGCGACGAAGAGAGCCAAGAAGGCCATCAATACCGTCCCCTCACCCTCAACCTCAGCTGCAGTGAGGCAGACCCCACAACAAGCAGGACCCACTGCGAGCATACCGGACGTCCCACCGGCAAGCACCCCTGTAGGCAGCAGGCCAGCAGCAGCTGCTCCACCTCTACCGACATTGCCTGCCACAGAAGGCACCGGGTCAGCGGCCAGCAGCAACATCGGTGAGACAGCTGCAATAGCTGCATGTTCAGACTCAGACATGGAGTACGAGGTCAGAAGCCCCACTGACCTACTACATTCCCCCTGTTTCTCAGACGCCAGCCCCCATGAGGATCACACACAGGGGCACACAGAGGTAGAGGAGTGGCCTTCCACCCCATGCCCAGTCCTCACTCCACAGGAGGGGAGCAGCCCCTCCATCACACCACCAGCACTGGCCATGGGCCAGCAGGGGCAGCAGTCCCTCGAGGACATCACAGAACGGCAGCAACAACGGTCCACGATGCTGACTGAGCATGCCGCGGAATGTGTGGGGGCTAGGGCAACCATTGAACAGGCCACGGAGGGCCGAAGTAGCGCAGAGCACTGCCACCCTGAGGGATGCCATGCAGGCCATGTCCAGGGACATCTGTGCTGAACTTGCCGGCTTGCGTCGTGCGCTCACTGAGCTCACCCACACCCTACAGGACGTGCATGCACGGGGGCAGGCAGGGACATCCTCCAAAGCCAGTTCTGCACAGAGCAGCCCCGTGCGACGTTCCGGACGTAACCTGCGCTCCACAGCCAGGGGTGCCCCAGGGGCTGGGAGAGGGGGCTTGTAACAGCCTGTGGCCACTGTCACAGGCATCTGTTGACACCTACATGGGGTGTGCAGGGGGGAGGTGGGAGGGGGTGTGTTGGGGTGTGCAGGGGGGAGGTAGGAGGGGGTGTGTTGGGGTGTGCAGGGGGGAGGTGGGAGGGGGTGTGTCACGACGTTTCATAGTTTGAATACACTTTTTTCTTTCCGAAAAAGAAATGTGTGGACATTTTCATTGCGTATGTGTGCTTTATTGGTGTACAGTCCACAGTGTGCATGTCCCAGAGCCACACAGTGCCCCAAGTGCAGTCACCATGTGATACACACCAGCCGTGTGTGCTAGAAGCAGTGGTCGATGATACTTTGGCGCATTGCAGGCCCCTCCTGTGCATTGCCTCCTCCATGGGGTGCCGCCCCATCTGCACCCTCCTCATCCTCATCGTCAGGTAGTTGCAGTTCTGCATCAGGGGGCAGGGGCACATTCCGTCTGACGCACATATTGTGTAGCATGACACATGCCATGACGATCTTTGCCACCTTCTCATGGCCATACAGGAGTGCCCCACCAGACCTGCTGAGGCTTCGGAACCGTGCCTTCAATAGGCCGAATGTCTGCTCTATGACCACACGATTACGTGTAGGTGCACGGTTGAAGTCCTCCTCATGCTGGTTCTGCGGGTTCCGGACTGGTGTAAGGAGCCACCTCTTCAGGGGATAGCCTGCATCACCTGTATGTAGGCGAGAATGTATGTGTCAGTCATGTTGTCTGATCAAGAACATGATGTTCCACCATGGCTTGCATCCAACTGTTACTTTGGCTCACTTCTACATGCACTAATTGATTCACACAATGCAACCAGTATATGCTCATGGCTCCCATGGCCTGTTTTGCATGCCATCACCCAATGTATGCAGAGGGGTTGTGTGCATTGTGAGTGCCCATCCTCTGTCTCCGGTCTCTGTGTTACTCACAGCCAGGTGGCGTATGCCCCCCCCCTTTCAGCCAGATGGAGTATGCATCATCCCCCCCCCTTTCAGCCAGGTGGAGTATGCATCGGTACGTCATTCACCTGCCCACTTCCATGACATTGGACTCACCGAGTAGCCAGGAACTTGGCCCTGCATGTCGCTCCATATAGCGTGGTATTGTGGAGTTACTCAGGACCATAGAATCATGGGTTGCTCCGGGGAATCGGGCACAACAATGTGTGATGATCTTGTTGGAGTCACAGACCATTTGCACGTTGATTGAGTGGAACTGTTTCCGGTTGCGGTACGGTACCTCCATGGCACGTGGAACCACCAATTCCACATGGGTGCAGTCGATGGCACCAATGCAACCGGGTATGCCGGCTAGTGCATGGAAACCCACTTTGGTGTTTGCAATCTCCTGGCCAGTCCGTGGTAATGAGATGTGGTCGTCTGTGTGCTTGAGGAGGGCATCGAGCACTTGGATGAGTGTTCGTGAGAATAATGGTTGTGAAATGCCATGCAGGTGCCCCACTGTGTGCTGGTAGGTGCCTGTGGCCAGGAAGTGGGGTACAGACACTACCTTCAGTAGGGGGGGGTGGCGGTTGGAGTTTCTATCATGCTGACGATGTCGTTGTGTGTCATGTCTACGATGGCGGTGATGGTGTCCCGGACCAAACGGTACAGGGTGTGGATCTGCTCAGCAGTGAGGTTGAATGGATTGGCTCTGATGCGTGGGATTGGGGGCTGCCTGCGTGGTGCCACTGGCTTTGCTGGTGGGGCTTGCTGGGCCTGCCTTGCCCTCCTTCTCCTCCTGCGTCTCCTCTGTGCTGCCTGTTGTTGTTGTTGCTGTTGTAGCACATGCATTGCTATCAGGTCCTCCAGCCCCAACATTGCTAGTCGTATTGGTATCATTGTGGAGTGTGACTGGGTGTGGGAAGGGGTGGGGTGTGCTCTTTTTGTACATCCTGAGTCTGTATTGCCTTCACCTGTGCTGTTTCTGTGCACCTGTGGCAGCTGCATTCACTTAACATGGCCCTTTACGGTTGGTTCGCGATGGTGTTATTAGCACCATGGCGGTAAGGTACTTAACGGGCTGGGTGATGGCGTTAGGTGCATGTCCGCTTGGGTCGGCATTTGCGTACCTTTCCGCCATGGCGCTAAGTACGGTGTGGGCGGTCGTGTGCGTGCACCCTCAGCGCAGTTAGCGGCAGCGTTAACTACGATGCCGCTAATGGCATCGTAGTTAACGGTCACGGGTCATGATCGGACCTGGCGGAAAATGATGGTGGTAACCATTTACCGCCATCGTTTTTCACTTAGCGCCAGGGTCGTAATGAGGCCCAATAACTCAGATATGAAAAAGGTAGTGCAACCTCTGTGTGCCCCTGTGTGTGATCCTCATGGGGGCTGGCGTCTGAGAAACAGGGGGAATGTAGTAGGTCAGTGGGGCTTCTGACCTCGTGCTCCATGTCTGAGTCTGAACATGCAGCTATTGCAGCTGTCTCACCGATGTTGGTTGCTGCTGGCCGCTGACCCGGTGCCTTCTGTGGCAGGCAATGTCGGTAGAGGTGGAGCAGCTGCTGCTGGCCTGCTGCCTACAGGGGTGCTTGCCGGTGGGACGTCCGGTATGCTCGCAGTGGGTCCTGCTTGTTGTGGGGTCTGCCTCACTGCAGCTGAGGTTGAGGGTGCGGGGATGGTATTGATGGCCTTCTTGGCTCTCTTCGTCGCAGGGGTGTCCTGGTCCTCGGGGTGTGAATCTGTGCCTGTGGTGGAGCAAAGGAGGGAGGGCGTTATTGATGGGTCTGCGGACTTTGGAATGACAATGTTTGACATTATTCTGGTCAGTAGATGAGGCAGATTTCAGGCAGGGCCATGCAGGTTGTCTCCTTTTAGTGTGGAATGTGGATGCAGGTATGCGGGTGCCAGCAGTGTATACAGGGTGGTGCTCGCATGTGGCTATGGGCAGTGTTGAAATGTGTTGCATTTACACTGTAGGGCAACCTTGTGCTACACATGAATGGACTGCAGTGACTATGGCATGTCTTGTTTGAGGCACCTACCTTCATCGCCTGATGTCGGAGCTCCCCTTTCCATCCCTCCGACGCCTTCAATGGATTCCATGCCAATCGTGGTTGCACAGATCTCCTCCCACGGTTGGAGTTTTAGTGGGGATTCCGACCCTCCACCGGTACCCAGGGCAAGGTTGCGGTTTGCAGAGATGACGGCTCTGACCCGTATGCGTAGGTCATCCCAGCGCTTCCTGCACTGCTGTGGGGTGCGGGGTACGGTCTCCACCTCGCTGACGCGCTCGGCCACCAGGGCCCAGATGGCCTTCTTCTTCGCTATCGCTGTCCTGGTCATTTCCGGGGAGAAAACGACACCTGCGTTGTCTTGCAGGGTCTCCGCAAGCATGCAGAGTTCCTCCCGGCTGAATCTCTCCTGGCGCTGGCGGTCACATGCCTTCTTTTACAACTTTAGGCATTTTCGGGTGCTTGGATGGGTGGGTGATTGGTTGGGACAGGTGTCAGGGTTGGATCTGGTGTTGTTCGGTAGGATGGCAATGGAATGTGTTTTTAATGATGGCCGACGTGCTGTTTCCCGTTCCGGCGCGATGACGCTATTTCCGGTCCTGCTTTTTTCGGCCACCGCAAATTACGGTGGCCGCTAATTACGGTGGGCGCTAATTACGGTGGCCGCTACTTACGGTGGCGGAAGTGCACCTTGCTCGCTTTACGATGCCGGTAGGGGCCTTTTCCGCCATGGCGTTAATTGCATTACCGCCATGGCGTAATGCTCGTGCGCGATGGGTTGTAATGTGGCGCTCTTTACGCCATCGGCCCACGGCGTAAACGCTCATTACGCCATGGCGGTAATGACGGAAGATTACCGCCTGGGTCGTAATGAGGCCCATAGTGTAATATATAAAGTTTTCGAGAAAAATGTCATTATTTTCTATGCTGTACCAGGCCTGAGCCAAGTTCTCAAAGACTCAATCCCAGTGCATGCTGCAAATGTATCCTGCAGTTGCATGCACCGATTGCCAAGGGTCATTAGACTGTCTCTACGGGACTGGCTGCAGGCATGCAGTCTGCATGCACAGATTGCCTAGGGTCATTGGACTGTCTCTACGGGACTGGCTGCAGGCATACAGTCTGCATGCACAGATTGGCAAGGGTCATTGGACTGTCTCTACAGGACTGGCTGCCGGCATGCAGTCTGCATGCACAGATTGGCAAGGGTCATTGGACTGTCTCTATGGGACTGGCTGCAGGCATGCAGTCTGCATGCACAGATTTCCAAGGGTCATGGGACTGCCCCTACGAGACTGGCTGCAGGCATGCAGTCTGCATGCAGTGATTGCCAAGGGTCATGTGACTGCGTCTATGGGACTAGCTGCAGGCATGCAGTCTGCATGCACAGATTGCCAAGGGTCATGTGACTGCCTCTATGGGACTGGCTGCAGGCATGCAGTCTGCATGCAGAGATTGCCAAGGGTCATGAGACTGCCTCTATGGGACTGGCTGCAGGTATCAGTCTGCATGCACAGATTGACAAGGGTCAATGGACTGTCTCTACGGGACTGGCTGCAGGCATGCAGTCTGCATGCACAGATTGCCAAGGTTCATGCAACTGCCTCTATGGGACTGGCTGCAGGCATGCAGTCTGCATGCACAGATTGTCAAGGGTAATTGAACTGTCTCTATGGGACTGGCTGCAGAAATGCAGTCTGCATTCACAGATTGCCAAGGGTCATGGGACTGTCTCTACGGGACTGGCTGCAGGCATGCAGTCTGCATGCACAGATTGCCAAGGGTCATGCGACTGCCTCTATGGGACTGGCTGCAGACATGCAGTCTGCATGCAGAGATTGTCAAGGGGCATGCAACTGCCTCTATGGGACTGGCTGCAGGCATGCAGTCTGCATTCAGAGATTGCCAAGGGTCATGAGACTGCCTCTATGGGACTGGCTGCAGACATGCAGTCTGCATGCACAGATTGACAAGGGTCATTGGACTGTCTCTATGGGACTGGCTGCAGGCATGCAGTCTGCATTCACAGATTGCCAAGGGTCATGCAACTGCCTCTATGGGACTATTTGTCAAAGGTAATTGAACTGTTTCTATTGGACTGGCTGCAGGAATGCAGTCTGCATGCACAGATTGCCAAGGGTCATGGGACTGTCTCTACGGGACTAGCTGCAGGCATGCAGTCTGCATGCACAGATTGCCAAGAGTCATGCAACTGCCTCTACGGGACTGGCTGCAAGCATGCAGTCTGCATGCAGAGATTGCCAAGGGTCATGCAACTGCCTCTATGGGACTGGCTGCAGGCATGCAGTCTGCATACACAGATTGATTGCCAAGGGTCATGAGACTGCCTCTATGGGACTAGCAGCAGGCATGCAATCTGCATGCACAGATCGCCAAGGGTCATGGGACTGTCTCTACGGGACTGGCTGCAGGCATGCAGTCTGCATGCACAGATTGCCAAAGGTCATGCAACTGCCTCTGTGGGACTGGCTGCAGGCATGCAGTCTGCATGCACAGATTGCCAAGGGTCATGAGACTGCCTCTATGGGACTGGCTGCAGGCATGCAGTCTGCATGCACAGATTGCCAAGGGTCATGGGACTGTCTCTACCGGACTGGCTGCAGGCATGCAGTCTGCATGCACAGATTGCCAAGGGTCATGAGACTGCCTCTATGGGACTGGCTGCAGGCATGCAGTACGTTCTGTGAACTGCCACTGGAACAATTTAATGTGTCTCTTTTAAAGTACGGTGGTGTGGTAAAAAAACGGCAGTAACGTGATGGTATTTCTGTTACCGCTGCATTATCGTAACAACGTACTACAGGCTTGGTGGTGAGGTGGAGGGTATTCTTCAATCCACCACCCTACCACCAAAAATCAGCAGAATCGAACCATCAGCAAAATCCCCGTGGAGTCCTATGACAAAAATGGGGTCTTGCACTGCCTGCCATCACCTGTAATCCCACAGCACATGTGCCAGATTATGTGGCAGTGACGGTTGGTAAATCTGACATTATTTCAAGGAGTTCCTGCCAAAATTCTGCCACTCTTGCAATGAGTCTCAGTGACTGGTGTCACGGGCGTCACTGATGTATTAATTTGTCTGTGTCAATCATTCGGATCACAACGGGTTTTATAGGGTCCATCAGTTTAAATGCCTTCATTTTCCATTGTGCGATTCGTTTTCAGAGCTTCAAATGGAAACATGTATAGAAACGCGTTTGCAGAGGAAGTCTGTCAGAGGTGGGTCTAGGGAGACCCCTCCCAGCATCACACCTTACCCAGCGCCTGTGGGCCCTCAACAGAAAGAGCCCTATAGTAGGAGAACTGAGAAGCTCACCCAGTTGGGACTTGGGAAGCGCTTGCAAGTGAGCCTGCCAAAACCCACAAAGGTCTGACCAAGGGACGCCCCCAGACATTTTTCGTAGGGGTGGCCTGCTGGAAATCTTGGGGTGACACACCAAAACAAACACATAACTGACCAGGACATTGGGGGGAGGAGGGGCAGCGTTTTTATAAGGTGGCCATTGCCCCCCTTGCTCGCCCCCTGTTTGCACCTCTGAGTACAAGTGCAACATATAAATGCATTTAAGTTTGATATGTGCAGTTTTGAGAGTCAGGGTTATTCATTTTCTGGGTATGATGCGAACTTTTGGTTTAATGTGCACGCACGCTTGAAGTCCGCATGCAGATCCGCACGAAACCTTTGAGAAGCAGGCCCAGAATGTAACATTTGCAGACCTTAGATTGGAATGTTGTCATGCGCCCTTGAAGACGTAGTTGTCCGTGTTCTTGGCACATTCTTTGAGAGTTGACATCTTTGAGAGTGGCCTTGAAAGGCACCACATCCGCAAAAATGATTTCAGTTTCCATCAGTTCATGGAGCGCTAATGATAGCCTCGCATGACCTCATCACTGCAGGTGCGAGATATCAGTCTTCGGAAGAAAACATATCGGTGAAACATTTCTGAAAACCGTCTGGAGCTGCATTTCACCCTTCTAACGCCAATGCATGTCTGTTGCTGGCATTCACGCATCAATGCATTCAATAGTAATAGCTTTTTTGTCAGACATGCTGTGCTTGAGTATCTCTACAGCTCGGTGTCCAGCTCCATGCATTTACTAGAATGCCAGACCTCTACACCCCACCGGTTCATTCCTAGTGATGCATCATAGCTGGTCGTTGAACTATAAGCACATCTATTCATTTCCCCATGTTTGGGCCACATAACATTGCTCCCTTTACTCTGATTCTCAGGACAGCTTGCCTAGCTCGTTCTGCGTGTATCTGTCACCATGTCAATAGTAGCCTAGTTAGTTCTTTGTGTTAACATGGACGAGCTCGACGCGAGCAGTAGCTGAAGACTGCTCAGAAGAGAAATCGGTGGTCCTGTGGCTTAGTATGTTGTACTTCATCCCACATGTCCAGTTTTGCCCCCTCTGGTATGTGCATCAGCTATTAAAGAAGCATAGCTGGCAAGCTTTTCAGTTCTGCCAGACATTTATGCCTGGCATTGGGTCGCCGGATCATTCCTGTGGGCATTCCAGCCAATTATTTCAAAGAGTGATATGTGGAGCAAAGGGGAAGTGGTCTTAAGGAGAGTCTTTAGAGAGATGGACTGCTGCTGATGAAATTGATGGGCACTCATGATTAGGAGCTTTGCAATTGATCAAAATAATCTGAACACGAAGAGGGGCTATCAAAGCCAAAAGCTGTGACCATTGCTGTTGGATCCGTTGCATGGTTTCCTGCTTTGCATGAATTTGTGCGTACTTCATAAATACAGTGCTTTTGGTACCTCTAATTTGTGGAAATCAGATCACAAAGTCATATTGATTGTATGCACTAGTGTTGTGCTTATTTTAGTGTGGATATCTATAGCGTGAGCCTTTATTTGGGAAGCAACCGAGCGCTGAACATCGATAGTGGGTCGAAACATAAATCTGATGATGATGGGGGCGTTCGGGGGGAAGCAGACTGTTCCTACAGCAAAGGGTTTACAGGGTTTATTACAGCACACCATTTATGGCAGAAGGTAAATGTTAATACATACAGTTAGTGAGTAACTTTGCTCAACCAAGGCAGGGGGTGGAACAACTGGGTGGATTGTAGAACGTAGCTGTCGGAAGAGATACTAGGCAGCGGGAGTTCAGGGGAATACATTAGGAGGTGTGAAGGAGTTGTTTGAAAAGGAGGTTCTTGATTTCTTATCTGAATTCCATGAGGGTGGGAGTGAGTGTGATTCTGATGGGTGTCAATTTCAGATTCTTGAGGTGTGGATTAGAAATGCCTGTTTTCTATGTATCTCTTGCTTGAACTTATTTTGCTGTTGTCCGGACAGGACCCGACTTCTAGTGATGCACTGACCGCCAGTGATGGTGATTATTTTCTGCCAGGCAGGACGGAGCATGCAGGGTGACAGGTCTGCTTATGATGCAACTGACTTTAAAGCTGATGCACACATGTACACAGAACTTGTCTTTATAAAACATTGTTTGTGTTTGATTCTTGATCCCACCTTGATCCCAGCACAGTACCTAGAAGCATTAACTCTGCCGGTAAAGGAGAGCTTCTGCTTGTCCCCACACAGACATCTTGCATTCGTACTTCAGGCAGGTGAGAAGCTCTTAGATTTGCAGAGGAGACCTCATCAAACTGCTCAATGGCACACCATGACCCTTTAGCAGAAAATCCCTATCCCTAATTCTCTGTATTTCAAGCAACTTAGGTGCCAAATAGTATTAGCTTTGAAGCGAGACACCCACAAATGTTACATAGCCAGAATTATGTTATTTATGGTAAAGCCATATAACATTTAAATATTTCATGCTGTTAAAATATTTTAATTATCTACATTCTTAAATCAAACAATAACCATATAGTTTTCCATATTTTTCATAACTATGTTGAAAATATTTAGCAGCATTGACTCACTTGGAAAAAAAAAGAATATTCAGTTAATCCGGTGATTGTCCATATTTATTCATATAAAAATGTGTTCTGCTTTGTATCACTTGATCATGAACCTGTTAATCAGTTGCTAAATAAATGAACTGATGAGATTTTAACAGCACTTTATGTGATCCGTCCCATTAACTCTATTAGTTGCTCCTCATATGGTTGCAAGTAAGACACCCATAAAACAAAGTTAATAATCTTGATTATATAATGACTCCACCGTATGTGCTGGTCTTCTGGCTCACTCATATCAGTTACTCATGACTTCATCTCCCAGATCTGGTGACCATCTTTCCCCACAGCTGCCATGTCCTGAACCTCTCACCGTTCAGATAACTGTTTAACAACTGAACCCCAACCTTTAATTTACTTCAGTCCAGGAATCCCCGTTTTCTGAAAATCGGTGCATATATCTTACTTAATATTTTTCTTTTTAAATCGATGTATAATTCTTGAATTCTTTGCTTTATCCATAGACCTGGTTAATGTTGACTCAGAGCATGTTTAAAACAAGCCCATTTAAGGCATTGCTTCACATTCTGCTCATCCATTTTACCCTCCAGTTATTGGCAGCAGTTGATTTAATTGTAATAATGAAATAGCCCAGTTTTGATAATGCATTAACTTCTTAACATGTTCATAATCCCTTTTCACTCATATCTTTTCTTCCACATACAGTGCCGGAAGTCATTGTAAAAATAATTCTTATTTTATCTTCTTCTTTAAATATTCTCTCTCCTGTATCTTTGTGTAAGCCCTTTGCTGTAACTGAAAGATATATTTTTTAAATTTATTTTTTTATTTATAGTTACACAGTAACTTTTACAAAAAAGGATGTTTTTCCAAACACAACAGATAGTTGCTCCAGCATATTAAAAGAGATCCACTTGAGGTCCATGTTTAGGATATGTAAAGAGGGTACGGACTGAAAGATATATTTCGACATATGAATATGTATTTGCCTTACCCAGCTGCATCCTTGACACATAGAAACAGAATTTCGGCTAAAAATGACCTCTTAGACATGGTCATTACAGCCACGCAAGACACTGCTTACAATGTTATCATTATGCATCTCCTTTTCATTAAACAGAGCCATAATTTCCGGATATGCATGCTCTGTTAGCAACGCACACTGGCACACAGCAGTCACAGGCAGATACGTGTTCAGGAATATGTATTGCCTGAGGATACGTGGACTAGAGGATAAACCCTTGTACGAGTAGAATCTATACACAACTGCTGGGTTTAAGCAGCATCATTGATGGTATCCTTTAACGTTGTAAAACGTGTTTTAGTTCTCCCACACTATGGCAAATATGGAATTCTAAGGGTGTGGATAAACAAAGCCACATTTCCCAGTCATGTCGCCATGAACTGTATTCTGGGAGTTGTAGTCTTGGTTGACTTAAATCAAATATATCGCACTAGGATCGGGCAGGATGCTTCAGGGAGGTGATTGAGCTACACAATGTGAGCTATCATAAGTAACTGCACTGCACATTCTGCCACAGCCTTGGTAGCCCAGAAGAACTGATCAAGGAAAATGCATATGTTCTCGCCACAAGTCAAATGTTTTCCCCCTGACAATCAATTTTCTTTTCACCTAATATAAAGTACTTGACACGTGTTTAATCATTATTTTTAGAAACGAGTCTTGTTCTCCCTCCAGTAGGACTGCCAATATGCGGTGTTCAACCCTGTAGTCCTTTCTAAACTGAAGTGCAGCTGCAGCACCACGTTGGTATCCCAGTAACTCGGAAAGGCGCTTGTAGTGAGTCTTTCTACCTGGGAAATATCACCCCTCAGACGATCGATGCTCTTTTTTGTGTACAGCTACATTGCTGATATTGTAGTTATGAAATATATGAGGCACTTGTTAAGTGCATAGACATAATTTTTTTTTGAAGAACAGGCCCATTTGAAAAACCATTTTTTTTCTGATTCTGACAAGTTTGGTGGTTTTCAACCAAGAATGCATTTAAAAGTTGAATTGCAAAATCAGCCATAGCTTTGATAACCTGCAGACATTTGCAATATTGACTAACATGTGAGGCGCACTTTTCCACGACTGAGACCTGTTGTTGATTTATGTGTTTTCCACATTGTAAATAGGCATTACGAGACAATGAATGCACTTTACCACCATTACGGTGTGGTGCTAGACAATAACTGTGCAGCCCATTGTCGAGTACATTATGGTAACTGGTTATTTATAACACACTTAATGCCCAGAGGTTTCTGGGCACGGACCCGGAAATCAAACCTGTGTAGTTTCCCCATGGCTTTCTTGCAAGGCGAGTGCGTTGCCCCAGAGCTATTCTCCCGAGACCGTTATGGCATATAAACGATATGTTGATGCTCATCTATGCTTCAACGGGTTATTGTGTATTGAGCAGTAATACACTAAAGCGCCTACGAATAATTATAAGTATTTATTCGCAACTTTGCAAGAAGCAAGTAATTCCTCTGGTAATAAAAAGAATATATACTATTTAGAGACATGTAAGTCCCTCTCTTGGAATTGTATGATTATGGGTTCACACCTTTAAAAGCAACAAGAATTTTCTATGGCCCAGATAAAGATGGACTACTTAGTTGCAGCCACTGAAAGCATTCTAATACAACCCTAGAATTATAACACTTTCCACACATGCAATGGGTGTTTTCTCTGGCCACTTAAAGGTGGTGCACTAACGTGCAGGCACTGAATGTTATGTCCTGCCTTCAACCAAACAATTTGGTAACATTCTTCTCTTCATGGTGACAAGAAATGTCACGTATGTTTGTCTAATGCAAGGAAGTCACTCTGATTTATCAATGCGTAGTAGTGTCTCAAAGCGGCCTACCCTAGTTTAATTTTCTAACTCTCCCGCAACTAAATCCTCTTCTGCCTTGACTAAACCTGGTACATTTCTTACGCCCAGGTAACAGGGGTTGGTACGATGAGGACTGCCAGTTGGCAAAACAAGATCTCTTAATTACCATAAAAGTACATACCAGATTGATAAAATACATCTAAGAAACCAATATAAGTCAGTAATTGCCACAGAGAAGGCAGACATGTTAACAAATAAAGGGGATGAATTGCTGTCATGCTGTGCTGGGTGACCAGATCGGCTTCTGAAAGCTTATAGGAGGAAAAAATCTGAATTCTGTTTGGCCTGTGTGCTGTCATATGGAGGAAAAAATCTGAATTCTGTTTGGCCTGTGTGCTGTCATATATCACCCAATGAATGGTTTCAACACTTTAGCAGTTTATACAAATACAGATTGGGAGAAACACATGTAGTACCAAAGGGTGGCAGTATTGAATACCCAGGCGAGGATTATACACCTATCACAATCAAAGAGGTGGAGGAGGCCATACTTGGATTGGGAATTGGGAAAGAGCCAGGTCCCGATAGAATTCCTATTGACCTGCTTAAGGATGGGCTTAGCATCTGGGCCCCACTGCTGACACAGGTGTTTGATTTTGTCGCAAGGTCTGGGAATGTACCACAATCCTGGCACCAGGCTATAATTATGCCTATTTTTAAGAAGGGGCGACAAGAAGCATCCTGGGAATTATAGGTCCATCTCACTTTTAGAAGGCCTGGGTAAGGTCCATCTTCAGCACTGGGTATCCGAGGGTGGCAAATTAATCATCTCCAAGCCGGGTTTGAGAGTGGGACTAGCACTGTGGATCAGTGTTTTAGGTTGAGTTTGATTTTGAACAAGTATATCTCTGCACCGCACATGAAAGTCTACACAATATGTGTAGATTTGCGTGCAGCCTTTGATAATGTCTCCCGTCGTATGTTGTGGACTATTTTGAAGAAGGAGGGAGTCCAAGGGTACCTCCTAGCCAAGACACAGTACTTATATACAAACAACAGGGCATCAGTGAGGTGGGAATTGGGAGGGGAGACAACAGAGTCTTCTGAGTTTGAGAGGGTGGGGGGTCGCCAAAGGGTGTGTGCTGGCCCCACTCTTATCCTGCTTATATATAAACCAGATTATGAGGACCTGTTTGTTAGTTGTCTGGATTCTCCAAAATTGGGGAGCGATAGGCTCCCTGCGTTATTTTGTGCTGATGCCGTGGTGCGACCACGCCTTTGGGACTGACACACAACTTACAGGTAGTTGTTGGGAAATGCAAGGAACTCCCAATGGAGCTTAACACTGAAAAGACCAACATGATGGTGTTTAGTCAGAAACTTGGTAGGAATAATAAACTGAATGTTTCTATTGGAGGGTGCACTCTGGAGCAGGTGAGCTGCCATGATCATTTGGGTGTCAGATGTTCTGATGATCTTTCTTGGTCGGCCCAGCATAACAAGGCAGTAGCGACCCTGGAATAATACAGTGGGGGAATCTGTCATTACTATTTCAGCCACGGAAGAGGAGCAGTCTCTCCGGCCCTACATTTATATAAGTCTCAGGGTCTGGCAGCAACCATGTACAGGGCTGAGTTGTGGGTACATTGCATAATTCCCCCACTAAATGTACTTGATAGTGATTTCCTGGGAGCCCTACTTATGCAACCCAGATGCAGTGGTAAAAAAAGGCATGCTATGAGGCGATTATGAATACAAAGAAAGGGGCCTGCCTAAACCTAAGTACTGGCCGTTTGTTTAACAAACCGAAGCAGACACAAGGCTTTGAGTCCTATTTAGACTGTATTGGACCCGGCTATATATCCAGCTGCACAACAATACCTTGAAGTTGCCTACGTTCACAGCGAAGTGGAAATGCTGCAATGATACCCAGTGTAAGGTATGCAGCTCTTCTCAGGAATAATAATAATAACACATGTGTTATTGCTTTGCACAGAGACCTGGGGGCACATTATTTATCACCTCTTTTAGGCTAATGAATGTTAGATTGACCCCAGTAGCCGTGGATCTCTGTAAAATCACTGGTGATTTGAATGTAGTAGATGTTACTTCTAAATATGTTTTTAGGGCATGGCTCAGAAGAACGCGCTTTCTTGCATTGGTGTGATACATGCTACTTTACCAATGTAGTATGTATTTTTAGTGGGTTCTGATTTTAATGTATCACATCTTATGATGAATTGCTGGTTTTATAATTGTTTTTTTAATATTTTGTTCTATGGTTATGATGGTTCAGTGATGCTTTTATGGTTTTAAAGCCAAATAAAGCTATGTATACACATACACACAAATCTGGTTAATTTTGTAGATATCCATCAATTAAATACTATTTTCATAACAGCTCTATCATCCTCCTGCCTCTGCGTAATATGACTGATCCCACAGGTAAACCATGCATGCCTTTTTTATATACTAGCCCTAAACAGCACAAACCCTTTGCCCGAACCACTGATAATGTTTGACATAGCTTGATTCACTAAAACCCCCAATATTTAGGCTCTTCTCATTATGATCCAAAAGGCTTACCCAGACTTACCATCAAGTCAAAAGCTTTTCATGATCTCAGTCGCTTGGCTGGTACCCTCTACCTTTACCCATGTGTTGCCTGCCAAATATATCATCTTGCATATTTGAATTTAAAGAGTTGGTGGAAGTCAGTGCAGTATACACAGTAGGCGTGTGTGTGTTCATAAAACCTCTCCTTTTCGCCATCACTAATACTGGCTAAACAGGGTCAACGTGACCAACTAACATATCAAATATTTTGCTCTTCAGTGACAAAAGGTACACACACCCATCAATTTAGTGCATGTAACATCGTTCTGAACATACTCTGTCAAGCAATCCGCACTTGATCCCTCCCTGGCCCAATTTGTCAACATGGCTGCGACATAGAAAATTGAAGAAGTCTTCAAAAACTCTAAAATGGTCACCTCGTGTATGGCCAGGTGCCAGGACAGTAGAGTAGTTCACACCTCACTGACCAGCATGCATCCATAATGTCTTCTCACTCTCCTCCATTTGTTAGTCATTGATTTTGGGTTTAACCAGGTTTTCATGCCATTTTCCTTTTCAGCACCCTCTGGGCTCAAGTGTTCCCTATACTCCTCTTCTCCGGCTTGGTCTAGTTTTCTCAGTCTTCTCATCCTGCATATCTCCCAGAGATCCCACTGCTACAAGCCAAATCTGCATCTAGGCCACTTTCAGGATTTCTCCCCAGGACATGCAGCCTCCGTCATGCTGAACCTCTTTCATCCACCAGCATTTGCTAGACTGTTCACGCCATATTAGTGCTATAGGACTCAGCACCAGAATCAGAACCATCCATTTTGACCACATCTGCAAAACCAAGTTTGACAGATATACAGTGCCTAGAGGTGGCATTGGTATGTGTTCTATTTCTGTGAAAAAGCAACATATAAGAATATTAGCACCCGAGCATTACTCTGCCTGTCAAACACCAAATATATAGCCCCATTGAATGAGATCATTTAGACAACCTATGAGATGTAAAACAAAGTTGCTCGGCCATCCAACACATATTTCAATGGAAGCTAGGAAGGACAATGTGGAAACTATGGACACAAAAGCAATACACGCTGACCTCCATATGCTTAGCCAAATGCTTAGCCCCATTAAATCATATCATTTGGGCAGCACATGAGATACAACAACAAGCTGGCCCTGCCACCCTACACGAATGTCAATAAAGCTAGGAAGGACTTTGTGGAACTCTGAGACACAACAGCAAATCAAGCTCCCCAAATGCTTAGCTCCATAATATCAGGTACTTTGCAGATCACATTAAAAAACAACAAGCTGGCCCTGCCACCCTACACACGTTTCACTGCAAGCAAGGAGTGGCCATATGGAAACATGAGACACAACAGCAACACAAGCTGACTCCAAAATGCTTCGCCCATTGAATCAGATAATTTGCGCAACACATGAGATACAAAAAAAAGGCCTTGCCTATTTCAATGGAAGCTAGGAAGGACTGTGTGGAAACCTAAAACGCAACAGAAAGACAAGCTGACGTGCAAATGCTTAGCCCCATTGAATGAGATAATTTGGGCAAACATGAGCTACAACACCAAGCTGGCCCCACCACTCAACACACATTTCAAATGAAGCTAGGAAGGCCCATGTGCAAATATAAGCCACAGCAGTAATTCAATCTGCCCCTAAAATTGTTAGCCTCATTGTATCAAATAATTTGCTAGAACATGAAATAACGCCAAACATTTCAATGGCAGCTAGAAAGGACCGTGTGTAAACATGAAAGACATCAGCAATACAAGCATGCCCTCCAAACGCTTAGCCCCCTTGAATCAGACAATTTGACAGAGATGAGATTTGACAGACATGAGATAAAACAAAAAGCTGGCCCGGCCAACCTCCATCCTATGAATGGATGAAGAGTCTCTAATCAGCTCTTCATTCATTCATAGGAGTCTCTAATCACCCCAGCATGAAAAATCATCAGTTTCTTAGAAGTGATGGGGCACGCGCTTCTGGGTGCGAGGATACAAGCATAATCAAGAGCATCAGGAAGATAATTTCTTCCAGCAGGAGCTATGATTCATTTGTCCCACTGGATCAGGAGGAGGAGCACTTCAGTCTTTTACTTCTGTTCTTGTGCAGAGGCATCGCTTTGCTGTAGGATTTGATGGGGCATCAAAAGATGCTAGTGGAGGGCTGTGGTCCTCCCTCGAGCAGCAGAACACCCAGTGGTGCAGGTACAGAGATCCAGCAGAAGACAAGGCGAGTAGGTTAGGAGGTTTGTTTTTATGACCCTAGTGAGGCAGTGAGTGAACAGAGCGACCAATCACACACCAAGTCAATGGCAGACCATCCCTCCCAGAATGTCCATGCATTCCAGAAGGGCTCTCTGACGAAGGAATGAATCCAAACCAGTGCAGAAAGCCATCTGCATATGCTAGTCAGAACTGGTTTTTCAGAGACTCTACAACTGCCATTCCTGAGATGCAGGCCTCCAGGGGCCACTTCTCCTCACAGATACAAAGAAGAACGCCAATTTGTCATGGGACCCCCTCAAGTTCTTCAAGACAAACAAAGAACCTGTTGGGTGTCCTGACCCACGTTTGAGCTATCATGCTGCAACATTAGGTGCTGTGGGCTTAGAAAATCCAAGATGGCCAAAAAGCCCACAAGTGCGCCAGAATCCAGGGGAACCACGCAGTTTGTGCGCACACCAAAATGGTTACCTCACTTGCCACCCACCAGTGTAAAGAAAGATCTTTGTTAACAAAATCCACTGTTACTGATGTCAAAAAGTTGCTGAAATCGTGGCTCACCGGACCACTTTAAAGATTCAACCCTTTTGTGGGGTTCCACATAACCATTTTACTGTAAGGAGCCCCATCAAAACAATGTTAAGCAAGGATTATTTGCTACCATGTAAGAACCATTCCTGTTTGGAATGCATTAATCCAAGAAAGATCCCAAAAATGGATGCAGTACCAACAAAATCCTCAAGGCGGCGCTAGCGGTCTAAACTCTGACAGGAGAACTAAGTGCAGTTGCTGACAAAGGGATTTGACTCGGCTGACTTCAAAGGCTGCATTTTAATTAAAAATTAGCCACCTGCTGTTCCCAGAGGCCAGAAGCCTGGGAAACCCTCTCACCTCAAGAGATTCACACCACAGCCCAGGATATCACATGGTCACAATAACCAAATGCAAAGTGACCCCCTGGTCTGCTGACCTCAACCTCCTGGAGACCACACAATAGGCTATTGCACTTGAATAGAATATGTTGATTTTGACTGTTTCCTGTCAACAAAGGCCTGCCTGCCAGAAGACACATGTGATCACTGACCCACCCAAGTCTTGGAGGCGGACTCCAACACTCTGAGAACTGAATTGAAAGCAAAATATATATTTTACAGAAACACTGATAACTCTTTGTAATCAAATGACAGGAATGTATAACTTTGAGAGCCTTCATTTAAAAAATGTACCTTCGATTCAAGCCCAAACTCCAATTTGTGTGATGTTCTGGGGCAAAACCCTGCTATTTATGTATACTACAGACTCTGTGTTTAAGCTAGAGACATGGTAATTTGCTGGAGTATGTATGGACAGGCCGTGTACATGTGTATAAATCTGGAGAAAAATCTGATGTTGCAAAACCCACTAAAAATCACCAAAGGTTGCCATTTCTGAGTGCAAGCCCCCAGGAAGAGCAGAATTGGAACAGGGGCTACCTCATGTGATATGTGATGGGTGCATGTAATTTCAAACCACTGTGTATCTATGAAATATGTCTTTAGGTCAAATATAGATTATGTGTAAAGTTGACAGGGGTGGGTTCTCTGTATCATAAACAGACCTCATCATGATGACACTTCATTTCATTCCCCCAATCAAGGGGAAGAGGAGGAAGTGGCCAATGACAAGTGGAGAGGGGTAGGGAATAGAAAGCTAGCCTCTCCACCCACTTTCAAAACACATAAAAGCAGACAGTCAAGACAGATAGGGACATTCTATTCCATCTGCTGCGGGACGCTCTGCCGGGAAAATCCATACTTTACTTCCATCAACCTCCAGAGAGCCAACACAGAGACTTCAATCTATCCACCTTCAGAGACCAAGACTTTACTTCAGAATTTGTAGCAGAGGGGTCAACTACAAGCTAAATCCCTCTTTAGCAGGCCTCAAATCATTGCCACTATTCACAGCCAGGCGAGCTGTTTGAATTCTTTGCAAGAACTCTGGCCATTTGCCAGGGAGCAGTGTTGTATCCAGAGAGAGACCAGCTGAACCGGAGACCGCTGTATCCGGACCCACAGACCGGATCAGAACCAGAGACCCAGACCAGACCAGCAGAGTAGAGCTGACCCAGACGCTGTGCGCAGAAACCGTCCGAGGCGAGTGAAGAAAACCTGTTGACCAGATCCGTGGCGAGGCCTATTTCTAAATATATTGTGAGTACCCAGCAGAACTGTGCAGAACCAATCTCTTAGTTAAAATAATATAATTCAATCTATTTTAATCTAACCAGAACTGCCTCCTAACTGTCACCTGTCATTTGCAAAGCTGTTTTCTAGCTGCAAGCTGTAACCTGTCGCTTTGAACTTTTAAAATTTCAAATCCGAAAAACTACCTTTATTTAATCGTCCGTATCTCTGGAACCGTTCATGCTAGGAACTTGGTTTAACTTTCCTCTGAAAGCTTAGAATCTCAGCTTTTCAACAAGCTTAAAACCGACTCCGTATACTTTTGCCGTAATCACGATTCTCGCACTCGCGAATTTTACCGCGATTTGCGATTTGGTTAAAATCCAGCCACGAGTGAAAACAGCAGCTTCATTGCTTTCCTTTGCCAAAAATTCGTTTAACCTGCTAGTTACTCCTATATCCGTGCTAAAGTGAGCCTGAACTCATCCCAAGTATATTTCACTCACCCTGAACCTCCTAAAGGGAATTAAAACCATTTTCAGCATATTTCTCACTGCATTGTCACCATATTCAAAGCATTTTGCCTGTGTTTCAAAACTCCTATCTGTTGTATAAGCTGCTGGGGGGGAATTGAACTGAATTCTATTTGATTGCATTCCTAAGAACTGTGTCATCTTCATCTCCTTACAGTGCATAAAAGGGGGGGTGAATTGTCCAAGAAAGTGATTACATTGTCTTTTGTTGAAATCCTATCAAGTTAATTTCTGTACTGCATTTCATTCCACATTGCATCCATTTGAAACCATAAAAGTATTGTTGCTATCGTATCCATTCTATAACCACTCATCATTGATTATAAAGAAGTGTGCTAGTGCCGGACTATCCATTATTGATTACTGCTCAGATTAATTGTTATATTCAATTATTAATTTATTATAAAGTGTGATATATATATATATTGTTTAAATTATCAAATAAACCGTTTAAACTTGCAAAACAGAACTACTTCGTGGCTCAGTGGGGTCAGGGGGATTCCAAGAGAGGGGTGTTATATAGGGGTAGTCATCCAGAACGCATGAAGTGGACGTAAAGATATATCAATAAGGGTTTCCATTCAGTATCCCAGACTAGGCATTGACTTAGCTGTAGTGTTGAATTGAATCCTCTTACAATTGGGGGCTCGAGCCGGACGTTTGGGTTAGATCTATCACTTGTGCAGATTAATACAGTGTGCCAGCTGACCAGATACACATATCCGGTCGGATCACCACGCTGTGTTACGCTGTAAAGCACTCCTCAAAGGAACGCTCTAAGGAAAAGGTCTGTTTTGCAAAAATAAAATATAAACTTCTGTAAGTCAGGAAGGAACTCAAATTCCAGAAAGACGACCTTGGTAGATATGAAAATAGCCAGAGAACACTTCTTACATAAGCTATTTGTGAGAGGCGAGTGGAATCATCAGGACCAAACGGTCTGGTTGCAGGCAATCGTGCAACAGGTCACTGAAACAGGGTCAGATAAATGGGGAGATCAGGGTCCCCTACATGTGGCCCTGAGTGAACTATACATGGCCCGAAGGTCAAGGATGAGCACCACAAGATAGCGAGGGTAGCGGCATATTTATATTTACATATGGGAGCCATGCAGGACAAATGTGCTGAAGGCCAAGATCTGGCGAGTAGGCAACTGCTGGCACTACAGAAGGCCCAATCTGATCTGGACTCTTCTGAGCAGAGGCTGCTCAGGAGCCAGGAGTCAGAAAATGATAGCAGACGGTACATCACTAAAATAAAGGAGGATATCGATGTGCTGCAACAGGAAAAGGCGGACCAGGATACCAGATTTCTGGCCTTGCAGAAGGAGCACCAAGAAGGTTTGGACTCCCTACTGCAGAGCCAGAAAAAGCTGGAGCAACAGTTAGACTTCAATAGGGCATGTGCTGAGCAGGTAGTCACCCTGCAAAGCCACCTAGATAGGGAGAAGGCAGAGAGCAATAAACTGATTTTGAAAGACCTGGATACCCAGGCAGAGTTTGACCAGGAGCGCCAGAAAACTGGTGCCTTCCAAAGGCAAAGGGACGACCTGGCGGCACAGATGCAGGCTCTTAGTCAGGAAAGGGATAACTTAGGCCAGGAAGTCTGCCACTGAAAAAGGAAAATGGAAGAAAATCACCTGGCCCTCCAGGGACTGGGTGACCTCCAAAAAGAACACCATAACTTGTTGGAGCACACCAGGCAGGTGGAGGATGCTCTGGCAAGAAAGGAGCAGGCCAATAGGGACACAGCTCAGGAGGTAACCCTCCTGCAGCAAAGACTGGCCCAGTGCTCCAGGACCAATCAGGAAATGCAGAGAGATAATGAGGCTCTCTGCCAGCACAATGATAGGCTCCAACAACAGGTAGCGATGCAGGAGAGACTGATAGAGTCTAGTAAGGCCTTAACTGAGGAACTGAAGGCGCAGGCTCTTGCATTGCAACAGGGAGCAGGGGCGGATAGAGACCAGGTTCGCTGGGAACGGGAAACTCCTGAGCATAACCTCAGGAGCCCTAGTACCAGAGGCCTTTATCTCTCTCAGTCCCTGGACTCTGCCACCCCCCTGTCCCCTGGCGCACATGAGCACCGGGCCACAGGGATGACAGATTACTATCCAGCCAGAAGCATGGGGCTCATAGGCCAGTACCTCCCAGGAATGGATGGGCAGGCATCCGGGTATGGGCACCCAAGCACAGTGCAAGTTAGTGGGGAACCCCAGGAGAATAGGCCCATTAAGGGCATCCTGAAAACTTCTGCCCAGTTAGGTCAGTGGGGGGGTACCCATGAAATCCTGGCAGCAAGGAGGAATCTGAAGACTCCTCTGAACGGCGCAGGACACAGGAGACCAGGTCCCCACATTCTGCCAGCCACTCCCAGGCTCGCAGAATCTGGGAAAACCTGGAAGAGCAGACAGGAACCTCTGGAAGCAGTGCCTCTGAGTCAGAGGATGAATGGACAAGGGTTACCCGAACCAAAAAGGCCAATAAGGCAAAAAGGGCCTTGCTTAAGGACCCATTGAAACAGATTAAGGCAATCAGGAGTGTCATCACACCTTATCATTCGAACGCCAAGTACTCTGTTTGGGAACACTTGGAGCTCTATGAGCAAATGATGGAGACTTTCCATTTGAAGGACAGCAGTAGCTGCATCCAGTACGTCAAATGGACATTCTCCCCAGAATACTCCAGTTTCTTTGCGGGGCTGGAGGACCAAAATCATTTAAGATGGTCCACCTATAAGGCGGCCATCTTGAAACATTTTTCTGTTCACCGAAATCCTCAAGAGGCTCGCAAGGCAGCCTACAATTTGCAATGTGGGGAGGATCAGGCCCCACAAGAATTTGTGCAAGAACTGAAACGTGCCTTTGCGCAGACCACCAGAAGGGTGCGCACAGACAGCAGAGAATTTGTCAATACATTTTTCTATGCCTTGCCCAAATATATAATGACCCAGCTTGTGAGAGATTTTCATGAGAAAAGATCTTTAGAATGGGTCATTGAACAAGCCACCCGCATCTACGAGGTGCAGAAACCGGTGGAAAACAAAAACCAGCCCAAAAAACCCAAAACCAACAGCACCCCTGCTGCTGCCAATGTGGCAGAGGTAAAGCTTGCCCCCGTTTTGGATTTGGAGATGGGGGGGCCTAAAAACCTACCTGCACCTAATAATGCTAGGCCCAGAAGGTCCTCGGGCCAGTCACAGACAGGGAGCCAAGGAGGCAGCCCCACAAATGGGGTCCCTCGCTCTCCTGATTATGTAAGTCCCCGTTACAAGGGAAAACGACTCATGTGTGACTTATGTGTGGACTCCTCCAGCCCAAGGGTGGGGGATCCAGCCAAGCACCTAACCCAGGGAACTTCCCTCCTAACTTCCCACCGGAGGGCAGAAATTCTCCAAATCCTGGGCAGAACTTTTTCCCCAGGTATCTACCCAACTTCCAACCCCAAAATCATCCATCCTTCTTTCCCCAATTCCCTGAGCCCAGACAACCTAATGCAGGAGAGGGGAGGCCAAGGGTGGAGGGGTACCCAAATCTTCCCAATCCGGGATATTACCAGAGAAGGGATAGCTACCCTTCCCGGGATCAGCCCAGGGGAGAAAACAGGGCCCCGTATCAGCCTGAGCAGGTTTCCCAGTTAGAGCGCCAGGTTCAGAACATGGCACGGGATCTGGGTCATATACTGAGGGCTCAACAGAACCCTCAGATGAGCATGCCACCGCAGAATGCCCCAAACTCTGGACCTGGTGCTCCAGAACAATGACGGGGGCAGCACCCCGACAACCCACCGGTTCCCAGGGAGGTGGCACAAGGGGAAGGGGGTGTAAAGCCTTGGAGGAAGCTTCCTTCCCAACTTGTAAACAGCCCCTGGAAAACCAGGAACCGGAAACAAAATCTCCTGACCCTGAAAGCCTGCCTCCCAAGGAGCAGAGGGGGGGTAGGAGAAACAAAGGACCCAAACAGACCCGTTTTGTGGAAGAAATACAGTTATTCCAATTTGAAGGAGAGGGATCCCCAGAGGATCCTGGGAAAAGGATCTTCTCCTTCAGAGATGGGGGAACTCCTCCCAAAGAAAAATGGGTCCCAAGGGATTCCAATCCAGACTGGGGAGATGTGGAGACTGAGCTACCGCCGTCCATCATCTCATCCCAGAACCCACAATACCAAAATCCCCTGGTTCAAACCCATCCTGGTGACTGCCTCCAAAAAGGGGGGGGGCAGCCCAGAACCGGAACCAGGGGAACCCACAATGGCTCTGATCTCCAGTTGCCAACTTTTTCTTTCAGATTCCCAAGACTCTCCACAGAATTCTGCCCAAATCTCTTCTCTAGCAATGTCCAAAACCAGAAAGTTAGCCCACCAGTTGGCCAAAAATGTGCATTATCTGTGCACCCTTGAGGAGAAGGAGGGAAGATACTATGCCCCGGTACAAATACAGGGGCAGGGTACAATTTTGGCACTGGTGGACACTGGATCCCAAGCTACCCTTCTGTCCAAAAGGGCCTTTGAGGAACTAAATGCCGGAAGGGGGGAGAATTACCGTATTCCTCTCACCTCTCTTCCTGGACAACTGCAGAACTTTGACGGGAAGGAAATTCCCGTTGAGGGGACTGCAGACTTGGACATTAAAATTGGGCGACACAAGGTGAAACACCCGGTCATAGTAGTGACTCCAGAGGGCACCCCTTGTTTACTAGGGAATAACCTCCTGAGAAGGTTGTCACCCCTAATAGATTGTGTAAACAAGGTCCTCTGGACCCAGACTAGCCGACCAATAAAATTAAAACAGCGTGTCAACCATGTTAGTTTAAACGGCACCTGCCACATGGTTGAACAAAAATCTGACCAAGTAGAATTTCACTTCCAGAACAACCAAACTCCAGACGTGACAGTAATAGCAGTAGGACAACAGACTGGTGATGGGGGGTCCTCTCTATTTCTGAAAATCAACCTCCCTTCCAGTTTAAGGTGGTATTCCACACTGGAAGGAAACAACCTGAAATTCTTTACTAATCCACAATCAGAAACTCCCACTCCTATAGTCCAGAAATATGTGCAATCAGCTCAGAGCCTGGCTGATATTCAGCAAATTGGAGAGCAGTTGTTCATCCCTGTTCAGTTAAATGATGGGAAGGACTCTGTTCTCGCTCGAGTGTGTATGAACAACGGTAAGAGCTTCATCAGCGAAGCCATGTTCCGCCAACTCCCAAAAGATCCAGCCATTCCCACATTCAAACTGATAGACAAATGGGAAATGGACCTGGAAGCACCCAATTCCAAACATCTCCTGCCAAGCAGGTGTATGCTCAAAATCTCCATTGGCAACAAGAGCATAGTCCACAATTGTTGGGTCGTGCGAGACGTCACTGCCGCTTTTTACTTAGGCAGTGACATTCTCAATCACTTTGCCATTAGTTTGGACCTAATAAACTTCAAAGCTTGGTCCTGATTAGCGGATAATCCCATGGGCTTTGATGATCCAGAAAAAGCATTTAATATTTATTTATTTTTATTTATTTATAATTTATTGTGACTTAGTTTACAATGAAACTTTACACATAAAATATATATTTGAATAAGAGCAAACTTCTACTGAGAAAATTGTCAATAATAACAACAGATTGCATAAAAGATGCCAAAAGCAAAAGCAATATATTACATTCTTTAGATATACATTTTCTAAAACCATATAAAACACAACTTCAATTTTAAATTCGTATTTACATTTACAGTAATTCTGAAGTCCTGGCTTACCACCTATTGCCCTATGATCTCCACTGAGAGTTTCCTTAAATCCGTCTATATGGTTATCCTAAGTCTTGTTTCCACAATCAGCCAAATACTATACAATGCCATCAAGAGCCTTATACTGTTTGAGTTAATGCAGTGATGCCAGAATAGTTCCTCATAGATATAGCCTTGGTTATGCACAAACGGCCCCAAAGCAAGGTTTATGGTAGGTGACATTTTACAGCACTCGGTCAGTACATGTTTGGCCGTTTCTATGCAATTCACTCCTTTACATAACCGGCAGAGTCGTAATTCTAGGGGGATCATATCTCTTCTACCTGTTATCATTAAGGTAGGCAGTTGTTCTAGCCTTAGGAGTAGTATAAAACGTCTGAGTCTCCTATCTGGGCATAGATTGAGATATCTCTGCAAGTTTTTGTAATTATACAATCTATACTGGACAAACTGATAGCTTTTTAGCTTCTGGAGATGGTCGTAATTCTCCAGCCAATCCCATAACTCTATGCGTTTGACCAAGGCCCTTTGTGTTTCTATAGTAACACTGCCTTCCCTAATTTGCCACCCAATGATCTTCAGAAATTTAGACATTTGCTCTTTCAAGGGGCACGCTGGTTTATTTTTCGAGATCTCTATGTAGACCGCCTTAAGTAGCCCATTCTTGGTCTCCTCTCTCATTCTCAGATATAATAGGGCACGCTTTTTCAATACGATCACTTTCAGTGAGGTCAGCCCCAGTTCTAGTCTTAGTATTGCCATGGGGATTCCCGGTGGAAGGCCCAGAATAGAGCGCCAGAATTTCCCCTCGATCACCTGCAACCATTTCAGGTCAGAGTTGAGGAGGGCTTCCAGGCCATAGGTGATCATAGGTGCTAGTACCTGCACGTACAGTTGTCTCGTTCCCCAGATGGTAAATCCCCCCTGCTTCACTGTGAATCTGTGGAACAGTGCAGTCATTTGTGTTGCCTTTACATTACGAGCCTGCTTGCAGAGTCCATAGTCGCCAATGCTCTCGAAATCTACCCCTAGATAGCGATAATGAGGGGAATAGGCAATGATATCTGTACCAACCCTGAGCTGTACACGAGTGGTGTTCTTGATGGTAAATCTCATTGCCTTAGTTTTATCCAAATTGATTTTGAGGCCGTTTGTCTTGGCGTATTCCCATAAGGCAATGGCCGACCTTCGGAGCCCCCCAATTGTGTGGTCCAGAATAACCAGGTCATCCGCATAGGCCAGGACAGGACAGACAGAATCTCCTATTTTCGGAGGACAGTTTGTTGCTCCTTTAATGGCCTCCGGGATGTCATGTACATACATATTGTAGATCAGCGGGGCCGTAACACATCCTTGCTTGACCCCCCTATTTTGGAACACACTTCTAGTGGTGTGTCCTTCCTGGTCTAACTTTACTTTAGCAGATGTGTTCTGATGCAGTAATCTAAGGTAGTAGGTCAAGCCATCCGGGCAACCCATTGCTTTTAACTTCCTCCAGAGGGCCTCTCTTGGGATGGAGTCAAATGCCGCCGAGAAGTCTATATATAAGGCATATAGTGGTGGCTGCCCTCTTGATCTAGCACGTGTTCTCAGAAGATCCAGCACCATGATGTTATGTGCTGTCGAATATCCTTGCCTAAAGCCACTCTGAAATTTACAGAGTATGTCTGACTGCTCTACCCAAAGCTGTAGCTCCTTTAATAGGAGAGAGGCAAATATTTTGCCCGTGACATCCAGCATTGAGAGTAATCTATAGTTGTTGGGGTCAGCTCTATTCCCCTTCTTAAAGACTGGTATGAGCACCGCTGTTTGCCAGGATCGAGGAATTCTCCCCTCTTTTAGGATTTTTTTAAACATTATAGTTAACAGGGATGCCCAGAATTCAGGATATGCCTTCATCACAATGTTAGCTAGACCATTCGGGCCCGGGGCACGCGAAGATTTTAGTTCAGAGATTGTATTCAGCACCATATGATATGTCACATTAAATGGGGGAATAGATGGCCTATGAATCACTATATGAGGTTCCTCTGGATCTGCTTTGGAATTCCTATTTACGAGGAAGGCTATCCATGTTTCCGCATTAATAGGGTTAACTATTGTGCCTTGTGTAGTACCTTGTGCCTCACCCAACAGAGCCCAGATGTTCCGCGTTTTGCCTGTGCAAATCGTGTTAACTAGTCTTTGCCAGGTCTTGATTTTATCTAGTTTCCGTTTAGTCTTGATCATGGCTCTGTATTTGTTTTTAATGCTCCTGACCATCAGAAAATAGACATCTGAAGGGAGAGCTTGTCTCTTGGCCAGCCGGAGTTCCGCTCTGCGCTCTCTTTTCAGATTTCGCATGGCTATGTCAAAAGATGGCCTTTCCTTTCCGCACCTAATCATAGGCCCCATTCGACAGACTGCATGTTTCTTAACAAAATTGCAGATCCAGTATTCAATGGCTTCACTCGACATCTCCTGGAAATCCGGTAGTGAGTTTGGATCAGTATTAGCCAGGGCTGCTACGGCAAGCGTGACATTTTTGTCTGACCAGCTGATCCTAGTGCCGGTTTTATTTGGCACAGTATTACCCATGTTGATGCTAATAGGGGCTTTTGTTCCAATATTCAGTTTACAAGTGAGTGTGGCATGGTCACTCCACTCGTTAGGGGTTATTTGCATGTCCACCACTATCTCATAGAGGCTAGGTGAGACAAACATGTAGTCTATGGTACTTCTCGAAATGCCATTGGACCAGGTATAATTACCTGGCGAATCACTCACTGTTTTCCCATTGAGCATTTCGATGTCCCATAGATCAAACAAATGTTTCCATCCTAGACCCTCAGGATCATTATTTTTAGAGTGTAGCATCTGATTTTTAGTTTTTAAATTAGGGTTATAGAACTTCTCTGTGTTACCGCTCATATGACAGTTGAAGTCTCCCACCACTATTATCCCAGTATTCCCAGATTTTAGTAGCCATGTAGCCAATAGATTGTGTAAGGCCTCCTGGAGTTGTTCTCTTAATAGTGCACCCGGGGGGTTATAGAGGCTAACCAATAGTAAGTGCTCCATTCCTAACTGGTTGTTATAGTCGATCTCAACTGCCATCAAATTACTGGCACAATCAGTTTTCACTAACTTGGAGCCAAACATGTTGGCCACCCCTATGATAAGTCCCCCATATGGTCTTCCCTTTGTACCTTTATTGGCTACCATTTGCTAAATAACAAAGCCATCCAGGATCAGTGGCTCCATTGCCCAGGTTTCTTGTAGGCAAAAACAACTGTGTTTATCTAGGATCTTAATGGAGCCCTCAGTAGATAACAAATTAGTAAAACCCCTGCAGTTCCAGGAGAGAATAGACATATCTCATTGCTTTAATAGTACTTCAGGTAGTGAAGCCGCTAACCATTTTAATGCTTGTTGTATGTCTGATATGCCCACATTTTTACCTTCCGGGAGGTAGGGGCGGAGGTTAGTTTCAGCTATCATGTCTACCTTGATGGGCGGTTGGCTTAGGTCTGGTTCGTTGGGATCGGCATCAATCTCCACGTCAACTGCTTTCAATTCGTTTTTATAGTTCCTTAGTAGTGTCGCTGTGGATAGAAACTTACAATGCAGTGCCGAGACCTGGGGATTAGGGCCTTTTAGTGGTTCCACGAATTGGAAATCATCAGACTTTAGGACCCTCAGTTGAGGTACATAGCTCAATCTAAGTAATAATTCTGAACGAGAGAGCCATTTCGTATTTTCGCTTAGGTACAAATTCTTTATAAAACATATACGGTTTCCTTCCATGGTAGTTGTAGATTCGGTGGGCCGAGTTATCTTTAATGTTGCTGATAGCTCTAATGGACTCCCGGGATAGTCTTTGTCCACAGTCTCTGGCACTTCACTCGGATTTTCCTCCTCGCATAGATCCTCCACCTCCTCAGGCTCGATCATTTTTTCTCTGTCAGCTATTAGCCAGCTCGTCAGGCATCCCTCACCGCTGTTCTTCCTTTTCTTTGCCCTTGCTGCCCGTTTTTTGGCTTTCTTTGAGGGGTGCCCTGCTAATTCGTTAACCGGCTTAAGGAGGGCCATTTCTTTAGCTCTTTTGATCCTTGCTGCCCTCCTAGCCAATCTGCGTTGTTTACGTGAGAAGAAAAGTTCTTCATTTCCTATTTCTGTCGCCCTCCCCGGACTGTGAGGCTCGTCAGAATGGTCTTCTTCATTTGCGTCCACCAGTTTTATGGCTTCCGAGAGGTTGGACCCTGCTGATTGATTAACTTCAGCAGTATTCTCTTCTTTCTCCCTCTCGGCCCTCTCTAATATTAGGGCGTTTGAGTTGTCCATGATTTTCCCCGTCATTTTCAGTAAGACCTTAAGGGCAAATTGCAACGATGCAACTGAGGACTGGATCTCCGCAATATCTGCAGCTCCTGGGTAAGTATCAGCCAAGCATACACTTTCCGCTGGGAGACTGTCTTCCATAGAGGCCATCGCCAAGTTCGGTGATGCTGACAGTCTACCCATAGCTTCTGCTGAAGTCGGGGATGCAAATGGAATATTTCTCTGCTTGTTTGAATTAGCACAGTCCACGCTAATAGGTAACGAGCATGGGGCAGGAGTCATTTTCCTCTGAATATTAAGACATAATTCCAGTAGCGAGTTGTTGTCAATGTCGTCGTAAGTAGACGCATTTATAGATCCTGCATTGGATGGCACAAGAACCAGATCTTCCTCAATTATAGTTGAATTGGTTTCTGGGAGTAGGTTTTGCCGGAAGAACTCAGTGATCACTCCCTGATCCTTAGGTATGTCATTCTTAACTTTCTTTTTGGATTTCGCCCGCCCCGTGGGGTTATTTGAGGGATTCTTAATTGTCTCCATTTCCTTGATTCCTCTAAGATTGTACTTAGACTGTACAGATCTCTTCTTTGGAGGCATACGGGTTTTTCACGGTTTAGTGACCTCCGGGCTTTGTAACGTACAGGATCAAAGGCCTAGGCCTGCAGTCTCCTGTGCTTATGCTCTTAAAGCCTGCTTTCATAAATTGGGTAGTACTGGCTCCGCTGCTCCCTACTAAGGTAGGTTGGGCACCAGGTAGAAGTGCTGGATCCACAGGGCTCCTATACAGAGCCCCTCTAATCAGGGTGGGTGGAGGGTATGCTCTCCACTGGCAGTACTTTTAGCACAATAGTTCTCCCCCAGTTATATTCTTGTCCCAGCTGGCCCTCTGGTTTTATTATACAGCCAGCATCCAGTTCACCTATATCAGTAATGGGCCTCAGTACTGGGTCTATGTAATGGTCCAATGGTCCAGTCTCCAATATGGAGAGCGTGAGGTGAGGCCCCAGGGATACTCTACATAAATCCCCACTCACCTCTGATGTTTAAGAGGAGCTCTCGTTTTATGAGGGAGCCGCGGGAGGAAGCACGAAGGAAGCACGAAGTCCTCCTTTTTCCGCTCCGCGACTCACCAACAGGGCGTGTAGCTCCCCGTCCTTTCGCTGCTCCCGTGCTCCAGCAGTTCTTATGGGCGTCGGGGGACCGAGGCGCCGAGGGCCGAGTAGGGCCGGTCCCTCCTCTGTCGCTCTGCCTCTCCTCTGCTGCTCCGCGCCGCGTCTCGCTTCGTGCGAGGAGAGAGGAAAGGACCCTGCGGCGTAATACGAGCGCGAACGCTACCAGGAAGTGTCAAGCCGCACCTCAACGTTCACAACGTTCACAAGCGTACGCAAATCCGTAACGCTAGAGGCCGCTTCCGATCACTTTTGGAAAAAGCATTTAGGTCAGCTCAATTGCTACCTTATGCAGTTGAGATTCAGATCAAAGAGGAAGTCACCATCCCAGAAAGGGCCCGACAATTCTCCCTGGAAGTGAAAGTTAAAAGAGGACAACATTTGAAAAACCCTGATGCTTATATACACCTAAATGCTTCTCTCCAACAGCAAGGGTTGGGGGTAAACCCAACTCCATTAGTCAACATAGAACATGACACCATTCTAATCGAGGTGGATAACAGCGACTTAAAGAGTATTACTCTAGCCGCACGCACCATTATTGGAATGGCGGTTGATGACCGACATTTTTCCATCGATTTAGGAAATGAACCTTTAGGACCAATCCCCAAGGACTGTTTTGACAGTGACAGTGAGGACAATACAACACCAGACAGGATTTTTACCCGCTATGGGGGGAACTTCCTGGTGTACACTTCTTGCCCTTATGGTAAGGAAGATGTGACTTGTGACTTCAGGAGGGATGAGGTGATTTTCCAGGTCCATGAGGGCTGCCTTTCCCACCTGAAGCCTCCAGTCCAAATCAGCACTCTGACCAGGGACTTCTCCACCCAGCTGGAGGAGGCCGCTGAGATAGCCAAACCAGAAGTCTTTCCAGGCTTCAGGCAGATGGTGGAAGAGAGAGTCAACCTAGCTGATGCCTGTGTGACTCTGGAACAGAAGCAAAAGTTGAAACAAGTCTTCTTGGATTTCCAAGATCTCTTTGCGGTAGACTCATATGACTGTGGTCGCACCGACATCCACACAACAACAATCCCCACGGACCCTGGCATGACTCCAGTGTTTGTGAAGGAATATCGCTTGCCTCTCGCATCAATGGAGTCCCTTACTGAAATAATTAAGAACCTTGAGTCCAGGGGAATAATCCGTCCTGTCCACAGCACCTTCAATAATCCGGTGCTGGGAATATTAAAGCCAAACGGCCAGTGGAGACTCTGTGCTGACCTTAGGGAGCTCAACAAACGGGTCCATACTTCCCGATGGCCTCTTCCCTACATTGACCAAGGGCTGGCCCAGATTCAGGGGTCACAGGTATTCACTGCAATAGACCTGACCAATGGATACTGGACCGTGCCGGTCAGTAGGGAGGACCAATACAAGCTGGCTTTTACCTTTGGGGGCCAGCAGTATACATGGACCCGGACTCCCTTCGGATACCTCAACTCCGGCAATGAATTCAACATTTTCCTACATAAGGCCATGCCCGACCTGGGTGCGAGGGGTAACCTGGCTTATGTTGATGATGTCCTCATCAAAAGTTCATCTGTGGAGGAACACATAGCGGAGATCCGTTATGTTCTGACCCAGTTGAGGGCCGCCGGAGCAAAACTTTCCTTTCAGAAAGCACAGTGGTGTAGAACCCGTGTTAATTTCTTGGGGCATGAGATTACTCCTCAGGGTCTCTGTCCCCAGGAAAAGAAAGTGGAAGCACTTCAGAAACTGAAAGACCCCGCAACTCTGCGGGAACTAAGGAGCCTCCTTGGACTGACTAATTACAGCAGAAAGTTCATTGAGGGCTACGCAGAGATCACCAGACCCTGATTCATCTCCTGAAGGGGGGGGTCAAGTGGGAATGGGGTCCAGAACAAGCTAAGGCGGTAAAAAAACTCAAGAGAAGCCTCTCACAAGCGCCTTGCCTAGCTTACCCTGTCAGAAACAAGGAGTTCTTCCTGGAGACGGGGTTCTCTAATACGTGCTTGACGGCGGTATTATACCAAAAGCATGACAGGGTCAATAAAGTAGTCTCCTATGCGAGCAAAACTTTATCCTCTGTGGAGGAAAAATTCAACGATTGTGAGAAGGCACTCCTGGCAACGGTGTGGGCATTGAAGAATTACCGCCCGTTTATCCAGGGGGAACACATCATAGTGGAGACTCCACACCAGCCTCTGCAATATCTCCAAAGTGACAGAATCCGGGCCGGAAATGTGAGTAATTCCCGAATTACTTCCTGGATTCTGTCAATGCAAGGCTTTCCTGTGGAGGTCCGATATGGCCAAAACAAGAAGAGTCTCCTCGCGCAAGGTCTGGCTGACTTGCATGATTGTGCCAGAGAAAACTGTCTCGAGGACGAAAGTCTAAAAATCAAGGACAACATGGAGGCATACCTTAATTCCCCACACAAAGTCTTTGAAGAGGACAAGTGTGAGGGAATGCCCACTGTCTATGTGAATGGATGCTCTTACCATGTTGACAACAACGGGGAGAAAGAACTGGTGGCCGGCGTAGGGAATGCATGGGTGAATGAGTTCCCAGAACCCTCCGCTGGATACAAAATTAGTCCCCGAAGTAGTCAGGTGGCAGAATTGATGGCTGTGCATCAAGCCATCTTCACTGCTGTCCAACATCAACTCCATAAACTGGTCATAATCACAGATTCGGATTATGTCCGGAACAGGTTCGTGGAGCACCTGGTTAATTGGAAAACCAGAGACATGTTATGTGCTAATAACAAACCCTTGAAACATGGGAGGTTGATCCAAAACATTGATGATCTGGTCACCTCGAATGAGATGACCATCTATTGGAAAAAGATCAAGGGTCATTCCAAAGTAGAGGGACCAGACAAAACTGGAAATGACTTAGCTGATCAGCTGGCCAAAACCGGGGCCATCCAAGGGGATCTAATTGAGATTGAGTCCCTATTGGGGGAAATCCAGGTCACTGCTATCACTATGTCCCAGACAACTGCTCACAATGACCTTTCAATTGCACAATGGAGCAAGGAGACCCCTGATGCTGATTTGATTACCGCTCAGAAGGGGGATCCAATAATTGGTACATTTTACCAACACATTGAGGACCCTGAGAACTTTCCCCTGACGGATACTGATTACAACGGGAAAGAGGACCTTAGAGTGTTGATGAAATGTCCAAAAATGTTCCGGATCCAAGACGGTTTGTTGGTAAGGAAATCCAAAGCTGGCCACGATCAGTGGGTGGTTCCTACCTCATTCCGAAGCCTGATGTTAAGTCACGCCCATGATGCGGCCACCGCCGGTCATAGGGGGTTTCACACAACACTGGAAATCTTAAGAGAGGTTGCATACTGGCCACACAGGGGCCAGGACCTCAACCAATACTTGAAGGGTTTTCTTGTGTGTGCACAATTTCAGCCAACATCCCTCACACACCGGGCGCCTCTCCAAAAGAGGGGGATGACACTGCCATGGTCAGATTTACAAATCGACTTCGTAGGCCCTGTGATTTGCTCTTCTAGAGGAAATAAGTACATGTTGACTGTTACATGCTTGTTTACCAAGTGGGTGGAATGTCTCCCAGCCCCAAACTGCAAGGCAGAAACAGCAGCTGCCCTGATGATTAACCACATCTTTTCCCGTTTTGGTCTACCTCAAAGGATTGAGCCAGACAGGGGTAGCCACTTCACCAGTGAAGTGATGACAAAGATGTGGGAGATACTGGGGGTCAAGAGAAAGCTACACATTGCTTACAGGCCAGCTTCTTCTGGAGCAGTGGAACGCTACAACCGGACAGTTGTGAGCATCTTAAAAAAGTTTGTGGCAGATTCTGGGCCAAGTTGGGATATCCGATTACCTCTGGTCCTAATGGCCATCAGATCTACCCCTTCATCTGCAACCAAAATGTCACCATTTGCGTTGATGACTGGACGCAAGATGGTGTTTCCTCAGCATTTGCTCTACAGGACCCAAGAGCAGACACTAATAAATGCCTCCACAACTCATGAGTATGTGGAGAATTTAAGGAAACACCTTCAACATGCTTTTGCCTATGCTCAGCGGAATCTAGAAAGATCAGCTGAGAGTATGAAGACCCACTATGACCTGAAAACTTCCAGGAAGGAATATCAGGTGGGGGACCGGGTCTATCTATACAATTTCCAAAGGAACCAGGCCAAGCAGCGAAAATTTTTGTCTACATGGAAGGGACCCTATGAGATTATAGACAAGATCTCCCCTGTGGCCTACAAGATCCGCATCCCCAAAGGCGGTTTGGCAGAGGGGGAAGACAAGTGGGTACATATAAATCAGCTAAAGTGTTGCCACCCCAGGCACACTCTGCAACAACTGGAGGAATCCTCTGGAATCCTAGAGGGTACTGTCTCAGATTAATTCAGTTCTAACTTAAAATATCCTACATATCGCCTATCAAATTCTGAGTTTCTCAATGTGGGTGTTTTCGTTTTTGAATGCAAAAAGAAATGTGCATGTTCATATGTTTTGACTATAAATTTATATGCCACCCCACTATATCAATGGTGGGGGAAAAATGTCTATGAATAGGTATTGCCGCTCTTCCTTTGTCGTCCTAGGAGAAAGAAAACCTTGAGACTGGCCAGGAAGGACGATCCGGAGACCGGGAGCAGAGACGCGAGGGGCCCAGGGTACCGCCCAATATTCCCATCAGGACCGGCAAGGAGAACCGATCGATCAGTACCGGATGGAGGAAAAGATGCTGAACTGTGCCATTTGCAGAATTGGAAGAAGATTATGCGGACAGACCAGTGCGTGGGTCAAAACCCTTGTGCACCCGACTCCCCATCGACTCAAATTCAAAGGGCAGTCACGTGGGGGGATTTGTTGGGTGTCCTGACCCACGTTTGAGCTATCATGCTGCAACATTTGGTGCTGTGGGCTTAGAAAATCCAAGATGGCCAAAAAGCCCACAAGTGCGCCAGAATCCAGGGGAACCACGGAGTTTGTGGGCACACCAAAATGGTTACCTCACTTGCCACCCACCAGTGTAAAGAAAGATCTTTGTTAACAAAATCCACTGTTACTGATGTCAAAAAGTTGCTGAAATCGTGGCTCACCGGACCACTTTAAAGATTCAACCCTTTTGTGGGGTTCCACATAACCATTTTACTGTAAGGAGCCCCATCAAAACAATGTTAAGCAAGGATTATTTACTACCATGTAAGAACCATTCCTGTTTGGAATGCATTAATCCAAGAAAGATCCCAAAAATTGATGCAGTACCAACAAAATCCTCAAGGCGGCGCTAGCGGTCTAAACTCTGACAGGAGAACTAAGTGCAGTTGCTGACAAAGGGATTTGACTCGGCTGACTTCAAAGGCTGCATTTTAATTAACAATTAGCCACCTGCTGTTCCCCGAGGCCAGAAGCCTGGGAAACCCTCTCACCTCAAGAGATTCACACCACAGCCCAGGATATCACATGGTCACTGTTAGGCAGAAACCTGTGCAGTTCCCTTTGGGACCACTGCAAAAGATTTAAGACTACAGGTGTTGGCAGTAAACCCACTTGGTAGCAGTCTGCACCGCACAGATTCACTGTGGTAGCTGTGGCTGAGCAGCCAGACTTCCCTCAAGAAGAGTTAGGCAGTATACAGAGAATACAGAATAGGTACAGAGACACAGTAGCACAAGCAAACACTAACCAGAGCTAGGTGCAAAAGTATAAACTTATTTATTAAAGGTACACTCATAAATTACACCAGCACACTAGAAAAGATAAGAAAGTCAAACACAGTTACTATTACTCATATGTACATCCCTAATCATTCGTTGGTCAATTCTAAGTTAACACCACTTATTTCCAAACAGAGGTGAGTGCTTAACGTTAGATGACACTCCAACAAGTATTACCAAAAGGGAGGGAAAAGGCAGAAATAAAGAGAGCAGTAAGGTAAAACACTTTTCACATAAGGTTAGCAAAGGCAGTCAATGGGGGAACAAGGAGAATTAGTTTGGGGCCCGCTTTAGAGGGAGCCGGGCGAAAAATGTGCCCAAGATCACACAATGTCATCAGTCTTTGCAGGTGAGAGAAAAGGGTTTTACTACGGTTCTGAAAAGTTTAGTTAGGGTGTCCCAGGCCTACCCAGGTTCGAGAGCCGAGGGCTAAATCTACCCCGTACAATCGGTGGCAAGGGAGGCCGGGCGGATCACAGTACCTTTAAAAGTGGAAAGATTCCTCCAGCGGTGGTAGTCGTTCCTGGTAGTGGGTGCAAGTCGCGGCGTCGTCCAGAGGAAGAGGTGATCTCGACGGGGAGTAAGGCTGCAGGTCGTTGCACTACCAGGGATGAGGCCAGCCGTGGAGTTTTTCGGTCACAAAGGATTTTTACCCCTCTTTCGCGGTTGAGGTAAAAAGTGGTATCCCGGTTGCCGGGGTGCTTGGCACAGGCAAGGCGGCCACGAGATGCTTCGGGACGGCGAAAAGAAGGCAGCAACTGGTTGTCCCCACCAGTTAAGGGAAGAAGACTCTCCGGTGGGAGATCTCCTCTGTCGTCGGAAAAAGTGGTGAGACGGTTCTGCAGGGCTTCACCGGTGGTGTCGTCTTGGCAGGTCGGCTCGGCTTCTCCCTCTTCGGCTTCTTAGGTCCTGTGGCGACTTCTGAAGTTCCAGTCCCCAAAGCCCTGCTTTTATGCAGCAAACCCCCATTCACCCAGCCTAGCTGTCACTCAAACATGCTAAGTGGTGAGCCGGCCGGCTCACCACTTGGGCCAATCAGGACGGAGTGCGACTTGAGTTACCAAGGTAACTCAGTCCAGGGTGCCTAATTCCCCCTCCACCCCTCCTAAGTACCCCAGACAGAGTGGCACCACTTTGGAGGGCTTCTGTGGAGAAGCCCGCCAAAAGTGGAACAAAGGGCTCCACTTTGGGTCAGAGTTACAGAGGTGAACACCAACGCCATTTTAGAATCAAGTTTCGGCAAAAAATACCAACCGGAGTTATAATAATAAAGAAATAACCCGGCGGTATGTTCAAGGCTACCGTAAATAAATAAATAAAGGTATTAGCCTAAAACAATGGGAAATCCCATAGGAAAATATTTGCGGTTGAATATAAAAAGTAGTTTCCACTGCCACCAGCCAAAACTCGATGAGGGGGGACGGAGACGTGCCCCCTCGACTAACAGACCCCGGGGCAATGGAATTGCCCCGGCCAGTACGTCCACAATATGATGGTTTGTACTGGTTCTGTTCAGGATTTGAGACTAGTAAAGTCAATGGTGACTTTACAGACCCTGGGAGACAGTAGTCAGTCCCAGGGTATGGAGTCTATGTTGGGGGGTCCCTAGGACACCCCTGGGTTACGGCACTGAGGGTGCTGTGTAACCCATCTCACAAAAACACATGAGGCCCTATGGAGTAAAAGAGTCCATGGCCCATTCAACACAAGGCAAACCAAAGAAACACACTTCAAACATGTCCAAGAGTGAGGGTAAAAGAGTCTCACTCTTGGCAGGAGAAAAAAATAAACCCAGAAAATCCAGCAAAGCTGCTGGGGGACTCAATAGGTTAGGAAATTCAGCCTAAACAGAGAATTCTCCCTAACAGTCACAATAACCAAATGCAAAGTGACCCCCTGGTCTGCTGACCTCAACCTCCTGGAGACCACACAATAGGCTATTGCACTTGAATAGAATATGTTGATTTTGACTGTTTCCTGTCAACAAAGGCCTGCCTGCCAGAAGACACATGTGATCACTGACCCACCCAAGTCTTGGAGGCGGACTCCAACACTCTGAGAACTGAATTGAAAGCAAACTATATATTTTACAGAAACACTGATGACTCTTTGTAATCAAATGACAGGAATGTATAACTTTGAGAGCCTTCATTTAAAAAATGTACCTTCGATTCAAGCCCAAACTCCAATTTGTGTGATGTTCTGGGGCAAAACCCTGCTATTTATGTATACTACAGACTCTGTGTTTAAGCTAGAGACATGGTAATTTACTGGAGTATGTATGGACAGGCCGTGTACATGTGTATAAATCTGGAGAAAAATCCGATGTTGCAAAACCCACTAAAAAGCACCAAAGGTTGCCATTTCTGAATGCAAGCCCCCAGGAAGAGCAGAATTGGAACAGGGGCTACCTCATGTGATATGTGATGGGTGCATGTAATTTCAAACCACTGTGTATCTATGAAATATGTCTTTAGGTCAAATATAGATTGTGTGTAAAGTTGACAGGGGTGGGTTCTCTGTATCATAAACAGACCTCATCATGATGACACTTCATTTCATTCCCCCAATCAAGGGGAAGAGGAGGAAGTGGCCAATGACAAGTGGAGAGGGGTAGGGCCTAGAAAGCAAGCCTCTCCACCCACTTTCAAAACACATAAAAGCAGACAGTCAGGACAGATAGGGACATTCTATTCCATCTGCTGCGGGACGCTCTGCCGGGAAAATCCATACTTTACCTCCATCAACCTCCAGAGAGCCAACACATAGACTTCAATCTACCACCTTCAGAGACCAAGACTTTACTTCAGAATTTGTAGCAGAGGGGTCAACTACAAGCTAAATCCCTCTTTAGCAGGCCTCAAATCATTGCCACTATTCACAGCCAGGCGAGCTGTTTGAATTCTTTGCAAGAACTCTGGCCATTTGCCAGGGAGCAGTGTTGTATCCAGAGAGAGACCAGCTGAACCGGAGACCGCTGTATCCGGACCCACAGACCGGATCAGAACCAGAGACCCAGACCAGACCAGCAGAGTAGAGCTGACCCAGACGCTGTGCGCAGAAACCGTCCGTGGCGAGTGAAGAAAACCTGTTGACCAGATCTGTGGCGAGGCCTATTTCTAAATATATTGTGAGTACCTAGCAGAACTGTGCAGAACCAATCTCTTAGTTAAAATAATATAATTCAATCTCTTTTAATCTAACCAGAACTGCCTCCTAACTGTCACCTGTCATTTGCAAAGCTGTCACTTGTCATTATCTAGCTGCAAGCTGTAACCTGTCGCTTTGAACTTTTAAAATTTCAAACCCGAAAAACTACCTTTATTTAATCGTCCGTATCTCTGGAACAGTTCGGGCTAGGAACTTGGTGTAACTTTCCTCTGAAAGCTTAGAATCTCAGCTTTTCAAGAAGCTTAGAACCGACTTGCTACTCCATATACCTTTGCCGTAATCACGATTCTCGCACTCGCAAATTTTACCGCGATTTGCGATTTGGTTAAAATCCAGCCACGTGTGAAAACAGCAGCTTCATTGCTTTCCTTTGCCAAAAATTCATTTAACATGCTAGTTACTCCTAGATCCTTGCTAAAGTGAGCCTGAACTCATCCAAAGTATATTTCACTCACCCTGAACCTCCTAAAGGGAATTAAAACCATTTTCAGCATATTTCTCACTGCATTGTCACCATATTCAAAGCATTTTGCCTGTGTTTCAAAACTCCTATCTGTTGTATAAGCTGCTGGGGGGAATTGAACTGAATTCTATTTGATTGCATTCCTAAGAACTGTGTCATCTTCATCTCCTTACAGTGCAAAAAAGGGGGGGTGAATTGTCCAAGAAAGTGATTGCATTGTCTTTTGCTGAAATCTTATCAAGTTAATTTCTGTACTGCATTTCATTCCACATTGCATCCATTTGAAACCATAAAAGTATTGTTGCTATCGCATCCATCCTATAACCACTCATCATTGATTATAAAGAAGTGTGCTAGTGCCAGATTATCCCTTATTGATTACTGCTCAGATTAAGTGTGATATTCAATTATTAATTTATTATAAAGTGTGATATATATATATATATATATTGTTTAAATTATCAAATAAACCGTTTAAACTTGCAAAACAGAACTACTTCGTGGCTCAGTGGGGTCAGGGGGATTCCAAGAGAGGGGTGTTATATAGGGGTAGTCATCCAGAACGCATGAACTGGACGTAAAGATATATCAATAAGGGTTTCCATTCAGTATCCCAGACTAGGAATTGACTTAGCTGTAGTGTTGAATTGAATCCTCTTACAAACCCTTCTATTTTAGGGAATTGAGGCTGGGATTTAAAATAGCCCAGCCAGGTAAAATGGATTCTACTCTGTGGAATCACATTACACAGGTGAAAAAGCTACCATCAGCGTAGCCACATGATTAACAGAGAAGGGATCCCTTTTATGGAAGTCCATGTGATACATATGGGGCATCCTATCCTAAACTTAGTTGGAACTCTTAAGGCAGCAGGGCCACCAATAGTCAAGCTTTCGGTTAAGACTTGCTTGGAGTAAATATAAAGTCCAAAACACAGAAAAGCCATCAAAAAAGACAGGGGGCTACCTCATCTCATGAAAAGTGGGTTTTCTACCTAACATCATAAAATGGTACACCACATCCTTGCCTTGGTATGTTCAGGTACGGCTTTGTTTGACCTAATCCGTGAGGTGCAGCTTTGTTTTACTAGGCATAGCAAGCAAGTCACCCACATCTGAGCATATATTCTGTTGCAAAGGGAGACAAACTGAAATGACCAAGCACTGGAAAAAAACTACAGTTTTAGTTTTTGTACATGCATAGGATAGGCATTTTCCAGGCACTGCCAAAAGCGTACTATCTGTCAATAAGATGGCAACAGCTGGAAAGTGATGTCAATGCCTGGTTAATGTCTATCTATACCTATATAAAAGGCAAAACTGTTTGTTTTTAAAACAACTTCAGTGCAAAGAACAGATGCAAGTTCACACATATTGCATATAAATAAAGTGCCTGATAGCACCCTTGGTTAAGACATTATTATTAGACCAGGACACTTGGAGCTCATTTGCAGCAGCAATTCAATGTTTAACTCTCTGCTAAGAAACATTGGCATGCCCTATACCGCAACACATTTTGTTGTTACTGAATGCGAGAGATAGTCCAAAAGGATCCCGGGAGGGTGCATTTTGGAGAGAGGAGGTACATAGTGGGTAGAAATGACAACCATGCGGGTTAATATGGCCATGGACGTCAATGGGGAGTGGCGTAACCGACCAAACAACTCCCATAGGCTTTGTGTTTTGTGTCTGTCCTCAAATCAAATCTCACCCCTATCTGTATGCCAGTGCAATCATTTTGGCTTGTAGGTGGCGCAATAGTCAATGGAAACATGAACGAATTCATGGCTTTGAATAAATCATAACCACATATTTTTGCTCAGGTCAACCACCCAGCCTTGGTCAATTAAAGCATGAGTCACAGTATGGCAAGCTTCACTGCTACATCATTGGCCACAGCAGGGTATGCTTCCCTCACGCAGAAAGGTCTGGCTTCAGACAGCAGAGAAATCCCCCTAAATTGCCCATGCCGCACCTGACAGTTTCATGCTTTACACAGTGGTGCTATCCCCTAAATCACACGTAATAGAGACCCTGAAGTATCCACATTTCACGAGAAGGGAGAACATTCAAACGTAAACATAGAAATGGTACTGAAGAGACATGGGCACAGAAGAAGACCCTGAAAGACATACATCTCACTAGAAAGCAGATCATTTACAGACAAAACATGGAAAAGTTACTGGAGAGGTAAAGGTAAAGCTTGAGACCCTGTCGGGCTTGTGTGTCAAGAGAAGGCAGCAAATAATTAGACGGGATAGGTCAGGCAAGGGCAGGCTAGAACCTATTGAGAACCTGCATATCATTAGAAGGCAGAACATGAGCAGGCAGCTAAAAGGAGACCTTGTGGATACATTATGTGTCTTTTCATAACTTTTGAAACTAGATTCAAAAGTATGCTAACTCAATGTTTGACACTCATCCCAGCAATCATATAAAACTGTGTAGAAGTGTAACAAATACGGTACAAATCAGACAACCACACCTTAGTCCAGAAAGGCTGTCCTCTCCTCTTAATCATGCCTTTCTAGCGCAAATACTTTCTAGCTCCTGGAAGTCCTCAGTGGGAACCGTTCACACCTTGTGATTATGAAAATCCCTGACAGCCCCACCCTATTTCTGGAAGGATAGCCCTTAAAGAAAGATAACCACTCATTACCAATGTCCTCTCTAAGCTGTGCGCATGTGCGCTTACCCTGCTTACTTCTGAGTGCTGCTCAGAAATGTTTTAGCAGCGAACACAGACAATTTTAATCTTCTCAAGAATTAATAATCCACAGGTTGCAGCAGTTACCTGACATTTCTTTTCTCTCTTAATAAAGCTAAAAGCTAGCCATTATATTCTGCTTACATTACCCTACTATGCCCAGCATGACCTTAAAAACCTAAAAACCTTAAAAAAAGAATACACTCTCAAGAGGTTAAAAACTAATTTGAAAAAGTGGCTCTTGGAACACTAGATCTAAGATATGGCTGCACACGTTAACCAAATAACCTTGCCTCCCCACCCATGACTTGGATGCTTTACTCTACCACACTCATACCTTATGACTAACTTCTGAGCCGAGCCACATTTAGATATTACTGGACAACTTTAGCTCTATGAAAGGTTACCTGACTTGTACCTATATCTACTTGTTTATGTTTGTTGTAAAATGAATAGCGTGCGAGCACCAGAATTTCTTTTACTCATTGCACTTTATCAAAAGCTTTACCCACCCTATGTAACCCAACTGTCAGTTCAAATCATGGATACTGAATGTAAGTAATCCCATGCTTCCTATTCATTTTAATATATGTCACACAGGCACGTTGAAGCAATACCCTTGCAAAGTAACACATTGGCGCTCATTTTGGAGTTCTAATGACGGGTGTAGCACGGTTACGCCTGTGGTAATGCCCCCATTCATGCTCTGGGGATTTGTCATTGTTTTTGAAGACAGAGGGCAGAAGAGGTGTTCGGTTTCTGACCCCCATTTGCCCAATGCCTTCAAAACAGCTTGGTTTTATGCCAGCATGAGATCTTCATGCTGGCGTAAAACATAACATTTCCTACGGAAACCAGCTCCTTTTTATTCAATCAAAAAGTATGTGGTTTTCACAGGAAATCATTCTAATGGCAGACAGCATTTACTCTATTTGAACTGCAGAATGGAAAACAGAAGTATAAAGAGAATGCCACCGCCTCTTTACACTTGTAATTTGAATTCTGCAGTGCAAATGATGAAAATCGCCTTGAAGGGACCCGTTTGCACATAAGTGCAAAAGTAAGTGGTCCCCTTAGGGCAATTTACGATATTAAGAAAATTAACTCCATTATAAAACGCAAATATTAATTTTCTCTCCAAGGATTTTGAGTAGGCAAATATACTCAGCCTCTCCAAATGTTGCATTGATAACATTGTCCTATAAGTGCAGCACAACACTGCAGTATGAGTTGCGTGGCTTGCAAAGGATTATGGGTATGGAATATGCCTCACGTTACTCGCACATAGCATTAGGGCACTGGATATTCTGACAGCTATGAAGCTTTTGACGAAATCTGCATCCTTTCCAAGTTTGCAGAGTTCCAGGTAACATCCACCTTAACAAATGATATGGTAACTGTCTGCTACACAAAAACGGTTTCACTAAGAGCTTGTATAATCTTACCCAACAATATTAGGATGGGGTATGTTGCAAACAATCTTGCATGCACTGCAAATTCATTATGTACATGCAGATTCATGGCATTTTCAAAAATTGCCCATTATATTATTGTGAGACTTTACATATGTTCTGCTTGCAAAATATAGTGTGTATGCAAATATCCGAGTAAGTTTTACTGCCAACTATCCATTTTTATAAAGCTTTTTGAGGGCGATCACGGGAGTCTGGGAAGGTTAAGGGGAAGGGCATAGCAGAACACTCCTTCGAGTGTGAAAACAAATTGGCAACTTTAAAAAACCATGTCAGTTATTTCGGTAGTACAGTGAAGGAAATGTGTTTGCTATAGATATGAAACTCTAGTAAGAGTCTAGAAAATGGCACCTTCTGTTTCTTTCTATGCTTATCTGCTGAGGGCTTTTCAATATAATCCTGTCTTTCGCATTCTTTTGCTCTAGCATTCCCATCCATCTTACTTTACTTATAATGCAGAATTGTAAAAGAGGGGTCCCTGGTTACAGAAGAAGGCATTCAATCTGTTATACCTCTGAGCATTGCTGCGAAAAACTTAAAAAGGCAAATGTATGTAATGTACTTCAACAAGGCTCCATAAGAAACCTCAGTAAGTCTCTTGTTGAATTGTGTTGATGCAGTGTTCAGGAAGGGTGGGCACGACTATAGGCTGTAGTATGTGCCCTGACATTTTGCTTCCTATGTCAGGGAACAAGCAGGACCCTGATATAATTTGACTTCTTACTTGCATTCAAATACATTTTTCAAGAGAGAAAAGAAAGTTATTGGCTTTGCCAATAGGGATACTTTAATGTTATGGATAGATGTTCTTTCCCCTTTAAATTCCTCTTGAGATCTGGCAGTAATATTATCAGAGTTCTTCCTATGCCACTGCTCTGTTGGTCACTGATATAAAAATATCAGCAGAGCGTTGTGGGTAGAAGCAGAGGGTAAGCTCCTATGTTCATTGTTTCCTGTTTTTTTAGGCACACTTTCCTGTTTTTAGGGAGCACAAATGGGTGATGTGTATGCCTCTTAGCTGTAAGGCTGGTTTTGAGCGAGTGGTGTCACAGCTCTGTTCACATGTCAACGTAATGTGGATAGTGTGCAGAGATACAGGAATTCTGATCATATTCTGTGGTGCTGTTATTGGGATGCAATTATCATCCTTATACATATTTATGAGTGGCATGTTGTTCTGGCCCTTGAATTACTTCATTAAAGTGGCACATGAATCCCAGTGGCATGTTTTTTGACACATTCCTTTTAGTTTCCATAGTCCATGTTGTATCCTGTCTTTGTTTGACAACCACATCAGTTGTGTGTATTACAAAAACAATGATCTCATATCAATAATTTTTTCCAATGATCGCTCACAAACTACATATGCATGCTCACAAAGTGCCTTACCTTGTTAGTCCGTTGCACACAAAGAAAAAATGTGTGCATGAAAGCCACCCATTTCCACTCTTGGAGAAAAATAATTAGAGGCAAGGAACATTGCAACCTGCACTTCCCTTGGTTATGTTAGTTAGGTCTGGGATAAACCTTTTCTAGGAGCTAAAAATTGGCCTAGGATAATGCAAATACTAGGTTGCAGTGTTACTGGACTGCCCATCCTATCCCTCTGTCTCAACGCCCTTTCTTTGACTGCTGCATGCTTCTCGTCACCTTCCTGCAGCTACTTCATCCATTTGGGCTGAAGAGAGGGTGCACCCAGCTTCGGAGGTACCCAGACTCCACCTTTGATCTTTTCTGCTCCTCTTTGTATAATGAATAATCCCTGATATGGTTTCAACATCATTCTGAAACTGAAGCTACGGAATAGTCACAAAATCAGGTGAGGTGTAGCGTGGGGAAGGGGGGGCAATTTAATTTTGGCCTGAAGTTGAATGCACCATGGGAAAGGAATTTTGAGGTTTGTAGGTGCTCCAGCAGAAGACATTTGGGAAAAGTGTCCATGGATGTTTTCTCCTGTCCTGATCGGAATATGAAAGCCTGACAAACTCCAACTGGTGCCCTGAACAGAATTGCATCAACAGATACAAGTCTAGTTGGCCACTGAGCACTGCACCTGAAGAAATTAGAATGAGGTTTCAGGTGGCACTCAGCCTGCCAACCTACATACAAAGGAAATTGAATTTGGTGCCTCAAAACTTCACACCACAAGCAGCTACTTCTCAGAGCCAACAGCTATTCCCCTTCATAATCCTTCACACCTAGTGTATGGTAATGGGTGGTGTCATTAGTTTCCCCCTTTCCACGTCTGCCAATTCCTGCAGTCCTCGGGTGCATATTGTAAAACATATCAATATTAGAAAGAGGGAAGAGAGAGCGACAGCAAGAGGGAGGAGAGAGAGGGAGGGAGAGAGAGAGAGCGAGAGCACGAGAGAGCACGAGAGATAAAGCGAGAGAGAGCAAGTGAGAGCGAGAGAGTGAGAGCATGAGAGAGAGAGAGAAAGAGAGAGAGCGAGAGAGAGGTCTGACAGTGGCAATGTCAGAAAATGAAAAGGGACCTGTCCAAAAGAGGCTACTATTATGTGCACAGGGTGGACACCAGGTTGTAAGTAATTGTCCATGTGTTTTTATGACCTCTAATGGCTGGTGAGAACTTTCATGTCTTGCTATGACATGCTAAGACTTGCTGTTCATGGTCCCAGGATTTTCTGCCGTTCTAGGCGTCTGATTCATCCCCACACTAATATGCTCAAATACTACATTCCAACTCACAGTCCACCTCTACAACCAACTTATATACAACACCCCAGACCAGTGCATCCTAGCACCACAAGCATACAAGTGTCTTTGGACTCTTTCAAGACACAAAAATCTTGAGACAGAGCACCTAGAAATTGACCCACATGCAGAGCTCCGAGTACTTCCAGTCTGTTTGCATCTGTGCAACAGCAATGCTATCTTGAATGTTCCCCACGCACCCCACTAACCTCTTCCATCCCCATCTATTATGCCAGAGCACCTGAAGATCATGTACATAGCAGTGTAGATTGGTATTAATTCCAATAACCTCACAAACCATTGTTTTCAAATCACTATTGGTCCTGCGACTAATGTGAGAAGTCCTGCCTGAATTGTTAGGTGAAGGCCTAAAAATGGCTGGGGTGTCTTGCGTTCTGGTGCAGAGTGAACGTTTACAAGCAGTTGAAACTGACATACACCTTTTGGTGACAGGACCAAGAAATATGTACCTTTGGCTAGTCTGTGTAATAATACAGACATGCTAAATAATTTGGGCACAGAAGGTTAAAGAGCAATGATAGTATAATTAATTAAAAGCTTTGTCTGAGCTATCTGGGCTTCCCTATGTTTGGAGACGCGAAAAAGCTGCATTATCAGCATTATTGAGATATAAAAGTTGGCAGGCAGATCGAACAGATGAAAAAGGTTGGTCAGAAATATGGGAAATTGTCTTTACTTACACTGCTTCGCTTTTACAGACCAAAGGTCATCCCACATCTGTGCTATGGCCTGGAACTATTTCCTCTTTGGGCAAGAATAGAACTACATAAGTATGAAGTTCATATTTGCTGTTCTATATTCTATTGCCTTCCTAAATCAGTGCCATTGGCAGCTATCCATTATTAATTGGGAACACAATCAATTGAAAGTTTGGTTGAATGGAGAAGGCTCTCTCTGTATACGAAACTATTGACGATCCAGAATGATACCTCGTATGCAATTTTAGGGAATGGCTTGCAGAAGGGAACTCCCAAATCAAGTTATTTGTCCAATCTAAAAGTAGAATGATTGGATATCCTAGATAAATTGGGTGTAACAATTGACTTACTGATTTCCAACCCTGGTAAAGTAAAGAAACTCCTGGAATATGCAGAGTGAACCAAAACTGTGGATGTTGTTTTGAATACAAGGCTCTATTATCAGCTTGTGTCACACTATTAAAAAAACAGTTGCCTTGAATCATATTTAAGCCAATTCCCGGATAAGAACATCCGGCATGATTTTATGCATTTTCGATTTAATGTACTCAAGACTTGGGAGATCAATGATTTGAGGGGAAGTTTGAGCCCAACTTCGTCTGTATGTAGGTTTTGTAAACTAGTTGACTGTATTGAATCACTGCGGCATCTCTTGATTGAATGTAGGGCTCTGACAATCACACGCATTAGCTGTTTTAGTAAATTTGTAATGAACTTGGAAAGAGTGAATTTAGATACTCTGTGGTGGGAAATGTTGCACAACGGAAAGATTTCGCTTCAGATTGCCGTAATATGGTTCCTCACAGTCACGTGAAAACTATTTAATTAAAAATGCAAGGTGCACTGCTGTGTATGATCTTTGGAACCCTGATAATGCTGTGTATGTTTTTATCTTCTGAGTGTATGCTGTATTCTTAGCCTTTGTAATTTTGTATGGCTTTTGATATATTGAATTCCTATGTACTGTATTCTAGTTTTAAACGTTCATTAACTTGTTTTTTCAGAATTTTGTAAAGGTTACTTGTAATCAAGACAAATATATGATATGATAGGTTATTTATAACACGCTTAATACCCAGAGGTTTCTAAGCGTGGACCCAGGGATCGAACCTGTGTTGCTCTGCGTCCGTCTTGCTTCCAAGGTGAGCACATTGCCCCTGAGCTATCCTCCCGAGACGATAAAATAAATAAAATACACTCTAAAGCTGTTGGCGGTTATGAAGGTCAAAGTTGTAGTAACCTGCATGGCTGACCAACTTGGGTTTGGTCGATAGTAACCAAATCATCTGCATATATAACCCAAGGGATGGAGAGTCCCTGGATCTTCGGTGGAAAGGCAGAGGTTGCCTTCAAGGTTTCAGACAGGTCAGAGATATAAAGCTAAACAATAATGGGGCAAGGGGCCATCCTTGTTTTAAACCTTTATGGGTCTCGATTTTCTTGGATGTCACACCTTGTCTAGATAGTCTAACATCGATTGAAGTATTGGTGTAAAGAGCTCTAATGGCTTCTACCAAGTCGGTGGGGCAACACCATCTTAAAAGTTTAGGTCATAACCTCTCCCTGTCAACACTATCAAATGCCTGCTCAAGGTCGATAGAGGCTAAATAATAGCTAGACTTGGTCATCTTTAATAAGTTTAACAGGATGATGTTTAGGCTAGTGCCCACCCCCTTGGTAAAGTCAGATTGTCTGGGATCTAATCGCCCCAATTTCCCAGCCCAGGTGTTTAGGTCTTGGAATAAAATTGAGGCAAAGATCTTGCCCATGATGTCTAGGAGAGCTATCAGCCGATATTACCTAGGATCTTCTCTGTTAACCTTTTTTTTAAAGATAGGAACTATAATTGCTGATTTCCAGGATTTAGGGATAGTGCCAGAGGATACCACCTGCCAAAAGTTCAAAAAGAAGAACTTAGTCCAGGATGCCACAACATCCTTTAACACAGCATTAGTCAGACCGTCAGGTCCAGCGGCCTGGGAGGAGCTCAAGCCCTTAATCCTAGCTTTGATCTCCTCCCGGTCCAACACATTAGACCATGAATTGCCCACCGGGCACTGCTTTGGAGTTGTGCCATGTGCTTCTTTTGAAAAAAGGGCGATCCATACTTCCTCTGACACTTGCAATGCGGACTGAAAATTAGTATTGTTATTTATTAAATCCCACAGTGACCTAGTGTTCAATTTACACACTATTTTCAGCATTTGTTCCACATCATGCTGTGCTATAGACCCTCTACTTGCTATCCTCCAATTTCTGTAATTTTTTCTGCAGATCTTAATCAAGGCCTCCCAGCCCTCACACCTTCCTCTCTTAAGTTTCCTTAAATCCGAGCGGAGGACTTTCCTAGCCTTCTTCACCTGTAGGTTATAGACGTGCAGGGGTTTCAATTTTGCCTTGTTTCGGGCGATGGAGTGCTCCATAAAATCTTTTAGGATACATGAGTATTCAACTTCGGAGTTGGTTCCCACGAGCTGGTGCCCCAGTTTAGCTGTAAAAACAGGTACATCTCTAGGCCTAATTCGAAGTTGATTCCTCTCCTACACTTTTAGTACCAATGAGTTTAGACATTTTTTAGGAGAGGAAACAAATCCCGCACAGCTCAACTCTAGCATGTCGTGGTCACTGCTTTCCATTAGTTTCACAATAAATCGAAGCACATTGCACAAAACATTAAATGAAACAAAGCAATAATCCAAACGGGCCCATTATCTACTCCTAGACCATGTAGGCATAGCTGGGGTGTCACCCTTTGTCAGCCCATTTAACAAATAAAGACCTGAGAGGAGATCTCTTTGGATCATCGAGTGGCCCTCTTGGATACATTGCAGGTGGGGTCGAGGTTCCCATGATCATCAAAAAGCTTGATGTTTAAATCACTACATAGAATAATGTGTGGATATCTGTGGGCAACAAGAACCTCGTAGAGCAGGTCAATTACAGAGTCAATGAACCCACCGTCATCACACATATCAACATTCCAGTATAAATTAAAGATCACAAAAGTGGTTGGTAATTGGCCCCTATCGTCTGAATTTTTCAATAAGAGGAGTTGTACAAAGATACTCGGGTTATAGATCTCCTTAATGTGAGAAACCTGAGGGTATTTCCCCAGCAAGACCTTGAGAATTCCTTACTCAGGTGGCCAGTGAAGGGCTGGCGCTCTCAGATCCCAACCCTAGGGGTTGATGACCCAGGGAGGATCACCTGGGTAGGGGAGCCCAGGGTCATGTGTGGGGAATGCCCTATGTGAGGCGCAGTATTATACCTGAGAAAGGGACGAGAAAGAAGAGGTCTGTGAAGTTTTTATACGCTGTACCAACTCGACCTCCCTTCCATCCAATGAACCTCCTTTTCTGTAATCCAACAACCCCTCTGAAAAAAACCTGCCAGAATACCTGCTTTCCTGTTTTCTACTTGAATGATTCCAATTGTTCTTTTCCACGTCCCTCTGATTATTATTCCTTCCACTCCCAACCGTCTCAGATAAAACACTACTGTTCCCACAATCCCCCTTGTTTATTTTATGATAAAAACCCTGGTCATTCCTATTCATTTCAAAACCACTCTAAAATGAGGGTTGTAGTTCCATATAACCATGTTTCTTCATCCTACCCTGCAGGACAATTTGACACTCCAACCCTTCCCCTTTTCGACATGAACCCTGTTTTACCCCACAAAAGGCAACAGGCTTACAATAAAACAGTTCACCTGACATGTCCCAACCTAAGGGTCAGGCAAGGTCAGGCAATTTACTAGGGTCACACACACCTGAAGGCCCTTCCCCTGCCAACGAGACAGCTATCCAGACCCAGCAGCCCAAGAGGAGGAGAAAGACGGCGAATATCAAGAGGCTGACAAGGACCTTGCCCTTTTCGACGCAGACCCGCAAAACCTCTGCAGAAGGAACCGTAAAACAAAGGACAATAGCCTAAGTGTGCTGCAATGGATGTTAACAGTACGCAGAGGGTATCAACGTTAATAAGCAGTAGAGAGGGAGACTCGCAAAAAGCTATCACCCAACACCACAGGGTGTGAAAACAAAATCAAAATATCGAGTCTGAGTACCCCAAAAGGAAATACACCGAACACGGGTTACAAAGGAACATACAAAGTACTTTATTTTATACTGAATCCAGTTACTAAGAACAGAGCAAAATCAGATAGCTATCGTCCCTCAGTGCAACACAACAAACTCCAGCGTGGTTCAGTGTGTTCAGTGAGAGACGATGTACATTAGAATGCATTGGTTCTTATACTCTTTGTGAGCACGATGTCCAGCCCCACTTCGGGTTAATATTCCACTAATACATCACCGATCTAGGGTTCATGCCAAGTCTCGCACATCCGTATATAACTGGTTTGCTTTTTAATACATATATCAACAAGCCTATACGGCAACTGTGTATTCTGGGATTTTCCATGCAGGTCTTCTCAAACATTAATACAATGTAGTTAAACAAGTGTTCTACGTTCAGTATTTGAATACATTGTTCTTAACGGATGCTCACGGATTAGTTTCATTGCACGAGTAATCCTTTACACACAGGTCAACGAAGGACAAGGTCTCAGTTCACAACCTCAACAAGTGGCCTGGAGGCAAGTTACATATTAGCTACATACAGAGGTCAAGACGGCCATGTTTTATTTTGTAATGACATCGTCCACCATTTTAACTCACAGGGTGACTTTTACAAAGCGAACCTAAAATGGTGGATTGACCTAAAATGGTGGCTTACATTGATTTTAAGGTCAGGACCTTGCAACACGGATTTCTTCGCAAACGACTTGTGAGCAGCTTTGTGTAGGCCAATATACATATATTTATTGCAATAGGAGGCACGATATAATGTCTCTTTTGACAAGGGGACAGGGGTCAGCACCCAAAAGAGGGGGAACAAGGGGTGAAAAATATACACCCTAAGTAAAACCAGGAAACAAACTTTCATTTGGTTAAAGGAACTTTTATTTTGTTATTGAATATGCCAGGCCCTCGAAGGCAAGACATTTTCAAGAGAAACAAGACTTGGCCATCGCCGGCCCTGATAGCTGCGAGCGGAACTGTTGTCTCGTGCTGGGGAAGCTCGAAAGCGTACTGTGCTCCAAGAGCCCACTTTACCCTGTGCTCAAAACGTGGGGAAGGGAGATCCAAGATACCGCATCCTGACAGGTTATTTGCAAACACTTCTTTTTTTTCTTGAAAACCATCACACACCCTTTTTGTATTAGTTGTAAGGTTTGGCAATAGGTTTCATAGTATAGGCCCTTTTTATTTGACACCATGCCACTAGGACTGCCTTATTTTCATTTGATGGTCAACGCTTGCTCCCATCTTAGATTTAGGTTAAGATTAGGCCTTTTTCCAAACTGCATACAGTTTAATCAACACCCTTGAACTGTGATCACTTGTGTCTGTCTTTACTGTTGCCACCATGAGTTCCTTACATTAACCACAAATCCCCTGCCCATCTTTATAAGGGTTAGAAACACTGAATAGGGTCTGCCCTTCAGGCTTTTTTAGCTGGGTTCAGGTAACATTCAAAACAATCACAATGAGGGTTTACTCTTAACCAAGACTCTTGTAAACACAATATGTCAAACCAACCCAGATCTAGGTCGTTGTTATTAAATAATTGAACAAAGCCCCTGGAGTTCCATGAGCCGATTAGTAGGTCCAAAGGCAGAGGGGCTGCTTTTCTCTAATGGTTGCTTGAGCGGGCCAGTCCACCGGCTAACCACGTCGAGTCTTGGGGGATTGTGTTAGACCTGATTGGGTTAAGAACGTCTTCCACCTTCCAGTCTAGATTAGCAGGGGACTTGATACCTACAATCCTCACTTTCAGAGGGCGATACTTTATTGGCTCATTGAGCCCTACCCACTTTTCTTTGAGGGTGACCTCAGAGTTGACATCACATTTTTGTGGGGAGGTCTTTGGGTTGTTGCCGTGCGGTTAGTGTACTCCGATAATTCAAAGCCCAAGGGTAGCAAGTCACGCCCTGCTTCAGTCAAAGTAGATCTAATCAAAAGAGAATTTAGATGAAGAATAATCCAGTCTGTTCTTTTTTCATTAACAAACTGTACCACTCGGATGTCATCAGAGTTAATGTATCTCAGGTTTGACATGTGGTGCGCAGTTTCAATAGGTTACGTCTACTAAGGATTAAGTTGTCAATTGTTGGTAATATGCGTTCCAACATAACCAAATACTCACACTGTAAAATATCCTTTTCCGGCTGTCACAGCGGCATATAGGCCTATAGGAGTAATGGTGATCGTCAATTGTCACCTGAGGGTTAGCAAACTGTGTCATTCTTTTTTGTTCCAAAGTCTGAAAGGGAGCCATATTCGAGTCAACACTTTCAGCTGGCCCCAATTTGATGGGAGAGACCTTCACCAGTCGCTCTGTCAAGGTATCATCAAGTGTCACAGTTCTCGAGGCTTTAGACGCTCGATCGTCCCACGTGCTATCTTTGTTATAGCACGTGGGACGTAAAAAGGCCCAACACCCCTGTATCGTCTGGGGATTCATATCCGCAGCCATTAATAGGCTGCATTGACTGTGTGGAAGTGGGCGCCACGGCCATGTCCACAGGTGAGATCAATGTTTGGCTCATCCCCTTCCTCCTTCTGGCAATCAGTGGACTCTTTGAATGAGTCTTTAGGTTTCTTAGAAATGCCCTCGACTCATTGGACTTGGGTTTATGTTGAAGTTGTTGATTTTTTAACTCTTTCTGTTGTTGATGAATGGATTTAACTTTGGGTGTTTCCGAAGCCAGTTGGGTTGATCTTTTAAATATTGGGAAGGAATTTGAGGGAGCAGATGCCAATGGTCCCATCGGTCTTGTCACAGCGTTCAACACAATAGAGCCCCCAACCTGAGGTTGATGTAAGACCAATTGGTCCTTATTGGAGGCAAGTGGATTATTCAAAAAATGTTCAGCATCTTCTAAGATGGGGGGCCCACCTGATGTCAGATCAATGGTTACACCAGAGGGCTCTCCAGCTGGTGCAGCTGCCAGGTTGGCTAGGGTAGCAGGGTCAGCAGCTACAGCTCTAGAAACCACCTGATGCTTTGATGGTACCTGACACTGACCACCCACAGATTCTGACATTTTTGGGAGATTGTGGTTGAAGCTTTATGATAGGATCTCATCCATTTACAGTTTTGTATGAGGGCGGACATCAAAGTATTTTTTATTAAAATCCTTGCGCCTAGCCAGGTCACATAGCCTATTTTGCCATGCCATAGACGTTTCAACCTCTTTGTCCAGCCTGTTGTGCACTGTGCTAGCTAAGTTTTTCAAATAAATTAATTTCAAGTGCATCATAGCCAGGAGGGTAGACTGGTCTTTCAACATGTTGTTTAGAGACTCGTAAAGCTTAGAAAAGGGATGGTTGGGGCTGCCGTGATGTTAATCTGCAGTTTATGAAATGCCTCATCAGAAAGGCAGGCCTCCAACTCGTAAGTGGCCTTTATTTTGCCAATCTGATGCGAGGGCTTTTTTCTTGAATCTCCAGCGGAGAAGACTGAGTTGTCCTGTGGTGAAGGTGAGCACAATTCCTCTCCAGTGAGCGATCGTTCCAGCTGGAATAGATTAGAGACAAGGTGGCTATGCACCTTTGGAGCAGCAGATAAGGATTACAAAACAGGCGGGTCTATTGTAAAGGAGGAGGCTGCGCAGTGCCCCGTACTAGCCTTTTTGTGGCTTTCAATTTGCGTGTATAATAATAGTTCCTCAATATCACGGCCCCGCCGTACCTTAGAAATAGAATGATGAATTACGTGGGCCAATGGGACCTGCTGCTGAGAGCCATCTGGTGTTGATTTAGCATCCTCTGAAGAACTTCCTGTTAGAGAGGTACGCATGGAGCGGCACAAAACAATGGTTTGGCCTACAAGTTGCTCCTGAGTCACACCAGGAACAATGGAAGTTGTTAGCTCTGCTTTAAGGGTTGGCGGGCACAGGGGCCAAGTCATTTGGAAGGAGATCAGGGTTGGCAGAAACCCAGAGGTTACCACCACCTTCCTGTAGCACTGCCTCCAGACCCCTCGCATTCCCTAAATTCACTGACTGGGGAGTAAGACGTGGAGTGTCCGAGGACACATGCATGAGCAGTTTTCCAGCGTGAGGACAGGAGGGGATGTGCGATGCAATCGAGCACTTGCATAACATGTTATGAGCCGTGTGCTCAAGTGGGCCAGAGACACTCACGTTCGGTAAAGTTTGTGGACTCGAGGGTGAGAGCTCCTGAAGTCTGCACTGCTGCCGGGTGCATGGGCCTTCTAGCACTATCCGGGGATGCCGTCAAGCAGTAATGCAGATAAAAAGGGGGGAACCTTTCCAAGCCCCCTGTAGGCCGAACGCCAACACCAGCTCCCCAGTTGACACAAAACACTGCCCGCACACCGCTCGCGCT